>NC_135897.1:81878863-84396363 GCF_964194155.1 Cetorhinus maximus | reverse complement strand
GCGACATTTCAAAGACTGAAACAAAGTAATTGCAGGTCTAAGCAAGTGTGCTGTTTATATTGATGACTTAATAGTTTTCAGTCAGACGTGGGATGAGCATCCACAACATCTGGAGGAGTTATTTACTCAATTACAAGAAGCTAATTTGGTGATGAACTTGGCTAAAAGTGAACTTGCAAAAGCCTAAGTCACATATCTAGGCTATAACACTGGACATGGTAAGGTGGCTCTGAGGGATATGAAAGTTAAGGCTATTATGGATTTCCCAATGCCTATAACAAAACAAGAAGTTTTGAGATTTCTGGGTATGAATGGGTTTTATTGGAAATTTGTATCAAATCTGAGCAGTGTGGTTGCTCAACTCACTGAAGCAAAATAAATAAAAGAACAACAAGTTTCAATAGACACAGGAGTGTCAGAAGGCATTTGGTAGTTTGAAAACTATTAACTGCGACACCAGTTTTGACAGTACCCGATTACGCCAAGCAATTTAGGTTGGCCTCCAGCCTGTAAGCCTCGAGTCTATCTACAAGGACCCAGTGCTGAAAGAAACTCATTTTGAATGCAAATGTCCAGAGTATGCTTTGCCAGGGGTCTGTTTAAATCTGTGTGTTTTCTTGGTGCCTTAACATGGTGGGGGGCGGGGGGGGGGGGGGGACTGAGAGTCAGATTAATTAGGAGATTTTTGTAGTTATTATAGTACTAATTTTGCAGACATATGTACGTGCTTACAATCTGTCTTGTATTGATAAATGTTTAATTTAGTTTTATAAAAAAAACTCTCGAGACTCTGTGGTCTTATTACTGCTGAATTCAAAGCCTACAGAACAAAACATACAAATTGCAAAAATAGGTTATGACAGTTGTCTCAAGTTTCCCTCCGGGATTTGAACAACTCAGACTTTACCATTGGCTGTGTCATAATGGACAGGATGATGCACCAAATCTATCAAAGGAACAATTTCTAGTTAAAGGGACTCTGACAGGGGTCAGAATGACTGAAGTATATATTGATTCCTGGTGCTCCAACCATTACAGAACAGGAAAGGAGACCTGGGAAGGCTGCCCCTTTGGGTCTTAGAATCTTACCTGGAGGACCTACTGTTGCATCTGAGGAAGTGCACCGAGGTAGTCTCTCCCATCCCAGGGAAAGATAAGGCCAACCTCACCGACCAAGCAGGAGTGAATGGAAGAGGCTGAGGAAGTCTGCACCAGGAGTGTGATCCCTCAAACCTGAAGACAACGTCGTAAGAGGGTCCAGGACCTCAGGAGGGCGAGGAAGTGGCAAAACACTTTTGGGGGCCAAACCCCACACCCTGACTTCCCCGCCATTCTCCTATATAATACTACTCACACCAACATACCTTGCAGCTCCCCTCGTTCCCTCTACCCAGACACCTTCTCACGTCCCATTTCACCAGCCAACACTCACACTTACTCTTATCTTTGTGCCACCTCACTCCCATGTCTCATAGTTATCCTCCACAAATCTTGCCCTTTCTTCTTCTCCACAAAATCCATTTCTCACACTTGCAACCCTCTGGTTTCTCCTGTTACAGCAGAAGAGAGCAAAGGACTCCAGAGAGGAGCCGAGAACAAGGGGCGTAGGGGCTTCAGTCCAAGCCACAAATGTTGTAATGAGCAGGACACACTAATTCAGTCTAGTTCTACTCGGTTCCAGTATAGACAATAATCTATGGATTACCACCAAATGTGAGCTTTATTTTTTGCCTCAAATCACACTGTTTAACCCCAATCTTAATGCTTTGAACTAGTGCACAAAAAGCAGCATTTTTCCCACTTTTAATCTGTCAGATGCCTCTGTAACCTTAAATCCCTATCAGATTATTCTTCAGCCACTTCTGTTCCAGAGAAAAGTGTTCCAACCTCTTCAGCATTTTTTAAAATTCGTTTACGGGATGTGGACGTCGCTGGCTAGGCCAGCATTTATTGCCCATCCCTAGTTGCCCTTGAGAAGGTGGTGGTGAACGGCTTTCTTGAACCACTGCAGTCCATGTGGCGTAGGTACACCCACAGTGCTGTTAGGGAGGGAGTGCCAGGATTTTGACCCAGTGACGTCGAAGGGCCGGCGATATAGTTCCAAGTCAGGATGGGGCGTGGCTTGGAGGGGAACTTCCAGGCGGTGATGTTCCCATGTATCTGCTGCCCTTGTCCTTCTAGATGGTAGCGGTCGTGGGTTTGGAAGGTGCTGCCCAAGGAGCCTTGATGAGTTTCTGCAGCGCATCTTGTAGATGGCGCACATTGCTGCCACTATGCAACGGTAGTGGAGTGAATGAATGTTTGTGGACAGGGTGCCAATCAAGCGCGCTGCTTTATCCTGGAGGGTATCAAGCTTCTCAAGTGTTGTGGGAGCTGCAGTCATTCAGGCAAGTGGGGGGTATTCCATCACACTTCTGACTTGTGCCTTGTAGATGGTGGACAGGCTTTGGTGAGTCAGGAGGTGAGTTGTATCCTCTCAGTCATATGTTGAGGCAAGGCGACCAGGACCACCCTGCCGCTGCAGCTGTCTTCCACCTTCACAGCTGTTAAAACACACAATCTTCCTTCGCGTGCCCTACCACTGACGACCTTTTGGACCTCCCATTGTCTAGCACCTCTTCCCAACCTTGACGTCACGGGTGGACATTGCCAGATCAGCTGCACCAGCTCAGCCTTCTACAAGCTACAGCCACGAGTGTTTGACAAAAAAGATCTCTGCAAGTCAGCAAAAGTCCGAGGCCATCACCACATTCCCCTACGTCTATGAGCGACACATAAGAGTGCTGGAGAAATTCCATGAACAATGGCAGGATCATCCTCCTTGATGCCAGCTCCACAAGCATTTAGGCAAAGCTCCTGCAAAATCAACTTCAAAGGACTGCACAGAGTGTCCAGAAGGCCAAACGGTGTCTCCCTAGCCAGATCCTGCTTTCCCAACCCTCAAACGACCAGTGTTCCAGGAGAGCACAAAGAAATTGCTTCAAAGGCAATCTGAAGCTCTCCCTGAAGTGTGGCAGCATTGCCATTAATGACTGGGAGGAGCTCTTTACCAATCGTTCAAAATGGCGACAACTTGACCATCAAGCGGTTTTGAGCTTAAGAGTCCAAACACCTTAATGATGAGGCACCATGGCAGAGAAGAAAGAAAGAAAAAGAAGATAATCCTGCATTCCAGATCCCACTACTTGGTGGGACATCCTACATGCCATGTGTCCAAAGATCTGTGGATCAAGAATCGGCCTGTTCAGTGACACGAAGACCCATAACAGAAACTCCCAACCCTCAGTAGACGTCATCGCCGAATCAAGGGTCAGCTGACGACAATAATCCTCTCAGTTCTGGTATCACCCTTGTGAAATCTTTTTACACCTTGCCCAGTGCTTCCTTATCATTGTTATCACATGGAGACCAGAACTGCCAATTTAAACTAACCAAGGTGGCAAAGAACGTTTTATAAAGGCAAACTCTCCATACTTCAACAAAATGTTTAAAACCAAGGTCTGATGTGAAACACACACATCAAACAAGGAAATAATGCAATGCATAGTCAGATCTCTAAATTGAACACCATGTTTCCTGTTTTACATCACTAGTAAACTCATAATGTTGGTCAGAGCTGAACTTCTGACTGAGCACTTGATTATTCATCTCGCTATTTACTAAGTCTGGGAAATGCTGAACAGCACAACTTGACCAGGAATATCGCAAGGATTAAAAAACATTTTTTTTTACACACAAGCCCAGTCCAGCATCGCTGCAAGAAACTCTTGATCTGACAGGCACAGAATAATACCACATCAAAAACTTTCAGTCAGGTAGGTGATTTTACTTGTGCGTTTCTGGGATTATATATACAGAGACCATCAGTGTCATGTTGAGACTGGTGGTTCGTTTTGAACTTGCTCCATGCTGTTTGAGAAGGATTTTTCACATCCAAGCGTTTCTTTGCATTTGAAGGTGCTTTGAGGACATTAAATCAGATGTCATCAACGAAATCCAAACTAGCAATGAAATCGAAGACGTGCACATAAACCATCAATTTAACCACGTCAGTGATCACTGCGCTCTGCTTTGTCACCATCCAGGCATTTAGGTTTGTTGCTATTTAAACATTGTGAGGTAAACCTTGGTGTAGACTAACACTCTTAAATAGGTGTGGAACTTGATCTGGTATTTGCCATTAAAGAAATCTTCCCTTTGAAGCAGAGCAGTCTATGGTTAATTATTTCTATAGTAACAAGCAATTCACTAGTGTTAGCACTATTGCATTAGGGACACAAGGTTATACATGGGCTCAAGTCCCACTCCAGAAACTAAAGCATATAATCTAGGCTGACATGTAACAATGCAGTACTGGGGAAGTGCAAGTCAACAGATAAAAGCAAATTCTGACTTTTGCTTCAACAAAAGTAAGCTTTTTAAAAGCAGTCAAATTTTTAGGAGAAAAAACATTTGTCCATAATTTTAAAGCAAACCAGGGTAAATAACACCCCGCAACCAAAATCAAAATCTTAGCTCTTTCCATCTTTCTTTCTTAACTTTTCAGTTATGAATCTAGCATTCGGTACAATGACCAATGGTCAGATTTGGAAAATTTCATTCACACAGAATTAGAAAGCAGGTGTGTAACTCCCTTCATTAGAGTGGAAACGTCTAAGTTTCCCGTGGCTACATTCGTCGTCGGGTGTCCCTGGAGAGAGAGCACAGCAATGTCCGCTGGCACCGTTGAAGCCTTCAATGCCCGGTGGGCACCCGCAGGGGCCGGAGTGTTTTATTGATCCTCGATCACATTTTGGTTTGATGTTTGTCAGTTTCCTTTAAATTTTGTCTCTGTTTTTGCAGTTTCCCTTTAAGGGGCTGCTTTTTAATTTGTCCCTGATTTTGTTAATTTAGTTTATTTGTTTTGACTCGAAAAGAGGCGCTGTCACACACACATCCTGAAAGCACTCTTCTGTGAATCGCTGAAACAGTCACGTTGCTGCAAAATGTTTATGTTAATCACAGGCAAATACAACTGCAGCTAATAGGGATGAAAAGAGAACGCACTGGAAAAACACGCCAGGTTTATCAACGCCTTAGATTGCAATAGCATTTAGGTGTGAATCTTTTTGTTAGATCTAAAAGGTAAATAGACTACTTTATAAGGTGAATGAAATGAAATGGGGGAAGAGCAGGTAATGGACAAAGTTCACATATTATTGGCACTTAAAGTTTCCAACATTTGATATTTGCTTTTTGTTTGAAGACCAGCAGATAGGAGGAAGTAAGTCCAGGTTATGAGTTCATAACCTAAACCAATGCAGTTTCCCCCATGCATTTTGTGGCATTCACAGATTCAGAGTTCTTAATTACTATTTATCATTCATTTACCAGAATCGAAAACAAGAGATCCAGAGAATAAACAATTAATGTATTGAACGCAATACAATTTGTGAAATCTGTTCATGTATTTCCTGTATTACAACAGTGACTACACTTCAAAAGTACTTCATTAGATGTAAAGTGCTTTTGGACATCCTGAATTTATGAAAGGTGCTATATAAATGCAAGCTCTTTCTTTCAAGATGAACAAGCACAAAGTCTTCAAACTGTAGTTACATAAATTCTGCAACGTTGTGACAAAGTGATATATCAAAGGCTTTTTGTTAAAGATGGGCAGTGTTAAGTGCCTTTTCCTGAGAAAAGCTATTGTTTGCTTTAACACAAAGCACATCAAGTCTGTTGTCATGGTTTGCTGTTGCATTACTAACATTCCATAATGAATGGAAAGTACATCAACAGCCAGTTATCAAAAAATAATTAGTCGATCACAATACTTAATCCCCGTCCCAACACTTTTCAAGGATTGCCTCTTTTAGCAAATTGTTACATGATGCCATTTCAGAAAAATAACATATTCTGCCTTAACATTCAGGTGTACCGATGGCTGACCCTACAGCAAGCATCGAGATTGGCTCAAGCACAAATTCCTCTGGCAACATCACGTGCCAGTTTTCTTCTGGTGGCTTGGCAATATTTACGATTACTGCCTATTCGTTAGTTTGTGTAGTTGGAATCATTCTCAACAGCCTGGCTTTCTGGGTCTACTTCTGTCACGTTCCCAACCGCAACAGCATCATCATCTATTTAAAGAACCTGGTCGTAGCCGATTTCTTGCTGGTCCTCTCACTGCCTATAAGAATCGTAGGAGAGCGCAATTTGGGCTCCACAATACTGAGAATAATCTACTGCAATTTTACGACATGCATCTTCTATTTGAACATGTACTCAAGCATTCTCTTCCTGGGATACATTGCGGCCACTAGATACCTGAAAATTGTCAAACCATTGAAAATATATGCATTTCAAAGACCCAAGTCTGCAAAAATTGTCTCCATTGGAACCTGGTGTGTACTTCTCAGCCTTGGAGTTTCATACGTGTACCTGACATGGAAAAAGCCAGCCCAGAATAGTACAAAAGAAACATGTTTAGGATTTAGAAGTGGTACGGGAATTCACTGGCATATATTCCTCCATGTTGGAGGCACATTTCTGTTTCTCTGCGTGCTAATGGGGCTTTGCTTCTTTTACTTTCAAACTGCAAAACGTCTTGACAAATCCCCATCTCCAAGCTCACTCAAGAAGCAAGCCAAGGCAAAGAACAACATCCTCATCCTCCTTACTGTCTTCTTAGTTTGTTTTGTTCCCTACCACATCGCAAGGCTTGCTTACATTTTAAGTCAGATTAATGTCATCATTGGATGTTTTTGGAAAAAGACTCTTTACCACTTTAAAGAATCTGCCATTGTGCTGTCAACGCTTAACGCCTGCTTCGATCCTGTGATCTACTTTCTGTTTTGTAAGGCATTCAGGTCAAAGTTAGGTCTGGAAAGAAACTCAAAGGCCAATGGTTCCCCCAACAATCTGTCCTTACATGCTAACGCTTCACAATCTGTGCTCAACGAACCAACAGCAGACACTGTAAAAGAACGTAACACAAACCTTGCAAAATCACCTTGAACCTCTCCTTGACCTCGATTATTCAAATTACTAAGAAGGAAACCGAAACTCCTGAAGAGATTTGAAAAAAATGTTTGGGAGATGGGAAGAATAAAGGCACTGAGTTCATGTAATGCCTACTGCAAAAGTGCTTCAGGGTGATCGAAATGTTTTTGAAATATAGACACGATTTTGTTTTCTTGTCAAAAACAGTGACCAAGTTATATACAACAAGATCCCACAAGACAGCAATGAGATGAATTAAGTTGGTCTGCCCCTGGTGATGTCAGCTGAGGAATACATATTGGCCAAGGAAGATTTTAATACCTCAGTTTGAACCCAGACCCCAGGACCTCTGGCATCACAATCACCAGCAACCATGGCATTCACCCAGGTTCAAATTTACCATAATCACAGCAACCAGATCATTCACTAAGGATAGGAAGATACTAAGAAACTTGTATCTAAGTAACCATACATGCACCAGCTCCTAGTGTCTCACTCTCTTATTCTGGTGGCAGAATCATAAAGACTCACAAAAGAAGTTTTAAAAGTAACGAGTCACCTCACAGATAGCTATCTCCTGTAACTTCAATAAGAGTGAAAAATGTATACACATAGATGGCTTACATGTTTCATAATTTTCAGTAGGAAACACATATGTTTCATAATTTGCAGTAGAAAACACAAGGATGTAACTATAAAGTAGAATTTTGGAACATTGCACAATCACATTGCTTCATCTGATTTTGACATAAACTGACTGAAGCATTCTGATCAAGAAAATTCACGCTTCACTGTGTCCACCGTTGATGGCTGTATAACATATAACATTACCGTCTTAGAGAAATATAGCAACATACAGCCATAGTGTTTAATCTTAAAGAGACATCTTATTAATACCTGGAAAATGAGAGAGACCATTTCAGGTCAATATGTTCATTTCAGTGATCAGAAAATTGGGAGCGAGGGAGGGCTAAATACAGCAAAGATCAGAGAAATTCTGTTGGTCCAGGAGTGTTAAGATGACAGGGTTTCTCCTCCCGCCATCCGAGGAGTCAGCGGCAAAATCATCCTTTTTTTAACTCATTCACGGGATGTGGGTTTCTCTGCTGGGCCAGCATTCATTGCCCATTCCTAGTTGCCCTTGAGAAGGTGCTGGTGAGCTGCCTTCTTGAACCTCTGCAGTCCCTTTTGGTGTAGGTACACCCACAGTGCTGTTAGGAAGGGAGTTCCAGGATTTTGACCCAGCGACAGTGAAGAAACAGCGATATATTTCCAGGTCAGGACAGTGAGTGACTTGGAGGGGAGCTTCCAGGTGGTGGTGATCCCATCTATCTGCTGCCCTTGTCCTTCCAGATGGTAGTGGTTGTGGGTTTGGAAGGTGCTTTCGAAGGGGCCTTGGTGAATTCCTGCAGTGCATCTTGTAAATGGTACACACTGCTGCCTCTGTGTGTCGGTGGTGGAGGGAGTGAATGTTTGTGGATGTGGTGCCAATCAAGCGGGCTGCTTTGTCCTGGATGGTGTCCAGCTTCTTGAGTGTTGTGGGAGCTGCACTCATCCAGGCAAGTGGGGAGTATTCCATCGCACTCCTGACTTGTGCCTTGCTGATGGTGGACAGGTTTTGGGGAGTCAGGAGGTGAGTTACTCGACGTACAACTCCTAGCCTCTGACCTGCTCTTATAGCCACAGTTTTTCTATGGCTAGTCCAGTTCAGTTTCTGGTCAACGGTAACCCCCAGAATGTGGGGGATTCAGTGATGGTAATGCCACTGAACAGAAAGGAGCAGTAGTTGGATTCTCTCTTGTCGGAGATGGTCATTGCCTGACACTTGTGTGACGCAATTGTTACTTGCCACTTGTCAGCCCAAGCCTGGATATTGTCCAGGTCTTGCTGCATTTGGACATGGGCTGCTTCAGTATCTGAGGAGTTGCGAATGGTGCTGAACATTGTGCAATCATCAGCGAACATCCCCACTTCTGACCTTATGATGGAAGGGAGGTCATTAATGAAGCAGCTGAAGATGGTTGGGCTGAGGACACTATTCTGAGGAACTCTTGCAATGATGTCCTGGAGCTAAGATGACTGACCTCCAACAGCCACAACCATCTTCCTTTGTGCTAGGTATGACTCCAACCAGCGAAAGTTTTCCCCCTAATTCCCATTGACTCCAGTTTTGCTTGGGCTCCTTGATGCCACACCCGGTCAAATGCGGCCTTGACGTCAAGTGCAGTGACTCTCACCTCACCTCGGGAGTTCAGCTCTTTTGTCCATGTTTGAACCAAGGCTGCAATGAGGTCAAGAGCTGAGTGGTCCTGGCAGAACCCAAACGAGGCGTCAGTGAGTAGGTTATTGCTAAGCAAGTGCCGCTTGATAGCACTGTTGATGACTCTTTCCATTGTTTTACTGATGATCGAGAGAAGATTGATGGGGCGGTAATTGGCCGGGTTGGATTTGTCCTGCTTTTTGTGTACCTGGGCAATTTTCCATATAGCCGGGTAGATGCCAGTGTTGTAGCTGTACTGAACAGCTTAGCTAGGGGCGCGGAAAATTCTGGAGCACAAGTCTTCTGTACTATTGCCGGAATACTGTCAGGGCCCATAGCCTTTGCAGTATCCAGTGCCTTCAGCCATTTCTTGATATCACGTGGAGTGAATCAAATTGGCTGAAGACTAGCATCTGTGATGCTGGGGACCTCCGGAGAAGGCCAAGATGAATCATCCACTTGGCCCTTCTGTCTGAAGATTGTAGCAAATGTTCAGCCTTGTCTTTTGCACTGATGTACTGGGCATTGAGGATGGGGGTATTTGTGGAGCCTCCACCTCCAGTGAGTTGTTTAATTGTCCACCACCATTCACGATTGGATCTAGCAGGACTGCAGAGCTTAGATCTGATCCGTACGTTGCGGGCAAACTTAGCTCTGTCTTTCTCCTGCTGCTTGTGCTGTTTGGCATGGAAGTAGTCCCGCCAATACTGCCTGCCGTGCAGCCATTTAACGCTCTAACAAGTATTAATTGGTTGGAGGCGGAACTACTGCCCCTCATTCGGGACGAAGTCCCTCCAGAGAGCTGCCAGCCAATCTGATTGGCCAGCAGCTCTCTAGTTCCTGCAGCGCCAGAAGCTCCAGTGGACAGGGCTGAGACTGTAAGCTATCCATGCAGCCCAAGTTCCATGAGCCCAGGGCCACTTTTGGGGTCTCAGGGCAGGATGGGGAGGTGAGGTTCTAGGGTAGGGGTGGGAAAAGGAGGGTGGTGTGTTGCAGGAGAGGCCAGGGAGAGGGAGGACCGGCGTGAGCCAGTCCATTTGGCACAGGTGGGGTTTGGGGGCGGGGTGGGGTGGAGATGCCTGTTATGAAAAGGAGGCTGCTCATGGAGGCACCTGGCACCACCTGACCCAACATGAGACCTAAACATGGTTAATTTTCGGGTTTCCCCGGCACCTGAATTCATCTCGCTAGCCAGAAAATTGAACCTAGGCGGGAAACGGCCTTTAAGCAGCCAATAACTGGCCACTTAAGGCCCTTAACTGGAGCAACGGCAGGTGGGCCAGCAACAGCCTCATCCATCTCAGCAGAAAATTGAGGGAAGGTCTGGACAGGTGGGAGCCTGGTGGGAAAGCCGTTCGAGATATTTCACAGGGAAACGTGAAATTCTGCCCTTGATTGCACTGGGCACTTGCAGCTTTGCCACCTTCCTCTCCTTCTGTACATTCAGCAGAAGTTGGACACTGGTGTGTTTGTGCACTTGCATTGACAAGGGAGCTAGTTTTGAGGGTGAACAGGATAATCCTCAGCCTGAAGACCTGCAGCCATTTAAAATAAACAGATATTGTGTAAATTGAAAGAGGAAGTTCCCATTTTAGAAAAAAAGCCTGCATAAAGATAGTACAACCATGAGCTTTCCAAACAGCATGTCAGCATATTAGAATGTGAAGCAAGACCAAAGTGCTGTTACATTAGCTCAACAGTTGTGAAGTGACCATTGGACCAGATGAAAAGAAATAAATTAAATGCAGCTAACTCTTTCAAAAAGATTATGTAGCATTATTTAAAAGAAAGGGTCTTTTGGTGAACAATGGTACATGTTTCCTTTGTTATTTGCATTGTATTTATCTTACTCCCTTGCCTAGGGACGATGTAGATCATCCTTATAGGGACCAATAACTTTTTTTTATAAAAGAGACAAATTTCACAAACTACCAACAGAAATACTCAGGTGGACAAGATCTTGCTTTAATGTAACAAACTAAAATAACAAGGATCAAGCATCAAATGACAAGCAACTGATACAACAAGCTAAAATGGTATGTTTCACATTTAATAATTAACAAATCCGAAATATGTTTTAGGAAATGCCTTTACATGCAACACATCGCTTCTGACAGAGATGTGGCACCACGGGAACAATCCTACATTCATTGCCAGCTCTCCAGCAGAGATTCACATCTGCCCGCCATGCCAGGTCTAAACTTCCAGAGTCCTTCAACAATCACTCCACTCCCCGTTCAAGTTTTCAGGATCCAATTACCACCAGCAAGCCACATCAAGACAACTCACCATTCATTAAATCTTCCAAAAGCCAAGTCTATTCTATTCACTTTTTTTTGAACAGAAACCAAACTCTCACAAGCATCCTGCTTGGCTGTTACCATGAAACGGTTCACCCTGCTTTTCCACAGAGAAAGCTGCTTTGTTTCAGCATCTCAAACAGCAGCTGCCTTTTCTGTGAGATCATGCAAGTGCTGCCACCTCACTCCAATGAGTTTCCATTTTAGTTTCTCTCTCCAAAACAACCGGATTACTTTGGCATTTCTCCAAACGGTGGTATTTCTCAGGAACCCACCCTGACGACCTCCCCACCCCATTTCAGGACGTTCTGTTTTATTGTAAGTTAAAGGGGACATTTTCAAACATAATCACATTGTAAAGTTCAGCGTTCATGACAATAGCTACATCTATGCGACTCTCGTCTGGGAAATCCCGATATTGATTTCCGTGGCTTCAGTAGTCACAGAACTGGAAAGGAAAACAGGGAGGGCTACCCGCGAGGCTCTTCAAATCTTGCCTTGGAGGTCAGGCTGCAGGTTCTGACTGAGAGCAGTGAGGTATTCTCTCCAGTCCTTGAGAAACATGAGGCCAAACTCCCCAATGAAGTAGGTATGAATGGAAAAGGCTTGGGGATGTCTGCAGGAGGAGTGTAATCCCTCAAACCTGGAGACAATGCCATAAGAGGATCTAGGACCTCAGGAGGGCGAGAAAGTGGCTAAAACACTTTCAGGCGCCAAACCCCACACTCTGCCTTCCCCAGCATTCTCCTATATAACACTCAGACCAACATACCTTGCAGCTCCACTCATTCCCCTCTATCCAGACACCTCCTCCCAATCCCCATTTGACCAGCCAACACACACGCACTCTTATCTTTGTGCTATCTCACTCATCCTCCACAGATGTTGTCCTTTCCTCTTCTCCAAACAATCTGTTTCTCACACATGCAATCCTCTGCTTTCTCTCTCTGTAGGAGAAAAGAATACAGAACAACTCCAGGGAGGGGCAGAGAACCAGGGACACAGTGGTTCCAGTCCAAGCCACAAATGTCAATAGGAACAGGACACACTAACTCAGTCTAGTTCTACTCAGTTCCAGTAGACAATAATATATGGGCCTACTGCCAAATGTAAGGTTTTGTTTGCTTTAAATCACATTGTTCAACCTCAACCCAACTTTCAAAACACTTTAGACTCGTGCATAAAAAGCAGCATTTTTTCCACTTTTAACCTATCAAACTTTTTGTAATCTTAAAGGCCCCTATCAGGTTACTCCCCAACCTTTTCTTTTCCACAGAAAAGTGCTCCTGCCTCTTCAGCCTTTCCTGATAATTCTATTCTCTCAATTCTGGGAACATCCTTCTGAAACCTTTTTGCATCGTCTCCAACGCCTCCTTATCGCTGATACCACATGAAGACCACAGCTCCAAATTTAGGCAAACCAAGGTGACACAGATTGTGGTATAAATTCAAATTTAGCAAAAGGCAAACTCTCCACACATCAAAATAAAGTGACAATTGTTTTTTTTTAATCAAAAGTTTAAAACCGAGGTATGCACACACACACACACACACACACACACACAAAGAATCTATACAATGCATTATTAGATCTTTAAGTTAAACACACTATTTCCTGTTATACATCAGTATTACTCAAAATAACAATGACTGAACCACTGCTGTTGACCAATCATGGCACTTCTCATTAAAGGAACAGCTGAACAGCACAAATTCGCCAATAATATCATGATATTAAAAAAAGACACAACTCCAGTCCAGCATCGCTGCAAGAAACTCTTAATCTGACAGGCTCAGAGTAATACCACATCAAACACTTTTAGTCAGGTAGGTGGTTTTTCTTTTGTGTTTGTGGGATTATATATA
Source organism: Cetorhinus maximus (assembly GCF_964194155.1). Taxonomy (NCBI): domain Eukaryota; kingdom Metazoa; phylum Chordata; class Chondrichthyes; order Lamniformes; family Cetorhinidae; genus Cetorhinus; species Cetorhinus maximus. Next base: position 84,382,953 of record NC_135897.1, on the reverse strand, counting down.
CAATGATCTTCTGTGTCAGGTTGAGATTGGTTATTCCTTCAGAACTTGATACCTGCTTCTTCAGAAAGATTTTTCATATCCAAGTGTTTCTTTGCATTTGATGATACTTTGAGAACATCACATCAGATATGTTGAACTAAATCCAGATTAGCAATGAACTCAAGGACGTGCACATAAACAATCATTTTAACCACGTCAGTGATCACTGCGCTCTGTTTTGTTGTCTTCCAGGCATTTAGGTTTGATACCATTTAAACATTGTGAAGAAGTGTCAGTGGACAGTAACTCTCTTAAACGAGTGTGGAATTTTATCAGGCATTTGCTATTAAATAAATCTTCCCTCTGAAGTGGTGATGTCTATGGTTAGCTTGTTCTATAACAACAAGGAGTCCATCTTGACTTAGTGCGTGCACTATCGCGTTAGAGACAGAAGGTCATACACGGGCTCAAGTCCAAATCCAGGCACTTCAGCACATAACCCTCGGGTGCTTTTGTACTTACGGTGCAATCGTATAAAAGGGGAAGGCACCAGACAAATGCAAATTCTGACATTCGTTTCAACAAAAGTAGGTTTCTGAACAGAAATTTTCAGAAAGAAACATTCGGCCATGCTTTTAAAGCAAATTTTACAAACATACCAATTAGGAGCAGGAGTAGGCCAATCGGCCCCTCTAGCCTGCTCCGCTATTCAATAAGATCATAGCTTGTAACTTCAACCCCACATTCCTGTCCACACCAATAACCTTTCACCACCTTGTTAATCAAGAATCTATCTAGCTCCGCCTTAAAAGCATTCAAAGGCTCTGCTTCCACAGCCTTTTGAGGAAGAGCTCCGAAGGCTTGCAACTAATTTTGCAAAATACCTGCCTCCAAAATCAAGACCTTAGATTTTTACATCTTTCAGTCTTAACATTTCGATTAATAATCTAGCGTTCAGTACAAGAACCAATGACCAGATTTGGAGAATTAGTCACACATAATTAAAAGAGTCAGTTGCGTAACTCCCATCCTCAGTTTGGAAATGTCTGCCTTCCTGTTTTGTACACATCCTGAAAGCGCTCTTTTGTGAAGCCCCTGAAACTGTCACATAACTACAATCACAGACAAATACAACAGCAGAAAACCGGGAGGGAAAGAGAACGTGCTGGAAAAAACGCAGCAGGTTTATGCCTTAGAATGCGATAGCATTTACCTGTGAATCTGTCATTAGACCTAGAAGAGAAAAAAATCTGCTTTATGAGGGTGAATGAATCTAAATAGGGGAGGGACAGGTGATGGATAAATTTCACATATTATTGGCATTTACAGTTTTTATTTAAAATTTCCAATATTTGAAGCTTCTTTTAACTAAAAAAGATCAACAGATAGCAGGAAGTGTGTCCAAGTCAGGAGTTCATAATCTTTGTCAGTGGAGTTTCCCTCATGTATTTTGAGACATTTACTAATTCGTTAGTAACTAATAGCAATCAATAATTATGGTTCATTTACCAGAATCCAAAACACTAGATCCAGGGCATTCGACGTTCATGTGTTGAATGTGCTACTACTTGTAGAGCCTTGTCCGCGCATTTCCTACATTACGACAGTAACTACACTTCAAAAGTACTCCATTAGCTGTAAATTATTTTGGGGCTTCCTGAATTTATAAAAGGGGCTACATAAATACAATCCTTCTTTCAAGAAGACGAAGCAGAGTCTTGAAACCGTAGTTACATACAGTGCACAACATTGCAGAATTTGTCATGTCAAAAGTTTCCCATTAAAGGCGGGGGCAGTATTAAATGCCTTTACCCCAAGGAAATTGTTTGTTTCCTCACACAGACCATCAGGACTGTTGTCATGACCTGCTGTTGCATTTCTAACAATCCATATGGATGTAAAATACATTAACATCTATCCAACAATATGGGGAGGTGGTGGTATCATCACTGGACTAGTAATCCAGGGGCCCGAGGTAATGCTCTAGGGACCTGGGTTCACATCCTACCTTGGCAGATGGTGAAATCTGAATTCAATAAAAATCTGGAACTAAAAGCCTAATGGTGACAACTGATTCATTTAATGTCCTTTAGTAGAAGGAAATCTGCCGTCCTTACCTAATCTGGCCTACATGTTGACTCCAGTAATGCAGTTGACTCCGAAATGACCTCTAAACAAGTACAATTATGGATGGGCAATAAACGTTAGCCTAACCAGTGATGGTAACTAAAAAATGTTATTATTCGATTAAAATACTGCATCTACATCCTACACTTCTCATTTTTCAAGGCATCTGTTTCGTGATATCTTTCTAGAAAAGTAACATATTTAACTTTAACATTCAGGTGTACCGATGGCTGACCCTACAGCAAGCATCGAGATCGGATCAAGCACAAATTCCTCTGGCAACATCACTTGCCAGTTTTCTTCTGATGGCTTGGCAATATTTACGATTACTGCCTATTCGTTAGTTTTTGTAGTTGGAATCATTCTCAACAGCCTGGCTTTCTGGGTCTACTTCTGTCACGTTCCCAACCGCAACAGCATCATCATCTATTTAAAGAACCTGGTCGTAGCCGATTTCTTGCTGGTCCTCTCGCTGCCTATAAGAATTGGTGCGGAGAAGAAAGTGGGTTCCACCATATTGAGAGAAATCTACTGCAATTTTACGACATGCATCTTCTATTTGAACATGTACTCAAGCATTCTCTTCCTGGGATTCATTGCAGCCACTAGATACCTGAAAATTGTCAAACCATTTAAAATACATGCATTTCAAAGTCTCAAGTCTGCAAAAATTGTCTCCATTGGAACCTGGTGTGTATTTCTCAGCCTTGGCGTTTCATACATATCCCTGTCAGGGAAAAAGCCAGCCCAGAATAGTACAAAAGAAACATGCTTAGGATTTAGAAGTAGTAAGGGAATTACCTGGCATATATTCCTCCATGTTGGAGGCACATTTCTGTTTCTCTGCGTGCTAATAGGGCTTTGCTTCTTTTACTTTCAAACTGCAAAACGTCTTGACAAATCCCCAACTCCAAGCTCACTCAAAAAGCAAGCCAAGGCAAAGAACAACATCCTGATCCTCCTTGTTGTCTTCCTAGTTTGTTTTGTTCCCTACCACATCGCAAGGCTTCCTTACATTTTAAGTCAGGTAAATGTCATCACTGGGTGTTTTTGGGAAAAGATTCTTTACCACTTTAAAGAATCTGCCGTTGTGCTGTCATCGCTTAACGCCTGCCTTGATCCAGTGATCTACTTTCTGTTTTGCAAGGCATTTAGGTCAAAGTTAGGCCTGGAGAGAAACTCAAAGGACAACGACTCACACAATGATCAGTCTTCACAAACTAACCCTTCACGAACTGTACTCGAAGAACCAACAGCAGCCACTTCAACAAAATCACCTTCAACCTACTCTTGGTCTCGGTTATTCCAATTACTAAGAAGGAAACAAAAAACTCCTGAAGAGATGTAAAAAAAAATCGATTGGGAGATGGGAAGGGTGAAGGCACTGAACTTATGTAACGCCTACTGCAAAAGATCTTCAGTGATTGAAATGTTTTTGGAATATGAACACATTTTTGTTATCTTGTCAAAAACAGTGACCAATTTACACACAACGAAGTCCCACAAAACAGCAATGAGATGAATTAAGTTAGCCTGCCCCTGGTGATGTCAGCTGAAGAATACATGTTGGCCAAGGAAGATTTTAACACCTCAGTTTGAACCCATAGCCTCTGGCATCGTAATCACCAGCAACCATAGTGTTCACCCAGGTTCAACTACCATAATCACAGCAACTACATCATTCACCAAGGTTCGCAGTTATTCAAGTTTTTCAGCATGGATTTATTCTATCTAGACCTGCTCTCCACAGCTGATCATTTGGCCAAGACTTTCTACAGAACCAGTTTGATCATAGCTCTCAATTCAGTGATTGGGAAACCTCTCTAACCTGCAGCTATTAACAGCTTTGCTTTGCACCAAAAGTAAGGTGAGCTGTGATGAAACACTACATCCTCTCACAATCTTGCCATTGTTACCAACCTTGGCAATGAATAATTCTTTTGTTTGGATTGCAGGAGACCAGCAGCTAAGTAACCATCCATGCACCAGCTCCTGTATGTCTGGTGGCAGAATCATAAATACACACAAAGTGCTAAAAGTGAAAAAAGCACCTTGTGGATAGCTATGGTGTGCAATTTTAAATTCACAAATAAGAGTATAAAATGCCTACACAAAGATAGCTTGTATGTTTCATCATCTGCAGTGAAAAACAAAAAGATGTAACTATAAAGTGGAATTTTGGAACATTGCACAATCACATTGTTTCATCTGATTTTGACATAAACTGACTGAAGCATTCTGATCGAGAAAATTCACACTTCATTGTGTCCACCGTTGATGCCTGTATAACATATAACATTACTGTGTTAGAGAAATATAGCAAAATACACAGTGTTTCATCTTAAAGAAACATTTTGTTAATACCTGGAGAATGAGAGAGACCATTTTAAGTCAATATGTTCAGTTAAGTGATCAGAAAATTGGAACACAGGGTGGGCTAAATACTGCTGGGGTGAGGAAAATTCTTTTGGGTCAGGATGTTTAGGATGGCGAGGTTTCCCTTCCGCATGAGGCCTGAACAGGGATGCTTTTCGGACCCACCCCCACCCCCACCCCCACCCACCCCCCCCCACCAAGCCCTGAACATGTCCCGCTAGCCTGACAGTGGAGGCCGAGTGGGAAACGGCCCCTTAAGTGGTCAATCATTAGCCACTCAAGGGCCTCAATTGGGAAATGGGCGGGTGGGCCGAAATAGGCCCAGCCCGTTACAGCGACAAATCGGCGAGAGGTTGGGGCAGGCGGGAGCTCAGTGGGAAGGCCTTCCGAGAAATTTTACGGCCAGCCCTCCCCCCCACCGCCTACAAATCCGCTAGCGGGAACGTAACATTCTGCTCTTGGTTACGCTGGGCGCTTGCAGTTTTGCCACTTTATTGTCATTCTGTACATTCAGCGGACGTTGGTGTGTTTGTGCACTTGCATTGACAAAGGAGCTACTTTTGAGGGTGAACAGGATAAATATTGAATTCAACAACTTTAGATCTTAAACTCCCCCTTCCCCCATCCCCACCCCATTTCTTCCTCCCCTTTTTTTTCAATAATTTATATAGATTCTTCTTTTCCCACCTATTTCCATTATTTTTAAATCTAAAACTAAAACTTTGTTAGTCTTTCCACCCCACCCCCACTAGAGCTGTACCTTGAGTATCCTGTCATCCATTCTTAATTGGCACTTTTCTTAGATAATATCACCACCTTCAACACCTCTTTGATCCTTTTGTCTGTGACATCTGTGACATTTTTATCTCTGAGGATAATCCTCATCCTGGAGCCGGCGGCCATTTAAAATAAATAGATATTGTTCAAACGAAAACAGGAAAGAGTTCTCACTTTAGGAAAAAACCCTGCATAAAGATAGCACAACCGCCTACTTCCCAAACAACATTTCAGTATGTTTGAATGTGAAACAAGAACCAAAGTTGCTCTTACATTAGCTCAATAGTTGTGAAATGACCACTGGACCATGTGAAAAGAAATAAGTCAAATGTGGTTAAATCTTTCGCTGTCTTTGAATAAAATTATGTGCGGTCATTTAAATGGAAAGGTTTGTTATTTATGTTGTGTAAGTGTCTGGCACATACAGGGTTAATGTGGGACTGATGTAAGAAAGCACATGACCCAGAACCAGAGGTCAGTGTGGTGTTGAGCGGAAACATGTCAAGACCTAAACATGGAGATAACTACTAGCCTGTACCCTTTACTGTATATGTGTAACTAGTTCTACTTGTTCATAAAGAATTACAGTTAACCTACTGAAGACTACGAAGATTTCTTTAAGACACAAAATTCTGTAACTAACACCCTCCCAACTGCTCTTTTTGGTGAACAATAGTACGTGTTTCCTTTGTTATTTGCATTGCGCTTATCTTACTCCTTTGTCAACGGTTCATGCAGATAAGATTACAATCCTCGCACAGACCAATAAAGTTTTAAAAAGAGACAGATTTCCCAAACTACCAACAGAAATAAACCGGTGGACAAGATTTCACTTTTTAAGAGTTTTGCTGTAACAAACTAAAACCAATAAAGATAAACATTAATTTATAAGCAACTAATACATCAAACTAAAGAGAAACGTACATTTCACATTTACTAATTAACAAAACTAAAATATGTTTTATGAAATGCCTTTACATACAACACATCACTTCTGACAGATATGTAACATTACAGGAACAATCCCACACTCTCTGCCGGCTCGCCATCAAAGAGTCATTTATTCCCATCATGTCAGGTCTAAACTTTCAGAGCCCTTTAACAATCCACTCCTTGTTCAAGTTTTGAGTTTCTTGATACATCAAGATGATTACCCATTCGTTAAATCATCAAAAGCCAAGTCTGTTCGATTCCCTTTCTTTTAAACAGAAACCAAACTCTCACAAGCATCCTGTTTGGTTGTTAATATGAAACAGTTGGCCCTGCTTTCCCATAGAAGTAGCTGCTGTGTTTCGGTATCATGAACAATGGCTGTCCTTTTCGGTGAGATAATGAGAAAAGGTGCTAAATCAGCTCCCCCCCCACCCCCACCCCGCCAACTTCAATGAGTTTCTACTTTAGCTTCTCTCCCCAAGACAACTGGGTCACATGGGTTGTGTGGGGGCTGTGGTGTTTGTCAGGAATTCACCCTGACCACACACTTCCCAACCCCCCACCCACCCACCCCCCTCCCCATTTCAGAACGTTCTTTTTTACCTAAAGGTGAATGGGACATTTTAAAACGTAAGAATCTTGTAAAGTTCATCGTTCATGACAATAGCTACATATATGCTGCTCTCCAATGGGAAATCCTGATATTGATTCCTGTGGCTTCAGCAATCACAGAAATGGAAAGGAAACCTCGAAAGGCTGCCCCCTGATCATCCTGCTTCGGGATCCCAATGAGTGCAGTGTCTCTCCGGTCATTGGGAAAGATAGGCTAATCCCTCCAACCAAGCAGGAGTGAATGGAAGAGGATGAGGGAAGTTTGCATGAGGAGTGTGCCCCTCAAACCTGGAGACAACATCGTAAGAGGATCTAGGACCTCATGAGGGCAAAAGCACTTTCAGGTGCCAAACTCTACACTCTCACTGCCCCGGCATTCTCCTATATAACACTACCCAGACCAACATAATTTGCAGCTTCACTCATTCCCCTCTATCCAGACATCTCCTCACATCCCAGTTGACCAGCCAACACTCTCACACCCTTATCGTTGTGCAATCTCACTTCCATGACTTAGTTATCCTCTACAAAAGCTCCCTTTTCTTCTTCTCCACACATTTCACGCACATGCAATCCTCTGCTTTCTCTCTTTGCAGGAGAAAAGAGTACAGAACAACTCCAGGGAGGGGCAGAGAACCAAGGACATAGTGGCTCCAGTCCAAGCCACAAATGTTATAATGAACAGGACACACTAACTCAGTCTAGTTCTACTCAGTGTAAACAACAATATATGGGCCTACTGCCATATGTGAGGTTTTGTTTGTTTCAAATCACGTTGTTCAACCTCAACCCAATTTTCATAATGCTTTAGACTCGTGCATAAAAAGCAGCATTTTTCCACATTTAATCTACCAAACCTTTTTGTAATCTTAAAGGCCCTTATCAGGTTTCTCCACAACCTTTTCTTTTCCAGAGAAAAATGCTCCAGCCTCTTCAGCCTTTCCTCATAATTATATCCTCTCAGTTCTGGGAACATCCTTCTGAAACCTTTTTGCATCGTCTCCAGTGCCTCCTTATCACTTATGCCACAAGTGTAGGTAGACCGAGGTGACACAGATTTCAGTATAAATTTAAATTTAGCAAAAGGCAAACTCTCCATGCATCAAAATAAAGTGACAGATAGATTTTTCTCTCACACACACGTGCACACACACACTCCATAGTTAGATCTTTAAATTATATGCCCTATTTCCTGTTGCACATCACTTGCATTTAAGGTCATTAGTCTGAGTTGCATTGGACCATGTCATCTCACTGCTTGCTACTTCCGGTCAAAAGAAATGCTGAACACCACAAATTGGCCAAAAATATCATGAGGTTAAAAAAGAAAACATTTTGCACACACAGGTCCAGCCCAGTATCGCTGCAAGAAACTCTAGACCGTGCAGGCACAGAGTAATACTACATCAAACACTTTCAGCCAGGTAGGTGACTCCTCTTTTCTGCTTGTGGGATTATATATACAGTGACCATCACTGTCAATGATGAGACTGGTTATTCCTTTGGAACTTGATACCTGCCTCTCCAGGAAGATTTTTCCCATCCAAGTGTTTCTTTGCATTTGAAGATGCTTTAAGGACATTAAATCAGATATGGTGAACCAAACCTAAACTGGCAATGAAATCGAAGACCGCGCACATGAACAATTATTTCAACCATGTCAGTGATCACTGCACTCTTTTTTATTGTCTTTCAGGCATTTAGGTTTGTTACTGTTTAAACATTGCGAGGGAAGCCTCAGTGTAGAGAAGCCCTCTTAAATGGGTGTGTTCATCCAGTGTTTTTAACATCTGCCAAACAATAATTATTCGATTAAAATACTGAATCTCTGCCCCAGCACTTTCACTTTTCAGGGATTGCCTCTTCTGGCAAATTGTTACGTGACACCACTCCAGAAAAGTAACATATTCTGCTTTAACATTCAGATGTGCTGATGGCTGACCCTACAGCAAGCGACGAGATCGGCACAAGCACAAATTCCTCTGGCAACATCACTTGCCAGTTTTCTTCTGATGGCTTGACAATATTTACACTTACTGCCTATTCGTTAGTTTTTGTAGTTGGAATCATTCTCAACAGCCTGTGGTTTTCTGGGTCTACTTCTGTCATGTTCCCAACAGCAACAGCATCATCATCTATTTAAAGAACCTGGTCGTAGCCGATTTCTTGCTGGTCCTCTCACTGCCTACAAGGGTTGTAGGAGAGAACAATTTGGGCTCCACAATACTGAGAACAATCTATTGCAATTTTACAACATGTATCTTCTATTTGAACATGTATTCAAGCATTCTCTTCCTGGGATACATTGTGGTCACTAAATACCTGAAAATTGTCAAACCATTTAAAATACATTCTTTTCAAACTCTCAAGTCTGCAAGAATTGTCTCCATTGGAACCTGGAGTGTACTTCTCAGTCTTGGATTTTTGTGCATGTTCCTGACAGGGAAAAAGCCAGCCCAGAATAGTACAAAAGAAACATGTTTAGGATTTAGAAGTGGTACGGGAATTCACTGCCATGTATTCCTCCATGCTGGAGGCACATTTCTGTTTCTCTGCGTGCTAATAGGGCTTTGCTTCTTTTACTTTCAAACTGCAAAACGTCTTGACAAATCCCCATCTCCAAGCTCACTCAAAAAGCAAGCCAAGGCAAAGAACAACATCCTCATCCTCCTTACTCTTCTTAGTCTGTTTTGTTCCTTACCACATCGCAAGGCTTCCTTACATTTTAAGTCAGATAAATGTCATCACTGGATGTTTTTGGAAAAAGACTCTTTCCCACTTTAAAGAATCTGCCATAGTGCTGTCAATGCCTGCCTTGACCCAGTGATCTACTCTTTGTTTGGAAAGGTATTTAGGTCAAAGTTAGGCCTGGAGAGAAACTCAAAGGAGAATGATTCACACAATGATCAATCTTTGCATACTAGCCCTTCACAATCCATACTTGATGAACCGACAGCAGCCACTTCAACCATGTAACATGTACACACACTGTGCCTGTTTCAGCTGAACAAAATGAGTGACAGCCATTCACTGACTCATTCCTCAGGGCAATGTCTTGACCAATCAGGGTCAAGCTGTCTGGTTTAACTTTCAAACAATGCTTGGCAGTTAACTGCCAGTCACCATTACTGGTGCATTCTCCATGACAATGCCGCTACCAGAATTTACTTGTCAACCAATCCGCACTCTCTTCTCATACAGTATAAATTGCTGTTCCCCCTTTTATTGGTATTCTTGCGAAGTGACCTGATAAGTGCAAGGCGAAAAGCTTCAACATCTTTTTTGAACAATACTTAAAATATCAATCTCCTGCAACTTTAATTCAACAAATAAGAGTGTAAAATGCCTACACACAGACAGCTTATATATTTCATAGCTTGCAGTTAAAAAAAACAAAATGATGTAACTATAAAGCAGAATTTTGGAATATTGCACAATCACATTGCTTCATCTGATTTTGACATAAACCAACTGAAGCATTCTGACCAGGAAAATTCATGCTTCATTGTGTCCACGGCTGATGCCTGTATAACATAAATAAACTGACCGGGTGAGAGAAATATAGCAACATATAGCCAGCGTTGGTTCAGTAACCTTGATGAGACATTTAGTTAACACCTGGAGAATGAGAAAGATCACTTTAGGTCAATATGTTCACTTAAGTGATCAGAAGATTGGGACCGAGGGAGGGCTGAATACAGCTAAGGTCAGGAACATTCTTTTGGGCCAGGATTTTTAGGATGATGGGGTTTCCCTTCCCACCATCTAAAAAGTCAGTGATGAACACATCACTGCCACTACTTGCATGTCCTGCCATCCATTCTTAATTAGCACATTCTCTTAGATAATATCACCACCTTCAACACCTCTTTGTTCTTTTGTCTGTGACATCTTTTGATTATCTGCTCCTATCACTGCTTGCTTGTCCCTACAACCACCCGCACCCCCCCCAACTTCTCTCCCCCTACCCCCCCACCTTAAACCAGCTTATATTTCACCCCTCTCCTATTTTTACTTAGTTCTGTTGAAGGGTCATGAGGACTCGAAACGTCAACTTTGTTCTTATCCACCGATGCTGCCAGACCTGCTGAGTTTTTCCAGGTATTTCTGTTTTTGTCACTGCCAATACTGCCTGCCTTACAGCCATTAAACACTCCAACAAGTATTAATTGGCTTGGAGACTGGACTTCCATCTCTCATTCGGAAGGAGGTCCTGCCTCAGAGAGCCAACAACTCTCTAGTTACTGCAGCGCCAGAAGCTGCAATGGACAGGACTGGGACTGTAAGCAGTCCCCAAAGCCTAAGTGCCGGGAGTTCAGGACCAGGTAAGTTTTGGGGTCTCAGGGCAGGATGGGGAGGTGAGGCACGGGGTCGAGGGGGTGGGGGGGGGGGGGGGGGGGGGGGGGGAGTGCGCTGGTTGAGAGATTAGGGATGGGGGGGTGAGAGGGAGGACCTATGGGGGCCAATCTTTTTCAGGGAGGCACTCGATGTTAAAAGGAAGTTGCTGATGGAGGCGCCACATCTGCCCCCTTCCCACATGAGGCCTGAACAGGGTTACCCTGTTTCAGGTTTACCCCTGCCCCTGAACTCATTCCACCAGAAACTGAAAATTGTGGCCGGGCGGGAAATGGCCCATAAGTGGTCAATCATTGACCACTCAAGTGCCTCAATTGGGACATGGGCGGGACGGAATAGGCCTAGCCTGTCCTAGTGGAAAATTGCGGAGAGGTTGGGGTGGATGGGGGCCGCGTGGGAAGGCCGTCCGAGAAATTTTACAGCCAGCCGCTCCCCCAATTCTGCCCTTGATCATGCTGGGCACTTGCAGCTTTGTCACTTCAGCGTCGCTCTGTACGTACAGCGGAAGTTGGACGTGGATGCGTTTGTGCACTTGCATTGAGAGTTAATTTTGAGGGTGAACAGGATAATCCTCATCCTGGAGCCGGCGGCCATTTAAAATAAATAGATATTGTTCAAATGAAAACAGGAAAGAGTTCTCACTTTAGGAAAAAACCCTGCATAAAGATAGCACAATCACTTACTTCCCAAACAACATTTCAGCATCTCTGAATGTGAAACAAGAACTGAAACACTCTTACGTTGCTTACTTCTTGTGAAGTGACCATTGGACCAGATGCAAAGAAATAAATAAGGTTAAATCTTTCACTGTCTTTGAATAAGATTTTGTAGCTTCATTTAAAAGGAAAGGGTTGTTATTTATGCCGTATTAGTGTCTGGCACACGCTGGATTAACGTGGGACTGAGTACAGTACCACCCACACAGCAATGTAAGAAAACACATGGCCCAGGCCCAGGGGTCAGTGTGGTGTTGAGCAGGGACGTGTAAAGACCTAAGCACAGAGACAATGCAAGCCTGCAGCCTTTACTGTACGTGCAAATAGTTCTACTTGTTCATAAAGACATACAGTGAACCTACTGAAGACTACAAAGGCTTCTTTAAAACACAACATTCTGTAACCAACACTCTCTCAACATGGTGGCAGATGGGGATCAAAAACCGTCAACCTTGCTAAAATGCTGAAACAAGCCGCGATGCTGGAAGAGTAAAAGACTCCAACAAAAATTTCTACCTGAGAGAAGCTCCCCACAGAAGGTGAAAGCACAGAGAAAATTTGCCAGAAAACGCTCCAGAGAAAAGGCCTGGAAGCTGAAGGCGGAGATTTTTACTGCAGCAGAAGACTCCATTGAATATCCCTTGGAAGTCCAGCTTCAGAGCACAGAGCCTGCAAGGGTTAGCCAAACCTTTTAAAGTTCCAGGCAGCCGCTAGTCCTGAGAATCCCTTCCCTAATTCAGCGTCAGAAGTGCCACTGAGGGAAAGCCCATTGCTACAACCTGATCGCCCAGTCGGAGCCCCAGCATGTGGCTTCCGAATTCGTAACATAAGAAAAGCTAACTACCTATTTAAAGCGCTCAGGAAGACCGCAACGGTCCAGCTCGGAAAATGGCAAGTGTAACCCTGAATTTGAACACCTCATTACTCGTCACAGTAAACTGCGGAGCAAAAGATGTCAGCGCACAGCCACTCCAGGCAGCCGCCGCTAAAAGTCCCCTTCAAGAAGCACGCCACTGCCATTTTGCACAGCCTGCCAAAACCGGCAAGTGCAGGAAATCCCGCATATGCAATTTTCAAACTTTTAACATGAATCACAATTCAACACTTTCAACTCAGTTTGGACTAACCCAAGGCCCAGGCCAGTCACAAAGTCAGGGTCTTTGGAGGAAAAGATTTTTTTAAGGTACAGCATCACTTCTGGTTTAAATAAAATGTCAGAAGAAGAGGTGAACATGCTGCTATACTCTATAGGCCCAATTGTAGACGACATCATTATAAGAGAGGGTATTAATTAGTCATCGGCCAAATTCGAGGCGGCTTTAAAACGTTTTGACATTTATTTTAAACTTATGAAGCAACAAAATACTGGAGAGAGCTAAATTCAATAATAGAGTCCAACTACCAGGGGGAACCCGTCGATTCCTTCATAAATGATCTCTACAGGATGGCAGAGGGGTGTGAATATGCAGATTTAAAGTCTGAACTCACCAGAAACAGAACAGTGGTGGGTGCAACAGGCGATGCACTCTCTGTCCTCCCACAAGCTAAAGATGATCTAACTCTAGACAAGGAAATCCAGATAGACAGATTATCTGAGCTCCTTGGACAGCACAGGAAAATCTTAATGGGAGAAAATAAAACACAAGGTAGAAGCCAACTCTGAGTCCAGCTTAACAAGCCACAAAGACGTGGGGAAAATCCAAGTCAAAGAAAGCAATGCTTGAACCGTCCAGCAGAGCAGCCTTGCCAGCGCTGCGGTGAGAAGCGCCCTCGCAGGAGAGACCAGTGTCCTGCGAGTACAACCCAATGCTTCCGCTGTAAGCGGATGGGCCACTACGGCAAAGCGTGCAAGTCAAAACGAAGGCCCCAAAGTAATCCACGAGGTCGGGACCGAAGAGACACAGCCATGCTCCCTGGGCGAGGTCAAGGATTGTGGTTTCTCATTCTGGAATACAGATATCTTTGTCAATGGCCATCTAAATAATTTTAAATTAGATTCAGGAGCCAGCGTAACAGTCCCGTCGGACAAAGAACCATGGCTGGTGACCCAACGGCTGACCCCCACCCACGACGTAGCAGGAAGATTGAGATTTCCAGTCAAGGGCACCCTGCAGCCGACACTGAGGTTTAAGCACAAAACAATCCAAGCGGCCCTGTTTAACGTCCACAACCAGGACTACTCTCTGTTCAGAGCACAACAACCGTGTCGAACAGAAGCTCATGCAAAATAGCGACAAGGTCAACCAAGGAGGGCCTGGCTCCAAATACAAAAGCGAGTTCCTGAAGCTATTCAGGGGACTGGGACGTCTGAAAAGTGCGTACAGGATCACACTGAGAGACGATGATAAACCAGTGTGCCTTTTCACTCCAACAAAAGCCCCCACCCCTTCATGAAGAAATTACAGCAGAAGCTGGGTGGGATGGTGAACATCGGCGTCATCTGCCCAATCACACAACCAACTGTGTGGCGTGCTGGGATGGTCCCAGACCCAAAACCGAATGAGGGGGTCCCTCCACATTTGCATCGACCTGACATAGTGTAACAAGGCTGTAACCCAGAGACGTTCATCCCATGTCCACAATGGACGAAAGCCTGAGTAAACTCTAGAAAGAACAGGGTATTTTCGAAATTAGATGCCACAACGGATTCTGGCAGCTTCCCCTTGATGAGGACTCTGGTCCCTAAGCACATCTATTAGGCTGATTCTGCTTCAAGCGCCTGCCCTTTGGGATCACCTCAGCAGCAGAGAGATTCCAACACACGACGTCAGATATTTTGCAGGGCCTTCAGGGGGTCATCTGCCACACCGACAACGTCTTGGTTCATGGAGCGACAGTGGAAGAGCATGGCAAAAGGCTCACGACAGCCTTGGTGCAACTGGAGGAAGCAGGAAGCAGGACTGAGGCTGAACGACGAATGTGAATTTTCCATAATGCCCATTCGGTTCCTGGGCCACATCACCAGCAACAAATGCATCCTAGCGGACCCACAACAAACCAAGGTGATCAGTGAGTTCCTCACCCCTTTCCTCAGTCCCCAACCTCCAGCGTCCCCTGGGGATGGTGAGCCAGCTGGCAAAGCTCTTAACTAATTTGGCACAGGTCACAGAACCCTTGGGACACCTGCTCGATAAAGACCAAGTCTGGTGCTGGGACTCAACGGCAAGAGCAAGCATTCATTCGCATCAAGGCGACACTGCTCTTCACTAGAATTCTGGCCACTACGACCCTGCCTATCACCATAGCAGCAGATGCTTCATCCACAGGCCTCTGCGTGGTCCCCTTTCAGGAGAAACTGAATGGAAGTCGCTGACTGTGTTCTACGCTTCCAAAGGGCTGCCGGACACGGAGACAAGATATACCACCATAGAAAAAGAAGCCCTCACAGCGTAATGGGCATGCGAGAAGTTTTCTGACTACATCGTCAGCCTCAAGATCACAATCGAGACGGACCATAAACCACTAGTCTCCTTACTGGATGAGAAGGAGCCGGCAAAGATGCCTCCAAGGATCCAGAGGTTTTACCTACACCTCATGCGATTCATCTATCAGATTGTCCATGTCCAAGGGAAAAAAAAATCAGGCGACAGCAGACACACTTTCGAGGGCCACAGAGGGCCTCCCAATAAAACAGGATGTCAACTTTGTTGCAGGACTGGAGGCCTATTCCCAAGCAACAAGCAGACACCTGTCTGCAACCACAACCAGACTCCAACAGATCCTCCAGGAGCAACTGTCTGATAGAGAGTGCACTCGCATCCGCAGATTCAGCAAGTATCGATGGCCTCAACTGAGACCCAACAGAGGTGCCACAAAAACACGGTTCGAGCCGTAAAACCTCCTTACGGTTACAGATGACTTCCTGGTCTATGAAGAACGACTGATCATCCCAGCCTCCCTGTGGCCTGATGTCCTTCAAAAAATTTACATCAGGGTCACTCGCACCTAATTGCAGGACACAGGCCCGATCTGCCATCTGGTGGCCGCACATCTTCAAGGCAATAGAAGAGACCATTGCAAATTGCCAGATTTATGCATTCCACCGGCAGGACTAACGGGAAACCGCTCATTCCCATGCAATTCCCTAACAGACCTTGGGAGAGGCTGGGCATCGACCTGTTTGTCTACAACAGCAAATCCTTCCCGGTAGTTGTGGACTATTTCTCCAGGTGCATGGAGGTAAAACAACTTTATACGACTAGCACAGTGACAGTCGTCAAAGCGCTAAAAAGAGATGTTTGCAAGCCACGGCATCCTGGATGAAATCATGTCCGATAATGGCCCGCAATTTTCCAACTAATACTTTGCACACTTCGCAGCCAATTTCTCCACCGCACCAGCTCCCAAAGGTGCCCACAGTCAAAGGGGAGAAGCAGAACGAGGGGTCCACATGGTGATAGCCCTTCTGAACATGAACGAGGACTTTTCCACTGCACTGCTCACATACAGGTCCACCCCCTTACAGTGCAACCACCCGAGCTCCTGACGGGCAGAGAGCTTCACACATAACTCCCGATCCGGCCGCAAAAACTAATGCCAGGGTTGATAACCAAGGATTACCTGGACACCCAGACAAAAACGCAGTCCTACAGACAGAAACAAGCTTCCACCTACAAGAGAAGGCACCGCACCAGACACTTGCCACAGCTGCAGAAGGGTGACGAGGCCTGGATCACAGACCTTGAGAGAGAAGGTATGGTCATCAGACAGAACGACCAGATTGGCGTGGCAGAAGCACGGTCAGACAATACAGGAGGAGTCTCCGCGTGATCTCAAGACCAGCCGCTCCCATCACACAGTAGCAAACTATCGAGGAAGACACCCAAGTTCCAATCCAAACTCCAAGCCAACTGGAAGGACCAGAAACGACTGAGCCTACCACTCTTCCAACAGAATGGTAAATGGAGAGATAAAAACAAAAAACTACTGCGGATGCTGGAAATCATAAACAAAAACAAAAACAGAATTACCTGGAAAAACTCAGCAGGTCTGGCAGCATTGGTGGAGAAGAAAAGAGTTGACGTTTCGAGTCCAATGACCCTTCAACAGAACTGTTGAAGGGTCATTGGACTCGAAACGTCAACTCTTTTCTTCTCCACCGATGCTGCCAGACCTGCTGAGTTTTTCCAGGTAATTCTGTTTTTGTTTTTGTTGAGAATGGTAAATGGGATGTGCAAGCATTATAAGGCTGCCAGACTGCCTGAACATGTAACTTCAAGGACTTGAAGCGGGGGAGCCTTGGTAGTGAGAATGTTGTAATAATGATAATACAGTTATAGCAATAATGCCACAATACTAATAAAGTGGTAACAACAATGTAAATCTATGAGATGTAAATCTATGAGACTGATAACAATGTAAGTCATGAAGTAAATCAGTGTAACTCCATATCCATTGGATAAAGACTTGGTGGGAGGTGTAGTTTAAGGGTATGGCACATAAAGGGTTAATGTGGGACTGAGTGCAGTACCACACACACAGTGATGTAAAAAAGCACATGACCCAGACCCAGAGGTCAGTGTGGTGTTCAGCAGAGACATGTAAAGAACTTAACATGGAGATAGCTACTAGCCTGTCCCCTTTACCGTACATTTGTAAATAGTTCTACTTGTAAATAAAGACTTACAGTTAGCCTACTAAAGACTACAAAGACTTCTCTAAGACAAAAAATTCTGTAACCAACACCTTCCCAACAATTTATACTGTTCTTTTGGTGAACAATGGTGCATGTTTCCATTATTATTTGCATTCTACTTATTTACTCCTTTGCCTAGGGATGATGCATGATAGGATTACAATCTTTTTCTTTTCAAAGAGAGACAGATTGCCCAAATTACCAACAGAAATAAACCGGTGGACAAGATTTCACTTAAGAGTTTTGCTGTAACAAACCAAAATCAGTAAAGATCAAACATTAACTGACAAACAACTAATACATCAAACTAAAGAGAAAAGGTATCTTTCGCATTTACTAATAAAACCGAAATATGTTTCCTGAAATGCTTTTACACACACCTCAGTTCTGACAGATGTGTAGCATTACAGGAACAATCCCACACTCACTGCCAGCTTGCTAGCA
The DNA here is from genome assembly GCF_964194155.1 of Cetorhinus maximus. NCBI lineage: Eukaryota > Metazoa > Chordata > Chondrichthyes > Lamniformes > Cetorhinidae > Cetorhinus > Cetorhinus maximus. The sequence goes on along the minus strand of NC_135897.1, from coordinate 84,364,998 downwards.
AAAATTCATTTCACCCCGTCACACCAGAACGAAACTTCTCGGGTCTTTCAACAATCCCTCCACTTCATGTTCAAGTTTTCTGGTTCCTATCATCACCAGCAAGACACATCAAGACCACGCCCATTCATTAAATCTTCAAAAGCCAAGTCTGTTCTACTCCCTTTCTTTTAAGCAGAAACGAACTCTCACAAGCATCCTGCTTGGTTGTTAATATGAAACAGTTCACCCTGATTTCCCACAGAGGTAGCTGCTCTGTTTGGGAATCTCATATAGCGGCTATCCTTTGCTGTGAGATAATGAGAAAAGGTGCTAAAACAGCCACCCCACTTCAATGGGTTTCTACTTCAGTTTCTCTCCCCAAGACAACTGGATCACATGGGCATTTCTCCAAACTGTGGCATTTATCTGGAATTCACCCTGACCACCAGTCACCCCCACCCCACCCCCCACCATTTCAGAAAATGTTCTGTCTTACCTAAAGTTAAATGGGATGTTTTAAAACATATTCATCTTGTGAAGTTCAGCATTCATGACAATAGGTACACAGGTGCGACCCTCTGCTGTGATATCCTGATATTGGCTTCAGCAATCATAGAAACATAAAGAAAACCTGGGGAGGCTACCCCTTAGGGTCTTGGAATCTTACCTGGAGGTCGTGCTGTGGGTTCTGACAGGTTTCAGTGAGGTGTTTTCTCCAATCCTTGACAAAGATGAGACCGGCCTCTCCCACCAAGTAGCTGTGAATGGAGAAGGCTTGGGGAGTCTGCAGGAGGAGCGTAATCCCTCGAACCTGGAGACAATGTTGTAAGAGGATCTAGGACCTCAGGAGGGTGAGAAAAAAACGTGGCAAAACACTTCCAGGTGCCAAACCCCACACACTCACTTCTTCAGCATTCTCTTATATAACACTACTCAGACCAACGTACCTTGTAGCTCCATTCATTGCCCTCTATCCTGACACCTTTCCACAATCCACAATTTGACCAGCCAACACTCACGCCCTTATCATGTGCCACCTCACTCCTGTGTCACGGTCACCCTCCACAAAATGGCATCCTTCCTCCTTCTCCACACAATCTATTTCACACTCTTGTAATCCTCTGCCTTCTCTCCTTACAGGAGGAGAGGGTGCAGTACAACTCCAGGGAGGGGCAGAGAACGAGGGGCACCAGGGCTCCAATCCAAGCCACAAATGTCATAATAAGCAGGACCCAGTCTAATTCTACTCAATTCCAGTATACGCAATGATGTACAGGCCTACCACAAAACGTGAGGTTTTGTTTGTTTTAAGTCACATTGTTCAACCTCAACCCAACTTTCGTAACTCTTTAGACACGTTTAAAAAAAAAGCAGCATTTCTTTCCACTTTTAATCTATCAAACTTTTTTTTTTATAATCTTAAAGGCCCCTACCAAATTACTCTTCACCTTTTCTTTTCCTGAGAAAAACGTTTGAGCTTCTTCAGCCTTTTGTTGATAATTATATCCTCAGTTCTGGTACCATCCTTCTGAAGCCTTTTTGTACCTTCTCACAGTGCCTCCTTAACACTGATGCCACATGGAGACCAGAACTCCAAGTGTAGACTAACCAAGCTGGCCCAGGTTGCTGTGTAACTTCAAATTTGGCAATCAAATGTTCAAAACTGAGGTGTGATATGAAAAGCGCACACAGACAGACACACACACACACACACACACACACACACACACGAGGAAACTCTACAGTGCATCGTTAGATCTGTAAATCATTAGATCTGATGGGGAGACAGTGGCATAGTGGTAACATCACTGAACTAGTAATCTAGAAGCTTGGCTAATGCTCTGGGGACAAGGGTTCAAATCCCACCAAGGCAATTATTGGAATTTAAATTCAATTAATTAATAAATCTAGTCTCAGTGATGGTGACCATGAAGCTATCACCAATTTTCATAAAACCCCATCTGGTTCACTAATGTCCTTTAGGAAAGGAAATATGCCATCCTTACCTGGTTAGTCCTACTCAACTGGCGAACCCCTTCTAAACTGGGGAAAGGCTAATTTTACTAAGATGGGGTACGATTTGGCTCAAGTGGGCTGGGAGCAACTACTTGCAGATAAAACTGTGTCAGAGCAGTGGGAGGCATTCAAAGAGGAAATAGCAAGAGTACAGGGCAAATATGTTCCCATAAAGACAAAGTGGGGGGGCCAAGGCTGGAGAACCCTAGATGCCAAGGGACATAAAGGTTAGGATTAAGAGAAAAAGAGAAGCTTATGGCAGATGCCGAGGGCTCAATACAGCAGAGTAGTATAAAGGGTGCAGAGGGGAACTTAAAAAGGAAATTAGGAAAGCTAAGAGAGTGCATGAGAAAGCATTGGTGAGTAGAATAAAGATATAAAGAGCAAAAGAGTAATTAGGGAAAGAGTAGGGCCAATTAGCGACCATAGAGGTAATCTGTGTGTGGACCCAGAAGACATGGGTACAGTCCTCAATGGACACTTTGCATCGGTCTTCATAATGGAAAAGGACGACGCAGACATTGACATCAGGGTGGAGGACTGTGAAATATTAGAGGAAATTAACATAGAGGGAGGGGAGGTACTGGTGGCCTTAACAGTGAATAAATCCGCAGGTCCGGATGAGATGTATCCCGGTCTGTTGAGGGAGGCAAGGGAAGCGATATCAGGGGCCCAGGCAGTAATTTTCAAATCCTCTCTGGCCACAGTTGAGGTGCCAGAGGACTGGAGGACTGCAAGCATTGTCCCATTATTAAAAAAGGGAGGATGGGACAGACCAGGAAATTACAGGCCAGTCAGTCTAACCTCTGCAGTGGGGAAGTTACTAGAAAGGATTCTGAGGGACAGAATATATCTGCATTTGGAGAGACATAGATTAATCAGGGATAGTCAGCACGGATTTGTTGAGGGAAGATCGTGCTTGACAAATTTGATCAAATTTTTTTGAGGAGGTAACTAGGAGTGTTGATGAGGGTAATGCATTTGATGTGGTCTACATGGACTTTAGCAAGGCTTTTGAAAAGGTCCCTCATGGCAGACAGGTCAAGAAAGTTAGAGCCCATGGGATCCAAGGCAAAGTGACATGTTGGATCCAAAATTGGCTGAGAGGCAGGAGGCAGAGAGTGATGGTAGAGAGATGTTTCTGTTCTCCTTGGAGCAATGAAGGTTGAGAGGGGCCCTGATAGAGGTATGTTAGATCATGAGGGGCATAGATAGGGTGGATAAGGCAGCACTTTTTCCATTATAGTGGGGCCAATAACCAGGGGAACAGATTTAAGGTAAGAGGTCGAAGGCTAAGATGGTGGTGGGAGTCTGGAACTCACTGCCTGAAAAGGTGGTTGAGTCAGAAACTCTCGTAACATTTAAGAAGTATTTAGATATTTACTTGCATTGCCATAGTCTCCAGGCCTATGGGCTAAGCGCTGGAAAATGGGATTAATGCAGTCAGGTCTTTGTTGACCGGCGCACACATGATGGGCCGAATGGCCTCCTTCTATGCTGTAAACGTCTATGAGCCTACATGTTACTCCAGGTTGACTCTTAACTGCCCTCTGAAATGTCCTAGAAAGCCAGTCAGTTCAAGAGTAAATAGGGATGGGCAACAAAAGCTGATCTTTCCAGCAATGCCCATGTCCCATGAAAGAATATTTTTTTTAAAAAACACCCTATTTCCTGTTGTACAACAGCATTACTCAAAGTCACAATGCTGCTCTGAGTCGAACTATTGCACTTGACTATTCATCTCAATTCTTGCCACTTCTCGTTAAAGGAAATGCTGAACACCACAAATTTACCGATATCATGAGGATGAGAAAACATTTTGCGCATATGACTTCAGTCCAGTATCGCTGCAAGAAACTCTTGACCGTGCAGGGCACAGAGTAATACCACATCAAACACTTTCAGTCAGGTAGGTGACTTTTCCTTTCTCTTTGTGGGATTATATATACAGTGATCATCTGTGTCAGGTTGAGAATAGTTATTCCTTCAGAACTTCATTCTACCTCTCCAGAAAGATTTTTCACATCCAAGTGTCTCTTTGCACTTGAAGGTATCTGATGTAACGCTCTCAAAGGTATGTTGAACTAAATCCAGATTAGCAATGAACTCGAAGATGTGCATATACACATTCATTTTAACCACGTCAGTGATCACTGCGCTCTGTTTTGTTGTCTTCCAGGCATTTAGGTTTGATACCATTTAAACATTGTGAGGAAGTGTCAGTGGACAGTAACTCTCTTAAACGAGTGTGGAATTTTATCAGGTATTTGCCATTAAAGAAATCTTCCCTCTGAAGTGGTGATGTCTATGGTTAGCTTGTTCTATAACAACAAGGAGTCCACCTTGACTTAGTGCGTGCACTATCGCGTTAGAGACAAAAGGTCATACATGGGCTCAAGTCCAACTCCAGGCACTTCAGCACATAACCCCCGGGTGCTTTTGTACTTATGGTGCAATCGTATAAAAGGAAAAGGCATCAGATAAATGCAAATTCTGACTTTTGTTTCAACAAAAGTAGGTTTTTGAACAGAAATTTCAGGAAAGAAACATTAGGTCATGGTTTTGAAGTAAATTTTGTTAAATACCTGCCACCAAAATCAAAACCTTACATCTTTCCCTCTTAACAATTCAATTAATAATCTAGCGTTCAGTACAAGAACCAATGACCAGGTTTGGAGAATTAGTCACACATAATTAAAAGAGTCAGTTGCGTAACTCCCTTCCTCAGTTTGGAAATGTCTGCCTTGCTGTTTCGTACATTTCCTGAAAACACTCTTCTGTGAAGCCCCTGAAACTGTCACATAACTAGAAAATGATTTGCTTAATCACAGACAATTACAACAAAAGAAACAGGGAGGGAAACAGATTGTGCTGGAAAAATGCAGCAGGTTTATCAGTGCCTTCAAACGCAATAGCATTTACCTGTGAATCCGTTGTTAGACCTAGAAGATAAACAGGCTCCTTTAAGGTAAATGAATCTAATTGGGGGAGGCGGGGGGGGGGGTGGGGGGGGCAGCAGGTAATAGATAAATTTCACATATTATTGGTATTTACAGTTTTTATTTAAAATTTCCAAATTTTGAAGCTTTTTTTTAAATAAAAAAAGACATGCAGATAGCAGGAAATGAGTCCAAGTCAGGAGCTGATAATCTATGCCAGTAGAGTTTCCCTCATGCACTTTGTGACAGTTACTGATTCATCAGTAACTAATAGCAATCAATAATTATGATTCATTTACCAGAATCCAAAACAAGAAATCCAGAACATTCAACATTGATGTTTTGGATGCACTACTGTTTATGGAACTTTGTTCCCACTTTTCAGAAATTACAACAGTGACTACACTTCAAAAGTACTTCGTTAGCTGTAAGTTGATTTGGGATATCCTGAATTTATGAAAGGTGCTATATAAATGCAAGCTCCTTCTCTCAAGGTGAACAAGCTCCAAGTCTTCAAACTGTAGTTACATAAATTCTGCAATGTTGCGACAAAGTGATATATCAAAGGTAAAGATGGGCAGTGCTAAATGCCTTTCCCAGAGGAAAACCATTGTTTGATTTAACGCAAAGCACATCAAGTTTGTTGTCATGATTTGCTGTTGCACTTCTAATATTCCATAGTGGATGTAAAATACATCAACAACCAGCTATCAAATGATAAGTATTTGATTAAAATACTGAATCTCCCACCCAGCACTTCCACTTTTCAAGCATTGCCTCTTTTAGCAAATTGCTATGTGACACCTTTCTAGAAAAGTAACATATTCTACTTTAACATTCAGATGTACCGATGGCTGACCCTACAGCAAGCATCGAGATCAGCTCAAACACAAATTCCTCTGGCAACATCGTTTGCCAGTTTTCTTCTGATGGTTTTATAACATTTACAATTACTGCCTATTCGTTAATTTGTGTCGTTGGAATCATTCTCAACAGCCTGGCTTTCTGGGTCTACTTCTATCACGTTCCCAACCGCAACAGCATCATCATCTATTTAAAGAACCTGGTCATAGCCGATTTCTTGCTGGTCCTCTCACTGCCTATAAAAATCATCGGAGGAAACAAGGTGAGCTCCATAACGCTGAGAAAAACCTACTGCAATTTTGTGACTTGCATCTTCTATTTGAACATGTACTCAAGCATTCTCTTCCTGGGATACATTGCGGCCACTAGATACCTGAAAATTGTCAAACCATTGAAAATATATGCATTTCAAACTGTCAAGTCTGCAAGAATTGTCTCCATTGGAACCTGGTGTGTACTTCTCAGCCTTGGAGTTTCATACATGTTCCTGTCAGGGAAAAAGCCAGCCCAGAATAGTACAAAAGAAACATGCTTAGGATTTAGAAGTGGTAAGGGAATTACCTGGCATATATTCCTCCATGCTGGAGGCACAGTTCTGTTTCTCTGCGTGCTAATAGGGCTTTGCTTCTTTTACTTTCAAACTGCAAAACGTCTTGACAAATCCCCATCTCCAAGCTCACTCAAAAAGCAAGCCAAGGCAAAGAACAACATCCTCATCCTCCTTACTGTCTTCTTAGTCTGTTTCGTTCCCTACCACATCGCAAGGCTTCCTTACATTTTAAGTCAGATTAATGTCATCACTGGATGTTTTTGGAAAAAGACTCTTTACCACTTTAAAGAATCTGCAGTTGTGCTGTCATCGCTTAACGCCTGCCTTGATCCAGTGATCTACTTTCTGTTTTGCAAGGCATTTAGGTCAAAGTTGGGCCTGGAGAGAAACTCAAAGGACAATGATTCACACAATGATCAGTCTTTACAAACTCACCCTTCACAAACTGTACTCGATGAACCGACTGCAATTCAACAGTGTGATCGAAATTAACACCAATCTTACAAAATTGCCTCGAACCTGCCCTTGCTGTCAAAGGAATCAGTAACAACATCATGATCTGCTCAAAAAATAATGATGGGGGAATGGGAAGAATGAAGGCATTGAATTTATGGAGCGCCTATTGAACAATTACATCAGAGTGATGCTTTTTTTGAAGTATTGTCACACTTTTGTCAACTTGTCAGAAACAGTGGCCAAAGTCCCACAAAACAACATTGAAATGAATTAAGTTAGTCTGCTAACTTCATTGCTTCATCTGATTTTGTTATAAGCTGACTGAAGCATTCTGATCAGGAAAATTCATGCTTCATTGTGTCTGTTTGAGTTTTGGAAATGTAATGCTGTACTGACTAACTGGCTTGCCACATTCATGGGCTCTGCCATGAGGCACTCTGCCTCTGGAGACAGACATCTTAAGGTCAGTTCAATAAAAGCTCTCACTGAGTACACACTGAAGAAGTACAGCTGACCCCATACATGAAACAGTGTCCACAGTTGATTCCTGTATAATATATAACATTACCGTGTTAGGGAAATATAGCAACATACAGCCTCAGTGTTTAATCTTAATGAGACGTTTTGTTAATACCTGGAGAATGAGATAGACTGTTTTAGGTCAATATGTTCAGTTAAGTGATCAGAAAATTGGGAGAGAGGGAGGGACAAATACAGCAAATATCATAGAGAATTCTTCTGATTACGTTGAGTGCTAGCAGTTTTGTCACCTGACTGCCGTTCTGTACATTCAGTGGAAATTGGCCGTTGGTGTGTGTGAACACTTGCATTGACAAAGGAGTCCGTTTGGAGGGTGATCCTCTCACTCAGGAGCCCTGCAGCCATTCAAAATAAATAGATATTCTTCAAATTAAAACAGGGAGACGTTCTCATTTCAGCAAACTAGCCTGGATAAAGATAGAACAATCACCTACTTCCCAAACAACATGTCCACACATTTCAGTGTGAAACAAGAACTAACATGCTCTTACATTTGCTTAGAAGTTGATGAAGAACTAAATCAAATGCAGTTAAATCTTTCAGTGTCTTTCAATAAGATTATGTAGCATCATTTTTAAGGAAGGGATTGTTATTTACATTGTTCTTTCAGCAGACAATGGTACATGTTTCCTTTGTTATTTGCATTGTACTTATTCTACTCCTTTGCCTAGGGATGATGCATATAGGTTTGCAATCATTGTAGGGTCCGATAACCTATTAAAAAGAGACAAATTTCCCAAACTGCCAACAGAAATAAACCGGTGGACAAGATTTTTAAGACTTTTACTATAACAAATTAACATCAACGTGAGTCAAACATTCATTTGACCAGCAACTAATACATCAAACTAAAAAAGGTACATTTTGCATTTACTAACACATCTGAGATATATTTTATGTCTTTACGCAACACCTCACATCTGACAGATATGTAATATTACAAGGACAATCCCACAGTCACTCCCAGCTCTCCAGCAGTGATTCACTTCCCCCCGCCAAGCCAAAATTTCCAGTGCCCTTCAACAATCGCTCCACTCCCTATTCAAGTTTACCAGATACAATTATCGCCAACAAGGCACATCAAGACGACTCCCCATTCCTTAAATCTTCAGGCCAAGTCTGTTCTTATGCCATTCTTTTGAACAGAAACCAAACTCTCACAAGCATCCTGCTTGTTTGTTTACACAAAACAGTTCACCCTGCTTTCCCACAGCAGTAGCTTTTTTACTTTGGAGCATGGGACTTAGGAGCAGGAGTAGGCCATTCAGCCCCTCAAGCCTGCTCCACCATTCAATAAGATCATGGCTGATCTGACTGTGATCTCAACTCCGCTTTCCTGTCTGCCCTCCCATAAGACTTGACTCCCTTGTCTATCAAAAATCTGAATTCCACATACTATCAATCCTCTGAGGGAAAAGATTTCTCCTCATCTCAGTCTTAAAAGGGAGGCCTCTTATTTTTAAACTGTGTCCCCTAGTTCTGGTCTCCCCTGCAAGAGGAAACATTCTCTCAGTATCCACCCTATTAAGTCGCCTCAGGATCTTATGTGTTTCAAAAGGATCACCTCACATTCTTCTAAGTTACAATGGGTAAAGGCCCAAACTGTTCAGCCTGTCTTCATAAGTTAAGCCCTTCATCCCAGGAATGAGTCAAGTGAACCTTCTCTGAACTGCTTCTCATGCAATTATATCCTTTTTCAAATAAGGAGACCAAAATTGTATACGGTGCTCCAGATGTGGTCTAAGGCCCTGTACAGCTGCAGTAAAATTTCTCTACTTTTACATTCCATTTCCCTTGCAATAAAAACCAACATTGCATTTGCCTTCCTAATCACTTGCTGTACATGCATACTAACTTTTTGTGATTCATGTACCAGGACACCCAGATCCCTCTGTACTACCGAATTCTGCAATCTCTCTCCATTTAAATAGTATACTGCTTTTCTATGCTTCCTGCCAAAATGGACAAGTTCACATATTCCCAAGCAGTAGTTAAACTGCTAAATTTTTGCCCACTCACTTTACCTGTCTATATTATTATGACACAGCCGATGGTATAGGCTGAGTTGTTCAAATCCCAGAGGGAAACTTGAAACAGCTGTCATAATCTATTTTCGCAATTTGTAATTTCGAGATGCAGACTTTGAATTCAGTAGGAATAAGACCACGGAGTCTCGTGGTTTTTAAATAAACTAAATTAAACATTAATTAATTTAACAACAAATTAAACACATACACATAGCTACAAATTACTACTATAATAACTTTTTAACAAATCCCCAAATTAATCACCCCAGTGAATCTCCACTAAGGCAACAGTAACCCATAGATTTTAAATAGACACCAGACAAAGCACATTTGACCTTACGAATTCCAAATGAAATTCCTTTGCAAGTTGATTGGGGGCATACAGGCTGGTTAGGTCTTAAATGCCTCTACCTTACACACACAAATTCCTTTTTTTATGTACCTAGCTTTCCCTTTGAATGTAAATTTTCCATTGTATCACTAGTTCTTTTGAACTTCTGCGCTTCTAACAATAAAACCCTTTCATAGCACCAATTTTATTAGTAAGCTGAAAAAAAATAAACACATTGTTTGGCTTCTTCTAGCTAGGTGCAAGATTTTACCCGCAGCCTTGAATGGTTTATTCAACAAATGCAAACGAACGCTTTACCTTACTGTTCTCCTTACTGTTCACCCAATTAACATCTCAAAACTACTAAACATCAAAACACCCAGACTAGCTGGCTTTAATCCAATTAACACATACACAGACACACACCTAGACACAGTCCCCCACTAGAATTTTATTTTAAAAAATAATTTCCAATAACATTATACACATTCATATCTCTTCATGACGACATCCCTTTGTAGATTCCCTACCTTCTCTTGACAACTTACTTTCCTATTTATCTCGGTGTCATCATCAAATTTAGCTGCCTTACATTCGGTCTCTTCACCCCAGTCATTGGTATAGATTGTAAATAGTTCACAGAATCACAATCGCAGAATTTTAGCGGCACAGAAGGTGGCCATTTGGCCCATCATGTCTGCGCCAGCTCTGCAAATGAGCATCATGACCTAGTGCCATTGACCTGCCTTTTCCCCGTACCCTTACACATTTGTTTCTATTCAAATAATCATCTAATGCCTCAATTGAACCTGCCTCCACCACACTTCCAGGCAGTGCATTCCAGACACGAACCACTCATTGTGTGAAAAGTTTTTTCTCGTGTTACATTTGCTTCTTTTGGCAAATCACTTTAAATCTGTGCCCTCTCGTTCTTGATCCTTTTACGATTGGGGAATAGCTTCTCCCTATCTACTCTGTCCAGCCCCCTCATGATTTTGAACATCTCTATCAAATCTCCCCTCAGCCTTCTTCTCTCCAAGGAGAACAGTCCCACCCTTTCCAATCTATCCTCATAGCTGAAGTTTCTTATCCCTAGAACCGTTCTTGTAAACCTCTTCTGCACTCTCTCTAATGTGTTTGCATCCTTCCTATAAGGTGGCACGCAGAACTGTACAGAATATTCCAGCTGAGGTGTAACAAGTGTCTTATACAAATTCAGCATAACCTCCTACTCTTGTACTCTATGCCCCTATTAATAAAGCCCAGGATACTATATGCTTTATTAACTGCTCTCTCCACCTAACCTGCCACCTTCAATGATCTATGCACATATACACCCAGGTTTTTCTGCTCCTGCACCCCCTTCAAAATTTCACCCCTTATTTTATATTGTCTGTCCATGTTCTTACTACCAAAATGCATCACCTCACACTTCTCCACATTTAACTTCATCTGCACCTATCTGCCCACTCCACTAACTTGTCTATGTCCTCTTGATGTTCCACACCATCCTCTTCACAGTTCACAACACTTCCAAGCTTTGAATTATCCCCAAGCTTTTAAATTGTCCCCTGCACACCAAGATCTCGATCATTAATATATATCAGGAAAAGCAAGGTTCCCAGACTGACCCCTGAGGAACTCCACTGCAAACCTTCCTCCAGCCTGAAAAATATCCATTGACTATTACACCCTGCTTCCTATTTTTCAGCCAATTTTGTATTCACATCACTACAATCCCTTTTATTCCATGAGCAATAACTTTTCTCACAAGTCTGTTGTGTGGCACCGTGTCAAATGCCTTTTGAAAGGCCATGGACACCACATCAACAGCATTACCCTCATCGACCTTTTCTGTTACCTCTTCAAAAAACTCCAGTAAGTTAGTTAAACGCAATTTCTCCTTTAGAAATCCATGCTGGCTCTTCCTTATTAACCCATATTTTTCCATGTGACTACTAATTCTATTGTGATTAATTGTTTCTAGAACCGTGTCCACCACTGAAGTTAAACTGACTGGTCTGTAATTGCTGGGCTAATCCTTACAGCCTTTTTTGAACAAGGGCATAATGTTTGCAATTCTCCAGCCCTCTGGCACCACCCACGAGCCTAGGGAAGACTGAAATATTATGGCCATTGCCCCTGAAATACTCCTCTCACTTCCTTCAATATCCTTGGATGCATCTCATCCGGTCCCGGTGCCTTGTCAACACTTCCTCCTTACCAATTTTGAACTCTTCTACTGACAGAGTTCCCTCGTTTGTCACCAAGGCCTGGGTAACATCTACCTCCTTGGTAAAGACGGATGCAAAGTATTCATTTAATACATCAGCCATGGCCCCTTTGTCCATGTGTATATTCCCTTTTCGGTCCCTAAGTGGCCTTATTCCTCCTTTTAACCACTATTTATACGGTGGCATTCCCCTTTATGTTGGCTGCCAGTCTTTTCTCATAATCCCTCTTTGCTTCTCTAATATGCTTTTTCACCTCCCCTCTGAACCTTCTGTATTCCTCTTGGTCCTCAATTGTATTTTCTACCTGACACCTGTCATAAGAACACTTTTTCTTCTTTATCTTAATTTCAATCTCCTTTTTCATCCAGGGAGCTCTGGATTTGTTTGTCCTACCTTTCCCTTTCGATGGAACATACCTTGAATGTGCTCAAACCAATTCTTTTTTGAAGGTAGCGCACTGTTCAACTACAGTTTTTCCTGCCAATCTTTCATTCCAGTCTATCTGGCCTAGCTCCATTCTTGCCCCATCGAAGTCAGCTCTCGTCCAGTTAATTATTCTTACTCTGGATTTCCCATCGTCCTTTTTTATCATCATCTTAAAACAATACAATGATCACTGTCTCCTAAATGTTCCCCCACTGACACTTAGTCTATTTGTCCCACCTCATTTCCAAGAACCAGGTCCAACAGTGCTTCTTTTCTTGTTGGATTGGACACATACTGCTGCAGAAAATTCTCCTGAACACAATCTAGGAACTTATGCTTCCCCCCCCACCCCTCACCCTTTACACTACCACTGTCCCAGTCTACATTCAGGTAATTAAATTCCCCCATTATAACTACTCTATAATGCTTGCATCGCTCTGTAATTTCCTTTCAGATTTGTTCCTTTACATCCTTCTCACTAATTGGCAGTCTATGGACTACACCGAGCAATGTATTTGCACCCTTTTTGTTCCTGAGCTCTAGCCAAATTAATGCTGTCCTTGAACCCTCTGGGACATCCTCTTTCTCCAGCACTGCAATGCTCTCCTTAACCAATACCACCACCCCTCCTCCTTTCCTATCTCTTCTGAACACCTTGTACCCGGGAATATTTAACACCCAGTTCTGCCCTTCCTTAAGCCAGGTCTCTGTTAACACCACAACATCATATTTCTACATGGCAATCTGTCCCTGTGACTCCCCAATCTTTATTTACCATACTCCGTGCATTCACATACATGCGTAGTAACCCTGATTTAGATTTTATTACTTTCTCCCTTGCCCCGACTTTACCTATTAATTTACTGTTCTCTATACTAGCGCTATCTCTCCCTCCCAGTATTTTGTGCACCCTGGTATTCATCCCTAGTATTTTCTCTTGGTTCCCACACCCCTGCCGAGTTAGTTTAAAGCCCTCCCAACAGCACTAGCAAAACGCCCCACAAGGAACTCAGTCCCAGCTCTGTTCAGGTGTAACCTTTCCGGCTTGTACAGGTGCCATCTCCCCCAGAGTCACTCCCAGTGTCCCAGGAACTTAAAGCCCTCCTTCCTGCACCATCTTTCCAGCCACGCATTCATCTGCCTTATCCTCCTATTTCTGTATTCGCTGGCACGTGTCACTGGAAGTAATCCGAAGATTACTACATTTGAGTCCTGCTTGTTAATTTTCTACCTAGCTCCCTAAATTCTGATAGCAGGACTACAACCCCCTTCCTACCGAAGTCACTGGTGCCAATGTGGACCACGACTTCTGGCTGATCACCCTCCCCCAGAAGAATGTCCTGCAGCCGCTCTGTGACATCCTTGACCCTGGCACCAGGGAGGTAACATACCATCCTGGAGTCACATCTATGGCCACATAAATGCCTGTCTGTTCCCCTAATCAATTAATCCCCTATCACTATAGCTCTCTCTTTCTTCTTCCTCCCCTCCTGTACAGCCAAGCTGCTCGCAGTGCCACAAACCTGGCTCTGACTGCACTCCTCTGAGGAACCAGAGCCCTCATCAGCTTCCAAAACAGAAAACCGATTTGTGAGCGGGACCCCAGGGGACTCCTGCACTACCTGCCTACTTCTCTTGGACAGCCTGGTAGTCACCCATTCCCTTTGTCTCGAGGCCCTTAAGCTGTGGTGTGACCACATTTCTGAGCATGCTATCCACATAGCTCTCAGCATCGCAGATGCACCACTGTGACTCCAGCCGCTGCTCGAGCTCTGAAACCTGGAGCTCAAGTTTCTGCAACTGACAGCACTTCCTGCACATGTGGTCACCTAGGACACCGGTAGCATCCATGGCTTTGCACATATTACAGGACATGCATTCCACTCGACTGAGCTGCCCTGCCAAGTCTTTACTCTACTTCCCTTGCGTTAACTCTTTCCTACTTTGGATTATTTATATTACTTTATTATATTGGCCTTAAATTCCCCTTATTCCTGGTGCTTCTCAGTTAAATGCAAGTATAGCTACTTGTTTAAAAACATTATGCTGTTCTGGTTTACTCACCAGTTCCTACTTACCAAGGCCGCTGCTCTTCTTTCTGAGGAACGGTAGGAAAAGAAAGAGAAACACCTCCTCCCTCCTCACCAAACTCCCTCAGTCGCCAAACTCCAACTGAAGCACCCAACTGCAGCCAAAAACAGCACTTCAGGGCAGACAAAGTCAGCACTATAAGATAGTCTACTTTTATACTCTCTGAAACTAGCCTCCGATTAAGCCAGTTATCTAACTGCAAGCTGCAAGCAGAGCCTGTATGAGCCCTGCTTTAAGGTTGGACTAAAACTCACCTTCTTCCAACCCTAACAGCAACTTTTAGTTAATTGCTAAATTAAAGACTAGACTTTAGATAGAGTTTAACCCTTGAACTCCCTCAGTCGCCAAACTCCAACTGCACTCAACTGCAGCCAAAGACGGCAATCCCCAGTGCAGACAAAATCAAAACTAAAAGATAGCCTACTTTTATACTTTTATGAGGACCCAGCACTGATCCCTGTGACACTCCACTAGATGTAGCTTGCCAACCTGAAAATGACTCATTTATCCCCACTTTCTGCTTCCTGTTAGCTAACTGGTCCTTTTAGCCATGCTATATTACCCCCTTACACCATGAACTCTTATTTTGTGTAGTGACCTTCGATGTGGCAACTTAACAAATGCCTTTTGGAAATCCAAGTACACCACATCTACAGGTTCCCCTTTATCCACCTCACTTGTTGCTTCCTCAAAGAACTCCAATAAATTAGTGAAACAGGATTTCCCATGTTGACACTGTCTGATCAGGTTGTAATTTTCTAAGTAGCCTGCTATAACCTCCTTGATAGTGGATTCTAGCAATTTCCCTATGACAGGTATTAGGCTAATTGGCCTATAGTTTCCTGCTTTCTGTCTCTCTCCTTTCTTGAATAAAAGTGTTACATTTGCTATTTTCCAATCTGCTGGGGCCTTTCCAGAATCTGAGCAAGTTTGGAAGATTATAACCAATGCCTCTACTATCTCTGCAGCCATTTCTTTTAAAACCCTTGGATGCAGGCCATCAGGTTCTGAGGACTTGTCAGACTTTAGGTCTGATAGTTTTCTCAGTACCTTTTCCCTGGTGATGGCGATTGCTTTAAGTCCCCCCAACCCCAATGCCCCATTTTCACCCCTTGATTTTCAAGTGTCTTTGGAAAGTTTTCCAGGTCTTCTTCAGTGAAGACAAACACAAAAGACCTGTTCACCACTGCTGCTGTTTGCTTGTTTTTCATTACTAATTCCCCAGATTCACTCTCGAGAGGACCAACACTCACTTTAGCTACTCATTTCTTTTTTAAATACTTGTAGAAACTCTGGGTATTTTTTTTTAATATTTCTCGCTAGCTTTCTCTCATACTCTAATTTCTCCCCCATTTTTTTTGGCATTCTTTGTTGGTTCTTAATCTGACCAATCTTCTCACCTGCCACTAATCTTCACAAATTTGTAGAGTGTTTCTTTGAAGTTGATACTATCTTCAACTTTCTTGTTTAGCTACAGATGATAGATCCTTCTCAAAGAGTCTTTCTTCCTCACTTGGATAAATCTTTGCTTAGAGTTATTAAGTATTTCCTTAAGTTTCAACTACTGCAACTCTACTACTTTTTAACTTAGTTTGCCAGCTCAATTCAGCTAACTCTGCCTTCACATCCTTATAATTACCTTTATTTAGGTTTAAAACACTAGCCTTGGGCCCACACGTTTCATCTTCAAACTGACTGTGAAATTCAACCATGTCATGATCACTGTCACCTTGAGGCTCCTTTACTATGAGATTATTAATTAATCCTGTCTCATTGCACATTACCAAGTCTAGCTTAGCCTGCTCCCTGGTTAGCATTCAACATACTAAGAAGTTGTTCCGAATACAGTCTATCAACTCATTTCCAAGGCTACCTTTGCCAATCTGATTCATCCAATCTATATGTAGGTTAAAGTCACCCATGATTATTGTAGTACCTTCCTTACACACCCCATTTATTTCTTCCTGTGTATTTGTCCTACAGTGTAACTACTGTTTCCGTGTATCTCAAACAGTAAGTGTAACTTTTCCTGTGAGATACTATGAAAAGGTGTTAAAACTGTCACCTCACTTCATTGGGTTTTGCTCCCCATGGCAACCAGATCACATCGGCATTTCTCCAAACTGAGGTATTTATCAGAAATCCACCCTTTTCAGAACATTTTGTTTTACCTTAAGTTAAAGACGGCATTTCAAATTATAATTGTCTCGTAAAGTTCAGCATTAATGACAATATGTGACTCTCTGCTACTAATCTTCAAGGCCGATTGGGATTTACTCCATGAGTTATCTGAACGTGGAGTTTTCACTGTACTCCTCTCACCAGTTCATTGAGATCTAATTGATAGCAAGCTTCAGGGACTTCAATAGTGCACCTTATGGAATCACTGACAGAATGTTCTGAAAAGGGTGGATTCCTGATAAATACCTCGGTTTGGAGAAATACCATGTGATCTGGTTGCCATGGGGAGTGAAACCCATTGAATTGGGGTGGCAATTTTAACACCTTTTCATAGTTATCTCACACGAAAAATTGCAGTTACTGTTAGAGATGCACGAACAACAGTTGCAGTTGCAGAGCAACACTGAGGGCGAACACTGGCTGTTTCGCCATCATTACTATCCCAAAACCACAGCCATGATCGGAGTGAATGGTGGAGCAGGTCCAAGAGGCTGATTGGCCTTCTGTTCCTATATCTGCAAAATATACTTAACACCTTGTTAGGGAAATTTGACCTCTTTGAAGCTAGGTGGGTGGAGCTGCACGTTAATAACAGGTATGCTGCATTGAAATAGCTTGTGCAAAACTTCAAAACCACAGCTCCACTGTGTTCATTGCTAGAAACAAACAATGACTTGAAGTGCCAGGAAATTAAGTTTTACCCTCAAGGGTATAGATCAGCAGAAAATAATGCTTAATAAGCAATAATACTAAATTAAAAAGAAACCATGATTTACTTCTACTTCTTTAATTTAGTATACCGTATTCATTGCTCACAGTGTGGTCTCCTCAACATTGGGAAGACCAAACGTAGTCTGGGTGACCACTTTGCGCATCAGCTCCATTCAGTCCACAAGCGGGACCTCGAGCTTTCAGCTGCTTAACATTTCTTTGATAGCATGCTGCCCTTTCTGTCCATGGCCTGCTGCAGTGTTAGTGAAGCTCAACGCAAGCTCGATGAACAGCACCTTATATTTTGACTCCGCACTCTACAGCCTTCTGGACACAACGTTGAGTTCTGCCTCCGTCTTGTGTGTTTTTTTTTTCCCCTTCATTTTTTTTTGGTTTTGCTGGGTCAGTCTTCACACGGATGCTTTCTTTATCCCATCATGCTGCATTCAGATGTTTTTTATGTAGCAATTCACGCCTCATTTGGACACAACCTTTGTTTCTTTACTATACTCATGGCTCTTTGGCTGTTGCGTCATGAAATCTTTTTGTTATTTCCTCTTCCCTGGCCTCCACCCAATCACAGACCCTCTACTTTGTACTTCCTGCAACTCCACACCCTCCCCACCCCAACACCCCCACCCCCCACCTCCCCTCCCCTGGCTTAAAAACTTTTACATTTCTATCTTTCTTCAGTTTTGATGAAAGGTTGTCGACATGGAATGTTAACTCGATTTCTCTCTCCACAGATTAGGCTGCCTGACCTGCTGTGTCTTCCCAGCCCTTTTTTTGTTCTTATTTCAGATTTCCAGTATCTGCAGCATTTTGCGTTTAGAAAATATTACTTGCAGCTATGCTTGTTTAGTAGGTTTCTCGAGCCCTATTCCTGCAATTTATGAGCATAAGAAATACCGAGGACGCAAAATGTAATTTGGACTCAACTTCTTTCCACTGGTACACCAACTTTAGAATTCAGCTACATTTAAAAAGCTGCCAAATATTGTTAGATATAATAATAAACTGCCTGATGCAGTTTTCCAAGATTTATCATTCTCCAAATAATGGTCTTGAATATCAGTTTAATATTTAATTTTCACAATTTTATATATACATGTGCACGCAAATACATTTTTCCTAGCATTTTGCTTTTTTTAATCTAATTGGTTCACATATTGTGCAGACTTAAAAAGACAGTAGTATGCCTTTGAAAGTGATCCCTGCCAATTGAATGCATACTTATGATGTGCATTTTATCTAGGAGTTTAAGTAAAGAGCATTTAAATAGCATTTTTCAAAGCCTCAGCATATCCCAGAGCAATTTTTAAAATTCATTCATGGGATGTGGGTGTCGTCGACTAGGCCATCATTTATTGCCCATCCCTAATTGCCCTTTAGAAAGTGGTGCTGTGCTGTCTTCTTGAACCACTGCAGTCCATGTATTGTAGGAAGACTCACAGTGCTGTTAGCAAGGGAGTTCCAGGTTTTTGAATCAGCGACAGTGAAGGAACGTTGATATAGTTCTAAGTCAGCATGATGTTTGACTTGGAGGGGGACTTGCAGGTGGTGGTGTTCCCATGCATCTGCTGCTCTTGCCCTTCTAAGCGGTATAGGTCATGGGTTTGGAAGATGTTATCGAAGGTGAGTTGCAGCAGTGCATCTTGTAGATGGTACACACTGCTGCTACTGTGTGTTGGTGGTGGAGGGAGTGAATATTTAAGGTGGTGGATGGGGTGCCGATCAAGCAGGCTGCTTTGTCCTGGATGGTGTCGAGCTTCTTGAGTGTTGTTGGACTACATCCAGACAAGTGGAGAGTGTTCCATCACACTCCTAATTTGTGCCTTGTAGATGGTGGACAGGCTCTGGGGAGTCAGGGGAATTCCCAGCTTCTGACTTGATGTTGAAGGCACAGTATGGCTAGTCCAGTTCAGTTTCTGGTCAATGGTAATCTCCAGGATGTTGATAGTGGGAAATTCAGTGATGGTAATGGCATTGAATGTCAAGGGGAGATGGTTAAATTCAATCTTGTTGGAGATGGTCATTGTGTAGTGCTAAATTTACTTGCTACTTATCAGCCCAAGCCTGAATATTTCACAGCAATAATGTACTTTTGAGGCCCTGTCTCTGTTGTACTTCATTAAATTGAATCTTTCTGTTGTTATTTAAAATTAACTGAGAGGAATTAAAACAAATTAAAATATACATATATATAGCACATTTCGTGACCTCAGGAAGTCCCAACATTTTTTAAATTCTTTCATGGGATGTGGGTGTCGCTGGCAAGGCCAGCATTTGTTGCCCATTCCTAATTGCCCTTAAACTGAGTTGCTGGCTAGGCCATTTCAGAGGACAGTTAAGGCCTGGAGTCACATGTAGGTCAAACCAGGTAAGGGTGGCAGATTTCCTTCCCTAAAGAACATTAGTGTACCAGATAGGTTTTTATGACAATCGAATGTAATTTCATAGTCATCATTACTGATACAAGCTTTATATTCCAGATATTTTAACTGAATTCAAATTCTGCCAGCTGCTGTGGTGGGATTTGAACCCATGTCCTCAGGGCATTAGCCTGGGTCCCTGGATTGCCAGTCCAGGGACATTACCACTACGCTACCATCTTGCCACAAAAGTCACCAATGACATAAGTGTCGTCACTGTTGTAATGTAGGAAACTTGGCAGCCAATTGGACACAGCAGGCTCTCAAACAATTATATGAAAATAGCCAAGTAATCTGTTATTGTGATGTTCATTGGGAGATAAATATTGGCCAGGTTGCCAGGGATGGCTCCCCCACCCCCATCTCTCCTTCGCAATAAGTAATACATAAATAAATAAACAATTCCTTGCTTAGGAATTTTGCAGACCATTATCAGAAGTTTACTTTGCGACTCTTGATTGCCTATTATCCAGAAATATTTCACAAATAAGTTACACAATGCACCAATTATTTTTCAAATACCACAACAGCAATTTTGCTTGTCTACATGATGAATAATGTGAAGATTTCAAATCGGTCAGCAAATTTGCAGCAACAAGTGAAACTTAAAGTGGTTGCATTACAGGAAACACATTAAAAACTAGCTGAAGTGTAGTGTAACTATTTATCTGCTGAGTCTACCACATAAGTGTGGTATGCATAATCTCTCTTAGTCATGATGCTGCTGGAGCTCTGAGGAAATGATATGGAGGACAGCTTTCCACTGTGTTTTCTTTATAATTTAAATCCACAGTAATGTTTATAAAATGGAAATGACTAATAATTATCTGTGTATATTTTAATTTACTTATGCAATCTTTCAAGTTTGTTTTTCTATTCCGTCGATTGATCTCCCCCCTTACTGAAAGCAAATTTAGTTTAATCAGGGCTCAGTCATGGCAAGAGACACCCAGGAGGACAGGGATGTACTCTTTAGGGATGTCCTCAAAGAATCCCTGAAGAGGTCAAACAAACCCACCGGCCCACGCGAGTCCCAGCCTTGTGACTAACCAAAATGGAATAGACTATTTCGGGAGGGCGCCAAGCACATCAAGAGACTCCATCGGGAATGTGCAGAAACTAAGTGGAGGCATTAGAAGGAGTGCACAAACATCAAAACAGCTCATCTATCCAACCGTTCAAGCACCACCTGCCCCACGTGTGGCAGAATCTGCAGATCACGCATTGGACTCATCAGCCATCTCAGAGTTCAATGAACCAGAGAGGAAGCAAATTATCCTCGATCTAGAGGGGCAGCCTAAGAAGAAAATAGACTAAATGCACAGAGTGACCAAAGAAAACATGCAGATGTCCGCCCAAGTTCTTTCACACAACTGGCTTGAGCTGCTTGCAAAATGTTGTTAAAAAAAATGGCTCATCCACCCATTGCCAGACTCTTACCTTTCTACCAACTTGACTAACGGTATGTCCAAGACAGGATATGCAAAATGTGGAACTTGTGTTTCTAAACAGGAGGAACATAATGTCCTAAAACTCTACTGCCATCATTATTCCGTTGTCCAGCTTTTGTGCATTTCCCACACCTATTTATTAATTACAAGGCATGCAGATTTTAGAAGTAAAGCTAAAGTCAATGTTCTATATCTTCCCAGTGAGGAAATGTTGCTGATGCATTTGTCAAACGTTAATAGCTTACCTTTAAGTATGGAATTTCACATCACAGAGAAAGGAGGAGAGGGAGTGTGGAAAAGGCCAGTCAACTCGATGAAGTTTTCAGGGGGAAGGGGAGTTGTGGGCTAATGAGTTTCGGGAGGAGCAAATTCCAGGAAGGATTTAAATTCAAGGATGAGGGGATTCATGGGTAATGTTGAGCAGGACTTCCTGAAGGTTAAAATATGGGCAGCAACATTTTGAATGAGTTAGTTTAATGGACAGTGGGAGGATGACACACCAGCCAGTAGAGCATCGGACTAGTCAAGTTTGGGAATGACAAAAGGGTCTGGAAGGTTTTAGCAGCAGATGGGCTACAGCAGGCACAGAGGTGGGTGATCAAAGTAGGCAGTCTTACTGACAGAGAGGACCTGGAATCATAAACTCAGCTCAGGGTCAAATATGGTGTCAGGTTTCAGAACTGTCTAGGTTCGTCTGCAGCTGCAGCCGGAGAGGTGGGTGGAATTGGTGGTGAGGGTATCAAGTTTTTGGCAGATGCTGAAGACAGAGGTTTTGGTCTTCCCAATTTCTAACTGAAGAAGGTACACTCTCCAATCCTGCAAGTACCACATAGGCCAGTTGAAGAGGAGAAGTTACAATCCCCAATCACACAGCAA
This sequence comes from Cetorhinus maximus, assembly GCF_964194155.1. Classification (NCBI taxonomy): domain Eukaryota; kingdom Metazoa; phylum Chordata; class Chondrichthyes; order Lamniformes; family Cetorhinidae; genus Cetorhinus; species Cetorhinus maximus. Next base: position 84,342,894 of record NC_135897.1, on the reverse strand, counting down.
CCAAAGAGACTCAGGCTTCCTTTTAACCGGTTTTATTCAAGCATATGCGAGGGAGCCGCAATCATTCCTAAGAATGAAGGCCCAGCTCCCTGACTGACTACATTTCACTACTTTTGTACTTTTTCTTATCATAGCACATTTGAGTACATTTGAATACATCCAATCGGTAACCGACACACCAGTTCCATACTAACTTTATCCTACTGAGTACATAAACGGGTGATTTTGCTAACCAATTAATCTAAAGGATGTATACATAATTATATTATCCAATCAGAATTAAAACACATGCGCAAAGACCTTGGTTCTTACAACTCAAGACTGTTTGTGTTTGTCCATTGTTCGTCTTCCCATATCTAAGCTAAAACCATCTGCCCCTTCCCTATGTGAGAGGGGAGAACACTTAATCTAATTTATGTCACACTTATGTCTCCAGTCTGACTCTCAAGGCTGTGCAATGTAGCAGCCATGTCTGCCTGGAGATTTTAAGGGTTTTTCAGTAAATTCTTACTGTATTCTCTTTTAGCATTTTTAATTTCCCCCTAACACTAACAGTAAGAAATTGTAGTTCATCCGAGGTTTTTTAGACAAGCACTCTCGCAGCAAGTGACAATGCAAGACTGAAGAAAGGTATTATAGTTGTAGAGCTGGGTGTCATCAGCATAGATAATTAAGTTAATTTCAAGTCTTCAGATGATGTTGTCAAGGAATAGGATATAGATGAAGGGAACGAGGAGGCCAATGATAGATTCTTGGGGACTAAATGATAATGGCACGGGAATTAGTTGTAGAAGTCTCAGTGACATGGGAAAAGGCACTGGAGGAAGATTGTGGGGTAAACCATGCCAAAGGCTGCAAGCTGGTCAAACAGGGTGAGCAGGACAAATGCATCATGATCACAGGCATAACCTTCGATTAAGGCTGGTTTGGTGATGTGGCAAGGGAGAAATTCAAAGGGAACTGATGGAAAGATAGACACAAATTTGGAAGGCAGCAGCCATCAACATTCTGATTTAGGGGCGAGAATGCGGCCTACTGAGCCACGGCCAACACACATGAAGACAAAGCATTTCCAGTGGGAAAACATCTTAAGTCTGTTATAGTCGACATTCGGTCATTAGAATGATCTTTACTTTGTACCTCTTGATCTCTAAGGGACAAAGCCTGTTCAATACTGGAATACAAGACTTGGCAAGCCCAAGATCAAAAATAGAGAAAAAAAATCTCTTTTCTAAGACAAGGCCCTCCAATTCTGAAAATGACTGGAACGCTACCTCCTCTGAAGGGTTCACTCAATGCCTTGGTCAAGCTGAAGAGATCTACTACTTAAGTCTCTCATCATGATTGATCAAACCATGTCCTTTAAGTTACTGCTCCGTCTGTTATGGATGCAAAGTTAAGAGTCCTGAGCCCTAAACATAGTTTCTGGATGACAGGCTTTTTTTATTGAATTCAAATTTCAACATCTGCCGTGGTGGGATTTGAACCCAGGTACCCAGAGCATTACCCTTGGTCTTCTGGAACACTTGTCCAGTGACAATACCACTATGCCACAGTCTCCCCTCTAATGATGCCAGGCTTGCTTAATATCTTTTGCTGCATTTCCCATCTTAAATCTCCTCTTAAATGTTTTTCAGAGATCTTGACTCCGTATCCACTGTCAACCTCCATAAAAGAGCATTTTGTATACTCTTAAAATTTAACATTTAATTGGCACTGAAATAGTTTGGCACATTTATAATGAAGCAAAATTGAAACAAATGGGAAACTGGCATTGGTCATCAGATAAAAAGAGTTTCATACACTTTATCTCAGATTTAACGGATATCATATGCCAAAATTCAGTTAAAAATTAAGTGGGAAAAGAAAATTCTCTCGATAATTGAAAACGCACCAACTGAGATAAGATCCCTCAAGAGATTTCTGCAAAACAATTAGTATCATGAGAAAAACTCTGGACAGTCAGTCAAAAAACCCCAATATCTTAGGACCAGAAGTAAAAGGTGATTTTGATGATGAGTTATCAAATGGTTCATTACGGAGAAATTTTCTATTTCAAGATGATTGGCATTTTCCTGTTTACTTGTGAAACTTATCACGATAAAAAGGATGTGTTTCCGAGAGGCTGCATCATAGTGGTGGGATGATGTTTACAACTTCCACACCGCAATTCTAATTTACCTTGGCAGTGCAGATTAAAGAGATAAGCAATGCAAACAGATGGTATCACAGCACTGCCTGACAGCAATACATTTCCTGATGGAAAGCATTATCGAGAAAGAGGAAGGACAAAAATTAAATGTCAAGATATGTAAATCTGATAGTAAGTCACTCCTAGCTACTTTTACACACTTGGTCTCAGCCTTCTCACTTGTAATAGGTGGGATCGCACTTGTAATAGGTGGGGTAAGAGGGTGGAGCACCAGATGGAATCCATGCAGAGTGCAGAATTCCAACAGGGAGACACAGTTGAAGATGTGCTCACTTTCTCTCTCCTGCATTGTGTATAACCTCTACTAAAATTGGAAATAAAACCAGCCAAATTAAATGCATTGATCAAGATATATTTAAAGCTATGAAACAGGTCAGGACTTGGATTAAGATCCAGGAGTCATGTGCTTTTCACATGAACATGAGAAGGTATCTTGTAACCAAAGCATAGGCACAGGAAGAGGCCATTCAGCCCCTCATGCCTATTCTGCCATTCAGTTAGATTATGGCTGATCTATCCAGCTGGGTTCATTAACCTCTAATGCCCTTGCCTAACAAGGAAAGAATCAGTTAGACGATACTTGCAAAAACGCTAACGAGCATGGGAAGTTTACAGTTGATTAGTAGGAACATTTAGAGAAGTTGAAACCAACAGATGAAGAAGGCCCACGTTGTCCGTCCCAACAAATTCTGACCACACTCCCAGAAAAAGGGGGAGTCCTCAGGCCAAATACGACAGGCTGAAACTGGAAGGAAACAGGAGCACTCTCGTCTGCAACTTGCTTGGTTAAACTACTAACTTATCAATAATTATGGTGCATGGAACGGGTGGCATATAAGCAGAGTCTAAATGGTTAACGTAATCCAGGAGGGATTCTGTACTGTTTTCCTAGGATTATGTTAGTATTAGGAGGTTTGATAGACTTATTCAAGACCATGATAGCTCTGAACACAATAGGCAGGGAGAAACTGTTTCCATTTGCAGAATGATCAAGAACCAGAGAACACCGATTTAAGGTCTTTGGCAAAAGAAGCAATGATGACATGGGGAGAAACTTCTTGTTTAAACACAACAGGTGGTTAGGATCTAAAATATGCTGCCAGAGAGTGTTAAGGAGGCAGATTCAATCGAAGACTTCGAAAGGGAATTGGATGCTTATCTAAAGAGAAAAAATTTGCAGGGCTACATGGAAAAGCCAAGTGGGATTAGGCGAGTTGCTCTAGCAGGGAGCCAGCATAGGCACAATGGGCCAAATGGCCTCCTTCTGAGCTGTGGCCATTCTATGATTAGAACTGGCAGGAACTTGGCTATCTAATGGGAATAGCATGAAAACAATAGCTAAAGGGCAAACATTTTACACTCAGATCGGAAAACCTAGACCACGGGGCTGCATTTATCTGTGAGCTCATCAAATTGATCATGTTCAAAGGGTAAATTGTGCTGTATGATGCCATGCTCACAGACAGTCCATTGGGTCCTGGGTGCCACCTCCACTGCAAGCTTCTTGCACAAGGCCTGGTGGCAAGAGCTGCAACCACATGATAACCAATTTGTGTAGCTTGCAGCATTTCACCACAAATTTAAGAGACATGCTCTGGCAAGTATTATAGGATATCCTCTTGAGCGATCCTGGCAGCAGAATTGTTTTTAGAAGAATGATGGTTTGCTCCACAGCCTTTCTGGTGGGAGCATGGCTCTCAATCCCACATGCATTTAAGTGGCAAAGAGTCATGAGCCACATGTTGAGCAGGTAGCCCTCATCACCATGCAGCCAGCCTCCGGTTCATCATGGTGGCTTGAATATGGTGGGAATAGCTGACAGGACAGGATGAAATGCCAGGATAGTGGGCATTCACAACACGATGCTCTGTGCGTGGCCGCACACCAGCTGCATATTCTTGCAGTGTTGATCCCTGCAGTACCGGTACATCTCACATTAACACGTGGCACCCTCAGAGCCACATGGTGCAGTCGATGGCTCCCTGCACCATTTGAAATCTCATTACTCCGCTCCTTCTGCTTCTCTCTGCTTAGAGAGAAAACAATGAAGTCCCCTCTCCTGTCGTCCAGGCTCTCTGTTACCTCCCTGAGGTAGTAAGGCACAGTGAACTCGGAGATGTTGACAATGTTGCCAGCTCCAGCCAGGAATAATCCTGAGGTATAGAAATTGAGGGCCTTGCTGACCTTGGTAGTTACTGGCAGCACGTCCCCACCCTGCTCTGTGGCTGCTGATCCAGCGATGAGGTGGCATAGTTCAATGACCACCTCCTTGGTGAATTATAGCCACTTCCATCACTGCTCCTGTCTGAGGTGATGATCAGAAGTGCCCCCTGAATACCTCAGGCCTTCTATTAAGAGCCCTCCACCTCCCCTCTATGTTCAGCTTCCCTTCTCTGCTGCCTCTGCTCCATCTCCCTGTGGTGCCGCAGCCCAAAAGGGGTGGTAGCGAAAGCCCCCCCATGAACGAGAGCAGACTCTCTGCTCACTGGAATTCAAAATCCAATCAACCCCTGGGCAAAGTCCGGTGTGAGTCCTTCTTGACTCCAGAAACATTTCAGTTCAGAAATCCTCCAACAATACAGTACACGGCACTTCCACTAACTCTGCAGTAGCAGAAGTAAGTCAAAAGCACATCACCTGAAGTGTGTGTGTGCGTACACGTGCATGTGTGTGCGCGCACGTGTGGTGGTTGGTCGGGGGGGACAATAGAGGTTCCCTCACAAAGCTGAAACGTGTTTGGCTGCGAATGTTCGAGAGAAGGTACTAATAGAACCCGCAAGGTCCAAAATGGCAGTCCGGTACCAAATTAGTGTTAAACGTTGAATGACATCACAGTCTGCCCTCACTGTTTGCTTCTAGTGCATATTTGGCATGCCCCAATTACCCTCTTCTAAACATGACATGTCACACCAGAAACAGATTGGCCATCATTTTGGGGGTTTCCGAGCTTCTTTGGCACCTACACCAGCAGCACTATTAAGCTGAATTTTAGTGGCCCTTGTCTCTCCCCCTGCTCTCCACCTGGAATGGTGTCTGATAAAGAAAGAAGAATGGAAAATATACAATTTGCATTTCCATAGTGTTCGCCATGTGAGGAAAACATCTTCCCAAGTGCTTGAAGGTTAGGAGATGAGAAAGACTAGGTACCAAGAAGGAATAAAAACAGAAAGCTTAAGATGCATGGACAACCTTAAAGCAAACTTTCTGAGATTCTATCACGAGCTTGATGAGCAAATTTAAACTGCTACAGTGTTGAAATTCACATTCTAGTACTTTACCATGAGAAATGAAATAGAACACACACACATTCAGCAGGTCTGGCAGCATCTGTGGAGAGGAACACAGTTAACGTTTCAAGTCCGTATGACTCTTCAACAGAAGTTCTGTTGAAGAGTCATTCGGACTCAAGACGTTAACTGTGGTCCTCTCCGCAGATGCTGCCAGACCTGTTGAGTTTTTCCAGGTATTTTTATTTTTGTTTTGGATTTCCAGCAGCCGCAGTTTTTTTTGCTTTTATACACACATTCAGATCTGCTCAGGTAGGCAAATATCCTATTTGACATTTAAAGCACATTACAATTTTTAATCAATCCATTTCACATGACACTAAAACTCCAATCCAACATCAGTAACCTGCATCTCCGGAAGACAACCACAAGACGATTTTGGAATCACTCACGTTGCTGAGTCTACACCACGCATAAGACAGTAAATGCAGACATTTATGCCTGTTATCCATTCTCTCCCTGCTCTTTTTAGTATAAACAAAACACAGGTTTGCCATAGTATTGCTCAAGGTAAGTTAGGAGATTCACAACTTTACAGCATGAAAATTACAAGGTACAATTGTTATAATCTCTGTAGAAACAGCAATTCGAAATGCTAGATATTTAATGAAAGAATTATACTACACAATTGCATATTTTTTAATCAAAACCTTTACAGCACAAGAGTTAAACATTAAACACTACTAAACTAAAACTATAATTTGTGATTACTTATGTTTTAAATCCGAAAATCTCAGAACATAAACATTTTTAATTTAAACCCCTACTTCCACCCAAGAGTTCCCCTATACCTTGCAGGGCCTTGAGGGTTAATTGACTTCTCCTGAGGCCAAACCAAGGTATGCCATAGCTCTCACTAATTCACTTTGGTTCTCCTCAGCGTTCCCACTATTCTCTTGGCTATGAGATTTCTTGGGGTCTATCCACTAGCATAAGACTAGGCACCCCAACAACTCTCCTTCACTACCTGACAATTGTGGGTTCCCCAGCTCGAGCATGGGCCTCACTCTCATTCTTGCTTAGTGGCTTTAAATCAGAAAACAGCCTTGGTCTCTGATAGCCCTATGCTAAAGTTTCAGCTGCTTTACAGCTCTGTAAAGATTCTCTGCCTTCTCCAGGATGCAACTGACCTTTCTGTCAGAAATCACAGAGATAAAACCCCCAAAAAGAGTACCTTTCTGCACAGCCTATTTTTATAGCAACATGGAGTACTTGGGATGCTCCAGACAGAAATTTCAATTAATTATTGTTAGGAAGAGATAATTTAATTAAGTTATATGTGTTTTTGTGTGTGTTAGGAATAAGCTGTGGCTTTAAGTTTAATTTACATATTTTCTATTTATGGGTTAAAAAGGTGAAACCTGGGATCTAGTTTCATTTTAGAGTGAGACAGAAAGTCTAAGCTGTGTTTGTATACCTGCATTTTTAATGAGTTTTATGACACTTGAAGAGGGGAGCTGTGTTCTCAAGGGGAGTTGATGAGAGATCCATAGCACCTGTTTGGGGTGGCATCTATCACTTGATTTCAGAGTGCAGTGTGCCTGACCACAGGTTGCCTATTGGTTTGCATGGACTATGTACTTACTGTGAACATTGCAGTATAAGATGGCTTTTGTAATTTGTGTTATCTTTATAAATCTGTATATATCTGTAAAGGTATAGTTGTGGGTGAAGAAGTATTGTAATTGTCAGGAAGATATAATAATTTTCATAATGTTATTGGAATTTATTGTAGAGTAATAGTGGGGTCTGTGTCTATGTGTGTGTGTGAGACTTAATTGAATTAAAGGTAGCTGGTCTGAAGGTTTTGATGTAACAGAAGATAAGCTAGATTTGAAATGTTAAGTAGGTAAACATAGGTGTAAAGGGAGCATTTGCATTTTAAATAAACTAGACTAGCTTGAATTCAAAGAAGGGGTGAAATGTTTCACCTAGCCAGGAAAAGTTAAGAAACAGTGTGTTTATTTTTCCCAAAGATTACTGGTAAAATTGGTACTATGGTAGATTTTTTATTATTAGAGAGGTAAGGTCCAAAGACATAGTAAAATAATGGAAATTTGCATTCAAAGGGGAAAATATGTATAAAGGAGAGAAGGCCGTGTGTAAGGGTAGGCATTCTAAGATCTAAAACAAGTGTGAAAAAGCCTCCAGCATCTAAGCCTCAAGCTGCTGTCCTCAAAGGACTGAAATTAAGAAACCTCACTTTGAATTCGATTGTTCAGGGTATCATGCTTCTTTGCCTGGGTCTTTTTTAAAATCTGTGTGTCTTACTGTTGCCTTAATGAAAGTGTAACTGAGAGTCAGTTTAACTAGGGGATTTAGAAGTTATTGTAGACCTGTGTGCTTAAAATCATTCCTTCTATTAGTAGAGGTATAATTTAGTTTTGTAAGAAACCTATAAGACTCGGTGGTCTTACTACGGAATTCGAGGCACACATCTCAAAATTTATACAAATTGCAAAACAGCTACCGCAGTTGTTTCAAGTTTCCCTTTGAGATTTGAGCAGCTCAGCATGCACCATCAGCTGTGCCATAACAATAATACAGTTCATTTTCTCTTGATTAATAAATGTTTTATTCTTTTGTTAACAGTTCATCAGCTAATTCCTGTGTCTCTGTTCAGTAGCCAGTCTCCATGTTTCTAAACAAAAAAATAAAAGTTGGGATCTATCAAGCCGGGGTCCAACCTGGGTTCTGGCTTGTCCAGTAGTAACATCAGCTGGGATCATAACATTATCTTTACCTTCCAAAACATCCCTTTGATTTTGGGACCCGCGTGAAATGTTTATATCTCTTATAGGGCCAACTACAATCTTACCAGATAAAAACAAAAAGCTAAAAGCTACTGCGGATGCTGGAAATCCAAAACAAAAACAGAATTACCTGGAAAAACTCAGCAAGTCTGGCAGCATCGGCGGAGAAGAAATCAGTTAACGTTTCGAGCCTTCATGGCCCTTCGGCAGAACTGGAGCATAGTTAGAAGAAGGGAGAAATATAAATTGGTTTAAGGTGGGTGGGGGGGGTGGGGTGGTGGGGGAGACACATTGAGGGTGTGGTGTGGTGATTGTGGAGATGAGCAGATAATCAAAAGATGTCACAGACAAAAGGGTCAAAGAGGTGTTGAAGGTGGTGGTATTTGTCTGAGAAAAGTGCTAATTAAGAATGGAAGACAGGATATTCAAAGTACAGCTCTAGTGGGGGTGGGGTGGAAAGACTAAAGGTTTTAGTTTTACATCTAAAAATAATGGAAATAGGTGGGGAAAGAAGAATCTATATAAATTATTGAAAAAAAAGCGGGGGGGGGGGGGGGAAGAAACGGGGTGGGAATGGGGGGAGGGGGAGTTTAAGATCTAAAGTTGTTGAATTCAATATTCAGCCCGGAGGGCTGTAAAGTGCCTAGTCGGAAGATGAGGTGCTGTTCCTCCAGTTTGCGTTGGGCTTCACTGGAACAATGCAGCAAGCCAAGGACAGACATGTGGGCAAGAGAACAGGGTGGAGTGTTAAAATGGCAAGCGACAGGGAGGTTTGGGTCTTTCTTGCGGACAGACCGCAGGTGTTCCGCAAAACGGTCGCCCAGTTTGCGTTTGGTCTCTCCAATGTAGAGGAGACCGCATTGGGAGCAACGAATGCAGTAGACTAAGTTAGGGGAAATGCAAGTGAAATGCTGCTTCACTTGAAAGGAGTGTTTGGGCCCTTGGACGGTGAGGAGAGAGGAAGTGAAGGGGCAGGTGTTGCATCTTCTGCGTGGGCATGGGGAGGTGCCATAAGTGGGGGTTGAGGAGTACGGGGTGATGGAGGAGTGGACCAGGGTTTCCCGGCGGGAACGATCCCTACGGAATGCCGTCAGGGGGGGTGAAGGGAAGATGTGTTTGGTGGTGGCATCATGCTGGAGTTGGCGGAAATGGCGGAGGATGATCCTTTGAATGCGGAGGCTGGTGGGGTGATAAGTGAGGACAAGGGGGACCCTATCATGTTTCTGGGAAGGAGGAGAAGGCGTGAGGGAGGATGCGCGGGATATGGGCCGGACACGGTTGAGGGCCCTGTCAACGACCGTGGGTGGAAAACCTCGGTTAAGGAAGAAGGAGGACATGTCAGAGGAGCTGTTTTTGAAGGTAGCGTCATCAGAACAGATGCGACGGAGGCGAAGGAACTGAGAGAATGGGATGGAGTCTTTACAGGAAGCGGGGTGTGAGGAGCTGTAGTCGAGGTAGCTGTGGGAGTCGGTAGGCTTGTAATGGATATTGGTGGACAGTCTGTCATCAGAAATTGAGACAGAGAGGTCAAGGAAGGGAAGAGAAGTGTCAGAGATGGACCATGTGAAGATGATGGAGGGGTGGAGATTGGAAGCAAAATTAATAAATTTTTCCAGGTCCCGACGAGAGCATGAAGCAGCACCGAAGTTTAATCATCGATGTACCGGAGAAAGAGTTGTGGGAGGGGGCCGGAGTAGGACTGGAACAAGGAATGTTCCACATACCCCATAAAGAGACAGGCATAGCTGGAGCCCATGCGGGTACCCATAGCCACACCTTTTATTTGGAGGAAGTGAGAGGAGTTAAAGGAGAAATTGTTCAGTGTGAGAACAAGTTCAGCCAGACGGAGGAGAGTAGTGGTGGATGGGGATTGTTGGGGCCTCTGTTCAAGGAAGAAGCTAAGGGCCCTCAGACCATCCTGGTGGGGGATGGAGGTGTAGAGGGATTGGACATCCATGGTGAAGAGGAAGCGGTTGGGGCCAGGGAACTGGAAATTGTTGATGTGACGTAAGGTGTCAGAGGAATCACGGATGTAGGTGGGAAGGGACTGGACAAGGGGAGAGAGAAGGGAGTCAAGATAACGAGAAATGAGTTCCGTGGGGCAGGAACAGGCTGACACGATCGGTCTGCCAGGACAGTTCTGTTTGTGGATTTTGGGTAGGAGGTAGAAGCGGGCCGTCCGAGGTTGGGCGACTTCCAAGTTGGAAGCTGTGGGATGAAGATCTCCAGAGGAGATGAGGTCAGTGACAGTCCTGGAAACAATGGCTTGATGTTCTGTGGTGAGGTCATGGTCCAGGGAGAGGTAGGAAGAAACGTCTGCGAGTTGACGCTCAGCCTCCGCGAGGTAGAGGTCAATGCGCCAGACAACAACAGTACCACCCTTGTCAGCGGGTTTGATGACAATGTTGGGGTTGGACCTGAGAGAACGGAGTGCAGTGAGTTCAGAGAGAGACAGATTAGAATGGGTGAGAGGAGCAGAGAAATTGAGACGGCTAATGTCACGCCGACAGTTCTCAATGAAAAGATCAAGAGAAGGTAAGAATCCAGAGGGAGGGGTCCAAGTGGAGGGAGAATATTGGAGGTGGGTAAAAGGATCCGTTGAACGGGGAGAGGACTCCTGCCCAAAGAAGTGAGCACGGAGACGAAGACGGCGGAAGAAGAGTTCAGCATCATGCCGAGCCCGAAATTCATTGAGATGAGGGCGTAAGGGTATGAAACTAAGTCCTTTGCTGAGCACTGAACGTTCAGCATCGGAGAGGGGAAGGTCAGGGGGTATAGTGAATACGCGGCTGGGGCTGGGATTGGAAGATGGGGTGAGGACGGAGGGACAAGCAGGGGTGGAGGGTCCCAGATGGGTGTTGGAGTCGATGAGTTGTTGGAGTTTGCGTTCCTTAGCACTTGAGAGAAAGAGAAAAAGTTTCTTGTTGAGGCGACGGATGAGGCGAAGAATAAAATGAAACTGGGGGCACGCGCAGCTTTGAAAAAGGGTGCGGCGGTGCTGCTGGAGGGAGAGGTCGAGTGTGTTCATATGGCGGCGCATGGCACTGAGTGTGGATCTCAGAATGCGACGACCAGACTCACTGACTCTATCAAGAAGCCCAGAGGAGGCCTCTGTTTTCAAGTTGCTTTCAGAGCTTCTTTGATCTGAAGAGACTACATGAATAATTTAAACCTCCCTGGCGTACACCCCAACTTGAAAGCCTTGCCTAAGATGCCTTGAGACAAATAGTCTCCTCCAGATAGATCCAGAGGCTGATATAATGCTAGGTGTGAATACACCACAATGCCAGCAACACAACAGGACTTTCCCTTCACAAGCCAGGTGTTTTCATTTATCTTATATTTAAAAATTTTAACTTACAAACCTATACTCCTGAAACGTATGAATCAGAAAAGCAGAAAACATAATTCATAATCTATTATTCTGCTGCAATGGATCTGTGTTCATCAAGTTTAGAAGGATATGCTGATAGGGTGTGATGAAGTTGGGTGTGAAAAGACCAGAATGGAGCTTAAACTTTGGCTCAGGATAGACATTTCTTACAGTGAAAATGGTCTCTCAGCAGATGTACTCATTTTTTGTTTTAAACACAACGTACAGAATCAGGGTAGTGAAGGAAACATGAACCAGTCAGAACGCTTTACCAACATTTCAGTTCCCAGTAGCTGGAAAGTGTGATTTTAAAAGCTGACAGGTTAATATAGATCAAACTGTATTGACACGTTCAAAAGGACCAAATGGAAAGATCGTTTTAAAAAGTAATCAAAAGCTGAGGAGAAAACCCAAATTTGGACCAGGTTGGTCAAGGTGTCCTGGTGGGCTGGGTCAGCAAACTGGAGAAAGATTTCCTAATTAGGAGGAGGTGGTAGTGTAGTGATATCGTCGCTGGACTGGTAATCCAGAGACCCAGGGTAACACCATTAACGCCAGGTTTGAATCCTGCCACGGCAGATGGTGGAATTTGAATTCAATAAAAAAAAATCTGGAATTAAAAGTCTAATGATGACTGTGAAACCATTGTCGACTGTTGTAAAAACCCATCTGATTCATTAATGTCCTTTAGGGAAGGAAATCTGCTGTCCTTACCTGGTCTGGCCTACACATGACTCCAGACCCACAGCAATGTGGTTGACTCTTAAATGGCCTAACAAGCCTTTCAGTTGTAACAAACCGCCACAAAGTCACAAAAAAGGAATGAAACTGGACAGACCACCCAGCATCGGCCGAGGCACCGGAAACGACAATGGCAAACTCAGCCCTGTCGGCCCTGCTTAAGGTCCTCCTTACGAATATCTGTGCCAAAATTGGGAGAGCTGTCTCACAGACTGGTCAGCAGACATAGTCATCCTTACGGAATCATATCTTACAGATAATGTCCCAGACACGACTATCACCATCCCTGGGTACGTCCTGTCCCACTGGCACGACAGGCCTGGCACAGTGGTTTACAGTCGGGAGGGAGTTGCGTTGGAGTCCTCAACATCAATTCCGGACCCCATGAAGCCTCATGGCATTAGGAAAAACATGGGCAAGGAAACCTCCTGCTGAACGTCCATCACCAAGAGTGGCTCGATAGCACCGCTACTGACCAAGCTGGCCGAGTCCTAAAGGACATAGCTGCTAGACTGGGTAAACGGCAGGAACCAACAAGGGGGAAAACATACTTGACCTCATCCTCACAAACCTGCCTGCTGAAGATGCATCCATGACAGTATCGGTAGGAATGACCACCGCACAGACGTTGTGGGAACGAAGTCCCACCACAAGATGGGCCGAATGGCCTCCTTCTGTGCTGTAACTTTTCTATGGTTCACATTGAGGATAACGCCCATTCTGTTGTGTGGCACTACCACCATTTTAAATGGGATAGATTTCGAACAGATCTAGCAACTCAAGACTGGGTATCCATGAGATGCTGTGGACCATCAGCAGCAGCAGCAGAATTGTACTCGAACACAATCTGTAACCTCATGGCCCAGCATGTCCCCCACTCTACCATTACCATCAAGCCAGGGAATCAACCCTGGTTCAATAAAGAGTGGGGCAGGACCAGGCATACCTGAAAATGAGGTGTCAACCTGGTGAAGCTACAACACAGGACTACTTGCGTGCCAAACAACATAAGCAGCAAGTGATAGACAGGGCTAAGCGATCCCACAACCAACGGATCAGATCTAAGCTCTGCAGTCCTGCCACATCTTGTCGTGAATGGTGGTGGACAATTAAACAACTCACTGGAGTTGGAGGCTCCATAAATATCCCCATCCTCAATGATGGAGGAGCCCAGCACAGCAGTGCAAAAGGTGAGGCTGAAGCATTTGCTACAATCTTCAGCCAGACGTGCCGAGTGGATAATCCAACTCAGCCTCCTCCGGAGGCCCCCAGCAACACAGATGCCAGTCTTCAGCCAATTCGATTCACTCCGCATGATATCAAGAAATGGCTGAAGGCACTGGATACTGCAAAGGTTATGGGCCCTGACAATATTCTGGCATTAGTACTGAAGACTTGTGCTCCAGAACTTGCCGCGCCCCTAGCCAAGCTGTTCCAGTACAACTACAACACCAGACTATATGGAAAATTACCCAGATATGTCTTGTACATAAAAAGCAGGACAAATCTAACCCGGCCAATTACCACCCCATCAGTCTACTCTCCATCATCAGTAAAGTAATGGAAGAGGGCAGCAACAGTATTATCGTGCGGCACTTGCCTAGCCATAACCTGCTCGCTGACAAGTGTGGCATCAAGGAACCCTAGCAAAACTGGAGTCAACGGGAATCAGGGGGAAAACTCTCCACTGGTTGGAGTCATACCTATCACAAAGGAAGATGGTTGTGGTGGTTGGAGGTCAGTCATCTCAGCTCCAGGACATCACTGCAGGAGTTCCTCAGGGTAGTGTCCTTGGCCCAACCATCTTCAGCTGCTTCATCAATGACCTTCATTCCATCATAAGGTCAGAAGTGGGGATGTTTGCTGATGATTGCACAATGTTCAGCACCATTCGCAACTCCTCGGATACTGAAGCAGTTCATGTCCAAATGCAGCAAGACCTGGACAATATCCAGGCTCGGGCTGATAAGTGGTAAGTAACATTCTCACCACGCAAGTGTCAGGCAATGACCATCTCCAACAAGAGAGAATCCAACCATTGCCCCTTGATGTTCAATGGCATTACCATCACTGAATCCCCCACTATCATCATCCTGGGGGTTACCATTGACCAGAAACTGAACTGGACTAGCCATATAAATACTGTGCCTACAAAAACAGGTCAGAGGCTAGGAGTCGTGCAACAAGTAACTCAGCTACTGACTCCACAAAGCCTGGCACAAGGCACAAGTCAGGAGTGTGATGGAATACTCCCCACTTGCTTGGATGAGTGCAGCTCCCACAGCACTCAAGAAGCTGGACACCATCCAGGACAAAGCAGCCCGCTTGATTGGCACCACATCCACAAACATTCACTCCCTCCACGACCAACGCACAATAGCAGCAGTGCGTACCATCTACAAGATGCACTGCAGGAATTCACCAAGGCTCCTTTGACAGCACCTTCCAAACCTACAACCACTACCATCTAGAAGGACAATGGCAGTAGACAGATGGGAACACCACCACCTGAAAGTTCCTCTCCAAGTCACTCACCATCTTGACTTGGAAATATATCACCGTTCCTTCACTGTCGCTGGGTCAAAGTCCCGGAGCTCTCCTAACAGCACTGTGGGTGTACCCACACCACATGGACTGCAGTGGTTCAAGAAGGCAGCACACCACCACCTTCTCAAGGTCAACTAGGAATGGGCAATAAATGCTGGCCCAGGTCGCGAAGTCCACACCCCGTGAATGAATTTTAAAAAGCCTTGAATCCATCTATTACATGGTAAAAAAAATGAATTAAGATACAGTACAATAATTATTATGAGGACTGTTTTGGCGATACACCCTCTCTACATTCACGCAAGCTTCAATATAAAAATGATATTTGGCTTACAGCCATACAATAACAATTTGGATTTATATAATATCCTTAACATTATAAAATATCCCAAATGCTTTACAGGAGTAACAGCAAACAAAATTCAACACTGAGCCACGTAAGGAGATATGAGGGCAGGTGACCAAAAGCCTAGGCAATTTGGCACCTTTTAAAGCAGCAGCTTAATGGCGGAAAGAGAAAATGAGAGGTTGATGATAGAACTTACATCATCATTCCGAGGAGCTAGGCAGCTGAAGTCATGTCCACTAATGGTGGGGTGATGGAAATCGGCCAGGGTTGGAGGAGCACAGAGATCCTGGAGGGTTGGAGCTTTGCAGGAGGTTACAGAGATATGGAGGAAAAAGAGTTTGAAAATAAGTGCGCAAATCATAAATTTGAGTCAGTACCGGACCAGGAGCCAATGAAGGTCAGCAAGCACAGGGTCGGTGGGTGAATGAGAATAGGTGCAAGTTAGGCTAGTTTCGGATGAGCTGAAAGTTATGAAGGATGGAGGGTGGGAGGATGGCCAGATGATGATCGGGGCAGTCGAATTTAGAATGAACGAAGACCAAAAGTTTCCAGGTTCCATCCCTGTATGGAGTTAACAGAAACAAAAGTAGCTGGAAAAACTCAGCAGGTCTGGCAGCATCTGTGGAGAGGAAGACAGAGCTAACGTTTTGAGTCCGTATGACTCTTCATCAGAACTGATCAGTCATAACTCCTGTATGGGATTAACTGTTCTTAACCAAAGTATCAGTCATTATACAAATAGGTTGGCGTGGTGGTAGGATTTAAAAATAGAGGATGTAAAAAATAATCTTGGTGTTCCTGATAGCCCTGTTTGGACGTTGACTGAGAACACTATTGGACATGGTTACAATGCCAGCCGTAGATCAAACACCTTGCTGATCAATATTCATTCTCTAGGCTCACACGGAAAGAATGACCACACGTGTGAGACACTGGAGAGCTGCTGGCACTAACCAGCTATTGATATAAAAGCAAAGAACTGCGGATGCTGGAAATCCAAAACAAAAACAGAAACAGAAATACCTGGAAAAACTCAGCAGGTACGGCAGCATCGGTGGAGAAGAGCACAGTTGACATTTTGAGTCCTCATGATCCTTCAACAAGTTGTGCTTTAGAAGGGGAGCAAAGAAAATTGGAGAGGAGAGGGAAGTAGCATCACTGGGAACAAGAAAGGCATGACTTCTTAAAACACCACGCTCACCATTTTGGTAAAAGGAAAACAGCTTAGTGTGCTGTAATTATTGTGACAACATTACAGACAAAATCCGACATTGCTCGCATCACAATATCTGTGAAGTTAGGATTGGGGCTTTGGAAGCTACGTACAAAAAGGTACTTCGGGAGGGAAAGCAACCTTTATAAAAAGACTTTTATTAAATGATCAAGAGGTGCTAACCCTGAACGAGATGCTTTAAGTGCAGAGTGTAACATCACACATTCAGATCAGCAGCGATCTAGCTCTTTGAAGGCTGAGTTTCATCTACGTCAATCAACTAATTTTCAAAAAACCGCACACCCCACAGAAAACTATATTCTGAAATAAGAGGAAAACATGAGCAAAGTGATTAGATTTCCGCACGACACTGCTGTCGACGGTACACTACTCAAACAGCCAGCTGCCTCTTATCACACAACCACGGCTCGATCCTGTCTAACTGAGCTCATTCAGAAACAAAATAGTCCATTTTGTGAATCAGGTATGAAGTTTCCTTTTCTTTATGTTGCTGCCTCAAAGACACCAAACGATGTCACAACTAGGGCTGCAAATTAATCAGGAGGTAAAGCATTTACATGCGAAAACCAAACATCTCAATTTTTTTTTAAAAAAACGTGTAGAAAAACTGCTGGAGTAAATTTCAAGCTTTGGCTCACAGCTTCAGTGTTGCTAATGAGGTCTGCTGGCCGTTCAAAAATGATGATAGACTAACGCTTTTTGTTGTGACCCAAGGGCTTTGTAAACTACAAGTACCATTGGAACGCTTAAACGTTTGAGGTTTTTTTTCCCAGCCGCTGGTTTCAGTTTGCCAGCATAGCTTTTAATTCTTATATAAATTTTAAGAAGTGAGTGTTTCTACACTAAGTGCAGGATGGAATGGTTTAACTATATGGGCGATGGCCTGTGTTTGAAGGGTCCTGTCGGTCCTGCAGAAATCCGGGTAACCCTGTCAGCAGAGTGTTAGAAAAGAGACATGGGCCTGAGTCACTGGCCTTGAGGTGACCGAGTAAGTCAAGTTGTGTTCTTGTCACATTGGATCCAGGATTTTCAGTGTTTATGGGATCACATTCTGGGGTTGCGATTCTGTGAAGAATTTTAATTTTTGTGGATCTACCCATGTTAAGCCAAGAGGCTGCAAACACCTTACAATGAGGCTCAGAGGCTGGACAAAGCCAGATTGGGTTCTCAATACATGGGATTCCAGGATTTTAAGATTTTTTTTTGAAGAATCCTATGAAAATCAACCTTGCTTTTAACACAACTTTGTTTCCTTTTCCTCCAAACATAAAAGTGCAGCAATACACGCATAGCTGTACAAGTGTGAACTGAATCATTTTCTCCACAATCATTAACAAGCCAACATGCAAAATTGTTTGCTCCCTCTGAACGATTTGTTGCTCTTGCGTTCTTTACTAGCGCAGTGACCACATTGATCTGAAGCCTAACCTATTTCACTTCCTCCTCCTCTAGTCTCAGAAGGGCTGTGGCATCAACATTTCTTTCTGTTTCACTGATTTCCTTTTTGCAGAAGCGAATGTTTAAAAGGCTGTGTGTGTGTTATTGTTTTCTGCGAGGGGGGGGGAAAGGCTCTGAAAATCAATTGGAAACGGTTTGTGAATCATTAGGCTATCCTAAATAGTTAAGCAAAATGCTACCGTCAAAAAGTGTCATCATTAGGAGCCAAGCAATATAAACATGGGAGGGTGAAGGGATTACTTCAAACCTTGAAATCTTGTTTGAAAAAGTAACTGTTGTCTTTGCAGCTGAGAGGTTCTTGATAATAGGGAATTGCAGATGACATGATATTATCCATCAACACAGTTCATACTTTAAAAAGACCAAAACTCATACTTCTGGTAAACTGAAGTAAGGCAACTGCTGATCGAGTGCGTGAGTAATAAGGGAAATTCAGTCAGGGAGTACACTATAACTGGGAATGTACAATGTGGTTGGCATGTAAAAGTTACATCAATGACGAAACAACAGGCAAGATAATAGTGTTGGCGTTTAACTTCTAAAAAGGTCATTATTAGCATTCCACTACAGAGCAGGCGACCCATCTTCTGACTCATCAAGCATTTCCTACAAGCTGCTTCCTTCTAAGGGAAACAAGGCAGTAGGTAGATACTTCCTTTCTCAAATTTAGACGAGCAGCAGAGGGCTTTGGAGACTTAAGCAGCCGTGTTTACCACTAACTCTTCGTGGAGTAGCGCTGATGGCCTTTTTGGAAACAGGACAACTGTAAATTACCCTCACTTAGGTACGGGCTGCAACTCCAAGTCAGCAAAAATCAACCTTAATCAGACAAACAAGGTGTTTGTTTACCCAGCTGAAAATTTCTACACTGTGGACACGTTGCTTTGTTAAAGCATCAATACAGTAAGTCTCCTTCCTCTTATGGTTTATTTGCTGATCTTTGAATTTATCTACTAGGGTCTCTCTCACCCTTGGCTATATAAACCGATCAAACTCTCTTGTGTATAGATTGTACCCAACACCCCCGCCGCACATCCAATGTCAGAAATGCCTAAACTGATCGTCTTCGATTTGATTTACAGCTATTCCAGAAGTTCATTTTCAATCTCATTTTTCTTTCTCGTTTCAGATCTTAGTACATTAGGCGTCACGTTTTTGTTTGAAGCTGCACACAATGAGCTCTACACCATCTAACAGCTCCAGTGCAGAGTGTACAAGCAATAACAATATGGAAGCTTTCACTTATTTTTATTATTTAATCTTCCTGATTGGCATTATTGGGAGTTGCGTAGCACTTTGGGCATTTATTAGCCAAAGGAAAGCCAGAAAATGCCTCAACATCTACCTACTGAACCTGCTGACTGCCGATTTTCTGCTGAGTTTGGCTCTGCCTTTCAAAATAGCTGTTGACTTGGGCATTGCTCCATGGGGTTTGATGGTCTTTCACTGCCAGGTCACAGCATGCCTCATCTACGTTAATATGTACTCATCGATTATATTCCTGGGCTTTGTGAGCATAGATCGATACATTCAACTCTCAGGAAACTCAAGGTTCCAACGAATTCAGGAACCAGGCTTTGCAAAAATGATGTCTGTTGTAATATGGGGAATGGTCCTGCTGTTGATGGTGCCAAACATGGCAATCCCCATCAAAAGCATAGAACCAAAGCCTCTTCTAAAGTGTGCAGAGATCAAGATTACACTGGGGCTGCACTGGCATGTCCTTACCAATTTTATCTGCATTGCAATATTTATGAATGTTTCAGTGATGCTCCTAACCTCCAACTTCCTTGTGGCGAAAAAACTGTACGAAAACAAGGACAGAGAAACGCAGAAAGACGCACAGCAAACTCTGAGGCACGTTTTCATACTGACTGGCATCTACATAATTTGTTTCGTCCCATATCACATTGTTCGGACTCCATACACGCTTAGTCAATACAAGCCAGCGAGAGACTGCACTGTACAACGATCCCTGTTTTATGCAAAGGAATCCACCTTCCTCTTGGCTGTTCTCAATCTTTGTTTGGACCCCATTTTGTATTTCTACCTCTGCAAATCATTCCGGTCAAAAATCACAGAAACGTTTGGATCAACCAAACGGGCCAAACGCCAGGAGAAAAGTGAGGATGAGGAGGGGAGAAACGAGACCAACTTAACATTGTGCGATTAAAATGGACGTTCGCCTGCGCATTCCGCTATCTTTTTCTCCAAAGCTGAAATGAAGCAGTCGCCTCAAAACCCATCACACCAAATTTCACAAGGAGCTTTTACCGCAATGCCACAATTTTCTTGACAAATAAGCTGCGAAAGAGAAAAAGAAACAATATTTACAACATTCTTACTTTGGGGCTTTTATAAATTGCATGGCTTCTCCAAGTCGACAAGGCCAGGTGAACCGATATGAGAAAACTTGTTTTGACGAAAGAAAATTCGCAAAGTGCTGAGACTGCACTCGCGACAAAAGATTTTTATAGAGATAAAAACAAAAAACTGCGGATGCTGGAAATCCAAAACAAAAACAGAAATACCTGGAAAAATTCAGCAGGTCTGGCAGCATCGGCGAAGAAGAGCAAAGTTGACGTTTCGAGTCCTCATGAGGACTTTGCTCTTCTTCGCCGATGCTGCCAGACCTGCTGAGTTTTTCCAGGTATTTCTGTTTTTGTAAAAGATTTTTATATCTGGTTTGTCACCTATGAAAGAGTTTAATTCATGCAATGAGTCCTAACTGTGGTCCTATGTTATTCATGTATTACGTGCTATATGGAATTATATTTTTATATATATTATTTAATTAAACTTGAGTTTAATTGAGATTTGATTGGAGGAATGATTATAACTATGGCCAGGACATCCGCTTGAGAATCAAGTATCTCCCAGCTTGTCTCTTTTTTTCCTTATTTTTTGAGCATCAGGTATAATTTGCACGTACCCAATGCTGTGATGATACTTTGAATGGTTGTATAGAATGGGGTTATTTATTAGGCCAAGGGGGCATCGATGGTGGGTTGGGTTTGGAAGTAAAAGTAACAAGCAAAATGAGTCATCTTGCAAAAAAAAAAAGAGGCAGGCTGGTTTAGCACACCCACCTCTGAAGCGGAAGTTGGTAGGTTTCAGCAATTTGAGTGCATCGTCTAAACTGATATTTCCTTCGGATGAGGCATTAAAACTAAAGCTCCCCTGTTACCAGCTACGAGTGGATGCCAAGAATTCTACTACCCAAAGAAAAGGAGAGTTCTCCCCAGTATCCTGAGTTACACGGGTCCCTCATCCAACACAAAAACAAATTAACTTATAATTCACCTCATTCATTTCTCTGCTGCTCTTCGGGTCTCACTGTGTGCAGTGTGGCTGCTGAATTTAGCTCCAAAACAGCGACCGCTCAACAAAAATTAATTCATTGGTTTGCAAAGCAGAATATGAAAGGGACTGTCGTGCTGAAAAAAAAGAGACGCGCTGACAAAGCTTTGTGTCTTGCACTCACCAGGACAGAATCGCAAGAATGCCAAATCTCGAAGAGATCAACAATTTATACTGCATAAGAGGAGAGTGCTAGTGGGCTGCCAAGTGACAACCAGCACCCTCCTCTCATGCAGTATAAATTGTTGCTGCCTTTGAGATTTGGTATTCTTACGATTCTGTCCTGAGGAGTCCAAAACACAAAACTTCAACAGCGTGTGCCTTTTTTTCAGAAAGGGGCTGCATAAACGCAAGCTCTTCTGCTGCATGTTTCAAATTATCCATCACTGAAATGCTGGGGTAGATCTTATGACTAAATACATGTTTAAAATAAAAACTGAGGGTGCCAAAGGATAAACAAATGAATTAATGGCTAAAGGCAATTTCTTTGAAGAGAATAATCACTACATTTTCTGCCTACAGTTTTTAAAATGTGCAATAAATAGCTTTAGGCTTTGTTTGTGCATTGTTGGAGGTCTCGTGTTTTGGATGGGCAAAGTTCTGGCATTGTTCACCGTGTTTCTTCACTTAACATGGTTCTTCAGGGAGTACAAGTTAAGAATTGGAGTAGGTGAGGGGGCAGTTTGCCAAATCTATAACTTTGACTCAAATTCATCGTTTTCTTCTTTTTCCCCTTTTAACTAGGCCATGGGTGGAGAAGCAATCTTCACTCATTAAAAACCAATACACCGGGTACTATTAGTGGCAGCTGTCTGTAATTAATCCCTTCAATTTTTAAGGCTTCAGTTAATCATATTTACACTGGAGGGAGGGAAATCATTAGTAAAGGAGCTTCCTCACCATCACTTGTACCATTATACCTTTTTAGCATTTAACCAGTCTTCCCTCCACCCTATCGGAGGCCTTTTCTGTACCCCTACCCCGGTAACTTTTCCCCGGCTTAAAAACCGCTAAAAAATCTCTAAGATTGTCCAGTTCCAGGGCAGGATTTCGCATTTTGGGTTGGGACCCCATGCAAGGGTCAAATGGGGGCCCCGATCCCAGAGTGTGCGAGAAATAGTCACCCAGCAGTAATTTTTCCCCAATTGGTCAATCAGTAGTCCAAGGGCAGGCTCAGTAGGTTCTCAAAGGTGAGCGCAAGTAGAAGCCGCTCCAGCTCGGAAAGACCAGCAGCCTGCAGTTAAGCTAAGAGAGAGACAAAGAGTTCCTCAGCAGCCGGGGGCACCATTGTGAAAGAGGAAACCTCTCTTACAGAATGACTTGCAAATGCAAATATGGCCAGGCAGATTGTTTGAGTGGGGGGGGGGGTGGAGAGGGCCTCCAAGCTTGCCTGGAGTGTTGGCTTCCAGCCTGCAGCCAGGAGGCTGCCTCCAGGCAGCTGGCCTATTCCCAGACATCTCGGGGGGGCAAGCCTTTGACATTTGACCTCAATAGGCCATTAACCTAACATACCTTGCAGGAAGCGGGGGATTAGGGAGCGGGGTGGTGGTGGCAGTGATGGTAGCCCTCTCAAGCCACATCCCACCTCCACAAAAATGGCCCAAGGTCGGGGGGGAGGTGGGTGTCGGGAAACTGGAAAGCCAGCCTGTGGCACGAATTTCCGTACCCACCCGCCTCTGCATTTAATGCCATATGGGGCTAAATATCCTAAGTCACTGACCTGCAGGCTCCCAAGGTGTCTGTTTCTCTCCAGAGATGCTTCCTGACCTGCTGTCTTTAATACAGATCATGTGCTTGGGTTATATTTTTTCAATAAGTTACCTAGATGGCATTCACAATTTGCATTAATCACGATGCATCCTTTTGTTGGTGAGGCAGGGGGTGGGGGGATTGAATAGGATGATTCAGACGTTATCTGATACCAGTAAATCCTGTCACAATGATGCAATTAACCATCCAGTCAGGTAGAGAAATGAACCACTTTTGTTTAGTCGGCAATTTGTAAAGTACAAGGAGCTACTAAATGTTTCTTTTTTATTTATTCATGAATGTGGACATCGTGGACAAGGTGCCAGCATTTGTTGCTCATCCTTAATTGCCATTGAAAAGGTGGTGATGAGCCGCTGCAGTCCATGTAGGTACACCCACATTGCTGTTAGGGAGTTCCAGAACTTTGGCCTGTATATGGTACACACTGTTGCCACTGTGCACTGCTATCTTTATAACGGTGTTAAACTTCATAAAACCAATATCTTCTTGAAAGTTGGTAATTTCATGTGTAATTTACATATGGCTCTTAACATTTTAGCCAATTTAATTAACAATAGTTTTATTTTCCAAGTTTACATACTTAATGCAGAATAAAACAGATATACTGAATTTCTCCTTGACTATATATTTCTAATTTTTCTTCATTCCACACAAGCTTTCAGTTTTTTTCATAAGGCAACAGGTTGTATCTTTAACATGATGTACACAATTAGCAACTTAGTCTGAATGGCTTAAACAGCAGTTTGCTTCACACGCAGCAGCATTAATTCTATTTAAGACCTGAGCAGCCTCTCGGAGAAGTAAGAGGATGTGGGTTTAAGCTTTGAGTCCAACTGATGGGCTGAGATTGTTTCTGACGGGCTGTCGTCGCATCTGACGCAAATCCCACGGGGAATGGCAGAGGTAATTCAACCCAGTCAACTCTGTTCTTCCATGATGCTGCTCTTTAAGTAGCTCGGAAAGTTGCTGTTCGGAAGTGTACAACAGTTGCAATGATATGAATCTCCCTGCTTCGGTATAAATGTCCCTGCATTGGTATGAATTTCCTTTAAGTTACCCTGTGTAGACTCGTGCCTTTCCCAAACCAAGTGACACAGCATTGTAAGAGATGGACCTTTCCATTGCCAAATGCAATGGACATGACACTCTGACATGGCTGGCTTTATTCAAGAACTTGCTGTGAATCAAATGTCGTAGACAAGCAGCGAATGACCACAGATTATTTGTAGAAAGACCACTGAAAGATGCAGGAAACTATTTCTGCTGCTTGGCAATGACGTCTCTTCCTGTAACTGGTGCAATCCTTCTGTACTGAAAACCACCTGGCACCACAACACCCCACTTCACATCACGCCTCATGTGAAATTCCTCCTTAGCTACAACAGTCAACAACTCAATGCGAATATAATCTGAAAACATGCAACCACTGGTGGGCTGGAAAAGACGCACGAGTCCTTTCTGTTAGAAACACATAACTGTGATAGTTTATGCATCATGGCATGTACACTTCCTACACCACCTGAAAGCCATCTGATCTTCTGGAAGAGGCAATAAAACCAGATAAGACCATTATGAATTTTATACAAAACAATGTGAACACTGCTGTTCTGTATCCATGACTGCATACAGCAAGTTCTTCCAGGATGCAACCTGTTTTTCAAAATCCAAGTTGCATATAAGGCTCTAGTAGATTGAAGATTGCTAATTGATCATCTGTATAATGTATATACATTCCAGCACTGACTCATTCCCAAAAATGTTTGCAAATCTCTTCGGGATCTTTGACCTGGGACTGAACTTCAGCTCATTTAAATTCTGTTTTTTCAGCTGAGGGGCCAGATCCCAAATCAGCAGTGTAATTGCAAAACAAAACTACTGAACATGACCCGTGGGTCCTTAGCTGTAGCTGAGATGGATCCAATGCTTTTACAAACTGCAGTTGAGGCATTCAATCAGTGCACACACAGTATAGGTTATTTGTTACTCAACTCATCAGGGATCAGGCAGAGTGCCAAATTTACATCCCAACTAACATAACTTTCAATGGATTTTATTGGAGAATAAAGGCTTGTGAGGTATGAAATCTGCCACCATATGGTTGACACCCTGTGTCTTCAGCAACTTTAGGTTAATTGCATGCATTGTCTCATGGCAGAGTGTGCTGCTAAAAGGCTAAACAATCTAAGGACAGTGCTTACACATAATTACCGCCCATAGCCAGAAAACATTCCAACCGAAGCATTATTCACCTGGTAAGTGAATGAGAACACTGATCATTTTCAGAATCTGCTAAATTCACTATAAAGCGGGTCTACTAAATCATAATTTGGTACCCAAGAAAAACCTGTTATTTTTGCATCAAAATATTCAAGCTCGTGTGCTACTGTTAATCTACAGTTTCAACTGAGCACTTCTCGCTCGCCATAATGTTCAATTAATTTGTCTGTTGGTTCCTTGCTCGACCCACACTGAGCGTGTACAATCTTCCAGCTGCCAAAGTAAAGAAAGTCACTTGACAACCAATAATGCATCCCAGGTAGCTGTTAATAGTTTTACATTATAGCCATTAATTAAAGATTAATACACAAGATAAGATCACACGGAGTTAGGGGTAATATATTAGCTTGGATAGAGGATTGGCTAACCAGCAGAAAGCAGAGAGTCGGGATAAATGAGTCTTTTTCTGGATGGCAAGCTGTAACTAGTGGGGTGCCACAGGGTTCGGTCCTTGGGCCCCAACTATTAATGATTTGGATTCGGGGATAGAAGGTACTACAGCTAAATTTGCAGATGACACCAAAATAGGTGGGAAAGTAAGTTGCAATGAAGAAATAAGAAATTTACAAATGGATATGGACAGGTTAGGTGAAAGGGCCAAAATTTGGTAGATGGAGTTTAACGTGGATAAGTGTGAGGTTATCCATTTTGGTTGGAAGAATAAAAAGGCGACTTATTATTTAAATGGAGAGAAACTTCAGAATGCTTCAGTGCAGAGGGATCTGGGTGTCCTCGTGCATGAATTGCTGAAAGCTAGTATGCAGGTACAGCAGGTAATAAGGAAGGCAAATGGAATTTTGGCATTTACTGCTAAAAGAATAGAGTATAACAATAGGGAAGTGTTGTTGCAACTGTACAAGGCATTGGTGAGACCGCACCTGGAGTACTGTGCACAGTTTTGGTCCCCTTACTTGAGGAAGGATGTAGTTGCATTGGAGGTAGTTCAGAGGAGGTTCACTAAATTGATTCCAGAGATGCGGGGCTGGTCTTATGAGGAGAAATTAAGCAGTTTAGGCCTATACTTGCCAGAGTTTAGAAGGATGAGAGGAGATCTAATTGAGGTATATAAGATGCTAAAGGGGATAGACAAAGTAGATGTGGAGTGGATGTTTCCCCTTGTGGGGCATTCTAGAATGAGAGGCCATAGTTTTAGGCTAAAGGTGGTAGATTTAAATCAGAGATGAGGAGGAATTACTTTTCTCAAAGGGTCGTGAATCTGTGGAAATCACTACCTCAGAGTGCAGTGGATGCCGGGATGCAGAATAAATTTAATGAGGAGATAGACAGATCTTTAATTAGTAACGAGTTGAAAGGTTATGGGGAGAGGGCGAGAAATTGGAGTTGATGCCGAAATGAGATCAGCCATGATCATATTGAATGGCGGGGCAGGCTCAAGGGGCTGAATTGCCTACTCCTGCTCCTAGTTCTTATGTTCTTATGTTCATTGTCTCACCTACATTTACCTCAAGATACAGTCTAGTAAAGATACACTCGAGTCCACAGGAAACACAAAGACTTGCTTGTGGAAATGGCTCATGACATAGTGTACTCAAAGAGAATATCTAGCTTAAAAAGGAACAAAAACATGATGGAAGCCTTCACTTTATCACTGGGAACAGATAGAACAGACAGAGAGAAATGAGTTCTGGTGGTTGGAGAGTCTCGGGCTAGGGGACATAACCTAAAATTAAAGCCAGTCATTTCAGGAACGAAATTAGGAAGCACGCCAACACACAAAGGGTGATCTCAGTCTGGAACTCTCTTCCCAAACACTAACAGATGCTAGATTAATTGTTCATTTTAATTCTGAAATTTATAGATTTCTGCTAACTAAAGGTATTAAGGGATATGGGGCAATAGTGAGAAGATGGGGTTAGGTCTCAGGTCTCAGATCAGCCATGGTCTTATCGAATGAAGGAACAAGTTTGAGGGGTAAAATGCTCTAATCCTCTTCCCAGTCTGCTGCACCTCTTAGCAGTACACCAAGAATGACATGGGCAGTGCCTAGAAACACACATCAGTACATCCATACCTGATATATACAATGGATTACTCAGAAGGGTTGCATGCTCATTTGGGCATTATTTTCCTCAAAAAAGCTCAGGCCAGGGAAATAAACACACCAATGGCTATTAACTGATTCATAATCAGCTGGTTGCCAAACTACTATATGTGTCTACAAATGGCTATGTCCCAAGTTAAAGTCAGACACAGAGAGGAACTCGGCTGTTATATCCACGTGCACAATTTAATGTATTTATCACACCGACAATAATGAGGCATCTATCTGAACCCCAGTGGGGCAGCATACCAGACCTCTGCTGATCAATCTCAAGCAATTACAAAAGCTTTAGAATATGGCATTGGGACAAGGGAAATTCTGTACACAATTTATAGGTATCTAGCTGACTAATCAGAAAACAAGTGCTAAAAGGTACTTTCCCTCATCTCCCAACAAAGCAAATGTGCAGCTTAATACAGAAAAAAAAATAGTAGCCCACAATCATGATCCTTTACTTTGTCCAACTCACACATATTTAAACACCATCATTTCCTTCAAGTATGAAAGATTTCAATAAGGGTTCCAAACTCAATGAGTGTGTGTTTCTTTACGGGTTTTCCCCAACTCCCTGTCATGATTTCAGCAGAAGAGTCACAGAAATTCCAGTAAAAACAGCATAAACACCATTCTAGGGTGGCCAGGGCACTTCTGCCTAAGCTACATTCACCGCCCATGATTACTGCACACTTCACTCAACAATGTTTCAAAGAGGCACATTACGTTTGCCCTTTCGAGAAGCATCTGGAGCAAGGCTCAATTTCTCAAACCTCTTTACTCTGAAAACTCAGTTTTGAGGCACGCTATTGGATACCAGGAAACTTTATCTGCAGTTGATGTAATACCTTAAGTACAAACTTAAGACCGATTGCATGGAACCATGCTGCTTTTTTGAAATATGCTTGAACGCCTTGTCCTGCCCCTGCTCTACACAGACTTGATATGAGTGAATCATTCATTTGGCGTAAACATCTAAACACCACTGGAAAAAAGTTACCCTTTTACGAGGCACACAAAAGTTATGGGTCAAATTTTATATTTTCTGCCAGCTTTCAGAGGAACAATTAGGTTATCGCTGAAAAAAATTTTGCCAAAGCTTTTTGTCTTGCACTCTTCAGGACAAAGGCGAGAATACCAATGTCAGGGGAAGCAATAGAGTCCAATTGCTAACCAATCAGCACTCTCTTCTCATACAGTGTAAAGCTGTTGCTTCCCCTGACATTGGCATCCTTGCGATTGCCCTGATGAGTGCAAGACAAAAAACTTCGACAAAATGGCCTTTCTCAGCGATTCCCAGGTTCTGTGCGACCAAACGACTATTTGAATAATTAGGTTCTTTAAATATGACCAAACTTCGCACCCTGAGCTTACATAAAAGTCAATCAAGGTAGCCATTCGAATTCTCAAAGCAATGAGTGAAACACAGACTCAGATATAAAACTTTTTGCTATTCATTCCTCACCTGCCTTTGGAAACATTCCTCTGACTGGGGCTTTCAACTTTCAACAGCTGCTCCTTACCTGGGGGATGGGAAAGTGAGTGGCATATTGAAGGTGTCGAGGGTGCTCGTACGTGCACGGGAAGATCAGCTCTTTCTCCTTCTCTTTCCTGATTGGCTTTTCATCTTTTGTGGCACTTTGTTCTAAGGAAGGATTTGCATTATGGTCACAGGTCAAAGAATCCCCAGGCATTGGAGAGAAAATCTATAAATCAAACATTCAAACAAAGGAATTAGGGAATTTAAAGATCTAAAATGTAAGTAACCAATACAAAGGATGCATTTTTACATTTTTTTTATTCTTTCATGGGATCTGGACATCACTGACAAGGCCAGCAGGTTGCCCATCCCTAATTGCCACTGAACTGAGTGGCTTGCTAGGTCATTTCAGAAGGCAGTTACGGGTCAACTACATTGCTGTGGGTCTGGAGACATCTGTAAGCCAGGTAAGGTTGGCAGATTTGCTTCCCTAAAAGACATTAGTGAGCCAGATCGGTTTTTACAACAATCGATGATAGTTTCACAATCACCATTACTGAGACTAGCTTTACATTCCAGATTTATTACTTGAATTTTAATTCCACTAGCTGTCGTGATGGGATTTGAGCCCATGTCGTCAGAGCATCCACCTTAGCCTCTGGATTACTAGCCCAGTGACATTACCACTACGCCACCATCCTCCCATGCCATACTTTATAGACGGCTGACAACAAAAATCAACTTTGTACCTATTGCCTGGATTATTTGAGTAATAAGTTTAAGTTGAGAAAAATTACCATGTGCTCATGACAAAGCAGCATGTAGTCACCCCAAAATACTGCAGAGGAAATGAGTTAATTGGTTATTGGCCATCCCTAGTTTCCCTGGGAAGGGGATCTCCATGCAGCAATTTTCATAGCACTTAGTAGATTGCTAGGCTCAATTTGGAGCGGAATCATGTTGACATGAGATTGGAATCACAAGTAGGCCAAGCCAGGTAATGGCATAAAAGGCCAATAAAACCTGTAATTGTAAACAGCTCCATCCCCAGCCAAAAGTAAGTCAGGACAGATTAACATTCAACAAAGTTTTCAAAACTTATACAAGAAGGATGTTTCAGAATACAACAGCCACCTGCAGTAAGCAGATACTTTTTTTCCCTTTACTAAGAAGCTTAATGGCCCAGTGAGTCTATCTGTGGTCACAGTTATTGATATGTAAATAGGACGGCAACTTCCGGCAACCAAACCTGCGCAATTAAACAGAGAAACCTGGAAGTTGCTGGGCATGTTGCCCTGCTCTTCTAGAAGCTTCAGTATGACAGAAACTCATCAAGAGATTCAGCTTTGAAAGACACAATGTGAAGTTACTGTATGGATGTGATACACACACACTAAAGCCACCAGAGAAAGTTAGGCTTTGCCCAAGTTTTAACACTTGTAACAGCTTGATGAGACTTAATTGCATATAAACAACTTCTCTGGCGCTGAAAGCTAACTTCTGAGGGCAGACGCTGATTCATTCACAATTTATTTTTTCCATTCTGTCTCAATCCTATTTACCTTCCGCTTCTCTATTTCACTTCCTGTACCTCATTTGACATCAAACTAAATAGCTTAACTTGCACTTCTCAGTTCAGTCCCTGCATTCCTCATTAATGATTCTTCAATCTGACTGGTTAAGGAGATATGCAGGAGATACTTGTCCGACTCAGACAGGCCCCTACAGAGGGCTAATCACAGCAAATTCAAGTGAAAATTCCCATAGCAGGTCTTTGGGCAATGGACCCCCTGAGATCCAGTCTATTGCTATTGAATGGGTTAAGCTACATTTATGTCTCAATACAAGGAACTTTGTTCAATTGTTTTTGAAATCGGGTATGAGAGTTCAATAATCCACAGTCAAACATTCTGAATATTGTTCTGCTTTCAATTGGGTTGGTCTCACATTAAGTAAACTTACTGTCACAAGTTCTACTGAAGTGCTTATTTTTAAATTTGAAGATAATTCACATTGCTGGAAATTCCAATTGTGCAATGGGGTTATGAGGTTTAGGAAACACATTTTAAAACAAACGTTTAGAGAAAATTTGCAGCTAAATTCCACGTGGAACATAATTAGTTGGAAAATTACGGTATTCTTTGGGGGGAAAAAATTCTGACAGCTTAACGTTTTAGCTCTTTTTTTAAACTCAAGGGTTATGTTATTCGCAGAACACAAAATTACTCATGATTCTGATTTGTGTTATCCCTCCATATCCTCAGTAAATCAGCTAAACTGACACCAAGACCCTCTCCCTCTGCGCAACATTGGTATGTTGTTCCCTCTCAGGCCAATCATAAGCTTTTCATTTTCCTTCTCAACATCTGTAGAGTTCTCCCTGTAATTCAGATATCCAGAAAAAAATTCCAGGTACTGCATAGGGAGCGATAACTCTATCGCGCAACCTGACCCTTCAAAACAACTACAGTGGGGGAAAGAAGACAAAGGGTTCGGAACAAGAATTTTCAACCTACCGCGAACTCGGGTCCAAAGTCTGCTTTAAAGTCATTCTTATCCACTTCATCAAATAAATTTGCAGGTCCCGAATCCATGTCCATGTGCTCTCCAAGTCCGTGATCCTAAAATTTGAAAATTACTTTTGTTCAAAGCTCACACAGTCAAAAGCTCCAAAAACAATTTGCGAGGACAGTGTTGGTTTTAACTCCTGCTGCCTTAGAAAGGTCTTTATGTTACAAACATGGCATACTGAGGGCGATTATTATATTAACACACTCTGTTTCATTCCCCTTTTGCACACAGGATCTGGATTTTTTTTCTTTCTGATGTACATCAGTTTTTTAAAAAGTTCACAAATGCTCACTAGAATCCAGGGAGAAGTTGGTTTACTGGCAGTATTGCCATACAATGGATGGAATTTGACATCCGCTCTCCAGCTCTCACTGGGAACTGGCTGGCAAGTGGGGAGCGTAATATTGGATGCCGCGGCAGAACATACACTAACATCAGTAGCGCAGTTTCAATCAATGGGTGGGAATCAGAAAGCTTTCCAATTAAATCTGGAGTCAGGCAGGGCTGCCCTCTCTCCCCTGTCCTCTTTGTGTGTTGCATAGAACCCTTTGCTGAGTCCATCAGGAAGGGTCCGGGCATAAGAGGAGTGACGATCCCAGGTAGTGGAGGCACTCAGGTCAAAGCCTCCCTGTACATGGACGACGTCGCCATCTTCTGCTCGGATCCGCTGTCAGTGCGCAGACTGATCCACATCTGCGACCAGTTCGAACTGGCCTCGGGAGCCAAAGTAAATCATGGGAAGAGTGAGGCCATGTTCTTTGGGAACTGGGCTGACCGATCCTTTGTCCCTTTCACCGTCAGGCCAGACGGCCTGAAGGTGCTGGGGATATGGTTCGGAGGGACCGGGACATGCGTTAGAAACTGGAAGGAGCAGGTGGCTATGGTGGAAAGAATACTGGGCATATAGGAGCGATGCTTCCTCTCCATTGCGGGTAACTACCTGGCCATCAGGTGTGAGGCACTCTCGCTGTTGCTGTACGTGGCGCAGGTCTGGCCCATTCCTCACTCCTGCGCGATGGCGATCACCCGAGCCATCTTTCGCTTTATCTGGAGGTCAAAAATGGATCGTGTCCGCAGAGACAAGCCTCTAGATAAAGGGAGAAAAAAACGTGCCCAACATCACCCTCATCCTGATGGCCACCTTTGTGTGCGGCTGCATCAAGCTGTGCGTAGACCCTTGGTACGCAAACACCAAGTGTCACTACGTGCTGATGTTCTACCTGTCCCCGGTGTTGCGAAGGATGGGTCTGGCCACGCTGCCGCGGAACGCTCCAAGTAGTTGGATCGTACCGTACCACCTGTCCCTTGTGGAAAAATTTATGCAGAGAAACACCTTTGACCACAAGGCCATCAGGCAGTGGTCGACACTTAATGTCTTAGAGGCCCTGCGAAAAAAGGAAATGGCGGATCCTGTCGGATGATTCCCCGAGCAGACTGTCAAAGTAATTTGGCAGAATGCCTCATCGCCAGAACTTCCCAACAAGCACCAAGATGTAGCTTGGCTGGTGGTGAGAAAGGCCCTCCCCGTCAGATCCTTCCAACACGCCAGGAGTCTCACCCACTCTGCACGTTGCCCTCGAGGTGGCTGCAGTGGGGACGAGACCGTTGTTCACCTCTTTGTGGAATGTGCCTTTGCAAAGAATGTCTGGAGAGAGATGCAGTGGTTTTTGTCAAGGTTCAGCCCGAGCGGTGCTGTGACACAGGACTCTGTGCTCTACAGGCTGTTCCCAGGGACACACACCGAGACAAACATCAACTGCAGCATCGACTCAGTGAAAGATGCTCTTTGGTCTGCCCGAAACTTGCTGCTCTTCCAGTGCAAAGAACTGTCCCCAACCGAGTGCTGCAGGCTGGCGCATTCCAAGGTCCAGGACTACGTGCTTGGGACAGCAGCTGCAAAGGCACAATAGGGAAAGGCCTTTCTGCCATAGTGCACTGAGGGGCTGGGAAAGGTATAGACCCCTCGGTGCATTACCGCTGACAATGAATGTATGCATTGAATACTAATTGTATTATAATTGTATTGTAGCACCTCAAAGTGCAACATGATGTATATTGATAACTCCAATACCTTTGCACTGTCTGACTGTCTGTAATGACCATATTGAAATGATTGTAATATTCACTGATTGTATTGAAGCACCTCATGTAAAAGTTGAATCTGATTGCACTGTGATGGCGATTTAGAAATGTTTTGTAATGTTCTTTCAGATATTTTATGAATAAAGTATATTTTTCAAACAAAAAAGAACACCAGACCTATCACTTATCCACCTCCGCTGGTATTTTACCAGCAGCAGGGAAGATTTTGGGTGTCCCATGGGCCAGTTGAGGTCCTTAAGGGCAGAGGGCATCCTGGCCAAGTAGCAAAACCATCAGGTGAAACCTGACGGCCTTGTCGCCGGCTTGGAGGAGGGTGGGGGGGGTGCAGGGCAGGTGGAGTGAGCTCTCTTCTGCTCAGTCACCATGTCCAACAGAGGCTCCCACCCAAGATAGTCACTTCAATCCCCTACCTCCCTCTCACCACCCCCCTCCCCCGCTGCATGTTCCCATGCGGCCCCTCCCCCCCACCACCCCCTCCCCCCACAACCCTCTGGAATCCGCATCCCCTCGCCTGAGCCTGCTAGCCTGGCCTTGACAAAACCCTGGATCAAATCGAGTGCCCTGAAACATGGCTCCTCTTGTTGGTGACTCTCTGTAGTCATTAGCAGAGGCCACCGATCCCACTGGCATTGCCGGGACAAGAGAGCTACCGGCCATTTGATTGGCCAGCGGTTCCTGGAGGCGAGACTCCCCCCCCCCCCCCCCCCCCGCCCCAAATGGTGCAGGATGTACCACTCTGAGCCAATTAATGACCCCGATGGCTGTAAAAACGCTGCAGTGCAACTCTGCCAAGCAGAGGCAAGCTTACGCCTGACTTATAACCCAAGCAGCCGGACCAACGCCTCCATGTAAAATTCCTTCCAACGTTTTGCAGAAGTCTTAAAATTATTACAAGCTATCAAAGAGTGATTTATATCAAATTTTGACACAGCAGGGGAAAAGAAGTCGCTTGTGGGAGTGGTGCACAAGCCCCCTAATTGTAACTACACAATAGGACAGAGTTTAAAACAAGAGATAATGGGAGCTTGCCTGAAAGGGATGTCAATAACCATGGGGGCTTTTAATCTACACATAGACTGGAAAAATCAGACCGGCAAAGGTAGCGTAGATGAGGAGTTCATAGAATGTTTTTGGGATAGTTTCTTAGAACAGCACGTTCTGGAGCCAACCAGACAGCATAGAAACATAGAAAAGTTACAGCACAGGAGGCCGCCATTCGGCCCATCTTGTCCATGCCAACCCGAGGACACTCAGGTGCCTTTTCTAATCCCACCTTCCTGCACCCGGCCCATAGCCCTGCAGCTTACAGCACTTGAGGTGCAGATCCAGGTACTTTTTAAAAGAGTTTAAAGTTTCTGCCTCTACCACCAACTTGGGCAGCGAATTCCAGACACCCACTACCCTCTGTGTAAAAAAGTTCTTCCTCATGTCCCCCCTGCACCTTCTGCCACTTATCTTGAATCTATGTCTCCTGGTTCTAGAATTCTCCATCAAAGGAAACAATTTTATCTTGTCCACTCTATCTATCATAATTTTGTACACCTCAATCAAGTCACCTCTCAGCCTTCTTCATTCTAAGGAAAATAACCCCAACCTATCCAACCTCTCCTCGTAGCTACACTTTTCTAACCCTGGTAACATTCTTATAGACCTCCTCTGCACTCTCTCCAGAGCTATTACGTCCTTCCTGTAATGTGGTGACCAGAACTGCACACAATACTCCAGTTGTGACCTCACCAGTGTTTTATACAATTCCAACATTATATCCTTACTTTTATATTCTAAACCTCTGCCAGTGAAGGAGAGCATTCCATATGCCTTCTTTACAACCTTGTCTACTTGAACCGCTGCCTTCAGGGACCTGTGTACTTGTACGCCAGGATCTCTCACTTCATCTACCCCTCTTAGTATATCCCCATTTATTGCATAATCCCTGTAACTGCAGGCTATACTAGACCTGGGGGAGAATTTTCTCCCCTTGGGGCAGGCTGGGCCAGAGCAGGTGCGCAGCCGACTGCGATCAGCTGGGCACTGCCATTTTGCGTGGGAGGGCCAATTAAGGCCCGCCCAGCGTGACATGTACCCGGAAGCGCTGAGCGCTCCCTGTGCCGGCGGGGGTGAGAAGGGAGAGTCGGGGTCTGCGCTCTATTAAGCTGGGGTTGAGGTTACATTCAGGTCAGCCATGATCGCATTGAATGGCGGAGCAGACTTGAGGGGCCAAGTGGCCTACTCCTGCTCCTAATTCATGTGCTCGTATATATTCTTTTTAAAAAGAATGTCTTTTTTTTTTAAACTGATAAAATATCCCCCCCACCCCTCCGCCCAAGATGGCGATAATCGTACCCGAATGTTACCAGCTATTTAATTTTATTCTTCTGGTCAAAATTTCTGATGCATCAAGATGAGAAATAGTATTTTACATGTTACCCACTAGTGCTCCCCAGAGAATATACATTATTCGATTGCTTTTATGGTAAATAATTCATGACAATACAATAACACATAGCACACCCAGCCAGAATTACACTGCTGCAGAAAAACATGCACTAATCCTTTCAAAGTAAAACAATTTTGAAAACTCTAATGTATTCACACACTGCATGACCAACAAATAAAAAAAACAGCTTGTGAAAAACCAAGTCTACCATGCTGGAAACATCACCTGAGCTGCAATTTAATCGTCATTGACCTTGTAATTCAACACTCAGAGAATTATCAAGACCGCATTCTAATCTACCAACAGAAGTTCTGTTTTTAATAAAGGCTATCATTGATCATTAGTAGACAGCAGAGGCTGTGAGTAATACATTTGGCTCAACTGAATTCAATCAGAGAACTCCTATCTCTCCATTTGTATGAAATTTGTTAATTCCAGTTTATCAATTAGATGAAATATAATATAATGGGCATGTTACTGAAAGAATGACTGTGCATTTATATAGTGGCTTCCGTGCCCTCAGCGCTTTCAAAAATGCTTTACAGCTAATCAATTATTGCTGAATTGTAGTCACATATCGTTATGGTGTCAGCTGTGACTCATTGGTAGCACTCAGTCTGAGTCAATTGGTTCTACTCCATAGACTTAAGCACATAAACTAAGCTGACACTCCAGTGTCATACTGAAGGAGGACTGCACTGTCAGAGGTGTTGTCTTTCGGATAAGATGAAGGCCCTGTGCACCCTCTGAGCTGGACATAAGAGACCTCATGGCACTTTTAGAAGAAGCGCAGGGGCATTTTCCCTATTGTCCTGGTCAATATTTACCCTTTAAATATTTATCCCTCATCACTAAAAACTGAAGATCATTATTGCATTGATGCTTGGGGGACCGTGGCAAATTCACTTGTCAATGAATTGTGTGTTTAGTTGTCAGTCTTAATCATAAACAAATTATAGTCAACAGAAAATGTTAACCTTGTAAATTTATCTGTGAATTTTTTTTCACATCCAATTTGTGCCATTAATTGTTCTGGCAGCAAATTTTTGTCAGACCAGTTTTGTAATGTCTATTTATACATGCATACATACATATATATATATATATATATATATATATACACACACACTTTTATTTATATATTATATATAGACACATATACACACACACACGCATATATATATATATATATACACATATACATATATATCATATATAAATATAATATATAAATATAATACATAATATATACACGCACACTTATTTATATAATATATACACACTTTTATTTATATATCATATATATATATAGACACATATACACACACACGCACACATATATGTAATATATAATATATATACACACACACTTATTTATATATATAATATATATATATATATATATATACACATACACACACATATACACACACACCTAGTCAAATCTAGCAAACTGACAGATTCTGCCATTTATTTCAGCAACCAGCCCTCATGATTTGTCAACATCATGAAAAGGAGCCAATTCAAATGGGAAAGATGGTTGGAAAACCAGGTGATACATGTAAGCAGCTTTCCTAGTTCTGCTGTCTGAACAATTAAACAATGCCTTTTCCTACCACTCTGCATGATCTGGTAAAATAAGAATCACACAATCCTGTACAAACAGGGTTATAGCTTTTTAAAATGTATTTATTTTCAGGACTATGACTGAAGGGAGCAAGATCGATTTATTGCCCATTCTCTAGACTGGAATGTAGTGTTGGACCTTCTGGTAACACTAGTCCTTGCCAATAATGATGTGTCCACAATAGTGTTAGGTAATGAATTCTAGGACTTTAACCCAGCTACAATTAAGGAACGTCAATAGTTGTTCGAGTCAAGTTGCCAAAAAAAGTGCCTCCTTCCCTGAACCAAGAAAATACTTACACAGCCCTAAATGTTAGGAACCATGGCTCTTATTTCTGGTAACTTGGGAGGTAACTTCTGGTTACTTCGGCAACAGCAGCTTTTTGAAAACAAATTCTTGGAGCAGGATCATTGGAACGCCACGATCTACAAATCCCTTAGCTGAGGATGACAGCCAGAGCGAGCGAGGGCAGAGAGCAGTTGAGAGTGAGGGCAGGTGAGGATAGGGCAAGGAGGGCGAAGGTGAGGGCAGAGTGGGCGAGAGGGGACAAGCCCCTATGTCCGGTGAATCGCTTAGAAAAGGGGCAGATACTGACGAAGCAACTAAGGCGAAGAAGCATGTTCTCCTGCCTTGACACATCATAACCATCCAAAGTCACACCAAGGTTTACACTTCTCGGCACTACCCGCCACAGAGATATTTTATAAATGCATGCCAAATAAAATATTCACAAGGCCTGAAGGTATAAATCATCAGAAAACTTATATTACTCTCATTAACTATCACTGACTGCCAACTTATGCCGTTGTTAAATTGAGCCTATGCTCCCAACTGAATTGCTGACTCACCTCCAGCCATTCATTAGATAGGTCCTGGCTGAACTACACAGAACTAATCAAACAAAAAGGATGACAAACTGGAAATCACTGGATGCTGAGGTAGTTAATATAGGGAAGGCATCAAGAGCACAGCCGCATACCAAACAGATTTTTATAAAACGGGCATGTTAATGACACTACGACTCCCGACGCCCTGCCCTCTACAAGGAGTAACACTTTACCTCCAGCTTCACACCATGAAGGCTGTCATCATGCTCCTTGGAGTAGTTTTCCTCCGAATTGTCTACAGTTGGCGATCGAGGTCTTGCTGCGGTGGTGACTGAGGTGAGGTCCCCACGGGATATGAGTGTGCACATGTACGCATCATGCGAGAAGACATCATGGCGGATGAATTCACAGAATAGCAGCACGAGATTCACAAACTCTGCTTTCTCATTTTCATTATTCAGGTCAGCTAGTACACATACACACAAACCCAAAAAAGTGAGTACCCAAACCCGTTGTACAATAGCAGTTTATGTAAATGAAACATCAGTAAAAATTCATCCATGTGACCCACATTGGACAAGCATGAACTTCACAAGCTACTAGAACTTTGACCTTTTTCAACTTTCGTACTTTCGGAATTTCACTCATATCCAACCAGAACAGGTTAATAAAAGCAAAATACTGCAGATGCTGGAAACCCGAAATAAAAACAGAAAATGCTGGAAAATACTCAGGAGATCATGCAGCATCTGTGATGAGGGAAACAGAGTTAATGTTTCAGGTCGGTGACATTTCATCAGAACTGGAGGAAGTTCAAGAATTAACAGGATGTTAAGCAGGTACAGAGCCAGGGGGAAAAAATGGGTGAAGAAGGAATGAATAAAGGGAAGTGTTATGACCATATCCAGTGTAAATTGCTGTGCAAACCAAATCCCAGAGGGGCCACAACCTTTTTTTTTGTATTCTGAAACCAAGACGACAACATCCCAACCTCAGCAGTAAAAGGTTCGGTAACACTTTAGGGATTTTAAAAATTAAAAGTAAAAATTTTATTAACAAAAAATAAAAGAAAACTTAAGCACACAAGATTACAGTCACACAATTAAGGTTAATCTTACAAAACATTCCCCCAAATCTCTCTCCTTGGTCAAACCCACAAATAACCACTTTCCAGGCAACACTCCCTTATAGATGTTTAAATGACATCCAGTAATATTACAAAAGGCAAACAGCTATAGCTTCAATAAAGGTGTACCACATGACCTTTAACTGCTTCCATTCTGCAGTGGAATTCATTTCAGAACAAAACTGCTTGCTGCAGCCCAAGATTTTTCTGGCTTGACTGGATAGGTGATTCAAACTGCATCCTCACCCCGTCCAAAGCTCCAGCTATCTCAACAGCTCAAACAGCTCCAGCTATCTCCAGCCATCTCCAGCTCAACAGCTATCTCTTCCTCATCAGCTATACACAGTAACTCTAATATACCTTTTTCTCCCTTTTATCTCAGTCCGATTGCTCTCACACAGCCCTTTGAAACTCAAGCACTTCCAAATATAAGATCTTTCACATTTCCATCTTGTCTTTGCTTTTGGGTTAATAAAATATCATATCCCCACTTACCTTACCCGCTTACCTATGGACTCCTGCAAGATACAAACATTTTCTAGTCACCTCTGACTCCTCTTTGATATTCAAACAAACTCAACTTATCTAAAAATGCAAATGTTAGATCTAATCTATTTACTTGTACCTCAAACTTATCACCCCTAACCTTTCATGTTTCCAACCCAACTTCCATCAAGTGCTTCCCAGCTTAATTAAATCACACACACACACAGACACAGACACCCAGCCTTCTTTACAGAATAACACTATAGTCCCCCAAAAATATTTTTAAAAGGCATCCATTCTCACAGGAAGGACCGAAATAGAATGGAAGACAGGAGTGATTAAATGGCAAAAGGGATGATATTGCAAAGCAAAGTGGGTGGTAATAGATCAAGGTCAAGAAACAAAAAATGGACCTAGGAGAGGCGTGAATGGTAACAGCAGAACTACTACCAGTCACCTGGTCAGGAAAAATGGAAGCAGTGGCCATGATCTAAAGTTGTTGAATTCAATGTTGAAGGCTGTAAAAGTGCCTTACCCGAAAGACGAGGTGCCGTTCCTTAAGCTTGCTTTGAGCTTCAGTGGAACAGTTTGGGGGGCCAAGGGCAGAGAGGTCAGAGTGGGAGTGGAAAGATGAACTCAAGGTTAATGTTTCCCAAGCAGGGGAGAGCAGAAATAGAAACATGCTCATTTTTAAAAAAAATAATCAAACAAACAACAAAACTAGAGTTGGAGTCCAATTAATGCAACTCAAGTCCTCTGTTCAGCATAGGGCACAAAAACCAATTTTGTCCAGATAAGAATGAAGAAGATCTCGAGAAGGTCACAGTAGGATTTATCAGTAATACTTATAAACCGTTGTGTCGGTTCAACCTCCCGTGTGCCTTGCCAACATCAAGGTACCAATTAATGCTGGGGGTATAGATCCACATGCGGCAACCCTTGGGCACCTCTCCCAGGTGAAACTGTATTAGGTATAATAACACAGAAAGTACCTGTAAACCTCAGCAAGCCAGGAAGCAGCTGTGGAAAGCAACAAGATTAATATTTCACATTGGAAAATAAGTTTCCAGCATTTTCACATCCATGGCATTCTGCTTGCATAATGAAAAAAGCTGATTTCCTAAAGGATGTGTGTGTTCTTCTCTTCCTCCCGAAATGTTCAAACTAAGCAAACAACACCATTTGTTTAAATCTATTATGTCTGCAATATCTGGTGTAGATCTACTCTTCAAAATCCAATAAGGGAATGAGAATGAACATCATCCGATTGAAGTCACTGATGCTCCTGAAAATAATCAAGAAGCACCGACTTTAGGGGCTGAATCTTCGGCTCAGCAAGCGAGGGTGGGGCCCACTCGCCGAGGTGTAAAATGACGCAGGGTGACGTTGGGCGTGTGTCCCCGGCGTCACCGCGCGTCATTTAGATTTTCAGGTCGGCGGGCACGCAGCCAAGTCGGCTGTGCACCTGCCGAACTGTCAAAGGCCTGTTAAGGCCATTAATTAACTAATTAAGCCTATTGAGAAAGCTGCCCATCCAACCTTAAGGTTGGTGGGCAGGCGGGTGAAGATCCCAAAACAAAAATCGAATTACCTGGAAAAACTCAGCAGGTCTGGCAGCATCGGTGGAGAAGAAAAGAGTCGACGTTTCGGGTCCACATGACCCTTCAACAGAACTGAAGTATAGTTAGGAGAGGGGTGAAATATAAGCTGGTTTAAGGTGGGGGGCGGGGGGAGAGAAGATCCCAGGCGGCCTTCGTATTTTTCATGGAACCTCATCCACAGGCGGGATGAGGTTTCATGAAAAGGTTTACAAATTAAATACATTTTTTCATTAAAGTTCATTGACATGTCCCAGCTCATGTGACACTGTCACATGGGGGGACATGAGTTTTTTTCTCTTTATTAAAATTTTTGGAACTTAAGCTAATCTCCCCAAGGCCTTAATTGGCCCGCCCACATAAAATGGCAGCGCGGACCCGCACAACCCCCCCCCACACAATGGGTGGCAAAGTTCTACCCTAGATGATATTTTTTGCAGCACAATTGCATGGGGCATTGAAGCATTAACACAAAATGCAACAGAATGTTGAAAAGCGAACATCACAGTCATTTTTCTTCTCCATGTTAAATTCCTGGTCCTACTGATACAGCTGTCGAATGGTGCTTGTCCAGAAAAGACTGGGGCCCTGAATTTCCTTTGGGCTTTCTCAATCTCTATCATTTTAGCCAAAACAATGGATAAATGGAGTAAACGGCTAGCTTTTTTTCTTAATTTTATTTTTCCAGGGCTTCTGCCAATCTCCCATCAGAGAGGAATTCCACGTGTCTGTCTTTGCCTGCATGGAGGAATAATCAAACCAGGATATTCCACTTCTCCCAGCACTCTGTTTCAGGACAACATTGGGTGCAAGGTGGGCAAAAATTGTCCCCTTTGCTAAACTGCAGATAATATAGAGACATTAGCAGATAATATAGAGACAAACAGGAATGAGAGAGAAAATAACTAATACATACTTAATACTGGAGCTTGAGTATCCAGAAACCTAAGTAGAATGTTCTGAAATACAGGAAGACTCGAGCCGGTAAGTGACACAGAGGAAATTGACTCCTTTTCATCCAGGACTTCGGACTCTCCACATCGCTACAGAGAAAACAGATTAGCAACTGAATAGGCAAGATTTTTACGCTGCATTTTTTTATTGATCCTTAAGTAGCATCAATTTTGTCTTACTTAGCAATTAGCGAAGTTGGTACAAAACATGCTCTCCGGTACTCAATACTGTTCTACATTCTGCATTTTCAGTTAACTGCTCTTCAGGGTTGATAAAAAGTGCAGAAAATCCGAATGGATAGTTGGCGTAAAAAGCAAAAGAGACTTGTGCTGATCCAGTAACTTTGAGGTCTGAGCCAAAGGCATTGGTATGTGGCTGGTTTATACCAGTTTGGGGGTGTTTGGTTTTAACACTGGGTGTTTGAAATGAGAAACTGTTTTATTCTCCAATATTACATACCCAGTTCCGAGGAACAGCCATATTTGACTCGAAACGTTAACTCTGTTTCTCCACAGATGCTGCCAGACCTATTTAGTACTTCCAGCAATTTCTGTTTTTATTAGATACTTAGTGTTGAATGCAAAACACTCATATCCCTCACATTCAAAGAGGACAAAGAGTCACAGAGTTATACAGCACAGAACGAGGACCTTCGGCCCATCGTGTCCGTGCTGGCCATCAAGCGCCTATCTATTCTAATCCCATTTTCCAGCACTTGGCCCGTAGCCCTGTATACTATGGTGTTTCAAGCGCTCATCTAAATACTTCTTAAGTGTTGTGAGGGTTCCTGCCTCTACCACCCCCTCAGGCAGTGTGTTCCAGGTTCCAACCACCCTCTGGGTGAAAAACTTTTTCCCTCAAATCCCCTCTAAACCTCCTGCTCCTTACCTTAAATCTATGCCCCCTGGCTATTGACACCTCCACTAAGGGGAAAAGTTCCTTCCTATCTACCCTATCTATGCCCCTCATAATTTTGTACACCTCTATCAGGTCCCCCCTCAGCCTTCCCTGCTTTAAGGAAAACAACCCCAGCCTATCCAGTCTCTCTTCACAGCTGAAACACTTTAGCCCAGGCAACATCCTGGTGAACTTCCTCTGCACCCTCTCCAGTGCAATCACATCCTCCCTATAGCGTGGCAACCAGAACTGCACACAGTGCTCCAGCTGTGGCCTAACTAGCATTTTATACAGCTCCCTGCTCTTATATTCTATGCTCTTATATTCTATTCTAAGGCTTAATAAAAGACTGGTTCTCAGTGAATATACGTTCCCTTGAGGTTAAAAGATGGTTGAAATGCTGTCAAAAAGATTAGCAACGGTGATGTGTAGAGGATTGACAATATTTAACTTTCCTGACATTTTATGCTCGTCCCCAGATTTCACACTTGTTACTCACCTCTGCTTCAATTTCAGCCTGCCTCTTCTCCAGGAGTTTTGCTACTGCCATAGCTCTGTGTTTCCCACACCGTTTGCAACTCACTGCCCACTCACACAGTAATGTCACGACTGCCTCGTCATTAGGTGCAATTTGCTGTGGGCAGGGGGAAAAGAAAAGAATGAGATATTTTGTTTGTTTGCAACTTGAATGACACAAAGTAGCTGATGGGGTGGGTGGGTTAGGAGAGGTAGTAAACTCCAGACTGGATGGGATATAGCAGTCGGGAGGGCTGGAAAGGGAAAGGATGACAAATTCCAACTTACGGGTCCAACATAGATAAGAGACCTTTAGAATAACTCTCCAGACAAGCCGCTGGTCTAATCAAAGAGCAAAGACTTCCTATAGTGTCAAAATGGCATCTGAAAACCATTGCTCAATTCCAGCCTCTTCAAGTTGTTGGTTGTGTGTTATAATATTAGTGAACCTCCTATTGGGCTGGCCCATAGCGTCAAACTAGTTAAGAGATGTGAAACCATGTATTTCAGTTATACCTATAAATCTATGACTGGAACATGGCGTAGCCACAAAACATAAAAGATTCATTATTCAACCATCAAGCTGACTTAAATGAGCAAATCACAAGGCTGACAGGTAGAAAACAATTGGTGTTTGTTGAAGGATTTATTTCGGAATGGGGGGGGGAAGCGTTCCGATTAGCTCTGGTTGGAGTAACTGGAAGAAGTGCAATGGAGTGTTGCATGTTAGAAAAATACCACAAACTGAAGGGAAGAATCTCTAAGATAACAGAGTC
Source organism: Cetorhinus maximus (assembly GCF_964194155.1). Taxonomy (NCBI): domain Eukaryota; kingdom Metazoa; phylum Chordata; class Chondrichthyes; order Lamniformes; family Cetorhinidae; genus Cetorhinus; species Cetorhinus maximus. Next base: position 84,298,079 of record NC_135897.1, on the reverse strand, counting down.
TGGTCTTGTTATATAGTGCAAAAACTTGGGCAACATCAAGAAGGGAGGATGAGATGAGAATGCTGAGGTGGAAGTGTGGACAAGAAAGTAACTGTGAAGAGACTGAATTGTATGGTCATCTGTTGCGGAGAGAGAACATGCGGTGAGGCAAATGATGGAGATGGGACTGCCGGGAAGGAGAAAAGGAAGGCCTAAGACCAGATGGAAAGGTGTGGTGGCATGAGACTTCAACACAGCAGGATCGGAAGATGAATGGGTGACTGACAGGAGGAGATGGCGAGGGGTGATCAACCAGCACTGTAGTGACCCCGAGTAAAATGGGAGAAGCTAAAAGAAGCGGGAAGCGTCTTGAATGAGTGGGCTGGAGCTCGGTGTTGGGACTACTGCTGCTCCTAATTTACAAAAATGATTTAGAATCAGAAACTTAATTAGTTAAGTTGACAGATGATAAAAAAGTAAGAAAGGAGTCCAGGGAACCACAGGAGATAGCTGAAATTATAGAGCCAGTTAGAACATCAACGAGGGCAGAAAAAATGCGACTGAAATTTAAAAGAGATGAGTTTCAAATGCTAAAGTGAATTGGCAAATGATGTTAAAAGGATAGGTCAATAGAGATGCAGTGGCAAACATTGAAGGGAATATTTCAGAATACACAGAATGGATACATTCCAACGAGTAAGAAAAAGTCCAAGGGACAGAATCACCATCTGTGGTTAACTGGAAAGGTTAAAGATAGCATCAAACTTAAAGAAAAAGCATATAATTGTGCAAAGATAGGTGGAAGGTCAGAAGATTGAACAGAATATAAGGAACAGCAAAAGATTACTAAAATATTAATAAGGAGGGAAAAATCAGAGTAAGAGAGAAAGCTAGCCAGAAATATAAAAACAGATAGTACAAGTTTCTATAAATATTTAAAGAAAATGCAAGTTAACAAAGTCAGCATTGGTCCTACAGAAAGTGAGGCTGGGGAATTGCTAATGGAAAACAAGGAAATGGCAGATGATTGAACAGGTATTTTGCATCATTCTTCACAATAGAGGATACAAGTAACATCCCAAAAGCAGCTATAAATCAGGAAATGGAAGGGAGGGAGGAACTCAGGAAAATTACCATCACCAGTGAAGTGGTACCGAGCAAATTGTTGGGTCTGCGGGCTGACCAGTGCCCAGGTCCTGATGGACTTCATCCTCGGGTCTTAAAAGTAGCCAGTGAGATCGTTGATGTATCGGTTCTAATTTTCAGAAGCTCTCTAGATTCTGGGAAGGTCCCCTTAGATTGTAAGATAGCAAATGTAACTCCATTGTTCAAAAAGGGAGGGAGAGAGAAAGCAGGAAAATACAGGCCAGTTAGCTTCACATCTGTCATAGGGAAAATGACAGGAGCTATTATTAAAGAAGCTATAGCAGGGCACTTGGATAAGTTCAAGGTAATCAGGCAGAGTCAACATGGTTTTGTGAAAGGGAAATCATGTTTAACCAGCTTATTGGAGTTTTTTGAGGAAGCAACATGTGCTGCGGATAAAGGGGAACCGGTGGATGTACTGTACTTAGATTTCCAGAAAGCATTTGATAAAGTGCCACTTCAAAGGCTATTATGGAAATTAAAAACTCATGGTATAGGGGGTAACATATTGGCATGGATAGAAGATTGGCTGGCTAACAGGAAGCAGAGAGTAGGCATAAATGGGTCTTTTTCATGTTGGCAAGATGTAATGAGTGGCGTGCCACAGGGATCAGTGCTGGGACCTCAACTGTTTACAATTTATATAAATGACTTGGATGAAGGGATGGATGGGATAGTTGGCAAATTAGCTGATGACATAAAGATAGGTAGGAAAGCAAGTTGTGAAGAGGACAAAAAGAGGCTACAAAAAGATAGAGATAGGTTCAGTGAGTGGGCAAAGATCTGGCAAATGGAGTATAATGTGGGAACATGTGAAATTTTCCATTTTGTCAGGAAGAATAAAAGAGAAGCATATTATTTAAATGGTGAGAGATTGCAGAGGGATCTGGGTGTCTTAGTGCATGAATTGCAAAAGGCTGGTATACAGGTACAGCAAGTAATTAGGAAAGCTAATGGAATGTTGTCATTTATTGCAAGGGGAATTGAATATAAAAGTAGGGAGGTTATGCTTCATTATACAGAGCACTAGTGAGGCCACATCTGGAGTACTGTGTACAGTATTGGTCACCTTAAGGATGTAAATGCATTAGAAGCAGTTCAGAGAAGGTTTACCAGATTAATACCTGGAATGGGCATGTTATCTTATGATGAAAGGTTGGACAGGCTAGGCTTGTATCCACTGGAGTTTAGAAGAGCAAGAAGCAACTTGATTGAAACATATAAGATCCTGAGGGGTCTTGGCAGGGTGGATGTGGAGAGGATGTTTCCTCTTGTGGGAGAATCTAAAACTAGGGATCACTGTTTAAAAATAAGCGGTCACCCATTTAAAACATAGATGAGGAGAAATTTTTTCTCTCAGAGGGTCAAGAGTCTTTGGAACTCTCTTCCTGAAAAGGTAGTGGAAGCAGAGTCTTTGAATATTTGTAAGGCTGAGATGGATAGATTCTTGGTAAGCAAGGGGATGATAGGTTATTGGGGGTAGGTGGGATGCAGATTTGAGGTTACTATCAGATCAGCCATGATCTTATTAAATGGCGGAGCAGGCTCAAGGGGCTGAATGGCCTACTCCTGCTCCTTGTTCATATGTTTGCATGCTCTAGGTCTGAAGGGAAGGTGGGTGATGCACACACATATTCTATAAAAGGTGCTGAAATATCTTTTGAAGAAGGTGAAACTGATCGAGGAGTCTGAGTAGATTTCACAATCAACATATCCACCCCAAACATAAAGAAGTGTTGCACTGCCCGCTTCCAAATTCTACCCTCAGTATGGGACCTACTCAATTTCTCACCCCGTTGCGTTGGAACGTCCTTTGACCTGTCTGTTGATAGTGAGAAAGACAAGGATAAAGGCAGGCAGATTTTTTAGAACAGGGAAGCTGTAAGCACAGCCACGTGTTTAAATAAGAGTTGCAAACGCTTTAGACCGGCTCAAAGTGAAATTCTGCAGCAACTGTTGGAAAATAATCTTTTTTAAGCACCCACCCAAGTAATGTGGCATATTCTTCATTTTTTTTATCATGACGCAAAGATAAGTTGTAATGACTTGGCTTGTGAATTCAGGTGTAGGTGTTTTACTTTTCAAATGGCATAAGTCATAATTACAGACGCTATGACCCAGAAAGTTTAATTTGAAAAATGTGGAGTCACATTCCATTGGAATTTGATTTGTTTGGGAGTTTTAAGAAAAAAACATGAATCTTTTGTACTTCTTCTCTTGGTCTCTTTTATCTCTCTCGCTCTGCATCCCATCATTCTTCCACCTTCTTTATTACACATTCTGTATATGATTTAAGTCTAAATCCTGGTTTATACTCTGAGGGCAGAATTTTCAACAAGGCCTAAAAACAGGAGGGAAATCCCGCTGGTTCAGCGGCACAACATGTCGGCACCACCACGGGGTTCTGCAGGAGGTGGGGTAACAACAGGATGACAATGGGGGCTGGTTACCTGACCGGCTTAATTCAGGGCACTCTCTGGACACCATCTGGATTCTCCCACCAGCGTACGGGGTCCCAGTTGAGCCCAGGATCTGTCTGTGAAACAGGGGCAGCCTCCCACCAGCAAGCCAGGTAGCCATCAGGGTCGAAGGCTCCAATCAATGGGGAAGGGTACTGTGCTAATAAACTGCCCCAGCTGAGATAGTTTAATCACTGCGGAGGGGCTTTCCCCCCTCCTGTCTGACAGCTCTAAACCTTTCACTCTCTTGTATCCCAGATTTGTGGCCAGCAACTGGGAATGGAAGCGCCCTCGCATCATCTTAAGCATGTCAGCTCCATCTCGTGAGGCTATCAGTTTTTTTTAGTGCTTGATGCCGTCCTATTGGCCCCACAGATTCAGGAGCCCACCCACCATCCTTAATTGGACAGGGCTCCTGGTGGCAGCCACTCTATTGGCCACCCCCTCCAAAATCTCCCTCAAGGTCTCCCCGTCAGCATTTCCAGGTTCCCAACCCGGAACCCATCCCGGACATGGGACCGGAACATGGAAACAGAAATAAATACAAAAAGCTAAAAGCTACTGCGGATGCTGGAAATCCAAAACAAAAACAGAATTACCTGGAAAAACTCAGCAGGTCTGGCAGCATCGGTGGAGAAGAAATCAGTTAACGTTTCGGGTCTTCATGACCCTTCGGCAGAACTGAAGCATAGTTAGGAGAAAGGTGAAATATAAGCTGGTTTAAGGTGGGGGGGGCAGGGGGAGAGAGAAGTTGAGGGTGTGGTGATTGTGGAGATAAGCAAGCAGTGATAGGAGCAGATAATCAAAAGATGTCACAGACAAAAGGATCAAAGAGGTGTTGAAGGTGGTGATATTGTCTAAGAAAAGTGCTAATTAAGAATGGAAGACAGGACACTCAAGGTACAGCTCTAGTGGGGGTGGGGTGGAAAGACTAACAAAGTTTTAGTTGTAGATTTAAAAATAATGGAAATAGGTGGGAAAAGAAGAATCTATATAAATTATTGAAAAAAAAGGGAGGGGGGAGAAACGGGGTGGGGATGGGGGGAGGGGGAGTTTAAGATCTAAAGTTGTTGAATTCAATATTCAGCCCGGAAGGCTGTAAAGTGCCTAGTTGGAAGATGAGGTGCTGTTCCTCCAGTTTGCGTTGGGCTTCACTGGAACAATGCAGCAAGCCAAGGACAGACATGTGGGCAAGAGAACAGGGTGGAGTGTTAAAATGGCAAGCGACAGGGAGGTTTGGGTCTTTCTTGCGGACAGACCGCAGGTGTTCTGCAAAGCGGTCGCCCAGTTTGCGTTTGGTCTCTCCAATGTAGAGGAGACCGCATTGGGAGCAACGAATGCAGTAGACTAAGTTGGGGGAAATGCAAGTGAAATGCTGCTTCACTTGAAAGGAGTGTTTGGGCCCTTGGATGGTGAGGAGAGAGGAAGTGAAGGGGCAGGTGTTGCATCTTCTGCGTGGGCATGGGGAGGTGCCATAGGTGGGGGTTGAGGAGTACGGGGTGATGGAGGAGTGGACCAGGGTGTCCCGGAGGGAATGATCCCTACGGAATGGCTGTCCTTGGCTTGCTGCATTGTTCCAGTGAAGCCCAACGCAAACTGGAGGAACAGCACCTCATCTTCCGACTAGGCACTTTACAGCCTTCTGGGCTGAATATTGAATTCAACAACTTTAGATCTTAAACTCCCCCTCCCCCCATCCCCACCCCGTTTCTCCCCCCTCCCTTTTTTTTCAATAATTTATATAGATTCTTCTTTTCCCACCTATTTCCATTATTTTTAAATCTAAAACTAAAACTTTGTTAGTCTTTCCACCCCACCCCCACTAGAGCTGTACCTTGAGTGTCCTGTCTTCCATTCTTAATTAGCACTTTTCTTAGACAAATATCACCACCTTCAACACCTCTTTGATCCTTTTGTCTGTGACATCTTTTGATTATCTGCTCCTATCACTGCTTGCTTATCTCCACAATCACCCCACCCTCAACTTCTCTCTCCACCTCCCCCCCACCCCCACCCCCACCTTAAACCAGCTTATATTTCACCTTTCTCCTAACTATGCTTCAGTTCTGCCGAAGGGTCATGAAGACCCGAAACGTTAACTGATTTCTTCTCCATCGATGGAAACAGAAATCCTGCCCTGAATGTCTCACTGAAATCTCTTCAATTTGAATGGTTGAAGAGCTGTGGCTTGCTCTGGTGGCAGGCATCAGAGATCGCCTGGAGGGGGCACAGCACTGGGTCTGACATTCAAAGGCACCAAGTCTCCCCTGAAAAGACTATGAAAACTCTGTGGCATCACACAGAACTGCCATATGTCAACATTGATATTTCTGAGTTAGCTCTTAGTTTGGAATATCTTTGAGCAGAAAATTATAGAGTTTAACCTTATATCCAGTAACTTTATTTGCAATGTAAGGTTATCATCCTAAGGTTATTTTTACCTGTAACTTTTAGGGTTTTTTTAAATCATATATTTCATCTAAAGAGGGACTGATATTTATATAGCCCTTTTCATATTCTCAGAGTGTCCCAAAGTGCTTTACAGCCAATGTGATTTTGGAGTGTAGTCATTATTGTAATGTAGGAAATGCAGCAGCCAATTTTCACACAGTAAGCTCCCAGAAGACAGCAAGATGATAATGACCAAGTAGCATTTATAATAAACAAATAAATAATATTTAGTGATTAAATGTTAGCCAGGACTCTGGGGATACTCCTCTGCTCTTCTTCGAAGTACTATTATGCAATCTCTGAAAACCTATCTGCAAAATCGTACGTGTAAAATTAATGATCGGAAGAGTTAAAGGCACAACTGGCAAACTTGGAAGCAGGTTCCATCTAATGTACAGAATGATCATTTATCTGTACCTTTTTATGGAAATGCCTGCAGCCATTACAAACAGAAATTAGAACCTGAACGAGAAAAGATTTCTGCTAATTAAGTTGTCTTGTTTTGAAACACAGCTTCTAACCTTTTTTCTGGATGAATATCTAAGGTGAAACAACAGTGTCAGATGGGTGTAGGTTCAACAGAAAAAGAAGTAAAATTGCAAGCTGTTGGTGTCTAAGGATATGGGGAAGGAGCAGGGGGCTGGAACTAATTGGATAGCTCCTTTGAAGAGCCAGCACAGACACAATGGGCCAAATGGTCTTTTTCTGTGCTATTTGATTGTGACCTTGCCAATCTGCCATGTAAAAAAGCCTTTTCCTGTGCCAAGGCCTTCATCTCAGCTTGGTACAGTCTAACATGTTCACCTTTAAGTCAAAAAGTTACCATTTCAAATTGCGCCATTTTTTTGTGGAGTGGTTCATGTAGTCTCCACACACTGACTTCCACTGAAGGCTGGACTACTGGCTGATGCAGCACAAAATGTCTCATGACATTTTTTCAAGAAAGAGCTTGCGTCTTTATACCAGCTTATCAAATACCAATCGCATCACCACAAACTGTGAACAACAGGTTAAGCAAGTCATGTCACACTGCTACTACACAGTGGCGATGCGAGTGGTATTATCCACTAAGAGGATGCTGCTGTCACTCCAAAAAGACATTTTGCCTACCACACAACTGAGCAATGTTGTGTTATTAACTTCAGTGCCGGTGCGATGCCAGGTATGTAGGCCACAAGTTTCAACGATTTGCTGATCAAAACAAACATTTGAACATGGACTCCTCAGAAACTGAAGCAGTCCATGTCCAAATGCAGCAAGATCTGGACAACATCCAGGTTTGGGTTGACAAGTGGCAAATAACATTCATGCTGATTAAGTGCCAGGCAATGACCATCTCCAACAAGAGAGAATCTAACCATCGCCCCTTGACATTCAATGACATTACCATTGCTAAATCCCCCACTATCAACATCCTGGAGGTTACCATTGACCAGAAACTGAACTGGACTGGCCATATAAATATTATGGCTACAAGAGCAGGTCAGAGCCTAGGAATTCTGTGGTGAGTAACTCACCTCCTGACTCCCCAAAGCCTGTCCACCATCTACAAGACACAAGTCAGGAATGTGATGGAATACTCTTCCCTTGCCTGGATGAGTGCAGCTCCAACAACACTCAAGGGGCTAGACACCGTCCAGGACAAAGCAGCCCACCTGATTGGCGCCCCATCCACAAACATTCACTCCCTCCACCACCAATGCAGCAACAGTGTGTACCATCTACAAGATGCACTGCAGGAAATCACCAAAGCTCCTTAGGCAGCACCTTCCAAACTCTTGACGGCTACCACCTAGAAGGACAAGGGCAGCAGACACATGGGAACACCACCACCTGGAATTTCCCCTCCAAGCCACTCACCATCCTGACTTGGAAATATATCGCTGTTCCTTCACTGTCGCTGGGTCAAATCCTGGAACTCCCTCCCTAACAGCACTGTGGGTGTACCTACATCACATGGACTGCAGCGGTTCAAGAAGACAGCTCACCACCACATGGGCAATTAGGGATGGGCAATAAAAGTGCTGACCTAGCCAGCGAAGCCCACATCCCTTGAATGAATGAAAAAAGACATGTTCCTTTGGCTGTTCATGATAGGCAGAGTACAGACCATACCCAACCGGTACACGCTTGCAAAACCCAAAACAAAACATTTACTGTTAGATGTGATTTTGTGATTGGGCAACACTTGCTGAACAATCCTGAGTGCGCTAATAACTACACTAACAACCAAGTTAAGATAACCAGTCGAGTTCATAACATGGCTCATTTATGCTTGTGACATACACTCATATGCAGGGACCCATTCTCTGCAAGCAAAAGGAATATGCTCAAGCCTTGCACCTTTTTTGAATTACCCAGGAGCCTATATGCTTTCTCCATGACACAGCCTCAACCAGAGTCATCTTGCCAACCAATCTGTACCCTTTTTTTCCTGTGATATAAATTGTTAGCATCATTTGAAATTTGGCATTCTTGCATTTGTCCTGATGATTGCAAAACAAAAAGCTTCAGCAACATGTTTCTCTTTTCAGCAATATTCAGGTCCTGTACTACCAGACGACTGTTTGTATTACCTTATGGAACTTCAGCACACTTCTTTATCCTTGTACTCAAAAATAATCAAAAAGTCATTTTATGACCTTATCTATCAGTACTCGCGCTTTCAGGGAATGGGGTATTTAAATCACAAGAGCCATCTGTTGGTCCACAGCATCTTCCAATGGGTGGATATTCCCATTTCTCCGTTTCTCCCCAAAAATCTTTTACCTAGGCTTTATCAGCATCAAACGGCATTAATTAAATCAGCCATGTCCTTAAACACCACATATACTCTTACATAAAATGGGCCATGGCATAATTGCTTTGTAATGGATACAATGTATATCACACTACTACGACTCACCTCTTGGCTGTCCTTGCTCTGGCTTGACCCAAAGATTTTGTGGTATAGGCTATCTAGGGAGTTGCTGGAATCAGATCTGTCAAAGCAGTGACGATCCAGTACTTCCAACGTGTGCAGGACCTTACTGATTGTGAAGCCTTTAGCAAAGGCAACAAGAAGGGAAAAATATACATTAGACGATATCTCAGCAAGAAATGTATACAACGACAATACTTACAGCATACACTTCTTGCAAAAAAAAAATCCACCTGCATATTACTAGGTGGTTCTTAGAACAGATACCATTATTTTCATAATTTTGCTTTTACTATTTTACCTGACCCAACCCAACAAGGCTGAGTATATTTGTTGAAGGACACAATGGTTTTAAACCCTGCAGAGGATAAAAGCTGTAAGTGCAAAGGCGGGTGGCTCTCTTCTCATTAATCTGCCCAAGACCTTAATTCCATTGATGGGGTCATTAGTAATGAAGCAGGTAGACACCCCTCAACATTTACACACCCCCCCTGGACATCTACCTCCTGGGTTGGGGTTGAGTGGGTGGGTGGGTGGCATGGTTAAACAGACCAAAGCCTGCTTTTTCCAACAAAAAAAACAATCCTTGTTGCAATTGGCCTCAGGAACCCAGCATTCTCAACCCTGCTCTGGTAGCGTGTGATACTGACATGCAATGTACATCTACCTGGAGTGGCCTACTCCTGCTCCAAACGTTCGTACGTTCGTATGTATCTCATGTAGGTGTACTCTCCGCTGGGGAACGGGTGGGGGGAGGATGGTTGGGACATGGAAGCAGATGGGAAAATGGGGTGTCCCGCCCCTTCCCCCAAACAGCCTTTTCTCTTCTTTAACATCAGCATTGGGGAGACGGCAGACACAAAACGTGCCCACACTCACCCACTGCCACCAGAATTTCTCTGGAGTGAAAACAAAGAAAAAGAGATCCAGTGAAAACCAGGCCTCATTCAAAACTCTGACTCATCCAACCTACACAGCAGAAGCACTCCCACAAAGTCCAAAATTTTAGGGCTTATTTTTCATAGTTCATACATCACCAGGTTAAATCATTTTAGGATGAACAATTCACTGTGTGTCATAATACTTGGCCCTGACACCCCAGTCAGGCCCTGGGCAGAAGATGCACATCCAAAATTTTCACTAATCAGTAGCCGGGGATCTAATGTAAAAACAGAAAGCACTGGAAAAACTCAGCAGATCTGGCAGCATCTGCGGAGAGAGAAAGAGAGTTAACGTTTTGAGTCCGTATGACTCTTCTTCAGAGTCGGGAATGTAACGTTGACCTGATACTCGTGGTTCACTTGGCATTATATTGCCAGTCACGATAAGAATACAAACATGCTCAATGGTTAATGTTCCTGATCAATAAATCTGTACCCCACCCCCCCCCCCACCAACCCCCCCAGATGAAAGGTTAAGACAACTGGCAAAAGAACCAAGGGGGATATGAGGATTTTTTTAATGTATAAAAAATGGAACGAGTCATTATGATTTAGAATTCACTGTCTGAAAGGGTGACGAAAGCCAATTCGATGCTAACTTTCAAAAAGGGGGTTGGATTTACACTTGCAAAGGAAACATTTGCAGGGTGGCGGGGAAAGGGCAGGGAAGTGTTTTATCAAAGAGCCAGGCAGCATGCAACTCCCAATGGATTATAGCTCCCGAATAATAATATTACGCGTTTTTTTTTGTATTTTATGTAGGGAAATAGTGTTTGACAATTTTTTTTTTAAGAGGTCTTTGAGGGTGTAACAAGCAGGCTGGATAAAGGGGAACCAGTAGATGTGGTGCATTTGGATTTCCAAAAGGCATTTGATCAGCTGCCACATAAAAGGTTACTACAGAAGATAAGAGCTCATGGTGTTGGGGTGATATCAGTATGGATATAGGATTGGATCACTAACAGGAAACAGAACATTGGGATAAATGGGTCATTTTCAGCTTGGCAAACTGTAACAAGTAGAGTGCCATAGGAATCGGTGCTGGAGCCTCAACTATTAACAATCTTTTATTAACGACTTGGATGAAGGGACCAACAGTATTGTAGCCAAATTTGCTGATGTTTTAAAAATAGGTAGGGAAGCAAGTTTTGAGGAGGATACAGAGTAGGCAAAGGGATACAGATAGATTAAGTGGGTGGGCAAAAAAATTGGCACATGGAGTATAATCTGCAGTTGTCCACTTTGGCAGAAAGAATAGACAAGCAGGTGATTCAAATTGAGAGAGACCACAGAATGCTGCAGTACAGAGGGATCTGGGCATCCTTGTGCATGAGTTACAAAAAGCTAGCGTGCAGGTTCAGCAAGTAATTAGGAAGGCAAATGGAAATGTTGACCTTTATTGCAAGGGGGATGGAACGTATAAGTAGAGAAGTCTTGCTACAACTGTACAGGGCATCGGTGAGACTGCACCTGGAGTACAGTGTACAGTTTTGGTCTCCTTACTTAAAGGTTATATTTGCATTGGAAGCAGTTCAAAGAAGGTTCACTGGATTGATTCATGCGATGAATGGGTTGTCTTCTGAGGAAAGGTTGGGTAGGTTGGGCCTATACTCATTGTAATTTAGAAGAATGAGAGGTGATCTTATTGAAACATAAAAGATTCTGAGGGGATTTTGACAGGGGCGATGCTGAGAGAATGCTCCCTCTTGTGGGGAAATCTAGGATGCAGTTTAAAGATAAGGGGTCTCCCTTTTAAGATGAGGAAGAGGAGGAATTTCTTCTCTCAGGTCATTAGTCTTTGGAATTCTCTTCCACAGAGAGCAATGGAGGGTCATCAAATATATATTCGAGGCGGAGTTAGATTTTTGTTGATGAGGGAGTCAAGGATTATGTGGAGCAGGCAGGAAACTGGAGGTAAGGTCACAATCTGATCAGCCATGACCTTGTGGAATGGCGGAGCAGGCTCGAGGGGCGGAATGGCCTACTCCTGCTCCTATTTCCAGGTCCAGATGATTTGTGTCCCAGACTGCTGAGGGAGGCAAGGGAGGAGATCGCAGGGGCTCTGACCCAAATTTTTACTTCCTCGCTGGCCACAGGGGAGCTGCCAGAGGACTGGAGAACAGATAATGTGGTTCCGCTATTTAAGAAGGGTTGTAGAGATAAGCCAGGGAACTACCGGCCAGTGAGCCTCACGTCAGTGGTAGGGAAACTATTGGAGAAAATTCTAAAGGAGAGAATCTATCTCCACTTGGAGAGGCAAGGTTTGATCAGGGATAGTCAGCATGGCTTTGTCAGAAGGAGGTCATGCCTAACAAATTTGATTGAATTTTTTGAGGACGTGACCAGGTGTGTAGACGAGGGTAGTGCATTTGATGTAGTTTATATGGATTTCAGCAAAGCCTTTGACAAGGTCCCAAATAGGAGACTTATAAAGAAAGCAAAGGCACATGGGATACGGGGTAATTTGATAAGGTGGATTCAAAATTGGCTTAGTTGTAGGAGACAGAGGGTGATGACAGAAGGATGCTTTAGTGACTGGAAGCCAGTGTCCAGTGGTGTACCACAGGGATCTGTGCTGGGTCCCCTATTATTTGTCATTTATATAAACGACATAGATGACTATGTGGGGGATGGGATTAGTAAGTTAGCGGATGACACAAAGATTGGCCGGGTGGTTAACAGTGAGGTTGAGTGTCTTGGGCTACAGGAAGATATAGACGGGATGGTCAAATGGGCAGGTAAGTGGCAGATGGAATTTAACCCTGAAAAGCGTGAGGTGATACACTTTGGAAGGAGTAATTTGACAAGGAAGTATTCAATGAACGGCATGACACTAGGAAGTTCCGAGGAACAAAGGAACCTTGACATGTGTGTCCATAGATCTCTGAAGGCAGAGGGGCATGTTAGTGGGGTGGTGAAAAAGGCATATGGGACACTTGCCTTTATCAATCGAGGTATAGATTACAAAAGTAGGGAGGTCATGTTGGAGTTGTATAGAACCTTGGTGAGGCCACAGCTCGAGTACTGTGTGCAGTTCTGGTCGCCACATTATAGGAAGGATGTCATTGCACTGGAGGGCGTGCAGAGGAGATTCACCAGGATGTTGCCTGGGACGAAATATTTAAGTTATGAAGAGAGGTTGGATAGACTTGGGTTGTTTTCGTTGGAGTAGAGAAGACTGAGGGGCGACCTGATTGAGGTGTACAAGATTATGAGGGGCATGGACAGGGTGGAAAGGGAGCAGCTGTTCCCCTTAGTTGAAGGGTCAATCACAAGGGGGCATAAGTTCAAGGTGAGGGGCATGAGGTTTAGGGGGGATGTGAGGAAAAACTTTTTTACCCAGAGGGTGGTGACGGTCTGGAATGCACTGCCTGGGAGGGTGGTGGAGGCGGGTTGCCTCACATCCTTTAAAAAGTACCTGGATGAGCACTTAGCACGTCATAACATTCAAGGCTATGGGCCAAGTGCTGGTAAATGGGATTAGGTAGGTAGGTCAGGTGTTTATCACATATCGGTGCAGACTCGATGGGCCGAAGGGCCTCTTCTGCACTGTGATTCTGATTCTGTGATTCTGTGATATTTCTTATATTCTTATGATTTTTTGCATGTTTGGGAACTGTCAGCTGTTCTGTTCCAATATTTATGCACTCAATTATTAACTCTTACACCTTTCTTAAAATAGAGGAACATGGTGAGCAAGATGTATCAGACAACTGTCATTTAAGAAAGAGGTGTGGTGAACCTGCAATCTGCCTGGCAGCAGTGAAATGTTAACTGCCTCTCTCTCTCTCTCGCTCGCTCCGCAGATGCTGTCTGCCCTACTCAACATTCCATCTTTTGTTTTTATTTGTTTGTGGGATGTGGGCGTCGCTGGCTAGGCCAGCATTTATTGCCCATCCCTAATTGCCTTTGTTCAGAGGACATTTGAGTCAACCACATTGCTGCGGGTCTGGAGTCACATGTAGGCTAGACCAGGTGAGGATAGCAGGTTTCCTTCCCTGAAGGACATGAGTGAACTAGATGGGTTTTTACAACAATCGACAATGGTTTCATGGTCATCATTAGACTTTTCGTTCCAGATATTTATTGAATTCAATTCCCATCTGCCGTGGTGGGATTCAAATCCGGTTTCCCAGAGCATTATCCTGGGTCTCTGGATTACCAGTCCAATGACAATAGCACTACACCACCGCCTCCCCTGTGGTAAGTTCTGATTTGCAGCATCCATTATATTTTGCTGTTGTACTGTAGCAATGCTATTCACTTCCGGGGTAGAGCATTTGCAAGCAATTACATACTGCCTTTACGAAGTTGAGGTTACATAGCTCATTTGCCCTTTCAGTTCATGACCCATGCACCTGATGTCACTCAGTGGTTTATTTTTTCCAATAAACTACAAAATACCATATCCTGTCAACCCTCTGCAGTACGTGTCAAACGCCTCCAAATCTGACACACACACCTGTTCATTTCAGCGGATCTGGCTCTATGTATTTTTCAGTTCTATTGGTTTAGCTTATTGCAACACACAAAAAAAAATGGTCATTTAAATAGCAAGTACTGATGACCCAGCCAGTGACTGGAAAGAATTGATGAGCCTTATTGGAGTCTAAGGGTTGAATTAACACATCTGCAGAGATGTGCATTAACCTCAAGTCTTCCAGCAGTACTGTCAACTTCTTATATTAATTTGGCTTGCCCACAAAGCCAAGTTCAGCAATTGCACCAAGCTGCTATTTCAGTTCTGTTGTTAGTACTTGATGTTTAAAACATTTTTTTTCAAAAAAGTGACAGGAGCCAAGCGGACAGGTAAAGTGTCTAAGCAAAGAAGGTTAAGGGGAAAAACTTAACAGAGGAGTTCAAAATTACGAAAGGTTTTGATAGAGTGAATAAGAGGAAACTGTTTCCACTAGTAGGAATATCAGTAATCAGTGGACACAGATTTAAGGCATTTGGTGAAAGACCTAGAGGGGAGATGAGAATTTTTTTAAACTGGAGTGAGGTATGATCTGAAAGCACGGCAGGAGCAGATTCAATAATAACTTTCAAAAGGAAATTGAATGAATACTAGAAAAAGAAACATTTGCAGGGCTGTGGGGAAAGAATAGGGGAGTAGGACTGTTTGGTTGGCCTTTCAAAGGACTGGCCACATTTGGGCCTGATGGATTAGAATGCCCAAATAAGCCAAACTATACTTTTGCTATATTATGGTTGATGAGTTTTATACATGTTTGAGAAGCAAATTCTACAAGCGTCAAATGTTCTGTTACTTTATTATGACACTCGATTATTATCTTTTATCTTTCTTGAAGCACAGGAACATGTTCAGCAAGATGTACCAGACAATTGCTATTTAAGGAGGAGGTGTAGTGAACCTGCAGCTTGCTGTTGTTTTGTATTTAAGAAATACTACAGGGGTGGTGGGAAAGTTTGGCAGCAGTTTGGTGAAGGTCCTGGGTTTAGCAACAAAATGAGAGAGTTGTAGGTATTCACCCTGGACATCAGGGTCCTGGGGTGTTGCAGCACGGCAAAGAGTTGTTCTAGGGTTTGGAGTGTAGAGTTCACCTGCCTAGGTGCCTACTGGGGTGTATCAGATTACAGCAACATTGCAATAGCTGGGTCCGTCAGCAGTTAAGGAGTTAAGATTGGGGACAGGCAAGACAAGAAGCATTGCTGGGGTCTTGCACTGTGGGAAGGGGGCCCTGAGGTCAGGTGGCATTGCTCAGGACCCTGGGGGTCTGGCACAATTGGGGAGAAGGGTTCCAGGTTTTTGCAGTGCTGGGAGGAGAGGGGATTCATGGAACTGACAGTGCAAGGGAGGCCAGGCAGGGAATTACTGGCCACCAAAGCTCTTATGTACACAATAACCTGAATCTCCCTTTGCAATCATCACTGTCAGGCTCCAGAAGTGCTTCAGTCTCATCGCTGTCAGTCAACAGCAGTGGCAAGTTAGACCAGATGCAGGCAAAGAGATGGAACTTGTTTAAAAAACAGGGAGGAGCTGTACCTTGTATCTTTTTGGACTTCAGAGTAAAATAAATTAATAGTTCTCCACTGGTTCATTGGTAAATGCAATACTTAGGATGGAACAATGCCACAAAAACTGAAAGATTGCAAATATATTCCCGCAGATATATTCTGAGAAAGCTAGTCTCAACTGGCATAGTATTAGGATTGCAAGGGAGGGCGGAAAGAACAAGTTAACTAGGACTCCCAATTTTAATCGCTCCTCAGTGATATTTCCGAAAAGGTAAAACAAACGCGCATCTAGAAAGGATATGGCTCAACTTTTGTCTTATTCACTGGTGGAACATGGGTATCACTGGCATTTATTGCCCAAGCATAGTCTCCCTGAGAAAGCCTTCTTTATGGACCACAGCAGCCCGTGCAGTGAAGGGGATTTAATATTTCCGTACCTTCAGAGTTAAGATTCAATCGCCTTGGTGTGCGACGGGAGTCACATATTAACCAGACTGGGTAGGGACGGCGGGCTTACTTTCCTAAAGGTTATTAGTGAAATTCTGAATGACATTCCAACAGCTTTGTGGTTGCTTACGTTTAGAAATTGTTACCAGCTTTTTATTACCATGATATTGGTTCTTCTTAAACCGAATTCAAATTTTCCAACCTCCTTGGTGGGGGTTTGAGCTCAGCTCCACGGTATTATTACCGTAACACCACACTACCATGTTTCAAGCTTGCATTTTCACTCCTGAATATTGAAGTAAGTAACCTGTGGACATTCATTGTTCGAGGCATGAAGCATGACCACCAGAGGGCAATAACTGCATTATCAACGACATTCACTTACACAGCTTCCGTGCCATACAGCATTGAGGAGCTCAGGGTCTGCACTACAATAACAACCTGAGATGTGTTTCAGGCCCCATCAGCAGCTAAGAATGGCAGAAGTAGGTTCACGTGTCAGATGGGACCCTTCTTCAGAACTAATGAAGGGTCTCATCCAATATCACAACCTGTTGTTTCTCTTTCACAATTTATACCAATCGTTGCTGCTGTCTTCAAACGGTGTCGGATCTGCACTTAAGAGCTTTCTATTTTATCCTCACACCGACAATCTCTAATGGCAATTTTTTTTTTTAAATGAACCTATATTTTTGTTTTTCAAAACAAAATTCCTATGAACCTCATCAGGAGCCGGACAGTGCGAGAGCTTAAATACTGGTGTTTGCGGCTGCGTCTGGGCTCCTCATACTATCAGGTTCAGTACCGGTTTGGAACCAGTTCCCCTGCTAGATGCCGCACTCACTATTTCAATAAAACTAGTCATAAACCATCAGTTTGCCCTAGTGGTTTGATTCCTGGCTTCATTGTCATTCTGTGAAGCGTCCTCTGGTGGTTGAGAAGCGTAAGTATTGTAACAAAGTCGCCCACAAGAGAGAATGCAGGCAATCTGCTTAAATCCCATTGCAGTTAACACAGTATACTTGTTCAAATAACGTTAGCATTCAGGAGCAGAATAGGGGAGATAAATAATCACTAAAGATACTGCAACAACAGTGGGCTAGCAGTACCAATTACCTGCGGGCAATTTGAACATTTTAGAGAAGGCCTGTGTTTTTTTTAAAAAATATAAACAAAGACACTGAGCAAAGGATGGATGATAATGTAAAGATACCACTTTCTGGAAAATTCCTATGTGGACTGTACTGACAGACCCGACCTGACAAGACATGAAATGTCACACCTGAAATGGTGTCATGGCCTTCTTCAAGCACAGACACTTGAAAGGGAGACAGGAAAGATGCAAAAGACTGAGCTTTAATCTCCTGTGGTTGCGAAGGCAAAAGACTGATTTGCATGTCTCAGCAGACATCCTAAATCCATCTCCTTTCAATTTATATCTCAGAATATGTAAACGGAGAGGTGAAAAGCACAAGGACTCTGGGTGCAAGTCATAGTTTTTCCCTACCAGAATACACAAGGGAAAATCGGTTAAACAGTTGGTGTGCAAGTGTGTGTGACAGCAAGCAGAAAAACAAGGGTGACCTCCCTTGCTGGTTGCAGGCAAAGGGATCTCTCTCTCTGTCTCTCTCTCTCTCTCGATGTTGATGGAGGCAAAGCTGAGCAGAAGCCACAATCTAAGGGAAATAAGATGGCCTTTCAGCCGCCCTGCAGAACCAATTATCTCCAAACCAACTACGAAACTGCCAAAGTCAACTCTACCAGAAGCACTCAACGTAATGGCCGCTATGTACGGCCATCTACGCCTCAGACAAGCCAAAGATGTATACGTGTGTGTGTATGTATGTGTATGTGTGTGTGTGTGTGCGGTGTGTGTGTGTGTGTGTGTGTGTATGCATTGCATTTTTATTATTTTTCTCAGGTTAGTAACTAATAAACTTACGCTTTCTTTGACTCAAGGAAGCCTGGTTAAATTGGCTCCTTCTAAAACATAAATATAGTTGGACTGGGAAAAGGTATCCACCCGGGAGTTGGGGGGGGTGGTGCGCCGGAAGGGATGCCTTTTAAAATTAATCTTGTTGCGGTCAACCAAGGGGGTTGAATAAAGAAGTGGAGCCAGCTCATTCCTCCATCACCCAGGAGCGTAACCAAATTGGGGTCCCGTTTGGGAAGTTAACAAATTAGGGGGACCTCACCCGGGGACCGGCTGTAACAATAGTTATTCAAAAATCGGTTTTTGATGTCCAGTAGCAAATTGATTTGAGGACTTCATGTATGCTTTGACATTTCAACACCAGCTCAATGCAAAAAGCAAAGCAAATCACTTTACACCAACAAAAGTTGGAAATGGAAATGTGAAGTTGGAGCACAACTGACTCCGTTGTAAAGCAGAGAGAAAAAAAAAGAGTCCTTAAGAGAGGGGTTCAGACTGTGAATCCAGTATTGACTCAAGCCATGACCAGTGGATCCTTTTGGCTTCCTGGATATATTTTTAACAGGTCTGCAATTAAGCATTTAAACAATGCAGACAAATGATCCTGCATCGTCTAAGGGTTTTAACAGCTACAGGCGGTGAAGGAGCTCTGTGCACATGTGGAAGCAGAACTGTTTCCAGCGCTGCAAAATTCATCATTTACCCAAGCAGTGTAAATAGGGTCTTGCTGGCTGAAACTCAACTGTAGCTCCTGTTCACACGCTGATAAACATGCAACCAAAGATATTCTCCATGCTTGCTCTCCTCCCTTTTGTGGGGTTGGGGGAAGGGGTGAGCGACAGCACATTTCTCAGTCATTTTTTTTTACATAAAAACATACACCTTTTCACACACTAATTAACAAGCAGTCCATTATTTATGCCTCACTAGCCTGCTCTACGTCGTTCTGATTAGCGGCAGCTCCCAATATGCAGGTCTTGTCCTTCAGAAAACAGCAAAGACCATCGAGCAAAGTTCACCAAGATAGGTCTTTGTCCAGCTGTTGGTCTTCGCAAATCTAGGCCTCCTCTCTTAGGTATTGCTGACAGCTGCTTAAGACCCCCAAAATCGGTTAGGACGTTAACTAGAGCACCACCAGGGCAATTGAAGATTCAAAAGCATCACTGGTTACAGTGATCCAATTTACATTATTAGGTTAGAAGGAACTTTTCAGATACTTCTAAAGGCTTCTAGCTTGTTACCCTGAAACCAGGAAATTTGAAGTGGAAAGGATTGAAGGGCTGTGAGCATGAGGCAGAGAAGTGGGGCTAACTTAGAGGTACAATGGTATAGATTATGTTACTGGACGAGTAATCCAGAAACCTGGACTAATGTTAGAAGGCATGAGTTCAAATCCCACGACAGTAGGCGGGGATTTAAATTCAGTTCATTCAATAAATCTGAAAAAAAAATTGGTATCGATAATGATAACCATGAAACTACCAGATTATCATAAAAACACAAATTGTTCACTGATTTTCTATTAGGGAAGGAAATCTTCCATCCTTACCTGGTCTGGCCTACATGTGACTCCAGACTTAAGGCAATGTGATTGACTCTTACCTGCCCTCCAAAATGGCCTAGCAAGCCCCTCAGTTGTACAGGGTGGGTTAATAAATGCTGGCTTTGCCAGTGATGCCCACATCCCAAGAATAAAGAATTGGATAGGTCTTTCAAAACAGCCAGCACAGGTTTGATGGGCTGAATGACCACTCCTATGTCATATGAATCTATGAAAATCAAGTTAATTAGGGTGACCGCTGCACCTATGGAGGGTAAATTCCATCCGTTTCAAGCAGATCACTCATCTTAGATCCAAGAGGGGAAGGGAATGGGGGAAAAATGGGCACAACCTCTTCAGCTCTCCAGGTCGCTATTCTTTCACACTGAGCAAAGCAGTTTACCTGCAGTAGATTCCTGACATTTGTCAAAAGACCATCGCACTTCCACCGCACGTCCTCGCTGCTTGATCTGCTGCTCCACTTCATAAATTTTGGCTCGGACCTAAAGCATTAAAACAAAGTGGTTTAGCAAGATCATGATGTCTGCTAAAAATCATGTGTTTCTGTACACACGTCTCTCTATCACTCTCTCTGCATCTCCCCCGCTCAGTGCATGCCTCTCTCGCTCATCTCTCTCTCACTCTGTGCAACTCTCTCTCTCACTCTGTGCAACTCTCTCTCTCACTCTGTGCAACTCTCTCTCTCACTCTGTGCAACTCTCTCTCACTCTCTGTGCAACTCTCTCTCTCACTCTGTGCAACACTCTCTCTCACTCTGTGCAACTCTCTCTCTCACTCTGTGCAACTCTCTCTCTCACTCTGTGCAACTCTCTCTCTCACTCTGTGCAACTCTCTCTCTCACTCTGTGCAACTCTCTCTCTCACTCTGTGCAACTCTCTCTCTCACTCTCTGTGTCTCCATTTTTCTCTCTCTGTGTACCCGCAATATATTACAATATATAAAAAACCTTGCATTGATAGACTTCCTGCAGTCTGACATATACTTCCCATAACACTTTCCTGTTACACCAAGTCCTGTCACTCCTACATTTTACTGCGGCCATTTAACTTACATTCCATCTTCAAAGATAAGTTTCCAAGGTAGGAGGCATCCAGTTGCGTGTTTAGCTATGACATCCCAGTTGAGTCTCCCAAGGTGAGAGGGACGACAGCACTACATCTATGAGTTTGAACCAATGCAGATAGGCCCCTCCTACTAGCCGCTCTCCCTGCTGCCCTTCCCAATAATAACTGGCTGATCAGTTGCTGCCTGCTGTTCACCAGCCCAACCCTCAAGCTGCCAAGCGCAGAAACAGCTCAGAATTCCATAAATTTTAATGGAATGAACAAAAGTACAGAGTGTCCGCTAATGGAATGTTGAATATCCAAGTGGCTGGGGGCGCGGAGTAGAAGGTCAAGGATTGACCAGAGGATTTCCCTCACAGTAACATGGGAACTGTTCAGATCAAGCACACATACCCTCACCCCTATTCCCAAGAAACCACCATCTTTCCACTTTGACAGCCTCAACCCACCTCCAGCACCCTCCCCTCACTGCCTTCACAGTGCTTCCACACCACAGTTTTGCCAAGACTTGACACCACTTTCCACACCATTGTTAACCCCTTTACCAGTCGTCCTCTATACCACAGCCATGTCTCACTCTGCTCCTAGGTGCTGCCCTCCCAGTTCATGCCAGGCTCTCACTAACCACCACCCCACCTGCCACCCCCATAAAACCCAGGGCCACCTCCCCAATACATCGGCCAACATTGGAACTACTGGGTGCATGCAGCTCCTACAACTGGTCCTGTACCCAGCCATAATCTGAAACATCTTCCCCTACATTCTCTCTCCGTTTCCTGGGCTTTAAAAAAGGTAAGGGATGAAATTAAGGTTAAACATTTAATACTTAAGATTCACACTAGCATTCATATCAAACTAGAATTCAAGCCTGAAAATACCTCCAGAACGCTAATAGTGGTTAATTTCCCATGACAATACATACAATACATATGGGGAAACAGGGCCAAGTTTCGTCAAAGGGAAATGCACTGTGGCAGATTGGTAAACACATATCTTACACAAAATTGCAGACTGCATTCATTTTTATCCAATATTTCCTGCTGAGGAACACGAAATGTATTGGGAGAAATAATTGAGAGAGTAATTTGCTGTACAATACAGTACCCCAGGCCAAGTATACCTGCTGATTGAAGACAGAATTACCCCCCGGCATAGGTAAACAGGACGGGGCCACTTGGAGCAGATCAAGAGGTGAGCCAGGATTGCTGCTTTTGCTATCATTCATGGAGTAATTCCACACCAAGGCACTAGGGCAACACAAGGTTATTGTCTGCAGGAAAAACAAAAACAGGCTTTAAATTTGACTTGTATACAAATATGTGAAGAAGATTTGAAATTTATCGTGTGAATTAAAAGAGCAAAGTTAATGATCAATTGCCTGCAATGAGCAAGGACATACAAATCAGGATCTTCAAATGCTTGCCATATATCATCAATTCATTTAATAACACCCCAATTCCTCACCAGCCTCCCACATCCCATTCCCATCAACATAACCTGCACAAAGTTTCTGCTTTTGATGCAAAATGGATGGAACCAAGGAGAGAGGAGGTCTTGTGGCGCAGTGGGTAGCATCCCTACCTCTGGAGAAGCTCTGGGACTTGATGGTCATGGAAGGTGCGTTTATGATGCGGCCACACAACGTGCCTTTTATTGTCTGATAGGGTAGAACGTGCAGGGCTACGGGAAGGCAGCCATGGAATGGCATTCGGTCAACTGCTCCTTCAGAGATCCAGCGCAGGATCTTCTGTTCTTATATGAACAAGCAGGAGCAGGGGTAGACAATACTGCCCCTCAATTCTGCTTTGCCATTCACTGCGATCTTGGCTGATCTACTGCCTCAACTCCCCTTTCCCACTCTCTCCCAATGGGCCAAATGGCCTCCTTCTGTGCTGAGATTCTGTGGGTCACCCTTAGAATGGGAAAGACTCAAAATCCAATCAATCAATCTTCAGGCACCAGAAACCAGCGGCCTCTAAAGTTTGATAGGGTAGACACTGAGACATTGCTTCCCCTGACTGGGGGTATCTAGAGCACTGGGGCACAGCCCCAGAATAAGGGACTGATCATTCAGAACTTTGATGAGGAGAAATTATTTCACTCAAAAGGGTAATGAATCTTGGGAATTCTCTACCCCAAGGGTTGTGGACGCTCCCTCTTTGAATATAGTTAAAGAGATGGTCTCTCAGGGAATGAAGGGATATAGGGAGAGAGTGGGAAAGGGGAGTTGAGGTAGTAGATCAGCCAAGATCGCAGTGAATGGCAAAGCAGAATTGAGGGACAGTATTGTCTACCCCTGCTCCTGCTTGTTCATATAAGAACAGAAGCCCTTTTGTGCATTGTAAGTAAGGCTCCAGCTTTCCAATTTAATAGAAAAATAAATAAATGTAATAAAGTGGAAGGAGGTTCGCAGAGGAATTAATTTAAGTTCTGGAACCCAGTGTAATAAGGATTGAATTTCATTTATGTAGTCAGATGATGTTTTCCTGAACAGTCCTGTTCCGGAGACACCAAAGATACTGATCCTGAATGTGTGCTGCAGCATCGCATATCAACAGGGCAGATTTGTTACTGTTTTATGTAGAAGCCTCTTGTTCATTGATCTCCCAACCACTGCAAAGATTGGAAACTCGGCACAAACTCGCACATCTTACACCATCTAATTTCTCTTATCATGCCTCTTTCGTCTTGCACTCGCCATTTCTGTCAATCAATCATGTCCTGTTTTATATCCAAATATTTAATAATCGATCATTTTCTTTTGCGTGTTTCTATATGGTCATTTATCCTCTCCGCCACTCACTTTTCCCTTGCGCTGTTTTCCCTCATAAGCTCACCAAAGCTGTCACATGACAGAAAAAAGTCAACCTGTTTTCCATACTCCAGAGATGCTACCTTAGGAAGGTAGGAACAGGAGTAGTCCATTCAGCCCTTTAAGCCTGTTCTTCCATTCTATGCCTGCTTGACCTGCGACCCAACTCCATTTGCCCCAAATCCCTCAAAACCTTTGGATATTAAAAATCATCTCAGAATTACAATTGACAATTGATCTTCCATCAATCGTAACTTGCGGAAGAGAGTTCCAAAGTCCAACCACCCTTTGTATGTGGAGGTGTAACCTACCTTGACTCCTGAAAGATCTCCCTTTGTTACACTATACCTCCTCATCCTAAATTCCCCAACCAGCAGAAATAGTCTTGTGCTCTCTCTGTTCCCCTTAACATCTTGAAAACTTTGATCAAATCTCCCCTTAACTTTCTAAATTCCAGGAGCCACTTATAGCGTTTCCGGCATTTTCTATTGTTTTATAACTTCTAAAATTCAAGCATCTGGAAAATCTTGCTTAGTCTGTTCTCAATCAAATCTGGTTTATCGGGGACACACACTGTAAAGTTCACAGAATTTTACTGCCCACTGTGCCTGTTCTGGTATTTTAATGTTCTGCAGCAAAAACACATAGCACGAATGCTGAAAATCTGAAATCAAAAAAGAAAATGCTGGAAAGACTCAGCGGGTCTGACAGCATCTGTTCAAGGGAGAAGCAGGGCTAACGTTTCAGGTCAGTGACCTTTCAGCAGTATCATGTATGTTCTGACGAATGGTGATCAACCTGAAACAGTAGCTGTTTCTGGCTCAGCAGATGCTGCCTGATCTACTGAGTACTTCCAGCATTTTCTGATTTTATACTATATTAATGTCCTGCATCTACTTATAATGTTATGCGCACTCCAGTCCCGCTTTTAATGGAGTCCACGGGGTCCATACCTCAAGGCCACATTATAGGTGAGACCACATTATAAGAACAAAATAGGAGTGGGAGTAAACCATGGAGCCCACAAGCCTGCTCCGCTATTCAATACGATCATGGGTTATGTTCTGCCTCAATTCACCTTCCTGCCCACTCCCCATATCCCTTAATTCCAACGGACCGAAAATCTGTCCATCTCAGCCTTATATATATTCAGCGGTGGAGCATGCACAACCCGTTTAGGTAGAGAATTCCAAAGATTCACAATACTCTGAGTGAAGAGATTTTTCCTCATCTCAGTCCTAAATGATCGGCCCGTATCCTGAGACGCTGCCCCCGTGTTCTGGACTCTCCAATCGAGCAACCTCTTAGCATCTACCCTGTCAAGCTTGAGCATAGGCATACTTTGCAGCACAGGCAGGGTGAACTGAATGGCACATTTCAATGCTTCTACACTCAAGGTAACGTGGAGATTTATTTTTGTGTTTAAGTATGGACTGCCGAAAAATGAAGCTATGAGTACCGGGTGAGAGAACTCATCCATCTCACACCAAGGGCCAATGAGCTTTGTGCTAGTAACTCCAGCATGGTGATTGTAATATAAGGGTTTGGCACATATAGGGTTAATGTGGGACTGAGTACAGTACCACCCACACACAGTAACCCGCACCTCAGGGTCAATCTAATGTTGGATAGAGCCGTGTGCATAAGCAAGCATGGAGACAGCTCCTAGCTGGAATCCTTTACTGTATATACTAACATCGTCCTGGGGGTTACCATTGACCAGAAACTGAACTGAACTAGCCATATTTGTGATATGTATGTAGCTACAAAAGCAGGTCAGAGGCTAGGAATCCTGAGGCGAGTAACTCACCTTCTGACTCCCCAAAGCCTGTCCACAATCTACAAGGCACAAGTCAGGAGTGTGATGGAATACTCCCCACTTGCCTGGATGAGTGCAGCTCCAACAACATTCAAAGAACATTCCAGGACAAAGTAGCCCACTTAATTGGCATCCCTTCCACAAACATTCAATCCCTCCATCACCGATGAACAGTGGCAGCAGTGTATACCATCTACAAGATGCACTGCAAAATCTCACAAAGGTTCCTTAGTCAGCACTTTCCAAACCCATGACCACTACCATCTAGAAGGACAAGGGGAACAGATACATGGGAACACCACCACCTGCAAGTTCCCCTCCAAGCTGCTCACCAACCTGACTTGGAAATATATCGCTGTTCCTCCAATATCGCTGGGTCAAAATCCTGGAACTCCCTCCCTAACAGCACTGTGGGTGTACCGACACCACAGGGTCTGCAGTGGTTCAAGGAGGCAGCTCACCCACCACCGTCTCAAGGGAAATTAGGGATAGACAATAAATGCTGGCCCAGCCAGCGACACCCACATCCCGTAAATGAATGAAAAATACGTACATAGCTCTTGTAGTTAATAAATACATACAGTTAACCTACTTAAGACTACGAAGACTTCATTAAGACCTATTGAATGGTGTCCAACACCTTACAGCAGTAACCCATTGTAATATTATTATTCATGCCACCTTATTCTAAAGAAACAGTTTCAATCGAGGCATTCAAGAGTGAACTGGATTATCAGAAAAGGAAAAACGTGCAGAGCTACAGGGAGAAGATGGAGGAGTGGCACTAGGTAAACTACTCCTTCGGAGAGCTAGCACAGACACGACGGGTCAATCGGCCTCCTTCTGCGCTGTAACCATTCTGCAATTCTGTGACTCTGTGAAGAAACAGGTCACACATTAAAAACCGACAAATCAGGCAGGCAAGTGATTTAGTTCCCTGTAAACCACCATTCCCCTCACTTGTGCTGTGTGACAGTTTTCTCAAGATAGAGGTGTTGAAAATGGTGCTCACGCAATCCCAAATGACAGTTTCACAAATGGTTCAAGAAAATAGCAGAGATGTTAAAAAAAAAAACACTTAAACCTGCGCATATAGTCTAAAAAATATCTTGGGGACTGAAGACTCTCAGATACTGGCTGCTATCCCAATTAAATAGGTCAAACTAATCACTCTCATGTCCCTATAACACAGGTACACCAGGCATTTGTGCTTTGACTACAGCAACTTCAATGAAGGGACTTTCTGTTTAAAAAAAAGCTGAAATTGCATTGCCTCCATTGCCTTGTACAGAGTAACAACTGAAATCCACATTTCTGTAGCATTTACCACAACCTCAGGGCTTCCTTTAACACTTCACAATTAACAAAGTGCTTTTGAACTGTATTCTCCGGTATAACGTGGGAAATGTGGCAGCCAATTTACACACAGGAAGATTTCACAAACAGCAATAAAATATTGACCAGGTAATCAGTTTTACCATTAACAATGTTGGCTGAGGATAAAGATTGGCTAAGGCACCAGGGAGAACTTCCCTGCTCTCCTTCAAAATAGTGGCGTGGCATCTTTTACATCCACCCGCGTGTGCAGATGGGGCCTCACCTTTAAAGCCTCATCGGAGAAGCAGCATCTCTAACAGTGCAGCACTCCCTCAGATGCTCCTGCTAGATCCAGGACGCCCAATGTCATGGATGTGAGTCACTTAATGCTTTGCACAGTGGGTTGGCATATGTTAGCTTCAGTATAGCACGCCAGGCAGCAGCAATAAGGTAAATGCTTATGCCTGTTATTTCCCCAAGCACTGCCTGACAGGCTGAGGAGGAGAGGCTTGGGAGCAAATCTTTAATCTGTATTCTACAGCTGCAGCCATTCTCCCACTTACACATTAACGTGACATGCTTATGGCTGCACTTTGATACAGGAGTGCAAACCAGGAGACTACAGAGTGCGCTAAATCTATGACAATAGAAAACCCAGCAGGTGGTTATTTCAATATAATATGAAAGCAAAATACTGCGGATTGCTGGAAATCCGAAATAAGAACAGAAAATGCTGGAAAAACTCAGCAGGTCTGACAATATCTGAGGAGAGAGAAACAGAGTTAACCTTTCGAGTCCGCATGATCGTTCTTCAGAGCTCTGAAGAAGGGTCATACAAGACTCGAAATGTTAAAGGTGGCTATTTCATATTGGTCTGCATCTGCGCCACAACCATAGCCAAAGTCACCACTTAGATAGGTGTGTAGAGCAGGGAAGCAGGGATAAAATCTCTGAAGAATTAGCAAGTAAAAGTCATGACATTAATAATGTTACTTATTCAGTAACACTAATGAGAGGAGTTTCGCCTCCCCAACATTTGTTGTAAACTATACCATTAAAATATTACTGTATATATGTCCCAGAATGATCAGAACAGAGCTGCATTATATTTTTAATCACCTTTCTATCCTCATTGCCCACAGCAACAGACAGATTTTAGTGACAGTGCTGTCAAGTGGGTGATGCAGCAGTGCCTTCTCTAGGAAGCACCGGTTCGTCGAAAAGTATCATGCCCCCTTCCCGCCAGGTAACTAGATCACCAGTAAAGCACCCCGGCCCCCTGACCCTCCCACATTGCTCAGCAAAAGAGCGCGCAAGGAGAGCACAAGAATTCAAACTAAAGGTTTCTAGATTGTGTTTTTATTTTCCCCCCACCCCGGCCTCAGGCAAAGGAACTGAACCTGGTTATCATCTCGCTGCCCCATGACCTTTCAACGCTGCAGTAAACAGTTTCTGCCCATTTCTCATGGGTTAGAAAACCAGGTCCTGATCATAATTCCTGATCCTTTTAAACACCATGCTAGACAATTTACATTGAAGCAACGTAGCTATAAATTGGCACAAATCAACAGGGAATTGGATCAGTGCCGGGAGAGAAACAAAACACATGGTTACGGGGAAAGGGCAGGGGAGTGGAACTGGCTAAAATTGTTCTTGCAGAGAGCCTGATGGGCCAAATGAATCTGTGCCGAAACCAATCATGTAAAGGCGCAAAAGGTTCACATATTAATATATAATTAATATATTCAACAAAAAAAAAACAACCACTGCATTTGCTAGTAACAAAGCCACAAGTTAGTCCTTGTGGACCCGAATCTTAACAACAACTTTTATTGATGTAGCATGATTAATGTAGTAAAACATGCTAAGGTGCTTCACAGGAGCATTATCCAAAAACAATTTGACCCTGAGTCACATAACAAGATGTTACAGCAGGTGAACAACAGCTTGGTCAAAGGTGTAGGTTTTAAGGAGCAGCGTAAAAAGGAGGACAGACAGAGAGGTGGAGTTCTTTTAGGGGTGGGTGGAGGTGACAAGCTTAGGGCCTGAGCAATTGAAGGCACGGTCACCAATGACGAAGTGATTAAAACAGGGGATGCGCAAGAGGCTAGAGTTGGGAGAAGCACAGATATCTCACAGGTTTCTGGAGCTGGAGGGTGTTATAGAGGTGGGGAGGCGATGGAAGATTCTGAGAAGAAGGATGAGAATTTCAAATTCAAGGCGTAACTGGACTAGGGGGCAGCGCAGGTCAGCAAGCACAGGGGTAACAGGGGAGGTGGTGGCCTAGTGGTATTGTAACTGGACTGGTAGTCCAGAGATCCAGGGTAATGCTCTGGGGAATCAGGTTCGAAACCCACCATGGCAGATGGTGAAATATGAATTAATTTGAACTAAAAGTCTGATGATGAGCATGAAGCCATTGTTAATTGTCATAAAAAGCTCTCTGGTTCACTAATGCCCTTTAGGGAAGGAAATCTGCCATTCTTACCTGGACCAGACCTACATGTGACTCCAGACCCACAGCAATGTGGTTGACTCTTAAATGCCCTCTGAAATGGCCTAGTAAGCCACTCAATTGTAACAAACCGCTAAAAAGTCTTTAAAAAATGGAACCAGACAGACCACCCAGCATTGACCTAGGTACCGGAAACAAGAAGGGCAATCTCAGCCCCATTGACCCTGCAAAGTCCTCCTCACTAACATCTGGGGGTTAGTGCCAAAATTGGAATAGCTGTCTCACAGACTAGTCAAGCAACAGCCTGACATAGTCAATATCACTGAATCATACTATGTCCCAGATACCACCATCACCATCCTGGAGTATGTCCTGTCCCACCAACAGGACAAATCCAGCAGAGGTGGTGGCACAGTGGTATACAGTCGGGAAGAAGTTGCCCTGGGAGTCCGCAACATTGACTCTGAAGCCTATGAAGTCTCATGGCATCAGGCCAAACATGGGCAAGGAAACCTCCTGCTGATTACCACGTACCGCCCTCCCTCAGCTGATGAATCAGTACTCCTCCATGTTGAACACCACTTGGAAGAAGCACTGAGGGTGGCAAGGGCACAGAACGTATTCTGGAAGGGGGACTTCAATGTCCATCATCAAGAGTGGCTCGGTAGCACAAGTAAAACCAAGCTGGCCGAGTCCTAAAGGATATAGCTCCTAGACTGGGTCTGTGGCAGGTCGCGAGGGAACCAACAAGACGGAAAAACACACTTGACCTCATCTCACCAACCTGCCCTCCGCAGATGCACCTGTCCATGACAGTAATGGTAGGAGTGACCACCACACAGTTTTTTTGGAGACTAAATCCCTCTTCACATTGAGGATATCCTCCATCGTGTTGTGTGGCACTACCACCGTGCTAAATGGGATAGATTTCAAACAGATCTAGCAACTCAAGACTGGGCATCCATGGGCCGCTCTGGGCCATCAGCAGCAGCAGAATCGTACCCAACCACAATCTGTAACCTCATGGCCCAGCATATGCCCCACTCCACCATTACCACCAAGCTAGGGGATCAACACTGGTTCAACAAAGAGTGCAGGAAGGCATGCCAGGAGCAGCATCAGGCATACATAAAAATGAGGTGCCAGCCTGGTGAAGCTACAACACAGGACTACTTGCGTGTCAAACAGCATAAGCAGCAAGTGATGGACAGAGCTAAGCAATTCCAGCTGACCAATGGATCAGATCTAAGCTCTGCAGTCCTGCCACATCCAGTCATGGTTGGTGTTGGACAATTAAATAAGTCAGTGGAGAAGGAGGCTCCACAAATATCAACATCTTCAATGATGGGGGTGCCCAGCACAAAAGTGCAAAAGGTAAGGCTGAAGCATTTGCAACAAACAAGTGCTAAATGGATGATCCATCTCAGCCCCCTCCAGAGGTCCCCAGCATCAAAAATGCCAGTCTTCTGCCAATCCGATTCACTCCACGTGATATCAAGAAATGGCTGAAGACACTGGATGTATGGGCACTGACAATATTCCAGCAATAGAAACATAGAAAATAGGAGGAGTAGGTAATTCGATCCTTCAGGCCTGCTTTGCCAAACAATATGATCATGGCTGATCCTCTATCTCAAAGATCCGCTCTCTCCCCATACCCCTTGATGGCTTTAGAGTCTAGAAATCTATCTATTTTCTTCTTAAATATATTCAGTGATTTGGCCTCCACAGCCTTCTGCGGTGGAGAGCGTCACAGGTTCACCACCCTCTGAGTGAAGAAGTTTCTCCTCATCTCAGTCCTAAATGGTCTACCCCGTATCCCAAGACTGTGGCCCCTTGTTCTAGATCCTCCAGCCAAAAGAAACATCATCCCTGCATCCAGTCTGTCCACCCCTCTCATTCTGCTAAATTCCAGTGAATATAAGCCTAGACAACCCAATCTCTCCTCATATGCCATTCCTGCCATCCCAGGAGTCAGTCTGGTGAACCTTCGCTGCACTCCCCCAATGGCAAGTATATCTTTTCTGAGGTAAGGACACCAAAACTGCGCCCAATACTCCAGGTGTGGTCATAAAAAGGCCCTGTATAGCTGCAGGAAGACACCCTTGCTCCTGTACTCAAATCCTCTTGCGATGAAGGCCAACATACCATTTGCCTTCTTAACTGCTTGCTGCACCTGCATGCTTGCTTTCAGTGGTTGGTGCACAGGGACACCCAGGTCCCTTTGTACATCAACATTTCCCAATCTATCATCATTTAAGTAATACTCTGCCATTCTGTTTTTCCTACCAAAGTGGATAACTTCACACTTATCCACGTTATACTGCATCTGCCATGTATTTGCCCACTCACTCAACTTGTCTAAATCGCCTTAAAGCCTCTTAATATCCTCCTCACCACTCACATTCCCATCTACTTTTGTGTTGTCAGCAAACTTGGAAATGTTACATTTGGTTCCCTCATCCAAATCATTCATACATATTGTAAATAGCTGGGGCCCAAGCACTGATCCTGCAGTACCCCACTAGTCACCGTCTGCCACTCCAAAAATGACCCATTTATTCCAACTCTCTGGTTCCTGTCTGCTAACCAAGTCTCAATCCATGCCAATATGTTACCCCCAATTCCAAGTGCTTTAATTTTGCACACGGACCTCTTATGTGGGACTTTATCAAAAGTTTTATGAAAATCCAAATACACCACATCCAGAGGCACTCCTTATCTATTCTACTAATTTCATCCTCAAAACACTCCAGCAGGTTTGCCAAACATTATTTCCCTTTCATAAATCCATGTTGACTTTGTCTAATCCCCTTGATATTTTCTAAGTGTCCTGTTATCACATCCTTTATCATAGACTTTAGCATTTTCCCTACTACTGTCTGTAATTCCCTGTTTTCTCCCTCCCTCCTTTCTAAATAGAGGGGTTACATTTGCCACCCTCCAATCTGTCAGGACTGTTCCAGAATCTACCGAATTTTGGAAGATGACAACCAACGCATCCACTATTTCCATGGCCACCTCCTTTAGCATCCTGGGATGTAGATTATCAGGCCTTGGGGATTTATCAGCTTGCAGTCCCCTTCATTTCTCCAGTGCCATCTTTTCAGTCATGCTAATTTCCTTCAATTCCTCCTTCTCGCTAGACTCTTGGCTCCCTAGCATTTCTGGGAAATTATTTGTATCTTCCTCCACGAAGACAGAACTAAAGTAGTTGTTGAATTGCTCTGCTATTTCCTTGTTCTCAATTATAAATTCTCCCATTTCGGACTGTAATGGACCTACATTTGCCTTCACTAATTTTCCCCTCTTAATCAATCTCTCGGTTCTCCTTTGCCAAATTCTAAACTGCTAGCAATCTTCAGGCTAGTTACCTTTTCTTACAACTTTATATGGCTCCTCTTTGGATCTAATACTATACTTAATTTCTTTTGTTAGCCATGGTTGGGCCGCTTTTCCTGTTGTGTTTTTTTGTGCCAGAAAGAAACGTATAACTGTTGCAATGCATACATTCATTCCTAAAATATTAGCCATTGCCTATCCACCGTCATGCCTTTTAATGAAGCTCCCCAATGTATCTTAGCCAACTCACACCTCATACCTTCATAGTTTCCTTTGTTTAGATTTGGGACCCCAATTTTGGATCGGACTACTTCAGTTTCCATCCTAATGAAAAGGTCTATCATGTTATGATCACTGTTCCCTAAAGGACCCCACACAACAAGATTATTAATTAACCCCTTCTCAATGACAATACCAAATCTAGGATAGCCTGCTCTCTAGTTGGTTCCTCGACATACTGGTCTAAAAAACCCATCTTGTACACACTCCAGGAATTCATCTGCCACAGTATTGTTACTAATTTGGTTTGCCCAAAGATTAAAGTCACCCATGATTACTGTAGCACCCTTGTTACATGCATCTCTAATTTCTGATTTAATGCCACCCCCTACCTTACCGCTACCGTTTAAAAGCCTATAGACAACTCCCACTAAAGTTTTCCGCCCCTTGTTGCTTCTTAGCTCCACCCGGACTGATTCTACATCTAGATTTTCTAAGCTAATATCCTCTCTTGCAATTGCTCTAATTTCATCCTTAACTAACAACGCCAAGTCACCTCCTTTTCCTTTTTGCCTGTCCTTCCTAAATATTCAGTACCAAACTGAATACCCTTGGATATTCAGTTCCCAGTCTTGGTCATCCTGCAGCCATGTCCCCATAATCACAATCATATCATACCCATTTACATCGATTTGCGCTGTTAATTCGTCTACCTTATTGCAAATGCTCTGTGCATTCAGATATAGTGCCTTTAGACTTGTTTTCTTAACAGTTTTACATAGCCTTTATTGACTTTGGCCTATTTGCTGCTAGCCCTTGTTTCCTCTGTCTTCAACTTTTGTTTTCTACTTTTCTGTCTTTCAGTCCTACCTTTGTTTCCCTCTTTTATGTCTCCCAGCTCAGGTTTCCATCCCCCTGCCCCTCTAGTTTAAACCCTGCCCCACAGTACTAGTGGAAACCTTGCAAGGATATTGGCCCCAGTCCTGCTGGGATACAACCCATCGAGCTTGTACAGGTTCCATCTTCCCAAGAATTGGTCCCAATGCCTCAGCAACCAAAATCCCTCCTTCCTACACCAGCTCTCCAGCCACACGTTCGTCTGGTCCATTCTCCTGTTCCTGATCTTGCTAGCTCAGTGGTACCCAAGCTGACACTTCTGAGCAGCACTGAGGGAGTGCTGCACTGCTGAAGGTGCTGTCTCTCAGGCGAGACAATTAAAACAAGCCCCCATCGGCCCATTCTAGTGGATATAAAAGATTCCATGAAACGATTCATAAAGAAAAGCAGGGATGTTCTCTCAGGCAGCCTGGCCAATATTTATCCCTGCTTTTCCAAAACACTTTGTTTGCTGTGAAGCATTTCAGCACATATCGGGGCTGCATAACGGACTATATAAATGCAATTTCTTCCTTTCGTTCACTTCCTTGATGAAGCATCGTGATTAAAGCAAGGTTGATTAATGGCCCTTTGACCGAAGATAGAAAAGGGTGCAGGGACAGAAGTGAAAGGCCGTGATTTTTTTCTTTAAATCAAAGAATCTGTATAAAAAAACCAGCTATTAAATTCACCATCTTCAAATGGTTTCCACAGGAGGTACCAAAAGATAAAATTCAGTGACATTTGCTGCAGCAGTTTTTAAAGTAATGGAGTCTCACTTGCAATCACATAAAATCAATCCTGACACTTTTAGCATCTGTCTGCAACTCACATGTTCAGCAACACCAAAAAAAAACGGCCATCTGTTTCAACGATTGGATCATGACAACTATTCAGTACTTGTGTTCGTGCAGACAAACCTCCAACAGGAAAACAATAATTGTAAGAAACAACACTGACACCACAACAAGTGGTTACAGCACGCAAATAGAAAATGACGAAGCAAAAAAACATAAAGGCCAACTTTTTTTTTTACGCCTTCCAGCAGGTGTTTCAAATTGCTAGACGACATCAGATGCCTTCTGCACAGTAACATAACTGGAAACTGAACTCAGGCGTTGACAAAGACGTTTTTGGAACGTTGCCTGGCTGGTTGGGATCGTTTCAACTTCCAGCACTTAGAAACGTTAAACACAAAAGGGGCTTCCGCACTATCTGCCCGGTAAATCACAAAACCCCCTTTCTCAGCAGGATGTAAAAGCTACATCTAAGTACTGTCAATCTGAAAGCAGTGGCAGTCTTGCAGCCTGAGTAAACCCGGGCAGAATTACAAGTAACTCACTCTGTCGTAAGCAGCGGTGGCAGAGGCACAGTTGCGCTGTTGCCCAAACTTAAGCACAAGCCACAAACCAGCTCCCATGCCACCCTTCACAACCTCGGGGCACCTCGAGGCATCCGCAATCGAAGAATCACTCAATCTTTTTCTCGTGAAAGCTACTGTGGTAATGGAGGAAACGCGGCAGCAAATTTGCACACAGCAAGGTTCCTCTACTGTTAGCCATATTGGTGGGGGGGGTGGGGGGTGTTAAACATTGGCCAAAGACGCTGGGAAGAACTCCCCAGCTCCTCGTCAAAATACCATCAAGGGTTTTTTTTTTATGTCCACCCGAGATAGATGGATTGGTCCATCATTTCGTTCTTCCGTTTAGAATAAAGGAAAAAAATGATGGATTTTAACCCCCTCCACAGGGCAGAACCCAGGTGGGCGGCCGGTTAAAACAGGCACAGCAACCCACCCCCAATTTACCCCAACAACCCCACTGCCTTCCCATCGGTTGCAATTCCATCCTGTCCTTCTGAGGTGGGAGACACACTTACTGGAACTGGGGTACTTCATTAAGGTCCATTGCAGCTTTAACCCACAATGTCTACAAAGAAGTCATTTTCCTTCCAGGCCAATATGGCAGCAAGGAGCCAGAGCCAGAGAAGACACAGGAAGATGTGCATTTTTTCCTTTGAGCTTTTTTTTTTGTGTAGTCCAGGAACAGCAGGAGTTCTAACCCAGCGCTCCCCTAGCCAGGTTTGTCTCCCCCACCCTCAACTACAAATACCCTTCTGACCATCCCCTTCACCTCCATTACTGGAACCATTCCTTCGGGTGCCTGGCAGGTACCTGAAATCATGATTGGCATTTTCCCACCAGCCAGTTAACACCGTCTGCTAGGTTCAGGCAGGACGAGGCCTGTTTACATGTGCCCCGGTAGTTAATACATCCTCATGCTGCGAGAGAGCTAGATGGTTTGACATTCATCTCAGCAACCCCCCTCCCCCACCCGGGAATAAAAAGCACGCATTAACAGTTCAATCACATTGCCTAACCATCTCTTCAATGAAACTCTGATTTTTGCACTCACTAGCCAGCAGAAGAATATAGCAACTGTTAATGATTCCGCATGAAGTTCTTTCAGATTTCTGTTCTCCTGCTGTGGTAAGTATTGCTCTGGATGATTTGAGAGTGAGTTGGCTATACTCTAAAGGCCCACATTCATAACAAAGAGGAGGATAAATTGACCTCACAATGTAGGCAGAATTCCATGAAAACAGAGGACAGCTCAGGGAGGCTAAAAAACCCATCAGGTTTGGAGCAGAGTAATGAGAAATGTGATCATTGCGATCAATAAACTCCCACTGGAAAATGCACAGTAGCATCAATTTAGACAAGTTGAGCAATGATCAAATAGGTTGTTGACATTTAGGACTGAATTTTTGCACCAGGACCCCGCTCCGGGTGGAATTCTAAGTCGGAGCGATGAAGATGGCTGTGCAAAGCCCTAGAGCAGATTTTTAAGGGAGCAGCATATTATTAAGAGGCTGGCTCTGGGAGCCTGTCCAATTAGGGACAGCGGGCGGGCTGGGAGAGCCAGAGTGTCCAGGAGAGGTGGACACTACCGCTATAGGTGGGTCTCAAGATGGAGATACCCTCCGAAGATTCGAAGGCTTAAAATAGATGTGGCCATCATTGTAAAAGGTGAAACCCTCCACAGGATGCCCAGTGGCCACAGCTGTGATCCTCTGGCAATCGCAGCTGTGGGGAGTGGGAGGGGTGGATTTTAAGTGAGGTATCAGTGGCTCCACAGCCTGCCAACAGGAAGCTGTCGATGTCGATGGGCTTCAGTCTTAGCTGGGGGCCCTTATACCACCTGGAAAGTAGCAGATGGTTGGTGAAGAGTGCCTTTAATAGGCAGGTAGCCATCACCCACCAGAAGCAGCTCCCCTCAAAATAGGCTGGGGGCAGGAACATGCACACCAGCCGGTAGAGTGAAATTGCCCAGCATGGCTGCCTCCCAGCCACTATCTCCACCGAGCTATAAAAAACCCCGCCCTTACTGGCCAGGGACAATACCAGACAGCTACCTGTGTCCAGGAAGGAGCGAAGAAAAATATCGTGGAAAGCAAAACGTTATTTTGAAATTTAACCCAAAACCCTGAGCCAAAAGAATTAGTGGGTGGTGAGTTACAGTTCAGACCGGGAGGCAGAGTTGCTATGGCAACATGCTGTGGATGTTGCCGTGGACAGCAACCACAGCTGATGGAGCTGTGGATAGTGATGGTAGAGGCTCCGATTTTCTTTCCATCACATGTCTGACCAAGAACCTCTCTCGCTCTTATCACCTGCCACTGGTGTGTGTTGGAAGGATTTGTAGGTTGACGTTCAACCTTATTGGCCGCATTACAAACGCAGCGTCCACGGCCATCAATTACTGGGGTGGGACTGGAACCCTGAGTTTCTGGCTCAGGGGGTGGGCACACTACCCGCTGCACCACAGGACCTCCCGAAAAAAGACCAGTGTCACAAGTAAAAACAAAGCACGTTGAAGCTTTGGACATTTTAACCTTGATGTTGTGAACCTGATTGCAATGTCTCTCCATATTAAATCAAACCAAACCTTTTATGTTTTAGAAGTTTGAAAGTGTGACTGTATTTAGTTTTGAGAAATCTTCATAAAACATATCAGCCAAAAAAAAAAATTAATGCAATAACATCTATAGAAATGCGCTTGTGTGTGCAAGGGACAGACCCTAAGAGAAGGGGGCATCTTTTCAGTTCCAAGTCCCAATTCAACAGAAATCATCTCCACATGTCAATGCACAAAAAAAAAACGATGGCAGAACGCCAACAGGTTCAATACTGCCACTGGAAACAAGCAAATTTACTTCATTATTTGACAGAAAACAGTTACAGGAACAAACCCCAGAATAAAAAAAACAGACTGCACAGACTCCAAAATAGGTTTATTCAGGGCTTAAGCCAACCGTTAACCTCTCCGACAGTGTTGTATTCTCAGTGGACAAACCGCTTCGTGCACAATGCGGCATCTTACTTCAAATGCC
Organism: Cetorhinus maximus; assembly: GCF_964194155.1. Taxonomy (NCBI): domain Eukaryota; kingdom Metazoa; phylum Chordata; class Chondrichthyes; order Lamniformes; family Cetorhinidae; genus Cetorhinus; species Cetorhinus maximus. The sequence goes on along the minus strand of NC_135897.1, from coordinate 84,259,967 downwards.
GAAGCAGTTATCTGAAATCCAGAGAAAGCCCGTGGCGGTACAAGCATTGGTACATGGCACGCGCCAATTGATCAGTTAGCAGTTATAGCCACTCCAATATCACAGAGCGCTGAAAAAAAGATCGCCAACCGGGGACGTCAATCCTGTTTCTCTCTCCGTAGGTGCTGCCTGACCTGCTGAACGTTTCTAGGAGTTTCCGTTCTATGTTTCATATCAGGAAGAGGACGTCACCGTTAGTACCAACATTCAAAATTGCATTCAAAAAGGCACTTTCAGCAGTATTAATAAGACAAAAGAGTGGCACCAAGCGAGGTAGAAGCACAGGGGGCCAAGAGCTTGGTCAAAGAGGTAGGTTTTTGAGAAACACCTTAAAAAGGAGGCGATAAAGAGTTTCAGGGAGGAACTTCCAGAGCCTAGGCCCTGAATGGCTGATGGCCTGGTTGCCAACGCTGGGGTGAAGGGAGCGAGCGATGCACAAGAGGCCAGAAGTGGAGGACTGCAGAGCCCCGAGGGCTGGAGGATGTTACAGAGATGGTTGGGGAGTTGGGTGAGGCCATGGAGATTTTGCAGGATAAGAGTGTGAAAACTTCAGTGTTGTTTTGGACTAGAAGACAAAATCGGTCATTGAGCACAGGAGTATCCTTACAAAGTAAATTGTTTTGAGCATAGGGAAACAGATTCCACACCGAATAAATTTCCACGAATAAATATAATTTTGTGGCAAAAAATGCAGCTCCGGCAAATTGATGTGATTCTCTAGCAAGGCCTTCAGCTTTTGAATGATCTATATCCTCCACACCATCAACACGCGGCACAACTCGTCAAGTTTGCTCCATTCCCTGTCTTAACTGGTCTTTCATTCGTCTTCGTTCCGAGGGTTGGCCACACTACGAACAATCTTTCTCCACTGATTCTCCGCCACCCTCACTGCCTGTCCCATAGGCACATCTGATATTGTCCATCCATGCCATCTTGTGCACGTTTTTCAGGCGTTTTGCCTTGCATTATTTCTTTTTCCAAACACACTGGGAATCACAGAATTGTCACAGTGCATAAGGAGGTCATTCGGCCCATCATGTCTGCACCGGTTCTCCAAATGAGCATTTCGCTTGCTGCCATTCTCCCACCTTCGGCCTTTTCTGATAAGAGTCTAATTCCTTTTTGAATATTTCAATTGAATCTGCCTCCACCACACTCTCAGGCAGTGCATTCCAGACCTTAACCACTTGCTGAGTGAAAAAATTTCTCTCATATCACTCTTGCTTCTTTTGCCAATTACTTTAAATCTGTGCCCTCTCATTCTCGATCCTTTCATGAGTGGGAACAGTTTCTCCCTATCTACTCTGTCTGGACCCCTCACGATTTTGAACACCTCTACCAAATCTCCCCTCAGCCTTCTTTTCTCCAAGGAAAAAAGTCCTAACTTCTCCAATCTATCTTCATAACTGAAGTTCCTCATCACTGGGACCATTCTCGTGAATCTGTTCTGCATCCCCTCCAATGCCTTCACATCCTTCCTAAAGTGCGGCACCCAGAACTGGGCATAATACAACAGCTGAGGCTGAATTAGTGTCTTATACAAGTATAACATAATCTCCTTGCTCTTGTACTCTATACACCTCTTAATAGAGCCTAGGATACTATATGCTTTGTTAACTGCTCTCACAATCTGTTCCACCCTCAATGACTTATGCACATAAACACACAGGTCCCCCTGCTCCTGCAGTCCCTGTCTGTTAGCATCACATGTCCAAAATGAGAGAGCTTCCTTGATATCACTGGCCTCAGACAAGTCCCTCTTAACACCAGCTTTCTCAAGCGCACACTCATTCGTCTGCTTGACCGTCTGTGACACACACAATCTCTGTCCGAGTCCGTTCATTTCGAATGGTCTTATTTGAGCCTCGTCACTCTTCTTGATGGTCCAACTTTCACATCCATACTTTGTCACCAGCCACACAAGGGGTGAATTTTCATTGTAAGCGAGATGCTGTGGCGACTCCACACTCTTAAGTGAGCCTACAATGCCATGACCCTTGTTAAGTCTAGCCCAAAATGCTTTGGTAGCCTCTGCATCTTCTGTGATGAGTGACCCAAGGTAGCTCCATAACCTTTAAGAATTAGGGAGGATAATGTAGAGTTTTCCCAGTGGAGATTAAATGTGTGGCATGGTCTGTGATAGGCTAGCCTGTATTTGATGGGTGGAAAGATGAGATCTGATGAGTGCTGTCTCATTCCACACTTCATGTGCTTGAGCACTATTAATAACGATCTAATACAAGGCGGGACAGGAGACTGCAGTGCCTGTGTTGCTACGTATTTTGTTATTCTTTTGTGGCATGCGGGTGTTGCTGGCAAGCTCAGCATTTGTTGCCATTCCCAAATTGTCCTTGAACTGAGTAGCTTGCTAGGCATTTCAGAGGGTAGTTGAGAGCCAACTGTATTGCTGTGGGTCTGGAGTCACAGGTATGTCAGGCCAGGGAAATATGGTAGATTTCCTTCCCTTAAGGACATTAGTGAACCAGATGAGGTTTTACAACAATTCATGATGGTTGTCATGGTGGCCATTAGAGACTAGCTTTATATTCCAGATTTGTGAATTGAACTTAAATTCCACCGGCTGCCATGATGGGATTTGAACCCGTGGTCCCCAGGGCACTGCCCTGCGCCTCTGGATTACTAGTCCAGTGACATTACCGCTGCACCCCCTAGACGACCATCTTCGCCCGTCAGAGATCTGGACACAAACTGGTGCTTTGCACTTTCCCACGGAAGGTCATCAATGTTGGCCCAGGTCCCAGGGTGATGGCCCTGAGTGTGAGTCAGCATCCATTCCATAAATGGATGAGCTACATGAAAACAAAAAGGAGAGAAAAAGGGGGAGAGAAAGAAAGGGAGGTGGCACAGTTTGTATGAATCTCGAAAATCACAAATGCAATCTAAGCCAGAAAACATAGGATAAATGAATGGACAGCAAATAAAAATAAATGTTGGGAAGGATTTCTTTATTTCAACATTTAGCACTCTCAATGATCTACCGAAGCGTCAATGGCGACAAAAGCAGGGGAGTCATTCGAAAAGCATCTGACTGTTATTACAAAGGATCTGGGACAAAGGGATGAGCTTTAATGGATCAAATGGATCTTTATGTGAGAGATTTACCCTTTCACACCCTCTTTCCCCACCCCCCCTCCCCAGTGGCCAGCCATAGAGTAGAGGAACATAGTCTACTCAGCTGTGGAATCCAGCCCGAGACTGAAGAGGGAAAAGAAAGTTTATTTGCCTGCCTGTCCCAACACTGCCATTGCCAGAGCCCCAGCGCACGGGAAATGGAGCGAAGGAATGCTTATTGCGCAAAACCTCACTGCTCTTCTGGCACTCGCTGTTCTAATTCAGTCATGAAGAATGGATGTAGAAACAAAAAATGCTGGTAAAGCTCAGCAGGTCTGGCAGCATCTGTGGCAAGAGAAACAGTGTTAATGTTTCGAGTCCGTACGACTCTACTTCAGAGGTAAAGTGAAGTAGAGATGTGATGAATTTTATACGTTCAACGGATCCTTTCACCTGCCTACAGTATTCTCCCTTTACCTGGACTCCTCCCTCTGGCCTATTACCTGCCCTTGATTTTTTTCGTTAAGAACTGTCGGCGTGACATCAATCGTCTTTATTTCTCTGCTCCTCTCACCCACTCCAACCTGTCTCCTTCTGAACTTGCTGCACTCCGTTCTCTCAGGTCCAACAAGGGCGGTGCTGTTGTTGTCTGGCGTACTGACCTCTACCTCGCAGAGGCTGAGCAGCAACTCTCAGACACTTTTACCTGCCTCCCCCTGGACCATGACCCCACCACTGAACATCAAGCTATTGTTTCCAGAACTGTCACTGACCTCATCTACTCTGGAGATCTTCCCTCCACAGCTTCCAACCTCAGTCTCCCAACCCCGCACGGCCCGCTTCTACCTCCTTCCCAAAGTCCACAAACAGGACCGTCCCAGTAGACCCATCGTGTCAACCTGTTCCTGCCCCACGGAACTCATTTCTTCCTATTTTGATTCCATTCTCTCTCCCCTTGTGCAGTCCCTTCCCATCTACATTCGCAAATCCTCTGATGACCTACGCCATATCAACAATTTCCAGTTCCCTGGACCTAACCGCCTGTTCTTCACCAAGGACGTCCAATCCCTCTACACCTCCATCTCCTACCAGGATGGTCTGAGGACTCTCCGCTTCTTCTTTGAACAGAGGCCTAAACAATCACCATCCACAACCACTCTCCTCCGTCTGGCTGAACTTGTTCTCTCACTGAACAATTTCTTCTTAACTCCAAATAAAAGGTGTGGCTATGGGTACTCACATGGGCCCCAGTTATGTCTGTCTTTTTGTGGGGTATGTGGAACATTCCTTGTTCCAGTACTACTCAGACCCCCTCCCACAACTCTTTTTTCAGTACATCAATGACTGCAGCGGTGCCTCTTCAGGCTCTCATCTGGACATGGAAAAAAGTATTAATTTTGCTTCCAACTTCCACCTCTCTCACCTTCACATGGTCCATCCCCTTCCTTGACCTCTCTGTCTCCAATTCTGGCGATAGACTGCCCACCAATATTCATTACAAGCCTACCGACTCCCACAGCTACCTCGACTACAGCTCCTTGCACCCTGTCTTCCAGTTCCTCCGCCTTCGTCACCTCTGTTCAGGTGATGCCACCTTCCAAAACGGTGCTTCTGAAATGTCTTCCTTCTTCCTTAACCGAGGGTTCCCCCCACTGTGGTTGACAGGGCCCTCAACTGTGTCCGGCCCATTTCCCGCACCTCACCCCCCTCTCCCAGAACCATGATAGGGTCCCCTTGGTCCTCACTTTTCACCTCACCAGCTTCCGCATTCAAAGGATCATCCTCTGCCACTTCTGCCAATTCCAGCAAGATGCCACCACCAAACACGTCTTCCCCTCACCTGTCAGCATTCCAAAGGGACCGTTCCCGCCGTGACACCCTGGCCCACTCCTCCGTCACCCCTAACTCCTCATCCCGTCCCCATGGCACCTTCCCATGCAAACGCGGAAGATGCAACACCTGCCGCTTCACCTCCTATCTCCTCACCGCCTGAGGCCTCATGCACTCCTTTCAAGTGAAGCAGCGCTTCACTTGCGCCTCCTTCAGTTTGGTCTACTGCATTCACTGCTCCCAAGGCGGTCTCCTCTACACTGGGGAGACTAAATGCAGACTGGGTGACTGCTTTGCAGAACACCTTCGCTCAGTCTGCAAGCAATGACCCAGGCCTTCCTGTTGCTTGTCATTTCAACACTCCATCCTGCTCTCATACCCACATGTCCGTCCTTGGCCTGCTGCATTGCTCCAGTGAAGCTCAACGCAAACTGGAGGAACAGCACCTCATCTTTCGCTTAGGTACTTTATAGCCTCGAGTTCAACGACTTCAGGCCACGACCTCGCTCCTCCACCTTTACCCCTTTCTTAACCCAATTGTTTTTTTTGGTGATTTTTTTTAAGCCTAATTTTAATTTCAATTTTTATTATATATTTATTTATTCGCTTTTTCCCCCCAAACCCACCCACCACCTCCCCCTGCCGCCCAACCACAGGGCTATCTGTCACTGGTTTCCATGTAGTGCTTTCACAGAGCACTGACCCTTGTTCTGCTATTAACACATTCTGCTCTTACCTTTACACCACTATCAGCATCTCTTTAGTCTCTAACACGACTGTTAACACTCCCTTTATCTTGTGTCCATGACATCATTGTCAATCTCTCCTCAGCTCCCACCTATCCCTGACCTTCTATCTTGCTCCACCTGCTCTACCCCCTCTTAAAACAGTATTAGGTCCATCACATTTCTACTTCTCCTTAGCTCGGAAGAAGTCGTACAGACTCAAAACGTTAATTCTGTTTCTCTCTCCACAGACGCTGGGTTTTTCCAGCCTTTTTTGTTTTTGATTTCAGATTTCCAGCAGCCACAGTATTTTGCTTTCATGAGGAATGGATAACGGGATAAGGTACCAGACAACAACTCGGCCCCTGTGGAACCGTACGCTCAGAAACACCAACAACAGTTTGCATTTATATAGCGCACAAATGGAATAAAACATTACAATGTGCTTCACAGAAGGAAAGGGGAGAAAATTAGCAGTGGAGGAGAAAGAAAAGAAGCCAGACAGAATTTTCAAGGCATTTTGAAATGGATTTATTTCAATTTGGCACATGTGCAGTGGTGTTAGTGGATAGGACTAGATAATTGCAATCACTAGATGACCTTGGGTGCCTTATTTTTTAAGTTTCAACTAGCCTGAGCCAAAAAGTAAGTTAATACAAATTATTTCAGCATCGTTGATCATTCCTCCTCCCATACCTATTTCACTTCCAGTGTTGAACTCATCCAAGAGTTGTAGTTGCCCACGTTTCATCTTGTTAATGGGGGAGGATTAACTCCCTCCAGTTAAAACGAACAAAAACCTGACCACTGAACAGGTAACTTCTGGTGACTCTATATAATCTTTCTTCTACTTGCATTTTCATTGCACTGTGGTTTAAAAACAGCTCACCAGCTTCCACTCGAATTCAATGTGTCAACTTTTGACTCCGTAGTAACACCCCTGCCTCCAAGACAGGAGTCGTGGGTTTGAGACTGACTCACTCCAGGGACTTCAGCCACTCTTCAGGCTGACACTTCAGCACGGTGCTTCAAGGAGTGCTGCACTTCTGAAGGTGCCACCTTTCCGATGAGACATTAAATCAAGGCCCCACCTGCCCCCACAGTTGAATGCAAAAGGCCCCTTGGCACAAGTATTAGAGATGAGCAATTCTTTCAGTATCCAGCCAAGATTTACCCCTCAATAAACATCATAAGAGCAGAAGACATCATGGTGAGACAGTGGCGTAATGGTAATGTCACTGAACTAGCAATCCAGAGGCCCTGGTTAATGCCCTGGACACACGGGTTCAAATCCCACTGTGGCAGCTGGTGAAACTTAAACTCAATTAATAAAATCTGGCACTAAAAGCTAGTCTCAGTGACGGTGACAGTGAAACGCTCATTGATTGTAAAAACCATTTAGTTCGCCAATACCCCTTTAGGGAAGGAAATCTGTCGTCATTGCCTGGTCTGACCTACGTGTGACTCAAGACTGCCCTCAGCGATGGTCTAGCAAGCCACTCAGTTCAAGGGCAATTAGGGATGGGCAAGAAATGCTGACCTTGCCAGTGATGCCTGCTGCATCACTGAAAGAATAAAAAAAAGGTTCACACTTTAAAAAAGCTTTGCTACACGCTTCACAAAAGATACTTTAATGCCACATTTGCAAGCAAAACACAAAAGCAATGCCCTGTTAAACTGGCACGTGTTTAAACCAGACCCAAGTAACATTAAGCCTAGCTCCTGCCGTATCAATCATCCCTGTCAAAGCAACTAAATATTTGCTTAAACATAAAAGCTCACAACCGACCTTGAGGGTTTCTGCCAAACAGTTTAAAACAGACCGAGGATAAAACAAAGTTAGGAGATGCGCAAATATTTAATTTGTGAATGGGGCCACAGCTCCACACTTCTGAAATTCCTTCCATATTCCAAATCATAACAAGTGCTTGGTTGAAAGAGAGAGCCTGCTGGAAATTCATGACAGGTCAATAGGCAAGTACTCGAAAGAAAGAACCTGGTCTTCTATCAAACTTTTCACAACCTCAGGACATCACAAAGCGCTTTACAACAAATTAGAGCCATAGAGTCAGAGTTATACGGCACAGAAACAGGCCCTTCTGCCCATCGTGTCCCTGCCGGCCATCAAGCACCTCTGTATTCTAATCCCATTTTCCAGCACTTGGCCCATAGCCCTGTACGCTATGGTGTTTCAAGAGCTCATCTAAATACTTCTTAAATGTTGTGAGGGTTCCTGCCTCTACCACACCCTCAGGCAAATTAATTCCTTTCTGAAGTACAGTCGCTGTCATAATGTAGGAAACGCGACAGCCAGCTGGTGCACAGCAAGGTCCCACAAACAGCAATGGGCTAACGGGCAGATAGTCTATTGCTTTTTTTCAGATTGAAGTTGGGCGAGGAATAAATATAGGCCAGGAAACCGGAGAGAACTTCCTGGGTCTTCCTCAAACTTGCGACTTAGGATCTTTCATGCCACCCGAGAGGAGCGTCTGGGCCTCGTTTTAACGCCTCATCTGAGAGACTCCTTCAGCACTGCACACTAAAGTCGAGATTTTGTTCTCGGTCTCTGACGTGGACCTTGACCCCCACAGAACTTTCTGGTTCCAGGGCGAAAGCACTACCCACTGAGCCACGGCAGACACCCTAAAAAAGCAGGATGATCCGTAAATGTTTGAAACACAATTGTCCGTCATACACGAAACATCGGCCTGCCTTTCTCGTCTGTGGGCTGCAGTCCCTGCAGCGTTTTCTACCTTCATTTCAAGCTTCCAATATTCCTGCCTCTTAGTAACATGTCACCCACTCGACATGTGCAACACCTTTCTCAGGGATAGCTAGTGAACGTTTCTGTTCAGCAGGAAGAGTTTGTTTTATTTGCTCCCACTCAATGCATTGAAAGATTTTCTTGAGCTGTGATGCACATTTGTTTCCTTGCGCGCCCGCATTGTTAGATTCACCTTCTAAATCCTACCCAACTGGATTCCAGGATAGAGGCTTCCAAACTTCTTCGCTTTGGGACTTGGCTGCAGTTACAAACAAGACACTCCTCTTACTCTTTGTCATAGCCTTTGAAAGCACAAACAGCAAACCAATTTGCTGATGAATCAACAAATATGGAAAAAAAAAAGATATGATAACATTGGCAATCGCTCCACTAAACTTGGGAAGCCCTGTTTGTCAACACAATTATCACAATATAATTTCTGTTGTAATATAAATAACTATAACAAGCTCTAAAACATTGCACTAGATTGTTGTATTGGTTTATTATTTTCATTCATTACAGTTAAGATCATGACATGTTGTATCATAGTTTTTCTAAAAAAATCTTCAAAAGGAGTGAGGTTTGACGCTTTTTAGATTTGGTGCATGCTTCAAATGCTCTGAGGTTATGGAAAGCGAGCTAAGAAATCAGAGCTCATGACCCTGTAAGAAGTCGTACAGTCTTGTTTCACACATCGGGCATCTTCATGGCCTTTTTCCAAGTTAGATTATTATTTTAAATGCTCAATTACGGACAGTTTGTGGACTTGTCCCTTTAAGAAGTGAATTGCGATTAGGTCAATCCCGTCAGAGAGAGGAAAGGAAGAAGAAGCAAAGAGAGAGGGAGAGAGAGGGGGGGTTGGGGAAAGTGAGAGAGAGGGGGAGAGGGAGAGAGAGAGAGAGAAAGAGAGAGGGAGAGAGAGAGAGCGAGAGAGAGGGAGAGAAAGCAAGAACACACTATAAGTGAGAGGGAAAGAAAAAATCCTAGTTGAAAGCTGAACCAACCTCCCAACAGCAGATAGAGGAACTACCAACCTACATGCCAATTATTCTCCTCTATTATCATGTTTCATGTAATATTCACTAACTTCTGTCGATACACAAGGCTGCAGGTACGCCATCACTTGGAAACCTACATACTCCAGGATCTAGCCCTACCACAGACTGGAGCCCTCGAGGAGACAGTCCCAGACTTCTTCAGTTTGGCACAAACACTGAAGTCCTGCTCAGGGGGAGGAGTCTTCTAGTTTCCCTTTAACTTCAGAGACCAGCGAAACGCTGAGAGAAACAGAGAACTCCCCCCGCAGCATCTCAGGGCTTTGAAATATAACTCTACTATTGTGTCGCTGTAGATTTGAGCGAGAGAGCATTCGGGGGTTCACTGGACCCCTTTTGTAAAAACTAACAAGTAGGTTATTTAATAATAGCACCAGGCAGGCAACCAGAATTTGGGAGTCCAATTCCCATTATGGCAAGTAATGAAACTGAATTTAATCAATCTGATATTTAATAGGCTAGCATCAGGTGTTAGGAACTAGAGATAGTTTTAAGTAAGTTATATTTGTAATTGTGGGTGCTAGGTATGAGTTTTAGCTTTAATGTTTAAGTTGATTTGTATTTCTGTATTTGCGTGTTAAGAAAGGGGAAACTTAAGTTTTAGATTCACTTTAAAAGATATCTGCATTTTAATGAGATATTATAACTCTTGAAGAGAAATAAAACAAAGGTATAAAAAAAACTGTGCTGTTGCCTAGCAACAGGGGTAGAGAGAAAGAAAGAGAGAGAGAGCGAGAGAGAGAGGCCACACACACAGACACCGAAAGCAAGTTGGTCAGTGTGCTTTAAAGTTGAAAGGAGTTGCCAGCAGAAGCAGCAAAGGAGGGGGATAAATAGCAAGTCCCAAACTAAAGCTGGAAACAGGAGTTAGAAGCTGGGCTGCAGGAAGCTGCAGGAAGCAGGCTTCCCCAAAGAACAGAAGGAGGGGGTCCCGAGAAGACCCTCGAGTCAAAGGTCAAGGACAGGAATCTAGAAAAGGTCCTGTTGAGTGAAGTTGAGTGAGGAGCAGAGAAAGGCTCCAGGACTAAAGGGAGAAAGCTGCAGGACGCAGACTTGGAACAAAATAGGCTTGCAAGAAGCAAGAAGATCCAAGACAGACGAAGTCTGAAACTCTTTACTATGGGTATGTGAAGCAGTGCCGTCCGGTTGGCACGGCTGAGTCTGACAGAGAGTGCGTGGAAGGAAGCTTGTATGCATGTGGCGATCCAGGGGAGAGGAACATCGGAAGGAGAGTCCGAAATCCTAGAGGTGGACCTTTGCGGAAGGCGCCCGAGGGAAAGCGTCGTTTGGGAGTAGATTCCAAAGCAGCTTCTTCAAGAGTGGAGATTGGAAACCCTCGTGTGAAAGACAAGTTCAGTGAAACCGGCTGGTTCACAGTGTGACAAGCGTCTGGAGGAGGTTGGGGAGAGATCTACAGCATCTGTTTCGGGTGGTATCTGTCACTTGGTTTCAGAGTGTGGTGTGCCTGACCACAGGTCACCTATTGGCCTCATGGACTGTGTACTAACTGATGAGAATTTTCCTCCCGTCGGGGGGGATTGTGCGGGGACGCGCCGCCATTTTACGTGGGCGGGCCAATTAAGGCCCGCCCAGCATGACGCGCGCCTGGAAGCGCTGAGCGCTCCCTGTGCGGGCAGTGGAGGGCTCCTTGCGCTCTTATGCGCATGCGCACGAAAGAGCACAGGGATCTCCCTGAGGCACGGAGGCGCTTCAGGAAGATTTGCTTCAGTGTTAAACTTTTAAATAAAGGATTTTTAAACTTTTGTAACGTGTCCCCTCATGTGACAGTGTCACATGAGCTGGGACATGTTAATGAAATTTTGGAAAAAAATTTACTGATTTTTTAAACACTTCATGAAACCTCATCCCGCCTGTGGATGAGGATCCGTGAAAAATGCGACGGCCGCCTGGGCTTTTTGCCTGCTGCACCCCCCCCCCTCCCCCCCCGGCCCCCCACCCCCCCCCCAACCTTAAGGTTGGACAGGCAGCTCATTTAAATGATTTAATGTCTTTATAACAGGCCTTAATAGGCCTTTGACAGTTCGGCGGGCGTGCAATTGAAAATCTGAATGACGGGCAGTGCCCACCACCCCCTCCCCCCTGACGTCACCGCCTGTCATTTTACGCGTCAGCAAGTGGGCCCCATCCCCGCTCGCCAATGGGAAAATGCTGCTCACTGTGAACGTTAGAGTATATGATAGTTTTTATAACTTGTTTTATCTTTATGAATCTGTATATATCTGTAAAGGTATGGTTGTGGGTGAAGGAGTATTGTAATATAGTTCATCTTTTCTTGGTTAATAAATGTTTTATTCTTTTGTTACAAGTCCATCTGCTGACTCCTGTGACCCTGTTCAGTAGCCACTCTCCACATGTCTAACAAAAAATAAAAGTTAGGATCCATCAAGCCAACTGGCTTGTCCAGTAGAAACGTCAGCTGGAATAGTGACACAGGAAAAATGATCAAAATTGTCACGTAAACTAAATTATTAAATTAATAGCTTTCAGGGAAAGGATACCTTGTCAGGTCGGTACATGACTCCAGTCTCCCAATACGTAGTTAGCTCAATTTCCCCTGAAGTGGTCTAGGAAGCCACTCGGTGTAAAAGCAATTGTTGCACACTAAAAGGGGTGCAGAGGTTCAAAGAGAAGGCTTGCCCCTGGTCAAGGCAATAACTACAACCTTGCCGGCGTTGTCCACTTCCAGAGATCAAACGTTACAAGAAAAATTAAATGGTTACTGAGTGGCCGCTCTCACCTGCAATCAAAACAAATTTACCAAATAGGATTGGCACTGAACTCTCTCCTGGCTGGGCGAATTGAACCCCATCTAATTAAGGCGAGGCTATCTGCAAATTAACACTATAGCTACAGAATTCCCTTCCTAACACCACTTCACCACACATACTGCAGCAGTTCAAAGCAGCTCACTGCCACCTTCTCAAAAGGCGACTAGAGATGGCCAATAAATGCCTTGCCATTGACGCCCACATCTCATGACTTTCCCTTTTCCATCGGCCAGCTGTCCTCAACAGATGCAGTTATTTTTTCCCCGGAAGCAATTTTCAGAAAAAGAACTTTTTAAAAAAAAAGAATCACAATAATCATGACACTGGGACACAGTTTGCTAAATATGAAGGAACCACTCACCTGCAACATGCAGCTCAGGCCATAAACTAAAGGACGATGCTGAGGACACGAATGGAAATCTGAGAAGGCCGACTGCACCGGACTCATCACTACAGCTGGAGCGGCAGGACTGGGGGCAGCCAGAGGAGCGTTATTTGGTCCGATGATCATATGAGGTGAATGTGCAGGAACAAGATTGGAAGTGTTTTCACTGAGAAGAACAGAAAGTCTCCTGGCACAGAAATAAGCAAGGCGACGGGACAGATAAGCCGACTGCACAAACTCTTCAGAGTACTGAAAGAAAGAAAGAAAGAAAGGATCAACCGTCGGATAAAATCATGTTTATAACCACCTACGAGACATTCTGCAAGTTTGATCAGTTTTGACCCATTTCTCTGCCTTCTATCCTACTCCTTCTACGCCTTGTATCGAGCTCCTTTCTAATCTAAACAAAACAAGTGTCTAGCCAGGAATCAAGTGAGACAGCTGTAATGGCAAAGACCAAAGAGAGGAGACCCATCCCAACTTGTACTCAAATATGCCTATCTATAGATTTAGGGTATGGTATTGTACGGTCATGTTACCAGAGTAGAAATACGGATGCTTACAGTAAAAATCCAGGGAATGCTCATACAAATCCCATCCTGGCAGTCTGGGAATTGAAACGGCTTAAAGCTCACATCTGGAAATAAAACTTTGGGATCGGGGAATGGGACTACAGAGTCGTAGGATTGTCACAAAAAACACAAATGGACCATTCATATCTTGGAGGGACTGGAACATGCCATTTTTACCCACACTGGCCCATATGTGATTCCAGTTCCACACCAGCATGATTGAGTCTTAGCCGCTTCCTGAAGTAGCCCAGAAAGACACTCAAGTTCCATCAGTTCAGCGGTTCAACAAGGCAGCCCAGCGCCAGGTCCTCAGAGCAACTACAGACGGGGAATGCTGATCAAGTGATGCACACATCTCAAAAAGGATTTTTTTTTTAAAGAAATACACAGCAGATTATAATCCGTCAATGTGACCCCATTGCAAGGATACATTACGGTACTGGGACTATGGCAGCGGTTTAATTATCTATGGACCCATCTCTGGAGTAACACTGGATCCTAAACATATTCTAGCGATCACAGTTTCACGATAATTGTGACTATTTTACCATGTTCATATTTCCGTTTCAGATAAAGGGCGGAATATTGTCGTCAGCCTTCGGGGCAGGCCCGACACACCGATGCGTAAAATGATGCGTGTCCCCCCCGACGTCATGGCACGTCATTTCGATATTGCGTTCAGCGGGCACGCGCCGGAGGCAGCTGTGCGCCCGCCGAACTGTCAACGGCCTATTAAGGCCAGTAAGAAAACAATTGACCTTATTAACAACGCTGCTCGTCGAACCTTAAGGTCGGCGGGGGGGGGCAGGCGAAGAGCCCAAGCGGCCTTCGCATCTTCCAGGAAACCTCATCCACGGGCGGGATGAGGTTTCCTGAAGGTTGTATAGAATTAATAAATAAATTTTGTAAATTTCACAAATATGACCCAGCTCACGTGACACTGTCACATGAGGGGTCATGTTTAAACAATTTTTAACTTTATTTTTTTAAAACTTCTATTATCTACTTAATCCCCAAGGCAGCTCCGTGCCTCAGGGAGATTGCTGTGCTCTTTCGCGCACAGGCCCTGACTCTCCCTCCTCCCCCGCCCGCTACCAGCCACGTGTTACACTGGGTGGGCCTTAACTGGCCCGCCTGGGTAAAATGGCGGCGCAGGCACCCCCACCCGGAGCTCCCAGCCCACCCGCCATAGGTAAGATTCTACCCAGAGATGATGAGAACCAAACTGACAGTTGCAACAACAAGCAACTACAGGAGAAATTACCCAATTTCACACTGCATTTTATATAGGGAATGGGACAAGTCTCCATGAGTTTTTAAAACTGTGAAAAGTGATGGCGTGCTAGAAAAGCACCACTTGATCGTGATACAAAGCCTTGGAATAATTTCAGCCTACTCCAAAATACCAAAAGGCCATACCCACCTAAGAAGCTGTGATGAGTTTGCCTGCTATAATTGTACCATGTCGAGGTTAGCGGAGGAGAAGGTGATAATGTATGGAAAGAAAATAATTATCGCCTGTGGCTTTACTCAGACTGAGATCTGGAGTTCAATTATAGACTATAGTTATGATGTTTAACGTGGTCCATTCTGAATGAGTGAGCTCAGAAGAGCAGGGGCTTGAAGCATGGAATTCAGCAATGACATGGTAAGAGGATGTGACTGAATTTTAAATTTAGAATTGCCAAAATGGTAGAGAATCACTCAATAACAGCATTGGGGATGGGTGAACTTTGAAACCACTATCCCTGACCCCATAGCATATTAAATCAAAAAGCTGTACATAATTGAAAATGGGTTTATCCAATTGGGGAATTAGAATTTGGCTTTAAGTACCAATTTCCTTTCTGAATAATTGGTACCAAAGCTGGCCACTTATAGAGCGCCTTACAGCTTGCCTAGAGGTGTCAGCTGTGGCTCAGTTCATAGCACCCTCGCCTTTGAATCAGAAGGTTGTGGGTTCATGTCCCACTCCCGGAAACCAAGAACTATGAATGTACTCGAAAGAGTTACAATCTGTGACTGTTGACAACTCGAAAGAGTTACAGCTTGCCTATTGCAAACCCTACACTCACTGTACAATGTTGAATTAGATTGTGAAGGAGGTCAACCTTAGGTTGCCTTACTGGAGTTTTAGCCTATCAGGCTGCTGAGGAACCTTGGGCCAGAAAGTATCTTTAAACCAACCTAGGCTAATAGTGCTCACCATTGCTTTTTCGCGAATTGGGCAACAGCTTCTGGCCAGCATAAGTGTACAGTCAAATGCAAAAATCTAGAAGCTGCTGTCGAAGATGTGCCACTCCATTGGAAGCAGCACAAGAACAGCATTGCCCCATTTCAAATACACTGAACAGCATGAAGTTCCTGTACTTACATCAGATTTGGGCTATACTCACCAAAGAAAGTTAGAACTGGTCCCTTTCAGTTGAATTAACCTTTTTCAACTTAACTACTGTCAAACAACCTCTCTGGCAATGAAAATTAACTTTTACATACATGGAATCTCATTCATTCAGCCTTTAATTGTTGCTCAAGATTTTTTTTTTTTGCAACAACTTCTTTGGGTCTCTTTTTATTCTTCTCTTAATCCAATCATTCTTCCCTTCCTTCATTTTGCCTTTTGTACCTGATTTGATCTTGAATTCACTATTTTAACTTACAACTTAGGTTCTGCATTGTTCAGTAACAATTCCTTAACCTGACTGGTTAAGGAGATACAATGTTGGTTGCCCTGTACGTACAGGTTCAAGACGCCCTGTGGAAGGCACCGCCCATTGCGATATCTCACTTGCAGCAACTTGTCTGTTAAACTTCCATGAATCACGACAAGGGCAAGTCTAACTAACACCATGTACCATTCAGATGAAAGCAAAAAAACTGCGGATGCTGGAAATCCAAAACAAAAACAAAAATACCTGGAAAAACTCAGCAGGTCTGACAGCATCTGTGGAGAGGAACACAGCTAACCTTTCGAGTCCGAATGATCCATTCATAACTGTGCTCCTCTCCACAGATGCTGCCAGACCTGAGTTTTTCCAGGTATTTTTGTTTTTACCATGTACCGTTCGTTAGCTGTTTACAGTAAGTCCCAGTCCATTTATGTTTAAACATTCTGGGGGCTGAAGTCCACGTGTGCAACAATAATAGTAACATGGCTGCACTGAGCGTCATCTCAATTGGACCTTGTTACTCAGAATTCCAGACTGCTCCTGTGAAGCACCTGGGGACATTTTATTACATTAAATGCGCTACGTCATGTTGTCATGTTCATGAACAATAACTTGTTCGTTGTTGCTCGAGATTGAAAAAAAAAATTAAAATGTCTTTTTTCGTACTTTTTCTTTGTGTCCCTGTTTACTGCACTCTTAATCCACTCATTCTCCGCCCCCCTCCACCAGTTTTACTTTCTGAACCGATTTGATATTGAGTTCAGCATTCTAACTTACACTTCCTGGTTCAGATCCTTCGCTGCTCATTAACAATTCTTTAATCTGGTGATTGGTTAAAATACACAGTTAAAAGCCCTGTTTGCACAGATCGCAGACACCCTGTAGGAGGCTTTGGCAGCAAAGACAAACTTCCAAACGGAACCACACAAAGGCGACTCTAGGCGATTCCTTATGTAATGTGTTCAATCATGTTACAAACCTTGTCTCTAATGCCATGTCCTCTGGCTATTGAAAACAAGATGGAATCAGAAAGGATTTTCCAAGAAATGCTCAGGACAATTTAATTAGCTCCAGCCCTATTCCACTCAAGCTAATGGTAGCTGTTTACTGCCTCATAATTTCTCAACTTTATTCCTACTTGCCATTTGTCCATCAGTGAGATCTCTACACACCCAACCATAGGTTGTAGCAGTTCAATGCATGACATTTCAGCCAATCAGATGCAAGAGTGACACAGACTCTACAAATGCAAGAGGGGCCTGCGATTGAATATATAGATTTTTAAATCAGGATAATGCAGGTACTTATCAAAAAATTTTAATGAACTTATCAAGAACACGGGAAGTAATAAATCTTTAATTCTGAATTATTGTATGCCATCCTATTTAGGATTCTATTCTTTCTCTGCTCAATGAGGTGATGGTTGTCAGTGCTAAGAAATCGGTAACGAGTTCCATTTTAGGGCTGCCATTGTTAATACTCTGATCAGCACTGGATTTTTCAGCAGTTCTGCTCTTTCCCAACAGGATCTATCAAGCCTCAGTTCATCAGAATAGTATGAATTCTCCATTTCCCAGGCTAGTCATCCCTAGTCACCTCGCAACCAAGACAGATAATCGCTGACAAATAAGGGACAGATTGACAATCAACTTCCAAAGTGGAACCAAACTGAACTTTGGAACTTAGCTGGCACAGAACTAATACCTCCAAGTTGAGAGGAGCCCTTCAATCCTACACACTGTACTGGATTCAAACCCAGCCATAAAATGCCGGTGCTAAGCCACAACAATAAGCTCTGTGGGAAGTTTGTTAGAAACATTTAACAACATTTTTACATGGGATGCTTCCTTTTGATGCACTACACTGAAAGCCTGGCTCACTCCAATATAAGTAGTGAAGCTGTCTATAGAATGCAGTAGGGAGGCAAGGCTGCTGTTATGTTAAATATTGCAGAAACCCGTGTGACTGCTTACCTAAAAGTTATCCTTCAACTGCAAAAGTATAACTATGTATGTGTGTCATTTTAAATAGAAATTTAAACAACCTGAGAACATTTTATCACCAAACTTTTTGTTTAGTTTCTATGCAAAGCTCATCAAACAACAAAAATTGTGAATTTTTTTCTTTAAAAAAGCACTTTGACGATCGAGGTATGTAGATAATTTGAAGCCAAGAATCCCTAACTCCAGACTGGTTAGGCTAGATGGGCTTTCCTTTATTCTATTTTCTTCATAACCACCTACATATATTTTATATCTGTTTAAAAGTGAGGAAAGGAGAAGTACTCTTTTTGCTTACCTGGAGCATTAGGGGCAACAGCAACTTAAGGAGTTCATCATCTGCCGGTCTGACCTTTTCTAGGACATCCAGGATCCAGGTCAAATACTCGTGTCTCTCCAACATCCCATCCTACAACATGGCATGAATGCAAGTTTAAATAAGCTTCTTTTTTTCTGTTCCTCGTGCTTAGCAAATCAATGCACTATCTTTTACAATGACAGCGAGCAACTTCAATCCCAACATTCCTACTGCCTGCAAGAACTTCTAATGCATGTAACCGGGTAGCATATCGCACAAAAATTGTAGAAACTTGCAAGATGCATTGCAGGGGCTCGGTCAGTACCATTCGCAATGAACTAATCTCCAAGGGCAAGTGGAGTATAAATAAACGTTATGGAAATGGAAACCTTTCATCAATACCAATGACTGCCTAAAACCAAACCCACCCAATGATACAGTTAATAAATGGCCCTGCTTAGGATTATAGTGTGGAGGAAAGAAATGATGCATCTCAAACTGTTGAATTTAACTGACTGCCTTGGCATAGCAACATGAAGACAGATGGGTCATTCGATGCAAACACAGGTTTATCAATAGAACTTCACACAGCGCTCAGTTACACAGTCATCTTGAGATGGGCAGCTCTCGAGCTGTCTCTATTGACGTCGAGACACAGGAAAGAATTGTCAAAGCAAGTGTAGCTTTCAGCAGATTTCAAACAATAATCCAGGAATGAAGAGGAGTAAATCTGCCTACCAAAGTGAAAGTCTATAGAGCATTAGCCCTGCCCATTCTGCTCTACACATGCGAGACTTGGACTGTGTACCAGCATCATGCCAAGATGCTCAACCACTTTCATTTGAGCTGTCTTTGGAGGTTTCTGCAGATGGCAGGGCAAAATACCAGACACTGAGGTGCTCACCAGAACTGGTATGCCAAGCATCTGCACCATATTGAGGCAGTCACAACTGAGTTGGGTTGGTCATGTAGCCAGAATGCCTGACACTCACTTACCAAAGTGAGTCTGCTGTAGCGGGGAGGGGGCAGATATCGAATCTGGGGTGTGCTCCCGTGGCCCATGAAAGGAAGCATTACAAGGACACTTTGAAGGCTTTACTTAGGAGTATTGATATTAACTTCGAGTCCTGAGAGAAGCTTGCCCCTGAGCACAATCAAATAAAAAAAGGGTGCAGCCTCCTTCAAACACAAGTGCATATCAGACGCAGAGAGAAAATGTAAGGAGAAGAAATCCCGAGCCAGCAACTCGTCCAAAACTCAATGGTCTGCGGTATCCTGTCCTATTTAGGGCAGAACATTCCGGGTGTCAAATCAGCCTTAGCGGTCACCTATCTGCCCACCGGAACCCTACCAAACACTCCAGTTGACGAACCGGTCATCTTCGCTTCGGAGGACGAACAAGGAAAGTTCCGGACCAAAAAGATAGGAACAGTGATTTTAGGTGATTGCATTCTGAACTGAGATGGGAGAGTCGAGGCACTTAAATGGTAAAGAATTTGACAATGTAATTTAGATTTGAAACTGGGTCATTACGAACATAACCAGGCAATTGTATGACTTTTCTTTTAAAATGACAAGATATCAGAAAATAAACTGCAATTCATGCACAGTATGGATCCACGTTCTGAAAATATGACATTACTGCTAAATTGCCTACATTTTGCCCACTGTTCTTAAAGAGCGGGGCCAGGGTGAGGTGAGGTGAGGGCCAAAGAGAGGAAAGTCAAAACTAGAACAATGAAAATGGAAACATTCATTGAAATAGCACATTGAACACAGGACTGGATATGAAAAGTCAGTCACAAAATGTTTTATAAATCATTCTAAATATTGAAAACTTAAACGAATTTCGAGAGGATGGTTGGGCAAAGGACATTCACAAGCGTCGGTGTTAAACATTAAGCTGCTGGGAGACGCAGATATGCAAACACACCCTCAGCTACTAGACCGAGGCCTGATTTGTGGTGGCCCATAGCTGACAGAGCAGAATTTTTTTTTTTAATTTATTCATGGGATGTGGGCATCGCTAGCTAGGCCAGCATGTGTTGCCCACCCCTAATTGCCCTTGTTCAGAGGGCATTTTAAGAGTCAATCACATTGCTGTGGGTCTGGAGTCACATGTAGGCCAGACCAGATAAGGACGACAGGTTTCCTTCCCTAAAGGACATTAGTGAACCAGATAGGGTTTTTAAACGACAATCGGCAATGGTTTCATGGTCACCATCAGACTTTTAATTCCAGATTTTTATCAAATTCAAATTTCACCATCTGCCGTGGTGAGATTCAAACCCAGGTCCCTAGAGCGTTACCCTGGGTCTCTGGAACACCAGTTCAGCAACAATACCACTGTGCCGCCGCCTCCCAAATAGAGAACTCTCCTTAGAACGTGGACAGAAATGTTGACATTACAGCATTATTGCCAATACTGCAACAGGCAGTGCATATTTATATGAAAAGTCATACATGTTGCACACTCACTTGCTTGTGTCACAATTTTAATCACACCTACAGAATTACTATATACACCTGTTACAGCTTTTAGTCTTCCAGAAGTCAAGTGGGACACCAAGCTTTACTTTCTCTTTCACTGCCTTTCATCCCCTCTAGTGCTACTTGCCCACCCACTGCCACTTATGGCTGGTTGTTTACAGCACTTTACAGGCTCTGCCTGCCCTTCACTGTCCACTATCACTACCAGTCCACCAGCAACCCCTTCCACAACTATTTCAAGTTGCTATGGGCCTCTGGGGAGAGTGGGCAAGTGAGGGAGCTGAATGTGGGGGGGACTGAGAGAGAGAGCAGGAGGAACAAATGATGGAGAGAAACAGCAGTTATAGACAGCAGGAATAGAGTTTCAAGTCAGCCCTATCAATGCTTTTTTTTTTCTCCCATCCTCCCTCCCCCACCACAAGAATGAAAGAGAGGGTGCATAAAGAGATGGTAAGAGAATAAGAAATTCGCTAGCATTTCCCTCAGGATGGGTGAGACCAGGGGAATGACATGGGAGAGATAGGGCAGAGGAACATAGCAATGATGGAGAGCATAGTAACCTTGGTAACAGACACTAATGTAAGGGTACCTTCCTATTGTTAAGTTACAATGTCAACATCTATGTCCACATTTCCAATAGGAATTCCTTATTCAGCTCCATCAACAATGAGCTGTCATTATTGAGGCCTCAATTCAGTAGCTGGTGGTGTGGTATCTTCTCTGCCTCCAAGCAGCATAAGGGCACAAGGCAAGGACAATAAGGTCAGCACATAGGCATGTTCATGGTGTCAAAGGGCGTGTGCAGGAAAACAAAGTGCACATTTGTGCAGCTGGGGAGGGTATTGGGACTGAGAAGAGAGTTTTTATGAAGAGAAAAAAGTAGAAAAGCCTTAAAGTAATATATCAAGATTCTATATATAATCTTTTTTGTGTTAATTATTCTCTATGTATCTCTGCTTCTCTGTGCCATCCATGTGTTGGGTCTGGCGGAATGCAAATTAACACAAGCAGCAATTGCACCTATCTTTAGAATATTTGTCTAAGTAGAATTGGATTTAAACACAGTATATTGTCCAAATAAAAGGAACCAACTGCAGGCCCAGAAAGGTGTCGGTGGCTATTCCTCGGAGCTTATTTAAGACAAACTGTCTGCTAACTAATCTGATGTAGCTCAGCACACGAGGGAACAGTCTGTTACTTTCCTAATTTTCACTTCATTGAGTCAATACATTACAGATCAACCTCTAGTGCTGAATTAGGCCATATTTTACGCTAGCATGATCATAGGTTCAAACAGCAGCACGTGCTCTCATGTGGCTCACAGCCAAGGGCTGTGACAAATATGACAAGAGACACAAAAGCAATCCGTTTGTGCCCCAAAAACAGAAACCTATAGTCTTTCATGTTTTACTTTTACAAGGAATTGTGGGTGGAGGCGGCAAAGTCAGGAGCCTACGAACAACGCACGCAGAGCATCTAAAAGATGTGGGGGCTGAAACTCTGCTGTGCAATATTCATAACAAACCCATTAACATGCTCATCCAATAGGGGTTAACCCTTTGCTAGGACCGGCAAAGAAATGTCTTTGTTTTTTTTAAATTCATTCTTTCATGTTAATGAAAGAGCATCCCATTTTTTTTTGTGGGATGTGGCCATCGCTGGCAAGGGCAGCATTTTTTGCCCATCCCTAATTGCCCTTGAACCAAGTGGCCTGCTAGGCCATTTCAGAGCAGTTAGGAGTCAACCACGTTCTTCTAGGCCAGACCAGGTAAGGATGGCAGATTTCCTTCCCTTAAGGACATTAGTGAACCAGAAGGGTTTTTACAACAATCGATGGTCACCATTGCGGGGACTAGTTTTCAATTCTAGATTTCATTAACTGAATTTAAATTCCACCAGCTGCCGTGGTGGGATTTGAACCCGTACCCCCAGAGCATTAGCCTGGGCCTCTGGATTACCAGTCCATGACCACGATACAACCGGTTCCCCCCCATTTCTTACGAACATGCTAAGTGCATTTGCTACTAATATTGCAAAGCACAATTACCATGCAAAGAAGCTAAGAAATAGTCTTTTCCATTAATTGCTTTTGGATATTTGCATTTAGAAAGATGAATGTGAAGGATGGGGAATGGAGTAAAAGTCCCAATCCTGAACAAATTTAATCAGAGCATGCTAATTCAAATGGCAGAATCGCTTAAAAATCTTAATGCTTTATGGTTGAACACAGGGTTATAGTTCAGCAACTGTACCCAGCAAGTCATCCCTCCCCCATCACTCTGAGTCAACAAAACATTGTTTAAACAAACATATTCTACTAAAGGTGAAACCAACTGAAGAAGAGAGAGACAAACAGAAAGTGTGTTAATAATAATTCTTTTGTCAACGGTTCAGTTTCAAAAAGGGGAACTGAAGCCAAAACTCCTTTTTCAAGTCCCATTTGCTCGACAGCTGTGAGTTTCCAACCGATTTGCCCTGACATCCCCCTTTATACTGAAGAACAGCTTCTACATGAAGCGGCTCTGTAACGTGGCAGGGCTCCTGCTGTTATTTAATCTATTCCAATTGCACAGCTTTGACAAATTCCCCAGCATTAACAAGAAACAATCGTATAAAGAAAGTCACAACCGTAACTTTCCATTTTGACTCACATGTTCTTTGCTAACAGGAGGAGGTGAATAACGTGAATACTGTGCTGCCACTCACTATGGTGCCACCAAGCACTTATAGTTTCTTTTGCCAGTTTGAAAGATTTGATGCTGTAAGCATCACTCATGCTTCGAGAAGCATGCAATGCACCCCTGAGCTAGATCCACCCACTCCCATGCCATTTAAAACTGCAGAGCCGAAGTCAGGGCTGTAATATAAAAAGGGCTATAATTTTCTCTATATTCTTTTTGAGAATATGAGCGTCATTAAGAAAACCAGCACTTATTATGCATCTAAGTTGCTCTTGATAAGATACTGTTGGGCCTTCTTCCCCAACCTCTGTAGTCCATGTGGTGAATGTGCTCCAACAGTGCTGTTACGTAGGGCATTTCGGGAATTTGACTCAATGGTTTGGAGGGGAATTTGGAGGTGATGGTGTTCCCATGGCCCAGTTGCCCTTGTCCTTCTAGGTGGCAGAGCTTATGCACTTGAGACGTACTGACAAATAAATGGCCAGGCAGAGCCTCTACAGTTGTTTGCACCCATCATATTGCAGATGCAAAGCTCCTACCCACTGCCCATCAGAGGTGACCCGGGCCTGCAAAACTAGGAGAGTTGCATCAGCCAGTATCAAGGGGTAATCTAAATAAGCTTCTGCATTATTTTCTGCAAAAATATCTAATAAGGAATCAAGATAGCCACATGATATCAAGCCTGCACAAAACCATTTGTAAATTTCTCTCAGCATCGAGGATTTTCTTAATCCAACACTCCGTTATTACTAGCACCAGGAAGTTCTGCAAGTCAGTCAACTCTAACTATGGTGACCATAATGTATTGTACAGTGCAGAAAATAAATTAATAGCTCATAATTTTGTAAAATTTAATTGGGACAGATGTAACTCTAAACTCCAGAGGATTAAACGTGTTTTTAGTAGTCCTACCTATCCTAGTAGAAAATGCACATTAAATGAAGATCCAGTTCATAAAACCATCCAATATTATCTTTACTGTTCTGCGAGTATCAAGAGCATCTTTAGTCCACAACTTATACAAACCTGTTCATTTACCAAGCAAGATGCAAAACAGAAACCATATTTTGGATGGGTGGCAAGGAAATTAGAACATTGATATTGTACAATTTAAAGGTGCCATTTGAGAAACATTCAATACTTTTGCATATCCTTTGCATTTCTTATGCGGTAACTGACAAGTTAATTTGTTTTTTTTCTACACAAGCCTGCATTGTGGCGAGAAGCAAAGAAAGATAAAGAAGTGTTAACCAGCATGAGTGAAGTTTCCATCACATTATCTAGAGACAGGATATACTGTAACATCTCATCAAGATGCCTTCAACAAAACCTCCCAATCTTACCACTTCTACCACATAAAAGGACAAAGGCAGCAGGTGCACAGGGACAGCACCACCTTCAAATTCCCCTCCAAGCCACAGACCATCCTGACTTGGGACTTAAACACTATTCCTTCACTGTCACTGATCAAAATCTTAGAGCTCCCTACTTTAAGCACTGTGTGGACTGCAGCGATTCAAGAGAAGGCAGCTCACCACTACGTTCTCAAGGGAGGTTAGGGGTGGGCAAGAAGTGTTGGTCTCGTCAATTATGAAGCACACAGCGGCTTCTGTGAACTTGTATGAACGGCAGATAGAAGAAGCTGTTTCTCTTCCCAGGAACACCAGAGCATACCATTACTCCAAGATGAATGTAAATCAGAAGAAATCACAATCAAACATTAGTGCTCTGGTCAGAGCACAGCTTGAAAACCTCATCCAGTTCAGATCACTGTGACACTGAAATGCTGGAGACAATGCAGGAGAAAGCTGCAAGACTGGTCCCTAGCAACAAGTGAAAGGGACTGGAGCATCTTAGACATTTCAGCCTAAAAAAGGGGGGAGCCCAAGAGTGATCTGGTATATCATACACGATAGCTAAATATCGTAAAGAAAAGGTAATTAAAGCAAATTACATTAAACTAAATTGTAAGAGTTAGCACAAAGGGACACAGGTTCAAGCAAGTTAAGACTAGTATGGATAGTATCTATTGATCACTCTTCTTTCATGAAGAGCGATCAATACACGGAATAAAGAGCAGTGGTGAAAACTGCATGAATCATTTAAGGAATAAATGGTTGCAGCAATGTGAGGGCCCAAGGGTTTTTCTAGGTGGGTCATCTAGGATCAGTCGAATGACCATCCTCTTCGAGAATTATCTTGTGATTGTGTTGGGAGCATGATGGTTTCTCATCTCCTTCAGGCCCCTATTAGGAACCCAAGTATTTCTCTTAAGAAAGTCAAAGACAAAGAAAAAAAAAGACTTGCACTTATATTCCGCCTTTCACGACCTCCGGATTCCCAAAGCACTTTTGGAGCCAATTAAACACTTTCTGAAGCATAGTCACTGTGGTAATGTAGGAAACAGCAGTCAGTTTGTGCACAGCAAGATCCAACAAACAGAAATGAAATAATAATCAGGTAATCCAACTTTCCTATTCTTTTCTCTTTCCACCGATGCTGCCAGCCCTGCTACGTTTTTCCAGCACTTTCTGCTTTTATTTCAGATTTCCAGCACGTGCGGTATTTTGCTTTTAATCTATCCTTCTATATTGGTTGAGAAATAAATATTGGCCAGGACAATAAACAAGCTAGTCACGGTGCAACACTGGAGGATGGTTGGGGGCATCACACCCATCTTCCAAAGAAAGCAATAGGGAGGGACAGAAAATCTTTACTGCGCTGGGCAGTAACTTTCTCTTCCGTGAGAAGCATTCTCCGAAGAGTAGGATGAAACCTGTAATTCATGGACCACCTTAGGGCTTGGCATCGACTGTATTTTTTTTTTGTACGCATTCTTGCTTTCAAATGGTCATTGTATGTACTGCCAAAATCTTCAGCAGAATGGGAGGTTCTGTACCCAGCATCTATAGTAGCAGAGAAACCCCTCTATCCCTGACAGAGCCCTGCAGCATTCAATCACGGGGAGGGAGCAGTCTCTCTGCTGTACGTTCCACAAAATTGGTTTCTTTTACAAACCCATTATCATTGCATACCGACTGACACACATTGATCTCATGGGAATCTGGGGACAGAAAGGAAACAGGCTGCAGGGGGAAGCGGCTGTGATTCTAATTGAGTGAAAATTACAGATACAGCAGCTTTGCAACAGGCCGTATCCCATGTTGCAAGTTGTAATAGGGCTTGGTGCACTGAGGGTTATCCCTAGTTCATATTTTAAATGAGTGACCATGGTTGCAGAGTGCCTTTTGTGTAGATAACCTTGCAAGTTTCTTGCTTCTCTTGACAAGCACCCGCTTTTTGCGGGTGTCCGCCTATACAGGTTTTACCTGTAAGAATAAAGTTGCACCATCGCTAGCAATGATTTCTCTTTCCACTCCCACACATTAACCTCAGGAGCCCTTCCCAAAGAGATAAATCCTGGCCCCCTCCATCCACGTGCTGCCCTTGGGTAGCTTCCACAGGCACTGGGTCAGCTTGCACTGATTAGACCAAACTCTACCCTCTCACCACTGATCTTAACTTCTCCGTTACCTCTCTGTGCTATCAGATTACTTGCCCAACATCCGGTCTTCGATATGTCATAATTTCCTCCAGTTAAGCGCGAGGAAGAACGAGGTAATCATCAAGTCACAAATTCCATCATCCCAATTTCCCTCCCCGGCCACCATCTCAGGCTGAGCCAGACTGTTGACAACATGAGTGCTCTGCTGAAGCAAGTTTCCAAGTCCTCTGCACCACCACCTCCACCACCATAATATCGCCCACCTCCACCTCGGCCCATCTAGTCCAGACGCCATGATTCACATTTTTGTCACCTCCAGATTAGGCGACATAATTTTTTTTTTTAAATAAGCTGGTCATTCTTAAAATTTAGACCTTGGTTCAAAGGTCACGTGCTCTGCACTTAACACTTACAGTGGCAAAAAAGGCAGAACGTTATCAAAATGTTGGCATCACACGCAATTTTGTATCAAACCATTTGTCTGTATACAAACTCGTGAGCAATTACCTAACAATCCTTCTGGAAGACTCGCTCCCTTTCAACATTTGCCCAAGGAAATAATTGCTGTCAATTTAGAAAACTTGGGTGTTTAGTTTTTCCTCTTCCCAAGCAACCCACCACCGCCTTACATTTTCTTTTCTCTTTAAAATCATATTTCCAGTTTTTGTAGAAAGTACTTTTTCGACATTCAGAATCATAGCCACCATAGGAATTACACAGCCTTGTAAGGGAATGCTCCAATCTATCCGGCCAGTCTCAACATCTGAAAAATTCCCTCCTTCCTTCCAAACATTTATCCAGTTCTCTCCTGAATTTGCTAGCCCTGTCTGCTTCCATTCCTGGGAAATCTAATCACCAACTTCCATGTAACGGAAGGGGGATCATAGGGGACATGGCCAAGCATGCCAAACAGGCAGAAGTACATTTGTTACTCATTATGTGATACGCATGATATTCAGTTGATGGTACTGAGTATGAGGCAAAGTGTGTAACAGGTGTCCGAGGCTATACCAGCTGCTTTCCATTCTTGCCCATGTCCAATTCTTGCCAAAACTTCTCTAACTGGATGTCTGAGGAGGCTTGAGCGTGTATTTACAAAGAATGTTGTGTTCCTCCACATTCTAATGAACAAGTGCTGCCCTCCTTTCCACTCCTCCTCAATCCAGCCTGAAACACTAGCACAGCAGGCTGCGTTGCCATGGTTTGGTCACAGATTGTGACTGTACCCAACATAAAAGGCACTGAAGATAAATGAAATCATATCTGCAATTAAAATCATCTCAGGTTAATGCCAACACAAGACTCTCTCACACAGGAAGGCACGTTTTCACTCCAAAATCTCTTCCCTCCCAAAATGGCAGTAGCATGATGGCTAAAGATCATGCGCAATGTCAAGCTGCTACAGAAGTAATGATGAGCAGAATCATTTCCCATTGAATTTTGCAGTGTGCACCCGTCACCTTAGTGTCTGTGAGTCGACCTTGTGGCACAGTGCTAGTGTCCCTACTACTCTACTCAAATCGCTTGCAATAAAGGCTAACATATCATTTGCCCTCCTAATTGCTAGTTGCACCTGCATGTTAGCTTCCAGTGATTTATGAACAAGAACACCCAGGTCCCTTTGGACATCAACAATTCCCGATCTCTCCCTATTTAAGAAATACTCTGCATTTCTACTTTTCCTGCCAAAGTGGATGGCTTCACGTTTTTCCAGATTATATTCCATCTGCCATGCTCTTGCCCACTCACTTAGCCTATCTAAATCCCCTAGAAGCCTCTTTGCATCCCCCTCACAACTGACATTCCCACCAAGTTTTGTGTCATCAGCAAGCTTCGAAATATTACAATTGGGCCCAGCATCCAAATCATTGATTTCATTGAATCATTGATGGTCAGCGACTGTCAGAAGCTGTATAATCGTACCCCAGCCCTTCAGTTCAGGAAGAGGAGACTGGGACGTTTCAGCTCCTCCTGATCAATATGGTCTTGTTACCTGGAGGGCTTGCAACTTCCAGGCTTGTCCTGGAGTGTCCAGGAATTTAAGATTAATCTTCAGGACACTGCCGCGAATAGCCCAAGAGAAAAATCATAGGGGCATGAAAAGAAAGTGAAAAGATTATTCATTTTCTTTGAATACTCTTACTAGTTATTAAAAAAAAACAATGGAGATGGGGGAAGGGGAGAAAATGCTATTTGACCGAGTGGGGCTGTTGGAGGCAAGAGGCCATGTGACAGAGCCTCCAGGAACACATCCAGAGTTGGATACGCTAGTTACCTGGAACATGTAAAATGCCAGCTTCTCATTGTACTCCCACTGTTTTATTGCTTGATCCACCTCCGGAGGCACTGTTGTTGTAGATGGAGGACCTTGACCAGAAGGCCCGTGATAATATTCAGCAATTTTAGCCAGCTGTTCGCGAAGGTACCTTGTCAAAATCTGAGTCCATTCTGTAAAGGGAGGAGGGAGAAGCAGAATTAATCAAGGTAAGACTTCAAAAGGAACATTCCAACTCAAAGTGGAAAGTCCCTGATGGCCTGCATCCTAGAAGGCTTAGTGGAAGTCCAAAAGAAGGCATCAGAGGCTCTGGCCACAGTCTTTCTAAACATCCTTGGATATGAAAGTTGTGCCAGATGTTGCCAATGTAATAAACTTTTTTCACAAGAGATAAACCAGATAATGAGATAATGCAGACCAGTCAATCCCACATGATAGTGAAAAGCCTCTAGGTGCCATGACAATGATAAAATTAACGCTCACCTCGAAAAACACATATTTGAAAAAGGCAAGGTGCATCTACCACACTATTCTGAGCACGTTTGAACCATAAGGAGGGTTTCAAGCAACAGCAACTGCTCAGACATCCAAGCAGAATGAAATACAGCAGCATTGTTGACCATTAACATCTGCATCAGTATCAATGGTGCATTGCCTCCCCGGAGGCAGTCAACGAAATCACAAAGTGATGCTCTGTTCCTCCAAAAGGTATGTATGTTGCCTTGTTCATTCTAAACTACAACTGCAGAGGCAACTGAATAGCACAAGCAGAGTGGAATACTCTTATTTCAGACTATGAAGCTATTAGTTCACACTTCATGCAGTGCAGGTGGGCATCAACCATTCAAAGAGTAGTAAGTTCTGCAGGTGAAATGACTCCCTTAAACCAGCCAACAAAAAAGTCATTCATCTCATTCCCATTTATGGGCAGAACAGGTGCCTTGTTTGTTGACTTAACAGTAGCCACACGCCAAAGTTAAATTCACTGTGCAAAAACTTTTGAGTCATTTTGATATCAGCATCATATTAATCCTAATATAAAATTGCATTGCAAACCAGCTTACCTTTTCCACACAAATCTCAATCAATGCATCCAATGCCTACATTTTGACATACATTCATGAAGATGGGTGAGATAGTTCATTGCACTATTTTTTAAGATCAAAAATAGGATAAAAATTGCAAACCTTTAATGTTAGGCTGTTAGGGAATGGGATGGAGGGTCTATCTGCAACACTAGCACTGAGGTTTAGGAAGTGCTGAAAGATCGGATCTGCATAACTGTCACCATAGTCTAGTGGATTAGCAGAACTCACATCTTAACTAATGAATCCCAAAATGCATTCTGAACAAAGTGGATCAATCGTTCTCGAGTGGCCATTTTAACAAACGTTTTTTTGAGAGGTTAAATTCAAGCGATTTTTTTTCAAGTATATTAGCTGCAGAGAGCATCATACAAATGCAGTCACTCTGGGATGTCCAGAGATTGTGTAGGTAGCTCTGAAGTAGGGCAAGAATAATTCCAAGAGTAAAGCGGATATTCCATGACAAAAAAAAATAAAAATTTAAGTTTTACATCTTGAAGTGATCCTCATCAAGATATATGGGTGTTTTAAGATCAATCAAGACAACATTAGTGGACACGAATATACAGACACTAGAAGGATACATTTGTTGAAATGATAAATATTTGGAATCATTTACCAAGCCTGGTCATCTGTAAGTGACAAAACGTTATAGAGATATTCAAAATACAACTGAGTGAAGCCCTGACTGAGTATTGGAGAGATGAGCTTCAATGCGCGAAATTATTATTTTCTCCTCCAACTCTTTGAAGTTAAATAAGAACATTTAACGACACAACTGGATAGCTTCGTTATCTTGGATAAATGCTTATATATAAAAATTTCTGGTTAACTTTTTCAAATTGATTTAAACATTTTTCAACAGTGGCAACTCGGGTGCATTTTGCAATTGTGGTTTTCATTTTCCACACAGGCTGCACTTAATTACACAGAGATTACCAACTCCCTCTGTGGCATTAATAAAATCAACCAATCAGTAAAGACCAGCTCAGAACAAAGACCTAAATATAGGTTCCCCACCAGGGGTAAAACTTGTGATTTTACAAAATGCTTCTGACCAAAAAGGGTGAAGGGACTCTCAACTGATCAAAAAATATGTTCGGTTATCCACACCACTGTTCTGATTCAAAAATGTGCATGTTCAAAAAAAATTAATTCCATTTCGTTTATATTCGTGTATGAAGAGTTTTCCAATCACTGCCAAGATTAAATATGTTATTTATGACATAATAGTCAATGACAGTGACCTTTCCAATAGTTAAATAAACAGCAAATCATCTTAGTCATGAAGAACACAAGCATTTTTAGGAAGAGTTAAAGGCCATTAAACACAACCAGACCATGCCTTTTGGTCAGCCCCCACATATGTCAATTATCTGCTCATATCCCTCAATCCATTCCCATTCCAGAAACCCATCACACTGGTTTCTCAAATCATTATTGCTGGCTGCTTCAATTCGTTTACTAGTGAGTGATTCAGGTTCTGCCTGAAAGGGTCATCGAAGCAGATTCAACGGTAACTTTTAGGGCATCGGATAAATATTTGAAATGGAAACATATGGGGAAAGAGCCAAAGAGAGCGACTAATTGGAACGCTGCAGCTCTCCCAGAGACCGGCACAGGCAAGATGGACCAATGATCCCCTCGTGTCGTATGATTCTATTCTATAAAGTCTTGTAATTTGGTTGAAGACGCTTTGCTTGGATTTCTCTTTTCGTGATTTTTAAATTCGAGTTTCTTGGAAAGCACAGGCCAGCTTGTCAACTGTGTCGTGCTTGTTCACATTTCATGCCCAGCTTATTATATACCATGCGTACAAGACCAAAACTTCTGGATCTTCTCCAATAGGATGGATAAAAGCAGTTCCACTTGTAATAAAGCACACACAGAAACAGGTCTGTGCCCATGTTTATGCTCCACACAAGCCTCCTCCAATCTGACTTCATCGAACCCAGTCTCCACATCTTTCTAAAACAGAAATAAAAAGTGCTGGTAATACTCAGCAGGTCAGACAGCATCTGTGGAGGGAGAAACAGAGTTAACCTCTCAGGTCAAGGACCTTTCATCTTTCTACTTCTTTTTCCCTCTGGATCTCGTCTAGCTCTCCCTTGAATGCATCTATGCTATTCTGCTCAATCACTCCTTGTGAAAGCGAGTTTCATATTCTGATCCCTAGGTATAGAAGTTTTTTCCTGAATTCCGCATTGGATTTATTTGTAACTATCTTATATTTATGGTCCCTAGTTTTGAATTCTTCTGTGTCTATCAAAATCTTTTTATGCTTTGAAAGACCTCTTACCCCTTAGCCTCCTCTTGTCCAGAGAAAAGAAACTGTTCATTCTTTCCTGATAGTTATAACATCTCTTTTCTGGAATTTTTTAAAAAAGGGAGTGTTCCCTTAAAAGTAAGAGAAAAGAAACAGTTTGAAGTTGAAAGTACCATTTGGCTTTCTAACTCAATTATAGTCAAATAGATTGTGGATTTCTTAAAGACCATATGTTGGACTGTCAACTCTATTTCCGCAGTTACTAGAAGTTATAAGGAAAGGATATGGGGATTGAAATAAAAGATCAGCCTTGATCTTATTGAATGGCAAAGCATGCTCGAAGGGCCGAATGACCTCCTGCAGCTCCCATTTGTTACGCCCTCACATGTGTAGCAGTGATGATGCTTTCACAACAAATGGAAGAACTTTCACGGCATAAAAAAAAGTGTTCGGAAAGTAAAATGAGCAAAAAGAGTGACGCAAACTGATTTACAACATCAGAAGCACAGTCATACCAAAGGAGTTTTTACAGAGGGTTAAATTAAGCATTGATATGGCAGGTGCCTGATCGTATGGATGCATACAACATGGTGAGTGCCCATGCCAGAAATCGACATGCAAAACCAAGGATGCACTTGCGAATAGGTCAAATTTGGGATGAACAGAATGCTGCATGTCACTTGAAGGAGGTTTCAGCATAACGGCATGAAACAGAGAAGTCTCAGGTTTTCTTTTCACCAAAAGGGTTTTTAATCATGGGGAACTCCATGCAGGACATCTGTTCTCAGGCTAATTGAGAGCACTTTTTTCACAGTAAAAGGACAAAGGGTGGAGTTTAAAAAAAAATACCCACAAAAAACAGAATGTTACCGCCAATATGAAACAAATACACTCCAAGGGAACTCCCCTAACTTGGATCACTCCACTACATCTGTTCTTGTGGTTGGTTACAAGTATAAAAGATATTTATGGGTTTGCACAAAGGATGCCCGTAAATGAGGCACTCAAGACTAGATTGGAGAGGGGGGGGGGGGGCGCTGCTGGAGAAGTAAGGGGGAGGGTAAAAGTTATTGTAGGCTGCAATAGGAATAAAAAGCCCAATACAAATTAAGTAACACAATTGCACAAATTAAGTAACAAAAGCTGCAAAGAAAACAAAGGAGGACTTGCATTTATATAGCGCCATTCATAAGCATTGCAAAGCAGTTAAACTGCTTCTTGAGGTGCAGTCACTGTTATAATGTAGAGGCGGCCAATTGCGCACAGCAAGCTCCCAGAAACAGCAAAGTGATATTGACCAGATGATTTTTTTTTTTAAATGCACTGTCGGTCAGGGAATAAACATTGGCCACAACACAAGGTTTTTTGGAAAGGGCAGAAAACTGGAGTTGAGTTAGATGATGATCAGCCATGATCTTAGTGAATGACAGAGCAGGCTTGAGGGGATGCACTCCCGCTACTATTTCCTATGTTCTAGGACACTGGGAAGAACTCCTCTGCTCGTTTTTTTTATGTTTACTCAAGCGAGCTTTAAGTCTCATCTGAAAGACAGTGCAGCACTCCCTCAACACCACAAGAGGGGTAACAGCATTGATTTTGTGCTCAAATCTCAAGAGTGGGGTTTGAACCCACAGCCTTCTGACTACCCACTGGCTCACAGACGACACCGTGTACAACAGCCTGAGAGAATGTGAATTGATAAGGGGGCCAGTCATACAGAGGTGTCACCGTAGGGGACTAATGAACCTCGATGTCGGTCATCAATTGCATTCAGATAAGTCAGGAACTGTATCAAGCTGAGTCAACTCATCTAAGCTACTAGACAAGAGAGAAATGAACCAATGAAGAACTCTGATCAGCGAGTGTAACTTACCACTGAGTGAAGAGTGGGATCACCAGAAATTTGTCCCACTCCTACAACTTAGGAGAAAACACAAAGGAAAACATTTCAAAAATATAAATTGTCTTAAGATACACATTTTAAAAGATTTATTTTAATAAAGGATTTCTATGAAAGCAAACAGCTTTCAATCGACTTTGATGAGTCATGATGCTGTGCATCATTTCAATCAGAGGGTAGGAGGAGGCCATTTGGCCCATCGTGCCTGTATTGCCGCTGAAAAAGCTGTCCAATTAACCCCCACTACCCTGCTCTTGTCAAACGCCACCGGTATTACAAATATTAGCGTAACAACAACCGCAAGTTATCTGTAGAACAGGATCTGAAAAGCCACGTCAGGTATACTGGCTTTTTAAACTCTATTTTTACTCTTGACATCCCTATACTTCTTTGGTTTAGTGCAGAAGTCAGCAGGTCACAAACATGTCCTTCTCTACGCCTGCCAAAAAGAAACTGAACGTTGGATAATACATTTACACAAAATATCTTCAAAAACTTCAGAAAGACAGGAACGTTGTAATCAAGGCAAAGCCTGTGAACACCTTTCACAGAATCTTCAGTTATTTCAACCGACTGCATCCCAAACACATTTGTCCAATGCTCATTGTCTTCATCGTCCAAGGTCTAATCGTAAGAATCCTCTTCATCTTTAATCATGGGGTGCCAAGTAATACGCATATGTACCATGTCAGAAATCTTGCACCACTGGATGGATATCTGCAGAAATGCAGAGCTTGACTGTTAAGGGAGAGAGGGGTTGCATGAAGAGGTTCAGGTGCTTTCATTCACCTAGAGGCAATGGCTCAACTGTCATGTCCTATTCTATGTAGTAAACCACATCAGAATGGAAAACGTGGATTAAAGGAGCTTGGTATCAGTGAAAGTTAACAGCAAGAGATCAGGACGTCAGCCCTCCCATGTCGTATTAAAGCCTAAATGGGGTAGGAGAATTTAAATGGGGCTGTGGAGCAAAACGACCTAAAGGTACAGATTAACAAGTCATTAGAAGGAGCAGTGAGGGCTAACAAGGCCGCAGGAAATGAAAACAAGGGACTGGGGTTCATTCCTAGATGGATAGAATTGAAAAGCAGAGACATTCGGCTGGATGTTCTGCACCCGCCCGCCGCCACGGTCCTCCCGTCCCGCCGCCGCGGTCCTCCCGTCCCGCCGCCGCGGTCCTCCCGTCCCGCCGCCACGGTCGTCCAGTCAATGGGCTCCTGGCGGGGGCGCTGCCTTACCCGCGGCGGGGTTGCAAATTCCCGGCCATTATGTCAGAACTTTACATAATCTTTGCTAGGCCACACTTCTGATTTGCCAGGATAGACGTAGAGAAGAAGTTTCCATTTCTGGTCAAGTCCAAAATGAGAGGTCATAAATAGGATAGCATAAATCACGGTGTATAGATCGGCCCAGCGTAAAAGTTGATGCCATTTTTCCAGCACCAAAAATCAGGTTTTTGCCTATAATCAGCATATAAGTTGACCCCCTTTACAGCCACATTAGCCCCTTTATTCACATTAGTAGTAGGCCTCAATTTTCATCCTACAAACGCATGTTTTACCCATACTTATAACCAGGCCTAAGGAATCAAGCAAGCTCTACAGGCTGTGACGTGAAGATGCACGGGAGATTAAGACACGCCCACTCATTGCATCGGATACCAATGACATTTCAAAATGGCGGCCACCCTTGGCGGCGGTTCACTTTTATACTCAGTTGTATAAGTCAACCAATACTTTCGGAGGGATTTTTCAAGGCTTCAAAGGTTCACTTATACCCCGACATCTATAGTAGTCACAAATAAATCCAATAAGTAATTCGGGAAAACCTCTTAATCCAGAGAGCGCTTAGGACGCGAAACGTGCTACCACAAATATTTTGTGTCTGTCTTCACAGTGCAAGAGACAAACTGCATACCAGAAATAGAGGGTAACCAAGGGGCTAAAAAGAGTGAGGAAATTAAAAGGTAATTAATATCAGCAGAGAAAAAGTATTGGAGAAACTTAAGGGACTAAGATCTAATGAATCTCCAGGGCCTGATTGGCTACATTCTTGGGTTCTAAAAGAGGTAGCCGCAGAGGCAGTGGGGCAAGTAAACAGGAGCGGAGAGCCAATGCAATGGCGACTGCCACTCCTCAGAAGATTCGGCTCATTACTCTGGAAAGGGTCATTTGCATCAGAAGCACATAACCAGCCTCTACACACAAAAGTTTGCATCAATTGTTTTATGATTATTCTTTGAGTAGATACAGTGCAGGCTCCAGGAATTTATTATTAGACCTTTTTTAGTTACAAAAAATATAAACTGTGTGAAATATCTTGCTTGTGCAAACAGATATATGGCGAAAATTGGGATGCCATAAACCCTGAGCTCTTTCAATGTCATCCTGCTATAACTCAGGCAGGAGGGGTGGAAATTAAACTGGGCACATTATACGCCAAGTCCCAGCCAACTTTCGGAGTTCCTGTGGTGCAATTTTGGATGGACCATCCACCACATCCTTAACAACAGGTGAGATTAGAAGGGGCCAGGCTGATATGAGGAACTGCGCTAACCTAGCAGCAGGTTGGGGCAGGTTTGGCAGACAATACATCCAGTAAGAAGAGGTAGCACGCACATAGAGAGGGCACAGATTTAAAGTAATTGGCAAATGAGGCAAAAAGGATACGAGAAAAAAACTTTGTGCAGTGAGGGGTTAAGGTCTGGAATGCACCGCCTGAGGGTGCAGTGGAGGCAGGTTCAATCGAAACATTCAAAAAGGGAATTAGGCTGCAGTCTGAAAAGGAAGAGTGTGCAGGGTTACAGGGAGAAGGCAGGAGAATGGCACGAAGTGAACTACTAATTCGTAGAGCTAGTGCAGATACAAGGGGTCAAGTGGCCTCCTTCTGTGCTGTAACAATTCTGTGATTCTGCACTGGTCACCATTCTCCAAAATTCACTAGATCCTAAAATGATACCAGCAGTTTGGAAGTTAACAAACATAACACCGTTATTTAAGAAAGGAGGAAGAAAGAAAACAGGTCAGTTAGGCCTGACATCAGTCGTTGGGGAACTACTGGAATCTATTCTTAAGGAAGTCTTAACAAAGCACTTGGAAAATCACAGTATGATCAGACAAAGTCAACATAGTTTTACAAAAGGGAAATTGAGCTTGGCAAAATTATTCAAGATTTTTGAGGATGTAACTAGTAGGGTAGATAAAGGGGAACCAGTAGCTGTAGTATATTTGGATTTCTAAGAGGCATTCAGTAAGGTGCCACACAAAAGGTTAATACACAAGATAAGGGCTCATGGAGTTGGGGTAATATACTCTTGTTGGAAGATTGGTTAACAGACAAGTAGAGTGTAAAAATAAACAGAGCAGGAGATTGGTTAACAGACACATAGAGAGCAAGAACAAACAGGGTATTTTCAAGTTGGCAGACTGTCATTAGTAGAGTCACAATGATCAGTGCTGGGGCCTCAGCAATTTACAATCTTTATTAATGATTTAGATGAAGAGAGAGAGGTATCTCAGTTTGCTGATGATACCAAGCTAGGCGGGAATGTAAGCTGTGAGAAGGACAGAGACTACAAAGAGATATAGACAGGTTAAGTGAGCGGGCAACAAGGTGGCAGATGGAAAAGTGGGCAAGTGTGAGGTTATTCACTTTGGTTGTAAGAATAGGAAAACAGAATATTTTTTCAAAAGGCATAAAACTTGGAAACGTTGATGTAAGAAGGGCTTAGGTGTGCTTGTACAAGGGACACAAAGGTAGCATGCAGGTACAGCAAGCAAGTAGGAAGGTAAATGGCATGTTGGCCTTTATTGCAAGGAGATTGGAGAACACAAGAACAAGGAAGTCTTGCTACAATAGCACAGGGCTTCCGTGAGACCACACCTGGAGTACCGAATATGTTTTTGGTGTCCATTTTTAATGAGGGATCTACTAATATTGGAGGCTGTGCAGCAAAGGTTCACTAGATTGGTCCCTGGGATGAAAGGATTGCCCTTTGATGAGATGCTGAGTAAATATAATCTCTGGAGTTTTGGAGAATGAGAGGTGATTTCATTAAAACATACAAAATTCTGAAGGAGCTTGCCAGAGTAGACACAGAGGTTGCTTCCCTTGGCTGAGACATTATAGAACACAGGGGCACAGTACCAAGATCATTTAAGATGGAGATGAGGAGAAATTTCTTCACTCAAATGGTTGTGAATCTTTGAAATTCTCTATCCAAGAGGGTGTGGAAACTCCATCGTCGAATATATCCAAGGATGAGATAGACAGATTTGTGGTATCTCAGGGCATTAAGGGCTATGGGGTACGGGTGGAAAAGTGGAGCTGAGGCAAACCAGCCTAATCATATCGAACAGCACAGCAGGCTCAAGGGGCCTTATGGTCTACTCCTGCTCCCACTTCTTAAGTTCTTATGTAGTTAAGGTGAGTTGCAAGGATGCATTTAAGGGGAAGCAAGCTAAACATTTCCAGTCCTTTTCCCTCATGTTAAGTGCTGACAGGGTTAGATGAAGGAAGGTGAAGGTGGCTCTTGTGGACCATGGACCAGTTGAATCGAAGGCCTGTTCTGTGCTGGAATTTCCATGTAAGTAATTTGGCAAAGTAAAAAGAACCAGATATCAGCAGATGGTGAAGGTCATATTTCTCCCCCTCCAACTGTTACAAAAAAAATTAAAATCCAAGCGATCAGTTGTCTCTGCCATTTCCCTCTCATCCTCTAGCCCAGAGGGCCAAATGTTCTGAGGATACCCCCACCCTACTCTCAAACTTGCATTTTTCTCCAACTCGCTTCCCATCTCCCCTTATGTCCTCTTCAAGCTGACCATGTCTAAGAGACCCACCTCCTGCTCTCTCAAACCTATTCTCACTAACTTGATGACCTGCAAAATTCACTTCCTGGATTCCACATTAGCTGATATTGTTAACAGTTCTCTCTCCTTGGGTACTGCATCCCTCTCCTTCAAATCTGCCATTACCAGCTCTCTCTCAAAAAAAACCCTTGATCCCACCATCTTTGCAAACTATCGCCCCATCTCCAAAATCCTTGAACATGCTATCACCTCCCAAATCTATGGCCAGATTTCCCAGAACAAAAGTTTGAATCCCTCCAAACTCCTGTCACGGTTACGAAATAGCTCTTATCAAAGTTACAAATGACGTCCGATGTAACTGTGAGAAAGGTAGACTTTCCCTCCTCGTCCTTCTCGATCTGTCTGCAACCTTTTACATGGTTGACCACACCATTCTCCTCCAACGCCTCTTCAATAGCATTCAGCTGGGTGGGACTGCTCTTACCTGGTTCCACTCTTCGCTATCTAGTTGTATCCAGAATATCACTTCCAATGGTTTCTCTTCCTATTCCCGCACAGTCACCTCTGATGTCCCCCAAAGATCTATCCTTGGCCCCTGCTATTTCTCATCTAAGTGATGCTCCTCGATTACACCATCTAAAGGCACAGCATTGGCCTCCAGATGCAAGCTGAGGACACCCAGCTCTACCTCACCACCAATGTTCCCTCTAAGCTGCACAGGCACATGACCGCCAGTAACTTGGAAGTTGCTGTGCAGGCCGTGCACAGGTAGTCCCCTTTAAGGTATGGTGTTAAACAATTTAAAGATCCTGCATAGTTACATGAATAGGCCACACTCAACTTTAAAACTCTAGAGGATGTTCCTCACCACCACCCCTCTCAACCCCCCCACTGCCTCTAAATCTCAACTTAACTAAATTACAGGACCTTACAGGGGTATTTAATATGCTGACACCACTTAAACCACACAGACCAGGTTCATTTCCTATCGACTCCTAGAGGTCAAAATTCAAGGCTGCTCTGAGGCTTCAGGTCACACCCCTTCATCTTTAACCTTTAAAAAAAGGGTTAAAATGTTGCCTGTCCAGTTATTAATTTGATCTTTAAAGGAAAAGATCCCTTATAGCGAGAGATCTTCTCAGAATCTTCACTTTCCAATTACCTTCACCATTTTGAGTGTCAATACAGTTGCACGAAGAATGGCTCCCACAAAATTTACAACCAGAAAGTTACCAGAAAGAACTAGTATTCGTGGACTTTATCTCAGTCCTGAAAGTTGTCATACCAATTTGTTTATCTTAATTTGCAAATGTCCAAAGATCATCTCCCGCTCCACTGTTGGATCTTTCAGGGAAAACTCTGGTCACGTGCAAAAAACAGGTCCCAGGATATCCCTGTCACTAATACCTTGATACGTTTTTCGATTCTGTACATCATCCATAGTCATTATGACCAAGTTTCAGCATCTCTGACTTTACTTTGGAAATGTTAACTCATTCACCAGATACTGACTGACCTGCAGAGCGTTTCCAGTATTTTCTGGTTTTGTTCCCCCATTTCCCAATCTTCGGAGTGACAGTGATAATTCGGGACAGGTTTGTACTTACAGGCCTAGTCCCACTGGAGCCAGAATTGAGACTGTTCATGTTACAAGGACACAAGAAATGGGAGCAGGAGTAGACCATATGGCCCATTGAGCCTGCTCCGCCATTCAATACAACCATGGCTGATCTCAGGCTTCAACCTCATTTTCCCGCCCGCTCCCCAAATCCCTCAATTCCCTCAGATACAAAAAACACCTGTCTAAATGTGTTCAATGATGGGTA
The DNA here is from genome assembly GCF_964194155.1 of Cetorhinus maximus. Lineage (NCBI taxonomy): Eukaryota > Metazoa > Chordata > Chondrichthyes > Lamniformes > Cetorhinidae > Cetorhinus > Cetorhinus maximus. The sequence goes on along the minus strand of NC_135897.1, from coordinate 84,218,930 downwards.
TCCACAACCCTCTGGGGTAGAAAATTCCAAAGGTTCATAACCCTTTGAGTGAAGTAATTTCTCCTCATCTCAATCCTAAATGATTGGCCTCTTATCCTGAGCCTATGCCCCCAGGTTTTAGATTCCCTGACCAGCAAAAACAATCTCTCAGCACACAGAGTCTGACAGCCAGCAGACGGAGGAGTCTTTCATCCCTTCCAGACTGGGCTGCATTTGAACTGAGGTTCCAATGGTGAAAAGCCAGCAACAATGTCACTGCTTCTACCATTGACTATCTGACCAGTGACCTATAAACATTGGCCCTGTTCACCCATTGCCCAGGTCTTGCTAACCTATATTAGTTCCCAGTCTGGCAATACGTGGATTTTAAAATGCACATTCTTTGTTGTCCAAACTATCCATGATTTTGCCTATCCCCATCTCTGTAATGTCCTTCAACCCCACAACTCGGATCTCTGCACTCCTCCAAACCGGCTTCTTGTGAATCTCATGTTCCAACATCAACAGCTGTGCCTTCAGTTATCTGGGCCCTAAGTTCTGGAACTCACTGCTTAAAACTCTCCACCTCTCCAGCCCTCTCTCCTCCTTTAAGATGCTCCTTGAAACCTATGTCTTTGATCAAGTGTTTAGTCACCTGTTCTACTATCTCTTTATGCAGCTCAGCGATTTGTTTGATAACCTGGGGACATTTTCCTGTACTTTAATACATGAATGCAAATTGTTGTTGTCTGACATTCTAGTTCCTGTCTTTCAGAGTTCAGTTGCTAAATTTGGGTACGCTAACCTATACAAAGTGATGAATTAAGACACAGTTGATAAGGAATGTGGGATCTTTGTGTTTGTTAATAGATGCATAGAATACAAAAGCAAGGGAGTTAAGATAAACCTTTATAAGTCGCTAGTTGGACCTCAACTAGAGAGTGATCTGTCTAATTCCAGTCCCACTTCAGAACTTGATGATCACACATGGCTGCATTCATAATTCAGCCAAGCACGCTGATTATCAGCCCATAAATCCTTCCCATATGCCTGAGTGCAGGCAGTAAGAGCAGGAGAGTTTCCTGGTTAGCCACACTGCAGAAGGCAATGGCAAACCACTACAGTACTTTGCCAAGCCTAATCATGGACCAATCCAATGGAAGTCCCTGGTTGCCAATGACTTCTTCAGGCATGGCACCTTGAGGAGAAGGAGGAGGAGGAAATACTAGAGAAGGTTAAGAGAAGATTTAACAGAGGCGTTCAAAATCATGAGGGGTTAGATAGAGTAGATAGGGAGAAACTGTCCACCGATAGCAGGGTCAGAAACCAGGAGACACAGGTTTGAGTTAATTGGTAAAAGACAGTGGGGAGATGAGGGTATTATTTTTAAATATAGTGAGTTGTTAGGATCTGGAACGCACTGCCTGAAAGGGTGGTGGAAGCAGATTCAATAATAACTTTCAAAAATGATTTGCATTTATACTTGAAAAGGAAAAAAATTTGAAGCGCTATAGGGAAAGAGAAGAGGATTGGGATGCAGTGGAGATCATTTTCATAGAGTCAGCACAGGCAAGATGGGGTGAATGACCTCTGTCGGTGTTGTACGATTTCAGTTCATAAAGGACTCGTTCTGCTTAAGAGAATTATCATTTGCCATGGAAACGAGTTATGAGGAAAGCCAGAACTATAATATTCCCTTTCACATACAAGTGATCAGCAACTAAGCAATGACAGGGGAAGAAAAGCAGGTATTTTTACATTATTACCGAGGTTGGGATCTGTGGCCTGTCGCTTCTTAATCTTGGCTTCAGAAATAGCAGCATAATAAGCGCAAGTCATCTTTATCAGCCATGCCCCCCTCAACATTGGCACGGAATACTTGGCCAGGTAAGCAAAGGCTTCTTCCTTCTTGCTAAGGATGGGGACCTATGCAGAAAAAGAAAATAAATGTTTATTTGTAATGCGGTTGGTCATAACTGACCAGTGCTGCCCAGAAATACTGGCGCTGTTGAGAAAAGGCAGAAATTCAGCACCCCTACCACCCCACCCACCCCCTCCCCCCAAAAACCAAACCAGCCATTGTTTATCTAGCAACCCCTGCAGGAGATTTAATGTAGGTCCGATGAAGGTAGAATATGAGTCCAACAGCCTGCTTAAATTCATTGTCAATGTTCACAAACAGGGGTGGTTTTTTTGGACTTACTACCAGAGGGAGAGTTGCACCCATGGAATCACCACCTTCAGGATGGGAAGGACCACATGTGAGGGTGGAGGGGGAGGGGGAGGGCGAGCGAGAGAGAGAAGAGGTGGGGGGGGGGGGCCAAGGGACAGAGGAGACGGGGGTGCCGAGCAACAGAGGAGGGAGGGGATGCCAAGCGAGAGGGGTAGCGGGGCGGGGGGGAGCCGGGCTGGGGGGAGTGGAGGGGTGGAGGGAAGAGATGAGCATGAGGGAAGGGCCGCGGGAAGAGGAGGGAGCAGAGAGGAGAGGAGAGAGGAGACAGAGCACAAATTAAACAGAGTTCTAATTAAGGAAGTAACTATCCAAACTTTTAGTCACATCCACCATTGACCTGAATATCCTTTACTTCAGAACAAAAAAAATGAAATCTCAAATAGTTCTAAAGCACATATGGCAGATGCCATGAGTCCATCAACTTCTATTATTAAATATAGTTTGCTGAAATTTGCCAGCTCCAACTTAGATAACCCTTGATCTTACACACACACACGCATACACACATGTGCACACACGCGTGCACACACACACACGCACGCGGTATATTTGGAATCCTACCTTTTTGGCTAAAACCGTCAAAGGTTTATTTCCTGCAAGATCCGTGAACCAGATGTGAATTGCACTCTGGGAGCGAGCAGTCACAAGCCAGTAATTATCTTTGGCATTCACCTGAGGTTTCTTCTTCCCTGTGTCTTGAAAAGTGTTGAGTTTAAGCTTCTCTGCCAAGATGCTGCTAAAATAGGCCCCTATCTGTTAAGATAAAGCCAAGAAGAGAGTTAGATAGGGAGGGTGGGCAGTGTGGGTGATTTTATGTCATCACTTTGCACAGCATCCTATTTAAAACATTTTTTAACATTACTTCTTCCATAACTGGACTGAACTTCACATCAAAGGGGAGGGGAGGTGGGGTGGAAATGATGTTCAAACCCGAGTCACTCATGTACTGTTGGACCCATACAAGTACAATCTACTTGTATAATCAGCAAGGGTATAAACGACAAGAAATGGTAAGATACAGATTTGGCCCCTAATGGACATTTCACCCTTAAACATCAGATTAATTGGTCACTCTCCTCATTCGTGGCAACGGGATCTTGTGATGCACAAGACTGCCACGGCCTACTTAACAGTCACTGCAGTACAAAATAGTTAATTGCGTGAGATGGTTATGAAAACCAATATTATAAATGCACAGCTTTCACTGCAATGCCAGTGGGATCCAGGGGCAGAGGTACAAAGACATGGACTTAGAGCGGGGGGGTTGGGGTGTAGGATGGACAGACACTGGTCACCTATCTTAAACAGCTGTATCACACATAAGCACCCTTCATTACAGCTCTTCTCGTTTTGGAAGGAATGGGGTAAGAAATCCAACTCCATTTCTCCAACATGTTAAGAGTATGGCCTAGATTGACTTCCTTTCGCATCCTTTCAAAAGAGCTTTGCAGAGGAGGGAATAATGCCGCTCAACCAACCGGGGTTCTGACCCCAGTTAATTTTTCCAACTTAGAACCACAGAAAGGTTACAGCACAGAAAGAAGCCATTCAGCCCGTCATGTCTGCACTTCATTAAGATATTTTATTCGGACTGCTTGGGAGCTGGGGTGTAGGGAAGACAATACTGTTGTACCAGGATTCGGACACATAAGGGAGCTTAAAAAGAAATGTCGGGCAATATTCTTAACTGTAAACACCGTTATTATCTGATCAGGGGGTTTTATGAATTCAGCAGATCTGGCTTTTGCATTCCCCTCCCTTCTGTGGTGCTTGCTGTGGTAATTCTTCACCTGTGTGCAGACATAGTGAGTGGTGAGACCCTCTTCGATTGTGGGGAGCAGTACATACAAGCCAGATCCTAACCTACATCCTGTCAGCCATGGCTCAATTGGTAGCACTTTTGCCACCAAGTCAGAAGGTTGTGGGCTTATAGTAATTATGGTTTTATTTAGTGTGTAATGTACCTTTAAGAATAATACTGGTTAGGCAAGATCACATGATCTGTAGTAACCAATATCGAGAGTAGCACACGCTACCTCAGCAGTCACCGCAGAGATGGAGTTGGAGTTGAAAGCAGATGTGCAGTTGCTGCTGAGTATGTTGTAAATAAACGTAACCCAAGAAGTGTCTGCAGATCAACTCCATCACTAATAGTGCAACTCGGCCACCCGACAACAAACTGGCAACGAGAATAAATCACATCCGGCGCTGTCCCTCGCCCAGCGATTGTGAGTATCTAAGATAATTAAAAAGGGAGATATACTCACCAGGTATGCTGTCGCTTTAAGTTAAATTAAAAACAGGCCCCAATCAAAATGGTTGGGAAATCTCCAAGAGCACTCCTGACATTTAAAAAAATACCAAAATTGCAAGACCCCATAAGACCATAAGACGTAGGAGCAGAAGTTGGTCATTTGGCCCATCGAGTCTGCTCTGCCATTCAATGAGATCATGGCTCATCTGATAATCCTCAACTCCACTTTCCTGCCTTTTCCCCATAACCTTTGGTTCCCTTACTGATTAAAAATCTATCTCCGCCTTGAATATACTTAACGACCCAGCCTCCATAGCCCTCTGCAGTAAAGGATTCCACAGATCCTCAGAGAAGAAATTCCTCCTCATCTCTGTCTTAAATGGGCAACCCCTCACTGTAAGATTATGCCCTCTGGTCCTAGACTCTCCCACAAGGGGAAACAACCTCTCAGCATCTACCCTGTCAAGCCCCCTAAGAATCTTATATGTTTCAAATAAGGTCACCTCTTATTCTTCTAAACTCCAATGAGTATAGGCCCAAGCTACTCAACCCTCCTCATAAGAAAATTCCTTCATACCCCGAATCAACCTAGTGAACATTCTCCGGACTGCCTTCAATGCAAGTCTATCTTTCCTTAGATAAGGGGACCAAAACTGTTCACAGTATTCTAGGTGTGGTCTAACTAGTGCCTTGAATAGTTTTAGCAAGACTTCCCTATTTTTATACTCCATTCCCTTTGAAATAAAGGCTAACATCCCATTTGCCTTCCCTATTACTTGTTGAACTTGTATGTCAGTTTTTTGGGATTCATGCACAAGGACTCCCAAATCCCTCTAAGCTGCAGCTTTCTTCTGTCTTTCTCCGATTAAATAATATTCAGCTCCCATATTCTTCCTGCCAAAGTGCATAACCTCACATTTTCCCACATTATATTCCATCTGCCAAGTTTTTGCCCACTCACTTAACCTGTCTATATCCCTCTGTAGACTCTTTGTGTCATCCTCACCACTTACCTTCCCACCTATTTTTGTATCATTCCCAAATTTGGTGGTAGTACATTCACTTCCCTCATCTAAGTCATTAATATACATTGTAAATAATTGAGGCTCCAGCACTGATCCCTGTGGTACTCCACTAGTTGCAGGTTGCCATCCTGAAAATGCCCCCCTTATCCTAACTCTCCATCTTCTATTAGTTAGCCAATCCTCTATCCATGCTAATATACTACCCCAACACCATGGGCTTATTAAATAGCCTTACATGTGGTACCTTATCAAATGCCTTTTAGAAATCCAAATATATTACATCTACTGATTCCCCTTTATCTATCCTGTTTGTTACTTCCTCAAAGAATTCTAATAAATTTGTCAGGCGTGATTTCCCCTTCATGAAGCCTTGCTGACTCTGCTTGGTTAGATTATGTAATTGTAAATGCTCTGCTATTAAATCCTTTATAATAGTCTAACATTTTCTCAATGGCAGATGTTAAACTAAATGCCCTATAGTTACCTGTTTTTTGTCTCCTTTTTGAATAAGGGTGTTACATTGGCCATTCCCCAATCCTCTGGGACTTTTCCAGAATCTAAAGATTCTTAGAAGATTACTACCAGTGCATCCACTATCTCTGTAGCTACTTCCTCGAATATCCTAGGATGCAACCCATCAGGTCCAGGGGACCCATCGGCCTTTAGCCTATTAGTTTCCCTAGTACTTTTTCTCTAGTGATAGTTGCATTTATTTCCCCCCCTCTTTTGCCCAATGATTATTCAGTATTGGAATGCTATTAGTGTCTTCTACTGTGAAGACTGAAGCAAAGTATTTATTCAACTCCTCTGCGATTTCCTGGTTCCCCATTATTATTTCCCCAGCCTCATTCTCTAAGGGGCCTATGTTCACTTTGGCCTCTCTCTTCCTTTTTATATATTTAAGGAAGCTCTTACTGTCCATTTTTTATATTACTTGCTAGCTTACCCTCAAAGTTTATTTTCTCCCTCTATTATTTTTTGGTCATCTTTTGTTGGTTTTTAAAACTTACCCAATCCTCTGGCTTACCACTCTTTGCCACATTGCATGACGTTTACTATGCCTAACTTCCTTTGTTAACCATAGTTGGTTTATCCTCTTCCTTGAATCCTTCTTCCTCACTGGGATATGTCTTTGTTTTAAGTCATGAACTATTTTCTTAAGCATCTGCCATTGTTGATCAAACATTTTTTCTGCTAAAATCCTATCCCAGTCCACTCCAGCTGACTCTGCCCTCATTCCTTTGTATTTACCCTAATTTAAGTTTAGCACAGTTGTTTCTGACCCAAGTTTCTCACTCTCAAACTGAATGCTAAATTATACCATATTATGGTCACTGTTTCCTAGGTTTTACTCTGAGAGCATTTATTAAACTTGCCTCATTACACTTTACCAGATCCAAAATAGCCTGATCCCTAGTTGGATCAACAACATATTGCTCTAGGAAACCATCCCGAATACACTCTATGAATTCTTGCTAGTGGCTACCTCTGCCAATTTGATTTTCTCAATCTACATGAAGATTAAAGTCGCCCATGACTTTTTACATGCCCTCATTATCTCCTTATTTATTCTCTGTCCTATAGTATAGCTACTGTTCGGCGGCCTATAGACTACTCCCACCAGCGTCTTCTTCCCCTTGCTATTTCTTACCTCCACCCATATGGATTCTACATCTTCCGATCCAAGATCCTTTCTTGCTATCATACTTATTCCAACTTGTATTAACAATGCTACCCCACCAACACGCCTGAGTGAGAATGCACAAGACGGGTGAGCAAAACAAAAGAAAGAGAATATGTACTTATATTGCAAAATAGGCAGCAGCCCCACAGGCTCAGTAGGTTAGAGAAACCGGCACGCAGCTTGCAAGTTAGAAGTGGGGGGGTGGTGCTCAGGCCAGAGAGCAGTGCTGCAGTTTTGAATTTTAAAGAAACCCTGCAGAATCGCCCTGAAAAGGGAGAAGAAATCGCTGCTGTGTTTTTTTACCTAACAGGAACAAAGTTTTACAGAGTTAAAAAAGGCCCACGATCGCAGGGATCCCGCCAAAACTCAAAAAGCACGGGAAACACAGCAGAGAAAAGCCGAGGCCTGCAGAGATAGCCCAAGTAAAAAAAACGGTGACTGCTCTTAAAGTGGCAATACATTTAAAGTGCTGAATACAAGAAAAATGGCTATGGACACAAAATTAGAAGAGATCCCAAAGAGCGGGCAACTCTGCCAAAAGGAATGAGACACCCCAGAGAGAGGGCAACTTTGTGGAAGGCAATAAGAGACCCCAGAGAGAGGGCAACTCTGCGGAGGGCAACAAGAGACCCCAGAGAGAGGGCAACTCTGTGGAAGGCAACAAGAGACCCCAGAGAGAGGGCAACTCTGTGGAAGGCAACAAGAGACCCCAGAGAGAATGCAACTCTGTGGAAGGCAACAAGAGACCCCAGAGAGAGGGCAACTTTGCGGAGGGCAACAAGAGATCCCAGAGAGGGGGGCAACTCTGCCAAGGGCAACAGGAGACCCCAGAGTGAAGGCAACAAGAAATTGACAGCTGAAAGAACAGTTGATTGTCCTTCAAGGTCAAATGCAAAAGGAATGTGTCACCATTCAGCAACATGAAGAAATGAAGACTGTTTAAACAGTAGAATGGAAGCACAGCAGAAGAAAGTCGCAGGGGGCTCAGGGGAAGCTATGGTGATCAGAGAGGGCTCACAAGAAGCCCTGGGAGTCGTGTATAGCTGGATACAGCCAGAGACAGGAGTTCGGCTAAACTCCAAGGCAGTGCCAGCTCAGAGAAGCTAGCTGCTAAGCAAAGAGCTGAAGAATCAGCTAAATGAAGCCAAAGAGACTTTGGAAGCAAAATTCGCATAATTTCCCAAGAAGCAGACAGATAATGAAATTTTGGGAGACTCAGCCACTGAGCTCAGACCAGTTGAGCTCGCATCCGAGAGAAGTCTGGCCAATAGTGAATGCGAAAAGAAGGTAGAGATTAAAATCTGTGCTAGAAAGACGGCGGCACATAGAAATAAGATACAGAAATGCTAATAGGGCATTCACCCAGTTGAGAAGAAAGTGGGAGTCATAAGAGAGGGACCTGCGCCCCTAAAGAACGCCTCAGAGCTCAAATCTTTCCGAGGAATGATCAACTATTATGGGCAGTTCTTACCCAATTTGTCTACAGTGCTGCCCCACCCCCTGCATTTTCTACTCAAAAAGTACCAACGTTGGTCCTGGGAGGTGCCCCATAAAGAAGCTTTCATAAAGGTGAAACAATTTTTGCACTCGTCCAATCTATTCGTGCATCCTGACCAGGTGAAGGGATTAATGCTGACATGTGATGCATCTCCCTACGGAGTGGGAGCAGTGCTCTCTCATCAGATGGATGATAACACGAAACAGCCAATAGGGTACGTATCAAGAACGCTCACCACGGCGGAAAAGGGATGCTTGCAAATAGAAAAAGGTCTGTCCATCATCTCTGATGTCAAGAAATTTCACCAGTACGTACATGACCGCCATTTTACAATCATTCGGCCCACAAACCATTGTTAGGATTGTTTAGTGAGTACAAGGCTATACACCACCCATAGCCTCAGCAAGAATACAAGGATGAGCTTTAATTCTGGCAGCATACGAATACACTTTCGTACACAGGCCTGGCATTTAAATCACAACCGTCAATGCCTTTAGTCGTTTGCCCTTACAAGAAAATGATGAGCACCTCCCAGTTCCACAGGAACTTGTTTTACTGTTAAATTTCTTAGGTTCCTCGCCAGTATGTGCTCAACAGATCAGAGACTGGACAAGTCAGGACCCAGTCTTATCTCAAGTATGAGAACAAGTGCTATGGTTGGTCACAGGAGCCCACATCTGACGAAACGAAACCATACTTCAACAGAAGACATGAAATAACCAACCAAGATGGCATCTTATTGCGGGGAGCATAAGTAATAGTTCCTCCAAAGGGAAGGGAGCCTCTTTTAGTTGAACTATACAGTTTCCCAAATTTCCCAAATGAAGAACATAGCACATATCTATCTGTGGTGGCCAGGGATGGATGGCGAAAGAGAGAGTATGGTAAAGCATTGTGTGTAATGCCAGCAACTGGAAAAGTTCCTGGGAACAATGTTTCTGCTCATTGTCAATGTCCATTCAAAATAGTTGGACGTATATGAGGTGAAGTCACCAACATCGGCCGCTACAATTGAGAAACTATGTCAGAGTTTTGCCATTCATGGACTACCAGAAATAGTCGTTTCCGATAACAGTACGGCGTTTACGAGTGCTGAGTTTCAACAGTTTATCTGCCTCAATGGTATCACATGTGAAAACTTCACCGTACCACCCTTCCTCAGACGGACTGGTCGAAAGGGCGGTTCAAACGTTCAAGGCAGGCATGAAAAAGCCAACTGGTGATTCCTTGGCTACCAAGCTAGCACGCTTTCTTTTTCATTACAGGACCGCCCCTCACACAACAGGTGTCACACCTGCGGAGTTATTGTTGAAACGCCGTCTCAGGACGAGATTGAGGTTAATAATGCCAAATTTAGAGGGGAAGGTGGAAAGGAGTCAGGGAAGCCAGAAAACTAGATACAACTGGCACAGTCGTGAGAGGAAATTTACCGTGGGAGAGCCGGTATAGGTGAAAAATTTGGGGAAGGACCAAAGGAATTACCAGGTGGAATAAGTGCGGGGACTGGACCTCTATCTTACCACGTGGAAGTGGAAGGCCAGATTATCCATAAATATGTGGACCAATTAAGAAAGAGAGAGACAAACCACCCAAGATTTGTTTCCACCAGCGATCATGACCGGGTCTGCATTTCCTGTTGACGATACACAACCCAGGAACGACATGTCTTATGTTCCTGTAAGCGTTGAGGATACAGGACTGCAAGTGCCCACCGAAGCACCTGATGTTCCAGCAATCCCGGAAAAGGAGATCCAAAACAAAAACAGAATTACCTGGAAAAACTCAGCAGATCTGGCAGCATCGGTGGAGAAGAAAAGAGTCGACGTTTCGAGTCCTCACGACCATTCAACAGAACTGGAAAAGGAGATGCCTGACAAAGAATCTGAAGTTGTGGAGCTGTGATGTTCCACACACACCAGGAAACCACCTGAAAGACTGAACTTGCAAATTCCTTACCCAGTGTAAATATTATGTTGTCTTGAAAAATATGTACTTGTAAATATATGTATAGCCAAGTTAAAGGGGGAGGAATGTAGTCATTATTGTTTTATTTAGTGTGTAATATACCTTTAAGAATAATACTGGTTAGGCAAGATCACATGATTTGTAGTAACCAATACGAGAGTAGCACCGGCTACCTCAGCAGTCAGTGCAGAGATGGAGTTGGAGTTGAAGGCACATGTATAGTCGCTGCTGAGCATATTGTAAATAAACTTAATGTTTCCACCCTAAGAAGTGTCTGCAGATCAACTCCATCACTAATAGTACAACTCGGCCACCCTACAACAAGGTTCAAGCCCGACTCTAGGGCTTGAGCACGAAAATCAAATCTGGCACTTTGGTGCAGTGCTGAGGAAATGCTGCACTGTCAGAGATGCAAGGCCCCATCTGCCCTCTCAGGTGCACGTAAAAGACCCCACGGCATTATTTTGAAGAGGAGCAGGGGAGTTATGACCAATATTTATCCCTCAATCAACAGCACAAAAAATAGATTATCTGACTGGTAACACACTGCTGTGGCTTTGTACATGTGATTTCTAATCAAACCAGCAAAGCAATTTAATACTCTTATTTTGGTAAAGTGGGAAAAAAGCTTGCATTTGTATAGCACTTAATCAGGTCGTTGGGATGTTCCAAAATACTTCACAATCGCCGAAATACTTATGCTTCTGAATGATGTTACAACGATGTGAGCAAAAACAGCACACAACACATAAGCAAGATCCAATAAACAGTCACCAGAGATAACCTGTTTTTAGAATGATGGCCAGAAAGGAGAACTCACTGTTTATCTCAATCATTTACGTCCACCTGAGCAAACAGGCAGACTCCCCGTTTAATGTCTCATCTGAAGCACGTAAAAGGTCATGTGCTCAAGCCCTGAGAGCTCCAGTCCTCCAACCCAATTCAGAGGAGATAGCGTTACCCACTAACACAAATCCACTGCAGAATAGTCATTCACTGACTGAAAATTGTCAGTTAGCAAATTACTGTGTCAAAACAAAATGCCACAGATATAGGTCAATGCACGTCTAAAGCAATTCACTACTGAAAGCACAAACATTTTGACATGAAATTAGTTTTATAAATGAAGGCATTATGAAAACCAAAAAGGAAACAATTTTCTTATAAAAAGCTCCAATTTCATTTTCATAGACCCCGGGGGTGACAAATTTTTTTTAAAATGGCGAACCTTGACAAGAAGCAAAGACACATTAAGGATTGATTGCAAACCTCACAAGGGACTTCCGAGCAGGGTGGTGGAAGTAATGGTGCTGCAAGTCGTGTACCAGACAATTAACAATTTCAGGTGTCGCGAGTAGGGAAGAGATGGTCTTTTTCTGGATGGAAAATCTTAGGTAGGTTAAAAATGAACAACTTCTTGATTTGAGAGTCAGAGGCCCTTCATGACATATAATTAATGCCATGTGTTGTAGGGTGGCCGAGTTGTACTATTAGTAACGGGGTTGATCTGCAGACAACTTTCTAAGTAGAAACATTAAGCTCATTTACAATATACTCAGCAGCAACTACACGTACTTTCAATTCCAACTCTATCTCTACATTGTCTGCTGCGGTAGCCCGCACTATTCCCCCATTGGTTACCACTGGTCATGTGATCTTGCCTAAGAAGTATTATTCTTAAAGGTACATTACACACTAAAAATCATAATTATCACATTCCTTCCCCTTTAACTTGGCTATAGATGTTATGCTTACAAGTACATATTTTTCAAGACAGCAAAATATTTACGCTGGGTAAGGAATTCACAAGTTCAGTCTTTCAGGTGGTTTCCTGGTACATGTGACACGTCGCAGCTCCCCAACTTCAGATTATTTGACAGGAGCCTCCTTTTCCGGAGTTGCCTGAACATCAGGTGCTTCAGTGGGCACTTGCAGCTCTGTATCCTCAACTCTTACAGGAACATAAGACATATCAGTCCTGGGTTAACTATCTTCAACAGGAAACGCTGACCCCTTCATGGTCACAGATTTGGCCTCTCCCTTCCTTAAATGGTCCACATGCTTATGGGTGATCCGGCCTTCCACATACACGTGATAAGACAGTGGTCAAGTCACCGCAATTATTTCACCCAGTAACCACTTTTGTCCTTCCCCGAAGTTTTTCACGTATACTGGCTCACCCACGGTAAATTTCCTCTTGCGACTATGCCAGTCATGTCTAGTTTCCTGGCTTCCTTGACTGCTTTCCACCTTTCCCTCTAATTAAGCAGCTCAATCTCGTCCTGATACAGCATTTCAACAGTAACTCCGCAGGCATGGCACTTGTTATGTGAGGGGTAGTCCTGTAATCAAAAAGAAAGCGTGCTAGCTTGGTTGCCAAGGTATCATCAGTTAGCTTTTTCATGCCAGCCTTGAACGTTTGAATTGCCCTTTTGACCAGTCTGTTTGAGGAAGGGTGGTACAGTGAAGGTGTTACATGAGTGATACCATTGAGGCAGTTAAGCCGACTACTTCTGGTAGTACATGAATGGCAAAACTCTGACCTAGTTTCTCAATTGTAGCGGCCGATGTTGGTGACTTCACCTCATATATGTCCAACCATTTTGAATGGGCATTGACAATGAGCAGAAACATTGTTCCCACGAAAGGTCCAACGTAGTCAATGTGTAACCGCACCCAGCGTCTACTTGGCCACTCCCATGGGTGTAACGGAGTTGTCATTGGCAACTTTTGCAGTTGCTGACATTGCACACAATGCTTTACCATACTCTCTATTTCGCCATCCATCCCTGGCCACCATAGGTAGCTATGTGCTATGTACTTCATTTGGGAAATTCCTGGATGGGAACTGTATAGTTCAACTAAAAGAGGCTCCCTTCCCTTTGGAGGAACTATCACTCGTGCTGCCCACAATAAGATGCCATCCTGGCTGGTTATTTCATGTCTTCTGTTGAAGTACGGTTTCATTTCATCAGACACGAGCTCCTGTGATCAACCATGTAGCACTTTTTCTTGTACCTAAGATAGGACTGGGTCACGACTTGTCCAGTCTCTGATCTGTCGAACACATACCGGCGAGGAATCTACAAAATTTAAAAGTAAAACAAGTTCCTGTGAAATTGGGATGCGCTCATCATTTTCTTGTTAAGACGAATGACTAAGGGCATCGGCATTTGCGATTTGATTGCTAGGCCTATGTACAACAGTATATTTGTATGCTGCCAGAATTAAGGCCCTATTAGTACTTTTGTGCCTTCTTTCTAGCGCAGACTTCAATCTCAGCCTTCTCTCTGATTTCAATACTAGCCGGGCTTCTCTCAGATACAAGCTCAACTTGTCCGAGCTTAGTGGCTGAATCTCCCAAAACTTCTTTATCGGTCTGCTTCTTGGAAAATTATGCGACTTTTGCTTGCAAAGCCTCTTTGACTTAATTTAGATGAGTCATCAGCTCTTCCATCACTTTTTTGTATTTGTTTGGTGCCTCCTGGAAAATTGAACGTTGTTGTGTCTTCTCTGCCAACTCATTCTTCAATTTACTCAGAGAAGTGCTGAATTCTTTCTGTTTCTTTTCATACTTATCCAGAGGTACAAGCTTTGACTTGAGGTAATCTTGTAGTGTGTGTGAAGGTCTTTCAATAGGTTTTCTTTTTCCCTTCGAAAGGTTGCTCACCTCGTCTCAAACTCTGTCATCAAGCAGAGTCTCTTCGAGTTTCTTCTGCTGTTCTTCTAGGTTTTGACTTAAGACAGCCTGCATTTCTTCAGGTCGTTGAGTCCTTACACACTCATTTTTCAAAACAGGAATGCTTCCAGCTTCCTTTTGGAATCCTCAATGGCCCATCAAGGTTGATTTACCCTGGCCAATTTCACCCTAGAAGGCTTGGTCCTCTGCCTCTCAATACCAACACTGGTAGCTTTGTGGATTGACTTCCATAATGGACAGTTACTCTGCTTATGCCTTTTACTTGAATGTCTTCACCTGTAGATGTTTTTAGTTTGGTGGCTGTTTGTTCTAAGCTTAACTGATGTTCACCATTATTCAAATATCTGAAGGTATGTTCCCCAATTACTGTAGTGGGAGCTCTTGTGTCTAGTTCCATTTTAACAGGTTTGCCATTTACTTTCACTGTGACAAACATTGGTTCTGTCTTTCCAACTTTCAGATTAACCAAGAGTAAATGTCAGAATTTTCTGTTTCAGGCTCTTCCACATTGTAGATTCGACTAGGCTTCTTCTTTTGTTTACAAGCCTGCTTGAACCTTTCCTTGCATTGCCTCATTATATGCCCATTTCTGTGCCAATTGTAGCATTCGATTTTTTAAACTGCCAATCACTAAAAACTCATTGCTTCCACCTCTACTAAAATTATTTTAAATTTTGCTGCTAAGTTATTTTTCTTCATTCTTCGGCCAGCGGGGTCTGTTTCCTGCTTCTTGACAGAGTCTCGCTTTTTTGTGCCACTTTTACTTGAGGTTTTCCGCCCGATATGAAGGACGGCGCCATTTTGCACACCCTGTACTGCTTTTGAATCTCTTACTGCGCTTTCCATGGCCAGCGCTATCTCTAGCACCTTCTTAAAATCCAGATTCACTTCGGACAATATTATTTTCTGAATAGTGTCCTCCTTTTCACCACACACTAAATCAAGCCCCCCCCACACCCCCCCCAACCCCAAGTTTCCCATCGAGATTGGGTCACCTTTTTATCAGCCTAGAGGGAATTTTTTTTATTCACTCACGGGATGTGGGCTTCGCTGGCTAGGCCAGGATTTATTGCCAAACCCCAGTTGCCCTTGAGAAGATGGTGGTGAGCTGCTGTCCCTGTGGTGTAGGTACACCCACAGTTTAGTTATTGAGGGAGTTCCAGGGTTTTGACCCAGCGACAGTGAAGGAATGGTGATATATTTCCAAGTCAGGATGGTCAGGAGTCAGGAGGACTGAGTTTGAACTCTTCTCCCAGTTTTGGCAGACTCCACAAAGCTGATGTCTGTTCCAAATCATTGTTTTGCATTTTGTAAAAATAAAAAACACAGATTTCTGAGAGTCTGCCTTGCTGACAATACCAAAATGGTATGCGGCACCTTTAATGGGCAAGCAGTTTATTTGGCTGTCAGAGCCTTACAAGATATTTGGGACTGCTGCTCCTAACACCTGTTTCAAGATGGCGGCTTACCCGAAAGGCAGACTAAAGTGGGATTGCAACTTAAGACTCCCCCCCACCTTGGCCACCTCAGAGGCTCTTCAGCATCTGATGTGTTTGAGGAAATTCATCCCCTGGGTGTTACAGCAATAGTTCTGTGATAAA
Organism: Cetorhinus maximus; assembly: GCF_964194155.1. Classification (NCBI taxonomy): domain Eukaryota; kingdom Metazoa; phylum Chordata; class Chondrichthyes; order Lamniformes; family Cetorhinidae; genus Cetorhinus; species Cetorhinus maximus. The sequence goes on along the minus strand of NC_135897.1, from coordinate 84,202,991 downwards.
ATATGGGCAGGAAACAACAAATTTAAAACTTTGTGAACCAACCCAACAGATCTGACTGATATGTGTGCTAGGTAAACAGGAATGTCCTTTAACCATTTTCCCTAAAAAATTTTAAAAAACAATTAAAAGTTTCAGAAGGTTCAAAAAGAACCTAAATAGGATTTGCCAGGTCTACCGTGAGGAGGAGAAGACGCTGCCTTTTGCTTTGTGATGAAATTGCGCATTCATTAAATAACTCTGGCTTCCTGCAAGTCACTTAGATCTATTTATATTAGTAAATTTGCATTTTCTGCAGATATTAAGAACACAAGAAATAGGAGCAGTGGACCATACAGCCCGTTGATTCTGCTCCGTCATTTAATACAATCATGGCTGATCTTTGGTCTCAACTCCACTTTCCTGCCTGCTCCCCACAATTTACTGATTCCCTGAGGGACCAAACATCCCTCAATCTCAGTTTCAAACATCTTCAATGGCAGAGCATCCACAACCTTCAGGGGTAGACAATTCCAAAGATCCACAATCCTCTGAGAGAAAAAATTTCTCCTCATCTCAGCCCTAAAATGATCAACTCCTTATCCCAAGACTGTGCCCCTGTGTTCCTCGATTCCCCACTCAGGGGAAACAACCTCTCTGTGTCTATCCTATCAAACCTCTTCAGAATCTTACTGTTAAAAATGTGATTACAAGAAGATTGAGTGTGACTATAACAAATGCATATCAGCTTCAGTTGTTAAGATTAAATAAAACCTGGAGGAAAGGCCTTCACTTATCCCAGGGTCAATTTTCCAATAATGCTTTTCTTCCCTATTATTGGGCACAGCAAGATAACTTCTATCCCTACTCTACATGAACTGCCCTAAAGCGAGTTCAGCATTACAATACGATATATCAGACATTTTTATTTCAATAGGTAAATTATTGCATAAGCATAATGATTTTCCCTTGACAGTCACAAACTTCCTACACCCAAAACATCAATTCCAGGCCACTTATAAACCCTTCTTACATAACTGATAGAAGGTGTGCATTATCAGTCTGGTCAAGACTCTGCATCGAGAGCTCTCTGCCCCCACAGCAGCAGAGTCAAGGCTAGCAATTGATAGTAGGTGTCATCAGCAGGGTTACTGTCGTAATTATAGTTCCGAGAAACGTAGGACTGTAGCTTTATGAACAATCCTGTGTTGTAAGATCACATGATCTATGTAAACCTATCAGTTAGCAGCGTGGGGGACCTCTAGGTCAGAGTTCTTCTTTAGTTATAAAATTAGATGCATACATGTAGCTGTTGCTGCTGTCTCATAAATAAAGTTCAATGTTTCCACCAAGAAAAGTTGCCTGGAAAATTGACTCTATAGCAGTTATCCAGCGACAGTACTCCACAATATCTTGCTTACCGATGTCCAGTTTAGATTCCGCTAGGACTACTTGGCTCCTGACCTCATTGGTCCAAACATGGACAAATTAGTCAAATTCTAGAGGTGAGGTGAGCACCTTGACATCAAGGCAGCATTCGACTGAGGAACCCTAACAAAACTGGAGTCAATGGAAATCAGGGGAAAACTCTCCGCTGGTCGGGGACATATCTAGCACAAAGGAAGATGACTATGATTTTGGAAGCCAATCATCTCAGCCTCAAGACATTGCTGCAGGAGTTCTTTGTATTATGTCCTAGGCCCAACCATCTCCAGCTGCTTCAATGACCTTCTCTCCATAAGGTCAGAAATAGGGATGTTTGTCAATGATTGCACAACTTTCAGCGCCATTCCTCAGATAATGATGCAGTGTTTGCCTACATGCAGTAAGACCTGGACAACATTCAGGCTTGTGCTGAAAACTGGCATGTTATATTCACACTGCTCAAGTGCTGGGCAATGACTAATTCAAAACAGGAGAATCTAGTAAAATCTACCCCAATCCCCTCCCCACACCCTACCTTTGACATTCAATGACATTAACAACATCAAATCCCCAATTAAATAATAAATCTGGAATTAAAAGCTAATCTCAGTAATGGTGACCATGAAACCATCACCAATTGTCATAAAAACCCATCTGGTTCACTGATGTCCTTGAGGGAAGGAAATCTACCATGCTTACTTTGTCTGGTCCACTTTTGAACCCAGACCCACAACAATGTGGTTGACTCTTAATTGCCATCTGAAGTGGCCCAGCTGTATAAAACTGCTACTGCAGCAACTCTCCAAAGCTTCGGTAGCAACACCTTCTAAACCCACGACCTCTACCACCTACAAGGACAAAGGCAGCAGACACATGGGAACATCACCACCTGCAAGTTCCCCTCCGAGGCACACACCATCCTGACTTGGAAACATATCCGCCACTCCTTCACTGTCACTGGGTCAAAATCCTGGAACTCCCTCCCTAACAGCACTGAGGGTGTATCTACACCACAGGGACTGCAGCAGTTCACCACCACCTTCTCAAGGGCAATTAGGGATGGGCAATGAATCCTGGACCTTGCCAGTGAGGCCTACAATTTATTTATTTTTTTTAATTCCGCAGGGAAGGAGAAAGTACATCCACATGCCAGCACTCTGATGCACTGCAACTTACAGGAACTGCACCATCATAGTCTCCCTGTCCTCCATTTTCAATTTTGCCTTCCCCTGTCCCAAGTGCCAGTTTGTATCCTGTTTTCATGTTTTTGCTTTCAGAGCTTATCTTTATTCTCCTATTAACACATACTCTGGACCAATACTTTGTTTCTTTACTACAGCCATTACCACGCCCTTTGTCTTTTGTTCCACGGCATCAGTGGCATTTAGTCTCCTTGACCTCTAATCTATCTCTGACCTTCCCTTTTGTTCCACCTGACCCCCGCTTCCCTCTTTTTCAACAGCATAAAAACCCATCACATTTCTGCCTCTGAGTCATATTGGACTTGAAGCATTAACCTTTCTCTCTCCACAGATGCTGCCAGAACAGCTGAGATTTTCCAGCACTTTGTTTCTATTACGTCCTCTCTAGATTCAGGTAACCTGGTCCTTTTGGATCTTTATTTCTTTCAGAAGCTTCTTGAAACAGCAAAAACAAACTTCTCATACTCCAGTTTCCTCTGGCACACCCGCAACGCCTCCTGATTATCTTTCCCATTGTATATTACCAGCTTATTCTCGATCCTCTTTTCTCCCCACCTCCCAGTTTTCACCACTGCCAATCTCGCCTCTCGTTTCCTCTCTACCAGCAGTTGGTTTGCCCTACCTTGGACATCGTCAAGGTGTTCCAGTATTAACTCACAGCTCATCCCATTTCTCCGATCCTTGCACCTCATCAACAGAAACGGAAATTTGATGTTGGATTTCCCTGGACCTCCTCTGTGCACTAATTCGGACTGCTAACTGCTTCAGAAGTGGAGCTTTAACCACAATACCCAAAGCGCATGAATGAGATAACATGGCAATGGTGAGATGCAGATGAATAAACTTTGAATGGGGAACCACCGACGTTTTTACACTGCCCTATCCCTTCCTCCATTCAACCCCCCCAGCATCTCTGGTGCCTTTCAGTGCACCAAACAACATTTACTAAATATTAAAAACTATTTTCAAAGTAATAAATCATTTCAAACAAAGCACATACAAAACACTAATTAGACTAGCTTTGCGCTTCATAACAAATTCCCTTAAAGATGCACTTCCTTGATAGATTGGTGAGGTGCAGCCAGCCATATCACAGCTGAACGTGTACAGGATAAGTAGCAAGCACTGTACCGAGAGATAGTGTTCGTCTTGCTGCTGTGCTACACTGATGTTTGATAAACAACAAAAAATATCACCTCTTTTGGCAATGAGTGCAAAGCTTTTATTTTTCCTTCCAACTTGTAACAGAAATTTTAGTGAGAAAGGCTGCTTCAAGAATAAGCTCCAGATATTTAAATGAGAATCCAATTGAAATTAAAACACAGTTGTAGCGACTTGAAAGCGCAAGTTGTAATTCGGCTGCATTCCTCTTTACTGTGATTGCAATTTATTACAGCTGCTGCTTCAGCATAGATGCAAAAGGTCGCACGCCATCATGTCTCCAACATAACGCAGACATCACACTCACTAGCAGAATGAGTTTCAACCACATTAGAGTCGGGGCAAATCTGGTGCACTCCAAATGGAAGGCAGGCAATGAATTGTTAAATTTAATAAACAGTAAAATACAAAAAGACTGGCAGATACTAATGGATGGGATTGCTCCTTTAATGGTGCTTTTATAATACCATGCCAGCTTCACAAGAGCAACACTGCAGTGGTCCCTTGCCAGGCCTGTTTATAATTCCTTCCCACATCATTACCCATCAGATACTGAGCAGAAAGGGCCAATGCATTAGTGCACAAGAGCATCACGCACTAAGCAAAAAACAGGTCTGCACTGTCACTGATAAAAGAAAATTGTGCAGTTTATAACTTCCAGCTGTCAGCCATATCTCAGTGGCAGCGCTTTTGCTTTAGAGTCAGAGGTAGTGGGTTCAAGTCCTACCCCAGGGATGAGCACAGAATCTAAACTGACACCTCAGTTCGAAACTGAGGGAGCTCTTCACTGTCAGAGGTGCCATCTTTCAGATAAGATGTTAAATCAAGGCCCCGTCTGATCGCCCAGGGGGAACGTAAAAAATTTCATGGCACCGTTTCGAAGAAGAATGGAGGAGCACTCGCCAGTGTCCCGGCCAACATTTTTTTATCCCTCAACCAATATTACCAAAGCATATCTTCTGGTCATTATCTAGTTAACGTTTGCGGGACTTGACTGTACACAAATTGACCACCACATTTCCCATGTTACAATGGTGGCAATGTTTTTGTTGAAGCAGTATTCCATTGGCTGAAAAGCACTTTGGAACATTTTGAGGCTGTGAAAGACAATATCTAAATGGTTACTGAAAGAGAGATTTGCAAAGTAGATATCAAGACAACCTACAAACAGATGGATAGAAACAGTCTTTTGCGACCTTGTACATATTCAGGAACACAGCTGGGGGTGGGGGGGGTGGTGGTTTAGTTAATCAAAGTGATGCATTATAGAAGTTAACTTGATTGGTTTCGAGTCTGGGGAGGGAAATTTCCTACAGATCTTCTAGAAATTAGTAGCAATTTTTTCACTGTTTCTCTTAATCTCTCTTTCCCCCCTCCCAGAGTTAGCTCTATTAGCATTTGGAAAGGATAGCGAGCATGGATGTGCACAATGCTCGTCTCTCACTCATTTGTGCATAGCAACACGTTGGGCATAAAATACTTCAAGACATCCTGGGGATGCAATCAGAGGCTTTATTCTTGCAAACCACAGCTGTTTGCCTCTAGCTACACTTTTACAATGTAAAATCTTAAGGGAAGTTGAGCAGCTTTCCTTCAGGACATCCAAATGAGTGCGTATCTATAAAATCTACCCTTCTGAAGAAATAGGTTGGCCACAATGGTGAACCTAGTGGTCACCTGGCCCTGAGGAAGACCATCAAGCTCAAAATGTCCCATTGGCTATATTCCCACAAACAACAATTACCCAATAATGCCCATCAAAAAATCTTTGGCTTCACTTTAAGTTTTCCAGCTTTATTTATTTATTTAATTATTTGTTCTCAGTACAATTCGAATAACTTGCCATCAAATTTGGTTTTCAAACAACGGCTAGAATCAAATATGAATAAAATTTCCAGAACTTCATGCAAAACAGTATTTAAACTTATTCCGTGGCCATCAGTCCGTGGTCCTAACCATTGTCCATTATAACAACATGCGTCATTATTTGAGTGTTTACCCCCATCTCCAGGATTATAGCTCTAATGAATGCAATGTCACCCACTAAGGGTACAATGAATTTTTTTTTAAAGAGTTTATTCAAAACAAGCTGACTGTGTCTATTTCAGGGAAAATAGATGGTAAAGTACGTCACACTGCAGAAACCCTTTAAATCTTCATGATACTGACAAATTGTGAGAGGGATTTCAATCAAAGGCCGACGTAACTTCATTTGATGTGGAATGCAGCTTGCCCCCAGTTCGCAAATCAGCCATTCTGCAAGGTATTTCCTACCGATGCAACAGAAGAAATCGATCCTTAGGCGAGCACCGTTACAGCATTTGGGACACTAAGATATCGCATGTCCTGTTGTTTTCACTTTGTAGCACAATTTACAAACCCGCTGCTTTACGTTTACTACACTTCTGGACCATTTGAAGAGCTGCTGAGGGCAGGTCATTTACACCGACTCTACTCAGATCATTCGAACAGCAAGAGGAGTGCAGGCAACCAAAGTAATGCTCATTATGTACTTAGAGTAAACTCGCAGCATGTAATGCTAGTTGCAAAAATATGGGCTTTTAAAAAAAGGTCAACCTTAGTGCAGCAGATTGCAGATCCCACTATCTAGTCACGACAACTGGAGTGATAGTAAGGGGCCAACAGGAGGAGGGTGATTATTTTCACAAGGCACTCCAATGGAAGCAGCTCATGGACAGGACTACAAATTCAGAGTAAAGATCGTTTGAAGGGGCTCGTCAGTGTAAACTCCGAAAGCCTGTTTTCCTTGGCTGAGAAATCGGAGACACACACTCAGGATAAGGGGCTGAGATGAGAAATTTCTTCACTCAGATGGTTGCGAGTCTTTGGAATTCTCTACCCCAGACAGTTGTGGATGCTCCATCGTCAAATAATAAGGTCAAGCTGGACAGGCTTTTGGTATTTCGGGGAATCAAGGGATAAGGGGAGTAGACAGGAAAATGGAGTTAAAGCCCAAAATCAGTCATGATCATATTGATTGACTAGCCGGCTTGCTTCAGGCATAGCAATTTTGTTTCTGCAGCAGAAGGTTGCATTCATCCTCTGTACCAGGAGCTTGAACTTAATCTAGGTCAACGGGTCAGTGTTGTACTGAGCAAATACTGCTTTATTGAAGGTCATTCTCCAGATAAGGTTAAGCCAAAATCCTGTCTACCTGTTCTACTGGATCAAGCATTAAAGATCCTATGGCACTGTTCAAGGAGGAAGAGGAAAAGTGTCCTGATCAAAATTTTCCACTGTCCCTTCCCTCAATCAAAGCCGCAAAATGTGATTTTGTTCGGTCACTCAGCTCTAGGTGACAAAATCTTGATGTGCACAAGACAATTATCACTTTTGCCTACGTAACAGGTCACTACACTGAGGGGCTTATTACTCCTTGCTGACTTACACTGGCTCCCAATTCCACCAGCATCTTGAATTTAAAACTCACATGTTTGCGTCCAAATCCCTCCATGGCATCACTCCTCACAGGGTTAATAACCTTCCTCTTACCAATATGTTGAGCAGAGGGTCTTGTGGACTGCACATCAATACAGCACTGTTAAGACTACATCATACAGGATGAAACTAACAGTCAAGCCTAGATACAAGCATTATAGGAAATATGAGCAGGAGTAGGCCATTCGGCCAATCGCGCCTGCTCTGCCATTCATTTAGATCATGACTGATCATCTACCTGAACGTCATTTTTCCTACTACCTCCATATGCCTTGATGTCATTAGTATCCAGAAATCTATCGACTTCTGTCTTGAACATGCTCAATGTTTGAGCTTCCACAATCCTCTGGGGTAGAGAATTCCAAAGATTCACCACCCTCTGAGTGAAGAAATTTTTCCTCACCTCAGTCTTAAATGACCTGCCCCTTATTCTGAGACTGTGTCCCCTGCTTCTAGACTTACCAGCCAGAGGAAATATCCTATCAACATCTACCCTGTCACACACTGTAAGAATTTTGTAAGTTTCAAAGAGATCATCTCTCATTCTTCAAAACTCTAGAGAATACAGGCCCAGTTTCCACAATCTCTTCTCAATTATAATTGCATAAAAGCAAAGAATATAGCAATGCAATGCTCAATTTGCCAAAATATTTCATTTAAATGAAAATACGAAGTCCAAGTTCTGACAAGGCTTCTTCAGAATCTTTTAACAAAGCCTTTAATGAACATCACATCAATACTGCAGCTTCATGGAGCTCTTATCATTGTCACAACCTAGTTAAAGGCAGCCAAAAAGAGATCTGAACACCCCAAGATAGCTAACCTTATACACATGTGGCTTTCTATGAAGGGGAGGGTATCTTATTAGCAGAACACTCCAGATTAAAGCAGTTCTTTCCCACTAGGCACACAAACACATTAATTTTACTGTCCAATTAGATATAGGTCGAATAGCCATGGATGTCTGTTGCTTTCATGTTTCTTTGCCCCCTGACTTGTACATCAATAGCTGTGCTCCCAAGGATAACTCCAGCCTATCTGACAGATGCCTGTAAGTTTTTGAATGTCGCTGTGGTAAAGGTACTCTCACTGTACTGTTAGGGACAGAGTTACAGGGTTTTGACCCGGTGATACAGCAACCACCCGTTTTAAGTCATTCTGCTTTAACATTGTGGATGATAACAGGGTCGGTATGTGTACTTAATGGCAGGATTTCAGTTTTAATGTTGCTTCACACCAGGCTGATGTAACACATGACCCCCATCGGCGTCATTTTTGGAGCAACCTTTTCTAATTGTCGCTTCCCTCCCTGACTCTCCCGCTCACCGACCCTGCCACTCCTCGACCTTTCCCCACTCGTTGCTTCCCTCCCCGACCCTCCCACTCACAGCTCCTCTCACTGCCACGCTCGTTTCTCCCTCTGCCGAGCCCTTGCTCACAGCGAGGGGGCAGGTGGGATCACCGAGCTCAAGGGTCAGCGAGCGAGAGCGGCAATGAGCAGGGGGTAAGTAGAAAGAGTTAGCATATTTCCTCTGTATTTTTTAATTTATTTTAAAAGTTATTTCATATACAAATATGGGAATTTAGGAATATGCAGTATTTCAACTTACAGGGTATAAGGTTTTTTTTTATCCTGCTGGGAAAGGTTCTACAGAATCTAACTACAGCTTTTACATTGGTCGTAATGGGAAAAGGTGATTTGCTTTACATTGTTTCATTTAAAGTTGCACTTTTCAAGAACACAGCTACAAAAGGTGAGTGAGGAATTAATGTATATGTTCAAATTGGAATGCTGTGCAAGGTAAGCTTGGAGGTGATGGTGTTCCCATTGCTGCCTCGCTATTCTAGGTGGTGGACATCACAGTTTGGGAGGTTCTTGCATGAGACATTATGCATGGAGGAATGGATGGTTAGTGTAGTATAAGGCTCTGGCACATATCGGGTTTACATGGGACTGAGTACAGTACTGCTCACACAGTGACGTAAGAGAACACATAGCTCGCACCTTGGGGTCAGTCGAGTGTTGGACAGAGCCATTTGTACATGCAAGTATGGAGACAGCTCCTAACTTGAACCCTTTACTGTATACATATATGTACACGGCTCTTGTAGTTAATAAATACATACAGATAACCTACTTAAAACTACAAAGCTTCCGTTAAAACCTACTGAATGGTATCCAGCATCCTAGAACAGTTCGGGAGGTGGCCGTCTAATGCAAGTTATCCTTTGGAACCAATTATACCTGCAGCGTTGCTGTGCAATGAACAAGGACAAAACAGTGTTCAGCCCATGGAAATGTATTCACTTCCACTAAAAATACGCCAAATAACAATCACTTATTTTAAGGTGGCGCATAATGTTAGACTGCACATTTGAACTGAAATTATTACAAATACAACCTCTGGCCAATTTAACCAGCAGGCTAAATATCATGACAACGTTAGCCACAAATTCTCCCCGGAACGCCCAATGGCTCAGTGGACCGAGTCATCATTTTACACTGTGGGTACTGCCAAGTTTGATTGCTGGCCCTGTACTAAATTGAGTTCTTAGCTGAGGCAGTGATCAGGGCTATATTATTACCACTCCAATCTTTTTCCACAGTTTCAGTTTTAATCCAACACAGGAAAGTATGTGCCATGGCAATTCAAGTGACAGATCTAACCACAATACTGTTAAGGTTCTGAAGATTAGAAGTACCCAAATTGTAGCTCCTAAAGCCCAGGCACCCCAGCACACCAAGCCAAAGCAATTCCATTCTATTTGCACTTCTATTTCTTACTGCCTGGTCTGTTCTGTTTGAATTTCTCAGGCCTGGGCAAGAGGTCTGCTCCTATAGCCGTTGCCTTCCTAGTGGACAAATCCTGTACCAGAAACACCAAGTAACAGCAACTTGAGATGTATGAAAATTAATCAGAAGATAAGTTAAACTTTAGGAAAGACAGCCCCATCAACCTCCCAACTCCGAGGATCCAGGGTACGCAACTAAGCAGATGCAAAGGCAAAAATGACTGCATGCTCCTGCTTGCTGAACGAAACAGAATCGTACATCGTAGGTGACCATTTGGCCCACTGTGCTTGTGCCAGCCCTTTGAAAGAGCTCTGCAATTAGTCCCACTCCCCTTCCCTTTCCTCAAACCCCTTTTCCCTGCCCTTGTGAACTTCCCTTTCCCAACTCATCCCCCACCACCACTGCCAGAGTGCAGTATATTTCCTGATCACAAAGTTTTGAATGACAAAAAAAAAACAACCCGGAATGGAGAAATGCGACTTGGGGATGTTAAATGGAGGCGATTTACTCAGACTGGAAAAATGGGACGAGTTATTTTCCTCGATATTCTCGGAGCCTGAGTTGAAATCCATTTTTAAAAAAAGCAGGTGCTGGAATCTGACAAGAGAACTTACAATTGTTCAAATTCTGAGCTGCTTGGTTAAGAGAAAAACTTTCCCACTGGCAGGAGGGTTGGTAACGAAGGGATAGAGATTTAAGATGATTGACAATAAAGCCTGGGAGGAGATGAGGGGAAATATTTTCAGAGTTATGAGCTGGGATGCACTACATGGAAGGGTGGTGGAAGCTGATCCAATGCTAACATTCCAAAAAAAGGATTTGGATGTAAACTTGAGAAGAAAAGGAAGGCATGGCAATAGGAAAGAGTCGGGGAGTGGAGCTAATTGGATAGTTCTTTGAAAAGAGCTGGCACAAGTACAATGGGCTAAATGGCATCATTCTGTACTGTCTGGCTCTATGATTAGCTTAAAAACAAAAAGCTAAAAGCTACTGCGGATGCTGGAAATCCAAAACAAAAACAGAATTACCTGGAAAAACTCAGCAGGTCTGGCAGCATCGGTGGAGAAGAAAACAGTTGACGTTTCGAGTCCTCATGACCCTTCGGCAGAACTGAAGTTTAGTTAGGAGAGGGGTGAAATATAAGCTGGTCTAAGGTGGGGGGCAGGGGGAGAGAGAAGTTGAGGGTGGGGTGGTTGTGGGGACAAGCAAGCAGTGATAGGAGCAGATAATCAAAAGATGTCACAGACAAAAGGATCAAAGAGGTGTTGAAGGTGGTGATATTATCTAAGAAAAGTGCTAATTAAGAATGGATGGCAGGATACTCAAGGTACAGCTCTAGTGGGGGTGGGGTGGAAAGACTAACAAAGTATTAGTTGTAGATTTAAAAATAATGGAAATAGGTGGAAAAAGAAGAATCTATATAAATTATTGAAAAAAAAGGGAGGGGGAAGAAACGGGGTGGGGATGGGGGGAGGGGGAGTTTAAGATCTAAAGTTGTTGAATTCAATATTCAGCCCAGAAGGCTGTAAAGTGCCTAGTCGGAAGATGAGGTGCTGTTCCTCCAGTTTGCGTTGGGCTTCACTGGAACAATGCAGCAAGCCAAGGACAGCCATTCCGTAGGGATCATTCCCTCCGGGACACCCTGGTCCACTCCTCCATCACCCCGTACTCCTCAACCCCCACCTATGGCACCTCCCCATGCCCACGCAGAAGATGCAACACCTGCCCCTTCACTTCCTCTCTCCTCACCATCCAAGGGCCCAAACACTCCTTTCAAGTGAAGCAGCATTTCACTTGCATTTCCCCCAACTTAGTCTACTGCATTCGTTGCTCCCAATGCGGTCTCCTCTACATTGGAGAGACCAAACGCAAACTGGGCGACCGCTTTGCAGAACACCTGCGGTCTGTCCGCAAGAAAGACCCAAACCTCCCTGTCGCTTGCCATTTTAACACTCCACCCTGTTCTCTTGCCCACATGTCTGTCGAAACGTCAACTGTTTTCTTCTCCACCGATGCTGCCAGACCTGCTGAGTTTTTCCAGGTAATTCTGTTTTTGTCTATGATTAGCTTGTCTGTTCTCTCTGCAAGAGGTGACTGACCTGCTGAGTGTTTGCCGCATTTTTTGTTGTTTCCACGTACACTTTGTCTTTCAGCAATCTCACCATCTTTGCATCTACTTTTTCCCCCCGAAAGCTATTATAAGTTTTAGCGTTGCAATCTAATTCTCAACAATGGAATTTCTAAACTAATTATACAGCAGCTGGGTTAATCTTGAATTCCTAACTTTCAACTTGAACCGACAAGGCAGTATACATTCATTTTAATAAAGGCCAAATCCAATCCTGACCACAGATAATCCTTGGAGCAGAATTTAGCCCACGTCGGGGGGGGCTCGGTCGGGAAGATGACCACCGCCCGCGATCGGGGCCAGATCGCAACTTCGTGCTGGTGGGCCAATTAAAGCCCGCGAAACGCGAGCAGCAGTGCTCACGCTGCCCGTGAAGTCGGGGGGGGGGGGGGGAGGAGGCCGAGTGGGCTGAGCACGAACTTCGCGTGTGCGCGCGCGCGCGAGTGAGCGCTTGAAAATCTCCTGAGGCACGGAGCTGCCTCAGGGAGATGAAGCAAAGAAAATAAAAACGTAATAAAACATGTCCACTCATGCGACTCTTGTCACAGGAACAGGGACACATTATTAGTCAAATTGTAAAACTTTTTATTTTATTTTTATTTGCTTTTGGAAACCTCATCCCGCTCGTGGATGAGGTTTCCAGAAAAACGCAAAGGCCCGCTTGGTCTTTTCTCCTGCCCGCCAGCCGTAAGGTTGGACGGGCGGCGAAAAATTTAACTTAATTGATTCTTTAATGGTCTTAACGGGCCTTTTAATTGTCAGCGGACGCTCTGCCGCCTCCAGCGAGCACCCGCTGACTGAACTATCGCGCAACTGCTCGGCCGACGTCAACGTGTGTCATTTCACGTTCGAGCCAATCGGGCGCGCGCCTGCTCCACTGAGCTAAACATTTTGCCCTTGGGAGTCACAGGCTACATACTTCAAGCTCAACAATAAGCGGTGAGACTGCTTTCTTTAAAAAAAACAAGTTCAGTGCGTTGCAGATTAAGAGAATTTCAGGGTCTTGGATTACAGCAGTCTGGAGAAGGGCACTAGCATAGAAACATCAGCATACACAAGAGAAAACCATTGCAGCCACGAGCAAAAACAAAGAAGGAATTTAATGCCCTTCATGACAGGGTGAGGAAAATGACATGTCAGCTTTCCAAAACAAAAAGGCGTCGTAAGGCATAATGCGATAAAATTTCACGGTGAAACAAGTTAACTGTGGCCATCTTCCCTTCAGCAAAAAAAAGAGTCATTTGAAATGATTCTGAAATTAAAATTCTTACTAAAAGAATAATGGTTTTCAATGCATTTGCTAAATCTCCACCGGTTAAATGTTACTTAGGAAGGTCATGTAGCCTTATCGGGAGATGGTGACGTAGTGGTAATGTCACTGGGCTAGTAACCCAGAGGCCCAGGCTAATGCTTTGGGGACATAGGTTCAAATCCCACCATGGGAGCTGTTGGAATTTAAATTCAATGAATTAAAATGTGAAATTGACCACGAAACTGTCATAGATTGATGCAAAAACTCATCTGGTTCACTAATGTCCTTTAGCGAACGGAATCTGCCAACCTTACCTGGTCTGGCCTACATGTGACTCCAGACCCACAGCAATATAGTTGACTGTTAAACTGCCTGCTGAAATGGCCTAGTAAGCCACTCATTTGTGGCAATTAGGTATGGGCAACAAATGCTGGCCTTGCCAGCGACCTCCACATCCCCTGAAAGAATTTTTTTTTTTTAAAAAGCCAACCTTCGCTCATCCATCTCAGAATACCCAGGGTCACCCTCAACACAGCTACCAGCTTTTTCTAAAAAGACACCAAGGTTTTTGACTCCACTGCCCCCAAAGTCACAGAGAATGGTTCACACAGTTGTGGATAAAGGGCTTTAATTGTCCAACAGTTCATTTGTGTTCGAGCGCAGTTACAGAGCTGATATTCTGCAACCCAAAAGGTAAGAATTTTCAAAATACATCTCCTGCCATGGTAATGCTCTCATTCAAAGCTTCAGGTTATACTACAGATGCTCAGGTGCATCCATGGGCTGCGTCTTGGAAAAGGGGCCTTGATATCCAGAAGATTTAATACATTTTTTTATTGTAAAATAGGACAAATGCTAATCGGTAACATTCTCCACTGGAAGAGCATAGAGTGTTCTAATTAGCCATAGGATCCCAGCCTGGGTGTGAGTAAGCCAGTTAAGGACCAAAATAGTGTCACTAACCTTAATATCTCCATCATATTAGGTATGAAAGAACAGTTTGCAAATGCCAAGGCAGCCCAAATGGACAGATTTCCCTACTCTCCTTGTAAAGATTTGGATGCGGTAGGGGAGTGAAAATAGAGCATACAGCCCTTTAGCTCTTTTGCAAAGCCCTTGCATCAGATTAGAACTCTGGTGACGAGAATATACTGTTCATGCCCAAGTACAAGTGTTGAAAGTTGTTTTGATGAAGCTAACCATTAATACGCATCCCAATAGATTCAAAAGCCTGAACTAACAAGTGGTGCAGGATTTCAAAGACTAAGCCAAGAGGGAGGAAAAAGCTGTTAGTTTCAGACAAAGAAACATCTATAATGCAACTCTGTTGTTACGGTACAGTAACCAGTCTTTATTATTTTAGCATAAAAGTTAAAAATTTAAATTCATTCCTTTCCCCCAACCAGCAAGTGAATATTAACATCCAATAGCGACTTGAGCCCAAAACCTTTTTTTTTTGCTTCTTTAATTATTCTCTCATGTTTCTTTAAAGTGTGCAGCATTTAAGATATACATTATTCATAAGAAAATTCACCCAAGGCAGCAACAACCCATTAAGTGCCTCTGACATAGTATTCTGCACATTTATACGTTTAATATTTCCTCCAAACTGCCTGTTAGCAAGCTAGTAGAGCACAACTACCAGCTTAAAGGCTCTCGTCAATGCCTCTGCAAGTTTATCCAGTGAGTACCTATGCCAAGGATTCCTCAATAATAAAAAAAAAACTTCTTCCTGGCTGGATGCCCATTTGACGACTTCAATAAAAATTTGTCCCCGGTTAAAATAGCAAAGGGTTAAACGTTACGGGTGTGAGAAATAAAGTAAAGGAAAAAAAATCCATTTGCACCATTAAACCCAATCCTTCCAGCCACCACAAAGATTTTCCAGCTGTCAGATCAATTTGACTTGACCAGAAAAATCCCTTACCTTTGCTGGGTTGATGACAATGTTCCTGGCCGATCCATGTTCGTCTCCAGAGAAAGCAGGCTGATTATTAAAACCCTGCTTTACATTCACTGCAGTCAACTCATCCTGTAAAATAGGAGACAATGGATCAGTTCAACTCACTCGACTTTGTAACGCCGATGATTACAAGAGGAGCCTCTCCACCCACAGCCTAGCCAAGCCACATCTGACTAAAATACAGTGGTCAAGGGTATGATGCCCACCTTTACACATTTACAAATCTATTTAGTTAGCCACGGCTGACGGTCAAAATAGCACAGAATGCAAAGTCTTGGTTGCCCCTTAAAAAAAAAAGCTGAATCACTCGATTTCTGCTCATGTTAAAGAACCTTCCTCTTTTGTTAACTCATTATGCAGCCAGATTTATTCGTAAAAGTTGAAAAACACCATAAATAATAAACACAACAAACACTATAAGTTTGGCCCTATGATTCTGAAACGCCCTAAGAAGAGCCCCAAGTGTTGCTCCACAGGAAGATCACTGGACCACAACAGTCTTGCTCTTTGCACACTCCCATTGCTGTAAAATTTGCAAAGCCGCTCGAATGTTTTTTTGTTCCCATGCAAGGCCTTTGATTTTGCGGGCCTTGCTGGATTGGTTAGCGGGTTACGCTGATTTGAACTCGGTATCACAAATCAAATCCATCTTGGATAATATTGATGCCTCTGAAGCATTGTGTCACCAATATAGATCATCACTGCATCTTCACCAAAAGAACAATTGCATGTCCATTTGACAAGGGTAGATACCACATCTCTGTCAATTCAGTACCAAACTCAACCACTGTAACACACCAGAGAGATGTTTGCTTCTTTGAATATTAAAACTGGCGATACTCAGTCTCTTCTTTCGATGAAGGAGTTATGCTGCACATAGCTCTTCAACACAAGTGCACAATAATCATCATCAATGGTAGACATTCCCTAGAGTTGCATAAACCCGCACCCCACCCCCCCCATGCTCTTTCATTAGTCTGAAGAGATTGAGAATTCACAATGTAGTTTTTAAAAACAACATATAAATTATTCAACGACACAACAAAACACAATGCCTTTTGCATAAGTCTGTCTGAGCAACAAATAATCACACACAGCATCTTTTCCCCCTCGTTCAGCTTTGCATACAAGGCCTTCATGGGACCAGACAGCTCATTTTACACCTTATCAAGGTGCTTTCCATTGTTAACACAAGACTTGCCACGCACTCTGGAGGACTGTCTCAACACTGCTCCGTAAAGGAATCCAGCATCATAAGCACTAGGAGAATTCCTGAGTGGGAACAATTGCAAATTTGATAGCTTCCACCCCTAATCATGTCATTTAATTCTTGCTTTGTTAGAGACAGTAACTTGTTTTAAGGTGTCCAACAAACCTATGATTATTATTTATATCAAATGTATTAATCCTAGTTTGATGAACATTGCAGACATCTTTCAAAGTTGCTAACACTCAGTGTACAATTCGATTTGATTTTCCCACCACCAAGCCATGTGGGGAATAAGAAACAGACAAGGTCACAAAATCAGTAACCAAGCTCTCGCCATTTAAACATGGGTAGAGTTGAACCAGAGTAGAAGTTCCTTTAAAGTTCTTTCAAAGTTAAATACAGATCTCTAGGGTCCACGCACCTATGATACAGAATTATCTAAAATATTAGCCTCTTAACTACAAACGCCCAAAACTGTCACCACAACCCAGAGAAATACAATATCCAGGGTAGCATTTGTAGAATTTACAAAACAGAATCAGGCTGCCAAACTAAACTGGTCTATGCTCGTGTTCTTTTTTTACTAGAAAACCCATCACGTTTATTGTCAGTGTACATTTTTTTTACAAAGCTGGCAAGAACCAGATTCCGGAATGTTCAGATATCTACACAGCCTGGAACCCCAAGATCAGTTTAACATTAAACGGGAATCTCCCAGCTGGGTCACTGGGCTGAAAGTGTCTGGGCAGAAAGCCAAGCATCTGCAGCTCACTGCCCATCACAGACAGTTCATTGTTTGGCAACGGCATAAGGTTTCTCCACCTCGATCTTGCCACACTGCAATGACCACATCTTTCAGTGGTTTAATCTCTGCTGCGTGTCTTTGAAGCCTCGACTTTTTTTTTAAAACAACATCAAATCCTTCGATGACTTTTCCAAACACAACCTGTTTGCCATCCAGCCAGCTGGCTTTGGTGGTGGTGGTGGTGGTGATAAAAGAACTGGGATCCATTGGTGTCTTTGCCAGCGTTAGCCATACTGACCCACCCCGCGGGGGCCATAGTGCTTCAGCTTGAAGTTTTCATCAGGGAAACGGTCACCATAGAGGTTCTTCCGACCAATACCATCTCCACAGGTGAAGTCCCCTCTCTGGATCATAAACACTTTGATGACTCGGTGGAATTTGCTATTTTTGTAGCCAAATCCTTTCTCCCCTGTTGCTAAAGCAACAAAGTTTTCAACTGTCTTCGGAACAAAAACAAAAACTGTCTTCCCAGAAAGACCAAATACTCTGCGGCCTGCATCCTCATCGCCAATCTTAATACCAAAATACACCTTGACGGTCACTTTCGACCCTTTTTTCCTTCTCCTCTGCCTGTGAGGCCCCAGGGAGCAGGAGGAAGGTGAGGGCAGCAATCAACAGCGCAGCGGTGACGAGCAGCTTCATCTCCTGGGCGGAGAGGCACATCCGGGTGTTTATGCTACACACAAGCCTTTTCCGCCCTGTTCCATCCAAACCTATCCATATCCCCCTTCGATTCCTTGCTCCCTCATTACTTATCTAGCTTCCCCCTTAAATGCACCTGCTATTCACCCCATACCAGTTCTGCATTTAACCATTCTCTGGGTAAAGAAATCTCTTCTGCACTCCTCACTGGATTTATTAGTGACTACCTTATATTTTCAACATTTAATTTTGGATACCCTACAAGCAGAAATATTTTCTCTAAGTCCACCCTATCAAACCCTTAAAGGCTTGTTCTGTCACCCACTCTTCCCTTCCTCCTACATCACAACAGTGACTATGCCTAAAATGGTACAGGTTCCGTTTCTGATCTGAGGTCATTGCAAAGTGTTTTGTAGCCAGTGAATCACAGTCTCTGTTGTTTCACAGGCTGATGTAGTAAATAATATGCACACAGCAAGGTCAACAAACAGCAATGAGACGATTGACCAGTTAATCGCTTTTGGTGGCACTGGTTAAAGGGGGAAATATGGCCAAACAGGACATTGGAACTTTAATGCTCTTCCTCGCAGTGCCATGGAATCTCAGGAAGAAAACACTTGCATTTCTATTTTAGGTCACCCTAAACTGCTTTGTACGAACTACTTTTTGAAGCGCAGTCACTATTGCAACATGGGAAATGTAGCAGTCAATTTACTCACAGCAAGGCTCCAAACACAGCAATGAGATAATGGTCAGACAATCTGTTTAATCCATAACGAAAACAAAAAGTGCTGAACAAACTCAGCATGTCTGGCAGGCCTGCAGAATTTTCCCAGCACTTTTTAAATTTTATTTCAGAATTCCAGCATCCACAGTGTTTTGCTTTTATCTTACCGTTTTTAATCACGTTGGTTGAGAGATAATTATTGGCAGGGCACAGGGGAAACATCTTCTGCTCTGCTTCAAAATAATGCCATGGGGCCTTTTACATCAACCGTGGGAAGAAGGGCCTCCGATTAACATCTCATCCGAAAGAGGGTACTCCTGACAACACAGCATTCCCTCAGTACCGCACCTAGGATTGGTGCTCAGGGCTCCGGAGTGGGACTTGAACCCACAACCTTCTGATTCAGGGGAGAGAGTTCTATTAACTGAGCAACAGCTGACACCTTTACATCCACCCGAGAGGGGAGACGAGGTTTGGTTTAACCCCTCGTTGGAAAAGGTGCAATTTCTGGCGCTGCTGTTCTCCACGAGGGGCCAATGGCAGAAGCAGCAAGGTGGGGGGCAACATGAGTGTCACCAAATGAGAGAGAAGGCTGGCAGAGAAGCAGCAAGGGATTCTGCTCCAGAATGCCATCCAATGCCCACTACTGGAGAATGATCATGTGGGTGTCACAACACCACAGGGTAAAGTTTGACTGTGCAGTGTCATCAAATAGTCAGCCAACATTCAATGCTTTGAATCCCATGTCATGATGAAGACCAGGGTAAGGTAGAAGAACCCAGACAAAGCTTATGAAACTTTGCCACAATACACACCTGGGTCTTTTATTCGGGTGTGGGGGGGCGGGGGGGGGGGGGGGGGTAGGGCAAGGGCCAGAGGCAACAACGCCAACTATACCCCAATTCATGCCTAGGGCAGGTACGGGAAGGGAGTTGGCGTTGCTCAAGAGTTCATTTTAAAAAGTGACCCCTCAGCACGTAAAATTTCTGTTATTAAATAAAATGTTCATTTAAATTATCATTGGTTTATTGTATTCTACTTAAACTCAGTTATCAGGAATCAAAGGTTATCGGGTGAGATGGGAACGTGAAAATTAAAACACAAGATCAGCCATGATCTTATTGAATGGCGGAGCAGGCTCGAGGGGCCGAATGGTCTACTCCTGTTCCTATTTCTTATGTCCTTATATCAACTTTAAGGAAAGTCCATTTTTAATCAAATTACCTTCATAACAATTTTTTAAATGCCAAATTAATGAGGCAAAAAATGTTTAAACCTAAACAATGCATCTGTCTTTGTGTGAGGGGGGTTGGGAAAGAGTTAATTCCTTCGCTAACATTACCAAATGCTGGGCACCAAATAGATGCTGACCTAATGGCTTGATGGCTGACTGCACTGCCTGATGCAAAACTGTGGCATACAAACTAGACAAGCTCCTTTTTGATGCAGTGTTTTTGGGTCAGCCAATTTCAGGTGGGGTAAATGTATTATTGTCCTCAATGTCCCCAAGTTAAAGATATTTCTGTTAACACTCCAGCTACCCCTAGGCTAGAAGTGCCTATTTGGATGTTTAGGAATGAAAGACTGGGCTGGGTTAACATAGCATCGACAGCCCCTCAACACTGACAATCTAGCTTCACCTGTATAATGGCCAATTGGGCAAGGACCTTAATGCCCACCTCTGAGACCAAGCTTGGGGGGTCACTCCTCCTATTCGTTTAGCATCCATTTTTGCTGGAATAAACTGAGATTTTTTCCACATTAAAGGCACTATATAAATACTAGCTGCTGAGGTGATGGTATCAATAGGGGAATGCCAGCACCCACAGAGCCATGGATCAAATAGGAACCCCCCCCCCCAGCCTCAAGTGAACTGGGGCAAAGTTAGAAAGATAGAAAAGGAATATACAGGTCACTTTGGAAATAAAACACTTCTGTAATATGCAAATTTCAGACATGAGTATTCAGTATCTTGAGATATTCTTCAGCAATCCATAATGATGGAAAGAAAATACTGATCAGACATATTCAATGAATTTTTAAAAACTACAGAATAAAAGCATTTATTTCAGAGTGCAGATCTAATATTCTGTGCATTGGTGAAAAATCACTCTGAAGCGCCAAGTTTTGCGTTTCTCGAGATCTTTCCTCTCAAGATAATCATTTTCACATTAAATAAGCTTCTTAGAAGACATTTTTAAAAAAACCCAGATCAAAAAAGAAAGCTGTGGGCTCCTGGAACACAGCAGATGTTTAGATTTGGAAATTAGTAGCTTTCCCCTCAGGGTCAGTGAGCAGATACTTTTGCCCAATAGCATTCTACTCCTTTGACCATATGTTAGCGCGCACCTCTGTTTTACCTTCTCTGCAACTGCAGCTAATAAGGAAAGCTCCAAACACAGGAAGAGCTTGAACTCACGTAGCAACTTATCGAGACTCATAACAGCAGTTTACAACCTATGACTTAGTTGGCAGTGCAATTGCTGTAGTTGCAGCAATTGATGTACGCAAGCTCCCACACATCAACAATGTCCAGATATTAGTTTGTGTTTTTTTTTAATAGGTGGCAGGAACATCCCATCCCATCCCTGCGAGCAGACCGAATAGGCCGTCCTAACTGAACAGGTGGATGGAGCACCGATTTGGCATCTCAACCAAAAGACAGAAAATCCCTTAGCACTGCAATGAAATACAAGTCTAGACTGTATTCAAATCTGTGGCGGAGGTCAATGTGGGAAACGTGTGAGATGACCAACTTTGGATCCAAGAAAGATAGATCAGAGTATGTTGTAAATGGTGACAAGGTACAAACTGTGGAGGAGCAGAGAGATTGAAAGATTCCACAGACGCAAATAATAATACGCACTTAAAGGCAAATGGATCAATATTTGAAGAAAAGCAGGTGAATTGTTAACATTTCTCTCAAAGGAAGCTAGATTACAAAACGGGTGGAAGTTATGCCACAGTGATATAAATTTCTTGTTTGACCATATCTGGATACTGCAAACAGTCCTGGGTGCTGCACATCAATAAGGACATATTGACTTTGGAGGGAGTGCAACGCAGATTCACAAGAAAGATACTGGAGCAAAAAGGGGTTAAGTTATGAGGACGGGTTGCATAGACTAAGTTTGAATTCCCTTGAGGAAATTAAGTGGTGATCTAATTGATGTGTTAAGATTAAAGGATTTGACAGTTTCTCCCTATTCTATTTCCTGTGGCGAGGAGAATTCGAGCCAGGTCATTCAGCGGTGAGGTCAGACGGCATTTCTTCACACAAAAGGGTTGTGGAAATCTGGAACCCTCTTCCCCCAAAAAGCTGTTGATGCTGGAGGTCAACTAGAAGTTTTGAAATTTTCGATCGATAGATTTTGTTAGGCAGGGGTTTTAAGGGTTCTGGAACAAAAGTGGGAAGATGGAGTTAAGCTACAGAACAACTATGATCTAACTGGATAGTGGAACAGGGATTTGAGGGAGTGAATGGGATACACCCGCTCCTGTGTTGAGGGCTTAGAACCCACAACCTCCAGACTCAAAAACAAAGGTGTCACCAACCGAACAAAGTTGAGTTACATTTTGATATCTTACCACTTCATGGAGTGAAATAATAAAGAAACTGGTGTCCCCCCATGACAATATAAGGCCACTTCTGGCAGGCTGCTGCACTTCACTGAATTTTTTTAAAGAAGCAATCTGAACAAGTTTGAAACCAGTTTGCTCATCCCCCTCATTTTCACCCTTTCTATAAAATTAATTTTTCCTCTCCCACAGAATCTATAAACATGGATAGCATTACCACAAGGGGTTTTGTTCAGGCTAATGAACTGTTTCCACTGACAGAAGGGTTGGAAATCAGGGGACACAGATTTAAAGTAATTGCCAAAAAAAAAGGGAGATATTACACAGAGAGTTGTTATAATTTGAAATTCTCTGCCTGAAAGGATAGGGGAAGCAGGTCCAATACTAACTTCAAAAGGATTGACACCTGTAAAAAGGAAAAGCTTGTATGGCTATGGGGATGGGGCAGAGAAGTGGGACTAAACCTCAAGGGCCGACACATATACAACAAGCTTATCGGCCTCCTTCTGTGCTGTATGCTTCCAAATGAGGAACAGACTAGATCATTTAATGGGGAATCCGATAAGCATTTGGAAAGGTAGAATATTTAAAAACAAAGGGAGATTAGAGTAGATGGCTCTGGATGAACAGCCAGCATTGGTACAACGGACTATACTGTCTCCTCTACGCAATGATATCTGTGATTCTATGAAAGGACCATTTATATAAATGCAAATCAAAATCTTCAACACTACATAAATATGATAGGAAATGCTTTGCTGTCAGTCAGTGGAAATGGGCCTATCAGAGCTGTTTGATGTGATTAGTTTTAGAAAAAGGATAAAAAAAACCCAACAAATTAATCTATAAACTGCATTCATTTCCATCCCAGGCGGTCTGGCTGGACATTAAAAAATTTTGCGGCATTGGTCCAAGATCTTTGGTCAGCCCCAGACAACATTTCTCCATCAATCAGCAACACCAAACCAGTTGCTCATCTCACTGTTGCTTGTAGGATTTTTACTTTGTATGACAAGTTAGCTGCCTGTGTGCTTACATAACTGTGGTAACTATGGTTTATCTGATGTGTAACATGCCTTTAAGAAGAATTGCTATTAAGGAAGGTCACATGATCTTAGTATTCAATAGCAGAATAGCGTGGGCTACCTCAGTAGTTAGTTGTCAGTAGTGCAGAGATAGAGTTTGAAGTGAAAGCACATGTTTAGTTGCTGCTGAGTACCTTTGCAAATAAACAAAACATTTCCACCTAAGAAGTGTCTGCTGATCAACTCTACAATTGTACCAACTTGGCCACCACTCACAATGAGGATCCACAGGATACAACAAACTGGCGACGAGGATAAATTAAGTTTAACAGAAGAAATCAAGAGAAATAAAATTGCTACTCTGCCTCGCACAATCATTGTAAGTAGAAGTTCCGTGCAAATCGACAAAGTAATTCCCTCACAGAATGCCGCAATTCGGAACAATTGATCCTTTGATCCAGCAATAGATGATTGGTCTCATTACATTGAATGTCTCACGTCCTTTTTCCAAGCAAACGAGATTATGGGGGAGGAGAAGAGGCGGGCGATCCCCTTGAGTACATGTTGGAATAAAGCCTATGGCTTGATTCAAAGTTTGATGGCACCCAGTGCCCCAGATTTGAAAACGTTTGATGAATTGGTGGACCTCGTGAAGGGTCATTATCAACCAAAGCCCTCAGTAACGATGCAAAGCTTCAAGTTTAACTTGAGAAATAGAGACCCGGGGGAGACAGATGCATGCCATGTGGCAAGTTTGAAGCAGTTAACGGAACAGTGTAAGTTTGGTACATCCCTAAACGACATGCTCAGATATCATTTAGCGTGCGGCATGGACGAGGGCACGATTCGGAAGGAAATTTGGATTTCAAGAGGCGCTGAAAATAGCGCTGGCAATGGAAAGCACAGTAAGAGATTCAAAAATCATACAGGGTGAGCAAAATGGCATCACCTTCCACATCAGGCAGGAAGCCCCAGGCAAAAAAGGCGCGAAAAGACAAGACTCTGCCGAGAAGCGAGAAACAGCTCCCGCTGGCAGGAAAATGAGAAAAAAATGACTTAGCAGCAAAAACAAAGAGTAATTTCAATAGCGGTGCAAACAAGCAGTCTTTTAACAATTGGCAGTTTAAAAAAAAGAACGTTTTTATTGTCATAGAAATGGACGCAATGAGACGGTGCAAGGAAAGAGTCAAGCTGACTTTTAAACGAAAGAAAAAACCCAGTGAGATCTACAATGTAGGAGAGCATGAAGCAACAAATTCAGATATTTACTCGTTGTTTAATTTGTAGGTCGGAAAGACAGAACCAATATATGTAACGGTGAAAGTGAATGGTAGACCTGTTAGAATGGAAGCGGACACAGGAGCTTCCGCTACAGTAATTGGGAAACATACCTTCAGATATCTGAATAACGGTCTTCTTATCGTGTCCACGGACAGTCTATACATGGCCCAGCCAGAACTGGACACATTTTTGCGCCAATAATGGTGAACATCAATTAAATTTAGAAGAAACAACTGCCCAATTAAAAGCATACATGGTTGAAGACATCAAGTCAAAGGCATAAGTAGGGTAATTGCCCATTATGGAAGCCAATCGGTAAAGCTACCAGCGTTGGTATTGAGAGGCAGAGGACCAAGCCTCCTAGGGCTAAACTGGCTAAAGGAGATTAAGTTAGAATGTATTGAAATTTTCCAGTTGAGAGCAAGTGGGTTACCAGAGCTACTACAAAAGTACGCCACAGTCTTCAAGGACGAACTTGCAGGCAAAAATTCATGTGGAGACAGAGGCAACCCCCCGATTCATTAAGGCGAGACCAGTACCTTACGCCATGCAAGAAAAGGTCGATACCGAACTGGACAGACTAGAAAAACTGGGCGTTATACAACCTGTGCAGTTCTCAGAATGGGCAGCGCCCATTGTCCCCGTCCTTAAGCCCAACCAAAGAGTCCGAATTTGTGGAGACTACAAATTGACGGTTAATAAAGTAGCTAAGTTAAACAGACACCCCATACCAAAATATCAAAGACCTGTATGCCAAGCTGGCAGGTGGAACCACCAACACGAAGCTTGATATGAGGCATGCTTATCAACAATTAGAGCTGGATAATGCCTCCCGGGAATTTGTCACAATTAATACCCACAAAGGGTTGTACCAATATACACGATTGTCTTTCGGTGACACCTCAGCTTGTGCCATCTTCCAGAGAACAATGGAAAGTTTACTGCAGGGACTGCCCCAGGTTATAGTCTATTTAGATATGTTTTGGTGACAGGATTCACTTGAAAAAGAGCATATGGCAAACTTAGAAAAAGTCTTAAAACTTGCAAGCTGGAGCACATCTTAAAAAAGAAAGGTGCACGTTCCAAGTGAGGGAGATCATCTATTTTGGTCACGGGGTAGATTCACAGGGCCTCCACCCGGTTGAAGAGAAAGTGAGAGCCATAAGGGAGGCACCTCCGCCAAAGAACACCTCCGAGCTCAAATCAGTCCTAGGAATGATCAATTATGGGCTGTTCTTAGCCAATTTGTCTACAGAACTGGCACCCCTACAATATCTACTCAACAAGAACCAACATTGATCTTGGGAAACACCCCAGAAAGAAGTTTTCATAAAGGTCAAACAATTGTTGCACTCGTCCAACCTATTAGTACATTATGACCAGAGAAGGGAATTGGCGTTGCTTGTGATGCATCCCCCTCCAGAGTGGGAGCAGTGCTCTCCCATCGGATGGACAATGGCACGGAATGGCCTATAGGATATGTATCAAGAACGTTCACCACAGTGGAAAAGGAATACTTGCAAATAGAAAACGAAGGCTTGTCAATCATCTTTGGTGTCAAGAAATTTCACCAGTACGTACATGGCCGCCACTTTACTATCGTTTCAGACCACAAGCCATTGCTAGGATTGTTTAGTGAGGATAAGGCTATACCACCCATGGCCTCGGCAAGAATACAATAGGCTTTAATCCTGGCGGCACACAAATACACTTTTGTGCATAGACCTGGTAGTCAAATCGTAAACGCCGATGCATTTAGTCGGGACCCAGTCCTATCTCAGGTACAAGAACAAGTACTTCATGTTTGGTTACTAGAGCCTATATCTGGCGAAATGAACAGAAGACATGAAATAACCAGCCAAGAAGCATCTTATTGTGGGGAGCACGAGTGATAGTTCCTCCAAAGGGAACAGAGCCATTGTTAATTGAACTACACCGCGTATATCCAGGAATATCCTGAATGAAGACCATAGTTCGCAGCTACCTATGGTGGTCTGGGATGGACGGTGAGTGTGTTTAGTGAAGAATTGTGTGTAATGTCAGCAACTGCAAAAGTTACCTTCAACAGCTCCATTACACCCTTGGGACTGGCCAGGAAGACCCTGGGTGCGGTTACACATTGTTCCCATGAAAGGTCCCACATAGTCAATGCTTCTACTCATTGTTGATGCCCACTCAAAATGGATGGACATATATGAGGTGAAATCACCAACGTCTTCTGCTACAATTGAGAAGTTATGTCAAAGTTTTGCCATTAATGGACTACCAGAAGTAGTCGTTTCTGATAACGGCACAGCATTTACGAGTGCTGAGTTTCAGCGGTTTATCAGCCTCAACGTATCACTGACGTAAAAACTTCACTGTTCCTCAAATGGACTGGCCGAAAGGGCAGTTCAAACATTCAAGGCAGGCATGAAGAAGCTAACTGGAGATTCCTTAGCAACCAAGCCAGGACGCTTTCTTTTCCTTTATAGGACCACCCTTCACACAACGACAGATGTCACATTCATGGAGTTAGTGATGAAACGCCAACTCAGGACAAGATTGAGGTTAATAATGCCGAATTTAGGAGCGGCGAGGGGGTGAGAGTTGGAAAGGAGTCAGGGAAGCCAGAAAACTAGACACAACTGACATATTTGAGAGAGGATCTTTACCATGGGAGAGACAGTACACGTGAAGAACTTTGGAGAAGGACCAAAGTGGTTACTGGGTGAAATAAGTTGTGACTGGGCCTCTATCTTACCACGTGGAGATGGAAGGCCAAGTCACAAGGAGACATGTGGATCATCTAAGGAAGAGAGAAATAGATCACCAAGGAATGATTCCTCCAGTGTTCACAACTGGGTCAGTGTTTCCTGTTGAGAGAACTCAACCCAGTACAGACACACCTGATGTTCCTGTAAGAGTGGAGAATGCAGATGCCCACTGAAGCACCTGATGTTCAGGCAACTCCAGAAAAGGAGATTCCTGACAAGGCTTCTGAAGGTGTAGAGCTGAGACGTTCTACACGCATAAGGAAACCCCTAGAAAGAGTGAATTTGTAAATTACTTAATCGGTGTAAATCTTTTGCTATTTTGAGAAAATTGTAAAGGGGGAGGGATGTGGTAATTATGGTTTTATCTGATGTGTAACATACCTTTTAAGAATTGCTATTAAGGAAGATCACATGATCTTAGTATCCAATAGCAGAGTAGCACGGGCTACCTCAGTAGTTAGTTGTCAGTTTTGTAGAGATAGAGTTTGAAGTGAAAGCACATGTTTAATTGCTGCTGAGTACCTCTGTAAATAAACTAAGAGTTTCCACCTAAGAAGTGTCTGCTGATCAACTCTACCAATAGCACCAACTTGGCCACCACTCAATTGGCAACAAGGATCCAACAATAACAAATTGCACTCCACTCCAAGAGGTAATTCACACGAATGACACACTTCAGAAATTTTACTTAATAAACTGAAAGACTTTCTTTTGAAACGAAGATTTAGTGATCTCAGAGTTATGTCATGTATTCTTTCTGCTTTCTTCACAATAGCACAGAATCACAGAATTGCAACGGTGTAGAAGGTGGCCATTCGGCCCGTCATGTCTGCACCGGCTCTGAGCATTCTAACTTAGTGCCAATCGCCTGCCTTTTTTCCACAACCCTGCACATTGTTTCTATTTAGATAATCATCCAATGCCCTCTGGAGTGCCTCAACTAAACCTGCCTCCACTACACTTCCAAGCAGTGCATTCCAAACCCTACCTACTCGCTGTGTGAAAAAGATTTTTCTCACCTCCCATTTGCTCCTTTTGCAAAACACTTTAAAACTGTGCCAAAAACAAAAAACTACATTTCCAGGTAATTCTGTTTTTGTTCTTTGTTTTAAAACTGTGCCCTCTGGTTCTCGAACCATTTACGAGCGGGAACAGTTTCTACCTATCTACTCTGTCCAGACCCCTCGTGATTTTGAAAACTTCTATCAAGTCTCCTCTCAGCCTTCTCCTCTCCAAGGAAAACAATCCCAACTTCTCCAATCTTTCCTCATACCTGAAGCGTCTTATCCCTGGAACCATTCTCATAAACCTTTTCTGTACTCCAATGCGTTTACATCATTCCTATAGTGTGGTGCCCAGAACTGTACACAATGCTCCAGCTGAGGCCGAACTAGTGTCTTTTATAACTTCATCATAATCTCCCTGCTCTTGTACTCCATGCCCCTATTAATGAAGCCTAGAATACTGTATGCTTTAGAAACAGCTCTCTCTACCTATCCTACCACCTTTAATGACTTATGTACATATAAACCCAGGTCTCTCTGCTCCTGCACATGCTTTAGAATAATATCCTTTATTTCATACTGTATCTCCATGTTCTTTGTACCAAAGTGTATCACCTCACATTTCTCCACATTGAACTTTATCTGCTACCTATCTGCCCACTCCACCAATGCGTCATGTCCTTTTGAAGTTCTACACTGTCATCCTCACAGGTTACAATTCTCCCAAGTTTTGTTGCATCCACAAACTTTGAAATTGCCCCCTGCACACCAAGATCTAGATCATTTATATATCAGGAAAAGCAAGGATCCCAATACAGACCCTTGGGGAGCTCCACTACAAACCTTCTTCCGGCCTGAAAAATACCCATTAACCATTACTCTGTTTCCCATCCCTCAGCCAATTTTGTATCCATGTTGCTACTGTCCCTTTTATTCCATGACTGATAACTTTCCTCACAAGTCTGTTGTGTGGCACTATATCGAACACCTTTTGGAAGTCCACATACACCACATCAACGGCCTTGCCCTCATCAACCATCTCTGTTACCTCTTCAAAAAACTCCAGCAAGTTAGTCAGATACGATTTTCATTTAACAAATCCATGCTGATTCTTCCGAATCAATCCAAATTTTTCCATGTGACTATTTAATTCTATCCCGAATAATTGTTTCTAGAAGTTTCCCCACCACCGAAGTTAAACTGACTGGTCTGTAATTGCAGGGCAGATCTTTATAACCTTTTTTGAAAAAGGGCGTAATGTTTGCAATTCTCCAGTCCTCCGGCACCGCCCCTGAATCCAGGGAACATTGAAAGATTATAGCCAGTGCCTCTACAGTTTCCAGTCTCACTTCCTTCAATGTTCTTGGGGGATGCATCTCATCCGGTCCCGGTGCCTTATCAACTTTAAGTACCAACAGCTTATCCAATACCTCCTCCTTATCAATTTTAAATCCCTCTAGTGACTGACTGGCCTGGGCAGCATCTGCCTCATAGGTAAAGACAGATGCAAAGAATTCATTTAACACCTCAGCCGTGCCTCTTGCCTCTATGTGTAAATCCCCTTTTTGGTCCCTAATCTGCCCTACTCCTCCCTTTACCACCCTTTTACTATTGATGTGCTTATAGAATACTTTGGGATTCCCTTTTATGTTAGCTGCCAGTCTTTTTTCATAATCCTTCTTTGCTTCTCATATTTCCTTATTCACATCCCTTCTGAACCTTCTGTATTCAGCTTGGTTCTCAACTGTATTTGCTACCTGACACCTGTCATAAGCACACTTTTTCTTCTTTAACTTAATTTCTATCTCCTTTGTCATCCAGGGAGCTCTGGATTTGTTTGTCCTACCCTTCCCCTTTTGTGGGAACATACCTTGACTGTGCCCAAACCATCTCCTCTTTGAAGGTAGCCCATTGTTCAGCTATTGTTTTTCCCACCAACCTTCGGTTCCAGTCTATCCAGCCCAGCTCCGCTCTTGCCCCATTGAATTTCACTCTCCGCCAGTTGATTATTCTTACTCTGGATTGACCACCGTCATCCTAAACCTTATGATACGCTGATCACTGTCCCCTAAATGTTCCCCCACTGTCGCTTGATCTACTTGGCCCACCTCATTCCCAAGAACCAGATCTAGCAGTACCTCCTTTCTTGTTGGTCTGGACACATACAGCTGTAGGAAAGTCTCCTGAACACAATCTAGGAATGCTTGTCCCTCATTGCCCCTTACACTACCACTATCCCAGTCTATATATGGGTAATTAAAGTCCCCTGTAAAACTATTCTCTGATGTTTACACCTCTTCGTAGTTTCCTTGCAGATCTGTTCCTCTATGTCCTTCCCACTAGCTGGTGGTCTATATATTACACTGAGCAATGTAATTGCATCCTTCTTATTCCTTAGCCCTAACCAAATCAATTCTGTCCTTGAATGATCTGGCACATCCCCTTCTTTCCAGCACTGCAATACTCTCCTTAACCAAAAACTCCTTAGCCAAAAACGCCACCCCTCCTCCTTTTTCTGTTTCCTATCTTTTCTGAACACCTTGTAACCAGGAATATTTAACACCCAGATCTGCCTACCTTAAGCCAGGTCTCCATTATCATAATCCCACAAGGCGATCTGTGCCTGTAACTCCCCAATTTTATTAACTATGCTCCGTGCATTCACATACATGCAGTGTAACCCTGATTTAGACTTCATTACTTGCATCAAGAACCATTGACCATGTCACCCTTGTGCTCAATGGTCTACACTGGCTCCAGGCCGGCATCTTAAATTAAAACTTCTCACCCTCCTGTTCGAATCCCTCCATGGTCTCGCCCCTCCTCCCCATCTATGTAACCCCTCCAGCCCCACAATCGTCCAAGAACTTAAGAGTTCCGCCAACTCTGGCCTCATTTGCATCTCCCACTCCCTTCGTCCCAGCACTAGCAGCCTACAACCGTCTAGGCCCTAAGCTCTAGAATTCTCTTCCTGAACATTACCTTCTTTCTCCACCCTCCATTAAGACGCTGATTTAAACCTACCTCTTTGACCAAGCTTTTGGTCACCTTTCCCAAAATTTCCTTCTTCAGTTTGGTGCCAATTTTTGTCTCATTACGCTCGTGAAGCGCTTTCAGACTTTTCCAATGTTAACGGTGCTATATAAATGCAAGTTGTTGTAGCGACATTAAAAATGGAAAAGTCAGCAATCGTTTGTCAAGGGATTCAATGTTTGACACATCTACACTGTATCCCAAGATCCACATGGGGACATATAACACAAGACAGCTCAAGGCCCGAGTGATGCAGCGTATGTACCGTATAAAATAGGCCCAGCTCTTTCCCTCACCAACATTTAGCACATGGTCAGGATCAGTACTAATGAAATTATTCTCCCAGACTGTTTTGTGCCACATCAATAAGAATTACTATTAATACATACTATTGTGAATATATACTGTTGGGGCACACCAGCCTGAGGAATCATTTTGTTGCTGCAGCTGCTCCTTTACATAACCTCTGAAGTCCAATATTTGTGACTTAAGTTTTTACATCTATAGGGAAAAAAATAGGTTTCCAGACTGCAGGCAAGGCAGTGAAGTGGTGAGAATTTGATGCTAAAAATAAATGACTGCCTACTGATTAGTAAATCATTCAAAGCTGAACCAATACACAAATTTTAACACCCAAAATGGATTCAATGCGTTATGCACCAACAGGTGATCCTACGTAACTTAATGGAACAACGTGGAGAGTGTGCGCTATATATATGGTATCTCTGTGGATGACAGGGTGGGCGTGCATTATGTTATCTGCTACCAATAAAAGACTGACTTGTGTAAACACAACCATAGATTGTCCCAAAGCATTTAAAGCTGGTCTGTCACTGTTACAATAGAGAGAAACATGGCAGCCAATTTGCACAAAGCAAGCTCCTACAAACAGTAATGTGATACCATCTAGATAATCTGTTTTAGTATTTTTGTTGAGGGATAAATTTTGGCCAGGACACCAGAGAAAGCTCCTGTGCTCTTCATTAAATAGTGTGGTGGGATATTTTAGATCCACCAGGGAGCGAGATGGAAAGGCTTAACGTATGAGGAACGTTTGAGGACTCTGGGTCTATACTCAATGGAGTTTAGAAGGATGAGGGGGGATCTGATTGAAACTTACAGAATACTGAGAGGCCTGGATAGAGTGGACGTGGGGAAGATGTTTCCATTGGTAAGAGAGACTAGGAACCGAGGGCACAGCCTCAGAGTAAAGGAAAGACCTTTTAGAACAGAGATGAGGAGAAACTTCTTTAGCCAGAGAGTGGTGAATCTATGGAATTCATTGCCACAGAAGGCTGTGGAGGCCAGGTCATTGAGTGTATTTAAGACCGAGATAGAAAGGTTCTTGATTGGTAAGGGGATCAAAGGTTACGAGGAGAAGGCGGGAGAATGGGGTTGAGAAACTTATCAGCCATGATTGAATGGCGGAGCAGACTCGATGGGCCGAATGGCCTAATTTCTGCTCCTATGTCTTATGGTCTTATGGAGCGGGCGAGGGAAGGGGGAGCGGGCGAGCGGTGCAGGAGAATAGGCAGGGTTTCAACTTAACTGATCAAAAAAGAGGGCACCTCCTACACTGCAGCACTTCCTCTGACTTGCATGATTGTGTTCACCTCTCTCAAGTGGGGTGGGGCTTAAACTCACAACCTTCTGACTCAGAAGTGAGTGTGCCAACCACTGAGCTAGGGCTAACACCAATAATCCCATCATGACCATGAAGTCAGAGCAGCTGCCACTATTATGGTTTTACATTTGGCAGCGCACACAGATAAAGCTCTATGCAATTCACACAAGAGCCAGCCCTTCAACTTCACACAGCAGCCAGATACATTCTGTGGCTTTTCAAATGGAACAACTGGCTGAAGATGCAGAGGGAGCATGTGACGCCTTTTTTACCCAGGCAAACGAGTAGCACCAATAGCGCAGACCACGAAGAGAAGCAGGCACCAAAACATCCATTTGATGATCTACTTTTCAAATGAGCATCCACAGCAGTGAGTTGGAAAATTCAGGCAATGAAAGCATTAGTAATTCAACACCCAGCCCTATCCAGCACTAGGCACATCACTATATGCTACTTTGAACTGAGGGTTCCTCAGACTCCGGCCTCTTGTGCATCCTTCCCCCACACCCCCCACCCCAACCACCCCATCTCGTCCACTTACAGCCAGGCCTTCAATCTCATATTCCAGAATTCCCCCCAGGTATCAACGCTCAAAGGAGATCGCCTCCTTTGGTTCAGTGCCCTTTCTTTTCCCGCTCATGTCTCTATGAAGCAGCTTGGGATGTTTTACTGTGCAATTGGGAATTGTTTTTGCTGTACAGCACAATTCAATACATGGCAGTCGATTAATGTGTCAGCTGTGTCTCCGCTGGATAGCACTGTCACCTCCAAGTCAGAAGGTTGTGGCTTCGAGTTCCACTTCACAACAAGCCAGACTGACACTCCAGTGCAGTACCGAGGGATTCTGCACTTTTGGAGGTGCTGATTTTTTGGATGAGACATTAAACCAAGGTCCCATCTGCCCTCTCAGGGAGACATTTAGTGATCTCATGGCCGCTATTCCAAAGAAGAGCAGGGGAGTTCTCCCCGGTGTCCTGGCCAACATTTACCCCTCAACCAACATCACAGAAACAGATGATCTGGTCATTATCACTTTGCTGTTTGTGGGAGCTTGCTCTGCGCCAAATTGGCTGCTGCGCTTGATACATTACAGCAACAACTGTACTTCAAAGGTTGCACGGTGCTTTGTAAGGTGCTATATGAATGCAAGTCTTCTTTTTTTTAAAAAGCACTTAATGAGCCAGAGATGATCACAATCAATGGTCCTTCTGAGTGGACATCATTAACAACAGATTGTGTTCACAACGCAAAAGGTTAAAAAAGTATCAGAGCAATGCAGGACAATGACAAATTCCACTCAGGGTACACAGATGAAGATGATGGAATACGGATGCTGGTGAGGTGGAGGCCGGCTGCTGCTTCTAAAATCCATCTAGTGACAGAAATGTCATTGCAGACGTGACTGTCACAGAACGGTGACATTGCCACAAGGAGGCAGTGGGGGGAGGTGGTGGGGAGTTATCTTGACCTTCATAACTTGGGTATTAATCCAGCAGAGCCGATCTACCACACAGAACACCCCACATCCCGCCCCATCTCTATTTTAATTCCCGATCTCTACCAGTTTACCAGCCAGGCAATAAAACTGAAAATCTACCACAAGGAATGAGAGACGCACATAATAAATTTAAGTAACCAGTTATTTAAGTTTTTATTCATTTATTTAAATAGCCTCATCGAAACTTACAAAATTCTTACAGGGTAATGACAGGCTGGATGTAGATGAGATGCTTCCCCTGACTGCTGAGTCTAAAACCAGGGGACATAACCTCACAATAAGGGACAGGCCACTTAAGACTGAGATGAGGAGGAATTTCTTCTTTCAGAAGGTGTGAACCCTTGGAATTCTCTGCCCCAGAGGACTGTGGAAGGTCAATCATTGAGCACACTCAAGACAGAAATCAATAGATTTCTGGAGACTAATGACGTTAAGGGATAAGAAGATAGTGCGGGAAAGTGGCAATGAGGTAAGCCACAATCTAAATGAATGGCAGAGGAGGCTTGAAGGGCTGAATAGCCTACTCCTGTTCTGATGTTCCTACTTATTACATGGACAGCTCAAATGACAAACACACGTTGTTAGTCAAGCAACTTTCTGACATTTCTGCCTTGTAATTGCTCGCAGGCATCCAGTAATTGCTACATAAAGTTTGTATTTTTATGAACAAACGAAATAGGAGCAGTAGGCCATTCAGCCCCTCAAGCCTGCTCCACCATTCAATAAGATCATGGCACACCTGTTTGCGTTTCAAATTCCACACTCCTATTTGCCTCCAATGAACTTTGGTTCCCTTGCCTAACAAGAATCTATTTACCTCCGTCTTAAAAATATTCAATGATCCCGTCTCCACCACCATCTGAGGCAGAGAGTCCCAAAGTCGCACAACCCTCTGAAAAAATTTCTCCTCATCTCTGCCCTAAAAGGGCAACACCTAATTTTAAAACAGTGGCTCCCCCCCTAGTTCTGGACTGATCCACAAGAGAAAACATCCTTTTCACATCCAGCTTGTCAATACTGTTCAGGATCTTACATACTTCAATCAAGTCACCCCTCATTCTTCTAAACTCCAGAGGAAACAAGCCCAATCTGTCTAATCTTTCCTCATAAGACAGACATTCTGCTCATTCCAGGTATCAATCTAGTGAACCACCTCTGAACCACCTCCAACGCATTTACATCCTTCCTGAAATAAGGAGACCACAACTGCAGACAATATTCGAGATGTGGCCTCACCAATGCCCTGTATAACTGAAACATAACATCCTTACTTTTATGTTCAATTCCTCTCATAATAAAGGACAGCTTTCCATTAGCCTTCTTAATTACTTGCTGTACCTGCGCACTAATTTTTTGTGACTCACGCACGAGAACACCTAGATCCCTCTGCTCCTCGGAATTCTACAGCCATTCGCTGTTTAAGTAATACACTTTTTTTTAATTCTTCCTGCCAAAGTGAACAACTTGACATTTTTCCACATTAAACTCCATCTGCCAGATTTTTGCCCACTCACTCAATCTATCTATATACACCTGCAACCTCCTTATGTCCTCTTCACAACATACTTCCCTATCTATCTTTCTGTCATCTGCAAATTTAGCTACCAGGTCTTCACTCCCCTCATCTAAGTCGTGGATATAAATCGTAAAACGTTGAGGCCCCAGCAGAGGCCCCTACGAGATTCCACTAGTCACATCCTGCCAATCAGAAAAAGACCCATTTATGCATCCTCTGTTTTCTGCCAGCCAGCCAATCTTCCATCCACGCTAATATGTTACCCCCTACATCATGAGCTTTTATCTTCCACAACAACATTTGACGTGGCACGTTCCCAAATGCCTTCTGGAAATCCAAGTACAATATGTCTACAGGCTCCCCTTTATCCACAGCGCATGTTACTCCTTCAAAGAACTCAAATAAATTGGTTAAACATATTTCCCTTTCACAAAACCACGCTGACTCTTCCCAATTACCTTGAGTTTCTCCAAGTGTCCAGCTATGACCTCCTTAGTGATTGACTCTAACACCTTTCCACGACAGACATCAAACTAACTGGCCTATAGTTTTCTGCCTCCCTCCCTTCTTGAATAGAGGGGTTATACTTGCTACTTTCCAGCCTGATGAAACCTTTCCAGAATCTGGGGAATTTTGGAAAATTAACACCAACGCATCTACCACCTCATTAGCCACCTCTTTTAAGACCCTACAATGAAGTCCATCAGGACCCAGAGACTTGTCAGCCCGCAGCGTCATCAGTTTGCTCAGTACCACTTCCCTAGTGATTGTAATTTCACCAAGTTCCCCTCTCCCTTCCACCTCCTGATTTACAGTTATTACTGGAATGTTTTTTGTATCTTCTTTTCTACTGCCATTAGTTATATTACTGGTAAGTGAAGCATCATGGCCACCATTGTAATGATAAAAGTAGGTGGCCCGTGTATCCTCCTTTGATATGAGAGAAGCATTTAAATCTATCCCAGGGTCAGGTGGACAAATGAGATGCCTTAAAACAAACCTCTCACTCATGTCACCAGAGATATATTACTTGTTCATACCCTGAATTGCTCTAAAACCCAAGTCTACAAGCACATACACACTGGCACTCTGCTACAGGGGAGAGCAGCAGTCAGGCTCACACCAACAACAGATGGAGCAGTGTCACACCGTATCATTACCATGATTCCAGAGCCTGTCCTAGTTTGAGGTGTTGCCCCACTCAGGCTTAAGTTATTTCACAATCAGCACAATGATAATCCACCACTTTAGTCGTTCTGGTAAAACTGCTTGGACTGTACTGGAACATCCACATTACTCCAACTTGGGTAACCCCAGCACAAAAAAAAACCCTAATTAAAAAGCACAAATGATCTTTCTTAACAAAGGTTGGGTCTGAATCATCAGTGATCGTTACAAAAGTACAATCATTTTTATAATATTATTGCGGTTTATTGTAAAGTAGGTTATGGATGTGAGTGTAGATGGTTCGGTCTATGTGATTCAATTACATTGGAGTCAGGTAGACTGCAAGCTTGAAATTATCAAAAGAAGTTAGGGGTAGAGGTGTACTTGAAATGCTAATGAGGAAACATGGATGGGGTCTTAGCATGCTAGGCGTGAAGGGGATCTGCATTTTTAGATAAGTGAAGGAATTGTTTGAATTTCAAAAGGGATGTTAGAATGTTTACAACTAGCCAGATCAGCAAGGCCAAGCAGTGCGTTTATTTTTCCCAAAGATTACTGACAATATTGGCAACATGAACGTTTCTATATTATGTACATTTCCAAAGACGTAAGGAACAATGGAATTTACAGATTAAAGAGAGAGAAACATATATAAAGGAGAATGAAAGGCTATGTTGGGGGGCGATGTTAGATCTAACAGGGGTGGGAGAAACAGCCTTCGGGAAGCCTCCAGCCATTTATGCATAAGTCTGCTGCGTCCAGTAACTAAAGTTTGAGAAAAGCCTTTGGGAATTCCACTGTTAAGTGGGTACTGTGGTAACTTGCTGGCTTGCTTTTTAAATTTAAAATCTACTTTGGACTGTTGCCTTAAAGGGGGTGTATAATTGGGAGTCAAGTTAATTAGGAATTTTAGGATTTGTTATAGTATTAAGTAATTGTAGTCTTATGTATGTGCTTGAAATCTTTTCTTTAGTTAATAAATATTTTAATTTAATTTTTAAAATCTCTAAAGGTCTTAGTGGACTCATGACTTCTGAATTCAGAGCACGCATTTTCTCGTAATAAATACAAGTTGTAAAACCGTTGTGACAGTGTGGCCAAGTTTCCCTTGTGGATTTGGTCCATCTGGCACACATTTACAGTGATATTTAGTCGGGAGGAGAAACGAATCGATTTAGGTCGTCAGAGCTGGAAAATTGAGGTACAAGAGAGTGAATGATAATCAGACCGAAGGGACAGTCAATTTCCAGAAAACAATAAAACGTACAGCATTTTCCACCAAGCTGAAATAAAGTTAATGCACTGTGGAATAATCTGTTGTCACATCATTTCAGTTTAGCACACTGTGGAATCTCTGTCTTTGAGCCAAAGCTCAGCTCCATGCCCACTGATCAGCCCCACCTTTATCATTTCTCCTCAACAGAAATATTCAAAAAAAAGCCAACTAAAAACTTCCTTGTGCATTACACAAGGCAATAAACGCAGAAAAATTTATTTCCAAAACCAGAGCTCAAGAACAAGAAAGGAATTCATGCTCCCACCGCCCCAGCCTCACTACATCCACCCCCCCACCCCAAACCCCCAAAAAAGCATCTTCTCAACGGTTCCTTTCCATGCTGCTCTCTAGAAACACATCTAAGTGCATGGTGAATCCATTTATATACTCCACTGGCAGCCACCTCCATAACTCTCATCACCCTCCAGGTGAAAAAGGGGAGACCATTCAGCAAGCTGACCTTCATCCTCATGGTTCTGATGCCATCCGATTTCCACAAAGCATCACAGTTTTGCAGCACACTGCAGCCTTTCCAGTTCCCAAAGATGGCAGACGATGCTCCTTCCATCATTACAATCAGTTCACTAGCATTTGACAGTTACGAAAGGCAACATTTTGAATGAAGATTAAAATTAATCTGCCAAGCAAATGGAGGTATTGATAAACATAAGTAGCTCTTCCTGCCTATCTGGACGGAGACACTTGTCCCACTGGCAGGCTCTGATAACATGCTCTGCAAAAATCAGAGCCTCTAATCACTGGAAAAAGGAACATCGCAATGTAAATTTTAATCCTAAACTGTGAACCTGAACCTATTCATGGAACTTTGTTTAATGAAGATGCAAGATATCGTGTGCACATTGAAACAAGGTTAACAATGTAAAAGATGCAGTTGGCGTCAGTTTCTGTCTTGGGAGTAACTTCACAGCCATTTCATAGGGTCATTGGGAAAATTGACCTCAAGTGTCAGGTCAATTTTCCCAATTAAGGGTGAAGCAGCTTGAAAAGTTATAAGCAGATAGATCAGTGGGTAAATACACCATGCGGTGCAGCACTTCACTGTACAGAGCAGAAACACCCCAGGGTTGATTCTCAAGTCTCTCTACTAAGCGAGTTGATAAGGACATAGTGGAAACCCCAAAACCCCACAGTCCATCTCAGGTTGCCTCATCTTGAAAAAGAGAGCGATGCAGATCAGCCAGGGTTCCTACTCCGGGTTACCATCTAGTCACCACTCCAAGCGTGTGTACACACACACACACCCCTCCATCATGCTCAGCCTCTTGTCCCTACGACACTCTCCATCCATGCAACATCATGGTCAGCTAGATGAGGCACCAGCAGGCTGCCAGAACCTTTGGTATCTCATTTGTAACACATTTAATGGCAGGATCGGAAGAACAGTGGGGCAGCACCTTTCAAATTCAATTGTCACAGCCAGAACCACCGTGAGCTTGCAGTGTTCAATCGCCTCTTTATATTTTAATTCACAAGCTGAGCATTCCAGTTTCAAAAAAGTAAGCTACTACCTCAAGTATGATTTACATTGACTGCACCAACACACTTCCAAGTTCTAGAGCAGTTAGGCAATAAAGTACCGGATCACAATAAACACCAATGGAAACCAATATAGCACAGATAATCATTAAATTTAAAGTATTTCTGTTTCAGGATTACACTGCAATTTAACCCTTTAATACGTAACAAAAAGCCCTTTCTCCCACCTCGTGTGTGTATAAAATATAAATATGCATCATCTAGTCACTGTATTGTATATTACTGTATGTCTGTCTGCCTGACCTCTCTGAGTTACCAAAATAATGGTGGGCTTTGAGGTGCTGTAAAGCAAGCATCTTATAGGAACATAGTGTTTAGGAGCAGGAGTAGGCCATTCGGCTCTTTGAGCCTGCTACGCCACTCAATAAGATCATGGCTGATTGGTTGTGGTCTCAACTCCACTTTCCTGCCTGTCCTCCATAACCCTGGACTCCCTTGTCTATCAAAAATCTATCAACTCTGCCTTGAAAATTTTCAATGATCCAGCCCCCACTACTTTCTGGGGAAGAGAATTCCACAGACTAACGACCCTCTGAGAAAAAAAATCCCCTCATCTCCGACTTAAAAGGGGAACCACTTATTCTTGAACTGTGTCCCCTAGTTCCAGTCTCCCCGACAAGAGGAAACATCCTCCCATTATCCACCCTGTCAAGTCCCCTCAGAATCTTATATGTTTCAATAAGATCACCTCTCACGTATCTAACCTCCAATAGTACAGGCCCAATGAGTGAACCTTCTCTGAACTACGTCTAATGCCAATATACCTTTTTTCAAATAAGGAGACCAAAACTGTGCACACTACTCCAAATGTGGTCTCACCAATATCTTCTACAGCTGCAGTAAAACTTGCCTACTTTATATTCCATTCCCCTTGCCATAAATGCCGACATTCCATTTGCCTTCCTAATAGCTGCTGTACCTGAATACTAACTTTTGAGATTCATGTACCAGGACACCCAGATCCCTCTGCAGCTCAGGGTTCTGCGATCTGTCTCCATTTAAATAATATACGGCTTTTCTATTCCTCCTGGCAAAGTGGTTCACATTTTCCCACGTTATGCTCCGTCTGCCAAATTTTTGCCCACTCCTTTAACCTATCTACATCCCTTTGTAGACTCTTTCCCTCCTCTTGACAACTTAATTTCTTTCTTGCTGTCATGGGCAAATTTAGCTCTCATACATTCAGTCCCTTTATCCACTGATATAGATTGTAAATAGTTGAGACCCCAGCACGGATCCCTATGGCACTCTACGAGTTACATCTTGCCAACCTAAAAAGACCCATTTATCCCTACACTCTGTTTCCCATTAGCTGGCCAACCCTTTATCCATGGTAATATGGTACCCACTATACCCCTGAGCTCTTGTACAATAAGCGTCGATGTACCACCTTATCAAATGCCTTATAGTCAGGGGAGACATCTCAGCTTGTGCAATAACGTGTAAGAGTTAGAAAAAGTATTTCCATTGCACCAACCAGCACTTCTGCAATGTGACAAGTAAGCGTTTCCCAAGCAAAAAGAATATAAATAACCCGGTCAGATTTTTATGTTTTCTGGAAGTAGAAGAAATGACAGTCGGAGCAGATCACGATACTGTCTTCGTGCTTTGCACCCAGGTATGAGTGCTCTAATAATGATGGGGGTTTAGGTGTAGGAATGACAAACAAGCTGACAATAACTGTCCAGCAGAGCTGAACACGGCTGATGCTACTGCATCATGACATTCAAAAGTATGCAAACACAAAAAGGATAATGAAATGAGATGGAGGGACACTTTAGAGAGTAGGGAAGGGGTCAGATGGGAGAAGGTGAGGGGGAATGGCACATCGAGAGGCCATCAGCCTGAGTTGGGGGACGGGGGATCGAGGGGGCGGGAGGGGGGTGAGGGGGGGGCAATCAAGGGTCAGGAGGGGGGTGAGGGGGGGGGTGGGGGGATCAAGGGGGCGGGGGGGAAAATCGAGGGGGCGGGAGGGAGGGCGGGGGTGTGGTGAGGGAGGGCAGGGGGATCGTGAGGGCAGGAGGGAAGTCGGGGGGGGGCAGGGGGATCGAGGGGGTGGGGGGAGAGGGCGGGGGGGTCGACAGGGCGGGAGGTGGGATCAAGGGGGCAGGGGGGGCGGGCGGATCGGGGGGGGCAGGAGGGAGGGTGGGGGGGCGGGCGGATCAGGGGGGTCACGCTGACAGAGGTTAAGGACAGGAGGGAGGGAGAAGAATGGCAGGAGGGAGGGGTGGAATGAGGGGGTCAAGTGGGAGGGTGAGGATGTTATGCTGTGCGGCTGTAGGGTGTGAGGTGTGTGTGTGCGTGTGTGTGAGGTTAGGGTGAGGGTGTCTGTGGCCAGGGTGAGGAGATTAAGGGGTTTGTTGGTCAGGGGGAGGGGTCATCATGGTGTGTGAGAGGAGATCATGGGGTGAGTGGGGTAAGGGTGCGTGGGAGAGAGGGACAGACGGACCCAGGAGGGAGGGAGGGAAATGGACGGATGGATGGAATGACCCGGGGGGAGTGGGGGGGGGAGAGGAGGAGAGGGAAGGGTGGAAGGGAGGCGGGGACAGGGAGGGAGACAAGGAAGGAGGGGGACCCAGCGTGAGTGCGAGGAGACCCGGGGTGGGAGTCCCGGGGTGGAGTCCCGGGGTGGGGGGGATGATGGATGGAGGGAGGGGCTTTGTCCAGAGCGATAGAGGGAGGTGGTCAAGAGGGTAGAAGAGGAGCAAAGGAAGGGTTGTTCAGGAGGAAGTGTGGGAGGGGGGGTCAAGTGGGAGGGTGAGGGTGTTATGCTTTGCGTCTGTGACTGATGAGGTTTTGGTGTGTGTGTGTGTGTGTGTGTGTGTGTGTGTGGTTAGGGTGAGGGGATCAGGGTATCTGTGGTCAGGGTGAGGAGTCATGGTGTGTGTGGTG
Organism: Cetorhinus maximus; assembly: GCF_964194155.1. NCBI lineage: Eukaryota > Metazoa > Chordata > Chondrichthyes > Lamniformes > Cetorhinidae > Cetorhinus > Cetorhinus maximus. The sequence goes on along the minus strand of NC_135897.1, from coordinate 84,160,039 downwards.
AGGGTGGGGAGTTCACAGGGTGAGTGGTGTAAGGGTGAGGGGGGGATGGTGTCCCTGGTCAGGGTGATCAGGTTATGGGATGTGTGCGGTAAAGGGTGAGGGGGTCATGGGGTGAGTGTGGGGTGAGGATGAGGGGGCATGGTGTGCATGGTCAGAGTGAGGGGCTTTTAGAGTATGTGGGGTAAAGGGTGAGCGGGGTTTGGTGTGTGTGTGGTCACGGTGAAAGGGGTTATGGGGTGTGTGTGGGGTCAGGGTATTGGGGGGGGCAGGGTGTGTGTAGATAGGGTGAGGGGATCGTGGGGTGGGGGCGTGAGGCTGCACGGTCAGGGAGAGGGGGTTATGGCGTGTTAATGTGGTCAGGGTGAAGGGTTATGGGCTGTATGTGTGGTCAGGGTGAGGGGGGTTATGGGGTTTGTGTGTGGTCAGGGTGAAGGGGGTTATGGGGTGTGTGTAGTCAGGGTGAGGGGGGTTATGGGGTGTGTGTGGTCAGGGTGAGGGGAGGTTATGGGGTGTGTGTGGGGTCAGGGTGAGGGGCGTTATGGGGTGTGTGTGGTCAGGGTGAGGGAGGTTATAGGGTGTGTGTGGTCAGGGTGAGGGAGGTTATGGGGTGTGTGTGGTCAGGGTGAGGGGTTATGGGGTGTGTGTGGTCAGGGTGAGGGGTTATGGGGTGTGTGTGGTCAGGGTGAGGGGAGGTTATGGGGTGTGTGTGGGGTCAGGGTGAGGGGAGTTATGGGGTGTGTGTGGTCAGGGTGAGGGAGGTTATAGGGTGTGTGTGGTCAGGGTGAGGGAGGTTATGGGGTGTGTGTGGTCAGGGTGAGGGGTTATGGGGTGTGTGTGGTCAGGGTGAGGGGTTATGGGGTGTGTGTGGTCAGGGTGAGGGGTTATGGGGTGTGTGTGGTCAGGGTGAGGGGTTATGGGGTGTGTGTGGTCAGGGTGAGGGGTTATGGGGTGTGTGTGGTCAGGGTGAGGGGTTATGGGGTATGTGTGGTCAGGGTGAGGGGTTATGGGGTGTGTGTGGTCAGGGTGAGGGGTTATGGGGTGTGTGTGGTCAGGGTGAGGGGTTATGGGGTGTGTGTGGTCAGGGTGAGGGGTTATGGGGTGTGTGTGGTCAGGGTGAGGGGTTATGGGGTGTGTGTGGTCAGGGTGAGGGGTTATGGGGTGTGTGTGGTCAGGGTGAGGGGTTATGGGGTGTGTGTGGTCAGGGTGAGGGGTTATGGGGTGTGTGTAGTTAGGGTGAGGGGTTATGGGGTGTGTGTGGTCAGGATGAGGGGTTATGGGGTGTGTGGGGTCAGGGTGATGGGTTAATGAGATGTGCGGGGTCAGGGTGGGGGCGTAATGGGGAGTGTGTGGTAAGGCTGAGTGGGTTATTCGGTGTGTTTTCAGGGTGAGGGGGTGATGGGGTGTGTTGTCAGGGTGAGGGGGTTATGGGGGGGGGGGTGTGTGTGTGTGTGTGTGTGTGTGTGTGTGTGTGTGTGTGTGTGAAGTCAGGGTGAGGGGGTTATGGAGTGTGTAGGGACAGGGTGAATGGGTAATGGGGTTTGTGGGGTCAGGGTGAGGAGGTTATGGTTATCGAGTCTGCAGGGTCAAGGTGAGTGCATCATGGGGTGAGTGTGGGTCGGGGCTTGGGGGCAATGGGGTGTGTGGGGGGTCAGGCTGAGGGGGTTATGGGGTGTGAGTAAGGTCAGGGTTTGGGGGCAATGGGTTGTGTGTGGTAAGGGTGAAGGGGTTACAGAGTGCTTGTGATCAGGGTGATGGAGTTATGGGGTGAGTGGGCAACGTGAGGGGTCCATGGGGTGTGTGGGGTCAGGGTGAGAGGGTTATGGAGTGTGTGTGGTTAGGGTGAGGCTGTTATGGGGTGTGTATGGGGTAAAAGTGAGGGGGTGACCGGGTGTGTGCGCGCTCAGGGTGAGAGTGTTATGGGGTGTGTGTGTGGTCAGGGTGAGGTAGTTATGGGTTGCGAGTGTGGTCAGGGTGAGGGGGTTATGGGGTCTGTGTGTGTGTGGTCAGGGTGAGGGCGTTATGGGGTGTGTGTGGTCAGGGTGAGGGCGTTATGGGGTGTGTGGGGTCAGGGTGAGGGGGTGAAGGGGGGGTGTGTCTGTTCAGAGTGAGGGGATTATGGGTTGCGAGTGTAGTCAGGATGAGGGGGTAATGGGGTGTGTGTGTCATCAGGGTGAGGGGTTGATCAGGTGTGTGTGGGGTCAGGGTGAGGGCGTTATGGAGTGTGTAGGGTCAGGGTGAGGGGGCCCTGGGGTGTGTGGGGGCAGAGTGAGGGGGCCTTGGGGTGAGTAGTCAGGGGGAGGGGGTTATGGAGTGTCTAGGGTCAGGGTGAGGAGGTTATGGAGTGTCTAGGGTCAGGGTGAGGAGGTTATGGAGTGTGTGGGGTCAGGGTGAGGGGGTTATGGAGTGTGTGGGGTCAGGGTGAGGGGGTTATGGAGTGTGTGGGGTCAGGGTGAGGAGGTTATGGAGTGTGTGGGGTCAGGGTGAAAGGGTTATGGAGTGTGTGTGGACAGGGTGAGTATGTCATGGGGTGTGTGTGTGGTCAGTGTTTGGGGGCTATGGGGTATGTGTAGTCAGGGTGAGGGGGTTATGGTGAGGGTATGTGGTCAGGGTGAAGGGGTTATCCTGTGTGTGGGGTCAGGGTGATGAGGTTATAGTGTGTGTGTGGTCAGGATGATGGGGTTATAGTGTGTGTGTGGTCAGGATGATGGAGTTATAGTGTGTGTGTGGGGTCAGGGTGATGGGATTATAGTGTGTGTGGGGTCAGGGTGATGGGCTTATAGTGTGTGTGGGGTCAGGGTGATGGGGTTATAGTGTGTGTGTGTGGTCAGGATGATGGGGTTATAGTGTGTGTGTGGGGTCAGGGTGATGGGGTTATAGTGTGTGTGTGGGGTCAGGGTGATGGGGTTATAGTGTGTGTGTGGGGTCAGGGTGATGGGGTTATAGTGTGTGTGTGGGGTCAGGGTGATGGGGTTATAGTGTGTGTGTGGGGTCAGGGTGATGGGATTATAGTGTGTGTGGGGTCAGGGTGATGGGGTTATAGTGTGTGTGTGGGGTCAGGGTGATGGGGTTATAGTGTGTGTGTGTGTGGTCAGGGTGATGGGGTTATAGTGTGTGTGTGTGTGGTCAGGATGATGGGGTTATAGTGTGTGTGTGGGGTCAGGGTGATGGGGTTATAGTGTGTGTGTGGGGTCAGGGTGATGGGGTTATAGTGTGTGTGTGGGGTCAGGGTGATGGGGTTATAGTGTGTGTGTGGGGTCAGGGTGATGGGGTTATAGTGTGTGTGTGGAGTCAGGGTGATGGGGTTATAGTGTGTGTGTGGGGTCAGGGTGATGGGGTTATAGTGTGTGTGTGGGGTCAGGGTGATGGGGTTATAGTGTGTGTGTGGGGTCAGGGTGATGGGGTTATAGTGTGTGTGTGGGGTCAGGGTGATGGGGTTATAGTGTGTGTGTGGGGTCAGGGTGATGGGGTTATAGTGTGTGTGTGGGGTCAGAGTGATGGGGTTATAGTGTGTGTGTGGGGTCAGGGTGATGGGGTTATAGTGTGTGTGTGGGGTCAGGGTGATGGGATTATAGTGTGTGTGGGGTCAGGGTGATGGGGTTATAGTGTGTGTGTGTGGTCAGGATGATGGGGTTATAGTGTGTGTGTGGGGTCAGGGTGATAGGGTTATAGTGTGTGTGTGGGGTCAGGGTGATGGGGTTATAGTGTGTGTGTGTGTGTGGGGTCAGGGTGATGGGGTTATAGTGTGTGTGTGGGGTCAGGGTGATGGGGTTATAGTGTGTGTGTGGGGTCAGGGTGATGGGGTTATAGTGTGTGTGTGGGGTCAGGGTGATGGGGTTATAGTGTGTGTATGGGGTCAGGGTGATGGGGTTATAGTGTGTGTGTGGGGTCAGGGTGATGGGGTTATAGTGTGTGTGGGGTCAGGGTGATGGGGTTATAGTGTGTGTGTGGGGTCAGGGTGACGAGGTTACGGAGTGCTTGTGATCAGGGTGGCGGAGTTATGGGCTGTGTGGACAGGGTGAGGGGTCCATGGGGTGTGTGTGGCGTCAGGGTGAGGGGGTTATGGATTGTGTAGGGTCAGGGTGAGGGGGCTCTTGGCTGTGTAGGGTCAGAGTGAGGGGGCTTTAGGGTGAGTAGTCAGGGTGAGGGGGTTATGGAGTGTCTAGGGTCAGGGTGAGGGGGGTCTGGGGTGTGTGGGGTCAGAGTGAGAGGGCTTTGGGGTGAGTAGTCAGGGTGAAGGGGTTATGAAGTGTCCAGGGTCAGGGTGAGGAGGTTATGGAGTGTGTGGGGACAGGGTGAGGGGGTCATGGGCAGTGTGCGGAGTCAGGGTTTGGGGGCTATGGGGAGTGTGGGTGGTGAAGGTGAGGGGATTATGGGGTGTGTGTGCTGTCATGGTGAGGGGGCTATGGGTGTGGTGAGGGACAGGGGTTATGGGGTTTGTGGTCAGGGTGTGGGGGGTACGGTGTGTGCGCGTGTGCGTGCTCAAGGTGAGGGGTGTGTGAGGTCAGGGTGACGAGGTTAACGACTGCTTGTGATCAGGAGTTATGGGGTGTGTGGACAGGGTGAGGGGGTTATGGGGTGTGTGGACAGGGTGAGGGGGGTTATGGGGTGTGTGGACAGGGTGAGGGGGGGTTTTGGGGTGTGTGGACAGGGTGAGGGGGGGTTATGGGGTGTGTGGACAGGGTGAGGGGGGGTTATGGGGTGTGTGGACAGGGTGAGGGGGTTATGGGGTGTGTGGTCAGGGTGAGGGGGGTTATGGGGTGTGTGGACAGGGTGAGGGGGGGTTATGGGGTGTGTGGACAGGGTGAGGGGGGGTTATGGGGTGTGTGGACAGGGTGAAGGGGGGTTATGGGGTGTGTGGACAGGGTGAAGGGGGGTTATGGGGTGTGTGGACAGGGTGAGGGCGTTATGGGGTGTGTGGACAGGGTGAGGGGGTTATGGGGTGTGTGGACAGAGTGAGGGGGGGTTATGGGGTGTGTGGACAGGGTGAGGGGGGGTTATGGGGTGTGTGGACAGGGTGAGGGGTCCATGTGGTGTGTGGGGGGTCAGGGTGAAGGGGTCATGGGGAGTGTGTGGGGTCATGAGGTCTGCGCGGCCAGGGTGAGGGGGTTATGGGGTCTGTGTCTGGTCAGTGTGAGGGGGATATGGAGTGTGTGCCTGGCCAGTGTGAGGGGGTAATGGAGTGTGCGTGTGGTCCGGCTGAGAGGGTAATGGAGTGTGTGTGTGGTCCGGGTGAGGGCGTAATGGAGTGTGTGGGATCAGAGTGAGGGGGTAATGGGGTTTGTGGGGTCAGGGTGAGGAGGTTATGAAGAGTGTGGGGTCATGGTGAGGAGGTTATGGAGAGTGTGAGATCATGGTGAGGAGGTTATGAAGAGTGTGAGGTCATGGTGAGGAGGTTATGGAGAGTGTGAGATCATGGTGAGGAGGTTATGAAGAGTGTGGGGTCACGGTGAGGAGGTTATGGAGAGTGTGAGGTCACGGTGAGGAGGTTATGAAGAGTGTGGGGTCACGGTGAGGAGGTTATGAAGAGTGTGAGGTCACGGCGAGGAGGCTATGAAGAGTGTGAGGTCACGGTGAGGACGTTATGAAGAGTGTGGGGTCACGGTGAGGAGGTTATGAAGAGTGTGAGGTCATGGTGAGGAGGTTATGAAGAGTGTGAGGTCATGGTGAGGAGGTTATGAAGAGTGTGAGGTCACGGTGAAGAGGTTATGAAGAGTGTGGGGTCACAGTGAGGAGGTTATGAAGAGTGTGGGGTCACGGTGAGGAGGTTATGAAAAGTGTGGGATCACGGTGAAGAGGTTATGAAGCGTGTGGGGTCATGGTGAGGAGGTTATGAAGAGTGTGAGGTCACGGTGAGGAGGTTATGAAGAGTGTGAGGTCACGGTGAAGAGGTTATATTCATGGGGTCTGTGGGGACAGGGTGAGTGTGTGGTCAGGGTGAGAGGGTTATGGGGTGTCACTGTGTTGAAGGTGAAGGGTGTGAGTGTGTTGAGGGTGAGAGGGTGAGAGCGTGATCAGGCTGAGAGGGTGAGAGTGTGCTCAGGGTGAGAGTGTGGTCAGGGTGAGAGGCTGTGTATGGGGCCACAATGAGGGGCTTTTGGGGTGTGTGTAGGGTCAGGGTGAGGCGGTTATGGGATGAGTGTGGTCAGGGTGAGAGGGTGTGTGTGGGGTCAGTGTGAAGGGGTGATGGGGTGAGAGTGTGGTCAGGGTGAGGGGGTTATAGGGTGTTTGTGGGGTCATGGTGAGGAGGTTATGAAGAGTGTGGGGTCATGGTGAGGAGGTTATGAAGAGTGTGGGGTCTGTGGGGTCAGGGTGAGCACATCATGGGGTGAGTGTGGGTCAGGCTGAGGGGCTTTTGGGGTGTGTGCGCGGGGTCAGGGTGAGCGGGTGATGGGTGTGTGCGTGGGGTCAGGGTGAGGGGGTTATGGGTGTGTGCGCGGGGTCAGGGTGACGGGTTTATGGGTGCGTGCGCGGGATCAGGGTGACGGGTTTATGGGTGTGTGTGCGCGGGGTCAGGGTGAGGGGGTTATAGGTGTGTACGCGGGGTCAGGGTGAGGGGGTTATGGGTGTGTGCGCGGGGTCAGGGTGAGGGGGTTATGGGTGTGTGTGCGGGGTCAGGGTGAGGGGGTTATGGGTGTGTGCGCGAGGTCAGGGTGAGGGGGTTATGGGTGTGTGCGCGGGGTCAGGGTGAGGGGGTTATGGGTGTGTGCGCGGGGTCAGGGTGAGGGGGTTATGGGTGTGTGCGTGGGGTCAGGGTGAGGGGGTTATGGGTGTGTGCGCGGGGTCAGGGTGAGGGGGTTATGGGTGTGCGCGCGGGGTCAGGATGTGGGGGTTAAGGGTGCGTGCGCGGGGTCAGGGTGAGGGGGTTATGGGTGTGTGTGCGGGGTCAGGGTGAGGGGTTTATGGGTGTGTGCGCTGGGTCAGGGTGAGGGCTTTATGGGTGTGTGTGCGCGGGGTCAGGGTTAGGGGGTTATGGGTGTGTGTGTGGGGTCAGGGTGAGGGGGTTATGGGTGTGTGCGCGGGGTCAGGGTGAGGAGGTCATAAAGAGTGTGGGGTCATGATGAGGAGGTTATGATCATGGGGTCTGCAGGGTCAGAGTGAGCGCGTAATGGGGGGTGTGTGTGGTCAAGGTTTGGGGGCAATGGGGTGTGTGTGTGATCAGGGTGAGGGGTTCATGGGAAGTGTGTGGGGTCAGGGTGAGGGGGTTATGAGGTGTGTGGGGTCGGGGTGAGGGGGTTATGAGGTGTGTGAGGTCAGGGTGAGGGGGTTATGAGGTGTGTGGAGTCAGGGTGAAGTGCTCATGGGGAGTGTGTGGGGTAAGGGTGAGGGGTCCATGGGGTGTGTGGGGTCAGGGTGAGGGGGTTATGGGGTGCCAGAGTGTTGAGGGTGAGGGGGTGTGAATGTGTTGAAGGTGAGGGGGTGAGAGTGTGTTCAGGGTGAGAGAGAGTGCGAGTGTGGTCAGGGTGAGGGGGTTATGGGGTGTCAGTGTGTTGAGGGTGAGGGGGTGTGAATGTGTTGAAGGTGAGGGGGGTGAGTGTGTGTTCAGGGTGAGAGAGAGTGCGAGTGTGGTCAGGGTGAGGGGGTTATGGGGTGTCAGTGTGTTGAGGGTGAGGGGGTGTGAATGTGTTGAAGGTGAGGGGGTGAGTGTGTGTTCAGGGTGAGAGAGAGTGCAAGTGTGGTCAGGGTGAGTGTTATAGTGTGAGAGTGTGGTCAGGGTGAGGGGGTTATGGGGTGTGTGTGGTCAGCGTGAGGGGTTATGGGGTGTGTTGGGTCAGGGTGAGGGGGTTATGGGGAGTGTGTGGGATCAGGGTGAAGGGGTTATGGGTGTGTGTGGGGTCAGGGTGAGGGGGTTATGGGGTGTCAGTGTGTTGAGGGTGAGGGGGTGAGAGTGTGTTTAGGGTGAGAGAGCGCGCGAGTGTGGTCAGGGTAAGTGTTATAGTGTGTGTGTGGTCAGGGTGAGGGGGTTACTGGGTGTGTTTGTGGTCAGGGTGAGGAGGTTTGGGGTCTGTATGTGGTCAGGGTGAGGGGGTAATGGGATGTGTGGGGTCAGGGTGAGGGGGTTATGTGATGCGTGTGGGATCAGGGTGAGGGGGTTATGGGGGGTTGTGTGTGTTGTCAGCGTGAGGAGGTTAGTGGTGTGGTTGGGGTCAGGGTGAGAGGGTGATGGGGGGTTGTGTGGGGTCAGGGTGAGGGGGTGGTGGGAGGGGTCTGTGGGGTCAGGGTGAGGGGTTATGGTGTGTGTTTGGTCAAGGTGAGGGGGTTATGGTGTTTCTGAGGTCAAGGTGACGAGGTTACGGTGTGCTTGTGATCACCGTGGTGGGGTTATGGGGTGTGGGGTCAGGGTGAGGGGGTTATGGGTGTGTGCGCGGGGTCAGGGTGAGGGGGTTATGGGTGTGTGCGCGGGTCAGGGTGAGGGGGTTATGGGTGTGTGCGCGGGGTCAGGGTGAGGGGGTTAAGGGTGTGTGCGCGGGGTCAGGGTGAGGGGGTTAAGGGTGTGTGCGCGGGGTCAGGGTGAGGGGTTTATGGGTGTGTGCGCGGGGTCAGGGTGAGGGCTTTATGGGTGTGTGTGCGCGGGGTCAGGGTGAGGGGGTTATGTGTGTGTGTGCGGGGTCAGGGTGAGGGGCTTATGGGTGTGTGCGCGGGGTCAGGGTGAGGAGGTTATAAAGAGTGTGGGGTCATGATGAGGAGGTTATGATCATGGGGTCTGCGGAGTCAGAGTGAGCGCATCATGGGGGGTGTGTGTGGTCAAGGTTTGGGGGCAATGGGGTGTGTGTGTGATCAGGGTGAGGGGTTCATGGGAAGTGTGTGGGGTCAGGGTGAGGAGGTATGGGTGTGTGCGCGGAGTCTGTGTGAGGAGGTTATGGGTTGCGAGTGTGGTCAGGGTGAGGGGGGTTATGGGTGTGCGCACGGGGCCAGGGTGAGGGGGTTATGGGTGTGCGCGCGGGGTCAGGGTGAGGGGGTTATGGAGTGTGTGTGGGGTCAGGGTGAGGGGCTTATGGGTGTGTGTGTGTGGGGTCAGGGTGAGGGGGTTATGGGGAGTGTGTGGGGTCAGGGTGAAGGGTCCATGTGGTGTGTGGGGTCAGGGTGTGGGGGTCATGGGGAATGTGTGGGGTCAGGGTGAGGGGGTCATGGGGAATGTGGGGTCAGGGTGAGCGTGTCATGGGGTGTGTGGTCAAGGTTTGAGGGCAATGGGGAGTGTGTGTGGTCAGGGCTAGGTGCTCACGGGGAGTGTGTGGGGTCAGGGTGAGGGGTCCATGAGGTGTGTGGGGTCAGGGTGAGGTGCTCACGCGGAGTGTGTGGGGTGAGGGTGAGGGGGTTATGAGGTGTGTGGAGTCAGGGTGAGGTGCTCATGGGGAGTATGTGGGGTCAGAGTGAGGGGTCCATGGGGTGTGTGGGGTCAGGGTGAGGGGGTTATGAGGTGTGTGGAGTCAGGGTGAAGTGCTCATGGGGAGTTTGCGGGGTAAGGGTGAGGGGGCCATGGGGTGTGTGGGGTCAGGGTGAGGGGGTTATGGGTGTGTGTGGGGTCAGGGTGAGGGGGTGTTATGGGGTGTGTGGGGTCAGGGTGAGGGAGGTTATGGAGTGTGTGTGGTCAGGGTGAGGGGGGGGGGGTGTGTGGTCAGGGTGAGGGGGGGTGTGTGTGGTCAGGGTGATGGGGGGGGTGTGAGGTCAGGGTGATGGGGTGGGTGTGTGTGGTCAGGGTGAGGGGGGGGTGTGTGTGGTCAGGGTGAGGGGGGGGTGTGTGTGGTGGGTGATGGGGGGGGTGTGAGGTCAGGGTGATGGGGGGTGTGTGTGGTCAGGGTGAGGGGGGGGTGTGTGTGGTGGGTGAGGGGGGGGTGTGTGTGGTGGGTGATGGGGGGGGTGTGAGGTCAGGGTGATGGGGGGTGTGTGTGGTCAGGGTGATGGGGGCTGTGTGAGGTCAGGGTGATGGGGGGGGTGTGAGGTCAGGGTTTTGGGGGCTGTGTGACGTCAGGGTGATGGGGGGGGTGTGAGGTCAGGGTGATGGGGGGGGTGTGAGGTCAGGGTGATGGGGGGGGTGTGAGGTCAGGGTGATGGGGGGGGTGTGAGGTCAGGGTTTTGGGGGCTGTGTGAGGTCAGGGTGATGGGGGGTGTGTGAGGTCAGGGTGATGGGGGCTGTGTGAGGTCAGGGTGATGGGGGGGTGTGAGGTCAGGGTGATGGGGGGGTGTGAGGTCAGGGTGACGGGGGGGGTGTGAGGTCAGGGTGATGGGGGGGTGTGAGGTCAGGGTGACGGGGGGGGTGTGAGGTCAGGGTGATGGGGGGGTGTGAGGTCAGGGTGAGGGGGGGCTCAGGGGGGGTGTGGTCAGTGGGGGGGTGGGGTCAGGGTGAGGGGGGGCTCAGGGGGGGTGTGGTCAGTGGGGGGGTGGGGTCAGGGTGAGGGGGGGCTCAGGGGGGGTGTGGTCAGTGGGGGGGTGGGGTCAGGGTGAGGGGGGGCTCAGGGGGGGTGTGGTCAGTGGGGGGGTGATGTTCGGGGTGGGGGGGGGGTGATGTTCGGGGTGGGGGGGGGGTGATGTTCGGGGTGGGGGGGGGTGATGTTCGGGGTGGGTGGACACTCGGGGGGGGGGGGGGCGGGTGCGCCATGGTGGGAGCCCCCCCCGCCCCTCTCTCTCCCTGAGCCCTGTGCTCCCCGCTGCCCGGTTACCTCTCTCTGTTTGGGGTCCTGCGGGTAAACATCCGGGGGGCCGAGCCGGGGCCGTTTCAGCGGCCGCTGTTCGTAACTGAGGAATCCGAACGCCGCCATCCTACATCTCACCCGGGGAGAAAGCGGAGAGTTTGGAGCCGGCTTCCCACAATCCTTTAGGTGTCGGTCTCTCCGCTTTTTAAAGAAAGAATGAGAAGCTGATTATAAAAATACAGCAACAATCCCCGCGCAGAACAGCAGTGCCCAAAACCCCAAACTTTACAATACAGGGACATGCAAAACCCCCCCAAAATCACACAGACTCTCACTCACTCACTCACTCACTCACTGCTGGGCAGGTGCACTCATTTCATTTAAATATACATCTGGTCTATCATTCCCCAAATCTCACACTTTACCTGGGGATTTATTGCCTGTAAAAACTGGCTACAGTTTGATCTGGATCCCTCTCTCTCTAGAAATAAATAAATTGACTGTCCACTCCTAATTCTAGAAACGCTGCGCTCTTCTCCATTTGGGGTGACCAAAGTATCTCTTCGGTATCAATTGTCGCCAATCGAGACATTTTTTGGATGGGATAAATTGTCTCAGTCCATAATTTTTTTTTTAAAGTATTTGTTGCAAGGACAGTTCCAGAGAATGGCAACAACACTCAACCATCACACTTGAACTGCAAACTCTCGCAATTATGTTTGCTTGTTTCCGATGAGATGACATTTTATTTGTGTATTTTTTTTTTGGTTGGGGTGGGGAAAAATCAGATGCTTTGCATTTTGCAACATTTCGTGTCGCGGCATGAAACATGTTGCGCGATTTTTGGGTTTTTTTTTTAAATTATTACCCTCGGTTCCCATTCAACTTGTGCCTGGGGAAAGCAGCAGCAACAGCAGCAGCAATATATATATATATATATATATAAAATAATCCTGCTCCTTTACCCCCTGTCCAGATTGTTCAGTCCCTGTCCTTACCTTTCCAGAGGCTTATTTGCTGTTTCATGTGCAAGAAGCTGATCACAGCTGAGCATGTTCTAGCTCAGTAACAGTCCATTTAGCTCTGCCGCCACATCCAACCCCACTTTCCCAGTAATTATACAAGATAATGTGTTTCTAGGATCCCTTCCTGTTCCTCCTCCTCCTCCTCCTCAGTTATTAGACCTTTTTTTGCCGGGCTGCAGCGCGCTTACTGTCCTCTGTATTGACGCAGCCCCAGTGCCGGCACCAAACAGCTTGTTCGGCAAGCCCCCATTTAAAGGGGAAGGAAAAACATCGGGTCGGCCGATAAATATTTCCGATCCTCTCCCGAAGTCGGCGGCTGAGGAGTCGAGGGGCTTGTCAAGGGGGAGGGGTAGAGGGGGGGCGGTTCTGCAAAAGGGAAATGCTCGCGTGTCCTGTCCAAGCATATTTAGAATGCAAATTCCAGTTGTGTTTGCGGTCTGCTTAAGCACTTTAATGCCTCTAAAGTCGTGAAGGATTTGTGGGTTCAACTCCCACTGCAAACCCACAAATCCTTTATGGCAAAGATTTAAGGCTGACACTCCAGTGCATTACTCGGAGGGGTGATGCATGGTCGGAGGTGTCAGCATTCAGATGAGATGTTAAATTGGGCTCCTGTCTGCCCCTCTCAGGTGGATGTAAAAGATTCCACGCCAATACTTTTGAAGAAAAACCAGGACATTTTCTTCAGGCGCCCTGGCCAATAATAATCCCTGAACCCATGAACATCATGGAGAAAAAAACAACAGATTATCTAGTCATGGTCACATTGCTGTTTGTGGGAGCTTGCTGTGCACAAATTGGCTGCCACATACCCTACGTGGCAACAGTACTTCAAAAAGTACTTCATTGGCTGTACAGTGCGCTAGAATGCCCTGAGGTGAATGGCAGTGCACAAATGCAAATCCTTGTTTCTGGCCAAGGCACGTTGCAGCGCCTCCTGGAGGTGCTAGTTCTGCTCGGGGCTGGTGGCCATGGTTCGAATGACAGGAATATGTTCACCCAGGGTGCAGCTGCATTTCTGCACAAGGGCCACTCAGAAAAGAAATGCAGCTGTCACAGGGACTGCCTCAACTTTGATACTGCACTCATGAGCAGAGCTGTCTACCAGCTGCAGGCAACAGTGAGGCAGGTGTTGGAGCTTTAGGCACACAAAACACAGGAATGGAGGAGCGGGAGTGGGCCTCTCTGCCCTTCGAGTTTTTTCCATCATGGCTGATGTGTATTTTAACTCCATCTGCCCAGCTTGATTCCAGGGCCCTTGGCACCTTCACTTAATAAAATTATATCAATCTCAGTTTTGAAATTTTTAACTGAACCCCCTCCCCACCCCAGCCTCCAGCCTCAACAGTTTTTTGGAGGAGAGTTCCTGATTTCCACTACTCTTTGTGTGAAGAGTGTGTCTTGAAATTAACGCTGAACAGACTAGCTGTAATTTTAAGGTTATACCTCCTTGTACTGGACTTCCCCAACCAGATGAAATGATTTCTCCCTACCCACCTCTGTTAAGCAGTGTAAACCCCTCACTTAGATCCATGATCAATGCAAGATGAGATGTACCTTGTGGCAAATTTTATAAATAAGCACTCCACGAATCATGTTATCAGAGCCCTTTTTGGAAATTCAGATGCAGAGACTAGCACAACATCACAGCACAATCTTCTTCAATTAACTTTATTCATGTTGAGTGTACTGTGCACTGCCACCAAAATCCAACTAAGTGTCCTCATTGCACAAAGCTCTGTTTGCAAAATCCCCATGTGTTTATGTTCAATGTTATCAAAGGCATTTACACTTTCAGGAAGAGTGACATAGCTTGCAAAAACATTAAAATAAATCATAAGTGATGATTCTTTTGGAAAACTTCTATCAAAATTTAAACTGAAATTAGTTCATTGCCCATTTTTATGAGTTGCACCTGCCAAGTCTGATTTTATTTGCAAAAATAAAAGATTTGCATTTATATAGCACCTTTCACAACCACCAGACCTCTCAAAGTGCTTCACAGCCAATGAAGTGCTTTTTGAAATGTGATCACTGCGATAGGAAATGGGGCAACCAATTCGCACACAGCAAGCTCCCATAAACAGCAACAGGATAGTGATCAGATAATCTGTTTTTGTAATGTTGATTGAGGGATAAATATTGTCCAGGACACTGGGAATTACTCCCTGCTCTTCCTCGAAACAGTGCTGTGTGGTCTAATTATAGCAGGCAGATAGGCCCTTGGTTTTATATTTCATCCAAAAGACAAAACCTCCAACAGTGCAGCACTGCCTTAGTAATGCATTGGATTGTCATTCTTGATGTTTTATTTATTTTTTCATGGAATGTAGGCATCACTGGCTAGACCAGCATTTATTGCCCATATCTAATTGCCCCCAAGAAGGTGGTGATGACCTGCCTTCATGAACCGCTGCACTCCATTTTATGTTCAAATCAGATTTTGTGCTCATATAGTGAATTTTTGGAATTCTCTACCACAGCTCTGGATGCGCAATCATTGGGTATATTTAAGATCGAGGTAAATCGATTTTTGGATACTAAAGGAATTAAGCGATACGGGGATAGTGCAGGAAGATGGAGTTGAGATAGAAGATCACCCATGATTTGTTGAATGGCTGAGCAGACTCAAGATGATCTACTCCAGCTCTTATTTCCTATGTCCTGGTGTTCGATAGAGTAACACCCAGAGACCTTAAAAATAAACTTCCCTTCTTTTGTTTGCGTTGCACAATAGTTTCCGTGATCACAGCCCTCTACTAATATGTGACCAGAGTGCCTCTATTAATGCAAAATTATGCAATATCCTTTATGTACAAAGAGAGGTGCAAATAACATGATTGAAGATATAAACTGTATGATTCCATAAACCACCACACGAACAAAATACACCATGGTTGAATTGTCAATATTTACCTTGTTTGAATTAAATATTTGTAGTGTTAATCAGTTTGTCAATGATTTGGCTTTATTATGATAGTTCAAGCCATTTCACAGTGCTGGTTACAATTGCTTAACTGTCTAGTTTTATTTGTAATTGATTACAAATGCATTGCTCAATGTTTATCTTTGAAGGTTTTAATAACTTCAATTGGGAGAATAAGAATGAGAAAAGGCCATGTAGTATATATGATTGAAACTATTTTCTAAACATCTGTTCAAGATGGAATGCATCTTGATACTTCCCAATGTGCAACTCAGTTCACTCCACTGCTTCCCCAATCAGAAACTTGTTTGAAAATGCCCTTAGTACGCTAATGGACAAAGTATGCTAACTTACTTAATGTGTGGAGTTGGGATGAAGAAGAGGGAGGGATGTGGATCCCCTAGTATCTGTGGGGAAAGTTGAGGAACATGAGTTAGAATACTAATCCACAGCCAGTCACCTCATTGTCCTAATAGTCTTTAGGGTGTCTTCATCTAATTATTCTGCAAGCCAATGCCTTAATAGAAGGGAACTGGCTGACAGTGGAAAACTTACCAGTGCTCTGGGTTACTCAGAGGCTTGGTTTGAAGCACTGGGTTTCCTCAAGTGTCAGTGCATTCAACAAATAGCCTGTTGACCTTCAAGTTCATCACTTAGGCATGAAGCATGATCAAACCGATTTTCAGAAAGTGGCCACAGCCTGTAGAACTGTGCCACCTCTCAAGCGAATGCCTGTGGAATAGAACCACCAATCAATTAATTGCCTGTAGAACAGAACCACTGTTCAATTCATTGCCTGTAGAACAGAACCACCATTCAATTCAGTGCCTGTAGAACAGACCACCAACCAATTCAGTGCCTGTAGAACAGACCACCAACCAATTCAGTGCCGGTAGAACAAACCACCAACCAATTCAGTGCCTGTAGAATAGACCACCAACCAATTCAGTACCTGTAGAACAGACCACTGACCAATTCAGTGCCTGTAGAACAGACCACCAACCAATTCAGTGCCTGTAGAACAGACCACCAACCAATTCATTGCCTGTAGAACAGACCACCAACCAATTCAGTGCCTGTAGAATAGACCACCAATCAAGTCAGTGCCAAGATAGGACAGAAGAGAAAATATTTAAAAATAGCATTTCATAAATGCAGTCATTGATTACAGTTGAGAACTGCAGCAATAAACTGTTAACCTAAAAGACTAATAACATGACAGAGAATATGGAACTATATAATGCATCATTTTATGATTTTTGATTTAGACAACTAAAGGCTAAAAATGGAAGTCAATATTTATTTTGTAATGCCCTTGAGTTAGGGAAAAGGTTAAAGTAAGGAATAATTTATCTTCTTTATACAGGTGGCTCTTGTCCTTTGTAATCTCAGTTGACAATAGGCTCCGTTCTGTTGCCTGGTGATACCCTACACTTAAGATTCTGTTCTGCTGTGGCCAATTGGCAGAAAAACATTAAGAAATGTTATTTACACTTAACTCCTCTTCAGATAATCATGTTTTGTTCTTGATCCAAGAATATAATAACTTTCACTAATTGAAGGTGAGAAATGTGGTTTTGCAAGTTCAGCAGATATTAGGAGAATAACAGCCATTGCAAACAACAACTTGCAATTACACAGCACTCTACACATCAAGAAAAACCTCTTAATTGTGCCTTACTGGTTAAAAATTGAAGGCACAGCAAAAAAAGTTTCTGGGAGGGAGTGGAATGAATGAGATGGAAATCAAAATTAAAGACATGGCTTTCGAAGGGACTTTTGAACGCAAGGCGGCAATTCACAAGGCAAGCAGAAGAAAATTCCAAAGAGCAGGGGCCATAATACCCAAATGATTGCTCTCTGATGGTGGAGCAGAAGGAGCAGCAATACCATAACATCACAGAGGTGGGTAGACGCCTGCGAGTGCAACGGGAGAGCTTCCTTCAGATAAAGTCGAGTGAGACCTTGGAAGAATTGAAATATGGGGTGATGGTCTTGAAGCCAATCTGGTGGGCACAGGGAACACAGCAGGACTAGCCGGGGTTAGGGAGCCGGGTGTTGGGGGGTGCAGAGGGGTGTTAGCAGAGAGGTTTTTGGAATTTTGTATGGCAGAACATAGCTGGAGAGTGCCAACTGGAATCAATTCTTCATGTTTAAGCCCAGGGGGTGGGGATAACTTTGACTTTGACAACAGTGCAAAATGCACAATATTGGCCTGGCCCATTAAACACCTTTCTCAATTTTAGTTTCTCTTGAAGTCAATCGAGAGAGGTGTTTAACTGGCAGGGGTGTTTAATAGAGTGAACGCTGGCAGGCTATTTTAACTGTAGACATAGCTTGGCACAGCCCAGATTAGTTCTATCCTCACTTAAAAGGGAGAGATTGCTGCAATGTTTGTTGACACATTTACCTTTTTGCCATAGTGCATAGAGGAAACAGTTCCCCTATTCACAAAAATATGCTTCCTAATGATAATCACACTCCTGACTTGTGCCTTCTAGATGGTAAACAGGCTTTGAGGAGTCAGGAGGTAAGTTACTCGTGCAGAATTCCCAAGTTTCTGGTCAATGGTAACCCCCAGGATGTTGATGTTGAGGGAATTCAGTGATGGTAATGCCATTGAATGTCCAGGGCAAATGGTTAGATTCTCTTTTGTTGGAGATGATCATTGCCTGGCACTTGCGAGGTGCTAATCGGAAGAAATATGCTAATTTGCATACTAAGACTGGTGGGAATAGGGTCCTTCTGTTGTGGTCCCATGGCCTCTGGATGTGTGACTATTACAATCCCAGCTGAGGTTACCCCTGGACAAGCCTGATCCTAGAGTGGAACCCAGCTAGATAGACCCTAAATTTTATTTGTTTGTTTAGATGCGTGGAGAGTAGCTACTGAACAGGGGCATAGGAGTCAGCTGATGAGCTTTTAACAAAATAATAAAATATTTATTTTACAAGAACAGATGAAGTATATTAAAATACTCCTTCACCTTTACAGGTGTATACCGATTTGTAAGTATAACACAGGTTACAAAAGCTATCATAAACTCTAATGTCCACAGTAAGTACACAGTCCATGTAAATCTATGGCACTCTGTGGTCAGTCACACCAGACTCTGAAACCAAGTGACAGATGCCACCTCAGCCAGATGCTATGGATCTCTCCTCAACTCCCCCTATACGCTTGTCACACTATGAGCCAACCAGTCTCACTGAGTTCCGCCTTTCACATGAGGGTTTCCAAACTCCACCCTCCAAGACCTTGCCTTGGAATCTTCTCCCAAAATGACGCTTTCTCTCGGATGCCTTCCGCGAGGGTTCACCTTCAGGTTTTCGAATTCTCCTTCTATTCTGATGTTCCTCTTCCCTGGGTCACCACGTACACTCAAGCTGTCTTCCACACACTCAGCCGTTAACAGTACACCACTGCATCACCTGCCCATAACAAAGTGTTACAGACCTTCAGTTGTCCCTTTGGGCCTTCTTGCCTCTTGCGATCTGTTCTCGCTTTAAATCTGCTTTCGGCAGCTTTTCTCTCTGCCCCTCACTTTTAACTTCATTAACAGGACCTTTTCCCAGGTTCCTGTCCTTCCTTTGACTAGAAGGTCATCTTTGGACTTACCCCTCTTCCACTCTCCTGGATTTTGGGGTTTTTCTTTAGCTTGGGACTGACTATCCCCTTTGCTCCAGTCTCTCCTGGCAACAACTTTCAAAACCAACTGCGCTCCATCAGCTTCCAAAACAATTGCTGTTTCTTTTCTTCTGTGTGTGTGTGTCTGTCGGAGGGACCTGCCTCTCTGGGACCCTGTTGCTAGGCAACAGTCCAATCCTCCTACCCTTGTATGTTTACCTTCACTTTATAGGCGTCATAAAACTCCTTATTAGAAACGCAAGCACCTTTTTAAAGTGAAACTAAAACTCCATTTGACCTTTCTTAACACAGAGATACAGAAATACAAATCAAACTTGAGCTTTAAAGCCAAAACTCATTGCTAACACACACAAATGCCAAAATAACTTACTTAAACTATCTCCATTTCCAAACAGTGACCGGGGTCAGAAAATGTGCAAGTTTTGTTGGCTGTAACCACTCTAGCGTTCCTCAGGGTAGAATTACTTGACTTTGAATTGGCACATTTATATTCAGCTGTGAACTGAGATTGAGAATAAAGATGTGATTTTTTTTTCCTCTGTTCTACCTCTGTGGGGGTGACAGCCTACGTCTTGGACTTAGGGCTTCCCCAGGTTTTCTGTGTTTTTTTATTATCTGGAGGATCTCTGACGCTTGAAAATAGGAGGGCTGCAGGTCATGGAGGCATCACTCGGGGGGCATAGATTACCAATGATATGGGGGAGCCTGGTCCTTTCAACCTCAGTTTTGTGAAAGGCATCCCACCGTCATTTTATTATGACACTTACAACCTATGGAAGCTAATATTATCGGCTACACTCTTAGAAAATAAAGTCCTTACAGTTTTACTCTCTATATTCCAGAGTTGGCATTTTTCAGAATAACTGTCCTTGGTAATAATAGGATGTGTTGCAAAAGCGAATGAAAACTTGAATTTGTATAACACCTTATCACATCACTCAGAAACATAGCCAAATGCTTCACAGACAATTTTGAAGTGCAATGATTATTGTCATCTAAGCAGTCAGGGCTGCCATTTTGAGCACAAGAGGATCTCATCTCATAGCCATGAGATGAATGACTGTTTTTAATGGTGTCTGTTGATCAAGGCAGAAGGAGAACTCCCTGTTCTTCAAAGAACGAGGTGGAATCTTTGATAGTCACTGAAACCAACGGAGTGCATAGATGGGGCTTTCATTTCTTTTATGTGTAGAATCATTGCTGCAATTATTTTTTTTAATGGGGAGACCTTTACGAACGGAGAAAGCCGTTTGTAAGAGTACAATCAAAGTCAAAATCTGTCAAGGATTGGTGATTAGATAGCACTAATCTTGGATTTTAATATCACGTAGCATGTAGGAGGAATGGAAGACTCGGAGATAAGCACTTTTGAAGACAAGAATGTATTAGAGTGGAAAATAGTGCAAAAAGTCTTGATTTTTTTAAAAGCTTATTCTTTTATGGGATGTGTGCTAGTCCAGCATTTATTGCTCATCCCCAATTTCCCTTGAGAAGGTGGTGGTGAGCTGCCTTCTTGGACTGCTGCAGTCCATGTGGTGTAGGTACACCCACAGTGCTGTTAGGGAGGGGGTTCCAGGACTTTAATCCAGCGACAGTGAAGGAACGGCGATATATTTCCAAGTCAGGATGGTTGGTGTTTGGTTCGGTGGGATATTTGGTGTTCCCAAACATCTGCTGCCCTTGTCCTTCAAGGGGGTGGAGGTCACAGTTTTGGAAGGTGCTGTTTAAGGACTGTAGGCAAGTTGCTGAAGATGGTACATACTGCTGCCACTGTGTGTAAACGGTGGAGGGAGTGAATATTGAAGGTGGTGGGTGGGGTGCTGATCAAGTGGGTTGCTTTGTCCTGGGATTGATCTCAATGATCTCAATTGATCTCAAGGAGAGGAGAAAATAGAAACCGAAGTTGAGAGAAAAATACAGGTCTTCCAGTGAACAATAACCATAAAAATACTGAAAAAATGGCAAGAAAGGTTCAGGGTGTGTGAGAGAGAGAGAGAGAGAGAGAGAGATGTTTCCAGTATTTTCATCCTTATTTGCACAGTAACTGTTTTATTCTCACTGGGTGCTTATTACAGTATTTGAGTACCTGCCCACCTGTGGAATTAACTAAAGGATATGTCAGGAGTGAAATTAGGGAACAATTTTACATGCAGAGGCTGGTAGAAGTTTGGAACTCTGTTCTGCAAATGTTGATTGATATTAGATCAATTGTTAATTTTAAAACTGCGATTGCTAGATTTTTGTTAACCAGGATTATTAAAGAAATAGTGTATGTATGGCATTAGGTTGCAGATCAGCCATGAACTCATTAAATGATGGAATACACCTCAAAGACTAAATGGCCCGTTCCTTTTCCTCTATTCCAAGTTTTTTTTTGTGTTTTACGTAGTTTCTCAATTATAGCGGCCGACGTTGGTGACTTTACCTCATATACGTCCAACCATTTTGAATGGGCATTGACAATGAGCAGAAACATTGTTCCCAGGAAAGATCCAATGTAGTCAATGTGTAACCACACCCAGTAGCTACCTGGCAACTCCCATGGGTGTAACAGAGCTGTCACTGGCAACTTTTGCAGTTGCTGACATTGCACACAGTGCTTTACTAAACTCTCTGTTTCATCATCCATAGATATCTGCATGCTATAGTCTTCATTCGGGAAATTCCTGAGTGAGCACTGTGTAATTTAATTAAAAGTGGCTCCCTTCCCTTTGGAGGAACTATCACTTGTGCTCCCACAATAAGATGCCATCCTGGCTGGTTATTTCATGCCTTCTGTTGAAGTACAGTTTCATTTCATCAGATACGGGCTCCTGTGACAACTATGTAGCACTTTTTCTCATACCTGAGATAGGACTAGATCCCAACTTTTCCAGCCTCTGATCTGTTGAACACATACCGGTGAGGAATCTAAGAAATTTAACAGTAAAACAAGTTCCTGTGGAGCTGGGACGTGCTCATCATTTTCTTGTTAAGACGAATGACGAAGGGCATCGGCATTTGCAATTTGATTGTCAGGCCTATGTGTGAAAGTGTAATCGTATGCTGCCAGAATTAAAGCCCATCATTGTATTCTTGCTGAGGCTATGGGTGGTATAGTCTTGCCCTCACTAAACAATCCTAGCAATGGTTTGTGGTCTGAAACAATTGTAAAATGACAGCCGAGTATGTACTGGTGAAATTTCTTGACACCAAAGATGATGGACAGGCCTTCTTTTTCTATCTGCGAGTATCCCTTTTCTGCTGTGGTGAGCATTCTTGATACGTAACCTATTGGCCCTTCAGTGCCGTCGTCCATCCGATGAGAGAGCACTGCTCCCATTCCGTAGGGAGATGCGTCACATGTCAGCACCAATCCTTTCACCTGGTCATAATGCACTAGTAGATTGGACGAGTGCAAAAATTGTTTCACCTTTATGAAAGCTTCTTTATGGGGCACCTCCCAAGACCAACGTTGATTCTTTTTGAGTAGCGAATGCAGGGGAGAGGGGGCCAGCACTGTAGACAATTTGGGTAAGAACTGCCCACAATAGTTGATCATTCCTCGGAATGATTTGAGCTCTGAGACATCCTTTGGCGCAGGTACCTCTCTTATAGCTCTCATTTTCTCCTCAACTGGGTGGAGGCCCTTTGAGTCTACCCGGTGACCCAAATAGATTACCTCCCTCGTGTGAAACGTGTACTTTTCTCTCTCCTGCAGACTTTAATTTCGACCATCTTTTTGACTTCAATATTGGCCAGACTTCTCTCAAGCTCAAATTGTCTGAGCTCAGTGGCTGAGTCTCCCAAAATTTCATTATCTGTCTGCTTCTTGGGAAATTCTGCGACTTATGCTTCCAAAGCCTCTTTGGCTTCATATAGCTGATTCTTCAGCTCTTCTGTCTCTTTTTTGTATTTGTTTGCTACCTCCTGGAAAATTGAACATTGTTGTGTCTTCTCTGAGAACTCATTCTTCAGTTTGTACAGAGAGGTGCTGAATTCTTTCTATTTCTCTTCATATATTTCCAGAGGTACAAACTTTGACCTGAGGGAATCTTGTAGTGTGTGAAGGTCTTTCAACAGGTTTTTTTTTTTCCCTTCGAAGGTTGCTCACCTCATCTCGAACTCTGTCCTCAAGCAGGGTTTCTTCAAGTTTCTTCTGCTGTTCTCCCAGGTTTCAGCTTAGGACAGCCTGCATTTCTTCAGGCTGTTGAGTCCTTGCACATTCTTTTTTCAAAAGAGGAACGCTTCCAGATGCCTTTTGGAATCACAGTGGCCAATCAAGGTTGATTTCCCTTAGCCAATTTCACCCTAGAAGGCTTGCTTCTCAATACCAACACTGGTAGCTTTGCTGATTGGCTTCCACAATGAACAGTTACTTTGTTTATGTCTTTTACTTGAATGTCTTCACCCGTGTATGTTTTTAGCTTGGCGACTGTTTCTTCTAAACTTAATTGATGTTCACCATTATTCAGATATCTGAAGGTGTGTTCCCCAATTACTGTAGATGAAGCTCCCATGTCCACTTCCATTCTAACAGGTTTGCCATTTACTTTCACGACGACAAATATTGGTTCTGTCTTTCCAACTTTCTGATTAAACAATGAGTAAATGTCTGAAACAAAAGCAAAAATTTCTGGAAAAACTCAGCAGGTCTGACAGCATCTGTGGAAAGAAAGTCAGCGTTAATGTTCCGAGTCCATATGACTCTTCTTCAGAGCTAAAGGGAAGTAGAAATGTGGTGAAGTTTTCACCATATTTCCACTTCCCTTTAGCTCTGACGACGAGTCATATGGACTCAAAACATTAGCTGTCTTTCTCTCCACAGATGCTGTCAGACCTGCTGAGCTTTTCCAGAATTTTATGCTTTTGTTTCAGATTTCCAGCATCCGCAGTATTTTGCCTTTATCTTAGTGAGTACATTTCTGAATTTGTTGCTTCAGGCTCTTCTACATTGTAGATTTCATTGGGCTTCTTCTTTTGTTTCCAAGCCTGATTGAATTGTTCCTTGCACTGCCTTATTATATGTCCATTTCTGTGACGACGGTAGCATTCGATTTTTTTAAACTGCCAATCGCTAAAAGACTGATGGTTTCCACCTCTATCAAAATTGTTCTTCAATTTTGCTGCTAAGTTATTTTTCTTTATTCTTTGGCTGGTGGGGGCTGTTTCCTGCTCCTTGGCAGAGTCTCGCTTTTTCGCACATCTTTCGGCTGAGGTTTCCCGCCTGATGTGGAGGACGGCGCCATTTTGCACACCCAAGTATTGTTTTTGAATTGCTTTCCATAGCCAACGCTATCTCTAACGCCTTCTTGATATCCAGGTTCACTTCAGACAATAATCTTTTCTGAATAGTTCCACCTTTCACACCACACACTAAACGATCTCCAAGCATGTCGTTCAGGGTCAGACCGGGCTCACAAAGTTCCACTATCTGCTTCAAATTTGCCACATAGCATGCAATTGTCCCACTCGGGGCTCTATTTTGCAAATTAAACATAAAGCTCTGCATCGTTACCGAGGGCTTTGGTTGAAAGTGACCCAACGCAAGGTCCACCAATTCACCTAAATTTTTCGAATCTGGGCCACTAGGTGCCATCAGACTTCAGATCAGACTGTAGGTTTTACTCCCACAAGCACTCAAGAGGATCACTCACCTCTTCTCTTCCCCCATAATTTCGTTCGCTTGATAAAAGAACGTGAGGCGTTCAATGTATTGAGACCAATTGTCTGTGGCTGGCTCAAAAGGTTCAATTCTCCCAAATAATGGAATTTTGAGAGGGGATTACTTCTTCAATTCTAACGGAGCTTACTACTTACAATCATCGGACGAGGTACAGTGCCATTTCTTTCTAACTAGATTTTCCCTGTTCAATCCTGTTTTATCCTCATCGCCAGTTTGCTGTGGGTGGCCGAGATGTGCTATTAATGATAGAGTTGATCTGCAGACACTTTTTGGGTGGAAACTTTGAGGGGAGGAGTTTCCCATCGTTGGACAGGGACGGCGGCGGGCATCAGCCAAGTGAAACACACGCTGATAACCTTAGCGCTGCCGGGGTGGGGGTGGGAGGAGTGCAAGCACTGACGTGTGCGCATACAGTGGGTACACTCCGTGAAAGCTCCCTGAAGGCACAGAGCTACCTTAGGGAGCTGAAGATTTTCAACATGACAAATAAAGATTTTAAAAATTAGGAAAACATGTCCCCACGTGTGACTCTGTCACATGAACAGGGACATGTGAAATATGAGTTTTAAAAATTTTTATTGTTTTTTTTCTGTCACTGTTCGAAACCTCATCCCGCCCGTGGATGAGGTTTCATTAAAAATGCAAAGGCCGCCTGGCCTATTCGCCCGCCCGCCAACCAAACGGTTGGACAGGCAGCAAAAATTTCAATTTAATTAATTGCTTAAGGGCTTTAATAGGCCTCTTAATTATCGGCGGGCACACTGCCGCCTCTCGCACACGCCCACCGACCGAAAGATCGCAAGAGTGCGCGATGAGATCTGGACGCTCCCCTGATGTCATCACACATTATTTCATTCCCACTTGGGTCTGGCATGTGTCCGCCTGTGGGATGAAAAATTCTGCAGTAAGTTTATTTTCAATATACTCAGCAGTAAATATATGTGTGTTCTCAACTCCAACTCTATCTCTACGCTGACTGCTGAGGTAGCCCGAGCCACTCTCCTATTGGTTACTACAGATCGTGTGGTCTTCCTTAACAAGTATTATTCTTAAAGGCACATTACACACTAAATAAAACCATAATTACTATATTCTCTGAAAAGACTTTTGGCAGAATGGCTTCAAGGGCTAGTCCAGATTCCAGTACATTATTTCCTATTGCCAGACCTTGCCAATGACATTAGCAGGCCAGCAGCTCCCCACAGGGAACAGACACCTGAAATGGCTGGTCTCTATGACAAAGTGAGAAATCCAGTCGAAGCTACTCCCACACAGGAGAAAGCTTTGTTTGTGACATTCTCTTAACACCTCGGTGGGATGCAGGCAAGGTTGTGGGGAGGGGGGGGTGGGGGCGGGGTACATTATGTTAAAAGCATTCTCCCCCTTGCTTTATCTTCTAATATTTTCAGTAAGTGATTAGAAAAAAGTCTTTGTATTGTAGGCTATGCAAGTCTCAGCAGCAGATTAATAAGCTATTCACAATTTTGCGAATGCTAATCATTGCATTGTTCACATAGACAAGTCAGAGAAACTCCTCTTTATTCACTTACTAGAGTCTAGCCAGTGTAATCTCTGTACTCTTCCACCAACGATATGTTAAGTACCATTAATAATAACATATAAGAGGAGTAGTTATATAATGGAATCCTATAATACTATTTTTATGGACATGGCTTTATACCTACTAAAAAATTTGCATTCAGCCCACACACATATAAAAGTGTTCCTGTGTGCATTTCTGAAATAAAATAAATACTTACATTGCTTCAAGAAATGGTTCTACAATATTGCCTAAGCCTACTGTGGAAACAGCACCACTTTTATTAGAGGGTAAATTCTACAGTGGCTGGACCAACATAAAAATAAGCGCATGCACAAATATTTTGCCGTTGCCTTTTGGCTTTGCAATTAGGCACTTTGGGTATTAGTGCATGAACGCCTAGTGTTTTCGTCCAAAATTCAGTTAACTTCTATTTTACTGAGGCGCTAATCTATTTAAACAGTTTGGTTGATATCTCCACTGAAACAGTGAACAAAGGAATTTTGTGTAATCATGTTGAACTTTTTTGTATTAATATTGAAAGGGCCCAATTTTGAGGGTTTTTTTTAATCTGGTTGCTCACCTTCTCTAACAAATTGGGAATGTTTGTACAAGTCAATGAATGACAACTGTTTAAGTTCTACAGGTGGACTGACTTGCTCAGTCCTCCAAGGACCAGCTATTGTGACTGCCTGTGCTCCAATAGAAATGTTTACATTTGACATTAAGGGAATCAAGGGATAGAGCATATGGCTTGCTTCTGTTTCTATTTCTTATGTCAAAATTAACGTAGCTTCTGCATTATAGCTCTCCAAGGCAACCACAACAACTTGTGTTTCTATAACACCTTTAATGTAGTGAAACGTCCCAAGGCATTTCACAGGAGCAATTATAAAACAACTTGGCCCTGAGCCGCATAGATATTATATATCTTACTAAGATCTTGGTCAGAGGTAGGTCTTAAGGAGCGCCTTAAAGGAGGGGAGAGAAGTAGAGAGGTGGAGAGATTTAGGATTCCAGAGCTTAGAACCTATGCAGCTGAATATATGATCAACTGAAGTGGTGCGGAGTGAAAAAAAAATCGGGGTTGTGTAAGAGGGCAGAAACGCAGAGATTTCAGAGGTTTGGGGAGTTGAAGGGGCTCACAGAGACAGGGAGGGGTGAGGTCATGTTTGGATTTGAAAACAAGGTTGAGAATTTAAATCAAGGCATTTTCAGACCGGTATCCAATGTAGGGCAGCGAGCATAGGGGTGATGGGTGAACAGGGATTGGTGCAAGTTAGGGTACAGGCAACGGAGATTTGGGTGAGCTCAGGTTTCCAGAGGGTACAAGGTGGAAGCACTAAATCATGCAACAGCCTGTAAATATAGTAAAAGACAATATAATGCCTCAGCCTTCGGCTTCAACTTAATACAATATCAATTACATCGCGTATTGTGAAACCAAGAAATGTATCCAAGCAGAAGATGCTGTACCTGAGAAAAACATCATTCTCCCTCCTCAATGGTCAAACATATCATCTTGCTACCTTGGCTCCCGCTCTGAAACGCCTTGATTTAAAAATTCTCATCCTTGTTTTTCAAATCCAACCATGGCCTCACCCCTCCCTATCTCTGTGAACTCCTCCAGCTCGCTAACCCTCTGAAATCTCTGCGCTTCTCCAATTCTGCCCTCTTAACGTATCCCTGATTTTTTTCACTCCACCATTGATCATGCCTTCAGCCGTATAGATCCTAAACTCCAGAATTCTAAATCTCTCCACCGCTATACTTCGCTCCCTTCCTTTAAGGTGCACCTTAAAACCTATCTCTGACCAAGCTCTTGGTTAGATGTGTAATATTTATGTGGCTCAGGGCCAAATTCAGTGCCTGAATGTGTAAAACCATCATGCAGAGTAGAGGACCAAATTTCTGCAAGGGATGAAATGCAAATGGTTATTGCCATACCAAATTTTCCAGCAAGTTAATTATGTCAAGGTGGGCATGATTGTAAATGAGAAATAAATGAGATCTGCCTGTACAAGGTATATATATATATATAATCATATATATTATATATATATATATAAAATTCTTGAGACTTTCCTGTTTGCCACAGCTATTTTCTGTTTTCATATTTTGGTGACCCTTCTGTGATATTGTTAATGTTCATAGTCAATGTCCTGGTCTGTGTTGCTTTGAACTACACCAAGTGGTATAATTAACCATTAAATCCTCATAGCAATTCAATGCATCACAATTAGTGCTACATTCTACGATGGTCTATCTTTCTCACTGCTGCTAATTTATTACTTTTCAACTTGTGCACCCAGACGGTTGAACTTTTCATCCATCCGCTTTATGATCTTGAAAACACTTTGGGAATGCCGGTGTGCCTCATTCTTCAAGAAATTATCTATCCAGTAAAAGCTTCAACAATAATTTGCATTCATACAGCACCTTTATCATAGATTGGTCTTTCAAGACACTTTGTCAAGGCATGAGAAAAATGGACATCAAGTCATGAAAAGAAAGATTCAGATAGGTGGCCAAAAACTTAGGAACAGAAGTAAGTTTTGAGGAAGATCTTAAAGGGAAAGGTGTAACAGCGGAAGTGTTTAGAAAGGGAATTTCTGGGTGTGAGATCCATGGTGTCTGAAGGTATGGGGCAGAGAGGAGTCAGCGTATAAGAGACTGGAGTCAAAGGAACAGAGCATTCTGTTGAAAGGTCATCATGAACCGTTAGCTCTGTCTGTCTCTCCACCAATGCTGCTTGATCTTCTGAGTATTTCCAGCATTTTCTGTTTTTATTATTAGAGAGTTCAAGGTGCCAGTGGTTGTGAGGATGCAGAAGCATAAAGAGAAAGAGAGTTCCCTCTTCCCAGTGATATTCTTTGAAGTTCTCTTACTCAAAGATTCGTTTTCCATTGTCAGTGTGACCTGGGTGCTTTGTTGGACTAGCAAACATTGCATCAAAACTTTCCTTTTGACTTTCACTAGAAGAATCACACCTTGCCATATTCCATACCATTAAGCCACTCGGGTAGGGATCGATTAAACAAATCTTTTTCTTGGCAACAAAATAGTGGAATAGGTGTTACTTCTGCTGAAAAGAAAAAGTCATTGTAGATTAAAATCATTTCTTAAATCTGTTTGACAGCTGTGTATGTTTTTAATATCTTGTAATATCTTCAAATCTTGTAAAATGTGTATTTTTTATGCAAACTGCATAAACAGCTTTGTGAACTTGCACGGTTTCAATTTAGCCCATTTTTATTTATCTTCTCTCAAATAAATGTTTAATTTGTTCTGATGTTTCATTTTGTTTCACTTCAATTTTTTTATGATTATTTCCTTTCAGAGTGCTTATCTTCCCTGTGACAAAATTGTTATCTGCAAAACGTTTAGAGCCAGCAGCACAAACAGAGGCCACTCAGCCCATCATGTCTATGAAAGAGAGATTGCATTAGTCTGCTCCATCCCTTTGTGGCTCAGCTGGTACCACTCTTACCTCTGAGTCAAAAGGTTGCGGATTCAAGGCCTACTCCTAGGACTTGACATGCCAGTGCAGTTCTGTAGGTGTGTTGGCAAATCTGTTGTATGGTTGAGATGTTAAAATAAGGTCTGTCTGCTCTCTTAGGGCAGGAAAGGTCCCATGTACTATTTTGAATAAGAACTGGAGAGTTATCCCTGGTGTCCTTGTCAATATTTATCCCTCAATGAACATGACACAACCAGATTATCTGGTCAATATCACATTGCTGTTTATGGGAGCTTGCTGTGTGCAAATTGGTTGCCCTGTTTCCTACAGTACAACAGCAACTACGCCTCAAAAGTACCTCTTTGGTCGTAAAGTGTTTTGGGATGTCCTGCGGTTGTGGAAATGTAAATCTTTCTTTCAAATCTTTCCTTTCCAAGTAAGCATCCAAATTTCCTTGGAAAATGACTATTGTATCTGCTTCCGCCACCCTTTAAGACAGCACATTTAAGACCATGACAACTTTCTGCATAAAAAGACATTTCCATAATCTCTCCTCTGGCCAACCAGCTGAATGCAATTGTGAGGAGCATTAGGAAGATTTCAAAGTAGGAGAAAAGAGCAAGGAATGGGACTAGGTGGAGAGCTCTTTCAGAGAGCTGATGCATATAGACTTGGCTCATGGCTTTCTCTGTGATATAAGATGATTCTGAAACTGTGAACCAACCTTATCGCCTCAATGAGATTGACAATTTAGTTGGCTAATGGACCATTTCGTTGGTCGATGAATGCGCAAGACACCAGAATTGATGTTAAAACTGAACCCAAGGTCAAGATCTAAGATCCTTGCAGTCAGCAGGAAGAGGAGAGTTTCATCCAAACCAACTAGACATGGACTTGAAGCCTAAGTCCCAAAGATGAAAGGCTGTAGCTTTAACCCACAGCATCGCCCAATTCTTTGGACTTGCACCCTGCTTTCAATAAAATAAAAGGAGATTTTGAAGAAAATAAATCTGCATTTAAAATTTGTAATGCGGCAGATGCTCCATGTAAAAGTGTGAACGTTCGCTGGCAGCACCCAGGCAAAAGAAATCTCACAGCAGGTTCTTCCTGGCTGTTCCAGAAACGAAATCTGCTGGAAAATGCTTCAGGAAGGTGACATCATTCTTTCAATGCAAATATGGCTACAGTAAAATTAATATCTACATCTAAAAGACCAGTTCTGACTTCGTATGGTTCCAATTTTCCAGTAGCTCACCTTCTTCTTCCAATTTTTATTTCCTAAAGATACCGAAATCTGCTGGGACACACCATCCCGTGGTGCTAGTGGGTATTAGCAAGCTTTGTGCATGGGGGTTATTGATCTCCATTTGAACAATGTTCTCCCAGGAACCCTGAACACAATATATAAGTGTTTCCAGAAATGGCTCTCTTTCCGGCAAAAAGTTTGGAACACCTGGCCAGGAGTAAGCCATTCACCCACAGAGTCACAGGATGGTTGCAGCGCATAAGGAGGCCATTCAGCCTGTCGTGTCTGTGCTAGCTCACCTAGTGCCATTTCCCGGCCTTCTTCCTGTAGTCCTGCGCATTATTCCTTTTCAGATAATAATCCAATTCCCTCTAGAAAGCCTCGATTGAATCTGCCTCCACCGCACTCTCAGGCAATGCATTCCAGATCCTAACCGCTGACTGCGTGTAAAAGTTTTTTCTCATGTTGCTTTTGTTGTGACTTCATAGCTCTCAAAATCATCACATTGTCCTCACACGGTGAGATGGCGTGAGGAGGTCAGGTGCCAGCTGTTACAGGGGCTAGCCCTTGTCACCAAATGGCCAGCTTCTGTTTCATTGGGATAGCGCAAATGTCTAACTGCCTCAGGATGAAGGCTTGTGGCTACTGCCGGTGTTCATTGTCATGGTGTGCATGGTCACCTACCAACTGCACATTGATGGAGTGGTAGCCCTTGTGGGTCCTGCATCTCACCCCATTTACATGACGGCTTCCTGCACCATTGAAAGCCCTGCTACCATGGCAAACCCACATGCTCACTCCCCCTGCTTCACTCTGGTAGGAGAGAATATGATTGTGTCCC
Organism: Cetorhinus maximus; assembly: GCF_964194155.1. Taxonomy (NCBI): domain Eukaryota; kingdom Metazoa; phylum Chordata; class Chondrichthyes; order Lamniformes; family Cetorhinidae; genus Cetorhinus; species Cetorhinus maximus. The sequence goes on along the minus strand of NC_135897.1, from coordinate 84,129,060 downwards.
CTCGCCTGAGGTACAAGGGCTGTGTCACCTCCCAGATGCAGTAACTGATGGTGAATAGGGAACGTGGCTGTGCCACCCACTCCTGCCTGAAGGATCCGCCTCTATAAAAGTTTCGGATGATGGTGACCTTGACTCTTGTTATCAGTGCTGTGGATCTTAGATAGGGTTGTTCATGGTCTGGATTTGATGTTGGCATCTGCTGGAGGCAAGGCTGATGGTAAACTTTACCTTTTATTGAACATTATACTAACAATGTATAATACAGACTTAGCACATGGCTCTACATGGAACAATCTCTCTCCATGCTCTGCTTTCATGTGATCTTACATCACTGATGATGTAGACTGTATATTTACATATTGAACCTTAACCTTTTATACTACATTGACAGCCACTGGCAGTGCCATCCTCGCCCCGCTGTGTAGCTCTAAGTCCTGTTGAAAGAGATGATACTGTTCAGTGACCACCTCATTACGGAATTGTAGGCACCTCACACATTGCTCCTGGCTGAGGTGGAGATAGGAAAAGTGCTCCCTGAAGACCCTTGATAGGTTGGGCCTTCTATTGAAGGCCAAATCCTCCTCCTCCAGTGCAGATCTTCCCCTCCCTGAAGCCTGCGCTCATGTTCCTGATGTGTTGCAGGGCAGGAGGGACTGCAGCTATGGTCCCCATAGCTCCAGTGGGCTTTCTGCACACAGGGCAGAAAACTCCTCTGACCTCCCTGCCAGAATGCAGCAACACTCCCATCAAAATCCAACAAGCCACCAAAACTCCTTCAAGAGCGCACCACAATGCTTCAGCAAAATTCGCAAGAGCCAGATTAAGTCAAAAGCATCTCATTGCAAGTTGGTTAGCTGGTCCTTTAAATAATCCTGATGGGGGATGGGTCGTTTCCCTCACACAGCTGAATGCATGTTCCACAGCCAGTGTTTAGAACATGGCATTAACTATGTTCTGATGAAGAGTCGCGTTCAACTTAAAACGTTAACTCTGTTTCTCTCTCCATAGGTGCTCCCAGGCGTGCTGACAATTTCCAGCACTTTCTGTTTGTATTTCAGATTTCCAACATCCACAATATTTTAGCCTTTTACTAAATGGCGTTGACTGGGCCTGCATGATCCAAATTGGCAGAACCTGGGTCAAGTCTGCCCGAGAGACTGATGTCATACCCTGCTCAGTGCTAAAGCTTCTGATGCATGCACAGCATACTTGCAGTACCACTCTTAGCGTCATGACACACTGCACGGGCCACACAGTAAGTGGTTACGGCTGCCATTTTCAGCAACTACAACTTCCATAGCTCTCTCTCTCTCTCTCTCTCTCTCTTGCTCTCCCTCTCTCTCTCTCTCTTCAGGTACCCAGCCCTACAATGGCATTGATGACCATGGACTTCCATATGTTGGTCCATGGTTATGCTTGGCAAGGTACTGCAGTGTTTTGCCACTGCCTTCTGGGGGTTCTGGGTGACCAGGAGACTCTCCCACTCTTTACGCCTGCGCAGGGGTTTTGGGAGGTTGATAATCAACCTGCTTGGCCTCGTTATGAACACACCTTCAATGGCCATCAAGTCCTGGATGTGGGACTCAAACTCGGAGTTTCTGGTTCAGAGGCGAGCACTTTTTGAATATTTAACATGATCCAGCCAGCGTGAACACTTGAATTTTTCAGTATTTTCAAGATTTTTCACAATCGACAATTGATTGGGCTGATAAGTGGGAGAGTGTGGGGTGCAGTTTGCTTGACAGCATCTCAGCCCAGAATACTGTCAGGCGAGAGTTAACAGAAACTCTTGAAGCCTGCTTACACTGTGGTCCAGAGGGTAATTGTCAGGGTGTTGGGCCTGGTGTGACTGCTGGGCAATTTTTAAAACGTTGCTCAACATAATTAGCAATCGGAATGGATTTTTGACTCTAAAACCTCAGGAAGTCCTGATGTTGTGAAAGATGCTGTGAAAATGCAAGTCTTTCTTTCTTTAAAGATGCGCGGGACATTCTGCTCTTCACTATAGCCTCACCGGGCTAGATTCTATTCCCCTATCCTTTTTTTCTCACTTTTGGCCCATTCTCCATATTTTCTTATCACTTGGCATGTTGATTAAGTTGTTGCTGTTTCCATATTAATGTTCTGAGAGTGCTAATACATTCTCCTTTAAGTGCAATGTAGCAGAAGAGTACAGCAATCCCACAAAAAAATGTTTTTTCAACAAATGTAAGGACAAGTAACATTGTGTCATAGTGATTATTATATAAATATAATTGCACTGTTAACATGTCAGCACATGCTACATCATGATTTTGAAAAATGCTGCACCTCCTGAAAGGATGGTGGAAGCAAATTCAATACAGGCACGGTGTCACAAAATTGGCAACCTCGGGATCAAGGTTGTGCTGGATTTTGGATCTCGGCAGTTTGGGCCGTGGGAAGCTGGGGTCAAAACCGGATCGATTGTGGTCAAGGGTCACTTGGACCGCGGGAATAGACCAGCGGCCAAGTGGCGAAGGGGATAACTAGCCCGGCGCCACACCACGCCAATGCAGCACCTAGTCAAATTGTCCAGGTGAGTCATTTTATTTTGATTTTACTCAATTAAAATTGTGGCATGGCACCTTCTAAAAATGCCTGGTTTTCGGACAACTCAGGTTTTTGGAAGGCCGGATTTGAGACACTGTACTGCAGTGAGCTGAAAAGGGAATTGTTAAAAAAAAAGTACAAACTTGCAGGGCTATGGGGAAAGAGCCGGGGAGCGAGACAACTTGGAAAGCTCTTCCAAAGTGCCAGCACAGGCACAAATGGCCTGAATGGCCTCCTTCTGTGCTGTATGATCGATCCTATGTTTCTAACGTCTGTTCAAAATGATATCATAGCTCCTTTAAGTAACGGCAAAACTTAAACGTCATTATCTTGCTATAAAGAATGTAGCATCTAATTAGGTAGTAAGGTATCAGCTAAAGTTTTGCCTTGAGGATGTTTAAAGAAAGAGTGAATTATTTATTTTCCCACTGATCAAGAAGCTTTTCTCTGGAGCAAATTGTAAGGGGGGAAAAAAATAATGCTGCAAATTTCAAAGAAGATTAGCAGATTGAAACAATTTGAAAAGAATTGAAAACGCCTCGATATCAGAAATCAGAAAGTACAGCACAATATTTCATTGCTTCTAAATGAAGGAAGAGATTCTCCGGGATTGCCAATAACGCTGGCAGAAATTGCAGAAAGATCTTCTCCGTGATATCTTTGAATGCAACCACTGGCAGTCACCAGGGAGATTCAAAGCATCCCCAAGAACTTAATTATGTACAGCTGCCATTGAGGGGAATAACAAGGTCGCCGAGTTGTAACACAGAGCAGGATTTTGAAAAGATGATCAGCCAGTTGTATATTTTGTGAATTTGCAGCCCAGTTGCTGAAATTGGGGAAACATGAAATGGTGGTGGGGGATTCATTTTAACATCATTTGTGCTTTGGAGCAAGCATTCTCATGACCACCTCTTTTACGCTGAGTCTATTCCTGTAAAACAAGTGGGTCGAATCAGGACAGTTAAATGTTCCATTTAAACTGGAAATTAAATGTCAGCGGATGCACTGGCTAAGTGAAATTCATCAATAAAGCTCAGGGCTGCTCCCTCTATAAACTCTGTTGAATTGCATTCAATTTGGGTCAACTTGACCGATTCTGAAAGCAATCTCTTCATGGTTCATTGTACAAAATGAGTCAAGCAGAAAGTGTAGCCGAGAATGGACGGTACATTACCTGTTCTCAGTCCTCACAGCGATACTGTTCTCAACTGGTCAGCAGTTAGTTCACTGACAATGACTTATTCTCTTTTTGCCTCTCCCTCCCTATGGACAGCTCCTGATCTTTGCATGCCACATCTCAACTGAGATCGGGATTTCGTAACGTGATGGATTATAGCCAAAAAACAATGTCCTGCACTCCATGATAGCAACGTTGGCTTGTGGGTTCATGTCCTACTCCAGAAACTTGAGCACATGATCTAGGCTGACACTTTAGTGCAGTATTGAGGGAGTGCCGCACTGTCAGAGGTGCTGGCTAGGATTTTCCATGCCCGCCAGCACCGGGCGTGTTCGGTGGCGTGAGTGGACAATAGGGCGTGGTCAGTTTCAAGGCAGCGTGAAACCAGTTTATAATCGTCTGCTCAGCCCATCGATGGCAGGCTGCATTCTCTGCCATTGGACGTCGGGAACCTCATTGTAATACATCAGCATATCATTATTAGGCCTGTCCGGTGGGATCTTTCCCCCTGCGCTGGATCATGCACCCACGTCAGCAGGAAAGCACGCCAGCGTAGAACATGTCTTGACAACTGTGAGATGCAGTAGTCGGGACTTACCCGCCAGGGCTTTGCTCACATCGTGGACATCTGAGGAACAGAAGATGCTGGAACCCAGCAGCAATGGCATGCTAGAGGAATATCCATGGCATGCGGGGTGGATTCTTATGGACATGGCTCTGCTGTGAAGCAGCTCACGGAAGTTAGATAGTCGCCATTGGTGCTCACAGCTGATGATGGTCAAGGGGGCAGGAGAGGAAGAGCGAGGATCGGCTGGGAGAGGAAGCGGTGTCAGGGTGGGGGCAGGTTGGGAAGGGGTGAATGAAGGTGTCAGGATGGTAGGAGATTGGGAGGGGGGATTGAAGGTGTCAGGATAGGGGAGGTTGAGAGGGGGGCAATGAAGATGTCAGGATGGGGGGAGGTTAAGAGGGGGGAAATGAAGGTGTCGGGGGCGGAGGTTGGATGACAGGGAGAATGCAGGGAGGAAGAGGGTAACAGGGGAGAAGGCTGCAACTGGGGAGGTAGGTGTAAAGGGGGGGTGGAAGGTACAAGGGAAGGAGTGCGGAGAGGGGAGGGTGTCCAGGGGGAGGAAGGGGTGCAGAGAGGGGAGGAAGTAAGGGTTGAGGAAGAAGTAAGAGTGGAGGAAGGAGTCCGGAAGGGGGTAGGTGTAAGGCTGGAGGAAGAAGTGAGGCTGGAGGAAGAAATGAGGCTGGAAGAAGAGGTAAAGTTGGAGGAAGGAGTTGGGAGGGGGAGGGACTAAGGGTGGCTGAAGAGGTAAGGTTGGAGGAGAGATTCAGGAAGGGGGAGGGACTAAGTAGGCGGGTAGTCCTGGGGGTGGGGGGAGGACTCGGGTTGGGAAGGGGGGGGTGGAGGGATGCGTTCCAGGGAGGAAGGGGTTCCGGGGGGAAGGGATGTGGAGTGGGGATGGGGTGGGGAGGGGGGAAGGGGTGAGAAGGGAGGGATGTGCAGGTGAATGTGCACGGGAGGGGTTAGATAGGTCCAAGTCTGCCTCCTGGGGATCGAACTGAGGGCGGCCGCGTTATGGAGGAAGGGTGAGAATGACCGAGGGCAGAGTGAGGTGGTAGGGTGGGAGCGTGAAGGTTCGATGGTAGCGATAGAAGGGACGGCGAGGGTGATTGGTGGGGACCCGGAGGCAGACATGAACCCTGGGGGTGGGAAGGAGGAGGTCAGGGAGGTGAATGTGGATGGGAGTGGGATTTTTGGGAAGAAAGGGAATGCGTACGTTCACCTGGACATCCCCAAAAGGGTTGTGGCTGGTGGGTAACGAAGGGGAGGTGGAAGGTGATGCCGGGGTGGGGGGGGTCAACTGTGATCAGGGAGAGGAAATGGGTGGCCAGGGCAGGGTAAAAGATGGGGGAGCGCACAATGCAGCAAAAACAGACCATGCTTGCTAAATCGAAAGTGAAACGGAGAGTTGTGGTGGGTGAGATCAGGTGCTACATGGGACTGTGATCAGTGGGTGGGCAAAGATGCAGGTCAGCTCAGATGGGCAACTGATAGTGAACCCCAGCGGACAGCAGTCAAAATGCTCAGGACATTGAGATGAGTGTGAAAAGTGAAGGATCCACATGCATGGGAGAGTGCTTGCACGAGGCTCTGAAAGGACCTGCCACACACACTTTCCCCTCCAGAATCACTCATTGACCGACTGCTTGCTCTGCGGTGACGGGTCTTCCAGGCTGCTTATTTCCACCTCTTCACTGGAGGAGGAGTCCGTGGTGGCTGCAGATGAGGACGTGGCTGGAGCTGAGGGGCTGGCTTGGCTGAGGGTGTGGGTCCCTTGGCAGAGCTGCCTGTGAACCAAAGTAGAGATAAGTAGTGCATGGCAGCAGAGTCGAAAGCTGCAGAGAGAGCACTCACAGGGAGCGATGATGTGGTGCAGGATCCTCAGGCAGGTGTTCACTGCCAACCTCACCCTCACCGCAGGCATGGTCCACATCCTCACCAATCACCGAACCAGATTTACTAGTCATCATCGCATTCCCATTTGTAGGACCTGCTGTGCAGGAAAATAGCCGCCACGTTTCCTACATTACAACAGTGACAAAACTTCAAAAGCACTTCTCTGGGTGTAGAGCACCAAAGGATGTCCTGGGGTCATGAAAGTAGCTGTATAATTGCAAATTCTTCCTTTTTGATTTTGAAACGAAACTACTACGGTGCCAATCCTCCTACTTATTTCAGAAAGCAAAATTACATCAGCAGCAAATGGAAAAATCATTCTGTCCAAGGAAAACTGTTTACGATCTCATTTATCTTATTAAGAGCTTTCAATCTCCGCTGTAGTTTGGAGTCACATGAAACCAGGGACTCTAATCAAAATTGTACGTGAATGAAAATATTGTCAGACAAGTGGAAAATGATCAGGTACCCTTGGGCATTTGGGCAGCTTCACCGTAAAAACAATTGCTGGTGCTCCCTGACTTCTCACCAGGTAAATGCTCTATTTGCTGAGCCATGTAAATCTGAAAGGTGGACTCTCTCTGAAGGCCCTACGAAGACTCCAGGCCTTCCTGGGCACATAAACCTTCATTTCAAGAACTAACATAGCCCACTGAACCAGTGGCCCCGCGGTTCTCGTTTTACTTGAGCTGTTCAGATGTGTTAGGCTTGTGGAGGGGAGTCAGAGAATCATACAACGCAGAAGAATACCATGATGCCCAGAATGCCTGTACTGGCCCTCTCAAGCAGCCATCAAATTGGCCCCCCCTGTTCTTTCCCCATAGCATAGCGCATTTTTCCTTTTCATCAGCCGGGTGTCAAGAAGATATAATATTGCTTATAATGTGATTGGAAATTATTTTAAAATAGAGTTTAGTGGTGTTTGTGTATATGCGTGTGTATATGTGTGTGTGTGTGTCTTCATTGGATTAAAGCCAGCTGATCTAGAGGCTTTGATGTAAAGAAGAGAAGTAGGTTTGAAATGTTAATTGGGTAAGCATGGGGGCAATTTGAATTTTTTTCTTTAAACAAGCTTGGATCCAAAGAGAGGGAATGAAATATTACACCTTAGGTGAACCTCAGAAACAGGGTGTTTGTTTATTTTTTCCCAAGGATTACTAATAAAGTGGGTCTTATGAAATGGTTTTATTATTAGAAGAGGTAAAGTTCAAAAGACATAGTGATACAATGAAAATTGCATTCAAAGAGGAAAATATGTATAAAGGAAGAGAAGGCTGTTGGTAAAAAGGAGAGGGATTCTAAGATCTAAAGCCTCCAGTCTGTAAGCCTCAAACCACTGTCTGCAAGGACCCAGAGCTGAAAGAAACTCATTTTGAATGTGACTGTCCAGAGTGTGCTTTGCCAGGGGTCTGTTTAAATCTATGTGTTTTACTGTTGCCTTAATGGAGGTGTAACTGGGAGTCAGATTAATTAGGGATTTTTTAGAAGTTATTATCGTAGTAATTTGTAGACATATGTGTGTGCTTACAATCTTTTAATTAATAAATGTTTAATTTAGTTTTATGATGACCTCATGAGCCTCGGTGGTCTTATTACACCTGAATTCAAAGCCTGCATCTCGAAACATACAAATTGCAAAAACTGGTTATGACACTTAATTCAAGTTTCCCTCTGGGATTTGGACAGCTCAGCATTCACCATCAGCTGGGTCATAATAAAGGGTAGGGTTTGGGCCCAAGCAGCCATCCTCAAACAATCCTGGAAGGGTGGATTAGGGAGGGTGATTGGATGGCACATGTTAAGAACATTTGTGACGACTTGCTTAAGAAACTGACAGAGACTTTCATGGTCCTATTGCAGTGATCACAGACCTGCTGAACACTATAGAAGTACCAATGAATGACCCCAGCTGATCTTCTGGTGCCTTGATGGTTACTTGAGAGCAGTCTAAGACCTCCCCCAATACATACGAACATACAAATTAAGAGCAGGAGTAGGCCACTCGGCCCCTCAAGCCTGCTCTGCCATTCAATAAGATCATGCTTGATTTTAGCCTCACATTCCTGGCTACCCCGATAACTTTTCAGCCTCTTGCTGCCTTAAAGATATTCAAGGAGTCTGCCTCATACACCTTTTGAGGAAGAGAGTTCCAAACTCTCACAATCCTCTGAGAGAAAAATTTTCCCTCATCTCTGTCCTAAATGGGTGACCCCTTATTTTGAAACAGTAACCCCGAGTTCTAGATTCTCCCACAAGAGGAAATATCCTTTCCACATTCACCCTGTCAAGTCCCCTCGGGCTCTTATATGTTTCAATCAAGTCGCCTCTTACTCTTTTAAACTCCAGTGATTACAAGCCTAGCCTGTCCAACCTCTCCTCATAAAATAACCTGCCCATTCCAGGCATTAATCTAGTAAACCTTCTCTGGGCTGCTTCTAATTCATTTTTCACCCACCCCTTCCCAGCCATTGCTGCAAATCCCAGGGCTCCATAACCTCTGCTGTTTATTATGGTGACCAGGGATCCCGGTTTTCCCAGTACAGACCCGGTTTTCCGTTAAATGTCCCTGTGGCCGGACAATTTCTGAAAAATAGTTCAAATGTCCCGGTTTTCACTTTTTCCCTTTTAGTCAAATATAAACTGGCCCCGGTGGCGGGGGACAAAATCTGTGTGAGATTTTGTCTTTCTTCCTGCAAACACTCATCACATCGCACTGCATCGCATGCAGCAGACCTGTATCTCCCCCCCACCTCACCGCCCCCTTGACATCGCCAAGGGAGTTGTCACGAACTTCTCTGTTGCCAGCAGCTCCATGGCTGATGACGCCTCTCTACAGGACAGGGTTGCCAACTCTGGCTGGACATATTCCGAGAGATGTCATCACATGACCTTCCATCTTCAACTGCCCCTCGCCCAGACTCCTGCCATTGGTCGCCCAACATGTCAATCATCATGGAGCCTTGCCTTCCCATGGCTCTTCAATGTGCCCCGCTTTTGACTTTTGGAAGCCTGGCCACTCTACTGTTGCTGTCTATAGGGAAGGTAATGTATTGGGTTAATTGGGCCTGTCCTGAGGCAAAGGTGCTACGGGAATGAGCATATTTCTCACAATCCTGGAGCACGAGATACCGTTAGGCCATTTTAACTACATGGTGCCCACTTCCCATTGGTTGATGGTGGTTGGGGTGGTGTTGGTGGGTGGAGTTATTAAAGTTTCGGCCGTCAATGGAGGTTTGCCAGTTGTAAGAGGCACTGGACTGTATCTGGCATCTTTGATGCTAGATACAAGCTGAGCACATTAGGAGAGGGGAGGAGTTTGAAGGGGGTGAAAAAATAGCAACAGAGGTTCATTTTTTTATTCAATCTAGGGCAGCTGAAACTCTCAACAGATAGAAATATCTAATTTGGACTTTCGAATGCACTGTATTTCTAATGGGACATTTGTAGGCAATTCAGGACACTTGAGATGCCTGAAAAAATGCAGCCATTGTAAACTTCCCTCGCTTAATTTAATAAATTATACGGCAATGGTACTATCTTCTTGTATTTCTATAAATATGTGCATCTATATGGAATCCAAAGTAAATTGTTTTAATGAAATGAAATGCATGAGTATTGAAAAAAAAAAGAAATTAAAGACTAACAAACAGAAGTTATGTTTTTAGGGCAACGCATAGCCAAACAATGTTATTTATTCAATTGTCTGTGGTTATTTTCAGCTTAAGAACATAATACCAGAGGCAACTTAAAAATCCCCAGTGAATGGAAAGGTCCATGTAAGCTTTGTTTCAGTTACAAACAGAAATGTGTGTCCAACCGAATCATTAATTGATTGCGATCCTTGGTTTGCATACAGGGAGAGTCTGGTTGGATGATAATGCAGGATTGTATGGTGCTGCTATTAATCCACATGTCCCAGTTTCTTTAGCAGGCAGCCCTACCATTTTAGATGTAAATACAGGGGACAAGCAACTTTCAAAAACGTAGCTATCTGGCTCACTCCATTAAAGAGGAAGAAAATGGTTGAAGCATAGACTGTAAACTTTGAGTAGCTAACTGCTACCTTACATAACCAGAAACTTCTTCCAGTCAAATAATAGGAAGACCAAAGCCATTGCCTTGAGTTCCCTACTTTAAACTCTGTTCCCTAGCCATTGACTCCAGCCCACTCCCTGGCCATTGTCTGAGGCTGGTGGCAACCTTGGCATCCTATTTGACCTTGAGCTGAACTTCCATACCCTCCCCATCACCAAAACTGCTTCTTTCCACCTCTGTAGCACCACCTTTCTCTGCTACCAACCCCCCCACCCCCCCCCCCCCCCCCCCGCGCCCCCATCAGCTCAACAGCTGCTGAATTCCTCATCCTCGTCTTTGTTACTGCTAGCCTTCATGATTTCCTGGTCAGCATCCCACTTGGCACCATCTGTATATGTGAATTTATCTAACACTCTGCTGCACATACCCCAAGTTGCATTCACCCATCACCCCTCTGTCCAGTGTCCTACGTTGTCTCCCAGACCAGAAACATCAAATCCCTCCATGGCCTTGCCACTCCCTAGCTGGAATTTTCCAGCCCCTGGATCATCTGGTCCCGCCGATGTAAATAGGGATTTCAATGGCTCGCTGGCCCCCTCGGTGGGGGAAATCGCCCTGGTGGGGCTGGAAAATTCCAGCCCCTGTCTCTGTAACCTCCTCCAGCCCCACAGCTTTCTGAGATCTCCACACTCCTCAAATTCTGGTCTCTTAGGCATCGCTAGTTTTATTCACTCTACCACTGATGGCCATTCCCTTGGCTGCCTAAGACCTTAAGTTCTAGAATTCCTTCCCTAAACCTCCCTACCTCTTCACTTCTATCCTTAAGATGTACCTCTTTGATCAGGCTTCTGGTCACCTGTCCTAATAACTCCTTATGTAACTCAGAGAGAAACATTGCTCGATAACGGCCTGAGTATATTTCACAACCTTATAGGTGCTACGTAAATGCAAGCTTTTGTTGTTGAGGAATTGTGGATAGCACGCATCTTCTGTTTTTATTTCAAAAAGATTTGTTTTAATAGGACAGCGTTACATTTTCAACGCTGTTTAATCTTCACAAACAATGCACAAACAAAATAAGATTTTTTTTTTCTCGGGGAAACAGAGCAAGGCTCTGGGTGTGCGGGCACGGTGGGAGGGAGGGAGGGAGGGAGCGCTCCGAAGGAGGTTAGGAGAGTGGGATGTTCCATGTGCAGATGGCAGCAGAGGAGTGCGAGTGCTTCTGGCACAACTTCACACATCTGCTTGTCAGGTCAGCTGGAACTAACTAATTGCATCCCCCGGGAGTGATCTGAGCTAACTGAACCAAGAAAACCAACTGTTTTAATGGTATAAATACTGAGACCCTAATAACCCAAATCCCGTTCATAAATGTGATAGCAATACTTGACCCAAATAGTACAGAATGCTTCTGTAGGTTCAACTGTTGTGCTTTCCACTACCTTTTTTCCTCTTATTTCTTGCTCAAGTGCAAGCCAAAAGCAAATAAATCTAACCTGTTAAAAAAAAGTCTTACTTATGCCATCTGTTATCATTCACTGCAACAGAACCCAGGGGACAAAGTGTGGAGGTCAAAGTGAGAATACACAACCTTCATGTGTCTGATCTCTGTCTTTGCTGAAGAATCAAAGTGACGCGGCAACGGGTAACGCGGGCAGTTGTGGGAGTGGGGAGGCGGGGTGTGTAGGGGGAAACAGTGCTTCTTGAGGCATTGTATTTCTAGTCCTGGATGCTTCTGGACTTGCTAATCATGCTGCAGTCGGGTTATCAACTGTGATTAAATGCAATCCAGGAGCTTTCACCACATGACTTGCCCACATGCTCCAGCCATTAGTCGCCCAACACATCCATCCTTGTGGCACACTGCCTCCCTACGCCAATTGGAAAGCAAAAAGACTCATTACCCAGTTGGACGATGCTCGAATGTCAGCCAAACAGCCTTATTTTGCCCCCATTTTCAATATGTTTAGATTTGGCAGAGAGAAATGTCCAAAGAAAATTTTTTTTAAAACAATCTTTTTTTTTAATGTCCTGATGATTTTTCTTCAGGGCTGCACACGCCTCAGTGTCCTGGAGATTGATCTTCAATTCCTGGAGACTCCAGGTCAATCCTGAAGGGTTGGCAACCGTATACTGGAGCACTGGGATTGAATTCCAGGATTGAGGAGGATGCTAAATTGCCCCCTCCGTGTCTGAGAGTTGGCTTTCAGTCGGCTAATCCACACATAGATCAATAAAATATCTCCAGCACGCGGAAAAACAATTTGGTCGCTCGGATCCATTACACATTTCGAATTTTCTAACAGATAATTGAAATTAAAAATCATTTATTTCCTTCAATGCCTTCCCCTCTTTCCTGGAGGGAACTGACTCCTCCTGGGTTACAATACCAAGGGCTGTCCTCAGGCATCTTTCCTAATTAGCAACCATGTTTCATATGAGATCATAAGGTATGGGAGCAGGAGTAGGCCTTTTTAACCCATTAAGCCTACTCCGCCGTTTAATAAGATCTTGTAGCATGAGAGGTTAATTCTAACTGTGTGGATATGCCAATAAGACACAGTACGCAATATCCTAGCAAGTGATACAATGTCTCATGATCTTACTCTCTCTTGTAGGCCTCACGGCAACAAAGACACAGTAATTTGTTTCTTAATAGGTTGCACTTGCTGCCAAATCCACAGCCAACGCTAGGCATCCGCAGTTGATTCTGTTGCTCCCTTTATATGTCGTAGCAAGCGACAGCGTCGGCAGCTGCCAGCACCAAAAATGGCACCACTCAAATAATCACAGCTGCGTTTTCTCCCCTGTTTAGGCAACAGTCAAAGCCGCCCCCTTTTTAAAGATGTTACAATTCTCAGTTCAGAACTTGAATTAATTTTTTGTGTGTAATGACTTCACCGATGTCTTTTTAAGAAGAAAGGCAGAAATCTTAAGACCTCATCCTCTTGATTTTAAACCTGGCGTCAATATTAAATATACCGCACAAACACACCCAATGCCTCATGGTTTATATGGACAACTCAAAAATGCTGTTTTTAGCGTCTTTTAATGCCAGCCTATGGAGTCTGAGTTTGGGGGGCTTTCAGATGTGTGCATACACAAATCTAAAAATACCAGCTGTAATTTGCATAACCACAGCCCATGTAAGCTGCAACTGAATACCAATATTGTTCTGCGATGCTGTTTTCCAAACTCATCTATTAAAGTCATCTAACACAACATTCCATCGAGCTTCCGGGGAAGTAGATTTCTGTTCGACTACTACTCCGACAGACACTCTACATCTGGAACTTTTCAGGCTGACTATGTGTTTTCAATATTTTGGCTTTACTTCAGATTCCTTGTACTTGCAATTTTTCATAGTTGGGTTAGCAGCAGACCAGTAAAGTGGCCAGACAAAAGCTGGCTATTATTGTTTTTGTGTGTTTTATTTTTAAACTAGGCATATGATTTCATGGAAATGCAGTTTAAGCACAAAGTTTAATGGCAGGCTTGACATTCAGTCGTGAAACAAGGGGTGTTTTAATGGTTTGAATCAGCTGAACAACCTTCCAAGTCCTCTATGTGTCATTGTTGCTTAATTTGGGTTGTTGTGATTTCATGCAGCTTCTGCGTAAGCAGGGTCTCCTTAGGGATGAGTTTTAACCATGGGAGATTGGGGTTCAGCCTATCCTCTCTGGCAGACCCTACAATGTGACACATGAGCCAGCGCCGTGCACAGCATGCCAGGGCACTCTGTCGCGACTTGAGTTTGGCCGGCTCAACATTGGAATTTGGAAGGGTACCTGTCCCTGTGCCCATTTAATTAATAAATAGCTTTATTGTGCCTCAGGCTAAACCTAAACTTCCAACCATATTCATTGCAGGCAGTGTGTCCGTACAGACATAAAAGTTTTTCACGCATGCCCAGAGGTGCACTGGCAGGCTGGGCGCAGCAGAATGACATCACTGGCGTTTCGCACATGCACGGCCAGTGCGCCTGTGCAGACCGGCCATCTCGCGTTGCCAGGGGTTACAGTATCCTTAATAAAGTTAATATTTTCCTTACCTCTGCGGACTCTGTAAATATTCGGTGGTCGCACAGCAAGACCAAGGACATTATCGATCTGACTGTGGCCTAAGCTCCATTTTCCTGCCTGTCTCCCATAATCCTTGACTTCCTTGTCAAGCAAAATTCTGTCTAACTCAGCCTTGAATATATTCAATGACCCAGTCTCCACTGCTCTCTGTGGAAGAGAATTCCACAGACCAATGACCCTCTGAGAGGAGGAATTCCTCCTCATCTCCGCGTTGCATGGAAGACCCTTTACTTTTAAACTGAGCCCCCTAGTTCCAGATTTTCCCACAAGGGAAAACATTAGGTTGGATTTTGCATTTTTCGGTGGGATGAGGGAGATGGAATGTAGGGTTGCCAACTCTGGCTGGACATATTCCAGGAGACATTGGTGGAAGTGACATCACAGAAAGCCAGTGGCGTGGCGTGAGCCGATGCTAAGGAGGCGCAAGAGAGGTAAACAAACCAATTTCAATCAGGGAAATGGGATAAATTTGTAGCAAGGGTGAATAATTATTAAAGTTTAGAGATAAAGAAAGCTTTTCTCACACTTAAGGGGCTCGATGCAATTTTTAACACCATGGTTTCAAACAGGGATATCTAAAGCTGTTAAAACTGAGGAGAAAATTATTTCTTTCTCTCCATTTCTGTGTCTTTAACGAAGTGAAGTGATCTGAAGCCTCACTCGTGCCCATCACACTCAGACTAACGCTTTCTGCTCGAGCCTGACCCCTCAGTGAATTTCAAACCCCACCAATCCCATCAAAGCTAAAATCCCAGCCAATCAGAGTCCTCCTGGTCTTTTTACAGTTTAGGTTTTTTGAATTTTTGGTTTGGTTCATTTGATTGGGTTGCACGGCGCCGGATGTGATGTCACTGCATGGCAGTGCTGCATGATGGGAGTTGTGGTTCCTACCCCTTCTTGGTGGTTGCTGGTGAGTAATTATTGGACTGATTGGTTTAAAATGTCATTTTAAAATATCCAGGATTGCTTTCTTTGTCCACCGGGAGATTGATACTGATTCTGGTGAACTCCTGGTCATTCCAAGAGGGTTGTTCCACTCGCTCCTGGCCCCGCCATCTCTGCCCGTTCATGGGATGACCAATTAGTGGCAGTCCAGCAGGAAGGAGGCTAATTATAGGTGCAAAGGGGGGGCCGTTGGGACGTCATGTGGCAGAAGGGTATGGCCATGAACATGAAGTCAGTCGTGACTTGAATTGTACAGGCACCTGTTCTCAGAATCAGTGTTTATTTTGTATTGAAAGAGCAAAAATGTTTTAAGAGAAAAATGTCATCAAAAATCATCCAGACACCGCCACCTTCCCCAGTTGGATCTGCTGGTACATCCAATCATGGTCCAGGCGGCAGGCTTTTTCACTGCCCTTGTGCTGCTTCATTTTAGCTGGTGTACAAGACTCCAAAACCTTTTCTTGTCTGATGCCCGGGAAATGCAGGGACCAATGATTGGGTTGTTAACAAGCTTACTAGTTTGTTAGTTAGTGATTTTAAAATGGTGGGTGGGCTGCCAATTTCAGCGCCTGCTCATCTTCCATAGTTTGGGAGGCTGGTGTGATGACATCTTATTGCCGACACAACATCAGCATGCCGAATTTTTCATCAGCGCGGGAGGGCATCAAGTCAAGCCCATCCTCTTAGCCTCTGCCCTGTCAAGCCCCCACAGAATCTGATACGGTATGTTTCAATAAGATCATCTCTCATTCTTCTAAACTCCAATGAGTATCGGACCAACCTGCTCAACCTTTCTCATAAGACAACCCCTTCATCCCAGGAATCAGCCTAATGAACTTCTTCTTTACTGCTTCCAATGCAACTATATCCCTCCTTAAGTAAGTATATTAGAACTGTAGACAGCACTCCAAGTGCGGTCTCACCGATGCCCTGTAGCAAGACGTCCCTACTTTTAAACTCCAACCCTCTTGCAAATAAAGGTCAACATTCCCTTTGCCTTCCTAATTACTTTCTGCACCTGCAAACTAGCTTTTTCTGATTCATGTACAAGGACACCCAGATCCCTCTGTTTTGCAGCATTCTGCAGTCTCTCTCCATTTAAATGCTTTTCTGCTTTTCTATTCTTCCTGCCAAAGTGGAAAACCTCACATTTTCCCACATTATACTCTATCTGCCAAATTTTTGCCCCCTTGCTTTAACCTATCTGTATCCCTTTGCAGGCTCTTTGTATCCTCTTCAAAACTTGCTTTCCTACCTATCTTTGTATCATCAGCAAATTTGGCTACAATACACTCGGTCTCTTCATCTAAGACATTAATGTAGATCATAAATAGTTGTGACCCCAGTAGTGATCCCTTGGGCACTCCACTAGTTACAGTTTGCCAACCTGAAAATGATTCATTTCTCCTGATTCTCTGTTTCCTGGTAGTTAGCCAATCCTCTATCCATATAATATATCACCCCCAAAACCATAAGCCCTTATCATGTGCAGTAACTTTTATGTGGCACCTTATTGAATGCCTCTTGGAAATCCAAATACACTACATCTACCAGTTTCCCTTTATCTATCTTGCTTGATACATCTCAAAATTTGTCAAACACAATATCCCTTTCATAAAAGCATCTTGACTCTGCCAGATATTATGGCTTTCTAAACATCCTGCTACTTTTCTTAATCCTTAATAAAGGATTTTAGCATTTTCCCAATGACAATCCCTTTTTTTTCTTGAATATTAGTGTTACATTTGTGGTTTTCCAATCTACTGGGATCTTTCCAGAATCTAAGGGACCTTGGAAGATTACAAAAAAATTTTTTTATTCATTCATAGATAGGCCAGCATTCACTGCCCATCCTTAATTGTCTTTGTTCAGGGGGAACTTTAGAGTCAACCACATTGCTGTGGGTCTGGAGTCACATGTAGGCCAGAGCAGGTAAGGACAGCAGATTTCCTTCCCTAAAGGATGGGTTTTTACAACAATCAACAATGGTTTCATTCCAGATATTTATTGAATTCAAAGTCCACCATCTGCCATAACAGGATTCAAACCCAGGTCCCCAGAACATTACCCTGAGTCTCTGGATTATGAGTCCAGCCAGCAACTATGCCACCTCCCCTGTATGCATCCATTAGCTTTGAGGCAACTTTCTTTAAGACCCTAGGGTACAGACCATCAAGTCCAGGGACTGGTGAGCCTTAAGTTCCATTAGCTTCTCTACTACAATTTCTTTAGTGCTTGTGATTGTTTTATGTTCCTCCTGTTCTTTTGCACCCTGCTTCGCTACTATTCTCGAGATGCCATTTGTGTCTTCTGTTGTGAAGACAGACACAAAATACTTGCCCAACATCTCTGCTATTTCCTTGTTTCCCATTATTAATTCCCCAGTCTCGTGCTTAAAGAGACCAACACTCATTTTTGCTCTTCTATTCCTTTTAAAATACTTGTAGCAGCTTTCACTGTCTGATTTTATGTTTCTTGCTAGCTTTCTTTCATACTCCAATTTCTCCCTCTTTATTTTTTTCAGCTGTTCTTTGCTGGTTTCTAAACTTTTCCCAATCTTCTAGCCTACCACTAGTAGGCTAAATTGTCCATCTTTTCCTTCAATTTGATACCATCTGTTAGCTATTGATAGTGCATCCTTCTCATAAAGTCTTTCTTCTTCAATGGAATATATCTTTGTTGAGAATTAATATATGAAATATCACCTTAAATGTCTGCCACTGCTTCTCTACTATCTTACCTTTAAACCTACTTTCACATTCTACTTTTAGACAATGCTGGCTTTATATCCTTGTAATTGCTTTTATTTAGTATAAGACACTAGTTTCAGACCCAAATTTCTCAACCTCAAACTGAATGTGAAATTCTATCATGTTATGATCAATCATACCTAGACGGTCATTCACTATGAGGTCATTAATTAATCCTGTGTTATTACACATTACCATATCTAAAATAGCCTGTCCCCTGGTTGGCTACAGAATGTATTGTTCTAAGAAATAGGCGCGAATACACTCGATGAACTCATCCTCCAGGCTACTTTTGCCACTTTAATTTGTCCAAATTTACAGTACATGAAAATTAAAATTTCCCACAATTATTGCAGTACATTTCTTCCAAGACTCCATTATTTCTTGATTTATACTCCGTTCTATGCAAATGAACCACTCTCAACACTGATTTCTTCCCTTTGCTATTTCTTATCTCCATCCAAACTGATTCTACATTTTGATCTTCCAAACCAAGATAATTTCTCACTCCTGTACTGATCTCATCCATTACTAACAGAGCTACCCAGCCTCCTTTTCTTTTCTTCCTGTCCTTCCAAAATGTCAAATATCCTGGAATATTCAGGTCCCAGCCTTGGTCACCTTGCAACCACATCTCTGTTAAGGCTATCATATCATACTCATTTATTTTCATTTGTGCTATCAATTCATCTAGCTTGTTACAAATGCTGTTTGCATTCAAATAAAGAGTCTTTGATTCTGCCTTTTTACAATTTTTCCCCTACCTTGAGCTTATTTGCTGGTGCACTCTAATGTTTGCACATTCTGTCCCTTCCTGTCGCACTCTGGTTACCATTACCTGTATCACTACCCTGCACTGTTGCCTACTTATTTCTCTGTAACTTTTCAGATCTCTCCTCAAGTGAATCTTCACCCACTCTTTATTTTCTATGGCCCTAGTTATACAATTAACCAGTACACTGATCCCAGCATTGGTGAAGGCCAATGGTACAGCTTCCTCTTTCCACAGTAATGGTACAGTGTCCCATGCATCAAAAACCCTTTCTCCCACAACAATCACATTCAACTCTCTGATCTTATTTAGCATATTCCAATTTACTCATGGCTCAGGAAGTTTTTCAGAAGTTATTACCTTTGTAGTTCTGCTTTTTAATTTGGTCCCTAGCTGCTCATACTCCCCCAGCAGAAACTCTTTCTTGATCCTATCTATGCACATATGGTCTAAAACAATGCATGTTGGAAGGCTTTCCAACATTTGCCGCAGAATTTTTCCCTGATCAGGTGGGTGCGCGCCCGACCCGGCTGGGAGTAAAATAGTGCGCGATAATGTTGGGTGAGCGTCCCGATGTCATCGTGCACTCTCATGATATTTTGTTTAGCAGGTGCACGCGAGAGGCGGCAGTGCACCCGCCGACAATTAAGAGGCCTATTAAGGCCCTTAATCATTTCATTGAGTTGAATTTTTCACTGCCCGTCCAAATGTTCGATTGGCGGGCGGGCAAATAGGCCAAGCGACCTCTGCATTTTTTGCGAAACCTCATCCATGGGCGGGATGGGGTTTCAACCAGTGATTAAAAAAAACAACTTTTAAAACTCATTTTAACAAGTCTCTGCTCATGTGACAGAGTCACATGAGGGGACATGTTTTCCTTATTTTTCCATTCTTTGTTTTTCATGTTAAAAATCTTCAGCTCCCTGAGGCAGCTCTGTGCCTTCGTGGAGCTTTCACTGAGTGCACCCCCACATGCATGTGCTGACTTCTGCCCTTGCCCTCCTCCGCACCCTCCCCCCACCACCACCCTGGCAGCACTGAGCGTTTGAGTGTGCGATTCACGCTGGCTGGCTGTTAATTGGTCAGCCAGCGTGAAATCGCGATCGGGGCCCAATCGCAGGCAGCGGTCAGTTTCACGGCCGCTCCCGGGCCCGCCTGCCATGCCCACCCGACAAGGTAAAAATCCTGCCCTTGGGGTTGTCACAGCAGAAGACAAAGTTGCCCGCATCTGACATACAGAATTTGACATGAGGATTAAAATTAATCCACTAAGTAGTCTTTATAGATACTCATTTTCTAATAGGTACATTCTCACGCTCACTGAACCATGCCTCAGCTGTTGGCCCATCTATTACTCAGTACTGACAAAGAATCAAAGCTTCCTGGTTGATATAGCTTAGTTTCACACCTACACCAACTGAAATACCAGCTAAGTTCACTTTTTCTAAGAGTATTTATTAGATGCCAACCTTAAAGTGAAAACATTTTGCTGTGCTGTACAATTCCCCCACAATTATGCAGAATTTACCTATCCTGAACAAAATGCTTAATGACTACCTTTATAAAGAAAATAAGACATAACAACATATGAAATAGGAGCAGGAGTGGGCCATATGGTCCGTCAAGCCCGGTCCACCATCCAGCCTAAACAAAAACAAAACCAAAAGTACCTGGAAAAACTCAGCACTAATGAATTAGTTCTGTTGAAGAGTCATGCGGACTCGAAATGTCAACTGTGCTCCTCTCCACCGATGCTGCCAGACCTGCTGAGTTTTTCCAGGTGTTTTTGTTTTTGTTTTGGATTTCCACCATCCGCAGTTCTTTGCTTTTACCATCCAGCCTGATTTCCACTCCACTTTCTTACCCGTTCTCCATATCCTTTGATTGCCAGTGAGACTAAAAATCTGTCTATCTCAGCCATAAATATATTCAGTGACGGAGAATCCACAACTCTGTGGGATAGAGCATTCCAAAGATTCACAACCCTTTGATTGAAGAAATTTCTCCTCACCTCAGTCCTAAATTAAATTTCTTCCCTCTGCACGTAAAAACATTGGTGTATATGCAGCAGTATATTTCGCAAGTAAGCAAATGCACGGTGCTTTATCAGACTTCAAATAACATTCATTATTGACGCTGGTATCTTCTACCGTCTATCAGGAGTATGAATGACATACAGGATTATTGCACCATCAAATTAAACAGTAACTTGTTAAAATGCAGAATCAGGCGTAGTTTGTATGGCACAAGTTTGAGAGGTTTGCTTATTTCCCTGGCTGTGGCTGTTTATCACTTGGCTGTATAGCTTCATTTATCAAACTCGGCAGCTTGCACTTCACTGAGAGGCAAGTGGACACTCCATTAAATACTCGCCTGTAGGAGTGATACTTAACCATGCAAGATCAGTGATTTTGTGCTTTAAAAGTGTCTATCCAGTCTCTTTTTTGAGCTCTGCTCATGTCTCACTAATTCCCAATAATCTAATTTCAGGCAAACATTAGCAGTTCAAGAGACCATGCGAGCAGTGTACAGAAACACTTTATCAGTTCATCCTCCGCTGGGATTTAAGTTTGATTCTGGCTCAGATCAATGGAGTGAAAGCTTCATCTCTCTGCTGGGGGGGTAAGAATCCTATTTGAAATGAAGATTGGTACACAGCACACAACACACTTGATGTGGCAGTGAGGTGACACGCTCCCACAGAGAAGCCACAGAATGAATGGTGTCACAATCAATCCCAGGAAGATGCAGTTTGCTTATTCATGTGGCTGACGTTCACTCATTGACCCTGTGTTCTCCTTTATCGCAGCATCAGAAATGTTGGGGAGCAGAAGATTTTGCGGTAAGCCTAAGCCAGCAGGTAGAGATCTGTTAGATATATATATAGAAAGGGCTGCTAAGAATTGCACAGGGAGCAGCTTGGTAATTCTCCAGTCCGTCTGGTACAAAGAAGGTGGCGTCAGTATCCTATGGGTCACTATTGAGCAAAAGCTGAACTGGATCAGCCACATAAATGCCCTGGCTACCAGAGAAGATCAGAAGCTGGGTATTCTGCAGGGAGTCATTCACCTGACTCCCCAAAATCTCTCTACCATCGATAAGGTAGCAGTCAGGAGTGCGTTGGAACATTCTCCACTTACCTGGAATGGGTGCAGATCACTCAAGAAGCACAATATTATCCAGGATAAGGCTGGATCAGTACCCCATCCACCAGCTTAAGCATGCACTCTCTCCACCACCTGCGTACCATGGCTGTGTGTGCCATATGCAGGTTCTCACGAAGCTTCATTAGACCTGCATGTGACCTCCGCCACTGGATTTTTTAAGGCTCACATGTGGTTGCCTTCCACCACTTTAGTTCTGAAATGGTCTAAGCCAAGTCTAAGATTGGACCTCAAGGCCCAAAGCTCATGTCTTTGAATCTGACAGAAGAAGAGGCCATTCAGCCCATCGTGTCCATGCAGGCTGCTTCAAAGAGCTATCCAATCAGTCTCATCCCTTTGCCCTATCCCCATGAGCCCTAACAATTTGCTGCTTTACAAGTAGGTCATTGAATTCCCTTTGGAAAGTCACTATTGAATCTGCTTCCACCATCCATTCAAGCATTCCTGAACATCGCAACTCGCTGAGCCGAACCGAAACAATGGAGGGAAACACGTGGAAACATCTGCCTTCGGGTCAAAATGTCAGGGCTACCTTTGTGACCATTTGTAATTTGCGCCTGTTTATCCTCCTCCCAACAGTATTTTCTTGAGGATGCTTCCCTTTTGAGAAACTTCGATGAACGTGCGCCGTTCAAACTTAACCCTCCTCCGATTGGGTTTTAATTTTCTTTTTTAGAAGTTGATTTGAAACAGATTCACTTTAAATCTGCTCGGAATGTGTGAATTGACTTGCAACTTTTAAGCGTTGTGTGAAATTGACCTGAAATCCCGCAGCTAATGTGACTGCAAGTCATAGTCCCACGTGTCAAATTTGAATTAACATTTGAAAGGGAGGTGTCTTATTGATGGTGTGTTCCCCAGGGTTCATTAGTGAGCCTGGGGGAGCCGGGGAGGTGGAGGTGGAGGTAGGGGTGGGGGAGGGGGGGAGGGGGGGATGGGGGGAGTGGGGGAGGGGGGAGTGGGGGGGTGGGGGAAGGGGGAGAGGGGGAGAGTGGGGGAAGGGGGAGAGGGGGGAAGGGGGAATGGGGAGGGGGGAGTGGGGAGGGAGGGGAGGGGGGAGTGGGGAGGGGGGAGTGGGGGGGTGGGGGAAGGGGGAGAGGGGGGAGTGGGGGAAGGGGGAGAGGGGGAAGGGGGAGAGGGGGGAGGGGGGAATGGGGAGGGGGGAGTGGGGAGGGGGGAGTGGGGAGGGGGGAGGGGGAGGGGGAGGGGGGAATGGGGGGGAGGGGGAATGGGGAGGGGGGAGTGGGGGAGGGGGGAGTGGGGGATTGGGGAATGGGGGAGTGGGGGGGGGAGTGGGGGAGTGGGGAGGGGGGAGTGGGGAGGAGGGGAGTGGGGGAGTGGGGAGGAGGGGAGTGGGGGAGTGGGGAGGGTGGGAGTAGGGAGGGGGGAAGTGGGAGTGGGGAGTGGGGGAGTGGGGAGTGGGGAGGGGGGAGGTGGGAGTGGGGAGGTGGGAGTGGGGTGTGAGAGCCTCGGGGAGGGGGGAGGGGGGTTTGTGAGTCTGGGGGAGGGGGTGTGTGAGTCTGGGGGAGGGGGGAGGTGGGAGTTGGGCTTGTGAGTCTGGGGGAGGGAGGGCGGTGGGAGTGGGGTTTGTGAGTCTGGGGGAGGTGGAAGTAGGGTTTGTGAGTCTGTGGGAGGGGGGTGCGGGAGTGGGGTTTGTGAGTCTGGGGAAGGGGTGGAGGTGGGAGTGGGGTTTGTGAGTCTGAGGGAGGGGAGGGGTTTGTGAGTCTGGGGGAGGTGGGAGTGGGGTTTGTGAGTCTGTGGGAGGGGGGTGTGGCAGTGGGGTTTGTGAGTCTGGGGGAGGGGGGAGGTGGGAGTAGGGTTTGTGAGTCTGGGGGAGGGGGGGGTGAAGTGGGAGTGGAGTGTGAGCCTGGGAGAGATGGAGTGGGGGGGGGGTGGGTGTTGTTCCTGGGGTCACACTCACAATGTTAATCAGATTTGCCTCCAGTGCCATTTTATATCGATGAACATCTTCTGTGTGAAGGAGGACAGCTCTGGGTCACTGGTCCAATCAGGTTGCGGACAGGGCTGGGACTGGGAGGAGGCGAGAGGGATAAAGCGACCTTATATCGCATTACACAGGAGACAGAGAGAGAGAGAGGGGGGTGTCTGGCTGTTGTTGTGGGAACCCGCGGGCGGCGGGGACAAGGTTTGGGAACCCCAGCTAACTCCTGGAGTATTGCTGGAGTTTGTAAGCGCCCCCACTAACCCACCAAAAAAGAAGAGAGAAACATTGTTGGTTGTTAAAAGCTGCTGGGGCTGTCAGAATGAGAGGCTGGTGGACGAGGTGATCAAATATTTAACGGGACGGTGGCGTATCCTTTTGTCTCGCCGCAAGAGTTTGGGAGGGGGGCTGGAAACTCGAGGGGTGAAGATGCCGAAGCGACAGAAGAGGGTGACTTTCTGCGGAGGCGGCTTGTTGAGTTTGGTCTCTGCCCTGAGCGCGGCTGTGGCCCTGGGCACTCAGTCCTGGGTCGAGGGCTCAGTCCTGTGCAAGACAGGAGCTCAACTCGTCAACGCGTCCGGAACAGAGCTGGAAAAATTCATCGGGCAGATCGAATACGGGATGTTCCAGGGACAGAGACTCCGGGAATGTGGCCTGGGAGGAAGGAGTTTTCACATTACATGTGGGTACACAGAATTCCGCGCTACCATTAGGAATCCCCTTGCTCGCAAGGACCTCAGATGGCACACCCAGTGCAAATGTTAACCATTCATCTGCCAGTTTTCATGAAATGAGTGAGGAGAGCTGTGGAATGCAGTTACCCAAGTACCAATCAGAAACCTGTACTGCCATCTGATAGAGTGGGGAATTTTACTTATGCCTAAATATTAGTGCCATTTGATCCATATAGGGCACTGCCCTGTTGCTGAGTCCTGGTATAGCCTTCGCCAGGTGAGGTGTTTGCCCAGGAGGCAGGATCTGATCGGTCGTTGACATTTCTTCCAGGTTCAGTGTCAAATTTTTTAAGACAGATGGTTCAAAATGAATAAGGTTAAGAATAACCGAACGCCTTTCAATGCTACATGCAGGGGAGGGAATCACCGTCTTAACCATCAGGCCTCATTAACATGCAACCCACCCAATTTCTACCTGTTACAAGCTGCCGGCTTCTGGAAGTTTGGGCGGCAGGTAGTTGCCCACTGACGCTCGGGTATTTGCGGGATGGGGTTTCTGGACTGTCTCACTGTCGAGTGGCTGGGGGCATGGTGCATTGTTATGGGGTGCATACAGGGCAACTCTCATATGGGCCCCACACGGTCCTACTGGTCTAGGCTCCAGATCAGAAAGTATCAAATCTACCGTGGGGGGGGGTGGAAGTGGGGGCCTCTTCAGCTTTCCAAACCTTCTCACATTGGTTTTCATCTGAGAGGGCAATTGTGATGGTTATAATCACTGTCCGGACCTGATCAGACACTCCGCGGCTACGTACGCGGCCGGGTGTCCCTGGAGAGGGAGCACGCGGTGTCTGCCGGCACCATCGAGGCCTTCCGTGCCCGGTGGGCACCGCGGGGACTGGGGTGTTTTGTTGACCCCCTTAATCACATTTTGGTTTAATGTTTGTAAGTTTCCTTTAAACTTTGTCCTTGGTTTTACAGCTGACCTGACTTAGGGGCTGTGCTTGATTTATCCCTTATTTTGTTAATTTAGTTAATTGTTTTAACTCTAAAAGAGTCCTGATCAGACACCAATTAACTTGTGTGATTTAAGACCTAGCTGCCTTTGGATGGGTGACTTAGACACCAGTCCAGAAGCGGCCATTAAATAGCGGCAATAATGGGATCCAGGTGACTTTCCTGTGGGTAATTAACCTGAGGGAATTTTAGCTGCCCACCCACTGGGTTTCTGCTAGGCTGCCAGGGTTTACATCCCTCACCCCACCTCCCCATCCTTAGCATGTGAATTCCATCATCCCTTCCTCATCCCACCAGCATGTCATTTCCGTTTCTCTAACCAATCATCCTTGTGACCTTTCTAAGTCAATTCCATGCTGAATTTTGAGCAGTTTTGTATTGTGGACTTGTTTTCCCACCCCCCAACCCCCTCCCCCGCCCCTAGAAACTGGAGTGACCCTGCATAAACTCATTACACCAGTCAGAGAGAATGGACTTTTATCTCACAAATCTGGACTGCTATCAAATGCAATTTCCCGTCGTATCATCTTATAATTTTCACTGTTGCTTTTATTTTAATCGGTTTAGAAAAACTGTGTTTTAGAAATGTATTTTTACTTTGCCACATTGTCTGTAGCAAAATAACAATTCTACTATCAGCAAAGTCAAGGTAACGCATGTCATTCCTGTGGATGAAAATGTCCTTTTAAAAAAATACTTCATTGACATGTGCCTGAGTGCATCCATTAAGTTGAGAGAAAGGTTACAACAGTGTTGTGACAAAGTGCTTAATTCAGTAAACTGAGGTCACCAAATTGACTTTAGAATTGCATTGGAAATGCCAAGCAGATGTTCACAGGTCATCGAAATTCATATCACTCAGGAAAGCTATTCCCTTTCGAGTAATTTAGTGCTAGAGGCAGTAAAGACCATTAGGCTTGGAGGCATAGGAACATGATGCGGAATTGGCAGCTCACAGGCAAATCCCTCGAGTTCGGTTTTCAATGAAGGGAAAGCTTTCCTTGAAATTTATGAACTGGTTAACTAAAGTCTCAGAGGAAATCAGAGGGGTCACTCAGTCCATGTGCTAGTGATCCCTCCAGATTGGTCAGGTCATTGTGAGCCAATGGTGATTGGGCTTGCTGCATTATTCAAAAAAAATCAACAAGCCCCAGCATCAGCAATCACTCTGTTTTGTAAACCTGGTAGTTAAAGTATATCTCAAAAGGAGCATTATCTATGAGAACAGTCTTGCATTTATGTGGCTCTGCATTATATCCCTCAGGTCATTTTGAATTGCAGCCAGTGCAGGCAACCTTGATGCCTATTTTGCACACAACACTGCCACTTAAGCAGTAACAAAATGGATAACTGTAAATCTGTTGTCAATGGGAGGACTGTTGACCAAAATAACTCTCTAATCTTCTTCAACCAGTAGAATAGGATAGACATCCAAGGCAACACATTTGGTAAGGTCTCGCTTAGTATCTCATTCAAAAGAATGGCGTCTCTGACAATGTAGTGCTTCCTCAGTTTCAACTGTGCTCTAGTTCTGTACAGAGGCTGGAAGCCATAATGTTCTGACTTACAAGCAAGGGGGGCTACCAAATGAATCAAACTGCCATTCGACCCAACCAATCCCATCGCTCTAGGACCCTAACTCTCCATTAGAGCATCCAGCTGCATTAGAAATGCCCTTCATGTTTTTGTCTCAAATGTCCAGCCTGGAAAAACACTCCAAACATTTGGCATTCTTTAAATAAGTAAGTCCTTTGTAATATTGTTTTAAATTGGTGCACAACCAATTTAAATTTATGCCAACATTGGCTTCATCATTTAAAGTCAACAGCAGATGAAGCCAGGATTTTGTTATTTAAACTAAAATATTGATGTACCCCTCAATCATATTAATCATATTTCATATTTGGAAAAGATATTTCCCAGGTGTGAACTGACTATTTCTCACTTTAATATATGAATGAATTCTGCATCAGGAATGAATATTTTGGCTCATGTATATTATTACGTTATCCTAAATTAGAATACAGGAGCAGCAGTGCTGTCAGGATAAGTTCTGAATGTCCAATATCATTTGCTAAACTTTTATTAGTAGACATATCAGAGCCCAGATAATGATCTGTTCCAGTTGGGACTACACTATAAAACTCATACACACTTTTTAAGTAAGATAACAGGTGATGAGTGATGAGAAGTGGCATGTAGGAACATAGGAACAGGGGTAGGCCATTTAGCCCCTCAAACCTGTTCTTCTGTTCAATGAGATCATGGTTGATTTGTGACCTATCTCTATGCAACCTTTGGTTAACAAAAATCTATAGATCCCAAATTTTAAATTAACAATTGGTATAGCATCATTTATGGAAAAGAACTCCAAACTTTGACCACCCTGTTTGTGTAGAAGCGCAGAAGGCTAACATATCCTTCCTAAGAACTGAACACAATAGTCACTGCTTGCTTGTCCCTACAACCACCCCCCACCCCCCCCAACTTCTCCCCCCCCCCACCCCCTCCCACCTTAAACCAGCTTATATTTCACCCCTCTCCTATTTTTACTTAGTTCTGTTGAAGGGTCATGAGGACTCGAAACGTCAACTCTTTTCTTCTCCGCCGATGCTGCCAGACCTACTGAGTTTTTCCAGGTAATTCTGTTTTTGTTACAATAGTCCAGGTGTTGTCTAACCAGGGCTTTTTATATAAGTAGCAAAGTGAAATATTAAAACATTAATTCACTAGGCGAGAAAGCAATATAATCCACCCTTGCCTGCAGTAGTTGTGATAGTTTTTTTCCCTTCGTCCTTAAAAAGACCAATATAACTCATAGGTGTCTGCAATGCATATGACAATTCAGTCTTTCTTGCTTGGAGAGAAAATCTATATCTGACTTCATATCATCCCTTAGCTTCAATCATCCTCTGTTTACAATTGTGTGTTAGTTTCTTATATCCCTAGTTGAAAAATGTTGGTGTGGTAGACTTTATAACAATAGTGGAATGGAACATATCAGTTTGGGTGTACCATGGGAGCCCCCAATCCATTCCCTGCCAATATTTATACAATCACAGATAAAAGAGCTTTTTGTCCTGCACTCATCAGGGCACTTCACAAGAATACTAATATAAGGGAAAACAACAAGTTATACTGTATGAGAAGAGAGTGGTGATTGGTTGGCAAATGGACTCTGATTGGTAGAGGTGTTGCCATGGAGAATGCACCAGGGATGGTGACTGACAGTTAACTGCCAAACATCATTGAAATTTAGACCAGGCAGCTTGACCCTGATTGGTCAAGGCATTGCCCTGAGGAATGAGTCAGCGAATGTCTGCCACTTATTTTGTTTAGCTGAAACAAGCACAATGTATGTGTACCTGTTCTTTCTGTCTGCAAAGAACAGGGCCTGAGTATTAATATATGTAGCTTCCAGTACACGCAAATGCGCCACACTGCGAGCCCAACTAACGATCTTAAATTGGTTGTCAGCATAATTCTTAGCACACTGAGGATTATTTAGCAAATGTTGTCCAATCACAGAATCACATCTAATGTTAGACACTGTGTTTTGAATTTTGCAAGCACGGGCTGGTTGGGTACGGACTGTGCCTTGCCCATTGCAACAGCGGCTAGGACATGCTGTTTGATACAACCCGTCTTTGGGACGTACGGCCTACATACCTGGACATACCTTGCCCTTCCACAGCAGCATGTAATAATTTGCTTGCAGGTCTTAATGGGTTCCATCCTGCACTCAAATTCACCTTTGAAATGGAGCAGTCAAATTAACTCCCCTTCCTAGACGTACTAATTGAGAAATCTGCCGGAGGTTCTCTACCATGGTCTACCGCAACCCTAACTTCACTGGTCAATATACGCATTGGGATTCTTACAGTTGCTCACGCTATATGATTGGCTTATTGGCAATCTCGTAAATAGCGCCCGAGCCATTTGCTCACTATGCAAGCTTGACACTGAAATAGGGCTCAGTAAAAGGCATCCTGCGGGATAATGGCTGCCCTGATCATATCATTTCATATTGTATATCATGCAAATTCATGAACGGGTCTAAGGCCATCGCTTGTGACCCTGAAAAATGTCCAGTCTACCTCATATTACCCTGGAAGGGCAAGGTATCTCATAAATTTGAGCAACAGGTAAAGCTAGCTCTTTCACGCTGCTACTATGCAGTAGCAACACGAGTGGTATTCGCCATTAACAGTATGCTGCTGTCAAGCCAAAAAGACATTCTGCCTATCACGCAGTTGAGTAATGTGGGTATGTGAATTTCAGTGCCAGTGTGATGCTAGGTATGTAAGCTGTATGTCCTAAAGACTGGATCATATCAAACAGCATCTCCCAGCCACTGTTCGCAATGGGCGAGGTACAGACCATGCCCAACCAGCCCGTGCTCGCAAAACTCAAAACACAGCGTCCAACGTTATATGTAATTCCGTGATAGGACAACATTTGCTAAATAATCCTCAGTGTGCTAAGAATTACGCTGACAACCAATTTAAGATTATCAGTTGGGCTCGCAGTGTGGTGCACTTGCCTGTACTGGAAGCTACATATATTAAGACACAGGGCCCTATTCATTGCAGACAGAAAGAACATGTACACACATTGTGCCCTGTTTCAGCTGAACAAAATGAGTGGCAGCCATTTGCTGACTCATTCCTCAGGGCAATGCCATGACCAATCAGGGTCAAGCTGCCTGGTCTAAATTTCAACAATGCTTGGCAGTTAACTGTCAGTCACCATCACTGGTGCATTCTCCATGGCAACACCTCTACCAATCAGAGTCCACTTACTAGCCAATCAGCACTCTCTTCTCATACAGTATTAATTGTTGCTTTCCCATTGTGTTGATTTCTACTGAAGTCCTGATGAGTGCAAGACATAAAGCTTCAACATGTCTCTTTTCAGCAATACCAAATGACTATTTATACGATTTCTTTTTAGAGGAGTTAATGACCTATTGTTTTCTTTGTTCCTGTTCTACATACTAGTCTGTGGACTAATATTCTATAGCACAGTGCATTACCGCACTGTTCTTTAGGCTGTGCAGGTCATTAAAAAACTGTTGAACGTTATGCTTCCTATTGCATCAATTATCTCTAATTTTAGTGCAAATAGTCAATTTTATAACAAGTTGGCACTTTTCATCAGTTAATAATAATCCTTAGGACGGATGTTTTGGTAAACAGTGCATCGTACATTTGTGTGAGTTTACAGAGTTTTGGCTGATGGAATATTACTTGTTGCAAAGTCTATTGTTATGGACCCGAGAAAGAGGCAAACCTGAACTCCTTTATTTACTCACCATCTGTCTGTAAGCAGAGGTGCTTTCATTTTTTAAATAGGCTGTGGTGTATTTCTCCAAACCTTCAGTTTATGAGGTCAGTTTTTAAGGTGACTTGCAGCAAAATCTCTTTATAAGTATTGTTTATTCAAGCAAGGGGGATGGTCAAAACATCATACACACACACAAAGACAAAATAAGAAGATAGGAAAGAGGACTTTTTACAACTGTGAATAGCTTAAAAGAAAGAGAACCACAGATATGGGTATCAGTTCACGTGATTGCCAGAGGCCAGAATCAGAGTCCAGTGAGGGCTCCTTCATAGAAGATTTAGAGTTAAGGCGGGTTCAGCTAGTTGACGCAGGAGTTGCAGAATTCCTTTAGAGTTGATGGTGACACAGTGAGATGAGGTTGGTATACAGAGACTTGGCCTGTGCAGCAGGCAATATTAGGAGTCTTCCAAAGAAACAGGCTTTGAGGAGGTTTAGACTTGATGCAGGCTGTTGGTCAGCGTGGAGCCCTGCTGTTAGAGCACAAAGTAAGAGTTGCCAGGTTTGATTTAAACTGTTTATGATCTCTTTCATATCGCTGTGAAGATCACAATCTCCATTATTCGGTAATCTACTGACATTCTCCATTTGTGTGCTTAGTATGCATGCTGCTAGTTAGTTCACTGTGAAATTGTTTAGACTTGATGCTGTGCTGTTGGCAGTCTGGAGGTTAAACAGCAGATTGAGTTGTGAGTCTAGAAATGTAATATTAAAACTTTCCAAAGGCCAGAAGCTTAGATCATGTGATGTTGCCCATTAATAAGCCAGTTTCAGGCTAACAACCGGTTTTTATGGCTTTGGTCAAAATTCAATGTTCACCTTAGGAGGTAGATGGTAGCTATTGGTGCCTCTGCAGGCATAATGAGTTTTGATGGCTCTCCTTTTATTATGAGACAAGGCTAAGGAGTCAGATCCTCTGCTGGTCCCTGGTTTCGTTGATTGTAATGTGTCCTCACAATGAGAGCTGTGAGATTCCACAAGGATGAGGGTTGAGCTGTTGTCCTGTTGCAGCTGTTGGAAATTTCCAGAAACTGTAGCCAACTTGTGAATCATGTGACCTGTAGCAGCCATCTTTTGGTTCAGAAAAGTCCACTTTTAAATAATCAAAAAGGTAAGGTTTGATTTAAACTGTTTATGATCTCCTTCATATCACTGTGAAGATCACAATCTCCATTATTCGGTAATCTACTGACATTCTCCATTTGTGTGCTTATAATGCATGCTGCTAGTTAGTTTGCTGTGAAATTGTGACCTTTGTTCTATTTTGGTTGAAAATGGAGATTTCAGAAAAACAGCTTGGAAAATAAAACCCCCTACCAGTAGATGAGCAGAAATTAAATTTAGTCGGCAGCCTGACTTTGACCTGCTTTGTTGTTCAGCCTCCTAATCTGCCTGGCAACTCTCACTTTATGCTCGTTGGCACATTTAAAATCAGGCCAATTGTTCACTAATTTGCATAATGACACTTGATGAGCCCGGCATGATTTGTGAGTAAGACCAAGACAAGTTCATTGAAACAAAATAAATAAGGAAGTGTAGCTTTATTCATGACAAGCAGATTGTTTGACACACTGTGTAAACAGATGAAGTTGGTGTAAATCAATGAGCATCACTGTTATAATGGCCCCTTACAAATGAGCTGTTACAAAGGCTATTTAAAAGCAAATTAACGAGAAATCAAAGTTATGTTGAAATAAGAGAAACAAAATGCTCTAATGGGACCCCAGGTGATAGAAAATAGACCCTCTGAAGTTTTGAAAAAAATATTTTCACTTTTTGACTGAATCATATACAGTAAAACTGCTGTGAATTATAATTTTAATCATTTTTATAGACCTTAGGTTCTGACTGTCACAAATAATAACAGAAACTGTATGGGGTAATCTTAACTCTGGTGACAGTGTAAAATGGGTAATATCAGATTGGTCGCCTGTTAAGTGCCCCATCTGATTTTTCTATTCCATTGACCTCAATGAAAAAGAAACTTGGGTGTTGTAAATAATGAGTGACCAATTCCATATCACCCAACTTACACCCTAGTCCAAAGTTAAAATTACCACCAACTTAGAATCATAGGGCAGGATATTGAGTTCGGCGAGCGTGGGGGCGGGGCCTGCTCGCCGACGCGTAAAATGACGCGGGATGATGCCGGGCGGAACTCCCAACGTCACCCCGTGTCATTTCAATTTTCAGGTCGGCGGGGGTGCAGCTGAATCAGCTGTGTGCCCACCGACCTGTCAAAGGCCTATTGAAGCCATTTAAAAACTAATTGAAGTAGTTAAAGGACCTGCCTGTCCAAACTTAAGGCTGGCGGGCAGGCCGGGAGCCCAGGCGGGCTTCGGAAAACATGAAACCTCATCCACGGGCGGGATGAGGTTTCATGTAGGTTTTTAAAAATTTAATACAAGTCTAATTAAAAGTGATGGACATGTCCCAACTCATGTGACAGTGTCACATGAGTTGGGACATGTCAAGGAAATTTTATTTTTTTACATTTCACATTTTTGAATTTGGCGCCAATCTCCCTGAGGCAACACTTAGCCCCAGGGAGACGAGTGAGCTCCTTCATGCGCATGCGCGAAAGAGGCCACTCTCGGCTTATGGAATCCCCCCTACCCCGTCCACACAGCGGATGTCACGCTGGGTGGGCCTTAATTGGCCCATCCACATAAAATGGCGGCGCACCCCCAATCGGGGACGCTGATCGGAGGTGCGCCTGCACGTGCCCGCTCCTGAACTTACCCCCCCACCCCCCACCGATGGGGGGAATATTCTTCCCATAGAATGGTTACAACACAGGAGGAGGCCATTTGGCCTGTCATGTCCATGCTGGCTCTCTCTAAGTGCAACTCACTTAGTTCCACTCCTCAGCTTTTTACCTGTACCTCGACTATTTTTTCTCTTCATGTAATTACCTTCCCCAAAACCTCTTCAATGAGCTCGTAGTTGAAAAGAACTAAATGATTTCTGAGAAAAATCCAAGGAAGAGTTAACTCTGTGTGTTTCTCTCTCCACGGATGCTGCCAGATCTGCTGAGTTCTTCCAGCACTCTGTGTTTTTATTTTATATGAAATGATTTTAGAATTGGTACCACCCCCAATCCCTCCTCCATCTGCCCATTGAAGAACCAGTTTGTTTCCTTTCAGCTTAATACAGCCAAATGCTCCCCCAAAGAATAGCAAAGAACGAATACCATAAGAGTGTGACTGTTGCCAACTTTGATGTGGCATTTTCTGGGTTTGTGCCTGTGGCCTTGTACCCAGCGATTCCTGTGAACAGACTTCCAACTCGGGCACCT
The DNA here is from genome assembly GCF_964194155.1 of Cetorhinus maximus. Lineage (NCBI taxonomy): Eukaryota > Metazoa > Chordata > Chondrichthyes > Lamniformes > Cetorhinidae > Cetorhinus > Cetorhinus maximus. The sequence goes on along the minus strand of NC_135897.1, from coordinate 84,094,826 downwards.
GACTGAATTCCGGGCCCCGACCCTGCAACGCCCAAGCTGTGTTGTGCTTGCGATGCTGTTTTTAAAAATGTAAATGGCCTAATTGGCTGGGAGGTGAGCATGGTGCCCAATTGGAGGCCTTGATGAAGAGAGCAGGCATCTCCAAAGAGGAAAGTAGAAGAAAGCAGATGCGGCAAGGTAGGGCCAGCAATCGTGCTGGCTCTGGATGACCCAAAAGACTTGTTTAAAAGAACATTGTCAATAAAGTTACTTGGGCCCCACGGCAATCCTGACTGCCGTGCGCTGATGTGCATAACGACGCTGGCCGGGCTCATCCAAGGAGCTTTTGGAACTTTCCCACCCTGGTCCAGGTCAGCCCCCTTCACAAGCTCCCTAAGGAGCTTAAGGGGGAGGCAACTGGTGTTGGGCAACTTCCCCACTCCCTCCCCCTACTCCCCCACCCCCGCCATCCCACTTAAAAACCCAACCTGTCCCCGAGGTGTCGGGATCCCAGTACGTCCACCAGGGGGCTGTGATTTTCAACGCCCCATCCACACCAGGCCCTGACCCCGCTGGCAACCGATAATCCAGGCCCCTGACCCCTGCTGGCTGTCTGAGGGAACCAGTGAACTGGGAGGTGCCAGTTTTACACGGCAGCAGCAAACAGACCAGAAAAGCCAGAAGTAAAAGCAGAAACTGCTAGAAATATTCAGCAGGTCTGGCAGCACCTGTGGAGAGAGAAACAGAATTTTAACGTTTCGAGTCGCAAATGGCCATCGGCCTGAAACGTTAAATGTTTCTCCCTCCACAGATGCTGCCTGACCCGTCTGAGTATTTCCAGCACAGTCTGTCTTTATTTCAGATTCACAGCCTCCGCAGTATGTTGCTTTTATCCCAGAAAAGCCCAGAAAAGTTTGATTCACAGTCTGTGTTGGGTTTGCTAAGCACTATCCATGCCGAAATGGGAGAGCAACAGTTACACCACCACCAGAGAACATTTTTAAATTCATTCATGGGATGTGGGCATCGCTGGCTAGGCCAGCATTTATTGCTCATCGCCTAATTGCCCTTGAGAAGGTGGTGCTGAGCTGCCTTCTTGAACCGCTGCAGTCCATGTGGTGTAGGTACACCCACCAAGCTGTTAAGGAAGGAGTTTGACCTAGCAACAGTGAAGAAACAACGATATATTTCCAAGTCAGGATGGTGAGTGGCTTGGAGGGGAAATTCCAGATGGCGTTCTCATGTACCTGCCACCCTTGTCCTTCTAGATGGTAGCGGTCCTGGGTTTGCAAGGTGCTGTCTAAGGAGCGTTGGTGAGTCCCCGCAGTGTAGATGGTACACACTGCTGCCACTGTGCGTCGGTGGTGGAGGGAGTGAATGTTTGTGGCTGGGGTGCCAATCAAGCGGGCTGCTTTGTCCTGGATAGTGTCAAGCTTCTTGGAGCTGCACTCGTCCAGGCAGGTGTAGAGTATTCCATCACACTCCTGACTTGTGCCTTGTAGATGGTAGGCAGACTCTGGGGGGGTCAAGTGAGTTACTCGCCGCAACTGAGTTACTTGCAGCAAAAAAGCACAATTAAACAGAAATGCCAGGCCAAAGTATTGGTTCTCTCAAGAAGTTACTGAGCAACAATGGTCGAGGTTCACATACAAAGGATGGCTATTTGGCATCTAAATAGGACTGCACAGCAGCATAATGCATAGCTGAGGAAAATGAAGGAGGCAGGAAGTCGAGAAATTCCACGGCTTTATATATTCCAGCGAGTATCCAAGAAAGGAATTCTGGAAGTGATTAGTGGTGAATCATTTCACTCAGTAATACCATAGACTGACAAACTTGAACAAGTGAGGCTGGTTTTACTAGGACAGTGATAAAGGGGTGATTTGATAGAGTTGTTTAAAATCATGAAGAGATGTGACAGAGTAGATAGATACAGATTGTTCCCATTGATTGAGAGGTCTGAAACCAGTGGACATAGGTACAAGGTTAAATGCAAGAGATTTAGAACAGAAATCAGGGGGAAATCCTTCCACACTGGGGGGGGGTGCAAGACAGCTGAATGCACAACCAAAGCTTGTGGCTGAAGCAGAGAGCACAGCTTGAAATTTACTTGGAGTTACATACGAGCATAAGAATTAGGAGCAGGAGTAGGCCATTCGGCCCTTCGAGCCTGCAACGCCATTCAGTAAGATCATGGCTGATCTGAATTTAACCTCAACCCCACATTCCCATCTACCTCTGATAGCCTTTCAACCCCTTGCTTATCAAGAATCTATCTAGTTCTTCCTTTAAAATGTTGAAAGGCACTGCTTCCACTGCATTTTGAGGAAGAGAGTTCCAAAGACTCCCAAACATCTGAGAGAGAAAATTTCTCCTTATCTCCGTTTTAAATGGGCGACCCCTTATTTTTAAACAGTGACCCCCTAGTTCTAGGTTCTCCCACAAAAGGAAACATCCTCTCCACATCCACCCTGTCAAGACCCCTCAGGATCTTATATGTTTCAATCAAGTTGTCGCTTACTCTCCTAGATTCCAGCAGATACAAGCCTAGCCTGTCCAACCTTTCCTAATAAGATAACCCTCCTAGTCCAAGTATTAGCCTAGTAACCTTCTCTGAACTGCATTCACACTCTGCCCCAGTACCTTCACCAGAAGTATGCCAGAAACTCTCATTCATGTGCGTAGATGGAGTTTACGCCACACTTCCTGAGAAGTTATGGGGACAGAATGGGAAATCCTTTGTCCAAATTCAACATTTAGGAATCATCTGGATAGGTGGTGGTGTAGTGGCCTTGCCAGTAATGCCCACATCCTGTGAAAGAATACATTTTTAAAAAGATGACAGAAGGAAAGGAGAATAAAGGGGTGTGTGAACAAGGGTTAGGAATGGAGATCATATGAATGATAAACTCCAACAAGGACTGTTTGGACCAAATGGCTCATGCCTGTGTTGTAATTTCTACGTTCACAATAATGATTTAGGCCTATGGATTATAGCAATCTTTAAATCTCTCCCTATCATTTTATTATTTGTACCATATTGAGTTTCCACATCTGGAATCAGGGAGTTAATTTCTCTATGGGTCTGATTCTTGTTCTCATAACAGATATGCTTTTTGTCAGCATGTTTCATATCCTCAATATGGTGCTGAAGGATGATTGAGAAATGACCTTAATTTTTATTACCAAGTCTTTCAAAACCAGTATCAAGAATTTGCTGATCAGTTTCCACACAGACCAGGAATTTCTAAGGCGATGCTTTTATTAATGCAAATGAGCATTTGTTTCTTATTCCATCTCAAATAACTTTATTTTCTGTTTAATCTAATTCATTAAAACACTACTTTTACAGTAAAAATGAAATCGCTTACTGAGGGGCTTCAGTTCTGCGGCAAGACTGGGGAAGCTGGGATTGATCTCCTTAGAGCGGAGAAGGTAAAGGGGAGAATTCACTGAGGTGTTCAAAATCATGTGGGGCTTTGTTAGAGTAAATAAAGAGAAACTGTTTCCACTGGCAGGAGGGTCAGTAACCCAAGGATACAGATTTAAGGTAATAAGAACAACCAGAGAAGAAATTAGGATTTTTTTTTTACACATCCAGTTGTAGTGATTTGGAATGTACTGCCTGAAATGGTGGTGGAGGCAGATTCTGTTGTAACTTTCAAAAGGAAATTGGATATATACTTGAAGAGGAAGAAATCATTTGCAGGGCTGTTGGGAAAGAGCTGGAAAGTAGAACGTATTACATAGCTCTTTCAAAGAGCTAGCACAGGCATGATGGACTGAATGGCCTCCTGCGCTTTATGTGATTCTATGACTAGGATAGCACAGTGGTGGCATTGAGCAAAGGATTTGTTTGTGCTATACAGGAGAGGAAGATCAGAGGGTGAATAACTCTGAGCAACTCCTTGCAATACTCAGCAGTCAATTGCAAGACATCAATGGCAGAGGAACGTCAATGGGTCCAGGGCCCTTTGTTTAGTAAATTGGCACAAAGCAAACCAAATGACAAGAGAAAAACTCTTTTTTAAAATTATTATAAACACATTGGCAGAAACATGCATTAAATGTAGCATGGTGAATTCTTTCAAGCAATATTCTGTAAGGATTCAAATGATGATCAACAGGAAATGAGAAGCCCCATGCAACTCTTAGATATCGTTATTTTGAATAACAGGAACAGGCCATTCAGCACATTGTCAATCCTTTTTTGGCAAATCATTACTTGACCTATTTAATGTCTCACCATGTCCCTTGAGAAACATATCTAATTGCCTCCTGAACATATTTATCCCATCTACATTAATGGCCAAACTTGATCATTTATTCCTCAAATCTGTTACCCTTTGTGCCGACTTCAAATGTCCTAATTTCTAGTGGAATATACTCAGCACCTCTGGCAGCTGTCTTACCTACTGAATATTTCCAGCATCTTCGATTTCTACTTCAGATTTCCAGCATCATTAGTATTTTGCTTACAGTCCTCATTTCTAACTTGTACTCTGTGATTTTAGAACCTCTTACATTATTGAGAAATTTGCCTGAGGCAACCTTGGAACCTCCTTCACGATCTTAAAAACATCAATGCTGGGTCAGATTGTTCTGGTCACTGAGATGACTGAACTTATAAACACACTGATGAAGATCTCCTCTAATCAGTATTCTTCGTACAATCATAAACAATCATAAATAACCTTTTTCTCAACACATTAATGACTTGACTGGCATTACTGGCCATTAGGGGACACAGTGGCATAATGATAATCTCACTGGTCCATCATGGAAAGTGGTGGAATTTTATTAAAATTAATAAAAAATCTGGACTATGAAGCTAATCTCAGTAATGGTGACAATGACAACAATCATCAATTGTTGAAAAACCCATCCAGTTCACTAATGTCCTTCAGGAAAGAAAATCTGCCATCCTTAACTGGTCTGGCCTACATGTGACTCCAAACCCACAGCAACGTGGTCAACACTTAACTGCCCTCTGCAATGGCCTAGCAAGTCACTCAATTTTATTCTTATTCATTCATGGAATGTGGGCATTACTGGCTAGAACAGCATTTATTGCCCACCCCTAATTGCCCCTGAGAAGGTGGTGGTGAGCTGCCTTCTTGAGCTGCTGCAGTCCACATGGTACAGGTACACCCACAGTGCTGTTAGGGAAGGAGTTCCAGGATTTTGACCCAGCGACAGTGAATGAACAGCAATGAATTTCCAAGTCAGGATGGTGAGTGGCTTGGAGGGGAACTTCCAGGTGGTGGTGTTACCATCTATCTGCTGCCATTGTCCTTCTAGATGGTAGTGGTCGTGGGTTTGGAAGGTGTTGTCTCAGGAGCCTTGGTGAGTTCCTGCAGTGCATCCTATGGATGGTACACACTGCTGGCACTGTGCATTGGTGGTGGAGGGAGTCAATCAAGTGGGCTGCTTTGTCCAGGCAAGTGGGGAATATTCCATCACACTCCTGACTTGTGCCTTGTAGATGGTGGACAGGCTTTGGGGAGTCAGGAGATGAATTACTCGCCACAGGATTTCTAGCCTCTGACCTGTTCTTCTAGCCACATTATTTATATGGTTAGTCCAGTTCAATTTCTGGTCAATGGTAATCCCCATTGAGAGTGGGGGATTCAATGATGGTAATGTCATTGAATGTCAAGGGGCGATGGTTAGATTCTCTCTTGTCGGAGATGGCCATTGCCTGGCACTCGTGTGGTGCGAATGTTACTTGCCACTTGTCAGCCCCAGCCTGGATATTGTCCAGGTCTTGCTGCATTTGGACATGGACTGCTTCAGTATCTGAGGAGTCACGAATGGTGCTGACCATTGCGCAATCATCAGCAAACATCTCCACCTCTGACCTTATGATGGAAGAAAGGCCATTGCCGGGTTGGATTTGTGTTGCTTTTTGTGTACAGGACACACCTGGGCAATTTTTCACATTGCTGGGTAGATGCCAATGTTGTAGCAGCACTGGAATAGCTTGGCTAGGGGTGCAGCAAGTTCTGGAGCACAAGTCTTCAGTATTGTTGCCGGAATATTGTCAGGGCCCATAGCCTTTACAGTATCCAGTGCCTTCAGCCGCTTCTTGATATCACATGGAGTGAATCGAATTGGCTGAAGGCTAGCATCTGTGATGCTGGGGACCTCGAGAGGAGGCCAAGATGGATCACCCACTTGGCACTTCTGGCTGAAGATTGTTGCAAATGCTTCAGCCTTATCTTTTGCACTGATATGCTTGGCTCCCCAATCATTGAGAATGGGGATATTTGTGGAGCTTCCTCCTCCAGTAAGTTGTTTAATTGTCCACCGCCATTCACAACTGGATGTGGCAGGACTGCAGAGCTTAGATCTGATCCGTTGGTTGTGGGACACTTTGCTCTGTCTATCACTTGTTGCTAATGCTGTTTTGGATGCAAATAGTTCTGGGTTGCAGCTTCACTAAGTTGACACCTCATTTTTAGCTATGCCTGGTGCTGCTCCTGGCATGCTCTCCTGCGCTCTTCATTGAACCAGGCTTGTTGGTAATGGTAGAGTGTGGGATATGCTGGGCCATGAGGTTACAGTGGTTGAGTACAATTCAGCCAGTGCTGATGGCCCACAGTGCCTCATGGTTGCTCAGTCTTGAATTGCTAGATCTGTTCGAAATCTATCCCATTTAGCATGATGATAGTGCCACACAACACAATGAAGAGTATCCTCAATGCGAAGATGGGACTTAGTCTCCACAATGACACAGGGGTAGATATTCCTCCAAGGTGGTCACTCCTACTGATACTGTCATGGACAGATGCGTCTACAGCAGGCAGGTTGGTGAGGATGAGGTTGTGTGTTTTTCCCTGTTGTTGGTTCACTCACCAACTGCCACAGACCCTGTCCAGCAGCTATATCCTTTAGGACTCAGCTAACTGGAACTGTACTGGTGCTACTGAGCCACTCTTGGTGATGGACATTGAAGTTCCCCCACCCAGAGTACATTCTGTGCCCTTACCACCCTTAGTGCTTCCTCCAAGTGGTGTTCAACATGGAGGAGCACTGATTCATCAACTGAGGGGGGTGGGGGAGTGGCACCTGGTAATTAGCAGCAGATTTTTTTTGCCCATGTTTGACCTGATGCCATGAGACTTCATGGGGCCCAGAGTCGATGTTGAGGACTCCCAGGGCAACTCCCGCCTGACTGTATACCACTGTGCCGCCACCTCTGCTGGGTCTGCCCTGCCGGTGGGACAGGATCTATGCAGGGATGGTGATGGTGGTGTCTGGGACGTTATTTGTAAGGTATGATTCCATGAGTATGGCTATGTCAGGCTGTTGCTTGACTAGTCTGAGAGACAGCTCTCCCAATTTTGGCACAAACCCCCAAATGTTAGTAAGGATGACTTTGCAGGGTGGACAGGGCTGATTTTGCCATTGTCATTTCTGGTGCCTCGGTTGATGTCAGGTGGTCTGTCCGGTTTCAATCCTTTTTATTGACTTTTTAGCGATTTGATACATTGTGTGACATTTCAGTGCACGCTGAAGAGTTAACCATTGATGTGGGTCTGGAGTCACATGTTGGCCAGACCAGAAGGCAGAATTCCTTTTTTATAAGACATTAGTGAACAATTGACAATGGTTTCATGGTCATCATTAGACATTCCGGATTTTTATTGAATTCAAGTTCCACCATCTGCCGTGGTGGGATTCAAACCCAGGTCCCCGGGGCATTAACCTGGGTCTCTGGATTACTAGTCCAGTGACAATACCAATACGCCTCTGCACAGTTCAATTAGGGATGGGCAACAATTGCTGGCCTGGCCAGCGATGCCCAGATCCCAGGAAAGAAAAAAATAATGCCAAGCACAGGAAACCTTCAGAGAGGAGAATTTTGACTTTGAGTGTTAGTGTGATTCAGCTAACCCCATTATATCTTTCTTCTGATTTTAATTTCCATTGTGTCTCTCCTGCTCTATACATAGCTCTGACTGCTGCTCCTAGCCCTGCACTCCCCCTTTCTCCATCTCCCTCTCTCCATCCAGGTAGCAGCTGAAGAACTTAAAGATGAGTCCTTTTCTATCTAGTGGAGAAGCAGCATTCCTCCAAACTCCTGGAAAAAAAAACCCGCTGCACTGCTGGAACAGGTCACCAGTGACCTCTCTGCCACCCCAGGCCCCCGACAATCCGCAACCCACATTATTCCTAGATGTTGGCTGGGCTGCCCCAGGATTTTTTTTACTTCTGTCACCCCCATGTTAATGAGACCCGACCAATCTCTGATTGGTATTACTGGGCAGCTGGCCCAAGAAGAAGACATGGGGGAATATCTACCCCTGAGTGTTGACAGGCTAATCAGCCATAGAGTGGGAGGGGGCGGGGATGGTTGTTTCAAAGCCTGATGGATTTGCCCTATTCCTTGATGCTGACTCCCATGGTATTATTATATCATTGACCACACCTTCCTCCTCCAACACCTCTCCACTATCATTCAGTTGGGTGGGACTGCACTCACCTGGTTCCATTCTTATCTATCTAATCGTAGCCAGAGAATCACCATCAATGGCTTCTCTTCCAGTTCCCACACTTGTGCCTCTGGTGTATTCTGAGGATCTATTCTTGACCCCTTCTATTTTCCATCTATCTGCTTGCCCTTGGCATCATCATCTGAACACACAACATCAGTTTCCAAATGTATGCTGACGACACCCAGCTCTAGCATACCATCACTTGGTGATAATTGCTGTAGCAGGAAGCTAAACTAGCTAGTGACTCATCAGAGGCTCTATATAAGAAACAGGCTCTTCAAACCGCACGGTCAGTAAGGGGTGCACAGTCAGGAGACTACACCTGAGTGAGACATAGACTATGTGAGTAGTGAATTAGGTTCACATGGGAATTCGGTGCACAGGGAAAGAGGTGCTTTAAGTTTGCAACTAGCAAAGTGTGTTAAGTATTTGTCAGCTTTATCAGTACTAGGAAGGTCTATCAATAGTTGTAAGGCTTATTAAGCTAATGCCAAGTAAAATAAAGTTAACATAAGTGAAGTAAAGTTAAGGCATGGCAGGACAGCTCAGTCACGTGGAATAAGTATCCTGTAGCATGTGGGAAGTCATGGATGCTACTGGTGACCTGAACGACCACATGTACAGGAAGTATCGCCAGCTGCAGAACCTTGAGTTCCGTGTTTTGGAGTTTGAGCAGCGGCTGGAGTCATTGTGGCACATCCGTGAAGCTGAGAGCTATGTGAATAGCATGTTCAGAGAGGTGGTCACACCGCAGGCTAGGTGTACGGAGACAGAAAGGGAATGGTTGACTGGCAGGCATCCAAAGCAAACCAGGCAGATAGTACAGCGTCCCCCAAGGCCCCACTTACTAATCAGTTTTCGATTTTGGATACTGGTGAGGGTATTGGTTCCTCGGAGGAGTGCAGTCAGAGCCAAGTTCATGTCACCAGGAGGGGAGGAAGAGAAGAAGAGCATTAATTGTAGGGGATTTGTTCGGGAAACAGGCGGGCGTTTCTGTGGCCATAGATATGACTCCAGGGTGGTATGTTACCTCCCTGGTGCCAGGGTTAAGGATGTCACGGAGCAGCTGCAGGACATTTTTCTGGGGAAAGGTACACAGTCAGAGGCTGTGGTCCTCGTCGGTGCCAATGACTTAGGTAGGAAGTGGAATGAGGACCTGAAAGCAGATTTCAGGGAGTTAGAAGGAGATTGCAAAGCAGGACCTCTAGAGCAGTAATCTCAGGATTACTTCCAGTCTCACTATGCTAGTGAGCACAGAAATAGGAGAGTTGAGCAATTGAACATGTGGCTGGAGAACTGGTGTAGGATGGAGGACATCAGCTTTCTGAGGCATTGGGATCGGTTCTGGGGAAGGTGGGACCTGTACAAGATGAATGAGCTGCATTTTAGCAAGCCCAGGAATAACATCCCCGCAGGGAGATTAGCTAGTTCTGTTAGGAGGGTTTAAACTAGATTGGCGGGGGGATGGGAACTTTACAGGTAGCTCAGAATCGAGGGAATCAAAACTGGTAAAAGGAAATAGAAAAGGAGAAAGCAAAAATAGAAGAAAGACAAAGCATAGGCAAGCATCAAATAGGATCAGAATAGAGAATAATGCTCAAAAACAGAATTAAAGCACTCTATCTGAATGCTCGTAGCATTCGCAAAAAGGTTGATGATTTGAATGCACAAATTGAGGTAAATGGGTGTGATTCAATTGCCATAACGGAGATATAGTGACCAAGATTGGGACCTGAGTATCCAAGGATATTTGGCATTTAAGAAGGATTGGCAAAAAGGGAAAGGAGGTGAGGTAGCACTCTTAATAAGGAGCGAGATCAGTACATTAAGGAGAGAGGATCTTAGATCAAACGTAGAATCAGTATGGGTGGAGCTAAGAAACGGCAAGAGGCAGCAAACATTGGTGCGAGTTATTTATAGGCCACCAAACTGCAGTGCTAATATTGGGCATGGTATAAATTAGGACATTAGAGATGCATGAAACATGAGTAACACAGTAATAATGGGAAACTTCAATTTACACATAGACTTTGTTAACCAAATCATCACTAATGATGTGGAGGAGGAATTCCTGGAGTGTGTACGAGATGGGTTTCTGGGGCAGTACATTGTGGAGTCAATGATGGATTTGGCTGTTTTGGATTTAGTGTCGGTTAATGAGAAAGGGCTAATTAATAACCTTGCTGTAAAGGAGCCTTTGGGAAATAGTGACCATAACATTATAGAGTTTTGCATTAAGTTTGAATGCGATGTAGTTCATTCTGAAGCTAGGGTCTTAAATCTGAACAAAGGGAATTATGAAGGTGTGAGGGGTAAGTTGGCTATGGTGGATTGGGAAAATACACTAAAAGATTTTACGGTTGACAGGCAATAGCTAGTATTTAAAGAAATACTGCATGGTCTCGAACAAATATGCATTCTTCCCAGGCACAAACACCCAAAGGCAAAGGTAAATCAACCTTGGCTAATGAAAGAAGTTGCATTAGATCAAAGGAAGTGGCTTATAAGAATGCCAGAAAAAGTGGTGAGCCCAATGATTGGGAGCAATTTAGAACCCAGCAAAGGAGGCCCAAGAAACTGATTAAGAAAGGAAAAAGAGAATATGAACGCAAACTAGCAAGGAACATAAAGGCAGACGGTAAAAGCATTTTTAGGTATGTGAAAAGGAAAAGATTAGCTGGGACAAATGTGGGCCAATTACAGGTGAGGACAGAAGAATCTATAGTGGAGAACAGGGAAATAATATCCCATGGCAGAAGATACAGAAAATCTCCCAGAAATACTAGGTGATCAAGGGACTTGCAAAACTGAGGAACTAAAAGAAATTAATATTGGTAAAGAGGTGGCACTTGAAAAGCTAAGTGGATTGAAGGGTAATAAATCCCCTGGACCAGAGTGCTGAAGGGGGTGGCTAGAGAGATAGTGGATGCATTGGTGGATATCTTTCAAATTTCCATAGATTCTGGAAAGGTTCCTGTGGACTGGAAAGTAGAATATGTAACCCCACTATTTAAGAAGGGAGGAAGAGAGAGCGAATGGAGAAATACAGACCTGTTAGTTCAAAGTCAGTAGTAGGGTAAATGTTAGAATCTATTGTAAAGGATGTGATAACTGGACAGTTAGAAAAGAATGGTAAAATTGGGCAGAGTCAACATAGATTTATGAAAGGGAAATCATGGACCGTAACTTTGGAACTCCCCAGTGTTGTATTGGGGGGATACCCCAAAGATGCGCTGGGGATCCAGGATCCAGGAAGTTCCCAGGCAAGGTTTTCACGGCAAGTGCAAACTTCCCCTGGGCAATTGCCCTGCACTGGGAACCATCCGAAAATGTCATTTAAATCGCAAACTTTGGAAGGTTCAGACTGGGTTACACTAAAAGTTACCCAGAAAAAGTTAGCCGGATTAAAGCCATTTCTAACTTCTGGGTAACTATTGTGCAGACCCAGACTGACCCTCCGCACCCCTGACCCCCAGGGGACTCCCGCACCTTGCGACAATGCCCCTGACCCCACAAGGGTCTCTCCTCACCCCACGGGACTCCCTTATTGCCCCGACACCCCATGGGTCTCCCCCAACCCCTGACTACCCTCCCCACAGGACTCCCCAAACCCCCTGACCCCCTAGGGTCTCCCCCCAGCCCCCCCCACCGAGTACCACCCCTCACAGGATTCCCCTCACACCCACAGGGACTCACACTTCCATCTCCCGCCAGGCCCAGCTCTTGCCAGCCCCCAACTGGCCTGACCCAAGGCCCAAATCCCTGCACTCCCCCTGAGCCCGACACCCTCCCCGCCTACCAGTACCAACACAACCCCACCCAACCCAAAGTATGACACCCACCCCGACTTCTGACCCTTTTACCTCCGAACCACCGACCTCCAAACCCCCTGATCTTCCCACCCCCGACTTCCTGCCCTCCGACCTCCTGACCCCTGATCCCCCTGAGACCACCGACCCAACCCAACCTCCCCCCTCCAAACCCCAACCACCAATTTCCGCAACCTCTGTCCACCCCATCCAATCTCTGGCCCACCCCGACCTTCCTCCAACGTCTGACCACCCCCTCTTCCTCCGATTCCCCGACCTCTCATCCCCCAAACCTCCAATCCACCCCCCACAATCCTCTGATCACCCCCACCCCCCAAATCCTATCCACTTACCTTCAACACTTACCTTCTTCGTGACCTGTGAAGGACCTTTAACCTTCAATGGACCTTTAAACTTACCTGGTTTACGGCTAGTGCCATAAAAAAGGGGCCATGGCCTCCTTACGTTTGACTCAACTGCTCTTTAACGCTAGGCCCTGGGGATGTTCTGCACTGACTGGATCTCGCCTGAGTCAGAAGGTTGGCGAGACAGGATGGGAAAAAATTCAGCTAAGAAATTGGGCACAGAGTGACAATCCCACGCTGATTGCCACTCCGAGGAAGTTCAGGTCACATGTTTGACAAACCTGATGCAGTTTTTTGAGGATATCACTTGTAGCATTGATAAAGGAGAACCAGTCGATGTGGTGTATTTGGATTTTCAGAAGGCTTTTAATAAGGTCCCGCACAGAAGGTTAGTAAATAAAATTAGAGTGCATGGGATTGGGGGAAATATACTAGTATGGATTGAGAATTGGTTAACAAAGCAAAGCAAAGAAATGGAATAAACAGATCATTCTCAGCGTGACAGGCTGCTTCTAGTGGGGTACCGTATGGGTCAGTGCTAGGTCCTCAGCTGTTCACAATCTATATAAATGATTTGGATGTGGGGACCAATTATAATATTTCCAAATTTGCTGACGACACCAAACTGGGTGGGAGCGTAAGTTATGAGGAAGATGCAAGGAGGCTTCAAGAGGACTTCAACAGGTTAAGTGAATGGACTAGAACGTGGCCAATGGAATATAATGTGAATAAGTGTGAAGTTATTCACTTCAGTAGAAAAAAACAGAAAGGCAGAATACTTCTTAAATGGTGAGAGGTTGGAACATGCGGGTGTCCAAAGGGACCTTTGTGTCCTTTTCATGAGTCACTAGAAGTTAGCATGCAGGTGCGGCAAGCAATTAGGAAGGCAAATGGTATGTTGGCTTCATTGCGAGGGGATTTGAGTACAGGAGTAATGATGCCTAGCTGCACTTGTAAAGAGCCTTGGTGAGTCTTCACCTGGAGTATTGTGCACAGTTTTGGCCCCCTTATCTAAGGAGGGATATACTTGCCATAGAGGGAGTGCAGTGAAGATTCACCAGATTAATCCTTGGGATGGGGGGATTGTTTTATGTGGAGAGGCTGAGGTGACTGAGCCCGTATTCCCTTGAGTTTCGAAGAATGAGGAGTCAATTCATTGAAACTTGCAAAATTCTTACAGGCCATGACAGGATGGATATAGATAAGATGTTTCCCCTGGCTGGTGAGTCTAGAGCCAGGGTACATAATCTCAGAATAAGGGGTAGGCCATTTAAGACTGAGATGAAGAGGAATTTCTTCACTCAGAGGGTTGTGAATCTTTGGAATTCTCCACCCCAGAGGGCTGTGGAAGCTCAATCATTGAGCATGTTCAAGACAGAAATTGGTAGATTTCTGGTGACTAATGACATCAAGGGATATGGAGATAGTGCGGGAAACTGGCGTTGAGGTAGATGATCAGCCATGATCTAATTTAATGGAGGCTCAACGGGCTGAATGGCCTACTCCTGTTCCTATGAATCCTCCATTGTCTCTAAATTGTCAAACTGTTCGTCCAACATCCAATTGCCTCCAATTATATTGGGAAGACTGAAGCCATTGTCTTTGGTCCTCACTACAAGCTCCCCTCCATAGCCACTGAACTCATCCCTCTTCCTGCCAATTGTCTGAGCTTTGCACCAGACTTTTTGTGACCTCAGTGTCATGTTTGACCATAAGATGAGCTTTCAACGACATATGTGCATTGTCACTAAGACTGCCTATTGGACCTCAGTAACATAGCATGACTCCAATCTAGCCTCTCTCCTCTTCTGCTGAAACCCTTATTCATGCCATTGTTACCTCTAAACATGACGATTTTAGCACACTCGTGTCCAGCCTCCCATATTCTTCCCTCTGCACACTTGAGGTCATCCAAAACACTGCTGCCCATGTCTTGACTCACACCAAATCCCATTTACCCATCACCCCTATGCTCACTGACCTACATCGGCTCCTGGTGAATCAATGCCTCAATTTTTAAATTCTTTGTTTTCAAATTCCTCCATGGCCTATCCCCTCCCTATTTCTGTAATCTCCTTCAGCTCTACAACCCTGTGAGATACCTGTGCTCCTTTAATTCTGGCCTCTTGACCATCTTCGATTTTAATCAGTCCGCCATTGGTGGCCATGTCTTCAGCTGCCTGGGCCCCAAGCTCTGGAATTCCCTCCCTACACCTCTTTGCCTCTCTACCTCACTTTCCTCCTTTTATGACACACCTTAAAACCTACCTCTTTGACCAAGCCTTTGGTCACCTGACCTCATGTCGGGGTGTCATATTTTGTTTTATAATGCAGCTGTGAGTGCCTTGGGAAGTTTTGTTATGCTAAAGGGGCTATATAAATACAAGATGTTGTTGTCTTGCCTGAGACGAACAAGCTTAGCACAAGCCAGGAACTGATGTTGGGAGGGGGGGAATCAGACTCGGGCGTTGGGTGGGGCGGGAAATCGGGGTTGGGAGGGTGGCAATGTATATCTGCTGAGCACCACACCCCTTCTCGAATGCATTTACAAAACAAGCACACGCGTAAACAAAGCACTTGCTTTGTGGAGTTATGCAATTTAATTGAGGTTGTGGTTTATTCGTTCTGTACTATGCATGTCACGTCTACAGCAGCCAAGCAGAAACCTGATTCTGCCTGACAGATGCTCTGTGGAAGTAAAATGTGCAATGCTGCCTTTGTGGTGCAGGGTAACAAACTGTGAACTGCTAAACTACGGCTGTAAATTAAAGCAAATTGCTTCATCTGTCTCGTATTGCTAATATCATACCAGCTCTTGACAACCTATGGATCAGCAGTGATCTTAATATGAAATTTCAGTGACAGGGAAAACAGCTAGAGTCTGTCATGTTGAAAGCATTAAGAAGGGACACTTGTTTATTCATTTACCCAACAGTTTTTTCAACATAAAAGGAATCAAATGTACAGGGGTTAATTGCTCGATATTAATCTTGAGTGAAGTGTCCAGTTAAGCACTCTTTGTGTAATGTAGCAATAGTCCCTCCTCAAGATTGAACCTCCCCATTCTACGATTACAACTGGGTCATTAATTCCTTTCCAGATATCTGTCTGCCTTCCCTGGTATTCTTCCCAACTTCCATACGCTTATTGGCTGTTGTGGATTATTAGTTCTGTAGATTCAACCTGCCAATAGTCACAGCGACCATTAATCACTGTGCCGGGTCTACAAGGTCTCAGTGGGAACCAGAAATTGGCCCAGATGTTTACTGGAAGCAGGATTTCCAAACTGTATGAAGGAGTTCTGTTCTGAATGCTCTGACATTTTCATTCATCAGAATATTTAAATGACCAATCCGCCCCCTGGTTTGGTCACCTGCTCCTCCACCCCCTTGTGTCCCACCTCCATTGAAACCAAGGGTGAATGGGTTTAATGTGGGTTGGATTGGGTTGGAGATTTTTAAAATCCACCCCCCCCACCACCCAACACTGAACCAAATCCACCCAATTTTGGCGGTTAAAATTATCCCTAAGGTCACAGAGACAAGAAAACACATTCCCCAATGAGTTGGTTGGTTACGATGTCGTTCCATGTGGAATCAAGCTGTTCAGACCAGGAAAATCCCAAACTTGCTGCCCATACAGGGTTGAGTCAGCTGATTTCGATCACAATTTCCTTCATTATCATGACGCTAAAGAGGGGTGAGAGAAATTCACACATTTCCCACTCCTGATTGCTATCAAAGGGCCTCTGTTTGTGGAAGATTTGACTTTGTGTAAATCAAGGGCCTTCCCCATTTTAATTCCCCTCAAAGTCAATGGAAATGAAAATGGAGAGAGATGTAAAACCGGTTGCTGGTCACTATTACCCATTTTACACCATCATCCAAAGTTGCAATTACCTTCCTTGTGCATGGATTTTGGGTGAGGACGGGTTTAGGCTGGGTTGCTATAGTTGAATAGGTGTCTGTATCTCATTGTTGTCACACATTGACAGCTGAACACGTGGGTGGGGTATCAGAACAGAGCTAGCGCTATCATATCATTGAGCATTCAGGAGACTTCAGCATAGGACAACCACCTCTTAACAATTGCTATTTCTTTTAGAGCCGTAGAGTCATAGAGGGCTACAGCACAGAAAAAGGCCCTTCGGCCCATCGAGTCTGCACTGGTCAAACAAGTACCTAACTATTCTAATCCCATTTTCCAGCACTAGGCCCATAGCCTTGTATGCCATGGCATTGCATGTGCACATCCAAATACTTCTTAAATGTTATGAGGGTTTCTGCCTCTACTGCCCTTTCAGGCAGTGAGTTCCAGATTCCCACTACCCTCTGGGTGAAAACATTCCTCTTCACATCCCCTCTAAACCTCCTGCCCCTTACTTTAACCCTATGTTCCCTGGTTATTGATCCCTCCACCAAGGGGAAAAGTTCCTTCCTGTCTACCCTATCTATGCCCCTTATGCTTTCACTTTTGGGTTCTTGCCCATTGGTTCTTTCTGATCCACTAAAATATCTCTCATTCTCAATAAGCAGCTTCAGCAGGGACTATCGGTGTTTCCTCTTGGCGGACTTCCATCTGGTAAAACAATGGTTTGTGCTGCAGTGGTTACTTATGGGTTAAACATCACCTGGTGTGGCTCAGGAGCCCCATTCTGGCAAGGCAGTCTCTGCCGCACTTGCTACAGAGGAAGACAGTGGGCTGAGAAGGTGCACATGATTAACTGCCCTCTGTTTTCTCTGGACCCTCTTCTCAGAAAGCTCAGCTTTCCATTTCTGCTTGCCTCTTCCAATGCCCCTCCAAACAATCAGCCACCAGTGGGCACAGCCTTTGAACCGCTGCCTCTGAGTCATCAGTGTCAATATCTGCCATCTTCATATCTCTCTTATAGGGCATAACCCAGTGACCAGTTCAGCATACTGAAGATCTTTGGGTGTACTGCTATCATCATTCTGATGAATGTGGTTGAGTCGTTGAATTAGCAATGCGGGTACGCTGATGGAATTAGCATATTCCAGGACCTCTGAGTCCTTGTCCAAGAGATGCTGAGGACGTCCGAGACAGTAAAGTTGGAAACTTTTCTCCTGCCCAGCAAATGTTGTCCAAGTCTCACTGCTGTAGCGGAGTGCGCTGAGGAGGCAGGCTTAGTGGACTTGCAGTTTGGTGTTCTCGGTCAGGTTGCTGTTGTTCCACAAGGTCCTTCCTCTATGGAGCAAGTTTCTCTAGAGCCAGGGGATGAGTGACTCCTTCAATTCTTCCCTTCAGGTGTGATGGGGAATTTTTTTTTTACTTTTGTTCATGGGATGTGGGCATTGCTGACATGGTCAGCACCCGTTGCCCATCCTTAATTGCTCTTGAGAAGGTGTGGTGAGCCACCTTTTTGAATTGCTGCAGTCCTTGTGGTGTAGATACACCCACAGTGCTATTAGGGAGGAAGTCCTCGGAACTGGACCCAGTGACAGTGAAGGAACGGCGATATAGTTCCAAGTCAAAATGGTGTGTGTTTCTTGGAGGGGAAGTTGAAGTCAGTAGTGTTCCCTTGTGTCTGTTGCCCTTGTCCTTCTAGCTGGTGGATGCTGCAAGTTTGGAAGGTGTTGTCGAAGGAGCTTTGGTGAGTTACTGCAGTGCATCTTGTATATGGTGCAAACTGCTACCACTGTTTGTTGATGATGGAGGGAATGAACGTTTAAGGTGATGGATGGGGGCACTGGTCAAGTGAGCTGCTTTATCCTGGATGGTGTTGAGCTTCTTGAGTGTTGTTGGAGCTGCACTCATCCAAGCAAGTGGAAGTTGAAATTGGAGAAGTGAAAGAGAAACACTGTAGTGCACATGTCCCAGCACAGTCAGAAAGCAACAGCCCAGGACAATCATCTCTTAATAATTGCTATTTCTTTTACAGTTTTTCCAACTCTCTTGGACGTGATACCCGCAAGTCTTCACGTTAGTGTAATACTACTTTCTGCAGCGGTAATTGTGTTTGCTCTGGTCGCAGCTGGATTCTTCATGTTCAATGCCTTTGGACGACCTTACGAAACCCTCCATGGTCCTAATGGCCTGTACCTTTGGAATACCATTGCTTGTAAGTATCCTAGGGATTTGCTTGGTCTTTTTGTCAACCCAAAGGTTGGACTGGTGGGAGGATGCAGGTGGAATAACGGCTAAGGTTTTGAGTAGCTGCTTTGGTCCTATTTAGATTGAAATTAATTGAAAACTTCAAAATCTTGAAACGTAACTCTGATTAAAAGGTCGCATATAGATAAAAGGAAAATACTGACTTTCATTTGAAAAAAAAATAGGGAATTCCTGTATGTGGTTGACGTCTGAGGACAAGGTCTTCAAAAATCGGACAGTATGAAAGGGAAAAACAAAGAAAGAAAAAGAAAGAGAGAGAAAGACAGAGATAAAGAAAGGAAGAATAGGAAGGAAAGGAGGGAGGAAGGGAGGAAGGATGTCTCAAAGCGCTTTATAGCAAATGAAGTGCTGTTGATATGCAATCACTATGGCATTGCAACCAAAATTATTTTAGTATTGCTGAAAAAAGAGACAAGTCAAAGCTTTTCATCTTGTACTCATCAGGACACCTCACAAGAATACCAATACAAGGGGAAAACAACAATTTATACCGTATGAGAAGAGAGTGCTGATTGGTTGGCAAATGGACTCTGATTGGTAGAGCTGTTGCCATGGTGAATGTGCCAATTGATGGTGATTGACAGTTAACTGCCAAGCATTGTTTGAAATTTAAGCCAGGCAGCTTGACCCTGATTGGTCAAAGCATTGCTCTGAGGAATGAGTCAGCGAATGGCTGTCACTTATTTTGTTTAACTGAAACAGGTGCAATGTGTGTACGTGTTCTTTCTGTTTACAAAGAAGAGGACCCTATGTATTAATATATGTAGCTTCCAATACACACTAATGCGCCACACTGCGAGTCTGACTGACAATCTTAAATTGGTTGTCAACATAATTCTTCGCACACTGAGGATTATTTAGTAAATGTTGACCAATCATGAAATCACATCTAAATTTGGACACTGTGTTTTGATGTTTGTAAGCACGGGATGGTTGGGCATAGTCTGTGCCTTGCCCATTGCGGACAGTGGCTGGGACATGCTGTTTACAGTTCCACATGCTATAAGATTGGTCTTATCGGCAACCTTGTAAATAGGGCCCAAGGCATTTGTTCACCATGCAAGCTTGATGCTGAAATAGGGCTCATCAAAGGCATCCAGCGGGATAATGACTATGCTGATCAGATAATTTCGCACTGTGTATCATGCAAACTCATGAATGGGCCTAAGGTGGATACTTTTGATCCTGAAAAGTGCCCAGTCTACCTCAAATTACCCTGGAAGGGTAAAGTATCTCAAAAATTTGAGCAACAGGTGAAGCTAGCTGTCTCACACTGCTACTATGCAGTAGCAACACAAGTGGTATTTGCCACAAATAGGGTGCTGCCATCAGGCCAATAATACATTCTGCCCATCACACAAATGAGTCATGTGGTATATGAATTTCAATTCCAGTGTGATGCTAGGTATGTAGGCCGTACATCTGAAAGACTGGCAAATCGTATCAAATGACATGTCCCAGCCACTGTTCGCAATGGGCAAGATACAGACCGTACCCAACCAGCCCGTACTTGCAAAACTCAAAACACAGTGTCCAACATTAGATGTGATTCCATGATTGGATAACATTTGCTAAATAATCCTCAGTGTGCTAAGTATCACGCTAAGAATTGTCAGTGGGGCTCACAGTGTGTGCATTTGTATGCACTGGAAGCTATATATATTACTACACAGGGCCCTGTTCTTTGCAGACAGAAAAAATATGTGCACACATTGTGCCTGTTTCAGCTAAACAAAATAAGTGACAGCCATTCGCTGACTCATTCCTCAAGGAAATGCTTTGACCAATCAGGGTCAAACTGCCTGGTTTAAGTTTCAAATAATGCTTGACAGTTAACTGCCAGTCACCATCAATTGATACATTCTCCATGGCAATGCCTCCACCAATCAGAGTCCACTTGCTAACCAATCAGCACTCTTTTCTCATATGGTTTAAATTGTTGTTGACCCCTTGTATTGATTTTCTTGCAAAGTGTCCTGATGAGTGCAAGGTGAAATGATTCAACATATCTCTTTTTTCAGCAATACTCAAGTTCTATTATTTTGTCCTTTCAAATATTCTCCTGACAGGTTCATTATTCACTTTTTCCACATTAGGTTCCTGTGGTTTTATGGTGATGATACTGTTTACCTCAGAAGTGAAAATCCATCGTCTGTCTGAGAAAATTGCAAACTACAAAGAGGCAAACTTCGTCTTCAAGACACACACTGAAATTTTTGGATATTCCTACTGGCTTCTTTTTGTTTGCACAATGATGCATTGTATCAACATACTGCTCATTAGATTAGCTGGAATCCAATTTCCTTTCTCCAAATCAAAAAACACAGATTCGGGTGATGGGGGCGCTGACCTCATGTACTAAGCGTGTGAGTATTGGCATACCCAGAACTTGTAAGTCAGCTTGTGGCTAACATTCCTTTGAAATTTTATTGGGGCTCTTCCTAATACACAACATTCAAGAATTCTGAATTCTGAACATACATCATATACAGCGATGCCTAAACGATACCTATGATCTACCCGCCTGGGTGATATAACGTTCAAGGAGATAACACTTGTTAGGAGGCTGAAATCAAACATATGGCATTGTTATTGGTTCATTGAAAATTGGAGAAATAGCATCAAGTTGACAAGAGGACAGAATATACAACTGGAGGGATGATCACCTATTGAACATTGGAAGTGGAGACCATGAATGATTTCGAAAGGAAGTTGTGGGAAATAAACTTGCAGGACTACGGGGATAGAGCAGGGGAATGGGACTGACTGGATTGCTCTTACAGGAGAGTCAGCATGAACTCAATGGGGCGAATGGCCTCCTTCTGGGCTATAATGACTCTATATGACTCTATGATGATTACTGCCTTTAAATTATTGTGGTGCAATAACACCAACACACTTGTTGACATGTTTGTATGAAAAATCTTTGTCCCTCAGATTAAGGAAAGCAATACCACATTTATCTTTTTTGATCAGACAGATGAATTTTCTGTGAATTAACACATAAGAGCAGGAGTAGGCCATTCAGACACTTAGGCCTGCTCCGCCATTCAATTAGATAATGGTCAAATGCCCATTAGGCTTGATATCCTTCCTAAAAAAAAATCTATCAATCTCAATCTTGACAGCTCCAATTAACCCACCAGCATCCACAGACATTTGGATTCGAGAATTCTGGATTTCTGCTACTCTTTGTGTGGAAAAGTATGTTTCTGATTTTGCTTCTAAGTGGCCTAGTTCTAACTTTAAGAATATGTCCATTCACTCTTCAGTCAGTATTAATATCACACAAGATAATTCCAAGCCCTATTACTTTTATAAGAAATTAATTTATCCCGAAGCGTTTTAATAGTTTATTTTTTAGTGGTTTACTTTAAAGTTATCAGTATTAAAAGAGCTAAAATATCTGTTATGTTGAGTTTTCAATAAGAATTGTTTTAGTAAACTTACACAGTGCTGAGATTGCCCACATTTCATTCCGTAGCGTCCTGCCCTTATTCAATGTAATTAACAATTTAATTTGTTTCTGATGTATTGTTATGACGGTTGTTATATATCCATTAGCAAAAGCTAAGTCTGCCGCTAGCTGGTTCTGGAAGTGGCGAAGGGGGAACGGGAGTCAATCGTGATGTTTAGAGGCACAGGCCTGGAGTTTTGCTGAGTCGGGACAGCTCGGGAGCCCTTCAAAAATGATGGTGGGATTCGGGCCCCCATTCCCGTTTCCAGCAACTTTTGTTGGCATGGGATAAGGGCGCAGGTAAAAGCAGCAGTCCTGACCTTGCTGGCTCCAATGTGGGAGTGGACAGTTTAACTTTAGTGGGGTCAGGCCCCTTCAGTAACAAGACACGGTTCATGGCCTCTTAAAAGGAGACGTGAACCATGGGGGAATCCCCAGTCCCAATTGGAGAAATAAAAAAAGCCACCTGCTCCTGGACTTCTTCTATTGTTAGGCTTTGAAATAGAGAAAAAAAAATGTTCTTTCAATTTCAATAGTTAGATGCTGTATTGTAAATTAGATACATTTTTAGTGCAGTGAAGGGATCTGTAATATAATAATCTGAATTGATTTAAATGCCCAAGTCCCTTGTAAAATGAAATAAACCTTCAGCAGCTTTCACTGAGTGAAAAAAATGCCCCCTCACGGCCCCCCTTCCCCCTGTCCCCTTGCCCCTAGACTGCTTTGATTGACGGGACATCTGGGCCCAGATTTTCGTGTAGTTTTAGGAAAACGTGACTTGTGTACTTTTGTGGCTTCTGAACTGCACACCTTCCCAGGATCTTTGTTTTCTCACACAGAATTCAGGTTTGCAGTGCAGTTTGCGATGGATTGCAAGAGGAATGAGGGTACAGAGGCGGGCTGTTTAGAAGATCGGTCTTGGTTCTCATTCACAGTAACCCTGCTCTCAACATTGTTTAAAGGCCCCCTAGACCTAACCACTCATCCCCCGCCCAACTCCATGCCACGCCATACCCCCTCAGATCACCATTCCATCTCCATGCCCCTTCAGATTGCCCATGCCCAGTCCATGTCCCTACATGCATCCTCCACAGCCACTCATCCAGTATCCACAATGTACAGTCCTCAGGAGCCATGCAGTAGAAATGGGAATAATTTTAAATGCAGGCGTAAAAAATTTAAACCTGTGACAATGTAGTAAAAGTCTCATTCAGGAGCCTGTCTTTGATACTGCAAAAAAAAAAACCTGTTCTCCTTTGGAAAAGAAAATCCTTTAAGTGGCCATTAAGCTGTGTAAACAACCAACTATGTGTTTCGAAAGCACATCAAAGGCAGAGGATGACATTACAACCTTGTAACACTGTCAGTCATTCCCCTGAATAGCCGAGACGACAGAACTGATGACTCCACTAGTTTTTGGAACTATTGGAGTATTCATAATGGTCATAGTAGCAAAGCTTTATTGCAACTGCATGAACCTGAAATTGAAAGGACAGATGATGTCTTCTCCACATCACATCTGACTGCAATCAATGGAGGGGAGCAAGTGCTTAGATTTTTTTTCACAGTCAGCTGCCTGTGCATTTAAATTCCAGCACTAAAGATGACAATGAGGGCTTACCAACACATTTTTCTACATCTTTAATGCATTATGGCTCTTTTTCCAATGGAGAAACTACTGTAATGCATGTCAACACTTACACAATGGTGGTTGATGTATTGGTTAATCTACCTTTGCAAGACAGATCCCTATGTTGAATCGCTGCATTTAAAACACATCAAGATTACAATATATCATTTAATAGTGACATTTGAAGGTATCAAAACATTTTACACTTACCTTTCAGAATGTTACCAACTCCTCAGCAGGTTTCTCCCTGTGGTCACAAACTCTCCAAGGAGGAGCAGTTTTTAGGGCTTCCAAAACACACACCAGGTTATGAAAATAATGCGGAGGAAGAAATACAACTTTTCTGTGATCCTCAAAATGGAAGAGGTGCATGTAGTTTTGCACCCAAGGCCTTCCTGAACTGCAAAGAGGTCACACAAAAATTGTGTGGGGTTGGGACAGCAGGGAAAAATTGTTTTTCCATTTTAAAAAAAATAAGGTCAGCGTTTTGCGACCCAATTCGCACCTCCACTGGGAGATGAAAACCCAACCCCTGGTGTAGCTTTGAAAAAGGACCCATCTGCATTTTCGGTTTTAATAGAAGGCATTTTTAACATTTCTCAGGGTTATTATTATAGCTGAATCCATTATGAATACTTGGCTGAGTTTCAATACATCCAGAACCACTTATCTCAGCGGAGGGCTGGGTTCATAATTTCATTGACATTTTGAATAGTTTATTAAAGGATTATCTGTCTTTGATGTGGTTAGTGAAATAGATGGTTGTTGTTTTTTTCAACACATTGACCACTTGAGGGAATTTTTTTGAAGCAAAGTTTTTTTTCTGTATGGTGTGTTTAGGAATGAGATTAGATTGTTCGAAGGTTATATTTTTGAAATGTCCATTTCAAAGACATCCTGAGGTCTGGCAATCGTGGATACTGGGTGAGTGATTATGGAGGGGGCATGGATGACTATGAGGAGACATGGGGGTATGAGGGGAAATGAAAGGGCTTTGATGGGGCACGGGAGCATGGGGGCGTGAGATGGCATGGAGGGGGCACGGGGGATATGGGAGCATGATGGGGACGTGGGTGGGCGGGATAAGGGTTTGAGGATCTAACATTCCTCTTTAAAACCGAACTGAGGTCCCAGTAAACAGAGGCGGACATTCTAGCCTGCCAGCCTTGCCATCCACTTGCCTTTGTTGCCGCATCCCCAGAATGAAAATACACTGGGCAGCAGGTTTCACCCTGTGGTCATGAATCATTTTAAATGCAGGTGTAAAAATTTAAACCTGTGACAATGTAATAAAAGTCTCATTCAGAAGTCTGTCGCTGATACTGCAAAAAAAATAAATAAACCTGCTCTCCTTTTGAAGGATGCAGGTCTGTCGGCTCGAAAAGTTTCCCAACTCATCCTTCCCGCCACCTCCATGAACGTCCGGCCCAAAGAGAGCATTCTATACATTGACACATTGTACCACCATCGGCGTCCTACTCTCCTGTATAATATCTCACCAGCCATCTCATTTCAACACTTCTGTGTTCTGTACTCTGCAGTATGGGATGCCTTCATAGCCCCAAAACTCACTGAGCTGTGCACATTTGCAGAAAGTCCCACATCTGGCAATGCCTCAGTTGTAACATTCTCATTCTTGTTTTCAAATGCTATCATTGCCTCACCTCTCCCTGTAACTCCTGTAACTTGGTCCGGCTCTACAACCCTTCGAGATCTCTCTGTACTCATCCAATTCTGCCCTAGTGCACATTGCATAATGTTAATTGATCAACCATTGGCGGCCATGCCTTCAGCTGCCTAGGTCCCAAGCACTGGAATTATCTTTCCGTCTCTCAACTGCTCTCTTTTAAGGTACTCCTGAAAAGCCCAATATGTTACTCCCAATACCAAGCCTCTTTGGGCTTGGTGTCCAAAATTGTTTGACAATGCCCCTACGAAGCTCTTTGAAATGTTTTGCTGTGTTAAACGCGCTATATAAATGCAAGCTATTGTTGTTGTGAGAATACTTGAAAGAAATGAGATAGTTGGTGCATTGGTTTTAATTTTCTAAAACTCCCGAGATTCGGGGAAGGTCCCATTAGATTGGAAGATAGCAAATGTAACTCCATTATTCAAAAAGAGAGGGAGACAGATAGCAGGAAACTACAGGCCAGTTAGCTTAACATCTTTCATAGGGAAAATGTTAGAAGCTATTATTAAGTTACAGCGGGGCACTTGAATAAGCTCAAGGTCATCAGGCAGAGTCAATGGTTTCTTGAAAGGGAAATCGTGTTTAACCAACTTATTGGAGTTCTTTGAGGAAGTAACATGTGCTGAGGATAAAGGGGAACCGTTGGATGTACTGTACTTAGATTTCAAGAAGGCATTTGATAAACTGCCACATCAAAGGTTATTGTGGAAAATAAAAGCTCATGGTATTGGGGGTAACATATTGGCATGGGTAGAAGATTGGCTGGCTAACAAGAAGGAGAAGTAGGTGTAAATAGGTCTTTTTCAGTTTGGCAAGATGTAATGAGTGGTGTGCCACAGGGATCAGTGCTGGGACCTCAACTGTTTACAATTTATATAAATGACTTGGATGAAGGGATTGAAGGGATGGTTACCAAATTTGCTGATGACACAAAGATAGGTAGGAAAGTAAGTTGTGAAGAGGACATATGGAGATGTAGATAGATTAAGTGAGTGGGCAAAGATCTGGCAGATGGAGCTTAATGTGGGAAAATGTAAAATTGTCTATTTTGGCAGGAAGGATAAAAGAGAAGCATATTATCTAAATGGTGAGAGACTGCTGAGCTCTGAGAGATCTGAATGTCCTCGTGCATGAATCACAAAAGGCTAGTATGCAAGTACAAGAAGTAATTTAGGAAAGCTAATAGAATATTATCATTTATTGTGAGGGGAATTGAATACAAAAGTAGGGAGGTTATGCTTCAGTTATACAGAGCACTGGTGAGATCACATCTGGAGTATTGTGTACAGTATTGGTCACCTTATTTAAGGAAGGATGTAAATGTGTTGGAAGTAGTTCAGAGAAGGCTTACCTGGAATGGGTGGGTTGTCTTATGAGGAAAGGTTGGACAGACTAGGCTTGTATCTGCTGGGGTTTAGAAGAGTAAGAGGCGACTTGATTGAAATGTATAAGATTCTGAGGGGTCTTGACAGGGTGGATGTGGAGAATCTAGAACTAGGGGTCACTGTTTAAAAATAAGGGGTGGCCCATTTAAAACAGAGATGAAGCAAAATTTTTTCACTGAGCGTTGTGAGTCTTTGGAACTCTCTTCCTCAAAAGGTGGTGGAAGCAGAGTCATTGAATATTCTTAAGGCAGAGGTGGATAGATTCTTGGTAAGCAAAGAGGTGATAGGTTATTGGGGGTAGGTGGGATGCAGATTTGAGGTTACTATCAGATCAGCCATGATCTCATTAAATGGCGGAGCAGGCTCGAGGGGCTGAATGTCCTACTCCTGCTCCTTGTTTGTATGTATGCTCGTACAAGAATACGCTGGTAAGGGAAGTGGTGCTGAGCTGAGCTCTATCAGTCTCTCTCGGAATGTCCAAAATGTAGGTCAGCATTGAGACCATGTACCCTCTTAGTGACAGAATGCCTTTGAGGAAGGCACACACATCCCCAGGCCAGCAGTGAAGCTTAAAAAGTGAAGGAAAAGTAATTCCCAGAAGGTGGAGGATATTGCTTTGTGTCATTAATCTCAAAGTATGAAGATTTAGAAGTGCTGTGCCAAATCAATTAATTCACAATATTAACATAACAAATGAAAATTAACAAGCATAAATAATGAAGGCACACCAACAGAACCATCCAGAATATGGGTTACCATGGTGCTGCATTGTATTCTGTCCTAATGGTTTTGCATCAATGCCGTTACACATAAGAAATACAGTTTTGGCAGGAGTTTCAAACAGATTGACAGTGTCAGCAGCCTATGGATGAGTTTATCGTTAAATGCAATAGATGGAGGTGAAAAAGTTTGAAGGGGCTCGTAATTATGTCACTAGAATAGAAATTTCAGGAAATGCTCCACATTCAATTCCCGCATTGATCAAAACAAGATTTAAATTGGCAAAGGTTGTACAAAATGAACAAGATATTTTAAGAACCTTTTCCTCAGATCAATTGAGTTATAGAATCACACAGGGCAAAAGGCCCTGTCGTTCAGCCTGTCATATCCGTGCTGGCTCTTTGAAAGGGCTATACTATTGGTCGCACTCCCCCTTTCCCCCTACTCTTCCCCGATAGCCCCGCAACAAAATTAATGCCAGCGATATGGTCAAATCTTTGTTTTAGTCGGATTAACACTTTAGAATGTCCTGATGAAGACTTCAGTGATATCGATTGTATCAGGTCAGGGCAACAAAGGCTGGGCAATAAATAAGGGCGTAGGCCAGCGACACCTGCTACCTGAAGATGATGAGAGAAAATGAAAAATTCACTAAGCAGAGAGAGAGAGAGATCATTAACGTGCTTGAACAGGTTACTGAAGTCTACTGTTACAGCGCTGAATTAACATTAACAGTCAGACAGTCACAGACGCGGGGATGATTCAGCATCAAATTTAGCTGTTGAAGCAGCTCCCTTGCACTGTCAGTCTCTGGAACTCTCCAACCGAACACCTCATCATCGTATTAAAAACAGAAAATGCTGGAAAAACTCAGCAGATCTGGTAGCATCTGTGGAGAGATGCTGCCAGGCCTGTTGAGTTTTTCCAGCGTTTTCTGTTTTTATTTCAAATTTCCAGCACCCACGGTATTTCGCTCTTACCTCATCGCCTTCCCCTTATCAAGTCATCAGGAAGCTACAAACATGGATTCCTTCGGTAGCGTAGGCCAGGGTTTTTCCTATGGCGGGGGGGCTGAGCGGGAGCAGGGCAGAGGCGGGCACGGAGCTGATCGCCGCCCCCGATCGGTTCCGCGCCACCGTTTTACGCGGGCGGGGCAATTAAGGCCCGTCCAGCGTAATACGCAGCCGGTAGCGCTCAGCGGGAGGAGGAGGGAGAGTCGGGGGCCAGCGCAGAGCGCGGCAAACTCCCTGAGGCACGGAGCTGCCACAGGGAGATTGAATGAATATTCAAATAATTAAAGAATTGAGTTAAAAATTTATCTAACCATGCCCCCTCATGTGACCGTGGCACGAGTGGGGACGTGTTTTTAAGTTTATGGAAATTAATGGAATAAAAGCTTCAGGAAACCTCATCCCGCCTGTGGATGAGGTTTCATGAAAAATGCGAAGGCCGCCTGGGCTCTTTGCCTGCCCCACCGTTGACCTTAAGGTTGGACGGGCAGCTTTCTCAAGTGGCTCAATTAGATTTCTTAATGGCCTTAATAGGTGGTTTACATTTTGGCGGGTGCGCGGCCGACTCCGGCGTATGCCCGCCGAACTAAATATCGCGATGGCGTCAGGACGCACGCCCGACATCATCGCGCGTCATTTTACCCGTCGGCCTGTCCGGGCCTGCCCCCGCACGCTGACGGAAAATTCTGCCCCACAGTCACGGTTGTTGCTGACTCAAATGCGACAGCCAATTTCATTTTTTTATTCATCCATGGGATGTGGACATCACTGGCAACACCGGCATTTATTGCCCATCCCTAATTGCCCTTGAGATGGTGGGGACGAGCCATCTTCTTGAATGGCTTGCTAGGCCCATTTCAGGGGGCAGTTAAGAGTCAACCACCTTGCTGTGGGTCTGGAGTCACACATAGGCCCGACCCAACCAGGTAAGGACAGCAAATCTTCTTCCCTACAGGACATGAGTGAACGAGATAGCTTCTGTGACAATCCAACAGTTTCATGGCTACGAATAGCGGGACTTTTTTAATACCAGATTTATTTAATTAATTGGATTTAACTTCCCCCCGTACCATGCTGGGCTTTGAAATCTTGGCTCCTGATCATTCGCCTGCATTACTAGGCCAGTAACATAACCACTACGGTATCACATCTCTAATCTCTATCCCAACAAACAACAAATGCAGGACCAACCAGAAACTGTGTTTCTTTTACTTTGCTTCTATTGTTTGAGACAGAAATGCCGCCCTGACACCAGAATAAGTGCCTGATCTTTAAATAGTGCCAGGGAATCTTTGATGCCCATGTGAGCGGACATACAGGACAGAATTTTCATCTCAACGTGGAGTTGGGTGTTCCGGCAATTTCTTACCACTGTCAGGTTGTTTTTAGTTCATTTACGGGATGAGGGTATCGCTGGCTGGGCCAGCGTTTATTGCCTATCCCTAATTGCCTTTCAGAAGGTGGTGGTGAGCTGCCTTCTTGAACCTCTGCAGTCCCCTGTGGTATAGGTACACCCACAGCGCTGTTAGGGAGGGTGTTCCAGGATTTTGACCCAGCGACAGTGAAGGAATAGCGATATATTTCCAAGTCAGGATGGTGAGTGACTTGGAGGGGAATTTCCAGGTGGTGGTGTTTCCATGTGTCTGTTGCCCTTGACCTTCTAGATCGTAGTGGTCGTGGGTTTGGATGGTGCTGTCTAAAGAGGTTTGCTGAGTTCCTGCAGTGCATCTTGTAGATGGTACACGCTGTTGCCACTGTGCATCAGTGGTGGAGGGAGTGATTGTTTGTGGATGGGGTGCCAATTAAGCGGGCTGCTTTGTCCTGGATGGCATCAAGCTTCTTGGGTGTTGTGGGAGCTGCACTCATCCAGGCAAGGGGAGAATATTCCATCACACTCCTGATTTGTGCCTTGTAGATGGTGCACAGGCTTTGGGGAGTCAGGAGGTGACTTGCTTGCCATAGATTCCTAGCCTCTGACCTACTCTTGTAGCCTCAGTATTTATATGGCTAGTCCAGTTCAGTTTCTGGTCAATGGTGACTCCTAGGATGTTGATAGTAGGGGTTTCAACGATGGTAATGCCATTGAATGTCAAGAGGCGATTGTTAGATTCACTCTTGTTGGAATTGGTCATTGCCTGGCACTTGTGTGGTGTGAATGTGACTTGCCACTTGTCAGCCCAAACCTGGATATTGTCCAGGTCTTGCTGCATTTGAACATGGACCGCTTCATTATCTGACAAGTCGCGAATGGTGCTGAACATTGTGCAATCATCAGCGAACATCCCCATTTCTGACCTTATGATGGAAGAAAGGTCATTGATGAAGCAGCTGAAGATGGTTGGGCCTAGGACACTACCCTGAGGAACTCTTGCAGTGATGTCCTGGAACTGAGATGATTAACCTCCAAAAACCACAACCATCTTCCTTTGTACTAGGTATGACTCCAACCAGTGGAGAGTTTTCCCCCTGATTCCCATTGACTCCAGTTTTGCTGGGGGCTCCTTGATGCCACACTCAGTGAAATGCTACCTTGATGTCAAGGGCAGTCATTCTTACCTCACCTCTGGAGTTCAGCTCTTTTGTCTATGTTTGAACCAAGGCTGCAATAAGGTGAGGTGCTGAGTGACCCTGGCGGAACCCCATCTGGGCGTCAGTGAGCAGGTTATTGCTCAGCAAGTGCCACTTGATAGCACTGTTGATGACACCTTCCATTACTGATGATTGAGAGTAGACTGATGGGGCAGTAATTGGCCGGGTTGGATTTGTCCTGCTTTTTGTGTACAGGACATACCTGGGCAATTTTCCACATTGCTGGGTAGATGCCAGCGTTTTAGTTGAACTGGAACAGCTTGGCTAGGGGCGCGGCACGTTCTGGAGCACAAGTCCTCTGTACTATTGCCAGAATATCGTCAGGGCCCATAGCCTTTGCAGTGTCCAGTGCTTTCAGCTGTTTGTTGATATCACATGGAGTGAATCGAATTGGCTGAAGACTGGTATTTGTGATGCTGGGGACCTCTGGAGGAGGCCGAGATGGATCATCCACTCCGCACTCCTGGCTGAAGATATTTGCAAATGCTTCAGCCTTATCTTTTGCACTGATGTGCTGGGCTCCCCCATTATTGAGGATGGGGATATTTGTGGAGCCTCCTCCTCCTGTGAGTTATTTAATTATCCACCACTATTCACGACTGGATGTGACAGGACTGCAGAGCTTAGATCTGATCCTTTGGTTGTGGGATCGCTTAGCTCTGTCTATCACTTGTTGCTTATGCTGTTTGGCATGCAAATAGTCCTGCACTGTAGCTTCACCAGGTTGACACCTCATTTTTAAGTATGCCT
Organism: Cetorhinus maximus; assembly: GCF_964194155.1. NCBI lineage: Eukaryota > Metazoa > Chordata > Chondrichthyes > Lamniformes > Cetorhinidae > Cetorhinus > Cetorhinus maximus. The sequence goes on along the minus strand of NC_135897.1, from coordinate 84,062,809 downwards.
GGTGCTGCTCCTGGCATGCCCTCCTGCACTCTTCATTGAACCAGGATTGATCTCCTGGCTTGATGGTAATGGTAGAATGGGGGATGTGCTGGGCTATGAGGTCACAGTTTGTGGTTGAGTACAATTCTGCTGCTGCTGATGGCCCACAGCACCTCATGGTTGCCCAGTCTTGAATTGCTACATCTGTTTGAAATCTATCCTATTTAGCATGATGATAGTGCCACACAACAAGATGGAGGGTGTCCTCAATGTGAAGACAGGACTTGGTCTCCACAATGACTGTGCGGTGGTCACTCCTACTGATACTGTCATGGACAGATGCATCTGCAGCAGGCAGGTTGGTGAGGGATGAGGTCAAGGATGTTTTTTCCCCTTGTTGGTTCCCTCACCACTTGCCACAGACCCAGTCTAGCAGCTATGTCCTTTAGGACTCAGCCAGTGCTCGTGCTACCAAGCCACACTTGGTGATGGCCATTGAAGTCCCTCACCCAGAGTACATTCTACACCCTTGCCAACCTCAGTGCTTCCTCGAAGTGGTGTTCGACATATAGGAGCACTGATACTTCAGCTGAGGGAAGGCGGTACATTGTAACCAGCAGGAGGCTTCCTTGTTGATGTTGGATCCAGAGTTGGATACAGGCTAAGGGCCAAACGTTCGTCTTGGGACTGCCTGGTGCAGGCGCCTTCCATATTCAGTGACACTGAAGTCAATCTCATGGTTTCTACAATAAGTGGCCAGTTCACAAAGCAGATTTCCACCCGGGTTTGTTGGTTGAAAATCTGCCTCTCTGTGGTACTGATGAGGGAAACGCAGAATCCGAAGTTACTTGAAGTGGGGAATTTGAGCTAAGTAGCTGTGAAATTCTTTCTCACGGCCAGTCAGCAGAAAAACAAAAGTTGACAGCGAGTTGCCTCAGGAGATATTAAGACAAATGGGCAAAAAGCTCAGATAAAAGCAAAATACTGCGGGTGCTGGAAATCTGAAATAACAACAGAGAATGCTGGAAAAAAACTCAGGAGCTCCGGCAGCTTCTGCGGAGAGGGAAACAGAGTCAACGTTTCCAGTCCGTGTGAAGAAGAGTTGAAATGTGAGCTCCGTTCCTCTCTCCACAGACGCTGCCCGACCTGCTGAGTTTTTCCAGCATTTTCTGTTTTTTATTGGGGTAAGAAGCTTCCTTGGAAAGGCGGGTTTGAAGGAAGGTTTTGAAGAGGGAGCGAGAGAAAGAGGGGGAGGGGGTTTTTTGGGAGGGAATCCCTGAGCTTTGGACCTGGGGGGCTGCTGAAGGTGGAGCCACCGATGGTGGAGAGATTAACATCAGAGATGCCCCAAAGAGGCCAGAACAGGAGGTGACAGAGACCTCAGGAGGAGGTTAAGGGATTGGGGGCGGGGGGGTGGGGGCGGGGCTGAGGCCATCGAAAAATCTGGCTGGAGTTTTACTGCCCTGTCGCGGCTGGAGAGACTCAGAGAACGGGGCGGGGGGGTGGGGGGGTGTGTGGTGGTGGTCCGGAGAACAGGGCCGGGGGAGGGGGGAGGGGGGGGAGGGGGGGGGGGTCCGGCGAGCACGGGAAAGCCATTCAAAAGTTTGTCGGCTTTGGCAGGAAAAGTCCCAGCGGCGGGGAGGGGAGGGGGAGGGGAGGAGAGGGGAGGGGGAGGGGAGGGGGGAGAAGGAGGGGAGGGAGGGGAGGGGAGGAAGGGGAGGGGAGGGAGGGGAGGGGAGGGGGAGGAGAGTGGAGGGGAGGGGAGGAGGGGAGGGGAGGGGAGTGGGGGGGAGGGGAGTGGGGGTGGAGGGGAGGGGAGTTGGAGGGGGAGAGGAGGGGAGTGGAGTGGAGGGGGGAGGGGAGAGAGGGGAGGGGAGGGAGTGGAGGGGAGGGGGAGGAAGTGGAGGGGGGTGGAGGGGAGGGGGAGGGAGTGGAGGGGAGGGCAGAAACATCGCCTGAGGCTTTGTCCCAAGCAAGCCCGGAGGTCAGAGAGCAGGCGGCGGGGACGTGAGGTTATGAGGGCCCCTGTGGGGCGAATGCTGAGAAACTCCCAAGTAGGAAATCATCACCATTTCTCTTATGGTCTTTTCTACTTCACCCTGGGCAGCCACATAAAGTCAGGTGTAAAGTGGAAACGGTCAAACAACGTGCCCTCCTTATCTCCTGACCGGCTCCAAAACTACCCTAAAGGACTCAGTCACCCACTCAGGCTGCCTTTAAGATGGTAACGTCTTGAGAGGTTTCAATCTCTGAGGAATGAGAGACTCTGTATGCCAGATGGCCACATCAAACATAAAGCTCACTGCAAGAGCTAAATGGATCCACTTTCACTGACTGCAAGATTGTATTTCAGCACAAGTCAGATCTGCTATTAACCATTAATCCTAGCTCCCTCAGCTACTAATTAAATAGAAAAGCTAGGCAAGGAGTATAGTGCCAGTGACCCAACATTACAGTCAAGATTGTCATCGCATTATAGCATTGGATAAACTGCAACAACTACACTTGGCCACGGACCACTCAGAAGTATGGTTTGCAGTTGTTAACCATGGGTGGTATTTAATGCAGGCGATGGTGGCCTCACTTGCCAGCTGGAGAGCCAGTCAGAGGCCTGCGTTGCCTCCTTTGGGGGAAGCCCATCGAATGAAGTGCCTCTCGGGCATTTAAGTGGCCAGCGATAAGCCTACCCCAGGATCAAGGGCCCTGCTCTGAAGAAGGGTCATACGGACTCGATGGGCCGAAGGGCCTCCTCTACCCTCTGTGATTCTGTGACTCGTAACGTTAGCTCTGTTTCTCTCTCCGCGGATGCTGCCAGACCTGCTGAGGCTTTTCAGCATTTTCTGTTTTTGTTTCGGATTTACAGCGTCCCCAGCATTTTGCTTTCATCGAGGACCCTGGGGGGTGGAGATCCCGCCCCCTGAGAGCTGTTGGCCAGTCAGAGGCCAGCAGCCGCGCATCGCCGGCAGTGCCACCTGTGGTAGCTGCCAGTAATGCACCCACCAGGAGGCCCAGGATCACCCAGGAGGGGCCCAGGCGACAGAGGAGTGAGGGCAGGATAGAGGCCGCGGGGTGGAGGTTGCGGTGGGAGTGGGGTGGGGGAGTGGGGTCAGAGGCAAGATTTTCGGTGGGCTCCCCGTCCCTGATGGCGAGTGCCGTGACCAGGGCGTCTTTAAATGAAGGAACCCCTGCACCTCCTCCTCGTGGGTCTCTGAGCAACCCCATAGGATTTGCCTTCCAAGTTTTCCACACGGCAGCTGCCCTGCCCACCGCTGGTTGAATGTTAGTGGCAGCGGGATCAGGCCTGGAAATGGCCATTAAATTGTCCACTTAAGGGCCTCAGTTGGCAGCAGGGGCAGGAAGGATGTCCACAAGCCTTCTTACCCCAGGCTTAATCGGGGCAGAAGCGGGAAAATGGCCGGGTTCCCCACCCGTTACCCACCCACCTAATTAAATGCCACCCTCCCCCCCACCTCCAAACTCACCTTGGGGAAGGGCATTAAACTCTGCCCCATTTGTGCTAATATTTAACCATGTTATTGATAGTTTCAACCTTTGGCTCAAACTATACTCGGTTGAAACCTGAGGATCAATTTTTCTGATGCACATAGAAATGAGCCTTTGGCCCAGGCAACACTTCTCTGAGATCGCTTCTTTGCAAACCAGATTTCCTTCCTGGGCTAATGTTTGTGTCATGGTGAACACACAGGCCTCCTATTGGGTACAGTAACATGGGAACAGGAAATCCAAACACCGTAATGTACGTTAACAATCTGTGGCAAAGGTGCTAAAAAAATCTCAGGGCCCTGCAGAACTTGTAGAAAAGCAAGACTTGCATTTAAATAGCACCTTTCATGACCACTGGACATCTCAAAGTGGTTTACGACCAACGAAGCACTTTCGAAGTGTAGCCAGTGTTGTTAAGTCGAAAATACAGCACCCAAATTGCGCACAACAAGCTCCCACAAACAGCAATAAGATAATGACCAGGTAATCTGTTTTTCAGATGTCGACTGAGGGATAAACGTTAGCCAGGATGCTGTGGGTAACATCGCTATTCTTCTTTGAAATAATGTAATGGGGTGTCTTACTTCCACCCGAGAGGGCAGGTAGGGCCTACGTTTTAAGGCATCATCTGGAAGGTGGCATCCCCAACAGTGCAGCACTCCCTCAGCACTGCACTGTCAGCTTTGATTCTTGTGCTCAAGTACTTGAGTGGGACTTGTCCCCAAAGCCTTCTAATTCTGAGGTAAGAATGTTCCCAACCCAGCCACAGCGAGCTCAATGGACATCCAGCTTTTCACACTTTCCACAGTTCATATTGCATCATCTGATCATCAATGTTAAAGATCTCGGATGTAAAGAAAGAGGAAAATTGGGGGAAGCCCTAGACCTGTCCGCCTTGAAATGGAGTGACATAGAGGCGACCTTACACAAGTAAAGAAAGATGGTAAAGATTGCTTGAAAGATAAACCCAAACAATTGCTTTTAATGCAATGTAACTCGGGTTCAAATGTGCCAAAGGCAAATATATAAGTGATATTGGGAAGTTCTTCTTCATGCAGCTGGTTAGTAATACATTGGAAAAAATCCCAGATAGAGTAAGGGAGGCAAAACCCCTGGAATGATTCAGGAATCCATTGGTTGTTGTGATGTGTGTACCTCTGCATTAATCTGGATAGATGTGGTAGGATGGGCTGAATGGCCTTATCCTGACCCGTGATTATCTTGTATTCATGTAACCATGTTATTCACACAAGCTCTTTAAACATGACTGACTGAAAACTACGATGCACAGCCATTTAATACATTTTTAAAATCTTTTAGGTATAAAATGGATTAAAAGCCTCCACAGGAATACTTGTTCCTAAAATGTGTTCCCTTTCACATTGTTTGGACAGTGCTTAACAACCTAATCTCTCCTAGAAGCTACCTCCCTTGGCAGTCTCAGATCAGAAATGCTGTACTACCAGAGCAGAAGGCAGTGCCTCATGCTAAATTTGAACAGCCTAATACTTTGGAAGTTTGCTAAAGGGTTGAATGAGTATGAAAGATTTGAGTGGCTGAAAAGTTATGTGGAACTTTCATCAGTCAATGAATAGAGCTGATGGGACAGGTACCACGGGACCTGAGCAAATCTGTCTAGACTAGGATTCAAGAACAGTGTCTCTGTGTATTATGCAGTATTCAGTTGTTTCATTGTGAGAGTTAAGTGTGTTCTGAATAAAGTTTTTTTTTTGAAAAATTAAGTGAGTATTGGAGTGTTTATGTAACTTAATACATGACATGACATCGCTGCATATTTTGCCATTAGTTGTGACTGCTCTGTTAGAATGGATAAAATTAGTTTAAAAAAAAACAGACAGCTACAGTTCTAAGCATTTAAATCCTGTTAATCAGGGACAGCTAATGAACGAGATGCACTGCAGCAACTCACCAAGGCTCCTTAGACAGCACCTTACAAACCCGTGACCTCTACCGCCTAGGACAAGGGCAGCAGATGCATGGGAACACCACCACCAGTGGTGTAGTGCCAAGTTTTGAGGGGCAGGAGGTCTAAGAAAATGTGTTGGCCATATCATTTCTAAATCTACTATATGTTGTTTACCCATGTACTGATCATTTGAATCCCCAAACATCAGTAAAACTACACTTTTTAAGTGAAAAATGTTAGTGTCGGTAGGCATTTTATTTTGAGCTTTGTGGTATTTTGAATCCTTAGTCTTTAACATGGCTAGAATTTCATTATGTAACAGTTTAATTATTTAATTCAAGCCTAGTAAAAACATGAATTACAGAAAACTTTACTTACTTCTGACTGGGGGATGGTATATAGAGGGGCCACTGCTTTTCTTGATTTATATTAATAACCTAGACAGGACACAATTTCAAAATTTGAAGATGATGCAAAACTTGGAAGTGTTGTGAACTGTGAGGAGGATAGCGATAGACTTCAAGAGGATATAGGCAGGCTGGTGGAATGGGCAGACACGTGGCAGGTGGAATTTAATGTAGAGAAATGTTGCACTTTGGTCAGAAGAACGAGGAGAGGTGACCTAAAATAAAGGAAATGCAGGAGCAGAGGGGCCTGGTTGTATATGTACATAAATCATTGAAGGTGGCAGGACAGGTTGAGAAAGCAGTTAATAAATTATACTGAATCCTGTGTTTTATAAATAGGAGCACAAGAGTACAAAAGCAAGTGAGTTATGAACCTTCATAAAACACTGGTTCAGCCTGAATGGGAAGATTGTGGAGGTTTTGGAAAGGATGCAGGAAAGATTTACGAGGATGGTTCTGAGGATGAGAGGCTTCAGTTATGCAGATAGATTGGCGAAGTTGGGAGTGTTCTCCTTGGAGAAGAGAATATTGAGAAGAGATTTGTTAGATGTGTTCAAAATCATGAGGGGTCTGGATAGCACAAATTGGGAGAAACTGTTTCCCATCAGTAGAAGATCGAGAACCCTAAGGTGATTAACAAAAGAACCAGAGACGACATGAGGAAAAACTTCTAAATGGAGCAAATAGCTTGGATCTGGAATGTGCTGGCTGAGAGTGTGGTGGAGACAGATTCAATTGTGGTTTGCAAAAGGGAACTGGATAATTATCTGACGAGCAAAGATTTTGTAGGGAAAAGGTCAAGGAGTAGGACTAGCTGAGTTGCTTTTCAGAAAACAGAAAAAGACAATGTGCTGAATGGCCTCCTTCTGTGCTGCAACCATTCTAAGATTCTAGTATACATTCAAGGAACTTGATAAACACACAGGGAAGAAAGAAGCTGAAGGTTACCCTGATAGTGCGATCATGCCTTTAAATGCAAAGGCAGCCATAGTAATGAAAGATCCCCATTCCCCCAAACACAGTGAACACAGTTTACCCACCTTAATATAGGACTCAGAACCCATGAAACAAAGTAGTAAATCCTTGTTCTTGTTGCAAAGCCTTACCTGAACAAGCTTTTCCAGTTAATTACGCATTGCTTTGATGGTGGCGTTAGCAGGGAAAGTGGAACAGTTCCATTGAACTGCTATTATTGTTTCTGTCATTAAACAGTCTAGTAAGTTATTTTTTAAATATAAAAACAAAATGCTTCCAATTAGAGTTGCCCAGGAACTTCCTGAATTTGAAACACTGACAAGTGGGGAGTGCCCTGCTCGACTGACACCGTCCCTGTGAAACTTCTTCACCAATCAGGACACTTGCAAAAACTTTTTCTGGCCAATCCCTGAGCGCATGTAACTTTCGGACCAGAGTGTAAAATTGGTGGGGGAAAGATGTGCGCAAAAGGATATAAGGACACTGGTTTAAACATTAGGTTAAGTAACTGCATCCTCCTCCCACCACGTTTAGCACACATGCAAATTGTTTTGTACTTGGCACCGTAATCTACATATATATATATTATATATATTTGGTTAATAACATTTCCCTAATTGCTTTAAAAACATAAATTGCATTCAGGTCCCCGATTGCTGACCTTTGTATTCTCGATGCTCATTTTGGACGGTTATACAGTCTAATTGTTATAGCTTCCCCCCCGCCCATTTGGATATTGCTCAATAAACACATTACTGTGGTGTAACAATGTGCCGAGACATCAGAACAATTGCAAAGGGATTTCTCAAAGTGTGACACATCGTGAGAGAAGACATGGAAGTGGGCGCAGGAATTGTTTTCAACGCTGATGCTTGTTTGATTTATATTAATAAACTTTGTATTAAGAGTGACAATGACTTCAGGACTACTTATTTAGCGTCCTTCATTATGATTTTTGTTCATGAGGTTTATCTGGTTTGGGCCCCTTTGTAACTTTCCTTTTCTAGCACCGTCCGATTGTAAATTGAAGTTGTGAAAAGTGGACGATTCTGGCAATTCTTGCCGATTCCTACATCTTGGTTTAATAGTCTGAGCAAATTCGAAAGAATGATTCAGTGGCTCGCCAGTAAATAAACAGCCCAGTGGTCTGAAAAAATAATTAACTACTGGGGATTGCTCATCTCTAGTTTAAAACGTGTTTAAAAGGCCGAGCCTTGGAACTGTATCACTGTTCCTTCATTGTTGCTGGGTTAAAATTTCGGAACTCCCACCTTAACAGCACTGCGGGTGTGCCTACAGCACATGGACTGCAGTGATTCAAGGAGGCAGCTCACCGCCACCTTCTCAAGGGGCATTTGGCAATGAGCAACAAATGCCAGCGACACTCACCTCACAGGAACACATTTTTTTAAATGGTGAACATAAAAAATTCCTCATTGCTATTTTGAAGAATTTTTGGAGAATTTTCCTGATGTCTAGGACAATGCCTACCCTTCAATCAACATCATTAAAATAGGTAGTCAGAGGCTTGAGGACAGAAAAGGAACATTGAAAAAGAGGAGGCAACATTTTTAAAATTACCTGTAATCTATTGAGTGGCCACATGATGGCGACTGTGATCCAACTCTTAAAGGGAGCACACATCCTTTGGCTGAAGGATAATCTTATTGATCATTCAAGGTATCACATGTCACCCTTCTCATGCCCAGATTATAGCCCCGATTATTATGGGTAAGGTTTTTCTTTCTGATGTGAATGTAGTGATTTGTGATTTAACCCTTCTCCGATAGTTTCACAGTAGGAGAAAACTTGCATTTCTGTCAGGTCTTCCACAACCAGCAGACGCCTCCACACACTTCACAGCCATTGAAGTACTTTTGAAGTGTGGTCACTGTTGTAATATAGGAAGCCCTGCAGCCAATTTGTGCACAGCAAGCTCCCACAAACTGCAATGTGATAATGACCAGATAATTTGTTTCTGTGAAATATTTCGGATTTCCAGCACCCGCAGCGTTTTGCTTTGACCGTGTAGTGTAATCGCTTTTTGTGATGCTGAGTAACAACTTCTCTGCTCTTATTCTGAACAGTACCAAGGGCTCTTTTACATCCACATGAGAGGGCAGACAGGGTCTCGGTCCAGGCTTTACAGTGACGCGCTCCCTTAATATTTCACCGGAGTTTCCCTCAAGGTTTTATGCCCATCCCAGTGGGATGAGTGGGACTTGAACCCACAACCGCTGACTCAGAGACGAGGGTGTTACCAACTGAGCCCCAGCGACTGCACGATGGGTGCCCCAATAATAATGACTGCCACCTGTAAACACATTTCCAGGTGTCACTGTGACTCAGTGATGGCACTTGCGCTTCTGAGTCAGACGGTTGTGGGCCAAGTCCCCTACCAGACCCTCGAGCACCTACCCCATGCCGACACTTCAGTGCAGTGCTGAGGCAGCGTCGGAGGTGCCGCCCTTTAACATGAAGCTTTAAACGTAGACTCTGTCTTTATCTCTTGGGTGGATATAAATGACCCCATGGTGCTGTTTTGAAGGAGAACAGTGAAGATCTCCCATTGCCCTGGTCAATGTTCATCCTTCAACCAGCATCCTCAAAATCAGGTAACCTGGTCATTTATCTCATTGCTGCTGGTGGGACCTTGCAGGGTGCTATTTGGCTGCTACTTTTTCTGACATTACAACAGGAGGTTGCAACAAAAGCCTGCCTACTGACACAGACACAGACGGACTGAGAAGGTCAGAAGCTCTGTCGGCATTAGGACCCAGGAGAATTGAGAAACTGAGAAGGGTGTGGCGATGCTCATGCTCTGACTGTCTTGGCACCAGGTTATGAATCCAGGTAGGGGATTTAGTTGATCACTTATGCGGGGGTACTAGTTGTCTGTATAGTGCCTCTGGAATCCTTCCAGAGGTCTTGACTGTAAGTATATCTTGGATTTCTTCCTGGGCTACTGTTGCTACGCTGGCTTCTGTTTAGTAAACCTTCTTAAATTATGTGTTATGGGTGTTTGGCGCTTGTGTTTTTAGTTTTACAGTCACACAAGTGACTTAGAAAATCCCTCCCAGGCGGAGGTGCCCGGTGCAGTGCGATAGGGTGATGCCACCAACATAGAACGTGTCTGCAAAGAACCATAGGGCAGAATTTTATGCCTCGTGGGCGGGCACACGCCTGACCCAAACGGACGTGAAGTAGAGCATGATGACGTTAGGTGAGCGTCCCCGACGTCATCGCACACGTGGGCAGTCTTCAGGCCCACCAACAATTAAAAGGCCACTTGAGGACATTAAGAAGGCAATTGTATGGGATCTTACATCGCCTGTGCAATTTCGTGCTCATCGCACAGGCAAAACGGGCAGGCGGGCAGCCCACTTTTAACGAAACCTCCTCCAAGGGCGGGGTAAAAAGGATCAGCAACATTGCCATTGGGAGTCGTGAGGAGTTTAGGAGATAGTTTGCTGCTTATTGGAACTTGACAGCTTCATCTCAGTTCTGAGCTTCATTCTTAGCATTCCCAGGCTTCATTTCAGGACTTATTCGTGTCTCCAAGGCCCCTGGAGGATTCAGACCGTGTGGACCCTTCCAGGTATCAGACAGCTTTCTGTTACCCTGGTAATGGGGATTGTGGTCTCCGCTGGAGGCAGCTCCTCTAAGGGGGGAAGAGAGGGGCAGAAGGGAGGGGAGGCCACATGTCCCAATGCAGCTTCCAGGGGAGTGACCTGTGGGAGGAGAGGCGCAGGCACAAGGGGTGCAGGGCCAGCAGGAAGTCCAAGGTGGAATGGGGCCACACAGACGTCGCCACTATCCTGCTGCCAGGGTTTACAGGCGGCGATGCAGCTACCTCAACATGTCTGAGGTGCAATGCCAAAGGAGGCTCCGCCTCTCCAGGGAGACAGTGACCTCCATCTGTCAGATGATTGTGCCTGAGATCAGTTCCGACTGTGTGGGCGGACATCCCATGCCAGTGGCTCTGAAGGTCACAGAGGCCCTTAATATCTATGCCTCTGGCTCTTTCCAGGGTTCAGTGGGGGATCTGTGTGGAGTCTCCCAATCAGCTGTCCACAGTTGCATCAAGCTGGTGACAGAAGCTCTGTTCAGGCAGGTACTGACCTTTATCCGTTTCCGCATGGACAAGGCCAGCCAGGCTGAGCGAGCCAGAGGCTTTGCAGCGATTGCTGGGTGCATCCAGGGTGCAATCGACTGCACACATGTGGCCATCAAGGCCCCAATGGGTCAGCCGGGTGCCTTTGTCAATAGGAAGGGATTCGACTCAGTGAACGTCCAGATAGTGTGTGACCTCAGGGTGCATATTCTGCAAATCAGTGCAAGTCACCCAGGCAGCTCCCATGACGCTTACATCCTCAGGCACTCCCAGGTGCTGAGGCTCTTCAGTGCTCCAGCCCAACTGGATGGATGGCTGCTGGGTGCCAAGGGCTATCCATTGGAAAGGTGGCTTATGACGCCCCTCTGCCACCCAAGAACAGAAGCAGAGCAGTGGTATAAAAGGAGTCATGCCTCCATAAGGGTGGTGATAGAGAGGACCACAGGTCTTCTGAAGATGCACTTCCGATGCCTGCACTGTTCAGGGGGAGCACTGCAATACCTCCCAGAGCGAGTGTCACTGATCGTGGTCGCATGCTGCACTCTCCACAATCTCGCATTGGCAAGGGGGGACCCACTGGAGGAAGAGGATCTTGATGTAGCTCCACAGGCCTCAGAAGATGAATCCAGTGGTGAGCCAGAAGAGGAGCACGGTGAGAAGAATGCTCAAGGCTTGGAGGCAGACCTCTGGCTCCTTCAGGGAGGCAGGAACACCAGTGATGCCTTCACCCAACGTCCCTTCATCTAGCCTGCCAAAGATCCGCTTCCACCTCATGCCAGGGCTGCTGGCTCCATCCAGGATGTCTGAAATGACCCTTTCATTTGTACATAAACTTCACTCAGTGCCTGTGCAATAAAGTTTAGAGCCACTCATGTCCAGCCTGAGACACTGGTGTACCCTGCACGGACAAGTCAAGTGAAGCATACTCAGGCCATTAAAGCAAAATTTATATCATGTTGACACTCAACTCAAATGAACATAACTATATACAACTGGCTTAGTTGTAGGAGGCAGAGGGTGATGACAGAAGGATGCTTTAGTGACTGGAAGCCAGTGTCCAGTGGTGTACCACAGGGATCTGTGCTGGGTCCCCTATTATTTATCATTTATATAAACGACATAAATGACTATGTGGGGGGTAGGATTAGTAAGTTTGCGTATGACACAAAGATTGGCCGGGTGGTTAACAGTGAGGTTGAGTGTCTTGGGCTACAGGAAGATATAGACGGGACGGTCAAATGGGCAGATAAGTGGCAGATGGAATTTAACCCTGAAAAGTGTGAGGTGATACACTTTGGAAGGAGTAATTTGACAAGGAAGTATTCAATGAACGGCATGACACTAGGAAGTTCTGAGGAACAAAGGGACCTTGAATTGTGTGTCCATAGATCTCTGAAGGCGGAGAGGCATGTTAGTGGGGTGGTGAAAAAGACATATGGAACACTTGCCTTTATCAATCGAGGCATAGATTACAAAAGTAGGGAGGTCATGTTGGAGTTGTATAGAACCTTGGTGAGGCCACAGCTGGAGTACTGTGTGCAGTTCTGGTCACCACATTATAGGAAGGATGTGATTGCACTGGAGGGCGTGCAGAGGAGATTCACCAGGATGTTGCCTGGGATGAAACATTTAAGTTATGAAGAGAGGTTGGATAGACTTGGGTTGTTTTTGTTGGAGCAGAGAAGACTGAGGGGCGACCTGATCGAGGTGTACAAGATTATGAGGGGTATGGACAGGGTGGATAGGGAGAAGCTGTTCCCCTTAGTTGAGGGATCAGTCACAAGGGGGCATAAGTTCAAGGTGAGGGGCAGGAGGTTTAGGGGGGGATGTGAGGAAAAACTTTTTTACCCAGAGGGTGGTGACGGTCTGGAATGCACTGCCTGGGAGGGTGGTGGAGGCGGGTTGCCTCACATCCTTTAAAAAGTACCTGGATAACATTCAAGGCTATGGGCCAAGTGCTGGTAAATGGGATTAGGTAGGTAGGTCAGGTGTTTCTCACATGTCGGTGCAGACTCATTGGGCCGAAGGGCCTCTTCTGGACTGTGTGATTCTGTGATTCTGTGATTTAAGGTGTTAATGGCCACACCAGTGAACATATTAACAAAACATGACAGAACAGAAAATCTAAGGGGGAGGTGGTGGCATAGTGGTATTGTCACTGGACTAGTAACCTAGAGACCCAGGGTAATGCTCTGGGGACCTGGGTTTGAATCTCACCAAGGCAGATGGTGGAATTCAATTAAAAGTCCAATGATAACTATTGTTGTAAAAACCCATCTGGTTCACTAATGCCCTTTAGGGAAGGAAATCTATCATCCTTGTCTGGCCTACATGTGACTCCAGAGCCACAGCAATATGGTTGACCCTTAAATGCCCTCTGAACAAGAGCATTAGGGATGGACAATAAATGCCAGCCTAGCCAGTGATGCCCAAATCCCATGAATGAATTTTTAAAACATCACCTGCGAACAGTCCCTCTTGTGCTCACGGTGCCTTAAACTTATGTTTGTGAGGCCTTGCACCTCCCGGCCCTGCTTGCTGGCCTTGGGTCTGCTCCTCAAGCGAGTGTGAAGTGCCCTCACCGTTGTGCACCGACAATCTGATGCCCACCGAAGTGCTGGTATCTGCCCCAGTGCCTGGTTCATCCAGGATCCAAGTGCTTAGTGCGTGGTCCTCTGGCGTCAAGGTTGGTTCTTCAGGGTCTTGCGTTCGAGTGTGAGCTGGCGACTCTAAGGGAGAACAACGGTATGTCACTAGTTTATGTCATCACACCGTCATTGTGCATGCAGGCGCCCTGGTGAGACAATGGAGATCTGCCTCATGGTGCCATCGTCTTTCAATGATCAATGAGGCTCCCATTAATGATGAGACTACACAAGAATGTTTACACAATCCGACATTCTCACCTCTGTGCACTGCGCTCTTAACTGTTATGGCACAGCTGATGATAAATGCTGAGCTGCTCAAATCCCAAAGGGAAACTTGAAACAACTGCAACAACTGTTTTGCAATTTGTATAAATTTTGAGATGCGGGCTTTGAATTCCATAGTAATAAGACCACCGAGTCTTATAGGTTTTTACAAAACTAAATTAAACCTTTATTAATTGAAGAAATTATTTTAACTACATACATAGAACTACAAATTACTACTAGGATAACTTCTAAATCCCCTAGTTAATCTAACTCCCAGTGATACTAACATTCAGGCAACAGTAAGAACATAGATTTGAAAAGACCCAGGTAAAGAAACATGATACCCTGAACAATCCAACTCAAAGTGAGTTTACTTAACTTCAGTTCATTGTGGACAGCAGCTTGAGGCTTTGATGCTGACACTTTGCACACTTGTTAGATTTTAAAATGCCTACCCTGACACACAGCCTTTGATCCTTTATACATTTTGCCCCCTTGAATGCAAATTCCCATTGTTTCACTATGTCTTTGGACTTTACCTCTCCAATAATTAAAATCTCTCATAGTACTAATTTTACTAGTAATCTTTGGGAAAAATAAACACACTGTTTCTGAACTTCACCTGGCTCGGTTACACATTTCACCCCTCCTTTGAAAACAACCTAGTCTGGTTTATTTCAAAATGCCAATATTCCCTTTATACCTATGTCTGCGTACTTAACATTTCAAACTTAGCTTATCTTCTAATACATCAAAGCCTTCAGACTAGCTGCCTTTAATTCAATTAAATCACACACACCCACAAAGACACAGACCCCACTGTTACTCTACTTAACAATAAATCCCAATATCTTTATGAGAATTATTATATCTTTCTGACTTACCTTCATCAGAGACCCTGCCTCTCCATGACCTGCTGGCCAAGGTGCATGGCGGCTCCCCAGCTCCAATGCATCCATTTCGCTCCTCGTCAATATTAGGAGGTTTGAGGGGCCTCCGCCTGTCCTTGACCTCTCAAAGTGGTTATGGCCCCTCTTCTCCTGAAAGTACAGAGGAGCATTGATTAGTCCACTCTCTACATGCAGCGCCATTGCAGCCTGGCCAACCCCACCTGAGAAGCACCTTGCAGAGCACATCCAAGCCGTGGCCCTTGACCCGCAAGGCACTCAGGCCAAGCAGCCAAGGCTCACCCCCTTGGCCAGCTCTGGTGTCATTGACAGTTGGCACTCAGACTCTAACACCTCTGAGGTCCATGGAGGGGGGGGGGGACAGCCAGCCCTTAACACTTCTCCACACTGATCCATGCCAACTTGGTACTCACCCTTGCCGAGCACAGCAGGTCATTGAACCTTTTGCAGCACTGCACCCCAAGTGTGCCACACAACATCATGGCTAATGACCTTGGCTGCCACCTCCTCCCAGGCTTTTTTAGTCAGGTGCGGCGGCCTCCTCCTGCCATCCCTGGGTACAAGAGTGTCCCGCCTCACACCGACCTCCTTCTCCAGGACCATGAGGCACTCATCCGAGAAACGAGGTACCGAGTGCCCACCCGACTTGCCCTCCCGCCTGACATTTCCAGCCGCTGGTGAGGCCATTGTTCCTGTCTCTGGACCAAGTCCAAATATTCTCCTCTGACAGCCTTCAGGGAGCTGCCTTTTTCCGGTTTTAAACACCCGTTGGGTCGCCATTGGACTCAGGAGCCCGACAGGCTCCCAGCCTTGCCCGGCCCTTCCCAAGATGTGTTTCGCACTGGGCGCACCTTAATTGGCCATTCACCGTGAAATCGCGTTTGCAACGCGACCTTGGCCAGGAGCGGATTCCAATTCCGCTTCCACTCCCGCCGACTTGGCGCACACGCCAAGCGTGAAATTCAGGCCATAAAATTGCACAGCATAAAATGAGACCATTCAGCCCATTGTGTATGCGCTGGCTCTTTGAAAGAGCCAGTTAGTCCCATTCCCCAGCTTTTTCTGCATAACCCTGTAAAATATTTTCCTTTTCCAGTACAGATCCGATTCCCTTTTGAAAATTACTATTGCATTTGTGAGTAATCGTAATGTACTTTGCAGTTTGGGTTTGGTGTTGCTTGACGGTGCAATAGATACTGAAGCAGTCCATGTTCAAATGCAGCAAGAATCCCCCACTATCAACATCCTGGGGGTTACCATTGACCAGAAACTGAGCTGGACTAACCACATAAATACTGTGGCTACAAGAACAGGTCAGAGGCTAGGAATCCTGTGGCAAGTAACTCACCTCCTGACTCCCCAAAGCCTGTCCACCATCTACAAGCCACAAGTCAGGAGTGTGAGGGAATATTCTCCACATTCCTGGGTGAGTGCAGCTCCAACCACATTCAAGAAGCTTGACACCATCCAGGATAAAGGAGCCCGCTTGATTGGCACCCCACCTACAAATATTCGCTCCCTCCACCACCGACACACAGTAGCAGCAGTGTGTACCATCTACAAGATGCACTGCAGGAACCCACCAAGGCTCCTTAGACAGCACCTTCCAAACCCATAATCACTACCATCTAGAAGGACAAGGGCAGCAAACACATGGGAACACCACCACCTGGAAGTTCCCCCCAAGCCACTCAGCATCCTGACTTGGAATATATTATATTCCTTCACTGTTACTCATAATGCTCATTTGGAGAGCCGGTGCAGACACAATGGGCCGAATGGCCTCCATCTGTGTTGTTAAAATTCTGTGATTCTGTGATATGTTGATAGAGGGGGGTTCAGTGATGGTAATGCCATTGAACATTAAGGGGCAATGGTTAGATTGTCTCTTGTTGGAGATGGTCATTGTCTGATACTTGTGTGGCACGAATGTTACTTGCCACTTGTCAGCCCAAGCCTGGATATTGTCCAGGCCTTGCTGCATTTGGACACAGACTGCTTCAGTATCTGAGGAGTCACGAATGATGCTGAGCATTGTGCAATCGTCAGCGAATATCCCCACTTCTGACCTTGTGATGGAAGGAAGGTCATTGATGAAGCAGCTGAAGATCACTGGGCCTAGGACACTACCCTGAGGAACTCCTGCAGTGACATCCTGGAACTGAGATGACTGACCTCCAACAACCACAACAATCTTCCTTTGTGCTCGGTATGACTTCAACCAGCAGAGTTTTCCCCCTGATTCCCATTGACTCCAGTTTTGCTAGGGCTCCTTGATACCACACTTGGTCAAATGAGGCCTTGATGTCAAGGGCAGTCACTGTCACCTCACCTCAGGAGTTCAGCTCTTCTGTTCATGTTTGAACCAAGGCTGTAAAGAAGTCAGGAGCTGAGTGGCCCTGGTGGAACCCAAACTGGGTGTCCGTGAGCAGGTTATAGCTAAGCAAGTGCTGCTTGATAGCACTGTTGATGGCCCCTTCTATTACTTTACTGATGATCAAGAGTAGACTGATGGGGCGGTAATTGGCCGGGTTGGATTTGTCCTGCTTTTTGTTTACAGGACATACCTGGGCAATTTTCCACATAGCCAGGTAGGTGCCAGTGTTGTAGCTGTACTGGAACAGCTTGGTTAGGGATTGTATCTATACCACAGGGACTGCAGCAGTTCAAGAAGGCAGCTCACCACCACCTTCTCAGGGGCAATTAGGGATGGGCAATAAATGCTGACCTATAGCCAACGATGCCCACATCCCATGGTTGTCAAAACACAGGGGACTGAGAGAAGGACTAGACTGGATGAACGGCAAGGAAAGTCCAATCCTGCCTGTCCAAAGTCTCTAAATGTGTTGTTATCTTTCCAGTAACGACCTGTTTGAATCTCCTCAACCCCATTTCTACCCTTGCCACAGCAGTGAACCAGCTCAAATCAAAGTTACAGATGTATCTGACTGTGACCATGGTGAACTCGCCCTCCTCATCCTTATTCAGCACTCTTCAAACTACCCTGCAAACTACACTATCACCTGGAATGCCACCCCTCCATTGTCCAACCCAGAGGGAATGTGAGGGAAAGTTTGGCTCTCCTTTCCCTTTCCCTCTCCACCTTCCATAAAATCCACCTGTTCAGCCTTTGGTCACCGTCCCTAACATTTCCCTTTGGCCTGGTATCCATCTTTGTCTGATGACACCCCACCTATGAAAAGCTTTCCTATGTTAAATGCACAATATAAATTGCCAGTAAAGGCTCTTATTGATTGCTCATACCTCCTCAGGTTGCTAGGTACCACAGCAACAGATCAAAGGATTGAAATCAAAGCTGTAATCCTAAAGATCGGTTGTCCAGTGTACACTATAAACAGATTAACTCAATCCTAAATTTGATTTGATCCTTGAAATCACACCCATCTATCCATTATCCTGTTGGTTAAGCATTAAACCGTCATGAGGACTTGCATAAGAAAATTCTTTCTTAAGTTAAAGTCTTGAATCTTACCTATAGGGTCAGCTGTTGATAAGAATGAAACTCTCTTTTGTAATGAAAATGCAACAGCAATAGAATTTGAATGATTTGTAGGTTTTAATCAGATGGCACACCTAGTTGCTTGTAACTATGTAAAGCTACACACAATGATAGTTAGCCTGGACCCCTTCTCAAGCAGCCCTAAGGGAGGTTGGTCCTAGCACTCGCCAGGGTTACACAGCAAGAGCTAGAAGCTTGTCAAGACTTATTGCAGCAGCAAGTGGCTGGATTTACTCTCTCTCTCTCCCACTGTCCTCATTTCTTGACCTCAGGTAGGTGTGCGTTTGCGTGTTTGGCACAGTTTACACCAACACAAACAGTATTGTATCTGATCGCTTTTCATTCTAACGATCAAGTTAGCTTGTTTTTTTTTAATAGACCTGAGGGGCGAGGAAAGGGTAGGGGTGAAAAGCCAGGAGTGTCTTCTCTCTTTTTTTATTCTTTCATGGGACGTGGGCGTCGCTGGATAAGCCAGTATTTGTTGCCCATCATTAATTGCCCTTGAACCAAATGGCTTGCTAGGCTATTTCAGACGGCAATTAAGAGTCAACCATATTACCGTGGGTCTGCCGTCACATGTAGGCCAGACTGAGTAAGGGTAGCAGATTTCCTTCCCTCGAAAGCCAGGTGTGTTTTTGCAACAGTCAGCTTGAATCAGATTGCTGGGAAGCAAAGACAAAGAGGAGGAGATAAATTAAGCCTGGCCCAGTCTAGATGACAACTGTAGAACCATAGACCAATACAGCACAGAAGAAGGCCATTTGGTCCATCATGCCTGTGCTGGCTCTTTGAAGGAGTTATTCAAATTAGTCCCGTGCTACTGCTCTTTGCCCAGGTACTGGGTCATTGCAACGTATTCCCTGGAATTAGATCATCGCTTCGTTTAAGCAGGCGTTAGAGGAAGCTTTGCAGAAGTATCAACAGAGCTAGCCTCCACTTTCAACACAACCATATCAACTGCAAATGACATTGTTTAACCTTCGTTTGGTTTGATGACCAGCCTTGGGGTCATTGAACAGCGTGTTGATAAATCTGGGGGAGGAAAGCCAACCTCACAACTTTGTTTAGTGACAATACCTCCTAGAGAGTTTCTTTTTCAAATCCAAATTGTATTGGTTTACATTCATTATGGTTGGATATTTTGTTCACATTTTGTTTACAGGAGAATGGATTGTCACTATGACCGATAGAATCATTTTATCTATGGGTTTGACTTGTCTCTCAATCAATGACCACTCAAGTGTTAATAAGATCCAAGCCAATAGGCGAAACGGAAACCAAGACACAGAACTTTTTGTTATCAAGGGAGATTATTGACTTGTTCAGTCTCAGGGCTCTCCTCCCACACACCCAGTGAGCCAACTAGCTCCTATTTATATGTGCTCAATGAAAATTAATACCCATCACCCATTTCTCGTAACCTTAACAATGTAATTGATGAGACATTAACATCAAAGACATAGCCACTTAATCTAAACCTGATGTTGTTTATGGAACCGTAGATACTTACAGCACAGGAAATAGACCATTTGGCCCATCCTATCTTTCCTAGAACAATCTCAAAATTCACCCCATTAGCCAGCTCTGCTCCCATAGATTTCTGGTTCAAGCATTTATCCAATTTGCTTTAAAGGTGCTGAGAGAGTGCTGCCCCTTTTCGGGATGAAATGTTAAGTTGGGGGTCAGTCTGCCCATTTATGTGAACATAAAAAATACACTATGACCCCACTTTACAAAGAGCAGGCAATTCTCTTTGACAGTCTTGGCTTAACCTTGCCTCTGAATCAGACAGTCATGGGTTCAACTCCACTACAGAGGCATGAGGGAGGAGCTGGTCAGAATTGACTGGGAGATGAGCCTAGCAGGAAAGACAGTGGAACAGCAATGGCAGGAGTTTCTGGGAGTAATTTGGGAGACACAGCAAAAATTCATCCCTAGGAAGAAGAAGCATACTAAAGGGAGGACGAGGCAACCATGGTTGACAAGGGAAGTCAGGGACAGCATAAAAGCTAAAGAGAAAGCATACAATGTGGTGAAGAGCAATGGGAAACCAGGGGATTGGGAAGCCTACAAAGACCAACAGAGGACAACTAAAAAAGTAATAAGGAGGGAGAAGATTAAATATGAGGGTAAACTAGCCAGTAATATAAAAGAAGATTGCAAGAGTTTTTTTTAGATATATAAAGGGTAAGAGAGAGGCAAAAGTGGACATTGGGCCGCTGGAAAATGACGCTGGAGAAGTAGTAGTGGGGAACAAAGAAATGGCAGAGGAACTGAATAGGTACTTTACGTCAGTCTTCACGGCGGAAGACACGAGTAACATCCCCAAAGTTCAAGAGAGTCAGGGGGCAGAGGTGAGTATGGTGGCCATTACCAAGGAGAAGTTGCTAGGAAAACTGAAAGGTCTGAAGGTGGATAAATCACCTGGACCAGATGGATTACACCCCAGAGTTCTGAAGAGGGGGATCTGAGGGGGGATCTGATTGAAACTTACAGAATACTGAAAGGCCTGGATAGAGTGGACGTGGGGAAGATGTTTCCATTAGTAGGAGAGACTAGGACTTGAGGGCACAGCCTCAGAGTAAATGGAAGACCTTTTAGAACAGAGATGAGGAGAAACTTCTTTAGCCAGAGAGTGGTGAATCTATGGAATTCATTGCCCCAGAAGGCTGTGGAGGCCAGGTCATTGAGTGTATTTAAGACCGAGATAGATAAGTTCTTGATTGGTAAGGGGATCAAAGGTTACGGGTAGAAGGCAGGAGAATGGGGTTGAGAAACTTATCAGCCATGATTGAATGGCAGAGCAGACTCGATGGGCCAAATGGCCTAATTTCTGCTCCTATGTCTTATGGTCTTATGGTCTGAGCTCCCACTTGAATAATGCCTATTTGAGTGAGGCACTGAAGGGTGCTTAGAAAAGAACACTTCAGAAGAAGAGAGGAGAGGACAAAATTGGTCATGGAAATAAAAGAAGACATTCAGGTCCCATTATGCAACCAGCTTTTAGAAGCGATACTCTGTTTTCCCATTATGTTTGAAAAAAATATGCTTTTCTACATGGAAATCCCTCTTCAACCTTGTAACACAGAATAACACAGCACAAACAAGGCCATTCAACCCACAATGCCTGTGCCAGCTCTTTGGAAGGGCCATCCAATTTGTCCCATACCCCTTGATCTTTCCCCATAGACCTACATTTTTTTTCCTTTTCAAGTATTTGGCCAATTCCCTTTTGAAAGTTTCTATTGGTGCTTCCACACCCTTTCAAGCCGTGTATTTTAAATCATTCTGACCCACTGCATAAAAAAAAATACCCTTACCTGCCCTCTGGTTTTTTTGCAATGTAGTTAAATTTATGTCCTTGGGTTACCAATCCTCTTGTCAGTGGGAACAGTTTCTCTTCATCATCTCTATCAAAAGCCTTCATGAATTTGAATATTTCTATTAAATCTCCCCTTAACCTTCCCTGCTGCAAGGAAAGCTGCCTCCCCAGTCCATACAGAACCTTGATGGGCTGACTATGGTATGAGACATGTGAAATTGCCACCATATAAACGTCTTTTCAAAAAATTGAGATGAACTGTTATGTCTACGAGGGTGAGGGGAGTTGGATGGTAGTGGCTCAGAGGAAAACCAAGACCCGGGCTGGATATTTACGCCAGCGGGATTTTGCGATCCCGCTGAAGTTGTTTGAGTTTAGGATGGCTTGTTGCATTGCTCCTGCGGCAATGGGGCCACAAAATTCTGGCCTCATTGTTGGCGCCAAGCTCTTCCAGCCAAGCAACAAATGGAACCATGGAATCATAGAACCTCACAGCACAGGAGGAGGCCGTTTGGCCCATCATGCCTGTGTTGGCTCTTTGAAAGAGCTGCCCAAAAATAATCCCACACCCCCAAGGAGCCTCAGGCTTTGCAATGCAAATCAAACAGGTGTAACGAGTGGTGTGCCACTGGGATCAGTGCTAGAGCCTCGATTTTTTTTACCATTTCTATCGATGATTTGGATGAAGGGAGCGATGGTATGGTTGCTAAATTTGCTGACGATGCAAAGATAGGTAGGAAAGTAAGCTGTGAAGAGGACATATGGAGGTTTCAAAGGGATATAGATATGTTCAGTGAGTGGGCAAAGATCTGGCAAATGGAGTATAATATGGGAAAATGTGAACTTGTCCATTTTGGCAGGAAGGATAAAAAAGAAGCATATTATCTAAATGGTGAGAGTTTGCAGAGCACTGAGATGCAGAGGGATCTGGGTGTCCTAGTGCATGAATCACAAAAGATTAATATGTAGGCACAGCAAGTAATTAGGAAATCTAATAAAATGTTATCATTTATTACAAGGGGAATTGAATACAAAAGCAGAGAGGTTATACTTCAGTTATATAGGACACTGGTGAGACCACATCTGGAGTACAGTATTGGTCTCCTTATTTAAGGAAGGATGTAAATGTGTTGGAAGCAGTTTAGAGAAGGTTTACCAGGCTAATACCTGGAATGGGTGGGTTGTCTTATGAGGAAAAGTTGGATAGACTAGGCTTGTATCCGCTGGAGCTTAGAAGAGTAAGAGACGACTTGATTAAAACATATAAGATCGTGAGGGGTCACCCCGTAAATTTAATGTCCCCCATGCCAGGGGAAATATCCTTCCTACATTTACCTGTCGAGCCCTGTAAGAATTTTGTATGTTATAAGAACATACAAAGATCAGTTAATTTTCAATAGAGACATGAATTGAACCCTGAAAAATTTACATACAAAATTCTTATAATGTATAAAATTCTTACAGGGCTCGACAGGGTAGATGTAGGAGGGATGTTTCCCCTGACTGGGAGGAGTCTAGAACCAGCAGACAAAGTCTCTGAATAGGAGGTGGCTGAGAAGAAGAGGAATTTCTTCACTCAGGGGGTGGTGAATCTTTGGAATTCTCTACTCCAGAAGGCCATGGAAGCTCAATCATTGAGTATTTCACGACAGAAGTGGATAGGTTTCTAGTTATTAAAGATATGAAGGGATATGGGGATAGTGTGGGAAAATGGCATTGAGGTAGAAGATCAGTCATGATCTAGTTGAATGGCGGAGTAGGCTTGAGGGGCTGAATGGCCTACTCCTGCTCCTATTTCCTATGCTTCATGTAGCCTGGGACCATTATGATCCATTTTGGTTCACCTATTATTGGATAAGCTCATTGAGATCACAAGCAGAGGAGTGTGTGCTGTGTGATGTTCCATATTTTGCTGGGGGTATTTTGTACTGCACCAGGAGTCCCAGTTTATTCAAATGTAACGGGGATGTTAAACAACCACCTTATTTTGAAGTTCCTTGTTCAAACATGTTGCGTTTTATTCAGCCGCAAGGAAGTTAATTTCAAAACTATTTTTGCCGTAAGAAGCAAGCGTAAAGCTATGTGAAACAGCAATCATCAAGTGACAATATTCAAGAGTTGCCATCGCGATTATCATTGAGGACAGTCAATGGAACTTTTTATTTCACCTTGTGCCATAAACAGACTGTCTCCAGGCTACAAAACAAGAAGTTCATGCCTTGTTAAGTAGAGAGTGAATTGCAGGCAGAGAGATAGCTGATTTATACACCAATGTATTTTTCGATGATTTAAGTGGCTCCTTTATAATGCGGTAGCAATGCAGAGCTGCTGTGCATCAATTAGATTTAGCATTCGGCCAAACGTATAAAATGACACACATTTACTGCAAGGCACCGGCATTCATCTCTACCGCATTTCACGTAGTTCAATCCAGTTTGCTGCATTTTTTCTGGGGATGTCCTTTGGGCCAATAAAAAAGTGCATTGGCTTCTTCCAGTCATTCAGTGAGGAGTAATTAAGACTTGTTAAGAGCGTTGAAAATTCACCTACACCTGAATGCACCATGTTTAGCGGGTATCTAGTGGGTAAATACAACAACTTCACGCCCTTCATGTGTTTCAATGTTGAGTTTCTCTCTCTCAGGCTGTTAGAGCAAAGTTTCAGGAGGAGAAGGGCAACTCAGAATGCACCTTCCAGATTTTCGTATTGAACTGCGCATGTGTCAGAAGTTGCTATCCAATTTGCAGCCTCATTCCTATCAGAAAATCCAGGCCAGTGTGCGTTGTGCTCTCTATGTGGGAGCCCTGACATTAGAGCAGTCCCACAGGGATCCATGCTTAAATAGTTGCTCCTCGCTATCTTTATCAATGATTTGGATGAAGTTAGCTGGGTGGGGTTATGTGGGGGGAAACAATTCTTAAGTTTGCTGATGACACCGAAATATGGGCTCATGAATTAAGGCTTTTGATTAAATGAATAGACTGTGGACTGATCTTGATCCTCTGGGGAGATGCGCCTCCATGTGGAAAATGTCCTTCAGTCTGTTGCCAGGAAACCCTTTTTCACACAAAGAAGTATGATCAACTTATGGGACAGACTTCCAGGAGTTTGAAACCCTGGAATCTTTTAAGAAACAACAAGATGCTGCAATGAGAGGGCTCCAGGGTCTTCCTAGGTTACACAATTACATCGCATTTACACAGAAACAGGCCATTCTGCCCAACAGGTCAATGTTTATGTTCCACAGAAGCTTCCTCCCATTCTATTTCATCTAATCCCGTTAATATATCCTTCTATCCCTGTCTTCCTCATGTGCTTATCTAACTCCCCCTTAAACACTTCCACGCTTTTCATCTCAACATGGTACCAAGTTCCATATTGTAACTCTGGGTAAAGAAGTTTCTCCAAAATTTCCTATTGGATTTATTAGTGACCGCCCCCAGATTTAGTCTCCACCACAAGTAAAACATCTTCTCTGCATCTACCCTATCAAACCCCTTCATAATCTCAAAGACCTCCATCTGATCACCCCTCAATCTTCTGTTTTCTTTTAGAAAAAAGACCCCCAACCTGTTCAACCTTTCCTGGTAAGTATAGTCTCTCAGTTCTCATAACAGTCTGGTAAATCTTTTTTGCACCAGCAGATAGATGAATCAGATGGGCCAAAATGACTTCCAAACTGGTAATTATCACATGAAAGTCCCTCGATTGAGGTAACCGAGTGCTCCCAGCAACTATAGACCTGTATGTACCCCAGCATGAGTCAGCACCTTCAAGAATTGAAGGAAGAGAATGGAACAAGGGTGTAATGTTTTTTTTTTGACTTCTGGCTCCTGAAGTCAACACATGGCCAAATCTGGTCTACCAATCATTTGAACCATGCACTGCAGTGCGGCCCAGAGCGATTTAATCATGACTTCCTCACAATGGTATGGTAATTTGCCGACAAATTCAGAAAATGTTATAGAGTTGATCTTCAGACAACTTCTCTTAGCAGAAACATTTGGCTTTGTTTACAAGACAGCAGTAGCAACTACACATGTGCATCAAACTCCATAACTA
The DNA here is from genome assembly GCF_964194155.1 of Cetorhinus maximus. Classification (NCBI taxonomy): domain Eukaryota; kingdom Metazoa; phylum Chordata; class Chondrichthyes; order Lamniformes; family Cetorhinidae; genus Cetorhinus; species Cetorhinus maximus. Next base: position 84,037,176 of record NC_135897.1, on the reverse strand, counting down.
AAGAAGTACTCTCCTGTAGAGTTTCCCCACACGGCTAACACATTGGTTTACACAGATCATGTGATCTTACAGCACAGGATTATTCTTAAAGCTACAGCCCAACATTTCCCAAAACTATAATTACTACAGAAAACTAAGTGTTAAGATTTTGCAGATGGGAAAGACAGCTTGTGTTTACACAAGTCAGCAAGTCAACACCAGCCAGTCACTAAATTAACCACAGGCTTTTGCTTGTGGAAGATTTTGCTTATTTTATGGCTCTAGGCATGCTCCAGATGTTAGATAGTTTCATAATGACTCGATGTACTGAGATTTGTTGAGGCAACACTAATTGAGAAAGTATCAATTGTCTAGGAATAATCATTTTCCCAAGATATCAAGTAGACTTATAATGAATAATGCTTGCATGGTATATTATCGCCTCAGAACATCTCAAAGCATTACTGTGATGCAGATCAACTTAGCAGCTAACTCTTAACCAGCAACGTCTAACAAACAGAGATGACCAGCTAAGAGTTGGTGCAGGAGGGAGGGTTTTAGATTCCTGGATTACTGGGACCGTTTCTGGGGAAGTTGGGACCTGTACAATCGGGATGGTCTACATCTGAACCAGAGCGGGACTAACATCCTTACAGGCGGGTTTGCTAGTGCTATTGGGAGGAGTTTAAACTAATTCAGCAGGGGGAGGGGACACAGAATGTTAGCAGAATAATACAGTAAAACAATCAAGTCAGAGGGAGTACAGCTGCAATAAGCTTCAAGGGAGTAAGGCAAGGCTGGATGGCCTCTACTTTAATGCCAGGAGTATTACAGGTAAAACGGATGAGTTAAGGGTGAGGATTGACACGTGGAATTGTGATATAGTAGCCATCACTGAGACGTGGTTGAGGGAAGGGCAGGAATGGCAGCTCAACATTCCGGGATATAGAATCTTCAGGAGAAACAGGGGAGGGGATAAAAGAGGAGGAGGCATTGCATTATTAGTTAAGGAGTCAGTTACTGCAGTGAGGAGAGATGTTATCTTGGTTGGGGCATCGAATGAACCTTTGTGAGTAGAGCTTAGGGATAAAAAAGGGGCAGCCACATTGTTAGGTGTTTATTATAGACCCCCAGATAGTCAGCAGGAAATTGAGGAGCAAATATGTGCACAATTTGTGGAGGTGTGTAAAAACAATAACAATAGGGTAATTATATTAGGTGATTTCAACTTTCCCAACATTAATTGGGATAGACATAGTGTTAAGGGCTTGGATGGAGTGGATTTCTTGAAATGTGTACAGGAGAACATTTTAGGTCAATATGTAGAGGGTCCAACAAGGGATGGCGCATTGCTGGACCTAATTCTGGGGAATGAAGCCGGACAGGTGGCTGAGGTGGTGGTGAGGGAGCATTTTAGTGATAGCGACCACAACATGGTACAGTTTAAGTTTGTTATGGACAAAGAAATCGACAAGTTGCAAAAAAATGTTTTGGATTGGAGGAGAGTGGATTTTATTAAAATAAGGCAGGATCTGGTCAAGGTAGACTGGGAACAGTTACTTGCGGGGGAATCTACAGAGGAGCAGTGGGGGGTGTTCAAAAAGGAAATGGGGAGGGTACAGGCTCAACATGTTCCCTCGAGGGTGATCGGAAGGAGTAACAAGCCCAGAGAACCATGGATGACCAGAGATATTCAGGTTACAATGAGAAGGAAAAGAGAGGCTTTTAGCAGGTACAAGGGAAGCAAATCAGCGGAGGCATTAGTGGAGTACAGACAGTGCAGGGTGGAGCTTAAGAAAGCAATTAGGAGAGCAAAGAGGGGATATGAGAAAGCTCTGGCTGGTAAAAGTAGGGAAAATCCCAAGATATTCTATAAGTATATCAATGGGAAGAGGATAACCAGGGATAGAGTAGGGCCCGTAAGGGACCAAGGGAGCAATCTATGGGTGGAGCCAGAGGACATCAGTAGAGTGTTGAACGAATATTCACATCCGTCTTCACCCAAGAGAATGAGGATGAAGGTATCAAACTCAGGGAGAGAGACTGCGAGGTTCTTAAGCAAATTGATATAGGGAGTGACAAGGTATTGGAGGTGTTGGCAGGCTTAAAAGTGGACAAACCTCCAGGTCCGGATGATTTGTGTCCCAGACTGCTGAAGGAGGCAAGGAAGGAGATCGCAGAGGCACTGACCCAAATTTTTAATTCCCCTCTGGCCAGGGGGAGGTGCCAGAGGACTGGAGAACAGCTAACGTGGTTCCACTATTTAAGAAGGGTTGTAGAGATAAGCCAGGGAACTACAGGCCAGTGAGTCTCACGTCAGTGGTAGGGAAACTATTGGAGAAAGTTCTGAAGGAGACAATCTATCTCCACTTGGAGAGGCAAGGTTTGATCAGGGATAGTCAGCATGGCTTTGTCAGAGGGAGGTCATGCCTAACAAATTTGATTGATTTTTTGAGGACATGACCAGGTGTGTAGATGACGATAGTGCAGTTGATGTAGTTTATATGGATTCCAGCAAAGCCTTTGACAAGGTCCCACATGGGAGACTTATAAAGAAGGCAAATGCACATGGTATACAGGGTAATTTGTTAAGGTGGATTCAAAATCGGCTTAGTTGTAGGAAGCAGAGGGTGATGACAGAAGGATGCTTTAGTGACTGGAAGCCAATGTCCAGTGGTGTACCACAGGGATCTGTGCTGGGTCCCCTATTATTTGTCATTTATATAAACAACATAGAAGACAATGTGGGGGGTAGGATTAGTAAGTTTGCGGATGACACAAAGATTGGCCGGGTGGTTAACAGTGAGGTTGAGTGTCTTGGGCTACAAGAAGATATGGACAGTATAGTCAAATGGGCAGATAAGTGGCAGATGGAATTTAACCCTGAAAAGTGTGAGGTAATACATTTTGGAAGGAGTAATTTGACAAGGAAGTATTCAATGAACGGCACGACACTAGGAAGTTCTGAGGAACAAAGGGATCTTGTCGTGTGTGTCCATAGATCTCTGAAGGCGGAGAGGCATGTTAGTGGGGTGGTGAAAAAGGCATATGGGACACTTGCCTTTATCAATCGAGGCATAGATTACAAAAGTAGGGAGGTCATGTTGGAGTTGTATAGAACCTTGGTGAGGCCACAGCTGGAGTACTGTGTGCAGTTCTGGTCGCCACATGATAGGAAGGATGTGATTGCACTGGAGAGGGTTCAGAGGAGATTCACCAGGATGTTGCCTGGGATGAAACATTTAAGTTATGAAGAGAGGTTGCATAGACTTGGGTTGTTTTCGTTAGAGCAGAGAAGACTGAGGGGTGACCTGATCGAGGTGTACCAGATTATGAGGGGCATGGACAGGGTGGATAGGGAGCAGCTGTTCCCCTTAGTTGAAGGGTCAGTCACGAGGGTACACAAGTTCAAGGTGAGGGGCAGGAGGTTTGGGGGGATGTGAGGAAAAACTTTTTTACCCAGAGGGTGGTGACAGTCTGGAATGCGCTGCCTGGGAGGGTGGTGGAGGCAGGTTGCCTTACATCCTTTAAAAAGTACCAGGATGAGCACTTGGCACATCATAACATTCAAGGCTATGGGCCAAGTGCTGGTAAATGGGATTAGGTAGGTCAGGTGTTTCTCACGTGTTGGTGCAGACTCGATGGGCCGAAGGGCCTCTTCTGCACTGTGATTCTGTGATTCTCTGTAAAACTGCATAGCCACCAGTGTAATATCCCACCCCACACCCCCTGCCTCAGTGCAGTATTGGAGTGCCAGCCAAGATAAGGTCCTAAAGCCCTCTTTCTGAGGCACGATTCTGCAACATTTGTGATGCAGCCAGATTCACCAAATGATGCACTTTAAGAAAAAAATAATCCAATTACCAAAGAAATTAATATAAACACCAGGGGAGATGGTGGTGTAGTGGCAATGTTGCCTGACTAGTAATCCAGAGGTCCCAGCTAATGTTTGGAGGATGTGGGTTCAAATCCCACCAAGGTAGGTGGTGGAACTTGAACTTGAACTCAGTTTTAATAAATTTGGAATATAAAGCTAGTCTCAGCAATGGTGACCATGATAATTACCACTGATTGTTGCAAAAATCCATCTGGTTCACTAATGTCCTTTAGCAGAAGGAAATCTGCCATCCCTAGACCCGTGGCTGACTCTTAACTGCTCTCTGAAATGACCTCGCAAGGTCAGCTAAATTAGAGATAAAGAACAAATGCTGGCCTTGCCAGTGATGCCCACACCCTAAAGGTAAAAAAAGCTGAGACTCATCGCCCACTCTGATGTCAGAAGGTTCAAGGCCAACTCCAGAGATTCAAGCACAAAATCTATGCTGGCTATCCCAGTGCAGTGCTGAAGGAGACCTACACTATCAGAGATGCCTGTTGAGATGTTAAACTGAAGCTATCCCTGCCCTCTCAGGTAGAATGCAGAAGGTCCTATGGCACTATTTTGAATAAGAACAGGGCTTTTAATTTTGCAAGATTGTTTTGCTTAGCAGTGTACCTTGTTAAGTATAAACTTTAGACCGGAGGCTGCCTTCTTTCAGATCTCTTGGAAATAACTGTGCTAGGAATTCATCTCCAGTTGAAAATATAAGCAGGCAGCCTACTTCTTAAGTTGCTGACAGGTGGCCCACAGTGATTCTCCCCACAAATTTTCCCCTCTCCTTGTGAGATCATGAACTTACATAAATACTTAATTGCACTTACTCAGGAAATCACCAAGCCTCCTTTAACAGCACCTTCCAAACCCACAAACTCTGTTACCTAGAAGGATAAGGGCAGCAGACACATGGGAACACCACCACCTGTAAGTTCCCCTCCAAGCCACTCACCATCCTGACTTGGAAATATATCGCCGTTCCTTCACTGTCGCTGGGTCAAAATCCTGGAACTCACTGCCTAACGGCACTGTGGGTGTACCTGCACCACACGGACTGCAGCGGTTCAGGGTGACTCACCACCACCTTCTCAAGGGTAATTAGGGATGGGCAACAAATGCTGGCCTAGCCAGTGACACTCAAAACCCAGGAATGAATTTTTAAAAAAACATCGCTTAGCACAATCTCCTGGACACTGCTGCAAGTAACCCAGGGAAAAAATCAGGGGTCTTAAACAAATCGTGTGTTTTTTTTTTCATTATCTTTGAGCACTTTCATTTATTAGCTTTAATAACATTGGAGCTGGATGGGGCAGGGGAGGAGCTGTTCGACTGGGCAGAGTTGTTGGAAACAGGTGGTCATATCGCGGAACCTTCAGCAAGACAGAGTTGGCAGCCCTACATTGCAAGAGCATTGAGAAGTACTTCACAAGGTAGTGAGGGAGGGAGGCAGCTAAAGGGGAAATTCGGACACCAAGCAGGAATTGGGAGAAGAGCTAGCGTAGGAGACCAAATGCGAGAGTGAAGAGTCAGGTTTTCAGGAGACATTTGAAGACGGAGAGCAATGAAGCAAGAAGGTGGGGTGGTTCCCCAGAGAACAGAGGCATGATGGCTGGCGGTAGTGAGGGGGGAGGGGATATGAATGTTAGTTCAGATGTGGAAGACAGAATAAAATCTGGGATGTAGGGTCAAAGGAGGTTGAAGAGTTAGGAAGGTGCAAGGTCATAACGGAATTTATTTGATATTAAACCAAGTGATTCCCACCTAGTGAAGAATTTCCACTTCTAGATTTTCAGTATTAGGCTTGTGTTTCATCATTCACTCACCTCTATTTGAGAAGGCCCTTATTACACAATCCTCAAATTAGGCCAATTATTACCCACTTTAGGATTAGCCGTGTTTCTGGATTATCGATCTCCCGTGGCCTTGCACTCCACCTGCTGGCCAGTTGAAGTAAGATGAGCTTTAGATGTTTTAACATAGGTGACATATCAAAGATAAGAGGTTTTGTGGCACAGTGGATAGTGACCCTGCCTCTAAGCTAGAGGCTTTGAGTTCAACTCCCACTTGATGGCTAGGGCAGGTATTTTTTTTAAAGTGGCCAAATAGGTTGAATATCAATCTGTAAATCTTTCTAATAAACCTGATGGCAGGCAGCAAGAGTGGGAGAGCCTCCTGGTCAGCCACACTGCAGAAGACAATGGCAAATCATGACAGTACTTTGCCAGCACAATCATGGACCAACATAAATTATCATGGATGCCAGTGCCCTCTTAGGGCATGGTACCTAAAGAGAAATGTTAAAGGGAAAAGGATGATGGCCTGATAAATGGTGTGTTACTCACAAGGGCATTTTTTTTTGCTGGTTTTTAATCTGTAGGCGATTCTCTCCCACACATTAGGCCAGACAAGTAAAAGATAACTGGTCTAATTCTTTGAATGACTTATGAACTAGGTTTACAACACAGTTAATCATCTGAACTAACTCTGGGAAGAAAAGGTTGACAGATTCCTCAGAAAATTGCTGCCAATTTGAGTGTTATGGAGTGAGTTTGAGAGGCCAGGAGCTGCAAATCTTCCCTCAAGGGCTTGGACAGTGGAGGCTTACAACCTAGAGACCCTCGTCCCTCACTATAAAGAAGCATCTGGTGTATCAGGCATGGAAAAAGAGCAGGCAACACCAATTTCCACCACAGACACATTCAGAGCCTTCACAATGTACAACCTGGTGAGATCCAGGCTCAGCTGACTCTCAGTAGTCCATCAGTGAAATCCTGCAGTCAACCAACACAAGTTGCTGGTTTAGTATCATGCATCAAAATCGAAGTCTTGGGGCAGTACTTGTTATCTCAAGCACTAATGTTAACATACATAATGGAGGAAATAGATGCCATGCATTTCATAGAATCATAGAATAATATTGTACAGAAAGAGGCCATTCGGTCTATTGTGCCTGTACTGTCTCTTTGGTAGAGCAAACCAATTAATCCTATTCCCTACTCTTTCCCCATGGCCTTGTCATTTTGTTCCCTTCAAATATATATCCAGTTCTCTCTTAAATGTTACTTTTGAACCTACTTCTGCCAACTTTTTGGGCATTGCATTCTGGATCATGCTAATTTACTGCCTATTCCACATAGTCCATTTTTAGCAACCTAAATGCCCTCACTAAGAAAACATCATGAATGTATTCCCAGGTCACTGCTCATTATGAGGGGCGTGGGAATAGTGTAGCTTAATTCAGCTTCTTAACTTTACTTCTCTCACTATGAACTCTTAAAAAATGGGAATAGGGTTTATCATTTTACAAAACCAAAGTGTTAATTGTGAAGAGCAGGGGTTCTGGGCTGGTGTGCCTATGGGCTGTAAATGAATTGCTGCTGTGTCAATAAAACCAAGTTGGGAGTATAAGAAAGGGAGATTTCCCCTGCTCACTGTGTGTTGTGATATCAACTCAACTTATTCCTGAAGGGCTTATCTTATGAAGAAAGGTTGGACAGATTGGGCCTATACCCATTGGAGTTTAGGAAAATGAGAGGTGATCCTATTGAAACATATAAGACCCTGAGGGGACTTAATAAGGTAGATTCTGTGTGGACGTTTCCACTTGTGGGGGAGACTAGAACCAGGGGACACAGTTTAAGAATAAGCGGTCTCCCTTATAAGACAGAGATAAGGATAATTTTATTCTCTCAGTGGGTCATTAGTCTGTGAAATTCTTTTCCCCAGAGAGCAGTTGAATTTATTCAAGGCAGAGTTAGACAGGTTTTTGATAGACAAAGGAGTCAAGGGTTATGGGGGGGCAGACAGGAAAGTGGAGTTGAGACCACAGCATGATCTTACTGAATAGGCCGAATGGCCTACTCCTGCTCCTATGTTCCATGCTCCTATAAATAAATGTGCTTTCAATTTTGCCAGAAACATGCCTCAGAGGAATTTTTCTCCTAATATATTCTTTTGCTGGACCAATTATTTTCAATAAAATTGCTTTTAGCAAGCAATTTTCTGTTTGCCTCGCACTTCACTGACCTTCCCTGTCTCCAACCCAAATACTCTCTCCTCTTCCTCCCTTTCATTCCTGATAGCAATGGTTCATGCTGCAGAATCTTCCAAAAACTCTCAAGTCGAATATATTACCATGGAAACACAATGAGCATGTAACTGTTACATTCTTTTACAAGACTCATTGCTCAAACACAATAAATTATTTATCTGTGTGAGACAAGATACATCTTTGTGAATGAAAAATCTCTGGCTTGCTCTTCACTATTCATTTAGTGATGGAAGGGGAGAGGAACAATGTTCTGACATGTAGTGAATTATTTACAGTAATATGATAGCGGGGCTGGAATCCAAGGGCTATCTTGATGTCAGTCTAAGGTTTGCAGTTCAGCTGATCAATGACAGTGTGGCTGCGTTAAATAAACGGCCAGGCTGACTGACATCAAGACAAGTCTTGGGAGCTGCAAGAACCTGGATCTTCTTCACTGAGAGCAGCACTGACTTGGTATGTGTAACTCACAGATGGACAAGGAGCTGGGCAATCATGACCATCTCTTCAGTGAGCAAGACTTAGATGCGATCACCAGCAAGATCAGTGACCTAGGCAAATGGAGAGATATCTTCAGTCAACAAGGGTAAAGCAACCTTTTATTTTCTCTTTCACAACTGATTATCTCCAGTTTCTGGAAAACACCTTCTCCTCTGAAGTATATCCATGTCTTTTGCCTTTTTCTTGTTCACGTGTTGCTACCCAACAATATCACCCATAGATTGGGAGTCAACTTCCATACATATGAGATTAACGCTCAACACGAACTTTCCGCTCATGCCTTCAGTTCCACAACCACCTCTGTGTTCTCAGAACAGCCGGTCATGGATGACCAAAGCCATTCCTATTCAGCTGCTGCTCACCCCTTACCCTTGCCCCTGACTCCTTCCTCCTCCTCCATGGTTCTTCACTCGAGTTGACCTTCGTGCACCTCTGAACCCCAATCTATGCATTACCTAGATCACTTCCCCGTCTCTTCTCCTACCCAAACATCAGCCCTCCTCACTGGGGAATCTCTTACCCACACTATTGTTAGTTCCATACTTGATCTTCACCAAACCCCTTACCTCTAGTTGCCAAAGCTCTACTCTGCATAAGTATCAATTTGCCCATAATTTCATAATTCTGTTCTATGCTAAGTGTTCATTCTTGCCAGCTTTCATTAGATTCCTGTCCACCAACACAAAGAGTTCAAAATCTTCATGCTTATTTACAAGTCCCTCAATTGCCTAGCCCAAGTGACCTCTGCAACCTTCTCCAGCCCTATTTTCCAACCTGCCCTCTGACTCTGGCTTTCTGTGCATGCCCTCATCACACCTTACTCCCATTCCAAAACCCTTCAGTTATCTCAGCCCTTTGGATTTCCCTCCCTAAGCCACTTGGCCACACTATTTTTCTCCCAACATTAAAATCTTCCTCAGGATTTGCCTCTACACCGCCTTTCTCATCATCGCCCTTAATTCTTCCACTGTTACCTGATGTACGTTGCATTTCTGTGAAATGTTTTGCAATGTTTACTGTTAAAAGATGCTGCAGGAATGCTGTCTGCAGAAAATTTCATAGATCTCAGTCAAATGAAGATATGTCATCAGCAAGAATGGATTATGACAAATTCCCTCATTTAATAACGCTTAATGCTTTGTAAAGCCTGTCTACAAAAAGCTTGAATATCTGGGAGGCTATCCAGCACAGCTCTTACACTTCTGTTCAGGATACAAGAAAAGGCTTAGTCATCTGATAAATGATCCTCCTCTCAACTCTAGCCTCCATTGCAACCTTTTCAGTCTCTATCCACATTATGGTCATAACGATTCTCCCCTTGTGTTCCTTTGAGACATTAAATACAGCATCCACTGAGCTCTGCCACTTTCAGCTCTTCATCCACTGAGTTCTTCCTCACTGAGCTCTTCATCCGGTCTTCTACGTTCAGCTCTTCCTCCACTGAGCTCTTCATCGCTGAGCTCTTCTTCGCTGAGCCCTTCCTCACTGCATCTTCATTCATAGATGATTGACCTGGGAGAGGTGGGAAAGAACTTCCTCCCCCACTGTTCAGACTGGGGGTAGAAAACTCCTCCAATTAGAAATAATTGATTTTGCCTTAGTCAAGGACAGCGTACTATCCCCCATTTCCTTCACGCCACTATTGGTGCACATGCCTTTGGTTGTCCAGGGCTGAAACGCTGGAACTTCCATCGCAAACCTCTCCACCTCACCAACCTCCCTCACCTCCTTAAGACACACTTTAAAACTTAAATCTTTGACCAAACTTTTGGTCACCTTTCTTCACGCCTCCTTCTGTGGCTCGATGTCACTTTTGGTTGGATTACACTCCTCTGAAGAATCTCCGGATGTGTTAAAAGTTAAAGGTGCTATATAAGGTCAGAAGTGGGGATGTTCGCTGATGATTGCACAATGTTCAGCATCATCCGCAATTCCTCAGATACTGAAGCAGTCCATATCCAAATGCAGCAAGACCTGGACAATATCCAGGCTTGGGCTGACAAGTAGCAAGTAACATTCACGCCACACAAGTGTCAGGCAATGACCATCTCCAACAAGAGAGAATCCAACCATCGCCCCTTGACGTGAAATGGCATTACCATTGCTGAATCCCTCACTATCAACATCCTGGGGGTTACCATTGACCAAACCCATGACCACTACCATCCACAAGGACAAGGGCAGCAAATACATGGGAACACCACCACCTGGAAGTTTCCCTCCAAGCCACTCACCATCCTGACTTGGAAATATATCGCTGTTCCTTCACTGTCGCTAGGTCAAAATCCTGGAACTCCCTTGCTAACAGCACTGTGGGTGTACCTACACCACATGGACTGCAGGGATTCAAAAAGGCAGCTCACCACCACCTCATCAACGGCAAATAGGGATGGGCAATAAATGCTGGCCTAGCCAGCAACACCCACATCCCGTAAATGAATAAAAAATATATATAATTCCTATATAGACAGATTTTTAATTAGTAACGGGTTGAAAGGTTATGGGGAGAGGGTGGGAAATTGGAGTTGAGGCCGAAATGAGATCAGCCATGATCGTATTGAATGGCGGGGCAGGCTCGAGGGGCTGAATTGCCGACTCCTGCTCCTAGTTCTTATTTCTTATGTTCTTATATAGTAAATTCCTTAGAGACTGGCTGCCGGTCATCACTGATTCAGGAGCAGAAAGTTTTGACTGCAGATGCAGCTAACAGTTAAGAAGGTATGTTGGCATTCATTGCGAGAGGACTAGAGTACAGGAACAAGGATGTCTTGCTGCAGCTGTACAGGGCCTTGGTGAGACCACATCTGTGTGCAATTTTGGTTTCCTTACCTGAGAAAGGATATACTTGCCATCGAGGGGGTGCAGCAAAGGTTCACCAGACTGATTCCTGGGATTGTTGGATTGGCTTTTGAGGAGAGGTTGGCCCACTAGGCCTATATTCACTGGAGTTTAAGAAGAATGAGAGGGGATCTCATTGAAGTGTATAAAATTATGACAGGGATGGACGGACTGGATGCAGGGACAATATTTCCTCTGTTGGGGCGGGGGGAATCTAAAACAAGGAGTTGCAGTCTTAAGATATGGGGTAGGCCATTGAGGACTGAGATGAGGAGAAACTTCTTCACCCAGAGGGTGGTGAACCTGTGGAATTCTGTGCCACAGAAGCCTGTGGAGGCAAAGTCACTGAATATATTTAAGAAGGAAATAGATAGAGCTCTGGGGTATGGGGAAAAAGCAGGAGTATGGCGTTGAGATAGAGGATCAGCCATGATCCTACTAAACGGCAGAGCAGGCTCGAAGGGCCAAATGGCCTACTCTTGCTTCTACTTTCTATGTTTCTATGGGGGGAATTTTCTCTCCGTTGGGGGATGGGTTGGGCGGGAGCAGGCGCGGGCGGGTGCGCAGCCAATTGGCGCCCCAGATCGGCTGGGCGCCGCCATTTTGCATGGGCGGCATAATTAAGGTCCGCCCAGCGTGACGCGCGCCCGGAAGCACTGAGCGCTCCCTTTGCGGGCGGGGGATGTGGGGGGAGGAGGTTTGCCTGAGCTGGGGAGTGTGCTCTGTCGCACATGCGTGCAAAAGAGCACAGAAATTTCCCTGAGGTGCCTCAGGGAGATTACTTTCACTGATAAAACATTGAATAAAGGTAAAAAAAATTTTAAAGGATATGTCCCCTCATGTGAAACTGTCATTAAATTTATTAAAACTTTTTCAAACAGTTTAATAACGTTCATGAAACCTCGTCCCGCCTGTGGATGAGGTTCCATGAAAAATGCGAAGGCCGCCTGGGCTCTTCGCCTGCCCCCCCGCCAACCTTAAGGTTGGACGGGCAGCTCAGCTAATTGCTTTATTGGCTTTTTGAACGGCCTTAATAGGCCTTTGATAGTTCGGCAGACATGCAGCTGAGTTGGCTGTGCGCCCACCGAACTGAAAATCTAAATGACGCATGGTGACATCGGAACGCACGCCCAACGTCACCGCGCGTCATTTTACACCTCGGCGAGTGGGCCCCACCCCCGCACACCGACCCGAAAACTCTACCCTATGTTTTGCCTTGATATTTACTGGGGCCAGATTTCAGAGCAGGGAGGAAAATTGGGAGGGTTTATTGGGCCCTGTCTTCTGCCACTGTTTTACGCAGCTTAGCAGGCTGGGCTCAGGCCAGAGGGACCATTAGTATTGGTCGGGCCAAGGATGGTAACAGTAAGCCTCCAGGCTCAATTTGCTTCTAATTTCAGTGTATCTGGGTGGTACAACGTAGAAAAACTCCTGCCATAGTGCCATGTTTTCAAATTCCTTGTCCTCATACTTGCATCCACTCATCCTGGTTACAATAGCTTTTATTGTAATGTTACATCAATCACCATGACTGTGTCCACGAGTGAGTGCATTAGTACAATGGAGTCTCTTGACTGATAACTTACATACTTCTGAGTCCTTCTGAGTGTGTAGCGGAATGATTATGTTACTGGACTAGTGGCCTGGATCCCTGTCAGCTGGGGAATTTAAATTCAGTTAATTAAATAAATCTGAAATAAAAAGCTATTATCAGTAACGGTGGCCATGAAGCTTGAACATAAAACCTCATCTGGTTCACTAATGTCCTTCAGGTGAGGAAACTTGTTATGATTATCCAGTTTGGCTTCAATGCGGTTGATTCTTAACTGCTCTCCGAAATGGCCCAGCAAGCTACTCAGTTATGTTCAAGGAGACGGCTCACTACCACCTTCTCGAGGGCAATTTAGGGATGGGCAGTAAACGCTGGCTGTGCCAACGACGCCCCCCCCCCAACCTGTGAATGAACAAAAAAAAACTGATTACGACGATGGAGGGTTTCTGCAATGTTCACAGGATCACAAGAAATCCTTCAGCTTGATTCGTTTTGTAGCACCTTTGTTCTGAATTAAGTGGCTGTGCTTTAAGCCCCGCTTAAGCAGACTGATGGTTCAATGCAGCACTGGGGGAGTGCGGCATTGTCACGAGTGCTGACTGTCAGATGGGACATTAAACCTAGGTCCAAGGTTGGCTGTAAAAGATCCCCATGGCCCAATTTGTGGGAAAGCAGGGAGTTCCTGCTGACCAACGTTCCCCATTCGCCCAACGGCAACAAACAATAATATTTTCTTCGTTTAAAGAACGGCTTTGATTCTGCTCTCTTCTTCCTGCTGCCAATCGGGTGGAGATAGTGTGGGAGGAATCGCTGAAAAAATATCGCAGCTTTTGATTCTAAATTGTAATATCCGTTTTGGTTTTGATTTACAGATTACAATTCAAGGACACAGTTGTGAAGGTAAGTGATTGAAGTAATTGGAATTCAAACATAGAAAATAGAAAGAAAGTGCAGAAGGAGGCCATTTGGTTCATTATGACCATGTTGGCCAAAAAAGAGCTTTCCAGTCTGATCCCACTTCCCAGTGCTTTGTCCATGGCCCTGTGGTTAGGGCACTTCAAGTACATATCCAATCTTTTTTAAATGTGCTGAGGGTTTTTGTATATACCACTTCCGGGTATTAGAAAGAATGAGGTAGAATACATTGTTCCCACTCTCTAGGGCAAGGGTTGAAGTCATGATGCTTCTCGGCGCCTCTGTGGCTTGCTTCTACTTTGCTTATAGTTTTTGACAGACTTGCTGTTCGCTTTGTCTCTGGATTCCCACTCAAGCCCTGCCCAACTCTGGCCTGGGATCAGGTGCTGTTTCCCTCAATGTTCTTGCAGCACAACAAAAGTGGGTAAAGGAACAATAGTTGGAGGCCATTAAGTGGATATTAACAAGGACTACTGGTCTTATTGTTTTTATTTTGTCCCTTAATTCTTTCGCTGTGCACAAGTCTTCACTTGGCGATTGTCCACAATGGAATGGGTAAAAAAAACTCACGATCTAAGGAATCACAAGCATACAAACATACAAACTTGGAGTAGGAGGTAGGCCATTTGGCCCTTTGAGTCTTCCCCACCATTCAATTAGATCCAGGATGATCTGACTGTAGCCCACCCACCACCCCCCCCAACCCCCACCTACTCCCGATAACCATTCACCCCCTTACTTATCAAGAATCCATCTACCTCTGCCTTAAAAATATTCAAAGACTTTGAGGAAGAGAGTTCTAAAGGCTCACAACCCTCTGAGAGAAAATATTTTCCCTCATCTTTCTCTTAAATGAGCGACCCCTTATTTTTAAACAGTGACCCCCTAGATTCACCCACAAGGGGAAACATCCTCTCCACATCCACCCTGTCAAGGCCCCTCAGGATCTTATATGTTTCAATCAAGTCACCTCTCACTGTTCTGAACTCCAGTGGATACAAGCCTAGTCTGTCCAACCTTTCCACATAAGACAACCCACCCATTCCTGGTATTAGTCTAGTAAACCTTCTCTGAAATGCTTCCACTGCATTTACATCCTTCCTTAAATAAGGAGACCAATACTGAACACAACATTCCAGACGTGGTCCCAACAATGCTCTGTATAACTGAGTCATAACCTCCCTAATTTTGTATTCAATTCTCCTCGCAGGAAATGATAACATTATTAGCTTTAATTACTTATTGTACTTGCACACTAACCTTCTGCGATTCATGCACCAGGACACCCAGATCCCTCTGAATGTCAGGGCTCTGCAGTTGTCACCGTTTAGATAATAAGCTTCTTTTTTATTCTTCCTGCCAAAATGTACAATTTTACATTTTCGCACATTATACTCCATTTGCCAGATTTTTGCCCACTCACTTAACTTATCTATATCTCTTTGTAGCCTCCTTATGTCCTCTTCACAAGTTACTTTACCACCTATCTCTGTGTCATCAGCAAATTTAGTAACCATATCTTTGGTCCCTTCGCCTGAGTCATTTATATAAATTATAAAAAGTTGAGGCCCCAGCACTGATCCCTGTGGCACACCATTCGTTATATCTTGCTAACTGGAAAATGATACATTTATGCCTACTCTCTGTTTCCTGTTAGCTAGCCTATCTTCTATCCATGCCAATATGTTACCCCAACACCACGAGCTTTTATTTTCTGCAATTAGCTTTGATGTGGCACCTTATCAAATGCTTTCTGGAAATCTAAGTACAGTACATCTATCGGTTCACCTTTATTCACAGCACATATTACTTCTTCAAAGAACTCCAATAAATTGGTTAAACATGATTTCTCTTTCACAAAACCATGTTGACTCTGCCTGATTATTCTGAATTTTTCCAAGTGCCCTGCTATAACGTCGTTAATAATAGCTTCTAACATTTTCCCTAAGATAGATATAGCTAACTGGTCTTTAATTTCCTGCTTTCCGTCTTCGTCCCTTATTGAGTAAAGGAATTACATTCACTATTTTCCAATCTAATGGAACCTTCCCTGAATCTAGGGAATTTTGGAAAATTAAAACCAACGATCTCACTAGCCACTTCCTTTAAGACCCTAAGATGAAGTCCATCAGGACCCAGGGACTTGTCAGCCCGCAGCCCCAACAATTTGTTCAGCACCACTTCCCTGGGAGAGAATATTCCCCCCATCGGAGGGGGGTTGTGCAGGGGCGGGTGCAGGCGGTCGCAGACCCGATCGGCGCCCCCAATCAGGTCCACACCACCATTTTACATGGGCGGGCCAATTAAGGCCCGCCCAGCATGACGTGCACCCGGAAGTGCTGTGCGCTCCCTGTGCGGGTGGAGGGGGGGTGGGGTTCCCTGAGTCGGAAGTGTGCTCTTTCGCGCACGCACGTGAAAGAGTGCAGAAATCTCCCTGAGGCACAGAGGTGCAATAAGTTTTAAGTTTTAAAAATTTTAATAAAGAAAAAAAATTTAAGACACGTCCCCTCATGTGACAGTGTCACATGAACTTTAGTGGAAAAATTGATTAATTTATAAACCCTTCGTGAAACCTCATCCCGCCCATGGATGAGGTTCCATGAAAAATGTGAAGGCCGCCTGGGCTCCTTGCCTGCCCCCGGCCAACCTTAAGGTTGGATGGGCAGCTTCATCAATAGCCTTAATTAGTTACTTAATGGCCTTAACAGGTCTTTGACAGTTTGGGGGGCCCCGCCCCTGCTCACCGAGCCGAAGATTCTCCTCCTGGTGATTGTAATTTTCTTGAGTTCCTCCCCCACTTCCATTTCCTGATTTACAGCTATTTCTGGGATGTTACTTGTATCCCCAGATTGTTGCAAAATACTTGTTCAATTCATTTGCCATCTCTTTAATTTCCCTTATGAATTCCCCAGACTCATTTTCTATAGTTCCAATGCTCACTTTGTTGACTCTTCTTTATTAAATATCAATAGAAACTCTTGCTATCTGTTTTTATATTTCTAGCTAGCTTTCTCTTGTAATCTGATTTTTCCCTCCTTATCAATCTTTTGGTCATTCTTTGCTTTTATTTTTTATATTCTGTCCAATTTTCTGACCTGCCACCCACCTTTGTACATCTTTGCACAAACACAGACTCGTGTCCCATTGATGTGCAATGCAACATGTTGTAACTCTGCAAAGCCTGCCATCCATTTTGTTCTGGCCTAGCTGGCACAGGCCCAAATTCAAATCTCAAACTTTGAGATTCCTGGGCCACTTATGAGGGAGAAGTGTTGGATTTGGTTTCCCGTTGCCTGCCTCACAGTTTTTAACTTCAGAGTTTGTCTCCATTGTGAGCTGAAGCTAAGGATATTCATTAACCTTTATGTTTGGGCGAAGAGAGAGGGGGGGGGCATTGCAAGGGCACTCCCACCCATCAGACGCAATTAAGTCCTGTTGGATGTCAGTCCAGTATTCAGACTTTGACATTCCAGCCTCCACTGACTAGTCTGGGGTGGGGGTGGGGGTGGGGGAGGGAGGACCCAAACCCAAAACTCCTGAGTCCGATTCAAAACTGCTCTCAGAGAGCCAGTGGACACTCACTCCAAATGTACACCCTGTAAATAAGGACAATATTCTAATCTCCACTTGCTGGTTCTGTACACAACTGGGCTCAAACCCTTCACCTCCTGTCTCAGAGGCTGGAATGCTACTGCAAATCCAAAGAATCACTTCCTGGGAAGTGTAGCCCTCTATAAGATTCAGTAAATGACTGGGCTAGAGACTTTCACTCTAAATTGAGAGGTAATGGGCATTTGCTGACAGTGTTAAATGAAGTAGGTTGATATAAGGCTCTGGTGGAGCATAGACCATTGCGGCCAAATGGCCTGTTTCAGTGCTGCAAACTCTATATCATTCTACGGTTTGGAGTAAGCTATGAATAATAGAAATGGAAACTGGCAGTAATGGTTTGGCAGACTACGCTATTACCAATAACTCTGCTCATGTTAAATTGCTTACTGAGGAATTGCTTCGTGCCCACCAGTTAAACTACCATTCTGGATCTACCTACAAGCAAAATGATGAATAAGTACAAAATGACAGTATTTGACGTGTACAATCCCATTGCAAGGTTTAAGACCCTGGGGTAACTTGGGTGACAAATGATTGACTTCAATGGGAATTAAAATGGGAAGGAGTGTAAAGCGAATGCTGATATACTATCATTTTTTTAAACTAGCTAATGTCAAAATTATTCGCTGCAAAACAAACTAATGGAAAATCCACACAGGTAGAGATTTTGTTTGCTTGATATGTAGTGCACACTCTGCATAAAAACACATCCTGCTCACCTAATTAAAAGAGAAAACAAGAGAGGCTTACATTTTATAGCACCATTGACAACCTCATGACTTCTCAAAAGTAATTCACAGCCAGTGAAGGGCTTTTGAAATGTAGTCACTGCTGTAGTGTATCAAACACAGCAACTAATATGTGCACAGCCGGCTCCCAGACACCCAGGAGAACTCTAAGATAAAAGCAAAAAACTGCGGATGCTGGAAATCCAAAACAAAAACAAAAATACCTGGAAAATCTCAGCAGGTCTGACAGCATCTGCGGAGATGAGCACATTTAATGTTTCGAGTCCGTATTACTCTTCAACAGAACTAAGGAATAATAGAAAAGAGGTGAAATATAGGCTGGTTTAAGGAGGGGGGTGGGACAGGTAAATCTGGATAGAGGGCCAGTGATAGGTGGAGATAACCAAAAGATGTCATAGACAAAAGGACAAAGAGGTGTTGAAGCTGGTGATATTATCTAAGGAATGTGATAAAAAGGTACAGATAGCCCTAGTGGGGGTGGGGCGGGGTGAAGGGATCGAAATAGGCTAAAAGGTAGAGATAAAACAATGGATGGAAATACATTTAAAAATAATGGAAATAGGTGGGAAAAGAAAAATCTATATAAATTATTGGAAAAAAGGGGGATCGGAAAGGGGGTGGGGATAGAGGAGAGAGTTCATGATCTAAAATTGTTGAACTCAATATTCAGTCCGGAAGGCTGTAAAGTGCCTAATCGCAAGATGAGGTGCTGTTCCTCCAGTTTGCGTTGAGCTTCACTGGAACAATGCAGCAGGCCAAGGACGGACATGTGGGCATGAGAGCAGGGTGGAGTGTTGAAATGGCAAGCGACAGGGAGGTCTGGGTCATGCATGCGGACAGACCGAAGGTGTTCTTTTCTATTTTTCCTTAGTTCTGTTGAAGAGTCATACGGACTCGAAACGTTAACTGTGTTCCTCTCCGCAGATGCTGTCAGACCTGCTGAGCTTTTCCAGGTATTTTTACCCAGGAGAACTCCCCTGGTCTTCTTCAAAATAGTGCCATGGAGTCTTTTATGTCCACTCAAGAGGGTAAATGAGACCTCGCCTGAAGACGGCATCTTTGACAGCGCAGCATTCCTCCTGCACTGCGCTAGGAGTGTCAGCAAAGATTGTGTGCTCAAGCCTCAATCTGGAGTGAAGTGTTTGGAGTCGGATACGGAAATATGAGGGGAGGGACAAGAAAATTAATTTTAACAACTTTTTAAAAAAAAATTAAAGATGACAAGACGACCTGTTTAAAGTGCACAAGCGAATCTCATGTCACTTGCACAGCATTCTGAATGTTTAGCATCAGTGATAAAATAGCCAATGAATTTCTTGCGGATTTTGGAAAGCTGAGTGGAATGTAAAGTATTTTGGATTGAAAACGCCTTGCGACATCTGGCATTTTTTTTTTTCTCTAGCCGTGGACCTGTCCATTAAAAATTCAGTTCTAAGGTTTCTCACCAGCCGAGGTGATGAGTGATTAGATCGGCTGCGGCTCAGATGCCTTCAGCTGGAGGGTTGCCCTCTTCCCATGGCACAGGATGGGAGGGGAGAGTCAAAGAATAAAGCATCTGTCTAGGTTTCACCTTTCACGCTGAAGCCCTTCATCCCCGAGCTGTGATTCCCTTTCACCCTTATCCATGGAATTGTGTAATGATGTGTTGCAAGCCAGAATAACAGCAGGTGTCTCAACACAGAATTACATTGAGATATTACAGGAGGAAGTTACGAAGAGCCAGAGTGTAAGTACGACTCTATCCTATTCGGTACGGCTGTTAACAATGAATTACCTTTTTTTTTGCTAATCTTTGTTGAAACCCACGTGAGATTGCGTTTTGCAAAACCAGCTATTATCATGTAAAAACTTAGATAAGATATAGAGATAAGATCTATTTTATTCTGCTCATACACAGAAGCATCAGGACAATCGCAAGGCTGAGGATGACAGTGAAGATGGAGCCGGGTCACCTCTGTCTGGCAATGTCAAGTCTCGTAGCCACTTCTCCACATTCAGTGTTCCCTACTCTGTCCCAAAAGAATTTGTTGTATCTTCAAACCTAGGCGGTCTGCCCATTACATTGGAGACAGCAGTGGTAAGCCTATCTGTTCAGTGCAATTTTCTTCAGTTGTGGCTGAAACTGTATCACATTTTAACAAAGGAATAATGAAATGTAATCTCTGCCTCAATGAAATATCACTTGATGCACAGCCTACAATAAGTGCTACCAGACAAAAGAGGAATGAGAGCCCATTGTATTCATGTTTCTCTTTAAGAATACTGTACGTCAAACCTAAATACTGGTTAATTATTCCTGACTCGCGTTCGCCTAAGAAAAGCCTACGTAAGTAGCTTAAATGTCATTTTAATGACAGTCCCTCAACAATGAAAATGTTATGACAATCGGACGTGCTTCTCTGATGGATGAGTAAGCAAGAGGACAAGCGCAGTGTGGAACTGTGCCACAGAGAACAAGAAGGGGTAAAATAATCTGAGATTTCTGTTCTTGGCCTTGGACACGGATGGTTTCTATAGTCAAACAGGTTGCAACATTCACTGTCCAGGATTATATGTGAATGAGGTAGTGGGGCGCCAGCCAGTGGATGCTGTCTCTCGGCAGGATTATGTGCCCTTGGAGCATGAGCAGAAGCATTTTTAAAGTCCACTGTTCTAGCAGTGGTACATAAGGTCATAAGAAATAGGTTCAGGAGGAGGGCATTCATCCCATCGAGCCTGCTCCGCCATTCAGTAAGGTCATGGCTGATCTGATTGTGGCCTCAACTCTACTTTCCTGCCTGTCCCCTCCTAACCCTTGACTCCCTTGTTAATCAAAAATCTCTTAACTCAGCCTTGAGTGTATTCAATGACCCAGCCTCTGCTGCTATCTGTAGAAGAGAATTCCAAAGACTGCCAACCCTCTGAGAGAAGAAATTCCTCCTCCTCTCCACATCTTTGTAGATAGTGATTCTAAGTTCCAGTTTGCCAAAGAAACCCCTCTGGGTTCAGTGGCGTTATTTGCCCCAGTATGGGGTCTGAGCAGCTTTCTGCTGTAATTGTTGATCCACCCTGCCCTGTATCTGTTTGTGAGAGTGGAACCCCTGGATACGAACATACATACAAACATACGAATTAGAAGCAGTAGGCCATTCGGTTCCTTGAGCCTGTTGCATCATTTGATAAGATCACGTCTGATCTGGTTGTGGTCTCAACTCCACCTTCCTGTCTGCCCGCCCCGCATCACTTGACTCCCTTGCATATCAAAAATCTACCGAACTCAGGTTTGAATATATTCAATGCCCCGGCTTCGAATGGTCTTAGAGGAAGTGGCTAACAACCCTCCAGAAGAAAAAAATTCTCTTCATCTCCATCCTAAATGGGAGACCCCTTATTCTTAAACTGTGTCCCCTAGTTCTGGTCTCACTCATAAGTGGAAACATCCTCCCAGCATCTACCCTGTTAAGTCACCTGAGGATAAGATCGCTTCTCATTCTTCTAAACGCCAGTGGGTATAGGCCCAGCCTGTTCAACCTTGACAATAGACAATAGACCCCCAATTGTGACCTGAATTATATCTTACACATGTAAATGGTCTCAAGCAGCTTGATATTAATGGGGAGGCAGAGAAGGAGTGGGAGGATGGGGGCAGTTTTGCAATTGGGATAAAACGAATTTAACAGAAGGATCTGATTACTAATTTTGGAGTCCATTTTCTGAGCACAGCCAGCCAGATTGATCAATACCAGGCCACAGGCAGGGAGTGGAGAGAGTGGAAGGAGAGATCAGAGAGGGGAAGGTACATCAATGGCCAAAGGGATTGGAGGTGGAGGGGTGAAGATTATGGGGACTTGAGGAGGGCATGAAGGAGTATTGGAATTGCAGGGTAGGGGATGTCTGATCATTGGGGAGATTAGGTTTGCTTGGTGGGCCAGGGAGATGCAATCCTCCCCTTCCTGGGAGCGAGTTAGTTGCCTGGCACAGCCCTTTCCACCCCACATCCACAAAAACAGAATGTGGACGGCCTTATTGGGATTAAAACTGCCCCCACTTACTCTGCAGGTTGACCGAGCAAGCACATAGCAACAGATGTCCTGACATATGGGATTACATACATAGGATTACTTAGGATATATGGCACAGGAAGGCCATTTAACCCAACCAGTCCATGCTAGCTTTCACGCTCCACTTGAGCAAGGTTGGCAAGATGTAATGAGTGGCATGCCACAGGGATCAGTGCTGGGACCTCAACTGTTTACAATTTATATAAATGACTTGGATGAAGGCATTGAATGGGTGGTTGCCAAATTTGCTGCTGACACAAAGATAGGTAGGAAAGTAAGTTGTGAAGAGGACATACGGAGGCTACAAACAGATATAGATAGTTTAGGTGAGTGGGCAAAGATCTGCCAGGTGGAGTTTAATGTGGGAAAATGTGAAATTGTCCATTTTGCCTGGAAGAATAAAAGAGAAGCATACTATTTAACTGGCAAGAGATTGCAGAGCTCTGAGGTGCAGAGGGATCTGGGTGTCCTAGTGTACGAATCACAAAAAGCTAGTATACAAGTACAGCAAGTAATTAGGAAAGCTAATAGAATGTTATCATTTATTGCAAGGGGAATTGAATACAAAAGCAGTTGTACAGGGCATTAGTGAGACCACATTTGGAGACCTGTGTAGAGTATTGGTCACCTTATTTAAGGAAGGATGAAAATGCAATGGAAGTAGTTCAGAGAAGGTTTACCAGACTAATACCTGGCATTTGTTGGTTGTCTTATGAGGAAAGGTTGGACGGACTAGGCTTGTATCTGCTGGAGTTTAGAAGAGTAATAGGTGACTTGATTGAATCATATAAGATCCTGAGGGGTCTTGACAGGGTGGGTGTGGAGAGGATGTTTCCTCTTGTGGAAGAATCTAGCACTAGGGGGGTCACTGTTTAAAAATAAAGGGTTGATCATTTAAAACAAAGATTAGGCGAAATTTTTTCAGTCAGAGAGGGTCGTGAATCTTTGGAACTCCCATCCTGAAAAGGTGGGGGAAGCAGAGTCTTTGAATATTTTAAAGGCAGAGGTAGATAGCTTCTTGGTAAGCAAGGGGGTGATAGGTTATCGGTAGGTGAGATGCAGATTTGAGGTTATATCAGATCAACCACGATCTTATTAAATGATGGAGGAGGCTCGAGGGGCCGAATAGCCTACTCCTGCTCCTTGTTCGTATGTTCATATGAATCTATCTTCATAACCCTCTATTCCCTTCTGGCCCATATGGTTTTCTAGTTTCCCATTAAATGCATCTACACTACTCCCTTCAACCACTCCCTGTGGTAGCAATTTCCACATTCTCACCATTCGTTATGGGTAAAGAAGTTTCTTCTAAATTCCCTATTGGTGTCTATCTTATATTGATGACCTCTAGTTATGCTCTTCCCCACAAGAGGAAACACTCTCGCTGTATCTACTCTATCTAAACCTTTCATAATTTTAAAGACTTCTCATAGGTCACCACTTACCCTTCCTTTTTCAAGAGAAAAGAAATCCAGCCTGTCAAACCTTGCCTCATATGTATACCCTGCATAGAGAGTTTGAGGAACTAGGCACTAAATTAAAAAGCAGAACCTCAAAGGTAAAAATCTCTGGATTATTACCTGAGCCACATGCAAATTGGCAGAGGATACATAAAATTATAGAGTTAAATTCGTGGCTCAAACACTGGTGTGAGAGAAGTGGGTTCCAGTTCGTGGGGCACTGGCACCAGTACTGGGGAAAGTGGGGGCTGTACTGTTGGGACAGTCTACACCTGAACCGTGCTGGTACCAGTGTTCTCATGAGCCACATAACTAAGGATGTAGAGAGGGATTCAAATAAAATAATGGGGCCAAGGGATCAAATTTGGGAAGATGGGGTAAATCAAAGAGTAGAGACAAGGTAAGGGAGAAAGATATCAATGTGGGAAACGATAAACAGACCGTGACAGAAGGGACAGAGAGTACAGGGAATACAAATCTACTCTTATCTAGTCAGATAAGACCAGAGGCTACAAAAATAATAAAAGGACAATGCACGCAGCATTCAAAATGAAACAGATGAACTGATGGCACAAATAGAAATAAATAAGTGCTATCTAATAGCCATTACAGAGACATGGCTACAGGATGACATAGATTGGGACCTGATTATTGAAGGGCAAATGAAGCATTTAAGAAGGACAGGAAGCTAGGAAAAGTTGGAGGGGTGGCTCTATTAATTAATGAAGGTATTAGCACATTAGAGAGGGTTGGCCTAAGTTCAGGAAACCAGGATGTAGAAGCGGTTTGGGTAGAGACGAGAAATGATGAAGGCAAGAAGTCACTTGTGGGAGTGGTTTACAGGCCCCCTAACAGTAACCATTAAGGTAGGATGGGGTACAAAGGAAGAAATAATGGGAGCTTGTCAGAAAGGCACAGCGATAATCATGGGGGATTTTAATCTACATATAGACTGGGAAAATCAGATGGGCAAAGGTAGCCTAGATGAGGAATTCATAGAATGTTTTTGGGATAGTTTCTTAGCACAGCACGTTCTGACATCAACCAGAGAACAGGCTATACTAGACCTGAAATTGTGCGATGAGATAGGATTAATTAATGACCTCATAGTGAAGATGCCCCTAGGTAGCAGCAATCATAATATGCTTGAATTTTACATTCAATTTGAGGGAGAGATGATCGAGTCCAAGACTAATATTTTAAACTTAAATAAGGGCAATTATGAGAGCATGAAAGCACAGCAAGCTAAAGTGAACTGGCAATTTAGGTTAAAGGATAGATTAATAGAGATGCCGTGGCAGACATTTAAGGTCCGATAAATTCCAAGGAGAGGACCCATCATCCATGGTTAAAAAAACAATTAGAGATAGTATCAAACTTAAAGAAAAAGCATATAATTGTGCAAAGATGGGTGGCAGGTCAGAAGATTAGACAGAATATCAAAACAGCAAAGAATGACTAAAAGATTGATAAGGAGGGATAAATTAGAGTATTAGAGAAAGCTAGCTAGAAATATGAAGACAGTAAGAGTTTCTACAGATATTTTAAAAAGAAGAGAGTTAACAAAGTGAGTGTTAGTCCTATAGAAAGTGAGTCTGGGGAATTCAAAATGGAAAATAAAGAGATGACAGATGAAATAAACAGGTATTTTGCAACAGTCTCTACTCTAGCGGATACAAGAAACATCCCAGAAATAGTTGTAAATCAGGAAATGGAAGGGAGGGAGGAACTCGAGAAAATTACAATCACCAGGGAAGTGGCACTGAACAAATAGTTGGAGATGTGAGCCGACAAGTCCCTGGGTCCTGATGGACTTCATCCTAGGGTCTAAAAAGAAGTGTCTAGTGAGATAGTTGATGCAATGGTTTTAATTTTCCAAAATTCCCCTGATTCAGGGAAGGTTCCATTAGGTTAGCAAATAGCGAATGTAACTCCCTTATTCAAAAAGGGAGGGAGACAGAAAGCAGGAAACTACAGGCCAATTAGCTTAACGTCTGTGAGAAGGAAAATGTTGGAAGCTATGATTAAGGACGTTATATGGAAAAGCTCAGGGTAATCAGGCAGAGTCAACATGGTTTTGTGAAAGGGAAATCATGTTTAATCAATTTATTGGAGTTCTTTGAAGATGTAACATATGCTGTGGATAAAGGGGAACTAGGGGATGTACTGTATTTAGATTTCCAGAAGCCATTTGATAAGGTGCCACATCAAAGGTTATTGCTCATGGTTTAGGGGGTAACATATTGGCATGGAAAAAAGATTGGCTAGCTAACAGAAAACAAAGTGTAGGCATAAATTGGTCTTTTTCTGGCTGGCAAGATATAATGAGTGGTGTGCCACGGGGGTCAGTGCTGAGGTCTCAAAATTTTACAATCTATATAAATTACTTGGATGAAGGGACTGAAGGTATGGTTGCTAAATTTGCTGATGGCATATCATTAGGTAGGATAGCAAGATGTGAAGAGGACACAAGGAAGCTACAAAAGGATATAGATAGGTTAGGTGAGTTGGCAAAGATCTGGCAAATGGAATATTATGTGGGATAATGTGGGATAGTCAATTTTGGCAGGAAAAATAAAAAAAGAAGCATATTATCTAAATGTGAGAGATTGCAGAGCTCTGGGATGCAGAGGGGTCTGGATGTCTTAGGGCATCAATTGCAAAAGCCTACTAAGCAGGTACAGCAAGTAATTAGGAAAGTTAATAGAATGTTATCATTTATTGCAAGGAGAATTGAATACAAAAGTAGGGAGGTTATGCTTCAGTTATATAGGGCATTGGTGAGACTTCATACAGAGTACTTTGTACAGTATTGGTCTCCTTATTTAAGGAAGGAGTATTGGAAGCTGTTCAGAGAAGGTTTACTAAACTGCTACCTGGAATGGGCAGGTTGTCTTATGAGGAAAGACTGCACAGGCCAGGCTTGTATTTGCTGGAGTTTAAAAGAGTAAGAGGCGACTTGATTGAAACATATAAGATCCTGAGGGGTCTTGATAGGGTGGATGTAGAAGCACGTTTCCTATTGTGGGATACTGTTTAAAAATAAGGGTCACCCATCAGGGGTAGGCGGGAATGTGGAGTTGAGATTACAACCAGATCAGCCATGAACGGCAAAGCAGGCTGAGTGGCCTAGTCCTGCTCCAAGTGTGTATGTTTGTATACCCACTTATTTCTGGTATCATCCTTGTAAATCTTCTTTGCACCCTCTCCAGCGGTTCAATATCCTTTTATAATATGGTGACCAGAACTGCGCGCATTAAGCAGGTTTAGCATAACTTCCCTACTTTTCAATTGTATTATAAAGCCTAGTGCTTTGTTTGCTTATTTGTAACCTTGCTAACCTGTGGCTCAACTTTTAGTGATTGATGTATTTGTACTCCGAGATCCCTTTGTTCCTCTACCCCACCTAGATTTGCACCTTCCAAGTAATATGTAGCCTCCCTATTCTTCCTAACAAACTGTACTACTTTACATTTACCTGTGTTGAACTTCATTTGTCAATTTATTTGCCCATTCTACAAGGTTATTGATGTCTTCCTGTAGTTTGTTGCATTCCTCTTCGGTGTTGACTATCCCCCTAATCTGCTGCCATCCGCAAATTTAGAAAGTGTTTTTGATTCCTAAATCCAAATTCATATTGATAAGCTGTTTTATTATGATTGGACTCACTTAAGTCAAACTGCAGGACTTACCTTCAAGATACAACATAAAATAAAGAACAATAGTGGGTCTTCAAACTTGGCTTAAACATGAAGTTATTGTGCCATTCTCTTTTGCTGTCAGACTGCGTCACATCATTGTCTTTTCCAACTATCCCTTTTACTGCTGTGTCTATCTGATTTAACACATGCTGTCCACAGCCAGGAAAGAGCAGCAACTCCCCAACATAATATTGCAAGGTACAAAGTATTAAGAGCACAGCAGTGGGCTACGCGGGCCATTAGGTTAATGCTGGTGTTTATGCTGCATTCAAGCCTCCTCCTACCCTTTTCTAACCCCATCAACATATCCTGCAATCTCTTTCTCCCTCACATGCTGATCTAGCTTCACTTTAAATGCACCTATGCTATTCACTTCAACAACCCCTTGTGGTAGCCAGTTCCACATTCTAACCACTCTCTGGCTAAAGATGTTTCTCCTGCATTCTCTATTTGACTATCTTATGTTTATGGCCTCTAGTTCTTGCCTCACCTACAAGTGGAAACATCTTCTCTATATCTACCCCATCAACTCAATTCATAATCGTAAAAACCTCTATCAGGTCACCTCTCAATCTTCTCTTTTCTAGAGAAAAGAGCCCCAGCCTGTTCAATCTTTCTTGATAGCTAAAACCTCTCAGTTCTGGGGTTTTTTTTTGTGCCTTCGTCAGTGCCTCCATATCCTGATTATAATTTGAAGGCCAGAACTGTTCAAAAATGCCAAGACCAGAATGTTAGCAATGAGCAGGATGTCGCGCCACTGGGAGTGAAAGCAGGACCAAAGCCCGCATGTGCAGGCAGGCAGGTGGCAGGACCGTGAGCGACAATTACTGGGCCGTCACTGGGACCACCTCCAATTGAGGATGAGGACCTGTGTCCCAGAGCTGCCGGTCCAATCATGTTCCAGACAGAAATCGATAGATTTCTGGATACTAATGAGATCAAGTGACACGGAGATAGCACGGGAAAGGGGCGTCGAGGTAGATGATGAGCCATGATCTGATTGAATGGCTGGTGGAGCAGGCCCGACAATCCGAATGGCCTACTCCTGCTTCTATGTTCCTATGTTACTTATGTTCCTGTGTACTCTTTAACCTCATGAATCCTAACTTTCTTTGTAGGAGTGCCTTACCTGCTTTACTGCTTCCATTTATACCTCTGGGAGTCACAGCAGTGGGAAGCTATTAATGTTCCTGGGAAATGAAAGTGGCAGCTTGGGCACAGGACTGGATATACTTAAATGTATCAGAAAATAACACAAGTGGGGCTAAGTAGGGATGGAGATGGACCAACATGTTTCAAATTTTTCACCTAATTTCGGGAGTGGTTGAAGGCAGTCTAGTTTATTCCCACTGAAACAGAAGGGTGGGTTGAGAGTAAATGAAGGTAAGTGACCTATCTCGGCTACCGGGGCAAAATTCCCAAGCACATTGCCACAGGGAGGGAGAGAAAAGCAGAATGGGAATTGTCATATGTCATCCCTGCTCACCTCCTAACAGGCAACTGTGATGGCAGGCATGGCTCAGTTGGTAGCACTCGCATCTTTGAGTCCCAAGGTTCTGGGTTTATAATCCCACTCCAGGGCTTGAGCACAAAAATCACAACTGACATGCCAGTGCAACACTGAGGGAGTGCTACACAGTTGGTGGTACAGTCTTTTGGGCGAGACTGTTTAAAGCAAGGCTCCAACTGCTCGGGTGGATGTAAGAGATGCCACAAAGACTATTTTGTGGAAGTGCCGGGGAGTTATCCCTGATGTGCTGACAAATATTTATCCCTCAGTCAACCTCACAGAAACAGATTATCTGGTAATCATCACATTGCTGTTTGTGGGAGTTTGCTGTGTGCAAATTGGTTGCCATGTTTCTTACAGTGATTACACTTCAAAAAAGTACTTCATTGGCTGTAAAGCACTTTTAGAGGTCCAGTGGTCATGAAAGGTGCTATATAAATGCAAGTTGTTCTTTTCTTTTGACAGCTAGCGAAAGGTTGAGGTGGGAAGATGGCGGTGTCCCCACCCTGCACCTTCCCGTCCTATTAAATTCCTCCCTGAGAACCGTTCTTAAAGCCTATCATTTCAGCTGACAAAGTAAACTAACTTAAAGGTTCCAAGATTATGAAAGGGATTGGCTAAATTAGTTGGGTGACAGATTAGTAGGATAAGTTACATGGAAGTGGACAATAAATATAGGTTTGAAAGAGAATTAAGTTTGTTTCTGGAAAAGGGGAAAATTGAAGGGCACAATTAATTGTTGGGCGTGTGATTGAACTACAATGGACTGCCAGGTGGTTACAACCAGCACCCCTGATCCCTCTCTGAGGCCGTGATTTGCAGTCTGGAACCATTCATTTTATGTTCCCTTCACTGTCCTCATGACTCCAAGTTTCTTCACAATAAATACTGGGTGGAATTTAATGCCCCTTGGCGAGCGTGGTAGCAGGGAGGAATTTAGTAGGACGGGAAGGTGCAGGGTGGGGACACCGCCATCATCCCACCTCAACCCAATTAAGTCCGTGGCAGGAAGGCTCGTGGACAACCTTCCCATGCCCCCCTGCTAATTGAGGCCCTCAAGTGGGTACTTAATGACCACTTAAGGGTCTCATCCTCCACTGTTATTCACCCAGCGGCAGGCAGGGGACTCACCATGCAGGGAACACACATCCCATTTGCTTGTGGGCTTCCAGAGGGGGCTCCTTGTTGAAGGGGACTCAGTATCTGATCGGAGGAACCGGCATCGGGAAGAGGGAGGCCTGCTGAGAGCTACTACCCCACCCCCAGCCCCTGCTGCCGATCCCCACTCCTTCCCCTCTCTGGCAAACCCCACCCCATGATCCTCCTCCCACTATCATTCACCTGTAAGATTGCCAAACTATGATTAAATATATTCCTGGAGGTTTCAACATGACTTGCCCCCACGATCTTGCTATTAGTCAGCCAACACATCCATCCTTGTGACATGCTGCCTTCCTACGATAATTGGAAAGCAAAAAGCCTCATTACCCAATTGGATGATGCTTACCTATCAGCCAAATAGCCTTTTTTTTTCCTATTTTCGATATTTTTATATCTGGTAAAGAGAAACATTCAAAGAAAATGACAACAAAATCAATCTTTTTTAATGCCCATGATTTTTCTCCAGGATTGCTCACAGCAGTGTCCTGGAGATTGATCTTCAATTGCCACCCTCCAATCTACTGGGACTACTCCAGACTTTATAGAATTTTGGAAGATGACAACCAATGCATCCACTATTTCCATGGCCACCTCCTTTAGTGCCCTGGGATGTAGATTATCGGGCCCTGAGGATATATCGGCTTTCAGTCCCATTAATTTCTCCAGCAGTATTGTTTTAGTCATACTAATTTCCTTCAATTCCTCCTTCTGACCAGACTCTTGGTTTCCTAGCATTTCAGGGAAGTTATTAGTGTCTTCCTCCATGAAGACAGAGCTAAAGTAATTGTTTAGCTGCTTTGCCATTTCCTTGTTCTCTATTATAAATTCTCCTGTTTCAGGCTGTAAGGGACCTACATCTGTCTTCACTTTTTTTTTCTTTTTACATACTTATGGAAGCTTGTACAGTCCATTTTTATGTTCCTTTCAAGTTTACTCTCATACTCTATTTTTCCCCTCTTATTCAATCTCTTGGTATTTTGCTGAATTCTAAACTGCTCCCAATTCTCAGGCTTGCTACCTTTTCTAGCAACTTTATATGACTCCTCTTTGAATCTAATACTATCCTTAATTTCTTTTGTTAGCCATGGTTGGGCCACTTTTCTTGTGTTTTGTGCCAGAAAGGAATGTATAACTGTTGTAATGGATATATTCGTTCCTTAAATATTAGCCATTGCCTGGCCACCATCATGTCTTTTAATGAAAACCCCCAACCTACCTTAGCTAACTCATGCCTCATACCTTCGTAGTTTCCTTTGTTTAGATTTAGGACCCTAGTTTCAGATCGGACTATTTCACTTTCCATCCTAATGAAGGATCCTATCATGTTATGGTCACTGTTCTCTAAAGGACCCCACACAAGAAGATTATTAATTAACCCATTCTCATTGCACAATACTAAATCTAGGATAGCTTGTTCTCTAGTCGATTTCTCAAAAAACCATCTCGTACACACTCCAGGAATTCATTCGCCATCGCATTATTGCTAATTTGCTTTGCCCAATCTATATGTAGATTAAAGTCACCCATGATTACTGTAGCACCCTTGTTACATGCATCTCTAATTTCCTGTTTAATGCCATCCCCTACTTTATCACTACTGTTTGGAGGCCTATAGATAACTCCCACTAATGTTTTCCACTACTGTTGCTTCTTAGCTCCACTCATTCTGATTCTACAATATCCTCTCTCACTATTGCACTGATTTCATCCTTAACTAACAACGCCACGCCATCTACTATTCCATTTTGTCTGTCCCTCCTCTATATTGAGTACCCTTGGATATTCAGTTCCCAGCCTTGGTCACCCTGCAGCCATGTCCTCGTAATCGCAATCCTATTGTACCCATTTACATCTATTTGCACAGGTCTTAACATCTCATCTGAAAGGCAGCAACTCTAAAAGTGCAGCTCTCCCTCGGCGCTGCACTGGAAGCTCAGACTAAGTTTTGTCTCAGGAATAGGAATTGAACCCACAACCTTCTGACTTTGGGAAGAGTCCTACCAACAGAGACTACGCAGCTGAACTTAGGCTAAAGCTACAGAAAGTGACCAAAAGAATCCCGAAGGGGAATTTCCAAGCTTTCAGGTCATTTGCAAAAGTAGACAGCTTAGGAGGCTTTTCTATCCGCAGTTACAAGTACTTTATCTCCAGTGTAAATAGCAGTGTGCCCAGCTCTGATCCCTGGCATCCATTCATGGTTCTTTGCCATTTTGGCACGCCTTCATTCACAACCACTTGTTACTTTCTCTGACTGAGCCAATGTTCAGTCTATCTCAGAGGTTCTATTCCGTTTATTCAGTTGTACGTCTATGGAACCCCCTCCCATTGAGGTACAGACCGGAATATTTATTATAATTTCAAGAGCCCTTTTGTGTTGGAGGGCATGTGGAGAATGGAAACCTCGCAAGATAACTCAATGCTGTTAGTGTAGCTATTTCTATCACCTGCGTACGGTACAGTCATCTTGAACTGACTGCAGCTATTATTGAGTAAATTGCAGTCAATTAGAAATGTTATAATAACAACAGGTTCTTATCCCCACACACCCGCCTCAAAGCACCAGGAGGGTTTGCTATCCAATTGCGTCAAGCACGTTGGATTGACAATTAGGCTTTGCGATGAACAGAACCTTTCATGACTGCCATTCCGTCCATCGTGCAGTTTAGGATTGGAAACTAGGTTTAAAATGTATGCCATTTGTGTCTCTACAATTGCTCTGTAATGATTTATGATTCCTTTTCAATGTAGGCATTACGGAAGATTCTGTTTGGAACAGCAGTTCAAGTTTTCAACTATGAATGGAAGAAATCCCACTTCAAATTCCGAGATCCTTATTCAGACTTGGCGTATGCACTGGAGGCAGAAAGGGTCAGTGTTAGTAAAAACTGTACTTGTCCAAGTGTGTGCCACATGCACAAACCCCTCACCACTCTTAATTACTGAGAAATCCACAGATGTTTCCTCATATGCACTCCAAGCTCTGGGGTAAACTTTCAACTTGCTGCCTGAGCATTAACTGTTATCTTGGATTGGCCACTCATTATGGAAACTCATCTGATTGTCATTTCAATTGATTCACAATGCCAGTTTTACACCCAGCTAGTTAGTTAAAAATATGTCCCTCCGTCCCCATAAGGGCAACTCCCAATTTACTTAATTCACACGAACAGCGATGGGCCATTCAGGATGTCCCTCCTGGCGGCCACCTTGCCCAGGAACACCGCAGGTCGCTCATCCAAAAACCGGAGGGGCCAAGTGCCCACCTGACCTGCCTTCCCACCTGGTGTCTCCATGCTGGCACTCTAAGCCATGGCTTCGGTGTTCACAATGCTGCAAATATGTTCTTCCCTGTACCGTTTTTAAACCATCTGCCGGGTCAGCATTGGACCCAGCGGCCTACAGGCCCCCACCCCCGCCCAGCCCTTCCCGACCATTGGGAAGACACATTTCATGCTGGGCGGGCCTTAATTGGCCAGCCAGCGTGAAATCATGGTCGGGGGCTGATCGCGTGCTGTGGCCCGTTTCCTGGCCAGTCAGGTGCTCGCCAATCGCCCGCGTCACCAAGGGTAAAATTCAAGCCTAAGTGTATGTACCCTTATCCTTTAAATGGTTCCTCTGCATCTACCCTGTCAAGTCATTGTATCATGTTAAGCACCTCGAAAGGGTCACCCTTCAGTCTTCTATACTTAAGTCCTGAAATCTAGCACAAAAATCTAGGTTGCCACTCCAGTGCAGTACTGAGGCAGTGTTGCACTGTCAGAGGTGCTGTCTTTTGGATGAAACATTAAGCCCAAACCCTATCTGCCCTCTCAAGCTGACATAAAAGGAGTTCATCTCAGATTAACCAACTTAAATTGCGCAACTATACAGACAACAAGAATAATGAATCAGTAAACTAGAAGATTTTGCAAAGACATAACATTTACCACAATAGGTAATATTTCTATTTGTAAAGAACTCTGTCACAATGAAATGCCTCAACGCGTTTCACACAATAACTTACTTTTGAAATTGAGGAAGACCAATTAAATATGATTCTTTTTCTTTTTATATTCATTCTTAGGATATGGGTGTTGCTGGTAAGGCCAGCATTTATTGCCCATCCCTAATTCCCCCTGAGAAGTTGGTAGTACCTTCACCTCGAACATCGCCAGTTAATGTGGTGAAGTTATTCCCACCATGCAGTTGGGTCGGGAGTTGTAGGATTTTGGCACTGCGACAATGAAGAGACAATCGATTTGTGTCCAAGTCGGGATGGTGTGTGACTTGGAGGGGAACCTGGAAGTGATAAACCTGGAGCCATTGTCCTTAACATACAGCACAGAAACAGGCCATTCGGCCCAACCAGTCCATGCTTGTGTTTAAGCTCCACTCAAGCCTCTTTTGTCATTTTATCATTGTAACCATCTTTTCCTTCTTCCCTCAAATGCTTGTCTAGCTTCCCTTTATCCCCCTCAATACAACTCACTTCAACCACTCCCTGCAGTAGCACATTCCCCATTCTGACCATTCTTTCAGTAAAGAGGTTTCTACTGAATTCCCTATTAAATTTCTTCTACTAGGCGGTAGAGGTTGTGGTTTTATGATACATTGTCTAAACACACCCATTTAACTATTTTATGCTCAGTGTGTCATAGCAGATTAATAGGATTGTAATAAAGAATATCAACACTATTTTGTTTTAAAAATGATTCATTCTTTTTTAAGGGTGGTACAAGGTCCATTCAGATGGCTGTGCAAGCACATGTTCTCAAGTACTTACTGTTCACCAGAAATAGTGAAGTGGAAAGCCACAACATTAAATGGTAAAACAATACTCTCACCTTGACTTATTTAGTAAACGTTTGAGAATAGTTGTGAGATGTTATTGATTGGTTTAATGAGTTTTTAGATGATTCCACCCTACCTGGGGCAAAGCCTTTGGTTAAGTCCCAAGGGAAGAACGTGAGAAGCATTGGAAAGGCTACTAACAGGCTTGCATCTGCCTTGAAGCCAGAGGGGAATACATCTTAAACAAGCTAGTTCCTTATTTACACATCTTAGAATTAACATTATCAACCCTCCAGAACTGTCCTGGAATCTCCAAGAATAGTGCCTCCCAAATGTTTACCTGGTGTGACCCTATTTTGATGCCACAGATGTCATGTGACCCTGGGTTGCAACTTTGGAGGAAACGAGAGTTGTTGAGTGGGTGGAGGGGGGAGCGGGGCAGGGTGGAAAGGAGTTGAGCGTGCCCCATCTCTACCACCCTCACACCCCCATTTCTCCCTCCTTCACTCCCATCCCCTCCCCTTCCTCCCCTCATCTCCCCCTCCTTCATCCCCCATCCCGCCTCCTTCAGCCCCCATCTCCCCCTCAGTCGCCCCATCTTCCCATCCTTCACCCCCACATCATCCCATCCTTCACCCCCTCCATCTAAATATACAAACATACGAACATACGAAATCGGAGCAGAAGTAGGCCATTCAGCCCTTCGTGCCTCCTCCACCATTCAATAAGATCATGGCTGGTCTGTTTGTGTTTTGAGTTCTACATTCCCATTTATCCCAGACAACCTTTGATTCCCTTGCCTAACAAGAATCTATCTACCTCAGCCCTAAAAATATTCAGTGACCCCACTTCCACCGCCTTCTGAGGCAGAGAATTCCAAAGTCGCACAACCCTCTGAAAGAAAAGTTTCTCCTCATCTCTGTCCTATAAGGGTGACCACTTAATTTTAAAATAGTGCGTCCTAGTTCTGGACTCCCCCACAAGAGGAAACATGTCAATTTCCATGTCCATCTTGTCAAGACCATTCAGGACCTTATATACTTCAATTAAGTCACCCCTCACTCTTCTAAACTCCAGCGGAAAGAAGCCCAGCTTGACCAGCCTTTCCTCATAAGACAATCCGTTCATTCCAGGCATCAATCTAGTAAACCTCCTCTGAACTGCCGCCAATGCATTTACATCCTTCTTTAAATAAGGAGACAAAAACTGCACACTGTATTTGAGAAGCCATCTCACCAATGCCCTGTATAACTGAAGCATAGCATCCTTACTTCTATGTTCAATTCCTCTCGTAATAAAGAATAACATTTCGTTAGCCTTCTTGATTGCTTGCTGTACCTGCATACTAACTTTTTGTGACTCATGCACAAGAACAATGTACCTAGATCCCTCTGCATCTCTGAATTCTGCAGTCATTGTCCGTTTAAGTAATAATCTGCTCTTTTATTCTTCCTGCCAAAGTGAACAACTTCACATTTTCCTATAATACATTCCATCTATCAGATTAATGCCCACTCATTCAACTTAAATGTACCTGTCTGCAAATTCCTCATGTCTTCCTCATAACATACTTTCCTACCTATCTTTGTGTCGTCTGCAAATTTAGCTACCTTACCTTCATTCCTCTCATCTAAGTCATTTATGTAAATTGTTTTAAGTTGAGGCCGCAGCACAGACCCCTGCGGGGCCCCACTAGTCACATCCTGCCAAGTAGACAAAGACCCATTTATGCATACTCTCTGTTTTGTGCCAGCCAGCCAATCCTCTAACCAGGCTAATATGTTATCCCCTATGCCATGAGTTTTTATTTTCTGAATTGGGAGCAGGAATAGGCCACTCAGCCCCTCGTGCCTGTTCTGCCATTCAATAAGATCATGGCTGGCCTGATTTTAACCTGGTATTCCTGCCTATCCCTGATAACCTTTCACCCCACTGCTTATTAAGAATCTATCTACATCCGTCACACCATATTTACATCATTCACCCCCATACCCCTCCTCTTTCACCTCCATAAATTCTTCTTCACCCCCATCTCCCCTCTTACACCCCTCATTTCCCCTTCCTTCACCCCCATCCCCTCCTCTTAACCCCTATCTGCCCCTACTTCACCCACCATCTCCTTTCCTTCACCCCCATCTACCCTCCTTCACACCCCATCTCCCCCTCCATCACCCCCTATCCCCACTCCTACCCCCCCCATTCCTACTCCTACATCCCCCACCTACCCTTCCTTCACCTCCCAACTCCCCCTCTTCACCCATCTCCCCCCTTCACCCCATCCCTCCCTCCTTCATCCCATCTCCCCCTCCTTCACCCCCATTCTCCCCCTTCTTCATTCCCCATCACCCCCTCCTTCAGCCTCCCAACTCCCACTCCATCACCTCCCCATCCCCCCTCCTTCACTCCCATCTCCCCTTCCTTCATCCCCATTTCCCCATCCTTTACCCTCCATCTCCCGCTCCATCACTTCCCCATCTCCCCCTCCTTCACCCCCCACAACTTGCAACTTGGACCAAGAATTAAAGATTAATCATTTGGACACTATTGTGAGCAACACAGGAAAAACCATAGCAGTGAATGTTTCCTTTTCTTAATTTTCTTTGATCACTTTGGTTTATTGGTTGTAAAAATATTGCAGATGCGAAAAAGGTGTTTTAAGGGGCGGGGCAGTTGGAGGTCGGAGGTCATGTGATGAAACCTCGAGGAACGCGTTCAACCAAAGTTGGCCACCAGGTTAGAATTAGAGCAGGAGATAGTTGGATGAATCTTGAGCCTGCAGGGAGAGGAAGAAGGTGCCTCCATGTTGAGGTGCCCTCAAATGCCAGGATAAGTTTCATTTTAATGTGTCGAGGGCAGGCAGGCCCTAATTTGTCCAGCATCATTTCAAAGCCAGGAGGGAGTGGCCTTTGCCAAGGCGGGGCCCTCCATGGGCCATGGAGGGCCTTAAGGAAGGCACCCGTCCCTTCCCCCCAACACCACTCCCCCCCCCCCCCCCCACCCCCACCCCCCACCTCCCCCTACTCTCTTACATAACCCTCCCCCCGGGAACCTACTCAGTCTGCCGGTTTCCCCACGCAGCAGTGGCCCCTCCTGACTGGGGAGAAAGTGGCTGTTAATTGGCCAATAAATTGGTTTAATTGGTCGCCCATCTCTGATTGGTGACTGACCACACTGCTGAGGTTCCTGCCATCAAGAGTATCCCATGACTGTGAGAAATTATTGGACTTTCCTCCTGACCCCTTCCGCCAGCATGTTCTGAGGCCTCCCATCTTCCAGCCCATCTCCAGAGGGCTGGTAAGATCCACCCCAGTGTAGGTAACATCAGGCCAGATAGTGATTGGCCTTATCTGTATTGGAGATGCTAAAGCATCCACATAGCGGTAAGCCCTCAGTTGCCATCCACCATTTGGCTCTGAAGTTGGTCACGGATGGAAAGAATCTACAACCGGTGCCTCACATTTTCTGCATTCTCTTGCAGCCTGCTTGGAGTGAGCCATAAGGAGCAAGAAAATGCATTGGCAGCAGCGCTTTCTGACATTCTGTGGATAGCAGGGGAAGGAGTTAAGAGCTTTGTTTGTTTGGTGACCACTGACTGTTACTTCGCTCCTACAATTGACTACAAAATGGACAGCTACACAGAAAGAGTAAGACCCATTCCCACACCTACACGACAATTGTGAAGTTGAAACGTTATTTTATTTGAATTGTGTATAATTTATATATTGTAAATTTTGCAAAGTTTCCTATTCTTTAAATGAGATACCAAATCCAAGATCCAGTTTTCCTGTTTGGGTGGCCATTAGGCCTGAGTAGCACTGTCGAAGGAGTGTAAGGAATTATCTCCCTTAGCTCTGCATCAAAGATCACTCCCATTGCAACCTGTTTTGCCCGATGATAGGAATATTACTTTACATGCACAATATCTGGTATACAACACAGTTAAACAATTGTTCCTATATTTATTGTAGCATTGCCTAGGGATCTTGTTTAACTCATTCACAGATGTGAACATCACTAGCAAGGTCAACATTTATTACATATCTTTAATTGCCCTTGAGAAGATGGCGGTCAGCCATCTTCTTGAACCACTGCAGTCCGTGTGGTAGATCCACAGTTCTGCTTGGGAGGGAGTTCCAGGATTTTAGCCCAGCAACAGTGAAGAAATGGAGATATATTTCCAAGTCAGGATGATTTGTGATTTGGAGGGGAACTTGCAGGCGGTGATGTTCCCATGCGTCTGTTGCCCTTTGATCTTCTAGGTATTAAAGGTTGCAAGTTTGGAAGGTGCTGTCAAAGGACCCTTGCGGGTTGCTGCAGTGTATCTTGTAAATGGTGCACACCCGAGCCACAATGTGCAATTTTACTAAAATAAATATACTTATATACCATATATTTAGTGTAGTGTTGCCTAGGGGTTGGACACTTGTTTCTCTGTTTAGCTGGATGCAAAACCCTTTCATGATCTTTTAATGAGCAGAAGGGAAAACACTGTCAGGACATATGTTGGCCATAAAATTTGAAAGAAGTTTATTAAAAGTAACAGATAACCAGTAACAAGAGACAGTGCAGCAGCTTGTAATTTTTTTTATTTGAACTACATTGTTTGTTCGTATATATATACATAAACTATAGGGCACTTCGCTTCTTATAAGCTTAAATAACTCTCAGCTACCAATTAGAGAATCTTGAGACACATCCTGCAATTGGGTTACAGTATAGCAATGCAGAATAAAACTGACAAACTAGGAGCACAGCGACTGATATTTACCTCTCAAACCATTAAAAGTTAAACAATTGGGCTACAGGAAGACAATAGCTCTGTCCCGTAGATGAATCAATTTTAATCAAATTAACGTGATAGTTGCAGAAACACTGCCCACACCACCACTACCCATGCCCACAACTGGCGCAAGACCCCAGGGTATTTGCATGTGTTGCCTATAGCGCCTTACTTTGATAGATTTCAGGACAAAGAATGAAGTATGGCTTAAGCTGTTTCTGACTGTTCTGCAATCAAAATGTATTTGAACTAGAATAGTATCTGGGAAGTCATGGTTTGCTTATCAGACTGTAATGTGTATCCTCTTTAATCTCTGAAAAGCAAGATGGCAGTGGTGCGTTACAGATCACTCAGGGAGTTGAGTTGCCGTGGCAACAAGCACTTTTACAAGCATGTTGTAGCCTGGAGCTATGGATAGTGATGGTAGAAGTTCCAATGTTCTTTCCATCATATGGCTGATTAGGAATCTCCCCGACTCTTACCGCCTGTCCTTGGGAATGTGTCAGAATGATTTGCAAGTTGATATTCAACCTGTTAGGCCATGTTATGAACATACCTTCCTTGGCCATCAAGTCCTGGGGTGGAACTCAATCTGAGAGCTTCTGGCTCAGAGGCAGGGATGCTACCCACCGCGGCACAAAACCAAAAAGCCAGATGGCAGTAACCAAATTTAAAGTGACCAGGCGCATCTTTTAAATATTAAAAATATAACAGCTTTCTTATGATTTGACTTGTGAAAGATCTCCCATTCACTAAGCTGCAGTGTTATGTGAGTGAAACGTGGTATGATTGAACTAAGCCGAACACTCAAGAGGATAAATTCACAGGACAATAGAGCTGTGATTAGGTTTCAGGCAAGGTTTCTTAGCTTTCTGGAATCTATTAACGATTGTAATGGACAGAGATGAGAGAGAGACTGGAATCCCAATACCCTTCCCTTACAGTCCGTAATCAGTGTGTTTTTTTGAAAAGGAAGATGTGTATGCTTCTTAACCCCTGAGTGTGTGATCAAGTGGAGAAACCAGCAGCAAGCTTTTGTGGGTTTAAATAAAGAGGATTGTTTATTCACGCATTCGCTCTGAAAGTCGAAACGCTACATCACTCAAACACATACATGTACGAAAGATACAGTTCAAGAAGATAGTGCACTTTTACCAATTACAAACAAAGAAACAGCTTGTAAGTCATGTGTTGGCTTGTCTTAAGAAGAAGCATGTTGCAGGCCCATTGAGGAAGACATTTTCACTCCTGAAGTGATAGGCTAGGTGGATTCAAATAGCCGGATATAGGGTAGATGTAGGGCAGTGTGAGAGATAGTTCCCGTGAAAGTAAGATGCTCAGGCTGATTAAGGGAATAGTTGATACCACTTGAAAAGAGTCCCCTTGATTACAGACCCCATTTCTTCAGGGTTCTTACTGACCTCTTGACAAAGTTTCTAGGGACTACAGCAGAGCCATTGTGAGAGTCTACTCCCAGATGTTTCTGAAAACTTACCCTAAATCTCTGATGGGAAATCGTAATCAGTCAGATCTCTTTGGAGTGGCCTATGCTGCTGCCTCACATTGTTCTCATTTTTCTTTAGCTCCAGCTCTTCAAATTCACAGAAAAGGAAAAACTGCAGAATTTCATTTCTGAACATATCTACTGTGTAAGTACTGAAACGGGCACTTAATTGCTGTTAGAAAATGAAACTATGCAGTGGTATATTAGTTCAGTTTAATGCAAGAACGAGACTTTAGAAGGGTTGCTACAATTAGATGGAAGCCATTGAATGTCTACAAATTGTATTTCTATAGCGTCCTTAATGTAGCAAGACATCCCAAGGCGCTTCCCAGGAGTATAATCAAACAAGTCTGACACTGAGCCAGTTAAGTTGATGTTAGGAGAGGTGGCCAAAAGTTTAGTAAAGATTTAGGTTGTAAAGAGCATCTTAGAGGAAGAGAGAGAGAGATAGAGAGGTGGAGAAGTTTAGGGAGGGAATTCCAGAGCTTGGGGCTGAGGTAGCTAAAGGCTCTGCAACCAAAAGTGGAGCATTTAAAATCGAGGACACGCAA
Organism: Cetorhinus maximus; assembly: GCF_964194155.1. NCBI lineage: Eukaryota > Metazoa > Chordata > Chondrichthyes > Lamniformes > Cetorhinidae > Cetorhinus > Cetorhinus maximus. The sequence continues at coordinate 83,995,631 of NC_135897.1, read as the reverse complement.
GAGGTTAGAATTTGGAGCTGCACAAAGATCTCGGGAGGCTGTGGGGCTTGGGGAGAGGTGAGGCCATGGAAACAAGGGTGAGAATTTTAAATTCGAGACATTGCTTAGCTGGGGGCCAATGCAGTTCAGCAACGCAACTCTGGAGAAGCGATGGAATAAAAAGGGAACTTTGATGTTTTAGCGGGCAGCATTTTCAGAAGTGAAAAAATAAAGCTGTTGAGGTCACATTTAAATGACAGTTAAAGCAGCAACAGATGTTAACAAAAAGTTAATAAAACTACTTCGCCTGTGATGAAGTCAGTGGACAAGAAAGGATTTTACAAAATTATAATTCTGTTTATGTCATCAGGTTTTATAAAATGTATTATTATTGTTCACAATAATGCCTGGTGCCACATCTCTGATCCTTAGACGAGCACATGCTGCATCTACCCTGTTGTAACTGGGGTGCTGTGCTGTCACCCCTCTTTCTCTCTCTGACAAGTAAGAGGATTTAGAAAAGTAAGAGTAATAAAAATAGCATGATGAAAGAAAGAAAAACTTGCATTTATATTGCGCCTCTCAACACCACTGGACAACCCAAAGTGTTTTTGAGGCTATGATGTACTTTTGCAGTGTAGCGACTGTTGTAATGCAGGAAATGCAGCCGTCAGTTTTTGCACAGCAAGCTCCCACAAACAGCAAAGCAATAATAGCCAGATAATCTGTTTTCGTGATATTGATTGAGGGATAAATATTGGCCAGGACACTGGTGTTAATGCCTCTGCTCTTCTTGGGACTTGAACACACAACGTTTTGACTCAGGCAACAGTGCTACCAAATGAGCCACAGATTCATGCTTCCTTAGCACAAGGAAAAGAGTTCTGACAAAGCCATGTAGAGTCCAAAGTTTCTACAACACTGTTAGTTCTGTAACGTTTGTTCCTCCATTTACAAAATGCCTGACCTCTAACTGGTAACCACCCACGGGTGTCGTATTTGAAACCAAGAAACCATTAATATTAATATTAATGAAGTGAATGTACTATTGCCAAGTTTGCGGATGACACAGAAATAGGTGGGAAGGCAAGTGGTGAGGATGAAACAAGAGTCTACAAAGGAATATAGACAGGTTAAGTGAGTGGGCAAAAACTTGGCAGATGGAATATAATGTGGGAAAATGTGAGGTTACGCACTTTGGCGGGAAGAATAGAGGAGCTGAATATTATTTAAATGGAGAAAGACTACAGAAAGCTGCAACACAGAGAGATTTGGGTGTCCTCGTGCATGAAATCACAAAAAGCTGGCATATAAATTCAGCAGGTAATAGTAAAGCAAATGGAATGTTGGCCTTTGTTTCAAAGGGAATGGAGTATAAAAATGGTGAAGTCTTGCTAAACACACCTAGAATACTGTGAACAGTTTTGGTCCCCTTATCTAAGGAATGATATATTGGCTTTGGAGGCAGTCCAGAGAAGGCTCACTAGGTTGACTCCAGATATGGAGGGATTTTCTTATGAGGGTAGGTTGAGTAGGTTGGACCTGTACTCATTGGAGTTTAGAAGAATGAGAGGTGACCTTATTGAAACATATATGATTCTTAGGGGGCTTGATAGGGTAGATGCTGAGAGGTTGCTTCCCCTTGTGGGAGAGTCTAGGACCAGAGGGCATAATCTCAGAGTAAGGGAGCTGTCCATTTAAGACAGAGATTAGGAGGAATTTCTTCTCTCAGAGGGTAGTGAATCTGAGGAATTCTTTACCACAGAGGGCTGTGGAGTCTGGGTTGTTAAGTATATTCAAGGCTGAGATAGACAGATTTTTAATCAGTAAGGAAATCAAGGGTTATGGGGAAAAGGCAGGAAAGTGGATTTGAGGATTATCAGGTCAGCCATGATCTCATTGAATGGCAGAGTAGACTTGAGCAGACTTGATGGCTATTTCTGCTCCTATATCTTCTGGTCTATGGTCTAAACTCAGCATTGATGGAATTGTCAGTGCAGATTTATTTTTAATTCATTCCTTCTTGGGATATGGAGGTCGCTGGGAGGTCAGCTTTGATTACCTGTTCAAATTGCCCTTGAGGAAGTGAGGGTGCGCCTTCTTCTTGAACCACTGCAGTCAGCATGGTGAAAAAGCTCCCACAGGGATGTTCCAGGATTTCTGTCCCAGTGACGACGAAGGAACAGTTGAATTTGTATCGCATTCTTCTGATTCGGCATTTCTGAGGGTAGGACAGGACAGAAATGGAAGGTCTACAGAACCAGGTCAAGGAAGCTAATGTAAACTGTGATTTGCTAATTATTAACTCTTTGTGGCACCATCGCTGCAAATACTTAAAGTCATTAATCTTCACTGTGCAGTAAGGTGGAGTGCAATATTTATTGGTTGAATGCTGTTAGCAAAGAAAGAACAAACCAAAGGTGGATCTAAGTTGTCCTTAAAGCTCAAAGTGTAATCTCATGAGATAATGTAATTTAATGTTCATTCCATATTTATGAACTGCTCATTAAGGTTTTAGCTGTGGATTGCACTCTCACCTCTGAGTCAGGAGATTGTGGGTTTAAATTCCATCCCAGAGATTTGAGCATAAAATCTAGGCTGAAACTCCGGCGCTGTACACTGACAGAGTGCTGGAGCATTGCAGGTTTTCTCTTTTGTATATAACACTAAACCGAGTCTCTGCCTGCCCTCCAGGCATAAAGATCCCACACCATTATTTTAAAGAAGGGAAAGAAAGTTCTCCTCATTGCCTCATTTATCCCTCGACCAACATCCCAACAACCGCAATAACAGATTATGGTCACCATGACATTGCTGTTTGTTGGAGCTTGTTGTGCGCAAATTGGCTGCTTTGTTTTCTACCTTATGACAGTGACTACGATTCAAATAAAATACATAATTGCTTGTAAAGCGCTTTGGGATTGTGAAACAAGTAGTATAAATGAGATCTGAGCCATTCGGTGTATCCAGTATTTTTTTAGAAGTTGAAATCCAGGTTGTAAAATATGAGTAGCAAAGCCAGGTAATGGGCTCCTAGATTCCTAGTTTGTTACTTTAAGAGGCAGCATTCCACTTAAAATCCATTTAAACCTCAGTTAAAATAGCAGGCAAAGGAATTCTATATGAACACATCAAAACATTTGCTACCACGCAGCCTGATTTCAAGACAGGTGCAACAGCATTATTATATTCCGCTTGTATGAAACTGTGGTGTTAATTAATAAACACTCTAAACTTCCATTTCCTCTCTAATCAGTTTAAAGGTGAAGGAAGTCATGCGGTCATTCTATTCCTGTACAGTTTACTCTTGTCAAGGACTCTGGAAAGGTAAGAGAGTTGAGGAGCTGATACTAGTGTGGGATCTAAATCTTTCGAAAGTACGATACCGTTTCTGCAGAAAAGTTTGGGAGCGTTTAATTTATCAGGAGTTGCACAGGAGATCATTGCAAGCTAAGAATTGTTCACGGAGAGAAGAGAAAACCTGATGTACAATAGCAATTTAATGTGCAGTACGAGTTAAATGTGTAAAATGATGGGTGGAATCTTCCGGGCCCACCTGCAACGGGAAGCTTGGCCAGCGGGGGAACTTAATTTGGTGTGAGGCCAAAAATCAGCTCCCTGATGACGGGATGAACATTTGCAATCCCGTTCTCGGGAGTTTAAAGGCGGGTTGAGTTTCCCAACAAACGATGCCGCAAAGCTATGCATTAGCGAGTCATGCACGCTCATTAAAAGGCCAGCTCGCCAAAATTAATTTCCCTCTCCAAATTAAATTCCCTGCCAGTGAGAAATTAGAACATTCACATTTACGACCGCATATAAGTGGTGTGCACCTGGTGAGGTAGGCTTCTTCCAAGATTAACGGTGAGTTTTCGCTGTATTGCCCTCTTTGGGGAGCATCTGTAAATGCCAGCCTATGCTTGAGACCAGGCGGTGGCAATGCAAGTTGCATGGAGGATGACCAAGGGAGGATGTAAGTTTTTCAGAGGGTGTTTAACTTCCAAATCCACTCACTCAATATTAATTTGTTCTTTTGAGGCTTTAACCACTCAGGCAATAGGAGAGAATCCAGTGATGTAACTCAGGAACATTTATGAAGCAACAAAAGTAATACTTAACAAACAAGGCAGTGACTTTACTGGCTTAACACAATTCTTGATGCCCGTTTCGGCCTAGGACACATGCTTTTTTCCCTCTCTCTCTCTCACGAGTTCTATGGTCTTCTGCACCCAGCTTAAAAGCAATCTTCAGTTCAGTCTTCAAACTCAGTGCACCTGATAGCTCAAAGTTGGTGCTTTTTAACTCTTTCCAAACTATAATCCATGTGCATAATTAGTCTTGTTTTTTGGATTCTGAATGGCTCAGTCAGTGCATGATCAATCTCTGATTGGTTTGGGTGGTGCATTGTGAGTTTCTGATTGGTTTAGGGGGTGCAAGATAAGTTTCTGGTTGGTTTAGGTGATACATGATCATCTATTATGTTAATTACTCATAAGACCATCTCCCTCATTACAGCCTTCCCTGTTGTCTTATTACATTTTGTGACTTCCCACTAGTATAACAGGCCTTAAAGTAGTTTTGGTGTCTGCTTGTAGTTTTAGTGTTTGCTTATTTGAGATATGAGAGTATGGTATCTAGCACTACTGATTAACATTTAGACTCATCAACCCAAATGTTTAATTGATGTCTAGGTGTCTCATAGAATTATTATCTATCTGCCTGTGCTTGGTATAAGTTAATTAAAATATGTAAAAGAGTACAGAGTGGTGTATAGCCTTACAGAGATTACAAAGTTACAGATGTTACATAATGTCAACATAAGTACATATAAAACTCAGTGCATAGAGATGACTGGTGTGTCAAACTTAAGGTAACAGGATACAGATACAAGATACAGCCTAATACATTAAGCGTTCATAAAAAATAAAAGTCACAAGAACTACATAGCTACGAAAACTGATTACAGAAATTAACTCTAAGCTTACAGAGCCAAAGATGGCTACATATTTACAATACTACAAGTTATTGGGCCTAAGCCTAGTCCTGGAACCTTGCAGCTGTTTTACTTGCAACATGGGGAGATGGTGGCATAGTGGTATTATCACTGGACAAGTATTCCTGAAACTAAGGGTAATGCTCTGAGGACCTGGGTTCAAACCCCAAGATGGCAGATTTGAATCTAATAAAAATCTGGATAACCATGAAACTATTGCCATTATCATTAAAAACCCATCTAGTTCATTAATGTGTTTAGGGAAGGAAATCTGCCATCCTTACCTTCATGTGACTCCAGACCTGCTGACTCTTAAATGCCCAATGAACAAGGGCAGTTAGGGATGGCAAATAACTGCTGGCCTAGCCAGTGATGCCCATGTTTGAAGTACCATGACACAGAGTTTTAGAACTAAGGGTTCATCCTCATAAGATTCCAGATGCTTTGGAGCCATGCATTGATTGGGAGCAGTGGAAGAAGAAAAAATTATATTTAAGTTACCCTATTTGCCCTTTTATACTTCGGAGTTTTTCTTTAACCCTTCCCCTCTCCCTGTAAGATGCATCAGGTCTCTACTAAGTGCTTCCCTCATAAGATTTATGAAGTAATGAATGATAGCACAGCTCATTGCAGCATTAACTGTGTCCCAGTCTCAACACACCCTATTGTTCTGATGCATTTCTGTCAATTTCTCAAAAGTGAAAGCTGCATGTGAATCTGTTTGACTTGCTTTGAAGGGGTTTTGGGGTTATTTCTGATGTATTGTCCTTTCTTACAGGCTCCATAACGATATGGACAACACAACCCCTCATCTCTTGCAGTTAAGCCTGGGAAATTTCATTTGCAGACAAGTAAATATTAATATCTTAAACTACATGTTGCTTAAAGTGAAAAATCTGGTGGGGGTCACCATCCTGACTCGCACCAAGTCCTGTTTATCCATCATCTCTGTGCTCACTTACCAATATTGGCTCGATAGTCTGGCAACATTTCAGCTTTAAAACTCTCAACCTTGTGTTCAAATTCCTCCCTGTGGTCTCACCCTTCCCCACCTCTGTAACCTCCATCAGCCTTACAACACTCTGAGAACTCTGCTCTCCTCCATTTCTGACCCCTTGCACATACCTGAATTCCATCGCTACACCATTGGCAGCCGTGCCTTCAACTGCCTAGGCGATTAGTTCTGGAATTCCTTCCTGAAAACTCTCCACCTCTCCATCTCTTTTTCTTACTTTCAGACACTCCATAAAGCCTACCTCTTTGACTTGTCCTAAAAACTACTTATGTCAAATTTTGTTTGACAACACTCCTGTAAGGCACCTTGGGGCATTTTACAATGTTAAGAGCTGTACAAACGCAAGCCATTGTTCTTCTGGTTGGTGGTTGTAATGGCAGCAGAGGTGCAACAATTGACCATGAGCACTCCAGAGCTGGAGGGAGGACAAATTACCCAGGGGCTCCTTATCCTGAACTTCATCCAATTGTTAGAATAACTGTGGTGTTATCAACGGTTGAATAGCTTGTTGACAACAATTTTCTACGTCCAGGCATCACGAATACCTTCTTGGGTGAGATACCTGAGGGTGCCTGGCACCCACATAACAATATCCAAGAAGAAGTGAACACTTTCAGGACTGAGAGGGGGAGAAAGTTTGAATTGGAAAAGTTGACATCTAGATAAGTGCTGGTGTGTTGCAAGTCACTCAGGGAGTCCATGTTGCTGTGGCATCATGCACTTTATACATGCATGTTATTGTCTGGAGCTATGGATAGTGACGGTAGAGGCTCCAACCTTCTTTCCATCACATGGCTGAGCAGGAATCTCTCCCACTCTTACCGCCAGTCATTGGTGTGTGTTGGTTAATACTCAACCTGTTTGACTGCACTATGAATACACCTTCCATGGCCATCATGTCCTGGGGTGAGACTCAAACCCAGGGCTTCCAGCTCAGAGGTAGGGACACTACCCATTGTGCCACAAGAGCTCCAAAAGCTAGATTAGCAGTGTCCAAAATTTCACCTATGAGTGTCTTTACATCCAACCCCCATCTAATACTTCTCAAATGAAATGCACAATGTCACTTTACAAGTAGGATTGCAGTTTGGAGTTGAAATTCACCATAATACATATTAGCTTTTTGTACATTATTGAGATGAAACTCAAACTAGATAACTGTTTCTGTTGCAGCCCCTCAAACTCCTGAGTCATTGCAGGATGAGGAAAGGCTGCTCCCTGATTGGCAGACATAGGCCAATCAGGAAGTAGCTTTTTGGCAACCAGTGGTCCTCCAACCCAGGGAGTTTAAAGAGCTGAGGCTGAATCTTACCAGTTGTTTGAGTTTTGAGACGGGGGAAGGATAGGAAAAGTGAAGGAGAGGCCTGAGGATGATGGGAAGATGGGATGGGGGTGTGGGGTTTGATTTCTCGTGTTTTGCAGATTAGAACATTTGCACATGTGGCTCATATGTTTTTGGCTGTAGAGTGTTCTGGATTGTTATTTGTATGGAAGTGGTGATTTTCGTGTGCGCAGCATCGCATTACTGTGCATGTGGCCTTGCAATTTTTGAATTTTTGCATTTAAATTTTTTTGCATGGAGTGGTTTGGATTTCCTGGCCTGAATCTTCTGGTCAGTGTGTGGGGACGGGCCTGCATGTATAATGACGCGCGGTGATGTCGGGTGTGCATCCCAACATCACCATTCATCATTCCAATCCACAGTTCGGCAGGCATGCAGCGGAGTCGGCTGTGCACCTGCTGACCTGTCAAAGGCCTATTAAGGCCATTAATTAACTAATTAAACTGATTCTCAGGGCTGTCCATCCAACCTTAAGGTCGGCGGAGGAGCAGGCGAAGAGCCCAGGCGGCCTTTGCATTTTTCATGGAACTTCATCCATGGGTGGGATGAGGTTTCATGAAGGTTTTATAACCTTAATAAAAATTTAAATAAAATTCATAGACATGTCACAGCTCATGTGACACTGTCACATGAGGGGACATGTCCGAATAATTTTTTCAAATTTTTTTTCAGGTTTTCACAATGAAATTAAACTCCCTGAGGTGGCTCCGTGCCTCAGGGACATTTCTGCAAAGAGCGCAGGCCCTGACTCTCCCTCCTCCCCCTGCCCGCACAGATAGCGCTGAGCGCTTCCCAGTGGGCCTTAGTTGAACCGCCCACATAAAATGGTGGCGCACAGCCAACCGCAGGTAGCGATAGGCTGTGCGTCCGACCGTGCCCACTCCCACCCAGCCCGCACGACGGGGAGAAATTTCTTCCCCCTGTGTTTTGGGGCGTGCGTTTCTGCAAAATCAGCTGGCCTACTCATTGAGTTTGACATAAAGGTCAAGTCTTCAGCTCCAAAAGTTTGGACATTCCTGCTTTAGGATACTGAGTGGGATAGTGTGTCAGAGACTGAAGACTGTCTACCTCTCGATTCTAAACTCATATTTAGCCAAGGCAGTAAAGGTAATAGTGTCCTATTGGTCCAGGTTCTAACTGAAATTAGTTTGGCCAGTCACCATCAACAGTATAAGACATGCCTCATACCAAAGGAAAATTCTTCGGAATGATCATTTCGAAAGGCCTGTCTGAAATGCAGATGTCACGCTGATGAAATTGGGGGTAAAATTGAAATATAACGTGCTGTGATTCTTCACTGAAGATCTCTCACGATGCTTTTACAGTTATGGGGCAACCAAGGGAAAGAAAGAAGGAAGAGAAAAGAAAAACTTTTATTAGCATAACACCTGCTGTGGCCTCAGGTCATCCCTAGGCGCTTTACAGCCAATAAAGTACTTTTGAAGTCTAGTCACTTGTAACGATGCAGTCAATCAGCAAGATCCCACATGAAGCCATGAAATAATGACCAGATAATTTGCTTTTATTGATGCTGTTTAAGGCAGACCTCCCCTACTCTTCTTCAAAACACTGCATTGGAGTTTTTTTTATTGCTACCTGGGAGAGTAGATGGGACCTTGGTTTAACATCTCCTGTGTGAGACAGTACCTCTGCCAGTGCAGCACCCCCTCAGTCATGGGATGGAGTATCAGCCTGGATTATGTTCTCTAATCTCAAAAGTGGGGCTTGAAACCATGGTCTTCTGAGTCAGAGGCAAGAATGGATTCAGCATATGACCTTACAGTCAACAGACATAGGAAGTTTCACCTTATGGGTGTTTGAATTCAGTCCTGGAAATAAAAGCCTAGTGTCCAACTCACAATGCTATCCAGTCCTTCAAAAAAAAATCACCTTTTTTTTAAACCAATACCTTGGGAATATGCTGGTTCATCATGATTCCTGTAATCATAAATGGGTAAATGTCTTTTGGTTTTGTATCATCTTCATAGGCCCTTATAAACCTAATGCTCACTGGGAGAGCCAGTCCAAATGTTTTCAATGGAGACCTTCAGTATGATGACCAAGGTGCCCTGCTTAAAGAACCACATCATGGAGTCCTTGCTCGAAGTGATGTGGGCTATCTCTACTGGAACAGATATGAGTTGGAGCATGACAAACTCCCACAGGTAACTTTTTAAAATATTCTCTGATGCTGTAAAGCTGGGACTGTGTGTAATTTGTGTTGAAGGGGAGATTTTTATTCCAATACAGGACCACTATATTGGGCTTTCCAATGAAATCCAACAACATTGGGCAGGATTTTTCAAAGATTGCACATCACCATGATTACTGCTGGGTCATGACCAGTTACAGTCTGTGCAACCAAGATACGAAGTCTTCTTTCAGACCTCTTTTTATAAGATTCATAGAATTACAGCATGGACACAGGCCTTTCAGTCTGTGCTGGTGTTTATGCTCCACACAAGCCTCTTCCCATCCTACTTCATCTAACCCTATCAGCATATTCTTTTTACTCATTCTTTTACAGGATATAAGCATCGCTGGCAAGGCCAGCATTTGTTACCCATCCCTAATTGCCCTTGAGAAGATGGTGATTGTAGTATAAAGGATTAATGTTAAATATGTAAATATATAGCCTGCATCATAAATGATATAAGATCATATGATAACAGAACATGGAGAGATAGTTCTATGTAGAGCCTCATGTAGAGACTTTCTTGTAAATAGTTAGTGTAATATTCAATAAAAAATAGAGTTTGTTAACAATATCACCTCCAGCTTTATCTGAAAGTCCAGGATCATAACTACCACATAGCAGCCTAAAAACAACAATAACAGAGTGGTGAGCCACTCCATGTGGTGCAGGTACACCCACAGTGCTGTTAGGAAGGGAGTTCCAGGATTTTGAACCAGTGAGAGGCTAGTCCTTTCTCTTTCATACACTTATTCTACATCCCCTTAAGTCCATCTATGCTTTTCACCTCAATTACTCCTTATGGTGGTGAGTACCACATTCTAGCCACTCTCTGGGTAAAAAATGCTTCTCCTGAATTCCTTATATATTCATCAAAAAGGCCTTTGGAATACAATTTCTAACCTATCTGAGCCCTGCGGTCACTCTGACATTAGCACACATAAATGACCAAATCAAATATCAAACCATATCAAAGGATATTCTGTTTATGACGCCACACATTAGGGACCAACTTCTTAAATTATTCATTGAAGTTAATTAGGTAAAGAGGTTTTAGAGATCTGTGCTTAATGTTGTACCGCATTCCCTCGTGGATCAGTTCCAGTACCGCTGGAGACTCCTTGAATGTGGTTAATGGCATATTTCAGCTGTGAGCTGTAAAGATACCATGCACACAGTTTATCAAAGGTCACAATCACAATACTGAAGCATGGGCAAACACAGTTACTGAAAATGTGCCCTGGCGGCCCTGGTAAGATCCTGAACGGAGGTTTCTTCATACAGGGCTATAAACATGCAAACTTCACTGTTGACCTTTCTAAGCAGGAATTAATGGCAACTTCAGGGCCTCTTCCAGCCCCCACCACAATTTTTCAGCTGGCAGGAGAAGGTCAGGTACAGGAGGGAAATGGCCAGGAGGGTAACCTGCTTTGGACTTGAGCAAGAAAGGGAGGAGTGCCTCCTTCACCGGCCCTCTTTTGCAATCAGCGGCTCCTTTTGAGGCCACCTCCCTCATGTGCGCCCTCCTTTGAGGTGCCCCCTCTCTCCTTTTGCAACCCATCACCCAAACCCTACTTTGCCCGCCCCTCTCAGCCCATTGCCTCCTGTTCCGGCCCTGCCAAGAGCTCCCCAGAGTTGCCTTGCATCTGGTTCCTGGCTCTTTTTCAATGGGACTGGATGCAGTCCCGGCAGTGGTCACTGTTTCCAGTGGCGTTGCTTGGGCCAGCGAGCTGCTGGCCAATCTGATTGGCAGGCAGCTCTCGAAGGCATGGCTTCCTCTCCAGGTGGGGGGGAGAAGGCATCCCTCCAGCCAATTAACACTCTTCCGAGCATTAACTGGCTGAAGGGCAGCCAACGGGTGTGGTGGTGAGATTGCTGCTGACTTTTTCAGTGCCAGGGCAAGAAACCCTACCAGCTGTTAAATTCTGCTCAGGGGTGTGGGACTAATTGGATAGCTCTTGCAAAGAGCTGGCACTGGCAGGATGGGTCGAATGGTCTCCTTGCCCGCCAGATGAGCGCACGAATGCATCTCCCATTTGCTTTGCCTGCGTCACAATGTCATGTGCCCCGGAGACAGTGGAACCCTGGGACATGTCCAACTATCCCCCGCCGTCAACCTTAGGTTTCTTTTAACACTGACAGGGACCCAGTGGCTGTTTGTTCTTTAGCTGTCTCAGCGATCGCTGCTACAGAGGTCAGAGAATCTAGTGAAAGCTGGTACAACAAGAAAAGATGTTACCTTTAATCTTCAACGTGATTGATTAACATTAGAATGGTTTCTGTTGCTGATCTTGTTATTTTCTTGTCCCAGGTTGGAAGCATGTTGAAAACTCCAAAACTCCCCATATGGCTGTGCAACATTAATGACACTTTCAGTGTGCTGTTCAACACCAATCGACTACTCTTGTCTGACTGGAAAATGGAGCACCTCTTCGATCTGTACTTTTACAGTGGCCAGCCTACACAGACAAAGACAGTCACGCTAACGATAGGTACAATTTTGAAATTTAATGCAAAATCTGTTGTTAGCTTTGGTTCAGTGCTGGCACTCTGGGTTAGATGGCATTGGGTTCATGTCCCACCTCAAAATTTTGGGCACATCATCTAGGCTGACATTCCAGTGCTGCGGGAGTGTTGCACAGTCTTTCGGATGAGACATCAAACCAAGGTCCACATCTGCCCTCACAAGTGGATGTATAGGATCCCACTATTTTTAAGCAGAAGTCTTGGCTGCTTTTTTTTTTACCTCAGCCAACATCAGGTATTATCTTAGCATTATCTATGCTATCTGTGGAATCCTGCTGTGTGCACATTGGCAACTGAGTTTCCCACATTACAGCAATGATGATACTTGCAAAGGTATTTCTTTTGTGTGAAGTGCTGTGGGGTGTCCTGAGGGCATTAAAGGCACCATATAAATGCAGGTTCTTTCTTATTAGTTGTGAATACAGCGTGTCAGTTTCTTCCTCATTCGTACACAATGTCTAGCTTGTGAAATCCCATACAACCACTGCCAAAAGCATAACAGGTGGTAACCTGAATGGCCAGTCCCGCTTAGCCAGGGAATCCAAGTGAGAGGACGGGGAGAAAATACCTTGACAACACCAGGGGGAGAATTTCCGTGTGCTCTCCCATTGTAACTTTATCAGGCAACTGACAAAATGCTGAAGAAACCACACAAAGGGATTGAGACACTGTTGCTCTGAGTACATAGGGGAGCTTCCAATGATTTCCCAGCAAGGAACTGCCAGGGCAATTCCACGTCATTGTTTTATCTTAACATTCCCGAATATTACATTGCTTTCTCAGCTTCATTGATTCTGCCGTGTTATTTCTGTGTCGCTTCAGTTCTTTCTGTTTCTCTTCTCCCGAGCTCTCTGCTTCAAGAACACCTGCATTTCACCTTCCAGTGTTTGTGCTAATCATTCACCATTTAGACCTGGCGTCCATCAGTCTTCCTTCCCTCCCACTATCCACAGAATGTTAATTTTAACCCTCTTCTCTTGCAGATACTCACTCCCATCACTGGGAAGAAGGAATGCACAAGAAGGAAGGAGATCCTGAGAAAAGGTTCCCTTCAGTGGAAATGACGATTCGTACCAAGTGGGGAGGAGCTGCTATTGACTGGAATGGAACTGTACCATTTTTCTGAAGGGAAATAGCAGGGGTTTGACAGAAGATTGTTAAACAACAACATATGACCGACCAACCGTGTTGTATCGGGAGACTGAGGACCGGCAGTTCAAGTCCTTCATTGTCTGTCTACCCTCAGTTCCTTGGTACTGCACAGGCAGAGTCACAATACTGTTCAATCACAGTTTCCACTAGCATTTGAGCCATTCCTTAGTCTTTCACATCCTTTGCAGCTGTTCCAGTTAAAAACACAATGGAGAATTCTCTGTTGCTGCTAACCTAACAAAGGATTTGATTGGTTGACCTCCCATGGTTTGTACAAGAGGGCCAGATCTTGGGTAGAAGAGCATCTAGCTGTGTCTGCCATTAGTTAGACTTGCCTTTGCACCCTTCAGCTCAAAAAATATTTTGCCCACAGGTTTGCTGAACGTTTGCCCGGATAAAGGCACAACGAGGGCAAAAGGACTTGAGTGAACAAGGCAGTCAAGAGGGTATCTCCTTAACTAGTCAGACAGAAGGTTTGGGAAATAAATACAGGAAGGACTGAGAAAGGGGGTTAAATAAAGGAAATGATTTCAATGTCAAATCAGTTACAGAAAGAGAAATAATAATAGAAAGATTGAAGTACAAGAGAGAGAAAAAGATAAAGGAAAAGTAAACAGATGACACTTAAAATTTGGCATCTTTTAGATTTCCCCCAAAAATTCAAAACCTGAAGGAATGAGATTCAACACTTGTAATAGCTAATTTTCAGAGCCAGAGAGATTGACTGGCAATAATAAACACTTACCAAGCTGTTGAAAGGTTACTTAAAACCATATAAAGATAAGAAATAGGAACAGGCCAGCCTGTCCCTTGAGCCAGCTCCACCATTCAATAAAATCATGGCTCATCTTCAACCTCAACTCCATTTTCCCATCTGATCTCCATATCCCTTGATTTTCCTTGGAGTCCAAAATCTATCTACATTAGTCTTAAATTGTTCAAGAACAGAGTACCCATTGCCCTCTGGGGTACAGAATTCCAAAGATTCACAACCCTCTGAGTGCGGGCGTTTCTCCTCTTTGCTGTTCTAAATGGCTGACCCCTTATCCTGAGAACATGGCCCCTAGTTCTAGACTCTCCAACCAGTGGGAATAGCCTCTCAGCATCTACGCAGTTCTGCTCTCTCAGAATCTTATGTTTCATTGAGATCTCCTTTAATTCCTCTAAACTCCAGAAAGCCTAGATCCATTCAACTCAATCTCTTCTCATAGGACAACCCTCTCAGCCCAGGAATCAGTCTAGTGAACCTTCCTTGCAGCCCCTCCAAGGCAAGTGCACCCATCCTTAGATAGGAAGGGCAAAGCTGTGCACAGTACTCTAGATAGGATCTGACCAAAGCCCTGCACTTTTATAGTCCAAACCCTTTTGTAATAAAGGCCAACACACCACTTGTTGCAGTTTTTTTTTATTTGTTCACAGGATGTGGGTTTCACTGGCTGGGCCAGCATTTATTGCCCATCCCAAAAGCCAACGTAGCATCAGATTTGCAATTATAAGACACAACTTTCTGTGGCAGGTTTAATAAGCAAGCACGACAATTTCCTAAAAAAAATGGACAGGTTAAGAGCAAGATGCTGTTTGTGAAACTGTTATTTTTATAGCAAATTCTAACCTGTGTTTTTTAATGGTAGCTACTGTAATTGGGCCTGACTGTCCTCCATTGCAACTGAACATAGAAATCATAGGGTAACCCAAATACTGACCCAGAATTGACCAAAATTCCCGACCCCAAAAATGGCACTTCCCATGTTCATGGGAGTAGGGCACATTTAGCACATGTGCAATTTATGGGGGTAGCTGGCCATTAAATTCATCAGCTGCCTCCATTGAAGTGGGATTTTGGTAGGCCAGGAATGCAAAACCAAGTGTGCAGATTAGACCAAGTAAAAGAAAATCTGAACTTTGTGGATGCATTTGGATAGCCAGGGTGCCCCTTTAGGAGAGGTAAGGTATCCCTTTGGATATGGGTCCAGGACATCTTTGGGGGAGGTAAGGCGCCCTTAGGGGTAGGTTAAGCACTTTTTAATTTGTTAAAAGTAGGCGTAAATGTGCGTAAAAAGTGCATAAACTCATTACTGTCAAGCTCATTGGAGCTGTCAACACACCTGTCAAAATCAACTGTCAAAACTGTCAAGCTGTCAAGGCATTTAAAAGCCCTGCCCTTTAAATCTTTGAAAAAACATCTGGAGTGTTAAAAAAAATTATTGCTTGCTATTTCACTCTGTCTGCTAACGTAATCCTGAGAGTTTCCATTTCTGGATTCGTGCTGCATGATTAATTTCACAACCATCCATTATCACAGCGGCGTTCCTGCCATTTCACAGTTCGATTGACAGGTACAAGGGGTTATAGATCCTTTGATGTGGGACTATGAATTCCAAGGCTTGTTGGTATAAGAGATTGTGCATTTGAATGAAATGTTTGTTATTAGAAGGCTTTATTTAGTTGAAGGAATGTAAATGTAGTAAATAGGTTTTTATGAATGATAGCGTTTTTTTCAATATAGTGAAGTCTGCAATAGACACTTAGAACTTTATTTTAAAGAACTATATTTTATCTCTCCTCTGCATGGGTCCTGAGGTCTGCCCATGATGGATACCAGGTGAGTTGGCATGGTAGGTGTAAAGGATAAGGGTGGTGGGTGGGGGCATTGGTTGGCATGAGTTGGCACTAGGTTGGCCTAGGGGCTAGAAAGGGCCATGGGAGGGGTGCATAGGTGGGCATAGATTGGGATAGAGAATATGAGGGGGCCAAGGGGGTTGAGTGGAAGGGCATGAGGTGGCACGGGTAGGCATGGATGGGGCACAGGGAGTATGTGGGTGAGCGAGGGGTGAGAGCTGGAGGAAAGTTTCATGTTTTAATGTTTAGTTTTGAACTATGGACACAGTGCTGGATCCCCGAGGCAGGCCTTCCGCCCAGTGCACCTCTGCACCCAGCATCCTCCTCAGTTCTTCCCGGGTCGGCCCGCCCTGACCTTTGAACTAGCCCTTCCCACCCACATCGTTTTGAAAATCCAACGCCTGGGCAGCAACTTTTAAAGATTGGGTTTGTGGAGCCGGGAATCCTCCCGTCTCTTTGTGCCCGACTGGGGGTGGGGGGGGCGCGAAAACCTGGGCCACTGAATTTTCAAAGAACACAGTTCAACAGAGTAAACACTGAGTTGGTGAAAACTGTGTAAAAAAAAAATGACGTACAAAAACCACAGGAAAACGCTTTATTAAATATTAGCTCCAAATAAGATTTCATCCAGTTGAGAAACATTACCAAAGTTCAGGCCAGAAAACGAATTCTAATCAACTGTTTCAATCAGGATGAAAAATTTAAACCATTAACATTTTTCAAATCGCAATTTTCCCACAAAATGAAACATCATTTTCAGAACAACAGGCATTGACGCCTAAAGCAGCTGGTGGTTCCTATTTGTTATAAGTGGGTTTTTAAAAAAATATATTCTTTCATGGGATGTGGGCATTGCTGAGAAGGTCAGCATTTATTGTCCATCCCTAAGTGCCCTTGAACTGAGTGGCTTGCTAGGCCATTTCAGAGGGCAGTTAAGAGTCAATCACATTACTGTGGGTCTGGAGTCACATGTAAGCCAGACCAGGTAAGGACGGCAGATTTCCTTCCCTAAAAGACATTAGTGAAGCAGATAGATTTTTACAACAATCGATGATGGTTTCATGGTCATAATTCTTTAACCTAGCTTTATGTTCCAGGTTTATTATTTGAATAAAATATCCACCAGCTGCCAAGTTGGGATTTGAACTCATACTCCCAGATCATTAGCCTGGGTTTCTGGATTACTAGTCCAGTGACATTACCTCTACACCAACACCCCACCCACCCCCCCAAATGATATTTTGGGATATGTTTAGTTTATTCATTATAGAAGCAGACAAAATGATTTTTCCTTTTGCTTGCAACACCTTAAAGACATGCTGCATGTTAACGTTAATGCAGAAAGCTAGACGGTACACTTAGCGAGAATTAAACCCTGCTGCACATGGTAAGATAGGACAACAGGATGTTACGATCTTCTTCCGGGGTAGGGGCATCCACCATTGACTTCCACTCCAACCTCCAACTCACCTGGTCCTCCTCGTACCATCTTTTGGCAACAGGTTTTAAAAACAAAAACACCTGAGGCAAATTTAGGAAAAGCACTGGTAAATACACCTCCAGCTCCCCAAGGTATTAAACTTGATCAGCCCCTTCATAGGGGTCAACGCTGCCTGGCGAAACCTTTTGACTTGCATGGGTGTGGGAATGTGTCTTTAGCTGTTCCTTGATGTGCAATGGTAATGGCTTTAATAACTCTCCGAATGAAAAGACATGCCTGATTTTCAGTCAAGTAAGACAAATGCAGAAAGGAAGAGGCCAATAATTCTAAGCTAAGGAGGTTGTTCTGCTGTATATTAATTTTGATACATTAACTTACTCCTTGAGGTTTGTGCTCATTTTTGTGCTTCAGGCCTTGATCCAGGAGTCTGGGTGTTCCCATGCTAACATGCTAAGTGTTTGAACGGAAACTCCCCCGCACCCTATTTACCGCTCACACTGGCAGTATTAGTTTTATTGCTGTCAAAAGAATTGAATGTCGAATAGGCCTTGGCACAATTTGCCCCAAACCATGTATCCTCCCAACTGGACGCCCTTTGGAACTCTGATATATCACCTGTATCTGCTCCAAACTTGATTGCTTAATGTGGGAAATAAAAACTGGCATTCAACCTTGTCAGATGCTTTTAATTGTACAAAGCTATGGCAGAACCTGAGGTAACAGATGCAGCACAAGGGGATCTAAAAGCCATTTGGATTATCAGCACAATGTCTGCTAAATCCAATTTCAATCCAGGTTGGTCAAACTTTATCAGCCAAAGCGCTAAGCCCTGGCGCGTCTTGAAACTAGAGTTTTGGCTAAGCCTTGATTAGTAGAGATTGCAGGCCGAGATTTTGAGCACTTGGTTTGTATGATCCTTATCCTTATCCTTTTGAATTCTGGAAATCTTTGCTTCTCCCATAGATGGCAGTAAACAGCCATTGTGTAAAGCCTTGCTAAGCAGTTGCTGCAGTGTTAACAATAAATCTTCCTATGGCAATACTGCACCAGTGTCTACCAAATAATGCAGTGCTGGGTGGGACAAAAGTATGTTATTATTGTTAAGATTGTGCTACTTTTGGACAAATTAAAATTATTTTTTTTTACAAACATATACATATTTCCAAAAAGGCATTCAACAACGTGCTACACAAAAGGTTATTATTCAAGAGAACGACTCGGAGGTTGGGGGTAATATATTAGCTCCATCTAAGGATTGATTAATGGGCAGAAAGCAGACTGTGAGAAAGAATGAGGCATTATCAGGTTAGTAGGCTGTAACTAGTTCCAAGCACCATCCTGACTTGGAACTATATATATATATATATATATTGCCATTCCTTCACTGTCACTGGGTCAAAATCCTGAAACTCCCATCTGAACAGCACTAGTTGTAGGGGTATACCTACACCACATAAACTGTAGAGGTTCAAAAAGTTGGCTCACGGCCACTTTCTCAAGGGCAGTTAAAGATGGGCAACATTTATATTGCATCTTTCATGACCTCAGAATATCCTAAAATGCTTTACGACCGATTAAAAACTTTTTGACATTATCATGTAGGAAGCCAATTTATACAGAGCAAACCCCACCCCCCCCACCCCCAAATCAACAATCAGATAATGACTGTTTTTCTTCTTTAATGATATTTGTTGAGAGGTAAATGTTGCCCCTGCCCTTTTTCAAATAATGTCACATAGCTGAGAGTAAAGGCAGGGCTTTGGTTTCACATCACATCTGAAAGATGGCGCCTCAGCCAGTGCAGCATTCCCTTTATATTGAACTGTAGTGTCCCTCGATTATGTGCTCAGGTCACCGAAACAAGTCTTGAACCCACAAACTTCAGACTGCAGAGAGGAGAGTGGCTACTACTGAAGCCAAGTCTGACATCTTGAGTTCTCAGCTCAGCCTCAAAGCACTGAGCCCTAAATAAATTCTTAGGCATAGATTGTCCATCTTGGACACATGATGGTTTAGTGAGTAAATGGCGTGGTTCTGAACCATTCAGAACAGGAACATCTCACATTCACACTCTGTCTACTGAGTTAGCTGACGTTAGCCAGCACAATAGTTAAAGTGATTGATTTATCTTTAGCTCCCTTAGGCTGTGCAAGTGAAAACAATGCCACAGTCCCTTTCCTAATCATTATCCAGTCACTCCTCCAGGAAAAAGCTCCAGGGTGAATGTTCGATGAAGGTGGCACCAGATTTAGCTGTGGTTTCGTCTCTCCTCCAAGGTTCAAATGACCTTCCAACATTCACACCCTAGGCCGATAAGTAAAAACTGGGTGAAGCAAAACATGGTACCTGAGATAGGGTGAAAACTAAAAAAAGAATTGACTGCTCCTCTAGTAAGTTAATTTTTCAAACATATATGGAGTTTAACATTACCAAATACTTGTTATGTAGGTTAAAGCAACACCAATGCCAATGTCACAATGCCTTTCATATTTTAACATGTCAGTAAATTATCAGTATATCCTCTGATGTCTTCATTCCTCAAACCTGAGAAAAAGAAGTGGTCTTCAAAAGAATGAGTGAGTTATTTACACCCCAATGTCTTTGGACAATGAATCCTATCATTGCGTCTGAAGAAGAAATGAGTCAGGCATTTCAGGGGAAAGAGGAGGAGATGGGAATCTGCCAGGATGAGAGAGACAGCATCCTCAAACCATTTCCCTGGGTCCTGCGGACCATTCCTTCAGGTCGCAGATGGCAGTAGCTTCCTGCCACCTCATATCTTGCTGTTGCTTGCCAGCCAACTAACCAATCCTGCCTGGCATGAGCTGGAGTCCAACTGCGCCTATGAAGCTGAAGTCCGCAGTTCTAATTGACAACTCCTCAGATGCTGAAGCAGTGCGTGTCCATATGCAGCAAGACCTAGATAACATTCAGGCTTGAATAAGTGGCAAATAACATTCGCGCGACACAATTGGCAGGCAATGACCATCTCCAACTAGACAGAATCCAACCACCTCCCCTTGACATTCAGTGGCATTACCATCGCTGAATCCCCCAATATCAACATCCTGGGGGTTATCATTGGCCAGGAACTGAATTGGACCAGCCATGTAAATATTGAAGGTCGTAGAGGATATGAGTAACATCCCAGGAATAGCTGTAAATCACGAAATAGAAGGGAGGGGGGAGCTCAGGAAAATTACTATCATCCTACATGATAATGTCAAAAAGTTTTTAATTGGTCGTAAAGCATTTTAGGATATTCTGAGGTCATGAAAGATGCAATATAAATGTTGCCCATCTTTAACTGCCCTTGAGAAAGTGGTCGTGAGCCAACTTCTTGAACCTCTACAGTTCATGTGGTGTAGGTATACCCCTACAACTAGAGCTGTTCGGATGGGAGTTTCAGGATTTTGACCCAGTGACAGTGAAGGAATGGCAATATATATATATATATATATATATATATGGTTCGCGTTTTTTCAGGAAACCTCATCCACGGGCGGGGTGAGGTTTCCTGAAGCTTTTATAAAATCAATAAATTAAATTACCCATCTTCACAAACATGTCCCAACTCATATGACACTGTCAAATGAGGGGACTTGTTTAAATCAATTTTTACATCATTTATTAAAATGTTTTATTCTCTATTCAATCTCCCCGAGGCCCCAACTCTCCCTCCTCCACCAGCCCGCACAGATAACGCTGAGCACCATCGGCTGCGAGTTATGCTGGGTGGGCCTTAATTGGCCTGCCTGCATAAAATGGCGGCGTGCAGCCGATTGCGGGCGGCGACCTGCCTGCTGCCGCCCGCACCCGCCCAGCCCGCCCGCCATAGGAAAAATCCAGGCCTATAATTAAAGAAGAACTCCCTCCTAGAGGTTCCCCGGGCTGCTAACTCATTGGTTTACACATATCATGTGATTTTACAATACAGGATTATTCTTAAAGCTACAGTCCTACGTTTATCAAAACTATGATTACTACATTCCTCCCCCTTTGACTTTACAGTACATTTTCTATTTACAAGGATATTTATCTCATGACATTACAATATTTACACAGGTCATGAAATTACAAGTTCAGTCTTTCAGGTGGTTTCCTGATCTATGTGGAATGTCGCAGCTCCACGGCTTCCGATTCTTTGACAGGAACACATTCTCTGGAACCGTATTAACATCAGGTACCTCATTAGGCACAGGCAGCTCAGTGTCTTCCACTCCGACAGAGACATTGGGCATGTTTATCCTTGGTTGTGCAACTTCAAAAGGAACCACAGGTTCAGCAATGGTTACAGGTGGAACATCATTTTGTTGGGGTATCTCCCTTCTTCTTAAATAATCCACATGCTTACAGGTGATCTGGCCCTCTACTTCCACGTGGTACGACAATGGTCCAGTCACTCAGCTTACTTTACCAGGTAACCCCTTCAGTCCTCCACCGAAATTCCTTACCTATACTGCTTCTCCGACAGTAAATTGTCACTCACGACTGTGCAAATCATGAGTCGCTTTTTGATTCCCTTGACTTTTCTCCAACTTCCCCTCCAAATTGAGAAGTATCAGGCTTAGTCTTGTTCGAAGACGTTGGCGACTTTACCTCATAAATGTCTAGCCACTTGGAATGAACATCTATAATCAGTAGAAACATGGTTCTAAAAAAAGGACCAACGTAATTTATGTGCTATCTCACCCAGGGGCTACCAGGCCTATCAGTAATTTTGCAGGTGTTGCACTTGTCATTGTGTAGAGGAGTTGTCCTGTAGTGAAATAGGAAACGAGCAAGTCTAGTTTCCAGCAATTCACCTGTTAACTTTTTCATTCTCAACTTAAACGTTTGTCCTACTCTTTCCGCCAGTCCGTTAGATGACGGATGGTACACGGCTGAACTTCCCAGTTCTAGCATATCATCCGTAGGAGAAGGAGCAGAGTGAGGCAGTGTGAGGATGAAAGGAAATAATAGCAATGGGAGAGAGAGGAAAATGGGGAATTCAAAACTGGGACAGCCTTAAGAAATGCGGCAAACCGGCTTTCAAAAATTAATGAGTTTATTTAGTGAAAGCTGGAAATAGAAATACAAGGTGAAAGCAAGAATGAAGGAGAACAAGTTATAAAAACAAATGCATTAATGACGCTTTAGGAAAACAAAAAAAAGGCTAAAAAAAAAAATGAGAAAGTTCTTCACGGTGTTGATACCATTTAGGCTGCCAAACTGTTGAAATTCAGCACTCGTAAACACAGTATCATTATCGAAGACAATTACCTCTGGCAATCCATGGATAGCGAAGCTTTGGCGTAGTTTTTCTATCGTCACACCTGACATTGGCAACTTAATCTTATAAATGTCTAACCACTTGAATGAGCATCTATAATCAATAGAAACATGGTTTCAAGGAAAGGACCAACATAATCAATGTGCAATCGCACCCAGGGTCTACCAGGCCACTCCTATGGTCGTAACAGGGCTGCCACCAGCAACTTTTGTAGCTGTTGACATTGTACACAGTGTTTAACCACCTTCTCAATATCGCCGTCCATCCCCGGCCACCAAAGATAACTTCGCGCGATCATCTTCATTCTTGAAATTCCTGGATGGGCACTGTGTAGCTCTGCTAAGAGTGGTTTCCTTCCTTGTGAAGGAACTACTACTCGTGCAGCCCATAATAGAATACCATCTTGATACTCATCTCATGTCTTCGGTTGAAAAATGGCTTCAATTCATCAGAGACTGGTTCCTGGGACCATCCATGTAACACTTGGTCTCTCACTCGAGACAGGACTGGACCACAATTCCTCCAGTTTCTTATCTGCCTTGCACAGACTGGTGAGGAATCCAAGAAATTCATTACCATTACGAGCTCTCGGGGAATTGGGACATGGTCATTATTCTCTTGCAAAGGAAGGCAACCTCAGGCATCAGCATTGGCCATGTAAATCCCCGGTCTCTGCACAAAGGTGTATTCATATGCCACTAAAATTAGGGCCCATCTTTGAATTTGTGCAGAAGAAATGGGAGGTATAGCCTTTTCCTCGCTTATCAGACCCAAAAGTGGTTTGTGGTCTGATACTATCGTGAAATGTTGCCCATGCATGTATTGGTGGAAATTTTTTACACCAAAAATAATCGACAGACCTTCCATTTTGATCTGAGAATATCCAGTATTGGTCTCCTTATTTAAGGAAAGATGTAAATGCGTTAGAAGCAGTTCAGAGAAGGTTTACCAGGCCAATACCAGGAATGGGCGAGGTGTCTTATGAGGAAAGGGTGGACAGGTTAGGCGTGTATCTACTGGAGTGTAGAAGACTAAGAGGTGACTTGATCAAAACCTTTAAGGTCCTGAGGGTGGATGTGGAAAGGATGTTTCCTCTTGTGGGAGAATCGAGAACTAGGGGTCACTGTTTAAAAATAAGGGGTCGCTCATTTAAGACAGAGATGAGGAGAATTTTTTTCTCTCAGTTGGTCGTGAGTCTTAGGAACTCTCTTCCTCAAAAAGCAGTGGAAGCAGAGTCTTTGAATATTTTTAAGGCAGAGCTAGGTAGATTCTTGATTAACAAGGGGTGACAGGTTATTGGGGGTAGGCGGGAGGTTACAATCAGATCATGTCCTTATTGAATGGTGGTGCAGGCTTGAAGGGCTGACTGGGCTACTCCTGCTCCTAGTTTATATGTTCGTATGAGTAACTCATCTCCAGACTCCCTAAGAAGTCCAACATTTACAAGGCACAAGTCAGAAGTGTAATGAAATACACTCCACCTTCCTCAATGAGTGCAGCTCCAATAACACTCAAGAAGCTCTACACCATCCAGGACAAAGTGGTCAACACCTCATCCACCGCTTAATGATTCACTGCCTCCACTACCTGTGCACAG
Organism: Cetorhinus maximus; assembly: GCF_964194155.1. Lineage (NCBI taxonomy): Eukaryota > Metazoa > Chordata > Chondrichthyes > Lamniformes > Cetorhinidae > Cetorhinus > Cetorhinus maximus. The sequence goes on along the minus strand of NC_135897.1, from coordinate 83,971,501 downwards.
TGACAGCAGCATGTACCATATACAAGATGCACTGCAGCAACTCACCAAGGATCCTTTGACAGCACCTTCCAAACCTGCGACCTCCACCACCTAGAAGGGCAAGGGCAGCAGATGCATGGGGACACGATCACCTGCAAGTTCCCCTCCAAGTCACTCAGCATGCTGACTTGGAACTATATCACTATTCCTTCACTGTCACTGGGTCAAAATTCAGGAACTCCCTTCCTAGCTGCACTGTGGGTCTATCTACTTCAGATGGACTGAAGCGGCTCACCACCACATTCTCAAGGGCAATTAGGAATGAGCAACAAATGTTTGCTTGACCAGTGACGCTCACATCCCATGAAAAAAAATTTAAAAATTGATATGCTAGCTGACAGTAAGGGAAGTTGCTCAGTGGGGCAGTTGCTCTAACTAAACAGAGATATGGGTGCTGGTTATGCAAGCATTTTATATGAAGTGCACATCCACACATATTCACTCCCTTCATCACTGACATACAGTGGCACCAGTGTGTACCATCTACAAGATGCATTGCAGGAACTCACCTTAGGCAGCACCTTCAAAACCCAGGTCCGTTACCATCTAGAAGGGCAGGGGCAGTAGACACATGGGAACACCACCACCTGGAAATTCCCCTGCAAACCACTCACCATCCTGACTTGGAAATATATTGCCGTTCTTTCACTGTCACTGGGTCAAAATCCTGGATCTCCCTCCCTAACAGCACTGTGGGTGTACCTACACCACATGGACTGCAGCGGTTCAAGAAGGCAGCTCACCATCACCTCCTCAAGGGCAATTAGGGATGGGCAATAAATGCTGGCCTAGTCAGTGACACCCACACCCATGAATGAATATATTAAAAAAAATCACCCACATCCCATGCCAGGGCAGTGAGTAAAATTAAATGCTGAAGGTAATACAGTCGTTGAATAGAAAACACATATGTAACTTAAACTTATATAGCACCTTTCACAGCCTCAGGATTTCCCAAAGCAATTTACAGGCAATTGTAAACTCTTTGTGACAATTGTAATGTACGAATTTTACATGGAGCAAAATCCTACAAACAGCAGTATGAAAAGAGCAATGTGATAATGATTGGATGATGACTAGAGTTAAGAAGAATGTGTGGTGATCAGTTTGAAACATATAAAATTCCTAAGGAGTCTGATAGGGCAGATGCTGGCATTGTGTGGGAAGTCTACAACTAGAGGTCATATTCTCAGCCATTTAGGATTGAGATGAGGAGAAATTTCTTCATTCAAAGGGTTGTAAAATTTTGGAATTGTGGGTGCTCAGTTCTTAAGTATATTCATGACAGAGATCAATAGATTTTTGGATAAAAAGGGAAATGGGGATCCCAAGAGAAGGTGTAGCTGAGATAGAATGACAACCATGATCTTAGTTGAATGGTGGAGCAGGCTCATAGACAGATTGACCTGCATCTGTTCGTATTTCTTATGTTGGGATAATCTGTTTCAAAGATGTTGGTTAAAAGAAAAAAAGACTTACATTTTTATAGTGCTTTTCATGACCACTAGATGCTTCACAGCCAATAAAATACTCTTTGAAGGGTAGACAGCATCATAACGTGGAAATGTGGCAGCTTATTGGCACACAGCAAACTCCACAAACAGCAATGTGATAATGACCAGAAAATCTGATTTTTATGATGTCGGTTGAGGGATAAATATCGATCAGGGCACTGGGGATAACTCCCTGGCTCTTCCACAAAATAGTGCCATTGGATCTTCTGCATCCACCCAAGCAGGCAGATGGGGCCCCAGTTTAACATTGCATCTGAAAGACAGCACCTCTGACAGTGTATAATCCCCTCTGTACCACACTAGAGTGTCAGCCTTGATTTCTGTGCTCAAGCCCTGGAGTGGGACCTGAATCAGAGGCCAGAGTGCCACCAACTGAACCACAACTGGCACTGACAACTGATAGCTGACAAGGGATAAATATCAGTCAAGACTCCCATGGTCTTCTTCAAAATAGCACTAAGAGGGTCTTTTGCAAATAGGACCTTTCTTTAACATCTCAAAGTCAGCACCTTTGAACTCTGAACTGGAGATGCTAGCCTAGATTTAGTACTTAGGCATCTGGTATGTGGCTTAAAACCATAACCATCTGATCAGAAACAGGAGTGCCAGCACAGCTGCCATGGGTACCCTTTGAGAGTAGCTTAACAGGAAAGGCCTGCTAACAATGTGGCTAACTCTCAAACGCCCTCTGAACTAGGGCAAGTAGGGATGGCTAATAAATGCTGGCCTGGCCAGTGACGCCCCCATCCCATGGACAAATAAAAAACAACATTTACAGAGCAGATCACCTGAGCAAGAGGAAGGTTTTTACAAGTAGCAACAGTGAATAGCCATCTCCCCTGGTGGGGGGAGAAGTGTCAAAATGAAAGATGTGTTTTCTACCAAAATGAAGTTTGGAAATGAATTGTCCATGGGACTAAGCCAGGCTAATTGATCTAGAAAGTTAGTTAGGATTTGAGGGCTTTATTTAGGAGGTAGTTAAATTGTATGTGATCAATACGTTGAATGGCAGGCCCTCAGAAACCAGAAGATGCTCATTAGCATTTTATGTAATAGTTTACACCATGGTCTTTAATCATGGCCAATTGACAGATCTAACTAAAGAGGCATTTGCTCCTTTGCCTACACAGGGTAGCTATAGGACTGCTCATGTGCTCCGGTTACTTTATGGGGAGGTCACAACAACTATTTCTTCTTTGGCTATGATAAGCCTGGACACAGTCTGTACACAGGCTCCCAGCATCCTTCAAACTGGCCAACCACCCAGTATGGCGGAAGGTGAACTAAATGAACCTTGGGTCTTTAGTCTCCTAGCAATTTCTGTGCAAGATGGGTAAGTTGAGTGAAGTTTTCAAGATGTTAAGGAGAAAAGATAAGGTAGATAGAGAGAAACTATTTCCACTGGTTGGGGAGTCCAAGGCTAGGGGAGGGAGGCAAAGTCTAAAAATAAGAGCCAGACTTTTCAGAAGTTAAATTAAGAAACATTTCCATGCACAAAGTAGAATAGAAGTTTGGAATTTTTCCACAAATAGCATTGATGCTGGATCAATTGTTAATTTTAAATCTGGATTTGATAGATTTTTGTTAACAAAAAGGGACATGGGGCAAAGGTGGAGTTAGGAGAGCCAGGATTGCGTTGAATGGCTTGAACATGGGGCAAAGTGCATGGTGTTGGGAGTAGTATATTAGCATGGATAGAGGATTGGCTAACTAATAAAAGACAGAGAGTTGGGATAAGGGGGCATTTTCAGGATGGCAACCTAGAGTGCCACAGGGATCAGTGCTAGGGCCACAATTATTTACAATATATATTAATGACTTAGATGAGGGAAGTGAATGTACTATCGCCAAGTTTGCGGATGACACAGCAATAAGTGGGAAGGCAAGTGGTGAGGAACAACTTGCATTTACATTACGCCCTTAACAACCTCAAGACTTCCCAAATTACTTTATAGTCAATGAAGTGGCTTTGAAGTGAGGTGTAAGAAATGCAGCGGCCAATTTGCAACGTAATAATAACCAGATAGGAGGTCTTATGGTGCAGTGGGTAGTGTCTCTGCCCCTGAACTAGAAGCTCTGGGTTCAAGACCCACTCCATGATTTAATTTTCCATGGGGGGGTATGTTCATAATGTAACCAAACAGGTTAATTATCAACCTGTAAATCCTTCCAATACAGCTATGGTAGGTGGCAAGAGCAGGAGAGTCTCTTAGTCAGCCATGCTTGATGTGGAGTGGTTCCCCTCAAGCTATAGCCTCTGGTGAAGGCAAGTGAACTGTTCCAGGAAATACTAGCTATGGAAACAGACATAAACAGGTACTTTGCCTGCCTTATACGCCATTAGGTATGAGAAGAAGAATGACTTGTTTTTAGTGATGACAGTTGAGGGATAGATATTAGCCAGGGCATTAGGAAGAATCCTCTTGTTCTGCCTTGAAAGAGTTCCGTAGGATCTTTTAGATCCACCTGAAAGACCAGATAGGGTTTTGGTTTAACATTGCATCTGAAAGACTGCACCTCTGACAGTGCAGCACTCCCTCAGTGCTGCACTGGAGCATCAGCCTAGATTTTGTGCTCAAGTTTCTGGTGACTTTAACCCATGCCGTTCTGACTCAGAGGTAAGAGTGCCATCCACCGAGCCACTGCAGCCTCTCTTCCATCTTCCTCTCATTGTCTCCAAGCATAATCTTTCTTTAAAATCCATTTCTTGCCCCTTTAGTTTCCTCACCACCTGACCTTTGATCATTCAACACAACTCTGGGTAACTGAAATACACTGGCTTCCTCCTCCCAAGGAATCTCATTAAAATCCTAAAATCTTCATCGGCAAATCGCTCCACAGGCTCAGCCCACTCAACCTCTCAAGCCTTATGTTCCTTTCCAAACCCTCTGTTGCTGACCTCTTGCTGATGACAGCCAGCTTAACCCCTCCACCACTGCCCTCGATTCCACCACTACCACTGTCCAGCTACTTATCCAGCATCAAGTTGTGGCTGGCCAGATCTTTCTCCAGCTTTACACTGGGAAGGCACAAGCCTGTGTTCTCACTCTGTGGCATCTTAAGTCTGACTATCATCCTTCCCAGCTAATCAAGCAACTGAACTCGACAGCAATACATGACCTCAGTGTCAAAGGAACATAGAAGCAGGATTAGGCCATTCAGCCCCTTGAGCCTGCTCCGCCATTCAACTTGGTTATGGCTGATCATCTACCTCAACGCCATTTTCCCACGCTATCCCCATATCCCTTAATGTCGTTAGTATCCAGAAATCGATTGATCTCTGGCTTAAGCATGTTCAATGATTGAGCTTCCACAGCCCTCTGGGGTAGAGAATTCCAAAGATTCACTACCCTCTGAGTGAAGAAATTCCTCCTCATCTCACTCCTAAATGGCCAGCCCCTTATCCTGAGACTGTGTCCCCTGGTTCATTTGACCAGGTACAGTTCCAAATTCCATGTCTGCTCCACAATTAGGATGGCTTTCTTCTGTTTCCCTAATATCCCCTGCCTTCGTCCTTGCCTTACCTGTCCTACAAACGTCATTGACACCTCCGGGCACTCACCTCATCAACCACCTAAGCTCCATCCTGTATAAAATCCACATCTGCCTATCACTTCTGTTCTTATGGATTTCCACTAACTCTCTATCCTCCTGTATATTGTTTTCAAAATCAATGTCCTTATTTATAACTCACCCTTGCACTTTCACCTGCTCCAGTAACTATGATCCAACTCGGACCAGCTCTGGCTTACTGTGCAGTTGTTCCAATTCTGGAATATTGTGTTTCCTCATTTCTCCCATTGGTGGGATCTATCACATCCCTGGAGCTACTTCTCCTAACCTCCATCCCCTCAAATCTCCCCACCTACATGGGCATGTTGTCAAGAAAGACTTGCATTTATATAGCGCTTTGCATGACCACCAGACATTGCGAAGTGCTTTATAGACAATGAAGTACTCTTTGAAGGGAAGTCACTGTTGTAACGTCAGAAGCTTGGCAGCTAATTTGTTCTCAGCAAATGCCCACAAACAGCAACGTGATAATGACCAGATGAACTGTATTAGTGATGTTGATTAAGGGACAAATATTGGTCAGGACACCGGGATAACTTCTTCAAAATAGTGTCATTGGATCTTTTGCATCAGTTGAACGTCTCATCTGAAAGACGGCACCTCCAACAGTGCAGCAGTCTCTTAGTGCTGATAAAAACAAAAAACTGCGGATGCTGGAAATCCAAAACAAAAACAGAAATACCTGGAAAAACTCAGCAGGTCTGGCAGCATCGGCAGAGAAGAAAAGAGTTGACGTTTCTGTTGAAGGGTCATGAGGACTCGAAACGTCAACTCTTTTCTTCTCCGCCGATGCTGCCAGACCTGCTGAGTTTTTCCAGGTATTTATGTTTCTCTCTTAGTGCTGCCCTGGAGTGTCAGCCTTGATTTTTGAGTTGAAGCCCTGAAGAATAGAAAATCTCTGGAAAGTAGAAAGTTGAGACATGATATGATATGTGTTCTTAGAATTCCAAAGGGACGATATGATGTAGACTGTTCACTAGTTCATTATATCCAGAACAGAAGAATCAAAATTTGCACCCTGCACTTAAATTTAAAGCTAATCTGCAGAAACATGGTTTCACTGTTTGGCCCATTTATGAAACAGATTCCCTTCGGAGACAATGGCAGCAATTGGTATTGACCCATTCAGATGTAAATTGGATGTGTTTCTGTCAGAAAATAAAAATTTGAGAAGAGTTTCTGAGCAATTTGAGATGTGACATGAGATAAGTGTACAATATTTGGGAGTAAAAGTTGACTTTGAATCTATGGTTAAAGTTCTCCATCACTAGTGTTTTCCTCACTTTATGCCTGGGTCTAATTTATAGAGATTGATTCCCTTGATTATTCAACAACTCTTTTATTGTTCTATCACACCCCATCGAGTATGGCAGAAGGTGAACTAAATGAACCTTGGGTCTTTAGTCTCCTCGCAATTTCTGTGCAAGAGTCTCCCAGGTTAAGGGGTAATTTGAATGAAGTTTTCAAGATGTTTAGGGGAAAAGATAAGGAAGATAGGGAGAAACTATTTCCACTGGTTGGGGAGTCCAAGGCAAGGGGAGGGAGGCAAAGTCTAAAAATAAGAGCCAGACTTTTCAGAAGTTAAATTAGGAAACATTTCTATGCACAAAGTAGAATAGAAGTTTGGAATTCTTCCACAAATAGCATTGATGCTGGATCAATTGTTAATTTTAAATCTGAATTTGATAGATTTTTGTTAACAAAAAGGGACATGAGGCAAAGGTGGAGTTAGGAGAACCCAGGATTGTGTTGAATGGCTTGAACATGGGGCAAAGCGCATGGTGTTGGAAGTAGTATATTAGCATGGATAGAGGATTGGCTAACTAATAAAAGACAGAGAGTTGGGATAAGGGGGCATTTTCAGGATGGCAACCTGGAGTGCCACAGGGATCAGTGCTAGGGCCACAATTATTTACAATATATATTAATGACTTAGATGAGGGAAGTGAATGTACTATTGCTAAGTTTGCGGATGACACAGAAATAGGTGGGAAGGCAAGTGGTGAGGATGACACAAAGAGTCTACAGAGGGATATAAACAGGTTAAATGAGTGGGCAAAAACTTGGCAGATGGAATATAATGTGGGAAAATACGAGGTTATGCATTTTGGCGGGAAGAATAGAGGAACTGAATATTATTTAAATGGAGAAAGATTGCAAAAAGCTGCAGCACAAAGGGATTTGGGAGTCCTCGTGCATGAATCCCAAAAAGCTAACATACAAGTTCAGCAGGTAATAGGGAAGGCAAATGGAATGTTGGATTTTATTTCAAAAGGAACAGAGTACCAAAATAGGGAAGTCTTGCTAAAACTATACAAGGCACTAGTTAGACCACACCTAGGATACTGTGAACAATTTTGGTCCCCTTATCTAAGGAAAGATACACTGGCATTGGAGGCAGTCCAGAGAAGGTTCACTAGGTTGATCCCAGGTACGGAGGGGCTTTCTTATGAGGAGAGGTTGAGTATGTTGGGCCTGTACTCATTGGAGTTTAGAAGAATGAGAGGCGACCTTATTGAAACATATAAGATTTTTAGGGGGCTTTACAGGGTAGATGCTGAGAGGTTGTTTCCCCTTGTGGGAGAGTCTAGGACCAGAGGACATAATCTCACAGTGAGGGGTTGCCCATTTAAGACAGAGATGGGGAGGTATTTCTTCCCTCAGAGGGTAGTGAATCCGTGGAATTCTTTACCGCAGGGGGCTGTGGAGGTTGGGTGGTTAAGTATATTCAAGGCTGAGATAGGCAGATTTTTAATCAGTAAGGGAATCAATGGTTATGGGGAAAAGGCAGGAAAGTGGAGTTGAGGATTATCAGATCAGCCATAATCTCACCAAATGGCAGAGCAGACTCGATGGGCCGAATGGCCTACTTCTGCTCCTACATCTTATGGTCTAAAACTCCTGTTCTGCCAACATCCGTCTCTTCCTTTCTTGTGAAAAAGCCTAAAAAAGCCAAGATGTTGTAAACAGGTTTCCGGCAGTATGTTCCTTTGGCAGGGAGTGGCAAATTGTTGCTTCTGTGCGAATGTGTTTGGTTGTTAGGAAGGACATGAAGGCATTGGAGAGAGTGCAGGAACAATTCATGAGAATGGTTCCAGGGTTGAGGAACTTCAGTTATGAAGATAGATTGGAGAAGTTAGATCTGTTTTCCTTGGCTGAGAGAGATTTGATAGAGGAATTCAAAATCATGAGGGGTCTGCACACAAGGTGACCAACCTTTCCTTATTTTATGGGATTGCCCTGTATCTGAGTCCATGTCCTGTGGATGGTGCATGGTGCCGGGATGCTGTTTGTTCCACAATTTATACCTTCAAATTTCACGCATGCACAGTGCCTGCTCTCCTCCTGTCTGTGCACTCCCACGGCTCAGGCAGCTGCACCCCCCACCTCCCCGTCACTCCCATAACTCTGACAGCGCCCCCTCCCATCCCATAACTCTGACAGCACCCCCTCCTCTCCCCTCCCATATATCTGACAGCGCCCCCTCCCCTCCCATAAATCTGACAGCACCCCCTCCCCTCCCCTCCCACAGCTGACAGCACCCCCTACCCTCCACTCCAACAACTCTGACAGCACCCCCTCCCTCTGCTCCCACAGCCCTGACAGCGCCCCCTCCCCTCCCCTCCCCTCCCATAACTCTGACAGCACCCCCTCCCCTCCCATAACTCTGACAGCACCCCTCTCCCCCCAACAGCTCTCGTAGCACTCCCACCCCCTACCTCCCCCACCCCCGACAGCTCAGCCAGCCAACACCCATTCTGTTCCCACAGCTCCAGCAGTACCCCCTACCAACCCCCACCCGCCCACCCCGAATGGACCAATGGACCCCCATGGCAGGCCGTCCCTTAATTTTCTCTGTGAAAATCGGTCACTCCATCTGGATAGAGTAGATGGGGGGAAACTTTTCCTACTGGTTAAAGGATTCAGGGCCGGGGTGGGGTGGGCACGGGTTTAAACTAAACTAATCGACCATGTGAGGAAAAACATTTTTCACACAGCGAGTGGTTGGGGGTCTGGAATGCAACTGCCGGAGAGTGGGTTGGAGGCAGGTTCAATGGAGGCATTCAAAGGGGGGGGAAACCAGGCTGTTGTCTGAAAAGGGAGAATGTGCGGGGTTACGGGGAGGATGGAGCGAAGGGAATGGCTCATCTGGGGAACAGGTGCAGACACGATGGGCTGAATGGCTTCCTTGCAGCGCTGTGACAATTCTGGATGGGATGGATGGATGAATGAATGAATGGTGGTGATGGTGATGGTGGAGGGGAGGGACTCACGTGACGCAGGGGCTTCCCCGCCTGGGTGACGTCACGGCGCCGGTGTTGCAAGGTTCTAGAACGCGGTGTTGCGATTTTTTTTTTGTTTCTAAACATTCGGCGGCGGCTGGAAGCGGAGCCGGGGCTGGAGGGAGAGCGAGAGGGGAGGAGGAGGAGGAAGAAGAAGAAGAAGAAGAAGAGGAGGGAAACCCATGCCCTCGGCCGCCTCTCCTCCTGCTTGCCAGCCATGAGCCACCCTCCACCGGCCGGAGCGGGCAGCGGCGGGGGCAAAACCGGCAAGCACACGGCACCGTCCCCGGCCCCCAGCGGCCTGTCGGCGGCGGTCGCAGCAGCGGCTTCCTCTTCATCTTCTTCCGCCGTCCCTGTTGCCGCCGCCGGGACCGCCGCCGGGGCCGTGGGCGGCTGCGGGACGGCGGCGATCATCGGTGCCGGTGTCGCTTCTCCCCCTCCGCCGCTCCACCATCACCAGGCGGCGGCCGTGGCGGCAGCGGCAGCCGCCGCCGCTGCTGCCGCCGCCGCCGCCGCTCAGGAACTGACCTCGCTCTTCGAGTGCCCCGTCTGCTTCGACTACGTCCTGCCGCCGATCCTGCAATGCCAGGCCGGGCATTTGGTGTGCAACACCTGCCGGCAGAAGTTGACCTGTTGCCCGACCTGCAGGGGCTCCCTCACCCCCAGCATTCGCAACCTGGCCATGGAGAAAGTGGCTTCGGCTGTGCTCTTCCCCTGCAAGGTAAGCCCCTTCCGCCTCTAGCAGGGTCTGCGGTGACATGTTTTCATTGTGTCTTCCTCCCTTGGATATAACCCTTTGCATCACTATTGTCTGCAGGAGGCTTCACATTTCACAGCCAGCCCTCACTACCTTCCCTCTCTCCCCTACCCCCCCCCCCCCCATAACCCTGGATCCCTCCCTCCCCCCATAACTCTGGATCCCTCTCCCCCCCCATAACCCTGGATCCCTCCCTCCCTCCCCTCAATAACCCTGGGCATGGGGGAAATAGGAAGTTGTGAATACTGTAAGTACCTCTGAGGCTGTAGGAGATGGAAGCAACTGTGCTTCGTTCACAAAAAAAAACTGTTGACTGTGACTCTTCCCTGTTGCTGGGTGACATGGTTCAAGGAAAAGCCTTTGTATGCGTTCCCAGGGTCAATTGTGGAAGCCCCCTTTCACATGTTTTTTTTGCCTATAAAGAGTCAGGTACCATCGGATGGTAGGCCTACTCTGCCAAGACCCATCTGTCTCTTGCCCTTTGGAATTTGTTTCTAGCAGAATGATTCTGGTGACTGCGGCTGGCTCCTGGCCTATGGGTCTGCTGAATGGACAGCAGAAACCTTCACCCCACCTTTCCCCACCACCACCACGTATCATATGGTTGGATTAGCTATAGCAGGCAAGAGGGAAGACTGTTGTTGCCAAACCTGGCAGTGTTATTACTTTCGGGGTTGGCACTGGGCTGTGAGAAGGTTGTGAGCTGGCAGATCATGGTGGTATGAATATTGCCAAAGGGAGACTGTTGAACCCTGGAAGTGGTGCCAAGAAGAGACTGATTCCTGGTATCAGAGCAGGAAGTGGAGTTGTGAAGAGAGACTGGAGGGCCTGATTGAGTATGGAAGGTAATGAACAGTGTTGAGGGGCAAACCTGGAAGAAAAACTACTTCAGAATAAACCGTGATTGGGTAATGGCTGCCCTGAGTTGAAAGCAGGGGAGAAGTGTAGGACTGTAGCAGACAGAGTGCGGTACGGTCTGCTTGGAGTAGCAGATGGAAGTTATTGAAGAAGTCAGAAAGTGCAGTGTTTTGCTACATGTGGATCTGCAGTTTAGTATAGCTACACAAGCTGGTATTGACTGTGTGGCTTTCCTTACAGTTTTATAATTTAGATGTCCTTTTGCTTTTAACTAGAATTGTTCCTTTTTTAAAAAAAAAATGTGGTTCTTTATAAATTCTTAACTCCGATGTGGCACGCCAAAGCCATTTTTTTGATGTGTGAAGCATGAATACAATTATTTATTTTTAGTGAGCGTTTGTGCTGCTTGAAGAGTGACTGTGGGGGTGAACTCAGAGTCTACTCTGGCCATGTGCCAGGATCAATCAGAATTAAAGTCAAAACTTGCATTCCTGTGCAGATGTATATTTGAAAAGTTGTAGCCCATGCTCAGTTGAAACGGGGTTGTGCTGTCTCTTTCTGTAAAGTTTTCGTGGCAGATTGACGTTGTGATTTGGTTGTTTGGTCTACAGAACACTGACTTTCCAGTTAGAAGATGAAGGATCCCAGGGCTATTACATCTGCGGCTGTACTTACATAATTGAACACTTCCAAATGAAAGTTACACCAACAGTGAACAGCTCACGTTCAGCGTAGCTCAGAGAGCTGTGGATACTCATCCAATGAGTATATGGGAGACTGAGATCAAAAGATTTTTGAATGCTAAGGGAATCACGGAATATGGAGATAGGCTGGGAAAGTGGAGTGATGTCAAAGATCAACTGTGGTCATGTTGAATGGCGGAGCAGGCCCGGGGGGGACTGTAAGGCCTACGTGCACTGCTATTTTTTGCCCTTCGATACTGGTCGTCCACTTTTGTGTTTTGGCGGAGGACAGGCTGATTTCTTAGCCTTCCAGTACAGGCCGGTATTGTGCACTTGTACATACCTGCTCCCGATGCCAACAAGTCCCTCCCCGGACTGTAAGTGTGTGAATACTACCCTTTGGTGAAGCGTCTGCAAGGATGGGGCTGATTTGGTGAAGAGAATGAATTCAAGCTTGAAACTAAGACAGCAAGGGACAAAGTTGGGGGATTGTTTTCCAAAAGCAAAAACACTCCAGATGCTGCAAATCTGAAATAAATAAAGGAAATGCTGGAAATACTCAACAGGTTCAGCAGCATCTGTGGAGAGAGAAAAACGGAGTTAACGTTAACAGGACAATGAAAAGTCGCAAACCTGAAATGTTCTCTCTCTTTCTCTTATCACAGATGCTGCCAGGCCTCCTGAGTGTTCCCAGTATCCCCTGTGTTTATTGTGGAATTCTTTTCTATTCTAGGGATGCTGTGTTTGTTGACCATCACCACTTGCCCTGAGGGCGTCCTCCTTGAACCGCTCCAACCCAAGAGCTTCAGTGGCTCCCACTGTGATATTGGGTAGGCAATTCTGGGGTTTTGCTCAAGTGGTGAAGGAATGACTATGTATATCCTTGGCAGGGTGATGTGGGAGTTGGAGTTGATTGTGTTTCCATAACATTGCTGCTCTTGCTCTTTTACGCATCAAGGAGCCCTAGTGAAACTGAAGTCAGTGGAAATCGGGGATGGGGGTGGGGGGTGCTCTCCATTGGTTGGAGTCTAGCCTAGCACAAAGATAGATGTGTGTGGTTGCTGGAGGCCAATCATCTCAGTATCAGGACATCGCTGCAGGAGCTCCTCCGGGAAGTATCCTAGGTCCAGCCACCTTCACTTGCTTCACCAATAACCTTCTCACCAACATGTCAGAAGTGGGACTGTTCGCTGATGATTGCACATTAAGTTTGCAACTCGTCAGATAATGAAGCAGTCCGTGCGCACATATAGCAAGACCTGGACAACATTCAGGCTTGGGCTAACAAGGGCCACATAACATTTGTGCCACACAAGTGCCAGGCAATAACCATCTCCAACAAGAGAGGATCTAACCATCGTCCCTTGATATTCAGTGGTATTACTGTTGTCGAATCCCCCACCATCAACATCCTCGGGGGCAGTCACCATTGACCAGAAATTTAACTGGACAAACCAAATAAATACTGTGGCTGCAAGAGCAGAGCAGTGGCTGGGAATTCTGTGGCGATTTACTCATCATCTGGCTTTCCAAAGCATGTCCACCATTTATAAGGCACAAGTCAGGAGTGTAATGGAATACTCTCGATTTGCCTGGACGCATACAGCTTCATCACCGTTCATGAGGCTTGACACCATCCAGGCCAAACCAGCCCGCTTGATCGGCACCCCATCCACCACCTTAAACATTCACTCTCTCCGCTACCAGAGCACCATGACTGCAGCGTGTATCATCTACAGGATGCAATGCAGCAACTTGCCAAGGCCTCTTCGACTGTACCTTCTAAACCTGCGATCTCGACCACCTAGAATGACAAGGACAGGAGGCGCACGAGAGTGTCACCATTCATAGAAACATAGAAAATAGGAGCAGGAGTAGGCCATTTGGCCCTCCGAGCCTGCTCCACCATTCAACATGATCATGGCTGATCCTCTATCTCAACGCCCTACTCCCGCTCTCTCCCCACACCCCTTGTCACCTTTAGAGTCCAGAAATCTATCTATTTCCTTTTTAAATATATTCAAGACTTTGTCTCCACAGCCTTCCGTGGTAGAGAATTCCATAGGTTCACCGTCCTCTGAGTGAAGAAGGTTCTCCTTATCTCAGTCCTCAATGGCCTGCCCCGTATCCTGAGTCTGACCCCTTGTTCTAGACCTACTCTGTTTCCTGTCTGCTGACCAATTCTCAATCCATACCAATATTTTACCCCCAAATCCCATGTGCTTTAATTTTGCACAATAACCTCTTATGTGGGACTTTATCAAAAGTTTTCTGAAAATCCAAATACACCACATCCACTGGTTCTCCCTTATCTATTCTGCTAGTTACGTCCTCAAAAGGAACTCCAGCAGGTTTGTCAAACATGATCTCCATTTCATAAATCCACTCTGCAAGTCATGCACCATACATCTGGGAAGATCGTGGAGTAGTGATAATGTCACTGGACTAGTAATCCATAGGCCCAGGGTAATATTCTGGGAGAACCATCACAGTTGGTGGAATTTAAATGTAATTAATAAATCTGGAATGAAAGGCTAGTCTCAGTAATGTTGACCACGAAACTATCATCGATTGTTGTAAAAATCCATCTGGTTCACTGATGTCCTTTAGTAAAGGAAATCTGCCATCCCTACCCGGTCTGGCCTACATGTGACTCCATCCTTACCCGGTCTGGCCTACATGTGACTCCAGACCCACACCAATGTGGTTAACTCTTAGCTGCCCTCTGAAACAGCCTAGTAAGCCGCTCAGTTGAAGGGTGATTAGGGATGGGCAACAAACACTGGCCTTGCCAGCGACGCCCGCCTCCCATGGCAGAATAAATTGAACAAAATCACCACCCTGACTAGGAAATATATCGCCATTCCTTTATCATGGCTGGAGCTCAATCCCTAACAGCGCTGGGCGTGTCAACACCACGTGGACTGCAGCGGTTCAAGAAGGCGGCTCATTGCCACCCTCTGAAGGGTGATTAGGGGTGGGCAATTTGATGCTGGCCTGGTCTGTGTGCCATGAACACACCGGAAGCAGTAGTGGTAGCAGAAATCCCCAATAGCTTTAAAAGAGAAGTGGACAAATGTTTGGAAAAATAAATCTTCTCGAGGGCTATTGAGAATCAGAGTAAGAGGACCAGCACAGGGCTGAATGGCCTGATTGTGTTGTAAAGTTCTCTCATTCTGTAAGAAGTGAATGCGACTCCATCACACACAAAAAGGAGCAGCTGATGGGGGCAGCAGCCCAGGCAACCTTCACACAAAAATGCACACTGCGTTACTTTTTAAACCTGCTTTGGCAAGCAAGGATTATCACAGGATTCTGATGAGGTCAGTGAGTTTAGTTTAAAGTGGTAACATGTTGCAGGCCAGTATCCTGCTATGTTTCCAAGAAACAGGCCTAATCCGGTGTCCTGGTAGCTCAGTAAATTATATACTGAACTATTCAAATTAAGAGTGAAATGCCTGCACCTCTCATGGCCTCAGGATATCTCAAAGTGCTTTGCATCTGGTGAAGTACTTTAGAACTGTAGTCACTCTTTTTAATGTATCGAACGTGGCAGCTAATTTGTATATTGCAAGCTCCCGTGCACTGCAGAGATAATGATTTAGGTCTGATTTAGGTGTTGGACCGTTTCTGTTCCAGCGGTCCCCAAGGGTGTTGCGCGTCCACCTGAAAAGGCAGACGAGGCCTCAGTTTAACGTCTCATTGAAAGACAGCTCCCCCCCCCAAACCGTGCAGCACTCCCTCAGTGCTGCACTGGAGTGTTAGGTGCTCAAGTCTCTGGGGGGGGTCTTGAACCCTCGGAGGCGAGAGAGCTTCTCACTGAGCCACCGCCGACACCTAAGGCCATCCCCAGCTTGTTTCTGGTCCATGATGATGCTGGAAATCTGAAATAAAAAAAGAAAATGCTGGAAAAGCACAGGTCTGGCAGCGTCTGTGGCATTAATGTTTCGGATCCAATATGACTGATGTCCAATATGTTCCAAAGAAGCCATAGTCGACTCGAAATGTTTACTCTGTTTCTCTCCCCACAGATGCTGCCAGAGCTTCTGACTCTTTCCAGCACTTATTGTTTTTACTTGGACGGGTGACTTGAGTTTCGGTGTCATTACCTGCCAGAGGAGAGTAAAAAATAATTTAAGCTTAGCCAGATCATTGCTGTGACTTTATGCGCTGGGTGAAAATACTGATGGGTAAATGTTGTGAGCCAAATAGCAACAAAGTTGAAGTCTTTAAGGAAAACCTTAATGCAATTTTTGTCAGGAAGTACATTTTCACAGTACATCCATGTAACAAGAGTTGGCTTGTGTGCATTTCCTGTAGCTCGCTCCGTTTTTAGAACTCTTGGCGATTGTTCCTGTCAAGAACATTGCCCTATTTATTATGGGAGAAGAATTCCCCTTCCGCCTTTTAACTGGTTTGTGGAGATGGGTCGCACTGCACAGGGTTAAGGAGGTCCATGAAGACCTATGCTCAAAACCAAGTTAATGGACTGAAACTCTCGCCTGCCCATGGAAGCTCGATGTGAAATAAATTTGGCTGTCTCGCAGGCTGGCATGAGTTGTAGGGAATGAGGGGGTGTGGTGGCGTGGTTGGGGTTTGAAGCTGAGATCTGCTGAGGGGGAGGAGTGGAGGGAGCTGCACTGACCTGGCAACGCTTTATGCTGACTCTAGGTGCCTAGCGAGAAAGTGTCTCCGTTTCCGGCCCTTGACATCTCTCATCTTGAGCACAAGTTCACTTGAGAACAGTTTGCAATAGCCCTTGATGCTTTTGACAGTCTGTGTTTTGGATTTTTTATTTTCCTGCTTATGAATCAATGCATATGAATAGCAGGGGATGAACGCATATGCAGCACAGAAGGAGGCCATTTGGCCCATTATGCCTGTGATGGTTCTTTGAAAGACCCATCCAATTACTCCCACTCAGGGCACTTAACAAGAGCATTAACAAACACAATTTGACGCAGAGCCACATTAGGAGCTATTTGGACAGGTGCTTGGTGGAAGAAGTAGATATTAAGAAGCACCTTAAAGGAAGAGAGAGAGGTTTAGGAAGGGAATTCCAGAGCTAAGGGCTTAGGCCGCTGTAGGCACGGCCAGCATTAGGGATAAGGAGATGGAGGATGCAAAAGAGGTCAGAACTGGAGGAACATGGAGTTTTTGGAGGCTTGTAGGGCTGGTTGCGGTTACACAGATAGGGATAGGTGAGGCCATGGAGGGATTTGAACACGGGGATGGGAATTTAAAATTTGAGGTTAAGTCAGCAAACACGGGGTTAATGGGTGAACAGCCTGACTCTGGGAGCAGATCTTCAGTACTACAGCTGGAATAGTCAGGATCCATTATGTTCATTATGTTCACTGTGTCCAGTGCTCTCCTGACACTTAATGGCATTATATGGGGTGAGCCAAGTTGTCTGGCCAATGCTTCCTGTAATGGTAAAAATCACGGGAAGAGGCTGAGTTGGATCGCCTGCATGACACTTTTCAATGAGCGATGATAGATTTCCAGAAGCTTCAGTGTTTTGTTCCTAATCCACTCTGGAGCGAAGAGAGCAAAGCACCGACACAGCCTGGTTTCCGTACTGATCAAAACCTGGCGCCTGAGGTCATCAACCAGTAGCCATCTTGGCGTCGTTTACCAAAAGCAAGCTCGTAACCACACCTCCCCTGCGTACTAACTACCTCCAATGTTGCCTCGCCTTAGTAGCAGGCGCCAAGGCAACAATTTAAAGAAAGCAAACAGAGCCTGCCGGGTGGGGGTCTAAAAAGCGTGAATAATTTAAACATACCCTTTTTTTATAAATCTCGTGCTTGTCTTTTTTTGAGTTTTAATGTTGAGAAAATAACAATGTTTTTTTGAGAGGTGGGGGGAGTGGTTTCTGAATGATTTTTACTCCTGGTTTTCTACACTACAAATATGACGTTGAGAACACAGTATGAGTTTAAATGTCCTTAATTATCAAGAGCTGAAGTATCGTGCGCACAATCGTGAGGGCAAGCTATCAATATAACTTATTCAGTGTAACAGTCCGGACAGTACCTGACGTAACTGCAAGCGACTGGAGTTGTGTGTAGGAGGAATGGGGAGAGTATTCATTTCAGCACCTCTTAAGATCAGCTGCTGTATTTATTGGTTTGAAATTTCAGGCTTCAAAAAGATTTGAGCACAAGATTTAGATTGACGCACCCAGTGCAGCTCTGAGGGCGTGCTGCACTGTTGGAGGTGCCGGACTTGGGGTGAGACATTAAACCAAAGCCCTCTCTGTCCTCAGGTGGACATAAAAGATCCCACAGCTCTATTTCAAAATAGAACAAGGAAGTTCTTCCTCCCACCAGTGTCCTGGCCAATACTGATCACTAAAAAGGTTTATCTGACCATTATCTCATCGCTGTTTGTGGAATCTTGCTGAGCACAATTTGACAGCCTTGTTTCTTGGATTGCAGCAGTAACTACGCTTCAATAGCACTTCATTGGCTGTACCTCACCTTGAGACAACCTGAATACAAGTTGTTTTTTCAATTCTTTAGCCTATGGGAAGTGGGACTGATTGTTAGAAGTTTCAGTTTGCTTTGGAATTTTGCCTTCGAACCCTTAAACTGCACCGACACCAAAACTCGGCTGCTCATCTGTACCCTCCGATGTTTGCTGATCATATTGTACTTCTGTACTATATGATAAACCCCTTGGTAGTACTTCACCTGGTTAATGACGGAGTGTGTTCCCAAGTTGTTACTTGCAGCATGCTTCAGTCAGTAAGATAAAAGCAAAAAAACTGCGGATGCTGGAAATCCAAAACAAAAATAAAAATAGCTGGAAAAACTCAGCAGGTCTGACAGCATCTGCGGAGAGGAAAACAGCTAACGTCTCGAGTCCGTATGACTCTTCAACAGAACTAAGGAAAAATAGAAAAGAGGTGAAATATAAGCTGGTTTAAGGCGGGGTGGGTGGGACAGGTAGAGCTGGATAGATCAATGCTGGCCCACACTAAGATATCTTTTGACTGTGACTGCTCTGACAGGTCAGATTTAATCCGGTGCTGACATGTGTATTCTGTACTGTATTCCCACGTTTTGTAAAACCAGGAACAGTAAGTCCATTTTTAATGATTATTTTGACAGACAACTAGTGTCAACTGTGGCCCAATGATCGTCAACCTCTGGTCTGGATATTTTGTTGCTGTAGAATTTCAGAATCCAGTTGCCTTCCTTTCCTCAAGTATCTTCCTTCAAAACTGCACTCACCATCCCTCGTGAAGCCCTCAGCTTCTTCAGCTACTGCCTTGTCTCCCAACTTATTTCTCCTCTCTATGATCCACAATCAGGTCACTCTATCCTTACCTCCCCAATCTCTGTACCTACCTCTCCAACCGCTCCTTGTTCATTTCCTTCACTCCCTTTTACTTCTTGCCCATCGCACTAAGCTGACCCTGGCCAAAGTCATCCCTGACATCCCCCTTTTAGTAGAATCCAAACTGGTTGGTGAACTCAAGACCAAGACATAGAACTTTTCTTCACTGAGAGTTTATTGAGTTTGTTCAGTCCCATAGTTGTCATCACACCATGTCCCAGCTATCCCCTATTTATATGTGCTCAAGGTACTTAATTAAAGGGTGCCCTTCAACTGTGTATCGTAACAATATAATTAACACCATTAACAATCCCCTGTTAATGCAGTCATTGTGCGTTGCCTTTCTGCGTTCTCCTTGATTTGTAACAATTTGCATTTATATTGTACTTTTAATTTATCAAAGCATCCCAAACTGCTTCACAGCAAAGAGCCACATAAGGAGATATTATGCTGGGTTGGTTAAGGGGGAAGGTTTTAAGGTGGGTAGAGAGACCGAGAGGTTTAGGGAAAGAATTTCAGAGCCCGGGTCCCAGGCAGCTGAAGGCTGTGGGGTCTGGAACGGTGATAGGGGAGGGTAGTAATCTGATGTGTAATATACCTTTAAGACAAATATTGTAATGTAAGATCGCATGATCTTGACACTCAATAGCAGAGTCGCATGGGCTACCTCTGTAGAGAAGTCTTGAGTTAGAGTCTGAGGAGGAAAGACAGAGTTTTGAGCACAAAAGTGTAGCTGCTAAGTTCCTTTTGTGAATAAGCAATGTGTTTCTTCTAAGAACTGTCTACTGATCATCTCTGTCTTGGTACCAACTCGGTCACCCTGAAACAAGTGTGCAACCTGGATCCTTTAGCTCCAACAAACCAGGGCACTGAATCCAACAGCGGGCGACGAGAGTAAAAAGCTAGAAAAGACACGAAAGGATGAGGTAAAAAGTGAGAAGGAATGAAGGCGATCAGAAGAAGCAAGATTGGGATGTACCTCGCACGGTAGTTATAAGTAAAGAAAAATTTCCTTCCTCTTCATCGGAGTAATCCCCTCGGAGCACGCCGCAATTTGGAAGAGTGGAGCCTTTCGATCCAGTCTTGGACGACCGGTCTCACTGTGTTGATCGCTTCACATTCACCTTCCAGACGAACAACATTGTGGTGGAGGAAGCGCGCGATCCTTTTGTCCACGTGTGGGAGTGAGACATATGGATTAATTCGAAACCTGTTGGCACCTAGTGACCCAGACTCAAAGTTTTGATGAACCTTGTAAAGAATCATTACCAGCCCAAGCCGTCGGTGACGATGCAACGGTTCAAATTCAACTCCAGGAATAGAGCCGCGGGGGAGACAGTTTCTTGTTATGTGGCGAGCCTGAAACAATTAACTGAATATTGCGAGTTTGGTACACTTATCAATGATATGATTAAGAGATCGTTTGGTGTGCGGTACAAATGAAGATGCGATTCAGAAGAGATTACTGCCTGGAACAAATTTTAGGTTTTTTTAGAAGGCGTTGGAAATCGATCTGGCAATGGAAGGCGCTGTGGCGAGACTCGAAAGCAATACGGGGAGCGCAAAATGGCGCGGTCCTCCATGTCGGGCGGGGAGCCTCAGCCAAAAAGAGCGTGAAAGTGTAAAGCTTTACTCAGAAGCGGGAAGCAGCCACCACTAGCAAACAAATTAAAAGAGATTACTTAGTAGCAAAAACACAGCATAATGGTAACAAGAGGTGGAAGCAGACAACCTCGTAATGAATCACAATTTAAAAAGATCAAGTATTTTTTCTGTCATCGAAACGAACACCCCATGAGGCATTGTAAAGATAGAATCAGGCAGACTTTCAGACAAAAGCAAAAACCCAATGAGATTAACAGTGTTGAAAAGCCTGAAGTAATAGATTCTGATATTTATTCGTTATATAATTTAAAGGTAGGAAGAACAGAGCCTATCTATGTAACCATGAGGGTGAATGAGAAGCCTATCAGAATGGAGGTGGATACCGTGCAGCCACTACGGGGATAGGTGAGCATACATTTAAATACCTGAATCATGGGGAACGTAAACTAAATTTGGAAGGAACTGATGCCAAATTGAAAACTTACACAGGAGAAGGCATATGTAAAACCATAGTACACTACGGAGGTCAAACAGTGAAATTACCCTTGATGGTAGTAGCAGGCGAGGGACCTAGTCTCCTCGGACAAAACTGGCTGAAAGAAATTAAATTGGAATGGACAGAAATCTTCCAACTGAGAACTAATGGGCTATCAGAGCTACTACAAAAATATGCCTCAGTTTTCAAGGATGAACTTGGAAAAATTGTGAGGCAACACCAAGATTCATGTAGATTCAGAGGCAACATCAAGATTCAGGAAGGCAAGATCAGTACCTTATATGCAATGAGATGCTGAACTGGACAGATTAGGAAAACTGGGAGAGATACAACCAGTGCAGTTTTCAGAATGGGCAGCACCAATCATACCTGTTCTCAAACCTGACCAAAGCATTCGAGTTTGTGGGGACCACAAATTAACAGTCAATAAAGTGGCAAAATTGGATAGACACCCCACACCAAAAATTGAAGACTTATATGCTAAATTGGCAGGTGGAATGGTCTACACAAGTTAGCTATGAGTCATGCCTACCGGCAGTTGGAATTAGAGAAGGCCTCCCAGAGGTTTGTCACCGTAAATACACACAAGGGGTTGCACCAATACCTTTTGGCGTATCTTCAGCTTGAGCCATATTCCAAAGAACCATGGAAAGTTTACCTCAGGGACTGCCCCACTTGTAGTTTATTTGGATGACGTTCTCGTGACTGGACTCGATGAACATTTGATGAACTTGAAAGACGTTTTGAAACATTTTCAGCAGGTTGGAGTGAGGTTGAGAAAGGAAAAGTGCACATTCCAAGCGAAAGAGGCATCTTACCTAGGTCACAAGGTAGATTCATAAGGCCTACATCCAGTTGAAGAAAAAGTGAAAGACATTAGAGAAGCCCCAGCACCAAAGAATACACCTGAACTGAAATCATCCATGGGGATGATCAATTACTATGGATGCTTCTTGCCTAATTTGTCCATAGAACTGGCACCCCCTGTGTTACTCGCTCAAGAAAAACCAGCGATGGTCTTGGCAAACACCACAGGAAGAAGCTTTCACAAAAGTGAAACAGTTGTTACGATCATCTACACTTCTAGTACGTTTTGACCCAAAAAAGTTGATATTAACGTGTGTCGCATCTGCCTATGGAATGGGAGCAGTGCTTTCCCATTGAATGGATGATGGATCAGAACGATCTATAGGATATGTGTCAAGAACGCTCAATACTGCAGAGAAAGCGTACTCTCAAATTGAAAAAGAAGGCCTGGCAATCATTTTCGGTGTTAAGTTTCACCAATATGTTAATCGGTTGTCATTTTACTAACATAACAGACCACAAGCCATTATTAGGACTATTTGGTGAAGGCAAGGCTATACCCACCATAGCCTCAGCAAGAGTACAAAGGTGGGTGTTGATCTTGGCAGTATACTTTCGTTCATAGACCTGGAAGCCAAATTGCAAATGCATATGCACTCAGTCCTTTTCCCTTGCAAGAAAAAGATGAGGATGTTCCAATTCCTCAAGAATTTGTTTTATTATTGAACCTCCTAGACTCATCACCGATATGTGCAAGACAAATTAAAGATTGGACAAATTGAGACCCAGTTTTATCCAAAGTAAGAAATCAAGTTCTTCATGGTTGGTCACAAAAGCAAGAATCTGATGAAATGTATTTCCAGAGAAGATATAGATAACCAGCCAAGAAGGTATCTTATTGTGGGGAGCTCGAGTGATTGTTCCTCCAAAGGGACAAAAGCCATTGTCATCTGAACTTCAAGTGCACATCCCAGAATTTCCAAAATGAAGGCAATAGCACGCAGCTATCTATGGTGGCCTGGGATGGACGGAGAAATAGGAAACTTAGTGAGAAGTTGTATGCAGTGTCAGCAAGTACATAAGTTACCTGCAACGGCTCCGTTACACTCCTGGGAGTGGCCAGGAAGGCCATGGGTGCGAGTACACATATTGATTATGTGGGACCTTTTTATGGGAACAATGTTTCTTCTACTTATCGCTCATTCAGAATGGATGGACATATGTGAAGTGAGGTCGCCGACGTCTTCTGCTACAATAGACAAGCTACGACAAAGTTTCGCAATCAACAGACTGTCTGTCTGATACGAGCACTTCAGGTAATGGAACAGTATTTACGAGTGCTGAATTTAACCGATTTATCAGCCTCAATGGTATTATTCATGTCAAAACATCACCATATCACCCTTCTTTAAACGGGCTGGCCGAGAGAGAAGTACAGATGTTCAAATCTGGTATGAAGAAATTATTTGGAGATTCTATAGCAATTAAATTAGCATGTTTCCTTTTCCATTATAGAACCACCCCTCATATGAGAACAGGTGTCACACGTGCAGAATTGTTGATGAAGCGCCGTCTCCAGTCGAGATTGAGCCTAATTATGCCAAACTTGGGTGGGGGAAGTTGGAAAGAAGGCAGGGAAGTCAGGAAATTGGACATGACTGTCACAGTCGTGACAGGACGTTTAATTTAGGAGAGAAAGTATTTGTGAAAAATTTTAGGGAGGGACCAACATGGTTGTTAGGTGAAATAAGTCCAACAACTTTCCTACCACATGAAAATTGAAGATCAAGTCATAAGACATGTGGACCATATAAGAGGAGAAACAAAATACAAAACAAAATGGTTCCACCAATGTTCGTGACTGAATCAACATCTCCTGTAAAAAGAACTCAACTGAGTATAGATTTGTCTGAAGGGTCAACTGTACCTGAAAGAGTCGAAGAAACAGATTTGCAGGTACCTACTGAAAAAGATGATGCTCAGACAACTACAGTGAGGGAGGTTCTGGATAAAACATCAGAAGCTGTAGAGTTGAGAGATTCTAAACACGTAAGGAAACCCCCACAAAGACTGACTTTGTAAATTATTGATCCGTGTAAATAATTTGATATTTTGAGAAAAATTGTAAAATGTATTTGAGTAAAGGGGGAGGGATGTAGTAATCTGATGTGTAATATATCTTTAAAACAAATGTTGTAATGTAAGATCACATGATCTTGATACCCAATAGCAGAGTAGCATGGGCTACCTCTGTAGAGAAGTCTTGAGTTAGAGTCTGAAGAGGAAAGACAAGAGTTTTGAGTTGTAAGCACACAACTGTAGCTGCTGGGTTCCTTTTGTAAATAGAATGTGTTTCTTCTAAGAAAGGTCTACAGATCATCTCCATCTTGGTACCAACTCGTTTACCCTGAAACAAGTGTGCAACATGGATCCTTTAACACCAACAAACCAGGGCACTAGAATGATACACTGCAACAAACAAAAAAACTGTTTGGTTACTTGACCCGTCTTGCTGGCTTGCTTTCCTGATTTGGGCTCCAGTTCCAATGGTAATGAGAAGGACTTTGTATGGCTGACTGAGCGGAGATCGACTGGCACTTGTTCTGTTCTGATACCTGGGTCATTGATAACAACAGGTTATAAATTTTATTAGCTGTTTTGTGGTGGGTTATTTTATTAACCAAGTGACCTGCTAAGGGGTACGCACAGACCAGGCCAGGATGGCATGGCTGGTGACTCTTGTGAAGGACTTGGTAAACCAGTTGGATTTTTACAACAATCTAGCAGTTCTTGTGGATAATCCACAAATTACCAGGTTTATTGAATCAAGTATTACAATGTGCCTGCTCTAATGTGTCTCTGACTCATTGTTAAACTTCGCCTAATGATGCTCCTGTGAAGTACCCTGGGATATTTTTTAATGTTGAAGGTGCTATATAAATGTTTTATAGTTATATATGCTATATATAATCAATCATTATAGACAATCGTAATATTCTGTCGACCTTTGTATCGAGCGAGGCTGCAACTGGTTTTAGAATACCTTAAGCCTCGAGCTAGAGTTAAAGGAACATCAACCAAATTAAGACTGGACAAAAATGCTGCAGTTTTGTCATTAAAATAAAAAAAGACAACCGCTTAAAAAGAGTAATTTTCCACCATTCATCTTTCGAAGATGGTGACTGAAGCTGAGGTGTGATTCACTAAGTGACAAAGCTCTTCCGGCACTTCAAAGTCTTCATGTGTTGAACAGGCGAAGTTCTTGACCGTAGCAATCCTGTTCTGTTCCAGCCAAAGCCCTCCGTACACTAACCCGATTCTAGTTGGCAGTGCAGTTTGCCTCTGAAACCCTGGACCTGGTGATTGTGGAGGGATGTGGTGTGTGTTAATACAGCATAAGTGCTAGTTTGAGCTCAACTCTGGTGTGCCTGCTCTCCCCAACCCTTGACAATTCCACCCTTCATACCATCACACAGTGAAGCGTCATGAAATGCAAGTTCAACCTCAGCTGGAATATTACGTCCAGTTCTGGGCACCGTGCTTTAGGAAGAGAAGTGGAGAGGGTGCAGAAAAGATTTACGAGAATGGTTCCAGGGACGAGGAACTTCAGTTACATGGATCGATCGGAGAAGCTATGGCTGTTCTCCTTGGTAAAGAGGTCGAGTGGAGATTTGATAGAGGTGTTCAAAATCATGAGGGGTTGGGGAGAGTAGATAGGAAGAAGCTGATCCCATTGGTGGAAGGTTCAAGAACCACAGGGTGCTGATTTGAGGTAGTTGGCAAAAGAACCATGGGAAACATGAGGAAAATGTTTTCACGCAGCAAGTGGTATGCACTGCCTGATAGTGTGGTGGAGGTGGATTCAATTGAGGCCTTCAGAGAATTGGACAATTATCCAGAAAGTATGTGTGTGCAGGGCTACGAGGAAATGGCAGGGCAGTTGGACTAGCTAAGTTGCTGATGCAGAGAGCCAGCATAAACACGATGGGCCAAATGGCCTAAATCTGCACTGTAACTATTCTGTGATTCTACCATCCAAACTTCGCCTGTTCAACACATGAAGATTTTGAAGTGCCGGAAGAGCTTTGTCACTTAGTGAATCATACCTCAGCTTCAGTCACCATCTTCAAAAGATGAATGGTGGAAAATTACTCTTTTTAAGCAGTTGTCTTTTTTTATTTTAATGACAAAATATCCAGTCTTAATTTGGTTGATGTTCCTTTAACTCTAGCTCGAGGCTTAAGGTATTCTAAAACCAGTTGCAGCCTCGCTCGATACAAAGGTCGACAGAATATTATGATTGTCTCCAAAACTTATAAGAGGAGGTCAGCCACATTCAAACAATCAAACAACTGAAGTGACCTCCAGACTGGGTTTCTGTTAGGTGGTGAGTCAGAGGTCCAGACTAATATGCCGGAGACACGAGTTCAGAATGGCAGCTGAGGAATTTAAATTCAATTAATTAATAAATCTAGAATAAAAAGTAGTATCTGTAATGCGACCATGAGATTGTTGTAAACACTGAACTAGGTCGCTGTTGTCCTTTAGGGAAGGAAATCTGCCGTCCTTATCTGGTCTGACCTACATGTGACTCCAGACCCCACAGCAATGAGATTGACCATTAAAATCAAACGGCCTAGAAAGCCACACAGTTGTATCGAAGTTGCTATGAAGGACTGCAGCAGTTCAAGCAGGCGGCTCACCACCGCCTCCTCAAGGGCAGTTAGGGATGGGCAATAAATGTTGGCCTTGCCAATGACTTCCCCCATCCTGTGACGGAATTTAAAAGAAGGACTGTCAATGGGTTTGTGCAATTACGTGTATGATTAGCAGTTGCCTCTGCATTTTAGATGATTGTTATTCAAATGTGGCAAGTAGGGCAGCTCTTTTCAATCAGTCGCTTGCCCTATTAGGGTTGCTAACGGTGAGTTGGAGCTGCAGGGGGTGGGGGGAGGGACATTGGGTCAAAGGTGATTACACTGTGGGACATAAGCATATGAAATGGAGGCAGGAGAAGGGGTCCCAATACCAACCCGGCATCTGCAGTAGATGGTTGCTCAAAAATGGACTGCACGGTGTGGGGGTGGGTAGCAGGTAATCCATTGTTTGAAGCCCAGAATTAATCAAGACCTTGCCTATGAATAATGAAAAACACTGAAGTTAACATATCTAGTTAACATGCTGGTGGGGAGGCCACTACTAACACACTGCTAAAAACAAAAGATTTGCATTTATGTCGTGCTTTTCATAACCCAGGTATCGGAACAGAACAAGAACCAGTCAATCTTGGCCCAGCCACCCCTACATAGACCTTTCTCGTTACCATGGCCGTGGGCCATTGATAAAACAGGCTATGAATTTTATTACTGCATTTCACAGTGGGTTATTTTATGAACCGACTGACCTGCTAAGAGGCATACACGGGCCAGACCAGGATGGCAAGGCTGGTGACTCTCTTGTGAAGGACTTGGTGACCAGTTGGATTTTTACGACAACCCAGCAGCTTCTCAGGATAGTCCAGAAATTACCAGGTTTATTGAATCAAGTATTGCAATTTGCCTGTCCTAATGTGTCAAGTCAAGTTGAACAACCCCCAAAAATGGCACAGCAACTCCTCCCCAAAAGAAGATGCCAGTAAATGGGGGCATAAGAGTGGAAGGGCTCCAAGTAACAGCATGAGAAATATGGCTCCTCAGTTTTCATTATAAAGCAATTGTAGGATTTAACTGTTGTATTGTCTGGTTGGTAATAGGATTGTTCTTTATACTAAAAGCACAGCTTAAAAGTTGTGATCCCAAGGTGTGTACAACACACATGGAGACTAATGTAGATCAGTGAATGTCCCATGGCTTTGTCCTTGAGAATCACAACAGTGAATTTTCCTCTGCAAATTCTGTAAGAATCTGTACAAAGATTTGAAGCTTCTGGAGCTTTGAAGCTCTGTCTCATGGCCGACATCTGTAGCTGCAAGTGACTTGGAATGGTCATGGCAAATAAGGAGCGCATTAGCTACATAGCAAATTTAACATCGGCTGGTGAGAAACATGAGTAAGCGTTAAGTAGAATTTGCCAAGCGAAAACAAGCCGCTTGTTCCAACCGGTCCATGTCGGTGGCTGCCTCCTAGGTCTCTTCATCTAACCCCGTAAACATATCCTTCTAGCCCCCTCTCCCTCGCATGTTTATCTAGCTCCCCCTTAAATGCACCTATGCTCCTGGCCTCGATACTCCAATGGGTTATCAAGCTCCACATTGTAACCATTCTTTAAGTAATAAGTTGTCCCCTGAATTCCTTAAACTGGATTTGTTAATGACTAACGTATATTGATGGCCAGAGTCAGCTGTGATTTGGTGGGTAATACTCTCACCCGAGTCAAAATGTCATTGGTTCAAGTCCCAGTTGAGGAAAAAAATCTAGGCCGACACTCTAATGTGGTACGGAGGGAGTGCTGTACTGTTGGAGATGCCGTTTCTCGGATGCGACATTAAACCAAGACCCCATCCTACCCCCCTCAGATGGATGTAAAAGATCCCATGGCATCCTTTTGAAAAAGAAGTGTGTCCTGGCCAATATTTATCCCTCAGTTAACACACCAGAATGGAACATCTTGTCGTTATCCTAATCCTATCATTGGCTTACTGTTGCTCCTGTGCTCCTGTTATTGCATTGCTGTTTGAGAGAGCTTGTGCACAAATTGGCTGTGTACTCTCTACACTTTTTAAAAGTACTTCATTAGCTGTGAAGAGCTTTTGGACATCCAGAGGTTTTATTAATTTATTCTTTCATGGGATGTGGGTGTCGCTGTCAAGGCCAGCATTTGTTGCCCATCCCTAATTGCCCTTGGACTGAAAGGCTTACTAGGCCATTTCAGAGGGCAGTTAAGCGTCAACCACATTGCTGTGGATCTGGAGTCACATGTATGCCAGACCAGGTAGGGATGGCAGATTTCCTTCCCTAAAGCACTTTAGTGGATTTTTATGACAATTGATAGTTCCAAGGTCACCAATTCCAGATTTTATCAATTGAATTTAAATTCCGCCTGCTGCCGTGGTGGGATTTGAACCTATGTCCTCAGAGCAATTAGCCTTGGCCGCTAGATTTCTAGTGCAGTGACTTTACCACTATAATAAAGGACATATCTTGGACTGTGGATTAAAATTACAATGGCTGCAGTTTGAAGGACATGTCTACTGGAACAGTGTGAGGGATATATGCAATGTTGCTGTCCTGGAACAAAGTGTGCCATGAAAGACAGGGTGGTGCTGAGAAGGAGACTGGTCTGATGGGAACTGTCTGACAACAACATTTTTAATTAGCTCCTGACCAGGTGACCAGGGTTTGTGTGAGAGCAGTGCAGCAGAATAGCTCCTAGCCTGAAAGGGAAAAGACCTAAAACCCCTCCCTCCTGGGTGTGTAAGATTCCAGTCATTCTACAATAATAGCTGGCTGGCTTTTTTTCTCCTCATATCTCTATAACCTGCTCTCTCTCTCAAAACCCCTGTTAAGAGGCAAAGGGGAAAATCACTGTTCGAGATATTGAAAGGCAAGTGCTCAACCAGTGAACTAAAGACTGAAAGTGCTGGAAGAGCACCTCATGTCATCAACAAAGAACTGAAAGGAATTTGGATGGGATCGATCAAAATCAACCCATTGAATTCTATACTCTGGAATTGGCGCTATTGAACTGTTTTATCCCACCCTTAAGATCCATGGTTTTAGTGTGCCTTGTGACTTGTATGTGTGTGCATAGGGATTTAAGAAGGGGTAGAGTTTAGGTTATAGTGTTAGAAGTTAGCAGTTCATATTTCTTCCTTTTGCCACTAGTTAGAGACAATTTGTTCAATGAACAGTTATTTACTTATTAAGTTTACAAACCTGGTGCTCGTATTGTGTTAACCTAAATTAAAGATTTAGGTGGGTTGATCAAACTTTTCACATTTGTCGCGGCTCGAGAAGCAGTGGGGCTTGATATTGCAGCGCACCATCCCCAGTGAGTCATGACACTGCCACTGTCTCCCTGGGAAAGGTGCTATACAAATGCAAGCCTGTTCTTTTATTTAAAACCGCTTACATTTTAATTCCCCTAAAAGCGGAATTATCCTTCTACATCAACCCTATCAAACCCCTTTTCATAATTGTATTATATTATCTAAAATGGAGTCTGATAAAATTGGTTTTACAAGCCAGATTAAACTCCTGCGAAGGCACAGCACGCATCTGGTGTTAAAAACAATTTACCAAGAAGCTTTTTCTATTTGGTATCCGAGACCTGAGGTGAGAAACGGATGAAACTGGAAGGTCAGGGAAGATGGTGCAAGACTTCAGCTAAGAATAATGAAAAATACAGAAGTTAATATTTCTAATTAATACGGTGGGGAGTTCAGTAGTAACACATTGCTAAGAAAGAAAGACCGGCATTTATGTAGTGCTTTTCATGACCACTAGATGTCTCGAAGTGTTTTACAGCCAATGAAGTACTTCTGAAGTGTAGTCATTGTTGTGATGTCAGAAATGTGGGACTTGAACCCACACCTTCTGACTCTGAGAGTGCTACCAACAGCAGAGCCAGGGCTGACTTAAGCAGCAAGGGAAAGCTGGTATCACATGGCTGAAGAGGAGGCGGTGGCCAGTAACATGTGAGTAGGTGGTCACTAGCAACATGTCAGTCGGGGGGCAATCATTCGTTACACAGGGATGATTAGTTAACAATCTGCTTTATTGTAGAAAGTTGGAAAGTTCTAAATACACTTCAGTTGCATTGTGGTTTTACTGTACTGCAAAGGTTGTGTCACTGCACAGCATTTGCCCTCCCAGTCTGACTGGTTTATCGAGCTCAGCCAAGCTTCATACCCGTGACTAACGCCCACATGGACGCTGCCACATCAGTTGTTTCACTCATCGAACTGTGTCACGGCATTTCCAGTTCCCCTGCTGCTGTCACTTTAATTTCGGCATGTGACTCATTGTGAAGGGGTAGACCTTCCATTCCCCACCCACCTGTCTCCCCCAGGACATCACCTCCTTTACCTCAGCAAAGTGGCTTTTTTGTGGGGTTTTTTTTTTGCTCATGAAGGTTCTGCTTATCTCTGTTGCACCTGGTACGGCACCAGTACCTTTAAATCGAACAGAATGAGTGATGGATTTGGGGCAGGCTAATTTCCCCAGGAAAATAAGGTATATTCTGAATTCCAGCAATTTGGCTAATCCTGGCACCTTTAATACCTCATCCGTCAATCAAAATATACTCAGGAACAGGAGTTA
The DNA here is from genome assembly GCF_964194155.1 of Cetorhinus maximus. Taxonomy (NCBI): domain Eukaryota; kingdom Metazoa; phylum Chordata; class Chondrichthyes; order Lamniformes; family Cetorhinidae; genus Cetorhinus; species Cetorhinus maximus. The sequence goes on along the minus strand of NC_135897.1, from coordinate 83,940,279 downwards.
GCCCACCTCAGGTTTTCAGTGTACAAGAGTAGTTGGAAGTTCTCTCTCCCCTTGAGGGCCGAAGGTGGATTTGATTAGCAGTGACACTAATTATAATATGCATTAACTAAAGTTCCTTTAGATTATTGTCATCGGCTGCGAGCAAGAGTGCCTGTTGATTTTTTTCTCTCTCTCTATTTATTCTTTCATGGGATGTGGGCATCGCTGGCAAGACCAGCATTTGCTGCCCATCCCTAATTGCCCTTAAACTGAGTGACTTGCTGGGGCAGTTCAGAGTCGACCACATTGCTGGTTAGCCTGGAGTCACCTGTAGGACATTCCAGGTAAGGACAGCAGATTTCTTTCCCTAAACGACATTAGTGAAGCAGATGGTTTTTTTACAACAACCTATGAGAGATTCATGGTTACTGAGACTAGCTGCGTTACTGCATGATCAGTTTGACCGCTGTGTTTATATATATATATATTCAAGCAGACTCTTACTCATGCTGGAAGTCCCCTGTTACAGTCTTAGAAATTGTGGGTGAGACTGCTTGGTTGTTATCTGAACTAAATTAAATACTGCACCTCGTGCCTCTGTTGGTGTGAGCCTTGCTGAGCATTTAATTTAACCATATAGTCTCCTAACTTGATTCAAAGGTCTGTCATGAATTGGTTGATATTGGCTGGAGTGGCACTCTGGGCATGGCTGGGCCTGTTGAGTGGAATGGGCCTGTACTGTTTGGAATTCAGACGAATGAGAGGTGATCTCATGAAAGATGAGATCCTGAGAGGCTAGTGTTTGGAGAGTTTAGAATGAGAGAGGGGGGTGGGGGGAGGGGGGTGCAGAATCTCAAAATATGGCGTTGGCCATTTTGGACAGAAATTTCTTCACTCTGAGGGTTGGGAATCTTTGGCACTTTCTACCCCAGAAGGCTGTGTGATACTCAGTCTTTCAGTATATTCAAGGTTGAGATCAATCGATCTCAAGTGAATCAAAGGATATGGAGATCGGTCAAGGAAGTGGAGGTGATGTCAAAGATCGGTCAAGATCTTATTGAATGGCGGAGCAGGCTTGAGGATCCATTGGGTCTACTGCTGCTCCTATTTCTTACGTTCTTATGTTATGGTTTCCTCAGAGCAGAGTAGGTTAGGAGATTTAATAAAGGTGTTCAAATGATGGGTTAATGGTAGAATATGGATAATATTTTTCCACTGGCAGGAGGGTGGGTAACTAGGGGGTACAGATGTAAGGTATTGGCAAAAGGACAATGGTGGAGATGGGGAGAATGTTTTTCATGCTGTGAGTTGTTAGTCTGGAAGGTGCTGCCTAAAAGGGTGGAGGAAGCTCTTTCAATAGTAACTTTTAAAAGACAGTTGCGTACTTTAAAAGGAAAAAATTACAGGGCTGTGGGGAAACAGTAGAGGCATGGGGCTCATTGGATAGCTCTTTGAAAGAGCTGGCACAGACAGTTCCTAGCAGCTACCAACCGTCTCTCCTTCCTCTACCAGTTGTAGTGCCTCAGCTGAATCCCAGGCTAACTCCCAAAGCCCGAGGCATCAAACTTGTGTCTTCCCTGGTCTATGTGGCCCAGTACCAACTGAGCAGTGCCCTTTTCTAGGTTTTTTATTTTATTGTTTCATGGGGCCGGAGTCTCTGGTAAGGCTGGCATTTTATTGTTCATCTCTAATTGCCCTTGAGAAGGTGGTGATCAGCTGCCGCCTTGAAGTGCTGCAGTCCGGGGAGGTAGTGGTATTGTCGCTGGACTGGTAATCCAGAGACCCAGGGTAATGCTCTGGGGACCTGGGTTCGAATCCCGCCACGGCATATGGTGGAATTTTAATTCAATAAAAATCTGGAATTAAAAATCTAATGATGACCATGAAACCATTGTCGATGGTTTCATGGTCCATTGACTAATAGCCTTAGGGGAAGGAAAGCTGTCGTCCTTACCTGGGCTGACCTCCAGACCCACAGCAATGTGGTTGACTCTTAAATGCCCTCTGAACAAGGGCAATTAGGGATGGGCAATAAATGCTGGCCTAGCCAGCGACACCCACATCCAATGAATTTTTTTAAAAAGTCCATGTGGTGTAGTTCCAGGATTTTGACCCAAGTCAGGATGGGGTGTGGCTTGGAGGGGAATTTGCAGGTGGTGGTGTTCCTACACGTTTGCTGCCCTTTTAGGTGGGTAGAGGTCGTGGGCTTGAAAGGTGCTGTTGAAGGAGCCTTGGTGAGTTGCTGCAGTGCACCTTGTATATAGTACACACTGCTGCCACTGTGCACCGGTGGTGGTTGTGAATGTTCAAGGTGGTTGATGGGGTGCCGATTAAAAAAGGCTGCATAGTCCTGGGTGGTGTCAGGCTTCTTGAGTGTTATTGGAACTGCGCTCATCCAGGCAAGTGGAGAATATCCCACCACAACTCCTGACTCATGCCTTGTAAACGATGGAGAAGCTTTGGGAGTTCGGAGGTGAGTTACTTGCTGCGGATTTCCCAGCCTCTGACCTGCTCTTGTAGCTATATTTATTTGGCTGCTCCGGTTAAATTTCTGATTAGTGGTAACCCTTAGAAGTTGATTTTTTTTTTTGCATAATTTTTTACAGAATAATTTGATCCAGTAACAAATTAATTAATGTCATCAAAATTTCAACATCAAAAGTGCTAGCAAAAGTAATTGTAATTAATTTGGAGTATCCAGTAATTTGATTTAACACTTTGAATTAGGAGTAGACTGTAGAGAATTGGACTCGCTGTGTATTGCAGTGCTTTGCATGTGCTTTTACATAAAGCCACATAGTCATCCTAAATGTCTTCAAGTGATGTACAAACATTGCTAGCTATACTTGTCAGTATGAATGCTTGGAAAAAAATAAGTTGTATTGTTTGGAAAAATTGTTTGAAGATTTCATTTGGTTACTTCACTCAAGTATAAATGGATTTTTTACAGCAACCTACATCTCTAGGGTTTCGTCAGCAGATGAGCGAAGTCGGGTGATGTTACTGAGATGGCAGTAGGCGGTCTTAGTGGTGGAGCAGTTAATGTGATCAGACGTTGAACTGAGGGTCAAATAATAAGGTTCCGAGTGGTCTGGTTGGACCTCAGATGCTTACCAGGGGGAGGGATGGAGTCAGTGGCTAGGCGCTGGAGGACCAAAGACCAAAGTGACTTTGATCTTCCCAACATTCAGGTAGAGGAAATTTCTGGTCATCCAGGACTGGATGTCGGACAAGCAGGTTATAATTCGGAGACAGTAGAACTGGGTGTGGAAGGGATAATTGGAGTTGTGTCTCAGATGGTTGCCATTATTACTTACTAAAGGAAATGTGTAGTTCTTCTACAGAAGCTGCAGTGAAGTACATGTTCAGACTATATTTGATGGTAATCCAAATGTGTGTTTTGGCCACCAGATTAAGGTAGCTGGATTCGAGCAGTGTGTAAACATGTGACATGTAAACAGTTTGCAAAATGCCTGTCTCACAGAAGCCAAGACTGAGCCAGAGTCAGCAGTGGAACAGTGCTTCAGATTTATCCATTAGTCGACAAATACTTAATATTGGGGACTTATTACTATGTTGTACTATAAGTAAGCAAACTGCTGTTGCAAACCTCGTGAATTTTTTCCTCCTCCTGATTTTCTTCTCTTCCTTCTGTCCCCTCCCCAATACTGACCTGGGCCCCAATTTTAGCACCTGGTGGTTCCTCCCATCAGCTAAATCCAGATAGCTTCATGGGCTGAGGATCAGGCCCCAAGACTTTCCCACCCTGTATGTCTTGACGCTAAGCTACTCTCCCTGAGGCAGAAGGTGGTGGGTTCAAAGAGACTAGAGCATAAAATTCAGGCTGACACTCCCAATGCAGTACTGAAGGAGTGCTGCACTGTCGATGGTGTGCCACCTTTTGGATGAGACATTGAACAGAGGTCCGGTCTGAACATTAAAGAAAGTTCCCACTTCACGAATTTGAAGAGAACAGAAGGGCGTTTCTTCCCGCTAACCACCCCCTGCCCCGCCTTGCCCCGTCCTGGCCAAATTTACCCATCAACCAACATCACAAAGTGGATTTTCTAGTTGCACCTTGCTCTTTGTGGAATGTAGCAGCGCACACAACTTGCTGCAGCTTTTCTTAGTGATTACATTTCAAAAAAACTTCATTGGCTGTAAAGTGGGCTCATGAAAGGCACTATATAAGTGTAAGATCTTTCTTTACTTTTCATCCCAGATAAGGGGGGCGTTTCTTATTATCAATTAACCTCATTTGTTCTCTTCGTTATAAAAATATAGGCAGATGTTTGAATTTCGCCACATAACAAAGTCATACTTTCTAACTCCCTATCTAATGCTGACAGTAGGTAACATTTATTGAGCAGCATTTGGATGCCTTATTCGAGCAATATCCAGTGAAACTGAGCTACTCCAATGTCCGAACCTATGTTGAGTTTCTATGTTTGGAGTGGAGAGGATGTCGTCATTAAACATTTTTATTTTTCTGTCCTTCCTTAGTATGCATCGACTGGGTGTTTGCTGACCCTCCATCACACCGAGAAGCCGGACCATGAGGACGCGTGCGAGTACCGCCCATACTCTTGCCCCTGCCCTGGGGCCTCGTGCAAGTGGCAGGGCTCCCTGGAGCAGGTGATGTCTCACCTGGTGCACGTCCACAAAAGCATCACCACCCTCCAAGGGGAGGACATTGTCTTCCTGGCCACGGACATCAACTTGCCCGGGGCTGTGGACTGGGTCATGATGCAGTCCTGCTTCGGGCGACACTTCATGCTGGTGCTGGAGAAGCAGGAGAAGTATGAGGGCCACCAGCAGTTCTTTGCCATCGTGCTGCTGATTGGCGCCCGCAAACAGGCGGAGAACTTTGCGTACCGGCTGGAGCTGAACGGGAACCGCCGCCGCCTGACGTGGGAGGCGACCCCGCGGTCCATTCACGATGGGGTGGCCACGGCCATCATGAACAGCGACTGCTTGGTCTTCGACGCGGCTATTGCGCACCTCTTTGCTGACAATGGCAACCTGGGAATTAACGTGACCATTTCGACTTGCTGTTCATGATATTTATGTGGTGGTGGTGTTTGGGATTTCCAATGTTGTGATGATTTGTTGCTTATTTTATTTTTTGTCTGTCTTCTGTAGATTAGACATGAGATCATTGTGAAGCTTTACTGACTGTGCCAATTTATTTAAATTATGTTACCATAATAGCTTTTTTAAATAAATATATATTTCAGAGCGGTTGCAATACTTATTTTTCCAACACGTTTCTAGTGCTCACTAATGATAAGCCCATCATGCATTGTCCATAACCTGCCTTTAAATGGCACCTATCAAACTCGGATGCTTTCTTTTTCCATTTTGCTTCTTTCATTTTCTGTCTTCCTGTCATGAGCCTGTGCTTGTAATGTAAGAAACACAGGAACAGAGTGAGCATTTCAGCCTCTTCAATCTGCTCCGTCATTCTATTAGCTCATTGCTGATCTGTGGTGGTATGTTAGAGTTCACTCAGGGAGTCCAAGTTGCCTTGGCAACTAGCACTTTTGCATGCATGTTGTAGTCTGGAGCTATGGATCATGGTGGTAAAGGTTCCAATTATCTTTCCATCACATGGCTGACCAGGAATCTCTCCCGCTCTTGCTGCCTGCCATTGGCACGTGTTGGATGGATTTGCGGGGTTGATACTCAACCTCTTTGGCTGTGTTACGAACACACCTTCCTTGGCCATCAAGTCCTGGAGTCGGACTTGAAACCAGAGCTTCTAACTCAGGCAGGGATGTTGCCCATGCACCACAAGACCTCCTTGGCTCAATGTTATTTCCCTGCCTTAGCTCCATGTCCCTTGACACCCTCACTTAAAAAAAAAATCAATAACAGCTTGAATTTATTCAGCGCCTTTAATATAATAAAAATGTCCCAACGACGCTTTATGGTAGAGAGAATCTGACACTGAACCACGGAGAGATACAAAGTCGAATGGCCTCATGCTTGTTCAAAATGGTAGGATTTTAAGGAATGACTTAAAGGTGAAAAGAGAGATGGTGAGATTTAGGAAGTCAATTCCAGATTGTAGGACAGAGGCAGCTGAAGGCATGGCTGCCATTGGTGGAGTGAAGGAAATCGGAGACTCGGGAATCCAGATTCCGAGGAATGCAGGTATCTCAGTGGGTTGTAGAGCCGGAAGACGTTACAGAGATAGGGAGGGACTAGATCATAGAAGGGATATAAAAACAAGAGTAAGAATTTTAAAGACTCTGGCATTGCCTGATCTCAATTTTGAAAGCTTCCATTGCCCCAGCATCCACAGCCTGTTGGGGGTTAAATCTTCCTGGATTGTCGAGCTTGTAATCACTCAGGATTCTGCTTTCTAGGGTTTAGTTCCATGGGCACCCTCTGGCACTGCAGCCAAATGATCCATGCTTGAGGCCAGATGGATGTGTGCTGGTGGGGAATTTTTTCTGGAACCGTGTGTGCATGGGGTCACTTAAATAGCAATGAGGAATGGGATGCCTGCTGACTTCAACGCTCCTTAGCCTAGAAGCGCTGAGATCAATTGCCATATTGTCTGAGGCCAGCTGACTCTGCATAGGCTGATGATCAAACCTGCAATATTGTATGGCCCAGTTCCACATTGGCAAGTGTCTTGTAGCTGCACTTGCATAGCTTTAACACAACACAACTTCTGCACTAGCCAAACAATGGTGGCAGATCATTACAAAATGTAACCCTAAGTGCCCTCCCGAAGGAGTGAATGTGCAAAGGCACTTTTCACTGCAGCCCTAGCTACACCATGGCAAATGTGCCACATTTGATCCCAAACTTCTGCTCATCTCAATTGGAGTGAGACATTTGGCTTAAAGGAAAGGGGATTTCTGCTGAGGTTTCTATTTGCCACTATGTAGTCACTCATCTAGAAAGTGTGCTTGTTTAGGTATTCGGTAAGGACAAGGTCAGGCTTATTTGGGATGCCCCCTGTGTTATTTGATATCGGAGTTTTTACAGGAATGTGAACCAGAATGCCATGGAACTACACTATCTGCAAGGAGAAGACTGGAGTTGGCAGTGTACACACGGTCTTAAGTTGCTTCTTTAGTTTCGGACAGTTAGCAATTCTTGAGAGTTTGACTACTTTGTATTTCTGTATTAGAGGCTTCAACTGAATTTGAAGGTGCACCATTTACATTTGGGCAAATGCATTTCTGGGCTTTAATCAGATTTGTAGTTTTTTTTAAAAAAACACTAAAAGTGCTCTATGTCTATGGAATGGTGATCTGATAAACTACACTGCCAGCAGGAAAATCCATCCACCCTGTTGAGCAGCTTTTCACTGGTTTTTACTTCAAACTATAATGCTGAAATAAAGCAGTTAAAACAGTAAAGCATTTGCTTTATTCCTCCCCTTTACATTTAAACAACTTTAAATAAAGTATTGTATCTGCTTTTAATGTCATCTATTTTCATTGGTATCTTCTACCCCCTCCTGTTCCTTTATTACCCACACCCCCCCGCCGCCCACCACTATCAGACTGTGTTCCCATCTCTACCCCTTTCAATTCCCATCTCATTCCTCTATGCCCCCATCCCCTGTCCCCTCCAGCTCCCATATATACCTGCCAGGAAAGAGCGTTTGCACGGTGTTGCTCTTGAGTTGGGTGTGATGTGTTTAATTCCAGTACTTTCTTGAATCTGAATCTCTGGGAGCTAAGATGACCCTCATGAATGACTCCTGGTGGATGGGCAATGTGTGGGGAATTGTAGATATGAATCTGGCTTAGAATGCTGGCATTTAAGTAGTTGGTCATTTCTAAATTTGGAAAAGAGTATGGTGAGAGAAAATTAGGTAGAAATAATAAAAACAGGCGAGAATTTTTTTTTAAAAAAAGAAACAAGCATGTGTAGGATATAAGGCTGCTCAAGCCTGCTTCCCCATTCAATACAATCATGGTTGACCTTTGGCCTCAACTCCACATTCTTGTCCAGCCTCCCTTGATCCCTTTAGTGTCAAAATTCTATTGATCTTTGTCTTGAATACACTCAACAACTGAGCACCCAAAGTCCTCTGGGTAGAGAATTCCAAAGATTCACAACCCTTTGAAAAAATGTTATCCAGTTCTAAACCATTCATCCTGAAACTCTGCTGAAATATAAATATAGCAACAAAAACAGAAAATGCAGAAAAAACTCAGCAGATCTAACAGCATCTGTGGAGAGAAAAAAACAGTTAACGTTTTGAGTCATTATGACTCTCTCAGCTCTGAAGAGTCATAATGACTCAAAACGTTAACTTTTTTTCTCTCCACAGATGCTGTTAGACCTGCTGAGTTTTCCCAGCATTTTCTGTTTTTGTTTCAGATTTCCAGCATCTGCAGTATTTTGCTTTTATATAAATATAGCAAGTTGGCATTGCTCTGCACTCTGCTTCCATATCTTAACCACATTGTTTTAGGGGATTGGAACTGCCGCATTCAGTGGGCAGGAGTTTCCAATCTGAACGATGGTCGCTGGGTAAATAACTAACTGCTTGGTGTGGAGAATAGCAGGGAAAGATTGCCTCTGAACAGGAAAGTAGGTATCAGAGAAATGGGATGATGCAAATAAGGAGCCAAGGGACATTGAGCTGGGCAAGTGGGTGATAGGGGAGTGGAGGAAACGTCTAAGCCTGCATTGGGAGGATGGTGAGTTAGTAAATAGCAGAATGAACTGGAGCAGAAGTGGGAAGAAGGTGATGGCATCAAACTGGGAAGGAGTGGTAGACTGCCAGTGTAAACAGTATGGAGTGCGGATGAAGGAACGTTACCATCATAAATTGTCATCCCATTGCCACACTGTTACCTATGGTGTCCCCCAAAGAACTGGCCCCTTCCTGTTTCATATCTACTTACTTCCCATCGACGACACAACTTGACCGAAAGCACAGCTTGGTCAAAGGTAGGCTTTAAAGAAGAAAGAGAAGTAAAGAGGCGGAAGGTGTAGGGAGGGAATTCCAGAGCTCAGGCCCTGGGCAGCTGAAGCACTGCTGCCAGTGGGGAAGTAATTATAATTGAGGATGCTCAAGAGACCAGAATTGGAGGAGTGCACATTTCCACATGTATGTTGATGTCACCCAGCTTGATCCCACCACTGCCTGTTCTATCTAAATTGTCAGGCTGCTTGACTGATAACCAGTACTGGATGAACAGAAATTTCCTCCAATTAAATAATGGGAAGACTGAAGCCATTGTCTTCAGTCCCTGCTACAAACTTATTCTCTAGCCCCTAGCTAACAACTCCATTCCTCTCCCTGGCAACTGTCTGAAGCTGAGCCAGACTGTTCACAACCTTGCGATCAGATGTGATCCTGAAATAAGCTTCTAACCACTTATATGCGCCTTCATTATGATCGTTTATTTGCACCCCTGTAATATCGCCTGACTGCACCCTGCCTCAGCTCATCTGCTGCTGAAACTTTCATCCATGTCTTTTTTTCCTCTAGATTTGGCTAATCTAAAGCACTCCTGACCGGCTCACCACAAGCTTGATGTCATCCAAAACTCGGCTGCTCATGTCCTAACTCTCACCATGTCCTGTTTACCCATCAGCCCTGTGCTCACTGACCTACGTTGACTCCTGTTTAAGGGGATCTGGACAGGCAAACGCCTGTTTAAGGTCACGCTAAAGACCGATGGTAAGGGAGCCATTTTCCACCCTCCTTCCAGTTTCGCTATCGGGGGAAACCGTGGCTACCTGGTCTACGCTGGGCAACCCAAGCATTGTCGCTCATGCGGCAAGGCTGGTCATGTGGCGGCCAACTGCAGCGCCTCCCTCTGCAAGATCTGCAAACAGGAAGGGCACCAGACAAAAGACTGCAAACAGGCCAAGTGCTGCAACCTGTGTGGCGAGGCAGGTCACTTCTACAGGACCTGCCCCAAACGCTGCCGTACTTACGCACAGGCAGCCAAAGCCGACCAGGGGGAAGCAGAAGAAATGTTTCGTGTCACTCCAACCACCAAGGCCCCCAGGGAGCTCAACGGGACAACGGAGGACACAGAGAGAGACAAGGTGGAGAAAGAGATTGAGGCAACAGAGAGCCAATCAACAGCACTACCCCCTGAACCTCCCAGTCCTCAGGACAGCGAATCAATGGAGGAGGAGGCAGCAGTGGAAAAGCAGCAGGGGGAGTGGCGGACGGTGAAGAACAAGAAAAGTAAGAAGGAGCGAAGAAGAAGCAAAGGCATTTCCCAGAGAAGCGGCAAGAGGCGTCTCCCATCCGACACGGATGACAAGGGCAGCAGCTCTTCGGATGATGAAGTGCCAGGGCGGCACCGACAGAAGAGGCGGCAAAGCTCCAGGGCGTTGGAGGACGAGACACCCGAGCTCCAGAAAATTGGAGACAACAAGGAGACCAGCGCACCCCAACTTTGCCTGCAACCTGAGGAGGCCAGTGCACCACAGCCCCTGGAATCTGGGAGCAGTGAGGCAATCATCGCACCCCAGCTCCAGGAAGCCGGGAACAGCAACACCCCAGAGGGGGTGAGTTTTGGAGAAGCTTCTCCAGCAAAGGTCATCTCAAAACCCGCTCTCTACGTGAACCTCCAGATGCCACCGGAGCAGAACACGGCCAAGGAGATCTACCTCAGCCCATCCAAAGTGAAGGAATTTGAGCTCACTACGGGTATGAAGGAGCAGACTAAAGGTCTGGGACTCTCAGAGACAGTGGGTTTGGTAGGAGAATAAATGCTTTAAAATGGGTTTAAAGATTGTATCCATAAATGTGCGTAGCATTAAATCTACTACGCGATGTGTTGCGACCTTGGACTACCTAGCCAAGGTCAAAGCTGACCTGTTGTTTCTGCAGGAGTGTGCGATACCGCACCTCAGCTCCTACAGGCAATGGTCACGATGGTGGTCCCACGGGCCATCGATCTGGTCGGGCGGAAACGACTCTCGTTCCTCCGGCCTGGGTATTCTGCTGCGGGGAGGCAACTTCACCGTCTCCGAGGTCAAGGAGGTGGTGGGCGGGCGACTCCTCGTAGCAGACGTAATGTACAAGAACGCTCCACTCCGGTTAATTAACGTGTATGGCCCGGCACAAGGGGCTGAGCGGCTGGAGGTTTTTCAGCAGCTCCCACTGCTGCTGGCGACCTCCAGGCCGGTCATTCTGGGCGGTGACTTCAACTGCATCATCGATGCGGCTGGACGATCCGGCAGGGCCGGCAGCAGATTGGACGCTACGTCCAGATCCCTGATGGAAACAGTTAAGGATGCCAAGCTGCACGACGTCTTCAGCAACCCTGCAGACGGAGCGCAGCGTAGATACACCTGGTCGCGGCCAGACGGGTCCATTCGTTCCAGGATAGACTTCCTGTTTGTGTCCCGTGCATTCACAGTCAGATCCACCGAGGTCAAGCCGGTGTTCTTCTCTGACCACTGCCTCCTTCTGGCGGACTGCCACTTGGAGAAGGACCTGAGGGTGGGCAGGGGGGCATGGAAGCTAAATGTGCAACTGCTGACCCCAGAGAACATTGAGGAGCTCAAGAGGGATTACAAAGGTTGGAGAACCGTGAAACCCCTCTTTGAGTCCCTGACACACTGGTGGGAAGCGATCAAGGGAAGCATCAAGAGGTTTTTCATCCTCAAAGGCACCCAGAAAGCTAGAAAGGAACAGAGGGAAATGTCCCGACTCCAGAAAAAGATGCAGAATCTGCTCCGGCTGCAGTCGATGGGGGTCGATGTCAAGGAGGAGCTCCAAGAGGTGAAGGGCCAGCAAGCCTCGCACTTTGCCTCGGAGGCCTCCAAGATCATCTTCCGTTCCAGAGTCCGCTCCGTGGAGCAGGATGAGACGTGCTCACGTTTCTTCTTCCAAAAGGTACACAGAGAGCGCTCTGTGATCAGCAGCCTGAAGGAAGAAGACGGCTCAGTAAAGTCATCACGGTCCGACATTCTGAGGATCAGCAAATCCTTTTATGCCGGATTGTATGACGTGAAGCCCACGGACAGCACGGCCTCCCAGTCCTTCCTGTCCTCTATCACGGAGGTCTTAGACGACAGTACGCAGGAGAGCCTGGACAAACCGCTAACTCCTGATGAACTGACTAAGGCCCTTGAGTCCTTCGAGAAGAGTAAAACTCCCGGAAGCGACGGCTTGCCGGCGGAGTTGTATTCGGCTCTGTGGGACTTGATCGGCCCAGACCTGCTAGGAGTGTACGAGAGTATGCTCCTGGCCGGTAGTATGTCAGAATCCATGAGGAAAGGCATCATCACCCTCATCTACAAGCACAAGGGGGAAAGGGAGGAAATTAGAAATTGGCGACCCATTTCACTGTTGAATGTGGACTATAAGATTCTGTCCAAGGTCATCGCCAATCGGGTCAAATCCGCTCTGGAATTGGTGATTCACCCTGACCAGACCTGCTCTGTGCCAGGCAGGAAGATCTCTGACAGCCTGGCGCTGCTCAGGGATACGATTGCCTATGTACAGGACAGGGGTGTGGATACCTGCCTCATCAGCCTGGATCAGGAGAAGGCCTTTGACAGAATATCGCACACCTACATGGGGGATGTGCTCTCCAAAATGGGGTTTGGGGAGGGAATTCGAAATTGGATCCAACTGCTCTACACTAACATCAGTAGCGCAGTCTCAATCAATGGGTGGGAAACAGATAGCTTTCCGATTAAATCTGGAGTCAGGCAGGGCTGTCCTCTCTCGCCTGTCCTTTTCGTGTGTTGCATAGAACCCTTTGCCGAGTCCATCAGGAAGGATCCGGGCATAAGAGGAGTGACGATCCCAGGCAGTGGAGGCACTCAGGTAAAAGCCTCCCTGTACATGGACGACGTCGCCGTCTTCTGCTCGGATCCGCTGTCGGTGCGCAGACTGATGCACATCTGCGACCAGTTCGAACTGGCCTCGGGAGCCAAGGTAAATCGTGGGAAGAGCGAGGCCATGTTCTTTGGGAACTGGGCTGACCGATCCTTTGTCCCCTTCACTGTCAGGGCTGACGGCCTGAAGGTGCTGGGGATATGGTTCGGAGGGACCGGGGCATGCGTTAGAAACTGGAAGGAGCGAGTGGCTATGGTGAAAAGGAAACTGGGCATGTGGGAGCGACGCTCCCTCTCCATTGCGGGAAAGAACCTGGTCATCAGGTGTGAGGTACTCTCGCTGTTGCTGTACGTGGCGCAGGTCTGGCCCATTCCAGACTCCTGCGCGATGGCGATCACTCGAGCCATCTTCCGCTTTATCTGGAGGTCGAAAATGGATCGTGTCCGCAGGGACGCGATGTACAAGCCTCTAGATAAAGGGGGAAAAAACGTGCCCAACATCGCCCTCATACTGATGGCCACCTTTGTGTGTGGCTGCATCAAGCGGTGCGTAGACCCTCAGTACGCAAACACCAAGTGTCACTATGTGCTGAGGTTCTACCTGTCCCCGGTGTTGCGAAGGATGGGTCTGGCCACGCTGCCGCGGAACGCTCCAAGTAGTTGGACCGTGCCGTACCACCTGTCCCTGGTGGAAAAATTTATGCAGAAAAACACCTTTGACCACAAGTCCATCAGGCAGTGGTCAGCACGTAACGTCCTAGAGGCCCTGAGGGAAAAGGAGAGGGTGGACCCTGTGGGATGGTTCCCCGAGCAGACTGTCAAAGTCATTTGGCAGAATGCCTCATCGCCAGAACTTTCCAACAAGCACCAAGACGTAGCTTGGCTGGTGGTGAGAAAGGCCCTCCCCGTCAGATCCTTCCTACACGCCAGGAGGCTCACCCCCTCTGCACGTTGCCCTCGAAGTGGCTGTGGTGGGGAAGAGACCGTTGTTCACCTCCTTGTGGATTGTGCCTTTGCAAAGAAAGTCTGGAGAGAGATGCAGTGGTTGCTGTCGAGGTTCATCCCGAGCAGTTCTGTGACACAGGACTCTGTGCTCTACGGGCTGTTCCCAGGGACACACACCGAGACAAACATTGACTGCAGCTGGAAGATCATCAACTCGGTGAAAGACGCGCTTTGGTCTGCCCGAAACTTGTTGGTCTTCCAGCACAAAGAGTTGTCCCCGACCGATTGTTGCGGACTGGCACAATCCAAAGTCCAGGACTACGTGCTGAGGGACGCACTAAAGCTTGGGGCAGCTGCCGCAAAGGCGCAATGGGGAAGGGTCGCTGTCTAAGACCTTTCTACCACAGCGCACCGAGAGACTGGGAACTGTTTAGAGCCCCTCGGGCTGTACAGATCAAAATGAAAGGCTGTAAATGATTGTAATATTGTTTGTACTGATGCACCTGGTGATACATTTTGTAAAAGTTTAACCTGGATTGTACCCTTGTAATGTTGTTTTTGAAATGGTTTGGAATGTGATTGAAGATATTTTATGAATAAAGTATATTTTTACAAAAAAAAAGACTCCTGTTTAAGTCATGCTATTGCTATGTCCCTCCATGGCCTTGCCACTCCCTTTGCCTGTAATCTCTTCCAGCCCCTCAACCCTCTGAGATACCTGCCCTCCTCTAATTGAGCATCCTTACTCCCCTATTGGTGGCTGTGCTTTAGTTGTCTTGGCCCTAAGCTCTGGAATTCCATCCTTACACCTCCCCACCTCTTCTCTTGCTTCCTTAAAACCTACCTCTTTGACCAAGCTTTTTGTCGTCTGCCCTAATATCTCCTGATGTGGCTCGGTGTCATACTTTGTTTTATTATATCCCTGTGAAGCACCCTGGGACATTTTATGTTAAAGGCCTCACGATACTGTAATGGGATGTGAAAGTATTGACATTGGGAAGCGGGTGAGTGAACTGATGCTATTGCAAACTAGACAGGGAGGCAGAGAAGTAGAAGAGTCCCAGAAGGAACTGCTTGCTAATGTTAACTGGAGATGGTGAATACCTCCATGTCAATGTGACAACCATATAATCAAGTTTAGGCTAATTTAACAATGAGATGAAGCAATAGGATTAGCAATATTTACCTACAATTTCTCTGCAAGAGATGAGAGAAAAGCTTTTACTACAATCCTCTGCCTGTACAAGTGATGGATAGAAACATTCTCTGCTGCATTCTCAGTTTAACGAACTACAGTCCAGATCAGGATTGATTTTTTGAGTTGTTGACCTTTTGGGGCTGTTTTGAAGCATTTCACAGAACCACACAGTGCAGAAGAGGCCCTTCGGCCCATTGAGTCTGCACCGACACGCGAGAGACACATTTGATTAATTTTAAGTTGGCATAAAGAGTTACTCACTGGGGTAATGTAGGAAATATGGCAGCCTCTTTACACAATGCACACGGCAAGATCCATTTTAGTGATGTTGGTTGAGGAATAAATATTGCCCAAGACCCCGGAGAACTCTCCTGCTCCCCTTTCAAAGAGAACAGCAGGATCTTTTACACCTACCTGAGAGGGCAGATGGAGGCCTTGAATTTAACATCACATCCAGAGGATGGTACCTCCAGCAGTGCAGCACTCCCTCAGTATTGCTGGAGTGTCAGCTTCAATCTTGTGCTCAAGTCTTGGAATGGGACCTGAGCCCTCAGCCTTCTGACTGAGAGAGTCTAGGTACCACTAGGGCACTAGCAACCTAGTCAGCGTGAATCAGCAATTTTAAAAGGGAGATGTAACATAAAAATGGTGACAGTAAAATATCCAAAAGTTTTGCACGTTATTGGGAAAAGATGAGCATTGGCTGGAAGTGAGTGAGGCACTTAGGTGCTTGAAAGTAGGCTCCTGGGCCTGGCCAAGGTGGTCAGCAATGGGTCCAGGCTTGGCACAACCCATGGGGTTAATCGCTCTGCCTGCCTGCCTCTGTGCAAAGGGTGAAAAGGGGTGAGGAGGCTCATGAAACCAACATGACCTGTTGGGCTGAGTGGACTGTTTCTATGCTGTAGACTCGGTGCTATAACATCCTTCCCGTTATGTGGTGACCAGCACTGCCTGCAGTACCCTAGCTGAGGCCTGACCAGGGCTTTATAAAGTTCCAGCATAAACTCCCTGCTCTCATATGCTGGGCCTCGTCCAATAAAAGAAAGCGTTCCCTATGTTTTCTTATCTGCCTGTCCTGTCCTCTTTTTTTTTTATTTGTTTGATTTTGTAACTCCAAGTGCCTCCAGGGGGCTGGAACACCAGTAGTTACCAGTTGGGCCGAATGGCCAGGTCTTTGTATCATGGAGAGGCAGAGAGCGCGCGCGCAGCCTGGCCCTGGCCCCGCCCCACGTGACTGGATCGGCAACATTCGGAGATTGTAACAATTTGACAACCAATGGGCGAACGCTCGGTCACTGTGGCAACGCGCCACAACAATGAGGTGGGGTGGAAGCCGGCGGCGGGACTCGAATTCAGCGTTTGCAAATAAGGAAGAAAAGCCCACAAACTGGACTAGTCTGCAAAGGAAAGGAAACTCGGTCCAAACTATTTATTTGCTTATTTATTTTATGAATTATTATTAATAGAAGTTTACACGTGCAGCCTGTGAAGATGGCTCTGCCCTAGTCACCCACTGTAGGAGCCCTCCCTGGACCCATTCCAGACAAACACGGCACCATGAGCGAGGAAAATGTGAGCGAGCCGGAGAGTCAAGCCACCGAGGACCAGGAGAGTCCTGCCCAGGTGGACCTGGAAAGCTCAGGTGAATTCAGGAAACGTTAAGCCCTCTTTCCAAAATGGTAATAGGCGTCCCCTGCCCAGCCAGAGAAGAACAGCGGGAGGCCACTCAGCCCCTCTGAACCTGTTCCGGCATTCAGGGAGATTATGGCAGATCTGATATAAAAGGAAATAAAATATAATGGCATTGAATTTACATCACAAAAAACGGGCCATTGCAGCTCAGTGCTGGTGTCTATCCTCCAAACAGTCTCTTCTCACTCTACTTCCTCTATCTAAGATGAGAAGACAATAGGCCTGATCAATTGATAGCACTCTCGCCTCTGAGGGTTGTTCCAGAACAGCACTTGAGGATTTAATTCCAAGGGTCCATTCACCTTACAAACTCAAAGCAGTTTTGATTCACACCGCTGCTGTTGTTAGGGTGCAAATTTAGCCTGAGTCCGGAGTCGGGGTTCAGCTTGATGCTGAAGTAGGGTTGCCACCCTCCAGGATTGTCCTGGAGTCTTCGGGACTTGAAGATTAATCTCCTGGAATAAAAAAAGGTGCTGGAAAAACTTGACAGGTTTGGCAGCATCTGTGGAACGAGAAACAGAGTTAACATTTCAAATCCAATGCGACTCTTCTTCAGAACTGAAGAGAGGTAGAAATGTGATGGGTTTTACACTGTTGAAAAAGGAGGGAGGGGCAGGTGGAGCAAAAGAGAAGGCCAAGGATAGGTTAGAGCGTGGGGGAGATTAAATGACAAGATGTTATGGAACACAGGGCAAAGGGGATGGTAATGATAATATCAAAGACACAAAGCATTGAACCAGAGTAGGTATTAATAGCAGAATAAAGGTCAGGGCTGGTTGAAAGCAAATATCAGAAGGTGTTAATAGCAGAATAAAGGTCAGCACTGTTTGAAAGCAAAAACATGAGAACAAGATACAGACTGGCACTTGGGGAATAAAAGTTCAGAATGGAGGACAGAGTTCATGGTCTGAGGTTATTGAACTCAATGTTAAGTCCAGAAGGCTGCAAAGTGCCTAATCGGAAGATGAGGTGCTGTCCCTCCAGCTTGCAATGGGCTTCACTGGAACATTGTAGCAGGCTAAGAACAGAAATGTGAGCGTGAGAGCAAGATGATGAATGGAAATGGCAAGTGACCAGGCGATCGGGGTCATGCCTGCAGACTGAATGGTCACCCAGTCTGGGTTCAGTCTCCACAATGTAGAGGAGACTGCATTTTGAGCACCAAATACATTTGCAGACATAGGGTGGAATTTTCCATGCCTGCTGGCGTTGGGCGTGTTTGGTGGCGTGAGCAGACAATATGGCACGATTGGTTTCACGATGGCGTGAAACCAGTTCACGATTATTTGCTCAGCCCGCTGATGACAGGCCGCGTTTCCTGCCATCGGACGTTGGGAACCTCATTGTAATAAATCAGCATATCATTATTAGGCCCGCCTGCAGGAATCATCCCCCCCAGCTGGATCGCCGGCCACGTTGGTGGGAAAGCATGCCTACGTGTTTCACAATTGCCCATAAAAGGCATGCAGTTTGCGCCTACACTTTGAGGGGAACTCGGAGGTGAGTACACAGTAACGTTATGCAGAACTCGCCAGGGTCACCTGTCGGACTTCAAGCTTGAGGGTCATGGGGGGGGTGGGTGGGCGGGCTAAGGGCAGCCCAGCCGCTGAAGTGATCTGTTGGGGGAGGGGGGGGAGCAAGGGCAGCCCAGCCGTTGAATATAGCGCACAAGCATGCGGAGTGGGGGGTAGGGTGGACGAGGGAAGCGGCCACGCATTAGGGAAACCTGTATAAAGCGACCATTCCTCTGCATCTGAGACAGTTCAGGGGCAACCATATTGATACGATTGGAGTCGGGCTTCTAGCTTATCTGCCCACTCAAGAAATGCAGAGGCATCAAAGTGCCACCAAGTGTTCCAAAGCTTTTCACACCTCCCACCCCCCCACTCCCTACTCCCCTCTGCACAGACTGCAAAGTCATGAGCATTTTAGTGGACTGTAGAACAGTTGGATGACTGCACACGTTGTACAATCTCCTTGCCAAAGCTGGCCGTGAAGCAGTCACTGGTGGAGGTGCTCACAGCTCTTTGCAATGTCAGCATCCTGGTTTGGACGAGTCTCCCCCATGGTTTAAGCTAACAATGCAGCCATGCAGTGTGGGTTAGAGGAATGCCTGCACCTGAGCTGAGAGCACAGCATGCAGTCCAATGGGCAAAGCTGCTGCCAATCGGTTGGGTGGAGTGGGATGAAGGTGGGTGGGGTTTTGGGCAGCCATACAGCGCACTAATCTCTGGCCATCCAAGTGGTGTCCAGCACTCTCTGGGATGCGTTAAGGGGCCTTCAGACTTAACCAGGACAGGTCCTTAGTGCACCCATACTAACCACATGTCTCTGTCTTTCATCCTGCAGGAGGAGTACATCAGGATCATGGAGCCTGGTGAACTAGCTGTATGCCTGATGGCCTACAGAGAGTGAAGACAATGGAGGAGAGAGCGACTGAGGCTCCTCGCTGCGCAGAGGCAGGAGCAGCAACCTCAGGAAGAAGGAGCAGCTGGGGCTCCCACACATGCCGCCGAAGAGCCACAGCGAGCCATCGCTGGTCGGTGCCTAGTTAGATCCAGGGTCTATAGACGCCGCCTTTCATTTCTGCAGATGACCGAGAACCAGTGTTGCTGAAGATTGCGCATGTCCAGGGAACTGATCGGTCACATCTGCCAGCTACTGCAGGATTTGGCGCCATGGGGACATGGAGGGCATCCACTGCCAGTGGCTGTGAAAGTGACCATGGCGCTCAATTTCTATGCCAGTGGCTCCTTTCAGGGCTCCACAGGTGACCTCTGTGGGATCTCAAAAGCCTCCACCCAGAAATGCATCTATGAGGTCATAGATGCTACCTTTGCAAGGGCACACAACTTTGTGCATTTCGCCCAGGACCAGGACAGCCAGGACGCAAGAGCAATTGGATTCACCCAGATCTCGGGTTTCCCACAGGTTCAGGGTGCGATCGACTGCACTCACATGGCGCTCAGATCTCCATCGCAACATACGGTGAACTACATTAACCAAAAGGGTCTCCATTGCTGAATGTGCAGCTGGTGTGCGGCCACCAGAAACACATCCTACGGGTGCGCGCACGATTTCCAGGGAGTGTGCACAACTCCTACATCCTGAGTCGCTCACAGATTGTTGCAGTCTTTCAGGGCCCGCAGAAGTTGCAGGGAAGGCTCCTTGGAGACAAGGGATACCCACAGAGGCCGTGGCTGATGACACCCGTGCGGCAGCCTCAGACTGCAGCAGAGCGACGCTATAATGAGGCTCATGCTGCAGCTCGCAACTTGGTGAAGCAGACCATCGGGATGCTGAAGATGAGGTTCCAGTGCCTGGACCAGCCTGGTGGAGCCCTGCAATATAGTCTGCAGAGAGTGTCACACAGCATTGTTGTCTGCTGCTCCCTTTACAACCTGGCGCTGCAACGGGGAGACGAGCTGGCTGAGGAGGAGGTGGGGAGGCTGGAGGTCTCCTCCAATGAGGAGGGCGCTGGCGATGATGAGGGTGAGGAGGTCCTCGGAGGCGACGATGACGGTGGTGAGGCCCACACACTGGCTAGACGAGGCAGGTGCCCTCGGAAGGCTACTAGATTTGTGGAGGATGATGACGACATGCAGTGAGGTGACCCCATAGATCCTCACATTGCATCTGTGAATGTTTGACTCCAGTCTGGTTTATGGCAGCGCGAATACCCTCTAAGAATGCACCTGTCATGGAGACGCAGTGGAGGCCCTAATAGTCACTCGATGACGACATGCAGGAGGATGATGACAACATGCAGTGAGGACACGCCATAGATCTTCACATAGCCTCTGAGAATGTCTGACTCCTGTCTGGCCGAGGGCAGCCCACTCGCGCTCTGTGATCAAGAGATGCAGCCATGAAACTTTAGAGCATTTGATCTTTTGTCCGCCTTCAGCACCTGAGCCCTTCAGGAGCACAGTATCAGTGGTCACAGACTCTGAAGATGGGGGCCAGCCCCACCTTAAAGATGCTGAGAGCACACAGAGAGATTGAGAGAACTCTGTGGCACCTGCCCACTACACTCTGGCAGCAATGGCAAGCAGCGCCGAGGTGCAGACATCAGTAATGTTTCCAGGGAGTGTGAGGCCGGGTCATCACTTTGGCCTGAAGGCCGCACAGAGCACAGGGAAGAGGCCCTGGTCTGAGACACCTGCCTTTATCTTGTGCAGAAAGGTTTCACATCTGAGTGACAAGAACACAGCTCATCAGAACAAGGAGCCATTCTTGGGAGTTTATTGACAATAGTGAACAGTATGTACAAGTGATCAACACCCGTACCCAGTCTGTGCAATCAATTCTTCTTAACTTTCCTAACCCTGCCGCTACATCTTGGTGCTCCCTGGACTTCCACAGCGGAGGTAGAGGCAGCCTGCTGACTGCTACGCCCTGTCTGTGATGATCTTGGCGGGCGTCCTCTGGAGGGCCGAGACTTAGAGGGCCCCGGCCTGCTTTTGGGGTCCTGCTGTGTGGCAGTGGCACCCTCCCTGGTCTGTGGAACTGGAGCTACTGAGGTCACAGGAAGAGGGGATTCGGATGGACCAAAAGGTTTCACATCTGAGTGACAAGAACACTCTCAAAGCCACCTGGGTGGGTGGCTCTGGAGTGTGCATCTGCTGACCCCCCCCACCTATGGGTGCCCGAGAGCCCCAGGCTGACTGGAGGAGAAGCGGTAGCTGTAATGAGATCAAACTGCCTGGTACCCCTCTCGCGTACACACTGTTGGAGGCCAACTATGGCATCAGCAATGGAGTTGAGCCCGTGCAGCATTGCAGGAGCAAAGTCCTGGACCAAGATCCATAGCGGCCGCCATCCTATCAGTGTTGACCTCGGTGTGTTGGCATGCCGGCGCTATCACCTCAGCCTGAAGGCGGACAGACTCCTCCATCGTGCCTCGCAATCTGAGGAGTGCAGTGGACATTCCTTTCCTGGTGTTCCCGAGCTTGTCTTTGCAGCTCCAGAAACTGTGACATGACCGAGTCCAGAGGCTCGTCATCTGACTCAGACTCAGCAAATTTCTGGCCCCCAGCAGTCTTCTGAGCGCTGGGTAAGTCCCTGCTACCACCTGCTGTGGATCAGACAGTGCGATGTGCTCACCAGATTGTGATCCTGAGGCTATTCTAAAGCTAGGTCTCACCGAGGTGTGTGTCTCTGCGCTGGTGGAGGGTGTGGGTGTGCGCTGTGACGGGACTTCAAGGAGGGTGCCTCCAGATTCCTCTTCAGAGGTTTCTTTGGGGCTTGATTGGAGGCCCTGGGTCATGGACTCCATCGGCTGTTGTTGTGTGCCAGCTTGTCCTGCATGAGTAGAGATGGAGAAAGTGTAAACAGGACGCCTGCCAGGCCAGATGATAAGCATGCCTGGCCTGTGTGGGTGGTGAGTGATGCCATGGATGGGATGAGGACAATGACGGCGAGTGTGAGAGAGTGAATGGTGATGTCCCATGAGTTGGCAGTGAGTAAGATCCCTGTGGATGTGTGATGGGTTTGTGAGTTGAGAGTGATGAGAAGAGTAACTTACCCTGACGGAAAGGAGGAGGTCTTTCACCCTCTTGTGGCACTGGGTGGCTGTCCTCTTTTGAAGGGCGTTGGCGCTGACCACCGCAGCCACCGCCTCCCAAGCCGGAATAGTAAGGTTGCTGCCCATCCTGCGGCCGGAGTGGGGATAGAGGACTTCCCGGCGGGACTCTAAGGCAACCAAATGGTGTTCCAGTGACGCGTTGCTGAACCTGGGGGCTGCAGTCTTTTTGCCTTTCAGGGCCATATCTTCTTTGCAGCAGTTGTGGTCTGGAAACACTGAAATGTGTGTGCGCGGCTAGACATTAAATATGGCTCCCGGCGTGACGAAGCAGCGAGGTGATTGTGGGCGGGCGAATGAGAGCTCACTCGCCATGGAAACGGCATGTTTCCCGGGAGTGCATAAATAATGTGGCGGGTTTGGGATGATACAGCATGAAAATCTGCCATTGCGACTGGCGGGTAAAACATCATTAAACCTGCCCGCTACCGCACAGTGCGTATCTGCAATGATTCCGCTCATACTAGTAAATCACTGCTTCACCTGGAAGGAGTGCTTTGAGGCCTTGGACAGTGAGGAAGGAGGAGGTAAAGGGGCAGATGTTATACCTCCTGTGTGTGCATCGCAGGAGGTGTAAGACCTGCCCCTTTACCTCCTCCCTCCTCACTGTCCAAGGCCCCAAACACTCCTTCCAGGGGAAGCAGTGACTTACTTGTGTTTCTTTCAGTTTGGTCTACTGCATACACTGCTCACAATGCGGTCTCCTCTACACTGGGGAGACTAAATGCAGACGGGGTGACCACTTTACGGAACACCTTTGTTCAGTCTGCAGGCATGAACCCCGATCATCTGGTCGCTTGCCATTTCCATTCATCATCTTGCTCTCATGCTCATATTTCTGTCCTTGGCCTGCTGCAATGTTCCAGTGAAGCCCAACAGAAGCTGGAGGAACCCCACCTCATCCGCCAATTAGGCACTTTACAGCCTTCCGGAATCAACATTGAGTTCAACAACTTCCAGACCATGAACTCTGTCCTCCATTTTGAATTTGTTCCTCCCAAGCTCCAGTCTGTATATAGTTCTCATATCATGTTTCTTCTTTCAGACAGCACTGACCTTTATTCTGCTATTAACACATTCTGTTATATTGCTTTAGACAGCACTGACCTTTATTCTGCTGTTAACTCCTACTCTGGACCGTGCTTTGTGTCTTTAATACTATTATTACCACCCTCTTTGCCTTGTATTTCATGACATCTTTGTCATTTAATCTCCTCCGCCCTCTAACTTGCTTCACCTGCCCACCCCCTTTTTCAATAGCATAAAACCCACCATATTCCTATTTCTATGATAAAACCAAAATACTGCGAAAGCTGGAAATCTAAAATAAAAACAGAAAATGTTGGAAAAAACTCAGCAGATCTGGCAGCATCTGTGGAGAGAGAAACAGAGTTCACGTTTCGGGCCTGCATGACTCTTCTTCAGAACTTCACTAGAACCATATTGGACTCAAAATGTGAACCCTGTTTCTCTTTCCACAGATGCTGCCGGATCTGCTGAGTTTTTCCAGCTCTTTCTGTTTTTATTTCAGATCTCCAACATCTGCAGTATTTTGCTTCAGTCTCTTGGACCTTGTTGTGAGTAATCTGGCAGAAAAATCTACAAAATGAAATTCCGCGCTTATTTTTCTTTGGACAATTTGCTTATTAAGGTATCAGGAAACCAGATAGGGAAAAATCCTTTTGACTCAGGTGGTTGGAGGTGGGAGGTCATGTGATTAAACCTCCAGGAATTCATCCAAGTATAGTTGGCAACCTCAACCTGGAGTGAGACTCACGTGAAGATTGGAGTCTTGCTCTACTGGCCGCTGGAGACTCCTAGCGCCTTAATATCTCATGTGGCTTTGACTTCACTGTTGAATCAGTCTGGCTGCAGGATAGAAAACAATGGGGGTCATTTTTAAGTATGGACGATAGCATAAGAGGATGATGATGGATAAGGCAGTCAGTTGATTTCCATATATTTTAATTTTTTCACCGCACAACAACTCATAACATTGAAGGTTGTTTGAAGATTAACGTCTCAATTCCCAGTTTGGGCCTGTCGTTGTCAAGCTTCTCTCTGTCGTTAACATGAAGTTTAAATTGGCAATTATACTAATATAGGGGAAACTTAGCATCCCAGTGATCATCTGGTTTTTTTTTTGGTCTTAAGACTAAATATCAGTGACCATATCTGCCCACTTTACCACCCTTGTTTTTTTCTTCTTCAGTTTCTTCAGGTACCTCAAGATTTGAAAACCCCCACCAGGCAGGATCAACAACTGATGGGGAAGAATACACAAGGTATTGATATTCATCTTTTAAATGCTAGAAAGAAAATTCTGGAAATTCACGAACAGAATCTGAAATGGAGAAGGCAGATTATTTCTTAATCAGTCTCCCTGAAGCATTAACCTCTTTATCCCATTCAGGTGCTGACTAAATGACTTCTGTCTCTCTGCTTCTCCTGATTATTAATTTCAGGCTTTCAGAATGAGCATTTTTTTTGTTTGCTTTATCTGCACGGGTTGATGAACATGGGATCAGATTGGTAATTAATACAACAAGGCAAGCGAACAATTGGAAAACTGCAACTGCTTGAAATACACAGCACGTCAGTTAATCTCTGTAATGAGGAAGACAGTTTAAGATGGCTTGGGTGCGTTTCCTGTGCAGAATGGTTTTGAGATTGGGTAAACGATGACGAAAAAAAACTTTCATTGATATAGCACCTTGGGGGGGGGGAAACTCCCCAAGCGGTTTCACAGAAGCATATAATCACAGAATAGTTACAGCACCAGATGTAGGCCATTTGGCTCTCTGTCTGCTCTCTGCCGCAGCAACTTAGTTTGTCCCACTGCCCTGCCATTTCCTTGTACCCCTGCACATTTTCTCTTTTTGAATAACTTTTCTCTTTTCAGAGCCTCAATTGAATCCGCCTTCACCACACTCTCAGGCAGTACGTTCCAGGTCTTAACCATTTGCTGCATGAAGACATTTTCCTCATGGCTCTTTTGCCAATCACCTTAAATTGGTGTCCTGTAGTTCTTGACCCTTCTTCCAATGGAGAAAAAAAAATCAAATAAAAATTAGCACCAAGCCAAAGGACATTTTAGCAGGTGGTAACTAAAAGCCTCATTGAAACAGATAGGTTTTAGGAAAGATCTTAGAGGAAATGGAGAAGGTTAGCAAGAAGATTCCGGGGCTTATGGTCTAATCGTAGAAATATACAGCATGGAAGGAGATCATTTGGCCCATTATGTCTGCATCCATCCAGTCCAATCCTATTTCCAGCTCTTGGTCTGTAGCCTTGTCGGTTACAGCACTTCAAGTGCTTTTTTAAATGTTATGGGGTTTTCTGCCTCTACCACCCTTTCAGGCTGTGAGTTCCAAATCCCCATCACCCTCTGGATGAAAAGGTTTCCCCTTGAGTCCCTCTACACCTCCTGCCCCTTACCCTAAATCTATGCCCCTGAACCCTCAATAAAGGGGAATAGGGCCCTCCTCGCCACTCTATCAGAGCCCTCATCATTTTATATATTTCAATTAGGTTTCCTCTCAGCCTCCTCCGTTCCAAAGAAAACAAACCTAGCCTATTCAATCTTTCCTCAGAACCAAAGTTCTCCAGTTCTTCCTCTGTACTCTTTAGTACAATCATATTTTTCCTATGTTGCGGCAACCAGTACTCCAGCTGTGGCCCAACTATTTTATACAGTTCCAGTATTTTTTTTTATTCATTCATGGGATGTGGGCATCACTGGTTAGGTTAGGCAAGCATTTATTGCCCATCCTGAATTGCCTTTGTTCAGAGGGCATTTACAAGTCAACCACATTGCTGTGGGTCTGGAGTCACATGTAGGCCAGACCAGGTAAAGACAGCAGATTTCCATCCCTAAAGGGGATTAGTGAACCAGATGGGCTTTTACAACAATCGACAATGGTTTCATTCCAGATTTTAATTGAACTCAAATCCCACCGTCTGTCATGGCAGGATTCAAACCCAGGTCCCTAGAGCATTACCCTGGGTCTCTGGATTACTAGTCCAGCGAAAATACCACTAGGCCATTGCCTCCGGGCTCTTATATTCTGTGCCTCAGGTTAATAAAGGCTCCCATATGGCTTTTTGGCTGCTTTATCTATTGGTCCAGTCACCTTCAGGGCTCTGTGGGCATGCACTACAAGGCCCCTAGATGGCTAAAGACACAGCGACCCAAAACCTATAAATGCTGACTGAGTTGCTGTGCATTTCCTACATGTTCCAGTTTTATTTCAAATTTCATGGATTTGCAATTTTTTAGTCACCACGTTGATTTTTCTGTGCAATTAGTTTATGCTCTTCTCTCTGTTCCTTCATCATATAATTCCCATCACAGCAATTCCATGAATTAGAGTAAGGGATCTGAACTAAAGGAGTTGAATAAAGATGGTACCTGTTAGCCCTTGAAACTTGTCCTGTTCCCTTCACTAAGGAACTATATTAATCAATTTTATCTTCACTTGCTCCCCCCATTGGCCTGAAGTTGCTGAGTCTTGCTGGGGTGTGATGGTGTTTTACCCCTTTACCTCCTTCCTTCTCACTGTCCAAGGCCCCAAACACTCCTTCCAGGTTAAACAGTGATTCACTCGTATTTCTTTCAATTCAGTACAAGTTTTCACTGTCCGCCACGGGGTCTCCTCTACACCAGGGAGCCTGAACGCAGATAGGGTGATCGCTTTGCGGAACACCTTTGTTCAGTCTGTGAGCATGAAGCTGACTTTCCGGCCACCTGTCATTTTAATTCTCCTCTCCAATCCCACTCTGACCTCTCTGTCCTCGGCCTCCTATACTGTGCCGATGAAGCTCAATACAAGCTCGAGAAGCAGCGTCTCATCTTTTGATTAGGCACATTTCAGCCTTCCAGGTCAACACCGAGTTCAACAATTTCATACCATAACCTCTGCCCTTGTTTTTGGATGATGGCTGTTGGTGGGGATTCTGCCATTCCCATTTACACCTCCTCTAGACGCATCTTTTGTTTCCTTACTTGCCCCATTATTATCTCCTTTTTGCGTTTCACTGTCATACCTTTGTCATTTAATCTCTCCTGCTCTCCCCTATCACAGACCTTCCCTTTTTCATTCCACCACCACCCCACCCCACCCCACCCCACCTCCAAACTCTCCCTGCCCGATCAGCTTAAAGCCTGTTACATTTCTAACTGTTCCCAGTTCTGATGAAAGCTCACAGACTTGAAACATTAACTCTGCTTCTCTCTCCACGGATGCTGCCTAACCTGCTGAGTATTTCCAGCGTTTTTGTTTCTTTATTATGAGTTAAAGTAGGCCATGCCTTAAACCGATGACATCAGGTGGTGTTCGATTCCTGCCCCCTCCCCCATCTGAAACCCTCCCCCCCCACCTTTTAAAATTCCTCATGTCCGCCCCCACCAGTGTTTTTGGAAGTTATAATGGGAATGGATCATTATTTGCAGGATTCTGTCAATAGAAAGTCCCAAAGAATGTGCCAGCTTTCGCTGTGGGTCCCTGGAGGTGTCTGCAGTTTCTGAGTTATTAGAAACAAGAAATATTTGCAGTGGCATTGTCAGGGGTATGCTAATATTTGCTTCATATCTCCAGGAGCTCATCAATGTTTCACGGACTTCCCCATACAGATACGTTTTAACACCTCCACAGCACAGGGTTAATAGTCTGTGACTGCCATACAGCAGAAGATTTGTTCTTTAAATTTTGAGTCTGTTTGAGGTACATATGTGTTCATCTGCATCTTCGTCAAACAGGGCCAGTGAAACCATTTTGGACTCTGCTTCCGCTACAAGCCTTGGTCTTTACCAGCCCCCACCAACTTCAGTCCTCACACAGACAGATTCCAGCTGGCTTCTCAGTCACAGCCTCAGGAAGAGCGGTAAGGTACTACGCTGACCCTGAAAGAAAAAGCTGGAAGATGACAGAGAAAAGTTTAAAAAAAAAGGGCTTGTTCACCGGAACTGCTACATTGCCCCAAATGTAACGAAGGAGCGAATCTCCCCAAAAATACAGAAACTAAACTGATATTGAGAAACCTCGTAAAGCGACAGATTTCCCTCCTCCATTACATTTAGGATTACATTCGGGTGAACACGGTCTCTTTGTTCTTTTCTGTTATTCTATGCACTTGTAATTTGTACTGTAGTCTGCGGCATTATGGCACGTTTTCCCTGAAAGCGTTTCAACAAGATATGGGATGGACCTGATCTGCAAGAAATTGGTCCCATTATATCCCCAATTGCTTCTTTGTGCGTCTGTTACAAACCCAGCAGAATGTCCCTGTCGGACTGTCCCAATTAATCTTGTGGCTCAAACAACAACAACAGTTGGCTTTTACATAGCGCCTTTAATGTAGTAAAACGCCCCAAGGTGTTTCATAGGAGCACAGTCAGACAAAATTGGACACCGAACCACACAGGGAGGTATTAGGACAGGCGATCAAAAGCTTGGTCAAAGAGGTAGGTTTTAAGAAACAACTTGAAGGAGGAGAGAGAGAGAGATAGAGGGAAGGAGAGGTTTTAGGGAGGGAATTCCAGTGCTTAGGCTCTAGGCAGCTGAAGGCATGGCCACTAATATGGAACGAAGAAATTAGGGATCATGGTAGGTGGGGAAGTGGGCATTCCTAATTTCCCTTGTTCAGAGGGCATTTTAAGAGTCGACCACATTGCTGTGGGTCTGGAATCACATGTAGGCCAGACCAGGTAAGGATAGCAGATTTCCTTCCCTAAAGGGCATTAATGAACTAGGTGGGTTTTTACAACAATCAACAACGGTTTCATGGTCATCATCAGACTTTTAATTCCAGATATTTATTGAATTCAAATTTCACCATCTGCTGTGGTGGGATTCGAGCCCAGGTCCCCAGAGCATTATCCTGGGTCTCTGGATTACCAGTCCAGCAACAATACCACTATGCCACCACCTCCCATCACAAAGGACTGGCTAGCCTGTGCACTGTTGAGAGTCGGTATAATGATCCATCTGGAATATAATGGACTAATCTGGAATACGTTGGTCCACTTGAGGTTTCAGCCTTACCATTGTGGGGGGAGGTGGGGAGGTGGGGGGTGTGGTGTGGGGGGGGGTGGGGTGTCGGGGTGGGGTGTCGGGGTGGGGTGTCGGGGTGGGGTGTGGGGGGTGGGTGTGGGGGGTGGGTGTGTGGGGGGGGGGGGGGGGGGGTGGGGTGGGGAGGGTGTTGGGGGGGTGCCCGAACCCTTGAGTATTTGACAACAAAGCCCTCCACAAGTCAACGAAAGTCCTAGTGCACAGGGCAGTTATTGTCAACACACTCCCGTACTGCAGTGAGACCTGGGCTGTGTATCAGCGACACATAAGAGCGCTAGAGAAATTCCATCAGCCTTGCCTCCGACACCTCCTCCAGATTCAATGGGAGGACTGTCGAACAAACAAGTCCTTCTTGAAGCCAGCTCCGCAAGCATTCAGGCAAAACTCCTGCAAAATCAACTTCGATGGACTGGGCACCGTGCCCGAATGGCCAAAAAACATTTTCCCAGCCAGGACCTGTTTTCCCAATTTTCAAATGGCCAATGTTCCAAGGGAGAACAAAGAACCTGGACTGCAGCGGTTCAAGAAGGCAGCTCACTGCCACCTTCTCAAGGGCAATTAGGGATGGGCAATAAATGCCCATAAATAGTCAGCAATGCCCACATCCCATGAATGAATTTGAAAAATGCTTCAAAAACACTCTGGAACACTCTTTGAAGTGCGGCAGCATTGACATTGCTAACAGTGAGGCGCTCGCTACCAATCGTTCAAAATGGCAACAACTTGCCCATCAAGCTGCATCACACTTTGAGTCCAAACACCTTAATGATGAGGCAGGAAAGCAGCAGGGAAGGAAAGAAGAGGAAGCAAACCCTGCACTCCGAATCCCACCACCCCAATCACACGAAGACCCATGGCAGAAACCTGGGACCCTGGGTAGACGTCATCCTCAAATTGAGGGACAGCCAATGACAACGAACCCTCAAAGATCTAGGAAAAAATGAACAAGGTCATTTATTTGCCCCCTTACAAAGTGGTCAGTCTGAGGGTCTTTCCAAGGCTACACACCATTCCTGAGGCAGGATTTTCGAGTCATCGGGCAGGCCCAGGAGTAGCCGGGAAACAGCCCGCCACCCGCGATTGGCCCCCGACCGCGATTTCGCGCTGGCTGACCAGTTAACGGCTTGCCAGCGTGAAAGGCGGGAGGAGGGCGAGTGCTGAAGTCAGCGCAGGTGCTGGGAGGAGCGCGCAATGAAAGCTCCCTGAGGGGGGAGAGCTGCCTCAGGGAGCTGAAGTGTTTTAAACCAATGAATAAAGTTTTTAAGATTCGGGATAAAATGTCCACCTAGCGGACTCACTCATCTTTACATGTAGATTTGAAAAATTCTGCCCAAAAATTTTTAATTTTTAAAATTTAATGACGCAAACCTCATCCCGCCTGTGGATCAAGTTCCCTCAAAAATACAAAGGCCGCCTGGCCAATTCGCCTGCCCGCCCACCGTAACGTTGGACGGACAGCAGAAAATACACGTTAATTAATTCATTAGAGTGGCCTTAATCAGCTTCTTAATTGTCGGCGGGTGGGCTGCCGACTCCCGCGCGTGTCCGCCGACCGAAATATTGCACGAGTTCATGAGGACATCGGGACATCATCAACATCATCGCGTGCGATTTCTCATTCGGGCACCGCCTGCACACCGAGCAGAAAACCCTGCCCCTGGAGTGGGCAACAAGTGACTCTAGGTCTTTGATTGGCACTTAATGCTCTTAAGCTAGATGATCTCCTCCTAACCCTACTTACGTTGACAGAGTCAGCAGCGGCACTCAGTGATGGGTGGATCCTGATGCTTATACCAGCCAGATTCAATAACCCACGACCTTTTCTGACCCATATTAGCGAATACCCAAGCATAGAGCAGATTTCTGGAATGTTTTTTTCAAATGAGAGTTATTTTTTCATACGATGTGTATATTTATAAATTTTATATAGGTACCGGATCCTTTAGCTGTGTTCTGGTATTGTCTCTTTAACTTGCGTTCTGTTCCAGAAAGGGACACAGCAATTTAATGGAAGCAGAGCTTGAGTTATGCGGGAAATTTGACGTTAATATAATGCTGCAGTTACTTTCTACAAAATCTGATTTTTAACATACTTTTCACTTGAATTTCATCCATATTTTATGATCGCACCTGAAGAGAAACTGGAACTTGCAGAGGGAAGAGGATCAGTATTGACATATCTTAGCTTTGGGACCGAAAGTACTTCTATAGATATAAATTAATATTTTGCCAGCGGTTGACCAATTTTAAGGGGGCTGTGATTCAACCCTCCGCACTCAACCACCCACACTGCCACCCCCACCTTCATACCAACATGGCAATATCCAACATCCTCCTCAACCAGGTTACTTTAAACATATGTGGGACACCTGTCAGCCAGAGTAAGAGGAAGATATAAATGGAACAGTGATACAAAGAACAGAACTGATGTGAAATTTGCAATGTATGTTGCACACATGTCTTATCTGGGCATCACCATTCTGTGACACGTGTTATCACACCCACAGCTGTGCACTTCCACCACTAGTTGGAGTTTCACTGGCTCACAGAAGCTGCCGACCTCCATACCCATCGCTAAAGTGTGGCTCATGCACTTTGAGGGAAATTTGATTTTTGTCCTGAATTTCCATAGTTATATCCAATTTGCCCGAATGGTTAGTGCCACTGGCACTGTAACAGCTACATCTTTGATGATGAGCTCCTTACAAAAGCACAGACACATTTTCCAATACCAAAATAGTGTTAAAGATATTTGTACTGGCAGTTCAGATGAGCATGTTTCAGTGGCATGTGCATACCTAAGTGTGCTTTCTCATCTCCAGATCCTTCATTAATCCCCGCAGGGTTTGTAAAGAGCGGGGGCATTTTCCTATTTGCTGGTATGGTGATTACTGCAGTCACAAATAGACTTTAAATCACTTCTGTTAATAGGTCGATAAATAGATTAAAAGACGATTCAAGTGTAGCTGGACAGTCTGATTGAATTACACAACTCAAGAATGTTGAATGTTAGTAAAACATCACCCAGTTTGTGTTCCCTGGAAAGCAGAGGTTGGACAACTTATTGTTCTGTATTGCTTTCAGATAAAGAGACTGAGTCAAGTGTGGAAGATGACATTAGTGACTCACCCTCGAAAGGGAGCCTCGACGACCTCATTGTTCATTCTGAGGTATGAAATGTGACTGACTGCTGCTGCTCGGAGTTCCAGAGTGTTCACATTACAGTACAGAAACAGGCCATTCAGCCCAACATGTTCATACCGATGCTTATGCTCCGCACCAGCCTCCACCCACCCTACTTCATCTCAGTCTATCAACTTATCCGTCTATTCCTTTCTCCCAGGTACTTGCCCAGCTTTCTCTGAAATGCACCAATCTATTCACCTCAACTACTCCCCGTGGTAATGAGTCCCACATTCTTACCACTCACCGGACAAGGGAGTTTCTCCTGAATTTTCTACAGCACTTTTTAATGACTATCTGATATTGCCTCCCCACCTCCCACAAGTGGAAACATCTTCCCTATGTCTATCCTGTCAAGCTCATCCCAATTTTAAATTAGATCACCCCTCAGCCTTCTGTTTTTAAATACATTCATGGGACGTGGTTGTCGCTGGCTGGGCCAGCATTTATTAAACTCTTAATAACGGGATTGCAGGTCCTTCTATCTTCAATGTAATCCAGACTGCACATACTATGCATGGCTTCAGACTGACACATCTAATTTTGATATATCCACGATGCACATACCTTCCTGTGCATGACAGGTTTCGCGTGCTGTACCCTGTCTCAGAACATTACCTCAACCCCCTGAAAGGTTACAAGCGGGAAAAGCCATGAACTCCCTCAGATCGACTAGCCTTTCAATGCTGCAAAGGTTTTATATGTCAGATACGCTCAATCCCCTGATCTGCTGCAGGCTGCAATTCTACAATCTTTCTTCAGAATAACACACCTATCCTCAAGCAGCAACAGAGAACATGCTACACTGTACCCTTCTTCAAATCTACTCACCCATCCCCAATTCGATGGCCCTTCACCATTTTGTGTTTAAAGATGCTCCTGAAAATAAAAGCAAAAACATGGGAACAACTGCTGGAAGCTTCATTGGTTAATAAAGCCAGCACCTCATGTATAATTCTCTGTGATCTGGTTTTCTACCCACAGCTAAAACTATGATGAGCTGGTTAAACTTAAAACTGTCCCAGTGACTCTGCCATACCGGCAAAGATGGTTTAGCCCCTGTTCTGTGTTAAGTCAGTGATTTTCAGTATGAACAGTGGGAGAGATGCTCTGCCCAGCTCCACTGTCCTCTGAATAGCGAGAAGAAGCAACAACAACTTAGCTTACTTATATAGTGCCTTTAACATACCAAAACATCCCAAGGCACTTCGCAGGAGCATCATAAGGTCAAAACTAGCCACATCAGGAGATATTAGGGTAAATGGCCAACAGTTTGGTCAAAGAGGTTTTAAGGAGTGCCTTAAAGGAGGAAAACGAGCTAGGGCAATGGGGAGGTTCAGGGAGGGAGTTCCAGAGTTTAGGGCTAGGCAGTTGAAGACATGGCCACCAATAGTGAAGCAATTAAAATCAGGAATGCTCAAGAAGCCAGAATTAGAGGAGTGCAGATATCTCAGGGGGTTGGAGGGATTACAGAGATAGGGAGGGGCAAGGCCCTGGAGGAGCTTGAAAATAAAGGATGCCAATCCTGGTTGCTTGACCAGGAGTCACTATAGGTCAGCGGGCACAGGGGTGATATGTGAACAGATTTAGTGCGAGTAAAGACACAGGTAGCAGAGCTTTGGATGACCTCAAATTTAAGGAGGGTAGAATGTGGGAGACCAGTCAGGTGTGCATTGATATCGCCAAGTCTCCAGGGGCAGGATTGTCGGGACAGCGGGAGTGGCCACGCAATGGTCCACCACCCACGATCAGGCTCCGATCACAATTTTCACGCTGCCTGGCCCATTAACGGCCATCCAGCGTGAAACACGCTCTGAGGACCTCAGCGCTGCCGGGGTGGGAGGAGCGCAAGCGCTGAAGTTTGTACATTCACGGGGGGGTGCGTTCACTGAAAGCTCTCTGAGGCACAGAGCTGCCTTTTTAAAAAATGAAGAGTCTACAATTAATATAAACATGTCCCCACGTGTGACTCAGTCACATGAAGAGGGACATGTTAAAAATGAGTCCAAAAATGTTTTTGGAAACCTCAAGCTGCCCATGGATGAGGGTTCACAAAAAATGCCAAGTCTGCCTGTGTAAGGTTGGACGGACAGCGAAAAATTCTACTTAATTAGCTACTCGAGGGCCTTAATAGGTCTCTTAACTGTCGGCGGGCGCGCTGCCGACTCTCGCGCGCAGGCTGGCCAACCGAAAAATCGCATGAGTGCATGATGACGTCTGGCACTATCGCACGCTATTTCATGCTCGGGCGTGTTGTGCGCACACCCTCGCGCCAAGCTGGAAATCCTGGCCCAGAGTTCCAAAGGGTTCACGTCCCTGATCACGATCCGGCCTTACCTTGTTGGCAGCAATGAGTCTCTTTGGGCATCGGGTGAGGACAAGGTTGGGCGTGGCTCAGATGTTCTTGGGATCAGATCTCATTATCAAATCTCGCACATGAATAATGGACACTTGGGTAAGATACCAGAGAGTGACTGTTAGATTTGTAGGCGTATGAGTGACAAAAATGCGTTTTTGGCCGAATTAGATTGTTGATTCACATTCCTTATCTTTAGTAACAGTGCACAAAGGGTTAATTACAGTTTCTATGAGCTGTTTCCACAAGGCACAGAAAGTTTGTATTTTGCTCTGGTTGGCGAAGCCTCTTTCCTTGATTCCTGTGTCTCCATTTCTGGTGATAGACTATCAACTAATATACATTATCAGCCCACTGACTCCCACAGCTACCTTGACTACACTTCCTCACGCCCTACACATTGTAAGGACTATTATATTCTCCCAGTTCCTCCATTTTTATCACATCTATTCTGATGATGCAATCTTCCACACCAGCATTTCTGAGATGGTTTCTTTTTCCTTCAAACAAGAATTGCCTCCACCATGGTTAACTGGGCCCTTGACCATGTCTGCCACATTTCCCACAATTCTGCTCTTACTCCTTCCCCTCCCTCCCAGAATCACGATCGAATTTCTCTTGTCCTCTCATTTCACCCCAACAGTATTCAATGGATCTTTTTCCTCCATTTCTGCCACTTCCAGCATGATGTAACCACCAAACACATCTTCCCCTCCCCTGTCAGGATTCCGAAGGGACTGTTCCTTCCATGATACCATGGGCCACTCCTCAATCACCCCCAGCACCTTGGCCCCTTCCCACAGCACCTTCCTGTGCATTCGCAGGAGGTGTAACTCCGGCCCCTTTTACCTCCTCTCTCCTCACAGTCCAAGGCCCCGGAAACTCCTTCCAGGTGAAGCAGTGAAATTTTACATGTACTTTTTTTAAGTTAGTATACTATATTTGCTGCTTACTATGTGGTCTCTTCTACATTGGGGAGACCAAACACAGATTAAGTGACTGCTTTATGGAACATCTCCATTCGGTCTGCAAGCATGACCCCAAGCTTCCATGGCCTGTCATTTTAATTCTCCACCTTGCTCTAATGCTGACATCTCTGTCCTCAGCCTGCTGCATTGTTCCAGTGAAGCTCAACATAAGCTTGACAGTATTGTGGTAACTTCGACAAACGAACCACAGGAGGCTCAGGTACAGGTCACGATCGTTTATTCGAGCAATTGCAAGGAGAGAGCTACCTCAAAGCAGTTTGAGGTAGAACTCTGCCAAGTTATGAATATACAGCATATAGGTTTACATTAAACAGATATCTCTGGTATCAGGTACATACATCGTACATCCCGCTTTTCACCCAGGCAGAGAACTTCCCCCCTACCTAAGTTGGGACCATCTGTCCTTCCCTTATCTATTGAAAAGCACGCTCAATCTTATTTGTTTTCCAACCTATGTCTCCAGTCTGACTCCCAGGACACCTAATCTATCTTATTTTCATTCCTTCATGTCCAGTCTGGCTCCCAGGACCTTTGATTGCAGGCCCTAAGGGTGTACAAGATTCATCTGGTAGCTTTCAACTGTTAACGTACTTGCTGCCTCTGGCTGCCTGAAGATTCTAAGTAATTCTCTTACAATAGATTCTTACTGCACTCCCCCTAACAGCGGACAGCACATTGTCTTTCAATTGGGCACTTTACAGCCTTCCAGACTCAACATGGAGTTGAACAATTTCAGACCCAATCTCTTACCCTCTATTTTGCTTCCACTTCTTGGTGTGTTTCTGTTTTTCTCTTATTTTGCTTTCAGTCAGCAGCACACCTGACCTCGGCACATCTTTCATTTCTTATCTTGCCTCATCACCATTCCCTTTGGTCCTGTAAGACTAACTCCTCTATCATTCAATCTCTCCTGTCTTCCACCCTATCATGGACCAACCTTTTGTCCTTGGGCCACCCATCCCTTGCTCAGAACCCATTACATCTCTAACTTTTCCCAGTTCTGATGAAAGGTCATCAACCTGAAACGTTAACTCTGTTTCTCTCCCCACCGATGCTGCCCAACTTGCCGAGTATTTCCAGCATTTTATATTTTATTTCAGTTAATGTGTGGCTGACTCTTAAGGCAAAATTTTAATCTAACCTGCCTGTCAGGAGACTGAAGAGATCGGTACGACACTGGTTTTACATGAAATTAACTGAGAGTAATATTGGATGGGACACAGAACCAGTATGCTACCCAATCCCATTATTTTCCCATCCAGTGAGTTAGGTTTAAATTGCTCCCTTAGCTTTTGTCAGGCAAAAGGTGGATAATGTGCTAATATTGATTGAATATAGAGTCATTGGAATGGGTCTGTTGATGAATGGTTCATTACAATACCAATTCAATCGAAGTATCAGTGAATGGTTAAAGAACAAAGCCATTTGGCCCATCAAGGCTGTTCTATCCCTCTGCAAGAGCAATTTACCTAGTTCCAATTCCTGCCCTTTCCCTGCAGCCCTGCATTTTTTTTTTCACAGTCAGAGCTAGTATCCAGTGTATATCTTTTTCTAGTGTTGATTAAATGGTTATAAGTGGTGGAATGCATTAATCTTTGCTCTGACATCCTTTTCAAGATCTTGAAACAATTGATGAAGGGTAACTGATTCAAATCAGTGAATCCGGTCAGCTTGCTGGTTTCAGCAGACAGCTTTATCTGAGACTTATAAAAACGGGGCAGGGTCAGTGATTGACTATAGATCTTTTTGACGGACAACTCAAGTGACTTCAATTATGGATTTATATTGGACGACTTGTACTTAAACAGGTCTGTCTGCCGTCTGTAGTTAACAGAGAAACTGGGCTAGTTTAACCATGTGGGATTGGGTCACCATGTAAGACCTGAGTATCTGTTTTGATGGTCCAGTGTGTTGAAAGGCAGCTTGGGGCATGAGCCTCTTATTCAAGGAGTTTGAGGATGGACTGGCACATTCCATGGCCCAGGTGTACTTGCTGAAAGATGCACTAAAGC
Source organism: Cetorhinus maximus (assembly GCF_964194155.1). Classification (NCBI taxonomy): domain Eukaryota; kingdom Metazoa; phylum Chordata; class Chondrichthyes; order Lamniformes; family Cetorhinidae; genus Cetorhinus; species Cetorhinus maximus. The sequence goes on along the minus strand of NC_135897.1, from coordinate 83,902,476 downwards.
TTAGGGCAGCTGCTGCAAAGGCACAGTGAGGAAAGGCCACTCTAAGGCAGTGCTTCCAAAAATTTTTAAACTACAACCCTATTTTGAGGCTTGAAAATTGCCATGTCCCGTCAGTGGGAGCTGTGAGAGCAGTGTGGGGGAGACTTGTAAGAAAGGGATGGGGAACCTGTGAGAGGAAGGGGTGGCATGAAAGCGTTTAATCTTCAGAGATTTTAAAAGACCTATCTTTGCACTCATTTTTTTTGGAGCAGGAATTAGGCCTCAAACATCATTCAATTGGCCACGCCTACCATTAAGAAAGAGGATTTAAAGGGGCCTCGCAGCTGTTAACAGTCAGAGCTCCACGGCAACCGTTACTGCCTCGGAGATGCAACCTCAGAATCTCATCTGGGGATCGCAACCCCTACTTTGGGAAGCTCTGGTCTAAGGCCCTTCCACCATAGTATAGCAAGGGTATAGAAGGGCATAGCATAGAAAGCGTGTAAAACCCCTTGGGCTGTATGTTTGACATGTAATGCATATTCTAAATATTAACTGTAATTGTAAAGGTAGTGAGTAACATACAGTATTGAAAGAAACAGATCTGTTTTGCACTTTATGTAATGTCAACTTTGAACAATCATGTGTAATGTACTCTTATAAATTTGATCAATAAAGTATGGTTTTGGAAAAAAATATTTAACTACATTGAGGAGGATTGCAAAGTCTACTGGAACAGTTCTTGTTTCAAATTGAAGCCTTAATATTTACCTGTTTCACATTAAATGTGTTTGTTAATTTTTAGCCTGAGTTTTATTCTGGTAAAGTGTATATTCAGTCTGCCATCTGAAGATGAGCAGAATCATATTTTGGTATGTGGTATATTCCTGACAAGAGGTCCCCAATAACTAGTATGGAATGTCACTCAAATTTCACAATCATGCCTATTCATCATTACATATTCACAAAATACACTAACTGTTAATTTGCTCCACAGTCTCTTTGTGTGCTTTTTCCTTGTAGTAACTGTTGTCTCTTTATTGAAGTTTATTGATGAAGAATCTGAGAAGTTGTTTAGGCCTGCCCTTTACACGCTGCCCAGTATTGGACTACCTACTATCCTGGCTTATAAACATGAGTCCAAAGAGAAACCGATTAACTACAGTGCTGTAAAGCCAGAGGTATTTTCAGTCCCATGTTCATCCTAGCAATATGTTTTGCATTGAATTATACCTTAGGGTTGTGGTGTTCCCTGGCAGTCGAGGCTATATCAGGTGAGTGAAATGTGAGAAATTCATTTCTTATACGTAAAAGAAAGGGTTGAATTTTATAGCTTGCCTTTTATTATCCCAGCATGTCCCAAGGCACCTTACATCCAGTTTTTTGAAGTGTAATCACTATGGTAGCAAACACAACAGCCAATGTGCACACAGCAAGATCCCATAAACAGCAACCAGATAATTACAAGATCATCAATTTTTTTTTAAGCGGTGCTGTTTGAGGGATAAATGTTGATCGAGTACATCAGGAGACCTCTCTTGCTCTTCTTCAGCTGTACTTCAATTGGTAGCTCTCTCGTCTCTGAGTGAAAAGGTTGTTGGTTCAATCTCACCCTGGGGACTTGAGCACAAAAATCAGGCGGATACACCAATGCAGTTATGATGACTATCACTTTAAGATCAGTTCAACTGAGTAGGGGTCACATGCTTTGTTCAACCAATGTGTGGCTAGCACGGGGGGAATAAATTCTAGGGAGGAAATTCTAGGGAAAAATGGCAGTATGAAGGGTTGGCTGGATACAAGCAGCCATGGAAGCTCTTGTGTGAATAAAGTTCTTTTAGTTTGACTAAGAAGCCTCCCAGAGTGTGTTTCTACAGCAGGACTGAGGCAGTGCTGTATTTTTGGACTACCTTCCGGATGAGACATTAGATCAAAGGTCCCGTCCATTCTTTCAGGCAGGTGTAAAAGATCCCGTGACCCTATTTCAGAGAAGAACGGGGGAGTTATCCTCGGTGTCCTGGCCGATATTTATTCCTCAATCAATATCACTGAGGTAACAGATTATCTGATCATTATCACATTGTTGTTTGTGGGAGTTTGCTGTGCATAAGTTGGGTATCACACTTCCAAAATTGCCATAGTTACTACATTTCAAAAGTACTTCATTGGCTGTAAAGCATTTTAGGATGTCCTGCGGTTGTCAAAGGTGCTTTCTAAATGCGAGTCTTCCTTTTGAAAAAGTGCTGGGTTTTTTTGCATCCAACTTAGAGCACTCCCTCAGTGCTGCACTAGAGCATCAGCATAGATATTGTTTTCAAGTCTCTGTAAAGGAACTGAGGCACCCACAAGACCTTCTTACTCAGAGATGAAAGTGCTACAACTGAGCCATGGCTGCATGTACTGTTAAATAGTAAGCAAAAAAGTAGAACTGCAGATTCCAATGCCATTGGTGTAGCCATTTCCCCCAAACCTGTTTCTATGCACCAGCTTGACCATTTGACTCCGTCGTTGTTGCTTCTCTGACAGGGCAATACCCAACAGCAATTCCCTCTTGCAAAGGACACAGAAGGTAACAAAGTATTCACGGATCCTAACCTCCATCACTGACGGGGTACAATTGATGTGAGTCTGAAGCTTCAGAAACCTCTCGCCTCCTTGTGCGAGTGAAATCAGCAATTTCTGCATATTTAATATTGTGGGGTGGAATTCCTGCCTCAGGCTCAATCAGCAAATTGATCCCAAATCGGCTAGTTTTGCCATGGTTTTCCTTTGCAAGTCTCCATTCAAATGCATTTTGCTTAGCGCCATGAACCAGTGCAATCAAGCAACGTTTTAGAATTAATTCAGAATGAAAAAGTTGTTTTAAAAAATATCTCTTGTGTCATGAAGCTATTAATGTATATAATATTACTGGAAAATATTTTTCTTTTAAAATAGAGGTTTAGTCTGTGGGTGTGTCTTAATTTGATTAAAGCCAGTTGTTCTGGGTGCTTTAATGTGTATTAATTTTGATATGTAAGAGAGATGGAGTGCATTTGCATTTTTTTGAATACAGCATTCAAGAAGTGGGGTGAATTCTGGCACCTAGCGAGCAGAGACCATGTTTATAATGCTAATAAAATTGGTACTATGAAAGAGGTTTTAAGAGCCTGGTGATACAATGAGAATTTACATTCAATGAGCTGTGCTAGGTATAACTTCAGCAGTTTTGTGTGCGTAGAGCAGAGGCAATGTAGAGTGAAATCAAAAGCAACTGTAAGACTCCAATTGTCTCCACAGGAACCAAAGTGAAAAGAAGCTCATTTTGAATTTGTACAGTGAAAATGCTTTGCCTGGTATCTGGTTAAGTCTATGGGTTGCTGTTGCCTTAATGGAGATTAGTTTGGGAATTTGTTCAAAGTTAAGACTGTAGTAATTTGTGGCCAGGGGTATATATTTAACTTGTGTAAATTAATAAAATGTTTCATTTAGCTTAATATAAAACCTCTCAAGAACTGGTGGTCTGGTTCCTGAATTTAGAGTTGCATCTCAAACATAACGCTTAAAGTTATAGGTTACGACAGTTGTTTAAAGTTTCCCTCTGGGATTTTTTTTAAATAACTCAGCTTTACCAAATGCTTGGTTATAACACCTTGATCTATTAAAAGTGGTAACCTAGTGCAGTTTAATTCATAAAGCTAATCACAAAAAGAGCTTTAGATCAGAAAGTTTAATCCACCACCTGAGAGTGACCTGCTTTTAAATAATTGAAACTGACCTCAAAAAAGATCTATCCAGGTCATTTGCTGGTTATATTCATATAAGTTTCTTAGTCATTTCTAAAACAACTATATTCAAAAGCTTTAAAATGTGCCCATTTGGGGCAATGCATCCCCCGACCCCCAACAGAAAAATCAGCTTAATTTTAAGCATCTTCTCAAAGACCCATGATGGGTTACAGTTCACTCAGGCTCAGGGTGTCTAAGATTGTGTGACAACATGCACTTTTACGGCATGTTGTAGTCTGGAGCTTTGGAATAGCAATGGTAGAGGTTCCAACTTTCTTTCCATCACAAAGCTGACCAGGAATTTCTCCTGTGCTTCCTGCCTGCCATTGGCGCAGGTTGGAAGGATTTGCAGGTTGATAATCGATCTGTTTGGCCATGTTATGAACGGATCTTCCTTGGCTATCAGGGGCTGGGGTGGGACTCGAAGCTTCTGACTTAGAGACAGGGAAGCTACCTACTGCACCACAGGACTTCCATTCAAGGACCCGTAAACAGGCATAATTAATAGGCGCTCCCAATGTTGATTTATTTGATTTGGGGCCGTGGCCAGTTTAGTGGATGGGGCCTGATTTGGGCATAAAAGATTGCAGTAAATGCACTTTAGTGGATTTGGGAGTAACTCATTTGTGTCTGGAGTTCCCTAATCATTTGCCATTAGGAGTCCCAACTGTGACTAAATGTATTCCAGGTTTCATCACATGACTTGCTCCCATGCTCCAGCCATTAGTTGGCCAACATATCCATCCTTGTGACAAACTGCCTTCCAACGCCAATTGGAAAGCAAAAGGACGCATACCCAATTGGATGATTCTTGATTGACAGCCAAACAGCCTATTTTGCCCCCATTTTCAATGCTTTTATATCTGGTAAAGAGAAACGATCAAAGAAAATGACAAAATAAACCAATCTCTTTTAAAGTCCCGATGACTTTTCTCCAGGGTTGCACACAGCAGTGTCCAGGAGATTGATCTTCAATTCCTGGAGACTCCAGGCCAAACCAGGAGGGTTGGCAACCCTATTTGCTATGGTTTGGCCGATTCTGCTTGGATTATACTGATATAGCTAATGGAAACTGTGCCTTGAGGTGTATTTTCCAATCAATACCGTTTTGGTGCAAATTCACTTATGTTAACTTTCTTTCTTCAGGTTAATGGTATTTTGTTATGAGTTTGTTAAGTGTTCACACAGAAACAGTGCCTATCAGTACTGTAAATATACCTATTATTTGCTGTCTTATTTTGTGTAGGATTTTGTGTTTGGTGAAGGCAGTGATGTGAACGTGCTTATTGCCAGGTCTTGAAATTCATCCAAACTTTTGTGTCCGCAAGGTTGGTCTGGAAGTTTCAATCCATGCAATAACATTTAGATCATAGCATTGGGAATTTTCTGGGATTAGGGATTTCTCCTGATTGGCTACCAGACCTTTGACAGAAGATCAACAGAAATCCTGCCTCTCCCCCCACCCCCCCTCCCACCCAGTGATTCCACCAATCTTCAGCGTGATTGGGACAAATCCCCTCCTCCCACAGGAAATTCCCAGTGAAAATGTTTTTTTAAAACATGTGATGGTGTAGTGTTTCAAATTGCATCAGACTAAATAAGGTAATTGGCTATATGCATCTCTCCATTAGGGCAAGACAATTCGTTATATGTAGCTTGAAGGCCACCACTCTGCAAGTGCGGGGTGAGGCAAGGAGGCAGGCCTCCAGAGCCACCACAGCCGTTACAGGGATTGGACCCATGCTATCGGCTTTATTCTGCATCGCACTCTCGCCATCTAAGCTAAATGACGCCCCCCCACACCATACTAAACATAAAGGACAATTCCATGACCCCACGCTCCCAGTAGAGGAGGGGGACCATCTACATATGGACTGCGGGGCCGAAGCCAAGGACTACAACACTCTATTTCCAATTTTCCTACCGGTGCTCTATGCAAAGGTGGCTCCTCTCCAGGATTGTTGAACCACCTCTCCGTGTAGTCATTGAACACTGGCTCATCTACTCTGTTTACTCCCATGGCTTGTGGTTTGGCTGTCACACAGGGGACCAGTCAGGGAGGGCAAGTTGATATATAAGTTGTTGAGCCCACTTTTGGATTCTGCACCTCTTAGCAACGAGGGATGGAAGTCTAGGAAAGGATAGTCACTCAATCCAGCAATACCGCCCTAAATTAAGCAGGAGGAGAAAATAACGTGGAGGGAAGTGGCACTTTTAAATAAAAACACAACATGTATTTAAATTCTTAATGATGCAATGTTTCTGTCTTAAATTTAGGTAAAGAGTGATTGGTTACAAAATCCTAGGGAACTTCATGATGTCAAGGAGTATTGGCAGTGGATGAGTAACAAATTAGTAAGTATGATGGTCTCTGATGCTCACACTGAATGTAACTGTTTCACTGTTAACTCCACTCTATACCAGCACACCAGTGCACCTAACTATCAGTTCAATTCAGTAATAATTCACCTCACTACCAATACACCTCAGTACCAACATATCCCACTACCAGCCTAAAACAACATAGCTGACATTGTTCCCAGTCAGGAGTAGATATTAAATGCTATTATGCCGCTAACTAAGGATGGGATTCTTAAGGATTCCCACTTTTGATATTTTAAATCTGTGAGTTGGTCAAGGTACTTTAAAACAACAACACATTTCATGACAGAGTGTTTAATCCAGCTCAGAAAGGGCACAGAAGGTTGGTGTGATAAATGGAAATATCATATTGCCTCAGAAGGGGCTTTCTTCTGATGTTATGGTAGAGGAGGTGTATTATTAAGAATGGATGTAAAAATCCTCCATTCTCCAGCAGTGACAATCTTCCCAGTGATCTTAAATCCCCTGCTTTCCTCCGCCTCCAAGAATAAAGCGATTTAAATGGCACTGAATTGACACATGCATCGTTTTTTTTATTGTGTAACTAGGTTCATGCTCATCATTTCTTTACAGGGCGAGATCCTCATCTTAGTCAAAGGGAGGTGTAAGCCGAGGCAACTGGGGGCAATTTTAACCTCACCCGCTCATCGGGGAAACTGATGGGTGGGTGTAAAACTGACATTCCATCCAATCATGTGGGCTTCCTGACAGGAAGGGGGTTACAACTGCCCCCAAATTGTTTTCCTTCGGTCCTCATGTGCCTCCTGTTGGCTGCTTGAAAAAGTGGCAGAAGCCAGGCTGCAGACCACCCCCCCACTGGCTTGATTAGGCTGAGGATGGGAGAATACTGGGGGTAATGGGGAGGAAATGATGATGTTAGGGAGAATAGAGAAAGGGAAACTTTGGGAGGGGAGGGTGGGTGTTTGGTCAGAATGAAAGGTTTTGTTTCTGGTCTTAGCGAGTCCTTCATTATTCTGCATCTTTGATCTTGGGAATGAGTACGTGGTCAAAGCAGTTCAACAAAACCTTGTAGGAACTGGGGCTTCAGCCAGAAAGGAGATGCTTTCAGCTTTCTTTGACACTCTGTTAGCCTTTAACATCAGTTTTAAAACTCACACAGAGAAGTCGCAAATATTAAGTTGGTAAAATGGTGGGGTCTCTCATGCTGAGAGCAGTATTGAAGGTTTTGTTGTGGATGTGGAATGGAGAATGTGGAAAAGTGTTTCATTTTTCAGCATTACACAACAATAAGCACTGCCTAACCCACCTGCCACCCCTACCACCCCCACCCCCACCATCCCCAAGAAGAATGAGATAATGAAGGTGGGTGGATAACTGTTTATCATTCTAAACTCCTGGGTCACATGCCAGAGTGTTTGCATTCAATTCAAGCACATCATTCCCTTCTTAAGGTTAGTTCCCAGTCTCAGCCAGTGTGTCAATGTGGTCAACGGGTGAGATACTGCTCCACAAACTAAGAGTGAGACCCAAGCTGTTCTAACGCACCTCCAGTGACTGCATGATGTTGGGTTCCAAGTCACCTTGCCCACTCATTCTGTGTCACTCAAAGAGAGGACTTTTTTTGTTGCTCACAAATGCAAAGATTTCACTCCTACTGTACTAATAAAAGCTGTTTCTTGCCCTTCAACCAGTTACAAAAAGAACTTTCACATCTCAGCAGTGAAAATCAGTTCAGCCAGAGTAACAAGTCACTGGTGAGTATAAGGCGCTATGAAGAAGTCACATAGCACAATGTAAAACTGAATGACATTCGGCTATCACCAGGGCTTTCTTATTAAAACCCCAACTGTATCAAATAGCGACAAGAGCCAACAAGAGTGATTAGGACTAAGCTGAAACTAAAGTAATTAAACTATATCCATTGATACTAAAGGAAACCATGAGGAATATATACAGTCACCCTTTTTGAAAATGGGTGTTACACTAGCCACCCAGCTACTGCCCCCCCGCCATCACCCCCCAAACCATCTGCCAAGTCCTCCTGAGAAGAACCATGAAAAATAATTCCTGGGACCTCCATTAATTCTCTGCTCATTTCCCACAGAACCCTTGGATATATTCCATCAGGTACCAACACCTTGTTCTCTTTTGGTTTTAACCATCTCATCCCATTTCCTTTTACTTCCCATAATATTTTCAACTCGTTTACCAATTTCTGGATATGAGGAAAAAGTTTTCACACAGCAAGTGGTTGGGGCTTGGAATGCACTGCCTGAGAGTGTGGTGGAAGCAGGTTCAATCAAAGCATTCAACCGGGAATTAGACTGTTATCTGAAAAGGAAGACGGTTCAGGGCTATGGGGAGAAGATGGCAGAACGGCACTGGTGAATTGTTCATTTGGAGAGTTGGCATAGACATAATGAGACAATTGGCCTCCTTCGGCACCAAAACAATTCCCTGATTCTGATATTTTTTGACATTCCCTCCTCATGTTCTTTGCTTCCCTTATCTCCTAACCTCCTTTCTTAGTTTTTCTGGTTCTCTTTTATTTTTTTTCCAACTTATAGACCTCAAATGTTCTCCGCTTCAATTTTGGTTTGAAACAAAAGTAGGCCATTCAGCCTCTCGAGCCTGCAATTAGAGCATGACTGATCTTTAGCTCAACTCCATTTACCCCTTCTTCTCCCCCTTATCTCTTGACATCCTTCCCTAACAAAAATCTATCCATCCCAGCCTTGAGCCCGAACATCCCCACAACTTCATGGGCGATAGGGTTCGCAAATTTCCACTGCCCTTTGTGTGAAGAAGTGCATCCTGATTTCTCCTCAGTGGAATTGATAGAAACATAGAAAATAGGAGCATGAGTAGGTCATTCGCGCCTGCTCCGCCATTCAACATGATCATGGCTGATCCTCTAACTCAACGCCATACTCCCGCTCTCTCCCCATACTCCTTGATGCCTTTAGAATCGAGAAATCTATCTATTTCCTTCTTAAATTTATTCAGTGACTTGGCCTCCACAGTCTTCTGTGGTGAGAATTCCACGGGTTCACCCACTCTGAGTGAAGAAATTTCTCCTCATCTCAGTCCTAAATGGCCTACCCCATACCCTGAGACTGTGATCCCTTCTTCTAGACCTCCATCCATGCATCCAATCTGTCCCGCCCTGTCAGAATTTTATATGTTTTAATGTGATCCCCTCTCATTCTTCTAACTCCAGTGAATACAGGGCTAGTCAACTCAATCTCTCCTCATATGACAATCCTGTCATCCCAGGAATCAATCTGGTGAACATTCACTGTACTCCCTCTATGGGAAGTATATCCTATACACAATATGCCAGGTGTGGTCTCACCAAAGCTCTGTACACCTGCAGTAAGACATCCTTGCTCCTGTACTCAAATCCTCTTGCAGTGAAGGTCATTTGCCTTCCTAACTGCTTGCTGCACCTGCATGCTTGCTTTCAGTGACTGGTGTACAGGGACACACAAATCCCTTTGTACATCAACATTTGCCAATGCATTTTAAATAATACTCTGCCATTCCGTCTTGCCTACCGAAGTGGATAACTTCACGCTTATCCACGTTATACTGCATCTGCCATGTATTAGCCCACTCACTCAACCTGTCTAAATCGCCTTGAAACCTTTTAACATCCTCCTCACCGCTCACTTTCCCACCAAGTTTCGTGTCGTTAGCAAATGTAGAAATATTACATTGGGTTCCCTCATCCAAATCATTGATGTATATTATGAATAGCTGGGGCCCAAGCACTGATCCTTGCGGTACCCCATTTGTCACCACTTGCCACTACGAAAAAGACCCATTTATTCCTACTCTCAGTTTCCTGACTGCTAACCAATTCTCAATCCACGCTAATATATTACCCCCGATCCCATGTGCTTTAATTTTGCCCACGAATCTCTAATGTGGGACTTTATCAAAAGCTTTCTGAAAATCCAAATACACCACATCCACTGGTTCTCCCTTATCTATTCTGCTAATTATGTCCTCAAAAACTCCAGTAGGTTTGTCAAACATGATTTCCCTTTCATAAATCCATGTTGACTTTGTCTAATCCCCGCTGATATTTTCTAAGTGTCCTATTATCACATCCTTTATAATGGACTCTAGCATTTTCCCTACTACTGATGTTAGGCTAACTGGTCTGTAATTTGCTGTTTTCTCTCTCCCTCCTTTTTCAAATAGTGGGGTTACATTTGCCACCCTCCACTCTGCTGGAACTGCTCCAGAATCTATAGAGTTTTGGAAGATGACAACCAACGCATCCACTATTTCCATGGCCACCTCCTTTAGTATCCTGGGATGTAGATTATCAGGCCCTGGGGATTTCAGCACTATTGTTTTAGTGATACTAATTCCCTTCAATTCCCCCTTCTCACTAGACCCTAGCATTTCTGGAAAGTTATTTGTGTCTTCCTCCATGAAAACAGAACTAAAGTAGTTGTTTAATTGCCCTGCCATTTCCTTGTTCTCCATTATAAATTCTCCCATTGCAGACTGTAAGGGACAGATAACCGATAACTAAGGAAAACTGGGTCGGGGATTTTGCTTCTGGGACACTGGCATTATCACTAACAAAAACGTCTTACTTCCCTAGGATAAAACACCGCACCTTTCAAAATCTATCAGCGAGCACCAGTGGGAGCAGTTTAGAGAATCTGTGGTAAGTACAGTTTCCCGAGCTGGAGACGCAGTGCAATTTCTCACATCCAGCAAGAACAGAACTGGTTCATAAAATACTTCATTGTGTAAATTAAATGATTTCAAAACGAGGAGAGCTGGCTTCAAATATATATCTCCATGCAAGCTTTGGACCAAAGACAAACCTTTTTTCCAAACGTGTTAATCTTGAGACATCAACTACCTTCTGATCAAGGTATCCCCTAATGAAAAAACAAAACATTGCAGATGCTGGAAACCTGAAATAAAAACAGCAAGTGCTGGAAATACTCAGCAGGTCTGGCAGCATCTGTGCAGCCCAGAGTGACGCTAAGACATTCTAAGAACCAGGTCCATACACTCTTTAACACAGAACAGCAGAGTTCGCTGCTGCATTATCCTTACACTGCTGCATGTGCTTCAATCCGTCACAGACTTCAACGCATTGTGTAAGAATTGGAACTGACCCGTGTGATTTCTTCTGTAGGTATCAGTCGGATTTGATTTGTGCCAATTTTGTGGGAAAAACTTAAAGCCCATACCTACGCCCAAAAAACTGAGCACAGAAGCACCCGAAACAGTGAGTACATTCGGCCTTATAGCTTCCCCTTTCCCCATTTTTCACTTGCTTCTCCATGACCATCAACTTGTGATCTATCGAATGCAATCGTTCAAGTATAATGTACCCTGGATCCCTGGCAGCCCTCCAGCACTGAACCCAAGTAACCATTCTTTGTATATGAGCCGATACACTGAGTGTCGGCAAACTATCTGATACTGGTATTAGCCTTTGTCACCTAAAAAATTGACTTTTCTTTTTTAATTCATTCATGGGATGCGGATGTCGCTGGCAAGGCCAGCTTTAATAGCACAGCCCTAATTGCCTTGAGGGGGTGGTGGTGTACTGCCTTCTTGAAGCATTGTAGTCATGTGGTATAGTTAGACCCAAGGTGCTGTTAGGGAGGGAATTCAGGGTTTTGACCCAATGACGGTGAAGGAATTGCGATATAGTTGCAAGTCAGGATGGTGAATGACTCGGAGGGGAACTGGCAGGTGATGGTGTTTCCATGTGTCTGCTGCCTCTGTCCTTCTAGGTTGTGAACATTCTGGGTTTTGGAAGGTGCTTTTGAAGGAGCCTTTGCAAGTTGCTGCTGTGCACCTTATGGATGTTACACACTGCTGCCCCTGTGTGCTGGTGGCCAAGGGACTACTTCAATCTATCCCTGTTGCCTAGTCTTTCCCACATCTATAAATTCCACTCATCTGAAACTGGTCAGGCCTATATTCTCCAAAATTGAGAAGAATGAGAGGTGATCTCATTGAAGCATATAAAATTCTGACAGGGCTTGACAGGGTAGATGAAAGGAGGTTGTTTTCCCTGGCTGGGGAGTCTGGAACCATGTAAAGTGGTAATGTCACTGGACTAGTTATCCAGAGGCCCATGCTAATGCTCCTGGGAACACAGGTTCGAAAACCCACTGTGGCAGCTGTTGGAATTTAAATTCAATTAATAAATCTGGAATGAAAAGGCTACTCTTGGTAATAGTGACCATGAAACCATTGTCAATTGTCGTAAAAACCCATCTGGTTCAATAATGCCCTATAGGGAAGGGAATCTGCCACCCTTACCTGGTCTGGCCCACATGTGATTCCAGACCCACAGCAATGTGGTTTACTCTTAAATGCCCTCTGAAATGGCCTAGCATGCCACTACAAAGTCTACAAAAAGAAATGAAACCAGACAGATCACCCAGTATTGACCTGGCACCAGATACAACAATGGCAAACTCAGCTGTGTTGACCCTACAAAGCCCTCCTTACTGACATCTGGGGAGCTGTCTCACAGAATAGTCAAGCAACAGCCTGACATAGTCATCTTCACCGAATCATACCTTACAGACAATGTCTCAGATTCCACCATCACCACTCCTGGGTATGTCATGCCCCACTGAGAGGACAGAGCCACCAGAGGTGGCAGCACAGTGGTATATAGTCGTGAGGGAGTTCCCCTGGGAGTTCTCAACATTGACTCTGGACCCCATGAAGTCTCATGGCATCAGATCAAACATGGGCAAGGAAACCTGCTGCTGGTTACCACCCACCATGCCCCCTCAGCTGATGAATCACTATGTTGAACACCACTTGGATGCTAGGGTATAAAATGTGCCTTGGGTGGGGACTCCAATGTCAACCACCAGAAGTGGCTCGGTAGCACCACTACAGACCAAACTAGCCAAGTCCTAAAGGGCCTCGCTGTTAGACTGAGTCTGCGGCAGGTGGTGAGGAAACCAACAAAAGGGAAAAATCTACTCAACCCTGTCCTCACCAATCTGCCTGTCACAGATGCATCTGTCTATGACAGTATTAGTAGGAGTGACCACCGCACAGTCCTTGTGGAGTTGAAGTCCCATCTTCACACTGAGGATACCCTCCATCATGTTGTGTGGCACTAGCACCATGTTAAATGATATAGATTTCAAACAGATCTAGCAACTCAAAACTGGGCATTCTTGAGGTGCTGTGGGCCATCAGCAGCAGTAGAATTCTATATAACCACAATCTGTAACCTCATGGCCTGTCATATCCCCCACTCTACCATTACCAGCAAGCCAGGGGATCAGCCCTGGTTCAATGAAGAGTGCAGGAGGGCATACCAGGAGCAGCACCAGGCATACCTAAAATTGAGATGTCAATCTGGTGAAGCTACAACACAGGACTACTTGCAGTGAACAGTGAAAGCAGCAAGTGATAGACATAGCTAAATGAGTCCACAACCAATGGATCAGATCTAAGCTCTGCAGTCCTGCCACATCCAGTTGTGAATGGTGGTGGGCAATTAACCAAATAATAGGAGGAGGAGGCTCCACAAATATCCCCATCCTTAATGATGGGGGAGCCCAGCACATCAATGCAAAAGACAAGACTGAGCATTTGCTACAATCTTCAACCAGAAGTGCCAAGTGGATGATCCATCTCTGCTTTGTCCTGAGGTCCCCAGTATCACAGATGCCAGTCTTCAGCCAATTCAATTCATTCCAGGCGATATCAAGAAACAGCTGAAAACCATTTTACATAAGCAATGGGCCCTACAACATTCCGGCAAAAGTACTGAAGACTTGTGCTCCAGAACTGACTGCGCCCTTCGCCAAGCTGTTCTAGTACAGCTACAACAATGTGAAAAATTGCTCAGGTATGTCCAGTCCACAAAAAGTAGAACAAATCCAACCCACCAGTTACTGCCCCATCAGTCTACTCTCGATCATCATCAAAGTGATAGAAAGTGTAATTGACAATGCTATCAAACGGCACTTAATCAGCAATAACCTGCTCACTGACGTTCAGTTTGGGTTCTGCCGGGGCCACTCAGCTCCTGACCTCATTACAGCCTTGGCCCAGACAGCTAAACTCCTGAGGTGAGGTGAGAATGACTGCCCTTGACATCAAGGCAGCATTTAACCAAGTGTGGAGTCAGTGGGAATCAGGGGAAAACTCTCCACTCGTTGGAGTCATACCTAGCACATAAGAAGATGATTGTGTTGTTGGAGGTCAATCATCTCAGTTCCAGGACATCACTTCAGGAGTCCCTCAGGGTAGTGTCCTCGGCCCAACCATCTTCAGCTGCTTCATGACCTTCCCTCCAACATAAGGTCAGAAGTGGGGATATTCACTGATTGTTGCATAATGTTCAGCACCAGATACTGAAGCATTCTGTGCCCACATGCAGAAAGACCTGGACAACATTCAGACTTGGGCTGACAAGTGGCAAGTAACATTTGTGCTACACAAGTGCCAGGCAACAACCATCCCCAACAAGAGAAAATCCAACCACCCCCCTTAGAATTCAATGGCATTATCATCATTGAATCTCCCACAATCAACATCTTGGGGGTTACCATTGACCAGAAATTGAACTGGACCAGCCATACAAATACTGTACAAAAACAGAATTACCTGGAAAAACTCAGCAGGTCTGGCAGCATCAGTGGAGAAGAAATCAGTTAACGTTTCGAGTCTTCATGACCCTTCAGCAGAACTCACATGAAGACTCGAAACGTTAACTGATTTCTTCTCCACCGATGCTGCCAGACCTGCTGAGTTTTTCCAGGTAATTCTGTTTTTGTTTTGGATTTCCAGCATCCGCAGTAGCTTTTAGCTTTTTGTCTTTATACAAATACTGTGCCTACCATAACAGGTCAGAGGCTAGGAATTCTGCAGATAGTAACTGATCACCTTTAGGGGAGGCGGTGGCATAGTGGTATTGTCACTGGACTGGTAATCCACACAGTAGATGGTGGAATTTGAATTCAATAAAAATCTAGAATTAAAAGTCTAATGATGACCATGAAACCATTGTCGATTGTTATAAAAACCCATCAGATTCACTAATCTCCTTTAGGGAAGGAAATCTGCTATCCTTACCCGCCTACATGTGACTCCAGACCCACAGCAATGTGGTTGACTCTTAACAAGGGTAATTAGGGCAATAAATGCTGGCCTAGCTAATGAGGCCCACATCCCATGAACAAATATATTAAAAAAATACTCCCCAAAGCCTGTCTAAGGCACAAGTCAGGAGTGTGATGGAATACTCTCCACTTGCCTGGATGAGTGCAGCTCACACAACACCCAAGAAGCTTGACACCATCCAGGACAAAGCAGCCCGCTTGATTGGCACCACATCCACAAACATTCACTCTCCACCACTGACACACAGTGGCAGCAGTGTGTACCATCTACAAGATGCACTGCAGGAACTCACCAAGGCTCCTTAGACAGCACCTTCCAAACCCATGACCACTACCATCTAGAGGAAAAGGACAGTTGATAGGTGGGAGCACCACCACCTGGAAGTTCTCCTTCAAGCCACCCACCATCCTGACTTGGAACTATATCGCCGTTCCTTCACTGTCGCTGATGGGCTGAAAGGTTCGAAGGGATGGTTGTCAAATTTGCAGATGACATAAAGATAGGAAGGAAAGTAAGTTGTGAAGAGGACATAAGGAGGCTACAAAAAGATATAGGTAGATTAAGTGAGCGGTCAAAGATCTGGCAAACGGGGTATAATGTGGGAAAATGTGAAATTGTCCATTTTGGCAGGAAGAATAAAAGAGAAGCATATTATCTAAATGGTGAGAGATTGCAGAGCTCTGAGGTGTAGAGAGACCTGGGTGTCCTAGTGTATGAATCACAAAAGGCAAGTATGCAAGTATAGCAAGCAATTAGGAAAGCTAATAGAATTTATTGCGAGAGGAATTGAATACAAAAGTAGAGAGGTTATGCTTCAGTTGTACAGAGCACTAATCACAGAATCACACAGTGCAGAAGAGGCCCTTCAGCCCATCGAGTCTGCACCGACACGTGAGAAACACCTGACCTACCTAATCCCATTTACCAGCACTTGGCCCATAGCCTTGAATGTTATGACATGCCAAGTGCCCCTCCGGGTACTTCTTAAAGGATGTGAGGCAACCCGCCTCCACCATCCTCCCAGGCAGCGCATTCCAGACTGTCACCACCCTCTGGATAAAAAAGTTTTTCCTCACATCCCCCCTAAACCTCCTGCCCCTCACCTTGAACTTATGTCCCCTCGTGACTGACCCTTCAACTAAGGGGAACAGCTGCTCCCTATCCATCCTGTCCATGCCCCTCATAATCTTGTACACCTCGATCAGGTGGCCCCTCAGTCTTCTCTGCTCCAACGAAAACAACCCAAGTCTAACCAACCTTTCTTCATAACTTAAATGTTTCATCCCAGGCAACATCCTGGTGAATCTCTTCTGCACCCCCTCCAGTGCAATCACATCCTTCCTATAATGTAGCGACCAGAAATGCACATAGTACTCCAGCTGTGGCCTCACCAAGGTTCTATACTTCTCCAACATGATCTCCTTACTTTTATAATCTATGTCTCGATTGATAAAGGCAAGTGTCCCATATGCTTTTTTCACCACCCCACTAACATGCCCCTCTGCCTTCAGAGATCTATGGACACACACGCCAAGATCCCTTTGTTCCTCAGAACTTCCTAGTGTCATGCTGTTCATTGAATACTTCCTTGTCAAATTACTCCTTCCAAAGTGTATCACCTCACACTTTTCAGGGTTAAATTCCATCTGCAATTTAACTGTCCATTTGACCATCCCGTCTATATCTTCCTGTAGCCCAAGACACTCAGCCTCACTGTTAACCACCTGGCCAATCTTTATGTCATCTGCAAACTTACTAATCCTACCCCCCACATAGTCATCTATGTCGTTTATATAAGTGACGAATAATAGGGGACCCAGCACAGATCCCTGTGGTACACCACTGGACACTGGCTTCCAGTCACTAAAGCAGCCTTCTGTCATCACCCTCTGCCTCCTACAACTAAGCCAATTTTGAATCCACCTTAACAAATTACCCTGTATACCATGTGCATTTGCCTTCTTTATAAGTCTCCCATGTGGGACCTTGTCAAAGGCTTTGCTGAAATCCATACAAACTACATCAACTGCACTACTGTCATCTACATACCTGGTCACCTCCTCAAAAAATCAAACAAATTTGTTAGGCATAACCTCCCTCTGACAAAGCCATGCTGACTATCCCTGATCAAACCTTGCCTCTCCAAGTGGAGATAGATTCTCTCTTTCAGAATTTTCTCCATTAGTTTCCCTACCACTGACGTGAGACTCACTGGCCTGTAGTTCCCTGGCTTATCTCTACAACCCTTCTTAAATAGCGGAACCACATTAGCTGTTCTCCAGTCCTCTGGCAGTAAATTACTAATGAGACCACATTTGGAGTACTGTGTACAGTATTGGTCACCTTATTTAAGGAAGCACGTAAATGCATTGGAAGCGGTTCAGAGAAGGTTGACCAGGCTAATACCTGGAATGGGTGGGTTGTCATATGAGAAAAGGTTGAACAGACTTGGCTGGTATCCACTGGAGTTTAGAAGAGTAAGAGTGACTTGATTGAAACACAAGATCCTGAGGGGTCTTGACAAGGTGGATGTGGAGAAGATGTTTCCTCTTGTGGGAGAATCTAGAACTAGGGGTCACTGTTTAAAAATAAGGGGTCACCCATTTAAAAACGAGATTAGGTGAATTGTTTTCACTCAGAGGGTGGTGGAAGCAGAGTCTTTAAATATTTTTGAGGCAGAGGTAGATAGCTTCTTGGTAAGCAAGGGAGTGATATGTTATCGGGGGTAGATGGGATGCAGATTTGAGGTTACTATCAGATCAGCCATGATCTTATTCAATGACGGAGCAGGCTCGAGGGGCTGAATGGCCTACTCCTGCTCCTTGTTCGTATGTTCCTAAAATCCTGGAACTCTCTCCCTAACAGCACTGTGGGTGCACCTACGCCACATGGACTGAGCAGCTCAATAAGGCGGCTCACCACCAGCTTCTCAAGGGCAATTAGGGATGGGCAACAAATGCTGGCCTAGCCAGTGACGGCCACATCCAGTGAAAGAATAAAAAAAAGGGGGTCACATGAACATACGAATTAGGAGCAGGAGTCGGCCCCTCGAACCTCAACTCCACATTCCCACCTATCCGCGGTAACCTTTCACCCCCTTGCCCATCAGGAATACATCTACTTCTGCCTTAAATGTATTTAAAGACTCTGCTTCCAGAACCTTTTGAGGAAGAAAGTTCCAAAGACTCACTACCCTCTAAGAGAAAAAATGTTTCCTCATCTCTGTCGTAAATAGATGACCCTTCATTTAACAGCCATTTAGAACCGAGATGAAGAGAAATTTCTTCACTCAAAGGGTTATGAATGTTTGCAATTCTCTATCCTAGCTGTTTAGTTGTTGAATTTATTTGAGATAGAGATCAATAGATTTTTGGGTACTAAGGGAATTAAGGGATATGGGGGCAGTGCAGGAGTTCAGGCAGAAGATTGAGTGGCTGAGTTGTCTTAAATGGCCTCCTTCTGCTCCTCTTTCTGATGTTCTTTTAGCCTATCCCACGCCCAGCAGCACCATGCTTGATGTCCTACATCAGTTGCTGTTCTGTCAATGCTTCACATTTAAAAATTCTCACCTTTTCATTTAAATTGCTTCAAGATCTTTCCGTCCCCTATCTCTATAGTGTTCCTGCTGCGCTGTCAAACCCTCCAGATCTCTTATGCATCCCCCTTCCTGCTTTAACCCCACCATTAGTTCCCATTCTTCAGAATTCCCTCCCTAAACCCCTCTTCTTTCCTCCCTATCTCGTAGACCCGTCTTAAATTCCATTTCTTTGACCTGTCACGATTCACTGGGGACAGTGCACTGTAATACCGAGCCCCACTGTTCCCCACGCCACGACAAATGTGAAAAGTTTGACCAAACCACCAGATTGCCCCAATTCTACCCAACTGTTTAATTTAGGCTAACAGGATACGAGCACCAAGTTTGTAAACTTAATAAGTAACTAACTGTTTATTGAACAAATTGTCATTAACCAGTGGCAAAAGAAAGAAATATGAACTGCTAACTTCTAACTCTATAACCTAAATTCTACCCTTTCTTAAATCTCTCCCCCACCACACACACAGACACAAACACACACACGACACATAAGACACACAAAACATGGATTTTAAGGGTGGATAAAACAATTCAATAGCACAAATCTGGAGTACAGGATTCGATGGGTTGATTTTGATTGATGTCTTCCAAATTGCTTTCAGTTTTTGTTGATGACACGAGGTGGTCTTCCAGCACTTTCAGTATTTAGTTCGCTGATTGAGAACTTGCTTTTCAATGTCTCTAGCAGTGATTTTCCCCTTTTCCTTTCTACAGCGATTTTCTCAGAGAGAGGGCAGGTTATAGAAATATAAGGAAAAGAGATTTTAGATGTTTTCTCTTTGCAGGTCAAGAACTTTCTGCTGTAGGATTACTGGAATCTTCCACACACAGGAGAAAGAGGTTTTAGGACTTATTCCTTTCAGGCTATGAGCTATTCAGCTGCACTGCTTCTCACACAAAACCTGGTCACCTGGTCAGGAGCCAATTAAAATGCTGTTGTCTGCCAGCTTCCTTGGTCCAGGACTCCTTTCCAGCATCATCCTGTATTTCATGGCACACTCTGTTCCAGGACTGCAACATTGTATATATCTCTCATTCTGTTCCAGTGGACATGTCTTTCAGCCTGCAGCCATTGTAATTCTAACCCACAGTCCCAACAGAAATAAAAATATATGTTCCTTGCAGACCAAGCTTTAAGTTGTTACCACCCCCATCCTCTTGCCTCACCTCATCTTTCCTTCCAACTCTGTTAGATGCTTAAGCCATTCAATTGTGCTTCAGAACAGGCTGGGAGCTTTATCCAGGCATCTCCCAGCATCAATAAAGCTAGCCTTCAGGAGAAATATGAAAGTTTCTTGAGTGACTCACTCCCTGTTGCTTGGAATCTCCCATTGATAATGCGACTCAGATCTAGGAAAACCATGCAGAACCCATGCGTATGAATCCACAGTCCTCCACTCCAACCTCACAATGTGTTAAAACAATAATGTGATCCTTTGTTCTGAAAAGGCTTTTTGTTTTTGGTTGTAAATAAAACACTACAGCTAATACTGTACCATGGTGAAGCTTTAAACCTTTAACGGTGTGCTTTCTTTTCTTTGCAGCTCTTTTGCTGTAAACAATATCAGGACTTGTTTGAGTTCCTCATGAGAGAAGAAGCTCTCATGAAATTGAAAGCTGGTTTGGAAATGATTGATATCTCACCTCATCTTCCGTTTAGCAGTGTACTCGAGAGGGAACGAGCCAGGGAGAGAGCAGCAATTAGGTAATTTACTGCTTTGTTTTAGTTCAGTTTTGAAGCTCATCTTGGAGCAATGTTCCTTATTGTCAATAAAGCACAGAATAATCAGGCTGATCACATGATTCACAGTAGCCAATTAGATTGCTAGAAAATGACACAACTAGATGGCAATTTGATCAATATTAGCTAATGAATATGCTCATGAGTTTTTTTTAAAGCATCATTTTCTTTCTGTTTGTAAGTAGGTTAGTCCAAGTCCCACGAGTTTTCTTTTCATAGAATGATTCAGGAAACAAATGTAGTCCTCATGGTAGAGGGCAGGGATATACTTGGACTAGTGCACTGAATTAATTCAGTTCCCATTTTAATATCTGACATCCTGTCCTTATTTTTGTAGAATACTCTAATTTTATATTACTTATAATTAAATAGCAAAGCTGACAGCAATTTTGGAAGCAAAGTTATTTGGAGCATTGAACTTTCTCTGGAGTGAAGCCTAGGAAACGCTGCAGTGCTGCCACTAGTGGGAGGTAGAATTACAGCATGATATGTGAAATGGAGAAAAGAACATAAGAAATAGGAACAGGAGTAGACCATTCGGCCCCTCGAGCCTGCTCCACCATTCAATAAGATCATGGCTGATCTTCTTGTGTTTTGATTTCCACATTCCCATCTAACCCCGATAACCTTTGAGTTAACACAGAAGCTAACACAAACGTATGACCAAAAACATGACAACTAGAAGTTCACTTTAGACCAGATCTATGTGCAGACAAGATTTTTTAATTTTAAGATAATACCTACTCAAGTAGAAAATGTTTTGCTTGCAGATAACTTTCATCAATTTTATTGCTACCCAAATGGCTTCGTATCCCTTTGTTATGTTACTTGGTGAGACTTCACTGTCTCTGTTATGCTTTGCCAGGTTACGTGACAGAAAAATGGAAACATTTCTGAAAAAGGCAAAAGAAAAGCACCAAGTTTCTGTTGGTAGGTTTTCTCATGTGGCTCAGATTTTATTTTACCTTCCTTGTGCGGTTTAAATATTTCATTTTGTTTGTATATTTTCACTTTGTGCCTCCATTAAAGATTCATAGAGTTGGGGATTATATATTAACCTGAACTGAGGACAGGAAGCACAGAGTAGGGGTAAACGGGACATTTTCAAGTTGCCAAGGCGATAACAAGTGCGGTGCCAAGGATCAGTGCTGAGGCCTCAGCTACTTACAATTTATATTAGTGAATTAGTTGAAGAAACCAAGAGTAATGTGTCTACGTTTGCTAACAATACAAAGCTATGTGGAACACGAGGAGGACACAAAGAGGCTGCAAAAGGATATAGTGGACAATAAGGTGGCAGATGGGAGTATAATATGGTGAAATGTGGGGTTATTCACTTTGGCAGGAAATGGTGAGAAACTTTTAAATGTAGATTTTCAGAGAGACTTGGGTGTCCTCTCAAGAAACACAGCAAGTTAGCATGCAGGTACAGCAAGCAATTATCCAGTTGTCACATGCTTTATAATAGATTGTAGCCTTTTCCTGACTACTGATGTCACGCTATCACCCCTGTCCCCTCTCCCTCTTTTTTTAAATAGTGGGGTTACATTTGCTACCTTCCAATCTTCAGGAACTGTTACAGAATCTATAGAATTTTTGATGATGACCATCAATACATCCACTCTCTTAACAGCCACCTCTTTCACCACTCTGGGATGTAGATAATCAGGTCCAGTGGATTTATCAACTTTCAGTCCCATTAATTTCTCCAGTATTACTTTTTTTTTACTAATACTAATTTGTTCAGTTCTTCATTCTCGCTAGTTCTTTAGTATTTCTGGGAGGCTTTTTGTACCTTCCTCTGCGAAAACAGACAAAAGGTATTTATTTAGTTTCTCCGCCATTTCCTTATTCCCCATTATAAATTCCCTTGTCTCTGCCTGTAATGGATGCACGTTTGCTTTGCTAATCTTTTCCTTTTTTACATTTCTATAGAAGCTTTTCCAGTCCGTTTTTACGTTCCTCACCAGTTGACCTCCATATTCTATTTTCTATTTCTTTATCAGTTTCTTGAGCTCCCTTTGCTGAATTCTAAAATACTCCCAATCCTCAGGCTTACTACTTTTTTTTGTTTGGCAAGTTTATAAACCTCTTCCTTTGTACCTAATACAACCCTTAACTTCCCTTGTTAGCCACAATTGGATCACTTTTCCCACTGGGTTTTTGTGCCTCAGCAGAATGTATATTTGTTGTAAACCGCGTATTAATGCTTTTAAATGCTAGCCATCACCTGTCCACCATCATATCTTTTAATGTATTTCCCAATCTACCACAGCCAACTTGCCCGTCATACATTTGTAGTTTCCTTTGTTTAGATTTAAGACTGTAGTTTCAGATTGAACTACATCACTATCAAACTTAATGGGCAGAGTTTTCACCCCGGTGGGCAGGCGGGCACGCGCCCGACCTGCTTGAGCGTGAAATGACGCACGTTCGCCCCATGTCATTGCGCAGCCGCACGATATTTCGGTCGGCGGGCACGCGCGGGAATCAGCAGCGCGCCCGCCGACAATTCAAAGGCCTGTGAGGCCATTAAAGTCGTAAGTAACTTACATTTCTCGCTGCCCGTCCAACCTTACAGTTGGCCAGCAGGCGAGTAGGCCAAGCGGCCTTCGCACTTTTTAGGAAACCTCATCCACGGGCAGGACGAGGTTTCCAAAAGCAAATAAAATAAAATAAAAATTGTAAAAATTTAATTAATAATATGTCCCTGCTCATGTGACAGATTCACATGAGGGGGGTATGTTTTATAACATTTTAGGTGCCTTTATTTATTTTCCTGAAAACTCTTCATCTCGCAGAGGCAGCACTGAGTTCTGCTGCTCGTGCTTCATGCTGGGCGGGCCTTAATTGGCCCGCCAGGGTGAAATCGCGATCCAGCCCCGATCATGGGCGGCAGTCGGCTTCCTGACTGCCCCTGTCAGGCGGGCTTGGCAAGGGCTAAATTCTGCCCAATGTAAACTTCTATCATATTATGGTCACTCTTCCCTAAAGGCTCCTTTACAACGAGATTATTAATTAGCCCTTTCTCATTGCTAGATCAATACTAGATCTAAAAAAGCCCATTCTCTAGCTGGCTCATCAGCATTCTGTTCTAGAAAAGCATCTCATATAGATTCCAGGAATTCGTCCTCCATAGCATTAATGGAGTTTATCCTGTCTATATGTAGATTGAAGTCCTCATGATTATTGGCTAACCCTTGTTCCATACACCCCTAATTTCCTGATTTCTACCGTGCCCTACATTACCACTACTGTTTAGCGGCCTATATACAATTCCCACCAATGTTTGCTAACCATTTCTGTTTCTCAGCTCCACCCAAACTGATTCTACATCTTGATCTTTCGATCTAAGATCCTTTATCGCTAATGTACAGATCTCATCCTTTATTAACAGTGCTACCCAACCTTCTTTTCCATTTTGCTTATTCTTCCTAAATGTCGAATACCCTTAAACATTCAGTTTCCACCCTTTGTCATTCTGCAGCCACATCTCTGTAATGGCAATTGGATCATACCTGTTTACTTCATTTTGTATTCTCAATTCATCTACCTTATGAATGCTGTGTGTATTCAGACAGATTACCTTTAATTCTGCCTTTTTATTATTTTCACAACCTCTAGCCTTATCTGCTGGTGCACTTTGAAATTTGTACAGTCTGTCCCTTCCTGCCACACTCTGATTATCATTACTCTTAATACTACCATGCTCTCTTGTCTTGCCTCATTGTTTATTTTATCACATCTTCCCTCACGTGATCCCTCGCCTCCCCCCAATATTGATTTTAAAGCCCTTTCTATAGAGAACTGTGTCTATTCCCCTGACTACAATGTCCTCTGCTAGCACTACATTCCTATTTACTCTCCTCATCTGAATGGCTTCCTGTACCATGGTGGCCACTCTGCAGCTCTCGTCCATACAGGCTGTAAGAACTTCAAACCTGATGGACAATTGCAAATGCTGAAGCTCTTCTAATTCTACCTTCTTGATCCTCATACACTGGCAGTCACGCCCTCCTGTTCCTACCTATCTCGGGGATTGTGAGTCTGGAGAGTGTGTCCAGTCTCCAGACACTGGAGAACAAAGTGTCCAGGTAATATTACCCTTCCCTGATGTGTCAGTGTCTGCAGATCGGCCTCTAGCTCAATGACTCTGAGCCTAAGTTCCACCAGCCACAGACACTGCAGATGTGTTTGTCCTGGATTACACAGGTGTCCATGAGCTCCCACATTCTGCAGCTGCCACACAGCACCTGCCCTGCCATCTTCATCATGTTTAAATAATTACTTCCCTGATTAAATTTTAATTAATGTCTTTAGTCCTGTCTGTGCTTATATTCTTATTATTTCAATAAATATTCTACTTCGCTCGATTGAAATTCCCCAGTTGAGATAAATATGAAATACTCACCAGCCAATCAAATAAGCTACTATTAATAAACTCTATTTCTACTAATAAAACCTTTACAATTACTAAAATTACCCCAAGTTTCGAAATATAAATGAGAAAAATACTAACTAACCAATCAATGACCTGTCTTCCCGTGACATTACACATTGATTTTTGTCAATATCCAGCAAGTCCACTCTGGAGCCACAGACTGGACTGGACTGGACTGGATAGTTCCTTTAGGTGCTGCTGCCTGTCTCTGGGTCCTCCCATCCCCTGTTCTTTTAGTTGCTGCTTCTTGTCTCAGGGTCCTTCCCTCTCCTGCTCACTTAGGTAATGCTTCCTGACTCTGGGTCCTCCTCTCTTCTGCTCTGATGACAGGTTGAGTAGATAGGGCCTATACTATCTAGGGTTTAGATGAAAGGTGATCTCCGATTCTTTGAAGGCTTGACAGGATAGATGCCAAGAGGTTGATTCCCCTGGTTGGAGAGTCTGGAACTAGGGGACGTAGTCTCATGATAAGGGATGGCCCGTGGTAGAGATGAGGCGGAATTTCTTCTTTCAAGGAATTCTCTACCCCAGTGTTTGGATGCTCAGCTTCCAAGACTAAGATGGTTAAATTTTTGGACTCCATGGGAGTCAAAGAATATAGGGAAAAGGCAGGATAGTAGAGTAAAGTCAAACAGCCATGATGTTATTGAATTGACCTTCCATCATAAGGTCAGAATTGGGGTGTTCGCTGATGATTGCACTATTTTCAGCACCATTCATGACTCCTCAGATACTGAAGCAGTCCATGTCCAAATGCAGCAAGACCTGGACAATATCAAGGCTTGGGCTGACAAGTGGCAAGTAACATTCGCGCCACACAAGTGTCAGGCAATGACCATCTCCAACAAGAGAGAATCCAACCATCGCCCTTTGATGTTCAATGGTATTACCATCACCGAATCCCTCACTATCAACATCCTGGGGGTTACCATTGACCAGAAACTGAACTGGACTAGCCATATAAATATTGTGGCTATAGCAGGCCAGAGGCTAGGAATTCTGACTCCCCAAAGCCTGTCCACCATCTACAAATCACAAGTCAGGAGTGTGATGGAATACTCCCCACTTGCCTGGATGAGTGCAGCTCCCACAACACTGAAGAAGCTGGACACCGTCCAGGACAAAGCAGCCCACTTGATTGGCACCACGTCCACAAACATTCATTCCCTCCACCACCGACGCACAGTAGCAGCAGTGTGTACCATCTACAAGATGCACTGCAGGAATTCACCAAGGCTCCTTAGACAACACCTTCCAAACCCACGACCACTACCACCTAGAAGGACAAGGGCTGCAGGTTGATGGGAACACCACCACTGGAAGTTCCCCTCCAAGTCACTCACCATCCTGACTTGGAAATATATCGCCGTTCCTTCACTGTCACTGGGTCAAAATCCTGGAACTCCCTCCCTAACAACACTGTAGGTGTACCTACACCACATGGACTGCAGCAGTTAAAGAAGGCAGCTCACCAACACCTTCTCAAGGGCAACTAGGGATGGGCATTAAATGCTGGCTCAACCAGCGAAGCTCACATCCCATGAATGAATTTTTCAAAAATGATGGAACAGGCTTGAGGAACCTTATGGTCTACTGCAGCTCCTATTTCTTATGATCTTATGAGTCAAAGAGCATGCTCATTTATTGATTGCTGCTGGAACTACATGGCAATGTAACTGGAGTGGACTCCAGAGCACTGACAGTTCCAAGACACTGAGGACCAATTTCAGTAGGACCAGCAATTTAAAAGCATATTCCAAGAGATTGCACTCATACAACTGAGCCTTGCTACATGGAAATGCAGACTGAAGTTAGGAGTATAACAGTCCAGAAGCACAGTCTTGCTGGCTTTACCTTTCACGTGGAGTGGTAACTTGTTGGGAGAGAATCTCAGGGAATCACGAACTCTCAGTTTTCCACCTAAGGAGATCAGGAGTTGTGTAAGATATTATGTTTTCTGCTGGACTAATAATCTTTGACTGGAAATGGGAGTAGAGATAAGTTCCATGTTGTATGCTTGGAACGTTGGCTGTTTTGAGTGATCTCTAATTTCTTTTCTCTCTCATCTCACTCTCCACCATCTTAAATCAAGGACCAAAAAGACTCACTACAATTACTTTTCACTTATCAACTTCATTGGATTTCTTAACCTTAAAAGAAGAAAGATGGAGAGTTGAAGAACGTGATAATATTTTTACAGAATCAGGGGATGATACAGAATCAGGGGATGATACATTCAGTTGGCACAAGGTATGTGTAGAGATATTTTGTCAGTTTTACCTATGACTATGTTTAGTGAGACTATGGAGAGACTTTCACATAAAACTACATAGAATGTACCGTACAGAAAGAGGCCATTTGACCCAACTGGTCCATGCCAGTGATCATGCTCCACACAAGCCTCCACTCCCCCACTCTTCATCTGTCCCTATCAGCATAACCTTCTAAACTAGTCTATGTTAAAAATACTCCTTAGGAAGAACATAGACACATAGTAGTGTCCTTCGTGTGATGCAATACTTTCGGGTTTAACTTAATAGACTCCAGATTCACACTAATGTGTTTGATTCTTTGCTGCCCTTGCCAGTGATGCCCACATCCCATGAAAGAATTTTAAAAATGCACGTTTTGAGAGCAATGAATCAATCTATATTTCTATCACCCATGTATTTCCAAAGCCAGAAAGTGTAGATGAAAGACAGGGGAAACTCAAGTAAATACGCAGATCGTACAAGGGTGAGTAGCACCTTGTGCAGCAAACTGCTAGGGAGAGGTTCAAGGTTTCAGAAGTTTGAAATAGACAAATTCCTGCACCTCAAAGGGATTGTCAGTTATTAAATGGTGTAAATTAGTTAGAAATAGCTCACTGCAAGGGTGGGAAATACTTAGATTGGCAGGATGATCTTTTGCCTGACATTCATTACTATATGACGACACAATAGCTCCTGCCACCGACCAGAAGTGTGGCAGGAGCAGTTGCACATGCGCACTCGACCCACACTGTGGCCGCTGGCGCATGGACAACTGTCCCTGATGCCAGTGGCAGGATGGAATTTTTCTACGTCAGAACTGAATCTACAGGAGGAATGAAACATCCCCCCCCCCCAACCCCACACAGAACACCAGTTAACTTACCACAACCCATAATAAATCAGACCATGAGTACAAACAAAATAAATACGTTTATCCAAATGCGATTTTTCCCCCAACCTGTTAAAGCATTGTGCAGGGAACCTTTAAAAGCCCAGGTGGCTCAGTGGATGATTATCAGACTCTGTTTTGAATCCTAAACATGATATACATTATTTGAGTATCTTATTCAAACATTTTTTGATTGATTTTTGTCAAGAAATATTACAATCAATTCTCCACAGTCTCTAAGTCATTGGAAGTTGGAAATCTTATTTACTAAAATTTCCTCATTTATATCTTCTTCATTCACTGAATCGTCAGAAGCATGTTTTACAGTGGGAACTGGTGATAAATAATAGGCAAAGTGGATACAAGAACTTGCAATCAGTTAAGGACCACACAGCATTGTTAGTCTGTGTCTAACCAACTTGTTTGTTTTAATGCAGCAGTTGACACTCTGACACTGAGACCGACACTAGCCACCTGCTTCCCATAAGACCATAAGACATAGGAGCAGAAGTAGTCCATTCGGACCATAGAGTCTGCTCCGCAATTCAATGAGATGATGGCTGACCTGGTAATCCTCAACTCCACTTTCCTGCCTTTTTCCCATAACCCTTGATTCCCTTACTGATTAAAAATCTGTCTATCCCAGCCTTGAATATACTTAACTTTTTGAGATTCGTGCACGAGGACCCCCAAATCCCTCTGTACTGCAGCTTTCTTCAGTCTTTCTCAATTTAAATAATATTCAGCTCCTCAGTTCTTCCTGCCAAAGTACATAACCTCACAATTTCCCACATTATATTCCATCTGCCAAGTTTTTTCCCGCTCACTTAACTTGTCTATATCCCTCTATAGACTCTATGTCATCCTCACCACTTGCCTTCCCACCTATTTTTGTATCATCCACAAACTTGGCGATAGTACATTCACTTCCCTCATCCAAGTCATTAATATATATTGTAAATAATTGTGGTCCCAGCACTGATCCCCATGGCACTCCACTAATTACAGGTTGCCATCCTGAAAATGCCCCCCATATCCCAACTCTCTGTCTTCTATTAGTTAGCCAATCTTCTATCCATACTAATATACTACCCCCAACACCATGGGGTCTTATCTTATTAAGTAAATTATGTGTGGTACCTTATTGAATGCCTTTTGGAAATCCAAATATATTATATAGAATTCTAATAAATGTGTCAGGCATGATTCCCCTTCATGAAGCCATGCTGACTCTGTTTGATTATATTATGCATTTTTAAATGCTCTGCTATTACATCCTTTATAATAGACTAACATTTTCTCAATGACAGATGTTAAGCTAACTGACCTATAGTTAGCCATTTTTTGTCTCCGTCCCCTTTTTGAATAAGGGTGTTACATTGGAGCTTTCCAATCCTCTGGGACTTTTCCAGAATCTAAGAATTCTTGGAAGATTACTACCAGTGCATCCAATATCTCTGTAGCTATTTCCTTTAATATCCTAGGATGCAACCCATCAGGTCCAGGTGACTTATCGGCCTTTAGCCCCATTAGTTTCCCTAGTACTTTTCCTCTAGTGATAGTTATTGTATTTATTTCCTCCCCCCGCCACCCCCCACCGACTTCTGCCCCATGGTTATTAATATTTTTGGTATGCTATTAGTGTTTTCTACCATGAAGACTGATGCAAAGTATTTATTCAACTCCTCTGCCATTTCCTGGTTCCCCATTATTATTTCCCAGCCTCATTCTCTTAGGGGCCTATATTGATTTTGGCCTCTCCCTTTTTAACTATTTAAAGAAGCTCTTACTATCCATTTTTACATTACTTGTTAGTTTACTCTCAACGTTTATTTTCTCCCTCTTTATTTTTTTTTTGGTCATCTTCTGTTGATTTTTAAAACTTTCCCAATCCTCTGCCTTACCACTAATCTTTGCCACATTGCATGTTTTTTCTTTCACTTTGATACTATCCTTAACCTCCTTGGTTAACCATGGTTGGTTTATCCCCTTCCTACAATCCTTCTTCCTCACTGGGATATATCTTTGCTGTGAGTCATGAACTATTTTCTTAAACGTCTGTCATTGTTCATCAACCATCTTTTCTGCTAAACCCCTTTCCCAGTCCACTTCAGCCAACTCTGCCCTCATTCCATTGTAATTACCCTTATTTAAGTTTAGCACAGTTGTTTCCGAACTAAGTTTCTCACTCTCAAACTGAATGCTAAGTTCCACCACGTTATGGTCACTGTTTCCTAGGGGATCTTTTACTCTGAAATCATTTATTAAATCTGCCTCATTACACATTACCGGATCCAAAATAGCCTGATCCCTGGCTGGATCTACAAAATATTGCTCTAGGGAACTGTCCTGAATACACTCTATGAATTCTTGCTCATGTCTACCTCTGCCAATTTGATTTTCCCAATCTATATGAAGATTAAAGTCACCCATGATTAATATACTGCCTTTTTTACATGCTCTCATTATCTCCTGATTTATTCTCTGTCCCACAGTATAGCTACAGTTAGGGGGCCTATAGACTACTCCCACCAGTGTCTCCTTCCCCTTGTTATTTCTTACCTCCACCCATATGGATTCCACATCTTCTGATCCAAGATCATTTCTTGCTATTGTACTTATTGCATCTCGTACTAACAAAGCTACCCCACCACCCTTTCCTTGCTGCCTGTCCTTTCGAAAAGTCACATGCCGCTGAATATATAGTTCCCAGCTTTCATATCCTTGGAACCATGTTTCCGTAATGGCTATAAGATCATACCCATTAACCTCTCTTTGTGCCGTTAATTCATTTATTTTGTTCTGAATACTACATGCATTTAGGTAAAGAGCCATTAATTTTGCCTTTTTACCATTTTTTTCCCCCTTTGATCCTATTTGGTGCTTTTCTTTATGTTGGTACACTCTGTCCCTTCCTGTCACGCTCTGGGTATCATTATCTAAGTAGCTGCCCTGCAATGCTGCCATATTCTTTTGCTATGTAAGCTTACTTATCCCCTCTCCAGAACACTCCCCCCCCCGCCCCGCTCTATTTCGTTTAAAGCCCTCTCTACAGCCCTAGTTACTCAATTCGCCAGCACAGGCTGGTCCCAGCATGGTTCAAGTGAAGCCCATCCCACCGAAACATCTACCCTGGTACTGCAGCCAGTACCCCATGAACTGAAACCCATTCCTCCCACACCAATCTTTGAGCCACACATTTAACTCCTTGACTTTATTTACCCTATGCCAGTTTGCCCATGGCTCAGGTAGTAATCCCAAGATGAATACCTTGGAGGTTCTGCTTTTTAATTTAGCTCCTAACTGTTCAAATTCTTTCAGCAGAACCTCCTTTCTAGTCCTATCAATGTCATTGGTACCAACGTGGATGACGACAACTGGATCCCTTCCCTCCCAATCCAACTTCCTCTAAAACACTGAGGAGATGTCCTTAACCCTGGCACCGGGCAGGCAACACGGCTCACGGTTGCAGACAACAGTATCTATCCCCCAATTATATTTCCGCTACCACTGCTATGTTCCTATTTCCCACCCCACTTGAATGGCTCCCTGTACCACGGTGCTGTGGTCAGTTCACTCATCCTCCCTGCAGTCCCCGCTCTCATCCACACAGCTTGCAAGAACTTTGTAACTGTTGGACAATTGCAGGCACTGAGGCTACCCCCTGGGTCCCCATACCTGCCTCACCTGCAGTCACACCCTCCTGTCCCTGATCACAGACCCAATTCGAATTATCTAACCTGTGGGCTGTGACCACCTCCTGGAGCAAAGTGTCCAGGTAACTTTCCCCCTCCCTGATGTGACGCAATGTCTGCAGCTCGGACTCCAGCTCCTTAACTGGGATCCGAAGTTCCTCGAGCTGCAAACACTTACTCCAGATGTGTTCGCTCCGGATCACTTTGGTAGCCAGCGGATCCCACATGCTGCAGCAGCAGCACATCACCCGCTCTGTCATCGCTATCGCATTTTATTTAATCTATTAATTAATTACTCTAGTGTCCCTGCTCTTTACACTTGAAGAACCCCTGCTCTTTACGCTTTATTGAAATTAATTTTTTACACCAGTATCGATCTTATGCTTAACAAGCTATTGTTAAGAAAGAGAAAATAAAGACTAGAGATCTAAACGCAAACTATAGACCTTAATTTTAATCTAAAGACTAGAAATACTCACCAATCCAACTCACCAATCAGCTGCTCTCTGTGGTCTTTTTAAATGAAGTCTCCCCGGTCTTGGTTTTATATGAAGTTGGTGATGGCGTTGCAGCACAAATAAACACAGCCATGTTACAATGGGCCAGAAAGTATGCTATGAAATGTTAACATACAAACATTTAATCTGCTGGCCTGAAATTCCTCCCGATTTAGTAGAGTAGTAAATTGTTTAGAATAAAATGATTTTTAACATCTTCAGCAAAATAGCCGGGGATGTGTTTCAAATGCACCAATTGAGCATTTTCTCATTGATACGCTTCTGTGACGCTTTGGGGCAATCGTACAGACTTCAACTTTCACCTTTGTTTAATCTTTAACCTTTCGTAAAGGATCTAACCTCCTCTTTCATGGTGAAGTACTACAGGAATGGGAATAAGTTTCTTACAGCTTTTCCAGACGGAATGGCTCAGATATTGTATCCTTTGTGGAACGTACTAGAATTGAATTGCCTTGGATGCAGGCTACACGTCTTTGGGAATAAGAGGGTGTGCAACAGTCCCCTCAATGATAAACACTTAGATCAAATTCCTCGTGTGCTACGTTATCGCAATTGTTATAGAGAAATGAAAATGTCAGCGGGTCCGACAGCATCTGTGCACCGAAAAACAGATTTAGCAACAGGTCAGTGATCTTTCATCGGAGCTGGAAAAGGTTGGAGATGTAATTAGATTTTGAGCAAGTGAAAGGGGGCAGGGTGGGAAGGAGAACAAAGGGGAAGATCTGTGATAGGGTGGAGGGCAGGGGAGATTAAACGACAAAAGGTTTCAAGGCACAAGTGCAAAGGAAATGGTAACGGGGACAAGGAAAGAAATAAAAGATGCATCTAGAGAGAAGGTGTGAATGGCAGGATCCAGTTGCAATGGTTAAACTGGTTATTTTAAACAGACATTTCTCCGCACCTAAAAACAAAAAACTACTGCGGATGCTGGAAATCCAATACAAAAACAGAATTACCTGGAAAAACTCAGCAGGTCTGGCAGCATCGGTGGAGAAGAAAAGAGTCGACTTTTCGAGTCCACATGACCCTTCAACAGAACTGAAGTATAGTTAGGAGAGGGGTGAAATATAAGCTGGTTTAAGGTGGGGGGCGGGGGGAGAGAGAAGTTGAGGGTGGGGTGGTTGTAGGGACAAGCAAGCAGTGATAGGAACAGATAATCAAAAGATGTCACAGACAAAAGGATCAAAGAGGTGTTGAAGGTGGTGATATTGTCTAAGAAAATGTGCTAATTAAGAATGGATGGCAGGACACTCAAGGTACAGCTCTAGTGGGGGTGGGGTGGAAAGACTAACAAGGTATTAGTTGTAGATTTAAAAATAATGGAAATAGGTGGGAAAAGAAAAATCTATATAAATTATTGAAAAAAAAAACAAAAGGGAGGGGGCTAAGAGCAAAGAGAGTGAAGCAGTAGCACGAAATAGGCTCAATGCAAATCCTGGTTTTATTCTGCGGCCCATCTTTTTATCCACTGATATCAGTGGCAAGGAAATTGGGGCATGTTGCAAAACGGGCTGACAATCCTCTGCCATCCTGCTGCTGCCAAAGACCAATTTCAACCCCAATGACTCATGGGGTTGGGTGCTTTCACAAGCATCTGCCCAAGTGTTATTTCCCACTGGGGGCGTGTGGCCGCACGTAGCGGGCTGCTCGGGTATTCAAGGAGCACAGCGTGAGTCTGCTCTCAACCATTCTCCACCAATGTTTGCTTCCCCCACTGTACAGCAGGCAGGTGATGGGGAATCTGAAATAAAAGCGGAAATGCTGGAAATACTCAGCGTCTTTGGAGAACGAAATAGGGTTAACGTTTCAGGTTGTCAAGAGCTGTTGAAGAGTCATCATTCAGAAATAGGACCCTTCGCTGTTTTTTCCTGATGCTGGGGTTGCAGTGCTGTTAACTGCTGTAAGTCTTGGCTGAGAGTGGGCTAACTTACTCCAGAGTGAGGTTCAAACTCGGTCCGGGCAAATGTATTTATTTAATGTGTTAACCCTTTGCAGGGGCGTCAATTCTTTGTTTCAGAACAAAAACCTGTTTGTTAACCTTAAGGTTTGATTGCGTTGTTTCCTTAATAACAATAAGCTACCCCTCTGGAAATTTGGCAATTCTGATTTTTACTGACAAGCAAAAGAAGTTTAGCTGCATCGTGCAGGAGGACAGAGCTAGTGAACCAGCAATTCGAGCAGTATTTAGCTCCTATGGGAGGTGCACCTGTTATCATCCAAATGGGGTGGTCTGGTAGGTTGCTTTAACCTTATGATTAAAACTCACTCCACATCTTATGTTATGAACACAGCCTTTGATTAGTTATGCATTCCACAAGCCGATGTGCTGCTGAACCTACTCTGCTAAAATAGTCAGTTTAATTGACTGTTGCAAATGAGATTATCAAACTATTTATGATTTATCATTCAGATTGTGTCTCTTTTCTGAAAAAAAAAATAATGCATTATGTTTCCAAAGCATTTGGTGGTCATGTGGACTGGTATGCTTTTTGGCAACGGTAAATATACTTTCTCGTCCAAAAGGATCTTTTTTTTTCTCGTTCTCGAGAGCCTGTTTTAACCTTTTCTCAGATGATTGGTTTATGTATGGGTCATGGGGTCGTGATAGGCGGAAATAACAAGCCTATCCTGTGTGTTTCCGCCAGCAAGCTGCTAGGGGAGCTTTCCTCATAAGATTTCTATAATATTCAATACATTTCTCAAGATTTTAAGATTATTGAACAGCGATTTCTTCCACTTTTGTACCCTGTCAGGCAGATGTAAAAGACTCCTGGACACAACTTCAGAGAAGAGCAGACGAATTTTCCCTGTGCCCAAGTTAATATTTATCTCCCAACCAACATCAGTCAAAAAGCAGATTGTCCAATCATTGTCACATTGCTGTTTGTGGGAACTTGCTGTGTACAAATTGGCTCCCATTAAATTAGCTTTCTGATGCCCTAATGTTGTGAAAGGTGCTACCTAAATGCAAGCTCTGTCTATCATTGCCATGAGAGGTGGTGACCCTCCTAGCATAATGAATATCTAACTTACACCTTGACTTTAAAACCCCCCTCCTTGTTTTCAGATCCCTCTGTGGCCTTGCCCCTCTCGATCTCTGTGATCTCCAGCCCCCCAACCCTCCAGGATATCTGCGCTCCTCAAATTCTGGCCTCGTGTGCATTCCCAATTATAATTGCTCCACCTTTGGTGGTCGAACCTTCAGCTGCCTGGGCCCCAAGCTCTGGAATTCCCTCCCTACACTTCTCTGCCTCTCTACCTTGCTTTCCTCCTTTAATACCCTTCTTAAAACCTACCTCTCTGACCAAGCTTTTGACCATCTGACCTGATATCTCCTTACGTGGTTTAGTGTCACGCTTTCTTTGATAATGCTCCCTGTGAAACACTTGGGATGTTTCCTTATGTTAAAGGTGCTATATAAATATAAGTAGTTGTCGTTGAAGTTCTAACATGTATATATGACTGATGGATGTATCTCTAGGTGACAACTCCTATCCCTCTTGTTTTATACACAGGATAAATATTAATGCCTTGGGCGGCCATTATTTGGATCAACAAGGCAGCCGAGTGAAGCGATGGTGCTGGAGAGACCGTTTGTCCCCTCTTATCTTTGCACCTTTTAAACCAATTTTCATATCATTAAATGAAAACATTGGGGTCAGAATTATAGAGCAAGGACGGATTTTTATTACTTTTTTGGCTATGGGGCAACAAGCAAAATTCAAAGTGGGAACGAACCTGAAGGTAAAATAATCAGCATGTTTAATCCTCTTGTATAATTTTCTCCCCCGTGTTCATTTCTCCCAGGCCCTTATACCAAACCCTCACTTCACTCCAGTAATTCGATAATTACAGCAACAGTCCAGCGACTCGATAATAAAGCTTGGAAAGAAAGGAATTTATGTAGGGGGTGGTGGTGTGTGTGTCAGCTTCACCTCTGACCTCTGAGCAGTCCGAATCTCTACCACTCCCTGGGTTCTAGACCTTGGACTTATTTGGGGGTTGTGACAAAGTGCAGCAGACAACTGGTTTTGGTGCAAGAAAAAAAAAACTGGGTTTATTGAAGTCACAAATGAACTTATAACATTAGGATTACACTGAGATTATACAGACCTACAAAGTACACTTAGTTAAGAATGGGGAACACACGGCATAACGAGGGAAAATCACGCTACTAATCCCCTTACCCTACCCCCAAAAACCTAACTAAATTGAACTAGGAGAGGTCAGGGATCATGCTCACCAACCAGAGTTCCTTGACAGTTCGAAATCCAGCCAGGTAAGCCGGTTGCAGTTTTGGGGTACGCTCTTTGTGTCCTCTGGGGCCTGCCGTCCCCACGTGGTCCTGGTCTGTGGAAACTGCGAAGGTTCCTCAGTTGGGTGGAGGGCGCGGTTGTGGGTGGTCGATCTTCGTGGAGGGCTGCGGTTGCGGCCTTGTTGTCTTCGGTTGAGCCTGCCACCCCGTGCCTCTCGCTGTGATGTTGCCTGCGGGCCTGCAAACCTCCAGATCTCCTCCCTCCGCTTGGCTCAGCTACCTCTCCCTGCTCAAACTCTGCTTCAACCGCTCCAAAACTGCTCACTGCCCCCCCACCACCCCACTTCGTAACTGGTAGCTCAGTTATACTGTTTTTTCGAATTTATCTTAATCCAAATCAAGGTTAGTTCTTTGTCTGATTTTGGTGGGCTTCTTCAGGTGATTGTTGTCCCATTTTTAATGGGCTCGCATGATGTTTATCGTTGTCTTCCTGTCCCTGTAACTAGTCTTGAACTGAAAGTCATTGTATATGTGGAGTATTGATAGGTTCGCATAATTGCATTGATTGCTGCCTTCCTGCTTTAGTATTTAGTAGCGATTATTTATGCAAGATTTTGATGGGCTTTAGTTTCATGTAAGATGAAGTCTTTCTCTGGGTTGATTGTTTTAAAGGGAAGAATGCGTATTCTGTCTCCTCTCGTTGTCTGGTTACAGGCAACAATCTACACTGCACTCAACAAGTCCGGGCATGTCCAGTCCCAGGCCCCCATGGGCCCAGCCTCCTGTCTGCAGGGTTCTACACTTAACTCAGCAGTTGGGTCCTCTGCCATAAAAGTCCGAAGCTCATATCCTTGTTGATGATATGAAAAATGTGGGAATTTTGAGAACCCTTCATTTACAATTTATTTAATTAACTCAAAGAGGCAATTCTGCAATCCATTGCTTCCGATGGGGAGTGTTCCCCGCTGGGAGCACGTATCTGGAAATCTCTGGCGTGTTCACAACATGATTCTCCACTTTTTAATTTTGACAGATGGAAAATAACAGGCCTCCGCTGCAATTTCCGGTGATAGGCTCCTTCCTTCTCATCGGGCATGCCAGATCATGGAAATCACCCCATACAACTCCATCCCATGCTGTGGGCATTGAAGGATTTTTTTTTTGTAGGCCTCAGTAGTCCAATCTCAGGATGGAGGGGCTGAGGTTCCCCACTGAACCAACTGGAAGATGGGTCACTCAGAGCTGCTACTTTGCACCTCCTAACAAGTGCTTGGGTTCAATTTAAAATAGTTGGCAAAAAAATCCAGAGGTGGGGTGAAGAGGCAGTTTTTCATGCAGCAGGGTTTGTACAACCTGGAATGCATTGTCTGAGAGGACATTGGAAGCAATATTTTTGAAGAGGAAAATATTTGCAGGGCTATGGGGAAAAGAATAGATGATTGGGACTAATTGCATAACTCTTCCAAATAGCCTGCACAGACACGATGGGCCAAATGGCCTCCTGTGGGTGAGGGGGTTCCCACTGCTCATCACTATCCAGCAACCCAGGCTTATGGAATGAGAGCTATTATGATGGTGGTTGAGGGACAGCAGGATCAGTCTTGGTTGTGAACAATGCCTCCTGTTCCTCCCCTCCACCACCCGAGTTAAAGACATAATAGGAGCAGGACTGTGCTTTCGAGCTTGCTCTGTCATTCAACCCATCATGGCTAATATCTACCTTAACTCCATCTTCCCATTCTACCCCCATTTCCCTTAATTCCCTTCGTGTGAATGTTGCATCTGGTCATTGTTCAGTTCTCCATGTACTAATTGGCCACTGGGCAAGGAGGTGGCAGCATCTTATCTCCTCCGCAGGTCCTTCAAGGGAAGAGGGAAAAAATATTGAACATTCTTTTCCAATAAAGAGGTTGAAGGCACATCTCCTCCATGAGAAGCAGGTCCCATCCTGCATCTTCCTGAAGATGTGGGGGGGAAAAAATCACAACAGGAAGAGAATACATAAGGAAAAGGAAACATGAGGCAGAATTTAAGTTTTGCAAGTGGGGATCCTGTAAAATCGCACAGATGGCCTTCCTGCCACCTACCCACCCATCTCTCACTTATAACGGCCACTCGCTGCCCAGCCGCGATTTTGAGGCCTTTGGGAGGAGGTCCAAGATCAGGAAAGAAGGCCGCAGGTTACCCAGCTTGGGCCTTGGGTGAGAAAGGGTGGGTGAGGGGTCGGGGTGGGGGGGGTGTGTGTTGGGGGTGGGGGGTTCCTTCATCACTGTCCTATTTACCAATTGGTTCCCACCCACACCCCCACCCCTCCCTCCAGCCTCACTATCAAACCCCCAAACCCCTTTACTCCCCCACCTTGGGGTCTCCCCTCTGGTCCCTGCCGCAAGGTCCCAGCACTTAGAATCTGGGCAGTGCAGAGTGTTAAATGGCTGCAGGGCAACCAACATCGATGGGGACGTGTGCCCTCTGACCGTTTTGCTGGTGGCCCACCATCCGAAAAGTCCTATCTGTGGTAGATTTTATTCTTGCAGCTCAGGTGTAAAACTGGGGTTGTGGTCTGGCTGCACCTTATTTCAATGGATAGAAATATCGGGCAGTTGTTATAACAGGGGGGCGGCCAACCCACTTCATCAGGTTTAGACCCTGGCAGCAAGTTGACAATTTATTCCCTCGTTACTTTAAGCAAAATGCGACATCCTCAAGCTTTACAATCATCTGAGCCCACTTGCTCCATTGAATTGAATCTCACTGCTTTATTTTGTTCACCCAGCTTAAAAGAGTATCAAAGGAATTCCTTACAAACTCTTGGATAACTGAAGACGAGCTTCTCCTTCAGGCCAGCCGGCTAAAAGTTCGAACAGCAATCAACAAATTGTGCATTACCCTGAACTTTCCAAGCAACGACGCGGAGAAAATTCCACTCCCACTTTATCTTGTGTCTCAACAACAAAGGCTCTCCCGACTCTATGCAAATATTAAAGGGGAAGAAAGCGCTAAGGTGGAAAAAGCTGCCTGAGGAATACAGATGAAAAGACACTGCAGTTGGCTGAGTAAAATTTGTGTGTGGGGGAACAGAGGTCGGGGGGGTGCGGTGGTGGGATTTTGTGGTTTATATATACATGAAATAAGCTCTTGAATTTTGACTTGAACTAAAGGATTATTAAAATGAAAATATGCCCGAACAGTGTTGCACCTATGAGAGTAACATTAGCTCAAGCAAGAAGGCTGGCTTCAGGTTGAAGATCCTAGCCCTCCTTAGATCCACGACAGTTTTTGATTTTACCAGAGTGGATCTATAACAGTGTGAATGAAAAGTATAGTGGAAGGATGGGACTGTCAAATCCGATTGTCCTCCTTTCCCAATTTAAGGTATTGTCTTAAATCAGTGTCAATTTGTGTGCTGTTAGTGAAAATCCTATGATGATAATGGCAATTTATTACTCAAATGATTTTTGGACCTCTGTAAATCTAATGCTAATGTTTGTTCATCAGTTTAAAACAAAACTTAATAAAACTCAACATATTTTTAAAGTTGATTGTTTAAAAAAATATTCTATTTCTAGTATTCCACTTCCTGAGCCTTAGAGTGTCACCAGGGAAGGCACTGGGAGAAGGGAAGGGTTTCCCAAAGTGCAGGAGAAAAATTGCAATGGCATCACACACTGGCCATTTATTAATGGCTAGATTAGTGCAGGAGCAAGGGAGTGGATCAACTACAATGGGAAAATAAATATTTCTAATAAAACAAAGGTGTATTAAAGTTCATAATAACCATTAATTATTCCAATTTCATTAAGTGAGGTGTTTTAATTTCTTATATTTTCCACTGTAAATGTCATCAGATTCTTTCATCAGTCTGTCTTGAACTTACACTTACAATAAATAATGGTGACTCCCAACCCCGACCTCAGATTTCTTCCCTCCTAATAAGGTATTGACACAAGCTAGGGTACAGGCCTGTGGTCAAACGTCCATAGGTTTAGTCTAGACAATGGATGTCACTGGTCATCATGGCTAACCAACCTAAGTGCCCAGACACCATCCTGGTTGAGAGCAGCCAACTTGGCATGCTGGACAGTGCATTTACCAACTAAGCCATTACTGTAGCCTCTTAAAGTACAAGTTGTCGTACGGGTACATCATTAGTGTTCATTCAGCAGAGCAAGAGTTTCTTTGCTCATTGAACATTTTGATAGGAAGAGCTTGTATACATCATACTATCAACTCCTATTTCATATGCCTAATTTTATGAGTTTTGGCTGTTTTTAAGTTGCTAGATTGGGATGGAGCAACATTTCCTCACGGAGGAATTATTTTTCCAAATCCCTTTGATGGAATTCACTTTTGTTTTCAGATGCCATTTGATGCTGGCATTGTTGGAGCAAAGGTTCATATTTCTTCCAAGAAGCTAGAAAACGTTCTGAAAGTTTACTCTAATGTTTCTTATACATGTTTCGTGGACCAAGGTGGTTTCCCCAAAGAGAAGCATCAGGTCCTTTTGAAGGTCGCAGAGGCCATAATTCGTGGAGATCACTTGAAGTACCCCTGTGATATATTAGGGTCTCAGGACAGGGGCAAGGTGAAAAAGGTAATGACAATGTGAAGAATCAGTCCAGCATTAAAGCATAAGCAGCATTATTGCATATAAAATACAGAAATTCATTTTTACTTTTCTTTTTAAGTGAAATATTGTATCCCTGAATGGAGGTCCCTTTTATGTGTTCAAGTGAATGTAAAAGACCTCATGGCATAATTCAAAAAGTTGGGTTTTCTCCCAGCCCCTTGGCCAGCATTCCTCCCACAACCGGTTTGACCAAGAAATTAGCTGATCAGTCGTGTCATTTGCGGTTTGTGGTACTTTTCTGAGCACAACTGTGCTGCACTGGTGGTGCTGTCATCATTCAGACGAGAGGTTAAACAAATGTTCCACTTTGCCATTCAAAAGGTATGTAAAAGAGTTCACAATGCTATTTCAAAGACGACCAGCAGAGTTCTTAGCAAGCTTTGGACAGGGCACAAAGGAGATTTACAAAGATAAAAGCAAAAAGCTGCAGATGCTGGAAATCCAAAACAAAAACAAAAATACCTGGAAAAACTCAGCAGGTCTGACAGCATCTGCGGAGAGGAGCACAGTTAATGTTTCGAGTCCGTATGACTCTTCAACAGAACTAAGGAAAAATAGAAAAGAGGTGAAATATAAGCTGGTTTAAAGGGGGGTGGGACAGGTAGAGCTGGGTAGAGGGCCAGTGATAGGTGGAGATAACCAAAGGATGTCACAGACAAAAGGACAAAGAGGTGTTGAAGCTGCTGATATTATCTAAGGAATGTGATAATAAGGGTACAGATAGCCCTAGTGGGGGTGGGGTGGGGGGAAGGGATCGAAATAGGCTAAAAGACAGAGATAAAACAATGGATGGAAATTCATTTAAAAATAATGGAAATAGGTGGGAAAAGAAAAATCTATATAAATTATTGGAAAAAAGGGGGATCAGAAAGGGGATGGGGATGGAGGAGAGAGCTCATGATCTAAAATTGTTGAACTCAACATTCAGTCCGGAAGGCTCTAAAGTGCCTAGTCGGAAGATGAGGTGCTGTTCCTCCAGTTTGCGTTGAGTTTCACTGGAACAATGCAGCAAGCCAAGGACAGACATGTGGGCATGAGAGCAGGGTGGAGTGTTGAAATGGCAAGCGACAGGGAGGTCTGGGTCATGCTTGCGGACAGACCGAAGGTGTTCCGCAAAGCGGTCACCCAGTTTGCGTTTGGTCTCTCCAATGTAGAGGAAACCACATTGGGAGCAGCGAATGCAGTAGACTAAATTGAGGGAAGTGCAAGTGAAATGCTGCTTCACTTGAAAGGAGTGTTTGGGCCCTTGGACGGTGAGGAGAGGGGAAGTGAAGGGGCAGGTGTTGCACCTTCTGCAGTTGCATGGGAAGGTGCCGTGGGAGGGGGTTGAGGTGTAGGGGTTGATGGAGGAGTGGACCAGGGTGTCCCGGAGGGAACGATACCTGCGGAATGCCGCCGGTGGGGATGGGGGGGCGGCAAAGATGTTGCCTGGACTGGAAAATTGCAGCTATGGGGAAAGTTTGGATAGGCTGAGGTTTTTCTCGTTGGAACAGAGGAGGCTGAGGGGAGATTTGATTGGGATGTACAAAATTTTGAGGGACCTGGATAGAGTGGATGGGAAGGGCCTATTTATTTCAGCAGAGGGGTCAGTGACTAGAAGGCATAGATTTAAAGTGCTTGATAGAAAGATAAGAGGGGAAATGAGAAAATATTTTTTTCACCCAGAGGGTTGGGGAGTGGCGTCTGGAACTCACTGCCTGGAAGGGTACCCTGAACTCACTTAAAAGGTGTTTGGATATGCACCCTGCAGGTTACAGACCAAATGCTGGAAAGTGGGATTAGTCTGGGTGGCTTATTTTTCAGCTGGTGCAGACACGAGTGGCCTTTGTCGTCTCAGATCAGATCTTTCCTCTAATACAGCCCAAATGTATACCTTGCCTCCTCTATCGCGTGTTACACACCCACTCAATCTCGGTCCTTGAAATTTTATTTCATCCAAATTTTATATGATGCATTGTGGGAAAATTGGGATTAAATTCTAGCTGGTCACAATCTAAGTGCCATTAAAAGTGATATAGTTTATGAACAGGTCAAATGATCCATAAGGAAACCAATTTAATCCACTTACAGCCGACATTGCGAGGAGCGTAATTGACGTGTTGGGATTTTTTTTTTGTATTTGTGTAAAGAATTTGTAGCATCTCCAAACATAAAATAATTCCCGAGTTGTCACATGTAATGACATAGTAAATACATTTCCTGGCATTTCTGCTTCTGTATTTTTGCCAGATTATTAAACGTGTGGGTTTAGGCCCTGCTAAATCTGTTTATATGATTTTGCTAGAAATATGTAACAGGGAATATCAACAAATGCATGACTACTTACTAATGATAGATTTTATAGCTGTACTATCAGGACAGAATGTTACCAACTTTGAGCAAGTAACCATCGGTGCATTGAGGACCCATATGCCCAAAGCCATTCTGATAAGCCCATGATTGTCCATTTCCTCCAAGTGTCTTTCAGATTGTATAAAAAATGTTATGAAGAAATTATCTTAAACCATTATGGAGTGACTCAAACTTTATTCTTTCCAATTATTTCTACCATCAATAATGTGTATTTCATGCTTCTGTAGGATCATTATCTGTAAATACATTTTATTTTAGCCTGTACATAATAACTGGGCAGTGTATTGTTTACACTGTAGACAGAGAGTATGGTCTTTGAATCCTGTTTACTCATGAATAATGTATACATGTACAAGACACTTGAGGGTACCCAACATCAATTTAGCCATATCCCAGTAAGGAGTCAACACCTTCAGCAAAGAATAAAGATGTACACCTTTTTTGCAGTTAATGGCATGCTTAGCCATTCACTTGGCACTTGAGGTATTGACTCATAGGTTGTTTATAAATAAACAGATTCTTTGTTGATTAAAAATGCCGGGAGAAAGCCCCAGATCATAAGTGCCTCTGGCACATCACGCCACCATGCTGCACAACCCTTTCAAACTTTGCAACAGAAATGTTTAATGATAAGCTAATTAATTCCTTTCCCCTCACTAACTTTGCCTTTTTAGGATTAAAAGAACAAGACGCTGTGAAATACGACCAGGCAGATTTGCAGACACGAGTAGCTGCTGACGGGCCGTGACCACTCATGATAATGCACACTTGATCCTCAGCAAGTCGACCAAAGGGATACCCAAACTAGCTTTATTCAGACTGATCAAG
Organism: Cetorhinus maximus; assembly: GCF_964194155.1. Lineage (NCBI taxonomy): Eukaryota > Metazoa > Chordata > Chondrichthyes > Lamniformes > Cetorhinidae > Cetorhinus > Cetorhinus maximus. The sequence continues at coordinate 83,858,041 of NC_135897.1, read as the reverse complement.
ATCAATCCAGGTTTTGTGTCTATTATCTTTTACCATTTGATAATTTTATACAACACAAATTATATATTTGTACTTATTTGAAAGACAGCAAATAGCTTCACATATTTCATAAACCAGGAACCCTTTTGCTCCTGGACTTCATGAACTGCAAGTAGGTTGTGTGCTACCTATAAATGTTTTGCAATACATTTGACTTATTTTTCTAGTAAATGGTGATTGTGCTGTTTTAAGACAGATGCTTATGTAAGCAGTGGTCTATTAGGGCTCAAAAAGATAGCTTTGCATGCAATTGTTATATGGATTAAGATGGAGCTATGTATTTTAAAATTGGCCTATTAGCTGTGACTGAGTATTCTTTTGGTTTAGTATTATTGCCAACAATTATCTCACATCTGTGAAATGTCTGTGCAAGTTTAGGGGACTCTCAAATAGTCAGGATTACTACTCAGAATGATAAAAACAAAAAGCTAAAAGCTACTGCGGATGCTGGAAATCCAAACCAAAACAAAAACAGAATTACCTGGAAAAACTCAGCAAGTCTGGCAGCATCGGCGGAGAAGAAATCAGTCAACGTTTCGAGCCTTCATGGCCCTTCGGCAGAACTGCAGCATAGTTTCAACAAGGGAGAAATATAAATTGGTTTAAGGTGGTGGGGGGGGGGGAAGAGACACATTGAGGGTGTGGTGTGAGCAGATAATAATCAAAAGATGTCACAGACAAAAGGGTCAAAGAGGTGTTGAAGGTGGTGGTCTTTGTCTGAGAAAAGTGCTAATTAAGAATGGAAAACAGGATATTCAAAGTACAGCTCTAGTGGGGGTGGGGTGGAAAGACTAAAGGTTTTAGTTTTAGATTTAAAAATAATGGAAATAGGTGGGGAAAGAAGAATCTATATAAATTATTGAAAAAAAAGCGGGTGGGGGGGGGAAAAGAAACGGGGTGGGGATGGGGGGAGGGGGAGTTTAAGATCTAAAGTTGTTGAATTCAATATTCAGCCCAGAGGGCTGTAAAGTGCCTAGTCGGAAGATGAGGTGCTGTTCCTCCAGTTTGCGTTGGGCTTCACTGGAACAATGCAGCAAGCCAAGGACAGACATGTTGGCAAGAGAACAGGGTGGAGTGTTAAAATGGCAAGCGACAGGGAGGCTTGGGTCTTTCTTGCGGACAGACCGCAGGTGTTCCGCAAAACGGTCGCCCAGTTTGCGTTTGGTCTCTCCAATGTAGAGGGGACCACATTGGGAGCAACGAATGCAGTAGACTAAGTTAGGGGAAATGCAAGTGAAATGCTGCTTCACTTGAAAGGAGTGTTTGGGCCCTTGGACGGTGAGGAGAGAGGAAGTGAAGGGGCAGGTGTTGCATCTTCTGCGTGGGCATGGGGAGGTGCCATAAGTGGGGGTTGAGGAGTAGGGGGTGATGGAGGAGTGGACCAGGGTGTCCCGGAGGGAACGATCCCTACGGAATGCCGTCAAGGTGGGTGAAGGGAAGATGTGTTTGGTGGTGGCATCATGCTGGAGTTGGCGGAAATGGCGGAGGATGATCCTTTGAATGCGGAGGCTGGTGGGGTGATAAGTGAGGACAAGGGGGACCCTATCATGTACCCATGATAGGGTCCCCCTTGTCCTCACTTATCACCCCACCAGCCTCCGCATTCAAAGGATCATCCTCCGCCATTTCCGCCAACTCCAGCATGATGCCACCACCAAACACATCTTCCCTTCACCCCCCCCGGCGGCATTCCGTAGGGATCGTTCCCTCCGGGACACCCCGGTCCACTCCTCCATCACCCCCTACTCCTCAACCCCCACCTATGGCACCTCCCCATGCCCACGCAGAAGATGCAACACCTGCCCCTTCACTTCCTCTCTCCTCACCGTCCAAGGGCCCAAACACTCCTTTCAAGTGAAGCAGCATTTCACTTGCATTTCCCCTAACTTAGTCTACTGCATTCGTTGCTCCCAATGCGGTCTCCTCTACATTGGAGAGACCAAACGCAAACTGGGCGACCGTTTTGCGGAACACCTGCGGTCTGTCCGCAAGAAAGACCCAAACCTCCCTGTCGCTTGCCATTTTAACACTCCACCCTGTTCTCTTGCCAACATGTCTGTCCTTGGCTTGCTGCATTGTTCCAGTGAAGCCCAACGCAAACTGGAGGAACAGCACCTCATCTTCCGACTAGGCACTTTACAGCCCTCTGGGCTGAATATTGAATTCAACAACTTTAGATCTTAAACTCCCCCTCCCCCCATCCCCACCCCGTTTCTTTTCCCCCCCCCACCCGCTTTTTTTTCAATAATTTATATAGATTCTTCTTTCCCCACCTATTTCCATTATTTTTAAATCTAAAACTAAAACCTTTAGTCTTTCCACCCCACCCCCACTAGAGCTGTACTTTGAATATCCTGTTTTCCATTCTTAATTAGCACTTTTCTCAGACAAAGACCACCACCTTCAACACCTCTTTGACCCTTTTGTCTGTGACATCTTTTGATTATTATCTGCTCACACCACACCCTCAATGTGTCTCTTCCCCCCCACCCCACCTTAAACCAATTTATATTTCTCCCTTGTTGAAACTATGCTGCAGTTCTGCCGAAGGGCCATGAAGGCTCGAAACGTTGACTGATTTCTTCTCCGCCGATGCTGCCAGACTTGCTGAGTTTTTCCAGGTAATTCTGTTTTTGTTTTGTTTTACTACTCAGAATAACTATCCACACTTTATCTGAGTGTAGAAATATATTTATGATTTACCAGACTGGCTCCAGGGATGTCTTGTGGCTCAATCAATCAGTGTCCGTGCTAGGCCAGAAGCTGTGAGTTCAAGAGGAGGCGATGGCATAGTGGTATTGTCGCTGCACTAGAAATCTAGAGAGACGGGGAAATGCTCTGCGGTTTGAATCCCACCACGGTAGATATTGGAATTTGAATTCAATAAATGTTTCTGAATTAAAAGTCTGATGACTATGAAATCATTGTCATTGTAAAAACCCATCTGGTTTACTAATGCCCTTTAGGAAGGAAATCTGTCGTCCTTACATGTGACTCAATGTGGTTGACTTAAGTGGCCTAGTCACTCAGTTGTAACAAACCGCTACAAAAAAAGGAATTAAACTGGATGGACCACCCACATCGACCCTGCAAAGGTCGTCCTTCCTAACATCTGGGAGAGCTGTCTTACAGGTCAATCAAGCAACAGCCTGACAGTCATCCTCACGGAATCATACCTTACAGATAATGTCCCAGACACCGCCATAGGACAAACCCAGCAGAGGTGGCGGTACAATGGTATACAGTCAGGAGGGAGTTGCCCTGGGAGCCCTCAACATCAAATCCAGACCCCATGAAGTCTCATGGCATCAGGTCAAACATGGGCAAGGAAACCTCCTAATTACCACGTACCACCCTCCCTCAGCTGATGAATCAGTGCTCCATGTTGAACACCACTTTGAGGAAGCATTGAAGGTGGCAAGGGCGCAGCATTACTGACTGAGCTGGCTGAGTCCTAACTGACATAGCTGCTAGACTGGGTCTGTGGCAGGTGGTGAGAGAACCAACAAATAGGATAAACACACTTGACCTCATCCTCACCAACCTGCCTACCATAGATACATCTGCAAATGACAGTACCGGTAGGACTGACCACCGCAGTCATTATGTCCTGCCTTCACATTGAGGATGAGGATACGCTCCATCGTGTTGTGTGGCACTACCACTGTGCTAAATGAGATAGGTTTCAAACAGATAAAGCAACTCAAGACTGAGGCACTGTGAGCCATCAGCAGCAGTGGGATTGTACTTGAACACATTCTGTAACCTCATGACCTGGCATATCCCCCACTCTATCATTACCATCAAGCCAGGGGATCAACCCTGGTTCAATGAAGAGTGCAGGAGGGGCTGCCAGGAGCAGTACCAGGCATATCTAAAAATGTGGTGTCAACCTGGTGAAGCTATAACACAGGACTACTTGCGTGCCAAACAGCATAAGCAGCAAGTGATAGAGCTAAGCGATCCCACAACCAAAGGATCAGATCTAAGCTTTGCAGTCCTGCCACATTCAGTCGTGAATGGAGGACGATAATTAAACAACTCACTGGAGGAGGAGGCTCCACAAATATCCCCATCCTCAATGATGGAGGAGCCCAGTACACCAGTGAAAAAGATAAGGCTGAAGCATTCGCAATGATCTTCAGCAAGGAATGCCGAGTAGATGATCCATCTTGGCCTCCTCCGGAGGTCTCCAGCATCACAGATGCCAGTCTTCAGCCAATTAGATTCACTCCATGTGATATCAAGAAACAGTTGAAGGCACTGGATACTGCAATGGCTATGGGCCCTGACAATATTCCAGCAATAGTGCTGAACACTTGCGCTCCAGAACTTGCCATGCCACTAACCAAGCTGTTCCAGTACAGCTACAACACTGGCATCTACCCAGCTATATGGAAAATTGCCCAGGTATGTTTGTACACAAAAAGCAGTACAAATCCAACATGACCAATTACCACCCCATCAGTCGACTCTCAATCAAAGTAAGGGGTCATCAACAGTGCTATCAAGCAGTACTTGCTAAGCAATAACCTGCTCACTGATGCCCAATTTGGGTTCCGACAGGGCCACTCAGCTCTTGATCTCATTACAGCCTTGGTTCAAACGTGGACAAAAGAGCTGAACTCCAGAGGTGAGTTGAGAGTGACTTCCCTTGACATCAAGGCCACATTTGATCAAGTGTGGCATCAAGGAGCCCTAGCAAAACTGGAATAAATGGGAATCAGTGGAAAACTCTCCACTGGTTGGAGTCATACCTAGCACAAAGGAAGATGGTTGTGGTTATCGGAGGTCAGTCATCTCAGCTCCAGAAAATCACTGGAGTTCCTCAGGGTAGTGTCCTCGGCCCAACCATCTTCAGCTGCTTCATCAATGACCATCATAAGGTCAGAAGTGGGGATGTTCACTCACGATTGCACAATGTTCAGCACTATTCGCGAGTCCTCAGATACTGAAGCAATCCATGCTCAAATGCAGCAAGACTGGACAATATCCAGGCTTGGGCTAACAAGTGGCAAGTAACATTCATGCCACACAAGTGTCAGGCAATGACCATCTTCAACAAGAGAATCCAACCATCGCCCCTTGATGTTCGATGGCATTACCATCACTGAATCCTCCACTATCAACATCCTGGGGTTACCATTGACCAGAAACTGACCTGGACTAGCTGTATAAATACTGTGGCTATAAGAGTAGCTCAGAGGCTAGGAATTGGGCAACAAGTAACTCACCTACTGACTCCCAAGTCTGTCCACCATCTACAAGGCACAAGTCAGGAGTGTGATGGAATACTCCCAACTTGCCTGGATGACTGCAGCTCCCACAACACTCAAGAATCTTGACACGATCCAGGTCAAAGCAGCCCGAATGATTGGCACCACATCCACAAACGTTCAATCCCTCCACCACCGACACACAGTAGCTGCAGTGTGCACTATCCACAAGATGCATTGCAGGAATTCACCAAGGCTCCTTAGACAGCACCTTCCAAACCCACAACCATTACCATCTAGAAAGACAAGGGCAGCAGACACATGGGAACACCACTTCCTGGAGGTTCGCCTCCAAGTCACTTGTCATCCTGACTTGGAAATATATCACTGTTCCTTCACTGTCACTGGGTCAAAATCCTGTAACTCCCTCCCTAACAGCGCTGTGGGTGTACCTACACCACATGGACTGCAGCGGTTCAAGGCCGCTCACCACCACCTTCAAGGGCAACAAGGGATGGGCAATAAATGCTGGCCCAGCCAGTGGAGTCCACATTTGTGAATGAACAAAAAAAAGGACCCACTTCAGGACTTGATGGCCACGGAAAGTGTAATGCAGCCAAACAAGTTGATTATCAGCCTGTAAATCCTTCCAATATGCCTGATGTTAGGTGGTAAGAGGAGAGTCTCCTGGTCAGTCATACTGCAGAAGGCAACAGCAAACTACTGCAGTACTTTGCAAAGCATAACCATGGACCAATGGAAGTCCATGGCCACCAACACCTTCTTAGGACATGAGAAGAATGAGAATGGTTGCAGGGATTGAGGGATTTCAGTTATGTGGATAAATTTGAGAGATGGGATTGTTCTTGAAGCAGAGAAGGTTGAGAGATGTGATAGTGGTGTTCAAAGCTGGAGGGGTCTGGACAGAGTAAACAGAGAAACTGCTTCCATTGGTGGAAGGGTCAAGAGCCAGAAGGGACAGATTAAAGTGATCAGCAAAAGAACCAAAGGCAAAATGAGGAAAAGTTTTTTTTAAATGCAGCGAGTGATTATAATCCAGAATGCACTGGCTTGAAAAGGTAGTGGGGGCAGATTCAAATCATGGTTTTCAAAGAGAATTAGCTAAGTACTTCAAATGTAAATAAGTTCACCTGTTAATTTTTTTGTGAACTGATGATAGAGGCACATTGATTGCCTTTCAAAGCGGACAGAGAAACATGTTCGGCATCTCAGGTCATCTTCCATAAAATGTAACGCTAAATATTTACTTATCCCATTGAAGTCACACACGAGCTTTCAAGATTATTTTTACAGGAGATGAGCTTCCTTGCTGTGAACACAAGGCAAAGTCTGAATTGTACACAGTCATTAACTGCCTTATTCACTCAAATCTATTTAATTATGTCAGGCAGAAAGGCCACATTACATTAACAATAGAAATGTAATAGAGCAAAGGCTTGAAAGCACAAAATAGTTGATTGCGAAAAGATAATTCAACTCAGTTCTACTACAGTTGGGGGGGGTCTTGATGAATTAAATTTTTTAACCATTTTAAAGCATAAAAAAGCACTGATCAGAACAGAGTTCTTTTTTAGGGTCATATCAAGGATGTACAGTGCCTTCCTGCAAATTCATTTGGGGCCAAGGACCACTGGACATGAATGCAAACATACAGGAACACAGAGACAGCCAGTAAATCATCCCTTTAGGCACAAAGCTTTTAAGATATGCTGGTGTGAATGCTGCAAAGCAGTCTCCTCTATTACACACACTATGCGTAACAGTATGGAATAAATTTCGACTGAGCATTCAGTGGGGAAGGTACAGGCATTATAGTGCAAAGACATTTCTCCGTCTACCTTTTAAAACTATTCTTGAACAGCCTCTGGCAAATATGAAACATCTCAACCATTAAAAATAGAAATGATTTATTAAAATTTGAAACCCTTACTTCAGAAGAATGCAGAGAAAGCAACATTTCCAAGGTCAGCGATGGAAAGATGCAATGAAGTCAAAGATTTTTTATAACACCTAAAGTAGCAATTACGAAGAGAAATATGGGCTCAGGTTTTAGATCTGATACAGAGACGACAAACAGTTTAAACTTCAGCGCCATCAAAATCATGGTAATTTGGACTCACCTAATTGTGTCACCCAATACAAACTGACATTGCCAAGTTTGTTACAGCCTGAACACTTTCACCAAAACCCTGACTGCCTAGTCTGGACAAAAGCAGAACGTTTGAGATGCAGCTCAAACTTTGAATGTAATATAAATACTATATTAGGAATGAACACTCCTCCTGCATGGCTAAATATAAAACACATTAGTTGACCAAATCTAGCTGTTGCTCCATGACATCCAGGCCATCAAGCTTACTTATGGTTCAATCAAGTCCTAGGACTGGATTGTGCGAGGAAAGGAATATAAAGTAGTAACTTTTAGATGGGGTTGAGAGGTGGGGGGGAGGGGGGGGGGGAAGAAAGAGAGAAAGAGAACAAAAAAAAAAGCAGACACAAAGATCAACAGTCTTTTTCAATTTACTTGCTTTAGAAAAATCACCATCATCAAGCATCTTGGTAAAAGCAAATGCCCGTGTCTCAAAAACAGACTTTATTGAAAGGTTTGAGAAGAGATTTACTAAGGATGACATTTTGTAACTTGTTCTGCAAAAGATGAGAACTCAGAACAACAAGACAATTAAGATGGTCCAGGTGAGACACAAAACGTTATTTCAGATAAAGCAGAGGGAAAAAATTGTAATCAAATTACAAGGAGAGCAACACAACACGTGAATGTTCAAAACACACTAAATTGACAAGACACTTACATCATGTGAATTCAAAGGTCTAAAGTAATTCAAAATTTTTCAGCAATATTAGGAATAATGATACTTTTTTCTCATTTATATGTGGAACTATGACCAAAGGGGTTTTTATTTTAAAAAGGAAAGATATCAATACTCTTTAAAAATAAAGTGCATTTTCTAATGGGTTTAAGGTAGTACAGAATGTAAAGATACACACTGTTTGAAATCATCTATATTGAAGAAAATATTGTATAGCAAGTAAACTCAAGCTGCAAAAGTCACATGCTGGCAATCTCATCTTAAGTCTTTCAGCACAGTGACCAAGTATAAAATAATCTCTTTGAAAATCTGATACATTAGGTTGCAACTGACTTTACTGTATGGGGAATATCTTTTATGATTTGTGATGTATTTTATGTTTATCCTCGCTCCTCACCATCATCACTCTCACCCATCCCCCACCTCCTCAAAAAAAAAACCTACATGGTGGGGAGAGGAGATCTGTTGAGAAATAATGACATTACTGGGCATGGTGTCCTGGGGCTGCTTGGCTTTCTTTCCATCTATCCCTCAAAGTGTAGTGAGTGGTAACCAATAATTCACTGAATTGACATATTTTATGTTCCATTTGATATTGCAAATTGATACAGACTGTCAGAAGGTGGTCTAAGGTATTAGAAGTATTTAAAATATTTAATTGAGACTGTGTGCATATCATCTCAAAGTTCAGCACAGTGCAGCCTTCAAGGCATTCAGGGAATGTTGTGGGTATCTCCATTTATAACAAAAAATAAGATGTGAATCAGGAGATTCACAAAGAAAGGTATATCTGACATTAGCAAAAATTCATATTAAATTCTGCCAAAGGTACACAAATAATCAGAAGCAGACGGAAAAATAAAAATAAAATTCCAATGCACGGCAGCGGCATTGTAAAATTGAATTTTGGCCAACAAAAATGTGTTTTCCATTTTGTTTCAAAATAGATTTCAGAAATGCTGTCCACGTATGAATTTTTTTTTGCCACCCTTACAAATGAGTTCAATTGCCAGATCCAAAGTCATTAAGGACTAATTATGCATTCCAATTAAGTTTGAGGGATTTTTCTTCCTTTTAAATTCCAACTTCAACTTCTAACACTAAACTGTGTTTAAACATGGTATTTTGATTCTTATATCTGTTAGCTTTCCAATTCCCTAGGCTCAGGGTTCACTCCCCTGGTTATATTATTCCATGTACAATCAAAGACATATTTAAACTGACTTTAGGCAGCATTCCACTGGTGTTATTTTTCCCTACTTGGCTAGTTACACCTCCTGAAACAAGACTGAAACAACTAAACCCCAAATTTAGTTTAAAAAAAAAATCATAAACTGAAATGGTTATTTACTCCATCATATGATAAAGTGTTCAGGCTGCTTGGAAGCTCTGGGATAGGGCATTAAAAAAAAACTTTTTCCTTGTTGGCAAATGTTTCAATGTATGGTTTCAAATTAACAACACTTGTACAATGTACAAAAGATAAACCGAAGCCAACTAGAGTGGACTTGAATAGATCTTCACCAGGGTTAAATGCACCTGCATTTAAATTATAATTAAATTCTAAAGTACAATATCAAACATAAAATTTATAGTATACCACTCATTTAAAACACAAAATAACAGAATTGTTATTTGCCATCTGTATTATTTCATTAAATGTTGCCATAAAGTCATATTAAATTACATATAAAAAAGAAACTATGTTCATATTACAATCTGATATATGTGCAGTACACTACAAGGTGAACATGATCAGTGTATCTGAGCACTGAAGTCCTTTCCATTTTTAAGAGGAGGTTTTCGAAGGCATGGTATGACTGATGTGGAGAACATCCAGTCTGCACAAACAGTTAATACTGCTTTAAGTGCAGTCCTTCATAGTCATCAGTTTTACCCTTCTCAGAAAGCATCCACTAAAATACCTGCAAGATAAAAAAACGTAAAGTAAGAAATGAGAACTTTGTCTTGCCTTTCAATAACTGAGGTTGCACAACTAGTTACGTACTATCTACTACAAAATACAAGAACGTTTTTAATGCATTTAAATAGTGATGAAATACCAATATCTTGTTAAATAATTCAACTATTCAGCTGTAGATTAAATGATTGCAATAATAAACTCCATCTGAATAGCCTTGTACTTGTCTTGAAATTTGTCCAGAAACATTAAAGGATTGTGGTCTGTACAAACAATTGTTTCTGACAAATTGTTTGCCACATAAATTTCAAAATGTTGCAATGCTAACGCCAAACCCAAAGTCTTCTCTTCAATCGCTGAATATCCTCTGTTGTGCATTCAACTTCCGTGAAAAATACCCTATTGGTTTTTCAATTCCAGTGTAATCTTCTTGTAACAGTATGGCCCCAATGTTTATATCACTTGCGTCAATGGCCAACTTAAATTACTTGGCGTAATTGGGTATTGTCAAAACTGGTGTTGTAGTTAATAGTTTTCAAATTATCAAATGCCTTCTGACATTCCTGCACCCATTGAAACTTTTTGTTCTTTTTTAATAGTTCAGTCAGTGGAGCAACCACACTGCTAAAATTTGGTACAAATTTCTAATAAAACCCACTCATGCCCAGGAATCTCAAAACTTCTCATTTTGTTGTAGGCACTGGGAAATCCACGATAGCTTTGACTTTCACATCTCTTGGAGCCACCTTACCTTGTCTAATGGTATGGTCTAGATACGGAACTTACGCTTTTGTAAATTCACTTTTAGCCATGTTCATCACCAAATTAGCTTCTTGTAATTGAGTAAATAATTCTTCCAAATGTTGTAAATGCTCATCCCATGTCTGACTGAACACTATCAAGTCATCAATATAAACAGCACAATTGCTTAGACCTTAATTACTTTGCTCGTCAGTCTTTGAAACGTTGCGGGTGCATTCTTTATACCAAATGGCATGACTTTAAACTGATATAGTCCATTTGGTGTCACAAATGCTGATATCTCCTTTGCTCTCTCCAATAACTGTACTTGTTGACTTCCTTTTAGCAAGTCAATCTGTGTAGTAAATTTTGATTGTATTGAGAAAATGGGACAATCTTCCAACCACGGTATAGGATATGAATCCACTTTTGTCACCTCAATCACCTTTTGATAGTGTGTTCTCCATCTGGTTTCGATGCCAGTACAATAGGCAAACCCCAGTTACTGCAACTAGACTCGATGATATCATTTTGAAACATGAAGTCAATTTCTTTCTGTACTTGTGATAACTTTGCTGGATTTATTCTATAAGGATGTTGCTTTACCAAAGATGCAACTTCTGCAGACACATCATGTATAGCTAAATCTGTCCTCCCCAACTTATTTCCACAAATAGGTTTGTGTGACTGCAATAGCTTTTCTCAATCACTGACACTTGTCTGGAAGGTAACTTAATATGACATTTAAATTTTTAAAGTGCCCTTTCATTATCCAATTTGATTAGAGGAAAATCAATTTCAGAATCCTGCATTTCTACTTCCTTCTCACTATCTACCACCACTAATACCTCCTTTTGATCCTCTTCCCTGTCAAAGTAATTTTTAAGCATATTTACATGACATACCCTCTGCTTCTTTCTTCTTTCTGGAGTATTTATTAAACAATTTACTTCACTCCGTTTCTTTTAAATCCTGTTAGACCCACTAAACCTTGCCTTTAATGAGTCACTCAGTACTGCTAACAGAACTAGCACTTTCTCTCCAGCAACAAAATTCCAAGCTGTAGCTTTCCTGTCTACTTTCACTTTCATCACTTACTGTAATATCTTTAAATGTTCCCTAGCCAACTCACATGCTCTGTCTAATCTCTCTGAAATTTGATGCATGATCCAGGAGAGTAGTTTCTGAATTTTGACCCACCAATTTCTCATAAATCAATTTCAGTGATCCCCTTGCCTCATGACTATAGAGTAGTTTGAAAGGACTAAAGATAGTCAATGCATTAGGAGTGTACTTAATAGCAGACAGCAAGAATGGAATTCCTCTATCCCAATCCTGTGGATAATCCTGACTGTACGCTCTCATCATAGTTTTTAGAGTTTGATGCCATCTTTCCAAAGCCCCTTGTGACTCAGGATGATAAGCTGTTGACTTAAATTGTTTCATCCCCGAACTGTTCATTACTTCCTGAAACAGCCAAGACATAAAGTTTGAACACTAATCTGATTGTATTCCCTTAGATAAACCATATCTTGTAAAAAAAAATTTAGTTAACTTTTCCACAGTCTTCTTTGTTATAATCTTTCTCAAAGGTATTGCTTCAGGAAATCTGGTAGACACATCCATTGTCAGTAAATACTGATTTCCACTTTTAGTCTTAGGGAGGAGTCCTATAAAATCAATCATGACCCTAGTAAAAGGTTCTTCAAATGCCAGAATTGGAATTAAAGATGCCAGCTTAATCACTGCTTGTGGTTTCCCCTATCACCTGACATGTGACATGTTCTACATAATTTGACTACATCCCTTTGCAATCTAGGCTAATGAAAATGTTCTTGCATCGTCACCTGTGTCTAATTCCTAAATGTTCCCCCCATTGGAATTTCATGAGCTATCCTCAATCTCATTTCTATACCCAATTGGGATAACAATCTGATGCAATTCCCCCCAGCTTTCATTTGCTGAAACGTGATACAGCCTCCATTTTCTCATTAAAATATTACCCTAAGGTAATTCTGGAATACATTTCGCCTTTGTTTCTGAGTAAACTGTCTGATATAAATGTTGTAATGCAAATCTTTTTTTCTGTAAACTCCAGTAACCAAGTTAAATGCTTCAGCTGAATTGTTCTTTGGTCTTTCTTCCTGAACAATGTGAACAAACACAGTGTCAGCTAATTGGATTTCCACACCACCTCCCTGCCTTTGAGCTGCCTGTCCTTCCTGCTTTTGTTTCAACCTATGAGACTGTGATCGCATGATTTCATAATCTGGAAACAACCAGCATGTTCTCTGTGCAACACTTCTGTTGCAGGCTGCTCAACTACCATAGGCTTCACCCACATTTGCAACCCAGCTATATGATTACCCAGGATAAATTGAACCCTTACAATGGGCAATTTTTCCAACAGTTACTTTACCTGTTTTCCACTTACTCTTTAAATTTACCTTCCACAGGGGAATAGGTTTAACATCTCCATGAACCCCACTTACTATCACTGGTTCCTGCAATACTCCCTCTAAACAACAAATATCACTATCCCATAATATTAAGGATTGACTAGCCCATGTCTCTTAAAATTTTAAGATCTTTACCTACTCCACCCTGCACACATGGAAAGACTTTCCCTTCACATACAAAATCTCTAAACATTCCTGCAACCTGCTCCTCTGAATTATCTTGGATAATTAATGAACACATTCCCACTTTTTTCCCTATCTCTGATTCTCTATTTTTTACCTGTGCACAAAAACCACTGGTTTTTCCCATGCCTGAACCTCAGAACCCACAGTACTTTTATTTCCAGAACTTTTAATTCCAACAGATTTTCCTTGCAATTTCCAGCACAGTGTCCAACTTTATTACAATGAAAACACCTCATTAGAATGTCACTTTTACTCTCAGCACTTTCCTTTTTATACTGAAAAAAAGCTTCCTAGGAATTTCCACCTACTCCTCTTCCCTGACTACCCACCTTCCTTTCACCTCCCACTTTCTATCCTTTTCCGATTTAAAAGGGTGACATAAAAAAGATTTAGCTCTATGAACTAACTCAATCATCAGCTAACTCTGCTGCTTGCCTTACCATTTGAATCCTCTGTTCCTCCACATGAATTCTCACTACTGAAGGAATTGAATCTTAAAATTCTTCCAAAAGAATTACTTCTCTAAGAGCTGCATATATTGTCTCTATTTTTATTGCCCATATCCACCAGTCAAAATTACTTTGTTTTACTCTCTCAAGCTCAATATAAGTTGCCCAGGCTGTTTTCTCATATTCCTAAATTTCTGCCTGTATGCCTCAGGAACCAACTCACATGCACTCAAAGTAACCTTTTTTACCACATCATAATTCACCGACATTTTTTCTGACAGCGAAGCAGAAACCTCGTGCTCTACCCACCAACCTAATTGTAACAACAGCCTCCAGTTTTCCTGTGGCCATTTCATCTGCTTAGCTATCTTCTTAAATGAAATAAAGAATGCTTCAACATTTCTTTCCTCAAACTTTGGAAGAGCTTGTACAAATTTAAACATCTTCCCACTAGGTTTTAAGTCAAAGGTTTTTTTTTCATCATCAGAATTTTCCTCAGAATCTTTGGTTTCTTTTTTTAACTTCCAGCTTTTTAAGCTGATATTCTATCTCTTTCCTTAATTTTCTCTTCCATTGCTAACTTTTCCCTCTGGAGATCAAATTTTCACATTTCCATTTCTTTTTGAAATAATCTCTCTTTTTCCCCCACTTTCTGCTGCCTCTAATTCCAGCTTTTTCATTTCCAATTCTTTTTCCTTTTCGTTTGTCTCCAATTCAAGTTTTCTCAGTTCCTTTGCTTGTTCAAATTCAAGCCTCTTCATTTCTAACTGAAGCCTCACTACCTCCAGCCGTGACTCACTAGTGTCAGGTTTCAGTTCCAACTTTAAATGCTGTGCTCTACCTTCAATTCTATCCGATTTCTTAGCCCCTGCAGGTAACCCCAATTGTAATTTATCCGCCAATTCCAGTAGCTTATCTTTAGTTACCTTTTGTAAACCAGCCAAAGTTATAACTTCAACTCCCAAACGAGTCTGAGCAACTGCCAAAGCCATATTGTGCTCTCACCACGACAAAAAACCTCACCCCAACTCCTGAATTCAAAGTGTTTCTCGTACTCGTAACCTTAAGATTCACCAACTCCAAAAAAAAAATCAAGGAATTTCAAATATATCCTGCAAAGAGCCCCCAATTTTTGTTATGACAAAGCCGATGGTAAATGCTGTTCCTCAGAGGGAAACTTGAAACAACTGTCACAAATAATTTTCAATTTGTATAAATTTCGAGATGCATGCCTTGAATTCAGTAGTAATGAGACCAAGATCTTATAAGCTTTTTATAAAATTAGATTAAATATTTATAATGAGAAATTATTTTAAATACATAGGTCTAAAACTTACTATGATAATTTCTAAATCCCCTATTCAATCTAACTCCCACTTACAATTTCGTTAAGGCAACAGTAAGATACATAGATTTTAAATGACCCAGGCAAAGAAACGTGTAACCCTGAACAAGTCGAATTCCAAGAAGGTTTTCTTAATTTCAGTCCTTTGAGGACAGCAACTTGAGGCATAGATGGTGAAAGCTTTTCAGACACCTGTGAGATCTTAAAACTGAGTACACTTACAAACAGTCTTCTTTGCTTTATACATGTGTTCCTCTTTGAATGCAAATACCCATTGTTTCACTATGTCTTTGAACTTAATTTCCCTGATAATAAAACCCTTTCATAGCACTAAGTTTTACCAGTAATATTTGGGAAAAATAAATACACTTTCTAAACTTCACCTGGCTAGGTGACACATTTCACACCTCCTCTGAAAACAATCTAGCCTGGTTTATTTAAAATTGTAAATGTCCCCTTGACATCTATGTTTTTAAACTTCCCCATGTTTACCTAATTAACATTTCAAACCTAATCTCTCTTCTTAGATCAAAGCACCCAGACTAATTCAATTAAGTCACACACAGACACATCCCACTATTACTCTATTTTACAATAAATTCCAATAACATTATGAGAATTATTATACTTTCTTGACAATTGCGCGAACCATAAAAGATTCATGGCACTATTTGAAAATCAGAAGCTGTTCTTGGGTCCCAGCCAATATTCTTCCCAAATAAGACAAGTAAAATTAGATTAACTGGTCATTCAACTGTGTATTACTCGACTCTGCTAGATGGGATCCTCAATTGGTCACAAATTATAATTCATTCCTATGGAGCAGCCTGTGTTCTCACCCACGCAAAGGCAAACTATCCCATGACTGTATCTTCTCTAACCTGACTTGGTTTCCATAGTCCCTGTAAATTGATTTCAAGATTCTCATTCTTGCTTCCATGCCCCTCCGTGGTCAATGCCTATTCAACCTGTTTTGTCGATTCATTTATTCATTGCCCCCTCTGCTATGCCATTCATGGCCATTCAGTAGATCCCCATAGATGCTGCTACCTCAAAGCCACACTCCCCGCATTCAACAATCCCATGTTCAACCACGCCTTCAAACATTTGCCCTATTCCTCTCAATTATTCTTCCTGCTCAAAATCAAAATTTTCCTTCCTTGTAAACAGAAGAATGCTCCTGTAACTGAAGAAAGCTATAGAAATATGTAACCTTTTCAAGCAGTTGGTTTAGTTTCATTAATACCTAAGAAAGTTGATGATAAAAATGTCAGTAAATATCCCAAGAAATCAATGGTAATTAGGCTGAAATGGATGCTGTATTTAACAAAAGACATTTCTCCAAATATATTTCACACATTAAATAAAATTTTACGTTTGGAAGGGTTACTCACAGAAAAGGCTTTCCAATGCCTTAAGGTCTAGCTAAGATCGATGAAGTGGGATTGAATCCATGTGTACATTGAGTTTCATTTCATTGTCCAGAATCTGCACAAGTTGTTGCATGGATGGAAGATGGCCAGACTCGAGTTTGGACCACACTGGGACATCTAAAGAAGAACAGAATAAAAAGCTCGTTAACCACAAATTATTAGCACTTTGGATATGACCGGAGGGAGAACTTCAGATCTGATAGGACAACTAGTTCAAATCCACACAAAACAAAATGTGTAAATCCTATCCCAAAACAAGCTTTTAATATAAACACAATACCATAATGGATGGAAGATATTTTGTGAAGTTGTTGTTCTTGGTTGAGTTTAAGGTCTAACTTAGCTGCGTGAATTAAACATTATGCTACACCAAGAAAAAGTTGGAACAAAAAGTCCAATTCACAAGGGAAACTGCTGCTGAGGGCTATGATTCTATCTGATCGTGTGGATAGTGTGTGTTTAGGAAACTCTGCTTGCTAGTTTCTGCTGATGCAGTGGAGCATTTTTTTGAAAATCTATACATGATGGAATACACATTTATCACACACCTGAACATAATTTCTCACAGACATGACTTCATGAATAAGTTATGTTGCTATCCATCACTGGTTACCTGCATCGGTGCAGGTACAATTTGTATAAATAATGGTTAATCAGAAAATCTGTTTGAATATTGTTCTGCAACTGACACCCTTGGTGGCACCTGTGCATTGATGGTGTGTTATCCTATAGAGTGTTACAAATTCATTCATACCACTATACACAATTGGCAATTTTCCAATTTAAGCTGCATCTTAACTGTAGAACAACGAAAAATGGTGGTTCTCCAGATATATGCAGAAAACATTTAGCAGTCGAGATGGGGGCAGGGGGTCAAGTAAACGGAGTTTCCCATTGGTGCCTTCAGACAACTCCAACGAGCTGGGTTAAAAATGTCATTTCCAAAAAACAGATAGCCGTAACCTATCATGTCCTCACAGTATTGCACTCATCAGCATGGCAGCAGAAAGATAGGATCTAAAGACAGCAGCCGGCGGCTTTCCTATAATGGCATTAAAATTGCAATGGTCGATCAGGTAAACAGAGCTGCAAGATTTCTGTAATGAGATTTATCTCGAGCCCGTAAAAGAAATAAATGTCACTTTTTGAGAAAGTGATGCTTGCTCCCGCTACCTACCAACTTCGAGAGCATCCATCTATCCACCACTTTTACTGCTGGTAATTAGGCTGCTCCTTCTACATTAATAGGTGTAGCAAAATAGGAGTATTTCTGTGTGATCATGACTCAAGGATTACTTTTATTTGCAATATTTAAGATAAACACAGCAAGCAACAAGAGTTGACAATGAATGTTGCAGAATAGTAGCGCAAAGAGAAAGCATCAATTGTACAAAACTAATTCTTAACCAAATGGGATCTACGGCAGAAATGTCTCAACTTAGAGACCTTGAATATCAAAGAAGTTTGCTTAATTACTTGGTAGACAGCTTATTACACTATTAGCCTATTCTTTTAGCAATACTGTGAAAGTCAATGTGTCCTGATGAGATGCACTCTAAACCACTGAAGGGAATCAAAGATGAAATGGAAAAGCTCTTCTTACAATCTTTTAATCATCACTAGATATGCAAATTGTTTTAAAGGGCTCAAGTGTAACCAATTTAACAGCTTTGCTCAAACAAACAGAGACAATGATAAACTGGGTAAATAAAGATGTTAGTTTTATCAATTAGGAACATAAGAAATAGGAGTAGGCCGTTCAGCCCCTCGAGCCTGCTTCACCATTCAGTAAGATCATGGCTGATCTGATTTTGGCCTTAATTTCACTTTCCTGCCTGTCCCCCATAACCCTCAACTCCCTTGTCAGCCAAAAATCTGAATATATTCAAGGTTGAACTAGATAATGTCCCAGCCTGCATTGCCTAGTGGGGAACAGAATTCCAAGCACTAAAGACCCACTGAGAGAAGAAATTTCTCATCTGTCTTAAATGCCTTATTTTTAAACTGTGTCCCCTGCTTCTAGCTTTCCCCATGAGGGGAAACGTCCTCTCAGCATCCCCTCAGGGTCTTATAAGTTTCAATAAGATCACCTCCTTTCTTCTAAACTCCATTGAGTAAAGGCCTAACCTGCTCAACCTTTCCTCATTAGATAAACCCTTCATCCCAGGAATCAGCAGAGTGAATCTTCTCTGAACTGCTTCCAACAAGTCTGTCCCCCCCTTAAGGTGACCAAAACTGTACACTGCACTCCAGGTTCAGTCTCACCAATGCCCTGTATAGTTGGAGCAAGACTTCCTTACTTGTATACTCTAACCCCCTTGCAATAAAGGCCAACACTTCCATTTGCCTTCTTAATTACCTGCCATACCTGCTAACATTGTGAGATTCATGTACAAGGACACCCTCACATTTTCCCACATTATTTTTGCCCAAATTGAGGAAAACTTTAGAATTCACAAGCTAAAATGGAGTATTTAGATTGATCAACCGGATAATTTGTTAAAGCAAGTCATGTTTGACAACTCCTTAATACCTTTGATTATCAAAAAGCTATCAATCTCCGATTTAAAATTAACAATGGACTTAGCATCAACTTAGCATTTAGTGAAGAGAGTTCCAAACTTCTACCATGTATTTCCTAATTTCACTCCTGAAAGACTTTGACAGACAGAAGAAAAAAGGGTTATGGTTAATGAGAGCTGCTCAGATTGTGGACGGGTTGGAAGAGGTGCACTCCACAGGTTGCGTCTACTTTTATGGACTTCAGCAATATGAAGCATGATAGTGAAATTTGCTAACACAAAGGAAGGGAGCCAGCAAGAGTGTAAAATAATTCAACAGAATATAAACAGATTAATGGGCGGAAGATGCAAATTTAACACGGAAGTATCAGATAATGCCTTTTTTGAAGGAAAAGCAAGGAACGGGATTAAGGAACAGGAGCATACGCTCAACAGATAGATACTGAAGGGTTAATGGTTCAAAAGCTGTGATTGAGAATTATCCTTATTCTGTTGATGTCATTGAAAGAGACAAAAGGAAACAAAGAAACATTAAAACACCATCAGAACAGGATGAAATTATGATTCAAACTGCAATCAGTTTTTGTTCTATTGCATTCCTGGAATTTTTTAAAATGGCATCACAATGACTTGACATTAACTGATGACACAAAAGATCTTGTAGCCTCTCACTGATATACAATTTAGTTCAGTTTCAGGATTTTTTTCACATTTGCTGGACTGCCATATTTAAATGGAAGTACAGGTGCAGTCTTATTACTTACCATTTAATGTAATCTCAAATGCACCAGTAGACATACACTGATTTTCAATCATGTTACTAAGGAAGAACACCATCATACATGCATAGATCTAAATAAAAAATAAAATAAATACTGTCAGTTTTAATGCAATTGTTTTATTTGAAATATTTCCCAATATCCATTACATTTCACAGTTACATGTTTCTTCTGTAGTTGTCTGAAGTCAGGTTAAAAATAGATGACAAAAAATGCACTGAAACAGAGACTCCAATATTTCACGCGATTGTAGATACTACACAAGGCAAATTAATGACACCAACAATAAGGAAAAGGAGGGCATGGGGAAATCCAGAACAGGCTTACAGTAGATTACAGGTTTGAATCTAAGTCTGTGGTGTATTATCCCAGTTAGTGATGCAGCAATCGGTGTCAATATTTCAGGGCTGACAAAGAAAATCAGCCCTGGAACCAGCTAACCACACTCCAGTAACTCCTGCGAGAAAGGATTCAGTTGTCGGCATCGCGCTCGGCCATGATGCCATTCCTCAATAATCAGAGCCTGCTGCCATTTGCTGTTTGGCCTCACACATGAAGGGTGGCCACCTGGGAACTAAAAGAATAATGGGTTTCTGCTGTAACTGTGTCTTACACATTAGCAAGCACCTTCAGAAATAGTGAGTGGGGTGAAGGAAAGGGTTAGAAAGAAAAATATTGGAAAGAAACTCAAAGTATACAGCGTAATATTTTGACAATGTAAATGCATTAAAACCAGAGACAAATCTTGACACAGGAGCTCCCACAAACAAAACTGTCCAGGACTACAAGATTTTATATCTTACAGGAAATTTCTATTTGTTCTGTCAAGAGGTGCAGACCCAAATGTCTATTTTTCAATAAAATAATATTTAGATTCCATCAAAAATACTTCTTCACATAAATAATTGCATGCAGCCTCTTCTGAGGTTGTCCATTTTGCTCAAGCATGGAAAGCAGGCACCATCTGGTGGTAGGTTACAGTAATAAAATTAAAGAAACTGTTTAGTTCATTGTTCTGCTTCCATAAAAATAAACCACACAGTCTTCTCCAGTTTTTAAGGAGGAACATCCATGCAGGTGGCCCTACCATTATCCGTTAATTGTACTTCAAGTGAGTTTTGTTAAAAATTCATTCATGAAATGTGGACGTCCCTGGCTAGGGCAGCATTTATTGCCCATCCCCAATTGCCCTTGAGAAGGTGGTGGTGAGCTGCCTTCTTGAACTGCTGCAGCCCATGTGCTGTAGGTATATCCACAGTGCTGTTAGGGAGGGAGTTCCAGGATTTTGACCCAGCAACAGTGAAGGAACGGCGATATATTTCCAAGTAAGGATGGCAAGTGGCTTGGAGAGGAACTTCCAGGTGGTGGTGTTCCCATCTATCTGCTGCCCTTGTTCTCCTAGATGGTAGAGTTGTGGGTTTGGAAGGTGCTGAGGAGCCTTGGTGAGTTCCTGCAGTGCATCTTGAAGATGGCACAGACTGCTGCCACTGTGCATCAGTGGTGAGTGAGTGAATGTTTGTGGATGAGGTGCCAATTAAGTGGGCAGCTTTGTCCTGGACGGTGTCAAACTTCTTGAGTGTTGTTGGAGCTGCACTCAGCCAGGCAAGTGGAGGGCATTTGATCATACTCCTGAGTCATAACCTGAAAGGGTGGTCATGGTGGAATCCCTCATCACATTTAAAAAATACTTAAATATGCAATTCAGGTGCTGTAACCCAAGGACTGTGGAACAAGAATTGGAAAGTGGGATTAGGCTGGGTAGCTCATTTTTGGCTGACACAGAGGTGGTGGGCAAAATGGCCTCCTTATGTGCTGTAAATTTTCAAAGTTTCTACCTCAATACTGCAACAGTCACTGTGTTAAAGGTAATAATTTTCAGCCAACTATTTTAGGTCACTTCATGAGGTTGGTAGTCTAGTTCACTGATTACCAATGTTCCAAGTCCTGCACCATTGCTAAACTACCAAGTAGTTCTGGGTACAACTCCATCGTGAGTTTTTATATCTAACTGCCTGTCAAAACATCAGCAGCAAATGTGTCTAAAACAATGTTATGTGGATTTTAAACAGTAAAATAAGCACTTACATATATAAACTTGCTGTATAACACCAATTGCAACCACGGTGAAAGACAAATGCTGGCAGCTTCAGTTGCATATCAATGAATCCTGATCACTTATTAGTGCCTTTGGGTAGAAATTTAACAAACTTCCAACTTCCAATAACTCCTAGCAGGAAGTTTGACATTTTCAGAAATTTATTATCTTGTAAATGATTTGTTAAGAGAAGAACACACATGCTGTTGTGGGGCAATTTGCAGAACTGAGCAAGAATAGCCAAAAGTTACTTCTCCAATTCTAAAAAATGACAGCAACGTGTTGCACAATATGTATAATCCATGATCTTGTTTACTGCTGAGTTGCCAATCTAAGGTATGCTTCTATGGACAGCTTGCATGCACCTCCAACCAACTGGCTCAAGGGGCACCTCTACAGTCAGTTTGTCCCTGGCATGACAATTCAAGGGAAAAGAATGACTTGGGAGTTTAAAAAAAACCCAAGTATCCTTAAACAATCAAGGCTAGTCATGTTGCACAAGTAGAGTATTTTACAATATAAACACAACTTACATTTGGTTGCCCGAATTGTTTTTAAACATTACTTTTGAGAACTTTTCTATAGCTGTAGCAGTTTTTTCTTTTGCTACTTTTACCTTGTTCTGCTGACTCCATTGCCAGATGCCAGGTGTTTCCATGCCCAAACTAGGAAAGGGGTCTTTGCCAACTATGATTAGTCCTATTAAGACCAGCTTGAAGACTGATAGAAAGGATGCTACGTGTCTGAAAATAAGGAAATACAAAAAAGTTAAAGTTAAATCCTTTGCTATATATTATTTATATGGTCCTGCTTTCTATGCTGTGCTCTTCCACTTCAATACGAAACCCTTTGATCAGAACAGAAAAACATATGCTGCAAATGACTGCTGGAATACAGTCAATGCTCCTCATCAGTCAGTTCATTGAACTACTGGATTAATAAGACAACCCAAGAAAAGCAAACAACATCATCATCATCAGTTGGGCTCATCACCCTCAACAACCACATCATGGTTGGCTCAGCAACAGTAGCCTCATTTTAGAGTCGAAGTTGCGGGCTTAAGCCATTCTTTAGGGCTAGAGCATACTATCCAAGCCGAACACTATAGCTTATACTGAATGTGCACTGGATTATCAAAGGTGCCGTCTTTTGGGCAAGAGGTGGAATAGAGATCCCATCTGCTTGTTTAGTTAGACATAGAAGATCCCATGACACTATTCAAAGAAGCAGGTGGAGTTCAGTATCTTGGCCAACATTATCCCATGGCAATAATACCAAACAAGAGATTTATTGATGATTGATTTAATTTTGCTATTTGTGGGGCCTTACTGTTTGAATTTGGGTATGACGGTTGCTTACATGATAAGAGTAACTACCCTTTCAAATAAATTGGTTATGAAATACCTTGCAACATCCCAAGGCCTCTTTTTATCTATCATAACTTTGTCAATAGAGAATCCGGCTGTGTTCTGGACATCTCTAATATTTCTGCTTCTACTACCCTGCATGCCATATTTCAAGCATTTATCCATCTTTGAATAAAGATGTTCTTCATACCGATTTTAAATTTCCTCTCCGCTAATTTAAGTTTCTATGTTTTACACTCCTGGCTTACTTTAAAGTATAATTTGACATTTATCTCATTTAATATTTTTGTAAACTTCAATGAGCCATTTATTAAGATTGTAACTTCACGCCTGGAATCTCTCTGCTTGCTTTTCCCTGCACAATTATCATGACAGTGATCATAAACGAACACATTGTTCTGGGTCTGAGCTGTGAATTGTAAAGCCGAAGCATAACTTCAGGAACCTCCAGTGTTTTGACACTATATCCTATCCTTCTACTAAACAGTTTGCTTTGTAAAATAAATAAAGTTTTCACCATATTGTTCCAAGAACTCAAAGTTTGCCATCAGTTCCATGACCCTTCCAAAAGTTCCTGTTGTCAATTTGATTCAAACCAATGCTCAAAACTTTAGTTTAACAATGATCAAAGAAGTCAGGCCTTTACCAAGTGACACAGCCAGTCAAAATCCTTCTGCAAATCTGTATCCTCAGTCACCCTTGGTTTTGTTATACAGCCCATTTTTTTTAAAGTATCACTAAATGGAAAAACTTATTTTCTGAGGAAATTACCTTTCATTTCTGACGGTTAGTAAAATTATAAATCAAACTCTAACAGAAGTCTCTAAATGAATGTCTCAAAGACAAATGCATGTGTTCATGTCAAAAAAACACCAAATACATGTTCAGTGCTGCCAGTGTATACTCAAACAATACTTGCTCATCGCCGTCCAGGGAGAAGGTTGCCACAGTGGGATATTGGAGAAAGGCAAGTCACTTTTCAAAACAAAAACTTAATCCACATTTTAAAACAACCATAAAACAGAAAATACCTGTAGATAGGTTGTGGAAGGTAATTTTCTCCTTCAATACGGATGTCGGGATACCGCTGGCTAATAACCCGCGTATACTCCTCAAACACCTTCCTGTATCCTCAGGAGATACTAGTGAGAAAAGAAGAAAAATTAGTTGAAAGGACTAAATTATCTGTCTCAGCAAGATGTCTTCTTCATATGCTGTTTTCTTTGGACATCAGTGTAAAACTTAAGATTTTAAGCTATCAAAACAGTTTTACACCAATAGTTTTATAATTGGCAGCTCCCCTGATAGGCTTGTGGATAATGACACTGCTCATTCAATACAACAAAGCCAGAGCAGAAGGCACCAGATTTGATCTGTCTACAGATCTGAGTGCCTGGGATTTAAAAATTAGCCAGGGTTTCCTATCCTGACAGTTATCCCATTACTGATACTGGTAAATGGACAGTGAGCCAGACAAATTCAGCTTCACTGCTTTCCACATTTGCAAATTCTACATAATCAAGAGGACTGACTAACACACCGAAGTACCAGAAAGCTGCCAGCACACCCAGCAAGAGTCAAGCATCTGCAGTAAATGGGGAATGGGAGGAAATTGGAAAAGCGGTATAGGTTATAGTTATAAATAGGTCATATGCTATGATTTCTGACATAACGCAGTACAAACTAAAGGAGGGAGCTACATATTTTATATCATCTACACCTAACATGATAAAATGGACAAAGCAGCAAGACTGAAGAGGTTTTTTGATTCCATGAATCATGTAACCACAAAAATGTTCAAATAACATAAGTTAAAAAATAGATAAAATATAGTTGAAACTTATTAGCTCTGCCAGTACATTACACATGCACAACAAAGCACTTTGGTTCTGATTGCCACTGTGGCAGAAATAGCAGACAGCCATCCACATCACACATGAAAGACTAATACCCAGCATGGAAGCACAACAGATGCTGGAAGTGGAAAAAACCTAGGCTCCAAATAACTATTTAATGTGCAGAACACTGAACCTGTGCCTAGTTCCTAACACTTACATTTGATCTATAGAGGAGAATGAGCAACCAAGTGATGTTTACCATTTACTGAGAAAGCCAATCACCGTGGAGCAAATATTAATTGCCCTAGACAGTTGCATTACTTTTTCTGAAAACAAATTTTCAAAGTGATGCCTTGGTGTTTCAGGTGATGGGCAAAGAGGACTCAGATGGAGACTGGTAGCTTCTGCTCACCATTTTCCAAATTCACAAAGTTGTCTCTGTTGGCCCTTTTTTGGTCAGGTTAAAATTTTGAGAAAGCCAGGATACAAGTTGCTAAATTTGAAATTGCTAAATTTGAAGTTGCTAAAACACGCTCATTGATGTTCAGTTTGGATTCTGCCAGGGTCACTCAGCTTCAGACCTCATTACAGTCTTGGATCAAACATCGACAAAAGAGCTGAACTGCAGAGGTGAAGTGAGAGTGACTGTCCTTGACATCAAGGCAACATCCGAATGAGTGTGGCATCAAGGAATGCTAGCAAAACTGGAGTCAATGGGACTCAAGAGGAAAACTCGCCGCTGGTTGGAGTCATACCAAGCACAAAGGAAGTTGGTTGTGGCTGTTGGAGGTCAATCATCTCAGTTCCAGGACATCACTGCAGGAGTTCCTCAGGGTAGTGTCCTCAGCCCAAACTTCTTCAGCTGCTTCCTCAATGACCTTCCATCATAAAGTCAGAAGTGGGGATGCTCGTTGATGATTCCACAATGTTCAGCACTATTCGTGACTCCTCAGATACTGAAGCAATTCATGTCCAAATACAGCAAGGCCTGGGCAACATCAAGGCCTGGGCTGACAAGTGACAAGTAACATTCGTGCCACACAAGTGCGAGGCAGTGAAGATCTCCAACAAGAGAGAAGCTAACCATCGCCCATGACATTCAATGGCATTACCATCGCTGATCATGGGGGATTCAACATCTTGGGAGTTACCATTGACCAAAAGCTGAACTGGACTAGTCATATAACTACTGTGGCTACAAGAACAGGTCAGAGGCGAGGAATCCTGCGGCAAGTAACTCATCTCCTGACTTCTCAAAGCTTGTCCACCATCTACAAAGCACAAGTAAGGAGTGTGATGACATACTCTCTACTTGCCTGGACGAATGCAGCTTCAACAACACTCAAGAAGCTTGACACCATCCAGGACAAAGCAGCCTGCTTGACTGGCGTCCCATCCACAAACATTCACTCCCTCCACCTTCGATGCACCTTGGCAGCAGTGTGTGCCATCTACAAGATGCACTGTTGGAACTCACCAAGCCTCCTTAGACAACACATTCCAAACCCACAACCACTGCCATCTAGAAGGGCAGCAGTTACATGGGAACACCACCACCTGGAAGTTCCCCTCAAAGCCACACACCATCCTGACTTGGAAATATATCTCCATTCCTAGTGAATTCTAGGCAGGCATGAAAACTTGTGAGCTGCTTCCATACACCATTTCACCACTTGATTAGAATGCTTGTAATCAATCAGGAGGTTGGATCCTTCCTATTAAGAGTAACAGATTTGGCAGAAGTGATATGTTAGCACACACTCAATGCAAGGGTTATAAAAATACAAATCCACAGTCAAGAGAGAGAGATCTGGTTAATAAAATATCTCTAGCAACATCTGAATGCTCTTAATCATGGAACAGATACTCTTCTGCTAAACCCCTCTACATTGCAACTTCCCCCTCTGTTTTTAGAAATTCCCTTTACAACCCTTTTCTTTAACTATGCTCTTGCCCTCTCCTTCCTGGATTCTTCTGTTCCTATTAATTTTCTTTCTGGCTTGGCATCCACCTTTTCTTTACTCTGGCCCATAAAGTGTTAAGTATTTAGATATTTACTTATGCGCACATGTCCATCCTTGGCCTGCTGCATTGTTCCAGTGAAGCTCAACACAAACTGGAGGAACAGCACCTCATCGCCCGACTAGGCACTTGACAGCCTTCCGGACTGAATATTGAGTTCAACAACTTTAGATCATGAACTCTCTCCTCCATCCCCACCCCCTTTCCGATTCCCCCTTTTTTTCCAATAATTTATATAGATTTTTCTTTTCCCACCTATTTCCATTATTTTTAAATTTATTTCCATCCATTGTTTTATCTCTAACTTTTAGCCTTTTTCGATTCCTTCACCCCACCCCACACCCACTAGGGCTATCTGTACCTTGCTTGTCCTGCTTTCTACCCTAATTAGCACATTCCTTAGATAATATCACCACCTTCAACACCTCTTTGTCCTTTTGTCTGTGACACCTTTTGGTTATCTCCACCTATCACTGGCTCTACTTGTCCCACCTCCACCCTCCTTAAACCAGCTTATATTTCACCTCTTCTATTTTTACTTAGCTCTGTTGAAGGGTCATTCGGACTCGAAACGTTAACTGTGTTCCTCTCCGCAGATGCTGCCAGACTTGTTGAGCTTTTCCGGGTATTTTGTCCTTTTGTGTCCTTTTGTCTGTGACACCTTTTGGTTATCTCCACCTATCACTGGCTCTACTTGTCCCACCCACCCCCCCCCCACTTAAACTAGCTTATATTTCACCTCTCTTCTATTTTTACTTAGTTCTGTTGAAGGGTCATTCGGACTCGAAACGTTAACTGTGTTCCTCTCCGCAGATGCTGCCAGACTTGTTGAGCTTTTCCGGGTATTTTTGTTTTTGTTTTATAAATGTTTCTTCCCTGACTGCCTTCAGCCGGAACACACAAATCATCTGCTTTTTAAATGGCACCAGAGAAAAAGCAATCTTTCCATCACTTCTTTTGCTGAGCTTTATATTTTTTCTGCATACCTAAATGTAACCTGTGTCTTACACTGCCAGCACATTCCAGGCTGCTGTTACAGCATCAAGAATCAGCAAAGCTTACTTTGAATTCGGACTGAGCACACAGCAACACAAACTATTATAGATCAACATTTTGCCATTTTTTTCCCCCAGGCTTCAGCCTAAAATTAGATTTATTTTCAATAAAGGAGCCCTGAAGCTTTAATATATTAACACTTCCAATATTACAATAGTAACGACACTTTAGAGTACGTCATTGGCTGTAAAGAACATAAGAAATAGAAGTAGGCCATTCGGCTCTTCGGGCCTGCTTTGCTATGCAATACAATTATGGCCAATCATCTGCCACATCTCTGCTTTCCTGCATTATCCCCATATCCCTTAAAATCCAAAACACTTATCGGCTTCTTTCATGAATACATTCAATAACCGCATTTCAACAGTCTTCTGGCTAAAGAATCACAAAAATTCACAACCTTTTGAGTGAAGAAATTGCTAATTTCAGTATAAAATGGCATACCCCTTCTTCTGAGACTGTGACCCCTACTTCTAGACTCCCTGGCCAGGAGAAACATCCCTCCAGCATCTATCATATCAAGCCCCTTAAGAATTTTATGTTTCAATGAGATCATCTCTCATACTTCTATGGAGTAGAGGCCTGGCCTACTCAATCTCTCTTCCGAGGACAATCCCCTCATCTCAGGGATCTTTTCAAGTCAAGCATATCCTTTTTTTGTTAAGACGAGAAACAGTTCACAGTACTCGTGCGGTCTCATTAAGATCCTACACAGTTGCAGAAAGACTCCTTCACTCTTATACTCCAATCCCTTTGTAATAACATACCACTTGTTTTTATAATTGCTTGCTGATCCTGCAAATTGTGATTGTTGTAAAAGTACACCCAGATCCCTCTGAATGCCACCATTTCCTAGTCTCTCACCATTCAAAGAATGTTCTGCTTTTCCATTTTTCCTCGCAAAGTGGATAATTTCACAACAATATATACCATCTGCCATGTACTTGCCCCTTCACATGATCTAATTACATGCCTTTGCAGCCTCAATGAGGTGAATGGTCTCCTCCTTTGTCATAATGGCTCTATGCATTCTCCTCACAGTTTATTTATGCAACTTAACTTTGTAATGTATC
The DNA here is from genome assembly GCF_964194155.1 of Cetorhinus maximus. Classification (NCBI taxonomy): domain Eukaryota; kingdom Metazoa; phylum Chordata; class Chondrichthyes; order Lamniformes; family Cetorhinidae; genus Cetorhinus; species Cetorhinus maximus. Next base: position 83,828,651 of record NC_135897.1, on the reverse strand, counting down.
CAAGTTTTCTGACGATGCATTCAGTCCCCTCATCTAACTTGTAAATAGGAAAGGTTCAAGTACTGATCCTTCTGGTATACCACTAGTTGCAACATGAACAGTCAGGAAATGACCTATTTGTTCCTACAATTTTCTGTCCATTACCCAATTCTAAATCCATGCTAATATATTATACTCAATTCCATGAGGCCTATTTTTGTGTAATCTGTTTTGTGGCACCTTCTTTAATGCTTTTTGAATATTCAAACATGCTACATCCACTGGTTCCCCCTTATCCACCCTGCTAGTTATAACCTCAAAAAACTAATTAAACACATTTGGGATGTTCAAGGTTGTAACAGGCACTATATAAATGCAAGTTCTTTAAAGTCTTTCTTGGCCTTTTTTAATGTTTAAAAACACCACCTTGCATGGTACAAACATATAAAAAGGATGGGTAATATAAACCTGGCCCCATCACATATGGTGCAACAACCCAATGTACCATTTTTCCACACCTTAACCCATCAAATCTCTTGGGAGAGGCTAAAAAGCAAAACACTCCTAGAAAAACAAAACACTCCTCAGTCCAAGCTCAAGCAGAATCAATCTGACACATGATGCGACAGAATCTACATCATACACATTGATCAAGAGGTCGACACAACCAAATTGGTCAGATCCAACCGCTGAACAGCTCAGGTGTCTTCAAAATTTTTTTAAAAAAAGGAAACTTTCTGGAAAAATAGCTGTGCAGCAAATGGACCTAAATCAGCCGTTTTATTGGAAAAGTAGTGCAATGCATTGTGCCAAATTGACTCTGCTTGAGAAACTGTTTAAAGTTAATCAGAAATAACAAGATTAAAGCTCAGAAATGTTGCAAGATTAATAAAAGGCCAATTCAGGTGATATGCCAAGTACAGACAAAATGACAAACAACATGCTGCCATTTCAATAAGCAAAACTATTACTGGTCCTGAATTTACAACTACAAGCTTTACCATATTTAATAGGCTGAAATGTTGAGGCTCCTGTTCAGAGATTGCAGTGCAACTGCAAAGGGACTGTTTACTGTTCTGTAGCGTACAGAGGGAAGTGTGTTACTGGAGTCTAACCATTCAGCACATTTTGCTCTGCTTATACAAAGTACGGAAAGAATTTGTAAATATCCTGCATGATGGTGGCACCTCATGGGCTGATCAAAGTAGACCTGACATCAAATATAATTGGAACAATCTGGTTACTGAACAGCATGGAAGTCCAGAGTTTTGGCTGTTATTTGAACTTCATTCCACATCATTAGTCATGTTTTGCTGGTTCAGCTATCAGCATTTTTTTTTTGCCAGGTGGAGGGTGGGGAGAGAAGCCTTTTGTAAAAGCTACTGGCTCAGTCTCTTGAAATGAGTAACGATGGCAAGAAAGAGATTAAAGCTTTCTGGCAGCACATTATATTTATTTTAGTTTGCAAACTCAAGTGCACAATTAAGAAAATAAAAAAATCTCAGAATATTTAAAGGGCTGGAAGCAAGGTTTATTTCATAAACCTATAGAATGATTAATCAGTTCAGTTAACCTCAGGACAATCCTTCTGCTTCCTCATCTTACTGAGAGAGATAAATGCCGTGAACAAATAAGCAAGCAATGTCACAATATTGCTGCATCATACCTGACCAAAACATATCAAGGCCTACCACAGCACCTGAAACTGAAAACCTCAAAGCAGTTACTTATTCACTGATAATTGTACCCGGTGGAATTAAACTGCATCAGTGTTATCATGAAAGACAGCAATATGTTCTAGCCACAATGCCTATATTGTTAACCAAAAACCATTTTATAATTTGCTGTATAATTTGGTAGGCTGTGTTTTTTTTTTAAAGAAAAATGGTGGAAAAAACTGGAATTGCTAGCCAACATTATAAATGTTTCCTTCTTCGCAGGTACTCTCTCACTCTCTTTTAAATCTGTCATCACTTGCAAACTACCACACCATTTGTAACCTCTCTTTCCACGCCAAAGTCCTTCAACGCGTTTGTACGTCTCAAATCCATGCCCATCTATCATGCAATCGCATGTTTCAAACTCATGAATCAGCTTTGATTTGGGACATTGAAATGACTCTAATCAAAGTTCACTGTGAATGTAACTGAGGTACATTCATCCTTCGACATAATCAAGCACACCCCATCCTCCTCCAATGCCTATCGTCCATTGTCCAGCTGAGTTTTCCCCCAGTCCCAAGTTTATCCAGCTAGTTATAGCCACAGAATCTCCTGCAATGACTTCTCTTCCAACCCCCATGCCATTATTTCTGGAGTCTTCCAAGGATCTCTTTGGTTACCTCTTATTTCTTATCTACTGTCCCCCTAACAACTTCGGCAACAAATGCTGGCCGTGACAGCAATGATCACAATCAATGAATGATTAAAAATAATTGTCCAAAGTCATAACATCAGGTTCCATATGTATGCCGATGACACCCAGCTCTAACTCTCAATTTCTTTGGATTCTTCCACTGGCCGTGTTGTCAGCCTGACTGTCTATCTTAAGAAGCCTCAATTTCCTTCAAATGGCAAAATAAAGTCACAGTCCTTGACTCCCATCGTAAATTCTGATTCCTTGCTACCAATGTTATTCCCTTTCCTGGCCATTGTCTTGGGCTAAATACTGTTTTCAACCTCAACATCCTAACTGACCTTAAACTGAGCTTCTGACCCGCCCCACATACTCTCCATCACAAAGACCTCTGCTTTCATCTCTACCCCTACCTCAGCACGCAACTCTGCTGCCCATATCTTAACCTGCTTACCCATCACTGTTCACTGACCTATAAAAGCTCCAAAGCCAATACCTCAAATTTAAACCTGTTTTCATCACAATCAGATTCCTCCATAGCCTCACTCCTCCCTATTTCTAGCCTCTTTGAGCTCAGCAACCCTTCAAGAACTCCTCATTCCTCCAACTCTAATCTCTTATTCATTCTTCACCCTCTCACCTACGCCCATGCCATCATCTCTCTAGCTGCCCGAGCTCTGGAATTCCCTCCTTGAACCCTTTCATCTCTCTCTCTCTCTCTCCTCCTCTTTAATACTTACCTCTTCACTCACCACTGCCATTGTACCTTCTTGGGCTCAGTATCAATTTATGTAACTCCCATTAAGCACCTTAGGATGTTTTTCTATGTTAAAGACGCTACATAAGTGCAAGTTGTCGTCATATAACAAACCCAATCTCAGTAAGCTTGCGTGAATTCCGGATATTTTAAAAATTCATAAGTACATCCATCACTAAGCTTAAAACTACTGGTGACAATGTTACTGATACCATTGTATTTCAACAATTGAATCTCAGGGCTCAAACAAACTGTTCAAGCTCCATCCAGACTATAAACCTCCCTTTATTCACTACATAACATAGTACTCTGAAGCGTGTTTCACGTACCATCAAGTGGTTAGTGAACCTTCATCCCTTCACAGCTAACTCATACCAGCAAACAGGTTCCACAGGCCCCAGAACACCTGGATGAGTGCAGCTCTGATACTATCCAGGACAGAGCAGCCCACTTGATAGGCTCCCCATCAGAACCCCCAACAACCACTGTGGTAACATGGTTACAGTGTGCACAACCTACATGATGCACTGCAGCTATTTATCAAGGCTTCTGAAACAGCACTTCCCAAACTCATGATGTCCAGCACCTAGAAGAACAAAGGTAGAAAGTGCATGGGAACACCACTCCTCTAAGACCCTCCAAATCACACGACATCCTGACTTGGAAATACAATGCTTTTCCTTCATTGGCATTGGGTCAAAATACTGGAACACTCTACCTAACAGCACTTCAGGAGCACTTTCATCACAGACTGCAGTGGTTCAAAAGAAGCATATCACCACCTTTTCAAGGGCAATTAAAGCTAACCATGCCAGTGACACCCAAATGCTGTGAATGTATTAATAAAGAAGCCATCAGTACCATACCTAGCTAGCCATTCTTCACAAGGCTGCACACAAAGTCAACAGCCTACTAAAATGTACAGCATCAAAACGGAGCTCAACTCTACTCTCACCCAAAGTATGCAAAGCAATAGTTTCCAACAGAGTTCACTGAGCATTAGGAACAGAAACCCTGGATGAACTTTCCACACACTATCCAAGGAATTCCCTGGCCATTTTTGTGCACAACTGGGATCAACTAATTAAGCGCAAATTAGGGACTGAATCGGGGTAATTTACCATACTGTGTGCCAATGTTATGAATTTGCTATCTTGGTTGCTCTCTTGCTACTGCTTGAAAATATTATGGATTCGAGCCCATACCTAGGCTGACATTCCAGTTCAATATGGCAGTGTGGTTGCAAGGTTGAAGGTACAACAATGGAGACAAAATATTCAACCAAGACCATGCAAGATCTGGTGAATGTTAATGGTCACAATGCATTATTCAAAAAAGAGTCAAAGCCTCCTCCAGTACCCTGACCAATGTTCCTCACTCTACCAATATAACCTTAAAAAAAGTATTAAACTGGTCATCTCTGATGAAGGATGTTTGCTGCATTTGCCCAAGTAACATCATCACACTTTAGTTTGTGAGCTGCAAACTTTTATCAACCCAATAAAGGCTGGGCAAATTTGCAGATGATATCAATTAGCTGATTCACAGAACACAATTCAGGAAATACAAAATGTGTAAATGGGTAGAACAGGTGACATGTAACATATAAAGTGCTGCACACAAAGAAAAACTGCATTAAAATGTTGTCAAATAGCAAAGGATCAAGTTAAGAGATTTGGGTTTTAACAGATACAGCTAGGCACTGTGCAGCAAAGAAACCAGACTACTCAACTCTATGAAGTACAATCACAAGAAATCACAGACAAACCATGTATGGTTTTGGTCAGACCACACCTTCCATACTGGGGACTTGTCTGGGCACTTAGCACAAAAGTGATATTCAAGATACGATGGCAGTCTACAGAAGATCCATAAGGCTGATTCCTAGCATAATTAATGCAAGGAAAGTCTAGGGGAAGGTACTTGAAAGGAACTGACGAAGAACTAACCATAAGACCATAAGACATAGGAGCAGAAATTAGGCCATTCGGCCCATCGAGTCTGCTCCGCCATTCAATCATGGCTGATAAGTTTCTCAACCCCATTCTCCCGCCTTCTCCTCGTAACCTTTGATCCCCTTACCAATCAAGAACCTTTCTATCTCGGTCTTAAATACACTCAATGACCTGGCCTCCACAGCCTTCTGTGGCAATGAATTCCATAGATTCACCACTCTCTGGCTAAAGAAGTTTCTCCTCATCTCTGTTCTAAAAGGTCTTCCCTTTACTCTGAGGCTGTGCCCTCGGGTCCTAGTCTCTCCTACTATTGGAAACATCTTCCCCACGTCCACTCTATATCTGAAAGAGGCACATAAAAGTTGGTAAAATGGTATAGAAATCATTTCAAACTAGATTTCAAGAAAAGAACAGGGCACAGCCTTCAAACTAATAAAAAGCACATTTAGATCTGTTGCCAGGAAGTAACTCTTTGTACCAAAAAAACCCAAATGGAATAGACATACACAGAAATTGCTGGACAAATAATGACCAATGATCATCCAGTCCACCTTCTACCACTCTGGTAACTGTATTACAACAACTCTATTATTACTGTTGTCAAGTAGAGGTGAAAACCCTGGAATTATTTAAAAACAACTGGATACTGCAATGGAGGGGTAGGGGAGGAAGCAAGTATAGGCCTTCCTGCGTAGATGAAGAGGAAACTCAATTCATTTTTAACTTAAGATATGATTAGAGGTCATATAAACAGAAGTAGTACTGACACCGAACAGAAGTTGAAAGAGGAAAATATCTTCTGTTTTTCATCCCTATTTATTCGGTGCTTGCTGACAACAGATTTCTGCAATAAAAGACCTGTGTACAGCATTCAACCCAGTTTGCTCCATTATGCATATATACACACCAAATCTGTATACAGATACAACATTTTGCCAACTTTTATATGCCTTTTTCAGCTTAGTGCTTAGTCACTTTCAAAGTTTCTCCAGCCTTTCCACATAGCTCTCAGAATCAGCCTCACAGATCGCTCCTGGTGTTTGCCACCATAAGTGCTCACATGTATAACATAAGACAGACAGAAAAATCAAAACTTACTAGATAAAAACATAAAACATTCTGAAGAGGCTTGACGGGTTAGATGCTAAGAGGCTGTTTCCCCGAGCGGGGAAATCAAGAACCGGAGGCACAGTTTAAAATAATTTAAGGAAGAGATGAGGAGAAATTTCTTCTCTCAGAGAGCCATTAGTCTTTGGAATTCTAACCCCCAGTGAGCAATAGAGACTGGGGTCATTGAATATATTCAAAGCCAAGTTAGACAGATTTTCGATCAACAAAGGAGCTAAGGGTAAATCCGCACGGGGGTGGGGGTGGCTCCAGGAAAATGGAGTTAAGGCCACAAATCAGATCAGCCATGATCTTATTGAATGGCAGAGCAAGGTGGATGGGCCAAATGGCTTATACCTACTCCTATTTTATGTTCTTATTTTTAGCCTGCCAATGTTATAAAACACTTGCGTATTATAATGTATTACGTATCGGCCATTTCCAAACGATTAAGTTTTTCCAGCCTCCTCAAGGTTGAGAATCAGCCTTGTTAAGTAAGATCTTTCCCTGGTGCTCCCCACCGTGCCATAGGTGTTCAATTTGACTGAAAAAAAAATCAAAACTTACGGCACCAATAAACTAATCTTAGCCTGAAAACCTTTTAACTATTTTTTTTTAAAAAAAATACATAGGTAGGTGTGTTCTATCAGGCTTCTCCAAAACACAAATCGGTGAACAAAATATGAGAGAGAGAGAGAGAGAGAGTCAACAGGTCAAAATCTAAAAAAATTATAGTAAAAATATAAATTAAAATTATAGTCAACGCGTCAAAATAGAGAATTCCACACGCAATTCCGAGAGTTTAAATTTTTTTTTTTGCAAACCCCCCCCCCACCTTCAAAAAAAATTGCTGTCAGCACCTTATGCAACCTCCTCCACCCTCCCCAAAATTCAGTGTCCTATGGACGACATGCAGAAGAGCCACTTCCTACTGGGACTCGGGCCTAGCGCCTGTCGAAGCTCAGCCCTCGCCTCTGGGTGAGTGAGTGAGTGCCGGGCAAAGACACCCTCCGCTCGCCTTCGCCTTCCCCACCCCGCGGGCTCCCCGAGCCGCCCCCTTTTACTCACCAGATCTGGAAGCGCAGCACCGGCCCGGTAACATACTGCATCTTCAGCCGCTTGTCGGCCAGCCCTTGGCCCAGGTTGCCGAGGCAGGTGAAGGCGACCAGCAGGAAAGAGAGTGCGACAGGACCGGACGCCATTCTCGCTGCGGATCCAATGCCGTCACCGCGGAGACCGAGCCGGGTGTGTGGGGGGAGGGGAGGAGGAGGAGGAGGAGGGGGAGGGGGCGGGGCGAGGCGGGAGGGGGAGGGCGCACCGCTTGCCTGGCTGAGCGGCACGTGACCGTCCTACCACGTGACCCAAGCTAGACGCGGCAACTTACTTTGACCCCGCCCCCCCCTCTCAAGTCTCTCTGTTCAACAACTTCACTTGTTGTGGGTGTGTTTTGTATGGACATAGGATAAATACTTGTAAAAAGAAACACACATTGCAGAGCTAGGAATAGAGGCACCAACTAACTGGAGGACTCTTTTAAAGAACCAGTATAGACCCCAGTGGGCAGAGTGAAGTACAAGAGCAGGTCAGAGGCTAGGAATCCTGCAGCGAGCAACTCACCTCCTGACTCCCCGAAGCCTGTCCACCATCTACAAGGCACAAGTCAGGAGTGTGATGGAATACTCCCCACTTGCCCGGATAAGTGTAGCTCCATGAAACTCGACACCATCCATTACAAAGCAGCCCGCTTGATCGGCACCACATCCACAAACATTCGCTCCCTCCACCACCGACGCACAGTGGCAGCGGTGTGAACCATCTACGAGGTGCACTGCAGGAATTCACCAAAACTCCTTAGACAGCACCTTCCAAACCCTTGGCTGCTACCATCTAGAGTGACAAGGGCAGCAGACACATGGGAACACCACCACCTGGAAGTTCCCCTCCAAGCCATTCACCATCCTGACTTGGATTTCGCCGTTCCTTCAATGTCACTGGGACAAAATCCTGCAACTCCCTTTCTAACAGCACTGTAGTCGTATCTACACCACATGGACTGCAGCGGTTCAAGAAGGCAGCTCGCCACCACCTTCTCAAGGTCAATTAGGGATGAGCAATAAATGCTGGCCCAGCCAGCGACGCCCACATCCTACGAATGAACAAAAAAAAGAAACAAGTTTCAAGTCGAGTTTGATTCTTCTCTCTACACAGATGCTGCCAGACCTGAAAGAGTCATAATCAACAACAAAAACAAAAATAGCTGGAAAAACTCAGCAGATCTGACAGCATCTACAGGGAGGAACACAGTTAACGTTTCGAGTCCGTATGACTCTTCATCAGAACTAAAGAAATACAGAAATGTGGTGAAATATAAGCTGGTAGAGGGGAGTGGGACAGGTAGAGCTGGATAGAGGGCCAGCGATAGGTGGAGGCAAAGAAGAGATTGCCAAAGATGTCGTAGACAAAAGGACAAAGTGGTGTTGACAGTGGTGATATTATCTAAGGAATGTGCTAATGGTGACAATAAGGGTAGAAGGCAGGACAAACAAGTGACAGATGGCCCTAGTGGGGGGAAGGGATCGAAATGGGCTAAAAGGTGGAGATAAAACAATAGATTTAAAAATAAGTGGGAAAAGAAAAATATATTTTAAAAATATAAATTATTGGAAAAAGGGGGATCGGAAAGGGAGTGGGGATGGAGGAGAGAGTTCACGATCTGAAGTTGTTGAACTCAATGTTAAGTCCAGAAGACTGTAAAGTGCCTAGTCGGAAGATGAGGTGCTGTTCCTCCAGTTTGTGTTGAGCTTCACTGGAACATTGCAGCAGGCCAAGGATGGACATGTGGGCTTGAAAGCAGGGTGGTGTATTGAAATGGCAAGCAACAGGGAGGTCTGGGTCATGCTTGCGGACAGACTGAAGGTGTCCCGCAAAGCAGTCACCCAGTCTGCGTTTGGTCTCTCCAATGTAGAGGAGACTGCATTGGGAGCAGCGAATGCAGTAGGCTAAATTGAGGGAAGTGCAAGTGAAGAGCTGCTTCACTTGAAAGGAGTGTTTGGGGCCCTTGGACGATAAGGAGGGGGGGAAGTAAAGGGGCAGGTGTAACACCTTATGCGGCTGCATGGGAAGGTGCCGTGGGAGGGGGTTAAGGTGTAGGGGGTGATGGAGGAGTGGATCAGGGTGTCCCGGAGGGAACAATCCCTGCGGAATGCCGCCGAGGGTGAGGTGGGGGGGGGGGGGGGGTGAAGGGAAGATGGGAAGATGTGTTTGGTGGTGGCATCATGCTGGAGTTGGCGGAAATGGCGGAGGATGATCCTTTGAATGCGGAGGCTGGTGGGGTGATAAGTGAGGACAAGGGGGACCCTATCATGGTTCTGGGAGGGAGAGGAAGGAGTGAGGGCAGATGCGCGGGAGATAGGCCGGACACAGTTGAGGACCCTGTCAACCACCATGGGTGGAAAATTCATATTCAACCTTGGCTCGAAATGTTAACTCTGTTTCTGTCTCCACAGATGCTACCAGACCTGCTGAGTATTTCCAGGACTTCCTGTTTTTATTCTTTCTGCGTTGTATTGTTTCATGATTATATGTGCATAAACACACGCACATATATATGTACACAGACACATCCCAGTACATATAAGAAGAAAAACATGAAAGTCTTATAAACCTGTTAGATTCAAATCCAGAGCTTCCACTGGAATTGCAACTTCACTCATTACTTATTTTACTGATATATTTTAATCAAACAGAATTTATTAAGTGTTTTGGAAACTCATGAGATCTGGGAGCCTAAAGCAGTCCTTGACTTTACAGCAAGTTTGGTGTTTTTTCTATATTTGTGTTCGGTCATTTTACTACAAATAACACATGGAGATCTTCTCCAAGATTATTCTCCTTAGAGATGGTTGAGAGGAGATTTGATAGAAGTTCAAAATTGTGAGAGATCTAGACAGAGTACAGAGAGAAATGGTTCTCTTTGGCAGCGGAGTCAAGAACTAGAGGGGACAGGTTTAAGGTGAATGGCAAAAGAACCAAAGGCGGCATGAAACATTTTTTACATAGCCGGTGTTTGGGATTTGGAGTGGTTGAATGTGGTGGAGGCAGATTCAACTGTGGCTTTCAAAAGGGGTTTGTCTAAGCACCTGAACATATATAAAAGTGCAGGATTACAGGGAAAGGGCAGGGGAGAGGGACTCACTCAATGCTCATACAAAGAATCAGCGTGGATTCAACAGGCTGGATAACCTCCTTCTAAGCTGTAACCATTCGATGATTTGATTCTAGTTCAGATGTTTCCTCTTTTTCTTTACACTGCAGTGTGCTTTATGAAGGGTTCAATAAAATATATAACCTATCACACATACATTATTTGCTACTTATGAGTAAATATCTGGGTTGGACTGTAAACTAATCTCAGAGTTTAAATGATCTGAGCGCCAATGAACATTATAAATGTCTCAGGCTTTCCTTTAGTGTTTAATTATGTCACATGATACTTTGGTCAGATTACTATCTGTAAACGTTCCTTTGTATCCATGATTCCCTATGGAGCTACATAAATATCAGAGCTGCTGGTGCTAAAAAATACTTGAGAGCATTCCCTTTAAACACATTCCCACATCTACAAAAGCTATGTCTGATAGAAAATAAAGACCTGTATGTAGATACAGATACCATAAAAATAGTTGGTGGTCAAAAGGGAATGATAGACAATGCATGCTGCTTCCCACCATGCAATTAATGGATTAACCTTACAACTAGGATGTTATAAAATGCCTGAAATTAAATAATCCAATTAAATGCATCAACCTTGGGATGTATTAAGGCACAACAAAAATACTAAATTTTGATTAGATGACTCAACGGGAATGACACCAGAGTGACATTGATATCATAAATCATTCGGCACATTGTGTCTGTGCAGTTCTCTGCAAGAGTAACTCAGCTCATCCCGCTTCCCGCCCTTTCCCCATAGTCCGGCAAGCTTTCTCTGTTCCGGTGCTTATCCAATGTCCTTTTGAAAGCCACATTTGGATCTGCCTTGACCACACTCTCAGGCACTGCATTCCAGATCTTAACCACTTGCTGCATTAAAAAATCTTTCCTCCTGCCACCTCCGGCTCTTTTACTAATCACCATAAATCGGTGTTTCCTGTTTCTCGACCCTTACACCAATGGGGATAGCTTCTCCAAATTTACTCTGTTCAGACCTCTCATGACTTTGAATGCCTCTATCAGCTCTTCTCTCAAGCTTCTCTTCTCCAAGGAAAACAGCACCAACTTCTCCAATTTATCCACATACAGAATGGTTCTGATGACAGGTCTTCGACTTGAAATGTCAACTCTGCTTCTCTCCACAGATGCTGCCTGACCTGCTGAGTTTTTCCAGGATTTTTTTGTTTTTATTGAAGGTGATTTAAGGATTGGCCACCAATGGTGAGGTGAAGAGGAAGGATGCACAGAAGACTAGAGTCAGAGGACCGGGGAGGGACGGTAAGACTACAAGAGGTTGCAGAAATAGTGAACTGAAGCCATGAAATGATTTGATGAGGGACCATCTATATTCCAGGGAATGCAAATCTAGTCTATGTAATTCTTCTTTGTCATCCAACACTTGGAGACCTGATATTATTCAGGTGAATCTGCACTGCATTCATTTCATGGCCATTATATCATTCCTGAGGGGCTGTGCTCAGAACTGTACACGATACTCCAGATGTAGTCTAACCAGGGATTTGCATAGCTGTAGAAAATGTAATGCCTTTTATATTCTATCCCTCCAATTATAATGGCTAATATTCCATTTGCCTTTTTGATTATCAAATCGTGGCTGAGTAATGATCAACCTGTAACCATTCCAAAATGTGAAAAACCCTTTTACGAGGGCCAAGCAAATGTATGGTAAAGGTATAGGGCATGGTACCATTGTGGTAATGTTAATGGACTAGTAATCCAGTAGGTTTAGACTAATAATCCAAAGATTTGAGCTCAACCCCACCACAACAGTTGTGGAATTTAAATTCAGTTAATTAAGTCAATCTGGAATGAGTGCACCTGGAGTGTGACCTAATATCTGGAGTGGTAACAGTAGGAACTCATTGTTTGACTGTAGATGGAGTTAACTTGCTCCTCGGAAATGATTTGGCTGGGGCGAAAGTAGTAGCTTCTCCAGTAGTTATGGAAAGACCAAGTGAAGTCAAGGAGACAGAGCAGTTGCAGGAAAACGTTTCAGGAATTTTTCCTTGTGTAGTAACCCGAGCAATGGCTAAACAAGTTGCATCATCAGAGGTAAAATTGGCACCACAAACAGGTACTTGGCTTTCTTTGTGGATTTGGACAATCCAAAGGAAACGTTCAGTAAGTTGTCTCTGATTGTGGCTCAGCAAGCCAATTCAGAGTTAAGTAAAGTGGCATAATCAGCTCAAACTGAAGCTGAAGCAGAAGGGGTTCTGGAATGCTATTATATTAAAAGTGGGATTCTGATGAGGAAGTGGAGACCTCCTCACAGACCTGCGGATGAAGAATGCACAGTTGTTCGTCAGGTAGTGGTACCGCCCAAATATCATCAGGAAATATTAAGGGTAACTCATGAGATTCCTATGGCCGGACATTTAGGGATCTGAAAGACCATGCATGTGCAACATTTTTACTGGCCAGATCTTTACAGGGACGTGGTGCAGTTTTGTAAAACATGCCATATGTGCCAGATGTGAGAAAATCACAACTTACAATCAAACCAGCACCTTTAATCCCCATATCAACTTTAGGAGAACCGCTTACTAGGGTGTTAGTAGATGGTGTGGGACCGTTACCGAGCACGAAAGTGGGACACCAATATATCCTTAATATTATCGAAATGGCAACTCGATTCCCAGAGGCTATCCCTTTGAGAACAATTACAGCAAAGGTCATAGTAGAGAAGTTAACCTAACTTTTTTACTAGATATGGATTATTGATGGAGATCCAGTCAGATCAAGGTTCCAATTTTATGTCTAAAATTTTTCAAAACGCAATGAGTAGTTTGGGTATAAATGCTTAGAGGTAGAAGATCTAGAGAGGTTACTTACAAAATTCAAAATAATCTGCAGGGATGAACCAGGATGTACAACTTTAGCCACGCATGATGTGGATGTAGGGAGCTTCTCCTATAAAACAACACCCTCATTGTTTAAGCCCGAGAAACAGGCTCAGGTAGAAGAAAAATCCAACATGTTGAAAAATCACTTAACTGAACTGGTATTGGCTGCCCCTAACATCACTAAACCCTTCAAGGTGGTAATTGATGCCAATGACTTGGGGGTGGGTGCAGTCTTATTACAAGAAGATGAATCACACGTAGAAAAGCCAGTGTGATACTTTTCTAATACATTAAATCAGCATCAAAAAGATATTCTACCATAGAAAAGGAAACCCTGTGATTATTACTGGCTCTAAAACGTTTTGAGATATATGTCTGTCATGGCTGCAAAGAAACCCTTATATATGCTGACCATAATTCCTTCACCTTTATAGAAAAGTTTAAGACTCAAAATGCCAGACTGTTTTAATAGAGTTTGCTGTGACAGCCTTATAACTTGAAGGTTGTCCATATTGCTGGAAAAGATAACGTAATTGCTGATGTGTTATCCAGGGTGTAATTTTTGTTACTTTAATATAGAAATCAAAAGATCAGAACTTATACAGAGATTCCGTATAAGGAGTGGGAATGGGTGAATGCATGTTTAAAATTTTTACATATATATTGTATATGTAAAACATATTGTATATGTTTTGTAATGAAACACATTTGAAAATGGCGTTTCATTTATTGCGGGTGGGGGCATGTGAGGAACCCGTTTTTTGGAAAATTTGAAGGACATTGAATTTTGGACATTCTTTCTCCTAAGTTATTTTTAAAACTTTGCAATGTTATTTTGGGGCCGTGAGTATGCTATTATTAAGAAAAAAGACATGGGTTGTTAGATATCTGGCAGGGAACACATGGAGAGAGAAGAGATACTTTGTACATCTAAGTTACTAAAGAAATGCTGTTGCCAGGCTGAAGACACTTGCTGCTTGGTTTAAAAACACCTGGCCAAAGAGAAGTATTCTTTGAACATCTTAGTCTAAAAGACTGTCAGTCAGAGTGAGTGTGTGAATGCCGTAGAAGCAAGTTGCCAGAAAAAGACTCTCTTTTTCCCTCTCTCTGCCCCACCTTTGTGTTAAACTTTCCTCAGAAACGTCTCATCAGAATAACACATCTGTTTTTTTGAGAGTTTGCAAAGTTGTGATAAGTAAGAGTCATCAAGGACAGCTTCACCAAAAAATCTATCTGAAGGAACTTCCAGACCTATTGTGACCAGGATTGTGTTAGATCAACAGCGTTGAGATCTCTTCAAATTTTATCCTTTTAAAAGAAACTTCCCTGTACTCCAGGCTCTGCATGGGACTGTTTGTTTTGTCCTGTTTGTGTGTGTGTGAATATCTGTTTTTAAACAGGGGAAAATTGTTACACTTCGAAACTACAACTTGCATGTTAACCAGTCTATTAAACTTGTCTTAGAAATGTAGCTTGTTTTATAATAAAACTGTTTTTGTGTTTACTGAAAGAAGCCTGGTTAGAGCCTTTTTTATGCTGGGAACAACAGTATTGAAGGGTAACAATTGGCCAGTTTTGTGGGTGAACTAAACATTTAAATTATTGTTGCAGTCTGTGGAGAAGTGGGGCTAGAATTAACTGTGCACTCCTCCTATCATGGTCTGTAACAACCACCTCAGTCCATGTGATGTAGGCACACCTACAGTGCTGTTAGGAATGGAGTTCCAAGTCTCTGACCCAGCGATAGTGAAGAACAGTGTTATATTTCCAAGTCAGGGTGCTGTGCGGCTTGGAGAGGAACTTGCAGGCTCACCACCACCTTCTCAAGGGCAGTTAGTGATGGGCAATAAATGATACCCTTGTTAGTGAAGCCCATGTCTTGTGAATTAATAAATAAATAAATAAAAACTTCTCTGGTCTGGTAGCACTTGTTTCTTTGAAGGATTCTGGTAATTTTGCAACCTGCAACCAATCATGGAATGAGTTCATCATTGGTTTTCAGAAGACCAGCTGATGGAAGTCGACCAACATCATGGGAATAAAACTCCACTTCAAACTTGCAAACCTGTCAGCAACAATCAAAGACTTGCCTGACCTGTCTCATTGATGGGAACAGCTTCTTCACATTTGTTGCACAATTAAAAATGGCACTGTTACACTTTCCTTCAAATATTTTGAATATGCAAATACATCTCTCGAGTTTGGAGTGGTTCGACTTTGTGATTTTCAAAGCTCTAGTAGCCTTTTCTCTTGGTTGCACCAAATCCATAGTTTATGGATCAGGACTTTATTTTTTGTTTAGTAAAGCAAAATTGAAGTAAAACTGAGTGTAATAAAGCACAGAGCATAAATTTGTGACAAGCAGTTTTGAACCTTTATTCATAGAATGAGAACAGCATAGGTGTGCTCATTCTGTTAATGTCTAAAGGATGAATTGTTCGGGACATGAGATGGA
Source organism: Cetorhinus maximus (assembly GCF_964194155.1). Lineage (NCBI taxonomy): Eukaryota > Metazoa > Chordata > Chondrichthyes > Lamniformes > Cetorhinidae > Cetorhinus > Cetorhinus maximus. The sequence continues at coordinate 83,812,967 of NC_135897.1, read as the reverse complement.
TGTATTCACTAAGATATTACACTGAATTTTGATTCAATTTTTATAAACCAAAAACTCTCTCTTCCTGGTATATACAGGACTTTTGTTTGGAAGTGATGTGTTGAAATTCTGCTGGTAGTATTTGGATTGCTAAAACTGAGATTCTCAATTCCAGAATGCCCTAAACTTTTATCACATCAATTTTAACTCTGGGGAATAACCTCTAACCATGGTCCCTTCATATATTTCCCCCTGCTTCTCTCCTAACATTGCTGACCTCAACGTGGCCAGTGGCCAACTTCCATCCAGTAGCTCAGCTAAGTGGCTTCACTTCACATGTCAGCACTTCTCAAGTCTGCCTAGAGTGTAGGTCAGGAGGTTACTGGACTATGAGGGCACAGAAAAATCCAACCCCGTTCTCATTCAACATGCATTTCACAGGAGAAGTCCTTCAGCAGGAATCATCTTTCCCCCAGACTTATTTTTATTAATGAATCATTAGTTGAGTGATTTTATTTTTCCAAAATACTGCATTAGTCAATGAGCATTCTGCGACTCTGCATTTTCCAATCTAAAAATCTGCAGAAACCATGCAATAGTGGGATGTAGATTGCAACCCTCAACATTCTGAATCACCAAACTAAGCTACAATGCTGTAAAGACTTGCATAGAACTTACAACACAAAAACAGGCTATTCAGCTGGGCAGGTCTATGCTCAGAGTTTATGCTCCACATGCCTTACTTCATCTCACTGCACCAACATATCTTTCAATTCCTTTCCATCTCATTTCTTTATTTAGCTTTCCCTCGACAGCGGCAGAATGAAAGAAAGATACTTATTGAAGTGATGGGAAAGTTACTGGGTGAGACACCCAGTTCAGGCAGGGATCCGCTCATGCAGCTGGTTTGACTATGATAGTGACAAGAGCCTGGAATCGGGCGTCATTCATGGCTAGGAATTGTGCATGGTTCAGGAAAGCCAATGAGGAAGGTAAATTACACAAAGAGGCTTGGTTCCACTGATGAAACAGTGGATAAAGGGACCGTCCACTCTAAGGCTGAATCACTATCCCTCCCTTAAGCAGCAAAGAGGTGAATAACCAGTGATTCTGTTTTATGTATTGGTAGTAACTGGGGGGGAAAAAAATGAACATGCACTTGAGTAGCATCACTAAGAAGGATAAAAGCAAAAAACTGCGGATGCTGGAAATCTGAAACAAAAACAAAAATACCTGGAGAAAGTCAGCAGGTCTGACAGCATCTGCGGAGAGGAATACAGTTAACGTTTCAAGTCCATATGACTCCTCAAGGAAAAAAAGAAAAGAGGTGAAATATAAGCTGGTTAAATGGGGGAGTGGGACAGGTAGAGCTGGATAGAGAGCCAGTGATAGGTGGAGATTGCCATAAGATGTCATAGACAAAAGGACAAAGGGATGTTGACGGTGGTGATATTAGCTAAGAAATGTGCTAATGGTGACATTAAGGGTAGAAAGCAGGACGAGCAAGGGACAGATAGCCCTAGTAGGGGTGGGGTGGGGGGAAGGGATCGAAATAGGCTAAAAGGTAGAGATAAAACATGGATGGAAATACATTTAAAAATAATGGAAATATGTGGGAAAAGAAAAATATATATAAATTATTGGAAAAAGCGGGTGGGGATAGAGGAGAGAGTTCATAAGTGTCACTAAGAAGGAATGTTAGCCAGTACAGCAGGAGGACTTCTTTGTATTGGCATGGGATCCTCAATATCTGCTTTAACCACCACGATAGATAGGGACATCCAATAGCCCAACATACCCACAGTACTGCACAAGTGTTAACCTCAAGCAGAGTTTGAATGCTAAACCTTACTGCTTTAAGCAAGACTGCTACCATTCAAATGAAGCTGATGCTGCATGTTAGTTATTCAATATGATTTCACTCATACACTAGACCATTGTAACTTACATAAGGTCGTGCGAATCTTGAACTATCGTATCACCTAGTGGTTTAAAAACCATTTCAAAAAATACATGGATATGTAACAACCCTCTATTTGGCTCTGTTGGTAGTACTCTTGTCTGTCAGAAGGTTGCAAGTTCAATCTTCACTCCAGGACTTGAACACAATTAGGGGAGCGTTTCCTGTGTCTGTGCCCAGGATCATTTGAACTCAGCAATAATCAGAAAAATGGGCATGTCTGTAAAAGAATGCAACCGATTTTCCTCTTTTAACATGAAATTGTAGCCTGCATGTGTTATACAAGAACTTGTATACGCCATTCAACCCAATGAACTTGCTCCATTATACATACACATTATAGTTTGTACTTTGTGGCCTGAGGCTGGGTTCCAATTTCACCTGTCCCGTTGAATGTGTCCTGAGGCACCATCCTTGTCTCCCTTTGTCCCTCATCCACATGCTGCATCTTAGCGACATAATTTGTAAATATGGAGCCAGTTTCACATCTACATTGACAATATCCTTTAATCTTAATCAATCCCTTCTATACCCTTGCTGTGGTCTTGATAGCCTTCCTAAACTAGGGTGCCCTAAAAACTGGATACAGCAGTCTAGCTGTTCCATTTGTATAGCTTTAGCATTACCCTTTTGCTTTATATTCTTTCCTATACTTATAAAACATAGGATCCATTTATTCAAAAAAAAACTTTCCTCTCCCTTTTAAAGATTTGCATATACCAGCTCCCAAGCCTCTCTGTTCCTCCTAAAACTTTATCGACTGGAATGCTTGCACTCAAGCAGGGAAGAGACCTTATCCTGAGTGACACAGCCAGAGTGAGTGTGGGTATTGGCAATTTGGTGCACAGTGGGACTTGAACTGGTCTTTCTCTTTAATTTTTGTAAGTTCAGTAGTCTAGTTAAAAGGTTGGTAAGGTAGCTGACTCAGCTGACTGTGTGACAGTTAACTGTCAATCACCTGAAGCCTGATTAGGGCCTGAATAGGTGTTAATTACTATTTGAAGCTTAACCAGTGTGAGTCACCTCAGCTCTATTTAAGAAAGGGACTATTTAGAAGCACACGAACAGGGGAGAGAGTTCATAGTGAGTGAGACACACCCAGAGTGAGTGTGGGTATAGGCAATTTGCTATCCAACTTCTTAAATCTTCAGAGAGTGGTCTTGCCCTGCTGCAGCAGTAGAGGCTACAAGGGAATGGAATGACTGGTAAGTATTGGGTAAGGTCGGATAAGTATTTACTACTTTTATCGCTTATAGTTTCAGGTCTTTTTGTGGTTTATAGTTTGTATATTCTGTAGTAACGAGGATCAGGAAAGAAGGGCCCTAGCGTAATTGATTTAAAAGGTTTAATTTAAAGGGATAAGTCATGGCAGGAGAGCTCAAAGCCGTGGCATGCTCCTTGTCCTCCATGTGGGAAGCCGGAAACATTTCCAGTGCCCGGGACCAGCATGTGTGCAGGAAGTGTGTCCAGCTGCAGCTCCTGGAAGCTCGGGTTTCAGAGCTGGAACGGCAACTGGGGACACTGTGGAGCATCCGGGAGTCTGAGAGCATCGTGGATAGCACATTTAGAGAGGTGGTCAACACTGCAGCTGAAGGGACTTGAGGAAGGGAATGGGTGACCACCAGGCAGTCCAAGAGAAACAGGCAGGTAGTTCAGAAGTCCCCTGGGGTCCTGTTCGCAAATCGGTATTCCATTTTGGAGGCTGATGAGGGTGCTGGTTCCTCCAGGTAGTGCAGACAGAGCCAAGCTTCTGGCACCATAAGCAGCCTGTCTGTACAGGAGGGGAGGAAGAGCAATAGTAATAGGGGGTTCTATAGTCAGGGGAACAGATAGGCACTGCTGTGGCCATCAATGTGACTCCAGGATGGTGTGTTGCCTCCCTGGTGCCAGGGTCCGGGATGTCACTGAACGGCTGCAGGGCATTCTGAAGGGGGAGGGTGATAAGGCAGAGGTCATGGTACATGTTGGTACCAATGACATAGGTAGAAAGAGGGATGAGGTCTTGCATCAAGAATTCAGGGAGTTAGGCAGCAGACTAAAAAGCAAGACCTCTCGGGTTGTAACCTCTGGATTACTCCTAGTGCCACATGCTAGCGAGCTAGAAATAGGAGAATAGCACAGTTGAATACGTAGCTTAAGAGTTGGTGCAGGAGGGAGGGTTTTAGATTCCTGGATCATTGGGACCGTTTCTGGGGAAGATGAGACCTGAAGTAGCGGGACAGTCTACATCTGAACCAAAGCGGGACTAAAATCCTTGCGGGCGGGTTTGCTAGTGCTGTTGGGAGGAGTTTAAACTAATTCAGCAGGGGGAGGGGACACAGAATGTTAGCAGAATAGGAACACATGATAACACAGTAAAACAATCAAGTCAGAGGGAGTACAGCTGCATTAAGTTTCAAGGGATTAAGACAAGGCTGGATGGGCTCTACTTTAATGCCAGGAGTATTACAGGCAAAATGGATGAGTTAAGGGTGAAGATTGACACGAGGAATTGTGATCTAGTAGCCATCACTGAGATGTGGTTGAGGGAGGGGCAGGGTTGGCAGCTCAACATTCCAGGATATAGAATCTTCAGGCGAGACAGGGGAGGGGATAAAAGAGGAGGAGGTATTGCATTATTAGTTAAGGAGTCAGTTACCGCAGTAAGGAGAGATGATATCTTGGATGGGGCATCGAATGAAGCTTTGTGGGCAGAGCTTAGGAATAAAAAAGGGGCAGCTACATTGTTAGGTGTTTATTATAGACCTCCAGATAGTCAGTGGGAAATTGAGGAGCAAATATGTGCACAATTTGCGGAGGTGTGTAAAAACAATAACAATAGGGTAATTATATTAGGTGATTTCAACTTTCCCAACATTAATTGGGATAGACATAGTGTTAAGGGCTTGGATGGAGTGGATTTCTTGAAATGTGTACAGGAGAACTTTTTAGGTCAATAGGTAGAGGGTCCAACAAGGGATGGCGCATTGCTGGACCTAATTCTGGGGTATGAAGCCGGACAGGTGGCTGAGGTGGTGGTGGGCGAGCATTTTAGTGATAGCGACCACAACATGCTACAATTTAAAAACAAAAAACTTCTCCGCCGATGCTGCCAGACCTGCTGAGTTTTTCCATGGTACAATTTAAGTTTGTTATGGACAAAGAAATAGACAAGTTGCATAAAAATGTTTTGAATTGGGGGAGAGTGGGTTTTAGTAAAATAAGGCAGGATCTGGCCAAGGTAAACTGGGAACAGCTACTTGTGGGGAAATCTACAGAGGAGCAGTGGGGGATGTTCAAAAAAGAAATGGGGAGGGTACAGGCTCAACATGTTCCCTCTAAGTTGATAGGAAGGAGTAACAAGCCCAGAGAACCATGGATGACCAGGGATATTCAGGATATGATGAGCAGGAAAAGAGGCTTTTAGCAGGTACAAGGGGAGCAAATCAGTGGAGGCAGTAGTGGAGTACAGACAGTGCAGGGTGGAGCTTAAGAAAGCAATGAGGAGAGCAAAGAGGGGATATGAGAAAGCTCTGGCTGGTAAAAGTAGGGAAAATCCCAAGATATTCCATAAGTATATCAATGGGAAGAGGATAACCAGGGAAAGAGTAGGCCTCATTAGGGACCGAGGGGCAATCTATGGGTGGAGTCAGAGGATATCAGTAGAGTGTTGAACGAATACTTCACATCCGTCTTCACCCTAGAGAATGAGGATGAAGGTATGGAACTCTGAGAGAGACTGCGAGGTTCTTGAACAAATTGATATAGGGAGTGACAAGGTATTGGAGGTGTTGGCAGGCTTAAAAGTGGACAAATCTCCAGGTCCGGATGACTTGTGTCCCAAACTGCTGAGGGAGGCAAGGGAGGAGATCGCAGGGGCTCTGACCCAAATTTTTAATTCCTCTCTGGCCACGGGAGAGGTGCCAGAGGACTGGAGAACAGCTAATGTGGTTCCGCTATTTAAGAAGGGTTGTAGAGATAAGCCAGGGAACTACAGGCCAGTGAGTCTCACATCAGTGGTAGGGAAACTATTGGAGAAAATTCTGAAGGAGAGAATCTATCTTTACTTGGAGAGGCAAGGTTTGATCAGGGATAGACAGCATAGCTTTGTCAGAAGGAGGTCATGCCTAACAAATTTGATTAAACTTTTTGAGGTGACGACCAGTGTGTAGATGAGGGTAGTGAAGTTGATTTCAGCAAAGCCTTTGACAAGGTTCCACATGGGAGACTTATAAAGAAGGCAAATGCACATGGGATACAGGGTAATTTGATTAGGTGGATTCAAAATTGGCTTAATTGTAGGAGACAGAGGGTGATGACAGAAGGATGCTTTAGTGACTGGAAGCCAATGTCCAGTGGCGTACCACGGGGATCTATGGTCCCCTATTATTTGTCATTTATATAAACGACATAGATGACCATGTGGGGGGTAGAATTAGTAAGTTTGCGGATGACACAAAGATTGGCCGGGTGGTTAACAGTGAGGTTTGGGTCTTGGGCTACTGGAAGATATAGACGGGATGGTCAAATGGACAGATAAGTGGCAGAAGGAATTTAACCCTGAAAAATGTGAGGTGATACACTTTGGAAGGAGTAATTTGACTAGGAAGTATTCAATGAACAGCATGACACAAGGAAGGTCTGAGGAACAAAGGGACCTTGGCATGTGTGTCCTTGGATCTCAAGGTGGAGGGGCATGTTGGTGGGGTGGTGAAAAAGGCATATGGGACACTTGCTTTTATCAATCGAGGCATAGCTTACAAAAGTAGGGATGTCATGTTGGAGTTGTATAGAACCTCTCACGTGTCGGTGAAGATTCGATGGGCCGAATGGCCTCTTCTGCACTGAGATTCTGTGAATTTCCTCTTGTTAACTTTCCTAAAATGTATCACTCTCTCCATTTCTCAGATTTAAATTTCACGTCCCTCTGGGTAGAAAAGCTCCTGCTAACAACTAGTGTTTTCTATCCTTTAACTGATGTCCTACCCATGCTGTCATATTGAATTTATTTCTCCACTTTAGTTATGAGTCTCCTATCTGGCACCTCATCAAAAACCTTTTGAAAATTCATTTATGCAGTTTCGGTCATTTCCTTGAAGGAATATTACATTTGTCAGATGGACCTAGCCCGGGTAACCACAGGTTAAGTCATTTCAACATCTCTGATAGGAACATTTTGGAATTATTAATTACAGATTCAATCACTAAATATCTAAATGATCAGAAAATAATTAGAAGCAGCCAATACAGCTTTCATTAATTTTCAAATAAAATTATACTTGACAAGCTTGATAGAGTTCATTGAGGTGGTGACAGATATGACAGATGGGAAAAAATACAGTGCATTTGGTGTACGTGGACTTTCAGAAAGGCTTTGACAAAGTACCATGAAAGAGACTATGGGAGAAAATCAATGGGGTATAGAATAATGGGAAGGGGGAGAACTGGTTTATAGAGAGGTAAAACAAAGAGTAGAAGGGTGGGTGGAGGTGGATAACAGTATTTCACTGTATTTTGTTCTGGGACTGTTTCCATTCTCACAAACATATTAATTAGCAGGAGTAGGCCAATTGGCCCCTTAAGCCTGCTTTGCTATTCAATAAGATCATGGCTGATCCAATTGTGGCCTCAACTCCATATTCACGCTTACCCCCAATACCTTTGGCTCCCTTGTTAGTTAAGAATCTACCTCTGGCTTAAAAATATTTAATGTTCACTGTCTATATCAACAAATTTGGTATGCAGGGATTGAGAGGGGTTTGGCAAAACCTTTGGAAGAAACTAAAATAGAGGCACACTAAATAATTCTGAGGGCCAAACAAAAATGCAAGATGAAATTGACAAGGTAGTGGAATGGAAAAATAAAGTGGCAGATGCCAGTAAATGTAAGGTGGTATATTCTTGTTTTAAAAAAATCTATAAATCAAATACTTAAAAAAAAACTTTGAAATAACAAAAATTGTACATAATATTTGTAAATAATTTTTCACTGAGTTGAGATCTGAACTTTCTTAACTTGTGCCAAGGAATCAATCTTGGCTCAGTGGTAGCACTCCTGCCTCAGAGTCAGAAGGTTGAGGGTTCAATAACTACCACAGAGACCTCGGCACATCTAGACTGACACTATAATGCAGTACTGAGGGAGTGCCACTTTTCCTAATCCTCGGTGCCAATTGTCCTCTCTGGTGGCTATAAAAGAGCCCATGGCACTATTCGAAGAAGAGTTGGAGCGTTCTTCATGATGTCTTGACCAACACTCAAATCTCAACCAAAACAGATTATCTGGTCATTATTTCAATACTGTTTGTGGGACCTTGCTGTGTACAAATTGATTGCCTCATTCCCTGACATGACATAATGACTACACTTTATTGGCTGTATAATCACTGCAATGTGCTGAGTTTGCAAAAAGCATTATATAAATACAAGTTCCTTTTATATTGAATAGCTAAATGGTAATCTTTGACTACAGGACCAAAGAAGTACATTTTACTGGCAGGACACAGTTTCTTTTATTCTCTTATACTAATTTATTTTAACACTGTCCAAATCTTTTACATTGCATAGAATTTAGATTTTTATCACACAAATTTCACAATGAAAATAATTTTCCAATGCACATGAAACCAGCGCCTTTTGGGTATATTTACAGACCCAGTTCCAGGTCTTCTAGCTCCTTCAAAAGAGCATCTTCTTTCTGCATTTTCTCCATCTGTAAATAGAGAGAGTTGAAGTTAAAAAGAAATCACAGTTTATAATAGTGATACAGTTATAACTAGGTAGCCAGAAAAGCTCCTATCAAGAAAAGTCAGATTTGGCTTCCCCGGAAGCTCAGTTGGTAAATTACCTGGCATGGAATTGAAACTAAACACCAGAAAGGTATGAGATTTGATCTTTATTCTTCCCAGAACAAGCTGGTCTCAGCCAAGCTGGCATAGCATGTTCATTTTATCTTGATATCCCAGGATCAGAGATGGAAAAAATAAACCAGAGTTTATGTTTGTGGTTACTAACCAGTGACGCCTGTTGGAAAGTGTTTCTTTGTGGATGCTAGGCGAAAACAAGATTGCATTCAGAACCAATGTCGCCTCCAAATTAAAGCTTGACTGGTTTAAGGTCACACATAAAATGCCTGGCATCCATGGGGTTGTACCACAATTAAAAAAAATAAATGTCTACCAATGGAGGAAATTGGAGGGCCAATAATAGTTACATTTTAACCATATACTTGAAGAATGGAAAATTACTTTCTATTACACTGCTTGATTGAGCTGGTTCATGGAAAATTTTACTTTTGCGATTATGCAAATCAATTTCTGTGGAAACTCAAACTGCAACCTAACTGGTGCAACCTGAAGTGGATTTTGGGCACCATTTCTCAATGGCGCCCAAAATGGAAGCTCTGCCCCTAGGATCACACATGATAAGTTGTGACTTATGATCTAATTTCATCTATAAGGGAGTCCAGGCCACAATCAAATCAGCCACAAACTTATTGAATGGTGGAGCAAACTTGAGGGGCCAAATGGCCTACTCTTGCTCCTACTTATGTTCTACATGCCTGGACCTCCGCAAGTCTCTTTGAACCTCTACTGTTTCTAGTTTTTCACCATTTGGAAAATATGCGGTTCAATCCTTTTTACATGCATAGCGGATGACCGTGTACTTTTCCACACGCTAATTCATTTTCCAAGGATTTTCCCATTCACTTAATCTACAAACTTAATCCTATTTTGGGTGTCGCCACTTTTGATATTTGCAGCTTCAGTCTGTTCCTGTCCACAAGTTACATATGCATCTGTGTATGATTATGCACAGTACGTGCTGGTGTCTCACAGCAAAGTCTAGCCTCCAATCATCTTGGACCAATCATCTTGGAATGTTCTTGCCATTGGACTGCCAAGACTGCATGGCAGTCGGTGTGCAATGACCATCTCATGTTAACAAAAATCTTGCACTGGCATCTTCCAATCATCAAAATGAAGTTCGGGACCTGGAATGTCAGGACCCTCATGAACAACCTGAACAGTGACAGACCTGAGCGCCACACCGCCATCATAGCTCTGGAACTCAGGCGCCTCCACATCGACATTGCCGCCCCAAGTGAGACACAATGTGCAGGAGAAGGCCAACTGAAGGGATAAGGTGGCGGATATACCTTTTCTGGAAGGCCTTCCAGAAAAGGGACAATACTGCCATGGGCTGGGCTTCGCCATCAAAAATGAGCTTGACTGGCACCTCAGCAACTCCCACTGTGAGAAACGAGTGCTCCATGCCTGCCTGACTCACCCTAATGAGGAATTAGCATGCCACTGTCACTCAAAACCAGTGACGCTGGGCAGGACGTGTTGTTCGTATACCTGACACCTGGCTCTTGAAACAACTACTCTACTCGGAACTAGGTTATGGCAGGAGACTCCCAGGAGGTCAGCGGAAACAGTTTAGGGATGTCCTCAAAGCATCCCTAAAGAGTAAAACATACTCGTCGAGTCATAGGAGACCCTGACTTGTGGCTGACCAAAATGGAGAAGGCTTATTCGGGAAAGCACCAAACACATTGCATGTTACCAAAGAAGTCTCTCAGAGGTGAAATTGAGGCACCACAGAAACCTGCAAGGAACCAACCACCCAACCCTTCAAGCGCCACCTGCCCACATGTAGCAGAGTCTTCAGATCGCGCTTTGGACTTGTCAGGCATTTCAGAACCCATCGAACCAGAGTTGAAGCAAGTCATCCTCGATCTCGGGGGGGGTGCCTAAGAAGAGATAGAGAAAGGGTAACTCCAACCCCTGTTTTCTCTGTCAGACACTGACAAACCTGCTTTTGATTTTAGGGTTTTCTGTTCCAGTGCCTCAAACTGTTAAGACACTTTGTTGGGGTGGAGAACAGGGGCCTTTAGGAGACATCCTAATGAAGACCGAAACCAAACTGAGAATCGTTCAGTCCTTGGTTATCTGCAAGCAGTGTACAAGCCCCTAGATGTAAAACTTTAACTTCTTTTAGTACCTGATTTTTTTCTAGTTGCTTTCCAGATGCTTCTTGCTCTTTTAATTGTTCAATTGCTTTAAGTTTCTGCAACAAAAGAAGTCCTTTTGTTAAGTGGTGAACAGTCACAGGTTTTGAGATGTAACCAACAAACTTCAGAAACCCATTTCTGTGATTAAATGAAGTGCAAAACAGGCACTTCCCTCTGCGAAAAACTCTCTAATCAAAATAGAAACATGCCAACAAATGTACATCAGCTTGTGCTGCTGTTCCTCTTCCCCATTTCTTCCCAAGAACTTACTTTTTTGATGTTCTTAATTTTCTTATCAACTTCTGGGTCACCGTGGCCCTCGGAATATTGCACAGCTCTAGGTTCTTGGTCAGATGGTGCTTCCTGTGTAACCTCTGACTTGCTCTCCTGCAGGTGGGGGACAGGGAAAGAGGGTTATTAACGTCAAGAATCCCTGTTTGGGAGTTGTCCCATACACTTTCCTCCCTTGTAAATCAATGTTGTTATCTGCTTGCTTAACAACTTGCACCCACAGGGAGCAGCTGTGTGAAGAAAAGTTGTCGAAATAATGGCGATTGCGATGGTGTTTTATAGATGCTCAGCTAGCATGCAAAAATACCTGCTTTGCTGCCTTTCGAGCCTCCCGCTTCTTTTGATTTTTTAGAGCGGCTTTTGAAAGTTGCTTGTCTGTAGATTGTGGTTTCATGTTCTGAGGTGGCTCTTCTTCGTGCTAGTGGGAAAGAAAATAAGTTATGCACCAGATCAAATTTCAGTCCATCTGCCTCATGAAGCATTGTATTAGCTGCAGGTGTACATGGCGTGTTTGTTTTTGTTCTTTATTAGATCCGTCATCAACAGTTTTTGGTTCAAACGTACATATGTTCATTTTGCCATTAAAAAATTCAAAGTTGCCCAGCACAGAGCCATTCCTCAACCTCAAGTAGGCTATGCAACATTTCTTACCAAATTTATTTTAAATCCACCCAACATCTTTCCTTCCCCTCTTGATAATTCTTGCTGGGTGCAATACCAGGTAGTCCTCCAGTACCTCACTTAAGTGGATATGTGAGAGTTTGACATTGAATTTCAGAAGGTTATTTGGCCTTTGGCCATATTATTGCTAAGCCAGAACCTGTCCTCACCTGACAAAAAACCTGAGTGATTCTTCTATTTCTGGCACGAATGCATTCAGGTTTTCCCTCCCTAACAGCACGGTGGGTGTATCTACACCACATGGACTGCAGCGGTTCAAGAAGGCAGCTCACCACCACCTTCTCAAGGGCAATTAGGGATGGGCAATAAATGCTTGCCTAGCCAGCGACGCCCACATCCCATGAATGAATAAAAAGGTAAATTATCTCAGTTGAGATCAGCAAACATAGAAAACCAGGGATTTTCTTTACCTGTGTAGCAAACTGGACAATACTAGTATTAGCAGTGTCAACAAAGCTAATTCTTATTAAATTTAAATGTATATGCATTTCTTCATTTTGAAAGTCAAACATTTTGAAGGAACAGTGGTAACCATTGTTTTTCCTTGCTCATTATTACTGGAGGGAGAGATTGAGTAGAATAGGCCCCTGCTCTTTGGGCTTTTGAAGAATGAGAGGCCATCTTATTGAAACATCCAAGACGCCGATAGTGTTTGACAGATGTATTCAAATCAATTTTTATCAAATGCATTTGTGAACCACTGAGCTTGACAAAGTCGACACTGAGAGGCTGTTTCCCCTGGCTCAAAAATCTAGAACAAGAAGTCGTAGTCTCGGAATAAGGGATCAGCCATTTAGGACTTATTCACTGAGTATTGTGAATCTTTGGAATCCCCTACTTCAGCAGGCAGGGCATACTTAGTTGTTGAGTATACCCAAGGCTGAGATTGATGGAATTTTGGATTTTAAGGGGATCAAGGGATATGGATATTAGGTGGGAAGTGGAGCTGAGGTTAAAGATCAGCCATGATCTTATTGAACAGCAGAGCATGAATTGAGGGGCCGAATGACCTATTCCTGCATCTATTTTTTATGTTTTTACTGATCTCTTGAATATATTTGACAGGGTGAGCACAGGCCAGACATTTTCCTCAGGGAGGGCTAAAATTAGAGGGTGAGTCACAAATCATATTAATTACATAAAACATTACCATTACGAACTGGGAGCCAGCAAGATAGAGCCTTTGCTTGAGTTGGCTCATTTTCCATTTACCGCTGATCAATCTGACAGCCTCTGAGTGAAATCAACAGTTTATACCTCATTTAGCAAACTCATTCTTTTCTAGGAATGATTTGTAAGTTTTTGTGGGCCATATGGGTATGCTTCACTGAGCTCTGTGGTTCACATATGAATGTGTTCAAATTAATTTTTACACAGCTCATTTTAGGGATACTAACAAACCTTGGGTGCTCTGATTTAGGATTTATCTACCTAAGAAGTAACAAGCCTAAAAAGACTACTCCACAAATACCAAATTCAAACAGGTCAAGCCAGTGAGTAAGAAATACAAGCGCAAATAGGACTGAGTTGCCATGTGGTCCAGGTGCTGCAGGTCGAGTATCTCTGTCGTATAGAATCTTTAACGCTGACATGATCATTCTCATTAGTCTGAGCTGGGATATGAATCCAGGAACCAAGAGCTAAAAGCATTACATCACCTGACTCCGCAGGCTGTTTCCAATCAATAGATTTTACTTCCCTATCATTAAGTGATCACGTGACTTTGCTTAATAGCTGCCTGCGACAGTAATCTTCACATTACAAAGAAAATGCAGTGCACTGTAATAAAGGAAAACATTTCTGCAGTCTACTTCAATTCAAAAGTGAAGGGAAAAAATGACTTTGAAATACTCAACAATATAAGGGCGTTTCAGATGTGCATTTCAAAGATGAGTTGGCTGGTCTGTCAATCTTTTCTGTTGACAGTGCACCCTTACCAAAGAGATGCATGAATTTCACAAGTGGCTCTGATGGGTCATTTTTTAAATTGGGTATTTGCTTGAGTTTCAGGACTGTCTGGAGTTGAATACTGCCAAGTCACATGACATGTTACAACCATCTGAAACAACTTTTAATGTGCACTTTATAAAATATAGCTTTAAAATTTGTTACATCTTCATGCATGTACAGGGCATGACACTGCAGAATAAGTAAGCGAGGCTACCCCACATTAGTGGGTAATCTTACTTAATCAGAATAACTCTTCTGCATTCGACCTTCCAGGATAGGGTGGAACCTCATCTCCCCGTCACCTGAATGTCATGGGGAGATGGCTACATTGTTGGAAATGGTAATAGCCTGCCACTTGTGCAACTTGTATATTTATCACCATTTATCAACCCAAGCCTGAATGTTGTCTAGGTCTTGCTGCATGCTGGCACAGACTACTTCAGTATCTGAGATCTTGCAAATGGTACTGAACACTGTGCAATAATCAGCAAACATCCCTACTTCTGACCTTATGTCGTTAGGAAGGTCATTGTCGAAGACGCTGAAAATGCTTGGGCCTAGGACACTATCCTGTGGAACTCCAGCAGTGATGTCCTGGGGCTAAGACCTTCAACCACAAACATCTTGCTTTGCGCTAGGTATGACTCCAGCTGGTGGAGAGCTTTCCCCAGATTCCCGTCACAGAATCGTTACAGAGCACAAGGAGGCCATTCGGCCCATTCATTGACTTCAATTTTGCTAGTGTTCCTCGGTACCGTACTCAGTCAAATGCTACCTTGATGTCAAGGGCAGTCGCTCAAACGTCGCCATTGGAATTCAGCCCTTTTGTCCACGTTTGGACCAAGCCGGTAATGAGGACTGAAGCCGAGTGCTCCTGGCAGAACTGGGCATCTGTTGAGCAGGTTACTGGTGAGTAAGTGTCGCTTCGTAGCAGTGTTGCCGACACTTCCATCACTTTGTTGATGACCAAGAGTAAATCAATGGGACTGTAAGAGGCAGGATTGAATTTGATTTGCTTTTTGTGGACAGAAAAAAAATGGGCAATTTTCCACTTTGTTAGATAGATTCCAGTGTTGTAACTGTACTGGAACAGCTTGGCTAGGTGTGGCTAGTTCTGGAACACAAGTGTTCAGCACTACAGCCAGGATGTTGTTAGGGCTCATAACCTTTGCCATAGTGCGCTCAGCCATTTTTTGATGTCACGTTGAGAAAATCAAATTGACGGAAGACTGGCATCTATGATAACGGGGTCCTCAGGGGGAGGCCAAGATGGATCATCCAATCAGTACTTCTAGCTGAAGGTGGTTGCCTTATCTTGTCTTTTGCACTAGTGTGCTGGACTCAGTCAGCATATAGGATGGGGATGTTCATGGAATCTTCTTCTCCGTTTGTTGTTTAATTGTCCACCATTTGCAACTGAATGTGGCAGGATTACAGAGCTTTGATATGCTCCACTGGTCGTGGAATCATTTAGCTCTCAATATAGCATGCTGCTTCCACTGTTTAACATGCATGTAGTCCTGTGTTCACCAGGTAGGCATCTCATTTTTATATATACCTGGTGCTGGTCCTGGCATGCTCTTCTACACTCCACATTGAACCACGGTTGATCCTCTGGTTTGATGGTAATGGTAGAGCGAGGGATATGTCTGCTGTTGATGATGATGATGATGAGGCTAACAACACCTCATGGATGCCCAGTTTTGAGCTGCTGGATCTGTTCTGAATCTATCCATTCAGCATGGCCACACAACACAAGTGAGGGTGTCCTCCGTGTGAAGATGCAACTTCATCTTCACAAAGACTGTGCGGTGGTCACTCCTACCAATACCATCATGGATAGATGCATCTGCGACAGGTAGATTGGTGAGTACATAGTAAAGTAGGCTCAATCTGGCAGTTATGTCCTTCAGGACTTGGCCAGCTTGATCAGTAGTGGTGTACCCTCTGTGATGGACATTGAAGTTCCCCACCCAGGAGTAAGTTCTGTGCCCTCCCTCAGTGTTTCTTCAAAGTGGTGTTCAACATAGAGAGGTACTGATTAGCTGAGGGAGGGCAGGGTAATCACCAAGACTCCTTCGACAGCACCTTCCAAACCCACGACCTCTACCACCTAGAAGGGCAAGGACAGCAGATGCATGGGAACCCCATCACGTGCAAGTTCCCTTCCATGTGACATGGCATCCTGACTTGGAACTATATTGCCATTCCTGCACTGTCACTGGGTCAAAACCTGGTACTCTCTTCCTAAGAGCACTGTACACCACTCTGACTGCAGTGGTTCAAGAAGGTAGCTCACCACCACCTTCTGAGGGACAGTTAGGGATGAGCAACAAATGCTGGCCTTGTCAGTGATGCTCACATCCCAGCAAAGATTAAAACAACAACAAAAAGAAAAATCGGCAAAAGATGTCATTGCCCATTGTTTGACTGGATGTCATGAAACTTCATGGGGTCCAGAGTCAAATGTTGAGATCTCTACCCCATTATATACACTCTGTTGCCACCTTTGGTGGGTCTCTCCTGTCAGTGGGACAGGACATAGTGATGGTGATGGAGAAATCAGGGACTTTGGCTGTAAGGTATGTTTCGGTGAGTATATCTATGTCAGTCTGTTGCTTGACTTGTCTGTGGGACAGCTCTCCCAGTTTTGGTACAAGTCCCAAGATGTTCATGTTTGTGGGGCAGGTTGAGCAGGTTTGCTTTTGTTGTTTCTGGTGCCTAGGTCGATGCCAGGTTGTCCATCCTGCTTTATTGTTATTTGACTTTTCTGTAGCAGTTTGATATAATTGAGAGGCTTGCTGAGCCACTTCAGAGGTAGTTAAGAGTCAACCACATCGCTGAGAGTCTGGTGTTGCATATTGGTGACACCAAATTCAAATGGCAGATCTTCTTCCCAAAGAGACATTAGTGAACCAGATGGGTTTTTAATGACAACCTGGTACTTTCACGGTCACCATTAATGAGGCTGGAGTTTTTAACTCCAGATCTATTTAATTAACTGAATTTAAATTCTCCAGCTGCCATGATGGGATTGAACTCATGTCTCTGGATCATTCATCTAGACTGACCACTCCAGGAAGATGACGATACTATAATACCCTATTATCCCATTGCCTTTTGTGGTACCTTGTTGAGTGTAAAAAAGGCTGCCATGTTTCCTACGTTACTCTACAGCAGTGACTTTGATTGCTTGTGATATGCTTTTGGACAAGTGAACAAGACTGTTGCCACTGTAAAATGTGTGAACAAACACAAGAATACTAAACTACTGTCTCCAGCATGGCTGAGATGCCCTGAATTGAATGGAAATATATATATTTATCTCCATCCCACTGTCCTGTGAATTTAACACACTTAGAGTTAAATTGAGCTCATTCATTGTCATCATTCGTCCCTTAAAACAGGGATAAATTCTGCCAGCCTTCAAGATCTCTGTGTCCTCAGGGTGACTCAGCTGACCAACCATGCAGTCAGGTGTCTTTGGGCAGAGAGGACAACAGCTGCCCGGAGGAATGGGGGTTCTGGAGCCAGCGCTCTCTCCTTCCACTTTTAGCACTTCTCCGCAGCAGAGTTTATGGGGTTAGTTTCCAACTCTGTTGTGGTTTGTTGGATGAGGTGCTGTCACATGGCACAGTTTGCAGCAAGTTCTTCCCATGCATTGATTTAGCTCATTGCTAGCATCTTTAACATATATTGCACAAATAATTCCCTATAGCGGATGTAACAAGACAGGTTTGGGAGAAGGTAGCTCCTCAGTCCACTTGAGCTCCTCCTCCTCCTTCAGGTACCAAGCACTAAGAGGGTGTTGGCGACCATGGACTTCCATTGGATTGGTCCATGATTGGCAAAGGACTGCAGTGGTTTGCTGTTGCCTTCTGCAGTATGGCCGACCAGGAAACTCTCCCACTCTTTACCACCTGCTATCAGGCATTTTGGAAGGATTTGCAGGCTGATAATCAACCTGCTTGGCCATGTAATGCATGCACCTTCCACAGCCATCAAGTCCTGATGTGGGACTTGAAGCTGGGATTCCTGATCCAGAGGTATGGCTGCTACCACCTTGCCATAAGACCTCCACCCACTTGAACATGCCCTGCTATTTTTATATGTTCACATGAACCCCGAAGACAGACAAATAGGCCACAGCGTCATGTCCCATGCAAAGGGGCAATGTAGCACTTTCTCAATAGTGCCAGCTGCGCACAACTGGTAGAAGATTGAAAGTTCAAGTCCCAATATGGACTTCAGTACATAATCCAGGCTGACAATTATGCAGAGCTGAGGGAGTTATACATTGTTAGAGGTGCCATCTTTTAAATTAAAAACCCTAACTCCATCTGCCTTCTCTGATGTATAAAATTCCATGGCACTATTTAAAGAAGGGCAGGGAGTTACCTTGATGTTCTGATCAACATGGCTGCCTTGACCAACACCACTTAAATCAAATTATCTGGTCATTCATTCATTTGTTGGTTATTGGGATTTTCTGTGAAAAACAATTGCAAACAACAGCAATGAGAATTTTTTTAAAAATTCATTCACGGGATTTGGGCATTGATGCCTAGGTCAGCATTCATTGTCCATCTCTAATTGCCCTTGAGAAGGTGGTGATGAACCACCTTGAACAGCTCTGGTCCATGTGGTGTAGGTACAGCCACAGTGCTGTTAGGGAGTTCCAGAATTTTGACCCAGTGATAGTGAAGGAAAGGCAATATAATTCCAAGTCAGGATGGTGTGTGGCTTGGAGGGGAACCTGCAGGTGGTGGTGTTCCCATGCATCTGCAGCCCTTGTCCCTCTAGGCGGTAGAGGTCGTGGGTTTGGAAGGTGCTGTCAAAGGCACCTTGGCAAGTTGCTCTACACACTGCTGCCACTGTTCATCAGTAGTGGAGGGAGTAAATAATTAAGGTAGTGGATGGGGTACCAATTAAACAGGTTGCTTTGTCCTGAATGGTGTTGAACTTCTTGAATGTTGCGGGAGCTGCACTCATCCAGGCAAGTGGAGAGTATTCCATCACACTCCTGACTTGTGCCTTATAGATGGTGGACAGGATTTGGGGTGTCAAGAGGTTAGTTACTCTCTGCCGAATTCCCACCCTCTGACCTGCCCTTGTAGCCACAGTATTTATATGGCTGTTTCAGTTCTGTTTCTGATCTGATGAAGTGCTTTATAAATGCACTGGAGTGTCAGTGCTCAAATCTTGCAGTATCTGAACTGCAGTACTTGAATCCATAACTTTTGGACCCAGAGGTGAGAGTGAACCAAAGGGTGCTAATGCATTAAAATCTAATTTTTCAATTTATCATTTCCTGTTACATTCATTCCTTTCCCTTAAACATTCAGGTGGGCCAAGAATATAGTGCATTTTTTAGGAGTCTCTCACCCTAAATTCTGAAATGTTAATCTGGCTTCAATACACATGGGAGAATGTAGTGTAGTGGTAAAGTCACTGAACTAGTAGCCCAGAGGCCCAAACTAATGGGGACATGCTCTGGGGACATGGGTTCAAATCCCACTATGGCAGCTGGTTGAATTTAAACTGAATAAATAAATCTGGAATTGAAAAGCTGGTCTCAGTAATGGTGACAAATGTTCTTTGAGGAAGGAATTCTGCCGTCCTTACCCAGTCCGTACTACATGTGACTCCAGACCCACAGTGATGTAGTTGACTCTTAACTGCCCTCTGAAATGGCCTAGCAAGCCACTCGGTTTAAGGGCAATTAGCGATGGGCAACAAATGCTGGCCTTGCCCGCGATGCCCACATTCCATGAAAGAATAAAGAAAAAAAATTCATAGCAGGCTTCTGATGATGGGAAATTTATAGCAATAGCAAATAAATTACTAGAAGTTGTACAAATTTTAAAAAGGGAATCCAAACTCAAATAAGCAAATGTACTGAATCACACTCACCAATTTTGCGCTAGTTACTGGCTTGTTTCTCAATGCTGGGGGTCTGTAAGCCTGTGCAGGTTTGACGTCAATACTAGGAACATCATTGGGAACAGTCTGATATTTGACGGCCTTTTCTGGGAAAGCCCCTTCTACAAACGGCTGCCACTGCACTTCCCAGAGTTCAGAGTTTGATGGCACCTCAATTTTGTGATGGACTGCGCCACTGTAGTGCCAGATCTTGTAGCCGTTGCTAACCCGTAGTCTTGGTGAGCAGGTTGCTGTTACAATGTGCTCTCCATCCGGGCACCAGGAAAAGAAGGTTGTATCAGCGGCTTGGGGCTTAGAAATCTGCTTGTATTTTTTTACGTCCCAGACTTCCATCTGTCCTCTGAGGTTTCCAAAGCCTGCTAGCACGAGGATGTGTCCCTGAGGGCTGTAGAATGCCGCATTCCGAGGGCCAGTGCCAAAGTCAAAGACTGGGTCACACTTATGGTTGAAGACAGTGGCTTTGGCAGGCATGAAACCATATACAGCACAAAATTCAAGTGAGTTTGGATTCCAGACCACATCATAGATTGGGCCATTTTTTGCTGGAAAAAAAAAGAATTGTTTCAACAATAAGATGCTGGTACTCTACTTCAGTGCATAATGACAATAAAAACTGCTTCCATTTACACAGCATCCTTAACTGAGAAAAAGTGTTGCGAATAACTTCACAAGGGGTAATCTGACAAAAATGGATGCCAAGCTAAAGAAGAAGGTATCAGGAGCTTGGTGAGTTGGTAATATTCTTGCTTGTATCAGAGGATTGAGAGTTCAAACCTCCAAATATACTTCAACACATAATTTAGGTTGACATTTCTGCAGCGCTGGGTGTAAGGAAGTCCACGTTTAACAATTAGTCTTAGTTTAGATTTGTGTCATGATCAAGTAATAGAAGTATATTAATCAATTAACCTAATACTATATTCCGCTTAATTGTAATCAATGCAGGATACTAGTACATCACTTGACTGGCTCTTTGTAGTTGAGAACTCAGACAAACCACATGGCCTGATGCAAGTGCAAGCCACCCTTTTATGGTTAAATTACAGAGTAAATGCTGCAAAGCCATCAAGGTTGAGCAGTCCCAGTCTAGGACCATCATTCTCCCTGGTAATTAAAACTTATCAGTGGTACTTGATACCTATGACTCAGAGGGGAGTTAGAAAGGTCTACTGTGTAAAGGAAACAGTTGTAAAGTGTTGAACATTCAGCCTTATATCATAAATTAGTGCAGTTTTTAAACTTACAATGCCTTAAAAAAGCAGTAACTTTTTGTTGAATTATATAACAGCCCTATGTATCTTTTGCTTAGGATTAAGTTCTGTAATCAGTTTTTATAGATATGTAGTCCTTCTGACTCTTATTCAATCGAATGTGTCACGCTGTATCAAGTGTCGCCTTGCGCCTAGGCTGAATTGGGAAGCAAGAACCACGTTAAGCCAGTAAAGCTGCTGCCTAACTTTAAGTATTACCTTTTGTTGGGTTACTTCACTAGATTGTCTCCTATTGCCTGAATGATTTAAGTCTCAAAAGAACAAATTAATATTAAGTGAGAGCAGCCTCATGGATATGGAGGTTAAAACACCCTCAAAAACTTATATGAGGGAATGCCAGATTTGGATTAGACATTAAACAAAGGTCCTGCCTACTCAATTATGTGAAAAGGATCCACTGACAACTATCAGGAGCGAAGGAGTTCTCCCAATGCTCCGACCACCATTCACCCCATCAACCAACATAAGTTGATCAACCAACCTATCTGATCATCAATTCATTTGCTGTTAGTGGGGCCCTGTTTTGCGCTAATTGGTTACCATGTTTGTAAACAACATCAGTGACTGCACTTCAGCGCCTTAGGACATTACAAGGGATGAGAAGGCACAAAATAAATGCAAGTTCATTCAATCCATATAGCTCTACTCCCTATTGGGTATGACTATTCCAATGCTTTCCTGAATTCTCTCATCTTGCACCCTTCATAAACTCGAACTCACCCAAAACTATGCTGCTCATGTCCTAATTTGCACCAAGTTCAGTTCACCCATCATGCCTGTCCTTGCTGACCTACACTGGCTCTCGGTCCATAAACATCTTGATTTTAGAATTCGCATCCTCATTTTCACTTCCTCCATGGCCTCGCCCCTCCCTATCTCTGTAACCCCCTTCACCATTACAACCCTTTGAGATTTCTGTGCTCCTCCAATTCAGGCCTCTTGAAATCCCTGAATGTAACTGCTCCACCATTGGGTGGCTGTGCTTTCAGCTGCCTGGACCTTAAGCTCTGGAATTCTCTCCCGCTCCCCCTTTAAGAAATTTCTTAAATCCTATGTCTTTGACCAAGTTTTTGGTCATCTATCCTAATATCTCCTATGTGTCTCAGTGTCAAATTCTGTTTGATAACAATGCTGTGAGGCATCTTGGGACATTTTACTAAGTTCAAGTTGCAAACGCAAGTTGTGGTTGGCTTGAGAAGCAAAAACATGCATTACACACTATACAAGCACATGGAGTTATAGAGGTTTACAGCACCCAAGCAGGCCAATTTGGTCTATTGCATCTACCCAGGTTCTTTGCTAAAGAGCAATGCAAAGCTAATGACACAATACACAACATGGCCGCCATACAGCTAGAGAGGAAGTAAGGCAGAGAAAAGGAAGTGGCTCATCATCCGTTGGAGGAGCACAGCAGGCAGGGTGACTCGAACAATAAATTCCTGGTGATCTCAAGTTGTCTCACCGGCATAGGGCAAAGAAAATCACAAGCAACAATACGGCAATTTTTCCTCTTTTTCTTGCCCTGGTTAATAGAACATATTGCACTGAAAGGGTCCTGGTGGAGCTCTTTCTGTAAAGTAATTTATATTTCACAAGGTAGATACAGATGAGGAAGGTCATTCAGCCTATCCTTGCTCATCCATCTATAGACCAACTTCATTACAGCATCCAGCTGTTTCTTGCTTCCAACCAAGGCTGTTGCTCATTTGAGCACGTGTCTTTGGCCTTCTCTCACACTTCATTTGGAAGTAATGTTCTATATTTATGTTTCCTGTACAGTTTTGCTAGACTGCTCCATGCCCACGGTCACAGAAGTGGCTCTTTGCAGGCCACTCTGTCAATTCTAGAAACTGCATAATATTTACATCTGTCTGAAATAGCCTGGTCTGTGGTTTGTATACAGGTGCAGAATCAGGAACTTTTTTGTTGTTCAAGGAACATCCATTCTGGCACTGCACAAAGCAAAGCAATCTAATGCATGGCTCCTCTCCTTAGCACAGGATATTTGAATTAATTAACTAATATAATAGTGGGAAATCCCCCCTTTCCCCTAACATTAAAGTCCAAATGAACTGGCCAGGTGAGTCTAGAAAATGCTAATCTTGAGCGAACCTCTAGGTGTAGACCTCCGTCCATTTTACTTTCCTTATTGTAAGGGAGTGCATAGATTTTGTTTGATACTTCCCCTGACAGCATAAGCACGGTGAGGAGCTCACCATCCTGACTTGGAAATATATCGCCGTTCCTTCACTTGTCGCTGGGTCAAAATCCTGGAACTCCCTTCCTAACAGCACTGTGGATGTACCTACACCACAGGGACTGCAGCATTTCAAGAAGGCAGCTCACCACCATCTTCTCAAGGGCAATTAGGGATGGGCGTTAAATGCCGGCCCAGCCAGCGAAGCCCACATCCCATGAATTGAATTGGGAAATCATGGACACTAATCCAAATCCAATCATTGCATGAAACCAGCAAAGCATTGGGGCTCCCAACTCTGGTTGGGCACTTTCCTGGGGGGGGTTGATCGCATGACAGTTGATCACATAATTTTATTGCAGTTTGCAAATGTTATTGCATTCACTGTATAAAGGTTAAGCGCCATGCCCTCACCAACACATTTACCCCACTCTCCAATTTATTGAAGTTGCAATGTTGATACTAAGCCCAGGTATTTCCATTAAATTATTATTGTATTGTTAGGGAATTATAACGATTTCTGGTGATCAGTAAAAAACACTTTATTTCAGCTGTAACCAAAAGTGCAATTAAAAAATAAACAAATTTGACAAAATATAAATCAGAGATGTCAGAAATCATGTAACCATGTTAGCAGCTTTAAATTACTAAATTTAGTCAATTAAAAAGGTCACAACATTAGTAATTGTGCAGTGGTAACAAAACAAACATATATCAAGAAGGTTTCTTTGACTTCTGTCACCTCAATGTGTGAAAGTTACTGTTAACAGTGGACAAAGTTGAAATTTTCGGAGAGCAGGCAGGCAATTCCCAAGCCAGAGGACAGGCAGAAATGATTGTGGGGTGGGAACTGCAAGTACTAACTACAAAGAGACTGAGGCAAACCACAAATGCAAGGTGCTTTTCTTCCAGGTTGTGAGCAATAGTGCTCGGAAGGTCAAACTTTAATTCTGAGAAACTCCCAGTTTAAAATATTAAATAAACAAGCTGCAGGGCAGTTACTTTGATGTTAATACATTCAGGCAAAAGACTGTACTCTTATGCTGGGATATTAATGTAGCTGGAACATATACAATATACAATAATCAATTAGCAATCACTAACCTTTTTAAATTATCGGATTATAATCCAGCACAGGCCAAAAGTCTCAACTCAAATATCGCTCAGAATTTTTCTTTGACCAGATGTGTGCATCAGGGGACACAAATATCTTAGCACTCAAAAGTTGTCATATCCACAATCCTATTTTTCCAGTAAATCAACCGTTATCTACTAATAACATGCAAGTTTTATTTGTTAAGGGGAATACTAGAAATTTACAGTCAATCACTGTGAGTACCTTTGACATAGTTGTGGGGAACCGAAGTTACTTGAGCAAAAAAAAAGCTTGATTGTAATTACTAAGCAAGAAACTGGCAGGCATCAGTAGCTTTTGTAGCTTATTTAAAAAGCAAATGTGTGAAAAGAATACTTACGCAGCTGCACTAATGCACTTTCTCCATTGGATGCAATATAGTGCAGGGTTTGTTCACCGTAATACGATGCTCCAGACTTATCTACATCCGTGCTGGCAATTACCAAAACAGCAGTTCCTGCAGGAAGACAATATCCATTAGAAACCTCAAGACTGCAACAATTTGCATTAACATAGTGCCTTTGACATGGTAAAACATCCCAACTTCACACGATCCTGGTCAAACACCAGAACTCATCGGAGATATTAAGATTGGTGGCCTTAAACTTGGTCAAAGAAGTAGGTTTTAAGGAGCTTCATAAAGGTGAGAGCGGTAGAAAAGTTTAGGGAGGAAATTCCAGAGCTTAGGGCCTCAGTGGCTGAATGTACAGCCGTCAATGGTGGAACAATTAAAATTGAGAATACTCAAGAGGCCAGAATTGGAAGAGCACGGGGATCTCAGAGGGTTATAGGCCTGGAAAAGGTTACTGAGATAGGAAAAGGTGAAGCCGTGGAAGGATTTGAAAACAAGGATGAAAATTTTAAAATTGAGGTGTTGCCTGACCAGAAATGAATGTAGGCCAAAAAACACAGACATGACGGGTGAATGGAACTTGTTGCAGGTTAGGATATAGGTGGCAGAGTTTTGGGTGAGTTCAAGTTTATGAAAACTGAGAGATCATTGAAATAGTCAAGGCTGGCAATAACAAAGGGGCAAGGGTTTCAGCAGTAGAGGATGTGAGCCAGTGGCAAAGCTAGGCAATGTTACAGAAACGGAAGTAGGCAATCCTGGTGATGGAATGGATATGTGGGCAGAATCACACCTCAGGGTCAAATAGGAGAGCAACTACGGTCTAGGTTAGCCTCAGCCAGTCACCAAGGCAAAGAATGGAGTCAATGGCAAGACAGCTGAGTTTGTGGAGGGGAAACGAAGGCAATGGTTTTGGGTCTTCTCAACATTTTCCCAAGACCATGGGAATGATTGGATACTTATAATTTGTTCAAAAACTTCATACAATAAACTTTGTTTTGCTCCCTCTTTCTCTCTCCCCATTTCTGGCTGCTCCTGCACTAAGGATGTTGACTCATACTCAGGTATCTGGGACACAGATATGGCCTATGATACTTGACCGAAGGAGCCATTCTGGTTCGAATCAGTGTCATGAGGCTACTTAACAATGGGAGGGGAATGAAAGTATCCAGTCGTAACTCCTAACCCTGATCCTACCCTCATCCAGCATCCACACGCATGCGCTTTTGAGCAGATTCACTGGATAGTAATGAGAAGCAAGAATTCTGCCTCATTTTTCTCTTCCTGATTGACTGGCAATTGCAGCACTCCTATTGTCAGGTCATGCAACTTTGTGTGATTCAGTAGCAAGATGGGGGAAATTACTTCATCCATAAAGTTCCTATTACATCATTACATTTTCGTGATGACTTACTGGGTTCTTCCTCTAAACCAAAAACCCCAATTTCTGAAGTTGACAGTCCAGATGAGTAACTGTCCATAAAGCTGGGAATTGGAGCTGTATTTCTCTGCAACTTACATTAGTTTAAGAAATCCAATTATTAATATTATTGAAATACTAACATAGGCAAAAGCTAAATTTTAAGTGTCTTTACGTTTGAGACCACAAGAGGGCAATACGCTGGGCAGCAGAACCAAGGGAAATGGGTTCACAACCACAGGGGAAATTCCCAATCTCAACATGGCAATTTGAAAAGGATGATGATTGGAAACGAAGGTGGTCATATCAGAGGGCAAGACAAACCTGCACATCTACTACTGGCTGGCTCAACCTACAAACAGCTTGTTTGCCCACCTTGTCTTTCATGGTATGATATATGGCTTGAAGCAGCCTAAAAGAAATGTGGCAAAAAGAAAAACCTGGAATATTCAGAATGAGACTTGGGAATTGTGAAAGTGAAGCATACTCTAGCAATACTTTCCAAAATCTGCAACTACTCCTTTCTGAGAGTTATACCAGAGATCATCCCAGTCATTCAGACAGGCCCTGGCATTCAGTTATTATCTGCATGTGTACTCCTTCAAGGGGTGAAGTGAAAGTACAGTTTTTCCCCCCACTTTGTAAGCTGTGACATTGAGCACTCAAACTAGCTATATAATCGTTCAACTTAATGCTAAGTGCCTTAACTTTGGAAATACGGCCTTTTTTTTTGCAAGGATGGCAACTTAAAGTATTAGTCTCAATTCAAGTAAACCTTACCTTTCTTATTCCAAAGCATTGTCACTTTGTCAGCCTTAAAAAAACTTTTATTTGCCAAAGCAGAGGCAGGACCTTCAAAGTTTGGGTATTGATACAATCGAACAAATGATGGTGCACCCTTAGATCCAGGCACATAAACTGCGACCTTTTACAATAAAGAAAAAAGTTGGATCTGGTCAATTTTGAATTTGTAATTCAAAGTATCGTCTACACAGGCATCTACTACCTCATGTACAAATCTCCACACTTTATGTAAATACATCATCACCCCATTAATAGACACGACCATCCTAGTTACGTCCTAACGTCATGTCCAGATGTCAGACATTACCAGCTCACGTACAGATATCATCACCCTTCTTCTTTAGCGTTATTATGTAGTATGCTGAGCTCAATGTAATTCTGTCTTCCACTTAAATTCTGACAATGTCTACAGAAGTTTCATGTCTGCCTGAAATATCACTAACTTCTATGGACAAGTTCCTCCTGTTCTTTGGCAACCCACTACATGAAATGTGCCATGTTGGGTGGATGTATTGGGGAGGAGATGGGGTATGTCAATCATCAAAGGACAAATAATGCCCTGGAAAACGGAGCTCCAAATAGTCAATATGAAATGTCATTGACGGACACTGTGGAAAATTCTATCAACACTCTGCCCCAGATAAAGAAAAGACAGGTAGTTTGAGAAAGAGACCAGAATGATGGATATTTTTAACATTATCTCGTATTTCTTTTTTAAAAAAAGCATTGTTTTATCACGTTTAACATCACTGACAGAATTTTTC
This sequence comes from Cetorhinus maximus, assembly GCF_964194155.1. NCBI lineage: Eukaryota > Metazoa > Chordata > Chondrichthyes > Lamniformes > Cetorhinidae > Cetorhinus > Cetorhinus maximus. The sequence goes on along the minus strand of NC_135897.1, from coordinate 83,785,228 downwards.
TTCCAAATTAAAGTGTTGATTAAAAACCCTAGCCTTTTTCCAAGTGAGCATGAATAAGATCTGGTTGTTGAAACACAGGGAATCATTAAAGTTCTGGTGGTTGTGCAAAGAAGAACCATGAGGCAGGCCCCTAGTGTTGGTGTTTATAAGGCTAAATTATAAGAAAAGGTGGCAAATTTGGGATTTTCCACTGTTGAATGGAGGCAACAAAGAGGGAACCTCAACAGAGTAGACATGTTGGGCCGAATGGTCTATTTCTCTCCTGTGAATATTATGTGTGTTAATGTCAACAGTATGGGAAAGGTGAATCCAAAAGTCTACTTCACATTAAATTGTGGTAGTAGCATAAGAGTACAAAGGTCCAAACCATCAAAAGACAAAAGACTGGCGTTAGGAAGTTCATCACATAAAGAGTGACCAACACTTGAATAACTTAAGAAACAGTTGGATGCTGTGATGCAACTGGTCGGGTTGGTGAGAGGGTATTGAGAGGTGTGGTCGGTACTTTGAGCTGGGATGAGCTAAATCTCCTTCCTCATTTTCCACAGAAGCAAGATATGCAATACAAATGTGGTAGCTAAACTGATTCAAATAATCAGCCAAACTTAAAAGCAATCAGAATTTTAACTGCCACTTTGTATGGAAATGTCTTTACCCAACAATCATTTTATGAACATGCCAGTATAAAACAGTATGGGAAAGGTAAATCCAAAAGTCTACTTCACATTAAATTGCATTATGAGCCGAAGGGGACAAAGATTCAAACTGTCAAATGTCTTTACCCAACAATCACTTTATGAACATACCAGTACAAAACACACAGCAACACACAAAACTGGAAGCGAATGATGTAGTACCTTGCAGGGCTGAGGTCCTGACGACAATGCAAAATCTGTCACCTTCTGTAAATGGAGTTTGTTCGCTATTTTACCTGAGGCGGGGACAAATCAACATCAATTAAAATCCTGCACTGAACATTGTTTTACTAAATTCTTCTACAATATTTATATAAGACTATACAGTATTATTAAGTGAATTTTGTCTAATTTTCTTATAATACATATTATTTCAAATTCCCTGCAGGGATTTTCCACAATAGAACAAGTGGAATAGAGTGGATGATGGGAATCAGTGAGTTATAGGTTACTTCATACAAATGGGAATTAACGCGTCTTTTTTTTACAAGTTTAATTTAATGTGCATCTCATCAGATTCCACTAAATGCATTATCTACACAAATTTATGTTAATTTTAGAATTAAAAAAATTATTTCAGAGTGACCATTTAAAAAAAAATTTTAATTTTCTTCCAGCCTCGCCTTAAAATTTGCCGGTTCTTGAGGAGGTACTCAGTCCTCCAGGCCCACTCCCAAATGGCCATTCTTAATGTCTGATAGCGAATATTAACAGAATAGCAACCAGGAATGGGAATCCTGGCTGATGTTTTGCTTTCCTCCTTCTAACCCTGGTATCCCGAGGATTTTCTAACGAGATCAACCAACTGCAGATTGTGGATTGAATTAAGATTCTTCTGCTATGTATGCTTTATACTGCATGATATACTTCTTTACATCTAGGAAGCTATGCTCATTTAGTTTTTTTTTAAGCTATTCAGGCTATTTTTGTAGAGAACCAAGTGGTGAAATTTAAAACGCATATTTTGGAAAACAACCTTATTTTAAACAATGAGTTGTGGCCATTGAGCTACTAAATTGATCAGCGTTTTTATGGTGAAACCATGTAATCATTGGGGAAAGGCTTTTTTGAAAATAGTGACAAACCCTTTTCCTATATACTCAAAATAACATCACAAAATCACAGAATTGTTTTGGCGCAGGAGGCCATTCGGCCCATGTCCACACTGGCACTCCAAATGAGCATCATGACCTAGTGCCATTCTCCTGCCTTTTCCCCCGTACCCTTGCACATTGTTTCTATTCAAATAATCATCCAATGCCCTCTTGAATGCCTCGATTGAACCTGCCTCCACCACACTCCTAGGCAGAGATTCCAGACTCGAACCACTCGCTCTGTGAAAAAGTTTTTTCTCATATTGCATTTGCTTCTTTTGCAAATCACTTTAAATCTGTGCCCTCTTGATCTCGATCCTTTTACGAGCAGGAATAGTTTCTCCCTATCCGCTCTATCCAGCCCTCTCATGATTTTGAACACCTCTATTAAATCTCCTCTTAGCCTTCTCCTCTCCAAGGAGAACAGTCCCAACCTCTCCAATCTATCTTCATAGTAGAAGTTTCTCATCCCTGGAACCATTCTTGTAAACCTCTTCTGCACTCTCTCCAATGCGTGCACATCCTTCCTATAGTGTGGTGCCCAGAACTGTACACAATACTCCAGCTGAGGTCTAATTAGTGGCTTATATAAGCTCAGCAGAGGCCTCCTTGCTCTTGTACTCTATGTCACTGTTGATAAAGCCCAGGACATTATATGCTTTATTAACTGCTCTCTCCACCTGTCCTGCCACCTTTAATGATCTATGCACATATACACCCAGGTCCCTCTACTCCTGCACCCCCTTAAGAATTGTACCCCTTATTTTATATTGTCTCTCCATGTTCTTCTTACCAAAATGCATCACCTCACACTGCTCTGCATTGAATTTCATCTGCCACCTCTCTGTCCACTCCACCATCTTGTCTATGTCCTTTGAAGTTCTACGCTGCCCTCCTCACAGTTTACAATTCAGGTACAAATAATTCCAACAGCCGAACAGTACCAGAATATTCAAATCCTGGGAATGTTCTTGGGATCTGCAGTCACCTGGTCTGCTTATGAACCTCATTATGCAATTTTTCTATGTGTTTCTTAATAAATCTAAAAGCCAACAATTATTTAAGGAAGTGGATCTTCAACAATGAACAGTCCTAAAAAGAACTTCAAAATGCACCAATTTTTTTTAGTGCATCTTCAAGCGCACACTTTCCCCCTTTGGGAATAGTGGGCAAGTGGTGGAAAGGTCGCTGATTAGACCGTGTCATGAATGCACCTTCCGTGGCCAACAAGTCCTGGTGGGGACTTGAACCTGGAGCTTCTACAAGGTACCAATAATATTCACTGACTAATGTTCCGCACATTTTAACTGGCTTCTTAGTGATTTGGATGAGATCACATACCAAATTCATTGCCCTCAAAAAACTGCACTTCATTGTTTACATTTCGAGCGCAAATACTTTCATCGTCTGACCAACAAGGGCACCTAAACACAGAACAGAAGGAAGTTATTAACATCCACAACACAAATGACTAAAACAGCAGAGATTTTGTTTTCAAAATTGCTCAGCTAGTACTGTGTACTAAGAATCGTTAAACATTTTCTACACTTTACTATAAATACTGTCTGCTATCTAATCACCATTTCTTCAAAATCCTTTTTAATTTGCTTCCTATTGCAGTACATGGAAAAATCAAGCAATCTTAGAGCAAGGCAGAATGGATGCTCAAATTTGTCAGCAGGGGCAACTCTTTTGGCCCGGAGAAGTAAATCCTATTATGCACACTGAAAACATTACTAAAGTGAGCTAGTCTCCACAGGTATGGGCATCAATTTAAACTACTTAAGTTGCTTTAGAGTATATTAACTGGCAATCTCTTATGTATTTTTCATTTGAATTTTGCTAATGACATTTTATTGCCCTCTCATTGATAGTGACTGAATCTTTTGATGCACTATCCACAGAATGTACATTTTGACAGTTTTCACTACTTTGAAGTTCCCACTTCAGCAGCCAAATCCACTGCAGCTTATGCAAGGACAGCTGCTGTTACTGATGTTCCGAGAGTCCAGTGTGGAAGTGAGGACCCACAACCACCAAGTTACGTTCTTCTGCACTTGTCCTGGGTTCTGCTTGGGCATGGGAAAGGGGACTATCAAAAATTGGGGCTCAGCCTCTGCCAGGGGTGTTAAGTTTGCTTAATTGATATTAGAAAGTTTCATGCACAGCACCCCACCAATACAAAATTACCTAGACATGTAAACACTTTGGAACATAGTGCATGAGTAATTTGAGCCATGACATATGGTAAGTCTAGCAAACTTAGAAGGAACTTAGATTTTGGACCTATGGTTCCCAAAGCTCTGTACAATTAGAGGTTTCTCTAATGGCATTTCTGGGTCTGTTGTCGAGTAATGTGATTGAAACTGACTGCTTTTCATTAGTGAACAACTCCATTATCATTGAATCATGTAACTACCAGGCTGGTAGAAGACAAACTAAAGGGACCTTGGTCTTTTTAGCTACTTCATTCCTCAGCATGCAGCTCTTTAAAGCATCTCAGCTGAATATGACTGCTCCTGAACACATAGCCGTCTTTAATGGAACTCTTGACCCAAACAGTTCAGCTGTCATTAGGAGGCAAATTTGATATAAGGAATCACAGAATCACTACAGTGCAGTAGAGACCATTCGTGTTTGCACTGACTCTCCAAATGAATAATCCCTTCGTTCCATTCTCCCGCCTTTTCCCTGTAACCCTGCACATTCTTCCTTTTCAGATACCAGTCTTGTGCCCTTTTGAATGCCTCAATTGAACCTGCCTCCACCACACTCTCAGGCATTGCATTCCAGGCCTTAACCACTCACTGCGTGAAAAAGTTTCTTCTCATATCGCTTTTGCTTTCTTTGTCAAATACTTTAAATCTTGCTCTCGATCCTTTCATGAGTGGGAACAGTTTCTCCCTATCTACTCTGTCCAGATTTTGAATACCTCTATCAAATCCCCTTTTCGCCAAGGGAAACAGTCTTAACATCTCCAATCCATCTTCAGAACTAAAGTTCCTCATTCCTGGAACCATTTTCGTGAATCTTTTCTGCACCCTCTCTAAAGCCTTCACATCCTTCCTAAAGTGCGGTGCCCAGAACTAGACATAATACTCCAGCTAAGGCCGAACTAATATCTTACTGTCTTGATGATATAAACCACCTTTCATTTGTACAGTATAACTGAAGAAAGCAATCAAGTTCAAAATCCCATTTAAGTACCTTGCACATTGAAAACAATTTCTACTGTGATAATATAATGCACACTGTAAATTACTATATATATAATCTCTTATATTTACCAGCCTTGCATTTTCTTTTGGTAGAATGACTTGAGACATTTTCCAGTTTTAAGATCCCAAATCTGCAGGTTCGGTTCCCCTTGTGGATTATTTTTGGTTGCTAAAGACATGAAAAGCATTTTAGAACTTTAAAACCTCTTGCTGTGCAAAGACATATTGTTATTTTTGATGGCTTCCGTTAGCTACATTTCTATCATATGTACATCATTTCTCTCCCGATACCAACTCACTTAAGTCATCAAAATTTAAGCAGTGCCACCCTTTCAAATTTTGTTTTTTTGGCCAATTTTTACCCCCCTCTTCCATTCTATTTTGGAAATATTGATTCCTTCCTGGATACAGCTCTAGTGCTGTGGCCATTATTCATGTGTGTGCCTTGGCAGTGAGTGTTTGTAGGATGACTGAATATAGGAACGTCACAGTTTCACAGAATTGTTAGTGCAGAAGGAGGCCATTCGGCCCATCATGTCCGCATTGGCTCTCCGAGCGAACAATTCCCTTAGTGCCATTCTCCCGCCTTCTCCCCGTAAGCCTGCACACTCTTCCTTTTCAGTAAACAGTCTGATTTCCATTTTGAATGTTTGATTGAATTTGCCTCCACCACAGTCTCAGGCAGTACATTCCAGACCTTAACCACTTGCTGCCTGAAAAAGCTTTTTTCTCATATCACCCTGCTTCTTTTGCCAATTACTTTAAATCTGCGCTGTCTCGTTCTTTCACGAATGGGAACAGTTTCTTCCTATCAACTCCATCCAAGCCCCTCATGATTTTGAATACCTCCATCAAATCACTTCTCAGCCTTCTTTTCTATGAGTGAAAAAGTCCTAACTTCTGCAATCTATCTTCAGAACTGAAGTTCCCCATTCACCGTGCTCGTGAATTTTTTCTGCAGTCTCACCAATGCCTTCACATCCTTCCTAAAGTGCTTCCCAGAACTGGACACAATACTCCAATGAGGCCAAGCAAGTGTCTTATACAAATTCAACATAACCTCCTTTCTTGATTATATAAACCGACTTTCATTTGTACACTTGAAGAAAGCAATCAAGTTCAAAGTCCCATGATATCATTTAAGTATCTTGCAAATTGAAAACAATTTCTGCTGTGATAACATAATACACACTGTAAATTACAATCGAGCCTGATAGTGTTCTTACTCAAGGTTTGCATTCATGCACTTCCAAAGTGTGTCATGGATAGTGATGAGGGAGGGTAGGAACCTCTGCCAAATTTTTCCTCCCTAAAACAGGCTGACTGAGGCCAACTAAAGCGTTCTACAAATACAGAATAAGCTTGGACCTTCCTGCTCTGTGCAACTCAGCTGGTCCTGGTCATGGAAGGGTGGCGAGGGGTGGATCTTGGGCACTCCCTGTGCTTTGAAAGCTGCATTCATACCATGTTAATAAGCAAACAGAAATTTACAAGTTATTTTTTATACTTGTGAACTCCCCTTCACTTAACACTGCAGGACGTTCTTGATCAATGCGTCGATTGCTAGTAAACAGAGATGACCTGAGCTTTTTATAGCAAAGTCAAATTGTTACACACGCCATGTCAGGAAAACAAACAAAGTCGCTGATGTCTGAATTGATCGTAACTGCAATGAAAAGCAGCTGCAAAAGCACATTTATAAATTACACCACCTTGTGTTTTTACATACTTTAGCTGTAAGAAGTTGTATGCCGATAGTGATTTGTGGTGATTTGGTTTAAGAATTACATAGAGTTTAGGGAGAAGAAATTGGTCATTTGGCCTAACTGCTCCATGCCAGCATTTATGCTCCACACTGGCTCATTTTGCCCTCTTAACAGATTCTTCCATTCCTTCCTCTCCCATATGCTCATCTAGCTGTCCCTTAAATGCATCAGTGCTATTTGACTCAACTACTCCCTGTAGTGTTGAGTTCTGCATTCTTACCACTGTTTGGTTAGTAGTTTCGCTTGTATTGTTTATTAGTGACTATCTATCTTATACTTATGGCCCCCTAGTTTTGGTATCCCCCAAAAGCGAAAACATCTCCATATTATCTCATCAAATTTTAATTAGGTCTCCCCTCAGCCTTCTTGTTTCCAGAGAAAAGAGCTCTGTCCTGTTTAGTTTAATCTGATCAGAATAATCTCCCAGTTCTCGTCTTGTCCTTGTATAGCTTTACTGCACTCTTATTGCCACTGAGAAAGTAAGAAGCAAGTTATACATTCATAAAGCTTATATAACAGACCTCATAGCAACGTAAAAGCTTTAAATGTCATTTCTGCAGAGCTCAGGTAGAATATTCTCTTACAAAATGCTGGCACAGCAATCATGTGACCCAAGTAAACACACAGCAATGCTTATGTTGTAAAAGTCTTGGAAAACATTCCAATATTGAACGGTTTGCAAATTGTAGATATTTTACTGTGCTGCTGGGGAACAGCATAGCTGGGAAAACATACTGACTGTTTTTCTGAGTGATACTTACACTCCAAAATATAAATTGTTCTTATAAGTGCCTCGAGATAAAGTTACTACTTTGCCTAAGGATGGGGCAAAAAAAACTGTACAAATAGACATTAAGTTAATATATTTAAGAACTAAGTTGTTAACCTAGTAATAATATAATATACATATACACAGATTATGTTTAGCCTTTTAGAATAACACTGAATAAATGGTATAATCTATAAATAGAATCTATCACGACACTTTAAAGAAAGAAGTGGCAGATGGAATACAACATGGGGAGGTGTGAGGTCATGCACTTTGGTAGGAAGAATAGAGGCATAGACTATTTTCTAAATGGGGAGAGAATTCAGAAATCTGGAGTGCAAAGAGACTTGGGAGTCCTAGTCCAGGATTCTCTTAAGGTTAACTTGCAGGTTGAGTCAGTAGTTAGGAAGGCAAATGCAATGTTGGCATTTATTTCGAGAGGACTAGAATATAAAAGCAGGGATGTGCTGCTGAGGCTTTATAAGGCTTTGGTCAGACCACATTTAGAATATTGTGAGCAATTTTGGGCCCCGTATCTCAGGAAGGATGTGCTGGCCCTGGAGAGGGTTCAGAGGAGGTTCACGAGAATGATCTCAAGAATGAAAGGCTTAATAAAGGAGGAACGTTTGAAGACTCTGGGTCTATACTCGATGAAGTTTAGAAGGATGAGGGGGGATCTGATTGAAACTTACAGAATACTGAAAGGCCTGGATAGAGTGGACGTGGGGAAGATGTTTCCATTAGTAGGAGAGACTAGGACCCGAGGGCACAGCCTCAGAGTAAAGGGAAGACCTTTTAGAACAGAGATGAGGAGAAACTTCTTTAGCCAGAGAGTGGTGAATCTATGGAATTCATTGCCACAGAAGGCTGTGGAGGCCAGGTCATTGAGTGTATTTAAGAGTGAGATAGATAGGTTCTTGATTGGTAAGGGGATCAAAGGTTAAGGGGAGAAGGCGGGAGAATGGGGTTGAGAAACTTATCAGCTGTGATTGAATGGTGGAGCAGACTCGATGGGCTGAATGGCCTAATTTCTGCTCCTATGTCTTATGGCCTTATTTATTTACCCTGTCTACACTTGAAATACAATACAACCAAACATGAGTACAAATTGGTGGAAATCTGCAGTCATGGAGTTTTAAATGACTGAAGTGGGATTTCCACAGTTTCAATCAAAGCTCTGCGCTTAAGAAATCTTCACAAAATCTGTTTAAATCTTTGCACTAACGGGGAGAAAAATTATCTCCATGGTTTGGCTATTTTTCACGCTGTTTATCAGCAAAATTAAAATGGTCACACAGCAGCAATTTACCAATAGAAAACTACCACCTCGTTATTTATCTACGCAACTCCTCCTTTAATTCTTTATTTCCCAGGGACTCCAGAAAGTAAATGGCCTTACCCGTTGCCCCAGGTTTGGTGTCACCTGCCTGTTACTTCCTAATTCACTTAGTCTGGAACAGTCCCAGCAGATTGGAGGGTGGCAAATGTAGCCCTACTATTTAAAAAAGGAGAGAGGGAGATAACAGGGAATCACAGACAGGTTAGCCTAACATCAGTAGTAGGGAAAATGCTAGTCTATTATAAAGGATTTGATAACAGCACACTTAGAAAACATCAACAGGATTAGACAAAGTCAACATGGGTTTATGATAGGGAAATCATGTTTGATAAACCTACTGAAGTTTTTCTGAGGACGTAACTAGCAGAATAGATAAGGGGGAAACCTGTGGATGTAGTGCATTTGGATTTTCAGAAAGCTTTTCATTAAGTCCCACATAAAAGAAGTTAGTGTGCAAAATTAAAGCACATGAGATTGGGGGTAATATATTGGTATGGATTCTGAATTGGTTAGTAGACAGGAAACAGACAGCAGGAATAAATGGGTCATTTTTTGGAGTGGCAGCTGGTGACTCATGGGGCACTGCAGGGATAAGTGCTTGGGCCCCAGCTATTCACAATATATATCAATGATTTGGATGAGGAAAGCAAATGTAATGTTTTCAAACAAAAACAGAAAATGCTGGAAAAACTCAGGTCTGACAGCATCTGTGGAGAGAAACAGAGTTGATGTTTCGAGTCCATATGACCCTTCATCAGAGCTACAGAGAAGTAGAAATGTGATTGAATGTATACTGTTTAAGAGCAGGTGAAGCTGGATAGAAGGCCAGCGATAGGTGGGGGCAAAAGAGAGATTGACAAAGAGGCCATGAACAAAAGGGCAAATGGAGTGTTAATGGTAGCGGTATGGGCTAAAAAAGGTGCTGATAGTGGCAAAGATAAGAAAGCAGAATGTGATAATAGCAGAGCAAGGGTGCACACTCTGAAAAGAGCAACATGAACAAGCAACAGATGGCCCTTGTGGGGGTGGAGTGGGGGGAGAGGGCAGTGGTGGGAGGGAAAAAAGGGATTCTAAAATGGGATAAGATGGGGGGATAAAACAGGGGGATAAAACAATGAATAAATGAATGAAAATAAGAATAAAAATAGTGGATATTTCTACTTATCTGTAGCTCTGAAGAAGGGTCATATGGGCTCAAAACATCAACTCTGTTTCTCTCGCCACAGATGCTGTCGGGCCTGCTGAGTTTTTCCAGCATTTTCTGTTTTTGTTTCAGATTTCTAGCATCTGCAGTATTTTGCTTTCATTGTAATGTTTTCAAGTTTGCTGACGCCATGAAACTTGGTGAGAATGCGAGTAGCAAAGAGGATGTTAAGAGGCTTCCAGGCAATTTAGACAAGTTGAGTGAGTGGCCAAATATATGGCAGATGCACTATAACGTGGTTAAGTGTGAAGTTATCCACTTTGGTAGGAAAGACAGAATGACAAGAGTATTATTTAAATGGTGATTATATTGATGTACAAAGGGACCTGGGTGTCCTTGTACACCAATCACTGAAAGCAAGCATGCAGGTGCAGCAACAAAAATCGAATTACCTGGAAAAACTCAGCAGGTCTGGCAGCATCGGTGGAGAAGAAAAGAGTCGACATTTCAGGTCCACACGACCCTTCAACAGAACTGAAGTATAGTTAGGAGAGGGGTGAAATATAAGCTAGTTAAAGGTGGGGGGGCGGGGGGAGAGAAGTTGGGTTTGCGTTGGGCTTGCTGCATTGTTCCAGTGAAGCCCAACGCAAACTGGAGGAACAGCACCTCATCTTCCGACTAGGCACTTTACAGCCTTCCGGGCTGAATATTGAATTCAGCAACTTTAGATCTTAAACTCCCCCTCCCCCCATTCCCACCCCGTTTCCTCCCCCTCCTTTTTTTTTCCAATAATTTATATAGATTTTTCTTTTCCCACCTATTTCCATTATTTTTAAATCTACAACTAATACCTTGTCAATCTTTCCACCCCACCCCCACTAGAGCTGTACCTTGAGTGTCCTGCCATCCATTCTTAATTAGCACTCTTCTTAGAGATAATATCACCACCTTCAACACCTCTTTAATCCTTTTGTCTGTGACATCTTTTGATTATCTGCTCCTATCACTGCTTGCTTGTCCCTACAACCACCCCACCCTCAACTTCTCTCCCCCCGCCCCCCACCTTAAACCAGCTTATATTTCACCCCTCTCCTAACTATACTTCAGTTCTGTTGAAGGGTCGTGTGGACCCAAAACGTCGACTCTTTTCTTCTCCACCGATGCTGCCAGACCTGCTGAGTTTTTCCAGGTAATTCGATTTTTGTTTCGGATTTCCAGCATCCGCAGTAGTTTTTTGTTTTTATGCAGGTGCAGCAAGCAGTTAGGAAGGCAAATGGTATGTTGACCTTCATTGCGAGAGGACTTGAGTACAGGAGCAAGGATGTCTTACTGCAGCTGTACAGGGCCTTGCTGAGACCACACCCGGAGTATTGAGTGCAGGTTTGATCTCCTTATCTAAGAAAGTATATACTTACCATAGAGGGAGTGCAGCGAAGGTTCACGAGACTGATTCCTGGATAGCAGGATTGTCATGTGAGAGGAGATTGGACAACTAGGCCTGTATTCACTGGAGTTTAGAAGAATGAGAGGGGATCTCATTGAAATGTATAAAATTCTGACAGGGCTCGACAGACAGGATGCAGGGATGATGTTTCCTCTGGCTGTGGCTGGGGGTGGGCGTTTAAAACAAGGAGTCACAGTCTCAGGATACGGGGTAGGCCATTTAGGACTGAGATAGGAGAAACTTCTTCACTCAGAGGGTGGTGAACCTGTGGAAGTTTCTGCCACAGAAGGCTGTGGAGGCCAAGTCACTGAATATATATTGAAGGGAAATAGATAGATTTTTAGACTTAAAGGCAGCAATGGGTATGGGGGGAGAGCGGGAGTATGGCGTTGAGATAGAGGATCAGCCATGATCATACTGAATGGCGGAGCAGGCTCGAAAGCCTGAATGACCAATTCTTGCTCCTATTTTCTATGTCTATTAGAATCATAGAATGATACAACACAGGAGGTTGCTAGCTCTTGAAAAAGCTATCCAATTAAGCCCACTCCCCTGTTCTTTCCCCATATCCCTGCAAATTTACTCCTCTTCAAGTATTTATCCAAATCCCTTTGTAAAGTTACGATCAAATATAACTCTCCACCATTTCTTGCTCACCCCCCCACCTTTTCAGGAACTGCATTCTAGATCATCGTAACTCACTGTGTAAAAAAGAAAATCTCATCATCTCACCTCTGGTTCTCTTGCCAATCACGTTAAATCTGTATACTCTGGTTACCACCCCTTTTGCCACTGGAAAAGTTTCTCCTTACTTACTGTATCGAAACCCTTCATGGTTTCGAACAGCTTTATCTAATCTCCCCATACCTCCTCTTTAAGGAGAATCATCTCCAGTCCCTGCAAATAACTGAACTCCCTCATCCCTGGTATCAGTCTAATAAACTTGGAGGCTAGTTAGCTCAGCTGGCCAAGTCAACGTCATTGTCGGCTGTCCCTTGATTCGAGGATGATGTCTAATCAGGGTCGTGAGTTTCTGCCATGGGTCTTCATGAGAATGAACAGGCCAATTCTCAAACCACAGAACTTGGAGCACATGAGACAGGATGTCCCTCAAGATGGTGGGCAAGTTGTTGCTATTTTGAGTGATTGGTAGCAAGCTCCTCCCAGTCATTAATGTCAATGCTGCTACGTTTCAAAGACTTGGAGTGACCTTGAAGCTTTTTCTCTGTGTTTTCCGGAATACGTTGAGCACTTCCCATACCTTGGCAGCCGTCTCTCTCAAAAGGCCACCATTGACGAGGAGATCCAACACTGGATCAACTGCGCCAGCTCAGCCTTCTACAAATTATAGCAGTGAGTGTTTGACAACAAAGACCTCCGCAAGTCAACAAAAGACCTAGTGTACAGAGGAGCTGGCGTCACCACACTGCTACACTGCAGTGAGACCTGGCACATCAGTGGCACGTAAGAGCGCTAGAGAAATTCCATCAGCAAAATGCCTCTACTGCATCCTCCGGATTCAATGGGAGGGCCTTGAACAAATGCTAGTATCCTTCTTGAAGCCAGCTCCACAAGCATCAGGGAAAACTCCTGCAAAAATCGATGTTGATGGACTGTACATTGTCCGGATGGTTGAAAAGCATCTTCCCCGCCAGGTATTGTTTTCTCAATTCTCAAATGGACAATGTTTCACGGGACTTGTCTAAGAATGTGGTGCTGAATAATGCACACGTTCAATCCCCATACTCACCGAGGTAGTTCTTGGGGCCTTCCTCCTTGCCTTGGCCCATAGTGATTTCATGGCACAAGCTATGATTAGCAACCCTCGGCGGACTGCAGCAAAGGGCGAAAGCAGAGAAACATCCTGTACCTATACCAGTCATCCACTGCAGCTGTTAAGCTATCCAGACATCTCAGAACCTCCTCACTCCGAGGATCATGTGAAAGCAGCTGAGAGAATGGGGAGCAGGAGCATACAGCCTTCCTCCACTAGAATCAACTTTCTTAGTATAGGTTTAGCTATAAAAAGTGCAACCCTTGAAATCACTTACAGATTGGACATACTCGAACAATGATGAGTCTACCACTACTAGTAGTAAATTGGATGTAGTTCAGGAGACAGAAAGAATGGGGATATATGGGAAGATGGTGGTGTCAACCCCTTCCCCCCTCCAGGTTTATTTGGGTCCAAATAGCTTTTCACTGTTCTTAAAAATTAATACACACATAAATAAGTGAAATAAGATCAATGGGCCTCTTTTCAACTATGGTTATGTCATACACATTGGGCCCTTGGCCTTTCATCCAGAAGGTGGGAGAATGGGGTTGAGAAACTTATCAGCCATGATTGAATGGCGGAGCAGACTCGATGGGCCGAATGGCCTAATTTCTGCTCCTATGTCTTATGATCTTATGGTCTTATTTTTCTATCTCAAGAAAAGGAAAAGGCATTTTCAGGGTTTCAGGTTAGCGTAATGGAAATAGTCACCAGCACTATTTTGATCAACCCACGAACAGCCTGTCACAATATACTTCACATGAATGGATGAATAAAATGCTTGTTTTCAGTTTAATTGCAAGGCCAATATAGCAGCCACTTGCATTGATAATAATGAGGAGAAATAGGGAATAAAACTCAAATGTTACTGATGAGAAAATTAGTCACAGGAGAATTGGCCTTCAAATGGTATTCAATGTCACCAAGTTCTCTGCAGATTTCCACTGTTTTACAAAAATTATAGAATTAATTATAGAAGTTTGGAGAATCGATATGGTTTCACAGCACATCTTAAAGAACAGGTGGGGTTCTCAAATGTTAAGTCATTAGGCTTTCAATAGGCTGACTAAAATTTAAATCCCTCAACCTCTATACTCAGGATTCCTGGTAAAAGCACAGGGGTAAGAGCAAAACTGGAGGTGGATAAATCTGTTTGTGTACCAGTCAATGTTCACTTTTTAGAAGCACTGACCCCACCTGTGGATGGTCCTCATGCCAGTAATGAGCCCAAATGCAGGCCCAACTTGGGCAGAGCAATATAGTAAATTATTCATGATTATACCCAGTGCATCAGTAATAATTACCTGCCATGATTATACAGGCGCACAACAACAGCCTGTATTTATATAGCACCTTTAATGTGGTAAGATGTCCCAACACGCTTCACAGGATATTATCAAACAAAATCTGACACCAAGCCATGTAAGGGAATGCTATAGCAGATGATCAAAAGCTTGGTCAAGAGGGTGGGGTGTGTAAGGAGCATCTTAAAGGAGGAAAGAGAGGCAGAGAGGTTTAGGGAGGGAATTTCAGAGCATAGAGCCCAGGCAGCTGAAGGCATGGCCACCAATGGTAGAGCAATTAAAATTGGGGATGTTCAAGAGGCCAGAGTTAGGGGAGCACAGATATCTCGGAGGGTAATGGGGCTGGAGAGCTTACAGAGATAAGGAGTGGCGAGGCCATGGAGCGATTGGAAAACAAGTATGAGAATTTTATAATTGAAATATTGTCGGACCAGGAGCCAATGTAGGCATGAGTAAGGACACAGGCAGCAAAGTTTTGGATGACCCCAAGTTTACAGAGGGTAGAAATTGGAAGGCCGGACCAGACAAGCAAGGCTAATTTCATTGCACCAGATAGCTTGCCTTAGGCCTTCCATTAACAGCATTCTGTAACAACTCATCAGAAGCAAAGGCTTAATGAAACAGGCTAGTGGGAGGGTATAATAGCAGCAGAATTGGGGTAAGAGAAATAGCGATAAGCAGGAGAAAGGAGATTCAGAAAAGACATTCAGCAACCACATGGAAATTACATTAGGCCAAAGAATTATGCAGGCTAGTGGAACAGGACTGCAGATTAAAATTCTGGCGCTCAAATTAATTGTGTACAAATAACCATAGCCTTTCGTGGGAAATCATATTTTAATATTCTTTGTCTGTGCATGATGCTGCTGGGGTCTTTTCATGTTCAAATGGATGCACTATGGCAAGAGAGGCTTGGGAGTTTTTTTTATCCTTTCACGGGACTGTAGGCCTCACTGATCAGGCCAGCATTTTTATTGCCCATCCCAAATTGCCCTTGAGAAGGTGGTGGTGAGCAGCCTTCTTGAATCGCTGCAGTCCATGTGGTATAGGTATACCCACAGTGCTGTTAGGGAGGGAGTTCCAGGATTTTGACCCAGCAACAGTGAAGAAACGGCGATATATTTCCCAGTCAGGATGGTGAGTGACTTGGAGGGGAACTTCCAGGTGGCTGTGTTCCCATCTATCGACTGCCCATGTCCTTCTAGATGGTAGTGGTCGTGGGTTTGGAAGGTGCTGTCGAAGGAGCCCTGGTGAGCATTTTGTAGATGGTACACATTGCTGCCTCTGTGTGTTGCTGGTGGAGGGAGTGGATGTTGAAGGTGATGCCAACATGGGGTGCCAATCAAGTGGGCTGCTTTGTCCTGGATGGTGTCAAGCTTCTTGAGCGTTGATGGAGCTGCACTCATCCAGACAAGTGGGAAGTATTCCATCACACTCCTGACTTGTGCCTCGTAGATGGTGGACAGGCTTTGGGGAGTCAGGTGGTGAGGTACTTGCCACAGGCTTTCCAGCCTCTGACCTGCTCTTGTAGCCATTGTATTTATAGGGCTGGTCCAGTTCAGTTTCTAGTCAATGGTAACTCCCAGGATGTTGATAGTGGGGGAATTCAGTGATGGTAATGCCATTGAATGTTAAGGGAGGATGGTTGGTTTCTCTCGTTGGAGATGGTCATTGCCTGGCACTTGTATAACACGAATGTTACTTGCCACTTATCAGCCCAAGCCTGAGTGTTTTCCAGGTCTTTCTGCATACAAACATGGACTGCTTCAGTTTGAGGAGTTGTGAATGATGCCGAACATTGTGCAATTATCAGCGAACATCCCCACTTCTGACCTTATGATGGAAGGAAGGTCATTGATGAAGCAGCTGAAGATGGTTGGGCCCAGGACAGTACCTTGAGAAACACCTGCAGTGATGTCCTGGTGCTGCGATGATTGACCTTAAACAACCACAAGCACCTTCCTTTGTGCTATGAGGTGTCAGCTGTGGCTCAGTTCATAGCACCCTCGTCTTTGAATCAGAGGGTTGTGGGTTCATGTCCCACTCCCGGAAACCAAGAACTGTGATTGTACTCGGAAGAGTTGCAATCTGTGACTGTTGATACTCGAAAGAGTTTCCTTTGTGCTAGGTCTGACTCCATCCAGCGAAGAGTTTCCCCCCGATTCTCATTGACTCCAGTTTTGCTAAGGCTCAATGCCACACTCGGTCAAACGTGGCCTTGATGTCAAGAAATGCCATGTCATTCCTCCAAAGTTCATCTACCCAGAAAGAATGTGTAATCTATGCTTCCCCATTTCCCACCCCCCTTAATTTTTAACTTATTCCAGGTTATCGCCTCCACTATCCGACTCAGAATTTTTTTTGCTTCATTGTTTGATGGGATGTAGGAGTTGTTGGCAAGGCCAGCATTTGTTGATCATTCCTAAATGACCTTGAACTGAGTGGCTTGCTAAGCCATTTCAGAGGGCAGTTCAGAGTCACCAACATTGCTGTGGGTCTGGAATCACATGCAGGACTGACCAGGTAAGGATGGCAGATTTCCTTCCCTAAAGGACGTTAGTAAATCTGATGGGTTTTTACAACAATCGATGATACGGTCATCATTACAGAGACTAGCTTTATATCCCAATTTATTAATTGAAATTAAATTGCACCAGCTGCCATGAGGGAATTTGAACCCTTGTCCCCAGGGCATTAGCCTGGGCTCTGGATTACTAGTTCAGTAACATTACCACTAGGCAACCATCTCCACATTCAAGAATGATTAATGATTAAGGGGCGCCCTAATGCCATTTACATTTCGTCACATTTCTATCAAAAGCTGCAAACAATAAATAACAGGAATAAAATTGCACAATCTACAATCAACCAGCCTACAAAGTAGATCTAAAATAACAAGAAATAATCACCTCGTTGTAAACATTGCTACTCGCATAAAATATCAAAGCTGTAAGCTTTACCACCCTTAAAGTGAATAATTACAATTAATGTTTGTTTTTCCATTAAATGACCTTGGAAATGCTCAGGGACACGGGATTTCACAATCAGATACCGTTTGTACTGTACATGCAATAAACAAGCTGCCACTTTGCCATACACATTTCATTTCATTTCGACAAGACTTCGAAAATATCACTGATTAATTTTTAAGGTTTGCACTTAAAAATATTTGTTACATGTTGATTCAGGTGTGATGTTTTCATATTTCATGTTATGAAAAGCCAAAACAGCTATGTTAGACACATTTTCATGCTAATGATCTCTCTCTCTTCAAGGCACTGATTCCTTGTGGTTGAGTATAGTTCCTCAGCTAGCATATACTCCACAGTACCTTACTCAACTGGCCATTATAATCATTTGTGAACTTTGAGAGGGAGTGCTGGCAGATTTTTCAACTGCAGGCATCACCATAGCTGAGCCTAATTCTGTTCTGTGCTTTGTGGGCTTTGATGGCGGGACTGGGCTGTTTTAAACACTGTTGCCTCATTGCTGGATAAATCTTAAGTCTGAACTCCTACCAACTTGAGACATGCGCACGTTAACTGGAACATGGGTTTAAACTTTATATGTGGTTCTCAAGCCTCCATGGTTTGCAATTGTGTGGCCAATGACAACAAAAAGTTTGGATAACCGTGGCCAAGGGTGCTTGTTCTCTGGCTGCCTATTCTCACTTTGTGGCAGCACTTCCTCCCCAACAGGTCAGGCATTCATCTCATGGGGCAGTCACATTCTACCATTCTGATGATGGAAGACAGCATCGAAATAAAATAAAAACTGCTGCTTTGACACTTTCCCTGAACCAAAAGAAAAATGCCAACCCACCCCACCTCCCTTCAGGCAGTCATGCGAAAGCTAGTTGGTGTAATTACAACAAAGTACCAAACACAGACTTGCTGTAAATTGAATTACTCACTCATATAAGGTTGCCATGTCGCCAAGATGTGGCTTTGAGGAGAAAATGCCAGCAAAGCCACTCTAGGTAGGTCAAGAGAGTGCAATAACCGACCGTCTAGGGTGCCCACGATATTTACACTGGAGAAAAAGAGAAGAAACTATTCAAACAAAGATTGGTTACACAGTGATCAATATAACATGGTATTGCAAAAGGAAAGGGCTTGGCTAACTGGTTTAGTAGGTGTTTACTCACTCACTCGCTTTATCCAATTCAGAGTCGCGGGGAGTCGGAGCCTATCCCAACAGGCAATGGGTGCTAGGCAGGGTACACTCAGGACGGGACGCCAGTCCATCATAGAACGCATGCGCGCACACTAATTTAACTGTAGCTAATCTACCTTTGGACGGTGGAAGGAAACCGGAGCACCCAGCGGAAACCCACGCGGACACGGGGAAAACGTGCAAACTCCACACAGACAGGCACCCGAGGTCAGAATTGAACCCGGGTCCCTGGTGCTGTGAGGCAGCAGTGTTAACCACTGCGCCACCGTGCCACACATTGTAGATGTTTACATCATGTTGAAACATATAAATGTAATAAGTGATACATGCAGGTGGAGTAGTATGCTTTTTCATCTAGTGTTATCTTGTCTGTCAGGGCTCCGCCTTCTCATGTTCTTCTGTCCATTCATACGTCGCCACAACACCTTAAAACGCTACCAAAAACTTAAACTTTTAAGCAGCATAAGGCTCAACAGTAGTCTGAATTTTTTTGGTGTGACTGGAACATGGTTAAAGAAGGAAACTTAAAGTATGAGATTGGTTTTACAAATAGAAGGCTCTGTGGCTAGAAATTGAAGGTCGCTACTGACTTTTCCCCATTGCACCAAGCAAACAAAGAACCATCTTTGCTGAAAGTGAAGCCTTTGCAATTTCTCCTGTCATCTCTGCAAAATACAAAAAAAGAAAGAAAACAATTACCAGGAGAATTCAAAACGAGATGCATTGAAAATATTCTTCCAGGCTCCTCCTCCAGAGAAACAACTTAGGCATATTTAAAAAATAGGAAATCAAATGAAGTAGTATCCAGAAGGGGATGTGTGATATGCTGTAGGTAAACTGATAAGCAATCAATACAATTGGCTCTTCGAACTTAATTTAATTCTGGCTCTCTCATGATTAAAAAGCATTCATTTTTTGTGAAGGATGACTTTCCACAGAGTCCATCATTTTCTGCCTGAAGAGGCAGGTGGAGACATGGTCTATTTCTGGGCCTCTGTCATTTTTCTTTTTTTCGCTTTGCCCATTTACTTGGGGTGGCCACAATGCTGGTTGATTACCAGTCTCCACCTCCTCCTGTCAGTCACCCATTCCTTTTCCAATCTGGCTGCGTTTTAAGTGTCTCGCCACTCTATCTTTTCACCAGTGGGTCTCTGTCATTGCCATACTATAACCGGGCTAAAGAGATCACAAACAGTGGTGCAGACCAAATCACACTCTGAATCTTCCTGCTTAGACAGAAACGCCAGGCTTCTGCTCTTGGCACTGATCCCCGTCCCCATCAATATTGGGAATTTGTGCCTTGGGACTGCAGTTTTAATTCCCCATATCCTGTTATCCATGCTAAAGCATGATGCTATGCTAGCTGGCTGTACCACTGGGCAAAGTTTCAACTTCAAAAGATAGACAGGCAGACTTGCATTTACATATAGATAAAAGTAAAATACTGCGGATGCTGGAAATCCGGAGCAAAAACAAAAACTCCTGGGAAAACTCAGCAGGTCTGACAGCATCTGTGGAGAGAAAGACAGAGTTAACGTTTCGAGTCCTTAGGGAAGAAGAGTCATACAGACTCGAAACATCAACTCTGTCTTTCTCTCCGCAGATGCTGTCAGACCTATTGAGTTTTTCCAGCAGTTTTTGTTTTTGTTTTGTATTTACATATACTTTTCATGCCCACAGGATGTCCCAAACTGTTTTACAGCCAGTGAAGTACCTTTAAAGTGTCATCACTGTTGTAATGTAGGAAATAGAGCAGCCAATTTGTGGGCAGCAAGCTCCCACAAAAAGAACGCGATAATCCCGACCTGGTAATCTGTTTTTGTGATGTTGATTGAGAGGTAAATATTGGGCAGTACGCTGGGGCGAACTCCTCTGCTCTTCTCCAAAATAGTGCCATGGGACCCGAGAGGGCAGATGGGGCCTCGGTTTAAAGATGGTGCAGCCCTCCCTCAGCTCTGGCTTTTGTGCTCAAGCCCTTGGGGTGGGGCTTGAACACACAATCTTCTGACTCAGATGCGAGATTGCTACCAACTGAACCGCAGCTGACACTAAAGTAATTTTCTTGCTACAATTTTCATCAAGATATTGTGCCACAATCAATGAAAGATTCACAACTGCGATAAAAATGCTATATAAAATACCTTGCGAAAGAGGTATTTTCTGTATAAGCTGGAGGGCCATCGAGCATATAAATTCCTTCGGAGCCTCGAACTGTAATACACAATCAAAAAAATCCACTGTAAAACTATTTCATACTCCATTTGTAAAATTACAGTTTAACTACTGCAAGAGTGAAACTGGCATTCAATATGGATTCAAGTCTAGTGATAACGTATGTTTGGTCAGAAGATCATTAATTAGCAAGCTGAGGATTGTGCAACATTTATCAATATCAGATTCATTTATTGGGAGATTCAGGACAGCACTAGGTCATTCCAGCTCTGAAACATATTTATTTCAACTTTTCCTCTTCAGAATACTGCAATTCCTGGTAAGTCAGCTGGTTTCAAAGCAAAAATGGAAGCATAGACCAAGTTACGGTGCAGAACGAGGCTATTCAGCCCATCATGTCTGTGCTGGCCATAAAAAGAAAAAACTAGCCACTCATTTTAATCCCACTTTCCAGCACCTGGTCCGTGGCCTTGCAGGTTACAGCACTTCAAATAAATGTGGAGTTGTATGTTTAAAAAATGGCACTCTCTACCAATCAAAAACTAAACAGAATAATATTCAAAGGAGTAAATCAACCCTCGCTAACCCCCTTTCCCCCAGTCCTACTTTTCACCATTTGTATTTTGCTAAGCTAATTCTGAGAAACGTTTGTTCAGAGACATGTGTACAATCTAGTGGCCCGGATATCAAACCCATACCCTTCACTATAAAGAAGTTTTACTCTTAAATCCTTTGACCCCTGTTGAACATTCTCCTCACCTCGGTGATTCCTCGTAGTCTAGTAGTAATCCAACATTTCAGAGTAGAACAGCGCTGTAAAGCTGTTCAGCTTGTTACAGTTGTGGCTCAGTCATTATGGGTTCCAATGACACAGTCCACTTTTTAATTCTGGGATACCGCTCTGAAGCTGTCACTCACTGCAACCATGTACAGGAAGCATCAGCACTGATTTCTGAGCTTCATCATCCACTCAGAAATGCAAAGAATGTTGCCTCCTTCTTCCCCCTGCTCCAAGATCTGTTCAGTGGAATCTCTCACTAAGCGGCTCTCCTCAAACATCAACCTAAAATGCTGGACCTCTAGGGAAATGTGCAAAGGAGATAAAATGAGAATTTCTCCAATGACATCTGAGAGCTTTTACGCGTAAAATAGGCCTTTTCAAATAAAGTAATCTCACAACTAAACAAGGGCAAGAGTGGACCATGCGGCCCCTCAAGCCTGCTCCACCAATCAATAAGACCATGGCTGGTCATCTACCTCAACTCTACACTTCTGCCCTAACCCCATATCTTTTGATTCCCTTCGTGTCCAAGAATCTATCAATCTCAACATACTCACCACTGAGCATCCACAGCCCTCTGGAATAGTGAATTCCAAAGATTCACAACCCTGTGAATGAAGAAATTTCTCCTCATCTCAATCTTAAATTGCTGACCCTTTATCCTGTGACTCTAACCTGTACTTCTAGATGGTCCAGCCAGAGAAAGCAGCCTCTGATTGTCCAGCCCTCTAAGAATGTCATACATTTCAATGAGGTCACCTCTCATTCTTCTGAAGTCCACAGAATATAGGCCCATTCTCCTCAATTGCTCCTCATAGGACAATCCACTCCTTCCAGGAAACAACCTAATGACTTATAATGCCCCCTAAAGGCTCACTCTCTAGGCTATTGCATAACTATCAGAAACTTGGGTTACATATTTCAGGGCTACCAACATCCATGGAAAGATACTCCACAATGGGTTTGTGCCCTCTGGAAAGGAGAAAAGTGAAATTGGAAACAGAAACCGTATAGATTAGGGAAAAAACAGTTTGAGATGAATGTAGAGTAAGCCGCTCATACTTTAGGAATACAGTGTATGATAAAACCTCTGAATGGCTGGTTACACACTATAGTGCAATCACAACCAAGGACACAGCTACTCATTTCCAACTACTTTGAGAAATCGACCTTAATTCTAACCCACCATTTTTCCCTTCTAAACAGTTTTTAATCCACTTTGCTACTCTACTCCTAATTCTCTCCAAAGGTCCTGTGTGGTAACTTCATAAAGGCATTCTGAAACTCAATGTACATTGTATCCACTGCATTTCCAACATCCACTACATTGTTTTAAATAACATCTTCATTGTTAAAAAAAAAACAAAGAATTGTGGTGAAACTTGAGTGTCTTTTCAATAGCAACTTGTATTTATATTGTGCCTATAATGTAGTAAAATGTCCCAAGGTGCTTTGCAGGAATGATTGTTAAACAAAATTTGACATTGAATTGGGTAAGTGGCCAAACGTTTGGTCAAAGAAGTAGGTTTTAAGGAGTGTCTTAAAAGAGAAAAGAGAGGCAAGGCCATGGAGAGATTCGGAAACAAGTATGAGAGTTGTTGTCAAACCGAAAGGTGAGTGCCTACAGCGGTATTGGATAAATGGGACTTTGTGTGAGTTAGGATATGGGCAGCGGAATTTTGGACAAGCTCAAATTCACAGAGGGTGAAAAATGACAGGTTGGCTAGGAGAGCTTTGGAATAGTCAAATCTACTTTTGCTGTTTCATTTTTGCTTATTCAGTACATCATTGGAAGAACCGACTTGAAGAAGTCACGAAGTGCAATAGTGAACAGAACCTGGATTACTTTCAGTAACAATGAAGTAATTCGCTGAGAGTCACTGAATTGTCTAACCGTGTCAGTTCCTACCACTCAGTTTCTATTAATGAGGTCATCTGCAAACACCCAATGAATAAAAATAGTCAACAGAGACAAACAAAAAAGTTGTTAAACTTAATTTTCTGTTTTAAAGGAGCAGTATTGTGAGCTTCCTATCTCAAGAGTATAAAGAATTCTCTCTAATGTTGCTCAATATCAATCATGTTGCATCTAGGACATGCAGATCTTTGCAGAGGACACTATTTTTGTCTCCTATACACCATGGGGACATGTGCTTTTTTTCCCCAAAATACAGCTTTCTCCTACAAAAGAATTATAATGGGTCAAAGAAACTTGGACTGGTCAAATGCTTGAAACTTCTGCACAGATTGAGCACAGCTACTGTTTAACTATGGGTTCAAGTGTTCCACAGAAGCAGTTAACATCTATGCAGCCCCTTCACCAGAATAAATAGTACATGACTGTAAACTACTTCTGGATAATTTGCCTCCTTAAAAATAGATGTAAAATATCCCTTTATTTGGATAGTGTAATTTTTTTCTTTTTTTTTGATGTAATCATCAGAAAATAATTCATTGCGTGCAAAGTATTTTGAAACTTAAGATGTACAACAAATCACATTTCTACAAACCTTTTGTTTTCTTTAAAGAAAGTAATGCACAAAATGTTATCTTATAAACAATTACAATTGTCACTTCCTCCAAATACATCTGTAACATTCATGGCTTAACTACTTTGGATGTAAATCACACCACTCTAAATGTTTTACACCCATTTTTGAAAAGTAATTAATATTGTGATTTATTAGCTTGGGAGTCAGGAAGCCTTTTCTCCATGTGCCTAAGGTAAAAAGAACTATGTCCCAAAGAACAAGGAAGCCTACACTAAGCTATTTTGACAAAGGTAACAACTCACACTTACATAGCATAAACAGCCCAAGGAACCTCATATGGAAGGAATAAATAAGTATTAGAGGAATTCCAAGAGATGATCCGAAGCATAAAGGCAGATTTTAAGCAGTATTTAAAAGTGGGTGAGAAGTAGCAGGGTGACGAGAGTTAAGTTCCAGAGTCAGACTGTGATGGCCCAAATGCTTTTCACCACAGTCAGTGTAGACCTGCCATTGTCATCTGTGTGCTAAATATAGATCAGGAACATCTATTTATTTCTGGGTTACACTGCATCTTGCCTCAGTGCATGTACTCTGTACGCCCTCTGCAGTTTACTCCAATTTTCAAAGTTTAATGTATTCTGAACAAACAGTTTTGCAGGGCTCACCTATCAATTGGGATTGACGCTTATTCAATTTAGGACTGACTTGCTCAGGCATTATTAAAATGTAAACAAGAACCCAAAGCCTCATTTATCTACTATTCTGTCTGGTGATCTGAAAGAATTAAAATATTGCAATTCACTCTCATCAGAAACAAACAGGAAAAAAAATGAACCCAAGACACAATTCCTCTTTCAGCTGAAAGGCTGATGACTTGAAACAATAACTGTCTACCTCCCTTTGCAGATGCAGAATGATCTGCTGAGTATTTCCAGCATTTCTTTTCCTTTGTTTTTCATGTATTCATTCTTGGGATGTGGGCATCGCTGTCTAGGCCAGCATTTATTGCCCATCCCTAATTGCCCATGTTTAGAAGGCATTTAAGAGTCAACCGCATTGTTGTATTATTTCACAATCCTTCTGATTGTCTGCTTTATTTTCAACTTTGCAAACATCAGCAGCTTATTTCTCATCCCATCTCCCGAAATAAGGCAAACCTCCATCCAAACTTTAGGCCTCCAAATGTGATGTCCCCCATCCTCACTAATGTCAATCAAGGAAAATAGGAGTAGGCCATTCGAGCCCTCGAGCCTGCTCCACCATTCAATTAAATCATGACTGATCTCCAACCTCAATGCCATTTTCCTGCACTGTCCTGATAACCCTTGATATCTTTAACATCTAGAAATCTATCGATCTCTGCCTTGAACCTACTCAATCGTTGACCCTCCAAAAAGCCCTCTGGGGTAGAGAGTGCCAAAGATTCACCGCCCTCAGTGAAGAAATTCCTCCTCATCTCAGTCCTAAATAGCCTACCAGTTACTCTGAGACTGTGTGCCCTGGGTCTAGGCATCCCCAAGCCAAGAGAAACATCCTTCCTCCATCTACCCTGTCGAGCCCTGTAAGAATTTTATACGTTTCAATCACCGCCACGATGTTCCTCCACCTGCCAACAGTGACCACCCTGTGATCATGGATGGAGCCAGTCCCTGGGCCTCTCAGTCAAGATTCAATCCCAGTGCTTGCTGCCACTCTGCAGCCCCCTTCCCCCAAATATTGATGTGTATAAAAATGTCTGTAAATGCTTAATTGAAACAGAGATTTTATTTTCACCCACCCCTCCGGCATCAACAGCGTACGAACAGTTTAAGTATATATCTGTAAAAAGCAGAGGCCGGGTCACTCCATTTAAAATAAACCCGCAGTGATTGAAATTACCAACCTGCCAACAACGGCGTGGAGTGCGCCATTTTCAACCGGAAGTCCCTTCATTCGCCCCGCCCCCTCCGCGGGGTGCAAAGGTCGCGACCCTCACCATTTCTCCCCGCCCCGCTGGGTTCAGAGGTGTCGCCACGCCTCCCCACAGCTCGCCCCGCCCCCTTGTCCCATCCCGTTTCCCCTCGCCCCGCCTCCTCCGGGTTCAGAGGTCACGCCCCGCCCCCCTCCCCCCGCGCCTGAACTACACGTAGCTCGAGCGGCTTCTCAGCTCCGCCTCTTCCGATTTCCAGGTTAAGTTTAATACGGGACGGCAACTTGGGTCAACTCAAGACAGATTGTTATTCAAACTATTCCGTCCAAGATAAATCAAAGTTGTTTTTAAAATGGGATTGTGTGCGCGAGTTGTTGAGCGAGATGGGAAGGGACTATGTTGTCCAGGCGGAGGGTGAGGTATATATTTCCGGTTCCGGCGGGTCACTGCTTTTAGTCTCCTCGATCTCCGGGTGGCGACAGCAGCATTGACCAAGGTGAGGGTCTCGACTGTCTAAATAATCAATATCGACCAGGCTGAGGGGCTCAGACTGTCTAAATAATCAATATCGACCAGGTTGAGGGGCTCAGACTGTCTAAATAATCAATATCGACCAGGCTGAGGGGCTCAGACTGTCTAAATAATCAATATCGACCAGGTTGAGGGGCTGAGACTGTCTAAATAATCAATATCGACCAGGCTGAGGGGCTCAGACTGTCTAAATAATCAATATCGACCAGGCTGAGGGGCTCAGACTGTCTGAATAATCAATATCGATCAGGCTGAAGGGGCTCAGACTGTCTGAATAATCAATATCGATCAGGCTGAAGGGGTTCAGACTGTCTAAATAATCAATAGCGACCAGGCTGAGGGGCTGAGACTGTCTAAATAATCAATATCGACCAGGCTGAGGGGCTCAGACTGTCTAAATAATCAATATCGACCAGGCTGAGGGGCTCAGACTGTCTAAATAATCAATATCGATCAGGCTGAGGGGCTCAGACTGTCTAAATAATCAATATCGACCAGGCTGAGGGGCTCAGACTGTCTAAATAATCAATATCGACCAGGCTGAGGGGCTCAGACTGTCTAAATAATCAATATCGATCAGGCTGAAGGGGCTCAGACTGTCTGAATAATCAATATCGATCAGGCTGAGGGGCTCAGACTGTCTCAATAATCAATAGCGACCAGGCTGAGGGGCTCAGACTGTCTAAATAATAGCGACCAGGCTGAGGGGCTCAGACTGTCTGAATAATCAATAGCGACCAGGGTGAGGGGCTCAGGCTGTGTAAATAATCAATGGAAACCCGGGTGAGACTATTGTGCATAACTGGAACTGTCTTTCATTTGAATTAGTTTTTCCCCTTTCACCCTCCCCTCTCCCTGTTCTGTTAAGCCCCTGGTCTAACAGCTGCTGCTGAAGGCACAAGTGAGCATGCCACTCAGCCTGCCTCATAAAATATGTTGACTTCTTAAAAAAAAACTTGGTAGATTTATAGTTTTAAAACAATGCCTTAACGATTGCCCACCCTTCCTTTAATTAGATGTGTTGCTGTGATGTTAGAATTATTTGTACAATAGTGGAATTAGTTGACCAGACTTGTGATTACTACTTAATATCAGTTATTGTTGATTAACAGCATGCTTGTGGTTAGAGATCAATGTGTTCGTCCTTTTTTAAGTTTTCATTTTGTTTTGCGTTACTTGCGTTTTGTAATGTTTTTGGGATTTTCCTGTACCTTGGAGTGCTGAGGATAGGGTTGTGCTGATTCGTGTGTATTCTGTATTCTTGTGCATGTGGCATGTCGGAGTAAATGGAATAATTCGTATTTGTGTGGTGCCTTCTGACTTTGAGAAACGTTTCAGGTAGAATGTGATTATGTTGGGCAGTTACTCTTGTAATGTGAGCAAGTGGGATTTGGCAACAGCAAAATCCAACAAATGACAAGCTGATCAATAACCAGTTAATGTTATTTGAGGGTATTAGTTGGAATGTTGTCCAGGGCACTTGAAGACCCTTTGAAGAGTGCCGTGGGACCTTTAAACATTTGAATGCCACACCACAGATGGTGCTTTGGTTTAATGTGTTACGTCAAGGGTTGAAACTTTGATGCAACATTCAATAATGTATTGAAGTACGCAGACCCTGGAGTCTAAACCTTCTGCCTCTGAGCTAAAAATCCTTCTGATTTAGCCAAGCCTGTTTATTTCCTTTTTTCCTGGTTAGGTTATGACAGTAGTTCCTCTTTTTCTAGGTGTGAATTTGAATTTTCGTCCCACATGGAGTATTGTACACAGTTGGATATTGGTAGTTGTCAGTTGTAATTGTGCAATGATTTATTGACAGAGCCAAGATGGTCATGTGTTGTGTCCACGTGGTTGCCACTTCTGTGAACCTTCTAGCATAATAACATGCTTCCCCAGAAGAGGAAACACATATCTGGTAATTCCTTTTTGGAGGAGCAGTGAACGAAGTGAAAGCCAGCTGATTTTATTTTATTTTTTTTTTCAAATGAACTCCTTTCCCACTTCAAGTCTCTACACATCATTCCCCACCAAGCGATGTATAGACGAACTATTCCTGAATGCAAGTGGTACTATATAATCAGCTGCTTGGAAGGGGGAGGGTGAAACCTGGAGAACCAGTGCCTGTCCTCCATTTGGAATCTGCTTTGTACATCTTCTCCCATATTCTTATGCCCAAAAAGAAATTGTTTAAAGGTGGGAATTTGCCATGTGGAATTGGATCAATCAGCTTAGCTCATTTGACTTGCTTCCATTGAAATGTGCCACCTTCATCTATAAAGATCATAGCTTCAAAGTTTAATTTCTGCTTTTTTTCAGTTTGTATGTAAGAGCTGTTATTGAATGACTGTTTTTCTGCCCGTGAATGACTTTAAAATAAGGAATGAGTAAATAGAGAATGTTACCTGCTTCAAAATAAAAATTGACTTTAATATTAAAAAGCTACGAATTGGTATGTAACATGTTGTTTTATGCAACAGCTGTATGTGAGGGTGGATAAACTCTTTTTTTATCAAATCAGGTCTCTAACCTTGTCACAACACTGAAACAGCCCTAACCAAAGATATAAGTTACACCCCTTGTGGGTGCAGCATTATCCCTCTTTGACCTCTCTGCAGCCTTTGACATGGTCGGCCACACCATCTTCCTTCAGCTCTCTTCTTTCATTGTCCAGCTCAGTGGAAATTATCCACTTAGTTTCACTCTCGTATGTCCGATCAAATGACTCTCTAGCAATGGCTTCTCTTTCCACCCATCTTTGTTACCTCGAGTCTCCCATGAATCCGTAGCTGCATGCTGACCCTAGGTGACATAATCTGCAGACACAGGTCCACTTTCTACAACTACACTAGTGACACCAATTTCTTCTACTCTTGCGGCCTCCATTACCATTGTTATCAGACTGTTTTGTCTTGGATGAGCTGCAATTTCCTCCAGTTAAAACGTGGAAAGACTGAAGTTCTCCCCCAATAAGCTCTGTATCTTCCCCACCACCTCACCCCTCTCTGGTCATAGTCTCAGGCTGAAACAGCTCTAGTGCAATCTCTATCCTATTTGACTTTTAGCTGAGCTTTTGCCCATATATGTTACATTGCCGTTGAAACCCTCATACGTGCCTTTGTCATGTTCCGGTTTGACTGCTTTATAGCTATCCTGGCCAGGTCCTTGCTGTGCCTGCAATCTTCACTTCACCCAAAACTCTCCCTATGCTGTATCAGTCTGGCTCACCCATCATCCCTGTTCTTGGTGACCTGTGTTGGCACCTGGTTCCCCTCGCCTCCCATTTTATATTTTCATTCTTGTGTTTAAATCCCTTCATGGTGTTGCCCCACCCTATCTCAGCCTTCTATAGGCCTACTCTCCTTAACTGCCTCTGGTCTTATATGCACCCTCTTCATGCCCCTGAATTGGTGGCCATGCCATCAGCTGTTTGGGGCCCACTCTGTGGAATTCCCTCCCTAAACCTTGAATTTTTTATTTCTTACTATTTGGATCAAACTTTGCTCATCTTACTAGTACATCCTTCTTTGTCTCGGTATCCATTTTTGTCTAATTTATGCCTTTTATTGAACCACCTTGAGGCTTTTTTCTATGTTAAAGTTGCTATATAAATGCAAGTTGTCTTTATGTTTGGGTAGGTAGAAGTGAAACTATACAAGGCCAGCCCTACAAAATGGAGGAAATGCGGTCTTGTTTATTAATGATTGGGTTATTTGAGTAACTTGTTCATTGGTAATTGTTCTGGGTAATTGCCTCATATTTGCCTCCCCCTTGCTGCTTCCCAACCTTACTGGCTGCCTCGTCATTTCCAGGCTGAGTTTTGACAGTGCCATCTTTGATCTCCATAAACACTAAATGATCTGCACATTAAAAAACAGCAGCTTATCTGACTACCCCTGTGTAGTAGATTTGAGTAAAATATGCAAACTTTTGTAGCGACTGGGCTAATTCAGTATGAAGAATATGAACTCCGAGGGAGTAAGGACATGAGGTTCCATTCGAGGAAGGGAGGTCAATGTAGTCTGGTGGAGTACCGCACTCCCTCTCCTCTCACCACAATTTTTCATACCACGTTAATGGGGTGTGGGATTAGACTTGGTTGTCTATGCGTAGCTACCGGACTCGGCTACCACTGCACAGAAAGACGATAAGTAAAAAGTCAGCCACTTTTCCTGAGGGAAGAGGGGGGAAAAATTAGACCATCCTCGGGCATTTCGTTATTTATGTATTTCAGAGCAGCCTTTTGGTAAAGTCTTGGAACTGCTCAGAATGATGAGGGGGAAATCCAAGAAAGGAACAGAATGAAAGTAAACTTTAAATAGATTAGTGACAGTCTTTTGAGATTGCCATTTCCCTTTTTGAATACATTTTGAGCTTTTATTGCAAGTACAAATGACTACAAATGTTAATTAAAACACATTTCCTTTCGTTTGAAATTGGAATTAATTCACTTCTTTGCTGTATTTTAGTCAGTTTGTGTGGCATTTTGGCCCAGCAAAACAATGGTGGCCAAACAGAGGATCCGGATGGCAAATGAGAAACACAGTAAAAACATCACACAGCGAGGGAATGTTCCGAAAAGTTCGGTAAGTTTTTGTTTAAGTCTCTCGCCAAATGTGCCATAAAGTTGAGCTTAAATCACTCGTGTACATCTGTCCTTTTGTTCTGTGGAATTGCATGATTTATGGTTAATTACAAAATTACATCGAGTCTGCACCGACACGTGAGAAACAGCTGACCTACCTACCTAATCTTCCCCATGGTAAATGGGATTAGGTAGATAGGCCAGGTGAGGTGTTTCGCACACGTCAGTGCAGACTCGATGGGCCGAAGGGCCTCTTCTGCACTGAGAGATTCTGTGTAAAGAAGCCTCAATTAAATTTACCCCTCCAAAGTGGTTCAATAATTAGACTGTACAACTTATAATTGAGGCTTTAAGTCTAATTTCTTTCCCCTTCCAAACCATGTCTATGGGGATTTACTGCGGCATTGGAAGTTTCAGGCAGTACTGGAAAACCTGATGATGCCTTCCAAAATGGTACAACTATGAACTGATTGTGAAGTTGTATTTTTATCTATTATCATCTTGAAATCAGTCGAAATACTGGGTTGAATTGTCCTTTTTTATTAAGCTAATCTGTGCATTTCAGAGTTAGTAGTATTGTGTTTTGTAACTTAACCTGTCTGGTTGTTCAGGAGAATCTGTCATTGCAAGCTTATCCAGTCTCCATTTTACTTCAATTGGTACATATTCCTTTTGTGAAATAATTTCTTTTGTGAAATAATTAGTGAAGTGTTTGTCATTACAGAAAACAACACCAGATGAAAAATCATCGGTCGGTCCCTGGCTCTTGGCACTTTTCATTTTTGTCGTTTGTGGATCAGGTAATTTTTTTTTTACTTTGTAAACCTCATCTGATGTTTAAATTAACATTTAAACTGTGAAACTTTGCTTATTTGTGAATTAAATCTGGTTAAAACTGCTAAAAACCTTCAAATAGAAGAAGAGTAGATGAGCCAGATTAAAATAGCCAGTGAAATTGTGTTCATGGGTGATCTTGTTTGTCTTGGCTATTATGTTTAATGTTTTATAGGCGATGGGTTTGTTTTCAGGCAGCCTGTTTTGAATCAAAAATTGACAAACTTCAGTGGAAAGTAGAGTTCATTTCTGTCGATTTAGCTGACTGTCAAATTTTTTTCTGGAAGTCTTGTGTCATCTTTCAGTTTGAGTTTTATTTCATTTCTTTCCACCCTCCTGCTTAAGGGTTTTTGGAGCATCTTGGTCATTATTTTGGTTGACTGCTGTTTCCTGGCCCCTCTGGTGAACTTTTTTTTTTGCCACCCAGACCCCTTGCTTCCATTGACCTGAGTTTCCCTGGGACTGCTTAATCAAAAGCTGCCTTGATATTGGAGGCAGGTATTCTCGCCTCTCCTCTGGCACGCAGCTCTTGTCACAGCTTCCATCCAGATGATACAAGTTCTGGAGTTGAGTGGTTCTGGTGGAACTCGAATGCAGCATTGTTGAGCTGCTTGACTGTTGATGACACCTTCCGTCGCTTTACTCATTGGGAGTAGCTAACAGGGTACTAACAGCCCCATGTTAGATTATCCTATTTTTGTGAATTGGACATATGTGAGCAGTCATCCACACTTTTTAAGTAGATGCCAGTGTTAGTGTTGTTCTGCAACAATTTGGCCAGGGGACAATGCTCAGAGAGAGCATTGAACGGAGAGGTCAGGGGTTGGTGCTGGGGCACTTGCATTAAATTTTTCAGCACAGAAAGAGGCCATTCAACTCAACTGGTCTGTCCTGGTCTTTTTGCTGCACGTGAGCTTCCTTCCGCTCTCCATCTAATTCTACCCGAATAACTTTCTATTCCTTTCTCTGACGTGTACTCTTCTAACTTCCCTTTTAAATGCATCTGTTATTTGCTTCTTACTCTGTGGTAGCAAGTTGCACGTTCTCATCATTCTCTGGTTAAGAAGTTTCTCTTCAATTCCTTATTGCTATTATTAGTGTCTGTCTTGTATTTATGACCCTCTCTAGTTTTGGACCTTCATTCATCTTATTGTTTACCTATTTAAGTGACCTGGATTAAAATATTACTCTCAGTAAATCAAATTCTTGAAATATATACTAAATTTGGGAGGACGAGGTGGGGAAGTAGAAATTGGAGCATTTGAGAAATTACAGAAGAACCTAGACAATATGTGTAAGCAGGTAGGAAGAAATCAAAGGTCTTGTACATTGGAAGAAAAGTAGGAACTATAATTAATGAATGGTGGTGAACAGTTAAGAGACTAGAAGAGATCAGAGATATGAGATTGACCATATCCAGTCATTGAGGAACAGCAATTGCAAAACCAACAGAATGCTGAGCATATGGCCAAATCTACAGCAAATACTTACATTTATATAACACCTTTTTAGTATTGCTGAAAAAAGAGCCATGTTGAAGCTTTTCTTCTTGCACTCATAGGGCACTTCACAAGAATACTAATGAGGGGAAAACAACAACTTACACTATATGTGAATAGGGTGCTTATTGGTTGGCAAGTGGACTTCTCCATGGCAACGCCTCTACCAATCAACCAAAATTTGACCAAGACACATGAGACATTAGGATAGGTGACCAAACATTTTCTTAGAGGAAGGTTTTAATGAGTGTCCTGAAGAGTTGGAGAGTGGGGAATGTTTGACAGAATTCCAGAGCTTAGCACTTAGACAGCTGAAGACTTGACCACTATTTGAGGAGCGACATAAATTGGGCAAGCACAAGAAGCCAGAACTGGAGGAGCGTAGAAATTCCAGACAGTTGTGGGGCTGAAGAAGGTTAGAATTGTGAGGGGCAAGGCCAAGGAAGGATATGTAAGCTAAGATGAGAATTTTAAAATCAAGGCATGGCTGGACCTTGAGCCAGCGTAGGTCAGCGAGCATTGTATCAATGGGTGAACTGGGCTTGGTGCACGTTAGGATATGGGTAACAGTGGTTTGGACGTGCTCAGTTCTGCAAAAAGTGCAAGGTGGGAGACCGGCCAGGAGAGCATTGGAATAGTCGAGTCAAGAGGTGCCAAGGCCCTGTATGAAGATTTCAGCACTAGATGAGCTGAGGTGGGGTAGTAGAGTTTTAAATCTGAGGCCCTCATGTGAGGTATATAGCATTCTAGTCAGGCTACTCCTGGAACACTGAATTCAGACCTGGTCACTGAGCTAAAAGAGGAACATCAAAGCTGTGGAAATGGCACAAAGAGGGTAACGAGGCTGATTTCTCATATATCAGGTGAACAAGCTATGGATAAAAACAAAAAGCTAAAAGCTACTGCGGATGCTGGAAATCCAAAACAAAATAAAAACAGAATTACCTGGAAAAACTCAGCAAGTCTGGCAGCATCGGCGGAGAAGAAATCAGTCAACGTTTCGAGCCCTCATGGCCCTTCAGCAGAACTGAAGCATAGTTTCAACAAGGGAGAAATATAAATTGGTTTAAGGTGGGTGGGGGGGAAGAGTCCACACCACACCCTCAATGTGTCTCTTCCCCCCCACCCACCTTAAACCAATTTATATTTCTCCCTTGTTGAAACTATGCTTCAGAACAAGCTATGGAGGTTGATTCGAAAATTTGTACTCTTCAGCATTGAAAGCAGGTATATGTTACAAGTTCTAAGTTTTTAAAAGTTAACCAGAAAGCACTTCTTTGCATGCAGTGGCTATTATCTGTAAAGATGCTCTAGATGGTAGAGAGTCATTCAAGAGGCAGTTGGATGCTGTTTTGGAATTGTAAGGTTTTATGGAAAGATGAGCGAAGTGAACCGACTTGCCTTCCTCAGCCAAACTTATCTTTGTGAACCTGTAACTCTTTGTAACCAACTTACTTAATTGGGAAAAGTAAGATTGTTTTTATCATGTTGTATTTGTTTCTATTTTGGCTTCCGGCTTCTGCCACGTTGCATTGCCGCATGACCTGGGATGACTTTAATTAGAAAATAAATAATTGGCATGACGGACAGAGTACATTTATATTTTTTAACCAGGATACTTGGTTAATGTGATATAGCCTGTTTGTTTCTTGGCAGTACTGCAGGTTGTTTTGGTGCATGTGATTTTCTGCCCAGAGGAGACTGATTAACATAACACATAGTTGGAACCAGTGGTGATTTAATTTAATTTTTGTTTTTTAAAAAAAAAAATTATTGCTAATGGGGGAAACTTTCATTCCAGGATTACATAAAATCAGCTGCTTTAACCATTGATTTTTGCTGAATCTTCTGCACTTCTGCTTGCTTTTAGCGCATTGCTGTTCTATAACTTTGACACGTGGCCATTTTGTTATCAAGACCTCCATAGTATAAATATTTTCACCTGGGTTGTAAAAAGAAACTACCAGTGACAAGTTTGGTGAGAAGTTCCCTGCATTCTCCACGTTCCTACAGTCTTTAGTTCTGTTCTCCATTGATTATCAGATGTGCACCCTCTCGCTGTTTTGCCAAGCAGAAAATATGCTGTTCCTTAGATAAAAGACTGGACTGGTTAACCAGGCTTTGGAAAATCCTGCTCCTCAGACAGGAGGTCTGTACGGTGTGCAGGAGTGGTCTGGACCAATTATTTAAGATAACTGACACACAAAAAACAGCGGACGGATGAGTATTTTGTTTATGCAGCTCTACCTTATGATCTGGAATGCGCTGGCTGAAATAGTGGTAGGAGCAGATTCACCAGTAAATTTCAAAAGGGAATTGGATAACTACTTGAAAAGGAACAATTTGCTGAACTATGGGCAATAGAGTGAGACTTGGATTTATTTTACAAAGAGTTAGTATGGACACAGTGGGTCAAATAACCTCTTTCTACGCTACGATTTTATCACTTGATCGCTTTTCAGCATTCCAACCCCATGTGAGGGAATATTTAATTTTTGCTTGACTGCCTTTCTGATAGCATGCTAATATCAAATACTCAAGCTGATCTAATTCTATGGCTAATTAACATAGATATTAATGTGATATTAAATAAACAAAATCCTGTTTGTAATTGGAATATGGCTGGGTCACCTTGACTTATTTTTTTACCCCTAATTCCACCAGCTTTATCTAAAAGTGACCTTGAGGAGGGGGAAAGCTCCAGTCAGTTTTAGAACAGTAAATGTTGACAAGCCTAGTTGCTATGGCTCCGTTCTCTCATTCGTTCTGAGTTCCTGGGAAAAATGACTCTGTACATCTGTTTTTCTTCACAAAGGTAGTGGCTGCTCTTTCCTGCAGTGCCTGTTAATCAGTGAACCCACATTAAAAGCAGGTTAGGGCACTGGTGTGCAAAATATTGCCCCAGCTAATCATCTCAAATGCAAAATCCCAGAAATGGGCACCAGGCTGATGGGAACAGAAGTAGAACATTTAACCCCATGAGCCTGTTCCACCCTTCAGTAGATCATGGCTGATCAATGACCAAATTTCCATATACTCCACTTTGCCCACAACAAAAATCAACCGACTAATCTGATTCCAATTTAAAATTAATGTTTCCTAATTTCACTCGCTCCTAAAAACCCCGGGATCTCATTTTTAGATAATGGGTGGAATTTTACAGCCCTTCCCGCCAGCGGATTTTCCAGCCTTGCCGAAGCCAGTGAACTTCTGAAGGGCTCGCCACATTTTCCAGCCTTGCCCCCGCTTCGATTGGGCTGTAAAATTCTGCCCAATGTACCCAATTCTATATTCCCAAACTTAGGGTAGATTGGGAGAAACTTTTTCTCTTTTTTTTCCCCTTATATATCTTGAAAACTTCGATCAAATTGCCCCTGAACCTTCTAACTTCCAGGGAACATAATCCTAGTTTGTGTAATCTCTGTTTGTAATTTATCCCTTCGAATCCTGGGACTGTTCTGGTCAATCTACGTGGCACTCCCTCCAAGGTTGATCGATCTTTCCTGCAACGTGGCCTCTTGAACTGCTCACAGTGCTCCAGGTGTGGTCTAACCATAACTAGTGTTACTCCTATCCCCTTGTATTCTAGTCCCTCAGATATAAAACCCAGCATTCCATTAAACATTCTGATTTTTTTTTTTGCACCTGTGCATGATATTCTAATCTATTTACCTGGACTGCCAAGTCCCTTTGCACCTCTCCTGTTTCTAGCCTTGCTGTTTAGAAAGTACCCTAATCTAACCATTTTAGATCCAAAATGGATGACTTCACATTTGCCTACATTGAAATCAGTTTGCCACAGTTTTGCCCATTCATACAATCTGTTAATATCTATTTCTAATTTTATAATTCCCACCTCAGTGTTTACAATTGCACCTCCCTTTGACATTGGCAAACTTGGATAAGAGTATTTCTGCCCCATCATTTAAGTTCATTAAATAGGGTGAATAGTTGAGGCCCCAACACATTCTTGTGGAACACCACTAGTCACATGCTGCCCTACTCTCTTGTGCTGCTCAACCAGTTTTCTAGCTAGGTAAGTAATTTGCCTTCAATTCAATTAGTCCAGCTTTAGCTAACACTGATCTATGTGCATGGACCCACTAGCATCAGATCAGTATCTGAAAGAGAGATTGATTTAATGTCCCAGATTTTGCAAAGGGTTTGGGGGCGGTGTAGGGCATTGATGGCGAGCTGTCATTGTCCCATTGAAACTGACTGCAACTTCAGGATGTTGGGCGTGCCAGGTTTGCGTAGAAATGCTGAAGTTGTGGCTGGTCACTCACTTGGGAGTTCCAGTGGTTGCTCCCAGAGCCAGAAATCATGAAATGAGTGCGAATTTCAACTTTCCCACTTTTCACTTTGCTGTTTGAATGCCCTTTTTAAAAAGTTAACACTTCATTCCATCAGTTGTCGCTGGATTTTTAATGGTGATCTGATAAAACTTGAACAACAGAGGTGGCCATGAAAATATAATTTTATGATCGTGGAGTGTTGTTGAATGACTAATGAGATTTTTTCATCTGAATTTTTTTTTTGAAGTTTGAGAATGTTAATACAAAAGCAAAATATTGCAGCTGGTGGAAATCTGAA
The DNA here is from genome assembly GCF_964194155.1 of Cetorhinus maximus. NCBI lineage: Eukaryota > Metazoa > Chordata > Chondrichthyes > Lamniformes > Cetorhinidae > Cetorhinus > Cetorhinus maximus. The sequence continues at coordinate 83,747,109 of NC_135897.1, read as the reverse complement.
ATAAAAACTGAAAATACTGAAAGCACTCAGCAGATCAAGCATATCTGTAAAGGAAAAGAGTTAATGATTCGGGTTGATGACCTTTCATCAGAACCCTTCATCGACATGAAACATTAACTCTGTTTCTCTCCACAGATACTTAAGAACCTTCACCCATGCCCTAATCTTTAATTTGCTCCCTGTAAAAACGAATACATTAGGTGATTTTATTTTAGTGTTTTTTGTTTCCTGGTTGGGTCTCCTTGAAAATCCTTTTAATGTGATTGGTTGCATGGAGAGCCTCATGATGTCACTCCAGTTCCAAGCTGCGGAGGCCCAGTAAGAACGTTGCGATCAGTTACAGTAGCATTGCGTGGCAATAGAGGTGAAATTCTTGTCGGAGATCACTGGAGCTCTCAGTGAGACTTAATTTGAGGCCAGCAGCAAGTGGTCTTGCTTCACCACTAACTGCAAACTCTGGTTTCATAGAATACATTTATCATAGAATTATGCAGGAGGTCATACTGTCTGAATAGTTTCACTTCCTTGCTGATTTCCAATAGCTTTGTTATTTTATTCCCTTCATGTGTTCCCTTCATCCAACTTCCTTTTTGAAAAGTTATTAAATGTGTTTCCACTGTCCTTTCATGCATTACATTCTAAATCATAACTTGCTATGTTAAAAAAAAACCCTCATCTTCCCTGCTGGTTTTTCTTTTGCCACTTAACGTGATTTCTGACCCTATGTCAGTGGAACCAGCCTCTCCCCGTTTGCTTTTATCAAAACCCATCATATTTTTTAATCCCTTTGAAGCATTTCTGCTCTTTTTTAAAAAAAAACAGTCCCAACATTTTGTGCCTCTGTACAACATCTTGCTGTTTCTTGTAACACTGCCTGCAAGATCCCCCTCCAAATCTCACACTATTCTGACTTGGAACTATATCGGTGTTCCTCTGTTGTTGCTGGGTCAAGATCCTGGAATGCCCTTCCTAACAGGACTGTGGGTGTACCTGCACCAGATGCACTCAAAAAGGTGGCTCAGCAACGCCTACTCAGGCAATTAGTGATGGATTAGCAATTAATCCTGGCCTTGCTGGCAAATGCTCACGTCCTGTGAAAGAGATTGAAAAATATATAGTTTCTCCAGCAATACTTCTGGCCTGTGTGCCCAGTATGAGTGGAGTGGAGTGGGGCGGGGTGGGGGGGTGGGTGGTGGTGGTTGTTGGCAGGCAAGTCGTAGGACTTGCTCATGGGTCTGCCCTGGACCTGTGGGGTACTGTTGCCCCCAACTGCCTGCCGCGCTTTTGCTGTCTAATCCATGTCTGGGTATCCTTGGAGAGGGAACATGTACTCTTCTAAAGCCATTGGGCATAAGGGAATAGTGTCTCATCAACACCAATAATATTGTAAATTGAGTTCATTTTAGTTTAATTATATTTTCTTTTAATTATATTAGCAGTGTCTCCTCACCTTTGAGGGAGCATTTGTGCAGATATCTTTTTAGCCAGTGTCACCGCTGTTGAGTTTGTTGAAGCGGACCTTGAAGGAAGGGTCAGTGCTATTGTTAGGGAGTATTTTAATAAAACTGAATTTCGTCAAACCAAGAAGCTGTTTAAAATTTTACCTGTTAAAATAGGAGGTGGAATCCATGGTGATCAGGATAGGAATTCTCCTTTATTTGTAATATTTATTCCCATTGGCAGAGGTTTCACAATGCTATTCAAACATCACTGCTGTGTGTACCAGGTCACAATTTCCCTAGTAAAATATACTATTTTATTGATAATTTTGTACACTGCCCAGGGTGCAGTATAACAATTCTGCCATGTATTTTCTTGCTTTTTTAAAAAAACTGAATACATATGACATTATATAACTCGCAAGTAAAGGCTCAGCTTTCTGCCATCGTTTTCACAGATCCCCTTGTAACCAACAAATAGCATTGGCCTTGGAAAGGTTCATCAGAATGTTATCAAGGTTCCAAGGGTTGAGGTTGAGAGATTGCATCAAGCTATTTGTTTTCCCTGGAAAACAGAGGTTAAGGGGTGATTTGATTAAAGCTTGCAGGATTTTAAACAGAATTGACAAGGCAGCTAGAGAGCAACTATTATGCAGGTGGGGGAGTTTGAAGTAAGGGACAAATTAAATTGTTATCGTTTGAAATTTGGCATTCTTGCATTTGTCCTGATGAGTGCAAAACAAAAAGTTTCAGCATGCCACTCTCCAGCAATATTCAAGTTCTGTGCTGCCAAGTGACAAAAACCTTAAAATCAGTGCCTGATTATTCAAGAGAGAAGTTCAGAAACATTTCTGCATTCAAAGGATGGTGGAGGTGTGGAACTCTCAAAATGCAGTAGATGCTAGCTCACTTAATAATTGGAATCCGTGTGAGTAGATAGAGTTGAGATACAGATCAGCCATTATCTCCTTGAACGGTGGAACAGGCTCGAGGGGGTGAATGGCCTACTCCTGTTTCCATGTAGTAAAGATTTTGGTGGGGGGAGGGTGCAGGAGAATGGGCCAAAACGTTATCCATAAGCCTTTTTCTTGAGTATTGAGTATGAGGGAGCAATCATTAGGTACTTTAATTAAAATACTTCAAGTATACCTATCCTGTGCTATCTAAGGTGTCCAAAGAACAGCTTTATTCAATTTATTTCCTTATTTTGTTTCCTTCCCAGAGTCGTCTTCACTAACTAGGTGAAGAATAGGCCAGAGACTTGCTCCCATGCACTCAGTACTGCTGTGGGCTCATTTCTAGGTTATGAACATACGAAATAGGAACAGAAGTAGGCCATTCAGCTCCTCGAGCCTGCTCCACCATTCACGTGGGTGATTTGTTTGTGTTTCAAGTTCCACGTTCCCATCTACTCCCGATAAGCTTAGATTCTTGTTAGGCAAAGGAATCTAACTCTGCCTTAAAAATATTTGATGACCCCATCCTCCTCCACCTTCTGAAGCAGAGAGTTCCAAAGTTGCACAACCCTGAGAGAAAATTTCTCCTCGTCTGTCCTAATTTTAAAACAGTGCCCCCCACCTAGTTCTGGCCTCCTCCACAAGAGGAGGCATCCTTTCCACATCCACCTTGTCAAGACCATTCAGGATCTTATATAATTCAATCAAGTCACCCCTCATTGTTCTAAATGCCAGTGGAAACAAACCCAGTCTGTCTTACCTTTCCTCATAAGACAACCCACTCATTCTAGTTACCAATCGTTCCAGGTACTCCAAAACGCTGCTGCCTGCATGTCTTCTCTCCTCCAGTTGTTAGGATATTGAAGAGGCTGGCTTCTTCTGAATACCTGCCTTCATAGAGTCGAGAGTCAGGAACTTGCTGTGTTGAAATGTAGCTGAGTGCCCATGCTCCCTTCTTTCTGTCTTCCATTCCTCTAACCATAAATTTCCCTTGCTGAGGCTGTAGACCGATTCCAGCTCTCAAACAAACTTCCAGAAGGCGTACAAGAGTGTGGAGGCTGTAGGGCTCTGTTGTTCCTGGAAGGATGATGTAAACAAGTAGATCAAATTGGAGCTCTCTTCTTCCTCTTTTAATTACTCCATGGCCTGATGACATGTGGTAATTGGGTGCAAATCCAAATCTTGAATAGATCCCAGCGCCAGATGCCACAGTTCTGTGGCATTAGCGTAAACCCTGGGCTTGGAATAAGATTGAAAGGTTCCCTGCTCCTCTGCATGTTGCCCCTGTAGAATGTAGGGGATGGGAAACTAGACAATATAGAATGGGACAATTTTAAAGAGGCCCTTTTTTTTAAAGTTTACTTTCCCAATGCTGGGTGAACACTGCACCACTGAAGTGCTGCTTGCTTTTCAGCAACCTAGTGAAGGCTTTGAGCAAACTTCAGCTGGCTGATACCATTAATGTACCAGATATATATGTCCCCAAGTAATCCAACCTTTTTTTTGGCCTTGGTTCCCAGTTTAGGAGCCTTGTCAGGTCTGATCATCCAATAGTGGAATCCAGGTCCAAGGTCAACAGATCTGTAATAATGAAAGCTTCATATCCAACGTGTTCATCCTCCAGTAATTAGCTGAAGGCTCTCATTAGGATGGTGCACCAACAGAGGAGAGATTGGCACATTTTGGGATCTTAACATTTTTCCACAAAGAAGGTTTGGGGAAAGAGTTGCTTTAAATGTTGTGTATTCATGGGTTCAATTTTTTTGAAAAAGGACTGAGACTGTGTATTTAATTTCACTATTATTTTAGTAACTAATTAACATGTCATTATGTTGGGGTGCCACTGATCGTAGACATGTTTGACATGGAAGATGAATTCCTTCAGATTTTTTCAAATATGCTAGGTAGTGATAACATCTGCAGAGTCATTGTTCCAGGTCCATTTTATACACTGTTTCTCCAGTACCTTCTGCAGAATAATGTTTGACATTTGCAGCTTGCTAGAAGTGCACCTTGCAATAGCCCACCAGATAATCCTGCAATTCGTGGCTATCTGATTTGCCAACCTACACTAAGAAACCTATTTTAAATCCATTTGGTAAAGCAAATCAGCAGATGGCCATTAACTTCCACAGTATGCATTTCCTCTCCCTGAACAGCCGCCTACCATTGTCTAGCACAGTAACAGCTTTCTAAATGTTAATTGAAGCTGGGGTCATGCGCAGTGTCTTCAGTGGAAGCACCTTTTTTGGGTTGTTGAGATCGAATTTGCAGTTCATTCCAGAAGTGTGAAAATATTGGATTAATGCACAAACTAAAACTGCACCAGCCTTCACATTTCAAAAAGTGCTAATTAATTCCGTTCCCTCGCAGCCCTAGGATTCCTTCAAGTCAGCTATGTGCTGATGCTGTCTGCACTTACGCAAATCTGCTTTTATATATATATATATATATATATATATATAGAAAAGCAGTCTTGGTGGTGACCCTAATTCTTCCAAAATTTGTAATTCACTTTTCATTTGATTGTTAAACTAACTGACTTTTTTTTCCTTTTTCCCCGCAGCTATCTTCCAGATTATTCAGAGTATCCGGATGGGCATGTGAAATGGACAAAATTCAAATCTCTGTACCTTTTTAAGTGTCTTGCTGTTAATTCCAGCTGTGAGTCCGACCATTCCAACACTTCCTTTGTCTTACAAACGATGGATTTTACAGAATTGATCTTTCTGTAATTGCTTTTGAAGAAACTTTTAATTCCATGGTGTTTGCTAAAAGTCTAGTCCGTTCCTTCGTGTGTCCCGAGAAGGCAAGGATACAGTAGAAGCCATCCAGCAGTTTAATTTTGTATTTTAATCAGGGAAATAGTTTGTAAGATCATATTTAATGTGAATACTTTATCATTATATATATAGTCGGTTATGTAGGTAAGAACCCTTTTGGTGTATTTGGATTTTTCCCCCATTCTTTCACAAATCCTTTAAAATTGTAGAGAAGGTGGTTCTGTTCCCTGTCCAATTTGAGATACAAAACGTGCATCTTTCTAAATTAAATTTATAATTCCGGAAAAGTGCCTTCTTTTGTATATTAAAATGTACAACCATTTTAGGACTTAGGCGGGAATGCTTCTCTGATTTTAGAACGTGAATTGATTTTGGTTTTTTTTTGTCGAAATAAGGGTGATCAATCTCTAATGTCTTAAAATGCCTGTGTCTGATCGATCTAATAACTTGCTCCAATTTTTTTAGGGAGGGAAGAGGAGAATGGTTGTGGGGCGGGTTCTGTTTTAGGAGGACCTGAGGCAGTTTGGGTGCTGAACACGTTCGCCCACGTGCTTAAGAGTCGACAGCTTCTCCTGAGGGGCAGGAGCAGCCCGTTCAAAGTTGTGTCCGCAGTGGTAACTGAAATGGGCAAAATATAAGAAAGCTTCTCCATTGCCAACACCGTACTGTCCGATAATGTTGTAAATCATGGCATGCTGATATCTCCACATTTCTTGACTGCTTGGTTGCTGCTCTGTCTTATCAGGTCCAGTCGATTTGTGTTTGACTGTAAGCAGCTGCAGCGTTTGTTGCCCAAATAAATATATTTTTGCTTGATTCGGCTGATGTGTTCATTTAAATCTCATGGTCTCCAATATAAATGACTTTTTGGATCAGTTGATGAGAGCAATAAATGTCTATCTTCAAGGACCATACATACACACTGATTTTCCATTGGGAGTTGAGACCAGTAGTTTTCTGGTGAACTGGGATTAGAGGGCGGTGGGTGGGGTGGGGCGGGGGGCGGGGGTGAGAGGAGAGATCATGGAACCAGGGCAGATGGATGTATTTTAATCCTCGTTCTATATCATTATATTCAGTCCTTATTTATTTGTTTTCATTATAAAAATGTGGATAAGAATTTGTAATGCAAATGGCTCGAGTGGAGTGTCAACACCAGCATGGACTGGTTGGGCCAAATGGCCCGTTTGTGCCATATATCGTATGTAAATTGCCTGTGTAAACCCCTTGTATTCTCCCGCCAGTGGTGGTGTTGGCTGTGCCTCTCTTACACCAATTGGCTGAAGTGCCCTGTTCATAAAAGTAATCAACTGAACGGATGGGGACTCCTCTAATAAATAAGTGGCTTATCTTCCCATTTGCTTCCAATCAAGAAGTACCAAGGAGGCATGAAGGCAACCAGTGATTGATGTGTAAAACCACCAGTGAGTGAAGAGGGACCAATGGAATGACAAATCTTTTTTAAAAATACTGTTAACTCCCATCTTGCTGTCTCAGTAACTCTACATGGTACCAAGAAGGTTTCTAACAACTAACGGAGAAAATGACTTGATTCACAAGTTATACTTGCCAATACTGTTGCCTTTTTTGTGCATTTATATTCTCTCCAGTAATATTTTCATCTTCATCCCAGTTTACAGACCTCTAACTATGCCAGGTATCGGTGATTTGAATGAAGATCACTGTAGAGACCGATAACGTTTAAAAAGAATTCGAACATTCAGTTAATAGCTGAAAGAATGATGCAGCAAGATTTCATCTTTTAAACTTTTTACTGCAGCAAATGATTTAAAAAAAACACTATTGACTAAACTATCTTCTTGTAACGAAAACTTTCATAAGAAAGTGACATTCCCCATTATCCTTATCACCCATCGCTGTCTCCATTGAATTACAGTACTTTTATACAATAGCAGCCTACAGTTGTTCTCAGCTTCCAGGGGGGTTCCTGTATCCCTGCTTTGCTGAGTAACTTTGGGTGATTTGTCTTCAGGCGTTTTTTCTCAGTTTTCAGAGTTTCATAACTCTCACCAGCAGCAGTAAAACCTGTTCTGATGATGATGCTTCTCCCTGTCCATGTCAGAACAAATCTACCGGAATCTGTAGAAACCTGCAGGATGCGTCTCTTCGACTAGAGATTGTCTCCCTCACTGATCCAGCTGTGGTAGCTCGCAAAGTCAGCCTTTTCTCTCTGCTGACCACACAGAACCTCAGCTGTCTGTCTGTAGTATTCACTGATTTGTAGGGAAGCCTGTAACCTGCCCTCGTCCCTATAGCAGCGTGAAACACAATCTTTTATCCAGGTAGAAATGCTAACTAGCTATCTTTGATCCCAATTCCCCTTCACCTTAGAAGTGACTGGACAGCATACAGCACAGCTATTTATAACCCGATACCTATGACACCTTTCTGGGACTTTGGGAGACTGAGTCTACTTATTATAAACTCGGACTGCTGCCATTATCTCCAACCCTAAATACTTTGCTCCTTCTCAGTAAAACAATTAGCCTTCCTTTTATCTCTGATAATCAAACCACCTGTGCTTATTGTCAGGCAAAATGCAGAGCAGATAACATGACCCTCTACATTTACCCTCACTATAAAGCGACAGTCCCAAAATATAATCTTTTAAACCTCGTAATTGTAACAAACTCAATTGGGTAGCAAACTCCAACTCCCAGAACATACCAGATTAAGTGCAAGTATTCTGGGGAGCAGCTCCCAGGAGACAGGTTCAGAGCACCTCCCATCTGAATAATCGCCACCCGGCTTTGGAGAGGGTGATGCTTAACCCAATAGGATTAAGAATAAGAGCGCTCTTTACTCAGATGCACCATTTCTCTGACCTGTCCTGGACGGAGAGATTTTTGGTTTTGCAAAACCCTGAACCGCCATTGCCTTAAGTACAGGAAGTGGTCTCTCATCCTTTTATTGGACAGGCACAACATTTTACTGGATTAAAAGGACTGGTTTATATTTATTTTGCTGGGGTGGGGGGCGGGAGGGGGTGCGGGGTTAGGTGTGTTTCTAGTGCATGACAATACAGTTTATCTTTGAACCGCACTGTTGCCTTTTTTGTGCATTTCTCTCCAGTAATATTTTCATCTTCATCCCAGTTTACAGACCTTTAACTATGCCGGGTGTCAGTGATTTGAATGAAGATCACTAGAGACCGATGACGTTTAAAAAAAAGAATTCAGGCATGCGGTTAATAGCAACACATTTAAACAATTCTGGGTACCTGAAAGGGTGGTGGAGGCAGATTCAACCTGACTTTCAGAAGATAATCAGGTCCCTGAACAGAGAAATTGCAGGGCCATAGGGCACGGGAGTGGGACAAGGTGAGTCTTGCAGAGAGAGATGGCATAGACACAATGGGCCAAATAACGAGCTCCTGTGCTCTAACTATTCTATGAAGTAAGAGTTTTTTTTTAACCTGATAAGAGTGCACATTAGTTAGCCTGTGTTTTGTTGCATTAAATTCCAAGGTTGTCTGGAACTGCCTGGGAAGAATCCATCGCTAGGTCTACTGTAGGGCGCTTTATGTATTGATTACCAAAAAGAAGTTAAAAGTTACCCTATTTCTGTAGCTCAGCTAGACTAGGGTGGCCAACACCACCCTTTAGGAAAAAAACAAAATACTGCGGATGCTGGAAATCTGAAACAAAAACAGGGAATGCTGGAAAAACTCAGCAGGTCTAACAGCCTCTGTGGAGAGAAAAAAAAGTGTTAACATTTTGAGTCCTTATGACTCTTCAGAGCTAAGGAGAAGTAAAAATGTGATGAAATTTATACTGTTTAAGGGGGGGTGGAGCCGGTGAAGCTGGATAGAAGGCCAGCGATAGGTGGAGGCAAAGGAGAGATTGCCAGAGATGTCTTGGAGAAAAGGTCAAAGGGGTGTTAATGGTAGTGGTACTGATGGTTGCAGTAAGGTCAGAAAGCAGAATGTGATAATAGCAGAACAAGGGTAAGCACTCTGGAAAGAACAACATCAACAAGTGACAGATGTGGGGTATGATTGGAGGAGGGGCCGATGGTGGGGAAAAAAGATTATTTTATCCCCACCTTTTATCCTATTTTCAATGAATAAAAATGAAAATAAATAAAAATTTTAAGAATGAAAAAATAAAAGTTGTAAATTGATTTTTGAAAAAAAGGGGGTGGGGGTGGAGGAGAGAGTTCATGGTCTGAAGTTGCTGAGCTCAATGTTAAGTACAGAAGGCTGTAAAGTGCTTAATTGGAAGATGAGGTGCTGTTCCTCCAGTTTGCGTTGAGCTTCACTGGAACATTGCAGCAGGCCAAGGACGGACATGTGGGCATGAGAGCAGGGTGGAGTGTTGAAATGGCAAGCGACAGGGAGGTCTGGGTAATGCTTGCGGACAGACCGAAGGTGTTTCGCAAAGCGGTCACCCAGTCTGCGTTTGATCTCCCCGACGTAGAGGAGACCACATTGGGATCAGCGAATGCAGTAGAGCAAATTGAAGGAGGTGCAAGTGAAATGCTGCTTCATCTGAAAGAAGCGTTTGGGCCCTTGGACAGTGAGGTCTCTTCCCCTTGTCTAGTCTCTTCCCACCTACATCCGCGATTCCTCTGATGCCCTACGTCATATCAACAATTTCCAGTTCCCTGACCCTAACTGTTGTCTCTTCACCATGGATGTCCAATCCCTCTACACCTCCATCTCCCACCGGGATGGTCTGATGACTCTCCGCTTCTTCCTTGAACAGAGGCCCAAACAATCCCCATCCACCACTACTCTCCTCCGTCTGACTGAATTTGTTCTCTCACTGAACAATTTCTTCTTTAACTTGTCTCACTTCCTCCAAATAAAAGGTGTGGCTATGGGTACCTGCATGGGCCCCAGTTTTTGCCTGTCTCTTTATTGGGTATATGGAACATATGTTCCAGTCCTACTCAAGCCCCCTCCCACAACTCTTTCTCCGATACATCGATGACTGTTTTGATGCTGCTTCATGCTCTCGTCTGGATCTGGAAAACTTTATCAATTTTGCTTCCAATTTCCACCCCTCCATTACCTTCACATAGTCCATCTCTGACACTTCCTTCCCTTCCTTGACCTCTCTGTCTCAATTTCTGGTGATGGACTGTCCACCAATATTTACTACAAGCCCACCGACTCCCACAGCTACCTCATTTACAGCTCTTCATACCCTGCTTCCTGTAAGGACTCCATCCCATTCTCTCAGTTCCTTCGCCTCCGTCGCATCTGTTCCGATGATGCCACTTTCCAAAACGGCACTTCTGAAATGTCTTCTTCCCTAACCGAGGTTTCCCACCCACGGTAGTTGACAGGGCCCTCAACAATGTCCGACCCATCTTCTGCACCACTGCCCTCACACCTTCCTCTCCCTCCAAGAACCATGATTGGGCCCCCCTTATCCTCACTTTTCACCCCACCAGCCTCCGCATTCAAAGGATCATCCTCCGCCATTTCCGCCAACTCCAGCATGATGCCACCACCAAACACATCTTCCCTTCACCTTCCCCCGTCAGCATTTCGCAGGGACTGTTCCCTCCGGGACACCCTGGCCCACTCCTCCATCACCCCCAATACCTCATCTCCCTCCCACGGCACCTTCCCATGTGATCACAGAAGGTGCAACAGCTGCCCCATTACCTCCTCCCTCCTCACCGTCCAAGGGCCCAAACACTCCTTTCAAGCGAAGCAGCATTTCACTTGCACTTCCCTCAATTTAGTCTACTGCATTCACTGCTCCCAATGTGGTCTCCTCTACATTGGAGAGACCAAACACAGACTGGGTGACCGCTTTGCGGAACACCTTCGGTCTGTCCGCAAGCATAACCCAGACTTCCCAGCCGCTTGGCATTTCAACACACCACCCTGCTCTCTTGCCCACATGTCCATCCTTGGCCTGCTGCAATGTTCCAGGGAAGCCCAGTGCAAACTGGAGGAACAGCACCTCATCTTCCGATTAGGCACTTCACAGCCTTCCGGACTTCATTTCTCAATTTTTATTTGTTCATTTTTTAATTGTTTATTTTTTACCCATTTTTATTTATTTTCATTTTTATTCATTGTTTTACCCCCATCTTTTATGCTTTTTTCGATCTTTTTCCCCACCACCGTCCCCTCCCCCAACCCTACCTTCACTAGGGCCATCTGTCACTTGTTCATGTTGTTCTTTCCAGAGTGCTTACCCTAGTCCTGCTATTATCACATTCTGCTTTAGAACAAGAACAAAGAACAAAGAAAAGTACAGCACAGGAACAGGCCCTTTGGCCCTCCAAGCCTGCGCCGATCATATTGCCTGTCAACTAAAACATTTTGCACTTCCGGGGTCCGTATCCCTCTATTCCCATCCTATTCATGTATTTGTTAAGCTGCCTCTTAAACACCACTATCGTACCTGCTTCCACCACCTCCTCTGGCAGCGAATTCCAGACACTCACTACCCTCTGCGTAAAAAACTTGCTCCGCACATCTCCTCTATAGTTTTCTCTTCTCACCTTAAATCTATGTCCCTTAGTAATTGACTCTTCCACCCTGGGAAAAAGCTTCTGACTATCTACTCTGTCCATGCCACTCATAATTTTGTAAACTTCTATCAAGTCTCCCCTCAATCTCCGTCGCTCTAGTGAGAACAATCCGAGTTTCCCCAACCTCTCCTCATAGCTAATAACCTCCAGACCAGGCAGCATCCTGGTAAACCTCCTCTGCACCCTCTCCAACGCCTCCATATCCTTCTGGTAATGTGGTGACCAGAATTGCACGCAATATTCCAAGTGTGGCCTAACCAAGGTTCTATACAGCTGCAGCATGACTTCCCAGCTTTTATACTCAATACCCCTGCCAATGAAGGCAAGCATGCCATATGCCTTCCTGCGTTGCCACTTTCAGTGACCTGTGGACCTGTACACCCAGATCCCTCTGCCCGTCGATGCACTTAAGGGTTCTGCCATTTACTGTATAATTCCTGCCTGTATTAGACCTTCCAAAATGCATTACCTTGCATTTGTCCGGATTAAACTCCATCTGCCATTTCTCCGCCCAAGTCTCCAACCGATCTATATCCCATTGTATCCTTTGACAATCCTCTTCACTATTTGCAACTCCTCCAACCTTATTGTCGTCTGCAAACTTACTAATCAGCCCAGTTACATTTTCCTCCAAATCATTTATGTATACTACAAACAGCAAAGGTCCCAGCACTGATCCCTGCGGAACTCCACTAGTCACAGCTCTCCATTCAGAAAAGCACCCTTCCACTGCTACCCTCTGTCTTCTATGACCAAGCCAATTCTGTATCCATCTTGCCAGCTCACCACTCATCCCGTGCGACTTTACCTTGTGTAGCAGTCTGCCATGAGGGACCTTGTCAAAGGCCTTACTGAAATCCATGTATATAACATCCACTGTCCTTCCATCATCGATCATCTTTGTCACTTTCTCGAAAAACTCGATCAAGTTAGTGAGACACGACCTCCCCTTCACAAAACCATGCTGCCTCTCACTAATACGCCCATTTGCTTCCAAATGGTAGTAAATCCTGTCACAGAGAATCTTCTCCAATAATTTCCCTACCACTGACGTAAGGCTCACCGGCCTGTAATTTCCTGGATTATCCCTGCTACCCTTCTTAAACAATGCAACAACATTGGCCATTCTCCAGTCCTCTGGGACCTCACCCGTAGCCAGTGAGGATACAAAGATTTCTATCAAGGCCCCAGCAATCTCCTCCCTTGCCTCCCTCAGTACTCTGGGGTAGATCCCATCTGGCCCTGGGGACTTATCCACCTTAATATTCTTCAAGACGCCCAACACCTCTTTTTTGATCTCAACATGATCCAGGCTATCTACACATTCTTCCCTAGACAAATCGACCACTAAGTCCTTCTCTTTGGTGAATACTGATGAGAAGTATTCATTTAGTATCTCTCCCATTTCCTCTGGCTCCACACACAGATTCCCACCTCTGTCCCTGAGTGGGCCTACCCTTTCCCTGGCTACCCTCTTGCTTTTTACATATGTATAAAAGGCCTTGGGATTTTCCTTAATCCTGGTTACCAGTGACTTTTCATGACCCCTTTTAGCCCTCCTGACTCCTTGCTTAAGTTTCTTCCTACTTTCTTTGTATTCTCCACGGGCTTCATCTGTTCCCAGCTTTCTAGCCCTTACGAATGCTTCCCTTTTCTTTTTGACTAATCTCACAATATCCTTCGTTATCCAAGGTTCCTGAAACTTGCCATGCTTATCCTTCATCCTAGCAGGAACATGCCGGTCCTGAATTCTTATCAACTGACGTTTGAAAGCCCCCCACATGTCAGTTGTTGATTTGCCCTCAAACATCCGCCTCCAGTCTAGATTCCTCAGTTCCTGCCTAATATTGTTATAATTAGCCTTCCCCCAATTAAGCACCTTAACCCGAGGACTCCTGTTATCCTTATCCACCAGTACCTTGAAACTTACTGAATTATGGTCACTTTTACCAAATGCTCCCCTACTGAAACTTCGACCACCTGGCCGGGTTCATTCCCTAATACCAGGTCCAGTATTGCCCCTTCCCTAGTTGGACTATCTACATATTGTCTCAGGAAGCCCTCCTGGATGCACCTTAAAATTCTGCACCATCCAAACCCCTAGCACTAAGTGATTCCCAGTCAATATAGGGAAAGGTAAAATCACCCACCACAATAACCCCATTGCTTTTACATCTTTCCAAAATCTGCCTACATAACTGCTCCTCAATCTCCCGCTGGCAATTGGGAGGCCTATAGTAAACCCCAACATTGTGACTGCACCCTTCCTATTCCGGAGCTCTACCCATATTGCCTCGCTGCATGAGCCCACCGAGGTGTCCTCCTGTCGTACAGCTGTGATATTCCCCTTAACCAGCAGTGCAACTCCCCCACCTCTTCTACATCCCTCTCTATCCTGCCTGAAACATCAAAATCCTGGAACGTTTATCTGCCAATCCTGTCCATCCTTCAACCAAGTCTCTGTAATAGCAATAACATCATAGTCCCAAGTACTAATCCAAGCTCTAAACTCATCTGCCTTGCCTGTTATACTTGACCTTAGATCCTTAATGCCACCATCAGCACCTCCTTTTAGTACCATTACCATTAACACCCTTTTGTCCTTTTGTTTATGACATCTTTGTTAATCTCTCCTTTGCCCCCACCTATTGTTGGCCTTCTATCCAGCTTCACCCACTCCACCTCCCTTAAACAGTATAAATTTCATCACATTTTTACTTCTCTTTAGCTCTGAAGTGTCATAAGGACTCAAAACGTTAACACTGTTTTTCTTCTCTCCACAGATGCTGTTAGACCTGCTGAGTTTTTCCAGCATTTTCTGTTTTTGTTCCACCCTTTAGGAAGGATGTCAAGGCCTTGGAGAGGGTGCAGAGACCATTTACTAGAATGGTACAAAAGAGACTTGTATTTATATATTTTGCCACCACCAGGTGTCTGTGCTTTGCAGCACTTTTTGAAGTATGGTCATCGTTGTAATGTAGGAAACGTGGCAGCCAATATACACAGCAAGCTCCCCCAAACACCAATGTGATAATGTCCGGATAATCTGTTTCTGTTCTGTTGATTGAGGGATACGTATTGGCCAGGACACTGGGGATAACCCCACTTTTCTCCTCTTCAAAGTAGCACCATGTGATCTTTTACATCCACCCAAGCAGGCAGATGGGGCCTCAGTTTAACACCTCAGCCGAAAGGCTGCACCTCTGACAGTGCAGCATTCCCTCAATTCTGCTCTGATGTGACAACCTTGATTTGGATGAGGGATGTTTGTTGTAGAGTGACTGGAGAAACTGGGATTGTTCTTCTAACGTCGCAGGTTATTTAATGTATGTGCTTAAAACAAGGGATTTTGATCGCGTGAACAAGGAGAAAATGTTTCTACAGGCAGGCAGGTTGATAGCCAGGGAACCCAGTTTTAAGATAATTGACTGAAGAATTAGAGGAAAGATGAGAATTTTTTAAGTGTATTATGATCTGCAGTGTACTAACTGGAAGCAGATGCAATAGCAAGTTTCAGAAGGGAATTGAATACATTGGAGTAAGAGTGCTCCAATTACCTGCCTATTAACTCCTTATCTTTACTATTAACGCCTACTCTGCACTAATGCTTTGATAAAAGCAAAAAGCTGCGGATGCTGGAAATCTAGAACAAAAACAAAAATACCTGGAAAAACTCGGCAGGTCTGACAGCATCTGCGGAGAGGGATACAGTTAACGTTTCGAATCTGCATGACCCTTCACCAGCATGATGAAGAGTCATGCGGACTCGAAACGTCAACTGTATCCCTCTCCGCAGACGCTGTCAGACCTGCTGAGCTTTTCCAGGTATTTTTTTTTGTTCCTTTACTGTTACCGTTCTCATTCTCTTTGCCTTTTGTTCCATATCTTTTGTAATTTAATCTCCCTCACTCTCTAACCTCTCCCTTACCTTCCTTTTCTTTGCTGCACCTGACACCCCCTCCCACTATCTTGTCAACAGCATAAAACCCATCACATTCCTGCCTCCTCTCAGTCCCGAGGAACAGTCACATTGGACTCGACATTAACTCTATTTTTCTCCCTCCACAGACGCTGTCAGACCTGCTTAGTTTTTCCAGAACTTCTACTTAACCCGCCGGTTCCTCCCAGAGCTGGTTTCCCCTCTAGTTCAGGAATCTGTGTATCTCAGCCTTGAATATATTCGATGTCTTTCGCTTCCACAGCTCTCTGGGGGGGTGAAGAGTTCCAAAGATTCATGACCTCGAGAGAATTGCCTCCTCATTTCCACCTTAAATGGGTCGCCCCTTATTCTGAAACTATAACCCCTAGTTTTAGATTCCGCCCCCCACCCCCCCACCACCCCACCATGAAGGGGTGGGGGGGGGGTGGTGGTGCAGCTTCTCAGCCAGGAGATTTTCAGCAGGAAACTTGCTCCTTCCAGCATTCTTTGGGTCAGCCCCTTCTGGCCTTTTGTTTAACCTGGGCTAATGGTTGCATGTTGGGACAATGGCAGGGGAAGTATATGCATCACCTTTAATCTGCCTCTATCTCAGCTGATTTCGATGTTCCCCACCCCTAATTGCCCTTGAATCGAACGGCTTTCCAGGCCATTTCAGAATCAGCCACATTGCTGCAGCATGTAGGCCAGACCAGGTAAGGACGGCAGATTTCCTCCCCTAGGGGACATCAGTGAACCGGATGGGGGGGCTTTTACACCAGTTGTTTCATTTCATGGTCACCAGCAGCTCTTCAATTCCAGATTATAATTTAAATTCAAATTCCACCAGCTGCTGTGGTGGGACTTGAACCCGTGTCATCGGAACAGCGCTTAATAAGAGAGTCCTTTTCAAACCTCCAAGCTCACAAAATTCAAGCAACATAAACCAGCAAAAAGGAAAACAGACCCAACATGACAGTTGTTTGGACTGTGAATGCTGACTTGCCATGGTTCACTTTGCATACCCCAGCCACCCTGCCAACAAGTCTGTTGCCCTGGTACATACTAATTACTGAAAGCCTCAAAAACATTGAGCTTTTTAAAAAAAAAATTGTTATTTATAGTTGAGGTTTCTCACTTTCACATGGCGTAGTGAGACTGTGTACATATCCTGCCATCCAGTGGACATTGCTGGTATTGCAGCACATGTTGGTGTTAGGTTTCAGAGGCTGGGCCCTCAAAAATTTTCCACTGATCTTAAAAGTTGCATTTTTTTGTGGGGACAGTAGGCGGTTGACATCTACTTCTGTTTGCAGTTTTGTATGTGGATTTTGTCCCTATTCTCAAGACTATGATTCCAAATATTTCCCCATTTTCATTAACAGCATCTAATATGAAACATGGGAGTTAATCTAAAACATTTTCTTTATATTCTTAATTTTGATTTCTTGGAACTACAACTTCACTCCAAAAATCTTACATATACACAATTTTGGGTGTGTATATCTGTCAAACTTTAATGAACATATAGAACTTCCAGAGGAAAAAGCCGTTGCCTCTGACGAGTGGGTCAATAACCGGAGGGCATGGATTTAAAATCATTACCAAAAGATATAAAGGGGAGAAAGAGGAGATTGTTTTTTTCACTGAGTTGTCAGGTTCTGGAACACCATCTGAAACAGTGGTGGAAGCTGGCTCCATAACTAAATTTAAAAGGAAATTGAACAGGTACGTCAGGATGAGGAACTTAAGAGGGTTATGGATTAAAAAGTGAGGGTATGGGATTAAGCATGACTGCTCTTTGAAAGAGCCAGTATAGGCTCAATGGGCCAATTGGCCTCTTCCTGTACTTCTGATTCCATGGCTCAGCCAACCTGGTCGGTGGTGGTATTATTGAGTCTTTGGCGACTCACATTGTACTCTAGTTGGGGAGTCAGTAGAGAAAGTAAGAACTTGCATTTATATAGCACCTTTCAAAAAGCCTCAAGATAACCCCAAGGGGCTCTTTACATCCAATGAAGCATTTTTGAAGTGCAGCCATTGTCGTAATGCAAGGAACGCGACAGCCAATTTGTGCACAGCAAGTTACCACCACCAGCAATGAAAGAAAGCAGGTCATCTCTTTTTGAGGGTTAGACATCGACTGGGAGAACTCCCTACTCCTCTCTGAATAGTGTCCTGGGATCTTTTATATCCATCTGAGATGGATCAATCATTAATTTTAAATTCAAGGTTGCCAGATTTTTTTGTTAACCAAAGGTATAGGAGGTAAAAATGGGTAAATGGAGTTAGTTCACAGATCAGCCATGATCTCATTGAACTGCAGAACAGGCTCAAGGGGCTGAATGGCCTCCTGTTCCTAGAGTGGGCCCAGAAGCTGAGAAGGCCGGAGTATAAGACAAGAATGGGAATATTGCAGAATGACGGGTACGTGTTCCTATCAATATAAATGTTTAGATTGTTTCAATCATAAATGGTAACATTAAAAAAACTTGGGACAATAGAAAGTTAGGAGAGGAACTGCACATATGTAACAAACCACCAGATGATCTATGGTGTTGCAAAGAGTGGGCAGCAACATATGGTCTCGAGGGAGGGTTTAAATGAGCCTGGCAGAGGGATGGGAATCTAAGCGTAGATTTAGAAGGGAGAGGAGCAACGCTGAAACTGGAAGGTGGAGGAAACAATGGCTAGAAAACAAGACAACAAGGGAGCTGTTCAGTGATTAATGGTATATACTTCAATGCAAGGAGCCTAGAGAATAAGGCAAACAGCTGAGGGCGCAGAGAGACACATGATAGCGTAGCTATTAATGAAACGCGGCTTAAAGAAGGGCAGAGATGGCAGCTCAACATTCCTGGCTGCAGGGGTTTCAGACAGGATGGAGAGGGGACTAAAAATAAAAGGTTGGTTTGGGGTGGGGGGAGGTGGGTGCTCGCAATCGGTTCAAGAAACAATCACAATTGTGAGGAGGAATGATGTGCGAGAAAGATCATCAAATCAGGTCACATGGGTTGAACTGAGGAACAAAAAAAGGGGCAATACAGCCAGAGGGAAATGGAGAAGGTGGAGGTGCCACAATGGTGGGGGGGGGGGCGGGGGGGTGCAATGGCATTTGTAAATATAAATATGTAGGCAGCTGATGAGTGTATCAATAATCAGAGAATTGCAGAAGCAATAGGGCAGGAACAGTCAGGGATTTTAACTACCCTGATATTAATTGGTATGGAGGTTGCAGGGTTCTTAAAATGCAGCCAGGAGATTATTTTTAGCCAGTAAGTAGCAAACCCAAGAGCAGTGGCAGTTCTGGATTTAGATTTAAGGTGGGCAGCTGGAAGGGGTATCAGAGGAAGACCATTTTAGTGGCAGGGATCATAATTTGGTTATTATTAGCCATAGTTATGGAAAAGACAAAGATAGACCAAGAGTAAAAGTTTTAAATTGGGGAGAGGCCTTTTTTTTTAACTAAAATGGGATATGATTTGACAAAAGTGGACTGGAAACAGCTGCTTGAATGTAAATCAGTGTCGGAGCAATGGGAAGCATTCGGAGACAGGGAAGGTTCAGAACAAATACATCCCCACAAAGAAAAAAAAGTGGGACTCTCGCATCTCGACAGTCCTGGATGTATAAGAGCATGCAGGGTAGGATAAGGCAAAGAAGAGAAGCGTATGCCTGATTCCGAGATCTCAATACTGCAGAAAGGCCTAGAGGGGTATGGAAAGTACAGGAGTAAAATTTAAAGGAAAATGAGGATATTAAAGAGAGAGAATGAAAACCGGTCAAGTAAAATCAAGGAAAACCCAAAGGAATGTTATAAATACATAAATAGCAAGAGGATAACTAAAGAAAGATTAGGGCCTATTAGAGACCAAAAAAGTTAATGTGTGGGTGGTGGCAGGAAATGAGAGTGGTTCTTAATGAACACTTTGCATCTGTCCTCACAAATGATGGGGATGATGCAGAAGTTGGGAGTTTAAAATATTGGGTTGGAATAAACAGTGAGAGGAAATATTAAGGGGTTTCCTCCTCCTTCAGATACCACGTCCTTAAGAGGGCGTTAGTGACCATAGACTTCCATTGGTCCATGATTATGCTTGGCAGTGGTTTGCTGTTGCCTTCTGTAGTATGGCCGACCAGGAGACTCTCTTGCTCTTATCACCTGCCATCAGGGGTATTGGAAGGATCTACAGACTGGTGATCAAACATTATGCACATATCTTCCATGGCCATCAAGTCCTGAAGTGGGACGTGAACCAAGAGCATCTGTCCCAGAGGCAGGGTCTCCACCACTGTGCCACAAGGCCAATGAAGGGGTTTAAGCATCTTTGAAAATAGATGAATTGCCAGGCCCTGATGAAACAAATCACCAGGTTGTTAAGAAAAGTGAGAGAAGGAAATAGCAGAGGCTCTGATCATCATTTTCCAATCCTCTCTGGCGACAGGCATAGTGCTAGAGGACTGGAGGTCAGCTAACACTGTATTGTTGTTCAAAAATGGAGGAAGGGGATAGACTGAGTAATTACAAGCCAGTCAACAATACTTTGGTGGTGGAAAAATTATTGGAAAAAAATGTTGAGGGACAGTATAAGTTGTCATTTAGAAAGACAGAGGGTAGCATGTTTGACACAGTACATAGATTTTAGCAAGGCTTTTGATAAGGTCCCACATGGTAGATTGTTCAGGAAAGTACAAGCCCCTGGACCCAAGGCCAAGTGATAATTTGGATCCAATATTAGCTCAGTGGGAAGAAGCAAAGGATAAGGGGTTGAAGGGTGTTTTGTGACTGAAAGGCTTGTTCACATTGGATTCCACAGGGTTCAGTGCTCGTTGTGGATATATGTAAATATATATCAATGATTTAGACATAAATGTAGGGGGATATGATTAAGAAGGTTGCAGATGACACAAAAAATTGACTGCGTGGTTGAGAGTGGGGAAGGGAGTTGTTGACAGCAGGAAAACATCAATGGGCTGGTCAGATGGGTAGAAAAGCGGCAAATGGAATTCAGTCTGGAGAAATGTGAGGTGATGCATTTGGGGAGGACAAACAAAGCAAGGGAATATGATAATAAATGGTATGATACCGAGAAGCGTAGAGGAACAGAGGGACCTTGGAGTGCAAGTTCACCCATCCCTGAAGGTAGCAGCACAGGTAGATAAGAGGTTAAGACGACATATGGGATAATTTTATTAACTGAGGGAGAGGGTATAAGAGCAGGAAGGTTATGCTGGAACTGCATAAAACACTAGCTGGCCACAGCTGGAGTATTGCATGCAGTTCTGGTCACTGCGTTATCGAAAGGATGTGATTGCACTAGAGGGTATAGAAGATATTCACAAGGATGTTCCCAGGAATGGAGAAGTTTAGCTGTGATGAGTGATTGGATGGGCTGGGGTTGTTTTCTTTGGAAGAGAGGAGGCTGAGGGGAGATTTAATTGAAGTGCATAAAAATCATAAGAATGGATAAGGAGGACCTATTTTCCCTTAGCATGGCAGAGAGAGAGAGAGAGAGAGAGTGGGGGTGGGGATATATTTAAAATAATTGGCAGAAGTTTTAGAGGGAAGTTGAGAATTTTTTCTTGCCCAGAGGATGGTGGGGTCCAGAGCTCACTGCCCGAAGGAGTGGGAGAGAAAAAAAATCCTCATAACATTTTTCAAAAAGCACCATCTTGTGGACAGAGCCTGTAATTATAATTACACCGTGGGGTAGGAGTCATTGACTGACTAACACTGGATGGGGAATTTGAACATTGGACATATAACAGATGTGCAAGCAAAAACGTGACACAGGAAGTGAAGTTATGATCGTAGCCTTAAAATATGCACAGATATAAGATCTTTATTAAGATTTAGATTGATGATGCACAATACGGATGTTGCAAGGTGATATTCTTCTGTCACTTCGGATGGGACCCTTCACCAACACACAATTGTTATATTTTCTGTTCTTATTTCAGATTTCCAGCATTCATTTTCTTTTCTCTCTATCTCTCTCTCCCCTTTGCTTGTTTTCTGAGTGAGGGGGAAAATCAGAGTTTTGGTACGCCGTAATCACAGTTCTGATCATTTCTCTAACCACTCCACGTCCAACAGCATAGTTCTGACTCATCCACTTGGGGCACAAGCAGAGGCAGGGAAAAGGATGTGGGCAGAGTGTCTGAGACGATTCAGCAAGATAGGCAGCAACAGATAAGTAGCTATAATTTAAGTGAAAGGCGAAGACCTACATTAAACGATGCGCATAAAAATCAGGTTCTCCAGCCAGTGGTCGGTCCCGAACTGCAGGTGACAAGTTGAAAATCTATCCCATTATGTTTGGGCTCAAGTGAGGTTAATTATTCCTCTCACATAAAATAAAAACAGGAAATGCTGTAAATACTTATCCCTCTGCTCACCAACACGTAAGGTGATTTCACAGAGGTTTTCCAGTAAAGTTGTCAACTCAGCAGAATAATACATCATCGTGTTCTTATACATGACAAACTAGAGAAAACATTACTTCAGCATTGGGATCAGCCATAGTTGGATTGCCTGTTGATATTCACGTAGCAACAGGTGGCAGCCATTCAGCCCCTCGGGCCTGTTCTGCTATTCATCAATGAGATGATGGCTAACGCAACCTATGCTCACACCTTGAGGGATTAACTTCAAGCGAGGTACCAGAGGCTGGTTGATGCCCAAAGAAAGCCTATCTGGGTGAGGGGTAGAAATGGAAGGACTCCTACAAATTATTATTTTCAAGCAGACATCCAATTCTCTTTTGGAAGTTATTACTGTGAATCTATTTCCAACACCCTTTCAGGCAATGCATTTCAGATCATAACACATTGTGAAAAGAAAATCTCACCTCCCCTCTGGTTCTTTTGCCAATTATCTCAAAAGTGCCCTTTAGTTAATGACCCTCCTGTCAGTGAAAAGAGTTTATCCTTAAATACTCTGATCAAAAATTCTCATGAATAGATGCCCCCATTAAATGCCCCCTTCACTTTTTCTGGTCTAAGAATAATTTTTTTTATTTACTCTTTTATGGGATGTGGGCTTCGCTGGCTGGGCCAGCGTTTATTGCCCATCCTAATAGCCTTTGAGAAGGTGGTGGTGAGCTGCCTTCTTGAACCGCTGCAGTCCATGTGGTGCAGGTACACCCACAATGCTGTTAAGGAGTTCCAGGCTTTTGGCCCAGCGACAGTGAAGGACAGCGATAGTTCAGGATGGTGTGGGGCTTGAAGGGGAACTTGGAAGGCGGAGGTGTTCCCATGCATCTGCTGCCCTTGACCTTCAAGGTGGTGGAGGTCACAGGTTTGGACGGATTCTAGATTCTTTAGTCTTTGCACATAACTGAAGCCCCTCACCCCCAGTATCATTCTAGTAAATCTCCTATGCCCCACTCCCCCCCCTCCCCACCCCCGAAGGCCTTCCTAAAGTGTGATGCTCAAAATTGGACACAATATTCTGGTGAAGGCCTAACCAGTCATTTATAAAGGTTTACATAACAAACCTGCCTATGTATTCTATGTCTCTATTTATAAAGCAAAAGTCCCATATGCTTTATCAACAACCTGATCAACTCGCCCTGCCACCTTTAAAGATATGAGTATCTGAAACCCATGCCTCAGGTCTCTCTGCCCCTTCACCGTCCTTAAAGTTGTACCATTTACTTAATACTAATTATCCTCATTATTCCTTCTAAAATGCTTCACTTCACACTTAATTTCAGTAGGCCCGTTTCTCCAGCGGTTCAGGAAGACAGCTCACCATCACCTTCTCGAGGGCAATGCCACCGGCCATGCCAGTATTGCTCACACGCCATTGGGCGAGTTTTTAAAAACTGTTCTTTGACCAGGTAAGGTCCACCTGATGTCTGCACCTACCCTCCTTGCTACTTTTCAATGGCAAGATGAAGGATTAGTTCAGGAAGCAGCAGGACTATTTTATGAACTGCAAGCATCCAGTTGGCTCTTCCCTCCTCCAACCGCACCCTGATCCTTCAGAGAGTCTCAATTCTCAAACTGTAGCTGCTTACCTTTGCTCAGGAGGGTCCAAGCTACTTGTCCTTGTGAGCCGCATAGGTGCATATGCATAGTCACTGGGCTGTACAGAAAATTAACGTTTCCTTTAATTTTCAGCCATCTCAAACAATGGACGTTAACATACTTTGGAGCGCTAATGAGGCTACAGCACTAAAACAGGAGCCCTTTCCACACCTTCAGTCCTACAACATTCAAACATGGTAAATAAGAAATACAAGCACAGGCAGAATGAACCGACATGGGCTTGGTGGGTCACAGTTCAGGGGTTTGGGCATTTCAGAAGAGATAACACGCCATCTTTCTTGGTTTTTGCCTGGATGGTTTGCATCCATCCTATATCAGGCATCTTCACCACCAAGAAATTACTAGTAACATCAAATGCACTTCAGGTCATATTTCAGAATAAGCGCCTGCAGGACTTCTTTACCCCAAAGTGTGATTAGAATATGGAACTCACTACCACATGGAGTAGTTGAGGCAAATAGCATAGATGCCTTTAAGGGGAAGCGAGGTGAGTACACGAGGGAGAAAAGAAGTAGGATTGCCTGCTAGGGTTAGATGAAGTACGGTGAGAGGAGGCTTGTGTGCAGCATAAACACCTGCACAGACCAGTTGGGCCAGTTAGTCTGTTCCTGTGCTGTAATTTCTGATGAATGTCTAGCTACTTGGAGCATCTTTGTGAAATTGCATGTCTGTACTTTCAAGATTTAGTGTTCAACTGCTTTGCAATTGCACGTAATTTCCATTAAATATAAAGGGGCTGGAATAAAACCTTTACTACCTACTGCTTTCCAGGTTTAATACTTGGTTACTTTAATCTGTGCCTGTGAATATGAATGTTTTACAGCCATTATAAAGGCTCATGAGACACATCTTCAGTTGGCAGATGAATAGGTCAGCAGGAAGGATTAAATTTGTACATTTCCTGGCTAGATGCTGATCTCTAATCAGGATTGATTTTCTTTTGAATTGAGAAGGCAAACTGAAGGACTAGAACCCATAGCTCAGGGCACAAAAAAGGTTGAAAAGCTGGGGAAAAAAGGCCAAGTAAATCAGGAAGTAGTGACTTGGCTACTGTTAAGGTTGGAGGTGCAAAGCCTGAGGAGAGGTCAGGAGTGCCAGGGTTTTGAGGTCTTGAAAAAGAACAAGCTACAACTGGAGGCTGCATGACAACACGAGGAGAATGTAGGGAGCAGAAAGTATCACAAGGAACGTCTGGAGCTGAGAAAGAGGGAAGTTCGGAGCAGCACTGACCACAGTCGCACTAATAAAACTGATAAGATTGCAAAAGAAAAATTTCCTATAATCTTTTGTTTTGCCCGACTGAGATAACAGGAGATAACAGGGAGGCGGTGGCATAGTGGTAATGTCACTAGACTAGTAACCCAGTGGTCCAGGTTAATGATCTGGGGAAATGGGTTCAAATCCCACCACAGCAGCTGTGGAATTTAAATTCAATTAATAAAAATCTGGGACTAGATAGCTAATCTCAGTAATGGTGACCATGGAACTATCGATTGTTGTAAAAACCCATCCAATTCACTAATGTCCTTCAGGGAAGGAAATCTGCCATCCTTACCTGGTCTGGTCTACATGTGAATCCAGACACATAGTAACATGGTTGACACTTAACTACCCTCTGAAATGGCCACTCAGTTCAAGGGCAATTTGGGATGGGCAACAAATGCTGGCCTTTCCAGCGACGCCCACATCCCAAAAAAGAATAAAGGAAAAATAAACAGTAAACTATGAGGAAGACGCAAAGAGAAATAGGCCAATTAATTGACTGAGAAAGAAGGTGGCCTATAATATGGGGAAGTGTGAAATAATTCACTATGCTGGGAAGTACAGAAAAGCAGAATACTTTTTAAGAGGGGAGAAATCTTAGTATTCAGAGGGAATGTCCCTGTAGACACCCAAGTTAACGTGCAGGTACAGCAAGCAATTAGGAAGGCAAATGATAGGTTAGCTTTCATTGCATGAGGGTTGGACTATTAAAGTAAGGAATTCTTGCTGCAATTATAAATAGTTTTGGTGAGGCAGCATCTAGAATACTGCCTATTTTGGCCTCCTTACTTAAGGAAGGATATACCTGCTTCAGAGATGGGTGCACTAGGTTGATTCATGGGATGAGGGGGCTGATCTGTGAGGAGAGGTTAAGTACAGTAAACCTATATTCTCTGGAGTTTAGGAAGAGGTGATTCCATTGAAATGTATAAAAATTTTTAAGAGGGCTTGAAGGGTAGATTCCAAGAGACTATTTGCCCTGGTTAGAGGGGTAAAACCAGGTGTCACAGTCTGAGAATTTAGGGTCAGCCATTCAGAACTGAGACAGGAATAAATTTCTCCACTCAAAGGGTTGTGTAGCTTTGGAAATCTCTACCTAAGAGGGAATTGAATGCTCAGTCAATGAGCCTTTCGAGGGCACTAAGCAATGAGGATACAGCAGGAAAGTGAAGTTGATGTAGATGATCAGCCATGTCCTATTGAACAGTGGAGCAGATGCAAGGGGCCACACGTGCTATGCCTGTTTCTATTTCTTCTGTTGTTAACAGAAGAGGAACCCAAGGAAAAGGAGCAGGATTAAAAGTCTTGAATATACTTTGGCTTTATAGAGTTGAGTGCTGAAACAATGGCCGTTAAGTGTTTGGCACAAGAGGAAATCAAGATTCCTGTTGCAAGTTTTAATATAGAAACTTGGAAAATAGGAGGTCATTCAGCCCTTTGGGCCTGCTTCGCCATTCAATATGATCATGGCTGATCCTCTATCTCAACACCATTCTCCTGCAGTCTCCCCATACCCCTTGATGCCTTTAGAATCCAGGAACATACCTATTTCCTTCTTAAATATATTAATTCACTTGGCCTCCACAGCCTTTTGTGGTACAGAATTCCACAGGTTCACCACCCTTTAGGTGAAGAAGTTTCTACTCATCTCAGTCCTAAATAGCCTACCCTGTATCCTGAGACTGTGACCCCTTGTTCTAGACCACCCCCTTCCCACCAGCCTGTATCTAGTCTGTCCATCCCTGTCAGAATTTTATGTTTCAATGAGATCCCCTCTTTCTTCTAAACTCCAGTGAATACAGGCCTAGTCAACCCAATCTCTCCTCATACGACAATCCTGCCATCACAGGGATCAGTCTGGTGAACCTTCACTGCACTTCATCTATGGCAAGGATATCCTTTCTTAGGTAAGGAGACCAAAACTGCACACAATACTCCAGGTGTGGTCTCAGCAAGGCCCTGTACAGCTACAGTAAGACATCCTTGCTCCTGTACTCAAGTCCTCTCACAATGAAGACCAACATACCATTTGCCTTAACTGCTTGCTCCTCAATTGTTAACAATTGAGGAGATGGAGGTTACATTTGAGAATTAGGAGGAGTAGGCCATTCAGCCCCTCAAGCCTGCTCCGCCATTCGGTAAGATCATGGCTGATCTGATTGTGGCCTTAACTCCACATTCCTGCCCTGCGATATCACTCCATTTAGATACGCTGCTTTTCTATTCTTCCTGCCAAGTGGATAAGTTCACATTTTCCCACATTATACTCCATCTGACAATTTTTTGCCTACTCACTTAACCTGTCTAAATCCCTCTGTAGGCTCTATGTCCTCTTGACAACTTACTTTCCTATCTATCTTTGTGTCATCAACAAATTTAGCTACCATACCTTCAACCCTTTCATCCAAGTCATTGATATAGATTGTAAATAGTTGAGGCCCCAGCACTGATTCCTGTGGCACTCCAGTAGTTACAGCTTGTCAACCCAAAAGAGACTATTTAAAGAGACTATTTATCCCTACGCTCTGCTTTCTGTTAGTCAATCGAAGAATGTCAACAGATGGAAGGTGCAGCAAAGGGTTTCCAAGTTCCTCTAATAAGGGGCAAGAAGGGACTAGTCTTTGAAGAATGAATCAAACATTCCTGATGTTATCTGTTGAGAAACATGGAGATCGAGATCTGATTCAGCCATTGCAGAACTGACAGTTGTGAGCACTAAGGACGTGCAAGTAAAAGGAAGCTTATGAATGTAGAACTGAATCAGCAAGAGGGAATTAGGACTGGGCTGATGAGTTAAAGGAGATCTGAAGGAATAGCAAGTAGTGGATTAATTTTGTAAAGCAGCAATGGTTAAATTCTCACCTAAGTATTAATTCACGTCTTAACCTCCTTGACAATAACGACACACCTAAAAAAAGGGTAAAGTGCTTTCAATGGAAAGTATTTCAACCTTGTGCACCTGATTAAAAGGCATCTCTCATTAGAACTCAAGTATATCAATACATCAAATTTCAATTACAAATAGGTCACCTCTGATCACTTCCTTGTATCACTCATCACACACATGCACCCTCCAGCCCCAACCCTACATCCTTCTGTCTCCATCCGTAGAAAAGACTATCCCCAATTCACTTACAACTGCACTTCCAAAATCCCAACCGTCTAGCTTTTCCGACCTCCGTTCACCACAACATTTCTGCAGCTACTGATTTACTCGACCGCACCCTCATCCCCAACTTTTGATGCCCGAGTCCCCAGTAAAACCATTTGTGTCTCTCACCCTGGCTGGTCCCCTGGTACAGCCCTCATGTACAGCCCTCATCTCCATTCCCTCAAGTCTAAAGAACACAGACTTGAAAGGATGTGGTGGACAACCGGTTCAGCCATCCACCGCCTGATCTGAGTGGACCACAAAGTATTACTGGGTTCTGCTCTCATCTGCTAAACCCAATCGGTATTCCAGGCAAAGCTAACCCCCGGCTTTGTTTCTTGACTGCTTAGGCATCTTCTTAACCCCCTCTCCCCTGTTGCCTCCACCAATAAAAGTGAGAGAAGCTCATGGACTTCTTTGTCACTCAGATCAGGACCATGCGATCAGTTGCCTTTGCCAGGTCCCTCCCTTCCATTAGCCCACCTGGCTGAACTTCTTATAATGGTCCCCCATGCCTGAGCCCTGAACTTGCATCTTTCTCTAGTTTCTCTCCTATCTTCCCTTCATGCCCTCTCTGAACTCATCATACACAAGATCCACCTCTTGATCCCTCAATCCTATTCCCACCAAACTGATCATCCAAATTCCTCTTCCTGATTCCCATGTAAACAATTCTCTCGTCAGGTGTTGACCCTTTCTCCTTTAAATCTGCCGTCATTACCATTCTCCTGAAAAAAAATCACCAACCCGTAACCCCACCTCCAAACTCACTCTCTTCTCCAAAGCTCTTGAGCATATCCAACCTGTTCGCAGCCTTGATGTCACATCTGACCCTATGATGAACTTCCAACCTCATTCGTGCCATCGCTACACCTGCCTATTTCTATCTCTGTAACATTGCACAACTTCGTCTCTGTCTCAGTTCGGCAAACCGTCATTCATGCCACGATTACCTTGAAACTTGACTATTCCAATGCACTCCTGGTCTCCCACACTCTACCCTCCGTAAACTAGAGGTCATCCAAAACTCTACGGCCTGCGTGTCCTCTTTCCCCCATCACCCCTGTGCTCGCTGACCTACATTGGCTCCCAGTCAAGCAACATATTGATTTTAAAATTCTCATCCTGGTTTTCAAATTCCTCCCTAATTCCTCTCCAGTGCACCCCCGCCCCTTGTGTATCCCCGATTTTAATCGCTCCACCATTGATGGCCGCACCTTCAGTTGCCTCAGTCCTAGGCTCTGGAATTCCCTCCCTTGAATTTCTCGGCCTCTCCCTTGCATTTGTCCTTTAAGACACTCCTTAAAACTTACCTCTTAGATTAAGCTTTTGGTCATCTGGCCCGATATCTGTCTTTTTAAATGGTTTGATGTCATACTTTGTTTTATAATGCTCCTGTGAAGCGCCTTGCAAAGTTTTATTACATTAAAGGCGTTATTTAAATAAAAGCTGTTTACTTGTTGTTAAAAAATCTTTAAAAGCTGTCGAGAAAAACAGAAGCAAATAAGGGAAAACAAACAAAATGTCTGAATTGCTGACCAGCAAGCATGTGATTGCAGCAAATCGATCAGCTGCTAGGGTCTTGTGCTCCAGACGTCACAGATATCGATAGCAAGCCTTTGTGTACAAAAGAGTTATACAACACAAGATGATTGAACTAAACAGCATCTGGATTAAATTAAACAATATTAGATTTAGATGGGATGTAATGGTTAATTTAAGTTGGTACTGCAAGCTTCTTGTTTCTCCCCAGTCCCACCAAGAATAATCATAAATAATTCATCCCGCCTGTCTGTGATGGTCTGGTAAGAGATGCTGTTCAGGTGTGTTTGTCTTTTTCCCATGGTGTTCCACCAAAGACATAGTCAAGCACCATCATGACTCTTGTACTTTTCCTGCTCCCTTGCAAACCAAAGCCAGTCTATGAGAATCTCCTGTGATCTTGAGGCCATGAATCAGGCACTGCTGTTTCACTAGCTGAAAGTCTATTCCTATCGCCATCAGTTTCAGCCCCTGCTACAAAAGTTAGACACAGTGAGGGAGGTGGTTTATTTTAAACTGCTATGGCAGTATATTGCATGCTTTAATTCAAGCACTCGGGACAAACGGCACATCTGAATCGGCACGTTGCATTTATTAAATACAATAAAATCTGCAATGTAACAAAACTTTATGCATATGAAATTCAAAACACCATTTAAATGAACAAAAGATGGCTCACTCCATTTTTTTCTGACTAGCACTTAACACTAGCTTGAATCCAACAGCTGTTTTTAATAGTTTTAATTGGACATTGTTCACAGACTAAACTTGTTACAGTAAGAGTGCTCAGTAAAAACATGAGGTAAGAAACTGGTTTGATAAAGGGGTCATGCAGAACATGCGAAGAGTGTAAAGGAAAAAAAAAACTGCTCGTTAAAGCTTGAAAAAGGTAAACTAAAATAATGCCTACAGAACAGCCATAAAAAATAAATGAATTCAGATACACAGCTTAGCTTCTTTGGTTACAAAGTAGGTTGAACAATTTCACAGCTTTTTATTATGCCACCCACCCACCCCTCCCACCCCCCACCCCTCCCCCCCTCCTCAAACACACTTCTGAAGGAAAAAGTAAAAAAAGAAAACGTAAAGAAAAATCATGGCAACTCTTTTTTTTTTCCAGATAAAAGAAATCAGTAACAGAAATGAGGACAGTTTCTTTTTCTTCATCAATAAAGCCCAAATATCCTTTCAAGGTGTTAGGTCACAATGTCCAGTGCCTACTTGTACATGTCTGCTATGTTCTTATAATACTTACACTCTATACAAAATTTACATTCAAACCAGGATTTGACTATTGCAGAAGAAAATCCCCATGGTAAAACTGCCATTAGTGTTAGAACTCTTTAAGCCAGGATTTTTTTTTTTTTTTTGAATTTTATTATTGCCTGTATTTTTTTTTTAAACTAATATATGCAATCCCAACTATCACTTGCTTTTACCAGTAATCTTATAATCTTTAATTTCAAACTTACAAAAAAAAAGATTCTATGACATTGTTCATTTACATATGAAAATAGCAGCCCTGTAATAAATAAAAACAAACAGTAAATGAAAATTCATGTATGCAAAAAGTTACTAGAATGGTGGCTCTTTTCAGACAGAGCTGCTAACTAGGTCTTAATGTTAGACAGGCGCAACGACCCAGAGATTCCTATTTTCCATATATGTGTGTATGTTTATGTGTAAATATATATATATATTTATATATATATATATATATAAAACCTTGATAAGCCATAAAGATGTAGATACCCACTTGTCCATAAATCTGATGAAAATCAGCTTTCCTCCTACGAGATACAAATCCTTCAACCACTTTTCTTCGTGCAGTCACATACTTGCGGATGCCGACTGCGACATCGCACGTAGAAAGCTCTTGCGGATGATTGTCTAATACTGAGAAGGCCAAAGAGCAAAAAACACATTTAAGCACGGCTATCTGCTGTTCAATGTAGAGTGGTAAGAACACCAGTGGCACACAGATTTTATTTTATTTTTTTGAAGATTTCTTTTCCTATGCAGGCGAGCAATTTTCATGCAGAAGGGACATTAGGCTGCAGTGGAGGCTGTGTCTGTTGTGCGCTGTGTTGAGGTTGTGCGACTGCTGTCGGCTGCTGTGTTTGTGAAGTGCTACTGGGATTGGTCACCTGGGTCTGGAGCTGAGACAGTTGGTCATTGTTCGCTAGTGACTTCAATAGTGAATTCTCTCGTTCTAGTATACAGTTCTTTTCAATCAGCTCTTTGATCTGCTCCTTCAAGACTTCCACTTCTTCTCTTACTGCATACATTAGATGACTTTTCACTAAATCCTGCATTTAAAAAAACAAAACAATCAATGACTTGCACTTTCAAACAGATTTCACACTGGTCTGCAATCCTTCAACATGACAGAACTGTTCTATTTTCTTAGTCTGTTAACAAGAGGAAGTGATGTGAAGCCTGGGATGCTTCTTGTTCAATGTACCTTGTATAGAACAAAGAAATGGGCTCAAAATATATATATATTTTTTTAAATAGAAAAGCCAATTTTCTTGCTAATGGTTGCTAGACACCTCTGGTAACCTGAGTTAAAGGAGCAGCTCCAGTGTAGAAAACAGGGACATGATTTCAAACCGGCTGCCAGTCCACAAGGTAATTCTTTGTAGTTTGTAACCTTTTAAACCGCGAGAGCCAGAAGTGCAGGCTGCTAGTGATTGACGTCAGATCAGCATAGCTGGGAGGTTGCTCTATTCAGGTGCCTCAATGTCAGGCAAATGAGTGACTTATGCAGGGACAATTTCCTATTACAAAACATCTTTCAAATGTGCAGCTTAATTCCAAAAATTTGCATATAGTAATAAACGAGATATTTATTCCAAGGCACTTCGAATTTAAAAACTGCAGCCAAATGCATGATTCCATAGGCGATGGCTGCACTTCAAAGCTATTTTACCAGATTTAGAGAGTATATAATAAAAAAGTTGATAGTTGGAAATGTAAACATGGGAGGGCACTGGTGGGGGAAACAGGGAATTGAACTGTTACAGTTCCGAAAACTGGCACTTCAGTGTAGGCCACCTGTACCTATAAAACGCTACGGCAAACAAAGTGCAATACACGTTTACAGCACACGGGGGCCATTCAATCCATCGTGCCTTGCCGTTCTCTTCGAGCAATCCTGTGGACCTGTATCTTCCCCTGCATCAAATATGCATCCCCTTTTCCCTTAAAAAAGGTGCAATAGTCTCTGCTTCAATTGCTCCACAGGGCAAAGAATTCCATCTATCTGTACCTACGTTTAACAGAAAAGATGGACTGTTCTTGCTCTCTGAATAAAGAACTGCCCCATATCTGTACATAAAGGCAGCAGACCAAAAGTTGAAGGAACTGCAATGTCTGCACCTGGAAGCATTTACAAAGATGTTCAAATTGCAAAGCTTGCAATTTTTTCTTTATTATTAATTCATGGGATGTGGGCTTCGCTGGCTAGGTCAGTATTTGTTACCCATCCCTAATTGCTCGAGAAGGTGGTGGTGAGCTGCCTTCTTGAACTGCTGCAGTCCATGTGGTGTAGGTACACCCACAGTGCTGTTAGGGAGGGAGTTCCAGGATTTTGACCCAGCCACAGTGAAGGAACGGCGATATATTTACAAATCAGGATGGTGAGTGGCTTGGAGGGGAAATTCCAGGTGGTGGTGTTCCCATCTATCTGCTGCCCTTGTTCTTCTATATGGTAGTGTTCTTGGTTTGGGAGGTGCTGTCTAAGGAGGCTTGGTGAGTTTCTGCAGTGCATTTTGCAGATGGTATACACTGCTGCTACTGTGCATTGGTGGTGGAGGGAGTGAATGTTTGTGGATGGGGTGCCAATCAAACGGGCTGCTTTGTCCTGGATGGTGTCAAACTTCTTGAGTGTTGCTGCAGCTTCACGCATCCAGGCAAGTGGGGAGTATTCCATCACACCTGATTGTGCCTTGTAGATGGTGGACAGGCTTTGGGGAGTCAGGAGGCGAGTTACTCGTCACAGGATTCCTAGCCTCTGACCTGCTCTTGTAGCCACACTATTTATATGGCTAGTCCTGTTCAGTTTCTGGTCAATGGTAAGCCCCAGGATATTGATAATGGGAGATTCAGCAATGGTAATGCCTTTGAATGTAAAGGGGCGATGGTTAGGGTTCTCCCTTGCTGGAGATGGTCTTTTCTTGGCACTTGTGTGGTGCAAATATTACTTGCCACTTGTCAGCCAAGCCTGGATATTGTCCAGGTCTTGCTGCATTTGGACATTGATTGCTTCAGTATTTGAGGAGTTGCGATTGGTACTGAACATTGCGCAATCATCAGTGAACATCCCCACTTCTGACCTTATGATGGAAGGAAGCTCATAGATGAAGCACATTTTCCTATCCAGTCTTGCTTTAGTCATAAAATATTTTGAGAAATAATTCAAAAGTTAGTTAAGTGCTTGAGCTAATCTACAATGGAGCTGCTTATGTTTGAAGAGCAGGATATAGTAGAACTCCAGGAAAGAATAAAACACCTTTCAGTGGGCAACTACCCAATTAAAAATCAGGAGTTAAAATCATTCACCACAAGAGCTCGTAATCAATTCATCCACGTGGTCAACAAAATGCAGCCCTATTGAGATATGTACTTGACTACACAAGTAATGATTATTTTTACTAGATTTAGATAGTCAAACTGGTTGAGTTTAGGATGTTGCTAATATTGTATAGACGAGGGAGACCCAGGTTCTATATCCCTGGCAAATTGACTGTTGATTTTAGTTGGGTTGGCAATAAGAGTGTAACAAATGACTGGCTACAAGGTGGGGAAAGAAGAGGGGAAAAAAAGGCACTTGGATGAGGTGAAATTTTCTCTCAGAGGGTCTCTTCCTGAAAAGGTGGTGGAAGCAGAGTCTTTGAATTTTTTTTTAAGGCAGAGGTGGATAGATTCTTGGTAAACAAGGGGGTGATAGGTTATCGGGGATGTAGATTTGAGGTTACTATCAGATCAGCCTTAGTAAATGGCGGAGCAGGCTCGAGGGGCCAAATGGCCTACTGCTCCTTGTTCATATCTGATACCAGGGTGGAGAACTAAACTGGAGTCTATTTCAGGGCAGGCCCAAGATTTGGAAAGGTTTCTTTTTTTAAAAAAAATTACTATGTGGAGCAGAGAGCTGACGATAGACAGGGGAGGATTCATGACAACATGCATTTTGGCAATCAACAAATTGTTTACTGATTTCCAACAATAAATTCCCAGATTTTTTTTTCAGGTGCTGAATCAGAAGGAAAAAATATCCCCATTGTTATTTTTCTGCAAGTACATCATATCTACAACACGCACACCGTTATATACACAATGCCATCCCTCAATGCAAAGCATCCCTGAACCCAGTTTTCAACAGGAAAAAAGACTAAAGCTCTAAAATTTAGAATTTTAGTTTGGCTCATCCAAGCTATCACTTTTACTGCAGTTCAGCTAAATATTCTCAAATGCCCTCCATCAAATCTTACACATCACAACTCACAACAAAACAGCCTTGGATTACCAATTGATATGGCAACTTGACTTGTTCCACCTTTTGACAAGTTAACCTTTCCTTAGATGTGTAACAGATTGAGCATGCAAGTCAAATTTGCATATTTGCAAATAAATAATAGAGAATAACTGCGGGAAACTTTGCATCATTAACTTGGAGGAAACAAATTGAATATTAAAGGGATCATTTGACTTACCATTGCCTGTTCTATTTTGTTGTCGATTGCTACCACACTGGCTCCTGAAGCACTGTAACAGAAATAAGGAGCACCATGAATTACCAAGTACAGCATTTTCAGAAGTTTCTGAATGAAGACTCCAAAATCTTTACTGGATGTAATGTATAAAAACTAGGTGCTGGTAAAACATATCACTTTACATCTCCTCAGACCTCAGTGGCAGCGCATGCTGGGATGTAAAGCACAAGGCTGATCATTCAACTAAAAGTGATGCAACCAGCATAGAACCATAGAAAAGTTACAGCACAGAAGGAAGCCATTCGGCCCATCTTGTCCATGCCAGCCTGAGGACACCCAGGTGCCCTTTCTAATCCCACCTTCCTGCAGCTTACAGCACTTAAGGTGCAGATCCAGGCACTTTTTTTTAAAAAAGAGTTTAGAGTTTCTGCCTCTACCACCAACTTGGGCAGTGAATTCCAGACACCCACTACCCTCTGCGTAAAAAAGTTCTTCCTCATGTCCCCCTACACCTTCCGCAAGCTTATCTTGAATCTATGTCCCCTGGTTCTAGAATTCTCCACCAAGGGAAACAGCATGTGGAGTAAAATAAGCACAACGGGATAAGGAAAAGTGAGTTTTAATGCCAGTTTCCCCCAAAATGACAGCTCCAGCTTTAATCAAACTCCCCCATATAAATGTAATCTAGTTATTCAATTCCTAAGAATTGACTTTCTTTTTTGTTTTTGTTTTCTTTTTGGGGGATGGAGCATAAAAGGAGGGAAGTCTGGCTACAACTGTAAAAAGCATTGGTGAGACTGCACCTAGAATATTGAGTACAGTTTTGGTCTCCTTAAGCATTGCTGAAAAAAAGGAGACCTTTTTGTCGAAGCTTTTCGTCTTGCACTCATCAGGACAATTTGCAAGAATACCAACGTAAGGGAAAACAACAAATTTATACTGCATGAGAAAAGACTGCTGATTGGTTGGCAAGTGGGCTCTGATTGGTAGAGGTGTTGCCATAAAGAATGCACCAATTGATGCCCTGAGGAATGAACCAGCGAATGGCTGTCACTTATTTTGTTTAGCTGAAACAGGCAGAGTGTGTGTACATGTTCTTTCTGTCTGCAAAGAACAGGGCCCTGTGTATTAATATATGTAGCTTCCAGTACATGCAAATGCGCCACATTGTGAGCCCTACTGACAATCTGAAATTGGTTGTCAGCATAATTCTTATCACACTGAGGATTATTTAGCAAATGTTGTCCAATTGCAAAATCACATCAAATGTTGGACACTGTTTTGAGTTTTGCAAGCATGAGCTGGTTGGGTATGGTCTGCACCTTGCCTGTTACGAACAGCAGAAAGGGCTTGCTGTTT
Source organism: Cetorhinus maximus (assembly GCF_964194155.1). Classification (NCBI taxonomy): domain Eukaryota; kingdom Metazoa; phylum Chordata; class Chondrichthyes; order Lamniformes; family Cetorhinidae; genus Cetorhinus; species Cetorhinus maximus. The sequence continues at coordinate 83,710,412 of NC_135897.1, read as the reverse complement.
GATATGATCTGCCAGTCTTTGGGACATACAGCCTACATACCTAGCATGACACTGGCACTGAAATTCATATACCACATTACTCATTTGCGTCATAGGCAGAACGATCTGAGGTAGACTGTACACTTTTTTTCTCATACAGTATAAATGTGCTGTTCTCCCTTACATTGGTATGCTTGCAAATTGTCCTGATGAGTGCAAGGAAAAAAGCTTCAACAAAAAAATGTCTCATTTTCAGCAATACTCAAATTCTGTACCACCAATCTCCTTACTTGAGGGATATGCTTGCATTGCAAGCATTCAGAGAAGGTTTACTAGGCTGATTCCTGGGATGAATGGGTTGTCCTATGAGGAAAGGCTGAGCAAGTTGGGCCTATATTCATTTGGAGTTAGAAGAGCGAGTGATGATCTATTGAAATATAAAAGATTCTGAGGGGGCTTGACAGGATAGACGCTGAGAGGACATTTCCTCTTGTGGGAGAAGTTCAAATTGAGGGCCACAGTTCAAAAATAACGGTGGAAGATGAGGAATTTCTTCTCATACAGGGTTGTTAGCCTTTGGAATTCTCTTCAACAGGGCAGTGGCAGCTGGATGATTGAATGTATTCAAGGCAGAGTTAGACAGACTTTCAATATACAAGGGAGTCAAGGGTTATGGGGAAGAGGCAGGAAAGTGGTGTTAAGGTCACAATCAGATCAGCTATGACCTTACTGATTGACTGAGTGTGCTCAAGGGGCCGAATGGCCTACTCCTGGCTCCTATTTCTTGCAACCTTACATTCCAGATACAAATTTCAACACAATGTTGAGTTGATATTGATGTGCAATACTGTCCAAAACCTGCATAGTCTATATTTAAAAAGGCACAACAGACATTTTTTTCTGTGGTACAGCATTTAAGAAACAATACACCTATTGTATTTGGTAACACAAACTTTTGCTGATTTGTTTTGAATTCATCAGAATCCAATGGTTTCTGGACTAGGCTAGGCACATCTTTCCATACTTAGGTTATTGAGAAGTGCACAGAAAAGACAGTTGCCAGTGATTTAATGGGAGCAACCCATATTACACAGAGTAAAGCTAGAGCAGAATGTCACAACAGAAAGACTGAATTAAATCTCAAAAGAATATCCTGATATTCATTTGCATTAAAAAAAAACTGGACAAAGTATCCAACAAGTTTGAACTGAAGAGAAAAATAATCGTTTTGTTTGGGTCTTAGCACCACTGGCTCCTGACACAGTGCTCTCGTAACCCACGACATTCACGAGCTTACTCACCATACTGAGGAAGCTGATGGCTGGGAACACTTTCGTTTTTTGGTTTTAAAAGCTTACTGAGTTGTCACCAGCTGTGCATTTGCACGAGCATCCCACTAAACATGTTTAAAGGCATCACTCCAGTGCTAATTTCTTCACCCCACTCCCCCCTGACTGAGTCCAAGAAATACAGAAGCACAATACATAGCAACATGTATTTCATGTAATTCACACATTTCAGTACAGCCTGCATATGGTATTCATGAATCTTGTACATGAGCATTCTAGTTAAGCAGTACAATCAGAAATTCCCCAGTCTAAATCTAATGTATTGGGTCATCCTTAATACATTTTAAGTCTACTCAAGAGGAAGCTTATTGTGGCATCAATACAATCATCACTGGTTTCCTTACATTGCTAGATCATGATGCACCATATACCTTAGAGAAGGGAACTTTGGAAGGCATTAAAAACTTATTAAATGCCCCAGAGGTGTTCATATTACAGTAGACTATTCCAATTATAAGCTGAAACATATAAGAACTTAAACTCTTGAATGCACAGTTTGCCTCAATACAACATGTTACCAGTGTGGCTGGATAATATTTGCACTGTTAGCTTTATTTAATGGCTTATCACCACCTTCCAGTACAATTGGGGAAGGGCAATAAAAGCTGGCCCAGCCAGCGACACCCACATCCCGTGAAAGAATAAATATAAAAACAATTCTCCACCTTTCCCCACATCATTCAAAACCTAGAATCAATGAGGACAGGTATAAAGAAAAGCGCAGTTGCTAAGGAATGGTCAAACATGTCTTTAAACGCTAGAATATTTTCAAAAGGAACATTTAAGATTATTAGTCATAGTGTACCAGATATCCTATGATAAATACCTGCATTTTATACAGAGACCATCACACAATCATCTCAAAAGTGCTTCATATAGTTATTGAGCGTCATGCAGGCAAATGCACCGAGCATTCTGTGCAGCATTTACAACTGATCAGCTGATTTGCAAAGAACTAGAGGTGACATGGGTAGAAAAAAGTTACACAGCGAATAGATTCAACAACAACTTTCAAAAGGGATCAAATAAATAGTTGCAGAGGAAAATCTGCGGGATATAGGGACAGAATTGGAGAGTGGGACCATCTGGATAGTACTTTCAAAAAGTTGACATAGGCACGATGGACAGAATGGCCTTGTTCTGCGCCACGATGGACAGAATGGCCTTGTTCTGCGCCCTTGTCATTCTATGATTTTACGACCACATCTTACTGGTTGAGGGGGAAATGCTGGCTGGGGCACCGAGCTTCCTTAGATAATGCCATGGGATCTTTCAGCATCCACTTGAACCACAAAGGCAGTGAGGACCAAAGTAATAACATATCTCCAGCAGGAAGCGGGTCAGTTCCTTGATCGAGGAATGAGGAATGGCACAAAGCAGAACAGGGAAGTAGAAAACAAGCAATTGCATATATTATAGGATACCAAAACTATGGCAGTAACGTTGAAAATGTTGGTAATGATTTGCATTACTTTAAATTCAAACATTATATGCACATTAGGATGCTGAAAGTTGTATATTTTTAGAACCTATAAATTCTAATCTTTAAACTAATTTGCAGCTAATTCACCTAGGCTAACAGCTGCAAAACTCATTTCACTTTGCACTGAAAGTGAAATCAGAACTGCAAAGCGTTTTCTATTCACCCTTTACACTAAAAATAAAACGCATCTGTCAAACAGCAGTTGCAACGTACTGAATTTGTCTGGTTCCTCTGGGCAAACTACTCCAGAGTTCACCAGAAACTCAGTTCAATACACTGAACTGATTAAACGTTGAAAATGTTGGTAGTGATTTTCATTATTTTAAATTCAAACATAAGTTTAACCCAGTAAAGGAGGAGCATTGACTGTGTTTGAATAAGAAAGAATGGAATTGATCAAGGAGCACCTGTATGTGCACAGTTCCCATTAATCTGTGCCATTGACACCCAGTGATAACACTAGTGAAAACTGTTTGCATAAAACTTGATCATAAACAGCTTTTTGTTCTTTCGTGGGATGTGGGTATCACTGGCTAGTTGAGCATTTGCTGCCCATCCCTAATTGCCCTTGAAAAGGTGGCGGTGTGCTGCCTTCTTGAACCGCTGCAGTCTATGTGGTGTAGATACACCCAGTGCTGTTAGGAAGAAACGTTCCAGGATTTTGACACAGCGACAATGAAGAAACAGTGATAATAGTTCCAAGTCAGGATGCTGTATGGCTTGTAGGGGAACTTGTAGGTGGTGGTGCTCGCATGCATCTGCTGCCCTTGTCCTTCTAGGTGGTAGAGGTTGTGGGTTTGAAAGGTGCTGTTGAAGGGAACTTGTGAGTTGCTGTAGTGCATCTTATCGATGGTACACACTGCTGCCACTGTGTTGGTTATGGGGGGAATGAATGTTTAAGGTAGCAGATGGGGTGCCAATCAAGCAGGCTGCTTTGTCCTGGATGGCGTTGAGCTTCTTGAGTGTTGTTGGAGCTGTGCCCATCCAGGCAAGTGAAGAGTATTCCAACACAGTCGTGACTTGTGCCTTGTAGACAGTGGACAGGCTTTGGGGAGTCAGGAGGTGAGTTACTCAGTGCAGGATACCCAATCTCTGACCTGCTCTTGTAGTTACAGCCTGGGAAAGGAAAAACTGAAATATTTCAAAACAAAAGATACCGAAATCATTTTAGATCTAACCAGCTACCACAAGCCTGATGCAAGTTGAAGGACAACTCTCATGTGAAACGAAGGTCAGCATTATAAACTCAGTATTCACTCCTCAAACTGGCTTATGTCCACAAATACATTTCACTCAGTTCTTTCTCATTTCAACCATCACGTTCCTTTGTGTCACTGCTACCTTCAGCATTTACCATGTGAATGACAACTCTCCTCTACTGCAGTCTTTGCTCCCCTTGCTAATTTTAAATCTGCTTTCCCTAGCTCATCTTACTCAGCTGTCTCTGGTTTGAGTCAGCAATGGGAACCTCGTCTGGAGTTGGAAGGACAAGTTGTTATTTAAACAATCGCTTGTATGATGCTCCTGCTGGACCTGGCCATCTTTGACAAAACTGCTTTGCTAGGAGGTGAACCAGCCAGGTAGGAAAAGCCAAGCAAGTCTTTGACCTGCATCTAAACCAACTGCCCCGCACTTCTTTGCCCTACACAAGAAATTGCATTTTCCAACCTTGTACGCAAGTATATACAACATGCTACTTTTTTTCTACACTGGCTTGTCGTATTGAAACCAGCTCACAAGGTCGGATTGATAGTGAAGTAAATGTAAAATGTAATTAACCTTTTCCTTCTAAGTTTAATGGTAGCAACAAATGGAACTCGTCACTCAATACTGGACACAAATACAACAAACCACTTTAAAACATCACTGGGAAATTAATTTTAATTTTTTTGGTTCACATTCAATTCCTCTCCAAATCAGACAGAATTAGCACAATACATTACATCTTCTTAACCGTTTTCTACAAATTTTCCTTTGCCTAGTAAAACTTTTATGTGCTCAGCTCTTAGAAAGTTCCTCCTGAATCCTCCTTCTGTGGTCCAGTTCAAATGACAACAAAAATGCAGCAAGTACTGAAACCTCGCCAAATTGGACTACTTTGCTAATCCTTAACTTTTTCAATGCAACGCTCCAGCGATCGTAAACTGGAATCTCAAAACGTTTACCTAGAGTAATAGATGCTCGAGGGATCTTTATGTACAAGTCACACCAGACACCCCATTTAAAAAACTTACAAAACTTACCTTACAGTCCAATTTCTTATTCTGTGCGAATTACTCCTGTATGGCATTTTTATTGGTATGTGTAATGCTGATACTCAAACTCCAACACAATGTGAGAGAACAGCAAATGCTGTCTGTTAATGTATACTACACACATCCTGTTGTTGAAGCCGGAAGCATCACAAAGTCAAAAATGGCACTGTCATAACCAGCAAGGGGCAAGTAGAGGCAAAGTCAGGCATTATATTTGCATTGGCACTGATGACAAGGAGACATAAACCACTGTGCAGACTAAACTACCACATCGCAGCTGACAACACCTAGAACGACGTGCAAAAAGTGATACTTATCTACACACAAAAGTAATTTCCGTCACCTTCACAGAAAACAGGCCCAACTGGTTACCATTTAAAATGTTAAAAGCATTTATGGTTATTTTAAGAGCAACTCCTTCTTAAAAAAAAATCAATGGTTTTACATCCTCTGAAGTTTAATGTTTAAACTTAACATGCAACCCTTCCAGGTGACTCCAGTACCATAACTGGCGCGAATTGTTATACAATTATTGCTCAAGTGGTTGTACATGGTTGAAGTTTCCTGTAATAACCTTTATGAAAAGTATTGTTCTCTTTCCCTCCCCTTTTAGCACAGCAGCTTTACATCACTGCTTGTGTTGGACTCGTTTGTCAGTAGGATGTTCACAATTATTGTCCACCACCCCCCCACCCGCTATAACCCCACCACTAATTATAATGTAATTAGCAAAATAAGTAAAATTGTGCTGCTGACCAAGTTTTAGGTCATAATCATCCATGTGTAATTTGTACAGATAGATGCGTGCGTGAAATTAAAGTCAAATTTAAATTTTAAAAAAGAAAAAGCACTTGGATTTATATAGTACCTCTTACAGCCTCAAGATGCCCCAATGCCTCCCAGATGGTGAAGTATTTTCTGAAATGTACCAGAAGCCAGTTTTGCACACAGCAAACTCCCACTAACGGCAATGAGAAAAAATGACCAGATAACCTGTAAGTGGTAGTGGATGACGGATAAATGTTGACAGGACAACACAAGAGCTCCTTTCTTTGAATAGTCCGGCGACATTGTTTATGCCTGAGAAGCCAGATGAGACCATGTCTCAAAGTAAAAAATGGCACTGCCAACAATTCCTCAGTCCTTCATGGGTGTGTCAGGCTAGGTACTCAAGTCTCTGGAGGGGGCTGGAGCCCACAACCTTCTGCCTCAGAGAGGAAAGTGCTACTATTGTGTCAAGGCTGCCACCGAGGTGGAAATTCCACAGCTGTACTCTAGCAGTTCAGTATCTTTCATTAACTCTTGTCATTACAGCAAGTAGCTTTCTGTGATATGACAGGATTGTCAACAACCTGTGAAATTTAGTGGAAAAAATAGGGGACTCTTATGTTGTAAGGAAGAGTTTAACTGGAAAATAAAACTATGCATGCACAGACCTCTCAGGAAGAAAAACTTCAGATCTGAGCCAGTACATGAAAAAGTGGTTTCTAAAGAGATTGGCCACTCATATTTTAAAGTACAGTAGTTCCATTTAGGCCATATGGGCTACTACCAATGGGATAACTTATTTTGGGGTGTCCATTCGCACTCTGACTCTCACCCCTTCCCCCAATCCCATGGAGTTATCTTGTGCATTGCCTGACAGCCGTTTATCAGCTGTGGCTCAGCTGGTGGCATCTTCACCTCGGAGTCATTTGTTTGTGGGTTCAAGACACTCTAGAGAATGAAGCACAAAGATCAAGGCTGACACTCCAGTGCAGTGCTGAGGGAGTGCTCAAATTCAGAGGTCCTGTCTTTTGGATGAGGCATTAAATTGAAGCCCTGTCTGCCTTCTCAGTTAGATACAAAAGATCCAACTGCAGTGTTCTGAAGAAGAGCAGGGGACTTATCCCTGGTGTCCCGCCCAATATTAATTTCACGATCAACATCACAAAAACAGATGACCTGGCCATCACATTGCTGTTTGTTGGAGCTTCCTATGCACAAATTGGCTGTCATGCTTCCTACATCACAACAGTGACATAAGTAATTTGCTGATTGTAAAGCACTCTTGGATATTTGGTGGCCATGAAAGGCGCTATAAAAGTGCAAGTTTTTCTTTTTCTATTACAATTGCTAAGGGTGACCTGAAACATGCTGACTAGACCAAAGCAAATTATAATGCTCACCCTGCATTGAATAAAAAGTCTTGACTTTAAAAACAGTTTTCAGCCAATCAGGAACTATAAATATGGTTCTACACCATAACGTTGAGGCTGTAGCAGCGGAGACAGGAAAATAAAAATGTGAAAGTTAAAACAGACGGGATAAACTCAAAATAAAAGAATAGATCAAAACAGATGGAATATTGCTTTAAAGTAATAATACAACTACATCCAGCATTTATATTGTCATTAATATAGGCAAGCTTCCCAAAGCAGCTCACAGATGTGTACGGTTGCAGTCAACCTGAAGGAGGCAACAATGGTCTGGATTTTGCAGTGGTCAGCAGTCACCATCATTACTCTGTGAAACTGACAGTAACTTCTGGCAGAAATCTAGAAGTTGCTGTTGATGGTCCTCACAGATGGAAATCAATTTGAAATCACTGATTTGATAATGAACTTCGACTTTTTACACGAAGGTCATGCCTTGTCAAATGAGGTGCAACTGGGTTTTTAAACAACGTCTCCAAGACATAATTATGGCTGAATGACCTCTCTAGCACTGAAAAGCTAATTTTATAATTGTGGAACGTCAAATATTTCTATTCCATCATAAAAATTCCATATATTTTCAAAATAATTGATTTTTAAGAAAGTTCAAATATTATATTTCATCTTCTACCTTAACACCATGTGTATATCCCAATCTTTATTTTGCTTCCTGTAAAATTACAAAGGGCGAATGACAAAACATGCTTTTTACTTCTGGCCTCTCGTCTGTGAGAATTTTTCAACATGGCTGGTTGCTTATCATGTTTGATGACATTATTGCTATTAGATTCCAGAAATCCCCTATAGATGGCACCAGAATGAAATTAACATTGAGAAAATTTAAATTCAAGACCACAGGAATCGCAGGAGCTTGTCAGGCAGTTTTTCTTTGAGGTCAGTGGTGAGCACCGTCGCTGCTGCTAATCGCAAAATCCAGGCCGTTGAGTGATTTGTAAAGATCACTGATAGATATTCAAAAGTCTTCAAATTAAATAGAACTACGCATTTATATAGTGCCTCTTACATCCTCAGGATGTCCTAATTTACCAGCAGCCAGTTTCCGATACAACATGCTCCCACAAACAGCAATGAGAAATTGACTAGGTAATCTGCAAGTGATATTGGAGGGGGGGATAAATGACAGGACAAACGCAACAACCCCTGTCTTTGAATAGTGCCACGGCATCGTTTATCCCCGAGAAGCCAAATGAGACCTTGGTTTAATGTTTCAAAATAAAAGGTGGCACCTCCGACACTTCCTCAGTAGCCTAGATTATGTACTCATGTCTCTGGAGGAGGCTCGAGCCCACAACCTTCTGACTTTGAGGGGAGAGTGCTACAACTGTGCTAAGGCAGATACCGAGGTGGAATTTCCCCAGCTGTACTTTTGCAGTTCAATATCTTCCATTAATTCAAGTAGCTTTCTGTAGTATGATAGGATTGTCATCAAACCTGTGAATTTTAGTGGAAAAAATAGGGCGTTCTTTTATGTGGCAAGAAAGAGTTTAATTGGAAAATAAACTATGTTAAAGCAGACTACTCAGAAAAAAAATGTTCAGAGCTGGGCTGAAAAGCTGGGTCAAAGAGGTGACTTCTAAGGACAGTCCTAAAGGAATGGAAGGCAGAGAAATTAACGGGTTGAGAGAGTGAATTCCAGAGTGTGGGGCATAAAGGTTGATGGAAATGGCAAATCAACAACTTTATAAGTATTGCAGTGAATGAAGGGGCAAAAGCTAATTAGGAGTTCGAAAGAGTGGCTGAAAATAAAAATAATACACCGAAGTATGTTTATACAGAACTTTTAACATAATGAAATGTCCCAAGGAGTTTCACAGGAGCATTATAAAACAATATGTAATATTGAGCCATATAAAGGGATATTAAGTCAGATGACTAAAAGTTTGGTCAAAGAGGTAGATTTTAAGGAGTGTAATTTGCAGCATTTTATGCAAACTAAAAATGTAAAATGTCTTGCATACTATTAAAAATGATTGACCACAATACTATAATATTATTGAAGCCTGTAGGTGCACTGAGAAGGTAACATTTTGTGACTTATTCAATGGAGACCAACTACTGTTATGTGACAACCCTACAGCACCAACCCAGAAATCTCTTATGGATGCTCAATGATGCTTTCAACACACTGCATCTCCACCCATTTTCATTCCTATAACTTCCCAAACCTGAAAGTTACAGAACTCTGTGCTTCCTTGCAGTTTCTATCTGATTTCCTCCGCAAACTAGGATTGTATACTTTGGAATTAGAACTTTACGGGATGATTTGTCCAAAGTTTTCAAGATATTAAAAGGGAAACAAAAGGTAAAGAGAGAAACAATTTCCGCTGGTTAGGGAGTCTAGGACCATGGGACATAGGTCTGTAACTAATTTATAGGCTTTTAGGAGTAAAGTTAGTTAACACTTTTACATGCGGAGGGTGGTAGAAGTTTGGAATGCTCTTCCGCAAATGGCAATTGATGCAAGGCCATTTGTTTATTTAATCTGACATTAATAGGTTTTTGTTAACCAAAGGTATTAAGGTTTATGGGGCAAAGACAAATCTATGAAAAATGCTCACAGTTCAGCCATGCTCTCACTGAATGGTAGAACAGGCTTGAAGGACTAAATAGCCTCCTCCTGTCCCTATACACTCCTCCCATCATTGTATCCATACTCCTTGATTTTTTTTTTAGGAAGTTCCCTGTTCTTAATCATGCAATTACCTGTCATTAACTGTTCTAGTTGACTGGACTTCAACATTTTTTGGGATTGCATGTACACTGGTGATAATACACTGGAGAGCTGGTGGGAAAGTGGAGCTGAGGCAGAAGATGAGCCATCATTATATTGGGTAGCAGAGCAGGCTGGTCTACTCCTGCCTGAACTCTCTTGTTCTTACTCTGTCTTCCATTAAGTCTTCAAGTACAGTGCGTCTACACTGGATTGCCCATGACCTGACAGTTGAGTGCTTTCAATTAAAAAGTTTGACTACATAGACAGAAAGCTTGTTTGTAATTTACAACACTGACCATATTACCAAGATTTAGCATCAAAAAATGCTAAGCTGCAAGAAACCTACAGATTTTTTTACAAGGCCACAAAAAGTTCAACGGTTGGATTTAACCTGTTCACTGGTTTGCTCGACTAGATTGATTCCTGGGAATGAGAGGGATATCCTATGAGGAGAGATCAAGACAGCAATTCCTTGGAATTTAGAAGAATGAGAGGCGGTCTCATTGAAACATATAAAATTCTTAGAGGGCTTCACAGGGTAGATTCCACGAGAATGTTCCCCTGCCTGGAGAGACTAGAACTAGGGATCTTATCTCAGGATAAGAGCTCAACCGTTTAGGACTGAGATGAGAAGAAATTTCTTCACTCAGAGAGTTGCGAATCTTTGGATTTCTCTAGCCCAGAGGACTGTGGATGGTCAGTTGCTGAATGAATGAGTTTGATAGACATTTGAGCACTAAGGGAATCGAAGAATATGGGGATAGAGTGGAAAAGTCAAGTTGATGTAGAAGTTCAGCTGTGATCTTACTGAATGGTGAAGCAGCCTCAAAGGGCCACATGGCCTACTTCCATTTCTTATGTTCTTACGTTCTACTGAAAACAGGCTGCAGTGAATAGGTTATGAGGAGCAGTAGCATGCGCACATCCATACTAATGTGTAGCTAGAACTTAAGAAACAGCACCCACAAATTGATATCTTTTTCTTCAATGCAAAAGGCAGTCCAGTTTAAAATGAAGGCAAAATACTGCGGATGCTGGATATCTGAAACATAAATGAAAAATGATGGAAAAACTCAGCAGGTCTGACAGCATCTGTGGAGAGAAAAACAGAGTAAATGTTTCGAGTCCAGGCTCTGAAGAAGAGTCATGTGGACTCGAAATGTTAACTCTGTCTTTCTCTCCACAGATGCTATCAGACCTGCTGAGTTTCTCCAGCAGTTTTTGTTTTTGTTTCAGTTTAAAATGACTTGTTCTTCCATGCAACTTAGGCATATCGGACTCATCTTTACGTAAACAGCTCAGTCTTACTCAACAACTGCATTTTCCATGTTGTACACTCGATTTCTGTAAAGTTTACTTCTTCTAAATTGAGGTTTACCCATGCCCAGGATTAGCATTTCTTTTGCACCATAAATCTCTCTGAGCTGAACAAGGAGCAACAGTGAATACACTGTGCCTTAGGGAGTGAAAACAAAAGACACTGTTTACAATGAACTACAATTAAAAATAAATTCAGTCAAGAACACATTTTCTATGCACTTGCAAACCATGGGCTGGAATTAGCACCATTTACATGAACCAGAACCCACAAGGTTGATGACTATCTGGCTGAAGAGTTACCAAGAATACGCTGAACCAAGTCATTAACTTTAATCAACTTAGATCAATAAGTTAATCACGAAGAAATCAAATAGGGAATCCAGAAGGAACAACTTTATTGAAATAATTGAGACTATGGAACTCACTACAATAAGAGTGGTTTGAAGCAGACAGTATAGATGCATTTGAAGGGAGTCTAGACAAAAAGGGAGAAGGGAATAGAAATTTACCTTGATAAAGTTAGATGAGGAAAGAAGAGGCTCAAATGAAGCATAAAAGCCTGCAAGGACTGTTTGGGCTGAATGTCCTGTTCTGTGCTGTATATCCTGTGTAATCCCATGTATGTAAATCTACTAGCTTAACAGTATCTGATATTAAAGTAAAATATTGGGTGTTGCAGCATATTGGCGCTCATAACATGATATGTCACTGCTGGTGGAATTTAGGATCCTGCCAAACGCTAAACCATGAACTCGTGATTGCACCTATGGCATCAGGGGATCTGCCATGCAGAGGCAATGTACTTTCCGATAAGGAGGGAAATGCTCAGCCACACAAACAACTATGTACCTCCTAGGGGTTGGATATGGTCCACCATCACCTCAAATTTAACATTCTTACCCTTACCAAGTCCCTCCCCATCTTTATAACCTTCAGCTCAACAAAACTGACAACTCTGTGTTCTTCTAACTCTAGCCTCTTGTGCATGGCCACTTCCTTTGTCTCACCATTGCTGACCATATCTTCAATTGTCTGGGCCCCCAAATTCTGTACTTTTCACCTCTCATATCTTTGGCTTTCCGCTTCTTGCTCCTCCTTTTAGACAATGCTTAAAACCTGTTTGACCAGCCATTTGGTCACCTGTCCCAATGTCTCTTTCCTTTGGCTTGGTGTCAATTTTTGTTTGATTTCGTTCTACGAAGCACGTTGGGATGTTTTTCTATGTTAAAGGTCAGTTATAAAAATATGTTTTAATTGTTCAGAGCATTCCAACAACAACAAATATAGTATATTTACATAAAACCTCCTGATGCATCACAGGAGTATTATAAAACAAAGTATGACACTTAGCTGGGGGGGGGGGGTGGGGGGGGTGGTGAGGCCATGAAGGGATTTGAAAACAAGAATGAGCCTTTTAAAATCAAGATGTTGCTAGATCAGGAGCCGTTCTTGATCAGCGAGCAAAGGGCAGATAGGTGAACCGGACTTGGTGAGAGTTAAGGCATGCTCAGTACCTTTGAGTTTAAAAAATGTATAACGTGGCACACCAGCCAGGAGTGCATTGGAATAGTCAAAACCAGAAGTAACAAATGCATCAATGAGGGTTTCAGCAGATGAGCAGAGACAGGGGTGGTGTCAGGTAATCTTAGTGATGGCGAATATGGGGTCTGTTGCAAGCTTAATCTTAGACTGTTGCCAGGGTGAGGGATGGAGTTGGTAGTTAGGGAATGGAGTTTGAAGCAAGGACTGAAAACAACTTCGCCTTCCCAATATTTAAATGGAGGAAATTTCTGCTCATCTAGTGCTGGATGTCGGCTAACAAATCTGATCTCATTTAGCAGCAGTGGAGGATTTGAGAGAGGATTTTTAAATTTATTCTTTCACGGGATCTGGGGGTCGCTGGCTAGGCCATCTCTAATTGTCCTGCAGAAGGTGTTGGTGAGCCGCCTTCTTGAACTACTGCAGTCCATTTGCTGTAAATACACCCACAGCGCTGTTACAGAGTGGGTTCCAGGATTTTGACCCGACGGCAGTGAAGGAACTGCGATATATTTCCAAGTCAGGATGGTGAGTGGTTTGGAGGGGAACTTCCAAGTCATGGTGTTCCCATGCATTTGCTGCCCTTGTCCTTCCAGAGGTAGAGGTTGTGAATTTGGAAGGTGCTGTCAAAAGAGGCTTAGTGAGTTGCTGCAGTTCATCTTGTAGATGGCACATACTGCCACCAGTGTGTGTCAACAGGGGAGGGAGTGAATGTTTGTGGATGGGGTGCCAATCAAGAGGGCTGATTTGTCTTGGATGGTATTGAGCCTCTAGTGCTGTTGGAGCCGCACTCATCCAGGAGAGTTGAGAATATCCCATCACACTACTGTCTTATGTCTTATAGATGGTGGACAGGTGGTGGTGAGATAGAGCGGGGTGTCATCAGCATAAATGTGGCAAACTAATGCTGTGCTTCCTGTTGATGTGGCCGAGGGGCAGCAAGAAGATGAGAAATAGGAGGGGGGGTCAAGGGAAGATCCTTGGTGGACACCAGAGGTAATACTGCAGCAGCAGGAACAGAAGCCATTGCAAATGATACTTTGGCTATGATCAGATCGATAAGAATGGAACCAGGTGACAGCAGTCCCACCCAGCTAGAGGACAGTGAAGAGGATGGTGTGGTCAACTGTATCAAAGACAATAGATGGGTAGAGCACATTGAAGAGGGATAGTTTACCATTATCACAGTCACATAGGATATAAAGTAACTTGAGAAGAAACATTTCAGTACCTCAGCAGGAGCAGAAGCCTGTTTGGAGGGATTCAAATATGGAGTTCTGGCAAACTTGGGCATGGATTTGGGAGGCAACATGTTCATGGACTTCGGAGAAAAAAGGAAGATTGGAGATAGGGCGTTAGTTCAATACGAGATCAAAGGCTAGTTTTTGAGGAGAGGGGTGATGAAGGACAGATTTAAAGGAGTCCCAAATACTCCATGACCCAAAGATAGACCGAGAGGAGACTGGAGCACACATTTCTTTTAGGGGTAAGATTACCTACTCAATCACTATAAACATAGGTTTATGAGGTGTCAGTAGGACTCAGCATAAGTTGACAATTAGTTGAATATTTTCTTCTGCAACACCTTGCCTTTCAACCACTCCCTAACGGCAACAACCAACTTTTCCACTTGAGAATAAAAGCAAAATACTGCGGATGCTGGAAATCTGAAATAAAAACACAGTGCAGGACTTGAAACATTAACTCTGTTTCTCTCTCCACAGATGCTGCCAGACCTGAGTTTTTCCAGCACTTTGTTTTTTCCCCAACCGAGAATCTTGGAAACACCATGACAGGACTGCAGCAACCAAGGAGAAGATCCATCACCACCCTTCTTATGCAACTGTGGTTGGCTATAAATGAGGCCTTGACAGTGCCATCCCTATTCCAAGCCAATAGTGGTTATTTTGTTTCCAGCTGGGCAGTTGCAGGTCAGCTACCGATCATCAATAAAACCAAAAACAGGTTATTCATGACACGTGCAATAAAGGCCCCAGAATGTTATTTTTCAAATTCAAGATTTGAGCAATGATAGCAAGGCCACGTTTGGTTGTCCTGAGATATTAGGCCTTCTCTTTGAATCACTGCAATGATGCAAGTAGACAGGGAATTCCAGGATTCTGATTCAGTGACAATGACAGAATGGTTACATATGCCCAAATCAGGATGGTGGCTGGAACGAAAACAGAAAATGCTGGAAAAACTCAGCAGGTCTAACAGCATCTGAGGAGAGAAAAACAGAGTTAACGTTTCGAGTCCGTGTGACTCTTCTTCAGGGCTAAAAGGTGGCTGGATCATGCCTTGCTGTTATAAAGACTCAAATATATGGCACAAAAACAAAATACTGCCGATGCTGGAAATTTGAAATAAAAACAGAAAACCTTGGAGGTGCTCAGTGGATCTAGCACCCTGTGTGGAGAGAAACAAGAGTTCAGGTCAGTGACCTTTCATGAGAACCCCTTTTATAGGAGGGTGATCCTGCTTTCATTGCAGGGTGGCCTTCAGTCACAAGTATCCCGAAATATGACCTATTTTATGGAGCACAAAAAGCTTGAAAACTATTTTCCATGGCGATTTAAAAACCACACTGGTGAATTTTATTCTTCAACAGCTATTTTTGCTATATTTTCAGCTGTACAACACAATATACCCAACTAGACTGAAATAAAAATCTAAAACATGTTTAATTTATCAGATTTTAAAGTAACTGGTATGCGCAAATTTGCTGGTTTACTGCCTCGGGATCTCAGAATCTTCAGAGCTTCTAGGTTTTAAGCAGCGTCTTGGTTTTCAATGTCAACCCCAAATAAATCTACATGCAAGTTAAACTATCCACACTTGCATACAGTCCTTCATAAAACCACATTATGAACTCCCAATTTTCTAGAAAATTGCAGTGTAGTCCTATTTCAGGCTATAAAGTGAATCTGATGCCTGTTTTGTAGCATTAGTTGAGAGCAACAATAGTCATATTAGGTTAACATTTTAAATCTGTTTCATCTATTTTCTCCAACACTTGTCACCCTCTAGAACCGGGCTGCTTACAGATGAATGTAAGTAAGTGTGGGTATTCTAAAGTCCTTCAAGGAGGGAATTGACAAATTCATGAAGGGCAAGGGTGTGGGTTAATTAGATTAGTCCAAAGCTTTTCTTAAAAGTAGCCCAGCAGTTAGCATCACTAGTAGTTGCCACAAGTTTGCACCATTTCGTAGATTGGGGGTGGGGGGAGAGAATTACTGGACCAGATAGGCTTTTCCCATGTTTGCCTCTATGTTTGCACAGAATCCCTTTAAACTTTCATATGTTGAAGATGAAGGCCGATTGTACCAATTGTATTCACAACAAAAAAGTGGTACAATACCATGTTCTTGTCACAGGCATCAGCAAAACCCTGTAATAAAAGACAACACAATGCTCATTAATGCTGATTACCCAGGCCTACTGCCCATTGTGTGCTTGAGAGCTTGTTGTGGGGAGCAAGGGACAAAAACATGAATACAGCCTAGTTTTTTCCCCCCCTGTTTGCAGTTATTGCTAGAAAGGTAGTTAGGATCCATGAGGTGAGGACAGTATAGACCAAGACAAAATGAACAGTCAGCTTGTCTGCATGGTTGATCAGCATAATTTATCTCCCAGCTGCTGAGGCTGGACAGTGTAGGGTGGACAACATGACCATTGTTGAACAATGAAAGACAGTTCAGTAATCTGAAGCTAGGAGCTATATTTAGGCATGTTGTTTCATAATCAGCAAAGCATCACTATCAAATTGTAGTCAGCTGCGCACTTGGATATAGTGTTGTCTAGAATGCCACAGACGACAGAAGATCCGAAGAATCTGCCGAATTTTTGTCCTAACTACTTCTAGGTGGAGGCACCACTAATAAATATTAATAAGTTAATTAATTAATTAATCGCTAATAAATGATATGCATGCACGAAAAACAAATATAGCATGATTGAAACTAATCTTTGGAATGCAACTTTGCATCAGTAGGAACCCTATGCAGCTTGTATTACACGCAGTTTCAGAAAAATCAATATGCATGATCAGCCAGCACCACTTATACAGGAAAGGCTTTCTCATCACATGCACACTGCAGTATCTCTTCTGCACTGCAGAATGTGGCAAGCTCAGCACTGTCTGAACCATTTGCTCAGTCTCACCAGGCTGAATTAGGTAATAATAGCTATGATCTGGAGAATTCCTCTTTCACTTCCCACCCCATCCCTTTCTCTCCTGCTTACTAGATTCAGGAGGGGTGGTAGCATTGTGGTTATGTTGCTGGTCTGGTAATCCAGAGGCCAGGACTAATGATCTGGATACATGTTCAAATCTCACTATGACAGCTGGGGAACTTATATTTGTTTAATTAAATAAAATCTGGAACAGCCTCAGTAATAGTGAGCATGAAACTACCGGGTGGTTGAAAAAAAAATCTGGTCCACTAAAAGTCCTTTAGGAAAGGAAATCTATGGACCTTGCCTGCTCTGGCCTATGCAACTCCAGACCCACTGTGGTGGAGTCTTAAGTGGTCCAACAAGCCATTCGGCTGTATTCAAGCAATAGCTCATCACCACCTGCTGAAGGTCAACTGAGGATGAGCAGCAACGCCCATATCCAGTGATGAGGCGTGGCCGGGGTGGGGGGGAAGGAAGAAAAATCAGTCAACTTAGTCAGTGCACGGCCTTCAAAGGCATTCTTGGCTGGAAAATGCAGTCAAACTTCCCATTTTGAGGAGTGGGGCAAAGTGAGAAGAGGGAGAAAAAAGGAAGAGACAAAGCCAGAAGAGAAAAGAACTGACAAGCTCGCACTACCCTTTATGAGCACATACACCATCAGTCAATTCTGGAGTTACAAAGATAGTAAAGAAAAAGACTTAAAGACTTGGGGGTGGCAAAGAGAGAGGTATCAGCTTAATGGGAGAGAGTACTTAGGGCCAATATTTTGCCTTTTTCTAATCCCTTTAGGTTAGAAGTTTAAATTGTTGATTATTTAGCAGTCGATGCTTAAATTGACTGAAAAAAAACTAAAACCCCAAACAGTTTTTGAACACCATTTACTTTTGTGGTAAAAACAAAAGGTCTAATGCTCTTAGCTTATCCTTTTAATTCTGACTGGGCATTTTTACAACTTACGATACTGTGGTGAGTTACTGCTGTAGTGCAAGAAGTGAATTACAAAAATAACTTATTAACCCATACTGTCAATCATACTATCCTATCACTAGCCTCAAAAATATCACACACAAATACTAACTGCAGATCAGAAGGATGCATATTGCACAATGCTGCACTACCAGACACTGATTCCAATGAATGCTCTTTGTACAATATTAACTTTTCTCTCTTCTGCAATAGACAAACATAAATTGTGCAAGGAAAGGCGATATTTTTGTGAGATGGTGTGCTAAGTCAAACTTTGGCCTCCGAGCACTTCATCGCCCTGACTTGCAAGAGTTCAGCATTCCAGAACACTGCAAATTCCAATGGTACTTAGCCAACGACACTGCATAAGATAACGCACAGATGCTGCCTCACCCGAGTACTTCCAGCATTTTCTGTTTTTACTGCATAGGACAAGATTAGCGAAACATCAGCTGACTCAACAGCAGCAGCATCCTCTAGTGGATGTAGCTTGTAAACCTGGCTCCACACGAACATATGCGACAATTCTGAAGGGTAAAACTTCAACTGATAAATGGATTGTCTATCCTCAAACAAGCGCAGACATTAGCTCTCCTTTGTCACTTGGAAACAATACGGTTTATTCTACATTTAACATAAAAGATACAGAGACGTCACTATTGTGTAACTTCTAGAAAGATTCCCTTTCACAAACAAGAAATAAAAACAAAAAATGCTGGAAATACTCAGATTTTGTCCCACTAAGACTACTTCATTTCAGTTTCTAATTTGTAACATTAGACTACTATATATATTTATATCTAGAGAGATATATATATATATATATATCATATTCAAGTCTCTGCAGCAGTCTACCTGTAACAAATGAGCACTTTAGGTGTGCTTGAATGCTAATGAAATCTTATGGAACACTCACAGCCACAAAAAAAACACAGCACATATGGAATGCACCTTGTCTTTTCCAAACATTAACTGAGATAATAAATCTTCAATCTTTTCAGGCTTTTTTAAATAGCCAGATTGGCTAAACAAATCACATCACAGCCGTTCAATTACATCCTGTCAGCATTCTCCAAATATGCACAACCATGAATAAACATTAAACTAAATGTGGCACAATGTACAAGTTAATAAATAAAGTATTCAAATGTTTCAGTGTGCCAATAGATGGTTTAGTGGTCAGAAAAGAGCTGAGAGTCTTTTTAATATTGCATTTACTTCAGCTGTTTGTTGTCAAAAGACGATCCCAAACTTGGCATCAATTGTCATAGTAAGCAAAGCCACCTGTGCTATGCGAAGGATGGACCACCAAAAGTTGTGGTTTAGGCCTGGCCCTTCTGTGTTCTGCGTCACATAGAGGCAGTGCCACCTGAACTAATGGCCAAAGCTATGTCATTTAGTAGTGTACATGTTTTTGACCTATGGGCAGTTTCATGCATGCACTTTTAACAGTCAGCAAAGCAATTTTCCACTTGCTGTTCTGCATGGACTCTTCCCCAGCCACTTGGGATGGTTAATATCCTTTCAGAAAAGATTGCAAAGAGCCAATGTTCTAATTTAACATAAAAACAAAGTGCTGGAAAAAAACACTGGCAGCATCTGTGAAGAGAGAAAAAGAGTTAACATCGAGTTCACTATGACTGTTCTTCAGAACATCAAGTTGTTCCAACGTTGTTACGTTGCTTTAGCCTGTGATGTGAAGTGAAAGTTTCTACAGCAACAAGAAATGCAGAGGGCAGTTCAGCAATCCAAGTGAAGTTTCAAACTCATTTTAATTACAGTTTTAAAAAGGGATAATTGCAGGGATAGGTCCCTTGACCCACCAAGCCTGCTATGTCACATCTGATAGCTATGGTAACTCCAACTGTTTAAATAACAGATGTCATTACATTACATCACGCAGCAGGGTTAGGTTAGTGCTCATCTACAAAGCCCAATCCCACAGTAAGAAAAGTTTCAAAGACCAGATTCCATTAAAAACAAAGGGGGGTTGGTGGGGGTGGAGGGAGGAAGAAGAAAACCTTGTCTTCCAATTTCATTTTCCAATGAAGTGACGATTCTCAGCAGCTGCATCGTAACCAAATACAACAGCTCAGAAAGAGCTTTGAAGGATTTTCACCAATACATTTTTTGAATTCCAACACTGAATTTTTTTCCCCCAAAGTTGACTTACAGACCAAATATTGTGACAAATGTACTTCTATAAAAGCACAATCTTATACTAACATACCAACAAGAGTTGGCTCAGCGATAGAACTTTCGCCTCAAAATTAGACGGTTGTGGGTTGAAGTCTAGAGACTTCAGTATAAGATCTTGACTGACACACCAGTGTATCACAGAATCACAGTGCAGAAGAGGCCCTTCGGCTCATCGAGTCTGCACCGACACGTGAGAAACACCTGACCCACCTACCTAATCCTATTTACCAGCACTTGGCCCATAGCCTTGAATGTTATGAGGTGCCAAGTGCTCATCCAGGTATTTTTTAAAGGATGTGAGGCAACCCGCCTCCACCACCCTCCCGGGCAGTGCATTCCAGACCATCACCACCCTCTGGGTAAAAAAGTTTTTCCTCACATCCCCCCTAAACCTCCTGCCCCTCACCTTGAACTTATGCCCCCTTGAGACTGACCCTTCAACCAAGGGGAACAGCTGCTCCCTATCCATCCTGTCCATGCCCCATATAATCTTGGTACACCACGATCAGGTCACCCCTCAGTCTCCTCTGCTCCAACGAAAACAACCCAAGTCTATCCAACCTCTCTTCAGAACTTAAATATTTCATCCCAGGCAACATCCTGGTGAATCTCCTCTGCACCCCCTCTAGTGCAATCACATCCTTCCTATAATGTGGCGACCAGAAATGCACACAGTACCCAGGCTGTGGTCTCACTAAGGTTCTATACAACTCCAACATGACCTCCCTACTTTTGTAATCTATGCCTCAATTGATAAAGGCAAGTGTCCCATAAGCCTTTTTCACCACCCCACTAACGTGCCCCTCCGCCTTCAGAGATCTACGGACACACACGCCAAGGTCCCTTTGTTTCTCAGAACTTCCTAGTGCCATGCCGTTCATTGAATACTTCCTTGTCAAATTACTCCTTCCAAAGTGTATCACCTCACACTTTTCAGGGTTAAATTCCATCTGCCACTTATCTGCCCATTTGACCAACCCGTCTATATCTTCCTGTAGCCCAAGACAGTAGTGTTCTCTAAGGTAGTGTTAGAGGGGGCTGTCCTTCATAAAAGATATTAAACTCTCAGAAGGATGTAAAAAGGTCCCATTGGCATTATTTAAAAGAAGAGTAGAAGAGTTCTCCCTCGGCTCCTGGCCACCATCTCTCAAGCAACATCACTAAAACAGATTATCTGGTCATATCACATTGTTGTTTGAGAGATCTTGCAGCATGCAAGTTGACTGCAGCGTTTACACTTCAAAAAGTACCTAATTGGATGTAAAGCACATTGAGATGTCCTGAGGTTATGAAAGGCCCTATATAAATGCAAGCCTTTCCTTTGAAAAAAAGATAGAATTCTGCTTAACACAAAGCACAAACTGATTCCAGTTTCTACAGATTGGTTGCTTGTTACACTGAAACCTTTACCCTTGTCAACATTGCAACAATTCCAGAATATTAAACTAGTAACAATTCAAGCTTTTTTAAAAAATGAGTAACATTTCTAAATTAAAAAATACCAAAATACTTTCCAATTTTGCAACTGAACTGTGGTGGTTTATCACTTCTGGCCAGATTTATCTACGTATCCCAAACTCGTATTTTGTTGATACCGCTTTGTTAGTTTCAGGGTAAATGCATTTTTCTTTCTGTACTAGAAAGTAAAAGCAACTTTTTGACTTTAAAAGCATGTGAGACATGCCAGAACAATATATCAGTTAATTTTCAGAGGAGACAGGAAAGCTACATAAGCGCACATGCAATTCTACAAGTAAAATGTCATTACAAGTTCAATTTTGACCAAAGTTAGTTTCCTTCAGGCTGAGCAATAATACGCACAAATATATTTTAGATATGGAACTTCAGGGGGAAAAAAAGGTGGGGCCCACGTACGAGCATTTGGACACACCCCAATTTGGAATGGTTCTGGGAGAATGAATCTATGAAGGAAAAGAACAAAGAACAAAGAAAAGTACAGCACAGGAACAGGCCCTTCGGCCCTCCAAGCCTGCGCCGATCATATTGCCCGTCAACTAAAACAGTTTGCACTTCCAGGGTCCGTATCCCTCTATTCCCATCCTATGCATGCATTTGTCAAGCTGCCTCTTAAACACCACTATCGTACCTGCTTCCACCACCTCCTCTGGCAACGAATTCCAGACACTCACTACCCTCTGCGTAAAAAAACTTGCCCCGCACATCTCCTCTATAGTTTTCTCCTCTCACCTTAAATCTATGTCCCCTAGTAATTGACTCTTCCACCCTGGGAAAAAGCTTCTGACTATCTACTCTGTCCATGCCACTCACCAGGCAGCATCCTGGTAAACCAGTTCTGAAAATACATATAAACCGACTAGTTTGAGCTATAGGTGCCAGCCTTGCCTCAGTGGCAGTGTTTGCATCGCCAAGACAGAAGGTTGAGAGCTTAAACTCCACTCCAAAGACCTGAGCACATAATCTAGGGCAACAACCCCAATGCTGCACTAAGAGCATGCTACACTGTTGGAGGTGCTGTCTTTCAGACAGACATTAAAACAAGGAAACGTCTGCCCTCTCAACTGGATGTAAAAGATCCATGGCATTATTCAAAGGAGAACATGGGAGGCCTCCTGGTCAATAAATATCTCTCAATCAAC
Source organism: Cetorhinus maximus (assembly GCF_964194155.1). NCBI lineage: Eukaryota > Metazoa > Chordata > Chondrichthyes > Lamniformes > Cetorhinidae > Cetorhinus > Cetorhinus maximus. The sequence continues at coordinate 83,687,596 of NC_135897.1, read as the reverse complement.
TATCAATAAAACAGGTCTAACAGCATCTGTGGAGAGAAAGAGTTAATGTTTTGAGTCCAGTTCTGAAGAAGAGTCATATGGATTCAAAACGTTAACTCTGTCTTTCTCTCCACAGATGCTGTCGGACCTGCTGAGTTTTTCCAGCAATTTTTGTTTTTGTTTCAGATTAACAGCAATCGCAATATTTTGCTTTTATCAATAAAACAGATTAGTTGGTTATCACACTGCTATTTGTGGGGCCTTGTCATGTGCAAATTAGCTGCCCCATTTCTTAAAATACAACAAAGACTACAGTTTAAAAGTATTTCATTCATTGTGCAGTGAAATCTTGAAAATAGTTTGATAAATGAATGTACTATACTTGTGATAATTCAGGTCTACAATCAAGCAACTAAATCGCTTTCCTTAATCTCTATGAAATTTGCACATTTATCACTTTGAGAATGTACTTTCCCAGATTCATTGACTCACTGATCAGTGTGAATGTATGATTCAAAGCCAAACATGACACCTTGCAGGAAAAGGAGGGGTTAGAACGAGCCTATGTGCAATGAGTCAGCTCATAAACACTTGGGAAACCAACCTCCCTGCCTCCGAGTCCTTTCGGAGGCACAGTCATACATATGAGAGAGAGAGATTCGTTTAACTCCTTTGTAGTAACAACCGGCCACAATACTTCCTTTTAATTTGCCATTTAAGGATATAATCCCGTTTGCTGGATAGTACCCAACTATTCCGGAGGTGCATGGACTGACGTAAAATGCCTGCAAGAGGGCCCAAAATTGGTCCCTGTCTGACACTGCAGACAAGTTTTGGCAGAAGCTTGGAAACAACCTGTTGGCATCTTTGCCAGCAAGAGTTTCATGTCAAAAAGAACACTTGTACACAAATTGGCTGCCATGTTTCCTACATTATAACAGTGACTAAAATACTTAATTGGCAGTAAAGTGTTTTTGGACATCCTGAGGTCATGACAAGCATTGCATAAATGAGTCTTTCTTTCTTTATCAAAATCAACAAGTTTTGTATATGATCTAAAATGCAAAAAGGAAAAAAAGACTAAGCATGTAACATTAAACATTCAAACCATATCTCATCTAAATATTCATCGAGGGAAAGCAGCTTTTACACCTCCTAATTTTCTTTGGGACTTAATTATTTAAAAAAGTTTTAAACAATCTTTTTTTAATTCATTCACGTATGTGGGCTTCGCTGGCTGGGCCAGCATTTATTGCCCATCCCTAGTTGCCCTTGAGAAGGTGGTGGTGAGCTGCTTTCTTGAACCGCTGCAGTCCTTGTGGTGTAGGTACACCCACAGCGCTGTTAGTTGGGGTGGGGGGGTGGAGTTCCAGGGTTTTGACCTAGTGAGTGAAGGAACGGCGGTGTATTTCCAAGTCAGGATGGTGAGTGACTTGGAGGAGAACTTCCAGGTGGTGGTGTTCCCATCTATCTTCTGCCCATGTCCTTCTATATGGTAGTGGTCGTGGGTTTGGAAGGTGCTGTCTAAGGAGCCGTGGTGAATTTCTGAGGTGCATCTTGTAAATGGTACACACTGCTGCCACTGTGCGTCGGTGGTGGAGGGAGTGAATGTTTGTAGATGTGGTGCCAATCAAGTGGGCTGCTTTGTCCCGGACAGTGTCCAGCTTCTTCAGTGTTGTAGGAGCTGCACTCATACAGGCAAGTGGGGAGTATTCCATCACACTCCTGACTTGTGCCTTGTAGATGGTGGACAAGCTCTGGGGAGTCAAGTGGTGAGTTACTCGTCGCAGGGTTCCTAGCCTCTGACCTGTTCTTGTTGCCACAGTATTTATATGACTAGCCCAGTTCAGTTTCTGGTCAATGGTAACTCCCAGGATGTTACATCTGGAAGTTAATCTTATTTTACTGTAATAGAGACTGCAAAAATATTACTTTAAACTATTGTCCCCAGAGAGACAAGAATCCAGAATCTAGAAAAAACACATTAACGTAATGCTATTGAACATCAAGGGGCGATGGTTCAATTCTCTGTAGTTGGAGATGATCATTGCCTGGCACTTGTGTGGCGCAAATGTTACTTGCCATTTGTCAGCCCAAGTCTGGATTTTGTCCAGGTCCTGCTGCATTTGGACATGGACTGCTTGGAAACTTATAAACAGAAGAACCAGTCTTTTTATCATGTTGTATGCCAACCATGGAAAATCTTCACCTGGATTGGATATAAATCAGGTCCAGAAATGCATTGAAGCAGTAGTGAGTGATACTTGCAGGCAAGTCAATTCACCAGAATCACTATAAAAAGAGACTGTTACTAGGAGCAGCCAAATAATGACAAGACAGATGCCCATGACAAAAGATCTCAATTATTTCAACACCATTTCAAATCAGATCAGTAAAATTTTGGTCTTCTCAGCAGCTGCTTTACAGAATAACGTTAATGCAACTAATTGAAAGCAAGTCAGCAATTTAACTAAAATACACAGTCCCATTTAAAGAAAAATGATTCCTGATGCTGCATTTACCTTTAGCAGGGATGAGGGTGAATGAAGACAAAAAATGTCTGAAAATTTTTTACAACAAGGAATCACGTACATATTATAGTGCAAAGAAGCAAAGTCACTGCAGCATGGGTACCAGAAAATTATAACATCTTTTATGACCTGCAATGGAATGCAAGTGTTTCTAGGCTACTTCAAATGGGTGGAATTATTCAAATTCAGGTGGGTAGAAGCATCAGTTTTCCCTTCGTTTACCTTTTGTTACCATCAAAACCATGGACAAACGCATTTGTATGAAATCACCAAGTCACCCCAGAATTTCAGCATTCAATTTAGTTAGTGCATGCGACACAGGATGAAATCCATACTAACAAGGGAACATGACCTTGCTGGATTGTGTACTTGTGAAGCAAAGCGTAGGGCTATGGAGAGAGGGAGGCTGATGTCAGGACAACATTACAAAGGGCGGAATTCCATCATCGAAAAGCCGGAATTCTGCCAAAAGACAAAATTTTTTATAAAAGCAAAAAACTGCGGATGCTGGAAATCCAAAACAAAAACAGAAACAAAAATACCTGGAAAAACTCAGCAGGTCTGGCAGCATCGGCGGAGAGCACAGTTGACGTTTCGAGTCCTCATGACCCTTCATGAGGACTCGAAACGTCAACTATGCTCTCCTCTGTTGATGCTGCCAGACCTGCTGAGTTTTTCCAGGTATTTGTTTCTGTTTTTGACAAAAATTTTTTTATCCCTGCTTTAGGCACTGTACAAGAGGATGGGATAATGGTGAAAATGTAAAGCTATAAACCATCGTCCTTGCATCCACTGCATTAGTCTGAGCCAACAGCTATCCAGCAAAATCTCTCTATTTCTCTTCCTTAGCTTTATACCTTCAGCCATATAGGTCCCATGCCATGAAATTTCTCTCCTAAACCCCTTCTATATCTTCACGTCTATACTCCTTTAAGACCCTTTTAAAGCCCATCTCTTTAACCAAGCGTTTTGATTGGGTGTGCATTTTAAGCATTAGAGACACTATAAAAATGCATGTTATTGTAGCAAACAGAATTTGCAACAGGGCAGACACTCCTGGTAACAGTTTTATTGTCCTCACATAGTTCTATGTGCGAGAGGCATTATAGAGGATGGTCCAACTGCAGAATTCTACATTCCCTAATTGGCAATAACTTCATCAGGAATTCATACAGCAGTCTAATCTCCAGTGGGCTGAGGTAGTTACAACTAGCGCCCTGGATTATTGTGTGGGTGGGGAAATGGGGTATGCAGGGAAGTGGGGGTGGGGGAAGGAAAGGAAGAGGAGTCAGAACAAAGACAATTAGCTGCAATTCCCATTGCTAATTACTATAGATCAAGCTCTGCTGGAAATGTACATCCTTGAACATCAAGTTCAGTTTCCCCATAGCTGCCAAATAGCTTCTCGACACTTCACCATTTTAAGTTTCACACACAAACTATAGCTACTTAGGCAAATTCAAAGGCTCCAGTGAAATCATGTCCAAGCAAAGTCGGTAACTTCAAGTGAATGGCATGGCAGTGAGCTGAACAACACGGTATAGAAAGTAGCAAAGTAGGAATGCACATGTGGCACAGATGTGGGTTTGGGGTGGAAGGAGGAAAGAAAAATAGGTCAATGTAGGCCCAGAATAGAATTGGAAATGCAGCAAGTACAGCTATCCTTTCTTGCACCGAACAGGTTATTTGCTGCGAACAGGTGCTTAGAAGTGCATTTAAGTTGGAGAGAGTGTAACTGAGCATAACATAGTCAGGGTAAAATTAAACAGGGGGACATAACTAAGTTTTCATACAAATGACAGAGAAACTTAAAGAAAGGTGGCCATGTAGGAAATTACAGATTGTTTAGTGCGGTCAATAGGTTATTTCATGAGAACATGCGAAGGTATAAAATTAGGTAGGAAATCAGGTGTAGCTAGCTGCATGCTATTCCAATCCAAGTTTTGAAATGATTGATATGCAAATTTCTGCCACTTCAAAAAAAAACTCATTTTCTGGTTCCCTAGTTACAAAGTAACCTCAGGATGTGCCCAGAATGAATAGGCCTCCAAAAGACCTCCGATTGCAAATGAATACATCAAGACATTGTGGCCTTAAATGTACAGGTGGCCAGATCTCTCTCAGTTCCACCTCAGCGACAGGATATGCTTGTATGCTCTATGGTGCAATGGTCTCAAAGTTATAAAGACACTGAATCTACTACTTTTAATACAAACACTTAAACATAACTAAGTTTTAAAAAATCTACACAAAGCTGAACCACCTCTCCACTCCCACATTGTTAGACACATTCACTCTGAAGATGACTATACTAGAAATTTCAGTTTCTAGTCTCTTACCAAGTCCTGTCTTGCAGCACTTTAAATCTGTTCCTCCCACCACCAACCCGCCTCTGCAGAGAAAGAGCTACATCTAACTGCTGTGCTAACTTACTTACCAGTAATTCTGCCTTCACTACTCTCTTTCTCCTCAACCTTACGTTCTGCAGCTTTTTCCATTAAACCAGTAAATCAACTTTACCAGTTTGGAAGCAACACAGACAGTTTCAGTTAAAAAGTGTCCTTTCATTTAATTAACCTCAATTCAGATAATAGGATGGCAATAACTGTGATTTAACTGAATAAAGAGGCCGAGCAATAGAGTTGGATGTATCGAAACAATGGGATTAGAAACAATGCTGCATTACTCATTGCTTGAAACATGTGAGTCTTTGGTAAAGAATGCTCCTATCCATTTCTATTCTGTAACACCAGGATGACTCACTGATTTCAATTTGTTTGTTCTCATAATATTACACTTTAAATGAGCACAAAACCACATGCTTATTGTTTAAGGGAAATGAAAAGACATACACTATGAATTAAAAAAAAATGAATGCCAGTGATCTCTCCATATTCAGGCTATTTGAAAGAAAGGGTCACAAATACACAATTAACACAACAGAATTGTAATTATTTAAAATTAGGGTGTGCAAAGACAATCCATAAAGAAATGCACAAGCGGCCTACTGCAGATTTCAATACAAACTTGCGAAACAGGATTCAACAAAATTCATCTTTCTGTATTAAAGCAATTTAATAACGGCTTGAGCGCTTTTTAAATTAATACAATGCCTTAGCAACAGGGCAAGAGATGTCTGCATATTTTACTGGAATGCCAGTAACTTGCTATTTTCTGTTCTTGAAGCAGAAGCAGCTTGGGTCAGCAATTGCCATCTAAACAAATTAATAAAATCCCCTTTCCATAATAAAAGTTGCCTCTCTCATCACTTTCCAAGGCAGCTAGTTCTGCTGACCTACATTTCCCCTGGCCAAACTGCAGTGCCGCTTTGAAGTGCCTACATTTATTAGTAAAGAAAATGTAAATATTGCCCGAACAACTGTTTCAACTGAAAAGGAAATTTGGAGACTATTGTTAAAATGTAGCTTGGGATCATATTGAAAGTGAATGCCATAGAGAGGCATTAAAACACTCTTTGTCGATACATCGTCGGAACTTTTCCAACACTTTTTAAAAATCCTACTTGATGCCCAGTTATGATCGTAAGGGTCTCCCATTTCAATTCTCATCTTTCCCCACCCTCTCAGCAAGTTTCTCCCATGTGAGTTACCTCAGATTTTTCCAGAATAAGAGAGTTCGGGATAATAATCAGCAATGTTAAAAAAGTGAAGCCTCATCAATGAAGCGCTTATTCAACCAAAAACTGGTTGAACTCCCTCTCGAGCAGGAAAGGGCACTATTTAAGACATCAAAAACTACGCTGGAGTTTAGTGTTGGTACATTCTTTTTTAATACAAGTCCTATTTGGTAATAAGTATGTAATTCGCAGATCTCACTCATGTGAACAAATAGAATTACTCGAGCTATTGCAGTTTCCAACATTTCTTTTCAAATTTCAATCATATGCTTATATTAAGTGATGCAATAATTGCATCTTCAAAAATTGGAACTCAGTGCAGACAAAAATTTTAAAAACTAAGTTTAAAAAACACCCACATGCCGATGGAATAAATTACAGCCCAACACCTCACCCCATACATAAAGCAGGTTTTGCTGCACTGTTCTGCCCCTCTATACACCTGCAAATGGAGGCAAGGTGGAAGTGAAAATGCTCAATGCACCCAATGAAACTGCTGTTGATGTGGGCAGGAGCTGAGATGCACACTTCTGAAAACTTCTAGCACCATTGTCTTTGCAGCAGAGACATCACTGTTGCATAGCCAAGTAGCTGCAAAGTTGGACTGTGTTCCTTCAACCCTGGCCACTCGTGTACATCCAACTTCCTTAGTCCCATCACTGGCACTTCTGCCCCAAGCTCTAGGATCCTCTCTGTAAACCTCACCATCTCAGTCTTCTTCATTAGGCCTTCTTTAATTCCCACCTCGCTGACCAAATGAACATTGCAAAACAAATAACTATGGTGATGGGTATGGCTGTAAGCTAATATGGAAAGAAAAGGTTCAGGTAAGGGGAAATAATTCTGAATTCAGAAATCAAGGCCATAGAGCAGAGTTGCAGTTTAGGTAATATCAAGCAGGCTGTCGGAAAGAGACATAATAGAGCATTAATGGCTAATGCCACATTTGGGAAAAATAACAAAAGGTTAAAATTAAAAGCACTACATATGAATGTACAAAACAGAGTGACCAAGATTAAGAACCAAATATTCCAGGGTATGTGACTTCTAGAAGATAAGCAAAATGGAAAAGCAGGTGGGGTAGCCCTGATAATAATAGGATGAGATAGAGGCAGTAGGGAGAAAGGACCTTAATGCAGAAACTCAGGGTATAGAATCAGTATGGGTGGTGCTAAGAAATAACGAAGAACAGAAAACACTGGAGAGAGTAGTTTATAAGCCCCATAACAGAAATCAAAGTGTTGGACTTAGTATAAATCAGGTAATCTGAGGAGCATATAGCAAAAGTAATGCAACAATCTTCAATCTTCATAGAAACTGCAGAAACCGAAATGACAAAAGTGCCTTGGAGGATGAGTTCATGGAATGCATTCCAAACAGATTTCTAGAACAATGTGTCGAGGAACCAAAGAAGGAACAACTATTTCAGATCGAATATTAAGCAATGAAACAGTACATTGATTTAATTATCAATTAATCTCAATAAATAATCTTATAGCGAAGGATTCTCTGGGGAAGAGTGAGATAATATTAACTTCATATTAACTTTGAAGGTGAAGTCTGAATTTAGGATCTTAGATTCAAACAAAACCAATTCCAGAGGCATGAGGTATGAGTTAGCTAAAGTAGATTAAGAAATTCGATTAAAAGATACAACACTAGATAGTTAATGGCAGACATTTAAAAACTGAAGTGGAAAATTGGTACAGTCATGGGTAAGTAGAGAAGTTAAGGATAGTAATAGAAATTTGAAAATTAAAAGGACTTACAATATTGCCAAAGATAGCAAGCCTGGGGATTGGGAGGCCTTTAAAAATCAAAGGATGGCCAAAAAATTGATTAAAAAAATAAAGGGAGAAAACAGAATGAGAGCAAACTAACAATATAAAAACAGATTGCAAGAGCTTTTACATGTAAAAAATCAAGAGATCAGCCAAAGTAAATGTGGGTCCCTTAGAAGCAGAGACAGGAGGGATTATAGTAGGTAATAAGGAAATAGAAAGAGATGGAAAAAGTGTATTTTTCATTTATCTTCACAATAGAAGCTGATACCAGGAATCAAGGGTCTAGTGAGGTTGAAGAACAAAGTAATTAATATTAGCAAAGAAAAAATACTGGAGAAATTAATAAAACCAATAACGAACAATCCTCTGGATCTGGTGGCTTATACCCCAAAGTTCTAAAAGAAGTGGTTACATAAATAGTGTATTAGTAATGTATTGGCTTTGATCTTCCAAAATTTCCTAGATTCTAGGATGGTTCCAATGGATTGGAAGATAGCAGATGTAGCCCCACTGTTCAAGAAAGGAGGCAGAGAGAAAACCAGCAACTATAGGCCAATTAACCTGGCATCAGCAGTAGAGAAAACGTGGCAACAGGGTGCTTGGAAAATCATCAGAATCAACATAGCTTTATGAAAGGGAATACGAGTTTGACAAATCTATAGTTTAATTTTACTGGGTGTAACTAGCAGACTAGTGTGCGAAATCAGTGGATATAGTATATTTGGATTTTTAGAAGGCATTCTATAAGGTATCACATAAGATATAGAAGATTAGGGCTAATGGCGTTGGGGATAATATATTAGCTTAGATTGATTAACAAACACAAAATAATTAGGTAGAAGTTCATGCAATGACCTTAAGACCTTACTGAATGGCAAAGCAGGTTCAAGGGACCATATGGCCTACACTTGCTCCCGATTCTTGTGTTATGTCCAAAAGTTTGGCCACTTGTGCTAATGTCTCCTTCTTTGGCTTGGTGAATATTTGTCCAATCACACTTCTGTGAAACGTCTTGTGACGTTTTACTAAATTAAAGATGCTATATAAATGCAAGCTGTGGTTGTTGGCTCCCTTTGCTCATCTGGGTTCCTATCAATCAGAGCCTGAACTCAGAAGCAGATGTTCAATCCAACAAAATGGATAGCACAACGTTTCCCTTTCTGTTAGCAGTAGACTTCTCTACTCATACAGTGAGGAATTTCAGAGTAATTGTAGGGTACAAAAGCTTTGAAATAATTTGAGAAAGCTTTCACATATCCTGCAATGACTTCAACTTTTTGGAACACTGAACCAGCTCACAGTTGTTGAGTGGTTACCAATTCTCAAATGACATTCCTATTTCCCACTACTCTAAACTGAAAAGGATATCTGGCAGGCAATGACGTAACTTTTCCATCTCAATGTAAAATAAACTGCAGTTCTGAAATCTGTACAAAATATTCCTAAGAATGAAAACTTAAGTAGGCTCCTGCAGGAATGCCTGTTTCAACTGGGAAGCCCATCACTTAGGGCAAATAGTTTAGCCAAATTAGTGAGTTCCATAAGATTGCAAGATAACTAATTTCTTTCCCCCCACCACTAATGTGGTCAGTGAGTAACAGTTTGAGAATGCAACAGTAAGCAGTGAAATATGGAATTAACTGCCTTACTTTGCCTCTGCATGACAAGTAGCAGGAATGTTGCGCATCATTGCAAACATTTTATAGAGTTCTTCTGTTTGGGTTATTAACCCTTTGGGAACAACTGACAGCTTTTTATATCATTTCCATTTTTAATTTAAGCATATAAAATTGTGTGGGAGGAAAGGGGAGGAGAAAAACAGATGTATAGATATAAACTACTTCGATTACAGTAGACGTAATAAGAAATATGAAGGGCCATATTGTTTGACTTCTGCGAATTATATTAATAGCAGGTTTTCTTATTCAGCATCTTTACAAAGCTAGATGGGAGGCACAGTAAGATTCTCACTGGCCTTAATGAACAGCAATTTCAATGCTTACTCATACATTCACTGCTACTAATTGAACTGACAGGAGTATTGAGGGGGTGGGGAAGACTGGGGGTAAAAGCATTTTAAATTACTGCAATATTGCAAAATTTGCTCAGGGCACTTTACACTGTTTGCCCAAGTATTTGATGACCACCACAGGTTTTTAATCACATAGGTCAGCAGAAACCTACTTTAGAAGGCACATCTAAAGTGTGGTTCATTCATAAGTTAGGAGGAAAGATTTGAGAAACTAAAACTTCACAGTTTAGAGAGATTGGGGTAAAGAGATGAGCACATTGAGGTATATAAATGATTTAAAGGCACAGGTATGGTTAATGATATTACTTTAAAGAAAGCCCAATAAAACAAGGCAAACTGTATTTCTGGAAAGTAAATCTTTGGAACAAAATGCTAGCTCAAAAGGTGATAAATACTTGGAATGCTCTAATACGTAATGTAGGGGAAATCAAAAGCCAATAGTGAAGTTCAAGATGCAAGGCTGGATGAGCAAAATCACTAAAGGCATAAGCTCAGTAGCCTGAATGGCCTTTTCTCATGTATGTGTGACTTTATACTGACAGCAAATCTTTTACATTTAAAGCAACCAAGTATTTGATTACCAGGCTGCAAAAGCCCTAATAAGTTGTGATGCATGATTAGTAACAATAATCATTGCACCATTCTGCTGAGCAGCGAAAAGGAAATCTAAATTTCAATACAGACAGGGGAAGTATTTTGGAAGCATTAACTGAAAATTTTACCTATCCAATTCAATGGAATTACCATTGCTGAATCCCCCACTATCATCATCCTGGGGGGTTACCATTGACCAGAAACTAAACTGGACTAGCTATATAAATACTGTGGCTACAAGAGCAGGTCAGAGGCTAAGAATCCTGCGACCTCCTGACTCCTCAAAGCCTGTCCACCATCTATAAAGGCACAGGTCAGGAGCGTGATAGAATACTCTCCACTTGCCTGCATGAGTGCAGCTCCAACAACACTCAAAAAGCTTGACGCCATCCAGGACAAAACAGCCCGCTTGATTGGCACCCCATCTACAAACCTTCACTCCCTCTACGCACGGTGGCAGCAGTGTGTACCATTTACAAGATACACTGCAGGAACTCACCAAGGCTCCTTAGACAACACCTTCCAAACCCACAACCAGTACCATCTAGAAGGGCAAGGGCAACAGATGGATGGGAACACCATCACCTGGAAGTTCCCCTCCAAGCCACTCACCATCCTGACTTGGAAATATATCGTTGTTCCTTCACTGTCGCTGGGTCAAAATCCAAGAAATCCCTCCCAAACAGCGCTGTGGGTGTACCTACGCCACATGGACTGCAGCGGCTCCAGAAGATAGCTCACCACCACCTTCTCAAGGGCAATTAGGGATGGACAATAAAGGCTGGCCTAGCCAGTGACACCCACATCGCATGAATAAATATATTTTAAAAAATTGTAGCTTGCAACTTTTTTTCTTACTGAGGAGTCATTGTTTTGGTATTTAGTACACAGGAGCTTGGAAACTTGTGTGCCTACATGTCGAGACAGTGCCACATTAAACCACAGCAAAAGTGTGTACTAAAAGTCTTTTTTAAATGTTAATGATTTACAATTAAATGACCATTTAATTTAGTTACACCCCATCCACCTTAAAAGTTAAAAATTGGCAGAAATTCTACAAACTGAAGAAAGGTTACATGGACCAAACCTTGGTTAGACCACATGTGGAGTACCATGTACAGCTCTGATCACCATATTTTAAAAATAATACAAAGGCACTGGACAGGGTACCAAATAGATTTACAAGGATGATATCGGAACTGGCAGGTTACGCTGATCAGGAAGGGACGAACAGGCGAGGGTTGCCTTTCTGTGGAAAAAGATTGGTATGTGATCCAATATAGGTTGAAAAAGGTTTTGATGTAGTAGACACAGAGAGAATGTTCCAACGTGGAGAAGAACAAGACCAGAGGCCATCAATATAAGATAGTCATCAAGAAATTAAATAGGGAATTTAGAAGAAACTTCTTTACGCAGAGCAGTGAGAATGTGGAACTTTCTACCATACGGTTGGTTGAGGCAAATAGCATAGAAGCACTTATGGGGAAGCTAAATAAATGTAAGGGGCCGAAGGGAATAAAGGATTATGCTGACAGATTCAAATCAGAAGGGTAGAATGGAGCGTGAATCCTGGCATGGGCTAAATGGCCTGTTTCTGAACTGTACGTTCTATGAATTGCATCCTTATGAAGCGTGGAAAATCATTCAAATTATTTATATTATTTAAAAGAGTGGTACAAATATCAAAACTTTACTGAAAATTATGGATTTAAACATCTGATTTTTAAAAGCTTTTAAGAACGTTAGCAAATAAGGATATTGTAGCCACTGAAGGAAATGCAAATATTGCAGTCATACAAGTAAAAGTTGTAGTGAAAGGCTCCATGTGGCTGGCTGCACACACAAGGAAATAATGGTTAAATGTAATTAAAGTTTCTTTCAGTTACTTCCTTCTCAAAACATAAAAGGTAAACTACCAGAGTGGACTCCACCTGTATTTTGAGTTGGTATTTTAATTACAATGCATTTTACATCTTCAATGTTGTTAGATGCACCCAAAGAGAGAATGGTTTCAAAGTGAGCACAACTTTTAGAAGTTATCAAATTTACTGAAAACCAGGCACCCATGAATCATATGTTGCACCATCCACAATTTTTTATTTTGTCAGTAATTTATCATTTGAGGAATTTTAGATTCCCTCCTTCTTGTTCATTCTTGGTACCCCTTTTCTTCCCAACAGCACAGTGAGATCAGCAAAATTAAGGGATAAAGCAAGAGTGATGGTGACTAAATTCAGGTTTAATGATCCGACCCCAGTAAAGTTTAGTTGCCCTGGTCTTCTAGAATCAGACACTAGGTGGTTTGCGCACAGCAAAAAATCTCAAATGTTCTGAAAAACTTACAGTCAAATGGGTTATATTGGCATCTAATCACATACAGTACAATTAACAGAACTGCTGAAATTGCAGTGAAAAAACTACTGTAAGCGGAGATCTTAAATTAGCTGGGAAGACACTGTATTCCCGTATAACCAAGTAGTAATACAGCTGTTATGGTTCAATTCAAATCATCAATTAATCAACAGAACATTCATTCACCTAGGTTAACTTCTAAAGGCATATCTATTGATTAATGGAAGGTAGATATAAACAGGCAAAATATAAAACTCATGATTTGAAAATTATTGAAGAGGCAACAATGATGTTTAAAAGCAGCAATGGAGACCATGCTTCCATAAAATGACTCTTAGCAAAGGGATTTTAAAGCTGATTACAATCACCCACCCACCCCAGACTGCTAAATTTAATGAATCTTTTAAAGTATATAATAAACATTTTCCCCTATTCAACAGGGGTATGCTTTCCTACATTCAAAGATGTTATATAAACGGGAATTGATGTTTTGTCAGTTAAATAGAATGATAACTGAATATAGTATTTATGAGCTAACAGTTATTATGTTCTACAACTCCTGTCTGAAATTAGGTAGTTATGTTTCTCCCTTTCCCACGCCTCAAGTGGTTACCCTAATTGTAAACTCAAACTTGCTGAGTTCTTGTTTCTGAGCACCATCATGGAACTTGGTAATATTCGTCAATCACACACTTAACTGTTGTACCCATTCTTGCGATCTGACTTTTTCTGGCCTCCGTGTTTGTATACAAATCAAAAAGGAAGTTGATGAAAATTATTCACTCCTGAAGTAAATCTTGAAAAATAACAATCAGGACAGTTTCATTTACTGTAATTGCATTCATAAAACAGGATGCAGCCTCCCATTTACAAATCAAAGTTAAATCTAGGGGGGGGGGGAGTGGGGGGTGGAAAATGACAGGACTGTAAATACACAAGTGGAATGCACATAATCTGCTTAAAAGGACACAAATAGCTCAAGCAGAACAATTTTTTTCCAAAGAAGTGACCTTTAAAAAAGATATAACAAATGGTGCTGACTTTAGGAACCAAGATAAAACATTGCAGTGTTGTAGCAGGCTTCTAGTGGCAGTTCAAGTGTATGCAGTATTCTGTGCCCCACACAAGCATTACCAGGCAGTGAAGAAAGCAACATTTGCAGAGGCACACTCAAAGTTACTTCTTATGGTGTAGCTTAGAGGCTGAACAAGTACTGAACAAAGCAAGAGAAGGAAGCTACAATGGAAGAATTAGTAATGCAACTTGTCAATGGCCATCTCAAACATCTGATTAGCTCATGTGAAAATAACACTCGTTAAGAATGTTTCTCGCCAATCTTTTTTTAAAAAAAAACAAGATGACAAATTCGTAACTTTTGGGATTGAGGAGAGTAAAAAAAAGCCCAAAATGCTGGCATTACTCCAACTGCAGGATCAGTGCTAACAAAGCTACAACACAGATCAGCAGCAACACCAGGTATCCTAGCATTGCTTCATCATATAGCATGTAAGAAAACATCTATTACAATCAGCAGATATCTGCTTTCTCTCTAGACTGGGCAACCAAAAAACCCTACTGTCTGGACTGTATTTTTGCTCATGTCATTGCCTTTGAAGTTCAAGAGTAATATTAAAGTTCTTATTTGGACACATATGGTCCTTGTGCACATATGGCAGGTTTCTGCAGTCTGCCAGTATACCAATGCAGTGAACCATAGAATAATGATACGAGTTTCTGGTCAATTTTTTCACATGGAAGCATTTTTTGATGGGTCCTTAAAGGGATAAAACGTTCCTTATGGGGAAGGGAGAAAAAAAATATAGCATGCTCAAACACTTTCAACTGCTCAACTTCTTGATGTGGAAACTGAACTTGACATAAGTGAGAAAACAGAAACCAAAGCTGTACCTCGTGCCATAGAGAGTGATCCACCATTATTTTTGATATCAATATTGATTTTAAAGAGTGCCCCGATGTCAAAACTTCATTATATTTGTAACCTCTAAGGAGCAGAGAACTTACAGAGCAAGAGCATGTTTTCTCTTTTTTCCTCCCATCCAAACTATTTTTTGTTTCATCCAGAGGCAAATAACCTTGCCTGAACAGCTTACTAAACAAGACAATGGTTAGGAGTAACTTCTGATGGTATTTTGAGGGCCCTTGCTGTATACCAGGGCCCTGTAGGTATTTGAAATGACTGCATGTGTGGGTCAAACTGCACTTATTTTTGCAACTAAGTAGTTGACGAGAAACCAGAACAGTGCAAAGCAAATACATGCATACTACTGCCTGTATGCATTTTCACGTACAGTCATACCTATCGTAGAGGTTCTTTGCATCCCGAGACTTGTTTACAGGGAAAGCTCGGTAGAAAGCAGCAGATGGATTCCTGTATGTTTCAAGAATCAAAGATGGAGACAAAAGAATAGTAAATAAAACAAAAATAATCAGAATATAGATCAGATAAATCTTATCCAGAATTAAACTGAATAGCATATTTGACAGAGCAGAAAGCATTACTAGGAGTTGACAGTACAAATGGTCGGGGTAGGAGGGTGGGAGCAGTGAGAAGTTATCATTAAAATTCTAGATCCAGACTGTTACCCAAACATTAAATTATTTTAGTAATAGGATATCAGAACATTGTGCCATACAAGTGTTTCAATAGTTATTCATGTGTCACGAATGTCAGTAGCAATCTATTTCACGTTTGAGTATGATTCTTAATTCATTGCATCAAAATTCTAAGTACAGCTAATAAGGGCATAAACAACCATTGATGTTATGTTGCCTGAGAGAATATAAGATGCAACCTTTCAGCAAGTGCTAGAGCCAAGTTCTAAAGCCTAGTTCTAACTGAAGATTTTCAGCTGGCATGATTCAACGACATCTTTTAGTATAACATACAATGCTTATCCAGGCATTTCCTCTCCATGCCCCGCCACACACAAGCAGAGTACTTCTTACAATCATATGCCCCACTAGTTTTCAAAACTTTACAGGGTGGTCTCCAAACAAAAGCTGGCAGCAAACTTGTGTGAACTAACGCAAATGAAATCACATACAATAGTAACCACCCTTGCGCACCAAACCACCAGAATTATGGATACCAACATTCATGTTCATTTCAAGACAATTTTTGCTGTGGACTTTTCCTAAGCTGCATTCGTTGTTGATGCAACTGCCAAGAAGAAAATAAATTGGCTCTGCAGTAAAGGACTGACTTCAACAGTTACATCCATTTCTCCTCACCCTGCTTGCCTAGCCAGAACATGGTAAAAATGCCACACAAAGAGTTCGCAAAGTTAAGAGCACTTCAGTTGGAAGCATCTCTGAATGGTTCTCATTCCGCAAATCATGCCCTACAACTGGGGCAGGCACTTTGGCCACCAACAAGGAAATGGTGGCCAAGACACATCAGAAAAATGCACTGTTAAGTGTTTGAAAATGGGAAGTCATTGTTGACATTAGGTCGCTTTGGCTCTGCACGAA
The DNA here is from genome assembly GCF_964194155.1 of Cetorhinus maximus. Lineage (NCBI taxonomy): Eukaryota > Metazoa > Chordata > Chondrichthyes > Lamniformes > Cetorhinidae > Cetorhinus > Cetorhinus maximus. The sequence goes on along the minus strand of NC_135897.1, from coordinate 83,671,195 downwards.
ACTACAGCACTTCTGCTTTTTGGAAATAGTTCATACACCAAGTTATCTTTAGTCCAGCCTACTGAAATGTGTAATAGCCCAGTATCATTTTAACATTAAAATAGTTAGGATTGCATGAATCACATATGAAGCAATTGTTCCCACTCAAAGATGTGCCAAGTCTCTCATACACAGTTTAGAATAATTTACTAATGTTATTGCCAAGTTATTATGCTGTAGTGCAGACTTATTGTGGTAGGCCTGGGTAGTTCTACAAGTTCTATACATAAAGGCTAGACGTTATCTCAAAAGTCTTTGAACAGGTTTAAACTACTATGGTAAATGGCATCCATGAATGATTAAGGTTATATTGTAAGATGAGAATTGCTATGAGGACAAGTAAAGGAAACCTGCTGTTATCGACGATTAGCTACCATTACTTTCTGCATTTGATGCTTCCTATAACTTTCAAAACTTAAGCTGGAATATCAACTCAAAACTTAAACCCATAACACATACTGCCCAAAACACAATTTGAAGAAAAAGACCAAAATATTGCTCACATGAACGCAATAGGATCTTGATCTGATTGTGCATGATGAGTCACTCACCTAAATTATGAAATCTATCAGGAAGGAAAGGCAGTCAATTCAAGCGCTTTCAACCTGGCAAATGGATTGGTTATTTTGGACAACTTCAGTACCTTGTAGACTTGGTCAAACATCCTTGCTCTACAAAAAGGTTTTAAAAACTAGAATTTTTAGTTTTAATCAGTATAACAATATCATTACCATATACAATGGCATTGATTATCATGGGATGGTTAACATATGGATGATTTTTTTAATTCTTTCACAATAAAACACTGGATTTTAATAATAAATTAGATGTACACCATTACAGCCAAAGAGAGTATTTAATGCATGAAGACGTGGCTCCAAATTACATCTCTTCAACAAACAAGTCATTTACAATTTGAAAGTCACAGATACTGATACATTACAGATTAGGCTGAGAAACATCACAAACATATTGGAGCATTGAAAAGATACAAAATAAGCTATGAGGTCCCTTAACTCAACTGTGAAGAAACTGAAATGAAAACTGCATTGATAAAGGCCAATCTTCTAAAACTCAGCTCAAATTAGTAATTTAATTGAAAGATTATTTTTCAGTCAAATATTTTGGTTACCAGGGCGTTGTCAATTGTTTTTCTTAAAACACACTGATTGCTTACTCAAACCAGATGCTGCACACATTGATACTGAATCATTCAAATCACATACATCAGTTCCCTTCCAGAAAGAAGGCTTCAGGACAAAAATTGGAAAACTCGGAATAAGTATTCAGGAGCTGAGGTTTGGCTGAGACAGCAAATAGAAAGCATGGAATAATTTACATCATGGTTGGTTCACTTATCTTGGGAGGGGAAGGTAGACACACTCCGTTTTCCATTTTTTGCCCAGTAATTTCAAAGTATGCTTTGGGCAGGATGCACTGCCAAACAGCTCTTACCCCCTCCTCCACCCTTCCCAAGGCCACTGTTGCATGGTGTTAAGTCAAACAACATTTGATCATACTGAATTCACAGATTTTCACTCACAATTTAGGTACTGAACATCATGTTTCTATTCCATAGACTTGCTCATAGTCATAGTCAGTATTGTGGAAGAAACACATTTTGTTGAAGCTTTTTGTCTTGCACTCATCAGGACAATCGCAAGAATATGAATGTCAGGGGAAGCAACAAATTTATACTGTATGAGAAGAGAATGCTGATTGATTGGCAAGTGGACTCTGATTGGTAGAGGCGTTGCCATGGAGAATGCACCAGTTAGTGGTGACTGACAGTTAACTGCCGAGCATCATTTGAAATTTTACACCAGGCAGCTTGACTCTGATTGGTCAAGGCATTGCCCTGAGGAATGAACCAGCAAATAGTTCATTTATTTTGATTAGCTGAATAGTGTGTACATGTTCTTTTTGTCTGCAAAGACAGGGCCCTGTGTATTAATATATGTAGCTTCCAGTACATGCAAACGCGCTACACTGCGAGCCTGACTGACGATCTTAAATTGGTTGTGAATGCAATTTTTAGCACACTGGACAACATTTGCTAAATAATCCTCAAATCACGGAATAACATCTAATGTTGGACACTGTTTTGAGTCTTGCAAGCACAGGCTGGTTGGGTACGGTAAGATTGTGTGCGTCTTAGGCAGCCCATACAAACCTAGACGCAGTGAGCCGTGAGGATGAACCCTGTCGAATATATCACGTGGCAGCTCATCGCTCTGACATAAGTCCAGCAAGTGTTTTTTTTTAAGCTTACTTTTAAGCAAGGCACCTTATTTTATCTATGAGCTGCACAGCACAAATTGGCCAAATGGTTGGCTGAATTGTCACAACCAGTTTTGAACAAGTTTTCCAGATGTACAGTGAAGGGTGCCTTCAGATTTACGAAGACCATTCAGGACTTGTATATTGATAGCAAAGCTGTGTCCATGTGCTCATTTGACAATGCTAGCCTATTCACCAATGTTCCACTTAAGGAAACAATAGCTATTTGCATTGCAGTGCTATAATCATGGTGATCTAGACCTGCCACCATTGTGTGAATCAGTATTCATTGAGCTTTTAAACTCGCGCAATTGAGTTCAGTTTTAATGACACCATGTATGTGCAAATAGATGGTGTTGCCATGGGATCCCCTCTAGGCCCAGGTCTCGCAAACATCTTTGTTGGGTTCCATGAGAAACGTGTCTTCGATGGAATGACACCTAACCTCCTACCACTTGCATACTTCCGTTATGTGGATAATACATTTGCTATATTTAAATCTGCAACAGCATGTAATAATTTTCTTTTTTGTCTTAATGGGTTCCATCCTGCACTCAAATTCACCTTTGAAATAGAGCAGTCAAATGAACTCCCCTTCCTTGACGTACTAATTGAGACATCTGACAGGGGGTTCACTGCTATGGTCTACCGCAAGCCTATCTTCACTGGTCAATACACGTGTTGGAATTCTCAGTTCCACGCGCTAAGATTGGCCTTATCGGCAACCTCATAAATAGGGCCCGAGCCATTTGCTCACCATGGAAGCTTGATGCTGAAATAGTGCACATCAAAGACATCCTGTGGGATAATGGTCATCCTGATCAGATCATTTTGCACAGTATATTGCGCAAACTCATGAACAGACCTAAGCCGTCACTTTCGACCCTGAAAAGTGCCCAGTCTACTTCAGATTATCCTGGAAGGGCAAGGTATCTCAAAAATTTGAGCAACAGGTGAAGCTAGCTGTTTCACGTTGCTACCATGCAGTAACAACACGAGTGGTATTCGCCGCTAACAGGATTTTGCCATCAAGCCAAAAAGACATTCTGCCTATCACACAAATGAGTATTGTAAGATATGAATTTCAATGCCATTGTGATGCTAGGTATGTAGGCCGAATGTCCCAAAGGCTGGCGCATCGTATCAAACAGCATGTCCCTTCTGCTGTTTGCAACGGGCAAGGTACAGACCGTACTCAACCAGCCCGCACGTGCAAACAGTGTTCACATTAGATGTGATTCCGTGATTGGACAACATTTGCTAAATAAGAATTACGCTGACAATCAATTTAAGATTGTCAGTCAGGCTCACAGTGTGATGTTGCATTTGCACGTACTGGATGATACATCTATTAATACATAGCTTTCTTTGCAGACAGAAAGAACATATACACACACTACGCCTGTTTCAGCTAAACAAAGTAAGTGATAGCCATTTGCTGGTTCATTCCTAAAGGCAATGCCTTGACCAGACTCAAGCTGCCTGGTGTAAAATTTCAAATGATGCTTGGCATCTAACTGTCAGTCACCATTAACTGGTGCATTCTCCATGGCAACGCCTCTGCCAAAGTCCACTTACCAACCAATCAGAATTCTCTCCTCATACAATATAAAGTTGTTGCTTCCCCTGACATTCATATTCTTGCGATTGTCCTGGTGAGTGCAAGACAAAAAGCTTTGGCAAAATTGTCTTTTATCTGCAATACTTAAATTCAAAGTTGCTTAATTCCAAATGATTTGATAAATCAATTTCCTTAAGCACTTTCACTTGGCTATTTAACATTGCTTAGCTCAAATTATTAGAAATAATTCAAATTCGTTTAGTACTAAAAGCTGTGTTATCAGGAGTAAATGATTGAGAGGAGCTGCTTTTCACTTAACTAGCAGAGATCAGCAAAACATCTGTGCTCAAATTAGTATCTTTAACCAATTCCATCTTCACATCCACCCCTCCCCATGCCATTCACTCCCTCGCGTGCATGCCATTCCATCCTTCCCATGCCACGATGAAATCTGCTCCCTCCTACTCCTCCCATGCCATCCCATTCCATCCTTCCTGCAAAACGTTTACGGTCAAATTAGTATAAACCAATTCCATCATCTCATCTACCCCTCCCATGCCATCCCCTCCCTCCCTTGAAATTAGCCTTACGGTGCCCAGATTATTCTAACTGCCCTTTCAAAAAGCAGTAATTAAAGTTGTTCTTTTACTGCTACTCATTCAGACTGGATTCCAAAGGAACAATATCCTGGAGCCAGGTCCCAGTGTTTTTCATTGTAATGGCAGAATTGTGCGGTCTCAAAGAATGGGTTGACAATTCTGCAGCCTCAATATGGGTGGCAGATTTTGTGACGTGAGTATCGGGAGCTGGCATACAAGATGGTCACCCAGAAGCGGACCTAAAGAACGAGCAGTTAAAAGTACCTGAAGATCACCTCATGTGCTAATTTCAAAGTACTGTGTATTTCAATAGGAACTGGAGAAGATTCTCAAATTCAGAATAGAAAATTTTACTGACAACTCCAAATTCACTTTGAAGAAAAAATATTTCACCTTTCCAGCATACTAACAATTAATTCCCATCATCAGTCACAAGTTGTATTCAGATTTGATCTTTTGATAAGCAGGCTGCTGAGCTGTGCAACCATAAAGTAGGTCACCAGGACAATCCTAGGTACTCACCGGCAACCAACACATTTCTACACAATTACATCAGCAACTATCACAAAGGACATCTATCTTTTCATTCATGAAAGACAAAAACCAGCTCATATGTAGCTCCCAGTAGGCAATAAATACAGGTTTTCTTCGTCCCACAGATCAAATGGAAAATTGACAAGAAATGAAAACTGTTGTGATAACTACCAACCAGACCACCAAGACCCTGCTGCATTCCTCGGATCCCAATTGTTTATGGCTATCACCACCGAAAAGTAATAGCTGTACAGTTATAATAAAACCTGATCTAACCTATTCAACCCATGATAGCTTCTAAAATTGCCAAGTTTACTGCCTTTGTGGCATTCTGAACCAACTGCAAAAAGGAAAAGCTACTGTGTCGGGGAGACACCAAAGGAGAACATTTATTTCTAGCACCATTTTATTACGCTTATTAACTGCAGCAAATTAACTCAAAAGCTTTACACCCTTCCCCAACAACACACAATTCTACTACTGAGGCAAAGTTTGGAATTAAAGCAGATAATTCCAACAATTGCTCATTGCCCTGTAAACAGGGTTCAGGTCAGACATAGCTACCTTATTAGCTTCAGTGGCCTTCATAACTCCCTTAAGGTTCAAGTGTTACACTGTCTGATATCTGCTTGCACAATAATGTAACATGGGGAGGGAGGGGGGGGTTGCAAAAGGGAACAGCAGCACCCCTTTGTGATGCAGATTGGAAGATTGGATATTAGTGTTATTTGCACATCTATTTCTTCAATCTGAGGGCAGACCTAGTGAACGCTTGGTGAGATAAGACAAAAAATGATAAACTGCTTACGTGAGGTGGGCAAATAGAGGTTATGATGTAACGCATGCATTTTCCAACCGTACACTTATACATGTAATAAGACAAAAATAACGAACACCGTACCTCACAATCATAGAATAGTTACAGCACAGGAGGCCACTAGTCGGCTCTTCATGTCCAGACTGTCTCTAACTTCAAGAGCAGCTCAGCCAATCAAACACCCCTGCCCTTTACCAGCAGCCCTGCAAATCTTTTCTCTTCAGACAATTATCCAATTTCCTTTTGGAAGCTAGGATTGAATCTGCCTCCACTACACGGTCAGAAAGTTCCAGATTCTAACCACTCGCTGCATAAAAAGGTTGCCCTCATGTCGCATTGCTTCTTTTGCTAATCCCCTCAAATCAGTGTCCTGTGTTCTCAACCAAAGGGAACAGTTTCTCACTATCTACTCTGACGAGACCCCTCATGATTTTGAATACCTTTATTGAATTTCCTCTCTACCTTCTCTTCTCCAAGACAAACAACCCCAGCTTCGCCAATCTTTCCACGCAATCTTTCCATGTAACTGAAGTACCTCATCCTTGGATCCATTCCCTCAAAAACTTTTCTGCACCCTCTGTAATGCCTTCACATCCTTCCTAAGGTGTGATACCCAGAATTGAACATGATAGTCCAGTTGAGGCTGAACCAGTGTTTTATAAAGGTCCACCAGAACTTCCCTTTTGTGCTCTATGCCTCTATTTATTAAGTCCAGGATCCTGTGATCCTTATTAACCATTTTCCCAACCTGCCCTGCCACCTTCAATGATTTGTGTACGGATACCCCCTCAGGTCCCTCTGTTCCGTCACCGCTTTTAGAATTGTACCCTTTATTTTATATCACCTCTCTTTGTTCTTCCTACCAAAATTAATCATTTCACACTTCTCTGTTCGCCACATTAAATTTTAACTGCCACCTGTTCACCCATTCCACTAGCCTAAGTCCTATTGAAGTCTATCACTATCCTCGCAGTTCACAATACTTCCAAATTTTCTATCACCAAATTTAGAAATTGTGCCCTGCACACACACCCAGGTCATTAATATAGATCAAGAAAATCAGTGGCCCAAATACCCCCACCTGGGCAACCCTGCTGTATATCTTCCTCCAGTCCACACCACTTAAAATCAGGTTTTCCAGTGTTCCCTTCAATACTCCATCTTTCTCACAGCCTTTTTCTACTTAACTAGCATGCCATTTCCAAATGTCAAACCGCTGTCTATTTCTAACTCTTCATGCCCAGAAAGACATCAAAAACCTTCCAACAGGATGGATGTAAATAGTTTATCAATTAAGGAACAAGAAAAGCTCAGATAGCCGCCTCAGGTATGCTAAGAGCAATCCAATTTTCCTGGCAACTTCCTACCTAGTTGCTGGTAGACTAATATCGTAACCATAGCAGTGACTTTAGGCGAAGCCTGGAAAGAGAAGACATTTCCAGCATATGTTTTGGACATGAGATGCTGAAGAACTGTGTCATGTCAGACTTTAATTTTGAATGGGGGTGGGGGCAGGGCTTTAAAAAGAGCTAGAATCTACATCTTTTTCCTATTAATTTCTCACCTCTTTGGTAATATGCCCCATCAAATCCCTACCCCTTAATCATTATTACCTCAATACCTTCCAATTCTCCTGGCACCATTCGGGCTTGAATACCCTTGGATGGCCATAGTTGTGTCTACTCCCATCGCTGCTTCCTTGCTGGCAGCAAGCCCAACTGCTCCATCTGTCTCGCTCACCAATCTTCCTACCCAGTACAGCTACTGGGGGCAAACCTAGTCACTGTCCTTCCAATCCCACTCACTACCTACCATTACTGCCTTGGGCTCTGCCATTAATTGTTCTTCTCGCCATTTCCTTCCAGAACACCCGTCCACTCACAAACAAAGCCCATGCCAAGTACGACCTTAATGGACAACAGCATTAACATGCTAGCTTTGACCGATATTTAGCTCACGTGTGGCAACATCTCCCCCCAGAAACTGCTGTGGTGGATGTGGCGATCTTTAAGAGGAAATCCTCCCCTGGTCTCTCCCTACTCTTTTGGTAGCATATTCTCCACTCTACACATCACCTTGTTCTACGCCTCTTGCATGTCCTTTAAAATCTTCATTCTCCACCACCAAATGCAGATTTTCAGCCTGCTTTCCTCCTTCAGCTTCTGCACTAATTATTCCTCAGCATGGTGATCTCAAGCTCCTTAAAAACACATCTCGACCCCTCCTCTGATTTCCCAAATCTCTCTTTCCATATAAAACTCTCCTACCCATTTTCAAGGCCTTCCCCTTGACCTTGCCGCCTTGTCATCTCTCTACTCCAAGGCCTCAATCTTATAAAATGTCATCTACAGCCACTTCCTTACCACCCACATTTCCTGCAAATGAAACATCTCACTTTCATTCCAACAATTCATTCTACATGCAGCATGGACAAGATAAAGAACCCAACATATGCAGGAACCTAGGTGAAAGCTGCATTCCATTGCAACACAATGGTAAGCATTAAAATACTGACTTTTATTTTACTTCAACTTTAGCGAAATGATGACCTCAATCTACAAGTTTCAAATTTAATTTATTTCTAAATATATTTCAAAATGCAACCACAATCTCATTTCAGGGTTTTTTGATGCCATTTTTCTTCGCAGAAAGGATCCTGGAATTCAATCGTGATTAAATGTTGCTTTCAGACAAAGTGAATTTGCACAGGTTTAAAAAACTGAAGCAATTGAATATGCTTTAAAACCAGACAGGCTAGTTTGTGGAGTGTTACAGGCCACAGTTTGTTCCAAGCTAACAGAGGTTATCAAGATGAATCCATTCAATTCATTTTGAGAACAGGGGATGTTGCCTTTGTCCTCCCACTTTGGGCTGTAGGACTAGATTGCCAATTCAATTTTACAATTACAGTTGGACTATCTAGCAGGAAGGGAATAGCATCACAGTCCTCCCTTTTGATGGAAGCCCTGAAAAAAGAGCACAAAGGGATAGAGGTGCCATTGGGTTTTAGACAACTGAATGAGATGCAGCCCTGAGGTCTAGGGTTCAAAGCTGAAGTGCAGGTAGTCAGTTTTTATAATTAAGAAAAGCTGTTCCCGTTAGCTGATGGTACAGGGACAAGGGGACACAGATTTAAGGTTTTAGTGAGTCTACAAGGAGGCAATCTGATCGAAACATAAAAGATTCTTAGGGGGCTTGACAGGGTAGATGCTGAGAGGTTGTTTGCCCTGGTGGGAGAGTCTAGGACCAGAGGGCATAATCTCAGAGTAAGGGGTCCCCTGTTTAAGACAGAGATGAGGAGGAATTTCTTCTCTCGGAGGGTAGTGAATCTGTGGAACGTTTTACCACAGAGGGCTGTAACGGCTGGGTCGTTAACTACGTACAAGGCTGAGATAGACAGGTTTTTAATCAGTAAGGAAATCAGGTTATGGGGAAAAGGCAGGAAATTGGAGTTGAGGATTATCAGATCAGCCATGATCTCATTGAATGGCAGAGGAGACTCGATGGGCCAAATGGACCTACTTCTGTTCATACATCTTATGGTCTTATGGACTGTCTACAAGGGTAGTGGAAACAGAGACAATGATATCAAAGGAAATTGGATGGGCTTTTGAGGGACGTAAACTTGTAGGGCTACAGCGATAGAGCAGGGGAATGGTACAGACAGGATTGCTCAACAGAGAGTCACCATCGACTTAATAGGCTGAATGGCCTACGGTGCTTCTAAATAAAGTTTGCCTTGAACATTGCTTTATGTTTACTTGCTGGTTGTGAAATAAGTAACTTAACAATCAATACCTGATGGCACATTTCAGATAAGTTCAGAAAGATTGGAAAAACATATGCAGAGGGCATATAGGAAAGAAGCATCTATATCGAATCATATGGGGATCCTATTGTTACACCTCTGCATTACACTGTTCTTTAGATACTGGCCGGTATGGGTATACACCTGAAACAAAATCCTCAGACAACTTATAGGAGTGTCCAGCACCACTGTTATCGGACAGAATATCCAAAGCTGACCTAAAACTGTTTTGTCTGATGATTGTTAAAAAGTTCTAAAATGCTACCCCATTATAACCATCCCATTTCCTCATTACAACTTTCATTATGGTCAGGAGCATTTTCCTCATGTAGCTTGGTCGGAAATGTTCTACTCTGCGTGTTCAAACTGTGAAGCTTTAGCAAGCAGAAGTCAAAACTGAACTGGGAAAAATTCTACTCGAAGTCTATATATGGTCATTTTGGTTGATAAAATGCACCAAACAAAAAAAAGAGCTGCACGGATTGAATAGCAGACAGGAAACTACAGGCACCTTGTAATTTATCAGTCAAAAAACGTGGCCGTCAGTTCTCAGCATAAAGGTAATAAAACCAATGAACCCTCTTCCCCAGGAAATCATTCAAAAATGAGCAAGTGCTGTTATTTCCTCTCATCAACTGAATTACTTTTCATAATTGCTATATACAAAATGAAGTACGTTAATTAACCGATTCAAAAGGCAAAAAATAAAAATGGCAAACTTTAGAAATGTGAAATGCAAACACAAAATGCTGAAAACCCTCAAGCAGCTTAGGCAGTGCCTAAAGAGCCAATAGATTAGTTCCTATGCCAGGTCTATAATCCTGTTTGAAACATTTTGATTCAGTTTTTCAAAGCACTGAATTTTAGTCTGAAATATCTTTCTCATTCTGTGCATAAATTTTCTTTTAAAAATAGAAGTGATTGCACAATAAGCCAGTGACCTAAGTTTGTCGGTGAAGAACACAAGGGCCCAGATTTTGTAGCTGTAATGATAGCAAAATTGCCAGTATTTGCCATCATTACTTTATGAAACTAACAGCAACTTCTGGCATCCGCAGATGTGCAATTAATGTGGAAATCCAGCTGTTAATTCCATGTCTATATCCCAAAGTTTCTGTAAAATTTTTAAAACGATAGATAAATCCTGCTGATCACTTCCTGGTTTATTGAGAATTCTTCAATATGATTGGATGTTTAGCCTGCTTGATGACATCACTGTTGTTGGACGCAGAGACCCCTTATAACCAGTGCCAGAATGAAATTAACATCGGGAAAAGTGAAATCCACAAGACAGAACTCGCTAAATCTTTGAGGTCAGTGACAAGCCATTATTCCATTGCTCATCACGAAACTTGGGGCAAGATGTACACTAGGCCTACAGACCAGGCTTAAGTTATTTTACTTTGTCGTGCCACAGATAACACTTGCAGTGAGTATGCTCAAATGTCAATTGAAACCATCAAGTTACCCAATGTAAAATCTTTGAAAAGCATATATGCCAGGTTTACATAGAATCGAATGGATGGGATATGTAAGAAATGCAAGTTAAGCATAGAAGTTAGTCACTGCAGCACGCAATGCTGCCGTTATTAGGAATACCTCACAGGTAGTTAGCTCGGGATTTTGGCACAAATGACAATTATGCCAGTTTCACAATTTATTGAAAAAAGCCAAGTGCCAAAACTAATAATCCAAAAAGGATTTTAAACACACACTATTCCTCAATGTATGATCTGTACAACCTGGTTTAAGATACTGTACACTACACAATTTCTTCAGGATTTACTTGGTTTTGTATAATGGATTCAAGAGTCAGAGAAAATAACAGGTACGTTTACATAGTTGCAAACTTGACCGTATCAAGAGCTGCAGATGTCAAACTGCAACTGATACTCAGCTTTATAAATGCGATCTGAATGTCAAAAATAGAAAGATTTTTACACTTCAAGAAACTATTAAAAGAGCAAGTCGTTTTCTATGCACTACAGCCTGCGACAATCTTAACATGTTGATAAAATTCACATATTATTAAAATTTCCACATTGGGTTACTGCCTTGTATTCCACACCAATTTAATGGTTGATGCAGATTGACCGTGTTCTCTTTATGAGCTGCAAACATCTTTTCTTGGTCCTCAACAATATCCTTTGTAACATAAATTCTAAACAATTTCACAAACCCACATGGTAAATTGGGTATGAATGAAAGTGATGCCTCTTTAATGAGTAACTCACACAAAGCTTCATTCTGAATTGATATCCTCTTTGGAATATAATCACAAGGGGGTCGGTTAGCTCAGTTGGTTAGAGGGCTAGAGTGTGGCGCAGGATGATGCCAACAGCACAAGTTCAATTCCTGTAGTGGCTATGGTAGTTCATGGCTCACACATGATGTGGAGTGGTGTCCCTCAAGCTATATAACCAATTGTCTCTCTCTAATGGAGAGTTGTGCCCATGGTCTTTTGTAGATTATGGCTAATTACCAGGATTGCACTTCTTAATGGTATGTTTATTTTTCCAATAGAATTATATCAGGGCTTTAAGCGTTAAATTATGAGAACAGGCTGCAGAAACTTGATTTGTAGCACCTGAAGTTTGGAAAGTGGAGGGGTGGGGACTGTGAGAAATGGAAGTTATTCTTTTTAATATATTTGGGGAATATTGTGTGTGTATGTGGGTGTGTATAAATGATTTAAATGAAATGAGCTGGGCCAAGGTTACGAGGAGACAGGTTGTCTGAGTGGTTTAAAACATGAAAGGATAGAGGCGTTAGGTTTGAGGTACAAGTAAATAGGTTAGATCTAACATTTACATTTTTAGATAAGTTGAGAGTTTGTTTGAATATCAAAGGGAAGTCAGAGGCAACAAGAAATACATTTGCATCTTGGAGTTCCATAGGTAAACAGAACAGGGTATATTACATTTTACTGACCCGAAAACAGAGGAAAAAATAGAAACATGAAAGATTTGTTTGGAAGGATTCGAGTTTCAAAGAGGTGTGAAAACAATGGAATCTGAGATGGGGGGTGGGGGGAAGGTATTTTAGAGTTACTGTGGAAAGCTTAAGGTAGCTGTTGAGCTGTTAGCTGAAGCTTTAGGCTGAGAGAAGGTGCAGTTTGATTCAGTCAAGCCAGAGAAATCTTGGGCTGCAACAAGCAGTTTTGTTCTGAAGCCTTGGATTTCCACAGCAGAGGGAAAGAGAGTTAGAAGTTATGTGGTATGCCTTTATTAAATCTACAGCAGTTTGCCTTGGGTAATATTACTGGATTTTTATAGTTAAACATCTATAAGGGAGTGTTGCCTGGAAGGTATTTATTTGGGGGTCTGGCCAAGTGGGGAGTCTTTGGGGGGGAATGTTTTGTAAGACTAATTTTTAACTGTGCAACTGTAATCTTATGTGCTTTTTCTTTTATTCTTGTTAATAAAACTTTTACTTTAAACTTTTAAAATCCCAAAAGTGTTACTGGGCTTCTTGCTGCTGAGATCAGTGCATTTTATCAGAATATGATAAAAAGGTATGGCCTGTAAGCCAAGCTTCCCTCTGGGATTTGGTTTCTGCAGAAATTAATATCGGCTGTGAGCATAACAGGGTGAAGGGTGATCGAGTGAAAACACTTAAAAAGATCAAGGGATTCGTTAGGGGGGAGACAGAGAAACTACAGTAAAATCCCAATGAGTCAAATCCCAGGGGATCTGCTCACAAATTAGTGTTAACTGGAGCTTCGTGATGGCCAAGGAAGCCCCATTCACAATTGAATGCATCTCTATGTAGCTCTATGTATTTCTACTTAAAACAGTAAATGTGTGAAAAAGTCTTTGTTCAATTTGTTCACACTTTATAAAGGCCTGACCTTGTAAGAGGCCGGAACTTTGCACTGAAAAAATGGTCAGGGGTTAGCTGTGGAAAAACTAATCTTTTTCTGCTCTGAAACGTGCGAGATATATTCCACCATGTCATCAATGCAGTCAAACGTGTTTTCGTGCTGCAGTGCAAAATCCTGGAGCATGGCTCCATGGTTTTTCACTTGCTGTATCAACTTCACCTTCTCTCCGATCGACAACACTTAACTTTCTCTCAGATTTAGCCATACTCGCAGGCTTTGCATGTCCTTTCACAGGGAGACCGCGATGTCAAATGATGGCTTGCTAGGTGCTCCATGATTTTACTCCTGTGTGGTCTAACTGCCCTCTGATTGGTCGACGTGGTCATATGACAAGCATAGACAAAATCGGCTAATCCGGAGTTACCAATGCAGAGTTTTGGCATATCACAGGCATCGTTCCATGGGTTTTGCTATTCTGCTGGTGGGCATGGTTGACAACTTCAACATACCTGGAATTTTGTGTCATCCGAGTTTGACTAATGGTGATTTCACTGCATTTCCTCTGGTGGGTGAATCCAGAACATGGGGGTACCAATCTTAGCTTTTAAAGGACTGAAGCACATTATTTTCTCACTCAAAAGATAGCAGAAATCAGCTCTCCCTTCAGAGGCTGGGTCACCAGAAATGTTAGATTGAGATCAATAGATTTTTGTTAGACAAGGGCATCAAGATATATGGAGCAACACTAGGCAAATGAAGTAGAGATACTGATCATCCACCCATCCATGAGCTGATTAAATAGCAAAATAGGCTCGAGGGGCTGAATAGCCTAATCCTGTTCCTATGTAATGAGAACCATTTGTTTCTTCCTTCAAAGGATATTCAATGTTCATAGTTTGTAAACAAAGTTTTTAAGTATTTCTTTGCCTGGAACCAGATCTTTCAATAGGGAATGAATCATGCTTTCAGCATACCAAGGATTCACTGAGGAAAACATTCAATAAATCTAAATAAGATTTCAAATGTAATCACTAGAACTGCTACTCAGTTATTTTAAAAGACTTAAATATTTTAAAAATAGATTGGCTCCACATATACACATTTAACTGTACAGAAAACATTTCACCTAAGTAAAGTAAAGATAAACTTAAATCCTACAATCTTTAGTAGGAATAAAAGAAACATATAATTAGTGGATTAGAATTTTAGGAGTATTACAGGTCAGTATCACAAATGAGGGATCAAAATAAGGTTAGAAACCACAAGGCTGCACAAGTAGTATCTAAAAACATAATTTGGACTCAAAAGTTAACTCTTCTTAAAAAAAAGTAAAACTCATTGGTGAACTTAATTACATTTGGCTCCCCTCCGCTCCAGAAGCACCAAATGGACTAGCATATATTTCTGCTAATATGTGGAAGGGGAAGGGGAAGAGAAAGAGAAAGATAACTGGCCTTCTACCCACTAATTACTAGGAAGAACAAATATTCTGTAAGCAGAAAACTCCCAGCAGAAAAGACCTTTATGTTCACGTTATGTACTACTGTTGAGTAAAGCGTTTCATATTCTTGGATTTGCTATGGTCAAGTATTAAGCTTCAACCCTACGGCGACAAACCCTCTCAACAGAATACAAAAATGAAATCCATATATACCAAACTTGTCTGGAGTCATCATTTCACAGCTTTGGCAATAAATAATCCCTGTAGGTCTGCATGCAGTGCACAATTGTACAAGATACCAAGCATTTTTATGCTGTGACCTAATGCTGTAATGTGGATGCAGCAACTGATGTGTGCATCCAGATTAGAGGATGTAAAACCCCCAACTCGGAGGAAGATCTGCTTTACACGAGGGCAGAGTCAAAACCTATGGGTTAGACAGCTTTACAATTGTGAAAGGCCCACAAATTTCAAGATAGTTTTAACAGCTTCTCACCATAAATCAGGACATTAGGTAAGGTCAAGGCTCACCCACTCTTCGAGCACATTATTCCTTCTGTGCAGCAAGTCAAATTTTAGGAACATGGCCTCAGGAGAATGGGCTGAGCTCAAAATTAACTTACAGAATAGTTACCCTGTAAGATTAAATGATGCATTTCAACAGCAAATGTAAGCTTGACATCACTTACACTTTTAGCAGTGTAAGCAACCAGTACAGTTATCCCACCCCATTTAAGCCCCTGTCCATCAATAAAAAGTGCCGACTTGTGCGCTGAATCAGATGTAGAAATTAGGTTCATTGCGCGCGCGCCCCCACCCCCCCCCCCCCACCCCCCTCAACTAGCCACTGATTTATTTTGCTAGAAGAAGCCAACTAGCTGTCAGCTTTTATTTTTGCCAAATTTGACTCTCACCACCTGAAGGCATTAACTCCCTACTATAATTTGGTTGCAGTGGTACCCTCTGGTACCTCACTCAAGTAGCTATCAGCCATATGAGAGGCTGAACACCAGAGTGCCAGCAGCCTGATGACACCATGGGCATACCCAACCTGTCCTCAGCATGCATGTTCTCACAAATTTAGAAGGGATGGGGGTGAAATGGATAACAAATCAGGAGTGGAAACTGTGGCTATTTTTCGTCCTCAGCCAAAGGGAGCTAAATCCAGTCGCAACATCTTTCCATAGTTTCATACAGCACAGAAAGCGGTTACTCGGCCCATCGTACCTGTGCCCCTAGGTAAAGCTATCCAATTAGTGCCACCACTTCATCATACTAAAAATAATGCAAAGATAAAGCACTGTATGATTATCCCTTGTAGGTAACCAACAGCCAGCTAAGCTTTATTTTTGAGCTAGTTTGGGTATAATTTGGGACAAAGAAATAGAAATACAATCACTTTAAAATACAGAGCCTTCAAAATGAAGTCATTTGCTTTGTTATGCAGAATTCAACTGAGTTTTATCTTAACTTACCTTGCTTTCTGAACCAATTGTCTCAGTCTCTCACCTGAAAGAGAGGACAGTTCTATGGGGGGGGTGTGTGTGTGTGTGTGTGTGTGAGTGTGAGTGAGAAAAAGGTGGGGAGAGGTGCACCACGGATGAGACCAAACACATCTACTTACAACTGGACTCTCTGAATAGCAAGTACCAGCTGGAAATCTGGTCAACTTGTCAACTAAGGGTGAGCAGGGGATGACTGAGGCATCCTGTCATTGCCCTGACTGAGATCAGCCAAAGCAGGATAAACAAAGTAGCCTCGCTTAGTTCACAAGAATCTTTACGGTGCATGAGGAGGCCATTTGGCCCATCCAGTCTGCACTGGCTCGCTGAAAGAGCAATCTACCTAATCCCACTCCCTCAATGTATCCCCATAACCTTGCACATTCTTTCTCTGTAGGGTTCAGTTACTTACTAGCTTTACTATCTGATCAACCAAGGGAAGCTTATGTGAAATATTCAAGGCATGCCAAACTCAATTTGACATCTGATATCAAGATTAAGAAAGGAAAGCTCACCATGTGGCATTACCTACCCAAGGCACTTCATGAGTGCCTGTGTGTAGGAAATCTACACACAGGAGCTGTAGAATCCAGGCAGTGTTGTGAAGGCATAAAAAGCACAAAATCCAATTTTTAAAAAAAAATTGCAAGAAAAGACAACAAAACCATTTGGTAGTACAGAATTTGAGAGTTGCTGAAAAAAGAGACACGTCTAAGCTTTTTGTTTGGCACTCATCAGGACACTTTCAAGAATGTCAATGTGAGGAGAAGACGACAATTTATACTGTACGTGAAGAGAATGCTGATTGGTTGGCAAGTGTTGCTGCCATGGAGAAGGCACCACTGCAGGATAATGGCTACCCTGATCAGATCACTTCACGCTGTATATCACGCAAGCTCATGAACGGGCCTAAGACTATCATTTTTGGCCCTGAAAAGTGCCCAGTCTACCTCAGATGACTCTGGAAGGGCAAGGTACCTCAAAAACTTGTGCAACAGGTGAAGCTAGCTGTTTCATGCTGCTACTATGCAGTAGCAACACGAGTGGTATTTGCCACTAACAGAATACTGCTGTCAAGCCTAAAAGACGTTCGGCCTATCACACAAATGAGTAAGGGTATATGAATTTCAGTGCCAGTGTGATGCTAGGTTATGTACGCCGTACGTCCCAAAGGCTGACGGATCATATCAAATAGCATGTCCCAGCCGCTGTTTGCAATGGACAGGGTACAGACTGTACACAACCAGCCCGTTTCAAAATTCAAAACACAGTGTCCAACGTTAGATGTGATGCTACAATTGGAAATTTGCTTAATAATCCTCAGCATGCTATGAATTACGCTGACAACCAAATTTAAGATCGTTAGTTGGGCTCACAGTGTGGCGCATGTGTGTGTTTTGGAAGCTACATATATTAATACGGAGAGCCCTGTTCTTTGTCAGCTAAACAAAATAAGTGACGGCCATTTGCTGACTCATTGCTCAGATCAATGCTTTGGCCAATCAGGGCCAAGCTGCTTGATTTAAATTTCAAATAATGCTTGGCAGTTAACTGTCAGTCACCATCAGTGGTGCTCTCCACATGGCAACGCCACTTGCCAATCAATCAGCACTCTTCACATACAGTATAAATTGTTGTTTTCCCCTTATATTGGTATTCTTGCAAGTGTCCTGATGAGTGTAAGATGAAAAGCTTAGACATGTCTCCTTTTATCAGCAATACAAAACCCTTTCTTTTATTTCCCCACTAACCCTTGCTTTGCCCCTCTAACGCCACTTTCAACCCTACAGATATGCCAAAAATGCTCGCTGAGAAGGTTCTTAGTCAGAGTTCAGAGGGGGGGAGGAAGTACCGGAGGAAATTTCTAGTGTGGTAAAGCCCAGTGAGTAATTCAAATTCTGCCTACATACTTAAAATATAAACACAGTGCTTTGATTGCTGGGAGGCCCAGGGGAATGAAAGTCTTCCCGGGTCAGACATTATTGTAGATTTTCAGTTCATGCAGTATGAAACACTAAACTATTTGCATCAAATTGACTTTATTACTGAAATTAACCCTAAACAGCAATATATTTATAAGCTACATTAATTCTGCTCATCCCATTAACTATTTCCCTCATACCTTCATGTCTTTTAAGTTTCAATTTTATTTCTTATACTCAACTTCCTTTTTCTATCCTATATATTTCTCATAGATTCTTCTGTTTCTCCCAAGTTTATGATCTATAAATCAGTAAGACATTTTTTGTCTGCATCCGCATCAATAAGAGCCATCAAAAGTTTTAGATTTGTCCAAAAGGTTTCTTATAATGTGCGCTACTGCTTACTTTGCAGAGACATAAAGCTTTAGTGTTGGAATTAGTGTATAGAACAGAGGAACAAGAGAAAATGAAACACAACTTTCTATCCATTCCATCTAGCAATGGAACTTTTTTAAAAATTCATTCACGGAATGTGGGCTTCGCTGGCCGGGCCAGCATTTATTGCCCATCCCTAGTTGCCATTGAGAAGGTGGTGGTGAGCTGCCTTTTTGAACCGCTGCAGTCCATGTGGTGTAGGTACACCCACAGTGTTGTTAGGGAGGGAGTTACAGAATGTTGACCCAGTGACAGTGAACGACGATATATTTCCAAGTCAGGATGGTGAGCGACTTGGGGTGGGGGGACTTCCAGGTGGTGATGTTCCCATCTATCTGCTGTCCTGTCCTTCTAGATGGTACTGGTTGTGGGTTTGGAAGGTGCTATCCAAGAAGCCTTGGTAAATTCCTGCAGTGCATCTTGTAAATGATACACACTGCTGCTACTGTGTGTCGGTGGTGGAGGGTGTGAATGTTTGTGGATGTGGTGCCAATCAAGGGGGCTGCTTTGTCCTGGGTAGTGTCAAGCTTCTTGAGTGTTGTGGGAGCTGCACTCAACCAGGCAAGTTGGGGGTATTCCATCACACTCCTGACTTGTGCCTTGTAGATGGTGGACAGGATCCTAGTATTGACCCCATAACATTGACACTGGAATGGCTCTCTGCTACACCCCACTCCCAAAAATACACTGGAGGTGCTAGCCATGGTCATTCATAGATGCCCTAGGACAACAATGTCCTAGCCAAAATGTACGTCACAGTTCAAAAACCTCACTGAATTTTAGTTTGGCTTTTGTAGAACATGTTATTGCTATTCAGGTACATTAAAGTTCATAGCTCTGAAGAAGAGTCATACGGATTTGAAACGTTAGCTCTGTCTTTCTCTCCACAGATGATGTTAGACCTGCTGAGTTTTTCCAGCATTTTCTGTTTTTGTTTCACATTAAAGTTTAATGTTTATTTGGTAAAAGACAATAGCATATCCCCTCCCATTATTTTCCAAAAGAACACAAAACATCCCGGTTAAAATCCAATTTATAAACGGAATTGGGTAAACAGAGCAACTTTAAAATGAAATAAAAGAAAGACTTGAATTTGCATAGCACCTTTCATAGCCAAAGTGTTTTACAGCCAATTAAGTACTTTAATTGGAGTGTTGTCACTATTGTAATGTAGGATATGCAGCAGACAATTTGCACACATTCTTCCATAAACAGCAAAAGGATAATGGCCAGATAATCTGTTTTTGTGATTCTGATTGAGAGATAATCATTAGTCAGGACACCAGTGATAACTTCACCCCTCCACTTCAAAATAGTTCCATGGAATCTTTTACATCCACCTGAGGGGGCCTTGCCTTAAAGTCTCATCCGAAAGACACCATCTCTGACAGTGCAGCACTCCCTCAGTATGACGATGGAGTGTCAGCCTTGATTTTTGATCCTGGAGTGGAACTTGAACCCACAACTTTCTGATGCAGAGGCACAATGGTCCATGAAGATTAGTTTAAATTCAGAGAGCAATACATATTTCAATGTAAAATGTACAAAGGATATTCTTAAAAGAAAATAGTTAGTTTTCCCAATGTTCAGTTGGAGGAGCTTTTAGCTCATTCATAACTTAATGTCCGACAGATAGGGAAAAGCATGCAAGTGTCTGAAGGTGGTGATGGAGAGCGAGAGGTGGTTGTCAACAGCATGTAATAGAAACACGTATCTATTGAGTAATGTCACCAAGTATTAGCAGCATGTAGACAAGAAAGACTGGGGAGGGGTAAGGACAAGAACAAATCCCTGAGCAACTTGAGAGGGTGGTACAGGCCTGATGTGAAAAGTCACTGTTTATGCATTGGCTACATACAGGCAGGTGTGAGCAGTTCCACAGAGCTGGACAAAGGAAGAGCAACAATGGAGTAAGAATGGAAAATCAACTGGATCAAATTCTACAGTGGAGTCAAAAAGAACAAGAGATAATGCAGTGCAGCTACAGTTACAATTATGTTCTTGAGATTTTGGATGTCATTTATGACTTTGGTCAAGGCAATCTTAGTGTTATGAGAAAGATGGAAGACGGACCAAAGTGATTCAAACAGAAATTAAAACATTAAACAGAGGTCCTGTCTACCCATTCAAGTGGATGTAATGGCATTTATTTAGAAGTTAAAGCTAAACATTTATTCAAGAGCTAGGAGTTCTCTCAAGGCTAACATTATCCTCTCAATAAACAACACGAAAACAGATCGGTCATTTATCTCAATGTAAAGCAATTCACTGTACGCAAAGTGACTTGAGAAATTTGAGCAATGTGAGAAGCCATTATATAAATGCAAGGGCTTCTTTTAAAATTTCTACAGCATTTCACCTAGAGAAGTTTGTGCACTAGTTAAACTCGAACTACTCAGCTAAATCAAACTGAGAAAGCAGTTACACAAAGAATGTAAAGATGTCCTAGGCCCAACCATCTTCAGCTGCTTCATCCATGGCCTTCCTTCTATCATAAGGTCAGAAGTGGAGAGGTTCGCTGATGATTGCACAATGTTCAGCACCATTCGTGACTCCTCAGATACTGAAGCAGCAAGACATGGACAATATCCAGGTTTGGGCTGACAAGTGGCATTCGCATTCGCACCACACAAGTGCTGGGCAATGACCATCTCCAACAAGAGAGAACCTCACCATTGCCTCTTGACATTCAATGGCATTACCATCACTCATTCCCCCACTATCAAATTCCTTGGGGTTACCATTGACCAGATACTGAACTGGACTAGCAATATAAATACTGTGGCTACAAGAGCAGGTCAGAGGCTAGGAGTCCTCTGCGGCGAGTAACCCACCTCTTGACTCCCCAAAGCTTGTCCACCATCTACAAGGCACAAGTCAGGAGTGTGATGGAATACTCTCCACTTGCCTCCATAGGTGTAGTTCCAAAAATACTTGAGAAACTCAACACCATCCATGACAAAGCAGCCCACTTGATTGGCATCCCATCCACAAACATATACTCCCTCCACCATTGATGCACAGCAGCAGCAGTGTGTACTATCTACAAGGTTCATTGCAGGAACTCATCAAAGGCTCCTTAGACAGCACCTTCAAAACTGGCGACCACTACCACCTAGAAGGGCAGCAGACACATGGGAACACCACCACCTGGAACTTCCCCTCTAAGCCACACACCACCCTGACTTGGAAATATATTGCCGTTCCTTCATTGTCGCTGGGTCAAAATCCTGGAACTTCCTCCTTAGCAGCACTGTGGCTGTATCTACACCACATGGGCTGCAATGGTTCAAGAAGGCAGCTCACCACCATCTGCTCAAGGGCAAATAAGGATGGGCAATAATAAATGCCAGCCTAGCCAGCGATGCCCACATCCCATGAATGAATTAAAAAAAACAGGTCCACTTTAAATCACCATTAATAACTAACTTGAGAAACAAACTGCTCACGGATCTAAAGATTCAGAGAAAAACAAATGTACAGATTCTGTAGGAAATATCTGGGTTAAAAACAAAATATACCGAACCTGTTAGATACCATCATAACAAAATTTTCCTATTAATAGAAATAAACTGTGTTTTAATACAATGGGGTTCAAACAATGACACAGAAGGATAAAGTGCATATTTGTGCCCAACATTCCTACCAGTTTGAATTCATGGTCTTAGCTACAGCATCTGAGTAGGTCCAGCGAAAGATCGAAAAACTGATCAGCAACCTCTCAGGGCCTGTTTTCTGCATGTCTAAAGGGCCTCCGATCTTTGTGTGTTATTTTATTTCCCCTTGTGGGAGTAAAACAAGGTGGCGCAGGGAAGAGAGAAAGAAACGCACCAGACTATGGAGGTTTCCTGCATAATTAATCAAGCTTTTGTTGAATATATTTTCAATTAAAGTGGAATACATCATCTTTTGTCGAATATTGGTGACTTAATTTGGGAGTGGGGTGGAACAAAGATTTACTGTGATGCATTGTGAAATAAGGGTGAATCAATGTCCAGAGGTAGTCATCAATCCAGACTTACATACATCAATTCAACTAGATACATCAATTCTGATTTTTCGCACTGCTGGGCTCAAATTTCACCTCATTCAATGCAGCCAAAACATTTTAATGGGTGATGGAAACAAAGGTAATGTTAAAATATGTTCCTTTTTTATGCAATTGTTTGATATTTCATTGGTGGCAAGAATACTCTTTAAGAATCATCCCTGTACTGGAATACACATGTGCAAGATTGGGAAAAAAAAACCTATCAGTACCTTTATTAAAACAGTGTACAACCAATATCAAAAATTAAATCGAGTCCTCTTTGAAAAAAAAGACGACCAGCTTTAAACAACAACAAAAATACAGCCAGAAACAGAGTTTGCGCTGCATTGCAGATGAAACTGGGAGGCTGAGGACAGCAAGTACTGCAGAGCATGAGAAAACCTTGAATCAACTGATTAATCTCCCACTCAGACATTATCACAAAGTTCCACAAGATAACAATGGATAAGGGAGGCTTTAGAAAATCCTAGTCTCTCAAATCATAGCATCCAAATTGACTTCGTTACCTAAAATTGAGTCAATTCCAAGCGTGAATTACCCTTTTCAAGAACAACCAACACCAGCCGGAAATCTGCTTTTAATCTCAGATGTGCCTTTAAAAACTAGCCAACCACTTTAAATTCTAGCCACCCACTTTCATATATCAAACATCCAAAGTTTTTGTCGTATTTTTATAAAATCATATGACTAGGAATCATTTGCAGGGTTCTCCTCTGTACAACCTCTAGGCCCGAAATGCTTTGCTTGGATCTTGTTGGCCAATGCTGGGCCCTGCCCTCAGGTGTGATATGATCAAATAACTACAGTTGCAGCACAATATCCATTTAAAAATATTTTTTGAAAAATCACATTGCAATGATACATCTTGCCAACCACTCGCCCCTACCAGGGCTCCGGTGCCGAGCGGGTTATACAAACATCTCTCAAGCTCTTTTATATTTTTCAATTTAACCCAAATGGGAAATAAAGAACATTTATCAATTTGTTTTTACCTTTGGAAACTAAGAGCATTTGCAATTGTAAAGACATCTAGCATCTGCAAACACACAATTCCAGTAAAGCAACCTCATCTCAAACTAAGCTATTTTACTCTTTCCACAGCAACCATCAAAAAGCTGTATCAAGTAATAACTACTAAATGAGAAAGGAAAATAAGAGCCTGTTAAAATCTAGTCAACTGACAACCTGCTTGCATTCAATTGAGGGCAAAAAAAAACTCAAATATACTTCAAAATCAAACCTTCTGACAAACGCCGCAGTTCATTTGATTTAAATTCTGCACTTTGATTCTTCTAAATTGTATATTGATGGATGATCCAATTCCCGGCAACATTTCACTCATAAAAGTCTTTAATACAGAAGATAAAAGTTTTTTTAAAAAATCAAAGAATTGTCAGATTGATTGTTCTATACATAGATGGTTAGGATGCCACAGTGAAGAATCACAAAAATATTTATAGATATTGAAAAAAATAC
The DNA here is from genome assembly GCF_964194155.1 of Cetorhinus maximus. Lineage (NCBI taxonomy): Eukaryota > Metazoa > Chordata > Chondrichthyes > Lamniformes > Cetorhinidae > Cetorhinus > Cetorhinus maximus. Next base: position 83,646,907 of record NC_135897.1, on the reverse strand, counting down.
CCACAGGAAAAAAGGCAGTCAGTCCGTAAACATGTCAATGATTTTAAAAGTTCAATAAAACAAACTGCATAGTTGTTCAATCAGATATTTCACTTTCAACTTGAAGAAATCCAAACTCATAAGCTCATTTAAACTGCTCTCACACAATGAAACCTTGCTGTTTTCCTAGGATCTGGGCAATTCTGAAAATAAATACTTCCAAGAAGCCAACTTAGAAACAAATGCATTTTTCTTACACAACTTGATACAAAAATTGTCCTGCAGATAATTCTGCACTATACTTTCCACGCACTCATTTTGCAGAGCTCAGAATTTGCAGTGGTCAACCAGACTCAAACTAATTGTTTAAGTGCAACTGGTCATCTAGACAATTGAATGTTTCGATGTTAGCCCATGGGACTGTACATATGATAAGCTGCTTCTATAGACATCTTTTATTTTGAAAGTCTATTGCATTGGCAGCCCAATAATGATGCTAAATTCTAAGGTTGCGATTCTGTTGAAATGCTCCATCAAATGTGGCTTCATTAAATATCCTGATGGCTGAATGGGTAAGTGAACAAGACAATATGGTACACTACCAAGTTACAAAGATCGGGGAAGTACTAGGTTCAATCACTATCCTATAAGGACTAAGCGGAGTACAACTGATCTCAATCTCTGGGCGAAGGGACAATTGCTTAGGCCCTATTAAGCCCTAAATTACAAATTATTACTACATTATGCAAGAGAAATGTTTCAAACAAAACCTGCAGCAAAATGGAGGCACTCCATTCTGCTAGAAGGTCAGTTTCAAGTTTGCCTGACACAGAAGATTTCTTTAGCGGCAAATATCAAAACTTGCAGCTAGATACAATCTTATAAGTTGCATGAAGCAACTATGCCTGAAGAACTGATCTGATGAAAGGTCATGGACCTGAAAGATGAGCTGTTTCTCTCTCCACAGATGCTGCCTGACCTGCTGAGTATTTCCAGCATTTTCTGTTGTTAATCAGATGCCCATCATCTGCAGTACTTTGCTTCTGTATTGGTGTTTGATTCACTGCCAATTCTATTCCAGGAATGCCCAACTTGAAGAAGTTCTGCCTTTCTCCCTGACAGGTTTTACATTTGTCTCTTTTACCTTATTCACTTTTATTACTTTCTATTTCCTTTCTTGTGTTTGACCAGTTTATCTATCAAAGATTGCTTTCACGGCCACATCTCCTCCCTTATTAACTGTCTCTGTTCTGAAGAAAGGTCACAGACTTGAAATGTTAACTCTGTTTTTCTCTCCACAGATGCTGCCAGACCTGCTGAGTATTTCCAGCATCCTTATACCCAGGAACTGCTGTTTTCAATGAACAAACCAAAATAGATCAATTTGCAATCAAAACAACTTTTGGCAATTGTCTTCAGCTAAAAGCTTAAGGGTTTCAGTACAGTTAGTTTAAAACACACTCAAATCATTTACTAAAGGCAGGAACAAAATAATTCACATTAAGATTGCTTCAATGTCTTATTCACTGCAGGAGTTAATGCAGAAGTTTAATTTATCTTCTTCCACATACAAAATCAGTATGACTGGTGCAATCTATCTGAAAGCTGATCATGCTGGCCAGATTCAGGTGTAAGCAGCAATGTACAAACATGAGCATTGTACAATCTTATCCTTTTTTTAAAAAGGAGAATGAAGTGCTCCCAAATGTAATGGGTTTGGTGAGCCCAGTAAGGGTGCAATGTGGGAGTGCTTTTTAAAGCATTGTTCCGAGTTTAGACCATCTCAATCCCAAAATATGCAATTAAGTTGTAAATAATTTGTGAATTTACAACTGAAAAGTTGATGCCAATGTTTCAGATTGTTCCACTGTCCCCAACTCCCCCCTGTACAGTGCAGCCATAACTTATTTAAGCCAGTTTCTGTTACCAATCAATTCTGGAAAGGAGCAGTTTTCAAATGGTTATTGTCAAGGTTTAAAAGATCAGCAAAATCCCTGCACTGCCATGGAGGTAATGGAAGCAATCCGCTGTCATCCTGTCTAGCACTGGTACGTCCTCATTCATATATGTTTGGATGCAGCACAGTCAGCTTAATTAGTACATTTTACTCCAGCAGTGATTCTCTTAAAATACACAAAATCCTTCGCTGCAGTTATTTTTAAACTTGCCCACACCACCCCTCCCCCTCACTGACCTACAATGGCATAAAGTCTCTGCACTAAATTTGAACTCTTTGCCTTCAAATCTCTCAATGGATTTGAACCACCCCATCTCTGGAACCCTCCTACATTCTTAAAGCCTATCCCATGCCCTTCTGTGCCAACTCTGGCTTTTTGTGCATTCCATCTTCACTTCATCCAACCATTAGTGGAAGAGCTCTCATCCCTACTGTCTGGAACCCCCTCCCGAAAGCCACCTACCTCTCTCCAAACCTTAAAATCCTACTTAAAGCCAACTTTTGAATCACCTTTCCTAAGCAACCTTTTACAGCTTGACATTGTTCTTTTGTCTATTTTATGTTTTTATTTTCTGCAGCCATGTGTGCCAGGTGCCTCCTAGACAGAGGGATGAAATACACCTGGGTGAAATCTCCAGAGCCCCAAAAAGTGCTTTACAAGCAAAGCATAAAATTTGTTATCTCCCCTTCACAGGCTCTCATTTCGCCCAAAGGGCTCCAATACCCATTTAATCTGATGAGCAACCAAACAGCTGCAAGACTTGGAAAAAAAGCCATGTTGGCATCATAGGAGATACACCCAAACTGCCCATGCTCAATGCCACAGGAGATCTACTAGTACACATTGAGGCAGAACAAAATTTGACTGCTTTAAATCAAAACCGCAGTCCTATAGGAATAGCTCTGTCCCCATGCCATGGTCTCTAAAAGCAGCTTTATATTCAGTCACTTGGTAGTACAGAACTTGAATATTGCTGAAAAGAGAGACATGTTTCCAAAAGCTTTCATCTTAAACTCAGCAGGACAAATGCAAGAATGCAAAATTTCAAAAAATCACAACAATTCATACTATAGGAGAAAAGGGTACTGACGATTGGCGGGTCAACTGGGATTAGCCTCAAACAACATAGTCCTCCAGGTATTCGTAATAGGCAGAGTACACACCATACTCAACCAGCTGTACAAAACATCTGTTAGATGTGATTTTGCGACTGGACAGTACTTGCTGAAAACTCCCAAGTGCGCTAATAGCTACACTAACAACCATTGTAAGGTAACCAGTTGAGCTTATAATGTGGTTCATTTATGCTTGCTAGAAACTGCATACATTCATACGTAGGGACCCATTCTCTGCAAACAAAAGGAGTATGTTCAAACCTTGCATGCCATTTTTGAATTCTCCAGAAGCATGGGAAGCCTATAGCTCCCTGCTGCTGTCTGCATGACAACGCCTTGGCCAGAGTCAGCTTGACAGCATTTTTCACCAGTAATATAAATTGATGTGATCATTTGAAATATGCCTTTCTTGTATTTGTCCTGACGAGTGCAAAGTGAAGAGCTTTAGCAACATGTCTCTCTTCTCAGCTTTATATTCCTTTCAAAGTCAGTTTTTTTGGTACACTTGGAAGCATTGTGAGACTTTTGAAGAAAGGTATCACTTCTAAACAGAGAACTGATGTGATCAGAGGAGTTAAAAAAAGCAACTGCAAACAAGTGAACTTTTTTTTTTAAGTGTGCTCAGCAGTCACACCATAGACTGATACACAGGGCAATTGTATGTCATGCCATTTTTTTTAGTGCAAAAATACATTTACTGTATTAACTGACAATATGAAGTAGGCAGAAAAACACTTCTATTGGTCAAAGCGATACCCATCAACATACATTTCTAAAAATCCAATGCCATTATTATCTGTAAAGAACAATCTATCGTTCTTGGCTTGAGATGGGACACAATATTAGTCAATTCTAACAAAGAAAATAATACATTCTGAAGAAACAGTTAATTGGTCAATTCATTGATGAACTTTAGCTACACAAATTATAAAGATTTCTATATCCTTCACAGAATGTTGCACATACACATTTAACAGGATATGCTCCACATTTTTCTTGATTTTACTATCCAAGATCTAGTCAAACACTGAAGGCAGCTCAACCTGCAGAACCAGACAACACTTAAGTTGCCTAAAGTATCAAGTTGAACTGAGCCAATCAATTATGAAACTGTTGTCTGGAAACTTTCAACGTTGAAATAAAATAGACTGGCTGTTTGACAAGGGTGGATCAGACTCATGTATGATGCTACTTGTAGAACAGCCAACCAACATCCATCAATTAGGAGAGATATCACTGGACTAACAGTACAACAGCACGAGTTTGGACCTTGAGCGGGGGGGGAGCAGGGGAGAAAACTGGACAACTGGGCGGGGTGGGGGGGCAGATAGACTGAGAAAGGAGCGATTCCAAGATTTACATATGAAATAGCCAACATATTGACTAAAAGCTGTTTAAAAGTGAGATATATTGTCAAAGCTTTTGGTCTTTCACTCACCAGAGCAAACGCAAGAATCCTAAATGTCCCAATGAGTTGCAAGACGAAAAGCTTCGGCGGCAAGTCTCTCTTCAAGTTCTGTACTACCAAGTAACTGACCGTAAGGTATGATCAAACAAGACACAACCAAAAGCAGCACGTACAACCATGAGACTTCCTTTGCAATAGGCGGAGAAAAAGGAAGCCACAAAGTGAAATGGACAAAACTTCCTGGGGCACCCAAGCTTAACTGCGGATTATTTGCAGAGGAGTTACACACTAATGTTTACATTCCTTCTGAAGACTCCTAACTACCAGATATCAGGTTACAACACTAGCAACTCATCTACTCATAAAAAAGAATTATAAACATCCTCTTCGCTATTAGAGATGGTCAGCAACTATAATGGCAATGTATTCTGCGCTTTATTAGTGGCAATAAATACAAGCTACTCCCCTCAATTACATTTAACTGAAGGATATGCATAGGGCACAGGGCTCCAGTGCTCCATTTGCTGCAGTGCAGGGTTCATAATTGCAATCATTCACTGTGATTCTGGAATGCAGCCCAGAGAGTTCACAGGGGTTAGCTATCTCTGGAAAATTATCTGTACTATGTCTTCATTCCCATATGGCTAGCTGCTGCTATCAGTTGGCACTTAAAAGAAGAGTCCAAACATTCACAATTGAAATACACAGTTCACATGCAGTGAAATGCAGTACACATAACTGAACATCTACATGGAATTATGACCTTTTAATGCAATGAATTATATTTGAATACAAATTTTGAAAGCTTCCCTTTAAAATTAGCATATCTTCCATTCCCCCCCACCCAAAAAAAAGTAACAGTGACATTCTACACAAACCTCACCCCCCACCTGCCCTCCACCCACTTAAAGCATAGCCAATACCTAACTTCCCCATAACTTCGATTCTACTGTACCTGTGGTTGGCCCTACTTCAGAAACAGGAGCGTTGAGAAATATTTAGCCAAGATATGGTGTTACTTCCTGCCTTGGAGACTAGCACCACACAATCTCTGTTCTTCACAAACAGAAACACAGCATCTTATCCAAAAATGCTGTCCCACAATAGCATTGCAAAGCAATCCCCCAATCAGTAAATTACACATGAGTTCAAGTTCCTCTCTCCCCTCCATCACCCACCTCACACATAAAAATAACCTATGGTAACACACTACTAAGAGATCAAAAAATACCCTTTTACCACCATCATTCATCCAGTTTCAGTTGCATTACACAAGTCTATTACTAATCAACCCAAAGGTCTGTAGATTGTTTCAATAAATTGGACAGTTGTAGATTTGATGTAGTTTGAGCTTTAAACTACTTCTTAACTATATAAAACTATACAGTCAGGTAAGTTATTTAAAACAATTTCTAGCATATACATCCAAAGTCTCCACTTTACCTAGAGATATCAGATGAAGGGGTCAAAAATTCCACTGGTCAAAGTTCTGGAACATGCTTGGTATCTAATTTCAAAGTATCCCACTGATCTGTAAAAGTTCTCCAATATTGGGCTCGTTTATTATTTAATAGACTAGGCCCATGTTTCCTAGCATTAAGAAGAGTTACAGGTGATCTCATTGAGAACGTATGAAATTCTTTTGGCTTGACAAGGTAGATGTCAAGAGGATGTTTCCCAGGACTGGGGAGCCCAGAACTAGGTGTCACAGTCTCAGAATAAGCCACTTTGGACTGAGATAAGCAGATATTTCTTCACTCAAAGGGCTGTGAACCTTTGGAATTTTCTACAACAGAAAGCTGCAAATAGCAGTCGTTGAGTATATTCAAGTCAGAGATCAACAGATTTTTAGGCACTAAGAGGTTCAAGGGGTATGGGGATCATTCAGGAAGATGTAGCTGAGGTAGATCAGCCATGATCTTGTTTAATGGTGGAGCAGGCTCGAGGAGTTGAATGGCTTAACACTATCTCTGATGTTCCTATGTACTGGGGGTTCTTTGAACAACAGAATACAAGTACTGGCACAATTTCTATTGGAATAACTAGCAAAAACTCTACTGCAGCATAAAGACCAAACTGTCACAATTGAATTAGGAGTCCTGGGACAATGCTGCAATCAACTCACACCCACGTGAACACAGAACACAATGCTGGTCTTGAGGATATATTTTTAAGGAGTCTGAATAATCAACAAGTTAATTGGAGAGCTCTTTTGCAGTCAGCTAGTGGTTTCTCAGCTTTAAAGTAGCGGTTGCACTTAAGAAGCACTAAATTGGTTGAAGATTTAAAATGAAATGGTTACTGAAAGGAGTTAAAAACAGCACAAGTTGCACCCTAATCAGAAAAGATGCTTCAGTTATTTTCTTCCAATACATGTAAGCATACAATTGAGCAAAATTAAGTTGACTGCAACACTGACTGCCTTTTCAATGACAGCAGTATGTGATCATAGACCAATTATTAACAATTCTTTTCATTTACCATATTCAATACCCATTACTTATTTTGGCACGCTAGGAGGCTGCTCCAACTAAAGTCAGCTGTTCTCTGGTTCACTCTGCTCTGAATCAGATCTAGTACTTGGGATACAATTTTATTCAGTGGAAATAATACTGTTGCTAACCCACACAGTTTGCTGGTTACACTTTGGGGAGACCTGTTAAAATCATGCCACATTTCTCTACACATACACCACCAGTGGTGCAAAAAGTGAATAACTCATTTGAATGCACAAAAAATAACCACAGCTGTTAACCCAACAAACTGGCAGTCCATTAATGGCTAGAAAAAATGAAATATTATACTCTTTGCATACTGTGGTCAAAGAAAACCCCACAGCAACGATAACTCTAAATATGCAAAATTCCATTCAATTCTGATTTTCCACTTATGCTGGTCAAAGTGTCTTCTTGCTAAAAATCTATCTTTTTAATTTAATCTTTAAAAGCCACCAATTGTATTTCTGGGCCATAACTAAATTAGGAACGATTACTACCAAGTAGCAATTAATTGAAATATCACCACTTACATACCTTGTTATAACGTGCCTTAGAGCACAAATATGGAGCATATAGGTATATGCCCTTGGGCCTAAAGCTCAAGGAGAACAAAAAACCTTACTTGAAAACACCAACATAGTCTTGTGTAAATTGGTCATATAAAAATCATCTGATCTTCTACACATTGTGAACTTTTATGTAGTAGACAACGAATCAAATGTAAGCAATGAAAAAGGAATACCATTCAACTCCTGATTTCTTGGTATTACAAAGGTTTCTAGAATAATCAATGGTTATATCATGTCAAAAACCACCTAACCATCTGCATTTTTGCCATTCCATAATGAAGGAACCTTTTTAATAAAGTGAACTTCCCCCCGCAATAAAAAGGAAATTTCTCAAGTCTAATTTTACATGATACAGTTATACCAACAAAAACCCTACAGCATTAATCTTAAAATCATAACATATGGATAATTACTGTGGATTTAGTATTTTCCTGCAGCAAATCTGCATTGAGAAAATTAATGGACACTGATATCCAATAAGAGGCCTAAAGGAAAAATTTCAAATATACCAAAATCAATATATTATGACTCCTCAAATTCAGCTGAGTATAAAGGAATTAAAATAGCAGATTGTGAATTAAATTACTGGGTTGTTAAATCAGTTGGAAAAAGCACTTCATAGGTGCTGTTAGGGCTGACTTAAAAAATGTTTCTAAACTTTTAACCGTTTGGAGATTTGGTAACTGGTTAGTTTAATACCGGGCTGTTCAATTAGCTGGACATATTACTGTATATATACACACAACAATTAGGGCTGGGAAAACTTTAATTTAGATTTAATTATGAAATGTAACAATATGAACATAATTTAAAGGAAGCAATAAGATTGAATTTGCCTTAATTATATTAATACTGGTACTAAAAAAGCTTTCATTTTTCTCAAAATCTAAACATAATATATTAATCCACAATGCAAACATATGGATTAATTGTGCATTTTTATTACAGTTGATGCTTTTTCCAGTGAAACAAGCTTTTAAAAAGGGAGGTAATGCATCAACTAATCACTCAAATGCAATTTCAAACCATAAATGGAAGATTTCACCATGGCTCTTGTAAAAGGCTACCACCTGCTCATACAGGCCATCTGATGTCAGTCCCAAAAGGTGGGTCATTAGGCAAGGTTCGTTGTCATAATCAATTTCCTGGATGTCTCTTCAATCAACACATACACAAAAGCTGTTAGTTCATTTCAAATTAGTTATCTTTGATCCCTTGTCTTTGCTGTGTCAATAGGGTGGCAGCAAAGAAGTTAGTAAATTTGCTCCAGCCCCCCTGCCATGGGGGAAAATATTGTTCCCACTTCTGCATGCTATTTAGTGATCCATGCTGGAAAGTACACACAGAGACATGATTAGGCTCAGCTGTGATGGCTCCCAGTGTCCAATAAACCCACCTACACTTACTGTTCAAGGTCACGTGAACTCCTGCTTAGTAAGGCAACAGAGGGTGCTGGTACCTGTGAAACCACATCCCAGCACAAGCTGCCACTTTTGAGAAAGGAGTAAGAAATGAAAAGTTAGAAATCGCATACCATTTTCAATACCAGATGGCCAGTATATGCACAGAATTTATCAAGGCAAAAGTCTATTCAAACAGTAGGCTAAAAAAATCATACCTGTCTTCATCGCCATCGATTTGTATAGGTATAGAGAACACAGAATTTGAGAGGCTGTTCATTGGGCTAGACACTTGCAAATGCAGAGGGTTACCAAGAATTTCTGGAATAAGAGGCTTCATAGAGGGCTTGCTGTCACTGGACTGAGATGTCTGAGGTATAAGCTGCTCCGAATTCCGTCTCTCCTCTAGCTGGCCTGTACCTTGCTGTATCTGGAAGAGGCTGGTCTGCGACACGTTTGAAGATAAGTTGATCGAACCTTGCATCAGACTCCCAGTTATCAGCGCCTGGGTACTTAACTGTGATTGAACCATGGTTACTGGAGCACTTGGCATAGTAACAGAAGTGGCAGATGCACTAGGCCCCACCGCAGACACACCAGTTGGAACACTTGAAACACCAGTACTTGGCACATTTTGGATGCCAGCAGCCACACTGAGAGATCCACTGGGCAACCCAGGCACCTGACTAACCATTCCAGACTGGAGACCAGAAGCTTGGTGCTGTTGGTTTAAATGTTGTTGAACACCTGATGACCCCAAACTTTGTTGCTGCAAAATCAGACCCGGTGTAGGGCCTGGCTGAGTATTCTGTATCCCTTGTCCACCCTGATTGACCAAATCACAGCTCTGGGCTGGCACTTGTGCTCCACTGGCGGAAGATTGCATCACCATTGAAGGACCAAGACTTGTTGCCTGACCCGCAGATAGGCTTGTATTCTGAACTGCTTTAACCGGTGAAGGCTGAATAACTCCTGGACCCTGCATGACCGGCAGATGTTGCATATACTCTGTGTGACTGTTTGCAATAGTGGACTGAGATGGCAGTAAGTGTGGAAGCTGGGTCTGAGAAAACTGAAACTGCTGAGGCTGGGGAGCAGGGATGTTAGCAGTCTGCTGAGAATTGGTCTGGGAAATCGATGCACCAGGTGTGTGAATGGCCTTGCCATTCATCTGTAGAACGCTGAGCTGCCCCAAGCTACTCTGCAAGTTTACCTGCGACGGATGTTGCTGACCCGCTGCCGCAGGCGTGCTGTATATCTGGGTCGAGGATGCAGCTTGAGACACTGGCAGGCCGCCTGCCGGCTGCTGCTGCTGCCCCTGGGCGAAACTCGGGTGCTGGCCGATCACGTCGGTCTGGGCCAACTGCGTGATGGTGGCGCTGAGGGAAGCGTCTGGCAGGGACTCGGTGCCATGCACGGAGGGCAGGGTGACCGAGCTGTTGGTGGCCCCGAGGCCGCTGTCCCTGTCGCCGCTGCTGCTGCTGCTGCTGCTCCAGGGTGTTGGTGCTGCTGCTGCTGCTGTGCCGGATGCTGTCGGCGGACCGGGCCAGGATGGTGCCGTCCGAGTCGCGGTCGTAGAACTCGGTGCAGGTCCACCGGCCTCTGCGGAAGGGCTCGCCGGAGCCGTGGTCCAGCTTGATGACCCTGAAGCGGGAGGTGCAAGCCACCGCCGGCTGCATGGCGAGCGGGGCGGCGGCGCCGCTGCCAGAGGTGGACGGGGGCGGCGTGGCTCCCGGCGGCGGCGGGGGCAGCCCGCTGTTCCGGCGGCGGCGGGGGCAGCCGGGGTCCCTCCTCCGCCGCCGGTGGCAGGCAGCCGGCTCCCCCCTCCTCCTCCTCCGAAAGCCTGTCCGGCCACATCCCGGTCGTGAGGTATGTTGGGCGAGGTGGCCCCGGGGGTGTCCGCCTCGCCCACGTTGTTGAGGGTCTCGTCCGAGGAGCTGCGCTCGCAGACCTCGGCGCCGTGCTCGTAGTCCGTGGCCCGGGAGGAGACGTCGAAGATCTCCGAGGAGATGTCCTCGGTGCGGGACTCGTCCGGGTCGTCCAGGCTCTCGGTGTCCTCGGTGATGCTGCTGGCCGCCACCTGAGCCGTGGTCACGCTGGTGATCTGGAAGCCGCTCTTCTTTTTCACCGGCATTTTGAACACTTCTCTCTCTCTCACACTCCAAAATATAAATGAGAGAAAAGACTTTTTTTTTTAAAGTGTCGAGCCTTTTTTTTTCTCTCCAACCTTCTCGTCTTTTCCTCTTCCCTCCACCGCCACGGAGGAAGGGGAGAAATAAAAAATAATCAAGTCTGTAGTTTGCAATTCAGTTCACAAAGTGTACGGTGTTGTGTGTGTGTGTGTGTTTTTTTTTTCTTTTTTAAAAACACCAGCTACAGTTCCTTTCCCGTTTTATAATAATTCACAGCAGTTGACAGAGACCATCTTCTCCTCCTCCTCCTCCTCGTTGGGGTGGAAATATCCAGCCAGAGAGAGAGGGAAAAAAATATATATAAAAAGTTCTCTTTTGAATTAGGGAAATAAAAGTCAAATCTTCAGAGTTTGTAGATTGTTCTGTAAAGGGGTTTTTCTTTTCCTCTTCCAAACCCCGTCTCTCTGTCTGACACACACACACGCCCCCAAAAAAGATGAATTAACACAGTTGGGAACAATGTCTGAAGCAAACCATCTCTGCTGCTCCTCTTGGGTCACAACCGAAACATCCTTGGAAAAGGGAGATATGAAGATGATTTGTTCCTCTTTCTCTCTCTCCTCTCCCCCCCTCCCCACCCCAACACCACCCCCTCCTCCTCCTCTCGCACTTCAATCTTTATCCTGGCTTTACTTTTCCTCCTTCAGCAGGGAACGGTCGCACTTTAGCAACGTGTGGATGACTCCAAGCTCCCTTCTCATTAGTCACCGCGACACACCACCACCATCATCATCATCTTCTTCCAGTTACAAGCGCTGCAGGCAGCTCACTCAGGTCCTCTTTCTCATTAAGAAAAAAAAAGAACCTCCCTCTCTTCCCCCCCCCCCCCCAAAACCAAACTCAAAAAAAAAACTCCAACTCCCAATGATATCCTTCAGATTCTTTTCTTCTGACTCTTTGCTCACAGGTCGATGAAATGCAGAGAGAGAGAGAGAGAGAGAGTGTGAGTGAGGGAGAGAGAGAGAGAGAGGGGGAGGAGAGAGAGGAGCTCTGCTTGCTTGCTCTGGTCGAATGGAGAAAGCAAAGCTAAAGCCCCGGGGTTTTGAAAGCCAGTCCCCCGGAATAAGCAGCAGCCGCTCTTGCCTTTTTTTTTTTCCTCCTCTTCCTTCCTGCCTGCCTCTCTTCTCGTTCTTGTTTCACCCCCACCTCCTCCTCCCAGAGAGAGAGAGAGAGAAAATAAAAATCAAATTTAAGCAGCACAAGGAGGTGGCCGGCTCCCCGGGATTAAAAGCAAGGCCGGTGTCGCAGATCCGATGGTGAGTTGTCTGATCTCTTAACTATTCCCCCCACCTCCTCCTCCTCCTCCCCTTCCCCTGTTCCTGCTCCTGCTGCTGGCTGCACCTCCTTAAGGGGTAGGACAGGGGGAGGGGAGTTTGGGGGGGGGGGGGGGGGGGTGATGAGCCTTTCCCCCCTCCTCACTGCCCGGGGGGGGGAGGGAGGGGAAGAGAAAAGGGAGGGATGTGCGTTCACTAGCTGGAGCCGCCGAGCTCTGCCATCCGCCTTCTTCCCGTCGGAGGGGCTGGGGCAAGGGAGGGAAGGGGCTGCCTTTGGAGCCGGGGCCTTCAGCACAGGCAGGCAAGGCAAGGCAGCGAGCGGGCCTCTTCCCTCCCCCAGCACACACACAGAGTACAGGGCAGAGAGAAACAGGGAGTCAGTTATTTCTCTTTTATTGCTCTATTTATTATTGGGTCGGGTCACGGTTCCTTTCCCCCCCCCTCGCTCTCTCTCTCTCTCTCTCTCTCACATACACGGAGCCCCAGCTTCTCTCCCTGTCTCTCTCTCTCACCCTCACTGCACTCAAACCAAGATGGCTGCCACGCCGCCGCACGGCACTCTGGGAACGTACGCACGCACGTCCCGATGACGTCACCGCGCTCTCCCACTCTCTCCCTCCCCTTGTCACAGTGTCAACTTTGGGGAAGGCACAGATTTTGATACATTCATGCCGGCCCATATGGTGGCCCAGTGGGGTTGGGCATTGTGCATTCGATGCCCATGACAAAGCCAGTGACAACTGTCAACATCAAAAGCAAATCGACAAGGCACAAGCCAGGAGTGTGATGGCATAGGAACATAGAAGCAGGAGTAGGCTATTCAGCCCATCCAGCCTGCTCCACTGTTCAAACAGATCATTGCGGATCCTCTACCCCTACGCCGTTTTTTCCCCCACCAGCCCCATATCCCTTGATAAAAACAAAAAATGTTGCCAGACCTGCTGAGTTTTTCCAGGTAATTCTGTTTTTGTTTTGGAGCCCCATATCCCTTGATGTCATTGGCATCCAGAAATCTATCGCTATGAAATATGAATACTTTCCACTTACCTGGATAAGGGCAGCACCACCTTCTCGGGGACAATTAGGGGATGGGCAGTAAATGCTGGCTGGGCCAGTGACTCCTGCATCCCGTGACGAAAATAAAACAAATCAACGAGAACTGCTCATTGATCAACCATCATGCACATCCATGTGCATTCATCACATTCTTCACAGAATTCACACATTGTGAAATTTTGCACCTACGCAGAAAAAGAGACTTGCATTTCTATAGCGCCTTTCACAACCACAAAGCACCAGGCAGCCAATGAAGCACTTTTGAAGTGTAGTTACTGTTTTAATGTTGGAAATGCAACATCCAATTTGCATGCAGGTGTTTATGTAGAGGCAATGTGCATATATACACATACTGATTCATTCATAAATGTAGTTATGCATAACATCATCCTTATACATAGGTTTCCACACACAAGTGCATATAAAAATATACATACCTCGACACATGTACCTATACCTACACATATACAAGCATCTATATTCATATCCATATATACATATCAATAGGCATTCATATACATGTCTAACCATCTGTACATAGATTGCTCTACATAGGATTACATAGGACATACAGGGTAGAAACAGGCCTTTTGGCCCAACCAGTTCATGCTGGCATTTATGCTGGATCCTCCTCCCAACTTTCCTCATCCAAATCAATCATCGTAACCTTTGATTTCTTTCTCCTTCATATGCTTGTCTAGCTTCGCCTTAAATGCCTCTATACTATTCGCTTCAACCACTCCCTGTGGTAGCAAGTTCCATTATCTCACTCTACTTTTTGGATGAGACAGGGGCATTAAATGTATACACAAATATTAGCTATTCAGCACTAAAATTTATTGCAGCTTTTACATTGAAACATTTTTCTGAAGTCCAGTGACAAGCTGTTATTGTAGTTTAAAGGACAGAACTCATACAATGCAAGACTCTCTCTATTATATTGTCTGACAACCTAAATCAGGTGGCCAGAACTGTCTAATGCAATGGTGGGTGTTACTGTCACAGAATTGTTACAGCACAGAAGGCAGCCATTCAGCCCATTGTGTCTGCACATGGTGTCTGAATAAGCAATTCACCTAGTGCCATTCCCAATAATAATAATAACATTAATAATAATCAAGCTTACACTGACATTCACAGATGTAACTTTCATAGTCCATATACCATTCTGTGTAGATTCATGTTCACACAGAAGCTCCTGACAGGGCAGAAATCTTCTATTGCAAAGTTTGACACTTTTGGTTCCCTTTAATGGATGAAAAATTGTGAGCTCTTTGTACCCAATCCTGCAACCAAAACTTTCACTCTACCAGCTTTTATATCCCAATACTGAAGAGGAAAATCTATCCCTCACATTCATTTTTACACATATATTAATTAATCAGAATATGACCTACTGTTTACAAATCCATACAGACTCTTTCTGATCAGCCCATACTTGTCTATGTTGTCGGCCACCATGTCCCTGATGATAGATTCTAATAACTTCCCACAACTGATAGGACTGTAATTTTTGGGGTTCTCCTTCCTTTCCTTCTTAAATAATGGAGTTATTTTTCAATCCAAAGACACGACTCCCAAACCTATAAAGTTTTGGTAAAGTATGACTAACGCATTTGTTATTTAATTTAATAATCTGGGATGGAAACCATCAGTTCTTGGGAATTTGTCTACCTTAAGTCCCATTATTTTCTCCATCACCTTTTTCTGACAGATTGAATCCAATAAATTCCTCCTCTTGAATTATTTTTAAATTTCCTTGTATCTATTTTTGAAAATTTTGTATTCAGCAAAGGACATCAATACAGGAAAATCACAGAATTATTCCATTTTTTGCTATCCAGTGTCCGCCTCAAGCATTTGAAGACTGCTGACAGCATAGCAAGGTCAAAATAAACCTCGGTCAATATTCCAGCATCCATTTCCTGTAAAGTCAAGTTCAGAAAACTCAACCCTTTATTGTAGTAGTCTGAATGTGTGTGCTTCCCACATCAATCATCCTTATGGCCTCTCTGAGTAAGACTGTCAATTTGTGCTACACTTGTGCTGCAGATCCACACTCATTGGGTTGTCAGCGCCAGAGCTTATTTTATATTTTTATCCTGCAGAGAGGAGACTTTAATTCTGTCAGTTTTGCCTGGAATTTGGGACAGGGAAAGACAGTAAAACAGTTCTAAAACACAAAATTTAAAATAAACAGAATATATTTAGGGTACTTAATATAATGTAGTGAGAAAGAAAATAAAAGTTATTAAGTAAAAGTGAAAAAACAAGAATGAGGATACAGATTATTGCTGAAGGGTAACTCAGAGATCCAAGAACCACAGCTACCATCGCAAAATATAATTTTTATAACAAAATCTAATTTCAGTTCGTACCTTAGGATTCCAATTGCTCCTTCAGTTGTCTGAACTTTTCAAACTCTGGAATGCTTTAACTAATTTTACCATAGGAACTCAAACTTGGAGAAATACGTACATCCATCATCAAAGCTTGGAATTGCAAGTTTAGAAATTCTAATTTGGTTTCAGCGCAGAATTGTGTAATCCTGGAGGAAGTTGGGCTGGGGGCCAATTCTGCCCATTTCTGGCCCAATTGATAAATTCTGATGAAAGAGGTTGTGGTATCTACCGCTCACAACCTTGACCCCTCACTTGGCAAGACTGGTAGCATACCTGGATCCTACAGAAATTCAACTAGTTCCATGCAGCAGACGGCAAACAACAAGTACAACTGTATGAAGCAGGTGTACTTGCCATACAGGTGCTCTATGTGGACACCATAATGTTGTGTCCTATTGATAAATGACAATAAAGGTTGATTGCCATTTGAACTGAGGCATAATAATGAGGAACCCATGAGGAGACAAGAACATTTCAGCATGCCAATTAGCCAGGATTGCAGCAGCACCACTGGCAGAAGTGTGTAATTGCAATGTGACAAGTTTACATGACAGTTTCTATTGTAGAGGTAGACACAGAAATTTACAATGCAAATATATAAAAATAAGTGCTGAATTACACCTGCATGCAGGGTTCGGTTAATCATTGACCTCTGATTCTTCACCTGCAGCTTAAGCTTGGTTGGCATTGCCCTCCACGATTCTACCTAAAATGAAAGAAAATTTTGGTTTGAGAGTGGCAACAGAACATTCTATGATTCTGACTAGGGTCAAAAGATTTTGTGGGCGGGGGGGGGTACTTCCATTCCAAATTTTGTTTACTTGCACCAAAGATATGACTGTCGTAGCCTATCAGAAATTCCCTCTGTGAGCAGCTCCACTATAGCTCCTCCTCCCCACAATGGGGAGAGCTACAATTCACAGAATTGTTTCAGTGTAGAAGGAGGCCATTGGGCCCATTACGTCTGCACTGGCTCTCTGAGCATTTTAACTCAGTACCAATCTCCTGCCTTTTCCCTGTAACCCTGCACGTTGTTTCTATTTGGATAATCATCCAATGCCCTTTTGGATGCCTCAATTGAACCTACCTCCACCACACTTCCAGACACAAGAAGAGGACTGAGTTGGTAACTGGGGAATGCCGACTTACCTGCTCCAAAGACCAATCTGGAAACTACACAGGGTTTCAAACTGAACCTGGAGGCCAAAGATAGAGGTTTCTTGGGAGCAAATGGGCAGGTGGAAGACCAATCGCAGCAGAACACCACCTCGAAGAGGAGAATCTTGACCTTGGTCTTGACTCCCGATGAACAACAGCAGGGGAGATCAACTGATACGTATGACAGCTGTTGCAGTAGGTTCTCATTACACTGCTGTATCTGTCTATCAAGCCATTTTATTTCAATCAGCAGGCTGTGGTAAGCTGGAAATAAAGTCATTAAATAACAATGGTTTATTGATTTTTCTGCCAATGTCTCATTAAGGACCTGCCAGGAGCAGTATGATAAATTGAACATCGTAGTTCTCCCTCATCCAAAACTATATTAATTTTGGAGAGGTGAGGTTGTGCTTTCATTCTGCTGAAGTGGCAGTTTCTTAATAATGCTGGAGTGCTGCTTTGCTGGAGATGTAGACATTTAAAGGCAGGTTTCCTTGTCCTTCTGCAAGTAAAACGCCGAGGCATTTTTTTGAAGAAGCACAAGAGTTTTCCTAGTGTTCTGGCTAATTTTTTTCCCAATAACCACACCATGGAGACAAATGCACAGGTCATTCATTTAACTGCTGTTTGTGGGACCTTGCAATGTGCAAAATGGTTGCTTTTCTATGCCTACAAAAACGACAGTGACTGGAATTCATCAAGTACTTCATTAGCTGTAAAACATTTTGGGACAGGAAAATGCTATATCAACCCAAGCTCTTTCTTCTTAACGCTAACATTAAGAAATTATCTTTCAATAGCTCGATATTCTATATTTCTCCACTTCCTTCCTGAAAACTAATGGGAGGGATAAGGCCAGCTGGTCCGTCAAGACAGCCCACACTTCGATGGCTGGAGCATCATGGTTAAATACCTCTTCCCTCCCAGCCTCTCTCCTTACCCCAGCCAACAGGTTCCCCCTCCCCACCCCACCCCCATTACCCCCACCCACCAACCACTTAATGTGGGAAAGGCAAAAATCTGGCAAGAACTCCAGGGCCAGTAAGGGAAAAGGTACTCTGAAAAATTCCTCTCTGAACATCTCACATGACTATAACCAGTCCAGGAGATAACATGGGCCAAGTATTAATTTCCCAATAATCCGACCTCTGCCCTAGCCAAGATCCTATCCACCTTCCTCTTGAAGGCATACAGAGAGCCAGCAACCCACCACTCCATACCATTGGGCACCACATTTCAGAGGCTCACTGACCTCTGTGAAAAGGGAAACCACCTAACAGCCAGTCAATTCCTACTCTTACATAGTTTAAACACATGTCCCACACTCCTCCCTATTAAACTGAACAATCTATCAATAGGCACACTATTCAAACCTTCAATTATAACATAATAACACTTGTTGGAGTGTGGTTTCAGATGTACCAGTAACCCCCAATGCCTCACCCAGTTGTCAGTTATTCACGTACAGACAATGCATAGCTAATGTGAGCAGGCTATTCAACTGTACAAGCATCACAGTCAAGTCCTATCCTGTCCCCATCCATCAGTTTTACCTGCACACCTTCAACAGGCGTAACTGGATAAAGATCAAGAGTGAGAACACTGGCTTATTGTTCCTTTTTCTAATGTAGAGGCACAGAAGCCAATTATGGCTTCCCTACTGCAGTGCTGGCTGAGTAGTTCTCTCAGCAACGGCCAGCAGTCAAACCTGTAACCTTCTAAATCAAAATGGTTCTGCTACTCATTTTATAAACTTACTGGTAGATCAAGCAAGCTCCTACTCAGGCTCCGACGCTGCAGTCTTGAAATTACTCCATGCATTTCCTTTAAAAGGGTTAAAGTCTCAATTTAAATAACAAAAGCAGGAATTTCAGACGACTACGTTAAATGCTCACATGATCGCTTTGCCAGGGTGTAATTTTGTGGACTGGGTTTTTATTCACACCAGATGTGATTTTCTGAGGTTTAGCCAGCTAAGACAGGAACTTAGCTTTCATTAGCTGATTAACAACGTTTATTGTTACTAATAGGGGAGGGAGATCCTGTGGAATGGGCGGCTAGTGTCTCTGCCTCTGAGCCAGAAGCACCAGGTTCAAGTCCCACTCCAGGACTTGATGAGCAGGAAGGTATGTTCGTAACCTGACCAAACAGGTTAAGTGTCAACTTTTAAATCCTTCCAACATATGCCAATGGCAGGTGGTAAGAATGGGAGAGATCCCTGGCAAACCATGTGATGGAAAGAAATTGGGGCCTCTACCCTTACTATCTGAAGTCCCAGGACTACAATATGCACGTAAAAGTGTTACCGCAGCAACTTGGGCTTCTTCTGGGACTGCTTGGCTGGATGGCTGATGTGGATCAAATGGGCACCCGCAGCATGGAGGTGCATTCTGGGTCCTGCCTCCTTGCCCTACCCATGGTGGAGGTCATGGCGCTGTGGGTTGGAACTGAAGAAGAAGATTGTTACCGATGTTAATACAATTATAATTACGTAATGTTTACAATTCCTATGTGTGTCAAATTTTGTGATAAAGACAAAGCTTCAAACAGTTGCGACCTTTATTGAACGGGCGAGGTCTCTTATCTCCAGATCAGAGAAGGTTGAATTCTTTAAGATTATGAAAGGATTTTATAGCGTAGACACAGAGAAGATTTTTTCACCCCTGGGCAAAACCAAAACTAGGCACCATAAATATAAGATGAACACTGATAAATACAATAAAGAACTTGGGAGAAACAGAGTGTTTACAATGTGGAGCTTGCTATCACATGGAGGAGTTGAGGCAAACCTCTTAGGTGCACCCAAGAGGAAGTTAGAAACAACATTAGTGTTGCTCGCGTAAAATTACTTTTTTCATTATTCTAAGGAAGGTGATAATACAAAAACGTTAATAACAAAGACCAGTGCAATTTTCGTCCATTAGATGAGGGAAGACACACAAACTGTGGGCAGAATTTTATGGCTGACGCGCGGGTGGCGGAGCCCGCACGTTAGCGCTTAAAATGCCGCGCGCTGACAAGTGTCCCGACGTCAGTGCGCGGCATCGTGATATTTAGGTGGGCGGGCGCGCTATGAAGCGCGACGCGCAACCGCCATTAATTAAAGGCTTTGTTAAGGCCCTTAACTCGGCAATTGAAGCCGATTTTGAGGCGCCCATGCGATCTTCAGCTCGGCGCACGGGCCCAATGGGCAGGTGGGTGACTGGTTTTTTAACAAACCTCATCCACAGGCAGGATATGTGGGCTCAGAGGGGTTGTTAATGTTTTTTTCTGAAGTGTTTAATGCAGAAAGTGTTTTAAACTTGCCTGTGTGATTGTTAGCAGTTCAGATCGATTTCCAATAGCTTTCTCTGTACTTTGAAGCTTCAGTTCACCAGTCTGCAAACATAATCTTTATCGGGCCTGCAGCTTTCCGGAGGCCTCCATTTAGCCTGGGTATGGGTTCTGACATCTCCACTGGAGGCAGCTCCTCTGAGGAGGAAGGGAGGGATAGAATAAGGAGGAGGCCAGAAGTGGACAATCAGCCTCCAGGGGAGCCACCTTTGGAGGCCAGGTGCAGGGCCAAGAGGTTGTCCAAGGTGGAAGGGGCTGCAGAAGATGCCACTATCCTGCTGCCAGGGTATACAGGCAGCGAAGCAGCTACCTCAATATGACTGAGGTGCAGTGCCGAAGGAGGCTCCGACTGTCAAGGGAAACAGTCAACTATATCTGTCAGATGATTGGCCCTGAGATCTCCCCTAACTGTGTGGGTGGACACCCCATGCCAGCGGCTCTAAAGGTCACAGCTGCCCTCAACTTCTATGCCTCTGGCTCCTTCCAGGGCTCGGTGGGTGATCTTTGCGGTGTCTCCCAATCAGCTGTCCACACTTGTGTCAAGCAGGTTACAGATGCTCTGTTCAGATGTGCATTCACCTTCATCCGCTTCCGCTGTGACCAGGCAAGCCAGACACAGCGAGCCAGAGGCTTCACAGCCATTACTGGCTTCCCCCGCGTCTAGGGTGCTATAGACTGTACACATGTGGCCATCAAGGCGCCAGCAGGTGAGCTCGGTGCCTTCGTCAACAGGAAGAGCTTCCACTCCATGAACGTGCAGATAGTGTGTGATCACAGGATGCTGATTCTGCAAGTCTGTGCAAGGTACCCAGGCAGCTCCCACGATGCCTACATCCTCAGACACTCCCAGGTGCCGAGGCTCTTCAGTGATCTGGCTTGGCTGGATGGTTGGCTGGTGTGATAAGGGCTATCCCCTCAGAAGGTGGCTCCTGATGCCTCTCCGCCATCCAAGAACAGAAGCTGAGGAGCGCTACAATTGGAGCCAGGGCACCACAAGGGCTGTGGTGAAGAGAGCCATCAGTCTTCTCAAGATGCGCTTCCGTTGCCTGGACTGCTCAGGGGTGCACTCCAGTACCCCCCAGATCGCGTCTCTGTGATAGTGGTAGCATGCTGTGCTCTGTACAATCTTGCGCTGGAAAGGGGGGGATGCAGTTGACGATGAAGACCTTGACACAGTGGATGAGGCTGCACATGATGAATCCAGCAGTGGCTCAGAGGATGAGGAAGCACAGGACAATGATGAGGGGCAGCACGCCGACCCGCTATTACACCAAAGAGGCAGGGACACCAACGAACCTTCAGCTAGCTCCACACACATGGATCAGCAGGACCAGCATTGCCTGGCACTTCCACACGTGGCACTAGGTGCTACATCTTCCACCTCATCAGCTTCAACTAAGGGCTTAGTACAGAAACATCAATGTCCACTCAAACACTCATGATATGTCTGTGAAACATACAAATGCAGCACAAAGGAAACACCTTCAGCCATGGTCAGAAAAGTGGACTTTATTCCCACCAAAATAAAGCACAAAGTTCGCTCTGACGCACATAATGATATATTCCCTTATCTAGGGCCAACACAAAATCACCAGTGACAAACCCGTGGAGTGCCTGATGTGCCTTATGCTTACGTTTGTGGGTGCTACGTCTTGGTGCCACCCCATCGCTCGGAGTGGCTTGTGAGACAGCCTGCTGACTCTGCTGTCCTGTTGGCCTCGATGACCTTGGCAGCCGTCCCCTGGTCCATGGAGCCTGTGCTGGCGCTGCCTGGGAATGAGTTGCCAGTTCCAGAATTGGCACCTCCCCAGTTGTCGCAGCCTCAACCGATGCAACGGACACTGGCAGAGGGGCGGAGGAGCTGCTGCCCTCATCCGGAGCCCCTGAGAGGAGCTCGCAGCGACGACAGGCAGCTGCTGCGCCGACGTGAGGTCACATTGGACCTCCCTGCTCACCGCAGATGGATGGGCACCGAGCTGAGACACTTGGTGACCAGAACATCTCCCACATTACGAATGACCACCTGTGGCCATTAGCACTGTGAGGGCTTGCAGGTCAGAGCGTAACCCAATCTGATGGTAACCCCTCTCCATGAGAGTCGCCCATCTCTCAATGGAGGAAGCCTGAAGCTCTGTTCTGAGGTTCATGCCTTCACTGACACTCTGCCTGGATTCCTCCACCACAGAGACCAACTAAAGCACACCCTCATGCAACCCTGCCAGATGCTCCCGCGCACTCTGCCGCTTGTCCCGCAGCTGATGCATGGCTGACATCTCTAGAGGCATATCATTACTGCCAGACTCAGCATGTGCCTGGTCTCCTGCAGTCCTCCGGCTGCTGGCACCATCGGCACTCTCTGTCCGTGCCATCTCCTCCAGCAATTATGAAGTGCCCTCTCCACTGTGCCCCGGGACACTAGTCGACATCATAATACCCACCGAAGTATTTGTAACTGCGCTGGTGCCTGGCTCGCTGAAAGGATATGACACAAGTTGCAAGTCTTTGCCCTCAGGTGTGGAGGGGGGGCTCTGGACGTGTTGGTGGCGGCCATGCGGTGGGGATGCTGAAATTAACAACAAGGACAGTGCATCAGTTAGCGTTCAGTCAGTAACACCTTTCATCCCTTTCCCCTCCAGCCTCATAAGTCGCTCACCCTGGTGGGGTGGTAAATAGTCAAGAGGAGGCCCAAACATTACACGCGCATACAGACAGGCTGGTCAGATGGCCTAAGGAATGCCACATGGAATGTTAAGTGGATAAGTGTTCGGTTAAGCACTTGGGCAAGACAAGCAAGGTACGGGAATACATGAGTAATGGTAGGACCATGGGAAGTCACGACGATTACAGGGACCTTGCTGGGCAGACCCGTTAAGGTAGCAGAACAGGATCATAAGGCGGTTAACAAGGTGGAAGCCAGACTTGCCTTCATTAGCCGAGGAATAGAATGTAGGAAAAAGGAGGTCATGTTGCAAGTGCAGAAAACGCTGTCGAGGCCACATCTACACTTCTGCGTCCATTTGTGACCTGTGCTTCATGGGAGGGATGGCATTGGAGTGGGGAAAGTGCAGAGGTTCCTGACCTGGATGCATGCTGGCCTGGAGAGTTGGAGTGATGAGGAAACATTGCAAACACTTGCAACATTTGCCGTGGAGCACAGGAGATTGACAGGTCACATTATTGACCTTCATACCGTTATGAGGTGCATAGAATGGGTGGACAGAAGGCAACATTTCCCCTTGGTGCAGGGATGACTAACGTGGTGGCATTTATTTAAGTTGAGTGCCATGAGGTTGACAGGTGAGGTGCTGAGGACCTTTTGGACAGAGTAATGTGGGACGCACTGGTTGAAAGGGTGGAGGAGGTACAAACCCTCCTAAGATGCAATAAGTCTTTGGATGTGCAGCAGCGATGCCATGGCATGTTAGGCCATGGGGATAGTGGTCACAAATGGGGATAAGGTAACTTTGAAAGGTGCTAGAGACACACATCCTCAAGGGGCTGAGGGACCTTTGTGTATGACCCACACGTCTGACTGTTTCAGTCTGTGAATGAGCAGTGTTGCTGCATTAACGATTGCAGCAACCATCAGTGGTTTGGATGGTGGGGAGACAGAGTGGATAGGAGTGTGGCCCTCAAATACCTGGCCGCTGCACCCCAGCCTCGCTGACGCCTGCCGACCTGGCCGCCTGCCTCCTCCCCAGCTCCATGGCCTGCTCCACATACGTGGTGAGGCGCTGAAGCACAGAGTACCCACCACCAGTCTGCTGCCGCTCCTGCATATTGCTCTCAGTTTTTGCCTGCAGAACAGAGAAGAGCATTTATTGGGGCTGATCGCTCATGTACTCTGCACCCGCACGCCGCACCCCAACCACAGTGGCCCATCCGAGGCCTCCAGCGGCTCCTGTCCACACTACTGGTGATCAGTCACCAGAAGATAGTACGGCTGGTCCCAACCCCCTCCCCCAATGGCCACCTTGGACACATTTGGCGTCCATCACTTTGAATAACACATGGGTCTTAACGCCCATGGCAAGGAGGAGCAACTAGGTGCGGCGCCGAGGCCAGCAGATGGCCCTTGGCCACAACACCTTGAGGTTCCCCTTCCACCATCTCATCACCATTAATATGACATGTGTTGGGGTTCTGAGTGTGTGTCTCGCTGCCTCCCCTGCAGGTTGCCCCCAGACTACTCAAATGTGACAAACATCAACATATCCTCCAGGGAGAACCCATCTTCTCCTCAACCGCTAAGGCTGATGTAAGCATGGTCACTATCTGTTTGCCCACCCAGCGTGCGCCAAATGCCCAATGCAGTAACAACACTAAGACGGGGGTTGGTGGGGGGGGGCCTCAAAGGCTAAGGCTACCTGCTGGGTAAAATGGCCAAGACAGGCATGGTACTCACCCTTCTAGGGCGTAGCAAATCATTGAAGCGCTTGCGGCACTGCGTTACTGTGCGCCACACAGCATCATGAAAGCTAACAGCCTCTGCCACCTCCTGCCATGTCTGCCTGTTAATGCGGGGGGGGCCCTCCTCCTCCCATCCTCTGGAAACAAGACCTCCCGATGGTTGGACACCTCTTGGAGGAGGACAGCAAGGCAGGCATCTGAGAACCGAGGGGCACAGTGCCACCCCCCCCCCCCCCCCCCCCCCGCTGGCCTACCCTGCAGCCTGCCCCCCTCCTCCTCCTCCTCCTCTGCCCTCACCTCTTCTGCTGCCCAGTGACTGGCCATGGTCAACAGCCTAAAGGAGGCTGCCTGGCCGCTCTCTATACAGACTGCTGGTTCCCCATTGGAACCGGCGGTCTGAACACGCCCGCCGCCGGTTTAATTTTCCTGATGAAGATAGGAGTCAGAAGCCCCGCTGGACGGGTCTTAATTGGCCCACCCGCACAAAATGCTGGCGCGGCCCCGTTTCGGCAGCAGGGGTTGGCTGCCCACCCGCCGCTGAGTCAGTCGGGCCTGCCCGCCCGTCAAGGGCAAAATTTTGCCCGGTAAGCTTGTGATGGTGAGTCCCATCTAAAGAGTTAACCTGCCTTCCTCTTTCAGGTGCTGATGACTTGCCAGAACTTTCTGTCTTGATTTCAGATTCTCTCCTTTTGTGGTTTTTTTTCTCATCCTTGTGCATTCTTACCTCATAGTTAGTTGCCTGCAGGTTTTATGGGTGCATTATATTGATGCATGAATATCAATGTGAATCCGTTGTTCATTTTATTTCTTTTTTTACATTTATAATGAGGAGAGTTAAATTCTAACTTCTGATTACAATCCTAATTTTAACAGAGCTGTGCGAGATGGATCAACTGGAAGGGAAGAGTGAATCTATCGACATTTTGCAACAGAGGAATAGAGCACAGAGAGAGAAAAAATGTGCTCATTGCTCTTATGAGAGGAGCCAAAGGCTTTATCTGGATGAGTTATGACAGTTGCTGAATTCTTTCAACATGTAGACATAGCAAGTAATGAGAGCTTTTCTTATGTATGCAAAATGCAGACATTATCTTCACTAAATGCTGTTTTCTAAATTAAAGGAATGCGCATCATTGTAAAATATATGAGGCAAAATAGATTTAAAAATAGCTTTTTTGTCAATATTAGTAATGCAACTGCTGCTAAGACCATGCCTTGTGTCACATGATGTCCACACTAGCACACCTTTCAACCAAAGTTGCTGAGTTGTTGTCAGGGGGGAGTTCACTCCCTCCCAAATTCAACGGTTGCACATGCATTGCACCGAACCCAGGACCGAATTTCCGTTTCTATGGAAACTGATGCACCAGAGGAGCTAAAATAGGCCTTCTTGAGAATTAATGAATCATAGCTCTGATGTTTCCAATGATCATACTAATATTGGCAACTCATTTGTTTCTTTCGGGGACCATGATGTTTACTGTCTGCTTGTTAAGGCGCCAATCATCTCACTTCCAGTTTAGTTTGCTAAGCTTGGCAAAAAGAGGGTATCATGGGTGTGATCAGACTTTTGTTCAATGTTCCGTGTGTTCACTGATTACTCATCTTGCTTGCCAATTTCCTTCGTGAAAGATCTGAATGGCAGGCAGAAAGTTGGCCCCATTGTGACTAGGAGATTATGCTGATTGTCAGGTTGCTGGCCAACAATCAGCACCGAGAGCACCTGGCAGTATTTACTAAACAGAGTGAACAAAGTGGTGAATATTGACTGGGGGAAAAAAAAAATCAACTTTCCATTTTGGATTTAAGTATTTTCTTACAACTGAAAAGAGTATTGAGACTGTCAGACCTCCCTGAGTTTGAAGAACTTCAAAGTATCAACAGGTCATCCAGATGGCAGAGTGGCGACAGACAAACTTGAATAAAAATCACCAATCACCTGATTATTTGGGAATAAAAAGGAAAAAATCTACAGATGTTGGAAAATAGTAGTATAAAGGTGAAAATGTGGAAGTACATACAGTATATAGTGACGGTCTGAAGAATAAAGGTAGTTTAATGTTCCAGGAAGAACCCTTCATCAGAACTCAAGGCCTATAACCCGTATGAATATAAGACATATAAGAAAGATGAACAGGATTTGGCCTCCTGAATTTGTTCTGCCATTCAATAAGATCATGACCGATCCACTATTTCAACTCCACTCTCCCGTACTATCCCCTATTAACAAATCCATTGCAATACATGTCACTGCACTTCAAAAGAACTTCATTGGGTATAAAGCATTTTGGAAGGTTCTGAGGTTGTGAAAATTTCTATACAAATGTAACTCTTCCTTTCATTCTGAAATGTTACTCTACTTATGCATTTTACAATGTGGAGACCAGAACTGTGCACAATGCTCCAAGTGTGGCCTAAGCAAGCTTCTAGACAAGTTTAAACATAATTTTTCTGCTTTTTCATTGTATCCCTCCGAAATGAACCTCTTTGTTTTGTTTGCTTTTATTACGGCCTTATTAACTTGTGTTGCTTCTTTTAATGGTTTGTGTATCTGTCCCCCTAGAACCCTCTGCTCTTTCACCCCATTTATTCTCCTGGGGCTGGATTTTACCTCCAGATGTGGGAACTGAGGTCAGGACTGTTTCTGGGTCTCAAGATCACCCCCAGGGAGAAGCAGTCGCTCATTGGGATTTTCATAAGGGCTGACCCTTAATTGGCATGGAGACAGATTCTCTGTCCAATTAAGGGTTGTGGGAGGGCTCTCGAAGCTGGAGGACCAATCAGAGGCCTTCCAGCTTGAGCGGAGCATCAGGGTTTAATAGAAGGTAAGTGACAGATAGGGCGTTTCAATATGGAGTTCTTTCATTGTGCCTTCACACAACAGAAGGGCACACAAGAGGAAAAATACAATTGAAAACCTTGCTGCGTTCATATCTTCCAAAGGACTGATACGTCAAAGCATTAGAACACAACATGGTTACTTAGTGATAGTCAGTAGGAGCTTCTGTTAGGGCACATGGAATCCACCAGCCCTTCTTTCCTCCTACCCCTGGTGCTGCCACCCATTCCCCCCACCCTTAGCTTTTCATCCTTTATATCAATGACTTGGATGAAGAAGTAGAGATACAGCATTCCAAAACAAAAAAAACCAAAAATACCTGGAAAAACTCAGCAGGTCTGGCAGCATCGGTGGAGAGGAACATAGTTAACGTTTCGAGTCCTCATGACCCTTCAACAGAACTAAGTAAAAATAGAAAAGGGGTGAAATATAAGCTGGTTTAAGGTTGGGGGGTGGTTGGGACAAGAAGAGCTAGGTAGAGGGCCAGTGATAGGTGGAGATAACCAAAACATGTCACAGACAAAAGGACAAAGGTGTTGAAGGTGGTGATATTATCTAAAGGACTGTGCTAATTAAGGGTAGAAAGCAGGTCAAGCAAGGTACAGATAGCCCTAGTGGGGGTGGGGTGGGGTGAAGGAATCTAAAAAGGCTAAAAGGTAGAGATAAAGCAATGGATGGAAATACATTTAAAAATAATGGAAATAGGTGGGAAAAGAAAAATCTATATAAATTATTGGAAAAAAACAAAAAGGAGGGGGAAAAAACGGAAAGGGGGTGGGGATGGAGGAGAGAGTTCATGATCTCAAATTGTTGAACTCAATATTCAATCCGGAAGGCTGTAAAGTGCCTAGTTGGAAGATGAGGTGCTGTTCCTCCAGTTTGCGTTGAGCTTCACTGGAACAATGCAGCAAGCCAAGGACAGACATGTGGGCATGAGAGCAGGGTGGAGTGTTGAAATGGCAAGTGACAGGGAGGTCTGGGTAATGCTTGCGGACAGACCAAGGGTGTTCTGCAAAGCGGTCACCCAGTCTGCGTTTGGTCTCTCCAGTGTAGAGGAAACCGCATTGGGAGCAACGAATGCAGTAGACTAAATTGAGGGAAGTGCAAGTGAAATGCTGCTTCACTTGAAAAGAGTGTTTGGGCCCTTGGACGGTGAGGAGAGGGGAAGTGAAGGGGCAGGTGTTGCACTTTCTGCGGTTGCATGGGGAGGTGCCGTGGGAGGGGGTTGAGGAGTAGGGGCTGATGGAGGATTACAAGTATTCCAGTATTCCAAGTTTGTAGATGAAACTAAGTTAGGAAATAGAGTAAGTTGTGTGAATGGGACCATGAAGTTATAAAGGGATGCAGACAGATTAAGTGAATGGGCCAAATGGGGAAGTGTAAAGGATATTCGCTTTAAACCCAAGGAAGACAATTCAGAATATTTTCTTACATATGAATGATTAAGAACAATGGATGAGAAAAATTATGGTAATGAGACCCAGCTGCTAAGATTAACCTGGTCTCCATGTTCCCAGACTCCCTGGGTTGCCACATGCTTCATGGATCACACACCATACACTCTACTGATATATAAAACAAGGGCTATAGTGATTGCCTCAGTGATCCTGTAGTGTGATTGGTGCGATCCATCAACCACACTTAACATATTTGCTGCTGTTTTAAAAAAAGAGTAAAATTGCACCCATGAGTTCCAAAGTACACACTGTAAAAAGCAACAGTTGCATGGGAATGATTCAAAGCTATAATCACTGTAAACTCAGTTTCTGATGCAATCTGACCACTGCAGAGATTACAACACTGTAATCAATACTGGGTACTTTTTTTTATATTCATTCATGGGATGCAGGTATTGCTGGCAAGGCCAACATTTATTGCCCATCCCTAATTGCCTTTGAGAAGGAGGTGGTGAGCTGCTTTCTTGGACCGTTGCAGTCCATGTGTTGTAGGTACACCAACAGTGCTGCTCGGAAGGGATTACCAGGATTTTGACCCAGCGACAGTGAAGGAATGGCAATATAGTTCCAAGTCAGGATGGTGTGTGACTTGGAGGGGAACTTACAGGTGCTGGTGATCCCATGCATCTGCTTCTCTTGTCTTTCTAGATGGTAGGGTTCAAGGGTTTGGAAGGTGCTGTCGAATTCATTATTCTATATTTGTTCTTTGGGGCCTCATCAGTAATTGCACTGGTCAAACGATCAATATTTCATAGCTGTCAAGCTCCCAAATAGTGCATAGCATAACTCAGTGTTAGATGATAATATTGAGAAGGAGAGAATTCAATGAAAGAATCCAACAGGTGTTCAAGTTCATCATAGTATTTACCAGGCATGATGTTCACTGCTCATATTGACAATCAATGTCTCCCAGCAAAATTTTCGCTATTGCATTGCGTCCTCTCCAATTAGACAATTAATATTATTTGGCCTGTTAAACCAATATGCTGCACACTTGGGTCAGCAAGATAAGTTCCCATAAACTTGATGCAGAGAAAATGCTTCCAGTACATCCTTTGCTAATGCAAGCCTCAAGAAAGGGGTAAAGTTTGCACCTATCTTAAATGGCAAATTTGTAGAAATAGTGAGCGTGAACATAACCATGATGTATACCTGATCTGCATTCAGTTCACTTCATTATTTCCACACACTGACAAAATTCAAAGCTATCCTCAAGCTCTTCTTCCTTATGGAACCCACATTATTTTTTATTCATTCATGGGATGTGGATGTCGCTGTTTAGGCTAGCATTTATTGTCTATCCCTAATTGTCCTTCTTCAGAGGGCAATTAAAAGTCAACCACATTGCTGTGGGTCTGGAGGTCACATGTAGGCCAGACCAGGTAAGGACAGTAGATTTCCTTCCCTAAAGGACATTAGTGAATCAGATGGATTTTTACAACAATCAGTAATGATTTTGTAGCTCACCAGGCCAGGCTTTTAATTCCAGATTTTTACTGAATTCAGATTTCACCATCAGCCATGGCAGGATTTGAAACCAGATCCCTAGAGTATTACCCTGGGTCTCTGAAATAATAGGCCAGTGACAATACCACTATGCCACTATTTGCCCAGCTTTGGGATTGTTCTGAACTATTCCAGTCACCTTCTTTAAATCAAGTTAAAAAGATGTAACTTTGACATGATTCTAGTTTACTTCTGCATTTCTGTTGATTATTTTTAATAAAATGTTTAAAAAATGGGGATGAACTGGCTTATGTCAGTAATGTGAAATAGACACGATGCCAATCAGTCGACCTTTTCCTCATCACGTCTGGTTTTTTAGGGCAGCACGTGAAACACTCTAGCACTCCCATAGTCCCAATCTCAATCCCAATGAGAAGTCACTGGAGGTGTACAATTTGGAGGAGATACTAAGCCAACGGTCTGACGAAGTTGAAATAACATACACACAGCTGAGGCTAAAAGACCTTGTGTTGGTGATGGTGCACAGCGTAACTCAGTGTTCAACAATAATATTGAGGAAAACAGGATTTGATGAAAGAGCTGGACAGGTGTTCAAGTTCATCATAACTCTTTATAACAGCTTGAAAGAGGTTTTGATAGTGGGACTCTCTTAAAACACCAGCAGAATAAAAAGAGGAATAAAAAGTGGATGGTCGATGGTTCATATGAGCAAGTATTTCCATGGATTCCACAGTACACCTCTCTTCATAGCATTTACTGTGGAACCCATAGATACGACTAACCACTTTGCTGGCAATTTGTACACTCAGTGCAGTTTGAGGGTGATTGGCTGGAACTGGAGACTTTAGAGCAGAATTTTAGTCAAAAATTTTGATGTGGGTCTAACCACCTAATTGGATATTTGAACCCGGCAGAGAATAAAACAGTAAGTAAAGTCGTTTAAGCCACAGAAATGTTAAAATAGAGTAATCAGTTAGAAATGACGTAAAAGAAGTTAACATTTTCAGAACGGAACGACAGAAAGACTTGCATTTTTATAGCACCTTTTACAACCTTAGGGCATTCCAACATGCTTCATGGGTAATGAAGTACTTTTGAAGCGTCGTCACTATTGCAGTGTAGGAAATGAGGCAGCTGATTTATGCACAGCAAGATCCCATGAACATCAGTGATGCAAACGTAATCTGCTTTGGTGACCTTGATTGAGGGATAAATATTGGCCAGGACAACGGGACAACTGCTCTACTCTTCTTCAGAATAGTGTCATGGGATTTTTTTTTTTTACATCCATGTGAGAGGGAAGATGAGGGACAGGATTTTCTTTGTGGGCTTCTGGTCCCCATTGTCAGGGCAAAATGTGGATCAGAGCCTGCACTGTGTGGGAAGCAATCACTTACTGTGATTTTCCCCAGAGAGAACAATTAATGGCCAGTGTACAGGCTCACCATCTTATTATAGATGGCAGGAGGGCTCTTGAAGCTGACGGGCCAATCAGAGGAGGCTTTTCAACTTGAAAGGAGCAGCAGGCTGTAATGCAAGGTAAGTAAGGGAGAGGGCTGTTCAAAATGGAGGTGGCTTCTCGCTCCAACATATAATCATTGAGTCATTTATGGCACGGAAGGAGGCCATTCGGCCCATCAAGTCTATGCCAGCTATCCATAGAGAAAACCAGTCAGTCCCGTGGCCCATCTTTATCTCCATAACCCCTCTCCCCAGGTCATATCCTTCAAGTGCCCATCTAATTTTCCTTGAAAATCAATGATCCTCTCCGCTTCCACCATCCTGGTGGGTAGTAAGTTCCAGTTCATTACTACTTGCTGCAACTTTTGGCCATAATCTCACATCTGCATCCCTGAGTCCTTGTACCAGAGCTAATGGGAACAGATTTTTTTTGTCCATTTTATAATCTTGAACACCTCTTTCAAATCTTCCCTCTATCTCCTTTGCCCCAAGGAGAACAACCCCAGCTTCTCCAGCCTAACCTTGTAGCTAAATCCTTCATCCCCTGGAAGTGTTCTCGTAAATCTCTCATGGACGCTCATCCTTCCTAATGTGTGGCGACCAGAACTGGATGTAGTACTCTAGTTGTGGCCTAACCTGCAGAGCTTTATAAAGTTTTAATTTAAAAAAAAAATTTAAACTAAAAAATAGTTTTTGCAGTCAGGCTATCATTGTGGGGGAGTTGGGGGGTGTGGTGGGTGAGTGCTGGTGATTGCCCATCTACAGGGCAGCCTGCAGCTGCTACAGTCCCTAGAGTCTGTGGAGTTTTGCCCCCACTCCCCCCCATCTGCCTCAATGTGTCTGCCTCCAGGCAGCTAAACTGGTGCCCACGGCCTGGGGGAACCTGGAGGCTGACTGGAAAATCCTAGCTAATTGGCCGTAAGTGGCCTTCATTACCTGGACTGACTACCCGCCAAGTGTGAATGGGTAGAACTGCCAACCCCCTCCATTCCTCCTCTGAAAAAATGGCCCGGGTGCAGGCTGGAGCCAGGGAACTGGCACACAGGCCAGTGGCGCCATTTTTAGCACCCGCCCTCCTCCAACCCCAACCCTGTCCAGGGCTAAAAATCAAGCCCAGGGACTCAGCTTCATGTCTCATCAGAAAACAGCATCTTTGGCTGTGCAGCACTCCCTCACTACTGCACTGCAAGTGTCAGCCTGGATTATGCACTCTAGTCTCTCGTGTGGGCCCGCCACCTTCTGACTCAGAGCTAAGAGTGCCCCCCCGACTGAGACAGAGCAGGCACCTCCACCACTAATATCTTCTTTGGCAAATTCAGAGCTGGTGGGAGAGAGGGGGTGCAGCTCTGGCATTTGGTAAGCCAGCCCACAGAAATGGATTAAAAAAATGGCACATCTTGTACTGCAAAGTGGATTTAAAACTATTTAACAGCTTTAGTATCTGGCTGGCAGGAGGGATGCCAGTGGTGTTCAGGTGTCCCCTTGTGCCCAGTATTGCTAAGCATGCGAATAGGAGAATGTTGTTCTCCAACATTATTGTGGTGTTTGTACATACTCACCCGTTTCTAGGTGGGCATACCCTGTGCCAGCTTACAAACGGACCGAGATTTCGACAGGCATGTAAAAGGAATAGGGCCCAGTGCAGACCTACATGCCCTCAATATTATTCTACTACAGGGTGTGGGCATCACTGGCAAGGCCAGCATTTGTTTCCCATCCCTAATTGCCCTTGAACTGAGAGGCTTGCTAGGCCATTTTAGAGGGCAGCTAAGAGTCAACCACATTGCTGTGGGTCTGCCTGGAGTCACATGTAGGCCAGACCAGGTAGGGATGGTAGATTTCCTTCCCTGAAGGACTTTAGTGAATCAGGTGGGTTTTACAACAATCAAAGATAGTTTCAGGGTCACCATTACTGAGACTAGCTTCCAATTCCAGATTTATTAATTGAATTTAAACTCCACCAGCTGCCATGATGAGATTTGATCCCGTGTCCCCAGAGCATTAGCCTAGGCCTACTGGATTACTAGTCCAGTGGCATTAACACTACACCACCATCTCCCCCTAAATAGTGCTAATATCCTGGAAATGTCAAGGCAAACTGGTTGTATTGCATTCATTATGGTCCTCCTTGGTTGTTCAAGTGGGGTAAGGGCAGTACCCTGAGTTATTAAAGCACGTACACCTCCGATTCAGTAATTAGTAGCTGAGCGGTGGTGTTCGAAGCCCTACAATTGGCTTTAGTGCCCTCAGGCTAGGGAGGGTAGAAATCAGAAATCAGCCACAGATCCTGCTCTTGATAGCTCTCCAGTTCAATCCTGCTGGAAAATGCGCATTTGTCGTCAAAGGAGAAGCGTTGGGTTTGTTTACGATACCCTGCCCCCGCCTCTCCCAGGGTCAATCAGCTTGTCAACATTCATTCTCACTGACAAATAGTGGCCTCAGGAGGTACTGAAAGGACCAAGACACAGGATGGAATTTTAGTTAAACATATATGCGTGGCTTCAGGAGGGAAAGGGGAGCAAATAGGTTGGAAAATAAAAAAAGGTGGGAAAACCCACAGTCCTTGAGTGAAATTATTCAGGATAATATGAGAACTCTGGCTGGAAGCATATAGGTGTAATCTGTGAAACTGCACCTATCTTCTTTTAAGTACTTTTAACTAATGTTATAAGGTATGTTATGAAATAACAGTTAGAAGAACTATATGATTACTTCAGTCACTTCATAAGTTTTTGTTCAATGCCTTCGAAGAACAACAACTTGGATTTATATAATGTCTTTAACATAATAAATCGTCTTAAGGAGCTTCACAGAGGTATTTAGTGTGTCAGCTGTGGGTCAGTTGGTAGCATTGTCATCTCTGAGTTACAAGATTCAAGTTCCACTCCTGGGCTTTTAGCACAAATACCTACAGTGATACTCCAGTGCAGTACTGAGGGAGTGCTGCACTGTTGGAAGTGGGTCTTTTGGATGAAGTGTTAAACCAAAGCCTTGTCTGCCCTCTCAAGTGGGCATAAAAAATCCCGTGGTACTATTCTGAAGAAGATCAGGAGAGTTATCCCTGTGTCCTGGGCAATATTTATCCCTCAACCAACACCACAAAAAACAGATTATCTGGTCATTATTACATTGCTGTTTGTGGGAGTTTGCTGTGTGCAAATTGGCTGCTGCATTTCCTACATTACAATGAATACATTTCAGAAGTACTTCATTGGCAGTAAAGCGTTATGCCTCCAGTGGCTGTGAGAGGTGATGTATACATGCAAGTCTCTCTTACTTTAAACCAAAATGTGGCACCAAGATACACCAGGAAATATTAGGACAGGCGATCCAAAAGCATGGCCAAGGAGGTAGGTTTTAAGGAGTGTAGTAAAGGAGGAAAGTGAGGTGGACAGGTTTAGGGAGGGAATTCAGAGCTTAGGGCCTAAAACAAAAATGAACACAAAACTTAATGAGGTTAAATACACTTTTGTGGAGGAGAATGGCTCTGAGAGTAAACCTTTTAAGAACGGAAAGCATATTTATGCTAATAAGGCACAAATTAGTGGAGCAATTAACAATGTTGTTTATATGCCATATCGGCTCAAAACTCAAATTCCTTCCCTAACCCTCTCCGCCTCGCTACACCTCTCTCTTCTTTTAAGATGTTCCTTAAAACCTACCTCTTTGACAAAGCTTTTGGTCACCTCATATGTCATGTGGCTTGGTGTGATGGCAATGAAGTGCCTGGAATGGTTTACTCCTTTAAAGGCGCTATATAAATGCAGGTATGTGTTGCTGTAAAGAAACACTAAAACCATACCATTATTAAAAATCTTTTCAGAATTATACAGTAGATAAGAAGTTGTCAGAGGCCCATGTGGGCATTCTGACTGTAATGAAGCCAGCCCACAGAAAAATTTCAGCCACTTCAACAGAATCGCTTGAAAGAAGTCAAAGCAGGAAGCAAGGGAAGTTTACACTGAGATTGCACACGTTGAAAATGAGTCACAGAACGAATAAACCGAGCAAAAATAAAAGGACACTTATGTTGAACACACAAGGAAAAGGGAAACAGAAAGACATGTGCTGTTGCAGAGTCCAGGATATGCATACACAAAAAGAACATGTGAAACTATGACACATCAGCTGGCAGGGAGAGGTAATGAGATCATCATCATGAGGAGAGTTTAAAGGAGCAATGTACCTTATTTAAATTTCTGTGAGAGTATACCTTAATCCATCCAGGGTCTTTATTCTTTTATATCTGACACTCTGGCTTTTGTAATGTACGGTTAGTTGCACCTCCACAGCTCCTTGTCACACTGGAATGCCTGGAAGCGCTTCCCACGATCAATTAGTTCTGAGGAGCGGTTACATCATGAAGGAAAATGCAGCAGCCGTTCGAAACTAGAAGCAATACACAGGCAGCAGTGAATAGGACAACTATTTAGTCTGTACTTTTTCAACCAAGAACAAGGCTCAGTGATTATATTCATTTAGAGCCTTGGGATTTTTGACATTGACCTGAACTTGCAGGCAGGATCTCTCCCACAGCAGCATTTCCGATATGTCTTTCCTTGTCCTCATCTGAGGATTCCCCTCCACCGCGGCGGGCGGGGCCCTTGACTGCGTCCTTCCATTTCCTGCACCTCTGCCCTCATCTTTCCTCTCCCTACCAGAACAACATTAGAATTCACCTTGTCCTTATCTGTTCCTTCACTTGACCTCAACATTCAATGGATCATTCTCCACCACCTCCAGTGTGATGCCACCACCAAACACATCTTCCCCTCCACTTTCAGCATTCCAAAGGGACTGTTCCCTCTCTGACACCCAGGTCCACTTCTCAATCACTCCGAACATCTGCTCTTCTTCTAATGGCACCTTTCCATGCAAGCTCAGGAGGTGCAACACCTGCCCTTTCACTTCCCTTCTCAGCAGCCGGGGTCCAAATGCTCATTCAAAGTAAAACAGCAAGTTAATTGGGCTTCTTTCAATTTAGCATATGTTTTCCCAGCTTGTGATGTGGTCTCCTCCACATTGGGCTGATTTGCTTTGCTAAGCGTCTTCATTCAGTCTGCAAGCATGGCCTTTTAATTCTCCATCCCACACCCACTATGAAGTTGGGGGAGACGGTGGTGTTGTGGTAATTTTGCTGGACTAGTAATCGAGAGGCCCAGGCTAATGCCCTGGGGACATGGCTTTGAATCCCCTCATGGCAGCCGGTGGAACTTAAGTTTAATCAATACAGCTGGAATACAAAGCTAGTCTCAGTAATGATGACCCTGACAACTATCATGGATTGTTGTAAAAACTCATTTGGTCCATCAATGTCCTGTACAGAAGGAAATCTACCATTACCTTACCTGGTGTGGCCTACACATGACTCCAGACCCACAGCAATGTGGTTGATTCTTAACTACTCTTTAAATGGCCTAGCAAGCCACTCAGTTCAAGGGCAATTAGGGATGGGCAACAAATGTTGGCCTTGCCGGTGCCACCCACACCCCATCAAAGAATAAAGAGAAGAAAGCTCAATGTCAATTCGAGGACCAGCACCTCATCTTTCGATTCGGCATTTTACAGCCTTCCGGACTCAGCATTGAGTTCAACAATTTCAGACCATAACCCCTGCCCCCATTTTTTTCAGATAGCAGCCACTGGTAATGATTCCGCACTTGCTATTTGCATCACTCCTGGACCTTTCTTTTGTACCTTCACTTGTGCCACCACCTTTCCCTTTTGCCTTGCACCAATGTCCCTTAATCGTTGAATCACTCCTTTCAGACCTTTTGATTTTTTCTTTCTTCATCCTCCCCTTTTCCTACTTTCTAGTAGAGTCTCTCTACTCACTTAAAGCTGTTGCATCACTAATCTTTGCCAATTATAATATAAGATCAATGACCTTTCACCAATGGACCTTAATGCTGTTTCACTCTCCATAGATGCTGCGTGATCTGTTGAGTGTTTTCGGCAATTTTTGTCTTTGTTAAAAGCAGGATCTATGTTTAATATTTCATCCAAAGGGCATGATTGTCTATTCATGTTTTAAAAATAATTTTGCTATAATCATTTCATGTTATTCATATTTTATCAGTTGATCTACGTGAAACACTCAATATAAGTAGTAAGAAGCTTTCTGGCTTAGAAATGGTGTTAGGTGTGGAGGAGGTGATAGTTATGTTTTTTTTCCCCTATCTGCCAGTTTTGAAAATTGCTTATGGATTACGCCAACTGATTTTCACAGCCGGCAGGAAAACAGATGTCATGTTTGAATGTAAAATTGACTATCTATTTCTAATTCCATCCATTGTGATTATATCAGGTGGTAAAGGAAATAGGGTTGCCAACTGTGGCTAAATGTATTCCTGGAAGTTTCATTACATGATTTGCCCCCACACTCCAGCCATTAGTTGGCCAACACATCTATCCTTGTGACGCACTGCGTTCCTACACGCCAATTGGAAAGCAAAAAAACTTATCGCCCTATTGGATGATGCTTGATTGTCAGTCAGACAGCCTTTATTTCCCATTTTCAGTACTTTTATAGCCGGGAAAGAGAAATGTTCAAAGAAAGTGACAAAAATATAATATTTTTTAATGTCCCGGTGATTTTTCTCCAAGGTTGCAGACAGGAGTGCCCTGGAGATTGATGTAGGCCAGTCCTGGAGGGTTGGCAAACTTAAAAATTTGCAGGACCATGGGGAGAGAGCTGGGCAATGGGACGAAATAGCTTTTTCAAAGAGTCAGCATAAATACAAGGAACTGAATGGCCACCTTCTGTGCTGTATGATCCTATGATACAGTTCAAGCTTCCCGCACCACCCTGATCATGTTCCATATATACTCCCACTTGCTCATGTAGAAAATTCCATAAGCACAAAGAGTCTACAACAAGATAAAGGCAAAATACTGCGGATGCTGGAAATCTGAAACAAAAACAAAAATTGCTGGAAAAACTCAGCAGGCCTGACAGCATCTGTGGAGAGAAAGACAGAGTTAACGTTTCGAGTCCCTATCGGACTCGAAACGTTAACTCTGTCTTTCTCTCCACAGATGCTGTCAGACCTGCTGAGTTTTTCCAGCACTTTTTGTTTTCAAGTCTACAACAACTTGCAGTGATATAACATCTTGAACATAGAAAAACATTTCCAGATGCTTCACAGCAGAATTATCAAATAAAATTTGACACCGAATCACATAGGGAGATATCAGGTCAGCTGACCAAAAGCTTAAGCCAAAGAGGTAGGTTTTAAGGAGCATCTTAAAGCAGGAGAGAGGGGTAGAGAGGCAGAGAGGTTCAGGGAGGGAATTCCGGAGGTTAAGGCCTCGGCAGCTGAAAGCATGATGGGCAATGGGGAGCAATTAAAATCGGTGGGGTGCACAAGAGGCCAGGATCTAGTAACTGAGGACTCGAAACATCAACTTTGCTCTTCTCCGCCGATGCTGCCAGACCTGCTGAGTTTTTCCAGGTATTTCTGTTTTTGTTTTCCTTTATCTTTACTGTCCACTGTTATTGGGATTAGGACAGCTCGTGTCTAATAAATAACCCTGGTGGCAGTGAATTGCTTCTGGGAAAGCCAATGTGTTTCCTATTATATTGAATGGTGAAAAATGCCATGCCTGTGGGTCACCTAATTTGGGCTAAGCAACTGTGGCAGATTTAGTTACAAACAATTATTGGGAGCAAAAGGAAATGGGCAAAATGTTATACTTCACTAACATGTCCTTTGGAAAAGTGTGTTGTTCTTCGGGCTTCTCTTGTCAAGATCTTAGTAAGGCACGGGTCTTGAAATGCCTGGACCCCAGCAAAGCAAAGCCGCTATTATCCAGGGCAGAAATATGTGGTGCACCCCGTTCACTTGGGTATCTAATGATTTTTCATTGGCCGATTTAAAATCCCACTTGAAATTGGGGTGGGATCCTCTTGCGTCTATTTCCTTCTCTGTGGGCATCACAGATTGGCATTAAGTAGCAAATTTAAAATTAAATTACTTTAGAAAATGTTTGTAAAGATCTTTGCTCAGAAAAGTGACTCTCCCTACACAGAAAGAAAGGGCTGCAGCCATTTCTCTCCCCACTCCCACTACCGATGATGAAACCCCAACTGCACTGGAAATTGTATGGATGACCAACCTCAATATTCAAGTGGCCCTGATCTCCAGGGATTTTGGACAAGGTCATAAGCCATAAGACATAAGACATAGGAGCATAAATTAGGTCATTCAGCCCATTGAGTCTGCTCCGCCATTCAATCATGGCTGATAAGTTTCTCAACCCCATTTTCCCGCCTTCACCCCGTAACCTTTGATTCCCCTTACCAATCAAGAACCCATCTATCTCGGTCTTAAATACACTCAATGAGGTCAGGAATACATTCACGTGGCAGGCAGAAATTCTGCTTCTACCTTCCTAATCCTCCAGGAAGCTGCCTCTGAACTTTCCCAGCTGTTGTTTCCGGTGTGAGGCAGAAAGGGCCTGATTTTAATGCTGTGCAAATAGGTGGGTTTTGACTGGGTTAAAATCTTGCCCATGTGTCTTGCTTAGGGAGATCCATGAGCCTCTATCCCATATAGCAGCACAAGGAACAGATAAGTGAAGAGCATGAGAAGGGCCATGAGTTATAAAGATGTGTTTCCTGTGCAGCTGGAGCAAATTCCTCTTATTGGCACAAAAACAGAAAATGCTGGAAAAACTCTAAGAGCTCTGAAGGATGGTCCTCGGGACTCGAAACGTTAACTCTGTTTCTCTTTCCACAGATGTTGCTAGACCTGCTGAGTTTTTGCAGCATTTTCTGTTTTGTTTCAGATTTCCAGCATCCGCGGTATTTTGCTTTAATCCTGTAATTGGCAGTCAGCTTGGTCACATTAAATCCATCAAAGCAACAAGCTTGAAACAATGACGTCAGTTCTAAACTACAGTTTACAATGGATTGCCAGCAATTATATATGTAAAGGGTCATGTGTACCTAGTAGTTAATTTAGAGATGGTGGGGAAGTCAGTAACATTATTGACACACCAGTTGCAAACAAAGTTCTCATCTGGAATGTTGGTTGCGAAATTAGCAGTTAAAGTGCCTCTCCCTTCCAAGATAACCTTTAACTTCGCTAATCCTTGATCAAAGCTTCCTAGGCTTTGATGTGGCAAACCATCCGAGCATTTCCAGTCCACCTTATAGTTATCACAACTTTAAAATTATTCTTATATAAGATAGGCACATCTTACAGGCCAAAAGAATTCCACTTTCAACACAGGCTAATTCAGAATGCTCTCCATTTATACTTTTATGGATTGGGTCATACTTTGAACAATGTTTAATGGCTAGTTAGGTAAATAGGAGCCACAGAAACTGTAGAATCTCTGTAAAAACGGGACAAAAGAGTCTAACGGATGTTTACTGAACAAAGGACGTGAGTACATGGGAACATTATCCTGATACAATGAACCAGGATTGGCAAGTATTGTGGTAATAGCCTTTATTTTAAAATCCTTCAATTTTAAAACGATCACCTTTGTTTTCAAATCACTCCATGGTCTCACCCCAACTTATCTTTGCAGCCTCCTCCAACACTAGTTGTAGGAGATTTCAACTACCTTAGTATTAACTGGGATAAAATAAATGTAAAAGATATAGAGGTTGCAGAATTCTTGAAATGCATTCAAGAAAGCTTTTCATCCCAGTAAGCAGAAAGTCCAACAAGACTAAGGCCAATTCTGGATTTAGTTTTAGGAAATCTATATGGCATCAGGTCAAACACAGGCAAGGAAACCTGCTGATTTCCACCTACTGCCCTCCCTCAGTCCCCTCCATGGATGAATGCTTCATATTGAACATCACTTGGAGGAAGCACTGAAGGTAGCAAGGGCACAGAATGTACTCTGTGTGGGGAACTTCAATATCCTTCACCAAGAGTACCACTACTGACAAGCTTGCTGAGTCCTGAAGGATATATCTGGCAGACTGAGCCTGCAGCAGATGGTGAGAGAACAAACAAGAGGAAATACTTACTTGACTCGGTCCTCACCAGCCTTCATGATGCAGATACACCTTTTCATGACAGTATTGGTAGGAGTGACCACCGCACAGTTCTTGTGGAGACGAAGTCCCATCTTCACAATGAGGACACCCTCCATCATGTTGTGTGGCACTACCACCATGTAAAATGCAATAGGTTAAGAACAGATCTAGCAGATCAGAAATGAGCATTCATGAGGTGCTGTGGGTCATCATCAGCAGCAGATTTGCATTCAACCACAATCTAACCTCAGGGCCCAGCATTTTTATAATTCTTCCATGGGATGCGAACATCGCTGGCAAGGCCAGTGTTTGTTCCTCATCCCTAATTGTCTTTGAGGAGATGGTGAGTTACCTTCTTGAACCACGATATACACCTCAGTGCTGTCAGGAATGGAGTTCCAGGATTTTGACCCAGTGCATATTCCTCACTCCACCATTATAATCTAAACAGGGGTCCAACCTGAGGAGTGAGGAGTGTAGGAGGGCTTGCCAGGAGCATCACCAGGTATATCTAAAAATGAGGTGCCAACCTGGTGAAGTTACAACACAGGACTACATGCATGCTAAACAGCAGGAGCAAAATGTTATACACAGAGCTAAGCAATCCCACAACCAACAGATCAGATCAAAGCTCTGCAGTCCTGCCACATCAAGTTGTGAATGGTGGTGGACAATTAAACAACTAACTGGAGGAGGAAGCTCCACAAACATCGCGATCCCCAATGATATCCTCAGCGCAACAGGCATGCTGAAGCTTTTGCGATCATCTTCAGCCAGAAGTACTGAGTGGATAATGTATCTCATCCTGTTCCTGAGCTCCCCAGCATCACAGATGTCAGTCTTCAGCCAATTCAATTCACTCCACGTGATATTAAGAAATGGCTGGAGGCACAGGCTATAGCAAAGGCTACACGCCCTGGCAACATCCTGGCTGTTGCCAGACTGGTGCTCCAGCAAGAACAGTGCCCTTAACCAAGCTGCTCCGCTATAGCAACAACACTGGCATCTACCTGACAATGTTGAAAATTGCCCGGGTATGTCCAGTCCACAAAAAGCAGGACAAATCCAATCCAGCCAATTACTGCCCCATTTGTCTCAATCATCATTGAAGTAATGTCATAGACAGTGCTATCAAGTGGTAAGTGGTATTGGCTCAGCAATAACCTGTTCACCGATGCTCTGTTTGGGTTCTGCTAGGGGCAATTTTCTTCTGACCTCATTACAGCCTTGGTCCAAACATGGACGAAAGAGCTGAATTCCAAAGGTGAGGTGAGAGTGACCACCTTTGACATCAATGCAGCATTTGACCTAGTGTGGCATCAAGGAGCCCTAGCAAATTGAAAATAATGGGAATCGGGGAAATCTCTCCATTGATTGAATTCATACCTAACACAAAGGAAGTGATTGTGGTTGTTTGAGACTAATCGTCTCAGCCCAAGGACAGTGATGCAGGAGTTCCTCAAGCAGTGTCCTAGGCACAGCCATCTTCAGCTGCATCATCACTGACCTTCC
Organism: Cetorhinus maximus; assembly: GCF_964194155.1. NCBI lineage: Eukaryota > Metazoa > Chordata > Chondrichthyes > Lamniformes > Cetorhinidae > Cetorhinus > Cetorhinus maximus. The sequence goes on along the minus strand of NC_135897.1, from coordinate 83,603,419 downwards.
CTTCAATAAAATCCAAATGAGAATGTTTCCTGATGAATGCACAATGATCAATACCATCTGCAACTCCACAGACACTGAAGCAGTCCATGTCCACATGCAGCAAGATCTGGACAATATAAGTACCAGGACATGACCATGAGAATCCAACCATCTCCCCTTGACATTCAACAGCATTACCATCACTAAATTCCCCCACCATCAAACCTGAGGGTTACCATTGACCAGAAACTGAACTGGACCAGTGAAATAAATACTGTGCGGCAGGAGCAGAGCAGAGGCTGGGAATTCTGCTGATTCCCCAAAGCCTGTCCACCATCTACCAGGCACAAGTCAGGAGTGTGATGGGATACTCTCCATTTGCTTGGATAGTTGCCATTCCAACACTTAAGAAGCTCAACACCATCTAAGACAAAGCAACCTGCACGATTGGCACCCCGTCCACCACTCTAAGCATTCACATCCTCCACTGCCAATGCACAGCGGCAGAAGTGTCTACAAAATGCACTTTAGAATATGCCATGCCTCCTTTGACAGCACCTTCCAAACCCGCAACCTCTACCACCTAGAAGAACAAGGGCATTTGCACAGAACACCACCACCTGCAGGTTCCCCTCCAAGTCACTCTCCCAATGTGACTTGGAACTATATCGCCATTTCTTCATTGTCGCTGGGTCAAAATCCTGGAACTCCCTCCCTAACAACACTGTGGGTGGACTGCCCATCATCATCTTCTCAAGGGCAGTTACGAATGACAATAAGTGCTGGCCTCACCAGTGACACTCACATCCCAAGAACAAATATAAAAAGAGCACTTTGGGACATCTTGAGGATGTGAAGGGTGTCAGACAAATTCAAAGTCTCTTTTTATTAATATTACATTCCACAGTGTATTCCATCAATAACATTTTCAGGGTTATACAGGAAGGCTGGAATGATAGTGTTCCAACGGTATGTATTTATTGTGATAGTGTCTATATTTATCCTCATTTCTATCAGTCCCAGGCCCTATTTTCATCCATGGCTTTACTAGTGGAGTTGATTAGTATAGGACATTAACTGCTTTAAATGGCTTCTTCACATATTCCTGTCCCGTTGTGAGATCTGTTCGTGTAGTGTGTGGGGGAAAAAAGTGCTGTTTTTAAGCTGGCATTTCTCTGCTAATGTACAATTTTATTTATTGCTTGGAGAGGACAACTTCAGAGATGCAACGTCAGCTGCAAAGATTCCAGGCAACAGGTCACTGGGTCTGTGCTTGCCTTGAAGCATTTTCAGATGAGAATGTATCCACCTGGTTCTGCGAGTTTGAATTATGCACAGCTGTCGCCCATTGTTAGTACATGTATCTTATTTAAGTTGTTATGCTATTGAGTGAGAGTGTCTGAGCAGACTATGAAGGAGTGCTTGAAAAAGAGGGAAAGGACTGGCTGCATAAAGGAGGAGGCACTTGAGCAAGCATTTTCTCACAGGAAGCCTCATCAAGTATGGATGCTTTTGTATCAGCAGAGACAGTTCAAACCCAATTGAGGCATTAATATGCATACGTCTTACTGAATGCACTCTCTGCATATTAAAAGTAGCATTCATGGCTGGGATACAGTATGACAACATCAGTTTATTCAGGCTATGCAATCTTGGTCCCTGAAGGTCGAGTTGAATTTGTCAAGTACCTCACCAGGGGTTACTGAATTTGCAAGCGCGGCATAGCTCGCTGGAAGGTTGTGTCCCATTGAACATGACACGCAAGCCGTTGGAGTTTTATCTGTTACCCTGAGATACAGGTAATAATCTCCCACCACTCCCACTCTTCAGGACTGTTGTGGCAGGGTAGTAGCCAGCCAGAAATTCTTACCATTCTGAATACTAAGAGCAACATTTTCTTAATAGTTCTAGACAGAAAAGAAAAATGCTACATTTGCAGTAAGCTGGGACTTTCCACACCGTAAATGCTACAAAAGATATTTTATCTCGCCCCAGCAGAAGACCTTGTAGTGTCTGTATCAGTGGCTACAAGCCACTTTATAGACCTTTGACATTGAGGCCATTTGCATTGATAGATTTTCATCAACTGCTGTCATTCTGAAAGCATCAGTCAATAAATTTAAACAGTCTTTGTTTAGGTCAGCTATTTCTCTGGCTGCCGAGGACTCTGTTAGCGATGTTAAGAACTACTGGTCCTTTATGGGAGTAAGAGATGGAAGACAGGAGGTCATTATAAAAGGGACCAGAAAGACCCCTGGAAAGAAATAAACAGCCTCTTGTCAGTCTGTGGCTGCCTTTTGTCTGTGTAAGACGATGGTTGGCCCGTTTTGGTCAATTCTGTGATAAGCATCGCCTGGTGTGGCTCAGGAGCTCCACTCTGGCGCAGCAGTCTCTGCCGCATTTCCTACAGAGTAAGACAGTGCACTGAGAAAGTGTGCCATTCACTGGCCTCTGTTTTCTCTGTGCCCTCTTCTGGGCCAGCCAAGCTTTATTTTTCACTCGCCTCTTCCAATGCCCCTCAAAACAGTCATCCTCGAGAGGTCACGGCTGCCAGCAACTGCCTTCCAGTTGTCAGTGTCAATACCCACCATCTTCATATTTCATTTTCAGCTGCTATCATTATAATGCACGCCCAGAAAGTTGTGACCCAATGACCAGTTCACCGTACAGAAGGTCTTTGGGTATACGGCCAACATCCATCCCATGAATGTGGCTGAGCCAACGCAGAGGTTGTTGGCTTAGCATTGAGTATATGCTGATGGAATTAGCACACTCCAGGACCTCTGAGTCCTTGTCCTGCCAAGAGATGCCGGGGAAACGTCTGAGACAGAGAAGGTGGAAACTGTTCAGCCTTTTCTCCTGCCTGGTGTATGTTGTCCAGGTATTTACCATTGTAGAAGAGTGTGCTGAGGACGCAGGCTTGGCAGACTCACAGTTTGGTGTTCTCAGTCAGGTTACTGTTGTTCCACACTCTCCCCCTCAGCTTGGATGTAACAGCTGCAGCTTTTGTGATGCGTGTGTTGATTTCAGCATCAAGTGACAGCTTGCTGGTGATTGTGGAGCCTAGATATGTGAAGCTATCGACAACCTCCAGTGTCACATTGTCAACGCTGATAGATGGCAGTACAACCTGATGCTGATGGTTAAACCAAACTCTTTAGAGGGGTGAGAGAATCTGTCCATTTGCAGCTGAAGTTTTTCCTTGATATGGAATGCAAGTACAGCATTGTCAGCATTGAACAACACTCTGATGAAGTCTTGGTGCACCTTTGCCCTGGATCTCAGGTAAGCTAGGCTAAACAGCTTTCTGTCAGTTCTGGCCTGTAAGTAGACACCCTCTGTAGATGGCCTGAAGGCATATGACAACAGCAAAGATAAGAATATGCCAAAGGGCGTCAGTGCCAGAACACAACCCTGTTTGGTCCAGCTGTGGGTCTCAAAGGGTTCCAATGTTGCTTTGTCACAGCTGATCTTACCCATCATGTTGTCATGGAGAGAAGAGATCGCATTGATCAGTTTCAGCGGTCAGCAAGTTTTCTCCAGCGGCTTAACTAGACCACCTCTGCTCACATGCTCGAATGCCTTGGAGAGATCGATGAAGGCAATATATGGTGATCTCCTTTGTTCACAGTATTTTTCTTGCAGCTACTGGACTGAGAAGATCATGTCAATTGTAGATTTTCCAGTTCTGGAACCACACTGGGATTCAGGATAGATGCGTTCAGCCAGGATCACAGTCTGACAGAGGCAACACAGGCAAGTACCTTTCCCACAGTGCTCAGCAGGGAGATGCCTCAATAGTTGTTGCGATTGCTATGGCCACCCTTGTTCTTGTACAGGGTCATGCATATCCTGGGGCAATGTCTCCTCCCTGCAGCAGAGAGAGAGAAGTTCATGCAGATCCTACAGGGCTACCAATTTCCTGTGCTTGAAGAGTTCAGGTGGTTTAGCATCAGCACCTCGAATTTTGCCCATGGCAAATAAATTTATAGCTTTGTTAAGCTCCTGCACTGTGGGTTCAAGATCCAGTTTTGCCATGACAGGCAGGCTTTCTATGGTGCTTAGAGATTCCTCGGTCGCAGTGTTCTACCTAGAGTACAACTCAAGGTTGTGTTCCACCCAACTCTCCAGCTGTTTATTGCAGTTGGTGATGACCTGCCTTTGTTTTCAATGGAGCCGTTTTCTTTGCTGTTGCCTTTTTGATCTCTTCATACATGCTTCTAGCATTCCCTGTGTCAAAGGACATCAGGATATTTTGACAAAGTTGTAACCAATGGTCACTGGTGCACCGCCTAGCTGTCTGTTGGACTTTACTTTGAGCAGATCTTAGTGCATTCAGAGTTTTCTTGTTCAGATCTCTCTTGTAATTAATGACAGCAGACTGCTTGTCTTCAATGGTTGGTTCCATCACAGTGACATTAGCCTTTAAGCAGTCAGTATTTTTCTGTTCTTGCTTCCCATATGTTGAGAATGCAACACGGTAGATGTATGTTCCATTTCGCTTCTGCACCCTGTGTGGGAATGCCTGACAGCGCCTGTTCAATCGAGTCAAGAAACTGTTGGTTTTTATCTGGGTAGGCAATATGACTGACATTGGCACAAGGGCAGAATTTATGCTTTGGATGAAAAAGTTCAAGGGTTGCGTCCTAACCCCAGTACACACCAGGGAGCGACCTGTATTACAGTCAGGACTGTGGTAGCTGAGTGTGTTGAGAATGCTGTTCAGAGAATCACGTCCGGTGATAATCAGATTCAGTTGGTGCCAATGGCATTGATCTTGGATGTCTCCAGGACACCTTGTGGCATGGTTTGTTCTGAAAGAAGGTGTTAGTTACACAAAACTCGTGTTAGCAGCAAAGCTTAAGTAGTTTCTGTCTGTCCTCATTTACCTTTCCCAGGTCATGATGTCCTAGGCAGGAGAACTATGCCTCAATGTCCATACCTGCTCTTGCGTTGAAAGCCCCCAGTGGGTAAAGGTGTTCTGACTTAGGGATAGCAATGTCAAGGTCCTCATAGAACTGGTCTTTCACCTCTGCAATGGAGCACTGTGTTGGAGCATAGATACTCATGATGGTAACTGACCTGTTAACGTTGAGAGGTGGATGGAGAGAACAAGTTCTGAACCATTTGTGGGGGGTGGGGAGTTCTATCATTGAGAGTAGCGAGTCCCTTACTGTGAAGCCAATACCTTGCTCACATACTTCCTCTGAACTCATCCCCTGCCAGATGAACATTTTTCTTTCAGTGATTCACTCTCGGCAAGCCTGGTCTCTTGTAGGGAGGCTATGCCAATGTTCAGCCTACCAAATTCCATGTCGAACATGCCTGTCTTGCATGTGTCATTGACCAGCAGCAAGTCAGCTGTCAGTCCATGCACTGTCCCCTTGTAGGACAGCCTAGGACCAGAGGGCATAATCTCAGAGTAAGGGGTCACCCACTTAAGACAACGATGAGGAGGAATTTCTTCTCTCAGACGGCAGTGAATCTGTGGAATTGTTACCGCAGAGGGCTGTAGAGGCTGGGTCATTAAGTATATTCAGGGTTGAGATAGACAGATTTTTAATCAGTAAGGGAATCAAGGGTTATGAGGAAAAGGTGGGAAAGTGGAATTGAGAATTATCAGATCAGCCATGATCTCATTGAATGGCGGAGCAGACTCGATGGGCTGAATGGCCTACTTCTGCTACATCTTATGCTCTTATGGTCACATGGTCCTGACACCCCAGCTTGCCAGTTGAAGAGTTGGCATCTTCCTTTTTTTTTGTTTGTTCACCTGGTGCGATGGTTTCTGTTGGCTTTTGAGCAGAAACTCTAAGATCCAAGCATCCATTGAAGAAGATGGACCATGGCGGGTCACCACCTTACTAGTCGGGGTGCATGATGGCCCCTCTCAATGTTGGAAACAGCCCATAGCACCCATCCTCAGTGCCAATCAAGTTAGGCTGTTAACTCTTAACTGTTCTCTCCCATGTTGCGTTAACGCCCTGCAGAAAAACTGGAGATACCTCTCCAGGGCGCAAGCTTGAACAAAATTTATGGAGACGATGGGCTTCCCAAACGTCAGGGTGCCCCTCTCAAACAGGTGAGCCCAAAGGAATGCAAAACACTATATCATCCGGTCCCGTTGGCATCAGGCGCCATGGCAGGCGGGGTGGAGGACTAATTCAGCGTGAAGAGCAGAAATTGGTTTCACGCCGGGGTGAAAGCACAACGGGATCGTCCGCCATGCCGGATCCCACTGGGAGCCGGCGTGAACCAGATTTACATCCCGGTAATGGGATGCAAAGTGAGGCCAGACTGGAATCGTTCCCCCACCTCCGGTTTACCAGCACGCCAGTGGGAAAACGCGCCGACCCAGAACACGCCTGGACAAGTGTGACATTCAGAGGTCAGAGCTCACCATTAGGGCCTTGCTCAGATCACGGACATCCGAGGAGAAGAAGATGCTGGAGCTCTCCAGCTACCGGACTCTGGAGGAACACGTGCGTCAAATGCTGGGTGGATTCTCTTGGACATGGCTCCGCCACAAAGCAGCTCTTGGAAGATGGGAGGCCTCCAGTGATACTTCGGGACATCATGGTCTTGGCCATGGGCTGCTATGGATGATTGGCAGGGGGTTGGGAGAGGAAGATCTAGCTGTGAGTGGGAGAGGAAGGTGTACCAGTTGGGGGGGGGCGGTGGAGGCTGGGTGGGAGAGGAAGGTCTAGGTGTGACTGGGAGAGGAAGGCGTATCGGGGTTGGTGGGGTTGGTGGGTGGGCAACGAAGTTGTTGGGGGGGTGAGGTTGTTGTGGGGGGTGAAAATGAAGGTGTCGGGGGGTTGAGGTTGGGAGGTGGGAAGATGGAGTATGGTGGGGGGGGAGGTGTCTGTGGGGGAGGAAGGGAAGAGGGAGTTCGGAGGGGGCGGAGAGCAAAGGCATCCAATGGAGAGGAGGGAGTAAGCGTGGAGGAGGGAATAAGGGAATAAGGTGAAGGGGGATGTCCAGGTGAACGTGCAAGGGAGGGGTCTGTGGAGTCAGTAACTGCCTCCTGGTGAATGCACTGAAGGTGGGCATGGTAGGAGGGAATGTTGAGTGTAAGAGGAGGCAGAGTGAGAGAGCTGGAAGAGTGGGAGGGTGAGGGTGCGTCAGTAGTCGTAGAAGGGACAGCGAGGGTGGTTGATGGGGACTAGGAGGCAGACATGGACACTGGAGGTGAGGGATGGGAGGGAGGAGGCCGGGGAGGTCAATGTGGATGGAGGTGGGATTCCCAGGAAGGTAGAGAACGTGAACGTTCACCTGGACATCCTGGAAAGATAAGGGTTTGGGTTGGTAGGTGACAGTGGGGAGATGGAAGTTGATGCCTGGGGTTGATAGTGATGCAGGAAAGGACATGGGTGACTCCGCTGAAACTTCCTCCTCCTGCTGCAGACATGTGTCCATGCCATGACTGCCAGATTGTGAATCCAAGCTTACTTTAGACCTAGGACCTTAGGTGTGTGTCTCTGCACCGGTGCAGGGTGTGAGTAAGCGCTGTGTCGGTTCTTCCAGGCTGCTTATTTCCGGCTCTTCAATGGAGGAAGTGTCCTCTTGGTTGGCGGTGAGGACTTGGATGGAGCTGAGGGTGTCAGTCGCTTGGCAGAGCTCCCTGTGAACCAAAGTAGAGATGATTAGTGCATGGCAGCAGAGTCAAAAACAGGAGAGAGAGCACTCACAGTTGAGTTGAGAGAGGGGTGATGTGGTGCAGGATCTGCACATTTGTGTTGGATGCCGACCTCAACATTGCCACAGGCACAGTCCTCGTCCTCACCAGTCAGCGCGATGGCACGCTCCTCAAAGTGAGTGAGGGGCCACTCGACCCCCGGTCTGGGACCTCTCCCTGCTGTTGTGGGCCAGCTTCTCCTGCATGAAAACAGATGGAGAGAGTGTGAGCAGGGCACATGGTACTGTGTGGAATGCTTGTGTGGTGAGCGGAGCCATGGATAGGATGAGGACATGAGCTCCAGAGGATATGAGCCTGATGGAGATGTGAGGGTGTATGTGAGAGCTAATGATCTTGTCCCTTGAGGTGTGAGATCCCTGTGGATGTGTGATGCGTTTGTGAGTTGAGAGTGATGAGGTGGGTTGACTTACCCTGGTGGAACGGATGAGAGCGTTCATCCTCTTCCTGCACTGGATGGCTGACCTCCTCTGTGTTCCAGTGGTGCTAACTGGCTGCTGCTACCATCTCCCAGGCCGGATTGGTGACTCTGGTGGACCTCCTGTGGCCAGAGCAGGGGTAGAGGACATTGCGGTGGCCTTCCACTGCATCCAGCAAGTGCCCCAGAGAGGTGTCACTAAACTTGGGGGCTGCTATCTTCCTGACTTTCAGGGCCATCTGTCACCCGGAGAAGCCCTGGTCTGAAGACACAAAGTAGGCTGCACTCTGGTGCACTTTAAATATGGCAACCGGAGCGAGGAAGCGCTGAGGTCACAGCGTGGCGGGTAAATCCGAGTCTGCCCGCCAGCGATCTGGAGTGTTTCCTGTCAATACACTATTACTGAGGTGGAATGCGCTGGGAAGGGGATGATATGGTGCGAAAACCCACCATTGTGGCTGGCGGGTAAAACCACTGTTTGCACGCCCGCTACCTCACTTAATGCAAATCTGGGATAATTCCGCTGTATGTCTTGGTTGCAGGAGTTGCTGGATATGTTTAGATGTCAGTCTGTCTTTGGCCTCCACTCCAGATATTTTCTCAGAGTTTGCTCCCTTAGCTTTCAACTCAACCTCGGCACCGGGAACAACAATGGCACATCCAGCCCTGTCGACCCTGTGAAATACTCCTTGCTAACATTTGGGGGCTTGTGCCAATATTGGGAGAGCTGTCCCACAGACTAGTCAAGCCACAGCCTGATACAGTCATACTCATGGAATCATACCTGACAGATAATGTCCCAGACGCCACCATCACCATCCCTGGGTATGTCCTGTTCCACAGCAGGAGAAACCCACCAAAGGTGAGGACACAGTGGTATACAGTCGTGAAGGAGTTGGCCTGGAGTCTTCAACATTTACTCCAGACCGCATAGAGTCTCATGGCTTCAGGAGAGACATGGGCAAGGAAACCTCCTGCTGATTACCACCCTATCGCCCCCCTCAACTGATGAATCAGTACTCCTCCGTGTTGAATACCAATAGGAAGCAGCACTGAGGATGGCAAGAGTACAGAATGTACTCTGGTGGGGGACTTCAATGTCCATCACCAAGAGTGGCTTGGTAGTATCACGACGGATCGAGCTGGCCGAATCTTAGAAACATAAGAACATGGGAACAGGAGAAGGCCATTCAGCCCGTGGAGCCTGATCCGACATTCAATACAATCATGGCTGATCGAACACTTTAATGCCTTTTCCCCACACTATCCCCCTAGCCCTTTACGTTCCTGAAGGATATAGCTGCTAGACTGGGTCTGCAGCTGGTGTTGAGGGAACCAAAAGAAGGGAAAAACCTATTTGACCTCGTCCTCACCAATCTACCTGTCACAGATGTCCATGAAAGTATTCTTAGGAGTGACCACCACACAGTCCTTGTGCAGACAAAATCCTATCTTCACACTGAGCATCCGCTCCTTCATATTGTGTGGCACTACCACCATGGTAAATGAGATAAATTTAGAACAGATTTAGCAACTCAAAAACTGGGCATCCGTGAGGCGCTGTGGGTAATCAGCTGCGCTGAACTATATTCAACCACAATCTGTAACATCATGGCCCGGCATATCCCTCAACCTACCATTACTATCAAGCCAGGGGATTAATGCTTGTTCAGAGAAGAGTGCAGGAGGGCATGCCAGGAGCAGCACCAGGCATACATAAAAATGAGGTGTTAGTCTGATGAAGCTACAGCACAGAACTACTTGCATGCCGAACAGCAGAAGAAGCATATGATAGACAGAGATAGATATGATAGATGCGGCAGATAGACAGAGCTAAGCATCCTACAGCCAATGGAACAGACCACATTTCTGCAATCCTGACACTTCCAGTCTTGAATAGTGGTGGACAATTAAACAACTAAATGGAGGAGGAGGCTATTCCCAACCTCAATGATGGGGGGGTTGAGCACATCAGTGCAAAAGACAAGGCTGAAGCATTTGCAGCCATCTTCAGCCAGAAGTGCCCAGTGGATGATCCATCTCTGCCTCCTCCTGAAGTCCCCAGTATCACACCTCTCATCTCACCTCTTGAGTTCAGCTTTTTTGTCCATGTTTGGACCAAGGCTATAATGAGGTCAGTATCTGAGTGGCCCTGGTAGAACCCAAACTAAGTGTCAGTAAGAAGGTTATTGTTGTGTAACTGCTGCTTCATAGCACTGTCAACAACCCCTTGCATCACTTTGCTGATAACCGAGAGTAGACTGATGGGGTAGTAATTGGCCGGGTTGGATTTGTCCTGGGTTTTGTGCACACGACATGCCTGGGCAATTTTCCATATTTTCAGTCTCCAGCCAATTGAACTCACTCTACGTGATATCAAGAAACTGCAGAAGGCACTGCATATTGCAAAAGCCAAGGGCCCTGACAACGTTCCAGCAGTGGGACTGAAGACTTGTGCTCAAAAACTAACTGCGCTCCTAACCAAACTGTTCCAGTACAGCTACAACACTGGCATCTACCTGAAAATATGGAAAATTGTCCAGGCATATCGTGTGCACAAAACCCAGGGCAAATCCAACCCAGCCCCATCAGAATGCTCTCGATCATCAGCAAAGTGATGGAAGGGGTTGTTGACAGTGCTATGAAGCAGCAGTTACACAACAATAACCTTCTTACTGACAGTTTAGTTTTGGTTCTACCAGGGCCACTCAGATACTGACCTCATTACCGCCTTGGTCCAAACATGGACAGAACAGCTGAACTCAAGAGGTGAGATGAGAGTCACCTCCCTTGACATCAAGACAGCGTTTTTCAGAGTGATGCATCAAGGAGCCCTAGCAAAACTGAAGTCAATGGAAATCAGGGGGAAAACTCTCAACTCATATGAAGCTCAAAGGAAGGTGATTGTTGGAGGTCAATTATCTCAACTCAGGACATCACTGCAGGAGTTCCTCAGGGTAGTGTCCTCAGCCCAACCATCTTCAGCTGCTTCATCAATGACATTCCTTCCATCATAAGGTCAGAAGTGGGGATGTTTGCTGAAGATTGCACAATGTTCAGTACCATTTGCAATTTCTCAGACACTGAAGCAGTCCGTATTCATATTCAGCAAGACCTGGATAATATTGAGGCTTGGGCTGATAGTAGCAAAAAAACATTTGTGCTATGCAAGTGCTAGGCAATGACCATCCCCAACAAGAGAGAATCTAACTACCTTCCCTTGACATTCAATGGCATTACCAAAGCATGTCCACCATCTACAAGGCACAAGGAATATTCTCCACTTGCCTGGATGAGTGCAGCTCCAACAATACTCAAGAAGCTTGACACCATCCAGGACAAAGCAGCTCACTTGATAGAAACCCCATCCACCAACTTAAGCATTCACACCCTCCACCACCGACATACAGTAGCAGCAGCGTGTACCATCCACAAAATGCACTGTTGCAACTCACCAAGGCTCCTTTGGCAGCACCTTCCAAATCCGCGACTTCTATCACCTAGAAGGACAAGGGCAGCAGACACATGGGAACACCACCACCTGCAAGTTCTCCTCCAAGCCACTCACCGCCCTGATTTGGAAATACATTGCTGTTCCTTCAATGTCGCTGGATAAAAATCCTGGAACTCCCTCTGTAACAAGCACTGTGGGTGCACCCACATCAGGTGGACTGCGGTGGTTCAAGAACGACGTTCACCACCATCTTCTCAAGGGCTGGCTCACAAATTCTGGTCTGGCCAGCGAAGCTCACATTCCATGATAAAATTTTTAAAATTCTCTCCTGAGGCATCCAAAGGCAATGGAGCTATTTACCTGTAGCTGGGTCTTTGGTTCATGATTGCCAGGGGGTGTCCACATGCCAGTGGTCACACCTTCTGTCTGGAGACCAAACCTCCTCTGAAGCCTTAACCTGGGGTCGCAAGGGACCCAGTTTCAGTGTGTTACCTGGAGGAGACACAGCTGATGGAGAAGCTGCGTCTCGACAGGGAGAGAATTACACATTTGACTGTCTTTTTCACATTGCTGCTAGCCAGCGTCGTGGGCTGAAAATGAGAAGCTAACTAGCAGACAAATGCAGAAAGCATGCTAACTGTCTTCACCTGCATAGACACATCACATCGACCTGTTGCACACACAGGTCAATGTGGTGCAATGTCAGAAGTATTCGAGAATCAGATTCTATTCTAACAGACTTAGGTGAAGGGAATAGGAAGCTAGACTGTTGTGAAAACACTAGAGAACCAGTATGCTTTGATTAGTGCCTGTGATCACAGTGTCAGATGTTCACACCGGAGATGACAGTGTCAACAACAACACCAATATGCATTTATATAGTGCCTCTAACATAGTAAAGCCTCTTGAGATGCTTCACAGGAACGTTATCAAACAAAATTTGACATCAAAGCCACACAAGGAGACATTAGGACATGTGGCCAAAAGCTTGATCAACGAGGTAGATTTTAAGGAGTGTGTCAAAGGAGGAAAGAAAAGCAGAGAGGTAGAGAAGGTTAGGGAGGGAACTTCAGAGCTCAGTGCCTCGACAGCTGAAGGCAGGGCTGCCAATGGTGGGGCAAAGAAAATCAGGGATGTGCAAGCGGGAAGAATTGAAGATAGGCAGAGGTCTCAGGGGACGGGATTTTATGGCCCAGTTGCTGAGGGGGTGGAAAATGCGGCCAGCCTTTCAAGAAGTCCATTGACTTTGGTGGGACTGGCAAATCCTGCCGGTGGGAGGGGGCATAAGATTCTGCCCAGGGTGTTGTAAGACTGGAGGAGCTAACAGAAATAGGGAGGGGCGAGGCATCGGGGAGATTGAAAACATGGTTGAGAATTTTAAAATTGAACTGTTGCTTCACTGGGAGCCAATGAATGTCAGCAAGCACAGAGGTGATGGGTCTTCTGGGACAATACCAAAAGGTGAATGGGCCATTACAGTCAATGCCTCAATTTTAAAATCCTTCCTTCACCCCGCCTCCCTACCGCCACCCCACTGCCCCTATCTCCGTAGCCTCCTCCAGCCCTATGAGCCTTTGAAATCTTTGTGCTCCTCCAATCCTGGCCTCTTGCAAGCTGACAATTTTAATCGCTCCACCATTGGTGGCCATGCCTTCAGCTGTCTGGGCCCTAAGCTCTGAAATTCCTTCCCTAAACCTTTGCGCCTCTCCAAATCCCTCTGCTCCTTTGAGGTGCCTGTTAAAACCTATCTCTTTGTCCAATCTTTTGGCTACCTGTCTTAACAGCTGCTTATGTTTCTTGTTGTCAAATTTTGTTTGATAATGCTCTTGTGATGTGCCTTGGTACCTTAAAGGCATCAATGCAAGTTGTAGTCATTGGATGTAAAGACAGTGTTATTTTCCATTACTCACAAGAAATGTGAGATCAGCTCTTTTCATCAGTGCTGACACTGAAGATGCATAACCAGTTGAATATATTTGTACGTACATGATGCCCACTGATCGAGACACTGGTTCCGCTTCTGTTAAATAAAGGTATAACTTGACCATCCCAGAGCCCCTGGCTAGAGTCAAGATTGCTAAGAAGGATGGGACATGCTGGTTTTGTTCAGTCTTGCGATTTAATAATGTCAGAAAAAAATGAAGCCTAACTGGTCCGAAGGATGAGGTTGAGTGAGAGAAGCCATGTCAATCATTTTATAGCTTATTGGTGGTTGTAGCCATCGTGAGCAAAGCATTCTCTCTCTGCTGAAAGGTCGCCACAATTAAATATGTTGGAGCAGCCAATGAACCTAGACAAATTGAATTCATGCACATTACCCGAGCTTCTACCCATTTTATATAGAAAAGAGTCATTGGCCTCTAGAAGCAAATAAAGTATAAAAGCAAGGAAGTTATGAGAAAGAAAGGTGTGCATTTATGCAGTGCCTTTCATGACCTCAGGGTGTCCAAAATGCTTTACAGCCAATGAAGTGCTTTTAAAATGTCGTCACCGTATGTGGGAAATGCAGCAGCCAATTTGCACACAGCAAGGTCCAAGACAGCAATGAGATAATGACCAGATAATTCTTTTTTAGTGATGTTGGCTGGGAGGTAAATATTATCCAGGGCATTGTTTACACAATAAATCATTGGTTAGGCTTCAGCAAATGTATTGTGTCCAATTCTGGATGACACACTTCAGGAAGAAAGCTAAGGCCTTGGTTTGGGTGTAGAGATGATTTATTAGAATGATAGCAGGTATCAGGACTTTTTATTATGAGAGACCAGAGAGGCTGGGATTGTCCTCCTAAAAGCAAATATGGTTCAGAGGAGATTTAATAGAGGTGTTTAAAATGATGACCTGTTTCGATAGCGTAGTTAAGGTGAAACTGTTCCTTCTGGCAGGAGAGCCAGTTGCCAGAGGGCATGGGTTTAAGATAATTGGCAAAAGAACCAAAACGGATATGCGGAGAATTATTTTTACACAACGCATTGTAATAATTGGGAATACTAAGTTGAATCAATACTAACTTTAAAAGCGGAATTGGATATAGAATTTAAAAGAAAATTTTGAAGGCTATGGGGAAGAGGGGAGTGTGACTAATTGGATAGCTTTCAAAGAGGCAGCACATGCACGATGGGCCAAATGACCTTCTGTACTGTATGATTTGTCTAAGGTTCTTCTACAACTCTGAAATGACCTGCTGTAGCTCCCAGAATGACTGTTTCTTGGTGTATCACAATCATTGGCCGGGGGCTGTGGAGCGATCTAAGGGTCGAAGACATGTCATGGGGTGGGGGGGTGGGCAAAGACATGGCGGTGGGGTGGCTATAGACATAAGGGTGTGAGAGACACGGGGAAAGGCATGCGATGCCAGAGGAGGGGAGGGAAGTCAGTGAGAAGATTGGAAGCTTTGCTGGGGTTGGTGTTGGTGGGGTGGAGAAGAAATCAGTGATGTTGGGGGCAGGGGGGTGGTGAGATTAGAAGGTTTGGTTCGGTGGGCATCATGGCTGGGGGAACTGTTCGAACGCAGTGGGGTGTGGGAGGGAATGGATAAACTGGATAAGGTGGACAGGTTTTGGAAAGACACTTAACTACTACATCTAGGCCTGGAAACTCAGGGTGAAATTTAAAATGATGATTAAATCTGAGGCTTGCTGCCTCATTATAAATGACCAACCTGTCTCCTGGAAGCAGAATCATTGCTTGAGCCTTGTCCCACTCTTGTTAAAACTGGAAGTGTGTGTGTTGGGGTCAGGTCTAGGAGTTTTACACCCTACCCAACATAAAAACCAACCATTTTTGGGGTGGCTGGGCATGGGGAGGGGCTGGGGGGGCGGGGGTGTGGTGGGGGTGGGGTGGTTGGGGGAGGGGAGGCGGGGGGAGTTTGGTGGGGAGGGGTTAAAATCCTGTTCCCCCATTCAAAGTTTTCATGTTTCAATTATGAAAGTTCTATGAATATATTTTTCTCTTGTGCTTTTATATCTTTTGTGAACTGTTATACTTACTGACATAAGGGATGTTACTGCTGGGGAAATGATTCTATGATTCTATGAAATGGAATTTTTTTTCCATTGTTGGTGCCCTATACCAACAGGAAAATACAGCATGTGTGACAAATATTGGAAATGTGTTGTAAACTGACTGTTAAAATTTAAGATGTGACACAGTGCACAGTTCCAAAACAACATTGTTTGGAAATGCTAATGTTTCTGATTGATATAGGTGTATATATTTCTGAATGTTAAGCATTCTTGCTCGGCATTGTATATATTTTATTAACACTCTAAATTATATTCCCTAGAAGCATATAAAAAATTGTAACAACTGTGCAAAGGAAAATGCTTGATTTTGATAGAGATTCAAATTTGTATGCATTCTGTTAGATGTGTGGCTGGTATGGTCAGAAATGTGTTGGAAGGGCTGTGGAAGATTCAAGTTAACCTTACCTTATTTCAGCTTAACTTCAGTCCCTTCTCAGAAAGAAGAAAATAATAAGCAACACCAGGCTGCCCCAGTTAATGGGCTAAGCAACATTTTCCTTTGGTCATCACTGAATCAGGGAAAGGCTTGCACTGGTCTTGGTCCAGTCTATTTTAAGGTCAACTGAGCAAGATCCAACCCACATCTGTCAAAAGAATGTACCAAATGACATTGAACATATATTTCCTTTGCCATGTCGCTGGTATGGAATTTTAGCAGTTTGACCCTTAACCCCTTCCCTGTTTAATGACTGACTAATAGAACTGCCAGTTATTCTTACTACTGTCCATTCTGGATGTAGACTCCTTGAAGCTTACTCCTGCTATTTTCAGACTGAGTAGCATTATCCCAACATAAACAGCCAGGATAGTTAAAAGAGGAAAGGTATAATGAGCATTTAACTCATTCATATGCACTCTACTTGAAGGCAGGTCCTTGGCTCATTGTCTACTGATGCTTCAGCTTGAGTCATTCTCTTGGCTGTTTTTAATCAGTGGTGGTTTGTTCTTGCCAACTACTCACAGGGCAGGGCAAGGAGGCAGGTCCCGAGTCTGCTCAGCTAGAATGGGAATTGCACTCTTGCTGTTGGCACTATCCTGAACTACATGCTAGCCGCCTAGCCAACTGAACTAACCAGCCCCCACAAAATAACCCTCCATTGGTGAATCAGAAGGCAGACAGCATCCCAACAGCTGGTCAATCTGGCAGGAATACGCTCCCAATCTTCCAACTCTGGCAGCAATCAGGATTCTAAACCTTTCGACCTCACTTTCTGTTCATGCGTAACAATTGGACGTGGATCATATCTTCCATGGTGGAATGATTAAAAATCCCAAATTGTGATGCCTGTATAAATACAGCTGGGCCTGGTCAGGTGCAATACAATTTGGTTACGTTGACTCCGAGTAGAGGACGGCCAGGAAAATTAGTCACGGGTTTTTTTTTATTTTTTCATGGAATGTGGGTGTCACGGGCAAGGTCATCATTTGTTGCCACTGCTTAATTGCCCTTGAGAAGATGATGGTGAGCCGCCTTTTTGAAACAGTGGACTCCAAGTGGTGTCGGTACACCACGGTGCTATTAGGAAGGTATTTCCAGGATTTTGATTCAGAGACAGTGGAGGAATGGCGATATAGTTCCAAGTCAGGATGGTGTGTGACTTGGAGGGGAAGCTGCAGTTGGTGGTGTTCCCATGTGTCTGCTGCCCTTGTCCTTCTAGATGGCAGAGGTGGTGGATTTGGAAGATGCTGTCGAAGGAGGCTTGGTGAGTTGCTGCAATTCATATTGTATATCATACAGACTGCTGCCAGTATGTGTCTGTGGTGGTGGGAGTGAATGTTTAAGGTGGTGGATGGGGTGCTAATCCAGTGGCCTGCTCTGTTCTGGGTGGTGTTGAGCTTCTTGAGTGTTGTGGGAGCTGTACTCATACAAGAAAATGGACAGTATTCCATCAAACTCCTGACTTGTGCTTTGTCGATGGCGGACAATCTTTGGGGAGTCGGGAGGTGAGTTACTCATTACAGACTTTCCAGCCTCTGACCTGCTCTTACAACCACTGCATTTATATGGTTAGTTCAGTTCAACTTCTGGTCAATGTTGTCAGTCTGTTGGTAGTGGGGGATTCAGCAATCGTAATGCCATTGAATGTCAAGGGGAAATGGTTGGATTCTTGTTCGAGATGGCCATTGCCTGGCGCTTGTGTGGAGCCAATGTTCTTGCCACTTATTAGCCCAACCTGAATATTGCCTAGAACTTACTGCATATGGGCACAGATTGCTTCAGTGAGGAGTCGTGAATGGTGCAATCATCAGTGAACATCCCACTTCTGACCTTATGATGGAGGGAAAGTCATTGATGAAGCAGCTGAAGATGGTTGGGCCTAAGTGGAAAGGCGGCCAATTAGAGGTGCAAATAGGGGCTCCACGCCAAAACTGGAGTCTTGACTAGGACATCATGCTGCAGAGGGGTTATACCATGAACAGGAAGCCTGTCATGGCTACAAAATCATGAGGGGGCTAGACAAAATATATAGGGGGAAACTGTTCCCGTTCATAAAAGGATTGAGAATGAGAGGGCACAGGATAATTGGCAGTTTGCAAAAGAAGCAAATGCCATGTGAGGAAAAACTTTTTCACACAGCGAGTGATTCGGGTCTGGGAAGCACTGACTGGAAGTGTGGTGGAGGCAGGTTCAATCGAGGCATTCAAGAGGGCATTAGATGATTATTTGAATAGTAACCATGTGCAGGGTTATGGCGAAAAGGCAGGAAAATGGCACTATTTCACAATGCTCAATTTGTGAGCTGGTGCAGACACGATGGGCCAAATGGCCTCCTTCTGGATTGTCACAATTCTGTGATTCTGTGAAATTTAGAGGCCCCCATGCCCTTTCCTCCTCTCTATATTTCTTACTAGAGGCTCCAAAAATGTGAATAAATGATGTCAAAGAACATGCAGGCGCTGCCACTGCACCAATAGAAAAAGCTGCTATATGCAGCCATGATCCTAGTATCAGGCCTTCTCTTCTGCCCTCGCACCACCTCGTCATACCCGCCATGAAGCACTCCCAAACGCTTTCCAATCCAACGCCCAAGTAATGCAACATAAAGCTCCATACAGTTGGCTTTTTAAACAAGCGCAATCGCTTGTCAATTGGTGATTTAAACACAGTGGGTGGGCTTCCGATTTACACGCCTGCTCACCTTGTGTAATACTTAAGACTGGCGTGATGACTTCATATTGCCAAACCAAAGTCATCACGTCGTATTGTAGGTTGGCGTTGAGGGGGAGGGGCAGGGGCGGTGTCGGATTGTGGGTGGGGGGGGGGGTCATTCCAGCTGATTTGCGGCTGTAAAATCCAGCCCATTGTTACTTGGCGGATGGCTGCTGTGTGAAGGTGAATCTGTCACATTTGGATATATATTCATATAACATTTAGTTCCTAGGTCTTTACAAATAATATAACAATATAACAGTAACTTTGACTGATGGTTTCATTCAGCTTATGCACTCCGTGGAAGTTGCTTTGTTGTGACAGGAAACCAGAGAAAGAGTCCATGTGATACATCTCAGAGCTGTTAACACTCCTGGGCGGTGTAAGAGATGACATTTAGGATTAGTAGGAATGGAATAGATTGCCAATGCCAGGTGAACACCATCACCTGCAAGTTCCCCTCCAAGTCTCACATCATCTGATTTTGACATACGCTACCTGTTGCTTCACTGTTGCAGGGTCATCACCTTGGAACTCCTTAACTAACAATATTGTGAGAGCAGCATCATCACTAGGTTCGAGGGAGAATCCCAGCATCTGCTCAGGGCAGCTGAGAATGGATAATACATGCGACCCTGTCCTCACGTAGAAAGAGTTCAGACTGTCACAGCCATAGAAGGTGACCAAAATTTAGCTCCCTGTACCCGTACTTGCAAACTGCATTTTCATTTCGATAAGTTTTAAGTGATTACAATGTGCAATAACTTATTTTATTCCCACTCAAAAAATTGAACATTTCCTTAGGTTCCAAATGGCCATGTCTGCTTTAAGCCTTTGAAATGGAAAACAATTGAAAAGCACCAGGGAATTGAATACAAAAGTATGGAGGTTATGCTTCGGTTATACAGAGCACTAGTGAGACCACATCTCACTATGTGTACAGTATTGGTCACCTTATTTAAGGAAGGATGTAAATGTGTTGGAAGCAGTTCAGAGAAAGTTTACCAGACTAACACCTGGAATGGGCGGGTTGTCTTATGGGGAACAGTTGGACAGGCTAGGCTTGTATCCGCTGGAGTTTAGAAGAGTAAGAGGCAACTTGATTGAAACATATAAGATCCTGAGGGGTCTTGACAGGGTGGATGTGGAGAGGATGTTTCCTCTTGTGGGAGAATCTAGAACTAGGGGTCAGTGTTTAAAAATAATGGGTCGCCCATTTAAAATGGAGACGAGGCGAAATATTTTCCTCTCTGAGTGTCGTGAGTCTTTGGATCTCTCTTCCTGAAAAGGCGATGAATATTTTTAAAGCAGAGCTGGATAGATTCTTGGTAAGCAAGGGGGTGATAGGTTATTGGCGGTAGGTGGGATGCAGATTTCAGGTACTATCAGGTCAGCCATGATCTTATTAAATGACAGAGCAGGCTCGAGGGGCTGAATGGCCTACACCTGCTCCTGTTCATATGTTGGTACGAAAAGGCTAGCGTATCAAAGGATCTTGGCTTTATGCTGTGTGTGATTCTTTTTTTGGCTCACCCATATTGTTCCTGAAATGATATAAAAGTAAGAGTTATGCAATTAGTTGAGAGGAAATGGTGGTGTAGTGGTAATATCAATAGACTAGAGGTCCAGGCTAAGGCTCTGTGGGTGTGGGTTCAAACCCCACCATGCAGCTGAAGGAATTTAAATTCAGTTAATAAACCTGGATTAAAGCTAGTCTCAGTAATGGTGACCATGACAAACTATTATTGATTGTTGTTAAAAAAAAACATCTGGTTCACTATTATCCTTTAGCAAAGTAAATCTGCCAGTCCTTACCTGGTCCGGCCTACATGGGACTCCAGACCCACAGCAATGTGATTGACTCTTAACTGGCCTCTGAAATGGCCTAGCAAGCCACTCAGTTTAAGGGCAATTAGGGATGGGCAACAAATGCTGGCCTTGCCAGTGGTACCCACGTCCTGTGAAAGAATAAAGAAAAAAAACAATAGCATCACCTCAGTCCAAGCGATTCCTCACCTGCCTCTGGGTTGCCACCGGAATCCAGTGGTGCCAGATGCAAAGGTAAACTTTCATGAATGTTAAGTACACAGCCAGTTGGAATTATGCTATTGCAAAATGTTTCAGTTCAAAAGTCACAGTCTATCTGGAATTAGATTCCCACGGGAATGAGCTAGATCCTGTGAGGCTATAGTGAACTCCGTAAACCCACTTTTGTTTCTCATATTTAAAATATCTGTAAATTATTTTAGGTTTCAAAGGCAAAATTACAGTAGCTTCCAAAATGCCAGAAAAGTTCCCCAAACGAAATGGTTAAAACTTTAATGGGTTAGATTTTCAACTTACTCCCCAGCCGGGTAACTGGATCGTTTGCCTGAAAGTGCTGCTTGTTAGATTTTGCTAGTTATTTTTTGGATTAGTCAATATGTTAGTTACCTTTTGCTAATGCTTTTAAGTTAATTTATAGCTTGCACCAGTGTTCTTAGGTTAACTTATATATCAGTTAGACACTAGTTAACGTTTGCAGATTAACCACTTTATATGTGTGTGCGATAAAAAATATATATCTGCAAATGCTGCTAATTAGCTTTCGCTAGTGTTTACAGGTTGATAAGTGCTGCTGGATAGGGTTTTGCTTCTTATTTTAAGTAGATGTGCATGTGCGGAATTTTTAGGTTGGCGTGCGGGTGCGCGCCCGACCCAATTGGCCGTGAAATTGTGCGGGATGGCGTCGGGCGAGCGTCGTGCGGTATTTCGGTTGGCGGGCGTGTGCAAAAGTCTGAAGTGCGCCCGCTGACAGTTAAGAGGGCAATTCAGGGGATCAAAGTTGTAAGCGTCTCCAATTTTTCGTGGTCCATCCAACCCTACGGTTGGCGGACGGGCGAATTGGCCAGGCTGACTTTGCAGTTTTCACGAAACCTCATCCAAGGATGGGATGAGGTTTTCATTATTAAACAAAAAAAACCTATGGACAGAATTTTTATCGTGTATATGTTCAGGTGACTGAATGCGATGCGTGACATTTTTTTTCCCCGAATTTAAAAAAACTTTATTTATTGTTTTTAAAGTCTTCGGCTCCCTGAGGCAGCTCTCTGCCTTCAGGGAGGTTTCATTCTGCGCTCGCCCAGCACCCGCGCTTACGTCAGACCCCGCCCTCCTCCCGCCCACACCCTGGCAGCGCTGAACATTTCAGCACACGCTTCACGCTGGCTGCCCGTTGATTGGCCAGCCAGTGTGAAATCGCGGTCGGGGGCCAATCGCAGTTGGCGTTCCATTCCCTGGCCGTTCCCAAGCCCGCCGATCGCACCCGCCCACCCACCCACCCACCTAAAAACCCTGCCCCATATGTCAACAAGTGCTACTGATTTTGTCCACTGGATAATCACAGGTAGTTTCAGTCTCCTTCCCTCAGTGCTACCTCCGCCCCAGTGAGAGCACACAAAGCAGCAGTGCAGGCGCATAGCAACAGGGTGCAAAGTAATGCAAAAGTTGCAGGGAATATCATGAAATATGCAGTTGATTGGGACATGACGAGGGCTGTGAGGAATATAAATAGTACCCAGATGCATTGGAAAGGAATTATATTAGTGACAGACCACAGGCCATTACCATGGCTAATATGTCAGAGTTTTGGAGTCAGCTGGTCTGGCAGGTGTTAGCAATGCAGAACATGAGTAGGAATATTTGACCTGTTTGTAATAATAGAAATTATGGCAAATACTCATTGGTTAGGATTAGTTTCTTTGAAGTGACATGACATTCTAAAATTCTTCTTTGAAGGTAGTGAACACATAAAGTGCCTATTTAATGATCTTAAAGGTAATTATGATGGTTGATGGACTAAAAGAGAAGGCTGAAGGGGTGAGTTGAGAGAGGTCTTTAAGATTATGAAAGGGTTTGGTAGGTAGGCATAGAGAAGAACTTTCCACTTGTGGAAGAGCCCAGAACTAGAGGTCATAATTGTAAGACAAGTCACTAATAAATCCAACAGGAAATTCAGGAGAATCTCCATACCCAGAGAAGTTAGAAGATGGAATTACAAGAGTGCTACAACAAGGAGCACTTCAGGCTGTTACTCCTATCCTAAGCCAGCTGGTGAAGTATGAAACTGGACAATAATACTTTTCTTGGTTTATTCACAGAACGCAGCATTACATATGCCTGCCTCCAACCCAATGTCCCGGCAGTCTCTGTTTATACTCTTTTGAGCACCTGTGAAATTAACCAGACTAATGAATCAACAGTCTCTCTTTATACTTCTTTCAGTATACCTATAACTAATTTGGTAAATTAACAGGTGAACAGTTCAAATTAAGTAAACAGATCAAATCAAACTAAAGTGATAGCCCCTTAAAGCGGGAACTGTAACAAAGGAGAAATTGTTTTTTAAAGGAGCCTTGGCCAAGATTTTATGGCCCCTTCTGCCTGGCAGGATATTACGATCCCGCCAAACTGAATGGAGATTTAAGTGTCTCGCCGCATCCCCATGGGGAAGACACGCTGCAGCGGGGCCGTACATTCCTGGCCCTTATTAAGTCAAATTAAAATTTTGTTTTGAGGGCTGATGAAGCACTCCAGCTTCCATGGTGCCCACTGCCTGCGGAAGGCAGTCTCTGTTTATAAGTATTGCATGTACTTAATTAATCAATGCCCTTCATCTGTGTATCCTAACAATGTAATTAACGTACATTAACACGGGTGACTAGTATAATTCCATATAAGGGGAAGTTAGATTTTAAAAAAGAGCGAGAAAGGAATTGCGGGATATGTTGATAGAGTCAGATGAGGTAGGGTGGGTGGAACTCCCGTGGACCATAAACACTGGCAAGGATGAGACCAGATGGCCTGTTCCTGTGCTGTAAATTCTGTGTAATCCTATATCACTTAAAGCAGAACTTGTTACTCAAGAGAGGAGCAATTTGCTAATAAGTAAAATGGCCTGCAGGTTGGTTACAGAGTTCAATTCTGGTTGCAGAGCAGATAAATGTGTTGGAAAAAGAAATACTGGCTCCAATTAATTTAAAGTTAAATATTTACCATTCGATGCATTGGGGAGTTCAGACATTTGCTAACGCTGATGTAGCAAGAAAAATATAATATTTTAAGCAAATGCCAGTGATGATTCTTCATCTAGGCATCTGAGGATTAATGGGCAAGACAACATCAAGCATTTTTTTTACTAAGCCTAACTTTTTATTAGTCATTTAGTGCATTTTCTGTTCTGAGTACAAACCAAGCTATAGTTAGGCACAATGGGTTTTGTAATTGGTGAAATGAGCTGACCATAGTGAATTTATTAAGGTCCATTTGATTTTCAGCGGCACGACAAGCTCCCAACCTGAACAATACCTCCCCAACCTCCAGCCCCACTGGGAGCTCACTGCTTCTGGAGTGCATTGGAGTCCAATATATTTAGTCAGGGGGTAGCTTTTGCACATGGATTTGTCCCAGTGGATGGAGTCAATGCCTTCAGAAGGGACATTTGTATGTTTCACAATCACTAAATGTTCCAAAGCACCTCACAGTCAATGGTTTACTTTTGAAGTGTGGTCACTGCTGTAATATAAGAAATGCGGCAGCCAATTTGCACACAGCAAGCTCCCACAAACAGCAATGTGATAACGACCAGATCATCTGTTTATCTGCATTGTTTGAGGGGCAAATAATAGCCAGGCCACTAGGGGTAACTCCCCTACTCTTCTTCCAAATAGTGCCATGGCATTTTAAAAAATTCATTCATGGGATGTGGGCTTCGCTGGCTGGGACAGCATTTATTGCCCATCCCTAATTGCCCTTGACGAGATAGTGGTGAGCTGCCTTCTTGAACCACTGCAGTCCATGTGGTGTAAGTACACCCACAGTGCTGTTAGGAAGGGGGTTCCAGGATTTTGACCCAGCGACAGTGAAGGAACGGCAATATATTTCCAAGTCAGGATGGTGAGTGACTTGGAAGGGAGATTCCAGCTGGTGGTGTTACTATCTATCTGCTGCCCTTGTCCTTCTAGGTGATAGTGATTGTGGGTTTGGAAGATGCTGTCAAAGGAGCCTTGGTGAATTCCTGCAGTGCATCTTGTAGATGGTACACACTGCTGCTACTGTGCGTCGATGGTGGAGGGAGTGAATGTTTGTGGATGTGGTGCCAATCAAGCGGGCTGCTTTGTCCTGGATGGTGTCGAGCTTCCTGAGTGTTGTGGGAGCTGCACTCATCCAGGCAAGTGGGGAGTATTCGATCACACTCCTGACTTGTGTCTTGTAGATGGTGGATAGGCTTTGGGGAGTCAGGAGGTGAGTTATTCGTCGCAGGATTCCTAGCCTCTGACCTGCTCTTGTAGCCACAGTATTTGTATGGCTAGTCCAGTTCGGTTTCTGGTCAATGGTAATCCAGAGATCTAGGGTAATGCTCTGGGGACCCAAGTTCAAATCCTGCCATGGCAGATGGTGGAATTTGAATTCAATACAAATCTGAAATTAAAAGTCTAATGCTGACCATGAAGCCATTGTTGTAAAAACCCATCTAGTCCACTCATATCTTTTAGGTAAGAAAATCTGGTGTCCTTACCTGTTCTGGCCTACATGTGTCTCCAGACCCACAGCAATGTGGTTGACTCTTAAATGCCCCCTGAAATGGCCTAGCAAGCCATTCAGGTATATCAAACCACTACAAAGTCTCATCTTTTACATCCGCTTGAGCAGGCAGATGGGGCCTCAGTTTAGTGTCCCATCGAAAAGACAGCACCACCAACAGTGCAGCATCCCCTTCATACTTCACTGGAGTGTCAGCATAGATTTTTGTGCTCAAGCCTTGGAGTGGGATTTAAACACAGAACCTCATGACGGGGAAAGAGTGCTACCAACTGAGCCATAGCTGAAACAGTGGTATCAGAGGAAACAACTGAGGAGAAAAATAAAATCTCCAGGCACCACTACTTGTGTTTGGAGGGAAAGAGGACACAGCGCAAAGATAATGGATGATTAATCAGTCTGAGGCATTCCAAGCCAACTCTATCTCTCCCCTGAATCTCTGTAAATACTGTTGTTAAATACAACTTTACTGAAAAGAAGCATTAGCTTTTGCAGCTCCTTCTCACCCTTGGCCAAAAGAATTCGTGAGCCTTCTGTGTACCTCCCTTCCACTTCTCTTCCATTCTGACAGTACAGTCCCCAGCCCCCTAAAAAGGAAAAATATTTTTCTGGCTCACTTTTTTTTAACCAGTTCTAATCTCACTGAGCTTGGTGCAGAACCTTTGTCTATTGCTCTGTTTGGTTTGAACATTATAGCCAACATATACATAATCCTGATCAGGTTAGTGAGATCTTCCAGTCTCTGGACTTCAAAAGGTTAAATTCAGAGGCATCACAAAAATCTCACTTGGTGAGTCATAATGGCACTCCTCCCATTGTTGTGAGTAAGTATTCTGCTGAACTTAACCCTATCCCTTCAACGTCTCTTACTCCTAGTCCAATTTTTCTCCTTGGAGATGTATCCTATAGGTGTGCGATTCCCCTATGGTCTCTATAGTTATTTTCAAAAAAATATGAATGTTACTGTTAACTCTCAAACTATTAATCAGTTTGAAAGTCCTGACTGAATCTATGATTTCTAATATGTCTTTCCACTGGTGAGCTAGTCTTCTCTGTTAAACACCATAGGAATTTTGTCCTTGAGCTCTTTAGTAATTTACCTGGACACATCCAAAGACTTTGGCAATCTCTGGTGATGCACACTTCTAAATAAGGCCTCCCACCAAAATCATATTGATCCACCCAGTTTCAGGTTGAATTGTACTGTAGCTGATGATTCATTATCAAACTTTTTTATCCATGAATTCTTGGATTCAAAAAGACTCTGCCTTTCTTGCACTCCTCCTTCATATTAATTACATCATTCAATTCATTAAATCTTTTCCATTGTTTTGTTGATTATTCAACTCTAATCCATCATTTCCTTCAGATTGCATGTTTTCAGTGCTCAGAACCTTTGATCTTCTCAAAACGAATGAATCACTACATCTTGATCAACACAAAAACAGACATACCTGGAACAACTCAGCAGGTCTGACAGCATCTGCAGAGAGGAACACAGTTAATGTTTCGAGTCCATATGACTCTTCAACAGAACTAAGGAAAAATAGAAAAGAGGTGAAATATAAGCTGGTTTAAGGGGGGTGGGACAGGTAGAGCTGGATAGAGGGCAATCTTGATGTTCTCCTCACCCTTCAGTAAGACAATTAAACTATACTTCCTTCAGCTCTTCCAGCAGCTTTTTCTCAATGTTTCTCACAAGTCTACTGAATAACTATCACTTCTTACCTTTGATTGGTCCCCTTTTGACATTTTTGGTCTCATTATTGCTTTTAACACCAAGTAGAATCTCCATGTCATCTTCCATTGCCAAAATTGCCTCCAAATAAAATTAACTTCTTTATTCCAAATACTTATTTTCCCACGGCAACCCTCAATTCTATAACGTAGAAATCTTGAATGTTATACCCATGTCTGGGGAAGTCCTATTAGCGTCTCTCTTGCACCGCTGTTGTTGGCTCCAAACTCTGTTCCCTCGCTACACTCTCCATTCCACTCCCTTCTGAGACTAAACGCTGGTTCATAACTTTGGTGTTGTATTTGACCCTGAGTTGAGCTTCAGACCACATATTCCTGCCTACAGGAAGACTGCCTATTTCCTCCTCAGTAACATCGCCCGACTTCACCCCTGTCTCAGCTCATCTTTTGATGAAACCCTCATTCACGCCATAGTTACTTCTAGACTTGCTGGTTCCAACGTACTCCTGGCTGACCTCCCACATTCTATGCTCAGTAAACCAGAGGTCATTTAAAACTCTCCGGCCTGTGTCTTAACTTGGACCAAGTCCCGTTTCCCCTATCCCTTGTGCCCGCTGACCTACACCAGCTCCTGATCAACCAAAGTCTTGATTTTCAAATTCTCATCCTTGTGTTCAAATCCCTTTGTGGCCCCGCCCCTTACCTAACTCTGTAATCTCCTCCAGCCCCACAACCCTCTGCGAAATATCTGCTGATCTAATTTCTGGCCTCTTGAACATCTCCAATTTTAACTGCTTCGTCATTGGTAGCCGTGCTTTCAACTGCCGAGACCATAAGCTCTGGAATACCCTCTCTAAACTTCTCTGCCTCACTACCTCTAGGATTTTCCCACCGGCGAGCGGGGGGCGTGGCCCTGGTGTCACCCCGCCCCATTTAAATTTTCAGGTAGATGGGGGAAGCAGCAAAATCAGCTTAAAGTTGTCGGGCAGGCCAGGAGCCCAGGCGGGAATTAGAAAAAGCATGAAAACTCATCCACAGGCAGGATGAGGCTTCATGTAGGTTTTTTAAAAATTTAATAAAATTTTTGTAAAAATTATGGACACGTCCCAAATCATGTGACAGTGTCACATGAGGGGACATGTTAGGGAAATTTTATTATTCTATTTTTAGCTTTTTTACATTTAGAGCCAATCTCCCTGAGGCTGCACTTAGCCTCAGGGAGATGAGTGCGCTCTTTCATGCACATGCGTAAAAGAGCGCACTCTCGATTTTGGGATTCCGCCCCCCCGTCCACACAGGGAGCGCATAGTGCTTCTGTGCGGACATCATGCTGGGCGGGCCTTAATTGGGGACGCCTATTGGAAGCGCGCCTGTGCGCACCCGCCCTTCAACTTTGCCCCCGACGGGGGGAAAATCCTGCTCCCCATTTCCTCTCTGGTTCTTTTGCCAGTTATCTTAAATGTATGTCCTCTTGTTACTGACTCTCCTTCCAGTGGAAACAGCTTCTCCTTATTTACTCTATCACTATCCATCATAAATCTGAACAGCTCAATTAAATATCCTCTTAACCGTCTCCGCTCTAAGGAGAACATTCTCAGCTTCTCTAGTCACTTCACATAATTGAAATCCTTCTTCCCTGGTATCAAGCTAGTAAATGTCCTCTGCACCCTCTCAAATTCCTCTTCCAGTGTGTTGCCCAGAATTCAATCGAGTACTCTTGCTGAATTCAGCTGAATCACCAATTTCTAAATGTTTAGCATAACTTCCTTGCTTTTGTACTCGATGCCTGTTTATAAAGCCTAGGATGACAAGAGCACAGTCTCAGGATAAGAGGGCAATCATTTGAGATGAGGAGAAATTCCTTCGCTCAAAGGATTCTGAATCTTTTGAATTCTCTACCTCAGAGGGTTGTGAACATTCCATCATTTAAATATGTTTAAATCTGGGACAGACAAATTTTTGGTCTCAAAGGGATCATGGGAAACTGGGAGCGGGCAGAAAGTGGAATGGAAGCCCAAGATCAACCATGATCACTTTAAATGGCAGAGCAGGCTCGATGGGCTATATAGTCTATTCCTGCTCCTAAATCTTCTTGTGTTCTTGTGATGCTGTTACACTTCTTTTAACAGACTTATCAACTTTTCCTGTCACCTTCAAAGATTCTGAGGTCTCTATGTTCCTGCACCTTATTAAAACTGTACAATTTAGATCATGTTGCCTCTCCTTATTCTTCCTTCCAAAATTACTTCACACTTTTCTACATTAAATATCTTCTGACATGTGTCTGTCCAGTTTGTTAGTCTGTGTCTTCCTGAAATGTGCTACCACCCTCCTTGCTGTTTACTGCTATTCCGAATTTTGTGTCATCTGCAAATTTTGAAATTTTGCTTTCTACATCCAATATAAAAAAGAAATTTCTCAACAACAAAACAAATAAAATTCTGTTCCATATTGGTAGAATGTTATCTCTCTATAGATTTTCTGCTACTAAGGAACAGTGTTGTCGGTGCTGGATTAAACCATCCTTTTGTCCTGTTTTATTAGGCCAGAAACCTGATAAAGTGCAGTGTTGAAACAAACTTGTCATTTGTTTATTTTTCCCAAAGGTTAATGCTTAACTCCTATAAAGCGAGAGGGAAGAGATGATGTCAGGATTACACCAGGGCGACAGGAATTGGGTGAAAGGTCACTTGGTCAAAGTTCAACAATCCCGAGAGGTTAGCTCATTTTTTCTGACGACAAGAAATATTTTCTTGACACAGTTTCTCTAGAATGATCGAGCAGTTTTACCGTGAATTATGTTTGGTTGAATACGACAGCTGAGATGGCGGTGTCACAACACATGCGTCTAATCATGCTGGGATTGGCAGTAATAGAGAAGCCGTCTTTCCTTATCAAACTTGAAAACCAAAACTGAAACCCAGTGGTCTCTGGGCCGGGTTGATTGATTAGAAAAGTCAGACAGATCAGTGGGCTTTGTTCTAGTTGTTTATTGTGTTCACAATTAAAACCTACCTCTGCTCTTTTAAGACTCTTTAAAACCTATCTCTGTGACCACCTGTCCTAACATCACTTTAAGTGGCTCAGTATCAAATTTCTTTTGAGAACACTTTTGCGAAGCATCACTGGATATTTTATTACATTAAAGATGCTATATAAATGCAAGTTATTGTTGGTGTTGCACATTATCAAGGAACTATCAGGTATTCAAACTTCAGTCAATGTGTGTACACCTGCTCCTCAGCATTCTCTGCAATAGTCTTGGCTATACTATATCACAGAGGATTGACAGCAAAGACTTCAGTTGACTTTGGACTGGATACTATTCCCATTGCTTTAGTTCACTGGAAATCTGAACTCCATGGGGTAGTTTGGGATTATGCTTCATCCATGTGCAACATCTAATCTTCAAGGTCAACTGAGGGGTAAACCTAATCGTTTTATCCAAGCATCATACTGGATTCTGTAATAACGCAGCTCTAAAAAGGGCAAAGCCAATTTTAACTGCTGGAGGTTAAGCCAATAGGAGCAGACAGCAATCCATTGTGGGAAGGCTAAATGCCACTGGTCAGCTGCTCAACTGCTTGTGACAGAAAGTTGCAGGTGACCAGGGGGAAGGATAAGAATATAAGAACATAAGAAATAGGAGCAGGATTAGGCCATTCAGCTTTCCCAGAAGGAAAAACAGTAAAAACTGGGAAATAAGAATACTGGTCCAAACTGGTCTTCTATACCTTAAAATGGAACACTGGTAAATACTGGGAAATAAGAGTACTGGTCTGAACAGTTTTTTCCTTCTGACCTTCAAGCCCGCTCCACCATTCATGGTTGATCTTCTACTTTAACACCCGTTTCCTGCACTATCCCCGTATCACTTGTGTTTTCAATATGAGGAAAACTATCGATCTCAGTCTAAAACATACTCAATGGCTAAGTCTCCATCTACCCTTGAGGTAGGGAATTCCAAAGATTCACTACCTCCTGAGTGAAGAAATTTCTCCTCATCAAAGTCCAAAATGGCTTTCCCCTTATTCTGAGACCGTGTCTCCTGTTTCCAGATCCCCAGCCAAGGGAAACGTCCTTCCTGCATCTACCCTGTTGAGCCCTGTAAGAATTTCGTATGTTTGAATGAGATCGCCTCTCATGATGGTGATCAAGGACTGGGTTTTACGCTGCCCACCGATAGGTTTGAAGGTGGGGGAAAGCTTGTAAATCCAGCCAGAGGGCAGTCTGCCTGCCCCTATTCCTACTGCAATTATACCAGCGGTGGCTTCACGTCGGGCAGCCCGTCTGCCAGGGGGACCAGTTGAGGCTTTTCTTTGTCTACGAGGAGCCAAATGGCTTACTAATTACGAATGGCTCCTAATTCGTATGTATGTATGCACTTATCTAAATCTGTCATAATCTTGTACACCTCTATCAGATCTCTCATTGGTCTCCCTTGCTCCAAGGAGCTAAAATCCCTCATCCCTGGAAACATTCTGCTAAATCCCCTCTTCAGCCTCTCAAGGTTCTTCACATCCTTCCTGCTAATTTTAAATCTGAGGTCAAGAGATTTTTTGCTAGACAAGAATATAAAAGGGAATGAATAGGTCCAAGGGTGATGGATGGAGCTCACTGACTGGTGGAACAGGCTCGAGGGAACCACTGGCTTCTCCTGTTCCTACATTAAAACGCTATTGGGGTTTCATGTACATTCTTGGACCCGACACGATTCGCCTTCATTAACGAGGCTGTAGCTGGAAATATGGCAGCTGGAGCACTGAGAAGAAAAATCGGACGGGGTGAGTACTAATCCCTACTTCCTGTTTTGCGCAAAGTGGGAACAGTTAAAATGAAACTTCCACTTCCTCCCGGGGAGGGCAGAAGGAGAACATTGGAGGGAAGGCTGCCCGGTGGATGTCCTGTATCACTTAAAGGTTATTGCAGTCCAAACACTAGCGGAAACGTGGGCCTAAATCCCTGCTGTCAGTCAGGGATTATTTGCTGCACGAAGAGACTAAGAAGGTGACATTTCTCTTAACGCTTTCTTTGTAATTGATGATCCCCCTAATCAAATTGGTATTTCTGAGAATGCAATTTCAATAAAGGGTTAATTAAAGCGGAAAGTAAGCATTCTTCAGTTTATCATTAAAAATGAAATTTCCGTCTAAAAGAGCAGGAGAAAATAGCACTTTACAAAATGAATTGCAACTGATGCTATACAGTCACTGATAAATTATGGACTGGATACTGTGTCCACCTGGGAAAAAAGCGTCTCCCCCCCACCAGGTCCCGTTTTCTCAACTCTCAAATGGCCAGCACTCCAGGGGAGGATAAAGAAAATGCTTCAAAGACTAATCTCTCCTTGAATCTCTCCTTGAAGCGCAGCAGCATTGACGTTAATGGCTGGGAGGAGCCCGCTACCCATCGTTCAAAATGGCGATAACTTGTCCATCGAGCTGCATCACACTTTAAGTCGTGATGAGGCAGAGAGAAGGAAAGAAAAGGAAGTCAATCTTGCTTTGGGACATCCTGCCCCATGCGCCCAAAGGTTTTTTAAATTCTTTCATGGGATGTGGGTGTCGCTGACTAGGCCAGCATTTATATTGCCCATCGATAAAAGCAAAATACTGTGAATGCTGGGAATCTGAAATAAAAACAGAAAATGCTGGAAAAACTCAGCAGGTCAGACAGCGTCTGTGGAGAGAGAAACAGAGTTAATGTTTCGAGTCTGTATGACCCTTCTTGGGTCTTACAGACTTGAAACGTTAACTCTGTTTCTCACTCCACCGGTGCTGTCAGGCCTGCTGAGTTTTTCCAGTATTTTCTGTTTTTATTTTATATTGCCCATCCCTAATTGCCCTTGAGAAGGTGATAGTGAGCCACCTTCTTGAACCGTTGCAGTCCATGTGCAGATTGTGGGTCAAGAATCGTACAACATAAGAACATAAGAAATAGGAACAGGAGTAGATCATTCAGCCCCTCGAGCCTGCTCCGCCATTCAATAATATCATGGCTGATCTTCTTGTGTTTCGATTTCCACATTCCCATCTAACCCCGATAACCTTTGATTCCCTTGTCTAACAAGAATCTACCTACCTCTGCCTTAAAATTATTCAACGACCCTGCCTCCACCACTTTTGAGGCAGAGAATTCCAAAGTCGCACAACCCTCTGAGAGAAAAAATTTCTCCTCATTTCTGTCCTAAAAGGGTGACCCCTAATTTTAAAACAGTGCCCCATAGTTCTGGACTCACTCACAAGAGGAAACATCCTTTTGATGTCCACCTTGTCAAGGCTGTTCAGGATTTTGTATACTTCAATCAAATCACCACTCACTCTTCTAAACTCCAGTGGAAACAAGCCCAGTCTGTCCAACCTTTCCTCATAAGACAACCCACTCATTCCAGGTATCAATCTAATAAACCTCCTTTGAACCGCCTCCAATGCATTTACATCCTTCCTTAAATAAGGAGACCAAAACTGAACACAGTATTCGAGACCCGGTTTCACCAATGCCCTGTATAACTGAAGCATAACATCCTTACTTATATGTTCAATCCCTTTCGTAATAAAGGATAGCATTCCATTAGCCTTCTTAATTATTCGCTGCACTTGCATCCTAACTTTTTGTGACTCATGTACTGGAACACCTAGATCCCTCTGCACCTCAGAATTATGCGACCATTCTCCATTTAAGTAATACTCTGCTTTTTTGTTCTTCCTGTCAAAGTGAACAACTTCACATTTTCCCACATTAAACTCCATTTGCCAGATCTTTGCCCACTCACTCAGCCTATCTATATCCATCTGCAATCTCCTTATGTCCTCTTCACAACATACTTTCCTACCTACCTTTGTGACATCTGCAAATTTAGCTACCATGCCTTCACTCCCCTCATCTAAGTCATTGATATAAATCGTAAAAAGTTGAGGCCCCAGTACAGACCCTGTGGGACACCACGCGTCACATCCTGCCAATCAGAAAAAGACCCATTTATGCATATTCTCTGCTTTCTGCCAGCCAGCCAATCTTCTTTCCATGCCAATATGTTACCCACTACACCATGCACTTTTATTTTCTGTAATATTTTTTGACGTAGCACCCTATCAAATGCCTTCTGGAAATCCAAGTACAGTAAATCTACAGGCTCCCCTTTATCCATTGCGCATGTTACTCCTTCAAAAAACTCCAATAAATTGGTTAAACATGGTTTTCCTTTCACAAAACCATGCTGACTCTTCCCAATTGCCTTGAGCTCTTCTAAGTGCCAGCTATAACCTCTTTAATGATCGATTCTAATAACTTCTCCACAAGAGACGTCAAGCTAACTGGCCTGTAGTTTCCTGTTTTCTGCCTCCCTCCCTTCTTGAATAGAGGGGTTATATTTGCTACTTTCCAATCTGATGGAACCTTTCCAGAATCTAATGAATTTTGGAAAATTAACACCAACGCATTGACTACCTCATCAGCCACCTCTTTTAATGCCCTAGGATGTAGTCCATCGGGACCCGGGGACTTGCCAGCTGCAGATCCATCAATTTGCTCAGTACCATTTCCCTAGAAATTTCAATTCCACCAAGTTCCTTTCTCCCATTCACCTCCTGATTTGCAGCTATTACTGGAATGTTTTTAATATCCTCTATAGTGAACACAGGAGAAAAATATTTGTTCATTTCTTCCACCATTTCCTTATTATCTACTATTAACTCCCCACTGTCACTCTCTAGAGGACCAACACTCACTTTACTTACTCTTATCCTTTTTAAGTACCTGAAGAAACTCTTGCTATCCATTTTTACATTTCTAGATAGCTTCTTCTCATACTCTAATTCCTTTCTCCTGATTAACCTTTTAGTCATTCTCTGCCATTCTTTATATTCTGTCCAATCACCTGTTCTGCCACTCATGTTTGCGGAGTTGTATGCTTTTTCCTTAAGTTTGATGCTTTACTTAACATCTCTAGTTAACCAAGGATGGTGGATCCTCCCTTTAGAATTTTTTTTTTATAGTAGGAATGTACTTATTCTGAATACTCTGAAATATCCCCTTAAATGTCTGCCACTGCTTCACTATTGTTCTATCCTCTAGCCTAATTTCCCAGTTCACTTCAGCTAGCTCAGCATTCATCCTCACATAGTTGCCCTTATTTAACTTTAACGTACTAGTCTTTGACCCGCTCTTCTCCCTTTCGAACTGGATATAAAATTCAATCATATTGTGGTCGCTGCTACCTAGGGGTGCCTTTACTCTGAGGTCATTAATTAATCTTGTCACGTTACACAATACCAAATCTATTATAATCTGCTCTCTGGTTGGTTCCAGAACATGTGACTCTAAGAAACTATCTCGAAAGCATTCTAAGAACTCCTCATTCAGGCTACTACTGCCAATTTGATTTTTCCACTTTATGTGTAGATTAAAATCACCCATGATTACTGCCGTCCCTTTATCACAAGCACACAATATTTTCTCTTGAATACTTTGCCCTACACTGTGGCTACTCTTGTGAGGCATGTAGACCACTCCAACTAATGACTTTTTTCCCCTACTATTCCTCATCTCGACCCAAACCGATTCTACATCCTGATCTCCCGAACCAAGGTCATCTCTAATTATTGCACCAATGCCCTCTTTGATTAACAGTGCTACCCCTCCACCTTTACCTAGCTTCCTATTCTTCTTGAATGTCATGTACCCTTCAATATTAAGGACCCAATCTTTGTTGTCCTGCAGCCACATATCCGTAATTGTAATTAGATTATATTTATTTACTTCAATGTGGGCCATCAATATATTTGCTTTGTTATGAATGCTACATGCATTCAGATAGAGAGCCTTCAGTTTTGTCCTTTTGTTATCTTTGCAACATCTATTCTTGACTGTTGATGTATTCTTGGGTTTTTTCTCTCTGCCCCTTCCTGCCATTTTCTGACCCTCATTTCTCAGATTACTGTTTTACTCTCCTGTCTTGACTCTACACCTTGAATTGCTACCTCTACCCAAGCTTGACCTGTCAACCCTCTTGTTCAGTTTAAAGCCCTCTCTACTTCCCTAGTTATGCGATTTGTGTGGACAATCATCCCAGCACGGTTCAGGTGTAGACTGTCCCAACGGTACAGCCCCCACTTTCCCCAGTACTGATGCCAGTGCCCCACAAACCGGAACCCATTTCTCCCACACCAGTCTTTGAGCCACACATTTGTCTCTAAATCTTATTTGCCCTATGCCAATTTTCACTTGGCTCAGGTGATAACTCAAAGACTATTATCTTTGAGGCTCTGCTTCTTAATTTGGTGCCTAGCTAGGCCTGTTCAGCCACAGGAAGAGCCATGGCAGAAATTCGTAGAGATGCATCCTCAAATCGAGGGACCTCCAATGACAATGATATAAATAGAACAGACACAAGAATGTTAACCACCATATGCAGGGAGCTGAAAATGTTGTTTGTTATTTATTATCAAGAGTTAAGTTCACTGACCAACTAAAAGGGACACTGTGACATATTGTGCCCTCTACCTTTGCTTTTGCCAGTTTACCCCTCCTCTCTTCTGAAAGTATTGATTCCTGTTGGCATATGTTCCACAGCACCAGATGTCCACCCTAGAATCTTGCCCAAATGACATATCCTCATACGTGAATCTGAAACAGTGAGTGTTTGCAGCCAACCCAAATCTGTCCTCACACAACAGTCATACACATACACTTTCCACCTGATGTACGCATATGAAAAGAAATAGTACCTTTCACCACAAGTATTGTTGAAGTGTAGTTACTGTTGTAATGTAGAAAACGTAAGTTAATTTGTACACATCAAGGTCCCACAAACAGCAATGTGATAATGTCATAGGGCAGGATTGTCCGGTCCCCATGGCAGTGGATATCATGGCGGGTGTGAGCGGACAATATGGCCAGAAGGCCAAAAAGGGGATTTACACCGTCATGAAACCAATTTGCAATCGTCTGCTCTGCCATTCCCACCGCCACATGTCGGGAACCTAATCTCAGTACTTTAGCATCTCATTACAAGCCCTGCCCGCTGTAAACACCCCCTCACGCTGGATCATCTGCGCACATTGACGTGATTACACGCCAACGTGTTTCACAACTGTACATAGGCTATGCATACCTGGTGAGCTGCACTGTGCTCTGGACTTTGAGGTTTGTTTGCCTACCTTGCTTCGGGCAGCACTCGTGGTCATCAGCGCCAGGCTTCATAGCAACACCACATCACTTTTAGGGGGCCTTACAGGCAGGTCTCTACCTACCTGACCAGCCAGAAGGCTTTTCAAAGGCTGCAGGGCTATGGCTGTACTGAGAAAAGGGGGTTATCCTAGGGTGTATGTGTGGGGGCACATGTTGATCTGTGCAAGTGGCCTCAAGATGGTGAGGGTGGAGGAGGCAATCTCCAGAGGAGGTGAGGCCAGATGGAGATGTGAGGGTGTGTGAGAGAGAGAGAGTGAGTAGTGATGTCCCTTGAGCTGGCAGTGAGTGAGATGCCAGTGAATGTGTGATAGGCTTGTGTGTGAGTTTAGAGTGATGAGACGATTGCCTTAACCTGGCGGCATGGATGAGGTCATTCATCATCTTTCTGCACTGGATGGCCGACCTCTTGTGTGCAGCATTGGCACTGACCACCACTGCCACCACCTCCCAAGCTGGAATGGTGAGATTGATGGGCCTCCTGCAGCCAGAGCAGGGGTGGAGGACATCGTGGTGGGCCTCCACAGCGTCCAGAAGATGTCCCAGGGATGCATCACTGAATCGGGGGGCTGCACTCTTCCTGGCTTTTGGGACCATGTCTTCACTGGAGCAGTGCTGGGTTGGAAGCATTAAGAAGTAGGCGTGCGGCTGCAGTTTAAGTAATGGTGCCCAGGGTGAGGAAAATGTGAGGTAACGGTGTGGCGGACAAATCAGGGACTGCCTGCCAGTGAGACGGCATGTTTCCTATGGCTGCATAATTTATGGGGCAGGAAGGGGATGATACGGCGTGAAAACCTGCCATTGCAGCCAGTGGGTGAAAGGTCTTTTTTCATACCTGCTACCACACTTAGTGCAATTCTGGGATGATTCCGCCAGTAGAGTTGTTACAGCAAAGAAGGAGACCATTTGGCCCATTGGGTCCACTCTGGCTCTCTGCAGAACAACCCAATCAGTCCCATCCCTCTACCCTATCCCCATAGCCCTGTGGTGTCCATCCGATTTCCTTTTGAAATCTTTCATTGTCTCTTTTTCCACCACCCTTGTAGGCAGCGGGTTGCAGGTCATTACCACACAAAGAACGCATGCATAAATCTCCAGATTGGGATTTGTGTACCCACAAGCTTTCTGAGGCTGAAGCAAAAGTGCTACAATTCATTCATGTGCGACACCTGCGGGACCATGTTTGGAGGTGGTGGGGGTGCGGCTAGGACAGTGCTGCTGGATTACACTTAGAAATGAAAGCCTTACTGATTCTTCCCTTCCTGCATTTGCTGCCACCGTAGCTGAGCTAAGTCAGCCAAAGATTGGAACTGAACTTGAGACCCTCTGGGTCTGTACGATTCAGTTTGATGCAGCCATCAGCAACGGAGTCATTAAGGAAGCTTGTCCGCATTTTTAGGCCCCCGTTCACCATACACAATGGTGGAGAAGGATCCTGTTTCCATACACCTCCCAATTGCATTATTAGCTTCTAGTCAATGTGAGCAATTGGAAGGGTCTTATATTTTTTCCCCGTGTCTCCCTTACAAGGGCAGGTTTGGTTTGGGGGCCGAGTAACTCTGTAAAATTTACAGGTAGAGACACAGCTTATCCCACAGCATATCGGGAATTTGCATTGCATAATCCATTTTTAAATCCAAGGTTATCTTTGTTTAAAAGTTAACATATTTCAAGACTTGAACAGGATCAATTAAACAAAACTACTGCACTTGACAGAGAAAGAGTCATAATTTAAATAGAGATGACATTCATTTTGATGGGATCCACCCTCCCTGGGCGGATAAAGAAAGGGTGGATGGCAATGAACACAATATAATTGCCAATTAGTTCCAAAAGTTAAAGGTAATTATCACATCTTATACAGCACAAAGTAATTTAACGGAAAGAAATGGAACTCAGAACACAGTATAAAGTCCATGTGCAGCAATTTGTCATGGTTTGGTGTATTTTTAGATAGAACCATTCTAAAAATCCTGCCAGAGGAAGTTTAAGAGATTCACTAATAATTAGTTTACAATATGTAAGTGTATTACTGTTTCACAGCTGGCCAGCTCGAGCTACACAATGGGCAAAGAGAATCAATGGAAAATGGCAGTGAATGAAGACATTACACAGCTTTAGCTTTTCAAGTACAATTTGATTCCATAGCAAAGCGGAACTTGTTGGAGAAAACAAGGAAATTAAAATAACCTTTGGAGGTGGAATGACTTAGAATCTCACGGAAGTCATTCCTACAGTTTTGTGCATTCCTGAAGAGTGTTGGAAATGTGTAAATGGTCTTCAACGTATCTAAAACATTGCAAACAATAAAAACAATTAAATAAAAGACACTAATACAAAAGCATTACTACAGTATTGTGTGTTTTGTTGTGTAATAGGGGTCTAGACAAGGGTTTTGGGGATTGCCTATCCTCCCGAAGTATGCTGCTGGAGTCTGTAGTTTCTTAAAACCATTACTCTTTATTTAACGCAAGTATTTACACATTTGGACCTCTACACGAGGTTGGAGCTTCTCCTCCTTCCAGATCTCACTTACTTCTCAGTCATGAGGTCTGAAATCATTATCTTATCAGCAGCATGTATGCTTCTGATGTAAACACTTTACATCTCCTGTCAAGTCCCTACTCCCATCAGGTGTACATCCTCCTACATCCCCCTCCAAAGTCTCAGACTTCACAGGGTTAGTCTTTGAGGTGCTTTGAACAATTTCCCTGATCTTGTTCTGATCTCCTTTTGAGGTAAAGGATATTCAGTACTCTCCTTTCTGTCGGTGTGAGTGTTCTTCTCCTGGGTATCTGAAGAGCGTGTAGTAAATATTTCTTCTTCTTTATCAGGATCTGAGGAGTAAGCCCAAGTTTCTATTGGCTTTCGTTGAAGGACATTACGATGCTATGGTTTCTCCTTATGATACCCTGGTCTGTCTCAATCCTGTACTATCTTGGTTGCGGAGATTTTTTCAACGATTGTGCCTTCCCTCTGTTGGTCTCAAACCCATACTATCTCCCCGGGCTTCAGCACTGGTGACTCAGGTGCTATACGCCTGTGATTAAAGTTCCAAGCCTGTTTCTTCTTCACACTCTTTTACCCTCTTGTTGTCATTCATGGGGTTTGAGGTTTTGTTCCTGGCTTCTTACGACACAAATAAGACAGTTATAAATCATTTATTCTATAGAGTGAGTAATGCCTGGCCACCAGACTGATTGCTGTGCTCTCACATGGCATACTGCTATTCCTAGATGACACTGGTGGAGTCTTTGAAGAATCTCAAGCCTAAGTGCTCTCAGTTTGACTATTCTCTCACTGAAGACCAGTAAATCGTCAATGACAGTGAGGTGCTTGCACCATTCAAAATACTGCTGTGGTATCTGATTACTGGGGTATAGTCTGGTCATCCTTCTTGGATTTGGGGACATTCTTCATCTCGTTGCAGGACTTGCTTTATTTCTTGCAATTTTCTTGCAGTAGCTGGTAAGTGCTGAGTGACTAAGGATGCGTACACTTTGACCTCTTTGATGAAGTGTAAATCCTCTTGTTTGGGTCCTTCTGATGGTATTTGTGACAGTGTGTCTGCCGTTGTTTGATACTTCCCTTGTACATACTCTGTGACTGAGTCATATCTCATCATTCTTAATATGAACTGCTGGATTCTGGATGGCATCATCACTATTTCTTTCATGTTCAGAAGGATGACTAGTGGCTTACGGTCTGTTTCGATTTTGAAATGCAATCCCATAACATAGTCTGAAAATTTTTTGAACGCTCGCATTGCTGCCAAAGCTTTTTTATTCTATTGTGGTGTACTATTAATCCATTTCTGTTAGTGACCTAGAGGCATAGGAACTTGTCAATGCTTGCCATACCTCTGCACTTGAAATAAAATTGCCCCCAGACCTGTAGATGCTGCTCCTATAGTTGATCATTCTGGGTTGTAACATGCCAAGATTTCAGAAGAGATTAAAAGGTGGTTTAATCCTTTTGAAAGTATTCTGCAGCTCCACATTCCAGCATCACTGTTCATTCTTTCTCAACAGCTGTCTCAAGGGCTTATTAAGCTCTGCTAAATTTGGTAGGAACTTGCCTGCTTGGTTGACCGTCCCCATCAGTTATGTCCAGGAGCTGTGGAAATTCTCCGATTGCTTTTATTTCTTGTGGATCAAATGTGATACCAGTGGCTTGAACTATGTGATCTAAAAACTTGATCATAGCTTTGGCCTGCGCCCTGTAAGACTCCCAGGACTTCTCTGACCCTGCGATCATTATTTTCTCTCATGGATCCGTGTATAAGTATGTCATCCAAATGGCATATTACTCCTTTTTGCCTTCTCGACTGTGAGACATTGTCCTCTGGAAAATTTCTGGAGAAGATGCTACATCCAAGGGCAATCTATTGAAACAATAACGAGCGAATGGTGTTATAAAAGTGGTCAGTAATCTGGATTCTTTGTCCAGAGGCATCTGCTGAAGGGTCATGAGGACTCGAAACGTCAACTGTTTTCTTCTCCACCGATGCTGCCAGACCTGCTGAGTTTTTCCAGGTAATTCTGTTTTTGTTTTGTGCCAAAATCCATTGTTCACATCCAATTTGGCAAATAAAGTATTCTTGGCTAGTTTGGCAAGGTTCTCATCCACTGAGGCCATTGGTTGGATTTTACATTCCATCGATTTGTTTAGTTGAGTTAAATCCATGCAGATTCTTATTGAGCCACCTGGCTTTGGGGCAATAACCATTCCTGACCACCATTTTGTTGGCATGGCGATCGGTGAGATAACACCTTGCTGCTGCAACTTTTCAATTTCACCCTTGACTTTGTCCAAGAGTGGATGAAGGACTTTCCTCTGTGTAAAGATGCAAATTGGTGATATGGTACTCGGTCTTTAATTTCCCTTGCTCTGTAAACAATTTTGGAAATTCGTTTCAAAAACGTACTGCTGCAATTCTCATTAGAAACTTCATCTACTTTATAGATGAATTTCAGTTTTATGAATGCCTTTCTGCTTAATAGAGAGCGTTCTTGATTTTGAATGATATAGGGCGGAATTTTCCGTGCCCCGTTGGTGTTGGGTGTCATGATGGGTGTGAGCGGACAAAATGGCAGGAAGGCCAAAAATCGGTTTCAAGCCGTTGTGAAACCAGTTTGTAATTGTCCGCTCCACCTGACAACTGTTGGGCACGTTTGTCACCGCTGAGCATTGGGAACTTCATTTTAATACACCTGCATATCATCATAAGCCCCTGCTCACCGGAATCACGCCCCCGTGCTGAAACATCTGGGCACATCAGCGCGATTGCACGCCAACGTGTTTCATGGCAGCATTTATAAGGTGTGCACCTGGCGAGCTGCCCTTTGAGGGGAACTCGGAGGTGAGTGCACAGTAATGCTGCACAGCACTCGCAAGGTCCGCCTGTTGCACTTCAAGGTTGAGGTGGAGCACATGCGGGCGAGGACACAGGCAAGTTGCTCTTTCCCGGCTGGCAGACAGTAGGATGCCGGGGCAAAGGCTGCACTAGGGTTGGGGCGAGTTGTTGGGAGGGGCAAGTGCTGCACTGCGGTTGATGGTAGTGCACAAGGACGTGCAGTGGCGGGGCGGGAAGCGGCCACATCTTAGGGAAACCTTGTATAATCTCTCCTAAGATGAAACAGTTCAGGCGCAG
Organism: Cetorhinus maximus; assembly: GCF_964194155.1. Lineage (NCBI taxonomy): Eukaryota > Metazoa > Chordata > Chondrichthyes > Lamniformes > Cetorhinidae > Cetorhinus > Cetorhinus maximus. The sequence continues at coordinate 83,560,581 of NC_135897.1, read as the reverse complement.
CCACATGGACCTGCTTGGAATTGGGCCTCTAGCTAACCTGCCCACTTAAGCACGGCAGAGGCTTGAATGTGCCACCAAGTGCTCCAAAGCTTTTCATCCCTCGGGCACTGACTGCAAACTAATGAGCGTTTTAGTGGACTGCACGACTGCCATGGAGCAGTCACTGGTGGAGGTGCTCACAACACCTTGCAATGTCATCATTCAGGTTTGGACCAGTCTGCCCCATGGTTCAAGCTAACAGTGCAGCCTTGCAGTGCAGATTAGGAGAATACCTGTGCCTGAGAGCACAGCATGCAGTCCAATGGCGGTCAGGTGGAGCGGAGGTGGGTGGGGTTTCGGGCAGCCATGCAGTGCACTAAACTCTGGCCATCCAAGTGGTAGCCAGCACTCACTGGGGAAGGGGCCTTCAGACTTAACCAAGAGAGGTTCTTAGTACACCCAAACTAACCCATGTGTCTCTCTGTTTCATCCTGCAGGAGGAGTACATCAGGAGCATGGAGCCTGGTGACCTAGCTGTATGCCTCATGGCTTACAGAGTATGGAGATGAAAGAGAAGAGAGCAATGGAGGTGCCTGGCTGCGCAGAGGGAGGAACAGCACCCTCTGGAAGAAGGGGAGGCTGGGGCTCCCGCACATGCTGCTGAAGAGCCACAGCGAGCTGTCACTGGTCAGCGCCTAGATAGACCCAGGGTCTATAGATGCCGCCTTTCATTCCTGCAGATGAAGACTATGCATGTCCAGGGAACTGGTTGGTCGCATCTGCCACCTGCAGCAGGATTTGGCGCCATGGAGGGCATCCACTGCCAGTGGTCGTGAAAGTGACAGCGGCGCTCAGTTTTTACACTAGTAGCTCCTTTCAGGGCTCCACAGGTGACCTCCGTGGGATCTCACAAGCCTCCATGCAAAAATGTACCCGTGGGGTCATGGACGCCATCTTCACGAAAGAACAGAACTTTGTGTATTTCGCCCAGGATCAGGAAAGCCAGGATGCTAGAGCGTTGGCATTTGCCCAGATCCCAGCGTTCCCACCGATGCAGGGTGCAATTGACTGGACTCAGGTAGCACTCAGATCTCCGTGGCAACAAGCGGTCTACTACTTCAAATGCAAGGGCTTCCAATCGCTGAATGTTCAGCTGATGTGCCACCACAACACAGAATCCTGAAGCTCTGCTCACAGTTTCCAGGGAGTGTGCACGACTCCTACATTCTCAGTAGGTCTCAGATCCCTGACGTTTTCCAGAGTCCACAGAGGCTGCAGGGTTGGCTCCTCGGGGATGAGGGCTATCCATAGAGGATGTGGCCGATGACACCCGTGCGGAGGCCTCAGACTGCAGCAGAGAAAAGGTACAGCGAGGTTCATGCTGCAACTCGCATCGTGGTGGAGCAGACCATCGGGATGTTGAAAATGAGGTTCCGGTGCCTGGACCGGTCTGGTGGACCCCGGCATTACAGTCCACAGAGGGTGTCACTCATCGTTGTTGCCTGCTACACCCTTCGCAACCTGGCGCTGCAACAGGGAGAGGAGCTGGCTGAGGAGGAGATGGAGGAGCTGCACACGTCCTCTGATGTTGAGGACGTCAATGGTGATGAGGGTGAGGAGGTGCTAGAAGGAGAGGATGATAGTGATGAGGCCCTCGCACTGGCCAGATGAGGAAGGCGCACTCGGGAGGCCCTCATAGCTGCTAGATTCATGGAGGATGATGATAACATACAGTGAGGACACACCACAGATCCTCACCTTGAATCTGTGAACGTTTGACTCCTGTCTGGTTGGTGGAAGCGCACATACTCTCTGTGATACGGCTTCCATCATGGAGATGCAGCAGATGCCCATAGTCCCTACATTCCAGGAGGATGATGACGACATGCCGTGGGGACACTCCATCGATCCTTACATAACTTATGTGAATGTCTGACTCCTGTCTGGCTGATGGCAGCTCACTTGCGCTGTGTGAACAGGGTCATATCAAGGAGATGCAGGGGGGAAGCTTTAACTTCTCCTGATCCTAGGGCATCCTTCGTGAGCGGAACCCTTCAGGGCTGCACTGTTACCGGACACAGATGCTGATGAGATGGGGAACCAGCTGCATCTCAAAGGTGCTGGGAGCACAGAGAGAGAATGATGGAACTCTGTGTCGCCAGCCCAGGACATTCTGGCAGCGATGATAAGCCCCATTGAGATGCAGGCATGACCGATGTGACTAGTGACAGTGAAGGCCACACCATGAGTGTGCTGAGAAGGTTGCACAGAGCACAGGGAAGAGGCCCTGGACTGAGAAACCTGCCTTTATCTTGTGCAGAGACCAAGGTTTCACATCTGAGTAACATGAACACTGCTCATCAGAACAAGAAGCCATTGGCAAGGAGACATTCTTGGGAGTTTATTAACAAAGTGAACATTATGTACAAGTGATTAACACTCATGCCTGGGTTATGCAACTACATCTCCTTAACTTTCCTAACTCTGCTGCTATGTCTTGGTGCTCCCCCGACATCCACAGTGGAGATGGAGGCAGCCTGCTGACTGCTACACCCTGTCTGTGATGACCTTGACGGGCATCCTTTGGAGGGCCCTGGCCTGCTTTCGGGAACCTGCTGTGTGGCAGTGGCACCCTCCTTGGTCTGTGGAGCTGGGGTCACAGGAAGAGGGGATTTGGAATGGCCAGACACTCCTGGAGGATGGCCCGAAATGTGCACCTGCTGATCCTCCTCCCTATGGGTGCCCGAGGGCCCCTGGCTGACTCCTTGAGGAGAAGGGGTAGTTGGAGTGAGATCGAGCTGCCCTGCACCGCTCTCATGTTGACACTTTTGGAGACCAACTATAGTGTCAGTGATGGAGTTCAGCCCGCGCAGCAGTGCAGGACCAATGTTCTGGACCAAGGTCTCCATGGCGGCCGCCATCCCATCAGTGTTGACCTCGATGCATTGGCATGTCGGCGCTATCACCTCAGCCTGAAGGCGGATGGACTCCTCCATCGTGCCTTGCAATATGAGTGCAGTGGACACCCCTTCCTGATGTTCCTGAGCTTGCCTTTGCAGCTCCAGCAACCGTGACATGACCGAGTCCAGGGGCTTGTCATCTGACTCAGTCTCAGCAGGTTTCTGGTCTCTAGCAGTTCTCTGAGTGCCGGGGGACCTGGGAAGTCCCTGCTGCCACCTGCTGTGGGTCAGACAGTGTGATGTGCTTACCAGACTGTGCCCCTGAGGCTACTCTAAAGCTTGCTCCCACTGAGATGTGTGTCTACCCTGGTGGAGAGTGTGGGTGAGCGCTGCGTCTGGTCTTCAATGACGGTTTCAGAAGATTCCTCTCCTGAGGTGTTTTTGGGGCTTGCCCTGTGTGAGGACAGATGGAGAGAGAGTTAACAGGATGCCTGCCAGGCTAGATGATAAGTACACCTGGCATGTGTGTGTGGTGAGTGGTCCCATGGACGGGATGAGGAAAATGAAGGTGCATGTGAGAGAGTGAATGGTGATGTCCCTTGAACTGGCAGTGAGTGAGGGCCCTGTGGATGTATGATGGGTTTGAGAGTGTGTGAGTTGAGAGTGATGAGATAAGTGACTTACCCTGGTGGAGTTGAAATTATTCATCCTCTTTCAGCACTGGGTGGCTGTCGTCCTTTGCAGGGTGTTGGCACTAACCACCGCTGCTACCACCTCCCATGCTGGATTTGCCACCTTGCTTGCTGGCCTTCGCCCAGAGTGGAGGTAGAGGGCATTGCGGCGGGCCTCCACTGTGTCCAGTAAGCGCTCGAGGGAGGCGTTGGTAAATCTGGGGGCAGCATGTTTCCTCCCTTTGGCAGCCATCAGTTCACAGCAGCTTCCTATCCCTTTGAGAGTGCTAGCTCTGTGCAGGACGGCCTTTAAATATGGCGTCTGGTTTGCTGAAGGCCTGATGTGACAGGCGCAGCAGGTGAAAGAGAGGCTTCCTCACCAGCGACCCGGTGTATTTCCTGGGAATGCGTGATTGATAAGACGGGAAAGTGGGACGATACAACGTGAAAAGCTGCCAATGTGGCTGACGGGTGAAACGTCCTTTTTCCCGCCCATTACCGCGCTTAGTACAAATCTGGGACGATTCCAACCTGAGAGAGGTTTGAGGTTTTCTTGATATTTCAGCTTTTCCATAAGTTAGCCGTTCATTTTTAAAGTTGTCCCGCCAGGAACTTCAATAGATGAGGGTCGCAATGTAATCTGTTTCAGCCGTTTGACTTCATCTGATAAAACAGAAACCCCTGCTCCTGCATCTAGTTTAATCTCTGTGAGGTATCCACCCACTTTGAATTTAATACTTCCAGCTCTCCGAGGAGTGGTTCTTCCACTTCTGTATGTGGCTCTATTTTAAAACATTTTCCCTCTATTTACAAATTGTCAGCATTTTCAAGCAACAAACAGTTTTGAAGTGGTCTGTTTTTCCACAGTTGTGGCACTTTGCGCTCCCACTCCCCCCCCACCACCCGCCCAACCCACTGAATATTCTTCTCGCTTGCGCGGTTTGTTCCCGCCACACTGGAGACATTTCAAAATGGAAGTTAGTGCACTTTCCCCCATTTTGATGGGCGTAGGCTTTGGCGCACTTTTTCTCTTATGGCCTACAAACTGAATGGTCTCACTCGACCTTCTCCATGGAACCTCTCCTTCCCCGTGAACAAATGCCAGGTTCTGTTTCCTGAGCCCCATTTGCCTCACAACTGGCTCTGCTTTCACTGGCATTAAATCCTTTCTTGTCCGTAAGAGATTGGATAATGATTCGTCTAGGACCCCGACTATGATTCTGTCGCGAATCAGCTCATCCCTTAAGATTCCATAGTTGCAGTTCCCTGCCAGCCTATGGAGAAGTTGATGAACAAATCCATGCTTTTGCCTGGTCTTTGTTTTCTGTATTAAATTTAACCCTCTCTATTATTAAATTTTGATGGACGCTGAAATAAGAGTCAAAAGCTTACAGGACTTCTTCAGAAGGAGTTGAAGTCTCATCAACCCCCTGCTTTGCTATCACATCACCAGCAATAGATCCTACTGCATAAAGTAGTGTACTGACCTGGCTCTTTTTGATCTTTTTTGTGTAATCCTGAGGCGGTTCTGTACCTTGTGAACTCTTTTCTCTAGCTGTCCTAGTTCTGGGCCTGCAATCTTCTCACTCTGAAATGGTTCTGGGAGTGGTAGTGTGGATTCCATGCTTCTGCTTAGGCCTGGAATTGTTCCCGCTCCTGTGCTGCTACTTTTTGCTTCAGGCCTGTGCTCACTGCTGTCCGGTCTACTGGGCTATGTCTCAGCTGCTCCCGCGATGTTCCAACATCTTGGTGAGTCTTAATTTTTTTTTTTCTTTTGTCCTTCCTTCAAAGACCTCTTTTCTTGCCAGCCCTGTACCTTCTTTTTAATGTTCACTGGGGTTTTTACTCGCTGCCGCCATGTTTAGTTGTGTGGTAGGGCTCTAGATGGTGGTTTTGGGGATTGTCAAAGTATGTTGCTCAAACTTGTAGTTCCTTAAAAGCATTACTCATTATTTACAGCAAGTATTACACATTCAGACCTCTAAACATGGTTGGAGCTTCTCTTCCTTGCAGATCTCTCTTACTTCCCAGATATGTGATCTGACATCGTTATTCCATCAGCATCATGTATGCTTCAGATGTTAACCCTTTACTCTACATTGTGCGTTCCTGAAGAGTCTAAAATATTACAAAAAATAAAAACAACTTAATAAAAGGCACTGATACAAAAGTAAAATACTGCCATGCTAGAAATCTGGGTAAAAAACAGGAAATGCTGGAAATACTTAGCAGGTTTGGTAGTGCCCCTTGCCAAGATGGTCCAGTACAGCTACAACACTGGCATCTACCCGGCTATGTGGAAAATTGCCCAGATATGTCCTGTACACCAAAAGCAGGACAAATCCAACCTGGCCAATTACCACCCCATCAATCTACTCTCCATCATCAGTAAAGTGATGGAAGGGGTCATTAACAGTGCTATCAAACGGCACTTGCTTAGCAATAACCTGCTCATTGATGCTCAGTTTGGGTTTAGCCAAGGGCTTCTGAGCTCATTACAGTTTTGGTTCAAACATGGACAAAAGAGCTGAACTCCAGAGGTGAGAGTGACTGCCCTTGACATCAAGGCTGCATTTGACTGAGTGTGGCATCAAGGAGCCCTAGCAAAACTGGAGTCAAGGGAACCAGGGGGAAAATTCTCTGGTGGTTGGAGTTATACCTAGCGCAAAGGAAGATGGTTGTGATTGTCGGAGGTCAATCATCTCAGTTTCAGGACATCACTGCAGGAGTTCCTCAGGGTAGTGTCCGAGGCGCAACCATCTTCAGCTGCTTCATCAATGACCTTCCTTCGATCATATCGTCAGAAGTGGGAATGTTCGCTGATTATTGCACAATGTTCAGCACCATTCACAACTCCTCAAATACTGAAGCAACCCATGTGCAAACGTAGCAAGACTTGGACAATATCTAGGCTTAGGCTGACAAGTGGCAAGTAACATTCGTGCCACAAAAGTGTCAGGCAATGACCATCTCCAACAATAGAGAATCTAACCATCACCCCTTGACATTCAATGGCATTACCATCGCTGAATCCCTCATTAACAACATCCTGTGGGTTACCGTTGACCAGAAACTCAACTGGTCTAACCATATAAATGCTGTGGCGACAAAAGCAGGTTAGAGGCTAAGAATCCTGCAACGGGTAACTCACTTCCTGACTCCTCAAAGCCTGTCCACCATCTACAAGGCATAAGTCAGGAGTGTGATGGAATATTCCCCACCTGCCTGGATGAGTGCAGCTCCAACAACACTCAAGAAGCTTTACACCATCCAGGACAAAGCAGCTCACTTGATTGGGACCCCTTCCACAAACATTCACTCCCTCCACCACCGACAAACAGTGGCAGCAGTGTACCATCTACAAGATGCATTGTAGAAACTCACCAAGGCTCCTTCGACAGCACCTTCCAAAGCCCAGACCTCTACCATCTAGAAGAACAAGGGCAGCAGATAGATGGGAGCACCACCACCTGGAAGTTCCCCTCCAAGCTGCTTACCATCCTGACTTGGAAATATATCGCTGTTCTTTCACTGTCGTTAGGTCAAAATCCTGGAACTCGCTTCCTAACAGCACTGTGGGTGTGCCTACACCACAGGGACTGCAGTGGTTCAAGAAGGCAGCTCACCAGCACCTTCTCAAGGACAATTAGGGATGGGCAATAAATGCTGGCTTAGCCAGCGACGCTTAAATCCTGTAAATGAATAGAAAAAGCATATGTTGGGAAAGGAGAGTTTATGTTTTAGATCAATGATACTTTGTCAGAAATAAAAGGAACAATTTACTGTCAAAACTGTTACTGTGGGATGAAAATAGTTGCAAGGATTACCCATTTTCTACTTTGTCGATCTGAAACCTCATCTGACTCGAGCAATGTCGGTGAGTTTGAGATGTTGTCTTTTAAAAAGATGAATACTTTGATCATTTTCCTCTATTGCCAAGTTCTATTGTGCATCACAGCATTCTGTCAGTTTGTCCTCTTGTTGTGAGTCAGAGCTATAATGACAGTAAAGTTATGCATGTAGCACACAGTGTATTCAATACAAGATCACAAGGCAGGACCGGATAAATAAAGCACTTTGACCCATTTGATTTCGTCCTGCCAGATCCTAGCAACCACCTCATCGCTTTTGCTTACATGAGTGGAGCAACTTTCCTGCCAGCCCATTCGAGCTGTTGGCTGTTCTTTGCACAAAGGTTATACTCCCTTGTGTCTGTCCAAAATGTGTTTGTCAGGGACCTAAACCTGTGCCCTTATGCCCTGCTTGCTTGCAAATTCAAATGTATTGATCTGGATTCATTTTCTTTCTACTTGTAAGTACACTTACAATCTGGCAGACCAAGGGAGGGAACAGAGATAAATGAACTGAGGGTGTTTCCTCCAAAACCAGACCTTGCAATTGTTATGACTTATCACACACAAGTTAAGGCCTGTGGGTTAGATGGCACGGCTGTTCAAACAATGGGGTATAGCACAAGGAGAAAGGCGAAAAAGAAAAGTGAAGGGAAGACAAATGAAAGAAAAATAGGAGGGAAAATATTACGAAAAGAAACATGCATTGCTTGCCATTTAGCAACACATAATCAATAACTATGTATGAGTAGTCACTTGGAAGAATTTAATGCTTTACAATTTAGTGTAATCTGGCTTAAGAGATAGGGGGACCAGATTTTCAAAAATCAGAAACCAGGGACACGTTGAAAAGCCCTGAGACAGTGGGGCTCCAAGACAATTGACATGTTGGCGATTGAAGGTGGGAGGTTATGTGATGGCATCTCCTGGAATATGTCCAATCAGGGTTGGCAACCCTATTCCGTAGATCACTTAAAAGGTGTCACCAGCAATGGAGTGATTGGCGCCAAAAAAAGGTTGTGACAACTCTCTTGGAGATGTGGGGTGCAGGAATACAGGTCTTCCGCATATAATGCGATGCAATGTGACGGGTGTTTACAGGAATAAAGGCGAAATTTCGCAAAGATTTTCTCCCTCCGGGCCCAGTTTATATTTGACAGAAAGGGAAAAGGTGAAAATTGGGACATTTGAGCTATTTTTAGGAAATTGTCGGGATACCAGGACATGTAATGAAAAACCGGCAAAATCCCAGCAAAACCAGGATGTCTTGTCACCCTATTAAGAGAGAAAGTAAAGATGTGTCAGGGGCAGTCACTTCCTACTAAATTATCCCATAGATACACTGGATAAGTGTATCCAGTGTTTGAAGGTTGCTGCCTTCCCACACTGCCAGGAAATTATGCAAGACTATTGACCAGGGGAAAGGCTGTGAGAGAAAATAAATTAAATAAAATGGGATGGAAGCAAATTATAATCATTGCTACTATAAAGATTGTTCTATGAGGAATTAGAAATAAAATCAGAAAACGCTAAAAATTCACAGTAGGTTGTTTTGTTTCTGACCTTCCCCTCTCCGACGCTGAACGTTCAGTGCTCAGCAAAGGATTTAGTTTCATACCCTTACGCCCTCATCTCAATGAATTTCGGGCTCGGCACGATGCTGAACTCTTCTTCCGCCGCCTTCGTCTCTGTGCTCACTTATTTGGGCAGGAGTCCTCTCCCCGTTGAACGGATCCTTTTACCCATCTCCAATATTCTCCCTCCACTTGGACCCCTCCCTCTGGATTCTTACCTTCTCTTGATCTTTTCATTGAGAACTGTCGGCGTGACATTAGTCGTCTCAATTTCTCTGCTCCTCTCACCCATTCTAACCTGTCTCTCTCTGAACTTACTGCACTCCGTTCTCTCAGGTCCAACCCTAACATTGTTATCAAACCCACTGACAAGGGTGGTGCTGTTGTTGTCTGGCACACTGACCTCTACCTCGCGGAGGCTGAGCGTCAACTCGCATGGACCATGACCCCACCACTGAACATCAAGCTATTGTTTCCAGGACTGTCACTGACCTCATTTCCTCTGGAGATCTTCCTTCCACAGCTTCCAACCTCGGACGGCCCGCTTCTATCTCCTTCCCAAAATCCACAAACAGGACTGTCCCGGCAGACTGATCGTGTCAGCCTGTTCCTGCCCCACGGAACTCATTTCTCGCTATCTTGACTCCCTTCTCTCTCTCCTTGTCCAGTCCCTTCCCACCTACATCCGTGATTCCTCTGAGACCTTACGTCACATCAACAATTTCCAGTTCCCTGGCCCCAACCGCCTCCTCTTCACCATGGATGTCCAATCCCTCTACACCTCCATCCCCCACCAGGATGGTCTGAGGGCCCTTAGCTTCTTCCTTGAACAGAGGCCCCAACAATCCCCATCCACTGCTACTCTCCTCCGTCTGGCCAAACTTGTTCTCACACTGAACAATTTCTCCTTTAACTCCTCTCATTTCCTCCAAATAAAAGGTGTGGCTATGGGTACCCGCATGGGCCCCAGCTATGCCTGTCTCTTTATGGGGTATGTGGAACATTCCTTGTTCCAGTCCTACTCCGGCCCCCTCCACAACTCTTTCTCCGGTACATCGATGATTACTTCGGTGCTGCTTCATGCTCGCGTCGGGACCTGGAAAAATTTATTAATTTTGATTCCAATCTCCACCCCTCCATCATTTTCACATGGTCCATCTCTGACACTTCCCTTCCCTTCCTTGACCTCTCTGTCTCAATTTCTGGTGATAGACTGTCCACCAATATCCATTACAAGCCTACCGACTCCCACAGTTACTTCAACTACAGCTCCTCACACCCCACTTCCTGTAAGGACTCCATCCCATTTTCTCAGTTCCTTCGCCTCCGTCGCATCTGTTCTGATGATGCTACCTTCAAAAACAGTTCCTCTGACATGTCCTCCTTCTTCCTTAACTGAGATTTTCCACCCACGGTGGTTGACAGGGCCCTCAACCGTGTCGGGCCCATCTCCCGCGCATCCGTCTTCATGCCTTCTCCTCCCTCCCAGAAACATGATAGGGTCCCCCTTGTCCTCACTTATCACCCCACCAGCCTCCGCATTCAAAGGATCATCCTCCGCCATTTACGCCAACTCCAGCATGATGCCACCACCAAACACATCTTCTCTTCACCCCCCCGGCGGCATTCCGTAGGGATCGTTTCCTCCGTGACACCCTGGTCCACTCCTCCATCACTCCCTACTCCTCAATCCCCTCCCATGGCACCTTCCCATGCAACCGCAGAAGGTGCAACACCTGCCCTTTCACTTCCTCTCTCCTCACCGTCCAAGGGCCCAAACACTCCTTTCAAGTGAAGCAGCATTTCACTTGCACTTCCCTCAACTTAGTCTACTGCATTCGTTGCTCCCAATGCAGTTTCCTCTACATTGGAGAGACTAAACGCAGACTGGGTGACCGCTTTGCAGAACACCTTCGGTCTGTCCGCAAACATTACCCAGACCTCCCTGTCGCTTGCCATTTCAACACACCACCCTGCTCTCATGCCCACATGTCTGTCCTTGGCTTGCTGCATTGTTCCAGTGAAGCTCAACGCAAACTGGAGGAACAGCACCTCATCTTCTGACTAGGCACTTTAGAGCCTTCCGGACTGAATATTGAGTTCAACAATTTTAGATCATGAACTCTCTCCTCCATCCCCATCCCCTTTCCGTTTCTTCCCCCTCCTTTTTGTTTTTTCCAATAATTTATATAGATCTTTCTTCTCCCACCTATTTCCATTATTTTTAAATGTATTTCCACCCATTGTTTATCTCTACCTTTTAGCCTTTTCAGTATTCCTTCACCCCACCCCCACTAGAGCTATCTGTATCTTGTTTGTCCTGCTGTCTACTCTTAATTAGCACATTCCTTTAGATAATATCACCACCCTCAACACCTCTTTGTCCTTTTGTCTGTGACATCTTTTGGTTATCTCCACCTATTACTGGCTTCTTGTCCCAACAACGCCACCCCCCCCCCCCCACAACCAGCTTATATTTCACCCCTTTCCTATTTTTACTTAGTTCTGTTGAAGGGTCATGAGGACTCGAAACATCAACTGTGCTCTTCTCCGCCGATGCTGCCAGACCTGCTGAGTTTTTCCAGGTGTTTCTGTTTCTGTTTTTGTTTTAGGTTGTTTTGTATCCCTGGGTCAAAATCCTGGAACTCTCTTCCAGTAACACTGTGGGTGTACCTACACCACATAGACTGCAGTGCTTCAAGCAAGGCAGCTTACCACCACCTTCTCAAGGGCAATTAGGGGTGGGCAATAAATGCTGGCCTATCTGGCGACGCCCACATCCTATGAACGAGTAAAAAAGCGCTAAAAGAGAAAATTAACACAATGCTTTGAGTTTAGTAAATCAAATATCAAATGATCGTTTCTGGTGCTCTCCATCTGCTAACCTACTGCCTCCAATCTCATCATCCCCAAGCTATGTTCTGTCCTTTTCTACCTTCTGCACAAGGTTGGCAAGCAAGGTGGGTCCAGTAGTTCAACTTTGCCCCTTTTACCTCTATCAGGAACTAGAGCCCCTCCACCTTAACTGTGAATTGGTTTCTGTGAGGAAATTGAATTAATTTATGTGGGTAACTTTAAGCTGCCATTCTCTTTGCAATGTGCTTTGTCAAACTGTGGCACTTCTGAGATGAGGAGAAATTTCTTCACCCAGAGAGTGGTGAGCCTGTGGAATTCGCTACCACAGAAAGTAGTTGAGGCCAAAACATTGTATGTTTTCAAGAAGGAGTGAGATTGGACCGTCAAGGTGTATTTTGGTATTAAGATTGGCGATGAGGATGCAGGCCGCAGAGTATTTGGTCTTTCTGGGAAGACAGTTTTTGTTTTTGTTCCGAAGACAGTTGAAAACTTTGTTGCTTTAGCAACAGGGGAGAAAGGATTTGGCTACAAAAATAGCAAATTCCACCGAGTCATCAAAGTGTTTATGATCCAGAGAGGGGACTTCACCTGTGGAGATGGTATTGGTCGGAAGAACCTCTATGGTGACCGTTTCCCTGATGAAAACTTCAAGCTGAAGCACTATGGCCCCCGCGGGGTGGGTCAGTATGGCTAACGCTGGCAAAGACACCAATGGATCCCAGTTCTTTTATCACCACCACCACCACCACCAAAGCCAGCTGGCTGGATGGCAAACAGGTTGTGTTTGGAAAAGTCATCGAAGGATTTGATGTTGTTTTAAAAAAAAAAAGTCGAGGCTTCAAAGACACGCAGCAGAGATTAAACCACTGAAAGATGTGGTCATTGCAGTGTGGCAAGATCGAGGTGGAGAAACCTTATGCCGTTGCCAAACAATGAACTGTCTGTGATGGGCAGTGAGCTGCAGACGCTTGGCTTTCTGCCCAGACACTTTCAGCCCAGTGACCCAGCTGGGAGATTCCCGTTTAATGTTAAACTGATCTTGGGGTTCCAGGCTGTGTAGATATCTGAACATTCCGGAATCTGGTTCTTGCCAGCTTTGTAAAAAAAATGTACACTGACAATAAACGTGATGGGTTTTCTAGTAAAAAAAGAACACGAGCATAGACCAGTTTAGTTTGGCAGCCTGATTCTGTTTTGTAAATTCTACAAATGCTACCCTGGATATTGTATTTCTCTGGGTTGTGGTGACAGTTTTGGGCGTTTGTAGTTAAGAGGCTAATATTTTAGATAATTCTGTATCATAGGTGCGTGGACCCTAGAGATCTGTATTTAACTTTGAAAGAACTTTAAAGGAACTTCTACTCTGGTTCAACTCTACCCATGTTTAAATGGCGAGAGCTTGGTTACTGATTTTGTGACCTTGTCTGTTTCTTATTCCCCACATGGCTTGGTGGTGGGAAAATCAAATCGAATTGTACACTGAGTGTTAGCAACTTTGAAAGATGTCTGCAATGTTCATCAAACTAGGATTAATACATTTGATATAAATAATAATCATAGGTTTGTTGGACACCTTAAAACAAGTTACTGTCTCTAACAAAGCAAGAATTAAATGACATGATTAGGGGTGGAAGCTATCAAATTTTCAATTGTTCCCACTCAGGAATTCTCCTGGTGCTTATGATGCTGGATTCCTTTACGGAGCAGTGTTGAGACAGTCCTCCAGAGTGCGTGGCAAGTCTTGTGTTAACAATGGAAAGCACCTTGATAAGGTGTAAAATGAGCTGTCTGGTCCCATGAAGGCCTTGTATGCAAAGCTGAACGAGGGGGAAAAGATGCTGTGTGTGATTATTTGTTGCTCAGACAGACTTTTGCAAAAGGCATTGTGTTTTGTTGTGTCGTTGAATAATTTATATGTTGTTTTTAAAAACTACATTGTGAATTCTCAATCTCTTCAGACTAATGAAAGAGCATGGGCGGGGTGGGGTGCGGGTTTATGCAACTCTAGGGAATGTCTACCATTGATGATGATTATTGTGCACTTGTGTTGAAGAGCTATGTGCAGCATAACTCCTTCATCGAAAGAAGAGACTGAGTATCGCCAGTTTTAATATTCAAAGAAGCAAACATCTCTCTGGTGTGTTACAGTGGTTGAGTTTGGTACTGAATTGACAGAGATGTGGTATCTACCCTTGTCAAATGGACATGCAATTGTTCTTTTGGTGAAGATGCAGTGATGATCTATATTGGTGACACAATGCTTCAGAGGCATCAATATTATCCAAGATGGATTTGATTTGTGATACCGAGTTCAAATCAGCGTAACCCGCTAACCAATCCAGCAAGGCCCGCAAAATCAAAGGCCTTGCATGGGAACAAAAAAACATTCGAGCGGCTTTGCAAATTTTACAGCAATGGGAGTGTGCAAAGAGCAAGACTGTTGTGGTCCAGTGATCTTCCTGTGGAGCAACACTTGGGGCTCTTCTTAGGGCGTTTCAGAATCATAGGGCCAAACTTATAGTGTTTGTTGTGTTTATTATTTATGGTGTTTTTCAACTTTTACGAATAAATCTGGCTGCATAATGAGTTAACAAAAGAGGAAGGTTCTTTAACATGAGCAGAAATCGAGTGATTCAGCTTTTTTTTTTAAGGGGCAACCAAGACTTTGCATTCTGTGCTATTTTGACCGTCAGCCGTGGCTAACTAAATAGATTTGTAAATGTGTAAAGGTGGGCATCATACCCTTGACCACTGTATTTTAGTCAGATGTGGCTTGGCTAGGCTGTGGGTGGAGAGGCTCCTCTTGTAATCATCGGCGTTACAAGGCCTCTTGGCTAAGATCAAGTGTAGTATCTGTTCTCGCTTCTCGGCCTCTTGGCTAAGATCAAGTGTTGCAGGAGCGACACCATGGTCCTGCCATGGCAAGGTCGGGATGGAAGGGCGAAAACCAATCGCAATCCGAATCCATACCGTGGATTACCTATCACCGTCCGAGTCACGGTGAACCACAGCGACGAAGGAGGATCACCTATGGATCGGGGCTTCTTCACCAGGAGGATCCTGTTGAAGGCGTGCGGCTTCCAAGCTACGGAGATCTTCACCCTGCACGACTCCCGCAAAGGTGGTTATTTCGACGTGACGTTCAAGCAAGTGGCAGACTGCGTCCGGCTCCTGAGGGTGTTCGAGGAGAAGAGAGACCTGCCGGAGATGAAGATCCTGACGGCGGAGCCGCACTTTTCTCTGCCGTTGCAACGGGAACGTGAGGTGATGGTGCATGTGTACAACCCCTTCGTCCCTGTCGCCGACGTGGTCACCTTCCTCACCAGGTACTTCGATAAGGTGGGGAGCGGCACTGAGATTCGAGACGACTTGGGGATCTGGACAGGCAAACGCCTGTTTAAGGTCACGCTAAAGACCGATGGTAAGGGAGCCATTTTCCACCCTCCTTCCAGTTTCGCTATCGGGGGAAACCGTGGCTACCTGGTCTACGCTGGGCAACCCAAGCATTGTCGCTCATGCGGCAAGGCTGGTCATGTGGCGGCCAACTGCAGCGCCTCCCTCTGCAAGATCTGCAAACAGGAAGGGCACCAGACAAAAGACTGCAAACAGGCCAAGTGCTGCAACCTGTGTGGCGAGGCAGGTCACCTCTACAGGACCTGCCCCAAACGCTGCCGTACTTACGCACAGGCAGCCAAAGCCGACCAGGGGGAAGCAGAAGAAATGTTTCGTGTCACTCCAACCACCAAGGCCCCCAGGGAGCTCAACGGGACAACGGAGGACACAGAGAGAGACAAGGTGGAGAAAGAGATTGAGGCAACAGAGAGCCAATCAGCAGCACTACCCCCTGAACCTCCCAGTCCTCAGGACAGCGAATCAATGGAGGAGGAGGCAGCAGTGGAAAAGCAGCAGGGGGAGTGGCGGACGGTGAAGAACAAGAAAAGTAAGAAGGAGCGAAGAAGAAGCAAAGGCATTTCCCAGAGAAGCGGCAAGAGGCGTCTCCCATCCGACACGGATGACAAGGGCAGCAGCTCTTCGGATGAGGAAGTGCCAGAGCGGCACCGACAGAAGAGGCGGCAAAGCTCCAGGGCGTTGGAGGACGAGACACCCGAGCTCCAGAAAATTGGAGACAACAAGGAGACCAACGCACCCCAACTTTGCCTGCAACCTGAGGAGGCCAGTGCACCACAGCCCCTGGAATCTGGGAGCAGTGAGGCAATCATCGCACCCCAGCTCCAGGAAGCCGGGAACAGCAACCCCCCAGAGGGGGTGAGTTTTGGAGAAGCTTCTCCAGCAAAGGTCATCTCAAAATCCGCTCACTACGTGAACCTCCAGATGCCACTGGAGCAGAACACGGCCAAGGAGATCTACCTCAGCCCATCCAAAGTGAAGGAATTTGAGCTCACTACGGGTATGAAGGAGCAGACTAAAGGTCTGGGACTCTCAGAGACAGTGGGTTTGGTCGGAGAATAAATGCTTTAATATGGGTTTAAAGATTGTATCCATAAATGTGCGTAGCATTAAATCTACTACGCGATGTGTTGCGACCTTGGACTACCTAGCCAAGGTCAAAGCTGACCTGTTGTTTCTGCAGGAGTGTGCGATACCGCACCTCAGCTCCTACAGGCAATGGTCACGATGGTGGTCCCACGGGCCATCGATCTGGTCGGGCGGAAACGACTCTCGTTCCTCCGGCCTGGGTATTCTGCTGCGGGGAGGCAACTTCACCGTCTCCGAGGTCAAGGAGGTGGTGGGCGGGCGACTCCTGGTAGCAGACGTAATGTACAAGAACGCTCCACTCCGGTTAATTAACGTGTACGGCCCGGCACAAGGGGCTGAGCGGCTGGAGGTTTTTCAGCAGCTCCCACTGCTGCTGGCGACCTCCAGGCCGGTCATTCTGGGCGGGGACTTCAACTGCATCATCGATGCGGCTGGACGATCCGGCAGGGCCGGAAGCAGATTGGACGCGACGTCCAGATCCCTGATGGAAACAGTTAAGGATGCCAAGCTGCACGACGTCTTCAGCAACCCTGCAGACGGAGCGCAGCGTAGATACACCTGGTCGCGGCCAGACGGGTCCATTCGTTCCAGGATAGACTTCCTGTTTGTGTCCCGTGCATTCACAGTCAGATCCACCGACGTCAAGCCGGTGTTCTTCTCTGACCACTGCCTCCTACTGGCGGACTGCCACTTGGAGGAAGACCTGAGGGTGGGCAGGGGGGCATGGAAGCTAAATGTGCAACTGCTGACCCCAGAGAACATTGAGGAGCTCAAGAGGGATTACAAAGGTTGGAGAACCGTGAAACCCCTCTTTGAGTCCCTGACACACTGGTGGGAAGTGATCAAGGGAAGCATCAAGAGGTTTTTCATCCTCAAAGGCACCCAGAAAGCTAGAAAGGAACAGAGGGAAATGTCCCGACTCCAGGAAAAGATGCAGAATCTGCTCCGGCTGCAGTCGATGGGGGTCGATGTCAAGGAGGAGCTCCAAGAGGTGAAGGGCCAGCAAGCCTCGCACTTTGCCTCGGAGGCCTCCAAGATCATCTTCCGTTCCAGAGTCCGCTCCGTGGAGCAGGATGAGACGTGCTCACGTTTCTTCTTCCAAAAGGTACACAGAGAGCGCTCTGTGATCAGCAGCCTGAAGGAAGAAGACGGCTCAGTAAAGTCATCACGGTCCGACATTCTGAGGATCAGCAAATCCTTTTACGCCGGACTGTATGACGTGAAGCCCACGGACAGCACGGCCTCCCAGTCCTTCCTGTCCTCTATCACGGAGGTCCTAGACCACAGTACGCGGGAGAGCCTAGACAAACCGCTAACTCCTGACGAACTGACTAAGGCCCTCGAGTCCTTCGAGAAGAGTAAAACCCCCGGAAGCGACGGCCTGCCGGCGGAGTTGTATTCGGCTCTGTGGGACTTGATCGGCCCAGACCTGCTAGAAGTGTACGAGAGTATGCTCCTGGCCGGCAGCATGTCAGAATCCATGAGGAAAGGCATCATCACCCTCATCTACAAGCACAAGGGGGAAAGGGAGGAAATTAGAAATTGGCGACCCATTTCACTGTTGAATATGGACTATAAGATTCTGTCCAAGGTCATCGCCAACCGGGTCAAATCCGCTCTGGAATTGGTGATTCACCCTGACCAGACCTGCTCTGTGCCAGGCAGGAAGATCTCTGACAGCCTGGCGCTGCTCAGGGATACGATTGCCTATGTACAGGACAGGGGTGTGGATACCTGCCTCATCAGCTTGGATCAGGAGAAGGCCTTTGACAGAATATCGCACACCTACATGGGGGATGTGCTCTCCAAAATGGGGTTTGGGGAGGGAATTCGAAATTGGATCCAACTGCTCTACACTAACATCAGTAGCGCAGTCTCAATCAATGGGTGGGAAACAGATAGCTTTCCGATTAAATCTGGAGTCAGGCAGGGCTGCCCTCTCTCGCC
The DNA here is from genome assembly GCF_964194155.1 of Cetorhinus maximus. Lineage (NCBI taxonomy): Eukaryota > Metazoa > Chordata > Chondrichthyes > Lamniformes > Cetorhinidae > Cetorhinus > Cetorhinus maximus. The sequence goes on along the minus strand of NC_135897.1, from coordinate 83,542,306 downwards.
TGTCCTTTTTGTGTGCTGCATAGAACCCTTTGCCGAGTCCATCAGGAAGGATCCGGGCATAAGAGGAGTGACGATCCCAGGCAGTGGAGGCACTCAGGTAAAAGCCTCCCTGTACATGGACGACGTCGCCGTCTTCTGCTCGGATCCGCTGTCGGTGCGCAGACTGATGCACGTCTGCGACCAGTTCGAACTGGCCTCGGGAGCCAAGGTAAATCGTGGGAAGAGCGAGGCCATGTTCTTTGGGAAGTGGGCTGACCGATCCTTTGTCCCCTTCACTGTCAGGGCTGACGGCCTGAAGGTGCTGGGGATATGGTTCGGAGGGACCGGGGCATGCGTTAGAAACTGGAAGGAGCGAGTGGCTATGGTGAAAAGGAAACTGGGCATGTGGGAGCGACGCTCCCTCTCCATTGCGGGTAAGAACCTGGTCATCAGGTGTGAGGTACTCTCGCTGTTGCTGTACGTGGCGCAGGTCTGGCCCATTCCACACTCCTGCGCGACGGCGATCACTCGAGCCATCTTCCGCTTTATCTGGAGGTCGAAAATGGATCGTGTCTGCAGGGACGCGATGTACAAGCCTCTAGATAAAGGGGGAAAAAACGTGCCCAACATCGCCCTCATACTGATGACCACCTTTGTGTGCGGCTGCATCAAGCGGTGCGTAGACCCTCAGTACGCAAACACCAAGTGTCACTACGTGCTGAGGTTCTACCTGTCCCCGGTGTTGCGAAGGATGGGTCTGGCCACGCTGCCGCGGAACGCTCCAAGTAGTTGGACCGTGCCGTACCACCTGTCCCTGGTGGAAAAATTTATGCAGAAAAACACCTTTGACCACAAGTCCATCAGGCAGTGGTCAGCACGTAACGTCCTAGAGGCCCTGAGGGATAAGGAGAGGGTGGACCCTGTGGGATGGTTCCCCGAGCAGACTGTCAAAGTCATTTGGCAGAATGCCTCATCGCCAGAACTTTCCAACAAGCACCAAGACGTAGCTTGGCTGGTGGTGAGAAAGGCCCTTCCCGTCAGATCCTTCCTACACGCCAGGAGTCTCACCCCCTCTGCACGATGCCCTCGAGGTGGCTGTGGTGGGGAAGAGACCGTTGTTCACCTCCTTGTGGATTGTGCCTTTGCAAAGAAAGTCTGGAGAGAGATGCAGTGGTTGCTGTCGAGGTTCATCCCGAGCAGTTCTGTGACACAGGACTCTGTGCTCTACGGGCTGTTCCCAGGGACACACACCGAGACAAACATCGACTGCAGCTGGAGGATCATCAACTCGGTGAAAGACGCGCTTTGGTCTGCCCGAAACTTGTTGGTCTTCCAGCACAAAGAGTTGTCCCCGACCGATTGTTGCGGACTGGCACAATCCAAAGTCCAGGACTACGTGCTGAGGGACGCACTAAAGCTTGGGGCAGCTGCCGCAAAGGCGCAATGGGGAAGGGTCGCTGTCTAAGACCTTTCTACCACAGCGCACCGAGAGACTGGGAACTGTTTAGAGCCCCTCGGGCTGTACAGATCAAAATGAAAGGCTGTAAATGACTGTAATATTGTTTGTACTGATGCACCTGGTGATACATTTTGTAAAAGTTTAACCTGGATTGTACCCTTGTAATGTTGTTTTTGAAATGGTTTTGAATGTGATTGAAGATTTTTATGAATAAAGTATATTTTTACAAAAAAAAAAAAAAAAAGGAGTAGTTGGAAATGAGGAGATTGCTAGAACTATAGACATTTATGTAGATAGGGAAAAGAAATTAAAAGAGCTAGCGAGGTTGATGGAAATAGAGAAACTTGTACATTCGGATACGGAGCAGACGCTACAAGCAGCAAATTTCACGAAAATGTAGAGATTTCTCAAATTGGGGGAATGGGACCTATCTGCAGATGGAGAAAATGCAAGAAGTTGACCAATTCTTGGGGCAGCTGCCGCAAAGGCGCAATGGGGAAGGGTCGCCGCCTAAGACCTTTCTGCCACAGTGCACCGAGGGGCTGGGAGCTGTGTAGAGCCCCTCGGGCTGTACAGCTCAAAATGAATGTCTGACAATGATTGTAATATTTGTTGTTTGTACTGATGCACCTTGTGATACATGTTGTAAAAGTTGAACCTGATTGTACCTTTGTGATGGTGATTTTGAAATGGTTTGGAATGTGGTTGAAGATATTTTATGAATGAAGTATATTTTTGCAAAAAAAAAACCTAGGGGAAAGCAGAGGAGCTTTAAAAACAGCGCAAGAAGCGGTGAAAGTTCAAGAGTAGAGGTGACTGAGGGAATTCAATGAGGAAAGAAGAGGCACTCCTTTCTTTTCCTCAGAAAGAAGAGCGGTGGCCTTGGTAAGTGGGACCTGGTGAGTAAATTATAAAAGTGTAATATTTTTAACAAATAGCTACACTTGGATTTAACCGAGAAGCACCAGGAATAAGGGAAATTTAGGGCCAATATAATAAAGTCATATAAATAATCCAAAGTAGAACAAAGTTAACATAAGGGAAGTAGAGTTAAGACATAAGCTAAAAGCAAAATACTGCGGATTCTGAAAATCTGAAACAAAAACAGAAAATGCTGGAAAAACTCGGCAGGTCTGGCAGCGTCCGTGGAGAGAGAAACAGAGCTAACGTTTCGAATCCATATGACCCTTCATAAGACCTGGCAGGGCAGCTCAGCTGAGTGGAATGCATGTCCTGTAATCTGTGCGAAGTCACGGATGCTACCAGTGTTCCAGCTGACCACATGTGCAGGAAGTGCTGTCAGCTGCAGAAACTTGAGCTCCGGGTTTCAGAGCTCGAGCGGCAGCTGGAGTCACAGTGGCGCATCTGCGAGGCTGAGAGCTACGTGGATAGCGTGCTCAGAAATGTGGTCACACCACAGCTTAAGGGCCTGGAGACAGAGAGGGAATGGGTGATCACCAGGCTGTCCAAGAGAAGTAGGCAGGTAGTGCAAGAGTCCCCTGGGGTCCCGCTCACAAATTGGTTTTCTGTTTTGGAAGCTGGTGAGGGTGTTGGTTCCTCGGAGGAGTGCAGTCAGAGCCAGGTTTGTGGCACCACGAGTGGCTCAGCTGTACAGGAGGGGAGGAAGAAGAAAGAAAGAGCTATAGTGATAGGGGATTCAATGGTCAGGGGAACAGACAGATTTTTTTGTGGCTGTAAACGTGACTCCAGGATGGTATGTTACCTCCATGGTGCCAGGGTCAAGGATGTCACAGAGCAGCTGCAGGATATTCTTCTGGGGGAGGGTGAACAGCCAGAGGTCGTGGTCCACATTGGTACCAGTGACTTAGGTAGGAAGGGGGATGTGGTCCTGCAATCAGAATTTAGGGAGCTAGGTAGAAAATTAACAAGCAGGTCTCAAATGTAATAATCTCCAGATTATTCCCAATGCCACATTCCAGTGAGTACAGAAATAGGAGGATAAGGCATATGAATGCATGGCTGGAAAGATGCTGCAGGAGGGAGGGCGTTAGACTCCTGGGACACTGGGAATGGCTCTGGGGGAGATGGCACCTGTATAAGCCGGAGGGGTTGCACCTGAACAGAGCTGGGACTGAGTTCCTTGTGGGGTGTTTTGCTAGTGCTGTTGGGAGGGCTTTAAACTAACTTGGCAGGGGTATGGGGACCAAGAGAAAATATTAGAGAGGAATATCAGCATGCACAAAATACTGTGAGGGATAGCACGAGTATAGAGAAGAGTGAATTAATAAGTGAAGTTGGGGTGAGGGAGGAAGTAACAAAATTTAAATTGGCAGCATCGGGGGAGAAGAAAAGAGTTGACGTTTTGAGTCCTCATGACCCTTCAGCAGAACTGAGTGAAGTTAGGAGAGGGGTGAAATATAAGTTGGTTTAAGGTTGGGGGGGGTGGGGGGAGAAGTTGGGGGGGTGGGGGTGGTGGTTGTAGGGACAGGCAAGCAGTGATAGGAGCAGATAATCAAAAGATGTTACAGACAAAGGAACAGAGAGGTGTTAAAGGTGGTGATATTATCTAAGAGAACTTATCATGAGGACTCGAAACATCAACTCTTTTCTTCTCTGCCGATGCTGCCAGACCTGCTGAGTTTTTCCAGGTAATCCTGTTTTTGTTTTGGATTTCCAGCATCCGCAGTAGTTTTTTGTTTTTAAAATTTAAATCGGGTTTACTATGCATGTATGTGAATGCACGGAATATAGTAAACAAGATTGGGGAGTTACAGGTGCAGATTGCCACGTGGAAATATGGTGTTGTGGCGATAACAGAGACCTAGCTCAAGGAAGGGCAGAACTGAGTGTTAAATATTCCAGGATACAAGGTGTTCAGAAAAGATAGGAAAGGAGGAGGGATGGCAGTATTGGTTCAGGAGAGCATTGCAATGCTGGAGAAAGAGGATGTCCCAGAGGGTTCAAGGACAGAATCAATTTGGCTGGAGCTAAGGAACAAAAAGGGTGCAATTATATTGCTCAGTGTAGTCTATAAACCGCCAAATAGTGAGAAGGACGTAGAAGAGCAAATCTGCAGGAAAATTACGGAGAGATGCAGGTATTATAGAGTAGTTATAATGGGTAAATGTAGACTGGGACAGTGGTAGTGTAAAGGGTGGAGAGGGGCAAAAGTTCCTAGATTGTGTTCAGGAAAATTTTCTACAGCAGTATGTTTCCAATCCAACAAGAAAAGACACACTGTTGGACCTTGTTCTTGGAAATGAGGTCGACCAAGTAGATCAAGTGTCAGTGGGGAAACATTTAGGAGACAGTGATCGTTGTATTGTACGTTTTTGGATGATGATTAAAAAGGACGATGGGCAATCCAGAGTAATAATAATTAACTGGACGAGAGCTGACTTCGATGGGGCAAGAATGGAACAGGGCCAGATAGACTGGGACGAAAGACTGACGAGAAAAACTATAGCTGGACAATGAGCTACCTTCAAAAAAGAATTGGGTTGGGTACAGTCAAGGTATATTCCATTGTAAGGAAAGGTAGGACAAACAAATCCGGAGCTCCCTGGATGAAAAGGAGATTGAAATTAAGATAAAGGAGAGAAAGTGTGCATATGACAGGTGTCAGGTAGAAAATACAATTGAGAACGAAGAGGAATACAGGAAGTTCAGAGGGGAGGTGAAAAAGCATATTAGAGAAACAAAGAGGGATTATGGGAAAAGACTGGCAGCCAACATAAAGAGGAATCCCAAAGTCTTCAATTGACATATAAATAGTAAAAAGGTGGTAAAAGGTGGATTAGGGCCTATTAGGGACCTAAAAGGGAAATTACACATTAAGGAATTAAATGATGAGGTATTAAATGAATACTTTGCATCCGTCTTTACCAAGGAGGCAGCTGCTACTAGGCCATGGTGACAGATGAGGAAACTCTGTCACTAGAATGGTTCAAAATTGGTAAGGAGGAAGTGCTGACAGGGCACCGGGACCGGATGAGATGCAACCAAGGATATTGAAGGAAGTGAGAGTAGCTATTGCAGGGGCGCTGGCCATAATCTTTCAGTCTTCCCTTGACTCAGGGGAGGTGCCAGAGGACTGGAGAATTGCAAACACTATGCACTTGTTCAAAAAAGGTTGCAAGGATAAGCCCAGCAGTTGCAGACCAGTCAGTTTAACTTCAGTGGTGGGCAAGATTCTAGCAACAATTATTTGGGATAGAATTAGTAGTCACAAGGAAAAATATGGGTTGACAAGGAAGAGCCAGCATGGATTTCTAAAGGGGAAATCGAGTTTAACTAACTTACTGGAGTTGTTTGAAGAGGTAACAGAAATGGTGGATAAGGGTAATGCTGTTGATGTAGTGTACATGGACTTTCAAAAGGCATTTGATATGGTGCCGCACAATAGACTTGTGAGAAAAGTTATTGCTCATGGAACAAAAGGCACAGTAGTGATGTGGATACAAAATTGGCTGAAAAATAGGCAGCAGAGTATAATAGTCAATGGATATTTTTCGGGCTGGAGAAAAATTTGTAATGAAGTTCCTCAGGGGTTGGTATTGGGACCCTTGCTTTTCCTGATATACATTAATGATCTAGATTTTGGTGTGTAGGGGACAATTTCAAAGTTTGCGGATGATGCAAAGCTTGGGAGCATTGTAAACTGTGAGGAGGACAGTGTAGAACTTCAAAAGGACATAGACAAGTTGGTGGAGTGGGCAGATAGGTGGCAGATGAAGTTCAATGCAGAGAACTTTGAGGTAATGCATTTTGGTAGGAAGAACATGGACAAATAATATATAATAAGGGGTGAAATTTTGAAGGGAGTGAAGGAGCAGAAAGACCTGGGTGTATACGTGCATAGATCATTGAAGGTGGCAGGATAGGTGGAGAGAGCAGTTAATAAAGCATATAGTATCCTGGGCTTTATTAATAGGGGCATAGAGTACAAGATCAAGGAGGTAATGCTGAATTTATGTAAGACACTTGTTAGATCTCAGCTGGAATATTGTGTACAGTTCTGGGTGCCATATTATAGGAAGGACGTGAACACATTGGAGAGAGTGCAGAAGAGGTTTACAAGAATGGTTCCAGGGATGTTAAACTTCAGTCACGAAGATAGATTGGAGAGGTTGGGACTGTTCTCCTTAGAGAGAAGAAGGCTGAGAGGAGATTTGATGAAGATGTTCAAAATCATGAGGGGGCTGGAGAGAGTAGATAGGGAGAAGCTGTTCCCGCTCGTAAAAGGATCAAGAACGAGAGGGCACAGATTTAAAGTGATTTGCAAAAGAAGCAAATGTGACGTGAGGAAAACCTTTCTCACACAACGATTGGTTCAGGTCTAGAGTTCACTGCCTGGAAGTGTGGTGGCGGCAGGTCCAATTGAGGCATTCAAGAGGGCAATAGATGATTATTTGAATAGAAACAATGTGCAAGGGTACGGAGAAAAGGCTGGGCAATGGCACTAGGTCATAATGCTCATTTGGAGAGCCAGTGCATACATGATGGGTCGAATGGCCTCCTTCTGCGCTCTTAAAATTCTGTGATTCTGTGATGTGGGCGTTGCTGGCAAGGCCAGCATTTGTTGCCCATTCCTTATTGTCCTTGAACTGAGTGGCTTACTAGGCCATTTCAGAGGCACATTGCTATGGGTCTGGCGTCAAATGTAGGCCAGACCAGGTAAGCATGGCAAATTTCTTTCCCTAAAAGACATTAGTGAACCAGATGGGTTTTTATGACAATGGAGGACAGCTTCATGGTCACCATTACTGAGATGAGCTTTCAATTCCAGAGTTATTAATTGAATTTAAGTTCCACCGCTGCCATTTGAACCTGTGCTGCCAGAGCATTAGCCTTGGCCTCTGGATCATTGGTACAGTGACATTACCACTGTGCCATCATTGCCCACTTGTAGTGGTGTTACAGAGCGCGTCGCCCTGTGTGTCCCTCATGGCACCATCCATTTCCTGAGCGGTGTGTTCAGTTAGTAGAAGGATGGGTGTGAGGTTGTACTCTGTGTATGCCAGAAGGCTGTGAATGGGCATTATCCTGGCATCCAGCTGATGGGCCTTGTTCCCTCTAAGCTGCACAAGAGCTTGGCCTTGCAGCAATCAGGAATGTGCCATGCAGGGAACATAGAGGCTGCACAGCGGTCATTTTAAGATGTGTGCATACCTAGCCATGTGGTAATCTTAAAGGCACCGCATGGTGTAAGAACCTGGTGGGAAGGAAAATTAGAGTGAACGTTGCTGATGTGATGCCAGGATTCTTAATTTGGACCATGAATGGGCAGGCCACATATTCCTGCATCACTCTGCAAACAGCAGATGCAGAGATGCAAGATGCAGATGCAGAGATGCAAGATAGACGCTGCACTGGAGTTATTTGAATAGCCAGGCACCCAGATCTCAGCGATGTAAATGTTTTGGAGCTTTTTCTGTTGCCACATCTCTGGAAGTACTCCGGAGTGTTTTCAGAGGTGTTTTAGTGAGTTCCTGGCTTTGCCAGGGAGTGAACTGTATCCACAGCTTGGAGGGCAGAGGAGCAATGCTGGAACCATTTGGGCTAATGCCGCAACAACGCAAGTGTATAAGGTGCATGGAAATTGTGTGCTTCCCTCTTCAATCTACATGGCTGAATGGTGACCTCTTCGCCAAAAGCCAGGGCAACTCAATTTTTAACCTGACATAGTGAGGCTTGGAATTTGGCAGTCACCAGCAAGGTCATTTGATGGACATCACAGCCTACCTGTGTACTACTTCCTTGCTTCAATCTTAAAATTCCCACTCTTGCTTTTAAACCCCTCTATGCCTTGCCTATTCCTTTCTCCTTAACCTCCTCCAGTCCTGCAACCCTCTGAAATCCCTGTGCTCTTCCAATTTTGGACTGTTGAACTTCCCAAGTTTTAATTGCTCCACCATCAGGGGCTGTGCCTTCAACTGCCTCGGCCCTAAGCTCTGGAATTCCCTCCCTACACAGCTCCGTCTCTCTCCCAGCCTTTAAGACGCTGTGTAAAACCTACCTCTTTGACCTAGCTTTTGATCGCCTGTCCTAATATCCCTTTGTGTGACTCGGTGCCGCATTTTGTTGGATAATGTTCCTTGAGACGTTTTACTAAATTCAAAGAGCTAATTAAGTGCAAGTTGTTATATGGTTAATGTACCTCCTGTGAGTATTGATGGGACCTGTACCAACACCTGAGCCATTGCAGTTCTCTGGAAAACCAGTAAAGAAACAGAAACTTGGCAGTGCAGTCAAGCTTTTCTCTGCAGTCATGCAAACAAGAACCAGCCCACCAGCCTTTTGGAGTAGTTGGCTTCTGAGGGCATCTCGACCGATGTTTCCTGGAACCTTGAAGGAAAAAAGAGCCAACAATAAAACACTTGAGTGACGACGCCTCAGGCAGAATATTGCCTTTGGCGTGCAGGGGCGGGCCCGACACGCCGACACGTAAAATGAGGCGAGATGACGTCGGGCGTGTATCCTGACGTCATCACGCATCATTTCGATATTTCGTTCGGCGGGAGCGCACCGGAGGCGGCTGCACGCCCGCCGAACTGTCAATGGCCTATTAAAAAAGCAATTAAAGTTGTTGGCATCGCTGCCTGTCCAACCTTAAGGTTGGGGGGGCAGGCGAAGAGCCCAAGCGGCCTTCGCGTTTTTCAGGAAACCTCATCCACGGACGGGATGAGGTTTGCTGAAGGTTTAATAAAATAAATATTCTAAATTGACAAATGTGTCCCAGCTCATGTGACACTGTCACATGAGGGGACACGTCTAAATAATTTTTCACTTTATTTATAAAAAAAGCTTCATTATGTACTTAATCTCCCTGAAGTAGCTCCGTGCCTCAGGGAGATTGCTACGCTCTTTCGCGTGCATGAGCGAAAGAACGCAGGCCCCAGCTCTCCCTCCTCCACCACCTCCCCCCCACAACCGCACAGGTAGCGCTGAGCACTATGGAACGTGTATTACGCTTTTAATTGGCCCGCCCACGTAAAATGGCGGTGCGCAGCCGATCACGGGCGGCGATCGCCTCGGCGCCCGCCCACGCCAGCTCCCGCCCAACATAGGTAAGATTCAGCCCCTCACCTTTTGATTAGGCACTTTACAGCCTTCTAGACTCAACACTGAGTTCAACAATTCCAGATCGTAAACTCTGCACCCCCCCCCATTTTATTTAATTTTTCTCTGGCGTTTTCAGTTTTACACTCATTTGTTTCTTGTTTTTGCTTTCGGAGGGTAGCTGTTCGACATTCTGCCATTCACACCTCCTCTAGTCACATCTGCTTTACTTGTCCCATCACTGCTCCTTTTGACCTTGTACCACCAATACCCATTTGTCATTTAATCGCTCCTGTGTCCCATCCTATCACAGACCCCCCCTTTTGTTCTTTATCCCGTCCTCTCCCCTTTCACTTCCTCAAAACCTCTTCCCAGTTCCAATGAAAGGCCAATGACCTGTTATCCGCTTCTTGCTCTATAGAAACTGCCCGACCTGCTGAGTATTTCCAGCATTTTCTGTTTTTAATTTCAGTTTCCCAGAATTGGCAATATTTTGCTTTTGAAAATAAAATGAATGATATCTGTGGCTCTAACAACTATAGTCAGGATAACTGATGATCTCTTAAACACGAAGCCTATGTGTCTGTAATGACCTCCCTGGTGTAGCTTTACCTTCTCCTGTGCTGTTGCTCCTTTAGAGTCAAGCAGTTTGTAGACAATTGGAATGGCTTTTCCCAGAGAAAAGACCTTTTCCTTGCAACTCTCCTCCATTGCGGATGAAGTTCTTGCTCTTTCTGCTCCTTCGCAGGTGGCATTCTGAATGCAAGTGATAGCTTAGCCTTTTTGCTATGCTGTCTTATTTTATAGTGCTGTTTAGGGGTGTCCCGAGTACCGTTTGCTGATAAGCTGAGGTACCAGAAATACATCTCCAGCATGCCAAAATGTCCATTCAATAAAGACACAAAGAAACAAGTACTATCCGTCACAGTTGCGCCTTTAAAGGTCATCAGGATTAAGCAGCAGAAGAATAATTTCTTAAGGTGGCAGGCAATGATGTCCACTAAGCAACTTACCATCTTAAGCCTACGGGCCATGGATGTTTAAAGCAGAATGAAGCCGTTTTCTGTGAAGTCAGGGTAACTTTGGCTATATTTTTGGTGTTATGAGCCATTTTATGCACATCCAAGAATGGAATGTCTTCCTATGAGCATAAAACCTAGGCTGACACTCCAGTGCAGTACTAAGGGAGCACTGCACTGTCGGAGGTGCCGTCTTTCTGATTGGACTTTAAACCAAGGCCCTGTGTGCTTTCAGGTGAATATAAAAGATCCTATGACACTAATTTGAAGACGAGCAGGGGAGCTACCCCAGTGCCATGGCCAATATATACTCCTAAACCAACACCACAAAAACAAACTATTTGATCATCATCTCATTGCTGTTTGTAGAAACTTGCAGTGCACAAACTGGCTGATGTGTTACCTACATTTTGACAGTGACTACACTTTAATAAGTACTCAATTGGCTGTAAAGCAACTTGGGATGTCCTGAAATCACAAAATGCACTATATAAATGTGAGTCTTCCTTTCTTTTTAAATTAATTGTGCAAATGTATTATGCAAAGGTGTTTTTATCCCAATAAGTATACTGTTCATTGTGTCCACAACACGAGCAACCTGATATTGTCAGGAAAATGCTTTGTTTCTCTTCCCATCTGCTTTAATTTAGGGAAGCTTACTCCACTTGAGAAAGGCAATGATGATTGGTCAATGAACAATTTCCATAGATTCCCTATTGGATGCTGAGAAGGAGCATACAAGTTAATGGCCTGTCTGCACTTCTGGACACTGCACTTCAGGAAGGATATATTGACCTTGGAAGGGGTGCAGCGCACATTCACCAGAATGATGCCAGGGCTAAAAGGGTCAAACAGGTTGCATATTCCCTTAGATATAGAAAATTAAGGGGTGAACTAATTGAACTGTCTTACATGAGTAATGGATTTGATAGGATGGATGGAGGAAAATTATTTTGTCTGGTGGGGAGTGTTGGGCTGCTTTCTTGTTCAAATTCATTTTGTTACCTTAAACACTGGAGCACTGAGACAACAGTTCTGACACCCACGGAATCAGATCTTTAATGATCCAGTATGAGTACACGGGTCTTTCATGAGCTCATGATTCAATGTAAGAACTCAGGCTACACAATCCAGTATGAGTATAACTGACCGTGACTTACTCAGAACTCTTGTACTAATTCTACTTTTGATCTCTACATTCCATGCATATTAAATACATTAAAGATACATAAAAGTGACATCAGAATAACAGTATGGAGATAAGATGCACTAAGGCCCTTTCATTCTCTTCTAATCATTCTGTTACCATGGTCGTATGGCCCACTTAAGCTTTTCTGATCATTTTATTATTATAACCACAGAGAACTGGATCAACAGCCCTTAGGCCAAAGACATGGATGAGTGACTTCCACACATCCCATTGGCTCCTCATCCCTACCTTGAGCCTTCATACAGAATGCTTTCCATACTAGCAGCAGAAAGCTGTTTTAACTCAGGAGGAACCTTCCCCATCCCTGTACAGGCGGCTTTGGAGGTCGGTGGGCAGGGGGAGAGCTTGGAAAGTCAGACCAAGGGATGTTGGGTTCACTCCCCGATGCGTTCTTGCCTCCAAAAGACTTTCATGGAGTCAGTTCCCAGCAGCAGCGGCTGCTTGCCTGTCTGTACTGGGTATAGCTGATCAAAGTATTTAAAAGTGAAATTAGTCCTTAATTGTGTGCAGCAATACAAGCTTAGGGAGGGTGCATGGGTTCCATGTTGTGTCAGATACCTGGCCATGCATCGGAAATGTCCTCACGGAGGGAGGTCAGGGGGACATCGAACACTGCTGTCCATGGAGCTATCACGGATCTGCTGAGCGATGCGGAGGCGTAACCAAAAAATGTTCTTGTGAACCATTCCTCCCTCCAAACTGAAGGCCCTAAGAACTCTGGGCCTTCATTTTTATGAATCTGTCTGAAGCCCTTCAAGCATTTTGAAGCATCCACCACTTCAGCAGCATCTACCTCCCCCATTGGGGCCACAACCACCCAGTCCTATATTCCCTTCCATTGGGTCTCTGTGTCTCGCCTACTGTCCTTTATTGGGTGGGGAACTCATAGGTGGCCTATTAATTGTCCACTCCGCCCCCCCCCCCCCCCCTGAAAGTTTTAAAAATGGAGAAGATTCTGCCCATCTTGTGCTGATCCCACAAGCAGGCCAGGAATTGAGGTGTGCAGGTAGAATCCCACAGGGGATTCCAGTACAAAGGGACAAACCCTGGAAATTAGAGCTAAGTCATTCAGGGGTGATGTCAGGAAACGCTTCCATACACACAGGGTAGTGGAAACCTGGAAATCTCTCTCCTCCAAAATCATTAACGTGACTGGGGCAATGGGGGCGGGAGTGGCTTTCAATTAAAAATGTTAAAACTGAGATTGGAAGTTTTTGTTAGGGTGTTAAGGCCCATAAACTTGAGGTCATCCAAAACTCTGCTGGCCTTGTCCTGACTCACACCAAATCCCGTTCACCCATCACCCCTGTGCTTGCCGACTTACATTGATTCCCAGGTAAGCAACAGCGCCATTTTAAAATGCTCGTCTATTATTTTCAAATCCCTCCTTGGCCTTGCCCCTTCCTATCGCTGTAATCATCTCCAGCCCCACAACTCCCCTGCGCTCATCTAATTCTGACCTCTTGAGCATCTCCAATTTGAATTGTTTCGCCATTAGCAGCCGTGCCTTCAGCTGCCCAGGCTCTTAGCTCTGGAATTCCCTTCCTAAATCTTGCTGCCCATCCACCTCCCTTTCCCCCCTATAAGATGGAAATATTACTCCATTCCCCCACATCTGATTTTATCCTCTCCCTGGCAACTGTCTGAGGCTGACCAGACTGTTCACCACCTAGAGGTTAACTTGCGGCCACATGTTCGTTCCAACATTATTTCCACTTCCGTAACGTTGCCAAATTTTGCTCCTCTACTGCTGAGATAATCCTCCATGTGTTTGTCATCTCTCGGCTTCGCTATTCCAATGGTTCCCCACCCAGCCCCCACGTTCCACCCTCCACAAACTGCAGGTCATCTCGCACAGCGTCACCTCATCCTCACACACTTAGCACAGCAGCAAGCCTCACGCCCATATCTCACAGCTTGGACACATTCAACCCTTACAGGCACATCACCCACAAACACATTGCACCACACTCACTGACACACTTAACTCTCTCCTTTTGCAGGGCAAGGTGACACACAACTGGAGGCATCAGCGTCCAACCGACAGGTGTCAGACACATCTGTATGTCTTCATGCAGCCCCACAGAGGAGATAGTGCTCACCATCATTTAAGCGATCTTTGGCTGAGACTGCGGCGGTGAAAACATTGAAGATGACAGATTGCTCCTACCTTGTCCTCCTTCTGACATCCAACTTCTCCCTTATCCTGATTCCATGGAATATTAGGGAGCCTGTCAAGAAAGCATCTGCTTCCTTTCCTTTTTGACGAGCACCTTGACATTAATACTTGATCATACTCAACTCAGCAGTCGCTCGGGAAGCAAGGTTGATTTTTCAAAAGATACAAAAAATTTAAGTTCAGGATTAAAATGATCAGATTTCAAGTTGTGGCTCAAAAAAAAAATGTGTGGGCAAAGCAGATTTGCTGCTTATTTACAAACTGCAGATGGTGTAAGTATGTGCCTCTTGCTGTGCCCCCATACCCCCTTTCCTTACGACAGCCACTGCACTTTAGTCTTTCTCTTTTCAGATATGCAAGAACCACAACCTGATCAGGTCGTGGTGATAGTGAACGAGATGGAACAGCAGGAAGGGACCACACAACTCGCTCTTACCCGCACAGCCACCAGCCTGGATCCTGACACTGCACATACTTTCAAGGCTAGTTTAAAATTGAGATCGACATATGGGAGGATATTGGGCAGGATTGGCCTGCAGCCAAGGGAAGGGGAAAGGGTAGAGCAGGTGCCAACTCACTGGAAGGTGATGTCACACGAGAGTTCTGCTGCAGAGGACTCATGAGGATTTTGATGTACGGAAAAGGCTGATGGGTTATGCACACAGAATGCTTGATACGTTGACGGGCCTGTCGGAGGGCCTTAAAATCACTGTTAAGGAACATGGAGGGGTACGGCACCAACAGGGTTTTTGTGCAGAGCTTGGAGCCCAATCTTTCCACCATGGACCTGGTGGCCAACTCCATTAACACAGCTGTGGACCCAGCCATGATGCAGCTGCTGATGGCCAATGTCTCAGCTTCCATTGAAGCCACCCTATGCCCGACAGCTGCAGTGGAGGCTCAGACCAAAGTCATTGCCATGCAACCTCAGGCCCCTGCCATCACAGCTGTAACTATCAGTCACAGCAGTCCAGCAAATGTCCTCCAACAGGTTACCAGGGTTGCCGAGACGTGGGCCTATTGGAGTGGTGGTGGCTGATGGTGCATGAGCCTGCTGTCCTCAGATTGACACAGCATTAACCCTCCCATCATTGCTACTTTGCTAGTGCCCTTGCTGTTGCCTGTCAGCCAACCAGACCAGGCTCCTGCCATGCATGCTGAGATGGTGCAGTCTGAAGTTTGGTCTTCTAGGGTTGGAGCTGCTCGAAGGTATCCTCAGAGTCCATCTGCCATCTACCCTACTGAAAGTCAGCAGCCTTCCACCAGCTGTGCTGCAGTCACAGGGGTAGCACTGCCAAGGAGCACTAGGAGAGGAAAAGTCATCCCACCTGCGATGACGTCCGCTGCTGGTGGGGCCGGAAAACCCCGACCTTTGTGTGGGAGCATGGCTTTCGTTATATGTATGCTGGTCACGTTTGTATGGGTTGCGGACTGGAGCTATGAGCCAAGTGCTCAGTGGATAGCCCTTGTCACCCAGTAGCCACCTTCTGGCTTGTCGAGGTGGCTCCAATTCTGATACAGTGGACGCCTGCAGAATAAAGGCACAATGTCTGCTGCCAGGATACTGGACACTGACCTGCATGATATGCTGATGGCCACACACCAGCTGGACAGTGAGGTCGAGGAGCCTTTTTCCAGTTCTGGGTATATCCCTGATTTTACATGTGTTACCCACAGAGTGACATGTATGCAGTCAATAGCACCCTGCAGCATGGGGGAGCCTGCAATCCTCATGCCTGGTCACTCTGTCTGCTTCTCTTTCACAAGAGAAAATGAAATTTTCTTCAAACAGGAGGAGCATGTCCACATATTGCACTGTTTTCAACTAAACAAAAGCTTGGGGGACAGCCATTACCTGGTTCATTCCCCATGGCAATGCCTTGACTAATAAGAGCCGACCTGCCTAGTTTGAATTTAAACAAAAGCTTGGTAGTTAACTGCTCCCTGGTGCATACTCCATGGCAACACCTCTACCAATTAGAGTCCACACCAACCAATCAACACTCTCTTCTCATGCAGTTTAAATTGTTGTTCCCTTTACAATTGGTATTCTTGAAAATTCTGTCCAAATCAGTGCAAGACAAAAAGCTTTGACAGCATGTCTCTTTTTTCAGCAATACTCAAAATGAAAGGCACTCAGTTCTCTTTGTAGACAGAGAATCAGTGACCTCCCTCACGTAACATTGGACAACAAACTGAGAGATGATAATATTACCTGCTCCAGCCTGGAAAGCACCCGATGCATAAGATACATGACAGCAGTCACTTAATTTCACAGCCACTGGCGATATCATCCTTGCCCTGCTCTGAGGCTGCAGCTCAGGCTGCAACAGGCTGCAGATTTCAGTGAGCACTTCTTTGGTGAGGCACAGGTATCTAATACACTTGTTGAGGTTGTTAGAGTAGAATTGCACAATGAAGACCCTGTTTGGATATGGCCTTCTGCCGAGAACACTTCTCCTCATCCTCCTCCCTCTTCGAGCATCTTGCCCTCCTCTGTGCCGCCTCAGCTCATTCTCCCTGTCATGTTGCAGGTCAAGGGGGATAGAAATTGCAGCACCCATGGGAGCAAGTGGTCTGAGCAGAACCCTTGAAATCAGAAGCAAGGTCTTCGCCATGTTCTACACCACTCCCTGAAGACTTCAGCAACTTTAAGTAGCATTACAAAGCTCCATACTCATCTAATGTAACAACAGCTAGTAAAAATCAACCTTCCACTAACCTGAAAGTGGCTAATGATCGCTCTAAAAAGAGTTTTTTTCCTGCTGATGAACACATGTTTAGCTGTGTGAGGTTAAGTGAGGAGGTGAGCTGGAGCATTCAGGTTAGTTACACGCTAACTGATATCACAATCTGCCTACACTGCATATTTCTGGTGCACACTCACTCTGCCTGCATTAATACCCTCACCAAAGTGATGTCCGGCATTGCCAGCACCAGATGTGTGTATGTGTAGATACCATTTTGTACCTGAGATGGTATCCGTTATGCCAAAAATGCAACAAATTTCTCAGTTCTTGAATTTGCATAACACCTTTAACAACCCCAGGATGTTCCAAACGCTGCACAGCCAATTAAGTATTTTTGAGATGTTGTGGAGCGATAGAATTGAAAGCTGAGAAATGATACTGAACTTCTGTAGAACCTTGGTTAGATCACATTTGATAACTGTGCTGACCTCAATATTATAAAAATGATCTAGAGACACTGGAGAAGGAGCGAAAAGGATTTATTAGGATGATACCAGGACTGAGAGGTTATACTTATCAGGAGAAATTGAACAGGCTGGGGCCTTTTTCTCTGGAGCAGAGAAGACTGAAGGGTGACTTGATAAAGGTGTTTACAGTTATGAAGGATTTGAAGGAGCAGATATACAGAAAATGGGCTGGAGTTTCAAGGTGGGGCTGGGAACCTGATGCCTGGATGAATTCTGGGTCCCCACCCTGTGCCTCAGCTGTGTGGCTCTCAAGATGCTACTTTCATATGTAAATGTCCTAATTGGGCAGGAGGTGAGCTCAGCCCAATTAATGGCACCGAGTGTCTCCAGGAGGCAGGAGCTGCCTGCCTGGCACCAGCAGCAAAGGCAGGCAGCAGCCATGATGGAGCCTGCTGCTACTATGTTGAAGTGAGCAGGCAACTCCTCAGAGGGCCAGGAGGATAAATGATTGCTGGTGAGAGTGACCGAGCCTAACCAAAATAATGCACACATTCAAGCGCAGATCACCGAGTAGCCCAAGGGCTTTCCATGTCATAAGGTGAACGTTTCTTTGGCCCTGGGGCAAACCCAACATTTGTTCAGGTTTGTGAAAATAAACATTGAAAAATTGCATTCCAAACTGCACAGGCCCCTTAACAAGCTTGCTAAGGAGTTTAATGGGCCATTAATCGGTGGCGAGTAGGTTTCCTGCTCTGCTCACCCACTGCCGGTCCTTTGAAAATTCCAAACTGTCCTGGAAGTGTCAGGATCCCGAGACAATCCTCCAGGACCACAGTTTTGAAATCGCACCTGTACAAGGGCGTGACCCTGCGGCCATTTGAAAATCTGGCCCCAAACTTCCACTTGCAGGGTAGACTGGAACTACGGGCTGTAAATATAAGATACTCGCTAATAAAATCCAGGGGGAATTTGGGAGAAATGTCTTTACCCAGAGGGTGGTGGGAATGTGGAACTGGCTGCCAGAAGGATTGTTGAGGCGATTGGCATTGATGCATTTAAGGGGAAACTAGATAACCACATGAGGGAGAAAGGAATAGAAAGGTATGTTAATGGAGCGAGATGAAGATAGGTGGGAGGAGGTTGATATGCAGCATAGACACCTGTTGGGCTGAATGGTCTGTTTCTGTGTGGTAAATACCATGTAATAATTCAGGAAACAACTAAAGTATGTTTATCACAAGAAACAATAGTTAAACGTAGTCAGTCATTGACAGTGACATTTTGGATAGTAAAAATAGTAAATTTATTCTTTAATTATTATTGACTTAATTGATAGTTAACAACTTTAGTGATAACCATTGACAAACAGAAGTAAACCAGGTCTGGTATTCCCCTGTGTGACGAGTGGATTTATGAGACTTGCAATTAATATGTAAGCCATTAAAAAAAATGCAAACCGCTAGTGAGTAATGAGTTAAACTAATAATTCCCAAGAGTCCTGCTGCTCACAATTCCACCGAATACACCAGGGAATTCCAGAAGATGTTTATTTGTGTTTGTCGTACTCCCTTTTCTCTTTCTTCTACGCTGTATACAACACAAACAAAATTTGTGCCACCATCGGGGGACTTTTTCCCGGCGTCCCGGCCAATATTTATCCCTCAAATCGACACCTAAAAACAGACTATCTGGTCACTGTCACATTGCTGTTTGTGGGAGCTCTCTGCACACAAATTGGCTGTCACATTTACTGCATTGCAACTGTGACTACACTGCAAAAAGAGCCTCTGTAGCTGTAAAGCACTTTGGGACATTCTGTGATTGTGAAAGGTGTTATATAAATGCATGTTCCTTCCTTCATAATCAGAAAGCTTAAGGGGAAGGATAAACATGGTGCCAGAATGCACCAGGGCTTTAGTCCACTGTGCCACAGTGGTTTGGCACTGGTCTGTGCTTGTATTTCCCCGGCAGGAGGAATTATTATAGCCTTGGTTGTGACGCGGCCATCGGGGTGCCAGTTGGAGCCTGAGGCCTTCTCCACAGGGAGAGAGGTAAA
Source organism: Cetorhinus maximus (assembly GCF_964194155.1). Classification (NCBI taxonomy): domain Eukaryota; kingdom Metazoa; phylum Chordata; class Chondrichthyes; order Lamniformes; family Cetorhinidae; genus Cetorhinus; species Cetorhinus maximus. The sequence goes on along the minus strand of NC_135897.1, from coordinate 83,523,225 downwards.
TTTAGAAGGAAAGTTATCCTCAGGGTGCGTTGTATATCTCCTAACTAGTAGTTTCAAAGGTATCTTTGGCTGAGACTTGGGACCAGGTCAGCTGGCATCTCTGCCTCTACTGGGGAATGGTTATGCTACTGGGAGCAGGCACAGAGAAATTAGGAGTGAAAATAATAAATACCTTCACAAAAAAAAACAACTGCTATGAGATAATTGGTAGGATTTTCCTGTGGGCTCGGAGACCCTGATGTTGGGACCAAATGGGAGCCCCGAGCTTACACATGCCGGGAGTTAGACTGGCTCGAATCTTCCTGAAGGTGTCCTCTTTATTGGCCACCTCTGAACTCCATGATGGTGAGCTCAAGATGCTGCAGGCTCAATCACTGGAAGCCCTAGAGTCTTGGCAGCTCCACTGGGAGCGGTGGGCACTACTGAGGCAGATAGGAGATTGGGAGAGCACCTCCAAAATGGAGGTGCCTTTGGAAGTGTTGGAGGTGTAAAGAAATTATTACTTCAGAGGAGGGAAGATTGTAGACCCCTCAGAGTGGAGGAGAAACTTCATCCCCAACACCCCCACCACCGCCGGCTTGGAACATTGGGGCCGCCAGAGCAGCTTTTCCTGCCTCTGGTCCCTTCTTTGGGGGATGGAGCTGGTGGGGAGACAGTGGCATAGTGGTAACATCATGAGTTGAGTAACGCAGAGGCCCAGGCTAATGTTCATGGGGACACGGATTCAAATCCCACCACGGCAGCTCATGGAATTTAAGTTAAATCTGGAATGTAAAATCAGTCTCAGTAATGGTGACCGTAACAACTATCATCGATTGTTGTAAAAACCCATATGGTTCATTAATGTCCTTTAGAGAAGGAAATTTGTCATCCTTACCTGGTCTGGCCTACATGTGACTCCAGATCCACAGCAATGTGTTGGCTCTTAACCACCCTCTGAAATGGCCTAGCAAGCCCCTCAGTTCAAGGGCAATTAGGGATGGGCAACAAATGCTGGTCTTGCCAGCGATGCCCACATCCCATAAAAGAATCCTCTAACTTTGATGGCCCTCCAGGGAGGCTGCCTCCATTAGGCTGTTGGTCTCTGCATATGGTCTGGGGGTTGGGGCTGACACAAAATGTTGGTGAGGCCAGAAAATCGCCCCTAATTGGGGCCCTAATATGTAAATTGGCTCACTGCCTCTCTGCTGTGGGAAAAGCTATGCCACATTCCTGACAACCCTGGGAAATCACCCCAGCATTGGGAATGCATCGTGGAGTTGCCTCAGCTTGGGTCCCAGCTATTTTCCAAGCTTCCCCACCCCCCACCACAGCATGCCCCCCCTACCCCCCAGCCTTCCACTGCCTCTAAGCCCAATACCATGTAGCTGAAAACATTCTGCCCAATGTATTGCTTTCTACAGCATTCTCTACTTTCTCTGAAGGTCCAGTAACCTTGCTGGCCCACCCATCAATGGCAGGTCACGTTTCCCACCATCACACACCGGGAGCCTAATTTCAATACTTTAGCATCTCATTATAACCCCTGCCAGCCTCCCCCCCCCACCCCCCCCCCCCCGCCCCACGCTGGATCATTGGGCATGTTGGCGTGGACAACATGCACTTCCCTCGGGACTTTGAGGTTTGTTTGCCTACCTTGCTTCGGGCAGCACTTGCAGTCATCAGCGCCAGGCTTCAGAGGCAGCTACACATCACTTTTAGAGAGTTCACGGGCAGTTATCTACCTACTGGGCCAGCCGTAAGGCAGGGGTGGCTTTTCAACACTGCAGAGCTAGGGCTTGCTTGGGGAAGGGGGAGAAGTGGCCTCAGGCAAGGGAAGAGGCTGCAGGGCAAGGGCTGTACTGGGGAAGGGGGCTATCCCAGGATGTGTATGGGGACATATGTTGATCTGTGCAAGTGGCCTCAAGATGGTGAGGACTGAGGAGGCAGTCTCCAGAGGAGATAAGGCCAGATGGAGATGTGAGGGTGTGTGTGAGAGGGTGAGTGGTGATGTCCCTTGATCTGGCAGTGAGTGAGATGCCAGTGAATGTGTGATGACCTTGTGAGTGTGTGAGTTTAGAGTGATGAGATGGTTGCCTTAACCTGGTGGCATGGATGAGATCATTCATCCTCTTTCTGCGCTGGATGGTCAACCTCTTCTGTGCAGCATTGGCACTGACCACCAATGCCACTGCCTCCCAAGCCGGAGTGGTGAGATTGCTGAACCTCCTGTGGCCAGAGCGGGGGTGGAGGACATCACAGCGGCCTCTAAAATGCATTCCAGTGATGGGTCACTGAACTCTTCTTGGTTTTCAGAGCCATGTCTTCACCGGAGCAGTCCCGGTCCGCAAGCATTGAGAACTGTGTGTGCGGCTGCAGTTTAGATATGGCGCCCAGAGTGAGGAAACATTGATGTATCGGCGTGGCGGGCGATTCAGAGGCTGCCCGCCAGCGAGACAGCGTGTTTCCTGTGGCTGCATAATTAATGAGGCAGGAAGCGGATGATACGGCGCGAAAACCCATCATTGTGGCTGGCGGGTAAAACGTCAATTTTCACGCCCACTACCGCACTTATTGCAAATCTGGGATGATTCCGTCCAATGTTGCGATCAAGTGGTGTAATTCTGATTTATGCACAATTTTACCCAAGGCTTGACTAAGCAGCCAGCGAATGTGAAGGCTGGTGGTAAATGGGAGAAGACCAGGCATGTCTCTGTTAATTTGATCATGAAGGTTTTTTTTGCGCTTGGAGTAGTGCTCTCCCTGACCCAACAAGGAAAGCTTGGGCCTCCTCTGTGCCAGGCACCCACGTGAACCCCACTTCCCAACTAGCCCGCCCCTCCTCACCCCCCACAATGATCAAAGAATTCTTATGGCCAAGGAGGCCATTTGGCCCAACATGCCTGTACCGGCTCTCAGTATGAGAAACTCACCTCGTACCACGCCCCAGCTTTCTCCCCGTAACCCTGCACATTCTTCCTTTTCAGATAACAGCCTAGTCCCCTTTTGAATTCCTTGCTGAAAACCATTTTATTTGGTTCCCAGCAGCAGCCTGTGGTCGTTCTATTAGTCTCTGGCCTCCACCCTGTTGGCTTTGGGAATGAGACAGTGAGGGGACATCAAAGTGGGGCCTTCAAGTTAAAATTGCCCAGTCCCCTCCCACTCCTGTCGAGGGCATGGGGGCTGTGGTGGGGGAGGGTGGGGGGGGGGGGTGCAGGGTGGGATGGAGGTCGGATGGATCAGCATTCACTTTCTCCACACCCCCCCTCCGCCCATGTTGAAATCAGGCCTTCAGACACATTCAAACTAAATGTGAATGTTGGTGCCAATTTACAGCTGTTCACAGGAACCTGCTAGTTTAGTCTGTGAATAATGTGGCCAGACAAGGCTGTTCTTTGTTTTCTACATTTTAATGGTTTAAGTTGGTTGCTGCAAGAAAATTAATGATTATTTTATGAAGCTAAATCATTTTAAAGCAAGACTTTTAGTCGGATAAACAGACATTACAATGTTGGAGACATGTAATTGAGTTGGAGGTGCTCATTAACTGGTAAACCATTTACTGTAGTTTGAAAGTTGAACATCATCTCTCATTTCGAATCAACATGGAGCCCACATGCAAAACATTTTCCTTCCCCATTCTTGAAAAAGTACACCAAGAGTTTGTTCTGCTTTCAGTACCTATAATGTTTCAATAAAATTTAAAGAGTAAAAATATCACAAGGCTGTCTTCTGGTGAGTAACTTTGCCGCTTAACCAACGGTTGGGCCATGGCATTTCTTTCCACAAATTGGAAATATGCTTTTTTTTTCTAATCACAGGAATGTTTTGCCACATGAAGCATTGAAGAACACAGTAGACTTCTCTTGAATCTACTCCTGGGTAATCCAAGGCAGGGCTAGAGCATGTGAGAAAACATGTTGATTGCTCATTGCACAGAAGCTGGGAACAGGAGTGGGCCACTCAGCCCCTCGACTCTGTTCCGCCATTCAGTTTGATCATTGCTGATCTGTACATCGATTCCATTCAACTACCTATCCCTTAATACCTGTGCCTAACAAAATGCTAACCTGATATAGCTTCCACAGCCTTTTGGGACTATGCCCCCTTGTTTCTGACTTATCCACTAGAAAAAGTAACTACTATCTACCCCATCATATCCCTTAATCGTCTTAAATCCTTCAATTGGGGCCCTGGCCACATGTCCTATGGCCATGGCAGGGCACATAGCAAACATAATATTTTGGATTATGTAGAGTGGCGGGCAGTGGACACAAAATAAAATAACTTGGAGCAGCAATACCTCAAAAATAAAATCAGTAAAAGTTTAGATGCTCTATTTAAAATGCCACATACAATTTAGCCTGTGCTGCTATTTTGTAATCTGGTGACCCTGGCTGTTCCTAGAATGCATTAAAAATAACACTGGACTTACTTAATTTAAAAAAATATATATTTTCATAAAGATACTGTTATAAAATGGTTCCTAAGAACAACTGAAAACAGTCTCCTTCAACAACAACAACAACAACTTGTATAATGCCTTTGATGCAGTAAAACGTCCCGAATCCCTTCAGGAGCATTAATGAACAAAATTTGACACCCAGCCCTGTAAGGAATTATGAGGGCAGGTGACTAAAAGCATGGCCAAAGAGTTAGGTCCTAAGGAGCATCTTGAAGGAGGAACGGATGGTAGAGAGGCTGAGATGTTCCAGCCCCGTCAAGGCAGGACCCACCACAGGAGATTCGGCGGCCTGGCCAGAAGTCCGTTGACTTTCCACAGGACCGGACGACCCCGCGGGATAGGTTGGGCTGGAAAATCCCGTCCTCTGGTCGGAATTCCAGAGTTTAGGACCCAGACGAGCTGACTGCCAACGGTGGAACAATTCAAATCAGGGATGCTTAAGACACCAGAATCGGAAGGCCCCAGGTGTCTCCGGAGGGTTGCTGGGCTGGAGGGGATTAATGGCTTCAAAACAAAAAAAGAAAGGCTAGTTAAGTTGCGCTCTGCTGAGAGCTCCTTTAAATCACTCTGCTTGCTTTTAAGAGTTATTATTGTCATCCCTAGCACCTGGACTCATTCTTAGGCTAACTGAATTACTGCAGGTCAATGACTAAGGCAGATCAAAACAACTTTCAGAGAAACATAATGATAGTTTCATTAATGAGAGCTGCAACCAGCTGGTGCAAACATTGCAACAGTAAACAGAAAGTAGGAACAAATAACCTTCGCCCAAAACAAATTGCCACTTTAATTGCCCAATTTTAAAATGTTTTTTTTTCCCTTTTAGCTTTGTACACAGCGGATGCAGAGAGGGTGGGCCTGAGTGCTGTATTGAAATTATTTTGTAAGCTGCCACGAGGAGGTGTCGGGAGCAGCCCGAGGACAGGGAAGTAGAGATTAATCTGTTTTCTGCGCCCTCCCTTGAGTGGGACAGGCACCCCAGCCTGTAGCTGCCATTTCATGTAGTCTTTTTTTTTCCTTCATTCTTTCATGGGATGTGGGCATCACTGGCAAGGCCAGCTATTTGTTGCCCACCCCTAATTGCTCTTGGACTAAGTGGCTTGTTAGGCCATTTCAGAGGACCTTGAACACTGGCTTTGGAATCACATGTAGGCCACATTGGCAGATTTCCTTCACTAAGGACACTAAGTGAATCAACTGGGTATTTGCAACAATCGATGACAGTTTCATGGTCGCCATTATTTAGATTGACTTTCAGTTCGAGAGTAATTAATGATTTGAATTTTAATTCCACCAGCTACCATGATGGGATTTGAACCTTTGCCCCCAGAGCATTGGCCTGGGCCTCTGAATTACTAGGCCAGAGGCATTACCTCGACATTACCATCTCCCCCGAAACTGATTGTTGAGATCACGAATACTCTATTGCTGTACTTAACCCAAATTCATGATACAAAAATAAGACGAATTGTGGGATCTGGGTGGCGAATGGGTTAGCATGTAGTTTTTTATAAGGAAATTGGGTAAATGCTTGAAAGGGAAAAGTTTGCAAGGCTATGGTGAAAGGAACAGGAGAATGGGCCTAATTGGATACTCTTCCAAATAACTTGCACAGATTTGATGTGCTGCATCTTTCAACGATTGCCCATTCAATTTTGGATATCCTCGGTTCAAAATGAACACTGGAATGTGAGCTTACTCTCTGCTGCATGGCTGTATGAATTCATGTAAAACAAAATTGGATAGTCCCAAGCCAGTTTCAATTGTGTTGCAACCCACAGCCCCAAAATGTAAATGGTTTAGCACAAATTGGCAGTGGGCAGATCTCACTCAATGGGAAGGATGACTCATGAGGGAAAAGAACATAAAACTCACTGTGCGTTAGACAATGCTTTTTTGAGCTCGACACCATCTGGCTACTTCAGGCTGGATTTTCCCACAGGCTTCATGACCCAAAAAGGGTCCCGAGCCTGAGCTTGCTTGCCCACGCAATCTCCCCGGAAACGACCTCCTAATTTTGCGGCCTCCACGTTTACCATCCAACTAAGGATGGTGGGCGGGCTCGCGATACTGCTGGCACAACCAGAAGGTCGGCAGCCCAGGAACCTCAGCAGCCTCACTGGGAGAAATGGGTTCTGCTGAGGCAGGTTGGAGACCAAGAGGGCGCCTCAACATGAAGATGCCCTTGGAGGCACTCATGAGGATTAAAAGGGGTGAGGATCAAAGCTGGTAAACCCCTCGAAGTGGCGGGGTAACCCCTCCAAATGAATCACTTGGGCCGCGGGTGTGGCCGTTCCAGCCCACAGCCCCGTCAGAGGGCCCAAGCCTCCCGGTCTGCTGCAGAGAGGCTGTCTCCGTGAAGTTGGTGGCCTCCGCATGTGGTAGAGGGCCTATCCGCCGGTGGCAAAGTGCCAGCAAGGCTGTAAAACTGCCTTTACTTGGGGCGTTAATCATTTAAATTGGCTGCCCGACCTCTGGTTGGCATGGCGGCCTCTGATTGGCACAGCTGCATGTATGTTGGGCCGCTGGGACCTCGGGAGGAGTTTTCCCTAAGTTGAAGGCTGGACAGAGTAGATAGGGCGAAGCTGTTCCCACTCATAAAAAGGATCAAGAACGAGAGGGCACAGATTTAAAAGCGATTTGCAAAAGAAGCAAATGTGACGTGAGAAAAAAACTTTTCACACAATGAGCGGTTCGAGTCTGGAATGCACTGCCTGGAAGTGTGGTGGAGGCATGTTCAACCAAAGCATTGAAGAGGGCATTAGATGATTATTTGAATAGAAAGAATGTGCAGGGGTATGGGGGAAAAGGCAGGGCAATGGCACTAAGTCATAATGCTCATTTGGAGAGCCAGTGCAGACATGATGGGCCAAAAGGCCTCCTTCTGTGCCGTTAAAATTCTGTGATCCTATGGTGTGGGCAGCTGATCGGTTCCCCATCTGGCCCGGGAAAACATCATTGATAGCAGCGATGTGCCCCACACATCCCACACCTTCAACCCCATCTCTACCTTGGGGCTGGGAATATCCAACCTTTTGTTCTCGTGTCATTGCACGCAGAAGAGCAAATGCTGAAAAATCCTGCAACCCCCACCCCCGCCAGATCGGAGCCTCGTTATTGCTGCGTCTGTATGGGACACCCAGCTGAAGAAATTGGAGTCCTTTGTAAAAATGCACGTCAACTGCAGTTTTAACTCAGTAACCTAAGTCCGTGCAGTGAGAATCCCAAACCGGAGGAGGCACAAACAGATAGATGGGTTGGAACTTTCTCTTTGTTTCCCTTGTGGGATAGGAGCAGGAAAGATCATCTGGGCCTCACCAGGAAAGGTTAGGTCTTCGCAGCTTTGGACTTGTCCACTCCCCATCCCCTATCCCATCAGGAGATCCAGATGGGACAGCACGAGAGCCAATCCTGCCGTTTATTCAGCGTGTGCTCCGAACCGCATCAAATTGCGGTGAGATTCAATTGAGGCCCAGGTGTTAACACCTTTTTTTTTTTGCAGTCAGTTTGAGGCGGTATCTTGTATGCCGTCCCAAAATGGAAGGACATTTTGTGGGAAAGGAAGACTTGTGACATAAAAGAATTCTTTTAGCATAAAAAAAAGCACTGCCTTAACTGTTCAATTTTTGACAAGTTCGCTTGTGAAGCTGAATTCCAAAAGGTTATTTTAGGAATAACATTGTATTTGGAAGTCTCTGGAAGATTGAATCATTCGAACATTATAGGATTTGTGGCAAATAATCTTTTGTGGAATGATTCTACCTTTATGGTCTTAAGTATTGTGCTGTTTTTGTTTCTCTTCCTGTATGTCATTCCTCCTCCTCTGGGTACCATGTCCTGAGAGGGCATTGGTGACCATGGACTTCCATTGGATTGGTCCATGATTATTCTTGGCAAAGTACTGCATTGGTTTGAGGTTGGCTCTTGCAGTATGGCTGACCAGGGAACTCTCCTGCTCTTACCGCCTGCCACCAGGCATATTGGAAGGATTGACAGGCTGATAATCAACCTGCTTGGCTGTGTTATGAACACACCTTCCAAGGCCATCAGGTCCAGAAGTGGGGTTGAATCCAGAGCTTTTGGCCCAGAGTCAGGGATGCTACCGCTGCGCAACAAGATCCCCTTTTACTATATGTCACTACCTCTGTGTATTATCTTATCTACGGGCAGAATTTTATGGCGGCGGGATTTTACGGTCCCGCCAACATCAATGGACTTTTGAATGGCTCACTGCATTTTATGGCCCCACCCCTGCTGAGACGGGGCCATAAAATTCTGCCCTATAAATAGTTCTCGCTCATTATATTTTAACCCGTACAATGTAGTATTTGTTATCTTCTGCAGGAGATAGAGGAATGTGATGAACACCCATAATCTCCAGTGTTTTATACCATAATTAGCAGAATCATTTCCCTCCCGAACAGCACTGTGGGTTGTACCTACACCACATTGACTGCAGCAGTTCAAGAAGGCAGCTCACTGCCACCTTCTCAAGGGCAAGTAGGGATGAGCAATAAATGCTGGCCTAGCCAGTGACGCCCACATCCCTTGAATGAATTTTTTAAAAAATTAAGAGTTTTCTGTTAGTTCTGTGCAGACATGCAGACCATCAACACATAGGTTTTAACTCAGAAGAAAACAAATTAAGGGAAAAGGAAAACCCAAACAGTAATAATTGGTGACTGCTAAAGTGGGAAAAGCACTGTTCACAGACCAAACAGGCTGTTTGAAGCTTAATTTATGGTAACCTATCAGAAACTAACAGCAATTACTATGCTTGGAAGACAGCCAAGGAAAGCATGGATATGTGAAGTGAAAGGACAGCCAAGGATACAGTGCAAAAATTTTCCACACGGCAGGAAAATGAAGGAATGAAGAGGGAAAAAAAATGAGCATCGGCTCAAATGTAAGGCAGAGAAAAAGGAGATAAAGAACTGGTGTCTGCTTGAATTGACAGTGAGGAGGCTTAACAATTCCAAAACCCATGGGTGAGACCCCAGTTTGTTCAGCCAACACTCTGTGCAGAATAGGCTTATCAGAGCTCACCTTATTCCCAATTTGAAGGTGGTGGGTGACACAGATAGTTTCTTAAGGGCCTCTGTTAGCAAAGCACCACAGGTGGGAAGAGAATTTTGGGTAGACAGGCTGATATTAATCACTTAATAATATCGTGTAGAATGGGAAACTCTTTCGAGTTATCAACAGTCACAGATTGCAACTCTTTCGAGTACAATCACAGTTCTTGGTTTCCGGGAGTGGGACATGAACCCACAACCCTCTGATTCAAAGGCGAGGGTGCTATGAACTGAGCCACAGCTGACACCTCCATCGTGTAGAATGGGATGTGCAGAAGCAATTCTCATTGGTTTTGGCTTGATGCTAGAAGTGTAAGAGGAACATGACAGGTGGTTAAGAGAATTGGTGATAGAAATGGAAGAGGCTGTGGAAACTATGTTTGAAGGGAGGAAATGGAATACCTTATAGTTAGCTAAATATGTCATTTTTATATCAAACATCAGAAGGTAGTATTCATGAACCCTTAGGGGTATTGTAACTAAATGATATAATAATACCATTGAGCCCCTGAACAGCTTTATCCCATCTTTGGAAACAGGACTGAGAGCCAGTGTGCTCCTCTCCCCAACCTTCCCCACCCTTGTCCATGATTCTGAAACCCAGACACATAGGCCAGAACTTTACATCGATCGGGCGGGCACTGGCCCGGCCTGAACACACGTGAAATTGTGCGGAATGACATCGGGCGTGTGTCCCGACGTCATCACGCACGCGAGCAATATTGAGGTCACTGGTCACATGTGGGAGTTGGAGCCGTGCCCGCCTACAACTGGAGAGCCAATTAAGGCCATTCAAAACTCTATGGTCCACGATTTTATTTTGCCTGTGCGATTTTGTGCTTGTTGCACGGGCAAAGTGGGTAGGCGGGCAGTCCGTTTTTAACAAAACCTCAACCAAGGGTGGGATGAAACGTCTGGGCCGAAATACAATAAAAAAGATATCTGGGGACTGATGTTTTTTTGAGTTCCGCTGTCAGGTGTTTGAATGTGCTGCACAGACACAGTTTGGCGCATTTTTTTTCTTGTCATTTAATCTCCCTGAGGCAGCTCCGCAGCAGCTGTCTGCCTTCGGGGAGTTCACTGGAAGTGCCCACCTGCACCCTCACTGTTGTCGGTGCCCGGCCTCTTCCTGCACCCCCCCCCACCCCCCGGCAGCACTGAGGCTTTCTCAGCGTGTGTTTCATGCTGGCTGGCCATTAATTGGGTGAAATTTTGTTTGGGGGGCCGATTGTGGCCGGAAGCGCATTTCGCGTCCACTTCCAGGCTCACCGACTTGGCGTACGCGCCAAGTGTGAAATTCAGGCCATAACATTATACCATTGAAAGGTTAGGAGCCTGAAACGTTACCTCTGTTTCTCCCTCCACAGGTGCTGCCATAACCTGCTGAGTATTTCCAGCATTTACTGTTTTTATTTCAAATTTCCATATTCCACAGTCTTCTGCTTTTCGACGTAATATTGTACCAGTGAAGTATATGCATAGGTATAAAAACTCTACTCGTATCCATACTTTTGCTTCTTGCACTAATGCATTGTATCATTTTTTTTCTTGTTAGGAATGGTGGGATTAGTTTCCAGCAAATTTCTACATATTTTCAGCAAGAAAACCCAGTAATCTTTACCAACACTTTGTATGAGGTTCCATTGATCCTAGTTATAAGGGAGCAAAGTATCAAAAAGTATTTACAGTACAGGAACAGGCCATTCTGCCAAATAGATCCATGCTGGTGTTTATCCTCCACCTTTCCTTATCTTCCCCCATCAGCATAACCTTCTATTCCCTTTTCTCTCTGGCACTCATTTAGCTTCCCCTTAAATGCCACTACTCCTTGCGATGCTGAGTTCCTTATTCTCTGGGTAAAGAAGTTTCTCCTGAATTCCCTATTGGATTCCTTGGTGACTATCTTGCATTGACGGTCTCTAGTTTTACTCTTTCCCACAAGTGAAAACGCTCTCTTTGGTCATCTTTCATAATTTTAAAGACATCAGTTAGGTCAGTCGTCAGCCATCTTGTCTCAAGAGTGAAAAGACCCAGCCTGGTCATCCTTTCCTGATAGTCGTACCTTCGCATTTCTGGCATCATCCTTGATATCCTTTTTCACACCTGCTCCAGTGCCTCTATATTCTTTTCACAATGTGTGCGGCCTAACCAAGGTTTGGGAAAAATTCAGCATATCTTTTCTACTTTATAATTCTATCCCTCTAGGAAAAAACCCTACTGCTCATGGTTTGCTATTTTTTTAATGACCTTAAAAACCTGTGTTGCTACTTTTCATGATTTGTGTATTTGTATTCCCAGATCCCTTTGTGGCTCTATCCAATTTAGATTCTCATTTTCCCACTAATGTGCAATCGCTTTGGCCAGGATTTTCCCATCGGCGAGTGGGGGGGGGCGCTTGCCGACGGGTAAGATGACGCGCGGTGATGTCAGGCAGAACCCCCAACGTCACCGCGCCCCACTTAAATTTTCTGGTAGGCGGGGGCACAGCAAAATGAGCTGCGCGCCCGCCGACCTGTCAATGGCCAATTGAGGCTCTTTAACTAATTAATGGACCTGCCCGTCCAACCTTAAGGTTGGCGGGCAGGCCGGGAGCCCTGGCGGGCATTAGAAAAAGCGTGAAACCTCATCCACGGGCGGGATGAGGTTTCATGTAGGGTTTTAAAAAATTTAATTAAAGTTTTTTAAAAAGTTATGGACATGTCCCAACTCATGTGCCAATGCCACATGAGGGGACATGTCAGGGATTTTTTTTCCTCTATTTTTAATATTATTGACAGTAGAGCCGATCTCCCTGAGGCAGCACTTAGCCTCAGGGAGATGAGTGCGCTCTTTCTTTCAGCGATTTCCCCACCCCCCCCACCCGCACAGGGAGTGCATAGTACTTCCATGTGGGTGTCACGCAGGGCGGGCCTTAATTGGCCCGCCCATGTAAAATGGCGGTGCCCCCCCCCCGTCCACCGATTGGGGGCGCCGATCCGAGGCACGCCTCCGTGCGCCCGCAATTCAACTTCACCTCCGACGGGGGGAGAATCCCGCCCATAGATTTTATCAGGTTACCCACTTGGTCTTCTATTTTTTGGAGTAAAGACCTATCAGCCTTTTCTTCTATCAGAATTTATGGGTTGTATTAACTTCTTTTAATTCGCTTCAATGTGTGTAACTTTGAAAGGTGTAGTATGATTCATCCATTATTACTTATCCACATTAACACACGACTATGCAAAAATGATCAATCAGGCTTAACCCACACCCATAGGAGAGAATTTCCCCCCCACTGTTGGGGGTGTTGTGCGGGGGCGGGCGTGAACCCGATCGGCGCCCCACCCAATTAAGGCCCGCCCAGCGGGATGCACACCCGGAAGCGCTGAGCGCTCCCTGTGCGGGTGGGGGAGGGGGGGGGATTCCCTGAGTCGGGGAGTGTGGGGCTGCCTGAGTCATGGAGTGCTCTCTGTCTTGCATGTGCGCAAAAGAGCACAGAAATTAGATTAGTTTAAGTTTTAAACATCTAAATAAAGGCATTAAAAAATTTTAAGGCATGTCCCCTCATGCGACAGTCCCCTCACATGAACTGGGACATGTCAATGAACTTGTTAATAAAAATTTTATTCAGTTTTTAAACACTCCCGCCCGTGGAGGAGGTTCCATGAAAAATGCGAAAGTCGCCTGGGCTCTTCGCCTGGCCCCCCACCAACCTTAAGGTTGGACGGGCAGCTCAGTTTATTAATTTAATTAGCTTTTAACAGACCTTAATAGGCCTTTGACAGATCGGCGGGCGCGCAGCCGAGTTGCCTGCGCGCCCGCCGAACTGAAAATCTAAAAGATGCGTAGTGACGTCGGGACGCACGCCTGGCATCACCCCACGTCATTTTACGCCTTGGTGAGCGGGCCCCGCCCCCATTCGCTGAGCCAAAAATTCTGGCCATAATTCTGGAGCATCATAACTAGACACTACCTACCTCCCTGCTCTCAGCAGGGGTACTGTGTCCTGGGAGATGCAAAAGGACAGGAAAAAGAAGGGCCAAATTTGGAAAATTCGGAACCAGTCCAGATGATTACCTAGCTACCCATACGTTAATCCTTTTTAAACACACATACACACATACATATATGTACATAATATAAACAAGGTTTTAAAATGGTATCAGGTTTCATGATTACTAATGTTGTCAACGCCATCCTGTGTTCATCTGACAGGAACCAAAAATTAAGATATCAGTTTTCTTGCCCAAGCAGAGTTTGTGGTTACCACGTTCAGGGCCCTAGGATTCTTTCCGGAACCATGGATGAGTGAAATCATTCAAAATGACGTGTACGTTCAAGAGCCAGGTAGGACTTTGATGCAACCCTGTTTACTTTGTCAATACTAGGTTGTGAAAGGGCTGATGTCATCATTTTACCGGGTTCCTTGAAAGGGAAGGAAAAGAGATGCCTCAATTATTTAAAGGTAAATGCAAATTGGTGACACACTGCATAACATGTGGCTCCTGCAAGTCCTTGATTTATAATAAATAACTTACACAATCTGAGAATGTCACAAAGACCTTCACAGCCAATGAATCATTTCTGAAGTGTGGTAACTGCTTTAACGTAGGCCATAGGGCAGTCAATTTGTGCATAGCAGGATCCAATGAACAACAATGTAATGATGACCAGCTAATTTGTTTTACATATATTTAGGTAAGGGATAAATGTTGGATGGAACATCAGGAGAATTTCCCTGTTTTTCTTTGAGTAGTAGAGTGGATATTTCACCCACCTAGCAGGGCAAACAAGGCCTCAATTTAATGTGTCATCTGAAAGACAGAGCCTCTAAAAGTACAGCACGCCTTCGGTCAGGCAAGGTTATCTTTCTTTTCTTTCATGGTATGTGGGTTTCACTTTCAAGGCCAGCATTTGTTTCCCATCCCTAATTGCCCTTGAACTTGAGTGGCTTGTTAGGCCATTTCTGAGGATAGTTAAGAGTCAAGCACATTGCTGTGGGTCTGGAGTCACATAGAGGCCAGACCAGGTAGATCTCCTTCCCTAAAGGACATTAGTGAACCAGATGGGTTCCAATGATAGTTTCATGGTCACTATTACTGCGACTAGCTTTTAATTCCAGATTTTTATTAATTGAACTCAAATTCCACCAGCTTCTGTGGTGGGATTTGAACACCTGTCCCCAGAGCATTAGCCTGGGCCACTGGATTACTAGTCCAGTGACATTATTACTACACCACCATCTCCCAATCAGCACGACAGTTGGAGTGAACCTTGCTCAGTACTGAATTAGGTCATTTTAATTACCTCTGTACTCTTGGACTATGAAAAGTAAAATTAGTCAGGGTTCATATCTCTGATAGTAACACAGGAACAAGAGGAGGCCATTCAGCCCCTCGAGCCTGTCCTGTTATTCAGTTAGATCACGACTGATCTACCCATCTTGGTTCCATATCCCTCAATTACCTTACCTAATAAAAATCTATCAATCTCAGTTCCGAAATTTTCAATTCATTCCCAACCTCAACAATATGTTGGAGGATGAGATTCCAGATTCCCGCTCTGTTTGCATGAAGAAATAGTTTCTGACATCATCCCAGAAGAATGTAGCTCTCATCTGAAGATTACACCCCCTTGTTTTGGACTCCAATACAAGGGGAAATAGTTTCTTTTTATCTTTCTATCAAATCCTTCAATCATCTCAAAGGCCTCATTTAGACCCCGGTCAATATTCAACTAATTTTTAACAAGACTTCTGCCGGTAAGTCAGCAAGTGATCCCTTATCCATCTCTCTTCCCCCTCACTCCACCTTTACCCCCATCCCAGTTTAGTTGAGTATCCTGTGCAGAACAGCTATATGGATAATGTTAATAAGATCCAAGCCAATTGGTGAAGCCAAAACCAAGACACTGAGCTTTTCTTTATTGAGAGAGTTTATTGACTTGTTCAGTCTCGCAGCTCTCCTCCTACTAAACCCAGTGTCCCAGCTATCCCCTATTTATATGTGCTATTTATATGTATCCATCACCTGTTTCTCTTAACCTTAACAATGTAATCGCTATGACATTAACAGATGAAATACTGAAAGATTGCAAACCTTTTGTGGACCCATATACCAGCATGGGCTATTGCTTCAAGGAGAAAGTGGCACAGAATTAAACAAAAGGAAAGAAAATTGAGTTTGTTACATCTAGAGACAATCCTTGCTTCAATCCTAGTCACAGGTCAAGTATAGCCATGGTTATATGTGGGTAACAAGGTGCACTGGTTTTCTGATCCATGCTACCCAGAGGAAAGGCTCCTTGGCAATAGTTCATCCTATCAAAATTATCTCTGTAGAATACTGTGCGCAGTTATGATATTACAACTTTAAAAAAAAACTATTTTAAAAGTTATTTTCTAAAAAAAATCTTGGACTCAGTGTCTCAAAATGGCTCCAAGCTACCAGGCAGAATTGTAGATTTCATACTAGGTCTCCTCTTCCCAGAGGACAAAAGACAATCCTTAATTTCATTGTGGTTCAGTCTCGTCCAGGAGATAATGAGGTTTTGTTGATACCTCATTGTAAGAACGTAAATTGTGTCTTGACCAGGACAGGAGCTAAGAATCACAGGTGGGGAGAGAGACTGTTTGAAGAGTTGATGCTTTATTTGGGAGATGACTTGACATTTTGTACAGGTCGTATGATAAGAGCGACCATCTTAACTTATCTGCAAAAAGCATTGAAAAGGACAGGAAGCAGGCAGAGCCACAGAGCTTCAACCCAGGGGGAGACAGAGAAAGGCACCTAGAAAGTGCCACACTTGCAGAACATAAGTAAACCTGTAAACCTGACTCCACTTGCTAAGCTAACCTGTTAAAGCAACCCCTGTCCATTCAGCAGTAGAAGCCATCACAGCTGCAGAGACAATCCTACAACTTCCAAACCTTCCCTTCAGACAACGCAACATCTCAACTTCAAACACATCAGGTCTGCACCAAATATGAACTACGCTGATCCAATTTTTTATAAGTGTAATTTTACCTTCATTTGTAGCTAAACTTTGCATGTGTCTTCCATCCTGGAGTCTAAGTTTGGTGTCGGGCGTGGAAGTGGGATTGATTTCTGCGGGGGGGTGGGAGTCATGACACCTTGAGCTGTTCAATTCATTAGATATGCTTCACAAGCAACTTGCTGATTCAGGCAGCAGAAGCAGGCAGAAAGTCGCTGTTCCCATGGGGGTCAATGGCGCAGGCGCCATGTTTAAGTGGCACCTGGACAGCTTTGCAGTATCTCTTCCGCCTTTGCCTGGCCACTGCTCCACCCTTCCCCGCTTAACCCTTCCTTGGTCATCCTCCAAGCAACCTTGCACTGCCACCATCCGGTCTCAAGCATAGGCTGGCATTTGCAGACCCTCCCCAAAGAGGACAATGCAGCGGCAACTACCGTTAATCGTGGAAGAAGCCAAGCTCGCCAGGTGCACGCCACTTACGCGCAGCCGTAAAAGCAAATGGTCTAATTCCTTGCTGGCAGGGAAATTAATTCCGACGAGGTGTCCGTTTAATGAGCATGCATGACATGCCGGTGCATGCAAAAGGGATTCCCGACGTTGTTCGTCGGGAAGCTTGACCCGCCTTTAAAGTCCCGAGGACAGAATTCCTAAAGTTCATCCCGCCGTCGGGAAACTAATTTTTGGCCTCACGCCAAATTAAGTTCCTCCGCCCGCCAAGCTTCCCGCTGCTGGTGGGACCGGAGGACTCTGCCCTTTCTTAAGTAACTTCCAGGGCAATAGAGTGAAATAAACTAATCCTTTCTCTTTTTAAGTAAAAAAGGCTTTGCTGCTGGGTTATTTTAAATTGAATTTCTCACTCCGCGGATAAGAAAGTACGCCCACACACAAATACATTGTTCACAGGCAACTCTGGGGAAACACCTTTTAAAGTGTCCATGACCATAAAGATCCACGTGTACATCATGAAGCACATTGACCCCTGAGTCATAAGGTTTCAAGTTCAAGCCCCATTCCAGAGCTCCAGCTCAAAAATCTATGCTGACACTTCAGTGCAGTACCGAGTGAGTGCTACACTGTCGCAGTGCAAAGTTTCAGATGAGACGTTACACCGGGGCCCCATCCATCTGCTTGAGTGGATGTAAAAGATTCAATGGCATTATTTTGAAGAAGAGCAGGGGGGTTATCACGCCGTCTGGATCAATATTCACCGGTCAGTCACCTTCGCAAAAAAAAGATATCTTTCACCTCTTTTTTCTATTTTTCCTTAGTTCTGTTGAAGAGTCATTCAGACTCGAAACGTCAACTGTGTTCCTCTCCGCAGATGCTGTCAGACCTGCTGAGTTTTTCCAGGTATTTTTGTTTTTATTTTGGATTTCCAGCATCCGCAGTTTTTTGCTTTTAACAAAAAAAAAAATCACCTGGTCATTATCATGTTGCTGTTTGTGGGTGTTCAGAAGCTGTTCAGAGAAGGTCCACTCAACTGATTCCTGGGATAGAGGGATTAAAAGGTTGAGCAGGTTGGGCCTATAGAGCTTAGAAGAATGAGAGGCGATCTTATTGAAACATAAAAGACCCTGAGGGGATTTGACCTGGAACAAAATAATGTTTCACCTTGTGGGGGAGTCTAGAATTAGGGGACACAGTTTAAAAATTAGGAGTCTCCCATTTGAGATGGAAATGAGGAGGGGTCTTTATCTCAGAGTATTGTTAGTCTTTGGAATTCTCTTCCCCAGAGAGCAGTGGAGGCTGGGTCATTGAATATATTTAAGGCTGAGTTGGACAAACTCAAACAAAAAGTGCTGGAAAAACTCAGCAGGTCTGACAGCATCTATGGAGAGAAAGGACAGAGTTAATGTTTCGAGTCTGAATGACTCTTCTTCAGAACTAAGGAGAAGTAAAAATATGGTGAAAAATATACTGTTTAGGCGGTGTGGGGGGGGTGGGGGGGGGCGGGGGTGGGTGGGGGGGAACAGGTGAAGCTGGATAGAGGGCCGGTGATAGATGGAGGCAAAGGAGAGATTGCCAATGATGTCATAAACAAAAGGTCAAAGGGGTGTTGATGGTGGTGATACTGGCTAAAGGAGGTGCTAATGGTGACATTCAGAGTAGAAAGCAGAATGAACAAATGTCAGATGGCCCTAGGGGTGGGGTGCGGGGAGGGGAAGGTGTGGGGAAAAAAGATTGAAATAGGCTAAAAGGTAGGGATAAAACAATGAATAAAATGGAAATAAATTTTAAAAATCATAATTATAAAAATAGGTGGGAAAATATATACATACAAAAATTAAAAAATAAATATTTGAAAAAAGGGGATTAAAAAGGGGTGAGGATGGAGGAGAGAGTACATGGTCTGAAGTTGTTGAACTCAATGTTAAGTCTGGAAGCCAGTAAAGTGCCTAATCGGAAGATGAGGTGCTGTTCCTCCAGTTTGCGTTGAGCTTCACTGGAACATTGCAGCAGGCCAAGGACAGACATGTGGGCATGAGAGCAGGGTGGTTGAAATGGCAAGCGACAGGGAGGACTGGGTCATGCTTGCAGACAGACCAAAGGTGTTCCTCAAAGCGGTCACCCAGTCTGCGTTTGGTCTCTCCAATGTAGAGGAGACAACATTGGGAGCAGCGAATGCAGTAGACCAAATTGAGGGAAGTGCAAGTGAAATGCTGCTTCACTTGAAAGGAGTGTTTCACTATACCCCCTGACCTTCCTCTCTCTGATGCTGAACGTTCAGTACTCAGCAAAGGACTCAGTTTCTTACCCTTATGCCCTCACCTCAATGAATTCTGGGCTCTGCACGATGCTGAACTCTTCTTCCGCTGCCTTCGTCTCCGTGCTCACTTCTTTGGGCAGGAGTCCTCCCCCCATTCAACTGATCCTTTCACCCGCCTCCAATTTCTCCCACCACCTGGACCCCACTCTCTGGCCTCTTACCTGCTCTTGATCTTTTCATTGAGAACTGTCGGCGCGACATCGGCCGTCTCAATTTCTCTGCTCCTCTCACCCACTCTAACCTGTCTTTTTCTGAACTTGCCGCTCTCCGTTCTCTCAGGTCCAACACTGACTTTGTCATCAAACCTGCCAACAGGGATGGTGCTATTGTCTGGCGTACTGACCTCTACCTCACAGAGGCTGAGTGTCAACTCTCAGGCACTTCTTCCTACCTCCCCCTGGACCATGACCCCACCACCGAACATTAAACCATTGTTTCCAGGACTGTCACTGACCTCATCTCTTCTGGAGATCTTCCCTCCACAGCTTCCAATCTCATAGTCTCCCAACCTTGGACAGCCCGCTTCTACCTCCTACCCAAAATCCACAAACAGGGCTATGTCAGTAGACCGATCGTGTCAGCCTGTTCCTGCCCCATGGAACTCATTTCTTGCTATCTTGACTCCATTCTCTCTCCCCTTCTCCAGTCCCTTCCCACCTACATCCGCGATTCCTCTGACACCCTACATCATATCAACAGTTTCCAGTTCCCTGGCCCCAACCGCCTCCTCTTCACAATGGACATCCAATCCCTCTACACCTCCATCCCCCACCAGGATGGTCTGATGGCTCTCCGCATCTTCCTTGAACAGAGGCCCAAACAATCCCCATCCACCACCACTCTCCTCCGTCTGGCTGAACTTGTTCTCTCACTGAACAATTTCTCCTTCAACTCCCCTCACTTCCTCCAAATAAAAGATGTGGCTATGGGTACCCGCATGGACTCCAGTTATGCCTGTCTCTTTATGGGGTATGTGGAACATTCCTTGTTCCAGTCCTACTCAGGCCCCCTCCCACAACTCTTTCTCTGGTACATCGATGACTGTTTCGGTGCTGCTTCATACTCTCGTCTGGACCTGGAAAAATTTGTTAATTTTGCTTCCAATTTCCACCCCTCCATCACTTTCACATGGTCCATGACACTTCCCTTCCCTTCCTTGACCTCTCTGTCTCAATTTCTGGTGATAGACTGTCCACCAATATTCATTACAAGCCCACTGACTCCCACAGCTACCTCGGCTACAACTCCTCACACCCCGCTTCCTGTAAGGACTCCATCCCATTCTCTCAGTTCCTTTGCCTCCATCGCATTTGTTCTGATGATGACACTTTCCAAAACAGTGCTCCTGACATTTCTTCCCTCTTCGTTAACCGAGGTTTCCCACCCAAGATGGTTTACAGGGCCCTCAACTGTGTCTGGCCCATCTCCAGCGCCACTGCCCTCACACCTTCCTCTCCCTCCCAGAACCATGATAGGGTCCCCCTTGTCCTCACTTTTCACCCCACCAGCCTCTGCATTCAAAGGATCATCCTCTGCTATTTCCGCCAACTCCAGCATGATGCCACCACCAAACACATCTTCCCCCCACCCCCCATGGCGGCATTCCGTAGGGACTGTTCCCTCTGGGACACTCTGGTCCACTCCTCCATCACCCCCAACACCTCAACCTCCTCCCACGGCACTTCCCATGCAATCGCAGAAGGTGCAACACCTGCCCCTTTACTTCCCCCCTCCTCACCATCCAAGGGCCCAAACACTCCTTTCAAGTGAAGCAGCATTTCACTTGCACTTCCCTCAATTTAGTCTACTGCATTCGTTGCTCCCAATGTGGTCTCCTCTACATTGGAGAGACCAAACGCAGACTGGGTGACCGCTTTGCGGAACACCTTCGGTCTGTCCACAAGCATGACCCAGACCTCCCTTTCACTTGCCATTTCAACACTCCACCCTGCTCTCATGCCCACATGTCCATCCTTGGCCTGCTGCAATGTTCCAGTGAAACTCAACGCAAACTGGAGGAACAGCACCTCATCTTCCAACTAGGTACTTACGTACAGCCTTCCGAACTTAACACTGAGCTCAACAACTTCAGACCATGTACTCTCTCCTCCACCCTCACCCCTTTTTGATCCCCTTTTTTCAAATATTTATTTTTTAATTTTTATATGTATATTTTTCCCACCTATTTTTATAATTATGATTTTTAAAATTTATTTCCATTTTATTCATTGTTTTATCCCCACTTTTTAGCCTATTTCGATCTTTTTCCCACACCGTTCCTCCCCCCACCCCACCCCCACTAGGGCCATCTGACACTTGCTCATTCTGCTTTCTACTCTTAATGTCACCATTAGCACATTCTTTAGCCAGTATCACCACCATCAACACCCCTTCGACCTTTTGTTTATGACATCTTTTGCAACCTCTCCTTTGCCTCCACCTATCACTGGCTTTCTATCCAGCTTCATCTGCCCCAACCCCCCTCAAACATTTTTACTTCTCTTTAGCTCTGAAGAATAGTTATATGGACTCGAAACGTTAACTCTGTCTCTCTCTCCACAGATGCTGTCAGACTTGCTGAGTTTTTCCGGCACTTTTTGTTTTTGTTTCAGATTACCAGCATCTTTTGCCTTTACCTGAGTTAGACAAAATTTTAATGGACAAAGGGGTCAAGGATTATGGGTGACAGACAGGAAAGAGGAGTTAAGGCCACAAATCAGACCAGCCATGTTCTTAATGAATGCTTAAGGGGCCGAATGGCCTATTCTTGCACCTAATTCTTGTGTTCCTGAGTATGCTGTGCGCGAATTGTTTGCCGTGTTTCCTAACTTACAACAGTGAATATTCTTTAAAAGTGCTTCATTGACTATAAAGAGCTTTGAGATGTTCAATGGTCGTGAAAAGTACCTTATAAATACCAGTCTTTCTTTTTATTCACCTGGAACAAAACTCCTCCATTGCTGGGCTTGTATTTCATTTCTATTTTCAAACAAAAAAGAACAGCCTTCCTTTCTGGGCTCTCTCTCTTGAGGTTACCAACACACAAGTATACTCCTGTTGAATTATGAACAGTCTTATGCTGTGGGCTCACGCTCACTAGAAATTGAACTGAGATGACCCAAACACATTACAGCCACCAGGGGAGAAGAAACATTTCATGTTGTTAGCCTTGGCTGGATTCTTACCAAGGTTCTGGAGGTGAATTTGTTAACTCAAGCGTTTTTACCCTGGCTTCACTACAAATGATCACCTTGCCTATTCCTTTATTTAGTACCAAAGGGAGATTATTTTTCAACCAATGTCCTCTAGTGTGGAGCCATTTGCAAAGGACAACCATAATGCAGGGCTCAGAGAACTGATTCAAGTCTTCATGTTTTTCTGGATTAAGTCTCATTCATTTTGGCTGCCTCCTTACTCATTATTTAACCTGCTCTATAAACAGCAGGGCTGGCACACCGAGAGCTGCCTCTTCAGGCCTCTGTTTCACTGGCATGACTGATGATGATGCAGTAAGTCCAGGAAAATGCTGATTAAAATGCTTCCTTGCACAGACAATGGTCAGTTCCCTCAACCAGCTTTAAGTATTCCAAGCTGATAGGGTAAAAAGAGAGAAAGACTTGCATTTATATGGCATTTTCACATCCGAGTGCAAAGCACTTTACAGCTTTACAATGAAGTATTTTTTTGAAATGTTGTGGCGTTGATGAGAATAGCCTAGATGTTCAGCAGTTTTTGGTCTCAATGAACTGTGAAAGTTAAGCGGCAATGAAGCTGGCCATAATTTGTAATACAGCAACTGAGTTAAACAGCTTGTCAGCTGTGGCTCTTGCCTCTGCGTCAGAAGGATGTTGGTTCAAATCCCACTCTGAAGACCTGAATATGTAACCTAGGCTGATATTCCAGTGCAGTACAGAGGGAGTGCTGCACTATCAGAGTTGCTGTCTCTCAGTCAGATATTGAACTGTGGCCCTGTCTGCCCTCTTGGGTGGATGTGAAAGACTATATGATGCTATTGACAGCAGGGTAGTTTTATCCTGGTCAATAATTAACCCTCAATAAACACCAATACAAAAAAATTCTGTGGTCATGTATCTCATTGCTGGTTATAGGATCTTGCTGTGCACAACTTGACTGCTGTGTTTCCTATATAGGACTACATTTTTTTCATTTACAGATTCAAAATGGGATTTGGATATATACTTGAAAAGGGAAAAATTTGCAGGTTTATGGGGGAAAAAGTAGGGGAGTGAGACTAACTGCGATAGACCTCTCAAAGATCTAGCACAGAGGTTGAATGGCCTCCGTCGATGTTATAAGGTTCTTTGATTTACATTCCCTAAGTACAAACTGTCGGCATATTTTCTAAATTCAGGTAGGCTTTTTTTTTTGATGGTGAAGTTTACTGTCAGCCTGAGGAACTAGAATGAGACTGCCAGACTGTAAAATGAAAATAATTATAAATTAAGATAATTCCAATGTCAAATCCATTCTGCTTACTCCACTATCAGTAATCCCTAAGGGTTTGGGGTTTAAATGTTTCTGTGGCTTTCATTTAAAAAAAGTTCTAATTTAATTTGCTTGGATAATTTATTCTGTTGGAGGTGGGGGTGGGGCTGGGGGTTGGTGGGGGGGATAAATAATCATTGTGACTTAATAAGGATAAACCAGTTAATCTTATTATTTATAGTTTGAAGTAAACAGTTGATGTTCACTTCACGTTCTGAACTTTTATGGTTATGCACTTTAAATGACTCACCTCTCCAAAATCCTTTAGCTTCACAATGCAATATAGTGACAGTTCATTGTTACAGAGTGTGGGTAGGATGTGGGTTTGTACCTTCAGGTTATACCATGCACACTTATCATGGGCAGCCAGCGACAACCAGCTCAGCATTTGCCACTACCGTAGGAGTCAACTGCAAAGATCATGCTTATGAAGGTATTTCAGATGTACTAAGTCATAGAATTCTCCTTTTAACAGGTTTTCTTGCTTCAAGAGGTTTTTGTCCCTCCTCCATTTCTCATCTTCCGGCAGCTGGGTGAATGTTTTTTTCTTGCTCTGCCACTTTCCTCTTGGGTTGAAAGGAAAGAAAGGCTTGCATTTGTAGAGCTCCTTTCACGACTTCAGGGTGTCCCAGTGAAGTATTTTTGAAGTTAATAATGTAAGAAATGTAGTGCACGTGCTTGGCACATTGTAATATTATTATAAATGTAAGTTGCATAAAAGGCTAATGCTATAGTCCTATGAAATTGCACAGCTGCCTTCCTGCTATTTGTTTTACTGTCCACCGCCTATAGCAGGAAAATTGTGTTGATGCTAATGCTTCCATTCAGTGGAATCCCTTCTGTGCCAGTGCGAGAAGAAGTTGCCATTGACATTAACAGCATCATGTCTGTGCTGGCTCCTTGCTACTGTAATCCAAAAAAAACCAGACCCACTGCACGGGAGCTCTCTCCCTGGAGCTTTCTCTGCTTCACATATTAATTTGTTCCTCCCATACAGAGTCCAATGCTCCCTGCCTCAACCTGTGACAAAGATTCCTGTGTTTAAAAGGATTTCTCCTAGCCCCTCTCCTCACGCTCTGAATGAGGACTTTCAATTGACCACTGACATCTCAATTGAACAAAATTGTTTTTCTCTATTCCCTTTACCACAAGTTATAATTTTGAACAGTCCTATTAACCCCCTCTTAGCTTTGAGTCACTGGTGGCCCCCTGCAAAGGACAGCATGAGGAAGACTCACCCTGACAATATTCCTGATAAGCTGCATGAGTGCACAATTGTGCAGCAGCCTGGTGTGCAGGCCTTTTTCTAAACATGCATGGCCATGTAAAAGTGTTGCAGGTATCGTCCGGCATTGAGAAAGCTGCCCGCGCACAAACTTTAAAGGGAACATTGGGCCCTGGCTTCTCCATCCCATTTTACAGTGACCAGCTTCTAATGGGCATTGCTGGCCTGCAGGGAGAGAAAAGGAATAGGGAAAGCTATTTCACAAAAGCAGACGTTTCATCCTCTCAAATAACAAGAGCATTAGCTTGAGAAGAAAGGCTTTTTTTCTCTTGCACACAGTATCTACTTTCTCCCTTTGCCACCCCCACCCCCACCCCCAACAACGCCCCCTGAGATTTTTCAGGCTGTGTGTAATGTGTGGGTCGGGAGGATAGCCTGTGAAACTGCATCTAGGTCAACTGCCAGGGTTCCACACGACCAGCAGCCAATGGGAAGTGTGTGGTAGATTTCTGGTTAGCTCTCAGCCCCATTGTTCTCCGTCCTGTAGGCATGAAACTGGCCTTTTTGCTTGGGGATTTCTGATGCTGACATGACAGAAACTGGAATATCCCTGCGTAAGCAATCACATGTACCAGTCCCCATCACAGAAGCGTTATATAAAAATAGGATGCGTATTTCCCCAGTCTCAAGAGAATGTTCTACTAACACCCCTCCCTTGTGTGTCCTCCAAACTCTGATTTAAATATTTTTACTGTTCATCTAACAAAAATCATTACAAATTTCAGTTCAGAATCTGCTGCTGCTTTTGTGGATACATTAGCTTGAGGTAAGAAGACAGAGCCATGACTACAGCATAGTGGTGTGTCCTCACTGTATGATTGGAAATCTATTCTGCCAACTCCATTGGTAGTGCAGTCTCATCCCAGTCAAATATCACTGTCCAATACAACCTCCTTGCTCACTGTAAGTGATAGGAACCAGTCATTTTGCTTAGACCTAGATTCAGGCTGAATGGCTTCTACAACTTTGCTCAGGATCGGGGTAACTCTGAGACTGGGTATTGAGGGATGGAGTTGAGGATGTTCGAGTCGAAGACAGAGACTAGGTTGAGGAGTGACTCAATATGTTCTCTCCAGTGAGTACTGTCTGCCTCCCTGTCCTAACCGAGCTCCCATCCATGCTTGGTCCTCAGTAGGGTGGGCCCTTTATTACTTGCGCCATAGATTGTCTTTACAGCACTGAGAAAAAACACACATGTCGCTGGTGCCCGTGAGTTGTTGGGATTTCCCGTGCTCTTTCTACCCACCCTTTGTTCTTTATGCTGTGTGTTTTACGCTGTACCATTGCCTTCTGCTGCCTGTAGGGCTGTTGCTTTTCTCTTGAGGTATGGTGGGGATACACACCTGGCACAGATGCACAACCTCATATCCCTCATCTAGGAAGAGAAGTACGTGCTGGGGGATCTCTGTGATTGTGACTGTATTCAAGATGGGAGACAAGTTCAATTGCGGTAACTATAGAGGAGTTTTCCTACTGTCTGCCACAGAGAGGATCCCAAGTTCACCCTGTGCTGACGCTGACCATAGCTGGGTTAGCATTTGGGGCAAATGGAATTGGTTTCAATACTGCCTGGAGTGAAGACACCTGCCAATCTCCCAGCTCCTGATGATATCTAATGAGCTCTGCATAAAAATGCTCATTGTTGTGCACTGGTGAGGACAGGAGGCAAGGCGAGGAAAATGAGGCAGGAGGCCAGGAATGTCCTTCCTGTCTTATCACCACAGCTCTCTTTGGCTCTGTGCCTGTTCTAGGAGCTCAAGGAATTACAAAGAAAGCATGAAAGGTGAATCAGGGGGTAGGCAGGAATGTGGGGTTGAGGTTACATTCAGATCAGCCATGATCTTATTGAATGGCCTAGCAGGCTCAAGGGGCCGAGTGGCCTATTCCTGCTCCCAATTCGTATGTCCGTATGTAAAGAAAGCAAAGACCCCCTCAGAAAAATGATCAGTCCCCAGCTGATATGCAATTGTGTCCATTTTATATTGAAAGATGCATCATAATGGAGATGAGAAATGGAATCATGAAATGGTGCAGCATAGAAGGAGGCCATTCAGTCCACTGTGCCTGTGCTGGGTCTTTGAAGGAGCTATCCAATTAGTCCCAGGCCCCCGTTCTTTCTTTACAGCCCTGTTGACTTTTCCCTTCCATATATTTCACATCTGGTGGTTATGAAAAGTGCAATATAAATGCAAATCTTTATATTTCTCATTCATCCATTTTCCTTTGAAAGATGCTGTTGAGCTGCTCTGAATAATATTGTAGGGATTTGAAACATGGCAGAGAGAGGGTTCCCGGGTGACAGATGTGGCAATGGAAGTATTAGTAGTGTCGATGGATAGGAGGGACATCATTGTTCCTTGTGAGACAAGTAGGCCAGCACGGACCACCCTCGGAAGGAAATGGGAGCAGGTGTCCAGGTGAGGTCAGTTTCTGGAGTCTGGACCTGAGGACCTGGCAGCAATGCCACAAGAAGCCTAATGGCCTCACGCAAGCAGTCAAGCTCAGGTAAATGCATCTTCACATGGCATCTCCTACTCACCACGTCACCGACCTCTCACCCTGCTCAATGTTCCATGCCCTACCCGCCCCCACCAGCCAACCAGCAGCACTCAGGTTCCAGCCCTAACATCCACATCCTCCACCTTGCCCGCACACAAACTACCAACGCTACCAGCCTCACACCTACCTCTCACTGGCTCCACATACCTCCAGCTATTCAGCTACGGGAGACACATCACCCAAACACAGCGATGCACAATCACTGACATTCTGCCCTCTGTCTTGCAGGACAAGGTGACAGACAATAGAAGGGAGCAGAGCAGCACTGGGAGGAGACAAGGACACCTGCGCCTCTTGAGCTCTACAGAGGAAAGTGGTTCTCAATATCATGGGGCCGGCCACAATGGAGCCCATGGCGGCTACCATTACTAAGAACTCGCAGGACAACCTCATCCTGCTATCTTGCATGAAGAGCAAGCTGTTGCTGGTGTGACCATGGACTTTTTTGCTTCTCCCCCACCCCCCCCACCCCCCCACCTACCTACCTTCCCTGACACTGACCTTCCCTTTCTGATTTCCTGCTTACAGGCACACAATTACTGCTGTCTGCCTAGCCACAGCAGCTCAAGGAGGAAGTGAGAGAGAGAGGCAAAGACAGAGAGAGGCAAAGACAGAGAGAGGGAGACAGAGAGAGAGAGAGAGACAGAGAGAGAGAGTTAGAGAGAGAGAGACAGAGAGAGAGAGACAGAGAGAGAGAGACAGAGAGAGAGAGACAGAGACAGAGAGAGAGAGAGACAGAAAGAGACATAGACAGAAACATAGACAGAAAGAGAGAGAGAGAGACACAGAGAGAGAGAGAGACACAGAGAGAGAGATAGACAGAGAGAGACACAGAAAGAGAGAGAGAGAGAGAGAGAGACACAGAGAGAGAGCGAGACAGAGAGAGAGAGAGAGACAGAGAGAGAGAGAGACACAGAGAGCGTCAGCACAGCACTAATGAAGAAGCCCAGTTATTTCTGAAACTCACAGCCTCCAGCTCAGATGACAGTACTGCGTATACCTTGGATGCAAGTATTGGGTTTGGATCAGCACGTGGTAGGTCACCTGGGCACAAATGGATTACAGCCAGGCCAGGGGGAAAGGATAGTTCATGTGCCAGCTCACTGGATGGGGAGGTCACAGACGAATTTTGCTGCAGAGGAGCTGGATGAGGAACTCGATGGGTCGGCATACAGGATAGCCCTGATGGGCAGGTACACCAACCACTGGGTGCATTGGCTGGTCTGCCAGGTAGCCTTATTGTCAAGGAGCAGGGAGGAGTCTGACTCCAAGTTGGCCGAGGGCATCACTCGGCAGGGATTGCCCTTTCCCCAACCTCTGCTGCACCTCCATGTCATGGCTGCAAGCCCAGAGATACTGACACTGCAGCCCCCATACCTGTTGCAGCTTTTGAATGGGCAGGGCACCAAGTCCTCTGCCCTTCCCTGGCAAATCCAGGGACTCACCACAACACCTCCAAGAGCACTTCCAAGCACTTTGCATTGGCAGCGGTTCTTAAAAAAAAAACGACCTTACCTGCAATTTGGGCGCTGGTCCCTTTAAGAACAGCGCTGCTGTTTGTGGAGTGATACGCAAAATGTATTGCCTCGACAGCGCGGTCCACATGAGGTGTGCCGGAGTCACAAACACTGATTTGGGCTGCGTGATGTCAGGAGGGCATCCCTTCGCAGTGTGTGATGCGGGTGCCCTTCTCTGGAGGTGGACCACGCCGAAAGCAGCTGGCGATCGGTGCGGCAGCAAAATAGCGCCAGTTCCTGTCGCGCCATCTCCAGGGATGCTGCAGAGATGAAATTCACACCGTTGGCGCAAATTTCACAGCTAATGGTCATTTAGCTGAGTACTCGTATGTTACATGCTAGAATTGTGATTTTTCTTTTAGAACTCGTCATTTCTATTCTCTTAACGAGCTTTCCAGATCAAATTTTGGAATGATAGAATCTTACAGCACAGAGGGGAGCTGTTTGGTCCATTGGCCTGTGCCAGCTCTTTGAAGAGATATCCAATTAGTCCCACGCCCCTGCTTTATCTACTTGGTCCTGCAATTTTCACCCCTGCAAATTTTATCCCAACCCTTTTGAAAGTTACAATTGAGTCTGCTCTCACCACCCTTTCAGGCTGTGCATTCCAGGTCATAACAACTCACTGCATATATAAAAAAAATATTCTCCTTCTGGCTTTTTTGCCAATTACCTTAAATCTCTGCAATCTGGTTACCTCTTATGTGGGAGGATAATTCATACCTTTACAAGAAAAACTATAAATTTTTTGTCCAACTGCCCTAAATTCAAGCAGACATCACAATACAAATTTGTTCATGCAAGTTTGCAACAAAATCAGTCTATAATTAACCGATCATTACAGGGCTTAAATTCTCCTGACAGCATACTGCTTATTTTAAACAGAATAATGCCAGTGTTAAAATAGAGCACAAAGGGATTTTTTGTGAGCTGCCTATGCTGTTTGACACAAGGGAAATCTAGGCTCCTCGGTGTATTTTCCACCTCGTCTCGTGGCCTGGGTGACCAATTCTTTCAAAGCAGCCGGGAGAATTCTTGGAGAAAGGTGAGCTCAGGCCTTTCAGCAGCGAGAGGTTGATCTTGATCAAGAGGAGTAAATGAAAAATAAGCTGCAGGTTAATAAGTTCTTTGCTGACATTTTTTGAACAAAATCACAAGTCTCTCCTCACCGTCCAAGGGCCCAAACACTCCTTTCAAGTGAAGCAGCATTTCACTTGCATTTCCCCTAACTTAGTCTACTGCATTCGTTGCTCCCAATGCGGTCTCCTCTACATTGGAAAGACCAAATGCAAACAGGGCGACCGCTTTGCAGAACACCTGCGGTCTGTCCGCAAGAAAGACCCAAACCTCCCTGTCGCTTGCCATTTTAACACTCCACCCTGTTCTCTTGCCCACATGTCTGTCCTTGGCTTGCTGCATTGTTCCAGTGAAGCCCAACGCAAACTGGAGGAACAGCACCTCATCTTCCAACTAGGCACTTTACAGCCTTCCGGGCTGAATATTGAATTCAACAACTTTAGATCTTAAACTCCCCCTCCCCCATCCCCACCCCGTTTCTCCCCCCTCCCTTTTTTTTCAATAATTTATATAGATTCTTCTTTTCCCACCTATTTCCATTATTTTTAAATCTAAAACTAAAACTTTGTTAGTCTTTTCACCCCACCCCCACTAGAGCTGTACCTTGAGTGTCCTGTCTTCCATTCTTAATTAGCACTTTTCTTAGACAAATATCACCACCTTCAACACCTCTTTGATCCTTTTGTCTGTGACATCTTTTGATTATCTGCTCCTATCACTGCTTGCTTATCTCCACAATCACCCCACCCTCAACTTCTCTCTCCCCCTGCCCCCCCCACCTTAAACCTGCTTATATTTCACCCCTCTCCTAACTATACTCAGTTCTGCCGAAGGGTCATGAGAACTCGAAACGTTAACTGATTTCTTCTCCACCGATGCTGCCAGACCTGCTGAGTTTTTCCAGGTAATTCTGTTTTTGTTTCAGAAGTCCATGTTCCATTTTTAAAATTCTTTTAGGTCAGAGCCAGAGGAAAACAAAAATGACTTTTCCAATTGTTCACAAAATCACTTCAGAGAAGGAACCTGCTAGCTTGTCCTAGTCTGACCTTCTGGTTACTCCCAGTTCCACACTCAAGTCTCCAAACAGGCAGTCATGAAGGAAGGCTATCTCAACGCAACTTGAAAGTTGCCCGTGTACAGCAAAAGTGGACGCCCACTGCACTGGGCGACCGTCAGGGATATAGTGTACTCTACTGCTCCAGAGTCCCTCAGCCCTACCTCTCGTAAGTATCAAGATTGGTTTGATGAAAATGCTGAGGTAATTCAGGATCTGCTGGAGGAGAAACATCGCCTTCACAGAGTTTACCTCACCTTCTGCTATCTCACTTTTATGCCACTCTCAGCACCTTCTTTACTCTTCAGCACTACCATTAACACTCCTAATGTCTTGTGTCCATGACATCTTAGTCTATCTTGTTTCACCTGTTCCACCCCTCTTAAACAGTATAAAACCCATCATATTTCTACTTCTCTTTAGCTCTGCAGATGTGTCAAAATGTTAACTCTGTTTTTCTCGCTCCACAGATGCTGCCAGACATGCTGAGTTTTTCCAGCATTTTCTGTTTTTAACCTCAATGACAAGTCATCAGAATCCAAGCACGATGCCTAACAAAACATCCAATGCGATCTCGGAGAGAATGCAAGACACTTGGCTGAATCAGAAAGCGGACGAACTTCAGTCATATATAGACCACAAAGATTGAAAGAGATTCTATGATGCTCTGAAATTTGTCTCCGAGCCCCAGTTCATCACCGATCCTCTGTGCCAACGGGTTGACACCGCTCATGGAAAAGCCCAAATCCTAGAAAGCTGGGCAGAGCACTTTAACCACATTCTCAAATTGACCTTCATCCATCAGTGAAGAAGCGATCAACAGGTCACCATCAACTGGTCTCTTGATTACCCTCCCACGCTGTAGGAAGTGACAAACGCAATAAAACTCCTGTCTAGCAGCAAAGCTCCAGGAGCTGATGCTATCTCAGCTGAGGTCTACAAGTCTGAAGATCAATGCCTGGCCGAGAAGCTCACTAAACTCTTTCAGTCTATGTGGGAGCAAGGAACCATCCCACAAGTTTACAAAGATGCATCTATTGTCCACCTGTACAAGTGGAAGGGAACTCGCCAATCTTGCAATAAACATACAAGGATCTCACTCCTCTCAATCGCTGGCAAAATCTTTGCAAGAACATCCACTTCAGCCTTACTATCAGCACGCAGAAAACTGAAGTAATGTACCAGCCTGCTCCAGAAAAATTCTATCTTGAGCCCAAGGTTTCATTCCATGACCAGAACCTATCAGCGGGTAAGTTCACTTATCTCGGCAGCACACTCTCGAGCTGTATATATTGACAATGAGATGCATTATCATCATTAGGGCTGGCCGAGGTTCAACAGTAAGGTTCACCCCCACTTTTTTGGAGCAACTAGAGATGGGCATTGGGTGTGGCCTTGCTAACATCACCCTCATGCTGAGACCAAAGATTACAAAGAAAGAAATTTCAAGTATTTGCTAGAGTCCGATGTCTAGGATTAAAGCACCAGCAGCATGCTTAAAATTGTATAATTTATAATAATACAACTGCAGGCCCCAAATTTTGGAATTCTCTCCCTAACATTTTCCCCCTCTCACATCCTTCAAAGATGCTCCTTAAAAACAACCTCTTTGGCTTAATACCTCCTTATCCAGCTTGGGGTTACATTTTCTTTGATAATGCTTCTGTGAAACACCTTGGGACATTTTACTACATTAAAGTGCAATCAAAATGCACGTTGTTGTTGTTATGCTCACAATAATATTTACCTTCTGCCTTCAATATGTTCAGTTTTCAGGGAGAGCTGGGCTATTTATCTTTTGTCCAAGAGGTTGTTCTTTAACTTAATGCTTGTTCTCTTCTGGGTTTGTCCCGTATATTATTCTCCCTTTCTCCTTCACCATTAATGATTAATGTACATAATAAGTAAATGATGTTGGGACAGAGTTTGCTGTCAAACTAACAATAAGGTTAATGGCTGTCATCATTATATATGGATAAGTGGTACGTCAGCTGCAGGTGAGAAACAGATGCGCAGTTATAAGTGAATATCTAAACGTTGAGTTCCACATTGTGCTATTCCACCTCAAAAATTGGCACCTCAGCTTTAGCTTCCACTTTTTAGGGAACTTACTGTGTCTGTCCACTAACTGCCGATTAAACTCACCACAGAAAGTTACCACCAGGATGGTCTGAGGGCTCTCCACTTCTTCCTCAAACAGAGACCCGGACAATCCCCATCCACCACCACTCTCCTCCGTCTGGCTGAACTTGTTCTCTCACTGAACAATTTCTCCTTAAACTCCTCTCACTTCCTCCAAATAAAAGGTGTGGCTATGGGTACCCGCATGGGCCCCAGTTACGCCTGTCTCTTTACGTGGAACATTCCTTGTTCCAGTCCTACTCCGGCCCCCTCCCACAACTCTTTCTCCAGTACCTCGATGATTACTTCGGTGCTGCTTCATGCTCTCGTCTGGACCTGGAAAAGTTTATTAATTTTGCTTCCAATTTCCACCCCTCCATCATTTTCACATGGTCCATCTCTGACACTTCCCTTCCCTTCCTTCACCTCTCTGTCTCAATTACTGGTGATAGACTGTCCACCAATATTTATTACAAGCCTACCGACTCCCACAGCTACCTCGACTACAGCTCCTCACACCCCGCTTCCTGTAAGGACTCCATCCCATTCTCTCAGTTCCTTCATCTCCGTCGTATTTGTTCTGATGATGTCACTTTCAAAAACAGTTCCTCTGACATGTCTTCCTTCTTCCTTAACCGAGGTTTTCCACCCACGGTGGTTGACAGGGCCCTCAACCGTGTCCGGCCCATCTCCCGTGCATCCGCCCTCACACCTTCCTCTCCCTCCCAGAACCATGATAGGGTCCCCCTTGTCCTCACCTATCACCCCACCAGCCTCCGCATTCAAAGGATCATCCTCCGCCATTTCCGCCAACTCCAGCATGATGACACCACCAAACACATCTTCCCTTCACTCCCCTGGCGGCATTCCGCAGGGATCGTTCCCTCTGGGACACCCTGGCCCACTCCTCCATCACCCCCTACACCTCAACCCCCTCCCATGGCACCTTCCCATACAACGGCAGAAGGTGCAACACCTGCCCCTTTACTTCCCCTCTCCTCACTGTCCAAGGGCCCAAACACTCCTTTCAAGTGAAGCAGCATTTCACTTGCACTTCCCTCAATTTAGTCTACTGCATTCGCTGCTCCCAATGTGGTTTCCTCTACATTGGAGAGACCAAACGCAGACTGGGTGACCGCTTTGCAGAACACCTGTTGAAATGGCAAGCATGACCCAGACCTCCCTGTCGCTTGCCATTTCAACACTCCACCCTGCTCTCATGCCCACATGTCCGTCCTTGGCCTGCTGCATTGTTCCAGTGAAGCTCAACGCAAACTGGAGGAACAGCACCTCATCTTCCGACTAGGCACTTTACAGCCTTCCGGACTGAATATTGAGTTCAACAATTTTAGATCATGAACTCTCTCCTCCATCCCCACCCCCTTTCCGATTCCCCTTTTCTCCAATAATTTATATCGATTTTTCTTTTCCCACCTATTTCCATTATTTTTAAATGTATTTCCATCCGTTGTTTTATCCCTACCTTTTAGCCTATTTCGATCCCTTCCCCCCCACCCCACCCCCACTAGGGCTATCTGTACCTTGCTCATCCTGCTTTCTACCCTTAATGTCACCTATTAGCATATTCCTTAGATAATATCACCAGCTTCAACATCTCTGTGTCCTTTTGTCTATGACATCTTTTGGCTATCTCCACCTATCACTGGCCCTCTATCCAGCTCTACCTGTCCCACCCCGCTCTTAAACCAGCTTATATTTCACCTATTTTCTATTTTTCCTTAGTTCTGTTGAAGAGTCATACGGACTCGAAATGTTAACTGTGTTCCTCTCCGCAGATGCTGTCAGACCTGCTGAGTTTTTCCAGGTATTTTTATTTTTGTTTTACAGAAAGTTACTCCTTGTCAATATATGTGAAAGTGCCTATATAATGACATGATACATGTTAACAACTGGCAATCAACCTCTCTGGCACTGAAAATTAATATTTACAAGTGTGGAGTATCACTCCTTCAGATTTTGCTAGGCGATCTTAAAAATGTCAAATTTGTAATTTTGTTTCTTACTTTTCTTCACTGTCTCTTTTATCTTTCTCCTTTGCACTAATTTTTCTCCCTTCTCTTTATTTCTCTTTCTTTAACCTGATTTGATATTGGATTGATCCCTTTTAATTCATCCTGCTTCTTAGTCCTTCCTGTTTTTATTTCCTGGTCTTTTAATCTGATTGGTTAAGGAAATACAGGGCTCTTTGCCCTGTTCACTCAGGTCCCAGGTGCCCTGTTTCAGTTGCTGCCCCATTATTCGCTCACACTTTCAACAATCTTGTGGGCAAAAGGATTTTGAGACGGAGGGTGCAGAGGTGAGTTTAGCTAATGGCAGACGCAGTTAGATGTCCTGCTACAGCAAAATCTGGTCCACGATGAAAATACATGTCTGCCCTGTAAAGGCATGTGGAAAGTGATATCCATAATCATATAACATGGAATGTTATTTAGCTTCACTGTACTACTTTTGAATCTTTCTTGAACTCTAGCCATGTTCCAATTAAAAACGGATTTAAAAAATGATTTTCTGCACTTTTACCCAGCTTTTTGGGGGTCCTAATATTTAGCCCTGGTTTTTGACACTAAAATTAAAACCTAAAGAGTCTCAAATAGTCATCTGGATAACATTGGCTGTTCCTCACAGTCTATTAAATCACTTGCATTTTCCTATCAAATCAATTATTCAGTATTAAAGGGAAAAATGGAGTACTGTGTACAGTTTTGGTCTCCTTACTTAAGGAAGGATATGTTTTCATTGGAAGCAGTTCAGAGAAGATTTACTAGGGATGAAGAGGTTGTCTTATGAGGAAAGATTGAGTGGGTTGGGCCTATACTCAGTGGAGTTTCGAAGAATGAGAGATGATCTTATTGAAACATGTGAGATCCTGAGGGGACTTGATGGGGTGGATGCTGAAAGGATGTTTCCTCTCTTGGGGGAATCTAGAACTAGGAGGCACAGTTTAAAAAAAGGGGTCTCCCATTTAAGATGCAGATGAGGAGGAATTTCTTCTCTCAGAGGGTGGTTAGCCTTTGGAATTCTCTTCCACAGAGAGCAGCGGAGTCTGGGTCATTGAATTTATTCAGGGCTGAGTTAGACAGATTTCTGAGCAGCAAGGGAGTCGAGGGTCATGGAGGACAGGCGGGAAAGTAGAGTTCAGCCACGATCTTATTGGATGGCCGAGCAGGCTCGAGGGGCTGAATGGCCCGCTCGTGCTCCTACTTTTTTATGATCTTAGATCTTACAGTGTGCAATTTCCTGGCAACGATGAATGAAGTTTTTGAGTGCCGTGTTCCGCCTTATTTCATCCCCTGAACCTGCCCTGGAAACCGAAATCAATATTATAAATGCTGGAGATATTCCCTCCTGCTGAAGGTTTACACCCAAACATCAACCTGTCTTTTCCTTTCAGATGCTGACCTGCTATGCATTGAATCATAGAATGGTTATAGAGCAGTAGGAGGTCATTCAGCCTGCTGTGTCTGTGCCGGCTGCCAGCAATAGCACTCAGCTAGTCCCACTCCTCCGCCCTGTCCCGATGGGCGGAGGAGTGGGACTCGATGGGCTGAATGGCCTAATTTCTGCTCCTATGTCTTATGGTCTTATGGGCCCCATAACCTTGCAGGGTTTTCCGTTTTGATTTCAGGTTCCGCACATCAGTAGCTTTCGCTGCGCTTTGAGAAAGTTGAAGCTTTGCATTTGAAATGTTGCACGGTTGGTTTGCCCTCGGTGAGCGAGATGGTTGAATCTTGTTCATCCGAGCATGTCATGGAGTTTTCAGCAGCGAACACAAAGTAGAGAGAGGGTTAACTTAAAGGCAGGATT
Organism: Cetorhinus maximus; assembly: GCF_964194155.1. Taxonomy (NCBI): domain Eukaryota; kingdom Metazoa; phylum Chordata; class Chondrichthyes; order Lamniformes; family Cetorhinidae; genus Cetorhinus; species Cetorhinus maximus. Next base: position 83,486,023 of record NC_135897.1, on the reverse strand, counting down.
GCACTATTATTCAGTTAAAGAGGGGAAGTTTATATAAAAAGCTCTACAACAAGTAGTCACAGGCACGTTGGCTGAATGGCCTCTTCAGGATGAGACCATTGTTTGATTGTATGAATTAGATGTAGTTGACGAAGAGGAGTTCTCCAGTACTAATAAATCCTGTTTCAGAAATGTCAAAGAAGGCAAACTGCCGGTTCAATTTTTAAAAAAATTTAGTTTTAAATTTTTAGCATAAAACCCCACTGTCTAACCTGATGATTCATTCTACTTGATAAAGAAGAGTCATACGGACTCAAAGTTAACTGTGTTTCTCTCTCCACAGATGCTGCCAGGCCTGCTGAGTTGTTCTAGCATTTTATGTTTTGATTCATTCTATTTGTTTGATTTTGATAGGTTAATTTTGTCTGGAATGTATTATAATTTGTATTAACTTTATTAATAGAACGTTCCATTTTTATAATTCAATTTTAAAACTGATTATTTAACATCTGCGACTCCTGATTTGCTGAGAAAGTGCATGATTTCTATTATTCAATTTGTTCAACTTTTATGAAAAGATTTCAGTGACAAGTAACATTTGTTTTCCGGCACACTTGGCTGACTTCTATGTCTAACTGAAACTAGGAGAAAGGGGACTTCAGCTCTGAAGAAGGCTGTTTGCTAGTGCAATCCAAAACAAGTCCAGATCCCTGCTCTCTCTTCAAAGCACTTAGCATTCCAGTTTTCAAATATTCATCCAACTTTCGCATAAAGAATCTAACAGCCTCAAGTAGCCCATGTTGAAAAGAATTCCATGCTCTTAACAATTATTTACAAAAAAATTTCTCCTAACCCTGCTCTCTTGGAGAAAGTTTTGGTTGGTGGCCTGTTGTCATTGACTTCCCAACCAGTGTAATAGTCTTTCCCTATTCATCTCTCAAAACAATTCATAATTTAAAAAACCTACCTAAGAACATAAGCAATATGAACAGGAGTAGACCATTCGGCCCCTCAAGCCTGCTCCGCCATTCAATAAGATCATGGCTGATCTTCTTGTGTTTCAATACCACATTCCCATCTAACCCCGATAACCTTTGATTTCCTTGCCTAACAAGAATCTATCTCTGCTTTAAAAATATTCAATGACCCCGCCTCCATCACCTTCTGAGGCAGAGAATTCCAAAGTCACACAACCCTCATAGAAAAAATTTCTCCTCATCTCTGACCTAAAAGGGCGGTTCCTAATTTTAAAACAGTGCTCCCTGGTTCTGGACTCACTCACAAGAGGAAACATCCTTTCGACATCCACCTTGTCAAGGCTGTTCAGGATCTTATATACGTCAATCAAATCACCCCTCACTCTTCCAAACTCCAGTGGAAACAAGCCCAGTCTGTCCAGCCTTTCCTCATAATACAAACCACTCATTCCAGGTATCAATCTAATAAACCTCCTTTGAACCGCCTCCAATGCATTTGCATCCTTCCTTAAATAAGGAGACCAAAACTGCACACAGTATTCGAGGTGCGGTCTCACCAATGCCCTGTAACTCTGAAGCATAATATCCTTATTTTTATGTTCAATACCTCTCGGTAATAAGGGATTCCATTAACCTTCTTAATTACTTGCTGCACCTGCATACTAACTTTTTTATGACTCGTGTGCTAAATCTCCTCAACAGAAATAGTCCAAGTATCTCAACATAAATATAAACACTAATTCTTAAAACATTCCTACACAGCTTACTGAACAACAAAAGGCCTCAAAGGTAACAGTAATAGAAACAATGACAATATAGCACCGTATCTACAATTCCTAATATTTTTTTGATCCCCATCATCATCCCGGTGAACCTCTGTTGAAAGAGAGACCACAGAATAGGCAGAGTAGGAATACTGAAAGAAAGTGCAGAATGTTTGTCAGTTTCATGTTGGGAAGTCAAAATGCCCAATTTCCCCTCCCACCCCCTCATGACACATCCCTGAAACCCCCTGAATGTTCAGTTGTGTCCATTTTTATTTTAAATGCACACTTTTTTACAAGGGCACACACTTGCTTTTGCCACACTTTCTCCTTGTTCTGTTCTTCAGTTAAACACTTCATGAGGCCACCATGGCAGAATGAGGCCTCATTTCAGGCCTTCTTCATTGCTGGCCTTAGCTAGACTGAAAGAAGATCCACAGCAACATTCTGGGAGATCCTGCCTGCAATGTTAAAGGTTTTTTTTTTAAGAGCTATCTAGTGGTTATAGATGGGATTAGAAACCACAGGGGTGAAAATCCACATTCCTTCTGACAAACAGCAGAGATCATTGTGGTCAGTGCACTTGGTGAGATTTGATGTACCGCTCACCAAATTATGTAACTGGAGAACCCCCTCAGAGTCCAGATCTGGATGTGTGATGTGAGGGAATCACATGACACAGAGTGATGACAAATTAAATGGAAAACATCAATTATTCAAAACCAAAGCTTAATGACGGGTTACAATGACATAACTAAACCACGAAAATGTAATGCTCTTCGGTATAACCTTTCCTCACCCACTCCCACACAGCAGTTTCACTTCTCAAAAGGCTTGAGTGAGGGAAATTACCGCATCTTGCAAAGGGAAACTCTGCATCATAGTCCTTTACCAGAGAATTGTAGGCATAGTGCTGTACTGTCATTGTTTCTATTACATTTGTTGTTCAGTAAACTATGTAGGAATGGTTTAAGAATCAGTGTTTATATTTATTCAAGCTTTTGGAATTTCTCTCCTCCCAGCTAGAAATATTTATAGTCCCGAAAAAATAAAATAAAAATGCATCAACTGTGCACAGGCCTTGTGGAATTGAAGAGGCTGGAGAAATCACCTCACCAATGTCCAGCATCCAGGGGAGCACCAGCTTAGATTGACCACCCAGAAACATGTCTCAGCTGAGACATATGTAAAGTCTTTACGGCACAGATGGAGGCCATACAGCCCATCAAGCCCATGCTGACTCTCTGTAAAGCAATCTCCACAAAACAATGACATAAGGGAAAAGGGGCAGCTCAAATGCACCACTATCACAATCAGAAAAAGGGGTAGCAAGCATTTAGTCCTAATCCTACCATTCAGGAAGAGCTTAGCTTTGACAGCCTCTGTCCCAACACATCACAGGTAGAAGACTTTCCCCCGTTTCTTAGACTACCAACTACAATTGGTGTAATGGACAGATTGTTGGTTTGTCTAGTAACTAGAGGCAATTTAGGCAGATAACCACAAAACAACCATGTGAACTGATGACTAAATGGATAAATGGAATAAAGGTTCCCATTCCACTGGCAGTAAGTCACTTTCATTAAGAGACCTGGTCATCTGAAACCAAGCCATGGAAAGTGACATTATTGAGTTCAGGACTCATGTGCCTTTTGGTGCTTGAGGAGATAGAGAACATCATGTTCATCTTTTGTATTTGTTTCAAGGCCAGCAATGGAGTATCTGGTTCCACTGGGAAAATAGCCACCAGTCTCAATCAGTCTCAATGCATACTCTTACTTCATGCTTAACAATGTTTCTTTATCATCATTTTGCTCAGCTAGAAGGAGTTGAAAAGTACAAGAGAGACCTCAGAGAAAGACACACCTAATAAATCCTTGGCTTGCTACTTTGCAGGCTACGTCATAACCCCAAAGTTGATGGGTGCTCTTAAAGAAATCCCTTAATTTTTTTTCCACTTGCTGACCTAGGAAGTTCAAATAATTTCTCCTTCAGCTTCCTGTCTCTTTTAAGCTAGCGATGGAGAGATCTGGAGGTATTGGCAGCAGCCTGCCCACTTTATCTGGCTACTAAGCATCCTTGATGTTAGCAATATGTAGGTGAAAACCTCACTGTGATCACACATGATCACACTTATCACATATGTGCGAAACAGCCCAAGGTTGATTCCAAGATGGTGCACTATTGCTGTTTACACACCTTTCATGAGTGTGCTGAATTGAGAACAGCCCAAGTGTTTGTTTTGCAAGATGTTGAATTCAGTGACTTAAAATTATTTGGACATGTTGCGGGCATTCTCATAGCACACAAGTGACCTTTATTCTTTAAGTAATTTAGTCTCATAATGAAATTCATGATCCTATTCAGCTGCTCCTTTAGTGCTGTTTAAAATTAGTGCTCCTGAGATTTCTAGCAGTAGCTTTGGAGGTTTGATTCTTATTGTTCTGAATTATTGTAGCATGGCTTCTTTATTTACTTTTCATACTGCAGCTTTAGGGAAGTCTTGTGGTGCAGTGGTAGCGTCCCTACCTCTGAGCCAGAAACTCTAGGTTCAAGTTCCACTTTAAGGCTTGATGGCCATGGAGGGTGCATGCTGAATATGCCTAAGATTAAAAGCAAAATACTGTGGATGCTGGAAATCTGAAACAAAAATTGCAAAAAAAAAAACCCCAAAAATTTCCAGCAATTTCTGATTACCAGCCTGTAAATCCTTCTAATATAACTGATGACAGGCAGTAACAATTGGGAGAGCAAAGCCATGCTGCTGAAGGCAATGGCAAACAACTGCAGCACTTTGCCGATCATACTCATAGACTAATCTAATGGCCAATGACCTCTGGTACCTGGAGGAAGAGGAATGCAGTTTCAGTCACACCATTGTTGCGTTATTTGCTGATGTTATTTCCATCTTTTTTCCTCCACAATGCAAGACTCTCTTTACAGAGACCTGTTTGAACAGCACTGTTTCCAGAGACTGCTTCATTAGCAGCAACCTGAATGCTCAGCGTTGGGATTTCATTGGACAGAGCAGTGATGGATTTGGAGGAAGCAAAAGAAGTCACAATCCAGTGAGGCCTTCTTTCTTGTTCATCCTTACGATTTGGATTTCATTATCCCTGCCCCTAGCTCTCCTCAAGAAGGTGGTGGTGAGCCATCTTTCTGAACCACTGCTGTCCGTGTGATAAAGGTCGTCGGGTAACAAGTTCCAGGGTTGTGTGTGACTTGGAGGGAAACTTGAGAGTTGATAGTGTTTCCATGTGCCTGCTAATTTTGGCCTCCTACAACAACAAAAACAACCTGCATCTATATAGCGCCTCCAATGTAGTAAAACATCCCACAGGAGTTTATCAAACAATATTTGACACCAAGCCACATTATGAGATATTACGACAGATATGAACATAAGGAATAGGAGCAGAGGTAGATAATACATCCTGTCTAGCCTTCTCCGCCATTCAAGAAAATCACAATTGATTTGCAACTTCAACTCCACTTTTCTGCCTGCTCCCCATATCCCTTGAATGCCTGAAAGACCAAAAATTGAGCAAAAAAGAATGATCAAAACGTTAGGTTTTAAGGAGTGTCTTGAAGCAGGAGAGAGGGTAGACAGGTTGAGAGGTTTATGTGGGGCGAATCCAGAGCTTTGGGCTGAGGCAGTTGAAGCCACCAAAATCAGGGATGCACAACAGTCCAAAATTGGAAGAGCGCAGATACCTTGGAGGGTTGTAGGGCTGGAGGAGTGAGAATAGTGATAAAGGGTGAACGGGGCCCAGTGCAAGTTTAGGAAACGGCAGTAAGAGTTTTGGATGAGCTCAAATTTATTGAGGGTAGAAGGTGGAAGGTGCTGGCGGGTCATGAGTTTGGGAGGTGCTGTTCAAGGAGCCTTGGTGAAGTGCTGCGGTACTTCCTATGGATAGTGCACATGGCAGCTAAGGTGTCCCAGTGTTGGAGGGAATGGGAATTTATGGTGTTTTAACCTCCCTCTTACCAGAAAACCTATTTGAGGCACAGAGCAAACTATGGACTTCACCTGATTGTCAAACTGTGGCCAACCTTAACTTGGCTGTCTTCTTCAGGTTGATGAATTTCTTCTTCATTTGTTCATGTATCTTATAAACATTGGAGACAATTGTGACTCAATTAGCCATCTCCTGCTCTGAATGCAGCAACATTTGCTCATCTGAGACTTCCTTGTTATTTGCTACCTTCTTCCGTTTCACCTTTTCTAGTGGAACTTCCAACATATTTTCGGCAAAAGGGAACAATTCTTCTCACTGATACCTTCATTGCTCCAATTGGTTTAAGTGAAGCAGGAACGCTTTCGACACTGTGGTTCTCCTCATTTCTTGTCCAGCATAATTCTCAACATTCCATGCGCCTGTTAGAAATGTAAAGGGATCTCATGAGCTAACCACACTGAATCCTTATCCCCATTTCCCCAAGCTCTAGGTATCATGCTCATGTAGTGATCTCACCTCTCATTTGCCAGGGATGCAGAATTTCTGTTCCCAACTAGGCACATGTTTGAGTCAGGTTTGTTTTTGTTTATTCACCCATGGGATGTGGGCAACACTGGCAAGGCCAGTATTTGTGCCCATCACTAATTGCCCTTGTGAAGGTGGTGGTGGGCTGCCCTCTTGAACTGCTGCAGTTCATGTGGTGTAGGTACATCCACAGTGCTGTTAGGAAGGGAGTTCTAAGATTGTGAAGGAACGGCGATATTGTTCCAAATCAGGGTGGTGTTTAGCTTGGAAGGGAACTTGCAGGTGATGTTGATCCCATGCGTCTGCTGCCCTTGTCCTTCTAGATGGTAGAAGTCATGGGTCTGGAAGGTGCTGTCAAAGGAGCCTTGGTGGGTTGCTGCAGTGCATATTGTAGATGGTACAACTGCTGCCACTGTGCGTCAGTGGTGGAGGGAGTGACTATTTAGATTGGTGGATGGGGGGCTGATCAAGCAGGCTGCTTTGTCCTAGATGGTGTTGAGCTTCTTGAATGTTGTTGGAGCTGCACTCATCCAGGAAAGTGGAGAGTATTCCATCACACTTCTGACTTGTGCCTTGTAGATGGTGCACAGGCTTTGGGTGATGGGGGAGGGGGGGGTGGTCAGGATGTGAGTTACTATCTGCAGGATCCCCAGCCTTTGATCTGCTCAATGTTAACCCATAGGATGTTGATGGTGGGGTTTCAGCAATGGCAATGCCATTGAATGTCAAGGGGCGATGGTTAGACTCTCTTTTGTTGGAGATGGTCACTGCCTGGCATTTGTGTGCTCTGTGTGAAGAGATTTCCAACACAGATCATTCCGAGTTAAAGACAAACCTTAGCTTTCACACTTGGATAGATGTTTGTTTGATGGGGGGGGAAATTGATCGGTATTTGGAATAAGTGCAATTTCAGGAATTCCAGGGCATCTTTCACCTCCGTAATCTTGAATGTGAATGAATCCTAAGACCTGTCATTAATGGTGCCCTCAAAATAAATTTTTATTACTTATTTGGCAGTGGCTGAGGATGATCTTTCTGGACTAAAATCTCAAAAGCCATTGACCCCAACTTATTCACATTGTAGCTTCTTAAATGACAAGGATTTCATATGCTATTTCTATTTAAACCACAGAAATGGAATTAGTAACTTCCGCTTACAACAAATGTGAAGGTCAGTCTGGAAGGAAATTGCAAGCCTTCAAACCATTAACACCTTGCAAAGTGTAAAAACTTTTAAGATCCCTGCCGATGTTCTTATCTTAAACAAACTGATTCGAACACAAAGTAACCCATGGCCTAAAATTAATGCTATCAGTTTCGAAGCTTCTACCAGATGATGTGTTTGACTTGGTTCGGGGTAGCTCTCTGACTTGAATCAGAAGGAGACAACTCATCTGTTCCTTTCATTCCTTGGCACTTAAGTCTCTTTGAAAATTGTAGTTGTGGGTTGGTGGCACTACTTGTGTTCTGAAAAAGAATGTTGTGGGTTTAAATTCTACTCAGAGACTTGTGTAGATAATCGAGGCTGAGACATCAGTGTAGCAATGACTAAGTGTTACTCTGAGGTGCTGTCTTTTAAAGATGATGTATTGAGACCCCTTTTGCCATCTCTTGTGGATGTTCTGCCCGGTCTCCTGGCCAATATTATCTCTCAACCAAACATCATTGAATCAGATTATCTGGTCATTATCACATGGCTGTGTGCAAATTGGCTGCCACATTTCAAACAGAGACTTCAATTCTAAAGTACCTCATAGCTTATACATTGCTTTGGGATGTCCTTTGGTTTTAAAGGGCACTATGTAAATTCCAGTTATTTTTTTTCTTTCTAACAAACTCCATGGACTTATTTTGGTGGCAAAGTGGTAAGGTTACTGGACCCAGGGTACGGTTACTTAACCTAGGGACCCAGGCTAATGCTCTGGGAACATGTGTTCAAATCCCACCACGGGGACTGAAAATTGGAACTGAAAACTAGTCTTAGTTTCACGGTCACCAGCGATTGGTGTAAAAACCCATCTGATTCGCTAATGTCTTTTAAAGGAAGGAAATCTGCCATCTTTACCTGGCCTGGCCTACTTGTAACGCCAGACCCACAGTGATGTGGTTGACTCTTAACTACCCTCAGAAATGGCCTAACAAGCCACTTAGTTCAAGGACAATTAGGGATGGGCAACAAATGCTGGCCTAACAGGCGATGCCCACATCCCAAGGAAGAATAAAGAAAACTTTGAATGGTACTGACTTGACTTTTCCATCCAATATCACTTGTCAGGGACTGTAAGAAATATTTTGCTGTTTGAATTGAATTCTGCAGTTTTTAAGCATTGCACTGTTTTAATGCCTTTCTATCTCTTCTTGCTTTTGTATATTGTCTCTAAATAAAACCGAACCTATAGCTTAGTTGATATCAGTGGTTTTGTGCTCTGTTATATTTAACCATATGCATTCCAATTAGATGTTTAATATGGTTAGTGATAAAACTGTTAAACCTGGGGACACCAGCTTGCACACTGCAGTGACTGAAAAAGCGGGAATGTGTTCTGAACTTGTTGCCCTGGTATAACGCAGGCAATGAGGATGTCAGCTACTTGTTATGTTATGATTTTAGTAGCACAAGTACATCGAGGCCCCAGGCTACTTGTGAGCAGCCACAGGATATATGCTCGTGGCTCAAACATATTGTAAAGAAAACCAAAGCACTGTGATCTGCAGCACTGCAGCCCTCAATCAGATAAGCACACTGCTACTCAATGAGAAGTGTACATTGAGTAGTGAGTGAATTGCAATTTATTGCAGAACAACCTTAAACAAGTCTGGATACTCTGTAATCTTCAATAATGGAGTGGTTGCATCTTCCTCTAGGATACCACTCAAAGTGCTTTGCAAATTTACTATAGTAGATTTTTAGCACTTTATTCCTCACAATGATGTGTTTATTGTGAACAGCTGGTTACCTCATCGAAGTACTGAAACTTTCGCTGTGATGTTTCGTCTCCACTATATTGTTAGGCCACATCTATTTTGTTCTTCTAACCTCTTTCTGAGCTACCAACTCACTTCACTGCTCTGATACATTAGACCATAAGACCTAGGAGCAGAAATTAGGCCATTCGGCCCATCGAGTCTGCTCCGCCATTCAATCATGGCTGATAAGTTCTCAACCCCATTCTCCCGCCTTCTCCCTGTAACCTTTGATCCCCTTACCAATCAAGAACCTATCTATCTCGCTCTTAAATACACTCAGTGACCCGGCCTCCACAGCCTTCTGTGGCAATGAATTCCATAGATCCACCACTCTCTGGCTAAAGAAGTTTCTCCTCATCTCTGTTCTAAAAGGTCTTCCCTTTACTCTGAGGCTGTGCCCTCGGGTCCTAGTCTCTCCTACTAATGGAAACATCTTCCCCATGTCCACTCTATCCAGGCCTTTCAGTATTCTGTAAGTTTCAATCAGATCCCCCCTCATCCTTCTAAACTCCATCGAGTATAGACCCAGAGTCCTCAAACGTTCCTCATATGTTAAGCTTTTCATTCCTGGGATCATTCTCGTGAACCTCCTCTGGACCCTCTCCAGGGTCAGAACATCCTTCCTGAGATACAGGGCCCAAAATTGCTCACAATATTCTAAATGTGGTCTGACCAGAGCCTTATAAAGCCTCAGCAGCACATCCCTGCTTTTATATTCTAGTCCTCTCAAAATAAATGCCAACATTGCATTTGCCTTCCTAACTACCGCGTCAACCTGCAAGTTAACCTTAAGAGAATCCTGGACTAGGACTCCCAAGTCCCTTTGCACTCCAGATTTCTGAATTCTCTCCCCATTTAGAAAATAGTCTATGCCTCTATTCTTCCTGCCAAAGTGCATGACCTCACACTTCCCCATGTTGTATTCCATCTGCCACTTCTTTGCCCATTCTCCTAACCTTTCCAAATCCTTCTGCAGCCTCCCCACCTCCTCAATACTACCTGTCCTTCCACCTATCTTTGTATCATCTGCAAACTTAGCCAGGATGCCCTCAGTTCCTTCATCTAGATCATTAATGTATAAAGTGAAAAGTTGTGGTCCCAACACTGACTCCTGCGGAAATCCATTAGTCACCGGCCGCCATCCTGAAAAGGACCCCCTTATCCCCACTCTCTGCTTCCTGCCAGACAGCCAAACTTCTATCCATGCTAGTACCACGGGCTCTTATCTTACTGAGCAGCCTCCTGTACAGCACCTTGTCAAAGGCCTTCTGGAAGTCCAAGTAGATAACATCCATTGGCTCTCCTTTGTCTAACCTACTCGTTACCTCCTCAAAGAATTCTAACAGATTTGTCAGGTATGACCTCCCCTTGATGAAACCATGCTGACTTTTCCCTATTTTACCATGCACTTCCAAGTATTCTGAAATCTCATCCTTAATAATGGACTCTAAAATCTTACCAACAACCGAGGTCAGGCTAATCGGCTTGTAATTTCCTGTCTTTTGCCTCACTCTCTTCTTAAACAGGGGGGTTACATTAGCAATTTTCCAGTCCTCTGGGACCCTCCCTGACTCCAGTGATTCCTGAAAGATCACCACTAACGCCTCCACTATCTCTTCAGCTATCTCCTTCAGAACTCTGGGGTGAAACAACAATAAATATACCGCAGAGCATGGTGGATACATATGAGCATATGAACTAGGAGCAGGAGTAGGCCACTCGGCCCTTCAAGCCTTGCTCTGCCATTCCATAAGATCATGGCTGATCTGATTATAACCTCCCACCTACCCCTGGTAGATTCTTGATTAACAAGGGGGTGGAAGGCTATTTAGCTCTGCCTTAAGAATATTCAAAGACCCTGCTTCCACTGCCTTTTGAGGAAGCGAGGGCTCAAAAGAGTCACAACCCTCGGAAAATAATTCTCCTCATCTCTGTCTTAAATGAGCGACCTTTTATTTTTAAACAGTGACCCCCTAGTTCTAAATTCTCCCACAAGAGGGAACATCCTCTCCACATCCGCCCCATCAAGACCCCTCAGGATCTTAAAGGTTCCGATCAAGTCATCTCTTACTCTTCTAAACTCCAGTGGATACCAGCCTAACCTGTCCAACCTTTCCTCATAAGACAACCTGCCCATTCCTGGTATTAATCCAGTAAACCTTCTCTGAACTGCTTCCAACGTATTTATATCTTTCCTTAAATAAGGAGGCCAATACTGTACTTCAGATGCGGTTTCACTAATGCCCTGTACAACTGAAGCATAACCTCCCTACTTCTGTGTTCAATTCTCCTCACAATAAATTATAACATTCTATTAGCTTTCTTAATTACTTGCTGTACCTGCATAGCAGCTTTTTGTGATTCATGCACCAGGACACCCAGATCCCTCTGAATCTCAGAGCTCTGCAATCCCTCACCATTTAGATAATATGCTTCCTATTTATTCTTCCTGTCAAAATAGGCAATTTATCATTTGTCCATATTATACTCCATTTGCCAGGTCTTTGCCCACTCACTTAGCCTACCTCCTCTTCACAACTTACTTTCCTACCTATCTTTGTGTCATCAGCAACACTTTTTTTTATATCCGCGCATGGGATGTGGGCGTCGCTGGCTAGGCCAGCACTTATTGCCCATTCCTAATTGCCCTTGAGGTGGTGTCAAGCTGCCTTCTCGAACCACTGCAGTCCGTGTGGTGTAGGTATACCCACATTTTGTAGATGGTACACACTGCTGCCATCATGCATCAGTGGTGGAGGAAGTGAATGTTTCTCGATGGGGTGCGAATCAAGCGGGCTGCTTTGTCCTGGATGGTGTCAAGCTTCTTGAATGTTGTTGCAGCTGCACTCACCCAGGCAAGTAAAGAGTGTTCCATCACACTCCCGACTTGTGCCTTGTAGATGGTGGACAGGCTTTGGGGAGTCAGGAGAGGAGTTACTTGTGGTAGGATCCCTAGCCTTTGATCTGCTCTTGTACCCACAGTATTTATATTGCTAGTCCAGTTCAGTTTCTCTCAGGTAGCAACCATAGCATTCTCATCCCTGAGTCAGAAGGGTGTGGGTTCAACTCCAGAGACTTAGTGCAAATCTGGGATGATTCCGCTCTAAGTGTGGTAGCAGGCAGGAAAAAGGACGTTTTACCCGCTGGCTGCAATGGTGGGTTTTCGCGCTGTTTCATCTCAATCCTGCTTCATTAGTCATGCATTCCTGGGAAACACACCGATTTGCTGAAGGGCGGCCTCCAATTTGCCGTCATCTCGCTGCTTCCTCACGCCGGACGCCATATTTAAAGTGCAGCTGTGTGCACACCTTCCAGACCAGGGCTGCTGCACAGAAGGCATGGCCCTGAAAGGCAAGAAGACTGCAGCCCCCCAATTCAGTGACACATACTTGGGATGCCTTTGAGGCCCACTGCAACATTCTCTATCCCCATCCTGGTTGCAGGAGGTCCATGAGTGTCACCACTCCGGCTTGGGAGGCGGTGGCAGTGGTGGTCAGTACCAACGCTGCACACAAGAAGTTCGCCATCCAGTGCAGAAAGAGGATGAATGATCTCATCCGTGCTGCCAGGGTAAGGCAACCATCTCATCACACTAAACTCACAAGGCTATCACACATTCACTGGCATCTCACTCACTGCCAGCTCAAGGGACATCACCACTCACTCTCTCACACACACCCTCACATCTCCATTTGGAGTCATCTCCTCTGGAGGCTGCCTCTTCAGCCCTCACCCTCTTAAGGCCAGTTGCACAGATCAACATGTGTCCCCACACACACCTTGGGGTAACCCCACTTCCCCAGTACAGCCCTAGCCCTGCAGCCATTGAAATGCCTTACAGCTGGTCTCAAGTAGAGTCCTGCCCATGAGCCCCCCTAAAAATTATGTGTTGCTGCCTGCGTAGCCTGGCGCTGATGACCATCAGTGCTGTCCAAAGCAAGGTAGGCAACAAACCTCAAAGTCCCAAGCGATGTGCAGCTCGGCAGGTGCCTGTCTCTTATGTTCAGCTGATTTGGTGAGCTGGGTTCAGAATGATACGCCGATGTATTACAACAAAGTTCCCCACATGCGGCGGTGTGAAATGCAGCCTGCCATTGACGGGCGGAGTGGACGATTGCCAACTGGTTTCATCACGTCGCGAAACCAATTTTTGGCCTTCCCACCATATTGTCCACTAACGCCCGCCATGACACCCGATGCCAGCGGGCATGGAAAATTCTGCCCTCAAGCACAAAACCCAGGCTGACAGCCCAGCCCAATACTGAGGGGCTGCTGGAGGTGCTGTGTTTCAGGTGAGACGTTAAACTGAGGTCCTGTCCGTCTGTCAGGTAGACATCAAAGATTCTATTTTGAACAGCAAGGAAATTCTCCCTGACGTCCTGGCCAGATTCTATTCCTCATCCAATACATGAAAAGAGAGAGATTATTTGGTCAAGATCACATTGATTATCAGTTCGTTATCACATTGCTGTTTGTGGGACCTTGATCTGCAGCAGAAAGCTGTCATGTTACTTATAGGAACATAGGAGCAGGAGTAGGCCATTTGGCCCTTTGAGCCTGCTCTTATACGCTGATTTTATATCACAGTCGTGACTAAACTTCAAAGAGTACTTCACTGACTCTAAAGCATTTTGAGACATCCTGAGTCTGTGAAAGGCACGATATAAATGCAAGTTTTTCACTTTTTCAACAGAGGGGGTGGTGTGTATGTGTGTGTGCGTTTGTATCTATGTGTGTCTGTGACTGTGTGTGAGACGATCCATTATTATCAATTTCATCATGACCACATGACAGTACGGGGAGACGGTGGTGTAATGGTAATGTCACGAGACTAATAATCCAGAGCAGACACAGGTTCAAATCCCACTTTGGCAGCTGATGGAATTTAAATACAATTAATAAAATCTAGTCTCAGTAATGGTGACCATGAAACTATCATCGATTGTTGTAAGAAAAAAAACCATCTGGTTCACTGATGCCCTTTACGAATGAAATCGGTCATCCTTACCTGGTTGGGCCTACATGCAACTACAGTTCAAGGGCAATTAGGGGTGGGCAACAAATGCTGGCTGTGCCAGTGACACCCATGTCCTGTGAAAGAATAAAGAAATGAACTTGTCATTAATAAAGATCATTTGGCACTGTGTACATCACTGGGACACTTGATGAAGTTGAAACAGGCTATTCTAACTGTAGTAATTATAATTGTGTGTAGTGTACCTTTAAGAATAATACTTGTTAAGGAGAGATCATATGATCTGTAGTAACCAATAGGAGAGTAGCACAGGCTTCCTCAGCCGTCAGTGTAGCGATAGAGTTGGAGTTGAAAGCACACGCGTAGTTGCTGCTGAGTATATTGTACATGAACTTAATGTTCCCACCCAAGAAGCATCTGCTGATCAACTCTATCATCAACAGTAGCAACTCCGACCACCCTGCAGCACTAACCTCGTATCATTCACTGCAAATAATGCGTACAACTTCTGGGCACCTTATCCTCAATAGGATTCTGATACATCGGAAAGAATTCGGAGAAGAATAACAAGATCTATTCCAGGATTTAGGGATTTAACTTACTGAACAGAATGTGCTTTTGCTGCAGAAATAGAAGTTGAGAGGCGTATGATCCAGGTCCTTATAGTGCTGGGAGCCATTGATTATACCGACAGAAGCAGTTATTCAGAGTGTAATCCTAGCCCTTTAGCTCAAGAGTGGAAGATTAGCTTCCAGCAAGAGATTATGTTGAACAACTCCCAGCAAAAGCAATTATTTTTTTAATTAAATCCCTGTATAAAAGAGCTGGATGAATACAACAGCAGAGAGATTTTAACCTTACCCAGCCATCAGAAGCTGGATGTTAAAATGGACCTGGGTCACCGGCCCAATGCGATATCAGCTGGTTTCTGCCATCATAGAATTCAACAAAAAAAAAATCCTGGAAACATTCAGCAGGTCAGACAGCATCTGTGCAGAGAGAAACAGGTCTAACTGGCAGGATTCTCCCTGTGGGCTTCTGAAGCCCACTGTCAGATCAACTGGGGGGGTCAGAAGTCTGTTTCCCACACAGCACAGTCACTTAGAGGGCAGTATTCGGTGCCCGCCCACTGTGCGGGTTTGGAGGTGGGGAGGGAATTTAATCCGGCGGGATGGTGATGGGTGGGGACCCCACCACCTACACCCTGATTAAGTCTGTGGCGGAAGGACCCATAGACAGCCTTCCTGCCCCACCACACTTGAGGCCCTTGAGTGAGCGATTAATGCCCACTTATGGGCCACAGTGAGCCGCTGCTGATATTTAAATAGCGGAGTTGCTTGCGCTCTCCTGAGGGTGGGCGTATCCCTCGTTCAAAGGCACTCAGTACCCAGTTGAGAGACCCAGCATCTGGAAGGTTGGGGGGGGTCCTGCATGAGAGCCACTCTCTACCCTTGCTACTGATCCCCCTCCCACAACATCCCTCTCCCATCTGACCCCCGCACCGTGAAACGCCTCTTGCCATTACTTACCTCCAGGGGCGTAGTGCTGCCGGAGAGCACTGCAGCACCTCCTGAGCACCGCTGGATGGTAAACTCTCCTTTGCCGATTCTGCTACTCCATATCCGGTTGTGTTGGTGGTGGTGGTGGCCGGAGGTCCGGCTGGCTCTGTCTGAGCGGCAGCAGGAGCTGGTGCTGTGGGCTCCAGGGGTGGGGGAGCGGGTCCGGGAGGGTGGCCTTGACCCCGGGGCTGTACTGGCTGCCGCTGCTCGACCGCCCGGAGCTGGGGGCCCAGCTTGCGGCAGCTACCGCCTGAGCTGTGAGGGCCTGAGCCAGCTCCAGAGCCTGGTGCTAAGGTCAAACCGACCGGCTAGCCTCCCTGCCAAGCTGGGCCACCCGAAGGCCCCACGGACCCTCGATGCGTCCGGGAATGAGCTCGGCTCCCTGCCCAACAACCTGGGCCTCCTCGACAGCCTGAACTTGAACGCTAACTGCCTGCGCCAGCTACCCTCCCCCCCGCAACCCCCGACCCCGGCTACCCCCCTGACCCCGGCCTCGCTCGCTGCCTCCCCCTCAACAACCTCAATGTGCCCCAGGAGCCAGCTGCAGGCCCTGCCTAGGGACATCTTTCAGCCTGGCTTCTCCCTCCTAAACCCCATCACTGCCTCCAGTCACCTGATCAGGGAGCTACCACCTGGAGTCAGCCACCTGACAGCCCCGAGGGTGTGTGTTAGCTCAATATACACAGCATTTAATCCCTTGCTTTAGTGATAGAGATTATCCTTTCATAGTTATATATAGTATTTAATAACCATTATGTGCTATGACAGCCAAAACTCTGATCTATCCTCTCAATGTGGTCTCACAGTGCTTGGTTAGAGTTCGTAATTCTTTCATGTGATGTGGGCATCACTGGCAAGGCCAGCATTTATTCCAAATAAAAAAAGAGCCATATTGGACTCAAGAGGTTAATTCTATTTCTCTCTCCACAGATGCTGTCAGGCCTGCTGAGATTTTCCAGCACTTTGTTTTTATTCCAGCATTTATTCCCCTTGGAAAGGCGGTGGTGGTGAGCTGCTCTCCTGGCATCAGAGTGTTCGGGTTAGAGTGAATGCCTCGCTTGCCTGTTTCCCGGGGTAGATGCTGAGAGGATGTTTCCTTTTGTGAGGCAACGTAGAACCAGGGGGCACAGTTTAAAGATGGGGGTTTCCCATTTAAGATGGAGAGAGGAGGAATTTCTTCTCCGAGGGTCGTTAGCGTTTGGAATTCAGTTCCACAGGGAGCAGTGGAGGCTGGGTCATTGAGTATATTCAAGGCTGAGTTAGACAGATTTTTGATCGACACGCAAGTCAAGAATCATGCAGGGTGCAGGCAAGAAATGGAGTTAAGGCCACAATCAGATCAGCCATGATCTTATTGAATGGCACAGCAGGCTTGATGGGCTGAATGGCCTACTCCTGCTCCTATTTCTTATGATCTTATATACCCCACTTGATTTTTCTTTCCGCTGAGATCAGTGGAATCCACTCCATTGATTGAAAATCCAGTCAGACAATCTGTAAGATTGGTGTTGATTCTAATCCTAACTACCCCCAAGCTACTTGTTTCCAGGAGTAACACATGCAGGGGGATTTGGCTCTTTGAGGACATCAATCAGAACTGGAGGGAAATCCTCTCACAATCACATGGGACTGCGTGATGTGTGACACAGAGGCAGCCAGTGCGGGGACCATGTTGAGTGCATTCTATTATGTGGGGCACAAGGGCAAGTTTGGCCATGAGTTCCTGGAGTTTGAGTTCAAGCCGGATGGTAAGGGTTGACCAAAACGTCTGGAGCTCACAGTGTGACTGTGAATCCAGGGCCTGTTGAGTTTAAGAGGTGGCGGAGGGAAGTCCAGGGCCTCATACTGCTGCTGCTGAATGTCTCTGAGTCAATGTGCAGCAGTAACAGCAGTAACCCTCCCGTACAGCTCCCTAACTGTAAAAATGTACAGGCCCTGCACACAGCTCTCTCACAAACAGGCATTTCAGTGTCTTTTGAAGCTTGAGGGTCCCAGGATCTAAAGCAGCATCAATATCTCTGAACACCCTGCTGCGTTTGCCTACCACACATTAATTCCTTGGCTATGATGGCCTGAGATTGTGAAACACAGTATAGCATTTTTATTCCTCACTGGCAGCTTTACATGGAATTTACAGCACAGAAACAGGCCATTTGGCCCATCTCATCTATGTTGTGTTTATGTTCCACACAAGCCTTCTCCCACTCTTCTTGATTATACTATCAGGGTAACCTTCAGCTTCTTTCCTCCTCGTGTGTTTATTAAGTTCCTTGAATGGATCTATACTAGAATCATAGCATGGTTACAGCACAGAAGGAGGCCATTCAGCCCATTGTCTCTGTGTCAGTTCTCTGCAACAGCAACTCAGCTAGCCCCACTCCACCTTTTCCCTGTAAACCTGTAAAATCTTCTCTTCAGATAATTATCCAGTTCCCTTTTGAAAACCACAATTGAATCTGTCTCCACCACACTCTCAGCCAGCACATTCCAGATCCAAGCTATTTGCTGCATAAAGAACTTATCCCTCATGTTGTCTTTGGTTCTTTTGTTAATCACCTTAGGGTTCTCGATCTTCTACTGATGGGAAACAGTTTCTCCCCATTTGCTCTATCCAGGCCCCTCATGATTTTGAACATGTCTAGCAAATCTCCTCTCAACCTTCTCCTCCGAGGAGAACAGTCCCAGCTTCGCCAATCTATCCACAAAACTGAAGTTTCTCATTCTCGGAACCATCCTCGTAAACCTTTTCTGCACCCTTTCTAAAACCTTCACCTTCCTCCCATTCAGGCTAAACCAATGTTTTATGAAGGTTCATAACTTGCTTGCTTTTGTACTCTTGTGCCCCTATTTATAAAGCCCAGGGTTCAGTATAATTTGTTAACTGCTTTCTCAACATGCCTGCCACCTTCAATGATTTATGTACATATACAGCCAGGTCCCTCTGCTCCTGCATTTCCTTTAGAATTGTACCCTTTATTTTATGTCACCTCTCATTCTTCTGACCAAATGTATTGCTTCTCTACATTAAATTCCATCTGCCATGTGTCTGCCCATTCCACCAGCCTGCCTATATCCTTTTGAAGTCTATCACTATTCTCCTCACAGTTCACAACACTTCCAAGCCTTGCATCATCTTCAAATTTTGAAATTGTGCCCTGTACACCCAGGCCTAGGTTATTAACATGAATCAAGAAAAGCAGTGGCCCCTCTATATACCATCCCCCAGTGAGAAGTAAGTAATTCTGTAGTTCATATTTTTTTATAGGCTTCAATTAAATAATTAAACTGTTGCATAATGAAATTCTAGCTATGCTAAAGACTAATGGTTCAAAATACCACAGGGTTCAAAATAAAATGCCTACCATCACTAATATTTTTCACTTAAAAGGCATAGTTTTACTGACGTTTGGGTACTCAAAGAATTAATATCATAGGAAAATAACATAATAGTAGATTTAGAAATGATATGGCCAACACATTTTCTTAGTGCTCCTGCTCCTCAATATTTGGCCCTACACCCCTACTTACTTCTAGCCTGAGTCACTCTGTGATTCTGGGCTTCCAGTGGGTTTATTTCCCATAACAGGCTCCACCTCCCCAGCGGTACTGCGGAGCTGCCGTTCTTTAATTGGCCAGCAGCTCTCGGTAGGTGGGACTTCCTGCCCCCGGGGTCCTGATCCTATGGAAGGCCTGCCGTTGGCCTGTTAATTGCTTGATTGGCTTGTAAGTCAGTGGGCCTTCCACAAAGGAGCAATGTGGGTCTCTCGCCGGCTCTCCTGCCAGTGGCCGAGACCCCTGTTGTCTCCATAAAGTTCCTCCCTTAGCACGATTTTCCTGGAACAGCCTGACCGGCGACGGGCTCACAGTCCAATGAAGGACAGCGGGCAGGCTGGAGGGCCAGTAACGAGGTCCTCCAGCTTGGTAAGAGCAGCAGGATGCCATGACAAGTTAGTCAGGGAGAGGACACTTTTAATGGAGGCACCCTCTCTCCAAATTTTTTTAAATTTGAAATGAAAAATGGCCTTTGCAGCTGGGAGCTCCTTAACAAGGGCAGCCTGCAGCTGCACCCAGGGAGGTCCTTTATAAGCCTGCCTGGAATGCTGGTCCCCTGGCTTGCTACTGGGAAGTCCCCCCCCTAGGTAGCTAAACTGTTCTCACCGCCTCTTGGAACTAAATGCCCGTTAATTAGACAAAATCGGTTTTAACCCCCGCCCACCTCTGATCCTGGCTCCGGTGGGAGCTAAACATTCAGCCCAATGTTTTGGTTCAGAACACTAGGGTTTTTGACATTTTCTGTTTTTATTTCAGCATCTGTCGTATTTTGCTTTTGGATTCTGCAGTGCCTATTTTAAAACCGTCTCTCCTGAGCGAGCACAGATCCACCTGGCAGGGTCCCAATTGGCACGTGCGGATTGGATTCAAGCTGACCCCTGACGGCATTGTGTCCCAGGCCTGCAGTGAGCCCCTGCTGCTTTCCCAGGAGGTAGAAGCAGGTCTGGACTTGAAGCCATCGTGTAAATCGTATGCCTTTTAATCTTGCCTTGCCTGTTTGCTCCTCCCAGCACTGCATGGAAAGTTCACAGACCCACCCCCTAACCAACCATCCATCCCCTAAAGATTTGCATTTATAATCAAGCTTTTCCAAATCACAGGACATCCCAAAGACATTTTACAGCCAGTGAAGTACTTTTTGAAGTGTAGTTGCTGATGGAATCCAGGAAAGTCAAGTTTCACACAGCAAGCTCCCAGCAATGTGATAATGGCCATTTCAAGATGTTGGTTGAAGGATAAATATTGGGCAGGGAACCTTGCCAGCTTTTAATTCTTTAACACAGGCAGATGGGGTTAACATCTCCCCTGAAAGGGGCATCTCCAGCACTTTCTTAGTACTGCCCTGGAAATGCCAGCCTGGATTTAGTGTTTAAGACCCTGAAGTGGGATTGAACCCAACCCAACCCAACCTTCTACTAGCTGAGAGGAGTGTGTAACCCACTGAGCCACAGCTCCACCCACTCAACCCCACTGCCTGCATACTGACAAACAAGGGGAAGACAGTGGCACTGCTACCAGGCTAGTAATTCAGGGGTCCAGGCTCATGTTTTGGGGACATGGATTCAAATCCCCACCATGGCAGCTGATGGAATTTAAATTCAATTGATAAAATCTGGAATTTAAAGCTAGGCTCAGTGATGGTGACCATGACAACCATCATCGATTGTTGTAAAAATCCATCTGGTTCACCAATGTCCTTTAGTGACCTGGTCTGCTCTATACATGTGACTTCAGATCCACGGCAACGTGGTGGAATTTCACGGCCCTCAGTTCAAGGGAAATTAGGGATGGGCAACAAATGCTGGCCTTGCCAGCAATGCCCACATCCAATGAAAGAATAGATGAAATAAGATGGCCATGATTTTAGCTAGTCCTAGTTAGGAAGTGGAATGACAGAAGTTAAGAAGCACCATGACTTAACACTGACGTTGGGTGAGTTGAGAAGTAACTGACTCCAGTGCTTTCCCACAAGGACCTCACTGGGAGTTCGAATTGACTCAATCGTTAACGACAATCTACTGACGGCACGGGATTTCCGCTGTCCCCTCTCAACCTGCCACAGCCACGACTCGTTTTATTGGGTGGGATTGTTATGCATGATTGGTAAGGCAACAGGATTCCCACTGCCGGGGAGAACAACTGGCGGGGCTGAAAGAAGTCAAAGAGGGACCTTTAAAGGGGAGGAGCGGTGTCGAGCTTGACTGGAACTGGGGCATTGTGGGTCAACATGGAGGCTGATAGAAGCTGAGGGGCCAGTCAAGAGGGACCCACCATTTGAGCACCTGGGACTGTTACTGCTTCTAGGGCATCCTGCCACCTTCTACCAGAAACTTCCAGGGAGCGGTGGTAACAGGGGCAAAGAGGAGGGTAGGTGGTCTCTGCACTGCCATTAGCGCTCACATGCAGTGGGCAGTTGAGTTCTGGCTAGCAGAAGTCCCAGTGGGAGGGAAATGGGTGGAAAAGTGGTGCCAGGCTTCGGACTTGGAAGTTTGCCTCCTATTCTCGCCGGGTTTCAGAGGAAAATGCAACAATTCATGTGATGTTGGAATCATGGAAATGTGGAATGCAACTCTGGTTTAATAATGTGAGCTGTAATGTTAGATATTTATCCTGGAACGATGCGGAGTTACCTGTGAGAATCTGGGGAAATTTCATTAAATTTTATCAGACCAAATGGCCTTTTCTCTCTCTCAGTATTATCCAAATCCTTGTGTATTTCCCTGATCCCAGCACTCATTCACTATTTGGTCAGTTGGAATTCTTTTGCATGTTAAGTTACAATAGAAGCTTGAAAATGCAAAGATAAACGTGATTAAAGGGCAAATTTAAAAAAAAAATTCTTTTTCACAGGATGTGGGCTTCGCTGGCCCAACCCTAACTGCCCTTAAGAAGGTGGTGCAGGACCACCTTCTTGAACTGCTGCAGTCCACACGGTGTAGGTACACCCACGGTGCTGTTAGTGAGGGAGTTCCAGGATTTTGACCCAGCGACAGTGAAGGAACGGTGATATAGCTCCAATTCAGGATGGTGTGTGGCTTGGAGGGGAACTTGCAGGTGGTGATGTTCCCATGCGTCTGCTGCCCCTGTCCTTCTTGGTGGTTGAGATTGCCAGTTTGGAAGGTGCTATCAAAGGAGCCTTGGTGAGTTGCTGCGGTGCATCTCGTAGATGGTACACACTGCTGCCACTGTGAGTCAGTGGTGGAGGGAGTGGATGTTGAAGGTGGTGGATGGGGTGCCAATCAAGTGGGCTGCTTTATTGTCCTGGATGGTGTCAAGCTTTTTGAGTGTTGTTGGAGCCACACTCGTCCAGGCAAGTGGAAAGCATTCCATCACACTCCTGACTTGTGCCTTGTAGATGGTGGACAGGCTTTGGGGAGTCAGGAGGTGAGTTATTTGCTGTAGGATTCCTAGCCTCTGATCTGCTCTTGTAGCCACAGTATTAATAAGGCTAGTTCAGTTCAGTTTCTGGTCAATGGTAACCCCCAGGATGTTGATAATGGATGTTGATAAATGCATCTCTAATGTGCCCCAGGTAGTTGCAGAGATTACAATGTGAATTAGTATTCAATGGAACGGCAGACACTGGAAAGTGAGTTAAGTGTCGTAACAACTCCAGGGTTCAGATGGATTTTGTAAACTGTAGCACATTGCATGACGTAACTTCATACAGCTGCATAGTGGTTCTGCAATTAAACTAATAATAAGTAATAATACAATTGGCTTGATCTGGAAATGTGAGTTTAAATCCCACCAGACCGCTGGGGAATTTAAATTCAATTCTTTAAGGAAAGGAACCTGCAGTTAAAAGCTAGTATTAGTGACCGTAAGATGACTTGATGCTCACAAAAACTCATCTGGTTCAGTGATGCCCCTTAAGGAAGGAAATCTTTTGTCCTTACCTGGCCTAGTCTCCGTGTGACTCTAGACGCATGGCAATGCGGCTGTCTCTTAACTTCCCTCTGAAATGGCTCACCGAGACACTCAGTTGTCAAGAAGGCAGTGCATCACCACTTTCTCAGGGGAAATCAGGGATGGGCAATAAACGCTGTCCTTGCCAATAATGCCCACAGCCTGTGACAGAATAAAAAAAAATTGGCTAATCAATTTGTATTCCAAGAATTTTAAATTTCTTCCATTGGGTTATCTGGTGTATAGATCAGCAGGGTAAGGTTTACAGAACAGGGACCTAAAGAAATGCTGACAATTTTACTATAAAACCCGCTCCTGACAACCAACTACTTCCTTTTTCCCATTTGGGATGATCATGGGATGCGGGCAAGGCTAGCTTTTATCGCCCATCCCTAATTGTCCTTGAGAGGGTAGTGGTGAGCTGCCTTCTTTAAACCGCTACCACCCTTGTGGTGTGGGTACAGTTAGAGATGGAGTTCCAGAATTTTGACCTAGTGACAGTGTTGGCCCGATATAGTTCCAAGTCAGGATGGTGTGTGACTGGAGGGAAACTTACCAGGTGGAGGTGCTCCCCAACACCTGCTGCCCTACAACTTTTAGGTGGCTGAGTTCACAGGCTCGGAAAGTGCACTCAAAGGAACCTTTGGCGTGTTGTTGCAGCGCATCTTGTAAGTGGTACGCACCGCTGTCACTGTGTGCCAGTGGTGGAGGGAGTGAATGTTTAAAGTGGTGGATGGGCTGTCGATCAAGTGGGCAGTGTTGTCCTGAATGGTGTTGAGCTTCTTGAGTGTTACTGGAGTTGCACTCACCCAGGTAAGTGGAGAGTATTCCGTCACACTCCTGATTCTTGATAAGCAAGGGAGTGAAAGGTTATCGGGGGTAGGTAGGAACGTGAAGTTGAGGTTAAAATGAGATCTTATTGAATGGCAGAATGGGCTAGAGGGGCCGAGTGGCCACCTCTTGCTCCTAATTCGTATGTTCTTATACACATATGTTTGTATGATTTGTATCTTGTATTTATTGTTGATCTACAGTGCGTTACAGAATCACAGAATCACAGAACCACACAGCGCAGAAGAGGCCCTTCGGCCCATCGAGTCTGCACCGACACGTGAGAAACACCTGACCTACCTACCTAATCCCATTTACCAGCACTTGGCCCATAGCCTTGAACGTTATGACGTGCCAAGTGCTCATCCAGGTACTTTTAAAGGATGTGAGGTAACCCACCTCCACCACCCTCCCAGGCAGCGCATTCCTGACCGTCACCGCCCTCTGGGTAAAAAGTTACTAACCATGACGATTTATTATTTCCCTTTTTTTTGTATTAATAAAACAGTCAGGTTTCTAAGTGAACTGAGAGAAAAGTCAGCAGCGTTATCACAGAGTAGATGGGGAAGTGATATTTTAGATTTGCTTCAAAATGCAATAAAATGGCTTGTGTATATCTTGTCTGCTGGTCAGAAGGGAGTTGGAAAAATCATGGATTTACAAATAAGCTGGAGCTCATAACCAAAACTGAAATAGATTTCATTTTACTTTTTTGAAATGTTTCTCTGGATAGTTGCGGGCCCAATAATTTAAAGAGTGATCCAATTTTTGCTTGAGATTTTAAGAAATGAAACCGCATGGATGAGAGTTGAAGCAAAGGGTGCTCCAGGGCCATATTGGGGAGACATCAGGACCGAGGGACTATTTTTGGGAATGCTGGGACAAAAGAGCCAGCACAGAGAGAGTGGGCTGAATGGGCTTCCACTGTGTGGAGAACACGCATGCTGTTTTTATGTTGTCGCTGCATTTGGCCCTCAGCCAGAGGGTCGTAACTTGCCTGCTTCTCCAGTTCAATTACCTTGGCTGTATGAGGTCTGTTAACTGAATTGCTGCCGAATCATGAACTGATTGGGAGGTGTGGGCAGAAACTGAAGGAACAAAGAAATGTTGACACAGGCTGAGCCTCAGGAGCTTTGGAGGAGCAAAGTGATTTACGTCCACGTGCGCCGAAGTCACCCAATGCTGGTGTGCAGGCATAAAAAGTCATCGTAAAGACTAATGGAATGTATCTCAAGGGGATTGCAATTCAAAAGCGAGGAATCGATGCCTCAGCTCTTGCAGAACCTTGGTCAGACCCCCATCTGGAGTATTGCATTCTGTTTGGAAACTGAACCTCAGGAAGCAGTTTTTTGGCTTTGAAATACGGCACAGCGCAGATTCACAGAATTATACCAGACCTTGGAGGCTTACATTATGAGGACAGGTTTCATAAACTTGGTTTATATTCCTTCAAGTTTTAGACATGTAGTAAATGACTTTGAAATTGAAATGATAAAGGGGTTCAATGAGGTTGGTGCGGAGAAGTTATTTCCTCTGGTAGGGAATCCAAAACAAGAGCAGAATCTTAAAATTAAGAACCAGGCCAATTAGGAGTAAAATCAGAAAATATTTTTTCAAATAAAGGGTGGTAGAAATCTGCAACTTATTCCTTCACAGATACTAGGGTATGGCTGCCCCACCCTGGTTGGAGACATTCGTGGAGGTTTGATCTCATCACTTTCTGACCGTCCGACAGTTCGCCAACTGAGGCCTGATCGCACAACATCTGATCATGTGACATCTGATCACATAACATCTGCAAAAGTTATTGCATCCACCATTTAAAGGTTGGGTCCCTTGTAGTTGTGGATTTCTGCTTGTGGTTTCACCCTAGCAGCTGTTGTTCAAGAATTCCCAGGAATCAGGAGGCCATTCCATGAGCAGAAGAGGGGCAACCTAGAAGTGGGAGAAACTTTGATTCCACTAACTGATATCAGTAGACGGAATGTCCCAATGCCCTACCTGTAGCTAGTAGTAACCCTATAACCCCCTGGTATTCACCGTAGAACTGAAGGCTGAATTTCCTGTCCCGCACACAGTGTGGCCAGGCTTCTCAGTGAACGCAACGTTTAACAGGTCCGATGTCTCTCCCGATCTTCTCAAACCCTGGCTTAGACTCTGGCTGCACCTGAAGGTGCAATGGTGGGTAAATGGAGCCGAGATCAGCAATGATGAAAAGCAGAACTGGCTTGAGGGGCAGAATGGCCTACTCTTATTCCTATATCCCCACCATTCTGGACCTGTTTGCACTGGTCCCAGGTGCTCTGGAGAGAGCTGGTTGGAATTGTAAATGTGGCTTTTGAGGCAACTTTTAAAAGAATTTAAATAGCAGTGAACAGCTGTTTTTGTAAACTTGTATGGGTGCGGTGGGGGGGAGGGGATGGGGCGGTGGAGGGGGGCTGATGAGGAATAGAAAGATAGCGTGTTGAGCAATTCCAGTTTGGTTCTAATAACTGGGTCATGTTCTGAAGCGTCCAATCCATCAGCAAACTCCTTTACAGAAGAAAATACTTCAATCATCGACTAATCCATCTTCTGCATGAGTTAATCCTTTAGAGGGAGGCATTACAAGAATTACAACTGGGCTCACTGCTTCTGGGGAGAGAGGGGAAACAGTACCCTTGATAAAAAGCAGAACTGTACGAATTGAACAGAATTACATAGAAACAACGGTACAGAAACAGACTGTTCGGCTATGTACGTATCTCAATCGCCTGCGCACTCACAGAAATAATTAGAGGGAGTGTTGCTTCATGTCTTTATCCAGCAAAGTTTATCGATCTCAGCCTCGAAAATTTCGGTTGACTTGGCCTCAACAGCCTCCTGAACAAACAAGTCCCAGTCTCCCCATAACCTTTTGTGGGAAAAGGTGCTTTTGGGTTTCACTCCGAAATGGTCACATGCAGCAGGTGTTAAGGGACAACAGATGCCCGTGCAACTGAAACTCAGGGCGGAGTCTTCCGGACATGCCTACATCAGGAAGCTTGGTGGGGGGTGGGGGGTGGTGGGGGGGGGAACTTAATTTGGCGTGAGGCCAAAGATCAGTTTCCCGATGGCGAGATGAACTTTTGCAATTCTGTTCTCGGGACTTGAAAGGCAGTTCGAGATCCCGACGACCAATATGGGGAAGCCTTTTTGTACGTATTACCCTGTCATGCATGCTCATTCAAAGGCCACCTTGTCAGAATTAAGTTCCCCGCCAGTCGGATATTAGAACGTTCACCTTTACGACTGCGTATAAATGGCGTGCTCCTGGCAAGGCTGACTTCTTCCGCAACTTGGAAGTGAGGAGCCGCTGATTTGGCTTCCTTGGGTACCGCTCACACATTTCAGCCTCTTGACTGCAATCAAGGGTGACTTGCCAGTTGCCTCCTTACTTGCCGCCTGCGCCTGAATATTAGATCACAGTTACTTTAGAACAAGGGCAGCCAGGTCCGTTTGGTCGTCCACGCTTCTCATTATCATGACATCTAGGAAAGACTCGTGTTTGCTATTCCTTAGACCACAGTGGAGAGCCTCACGCTTTTGAACCTCATGCTCCATCTGTCGTGTTCCCAGCCACTCACTTACCCTGTCTAACTCCCCTTGAGGCCTCTTTGCATCCTCCTCATATCTCATGTCAGGACGCCAGCAGCACATGCAATGACTTGATGGAAAACGCCGTGCAGACAGCATTCTAAGAGAGCTCAAAACCGGCTGGGTTGTCTAATGCCTGCCCAGGTCAAACGTTCAAGAATGATGGCCTAGGCTGCAAGATACTCATGTCCGAATACAAAATGACGACACTACTGATGATGTGAGACATTAAATGGTGTATCGGCAGAGGCACATCATTGGAATCTGATTGGGGACAAAGTGCAATGCCCTTAATTCAGCACGACCATTGCAGGAACCAGTAGCATCATGAGAATACAGCAAACCTAAACACAGTGCAATTAAACATATAATTACAAGTGTCCAAAAATATATACAATGGCTGTACATACCTGTGCAAGATGTGTGCCTTCAAAACTTCTTTATCCTTCTTTTTCTATGCCTAGGTGCAGCCCCGACAACCCGGAGATGAGGTGGATAGCCTGTTGGCTGCCATGCCCTGTTGCCTTGTGAGGACTTTGGCGGGTGTCCTCTGGTGGCCCGAGCCCTAGAGGGCCCCAGCCTGTTGAGGGCCTCCTGCACAGGTGCAGGTGCACCCTCTTTGACCCGGCCTGCTGGAGGTGGCGGGGTCACTGGCAGGGGGGAAGTGGATCAGCGGGGCACCATTGTAGTGTCCTGGGTTGATGCCCCCCAGGGTGCCTGGCTGGCTCTCTCCTCCTCCCTGTGGGTGCCAGATGGCACCTCCCTGACTCCTTGAGGAGAAGGGGCACCTGGAGGGAGGTTGAGGGCGGCAGAGTGCAGGTCCAAGCACAGACCTGGCAGCTACTGTGCAATCTGTGGACCCAAGCCTCTGAAACAGCTGGCACCCTGCTCATGGAGGCAGCCAAGCACTTGCAATCTGGAGCCATGATATTGGACAGAATGTGTACAGACTCCTCCAGCCTTCAATTCCAGTCTGTACCGGGCCCCTGGCATCTCTGCCTGATGTCCCCCTGCCTGTCTCTGCATCTTCAACATGTCTCTGAGGGCCGAGTCCAGAGGTTCGTCATCTGCATGATGCTGAGCAGGGGCCTGGGCTCCAGCGGTCCTCCGAGTGTCAGAGACCTCGGCTGTCACTTCCTCCATCCGTTGTGGACCTGTGCCTGTGAGGTGCTCACCGGATTGTGACCCCAAGCCTACTTCAGAGTGCGCACCCACTGAGGTGATTGTATCTGTGCTGGTGGAGGGTGCAGTTGAACAACTGATCAGTGCATCCTCTGAGGCATCATCTTCAGAGGCGGGGTTAGGGCTGGTTTGGTGGCTTGTCTCTCTTGTGCATCCCACCCTACCCCACTCACCATACCTCCCCTCCCACCCCTCTGGTGCTGGTAAGTGGAATGGAGAAGAGAAAGATTTAGTGGATGCCTAAGCAGGCTCCCTTATCCATGTCTCACTCTGTGGGCGGATCTGACAACTGCAGACTGGAGGCACCATCACTGGCTTCCTCGGGGGTTCCTCTCTTGTCTTCAGTGCAGGCACGGCCCTGCTCATTCCTGGGGTGAGGATCCTAATGTCCATCTCTGCCCTTAGCCCCCGCTCCCTTCTATAGTGCGGGTTCTTGTCCTGCAGAAAGACAGAAGAGTTGATTGTTATCCCTAGGGTGCAAGAGCAGTTTAGGAGCATGCATGCCTGTGCCAGCTCCTGAGCCCTCCCCAGTAAGCGAATAATAAGCAGGATATCCTGCAACTGCTAAAGCATTGACAGTGTGAAGTGGCTGGCACATGTTCAGTGCACATGCCCCATGTGCTGCTGAGTCCTGCAACCCAAACCCCTGTCTGACATCCCAGTGCACTCGCACACTTACACTGCCTGATAGGAAGATATGGACATAGGAGCAGGAGTAGGACATTTGGATGACCTTATGAGCGTCACTTTGCAGTGAACAGATGGTGCCACTTACCCTGGCAGAGCGCACCAGATCATTCATCCTCTTGCTGGCCTGGGCAGTTCTTCTGTGGGCCCACGGGCACTGACCTCTGCTGCAAATGCTGTCCAGGCCACAGTGGTCAGACGGGGAGGGCCTCCTGCTGGGAAACAGCACCTCCTGCCTTTCCTGGACGGCCTGGAGGAGGACCTGCAGGGAGGCTTCGCTGGACCATTGGGGCCACACGTTGTCCTCTCTGTGACATGGGGGCCACAAGTTGTCCTCTCTGTGACACGGTGGGGGGCTACACGTTGTCCTCTCTGTGACACGGGGGGGCCACATTGTCCTCTCTGTGACACCGGGGGGGGGGCTACATATTGTCCTCTCTGTGACATGGGGGGGGGCTACATATTGTCCTCTCTGTGACATGGGGGGGGCCACACGTTGTCCTCTCTGTGACATGGGGGCCACACGTTGTCCTCTCTGTGACATGGGGGCCACACGTTGTCCTCTCTGTGACATGGGGGGGGCCACACGTTGTCCTCTCTGTGACACGGGCGGTGGGGGGGGGGCACACGTTGTCCTCTCTGTGACACGGGCAGTGGGGGGGGGGCACACGTTGTCCTCTCTGTGACACGGGCAGTGGGGGGGGGGCACACGTTGTCCTCTCTGTGACACGGGCGGTGGGGGGGGGGCACACGTTGTCCTCTCTGTGACACGGGCAGTGGGGGGGGGGCACACGTTGTCCTCTCTGTGACACGGGCAGTGGGGGGGGGGCACACGTTGTCCTCTCTGTGACACGGGCGGTGGGGGGGGGGCACACGTTGTCCTCTCTGTGACACGGGCGGTGGGGGGGGGGGCACACGTTGTCCTCTCTGTGACACGGGCGGTGGGGGGGGGGGCACACGTTGTCCTCTCTGTGACACGGGCGGTGGGGGGGGGGCACACGTTGTCCTCTCTGTGACACGGGCGGTGGGGGGGGGGGCACACGTTGTCCTCTCTGTGACACGGGCGGTGGGGGGGGGGCACACGTTGTCCTCTCTGTGACACGGGCGGTGGGGGGGGGGCACACGTTGTCCTCTCTGTGACATGGGGGCTACACGTTGTCCTCTCTGTGACACGGGGGGGCCACATTGTCCTCTCTGTGACACCGGGGGGGGGCTACATATTGTCCTCTCTGTGACATGGGGGGGCCACACGTTGTCCTCTCTGTGACATGGGGGCCACACGTTGTCCTCTCTGTGACATGGGGGCCACACATTGTCCTCTCTGTGACACCGGGGGGGGGCTACATATTGTCCTCTCTGTGACATGGGGGGGCCACACGTTGTCCTCTCTGTGACATGGGGGCCACACGTTGTCCTCTCTGTGACACGGGCGGTGGGGGGGGGGCACACGTTGTCCTCTCTGTGACACGGGCGGTGGGGGGGGGGCACACGTTGTCCTCTCTGTGACACGGGCGGTGGGGGGGGGGCCACACGTTGTCCTCTCTGTGACATGGGGGGGGGGGGGGGCCACACGTTGTCCTCTCTGTGACACGGGCGGTGGGGGGGGGGCCACACGTTGTCCTCTCTGTGACATGGGGGGGGTGGAGGGGGGCCACACGTTGTCCTCTCTGTGACATGGTGGGGGGCCACACGTTGTCCTCTCTGTGACATGGGGGGGGTGGAGGGGGGCCACACGTTGTCCTCTCTGTGACATGGTGGGGGGCCACACGTTGTCCTCTCTGTGACATGGGGGGGGTGGAGGGGGGCCACACGTTGTCCTCTCTGTGACATGGTGGGGGGCCACACGTTGTCCTCTCTGTGACATGGGGGGGGTGGAGGGGGGCCACACGTTGTCCTCTCTGTGACATGGTGGGGGGCCACACGTTGTCCTCTCTGTGACATGGGGGGGGTGGAGGGGGGCCACACGTTGTCCTCTCTGTGACATGGGGGGGGTGGAGGGGGGCCACACGTTGTCCTCTCTGTGACATGGTGGGGGGCCACACGTTGTCCTCTCTGTGACATGGGGGGGGTGGAGGGGGGCCACACGTTGTCCTCTCTGTGACATGGGGGGGGTGGAGGGGGGCCACACGTTGTCCTCTCTGTGACATGGGGGGGGTGGAGGGGGGCCACACGTTGTCCTCTCTGTGACATGGGGGGGGTGGAGGGGGGCCACACGTTGTCCTCTCTGTGACATGGGGGCAGGGTCACCATATTTCGTCCGAGCGCCATATTTAAAGGGCACCCAGAGAGCCATTCACTCGCCGCGGGCCGGGAGCATCAGTCTGACAATCATTCACGCACAATCATGGCAGGGGTCCCAGTCCAGGGTTGGAGTGCCGGACAGCAAGGTCCTTACTCCCTTCGAGAGTCTTGCATTGGAGGTGACAGGAAAAGATGTGGACCGTTCCTGCGGCGACAGTGTTGTCGGTGGCAGACACCCACTTGAGGATCATGCACCACATCATTCCTCTCTCAACGCTTCTCTGATTCAATGTTCTGTGTTCAACGTGGCTGCCAAGCACTGATAATCTCCACATTCTGCCCTAGGCACATCTGACACATCGCCCTCAGGTAACCTCGGCCCAACCTCAGTGCCAAAGACACCTCAGATGAGGACCCTGAGGGCAACTCCATTGAAGACCCGTCACGGCCTCACCCACACCCTCCACCAGCGCAGTGACACACGCCTCAGTGTGACCCTGACATAGAGCAGCCTCAGGATCACAATCTGGTCAGCACAGCACACAATCTCTTCCACAGCAGGTGGAGGCAGGTACATCTTTGGTTGCCAGCACTCGGAGGAATCCTGGAGGCCAGGAATCTGCTGAGTCCGAGTCAGGTGATGAGCCTCTGGACTCAGTCCTCAACCGGTTGGTGGAGCTGCAAAGACAATCAGGGGAATATAATTAAGAGATGTCTGGTGCACTCCTCAGATTGCAAGGGACAATGGAGGAGTCTGTCCACCTTCAGTCCGAGGTGATAGTGCCAGCATGCCGATGCACCAAGGTCAACATTGGCAGGATAGTGGCCGCCATGGAGACCTTGGTCCAGGACATCGGTCCTGCGCTGCTGTGCGGGCTGAACTCCATCGCTGACGCTTGAGTTGGCCTCCAACAATGTCAACACGAGAGGGGTGTGGGGCAGCTCGGTCTCACTCCAGCTTCCCCCCCTCCTCAAGGAGTCAGCCGGGGGGGGCTGTCGGGCACCCATAGGGAGGAGGACTGGCTGCTTGACACCCCAGGGCCATCCACCCAGGTGACCCCGGGAATCCCTGGCCACTCTGAATCCCCTCTTCCTGTGACCCCCCCAGCTCCAGCTCCAAAGGCTGAGGAGGGTGCAGCTGGCCCACAGCAGGACACCCAAAGCAGGCCGGGGCCCTCCAGGTCTCAGCCCTCCAAAGGATGCCCGCCAAGGTCATCACAGACAGGGTGTCTCAGTCAGCAGGCTGCCTCCACCTCCACCTCCACCTCCACCTCCACTGTGCATGTCTGGGGAGCACCAAGACAAAGTGGCAGAGTTAAGGTTAAGAAGATGTAGTTGTACAGCCTGGGCACGGGTGTTAATCACTTGGACATCATGTTCACTATTGTAAAGAACCCCCCAAGAATGTTTCCTTGCCTATGGCTCCTTGTTATGACGAACAGTGTTTGTGTCACTTAGATATGAAACCTTGGTTCCTGCACAAGGTATAGGCAGGTGTCTCAGCCCAAGGCCTCTTCCCTGTGCAGAGTGTAACCTTCAGTCGAAAGTGATGGTCCAGCTTCAAACTCACTGGACACGTTAGTGACGCCTGCACCTCGATGGTGCTTGTCATTGCTGCCAGAATGTCATGGACAGGCATCACAGAGTTTCCTCATCCTGTGTGCTCTCAGCACCTTTTGAGGTGGGGCTGGCCCCCATCCCTTCAGCATCTGTGACCAGTGACGCTGTGCTCCTGAAGGGGTCAGGTGCTGAAGGCTGACAAAGGATCAGGTGCATTTAAAGTTCCAAGGCTGCGTCTCCATGATATGACGCTGATCACAGAGTGCAAGCAAGATGCCCTCAGCCAGACAGGAGTCAGACATTTACAGGGGCAATGTGAAGATCTATGGAGTGTCCTCGCTGCATGTCATCATCATCCTACTGGAATCTAGTGACTACAGAGCCTCTGCTGCGTCTCCATGACAAGAGCCTGAGCACTGAGGGTATATGCACTGCCATCAGTCACACAGGAATCCAACACAAAAATAAAAATACCTGGAAAAACTCAGCAGGTCTGACAGCATCCACGGAAAGGAACACAGTTAACGTTTCGAGTCCGTATGACTCTTCAACAGAACTAAGGAAAAATAGAGAGGTGAAATATAAGCTGGTTTAAGGGGGGGGGTGGGGCAAGTAGAGCTGGAAAGAGGGCCAACAATAGGTGGAGATTGCCAAAAGATGTCATAGACAAAAGGACAAAGAGGTGTTGACGGTGGTGATATTAGCTAAGAAATGTGCTAATAGGTGACATTATGGGTAGAAAGCAGGACGAGCAAGGTACAGATAGCCCTAGTGGGGGTGGGGTGGGGGGAAGGGATCGAAATGGGTTAAAAGGTAGAGATAAAACAATGGATGGAAATACATTTAAAAATAATGGAAATAGGTGGGAAAAGAAAAATCTATATAAATTATTGGAAAAAAGGGGGATCGGAAAGTGGGTGGGGATGGAGGAGAGAGTTCATGATCTAAAGTTGTTGAACTCAATATTCAGCCCGGAAGGCTGTAAAGTGCCTAGTCGGAAGATGAGGTGCTGTTCCTCCAGTTTGCGTTGAACTTCACTGGAACAATGCAGCAGGCCAAGGACAGGCATGTGGGCATGAGAGCAGGATGGAGTGTTGAAAAGGCAAGCGTCAGGGAGGTCTGGGTAATGCTTACGGACAGACCGAAGGCGTTTGGAATCCAACATTCACAGATGCAAGGTCTGCCCTCACTGCACCTCGTCATCATCCTCCATGAACCTTGCGGCTATGAGGGTCTCCCGAGCGCGCCTGCCTCATAACCGACATCCTCGCCTTCAAAGGTCTCATCATTGTCATCCCCTTCGATGTCCTCCTCATCGGAGGAGACGTGCAGCACTTCCATCTCCTCCTCAGCCTGGCCCTCCCACCCGAAACAGCGGCAGGTTGTGTAGCGCGCAGCAAGCTACGATGATGCACGACACCCACTAGGGACTGTATTGCAGTGCTCCACCAGACCTGTCGAGGCACCGGAACCTCATTTTCGAGATGCCTATCATTTGCTTCACCAAAGTCCGGATTGCGGCATGAGCCCCGTTATACCGTCACTCCGCTGCAGTCTGAGGCTGCCGCACAGGCGTCATCAGTCATGTCCTCTGCAGGTAGCCTTTGTTCCTGAGGAGCCAACCCTGCAGCCTCTCTGGGCCCTGGGAGATGTCAGGGATCTGAGACCTGATAAGGATATAGGAGTTGTGGATGGTCCCTGGGAATCGTGCGCAGACCTGTAGGATGCGTTTGTGGTGGTCACAGGCCAGCTGAGCATTCAGCGAGTGGAAGCCCTTGCAGTCGACGGAATTGGCTGCTTGTTACCACGGAGATCTAAGCCCCACATGAGTGCAGTCGATGGCACCCTGCACCTGTGGAAAACCCGAGCTCTGCAAATCCCAGAGCTCTTGCTTCCTCGGTTTCCTGGTCCGGGCGAAATTACGTACCTTTGCGAAGATGGCGTCCATGACCTCCCGAATACACTTGTGTGCAGAGACTTGCGAGATACTGCACAGATCACCTGTGGAGCCCTGGAAGGAGCCACTGGTGTAAAAATTGAGCGTGGTGGTCACTTTCATGGCCACTGGCAGTGGGTGCCCTCCATGTCCCTGTGGCGCCAAATCCTGCAGCAGGCGGCATATGTAACGGACCAGTTCCCTAGCCATGCACAGTCTTCAGAGACACTGGTTGTCAGTCATCTGCAAGAATGACAAACACTGTCTATAGGCCCTGGGTCTAGCAAAGTGCCTATGTGCAATGGCTCTCTGTGGATGCTCAGCTGCATGTGCAGCAGGCCTTGCCGCCTCTTCATCTTGAGGGAGGTAATTCTTCCTTTGCCAAACCAGGCGCCTCTGCCAGACTCTTCTTCTCCTTCTCTGCTCCCTGTAAGCCATGAGGCATACCGCTAAATCACCAGGCTCCATGATCCTGAAGTTCTCCTCCTGCAGGATCAAAGGGAAAGATGCATGGGTTAGCATATGTGTCCTAAGGACCTCTCTTGGTTAAGTCTGGGGGTCCCTTCACGCATGCAGGAGAGTGCTGGCCACCACTTTGATGGTCAGTGTGTTGTGCACTACATGGCTGTCCAAATCCCCACCCACCTTCGTCCCACTCCACCTGACTGATTGGCGGCAGCTTTGCCCACTGAGCTGCATGCTGTGCTCTCAGCTCAGGCGCAGGCATTCCCCTAACCAGCACTGCAAGGCTGCACTGTTAGCTTGAACCATGAGAGATACTGGTCCAAACCTTAATAAAGACATTGAAAGGGGCTGTGAGCATCTCCACCAGTGACTGCAACATGGCCACTTTTCGCAAGGGAATCCTCCAATTTGCCCAGTTGTCCAGTTGCTTTGCTGTCCCCATAACATGCACATTAAATTGGAGTCTGTGCCCGAGGGGTGAAAATGTCTGGAGCATTTCATGTTTTTGCATTGCTTGAGAAGGCAGAAAAGCTTGAGAGGCCCGGCTCCAAGCCTGTTAACGGAGCTGCTGCTGAACGGTCTCAGCTGAGGGTGATTGCTCACTTTTGACAAGCTTTCCCAAGTGCGTGGCCACTTCCCTCAACCCCCTCCATCCCCCTAACCCCCAGCAGCAAGAGCTCCAAGGATTGCTGCTCTTCTCGGGTATATCTTGAAGTCTTTTGGTGTTGATGAGCTGTGGATCAGTTATTAGCATCTCTTGTGTATTTAAGACCGAGATAGATAGGTTCTTGATTGGTAAGGTGATCAAAGGTTATGGGGAGAAGGCTGGAGAATGGGGTTGAGAAACTTATCAGCCATGATTGAATGGCGGAGCAGACTCGATGGGCCGAATGGCCTAATTTCTGCTCCTATGTCTTATGGTCTTATGGTCTTATCCCTGAGTCAGAAGGTGGGTTCAAATCCAGATCCATATGCTTGAGCACAGAAATACCTAGTGTAGTACTGAGCAAGTGCCACACCGTCTGAGATGCTATTATTTGGATTCAATGTTAAACTGAGACCCGGTCTGCTCTCTCAGGTGGATGGAACTGATCCCGTGACACTATTTTGAAGAGCCAGGGAGTTATCCTCAATTTTCTGTCCAATATTTATCCCCGAATTGATATTACTACAAACAGATTACCTGGTCATTCTCACGTTGTTCTTTGTGAGAGCTTGCTGTGGTCAAAGTAGCTGCTACACTTCCTACATTTTAACAGTGACTACATTTCAGAAGTACTTCTTTCGCATTATCAACAGTCACAGATTGCAACTCTTTTGAGTACAATCACAGTTCTTGGTTTCCGGGAGTGGGACATGAACCCACAACCCTCTGATTCAAAGGCAAGGGTGCTATGAACTGAGCCACAGCTGACATTTCAGAAGTACTTCATTAGCAGTAAAGTGCTTTGTTTTTGAGTTATCTTTTTTTGAATAGTCATTTATCAAAATGCTTCATTTTCTCAGCTCCACAGTTACAGGATGTTTGACTTGGTTGTGGTGGAGTGACTCACGACTGCCAGGTCTTCCTGTTCACCTCCTGGGTCTCGGGGCATACATTATGTGGTTTTGTGATAAGCAGTTCTGAAAACGCACTAGTTGCATATATTGCTCGCCTTTACCAGTAGGGATGTGTGAGCCAATTATATAAAAGTTATAAAAAGAAACAAAGGACCTGAATTTTTATAGCATCTTCCAGGACCTCAGGACATCGCAAAGTACTTGTCAGGCAACAAATGACCTTTTTGAAGCCGAGTCATTGTTAGTCCAGCAGCCAATGTGAGCACAGCAAGATCCCACATACAGCATTCTAGTAGACTCCAGATAATCTGTCTTCAGCAGTGTTGATTGAGGGCTAATATTGGCCAGCACACCTTTGAGAAACTCCACTCCTCTTCATCAAAATAATGCTTCTATGTCCACCTGAGTTAGGTTTGTCAACAGCAATTAAATGTATTCCAGGGCGTTTCATCACAGGAATTGCCCCTCCACGCTCCAGTCGTTAGTCAGCCAACACATCCATCCTTGTGGGGTAAGTGGGGACAAGGACAGCTTTGAGATAGTGTGAGTCGGTGCTGCTGGAGAGAGAGGTCAAGTATGTTCATATGGCGATGCATGGCACTGAGTGTGGATCTCAGGATCTGCTGAGCTTTTCCAGCAGTTTCTGTTTCTACATCCACCCTTGTGATACGCTGCCTTTCTACCCAATTGGAAAGCAAAGAGACTCATTACCCAATTGGATGATGCTTGACTGTCAGCCTTGCAGCTTCTTTGTCCTCATTTTCAATATTTTTATATCCGGTGAAGAGAAACGTTCAAAGAAAGTGACAAAACAAAACCAACCTTTTTTAATGTCTCGATGCTTTTTCCCCCCAGGATTGCACACAGGCAGTGCCTGGGAGATTGACCTTCAATTCCTGGAGACCTCAGGCCAATCCTGGAAGATTGGCAACCCTAACTTGAATGGGCAGAGGAGGCTCTTGGTTTAATGTCCCATCTTCTTATATTATTCAACCAGTTTTAATGGCCGTATAATAGAATTCCTTTTTCGATTTTGAGCATCCTTTCCATTCAGGGCTGTTCAAGGTTTTATTTTCTGGCTGCTTCTCACTGGTGCTCAAAGATTTAGGCGTAACATGACAAACACTGAAGAGGACAGAAAAAGCTTATCTTGCCTCAGGCTGTTGGCTTTCGCACACACACCTGTGCTTGTGTTTTCAATAGAAAAAAGAATAATGCATTGACAACCAGCCACCCCTGTTGCTCAATAAACTAAAATGAACTGGCTCCTTTATTCAAAGCAAACTGAAACAAGTTAAACTGAAACAACACAGGGTTCACTGTTGTTATGATCCCCATAGAGACTGAGAATTTTGAAAAAGGAAAGAATCTCCATGATACCATTGGGAAAAAAGCACAGGCACAAGATTACTCTTTTCAGAACTTTCGTTCTAACAATCAAACCAAAATCAACATACTTCAAACATCAGTTAACAGGGAACTGCTACTTTAAACAAAGAGGTAAGTTTTACTTTAAATAGTCGATACAACAAAGATACACCTCATTTAGTTACACACACACGCATCACTTTCTGCATAAATGTGGAACCATGTGCCATCTCACAGTCTTTCCACCTTGGCCTCCAGTTCATAGGACTCAATGGATTTGGCTCCTGTATCGCTTTCACCGGCAACCTTATTGTATCCAAAGTGAAGGCGGGACTTCATCTCCACAAAGACTATGCGGTGGTCACTTCTACCGACACTGTCATGGACACCAAGGCTCCTTAGCACATTCCAAATTCACAACCACTACCACCTATAATGACAAGGACAGCAGGCACATGGGAACACCACCAACTGGAAGTTCCCCTCCAGGCCACACACCAACCTGACTTGGAAATATATCACTGGTGTTTCACTGTCGCTGGGTCAAAATCCTGGAACTCTCTCCCTAACAGCACTGTGGTTGTACCCACACCACATGGACTGCAGTGGTTCAAGAAGGCAGCTCACCACCACCTTCTCAAAGGCAATTAGAGATGGGCAATAAATGCTGGCCTAGCCAACGACGCACACATCCCATGAATGAATAAAAATAGGATGCATCTGCGGTGGGCAGGTTGATGAGGATGAGGCCAAGTATGTTTTTCCCTCTTGTTGGTTCCCTCACCACCTGTTGCAGACCCAGTCTGGAAGCTATGTCCTTCAGGATTCGGCCAGCTCGGTCAGTACTGGTGTTACCAAGCCATCCTTGGTGTTGGACATTGAAGATCCCCACCCAGGTACATTCTGCACCCTTTCCACCCTCAGTGCTTTCTCTAAGTGATGTTCAACATGGAGGAGAATTGATTCATCAGCTGACAGGGTGTGGTTTGTGATAATCAGCAGGAGGTTTCCTTGCCCCTGGTTGACCTGTTGCCATGAGACTTCATGGGGCCCAGAGTCGATATTGAGGACTCCCAGGGCAACTCCCTACTGACTGTATACCACTGTGGTCCACTTCCAAGGCATCCCCTGCTTCCAGGTGCAATCCCAACAGTGGCCTCTGATCTCAGTGATGCTGCTAAGACTGCTCAACCCCTGGTCATCTGATTGGCTGGCAGCCCCTGGAGGGAGGCGGTCACCCTTTAAAAGGATGGCAGCCTCAGCGACAAGTAATTAGTTGATTGACCCATGTTGAACATGGCCTGGGGTGGCAGATAGATGGGAACACCACCGCCTGGAAGTTCCCCTCCAAGCCACTCACCATCCTGACTTGGAAATATATTGCTGTTCCTTCACTGTTGCCGGGTCAAAATCCTGTCCAATCCACAATCCCTGTTCTCACTGTCTTCAGCTTTCTGTCCTTTTTAAGGGCTGCAGAACTTAGATATGACAGTGGCCCAATTGGCTGCTGGGTGAGAGGGCTGTCTTCCACCTTTCTTGCCACTGGTAAAATGCCCTGTGATTGGTAGGATGATGGGTACTCCACTCCCCACCTTCCCTCACCATTGTACAGCCCCTCCCCCATCATCACTGTCCCAAAACCCCAACACTACCTCCCAACCTTTTGAAAATTCTGACAAAGGAGCTTTAGCCCCAGAGCAGAAATAACTTTGTCACCTCCACTACAAATTAAACCTGACAAGCCCAAATACAAATATTTCCTGGCCCAAAATAAGCAAAGGTACTGCATGTACATCGGAGATAACCTCCATTAGTAAGATCTAGTTGCCTAGTGCAATCCCATCATGTTTCAGGTGTCAAACTTCAACATTTCACACCTTGCAGCAGATGTGCTTAAATAAAGAGGAAGCCAGTCTGCCCTTTTGTAATGTGTTCACCTGACGTGTAACCAGAAACCTGCGAGCAGTTGCAATTGTTCTGTAATCGACCTACAAGGTTTACTCGCAGCTAACCTGAACTAGATTGACCTACCCCGCTGCAAACATGGAGCCCTTTATCAGTAGCCTTAAATATATCAGTCAGCCTAGCCATTAAGAATCACGGTGATACTTCAGACCTCTGTGCGTTGCCACAAGGGATTTACCAGTACTTTTTCATATCGTTAATAAGCAGCACTGCAAAACAAGCAAAGTTGGGGGGGTGGAATCGAAATGGTGAGAGGCAACTCAAGGGAAAATCGAAGGACAGTGAATGAACAGGGAAAAGAAACTGCAAACAGAGCGCAAAAGGTAAAAGAATTCTAAAGCTGGGATTCATGGTGAAATCAGGATTTCTCAAGTTGCTTCATGGCTTCCAGTGTTGGCTTTAA
Source organism: Cetorhinus maximus (assembly GCF_964194155.1). Classification (NCBI taxonomy): domain Eukaryota; kingdom Metazoa; phylum Chordata; class Chondrichthyes; order Lamniformes; family Cetorhinidae; genus Cetorhinus; species Cetorhinus maximus. The sequence goes on along the minus strand of NC_135897.1, from coordinate 83,445,044 downwards.
CTCATGCACACAAAAGGTGTCAACTGCTGCAGTCCATGTGGTGTAGGTACACCCACAGTGCTGCTAGTGAGGGAGTTCCAGGATTTTGACCCAACGGCAGTGAAGGCACAGCAATGGACCGCAGCAGTTTAGGAAGGCAGCTCACCATCGCCTTCTCAAGGGCAATTAGGGCTGGGCAATAAATGCTGGACTAGCCAGTGATGCCCGCATCCCGTGAATGAATACAAAAAAAAAGATTCAGTTGATGCAGAAAAATGGAGTTATGCAGCCAATCCAGATGACAGCAGCAAAGGAGGTTCTGCTTAACGGGAGAATGTGTTTGAGTTTTCTCAGGTACACCACCCTCCTCTGCTCTTGCTGGTTCAGAGCACTTAACTTGTTACTGTATCAATCTGCATAAATATTTCTGTTGAAGGATTTGTGATGAATAGTTTCATTTTCAATTCTAGTCATATGTAAAGGTATATAATTTGTTTGCTATGTATAAGGAACTGACAGTTCCTTTTGATTTTGGTTTCTGCCTCCGTCAGCATTCAGTTCAAGATACACATGCTCGCTCCGATGACTTTCTCACCCAATAAGAAGGATCTTCGCCTCATGTTGGTGTTACTGTGGCCCATTTGGTAGCATACGTGTCCCCGAAATCGCAAATCCCACTCTAGGACATGAGAATAAAATAAAAAGTCAATATTGACACAAGCAGTACTAAATGAGCATCGCACTGTTGGAGGTGCTGTCTTTCATATGCAATGTTAAGCCCTTAAGGCTCCATCTGTCTGCTTGGGCGGGCGTAAAAGATCCTGTGGCACGATTTTGGAGAATAGCAATGGAAGTTGACCCCGACGACCTTGCCAATATTTATCACTCGATTAACGTCACAAGAAAACAGATCACCTGGTCATTGTCACATTGTTGTTTGTGGGAGTTCCACTGAATGCAAATTGGCAATTGGCTCCCACGTTTCTGACATTATCGGTGACTAATACAAAAACAGAATTACCTGGAAAAACTCAGCAGGTCTGGCAGCATCGGTGGAGAAGAAATCAGTTAACATTTTGAATCCTCATGACCCTTCGGCAGAACTGAGTATAGTTAGGAGAGGGGTGAAATATAAGGTGGGGGGGCGGGGGGAGAGAGAAGTTGAGGGTGGGGTGATTGTGGGGATAAGCAAGCAGTGATAGGAGCAGATAATCAAAAGATGTCACAGACAAAAGGATCAAAGAGGTGTTGAAGGTGGTGATATTATCTAAGAAAATGTGCTAATTAAGAATGGAAGACAGGATACTCAAGGTACAGCTCTAGTGGGGGTGGGGTGGAAAGACTAACAAAGTTTTAGTTTTAGATTTAAAAATAATGGAAATAGGTGGGAAAAGAAGAATCTATATAAATTTTTGAAAAAAAAAGGGAGGGGGGAGAAACGGGGTGGGGATGGGGGGAGGGGGAGTTTAAGATCTAAAGTTGTTGAATTCAATATTTAGCCCGGAAGGCTGTAAAGTGCCTAGTCGGAAGATGCGGTGCTGTTCCTCCAGTTTGCGTTGGGCTTCACTGGAACAATGCAGCAAGCCAAGGACAGATATGTGGACAAGAGAACAGGGTGGAGTGTTAAAATGGCAGGTGACAGGGAGGTTTGGGTCTTTCTTGCGGACAGACCGCAGGTGTTCTGCAAAGCGGTCGCCCAGTTTGCGTTTGGTCTCTCCAATGTAGAGGAGACCGCATTGGGAGCAACGAATGCAGTAGATTAAGTTAGGGGAAATGCAAGTGAAATGCTGCTTCACTTGAAAGGAGTGTTTGGGCCCTTGGACGGTGAGGAGAGAGGAAGTGAAGGGGCAGGTGTTGCATCTTCTGCGTGGGCATGGAACCTTGAGCAATGGTGCAACAGAAAGTGAAACTAACAAAAAAACGCAGTTGGGGAGGGCTGGTAAGGAGTGGGAGAAGTGGATTACAGCACTGGGGGTCTGATTAAAGGCGCACCCATCCATATTACCAAATGAGGAGGAATGCACAGCTGAGAAATGTTAGAAGAACCTCAATAACTATAGAGGCAATCTGGAGCCTTCAAAGGAATAGTGCATTCATGCAAGATTAATTCCGATGCATTCCAATTGTGGATCTCCCTGCAATAACCCATTGTACCAATCATGGTAATTCCCCAGCATGATAATGACTCGAAAAAGCAAGTGGGTACCTGGACAAACAGGAGAAGATAAAAGCAAAAAAACTGCGGATGCTGGAAATCCAAAACAAAAATAAAACAGGAGAAGATCCCCGGAAAGCCCACCTCAGAACCTCGCGGCTGCCAGGTTCAGAGGTGGGAGCTCCCAGGCAGCTCTAAAAGAATCTCATCCCCTCACAGAGCATATGCCCTCATGTGTATTTCAAAGGATGTAGTCATAGAGTCCACTAAATGAGTAATTTATCCCCTCGAATAAATTGCAGGAGATCCAAGCACCTGGACAAATCCATCTTATAGCAGTAGGTCTATTGAAATGGGGCTGGGATGTGGTGGGCAGGGGGTGGGGAGGAGCATACTGTAACACTGAGAGCGGTCATTGTGATGGCCGATATTATATTGGCTAATAGGTGCCTAGACTGTAACCAAGCCCTTGCACCCACAGTCACTCATGAGTCAGCGACAGAAAGAGAGAGAACCTTTGGAGGCTGATGCTCAATCTTATCTTTCTTTCAATGTTCCGGCAGAGGGAAAACCTTCAGAAAGATGGAGGGTGCATTTAATGTTGCCTGAATCATCGCAGGCAGGCAGGAGGAAAGGTGGAGATGAGTGCTATAGTGGTGTCAGGCTCGCCAAAGAGGGAGGAGCTTCAAGCTGATGAGCAGGGCCCCCTCCAGACCCAGAGGATGAGGCTCAGAGAAACACTGTGCGTAGGCACCTCTTGAGACTGAGGGTGTACAGAAGACGCATGTCTTCCCGCAGTTGAGCGAGAGACGGTGCCATCAACGCCTCTGCTTGTCCAGGGATCTGGTGGCTCACATCTGCCACATTCCCCAGGAGTTAATGCCACAGGGTTTGGGAGTTCATCCTTTGCCAGTGGCTCTGAAAGTCACCGCCTCTCTTAACATCTACGTGAGTGACTCTTTCCAGGACTTCACTGGGGACCTCTGTGGGATCTCTCAAGCTTCCTCAAGTGCATACAGGAGGCGAAGGATGCCCTCTTTGCCAAGGCCCAGAATTCCAAGCATTTCACTAGAGATCAAGCTAGCCAGGTAGCCAGAGTACCAGATTCCCACAGGTGCAGGGTGTGATCGACTGCATCCATGTGGCTATAAGAGCTCCCTGGCAAAAGGCAATGCAATACATCAACAGGAAATGCTTCCACTCACTCAATGTGTAGGTGGTTTGCGACCACCAGAAACTCATCGTGCTAGCTTGTGCAATATAGCTGGGAAGCTACCACGACACCTACATCTTGAGTAGATCGCAGATCCCGTACCTCTCTGAAGGACCACACAACATCCAGGATCGGCTCCTCGGCGACAAAGGCTACCTGCAAAAGAAATGGCTGATGACGCCTGTCCAGCAGAGGGAAGGTACAACGATGCTCATTCCACCACACGAACATTGGCAGAGCTGACCATTGGCATCTTGAAGGTGCGATCCTGAGTCCTCAACAGATATGGTGGAGCACTGCAGTACAGTCCACAAAGGGTCTCATGGATCATCGTGGTTTGCTGCGCCCTGCACAACCTGGCATTGCAAAGGGGAAGGACTTTGGCAGCTGCCGAGATGGGGGAGCTGCACATCTCCTCTGATGAGGACATCGAGAGGGACGAGTGTGATGAGTTTAAGGAAGTGGAGGCTGCAGGGGAAGAAGCTATAGCACGGGCCAGATGAGGCAGGTGAGGCACTCATAGCCACCAGATTCCAGGAGGATGATGACGAGTAGCAGTGCTTATCCTGAAGGACCACTGCCCTCCGTGATGGGCCCACACCACCACCAGCGTGGCAAGCCTTCTCAGCCATCCTCTTCATTCTGAGAATGAGGATTTACATATTCAACTCACCCTATCCTCATCCTTTGAAGCATGATGAAGCCTTGGGAACATGTGTCCTTGCTGAGATGAGGTACCAACTGCAGGAGGTCATTCCGGCATCACACGACAGAAGGTGTTGCCTCTTCAAGTGTCTCTTCAGCATCCCAGTCACTAAGACAGCCTACGAGAGGCCAGATTACACTGCAGTCCTCAGTGGAATCATGGCAGTATACCTTCAGTCTGACAAAGCGCCTCAAGGAGATCCATCTCCAGCAATGGAAAAACACCTTGTGTGTCACTTCGATGGTGATACTGCAAGGCTAGACTTGGACCAAGGCAGGCGGGGATGTTCAACAGGTGTTAATGCTTATTCAATGCGCTCGATCCTCATGGTCACCTTAATCCACTCAGCTCTCAGTTAAAGATGCAGGGCTCCAATTAGCCTGAACTTTCAATGGACTTAGGTCACCTCACGATGACCAACTTCACACATTTACCTGACGCACATGAAAAAGCCTCCTTTTCAACACCATCAGTTTCCCATCATGGTCAGCCCTGGCCTTTGCGACCCTGAAAATGCAGAAACATCATGGAGCTCTCAAGGTTCCGCTTCTTTGATAATAAAGAGCACACATCAGCTACATTAACTCCTCACTCCCAACCCATTTCTGACCCCAGCATTGTCTTCCTATCAAGCTAACATAGGAGCGTCGAGATTATGCTCAATGGTTCCACTGACTGCAACACACCTCCGTGTGGATGTAGCATCGCTGAGCCTGGTCAATGTTTAGGGGAGGGGAGGCTAAGCAGAATGAATGGGCCTGCACCACATCCCTTCTTTTTGACAATTCCAAGGTGGAAAACGGTTAAATCTGTAGCTTTCAGCACCAGGACAAAATTGTGCCCGCGAGGGACAGAACCAGGCACATTGAGGTAGGTGGGTGCGCGCACTTATTGCTCAGCTTAGCAGATGTACACTTGTAGAGTCGACGACGTGCAAGGCTGGGAGAAGCACACACGGCTTCTGAGTATGGGTTTATAGATTGCAAAACCTCACAGATGACAGACCATGGAGTTTAAGGAAAGATTACCCTTCTCCTTGCACATCTACATCTCTCCTTCCACACTACACCTTCACCTTCCCACAATGCAGATGAGTCAGGGACTGCATGAGCCTCCATCTTACACAACCAAGCAAGAACATCACTTGAACCTGCAATGCATGTCGATGAGATACCTTGCACAAGCACACTTTACATTGAGGGTGAGGCATCACTGATGTTGGTAATGAACTGAGAAGGGATACAAGATAAAAGCTAAAGCTGAAGCATTTGCTACAATCTTCAGCCAGAAGTGCTGAGTGGATGATCCATCTCAGCCTCCTCCGGAGGTCCCCAGCAGCACAGAAGCCAGACTTCAGCCAATTCGATTCACTCCACATGATATCAAGAAATGGTTGAAGACGCTGGATAGCGCAAAGACTATGGGTCCTGACAATATTCCAACAATAGCACTGAAGACTTGTGCTCCAGAACTTGCTGCACCCCTAACTGAGCTGTTCCAGTACAGTTACAACACTGGCATCTACCCAGCTTTGTGGAAAATTGCCCGGGTATGCCCTGTACACAAAAAGCAGGACAAATCCAACACGGCCAATCACAGCCCCATCAGCCTACTCTCGATCACCAGTAAAGTGATGGAAGGGGTAATCAACAGTGCTATCAAGCGACACTAGCTTAGTAAAAACCTGCTCATTGATGCCTATTTTGTGTTCACCCAGGGCCATTCAGCTCCTGGCCTCATTACAGCCTCGGCACAAACATGGACAAAAGAGCTGAACTCCCGAGGTGAGAGTGACTGCCCTTGACATCAAGGCCGCATTTGACCGAGTGTGGCATCAAGGAGTCCTAGCAAAACTGGAGTCAGTGGGAATCAGCCGTTCCTTCACTGTTGTTGGGTCGAAACCCTGGCACTCTCTTCCTAACAGCACTGTGGATGTACCTACACCACGTGGACTGCAACGGTTAAAGAAGACAGCTCACCACCGCCTTCTCAAAGGCAACTAGGGATGGGCAATAAATGCTTGCCCAGCCAATGTAGCCCACATCTCGTGAATGAATTTTTAAAAAACTGCGATGAGATGACTTCACACATCGACCAGAGGCACTGGATGCAAAATATGCGATAAGTTGGGGAAGGGAACGTGGTGTGTATCTGATGGAGCACAACACAACTCAGCATATAGAGAAGGCATATACAAGAGAAGATGTGGAATGGGTGCAATTTTATTTACATTGGCGGAAAGTATATACACGTGGTGAGCACCTGTGCTCTAAATATTTCTTGATCGTCCTAACCATACCTACTCAGCACCCACACATCAGCTGCATTGGCATGCATCCTGCTCACACTTTCTCCATCTAGCTGCATGCAGGCCAAGCTCACCCATAATATAAGGGAGTGGTCCCAGGCCAGTGACAGAATGCCAGAGATCAGGGCCCTCACCCTCGCCCTCAACTGGAGCATTGTCCCGTTCTGGATGCCACACTTTGGAAGGACGTGAAGGGCATTTTTGCGAATCTTTCCTGCACTCTCTCTGATGTCTTCGAATCTTTCCCAAAGTGTGGCACCCAGACCTGGATGCAATAACTCAGCTGAGGCTGAACCAATGTTTTATACAAGTTTAACATAACCTCTTTTCTCTTGTACTCTATGCACCTATTAATAAAGCCTAGAATACTGAATGCTTTATTAACTGCTCCCTCAACCTGTCCTGCAACCTTCAATGACTTATGCACATATATACCCAGGGATCTCTGCTCCTTTTGGAGCTGTACCCTTTATTTTATATTGTCTCTCCATGTTCTTCCTACCAAAGTGAATCACTTCATACTTCTCTATATGAATTTCATCTGCCCATTCCATCAACTTGTCTATGTCCTTTTGAAGTTTTACACTGTACTCTACATAGTTCGCAATGCTTCCAAGTTTCATACTGCACCTTGATCATACAAGGTGGGGGCTCTTGCCACCTTCCTGCCACCACCTGGGACCACTCCCTTATATTAGGGGCGAGCTTGGCCTGCATGAAGACAGATGGAGAAAGTGTGACCAGCACGCATGCCAAGATGATGGGTGGGTGCTGATCTACACCACATGGACTGCAGCGGGTCAAGAAGGCAGCTCACCACCGATGTCTCAAGGGCAATTGGGGATGGGCAATAAATGCTGGTTTAGCCAGTGATGCCCACGTCCCTTGAAAGAATAAAAGAAAAAAATTCTATGACAACGAGTCCGCTACTAATGGAAAAGGTATACGAGGGGGTCAGGTTCAACAGCTCCCCCAGGGGGAGACCACCTCTGATTGTACGTAGAAAATCTTTTTGCTGTTTGAGGATGCCACCACGATGTGAGCGGAAATGTTCCCTTCTCTGAGGACGCTGTAGGGAAAGTAAATGGTGACTGACAGCATCATTCAGCATGTTGATACAGGAGGTGGGGGGCAATGACTATTATATTAAGCTGAGGTCTCAGGAATGTATATGCTGAATTCTATTAAATTTATGAGTGACTATCTTATAACTATGGCCTTTCGGACTCCCCCAGAAGTGGAAATATCTTTTCTACATCTACCCTATCGAACCCCTTCATAATTTTAAAGATTTCCATTAGGTCGCGCCCTCAGCCTTCTCGTTTCTAGAGAAAATATATTGTCTTGGCTAATGCTCATCTGTAATTATTTAATAAATTTATTTTATTGCCTAAGCTGCGGTTTCATAACATGTTTATTCTGCTGCTTTCAAAGTTTGGGAGACTATGAACCTAACATCAGTCATAGGGAAAATGCTTGAATCCATGATGAAGGAAGTAATAGCAGGGCATTTAGAAAATCATAATACAATCAGATAGAGTCAACATGGGCTTGTGAAAGGAAAATCAATTTGAATAATTTATTAGAGTTGTACTGTGAAGAAGTAACAAGGGTGGATAATGAGGAAGCAGTAGATGTGATGTATTTGGATTTCAAAAAGGCATTCAATAAGGTGCCACATAAAAGGTCACTACAGGAGATAAGAGCTAATGGTGTTGGGGGTGCTAACATATTAGCATGGCTAGAGGATTGTTTAGGTAACAGGAAACCGAGAGTTGGGATAAATAGGTAATTTTTGGGTTGGCAAACTGTAACTACTGGAGTGCCACAAAGATCAGTGCTGGGACCTCAACTATTTATGACGTTGGTGAAGGGCCCGAGTGTATGGTAGCTAACAGCAGCACCTAGAGGGGAGTGCAAGCGGAGGACCCTGAGTCAAGCACTCAGCAGCACCTAGCACCTAACATCACAGGAGAAACATAAGTTCATTTGTTGGTGAGAAACTGCTGTGAGGGAATGTCATCAAGTAGCTGAGAACTAGAAAAACACATTATTTTTAAAAGAAGGGGCTACTTACATTTAAATAAGAAATACAAACAATAGCGAAATAAAGTTAAGTCGAGGCCAGGTGAAATAAAGTTACATAAGTAAACCAAAGTGAAATAAAGTTAACGCAAGGGAAGTAAATTGAAACCATGGCATGGCAGATTGGTTGTGTGGAATGCGTGTCATGTAATATGTGGGAAGTTGTGGACACGACCAGTGTCCTCGGTGGCTACACATGCAGGAAGTGTCGCCAGCTGCAGAACTTTGAACTCCAGATTTCGGAACTTGAGCAGCATCTGGAGTCACCGGCGCATCTGCGAGGCTGAGAGCTATGCAGATAGCACATTCAGAGACGGGGTCACACCACAGCCTAGGATTCTGGAGGCAGAAAGGGAATGGGTGACTGCTAGGCAGTCCAAGAAACATGGGCAGGTAGTGCAGGAGTCCCCTGGGGTCCCACTCACCAATTGGTTTTCCATTTTGGATACCAGTGAGGGCATTGGTTCCTCAGCGGAGTGCAGTCAGAGCCAAGTTTGTGGCATCACAGGCAGCTCTGCTGTACGGGAGAGGAGAAAGAAGAGCAGTAGTTATAGGGGATTCGTTAATAGGCGAACAGACAGACGTTTCCGTGGCCATAGACATGACTCCAGGATGGTATGTTGCCTCCCTGGTGCCAAGGTCAAGGATGTCGCGGAGCAGCTGTAGGACATTCTTCTGGGGGAGGGTGATCAGCCAGAGGTCGTGGTCCACGTTGGCACCAATGGCTTAGGTAGAAAAGTGAATGAGGTCCTGAAAGCAGACTTTAGGGAGCTGGGAAAGAGATTGAAAAGCAGGACTTCTAAAGCAGTAATCTCAGGATTACTCCCAGTCCCACATGCAAGTGAGTATAGAAATAGGAGACAAAAACAAAAATACCTGGAAAAACTCAGCAGGTCTGGCAGCATCTGCAGAGAGGAACATAGTTAACGTTTCAAGTCTGAATGACCCTTCAACAGAACAAGTAAAAATAGAAGAGAGGTGAAATATAAGCTGGTTTAAGGGGGGGTGGGACAAGTAGAGCTGGATAGAGGGCCAGTGATAGGTGGAGGTAACCAAAAGATGTCACAGACAAAAGAACAAAGAGGTGTTGGAGGTGGTGATATTATCTAAAGAATGTGCTAATTAAGGGTAGAAAGCAGGACAAGCAAGGTACAGATAGCCCTAGTGGGGGTGGGGTGGGGTGAAGGAATCGAAAAAGGCTAAAAGGTAGAGATAAAACAATGGATGGAAATACACAATAATAATGGAAATAGGTGGGAAAAGAAAAATCTATATAAATTATTGGAAAAAAAGGGGGGGAATCGGAAAGGGGGTGGGGATGGAGGAGAGAGTTCATGATCTAAAATTGTTGAACTCAATATTCAGACCGGAAGGCTGTAAAGTGCCTAGTTGGAAGATGAGGTGCTGTTCCTCCAGTTTGCGGTGAGCTTCACTGGAACAATGCAGCAGGCCAAGGACGGGCATGTGGGCATGAGAGCAGGGTGGAGTGTTGAAATGGCAAGCGACAGGGAGGTCTGGGTAATGCTTGCGGACAGACCAAAGGTGTTCTGCAAAGTGGTCACCCAGTCTGCGTTTGGTCTCTCCAATGTAGAGGAAACCGCATTGGGAGCAGCGAATGCAATAGACTAAATTGAGGGAAGTGCAAGTGAAATGCTGCTTCACTTGAAAGGAGTGTTTGGGCCCTTGGACAGTGAGGAGAGGGCAAGTAAAGGGGCAGGTGTTGCACCTTCTGCGGTTGCATGGGAAGGTGCCGTGGGAGGGGGTTGAGGTGTAGGGGGTGATGGAGGAGTGGACCAAGGTGTCCCAGAGGGAACAATCCCTGCAGAATGCCGCCAGTGGGGGTGAAGGGAAGATGTGTTTGGTGGTGACATCATGCTGGAGTTGGCGGAAATGGCGGAGGATGATCCTTTGAATGCGGAGGCTGGTGGGGTGATAAGTGAGGACAAGGGGGACCCAACATGTTTCTGGGAGGGAGAGGAAGGTGTGAGGGCGGATGCGCGGGAGATGGGCCGGACATGGTTGAGGGCCCTGTCAACCAAGGTGGGTGGAAAACCTCGGTTAAGGAAGAAGGAGGACATGTCAGAGGAGAATTGAGCAAATAAACACGTGGCTGAAAAGCTGGTATAGAGGGGAGAGCTTCAGATTTCTGAGGCATTGGGACCGGCCCTGGGGAAGGTGGGACCTGTACAAGCTGGACAGTCTACACCTGAACAGGACTGGGGCGAATATCCTCGCAGGGAGATTTGCCAGTGCTGATGGGGATTGGGTGGAGTATTTAAACTAAACTGGAAGGGGTCTGGGAACCTGAGGGCAAACTTAGAGCAGAGAACGAGAGATAGAAAATTAGTGAGTGACTCTGAAAGACAGAAGCAGCACAGGTTAAAAAGTGTACAGCACAGGAATTTGGCAGTGTTAAAAGGTATATATGTAAATACAAGGAGCATAGTAAATAAAGCTAATGAGCTGAGGGCACAGATAGACACATGACAGAATGATATCATCGCTATAACAGGAACTTGGCTGAAGGAGGGGCAAAAATGGCAGCTCAGCATCCCTGGATATAGAGTTTGCAGGCAGGATAGGGAAACTCTTTCGAGTTATCAACAGTCACAGATTGCAACTCTTTCAAGTACAATCACAGTTCTTGGTTTCCAGGAGTGGGATATGAACCCACAACCCTCTGATTCAAAGACGAGGGTGCTATGGACTGAGCCACAGCTGACACCTCTCCAGGATAGGGAAGGGGCTGTAGCATTATTGGTTAAAGAATCAATTACAGCTGTGAGGAGCGATGATATACTAATTGAAGCATCGAATGAGACCATATGGGTTGAGCTCAGAAATAAAAAAGGGGCAGCCACACTGCTAGGTGTGTACTATAGACCCCCAAATAGTGGAAGGGAGTTCGAAGAGCAAATATGTGGACAGATTTCTGAGTGCAAAAACAATAGGGCAGTTGGGGACTTTAACTACCTAATATCAATTTGGATACGAACAGTGTGAAGGGCACAAAGCTCATGAAATGTATTCAAGAGAACTTTTTTAGCCAACATGTTACAAGCCCAATGAAAGGGAGTGCAATTGTAGATTTAGTCTTAAGAAAAATGAAGCTGGCCAAGTGGATGAAGTAGCAATGGGGGACCATTTTGGAGATGGTGACCATAATATAGTTAGATTTAGCATCATTATGGAAAAGGACACAGGTAGATTCCGGATCAAAGTTCTAAACTGGACGAAGACAAATTTTACAAAGCTGAGAGGCGAACTGGTGAGAGTGGACTGGATACAGCTATTAAAAGGAAAAACTGTGTCAAATCTATGGGAGGCATTCAAAAGCGAGATTCTACGGGCACAGTATAGACGTGTCCCCACAAAAAAAAAGGATGGTACTGCCAAATATAGAGCCCCCTGGTTATCCAGAAACATACAGGCCAAGATAAAGCAGAAAAAGAAAGCTTATGACAGTCACAAAAGACTAAATACTGTAGAAAGCCTAGAGAAGTACAGAAAGTACAGGGGTGAAGTAAAAAAAGGAAATTAGGAAAGCAAAGAGAGGATATGAAAAAGTATTGGCACGTAAAACTAAAGAAAATCCTAAGATGTTTTACCAGTACATTAAGTGCAAGAGAATAACTAAGGAAAAGGTAGGGCCTATCAGAGATGTACATGGTAACTTGTAGGTTGATGCAGATGATGTGGGCAGGGTTCTCAATGAGTACTTTGTCTCTGTCTTCATGAAGGAGAGGGATGATGCAGACATTCTAGTTAAAGAAGAGGAGTGTGAAATATTAGATACAATAAGGATAGTCAGATAGGAAGTACTGGAAGGTCTGGCATCCTTGAAGGTGGATAAATAACCAGGACCAGATGGATTATATCCCAGGCTGTTGAAGGGAGCCAGGGAGGTAATAGCAGATGCTCTGAGGATCATTTTCCAATCCTCACTAGATAGAGGTGAGGTGCCAGAGGATTGGAGGTCTGCGAACGTTGTACCATTATTTAAAAAGGGTGCGAGGGATAGGCCAGAAAATTATAGGCCGGTCAGTCTGACTTCAGTGGTGGGCAAATTATTAGAAACAATTCTGAGAGACAGGATAAACTGTCATGTAGAAAGGCATGGATTGATCAGCGATAGTCAGCATGGTTTTGCTAGGGGAAGATAGTGTCTTACTAACTTAATAGAATTTTTTGAGGAAGTAACAAGAAGGATTGATGAGGGTAGTGCAGTGGATGTTGTCTACATGGATTTCAGTAAGGCGTTTGACAAGGTCCCACATGGCAGACTGGTCAGGAAAGTGGGATGCAGGGGAAGGTGGTAGGTTGGATCAGTGACAGGAAACAAAGGGAAACAAAGGTCGCTGGGTGTTTTTGTGAATGGAAAATGGTTTTGTGGTGTTCCACAGGCCTTGGTGTTGGGGTCCTTGGGGCAGCATTTTCCCTCGCGGGCACGAGCAGGCACCCCCAATTGGGGGTGCGCCGCCATTTTATGAGGGCGGGCCAAATAAGGCCCGCCCAGCGTGACACGTGCCTGGAAGCGCTGTGCACTCCCTGTGCGGGCAGGGGGGGGGAATTCCCTAAGCTGGGAGTGCACTCTTTCGTGCATGCACGCGATAGAGCGCACAGATCTCCCTGAGGCAAAGTGTTGCCTCAAGTAAATCGGCTCAAATGTGAAAAAAGATTAAAGAATAGAAAACATTTTACTGACATGTCCCCCCATGTGACACTGTCACATGAGCTGGGACATGTCCATAACTTTTATTTGAAGAGTATGTCAAAATTTTAAAACCCTCATGAAACCTCATCCCGCCCGTGGATGAAGTTTCATGTTTTTTTCTGAAGGCCGCTTGGGCTCTTCGCCTGCCCGCCAACCTTAAGGTTGGACGGGCAGGTCCAGTAAGTGTTTTAAGTACCTCACTAATGACCTTAAGTGGCCGTTGACAGGTTGGCGGGCGCGCAGCCGACTCGGCTGCAGGCCCGCCGAACTGAACATCTAAATGACGCGGGGTGATATCAGGACGCACGCCCGACGTCATCCTGCGTCATTTTACACGTCGGCAAGCGAGCCCCACCCCCATTTGCCGACCGGAAAATGCTGCTCTTGCTGGTTGTTGTATATATTAATGATTTAGACTTAAATGTGGGAGGCATGATTGGGAAATTTGCAGATGGTACAAAAATTGACCGTGTAGTTGATAGTGAAGAGGTTAGCTATCAACCCAGAGTGATATCAATGGTTCGGTTGAATGGGTGGAGAAGTGGCAAATGGGGTTCAATCCGGAAAAGTGTGAGGTATCGCATTTGGGAAGGCAAACGAAGCAAGGGAATACTCAATAAACGGGAAGGTACTGAGAGGGGTTGAGGAAGTGAGAGACCTTGGAGTGCATGTCCACAAGCCCTTGAAGGTGCAGGACAGGTGGACAATGTGGTCAAGAAAGCTTATGGGATGCTCTCCTTTATTGGGCGAGGTATTGAATACAAAGCAGGGATGTAATGATGGAACTGTATAAAATGCTGTTTAGGCCACAGCTGGAATTTTGTGTACAATTCTGGTCACCACATTACAGGAAGAACATAATTCCTCTGGAGGGAGTAGGAGGATATTTACAAGAATGTTGCCAGGCTTGAAAATTGCAGCTATGAGGAGAGATTGAATGGACTAGTGTTGTTTTCCTTTGAACAAAGGAGGCTAAGGGGTGACCTAATCGAGGAGTACAAAATTATGAGGGGCCGAGATAGAGTAGACAAGAAAGACCAGTTTCCCCTAGCTAAGGGGTCAATTACCAGGGGCATAGATTAAAGTGATTGGTAGAAGGATTAGAGGGGACATGAGGAAAACCTTTTTCACCCAGAGGGTGGTGGGTGTCTGAAATTCACTGCCTAAGTTGGTGGTTGAGGCTGAAACACTCAACTCATTTAAAGGGTATCTGGATCTGCATCTGAAGCACTGTAACCTGCGAGGCTACCGACCAGGTGCTGGAAAGTGGGATTAAAATGAGCGGCTAGTTTCTTTTTTTTCTTTTTGGCCAGCACACAATGGGCTGAATGGCCTCATTCTGCACCGTAACCTTTCCATGATTCTATGGTTTTAAGTTGGCTGATGACATAAAGATAGGCATGATAGCAAGTTGAGAAGAGGAGACAAAAAGCTGAACAGCGCAAAATCACAGGTTCAACTGACCTGCCGTCCAGCGTGAATCACACCGAATTTCCCACCCACCACCGAACTTTGGACTTCAGAACGGAAGATTCTGCCCCAAGAGTCTTCAAAGGGAAATAGATAAGTTAAGTGAGTGGGCAAAAATTTGGCAGATGGAGTATAATGTGGGAAAATGTGAGCTTGTCCATTTTGGCAGGAAGAATAGAAAAGCAGAATATGACTTAACTGTAGAGAGACTGCAGAATGCAGTGGTGCAAACAGATATGGGTGTCCTGGTGCATGAAATGCATAAAGGCACAGCAAGTAAAGAAGGCAAATGGAATGTTGGCCTTTAGTGCAAGGGAAATGGAGTATAAAAGTAGGGAAGTCTTGCTACAGCTGTGCAAAGCCATAGTGAGGCTTTATCTGAGTACTATGCACAGTCTCCTTACTTAGGGTGGGATATCATTGTATTGGAAGCAGCTTAGAGATGGTTCACTCAGCTGCTTCCTGGGCTGAAGGAGTTGCTTTGTGAGGAAAGGTTGAGCACGTTAGGCTGATGCTCATTGGAGTTTGGGGGGGGGAGGGGGCGGGATTTTCGGTTGGGACTGCAAATTCGCGCCCAAAGTTAATGGACGTTTGGCTGCCTCTCTGAGTTTTCCGTCTCGCCCACGACGGGTCCCAACATGGGTGGGACCGAAAAGTCCTGGTCAAGGTGAGAGGTGATCTTATTGAAACATATATGATTCTGAGGGAGCTTGACAGACTAGATTCTGGGTTTCCTCTTGTGGAAGAGTCTAGAACTAGGGGGCACAGTTTAAAAATAAGATGTCTCCCATTTAAAGATGGAGATGAAAGGAATTTCTTCTCTCAGAGAGTCATTAGACCTTAGAATTTTCTTCCCCAGTGAGCAGTGGGTCATTGAGTATATTGAAGGCTGAGTTAGACAGATTTTTGACAGGGCCGTAAAATCTTGCCCATGATCTTTTGGGCTGGCAGAGCAGTCTCAAGGGGCCAAATGGCCTACTTCAGCTCCTATTTCTTATTATCTTATGAGGCTTATCCAGCAACTGGATATACAGACATACAGGAGCAAAAGTTAAATATTGCAGATGCTGGAAACTCGAAATAAAAACAGAAAATGCTGGAAGTACTCATCATCAGGCCTGGCAGCATCTGTGGAGAGAGAAAGACTTAACATTTCAGCCGGATGATCTTTCAGAACATTAATCCTGTTCCGCTCTCCTCAGAGGCTGCCTGAGCTGCTGAGTTTTTCCAGCACTTTCACTTGATATTAATAAAGGCTTCTGTTCGGCCTGTGTTTACTGTGTTATAAGACAATGGTGTAATGAAGCCACCTGATTGTTTATAGGTTGGCGCCTGTTCACTTATGACATTAAAAATGAACAAAATTAAAATGGTGCTGATCTATTTCCACAGGGGCTTCAGTGGACTCCAGTGGAAGCAGTTTCATAATATGATCTGGTTGCTTAGGTTACGTATTTACAGCTTTTCCTTTGGGACAAGTTCTGAAACCTGTAATAACACCCGGACAGCTGCGCACTCACACTTTCTCCGCTGTTGCGTTCGTGGCTACTTGGAAGCAGCTGCAGCCACACCCGCTAAAATCAGTGAAAGGCAGACACAAACCGTGAAAGTTGCATTCCTGAGACCTCAGCTTAGTATAATAGTCTTTGCCCCCGCCCCCACCTCCCGTATCAACATACTGAACAATGCTGTCAGTCGCCATTCGCTACAGCATCCTCAGAGAAGGGAACGTTTCTGCTCACCTCGTAGCAGCTTTCCTCACGCAGCGAAAAGATTTTCCACGTACAGTCAGAGATGGTCACTCCCCGGGGGGGGAGCTGCATGAACCTGACTCCCTCGATTACCTTTTCCATTCGTAGCGGACCTGTTGTCAAAGAATATTTTTTGCTCTTCCACAGGATGTGCGCATTGCTGGCTAAGCCAGCATTTTAATTGCCCACCCCTAATTGCAAAGGTGGTGGTGAGCCGCCTTCTTGAACTGCTGCATTCCATGTGGTGTAGGTACACCCAATGTGCTGTTAGGGAGGAAGTTCTGACCCAGTGACAGTGAAGGAACCAGTGAGTCAGGGTGGTGTGTGGCTTGGAGGGGAACTTGCAGGTGTGTGGTGTTCCTCTACATCTGCTGCCTTTGTCCTTCTAGGTGTGAGAGGTCGTGGGTTTGGAAAGTGCTGTCAAAGGAGCCTTGGTGAGTTGCTGCAGTGCATCTTGCAGATAGTACACACACTGCTGCCACTGTGTACCAGCGTTGGAGGGAGTGGATGTTGGAGTTGGTGAATGGGGTGTGAATCAAGTGGGCTGCTTTGCTCTGGGTGGTGTCGAGCTTCTCAAGTGTTAATGGAGCTGTACCCATCCAGGTAGGCAAATAATGTCACCTGTGACAAACCCCAGTTGTTCTCAAGGTGCCTTCAACCTACATCTGTGGGTGCTGCGTCTTGGTGCCCCCCTCGCTGACAGTGGCATAGGGGGCAGCTGCTGGCTCTGCTGTCCTTGTGGCCCTGATGACCTTGGCAGTCGTCCTCTGGCCACCAGACCCTGAACAGGCTCCACCTGGAAGGATGCGTCCAGCCCCATAGCTGGGCACTCCTCAGTCATCACGGCATCATCAGATACAGCGGCTGTTGGCAGAGGGGGCAGAGGAACTGGTGCCCTCATCCAGAGCGCCCTGAGAGAAGCCCATAGAGATGACAGGCAGCTCGTCTACCAGTGTGAGATGCGTTTGCACCTCCCTGCTCACCATTGATAGACAGGGACCGAGCAGGGAGACTAGGTGCCTTATCCATCTCCCACACTAGCAGTGACCTCCTGAGGTCACATTTTGTTTGAGGGCTTACAGGTCCAAGTGCAATCCCAGGAACCCCTGATTCTGCTCCTGAAGCTGCCTCTCCATGAGAGTCGCCACTCTCTCAATGGAGGAGGCTGCGCTCTCAGTGTTAAGGGTCAACACAGAACTCAAGGTCTGTATGGACTGCTCCATGCTGGAGACCATGACACGCAGACCCTCATGGATCTCCGCCAATTCTCCCTGCGTATCCTGCTGGACATCCAGTCGCCTGATGGACGACTCCAGATGCTTGTCATCTGCCTCGGACGCAGCATGGAGCTGGTCTCCAGCTGTGCTCCCAATGTTAGCTCCCTGGGACCTCTCTGCCTCTGCCAGCTACTCATGCGAGTGAGATGCGCCCTCACCGCTGTGCATTACACGCGGAGCCAAATACCTAGTGCCCATCGTTGTGTGAGTATCTGCGCTGGTGCCTGGTTCAGAGAGACAGAGTGATGCTGGTGCAGATGTGATGTCTTCCTCTGAGCTCAATCGGGAGTCCACAGGGTCACCGACAGCTCCTGTGGATGGAGCATCTGCAGGAGGAAGGCAAAAGCATTTAATCATCTTAGTCACAATGCATGCTGGGCAGGATGAGGAGACAGTGGACACCTGCCCCATGTGCTAACTGCATTGGAGCTTCAGTGGGCTCTCTGGCTTTGTCAGTTCAGTTTCTGATGAAGGAGCCCATCATGTTTCCAATACCCACCGCACACACATCTGTCATCTGCACTCATACTTTCATCCGAGACCCCCACCTCACAGCGACCAGAGGAACGAGCTGGCCAGTGGCATCCAGCTCCAGTGCATCGCTTTTGTGCTTCATGAGGATGCACAGAGTTGGCTCTCCTCTGCCTGTTCTACAGCACTCCGCAGCGTTATAACTACTCTTCTCCTGACAGGGAAAAATAGCCTCATTATTGCTCCATCTCACTGAAGGTCCTCTCCTGGTTCCCACCCACCCTCCCACCCAGGCATTGGGTGGGCCATGTCACTGTGGCACATCTCACCCTGCAATGCACTGAGGCCAGTCGTGCTGGCATCCCAGCTTTGGCAGGACAGGCTTCAGTGCCAGTTGCATATACATTCTTAGACCCCTGAACGTTCTGAGAAACGGGCACCCGACTAAAGTTCTCCACACAGGTCCATGCCATCTCTGCACTTACCCTTGCTGACTGCAGAAGATCATTGAACCTATTGCGTGCGGTACCCCACATCATGTCCACTGACCTGGGCAGCAACCTCTGTCCAGGCCTTCTTGGTCAGATGGGGCAGCCTTCCCTTGTCGTTCCTGGGCATTTAGATGTGCTGCCTGGCACTGACCACCTCCGCCAGCACTCCCAAAGCATTCATCTGAGAAACGGAGGGCAGAGTGCCCACCCGACTTGCCCTCCTGCCTTCTGTGACCAGCAGGGTGCTGAGGCCATGCCTGCACACCAGGACACTTCTTGGACAGCTTCCAGACAGCTCCCTCAGCCTCCCCCACAACTCCCAGCAACCTTCCGGGAGCTGCCTCTTCCTTTTTTGAACGCCCAGCCGCTTCCCCGCCCCTGCACATGCTAAACGCATCCAGTGGTTGCGTTTCACGGTGGCCGGGCCTTCATTGGCCACCCAGCGCAAAATCGAGTTCACGGCGCGATCTTGGCCGGGAGCAGGTTTCACATCCCAAAAGAGCTCAGGGAACCACTGAGAGAATATCCCCCACCCCTGCCCGCACGGGGAGCGCTCAGCGCTTCCGGGCGCGCGTCACGATGGGCGGGCCTTAATTGGCTCGCCCATGTAAAATGGCGGTGCGGACCCGATTGGGGGGGTGCGCTGATCAGGTTCACGCCCACCTCTACCCCCACCCCCGCTCGCCCCTGCATAACCCACCCGATGGGGGGAAATTTCTGGCCATGAAGTAGACATTTTAAAGCACTGAAAATAAAATCTGTTATACACACAGAACTTGTGACATCCCTGCATAGAGGTCTAAATATACAACACATAGGATGCAGCTAAATTAACTAAGCCTGGCAATGCTGATGATTCAGGTGCCTCAGTGATAGCTTTCTGACCACTGAGCCACACGACCGCGGGTTCAAGTCCCCCAGACACTTGACCATAAGATATAGGCTGACACTCCAGTGCGGTACTGGGGAAGAGCTGCACTGTTGAAAGTGCTGTGTTTCAGTGAGACATTAAACTGAGACCCCATCTACTCTCCGAGGTGGATGTGAAAGATTCCGTGGTGCTTATTTCAAAGAAGAGCAGGTAAGTTCTTTCCAGTGTCCCGGTCAATATTTATCCCTCAACCAGCAGTTGTCAGAGGTTATCTGATCATCATTTCATTGCTGTTTGTGGGACCTTGCCGTATGCAAATTGTCTGCCACTATTATGAAAATTCAAATCGTGGTTGTGAAGCTCTTTGGGACATTCTGAAATCATAAAAGGGGCTGTACAAATGCAAGACATTTTTGTTTAAAAGTCCTTCTGTTATCAACTCTGTGAAGTACGAGCAGAGTTTGATCCAGGACTGAACTTGTAAGAAAAAAATCGTTTAACCTGAATGATTTAATCTGATGCGTCGTAAAACAACACAGACGATTATTTCATCCTCCCCAGCCAACTCCTCACACCCCCAGTAGCCCAATGTAAGAGACAAACACACAGGAGTTGCATTGTATTACCACAATGTTTTGAATGGACACTTGGGAGAGTCTTGCGTTTGTGGAGAAAATAAATTATTAATTTTGAATGGCACAATCTGACCTGTATTCTCTATGAAGCAAGACTTAGAAAGCAGAAGAAAAAACAAATCACATGTCATGGAAAACTTCAGTGACTATATAAACTGATGCATGAGAGTGGCCAGGTAAGATGCCTTTGTGAGATATCAAGTGACAAAGAAGACAAAAAAAAAAAAAATGCCTTCAACAAAGAAGTTGTTAAAAATAAACTTTTGTTGAAAATATCATGTGAAATTTTAAGGGTCATTCCTGGATTTCAAAATATAAATGTAATGGTTCAAAAATACCAGGCTGTTTTTTTGTAAGTGTTGAACATAAAATCAGGGTAATGACTTAGTTTGGGTCGGCGGACTCAGGGCCTTTTCCAATCTTCAGTCTCAAAATCGAGAGGTCAAGGTTTGCCAGTGGGCCTTGACTTTGCCAAACCCCTCTAGTGGAAGATGTTTAAACCCAAAATCCTCATCCTTTGTTTTCAAATCCTTCCAGGGCCTCACCCAATCCTATCTCTGTAACCTCCTCCATCCTTACAAAACCACTGGGATCCCTGATCCTACGAGTCTCCTCTTTTTGCATCCCTGAATTCCTTTGCTCCAGCCTTGTCAGTCACGCTTTCAGTTGTCCAGGCTCTTAGCTCTGGGATTTCCCCCCCTAAAACTCCCCGTCTCGCTACCTTTCTCACTTCCTCCAAGGTGTTCCTTAAAACCTACCTCTTTGGCTAAGCTCTTGTGACTCAAAGGGCTGAACTTTCACACCGATATGGGGGACACGTATGAAGGTGGCCAGGTCCATAATTCTGTGCTGCTGGCTGGATTGCCTCCTATTGGCCTTCCAGCTCCAAGAGCCCGTCCGCTGCCCTTGATTGGACAGCAAGCGTGCCCTTTGGTCACTAATCATGGGAAATCACTGCCAGGTGACTGCCCCCGACACAATATGGGGTCGTGACCCCCCCCCCATTTGACCCCTTGAGCTTGGGATCCTGACCCAAAGCCCCAGATCCTGCCTGGCGTTAGGTTTTGTTTCATTACGCTTCCGTGAAGTGCATGGGGATGCTTTTAGTGCTTTGAAATACAGGACATAAATGAAAGCTGCTTCTGAAAAGTTGACAAGAATGCACAGATCGTAATCCAAATATCTCCCTGCTGATGCTCCTCCTGCTGTCTTCAGCCTGGCCCAAGTGCTGCCAGCATTGCCAGCATATTTATTTGTTCACAGGATGTGGGTGTCACTGGCTAGGCCAGCATTTATTGCCCATCCCTCATGGCCCTTGTCCAGAGGGCATTTTAGAGTCAACCACATAGCTGTGGGCCTGGAGTCACATGCAGGTCAGGCCAGGCCAGGTAAGGACGGCAGATTTCCTTCCCTAAAGGGCATCAGTGAACCAGATGGGTTTTTACAACAATCAGCAATGGTTGCGTAGCCATCATCAGACTTTTAATTTTACTGAATTCAAATTTCACCATCTTGCCGTGGTGGGATTCGAACCGGGGTCTCCAGAGCATTTACCCTGGGTCTCTGGAATACTCGTCCACTTTGCCACCGCCTCCCTCCAATAGATATGTAAATAATCCTCCTGGGCATGATGGGCTGAATGGCATCCATTTGTACTGTATAATTCTAGAATTTTACCATGCAAAATGAAGTAACAAACCATTTCATTACAGAATTATTTTAAATATGTGAATTTTTTATAGCACACAGTGGGATGTCAATCAGGCATGTTTTCTAAAGATTAGGGCCCAGAGTTTTGCTCCCGGGTTGGATGCGGAGAGATGGGAGATATTCCCGGCTCTGTGAACCTAACCTTTAAAAATGGCCACCCACGGGTCCGATTTTTGTTCTGGGTGGAGGGCTGGATGGGAAGTCGGACCTGCTACTCCCGGAATGGGTGCAGATGCTGCCGGGCACAGAGGTGGGCTAAGGGGAAGGCCTGCCTCTGTGCTCCATCACTTTGTTGAAATAAAAAAGAATAAAGCAAAAAACACCCCTCCAGCCCTCTCCCCTACCACCCTCACACCCCCACGCACACCATATGTGCCATCCATGCCAACCTATGCCCCCACCCACCCATAGCCCCTCATGCCTACTCTGCCAACCCCATGCCTTTCTATCCACCCCCATGGCCCCTCATACCCACTATGCCCCCAGATCCCAGTGGGCCTTAATAGCCCCTCTGCCAACTTAGTGTCAACTCATGCCAACCCATTTCCCCACCCACCACCCTTTGTCCCTATAATTTCCATGCCAACTCACCTAGTATCCTTTGACAGTTCTTTGACAGTTTTGAAAGCTCCCTGGCAGCTTTGACAGCTTGACAGTTCATTGACAGCTTCTCAGTTCCAATGTGTTTGTGCATAAAAAAGTGCATAATCATGTTCACTTTTAACAATCCCAAAGGGTACCTCAACGCTCTCAAACGTGTCCGGAACCACATCCACAGGGGTAATTTACTTCTCTAAAGGGGCACCTTGGCTATCTAAACACATCCATCAAGTTCAGGCTAGCTATTACTGTTCAAATCTGTACATTGCAGGTTTCACACCCCTGACCTACCAAAATCTCACTCCCAAGGAGGTACCTGGTGATTTAAATGGCACCTGTCTCCGTAAACCACGTAAACCGTGTCTGCATGTGCACGGCCCGACTCCAGCCCCACCCCCCCTCGAAAATGGAACATGCCATTTTCCGGACCATGAGTTAGAATTTTTGGCCATTTCCGCTATCTTCTCAATCGTGGCGAAAACCTGGGCCTCGGTGAACCTCTCCGTCAGGTTGCAGCCCAAGTAGTGAAGTTAAAGATCTATCCATATGGTGCTTGCCTCTGAAGTAAGTTTTAAGAGGAGGAAACTGGTAAGTATGTGAGGGAGAAAAAAATGTATTGTAAATGCTGCATAATATAACATATAAATATGCTGCATTATAGAGATGTGAAGCTGACGAACTGTTTGGACCACTGGAAGATTATGGTAAGTAACAGAAATCAAGGGCTACCCAGGAATAATACTACAAGAAACCTACTAATGATTTATAAAGCATGTTCTGAGTGGAGCTTAGTCAATTTATCACCTTTGCTGCCAATGATAACTGTAATTTTGTTTGTGTGGGTCAACATGTTCCTTTCTGCTTCTCACAGCATTGAGTTGAGTTATTTCAATGACTTTTTTGTTGGATGTTTATCTTTCATTTGAATAGTGGAGAGTAGCAGCTCAAAGGCAGCTGAGTGTGTAAGGGACAACTTAATACCAAATTTCATTTTTAACTTAATCTTCAACACCAGTAGAAGGATTCGACATGCAATGAAGCCAGTGATCTTGCTGCTAGTGTCTTAATCATTACCTGCACATAGCTGAGGCTAGTATAAGGATACCATGTCTGAGACATGATTGGTTGGATTCAGCAGAGTGGGAAGTGGGAAGCTGGGATCGAGCACTCCTGCCAAGTTCCTGCCTCATTTGCGCAGTGGTCATATTTCTATTGGCGATTTATAACTGTTCAATTCATTCCTGCCACTTTTGAGTGAGAGGCCGCACTGTAAATCCAGCCAGCATGGTAACAAAGACCAAAGGTAGGCCACTTAACTTCACAGGTCCAATGTTCAGGTCCAGTGGAAACATTGCCTATTATGGTCTGGCGATAAAGGGAAGAAACTGCTTAAAAATCACAGTTTAAAAAGGAAAGAATTGGGAGAATGTCCTTTTCATGTTTTCTACTTATTTTCCAGGTAATACCCACACATTTTCTTTTCATTTTGTACTCAGTGTTGGTAACTTTGGGTTCCGTGGGAATGAGAATCAGGAGCGTTATGTAACAGCCATTTAAATCAATTTCAGACTATTACTCAAAGTCAAGATAACCCCCAGTGTCTCCACTGAGTTTGATAAGAAACTGGTGCTTTACTTGTTTTACCTACAGGGCCAGAGCATTTCTGGCCTGGGCTTCCAAACCAGGCCTGTTCAGCAATGCGGAGCGCACCTGTTCTGGGAATGCTTCCTTGTAGTGCAGGATCGTCGGGGGACCCCTTTTTTATGGCACCAGCTGCCGTATTTTGGTAACTCTTCATTCCCTAGCACAGTGAAAAGCTTTGAGTCGTTTCAATGACTTTTCACTGTGTTAGTGAATGAGGGTGAGTGAGGTAAGTGAGTAAGTGGGTAGGGTGGCAGGGTGGTAGGTAGCAGGGTGATGGGTGGCTGGGTGGTGGTTTGTGGGTGGCAAGGTGGTGGGTGGCCGGGTAGTAAGTTGCAAGGTGGTAAGTGGCAGGGTGGTGGGTGGCAGGGTGGTAAATGGCAGGGTGGTGGGTGGCAGGGTGGTGAGTGGCAAGGTGGTAAGTGGCAGGGTGGTGGGTGGCAGGGAGGTAGGTTGGGTAGTGTTCCAGCTGGGTAGGGTGCAGGGTGAGTGGGTTAGTGAGGTCGGGTCAGGTCAGGACGGTCGTGGGGGGTGGAGAGTCAGGGGAAGTCGGAGGCTCGGGGCGCGGGGGGGAAGCCAGAGAGTTGGAGGGAGTTGGATGGTTGGAGGATCAGAGGGTCAGGGAGTTGGAAAGTCAGGGGGAGTCGGAGGGTAGGGGTCTGAAGGGCAGCGGGATCAGAGAGTCAGAGGGGTCAGAGGGTCAGGATGAATTGGAGGGTTGGGGGTAGTCAGAAGTACAGCGGGGGGAGTTGGCGATGGCAATGGGGAGTCAGAGTGGTCAGTTGTATAGTTACGGGAGTTAGATATGTTTCATTCCTGTCTAACGTTTCCTGGGTAACTATCCAGGTTAGTGAGTCGGAACTGTCTGAAATCTCCGACTCTAAGTCAGAATTGGAGACCTTTTCAGGGGGTTCCACATGCAGGGGAACTACCCATCGGAAGTTGAAACTTCCTGGGCAATTCCTATGGAGTCCTTGCACTGGGACTTCCGAAGGATCCCCCAGCCCATCTTCTGGGGTACCTCCAGGGTACAACCATCCAGAGAACGGAAGCTCTGGGCCATTATTTTCAAGAGCTGCAGTAGTGGAAGATTCTTGGAGATAGGAAAAGACTTCCATGTAACATTAAGGTTGCACCCCAGCATCAAGCTCCACCAAGTGTTGTGCCCTTTGGCAAGTACTTTAACCCTCCTACTAAGTAGCTGCTTGCAAATATTGGCATGGTTGACATGGTTTGACATGTCGTGCTGCCTGTGACTTCAACTGAAAGTAAAATCAGACAAGCTATAAAACCAGTGTTGCAGCAGGTCCCAACAATCACCTACCAACTTGGGGCTGCCCAAAGAGCTTTACAGCCAATGAAGTATGTTTGAAGAATAGCCACTGATGTAAGAAATGTGGCAAAAAAAATTTGTGCACAGCAAGATGCCACGAACAGCAATGTGATAATGACCATCTGTATTAATGGCGATGCATGAAGGAGAAATATTGATAGATGACACACAGTGCCAAATGACTCATACCTCAACCTCGGGGAGAGCTATGACCTTTGTTTTGAATTCAGAAGCATGTACTGGTTTCTATCGTCAGACCGAAAGATATAGTTCACGCTTTATATTATAACAGGATCAATATGGACTAGAGACACCTATTATTGTCTGTTCTTTTAAAAAAAAATTTGGAGACCCGATTGCAGGGCTAAGGCAGCTCACATCTACGGTCAAAAGAGTGGGAGAGAAAAGAGAAATCAATAAACGGAATGAGGTTAGAGAATGATGTCCTCGGCATTTCTGCACATCAGTGTGCCTCTCAGCAGCCGTCTAGCTGGGTGCAGCCAACACTGACCAGTTTTAATGTGAAATTCATGCGCAGCATTATAGCTGCAGACTGTCTGACTAATGTTGGCTCAGGCTACATTGCAGGCGATAACGCTGCACAACCAGGCTGTAAGTCAACATGCAGCCCAATTATGTTGCCCTCACACATTCCTGTGCGTACCACACCTTGCTCAGTGACAGTGCGTCTCTGTGCAAGGTGAGGCGCAGGTCATGTATGCATGCTGAGGATATGGGTGGCCCTTGTGAGATACTAATGGAGTAGATTATCTAAGATCAGAGAGTTAGCAAACTTGTTTCTAAGTGGGAAAAAAATACAAGTTTGGATGGGGAAGATATACATTTTACTGTGCATAGCTTGTCATTAAGTGAAACTTGTTATCGTTGCAAGGGTAGTTGTTAAGAGGGTGAAATGTGTCAGGATCAGAAAATCCAGAATGCAAAAAGAGAGCTATTTTCTCCATCTACAAAATTCTGATCATTTCAGTGACACTGCATTTTAAGAGTTCAACCAGTGCCTCAGTCAAGACATTCTTAAACGTTTGAAAATACCACTGCTATAAAGATCACAGCAAAATGATGGAGGTGGATTTCCTGTTCCACAAAATTAATGGTGAGACATTAATCAGGGGCTGTGAAGCTCAAACAGAGATTCATCTTCCCAGACCCTCACTGCAGTCGTAGGGTCTGGTACTTACAGGGTTAATGTGGGACTGAGTACAGTACCGCCCACACAGTGATGTAAGCAGGCACATAACCCAGAGCCAGGATCAACCTAGAGATGTACAGGGATATGTAAAGACCTAGGGTGGAGTCAGCTTCATATCTTTATCCTCTACTGTATACATCTATATAGTTATGAGTTGCTAATGAAGACTTGCTGTTAATATACTTAAGGCTACGGAGCTTACTTCATGATGTCCGAAGCAGGATTCTTCACTCAGCATTTTTTCTGCCCTGTTTCAGTTTAAAGCCAATCTTTTAGGCCCACCTACAATTTGCCTGTGCAAAATAGCCAAGGACTTCACTTCAGTATCATGATGAATGCAAATTAAGCACATTGCGTTTCCCTGTTAATTTAGGATCATGCTCTGTGCTGTGTTTTTCTGTTTAGAAGGAGAAACTTTATTTATAAACTTAAGCTCATACAAAACTCTGCTGCTCATGTGCGAACTCACCCATTCATCAACAACCCATTCACCTACATTGCCACCCAGTCCAGCAAGAACATGAGAGATAGGAGCAGGAGTAGATTATACGGCTCATCGCACTTGCTCCACCATTCAGTGCAATCATGGCTGACCCTGGGCTTCACCTCCACTTCCCTGCCTGTTCCCCATGTCCCTTGATTCCCTGAGAGATCTGTCTATCCCGACCTTAAATGTGTTCAATGATAGAGCATCCCACAGTCCTCTGGGGTAGAGAATTCCAAAGATTCACAGCCCTTTGAATGAAGTAATTTTCCCCTCATCTCAGTCCTAAATGATCGGCCCCTTATCCTGAGACTGTGCCCCGCGTTTTAGATTCCCCGACCAGTGGAAACTATCTCTCAGCTGATACTCATTGCAGGCCAGGAACGCCGCACTACTCCTACAGAGTCCTTGCGGCTGCAGCCCATCCTGTAGAAGGTGGCAGATGTAAGCGCCCACATCCTGAGACACACAAGGGTGTCTCCGGCATTGCCTTTCACTCATCTCTAAATAAGAGCACCACTGGCGATACAACCGTGGTCAGGCCAATGTTCGCTATTGCAGTGGTCCATATTCACCAGCCTCTTGATGATCTTATAGGGGCCCTGCTGCCTCTTGTTGCTCACAGGCCTTGCTCCTCCTGGCCCTGTACCAACCAGCGATGGGCCTGGCTCATTCTCCTCATCCGGATGAGAGCCATTACCAAGGCAGGGTTGCCTGCAGCCTGCATCATTTGTGCCTCAGTGGATGTGGTGAACGAATTGAAGTGATATATTAAGTAAGTACATCCTTTACAGGTTTCCCTCCATCTCAAAGCCAGAAGGCCAGTGCTAAGCCCTTAACCAGGCCTCCATCTAGACACAGCATCCCCACCCCATCCCTTCTAGGTAAAGGACATCTTGGAGGACCAGAGATGGGTGTTCCTCCCATTCATAAGACCATAAGACCATAAGACATAGGAGCAGAAATTAGGCCATTCGGCCCATCGAGTCTGCTCCGCCATTCAATCATGACTGATAAGTTTCTCAACCCCATTCTCCCGCCTTCTCCCCGTAACTTTTGCATGAATGCATATGCAGACATTGCTCTTTGACAAGGGTGATGAGAACCATGTACAAGACACCTCAAACAGATTCTTTTCCACATGTCTCCACCACCCTCAAAACTCAATAGAGAGACCATTGCCTTGGCAGCGTAGAAAGACTAACCGCATGATCCCTTGTCAGCCATGACCATCCACTGGGAAAAATGGAGGTTTGGAGTCACGAGTTGGCTGCTCTCCACCAGCTGTGCCCCTTGAAGGCATCCACCACCCTCCCTCCCTTCAGCCCTACCTCTAACTGCAGCCGATGGCAAATGGCACAGAATGAACGGCAGCTCCACACCTTGCTGGGATCTGGATGTATTGAGACCCATGAGTCAGGAATGAACCTGCTACAATGCAGCTTTTACCATAGAGAGGAGAACACAAGTGAGAATCTTTGACATCCAGTTGTGCCACAATTATTAGGGTGCCGCTTTAATTGGCTGCGTGCTGACCTTGAACTCCACCCAACTGAAAAGACCCTCCTCCCACCTCGAGGAATCTCACTGTTTGACTGCGCGGTCAAGGTCAGTTTGGAAAAATGGTGCGTCACCTCTCAATCTCGCTCCACCACCTTCTACCCTCCCCCCCCTGTCACCCTTGACCCACCCAATATCACCTTTCCTCTCCCCTCTGCCACACTTGAACCTCCTCCCCCACCCCCCCCCCCCACCCCCCGTTACCTTGGACACTATCACAATCCACCCCTCACAGTCAAAACCTGTTACCATCCCCATGCCCACCCTGCACCTGCCCCCTCCCATTATCCAACCCAGGGCTCTTGCCATCTCTCCAGCCAACGGGTAAGACCCCCGTCGCTTACACTAAATTCTGCCCATTATTTCATAGTTGAAGTAGTGCAAGATGAAAGAAGGCATGACAGGTTGACTGGTAAACACCACAGTCAGACCATTGGTGTGCGCTACTAGGTCAACAAATCTGCAGGCACTGTCTCTCCTCCCTGGCTCAGCTCTCCGGTAAACACTGAGGAAAACTGACCCCAAAAGCTCTAAGTCAACGGGCAACTAACACATCCCCTGCAAGGGCACCTGCTATTCTGCTGCACCGGAGCAATGGCATTTTCAAGGTAGGATTTTAGTGTAGGCAGGTTTTGTCATTGCGCTAGTAATTATCAGACTTCGACTGATAATCCAGGAGATTACAAACTGGAATTCCACCAACTGGAAGTTTGAATTTGGATATTTTTAAAATACAAAACTAGTATCAGTTCAAGCGACCATGAAGCTGTTGGATTGTCACAACTGGTTCATTATATAGCCCCAAACCCAACATCAACATAGTTGACTCTTAAATGCTCTTTGAAGTAGTCACTCATTTGTCAAAGTGAAGGCCCAACACTCCTATCAGGGCAATTAGGGATGGACAATGAATGCTGGCTTTGCCAGCAATGCCTACAGCCTGAGAAAACATGTTTAAAAATGAGCTTCCCCCTTCAATTTAAATTATTCCCTCATTCCAGGCTAGTATTGGATTAAACTGCAGAAACAGCCAAGGCGTTGACCATACAGTATTGAATAGGATATTGATACATTGGTTCACACTTCCATCATCATCATCTGGCTTCTCAATGGGCTGGATTTTACACTTACTCGCCAGTGGATTTGAAGGTTGGGGGGACCACATCGAGTCCAAAGGATGGCCTTCCCAACACCTACCTGCCTGCCCCTGACTTGTCTGAAATTTTATGGAGGGACATCAACCAGACTTGAGCCTATTGAGGCTTTTAAATGGCCAATCAATGGCCACTTAAGGGCCACATCCCATCCCTGCCAGTATTTTACCTGTGGCGGGGGGAGCTGTCGGGCAAAGGGCAGGGGGTCCCGTGGGACCATCTGAAGCAGCTCTCCCCACTGCTCCATCCCACCCATGATCATCCTTCCCCTTTAACCCTTCCCTTGGCCTCTTGAACCTGACCCCCCCCTCCAGCCCCTCACCCGCTCCTCCAAGATCCCTGACCCCAGACATGCTTGAGCTCCTCGGTGTAGCATTTCCGAAGAGTCCGGGAGAGTCCCTTTAAAGGCAGCCACTTGAAACAGGCAGGAATGTGGGCCACCCACAGAGAGGCCCCGGGAAAAAGGTGGCAGTTAAAAATGGAGTGGAAACAGGGCGGCAAAAACAGCAGAGCAATTTGCGCTTGCATAGCAATTTAAAATGAACCCCATCGAGCTGAAAATGAATAGTTATTTAAGGGGCCCCGATATTAACTGGGAGAGCCTGGTAGGAGTTCTATAGCCAGGGGATGTGAAGGTCCTCCGCTCTTAACAGCTGCCCCCACCTCCCGCCTGCTTTTACAGGAGTCTTGTTAGCATCTTCAACATTATGGCAGCCAGGATTGGGGTTGAACTGGGGTTAGACTGCTCAATCCCAATATTTTAAACCAACCCTCTTCCTTCTATCATTGGGAAGGTGGGGAGCGAGTTTAAAATTGAAGCCTGGCAGGATCTCTACTGATCTAGTCCAGTCCACTCATGCCATCTTGCTCAATAACTTGTCTTAGTAAATCTCTCATATCATGACTGTTCACAGCAAATTTGTTAAACAAAATTGGCAGAAAATTTATATATTAAAGTTGATCATAATTTTTTTTGCGATGAGTGATTTTCAAACTCAGCTTATTGGCAATTTGACCCTTTGTAAGGAGTTCATTGAAATTCTGTTCAGAGCCATGGCCCTGAAAGCCGGGCAGTGACTGACAGCTCCCAGCTCCCCACTCCCTGCCTAACTGACTCACCAAACAGGTTTAAGGGCAACTAACAGCCTAAATGAAGAGGCATTAAGGAATGAATGAATGAGGGGCTCATAGTTGATGACACAATGCAATGTTTTGCCCTTAGGCTTTTGACTGTCCTTGTTTCAGCATGAGTAATGTTGTTACACAAATGTGTCATGTGTTTGCATTAACAACGCCTTTGAATAAAGGAAAGATAACAAGAGAATAACATAAGCAAAGAGTCAGCCACATTCACCAAGGGCCGAATGGCAGATTTGTTCTGTGAAGAAATACAGGCAAAGATGATGTTTACATGGCCCCACATTGCTTTTCAATCACTCCTTACATCCTATTGGTTCTTTAACACTCTGGTCATACCTCATGACGGGAAAGTTAATATAGAACCATAGAACCATAGAACACTACAGCACAGAAAACAGGCCATTCGGCCCTTCTAGTCTGTGCCGAAATATTATTCCGCTAGTCCCATTGACCTGCACTTAGTCCATAACCCTCCAGACCTCTCTCATCCATGTATCTATCTAATTTATTCTTAAAACTTAAGAGTGAGCCCGCATTTACCACGTCAGATGGTAGCTCGTTCCACACTCTCACCACTCTCTGAGTGAAGAAGTTCCCCCTAATGTTCCCCCTAAACCCTTCCCCTTTCACCCTAAAGCCATGTCCTCTCGTGTTTATTTCTCCTAATCTAAATGGAAAGAGCCTACTCGCATTTACTCTGTCTATACCCCTCAATATATTGTAATTCATCTTGCAACAAGTCAAAACAGTTGGTGTCCCTTCTGTTATGAAGGACTTGATAGGAGATTGTACATTTTTTGGTTAAAGGGAGAAATATTTACTTACTGGGAATTTGGCTAACCATGTGGGCCTCCCTTCAAGTGAGAGACCATAGCCTCATCTATGTCCCGCCACCCAGCTACTTGCCCAAAACTGGCATCCGAAGGAGCAATTCACCCAGTACCACTCCACCACCTTTTCTTTGTAGCCTACACATTTTTCCTCTTCAGATAATGATCCAATTTCCTTTTGAAAGCCTCAATTGACCCTGCCTCCATCACACTCTCAGACACTGCATTCCAGATCCTAACCACTCACTGCTTGTTCATGTCGCCATTTCTCCTTTTGCCAACTCCTTGCCCTTCTCAAGGGAAATTAGGGATGGGCAATAAATGCTGGCCTAGCCACCGATGCCCATATCCCATGAATGAATTTAAAAAACCCTTAAATCTGTGCCCTTTTGTTATCAATCCTTCCACCAATGGGAACAGTTTCTCCCTATCTACTCTGTCCAGACTCCTCATGATTTTGAACATCTCTATTGAATATCCTCTCAACCTTCCCATCTCCAAGGAAAACAATCCCAACTTCTCCAATTTTTCTATGTAACTGAAGTTCCCCATCCCTGGACCCATTGACGTGAATCTTTTCTGCACTCTCCTTAATGCCTCCACGAAACCACTCAGGACTGCCTGCCGCTGATTAAAGACACTGAGCCCTTTGTTAAAAGTCCCACAAGAAGCAATATGCAGCCTCTTACATTGGAGCACTGTCATCCCAGTACACACACTGGCCTGTCAAATTGGTCTCGGACCATCCTTGAACCAATCTCTCCATGCTCTGCAGGGCCACTGCTTTAGCAGACTAAATAAATCAAATACTGTTTGTAATTATGTAGGGTTTTTAACAGCTGTTTTGGTGGAATGGCATTCTACAATTCCACCCACTTTTCCTGAAAGACAAATGTTGGTTTTTGGATAGAATGATTTATGAGAGACATTTGTTCAATATGTCTTAGACAAACTCTTCAGCAAGAAGCAGGCACACCCTCTTCAATAATATCAGTAAGCAACTACCTGTTTCCTTATAAATGTTATTAAAACAATAACAACTTATATTTATATAGCACACTTAACCTATTAAAACACCCCAAGGTACTTCACAAGAGCATTATAAGACAAAGTATGACATCAAGTCACATAAGGAGATATTCAGTTAGATAAAGACTTGGTCAAAGAGGTAGATTTTAAGGAGCGTCTTAAAAGAGGAAAGTGAGGAGGAGAGACACACAGGTTTAGGGAGGGAATTCCAGAGCTTAGAGCCTAGGCAACTGAAGGCACAGCAACCAATAAGGGAGCAATTAAAATCAGGGATGCTCAAGAGTCCAGAATTCGATGAGCACAGCTATCTGAGAGGCTGGTGGAGTTGGAAGAGATTACAGAGATAGGGTGGGGTGAGGCCATGGAGAGATTTGAATTTAAGGATGAGAATTTTAAAATCAACATGTTTCTTAACTGGCAGCCAATGTTAAGACAAGGGCCGCAGAGTTTTGGATAATCTTAAGTTTATGGAGGGTAGACTGTGAGACCAGCCAGGAGCGCATTGGAATAGTCAAGTCTAGAGGTAATAAAGGCATGAATGAGGGTTTCAGCAGATGAGCTTAGACAGGGCTGAAGTTGTGCGATGTTACGGACGTTGTGCAGGCAGGTTCAATCGAAGCATTCAAAAGGGAATTAGACTGTTATCTGAAAAGGGAGAATATGTAGGGTTGCAGGGAGAAGGTGGAGGAATGGCGCTTGGCGAATTTCTCATTCAGAGAACCAGTCTAGACATGATTCTGTGTGGAAATGTGCTGTCTTAGTAATGGTTCGAATATGTCGTGGGTAGCTCATCACAGGGTCAAATGTGACACCAGTGCTGCGAACAGACTGGTTTAGTCTCCTGTTGCCTGGGAGAGGGATGGAGTCGGTAGCTAGGGAACAGAGTTTGGAGCGTGGACCGAAAACAATGACTTCTGTCTTCCCGATATTTGATTGGAGGAGATTTCTGCTCGTCCGGCACTTGGTGTTGGATAAGCAGTCTGATAATTTAGCGACAATGGAGGAGTTGAGAGAGGTGGTGGTGAGGTAGAGCTGGATGCTGTCAATGTCCATGTGAATTCCGTCGCTGAGGGATGGAATGAGTGGAAGTTTAAAAAGTTGGAATTATATTAGCTATCGGCACATAGGAAGAAGAGCAGGTCTTTCAGCTCCTCCAATCTGTTCCATCATTCAATAAGATCATGGCTGATCTATACCTTAAAGCCATCTGCTCACCTTGGTTCTGTAAATTAATACCTCTGAGTAACAAAAATCTTATCAAGATCAGTTTTGATATTTTCAATTGACCCTGAGCCTCAACAGCTTTCTGGAGGGGAGACAGTTCCACATTTCCATTGCCCTTAATTCATAAAGTATAAAGTAAATACTTACAATATTCCAATCTGCATAATGTTGTGGCAGTGCGCTGAAATATTTCTGATAGTGGGGAAGCATATGACATTCACCTGCCCTCTTTTTTAACAAAAGCGTCAATTCATTGAGCTTTGTCCAGCCACTATTGCCAAACAGAGGCTCCTCCTATCCATGTGTTTACTACGTGTTATTCCTCAATATCCCGATTTAGTCTTCAGCCAATATTTTATTATTTCTGAGAGTGTGTTCAGATATTTACGAGATAAAGTGAGGACTTTTATAGTTTTGGTTTTGGTTAGAAATCATGAGTTTGAGGGGCCATCTGACTCAAAATTAGCGATGTTATCAGTGACATGCCAGTGAGCTGAGATCCAATGGAACCAGACAGGTCATGTCATCATGCCTTTAACTGTCTGTACAGAATTGAGCTCTTTCAGGATTATGAACATCTCTGTGTAAACAGCTCTTTGGTCTTTAGTAAAGGTCTGGGAGCACAGTGGCAGACTGGTCTGGTGCATGACCCAATGAGACCTGCAGAGGGGAAACAAAGAAAGAACGAAGAATAAATTATTACATAAATACATGATTAAAAATGATACAGAATAATCGCAAACAGGAGATAGACAGGCTAGATGGAACAATGCCTCTCTCCAGTCCAAAAGCTAGTAACTATGTTACTGTATTGCTATTTAAAAACATCTCTCATATCATTGCTCACGATAACTTAAAAGGATATAGTTTTCTAAGGTTCAGAATATGACAGCATGTAAAATGTTGGCGGGTGTCCCTTTAAGCCTATGAAGTTTAACTGCTTTTGGGTGCACACTGGGTTTGTTCATAAAGATGCCAATTTTTTTTATTCGTTCATGGGATATGGGCGTCACTGGCTGGGCCAGCATTTATTGCCCATCCCTATTTGCCCTTGAGCAGGTGGTGGTGAGCTGCCTTCTTGAACTACTGCAGTCCATGTGGTGTAGGTACACCCACAGTGCTGTTAGGGAGAGAGTTCCAGTATTTTGACCCAGTGTCAGAGATCCAGAGAACACAGACACCTAAAGGCGGGGTTGGGGGTTACTCACCACCTAACTCACCAGGCCAGGAACCTATAGGATCAGGTGCAATATCAGTTTTATGCACACCCCACCCCTTCGCAATATTCTCAATTGACTTTGATCCAGAAAGAAAGTCAGCAAGATATGAAACTAGCATTCCACTGGATCCTACATGTTTTCTCAATTGACAGGTTAAGATTAATAATGCAAACAGAAACAACAAAGAACAAAGAACAAAGAAAAATACAGAACAGGAACAGGCCCTTCGGCCCTCCAAGCCTGCGCCGATCATATTGCCCGTCAACTAAAACATTTTGTACTTCCGGGGTCCGTATCCCTCTATTCTTATCCTATTCATGTATTTGTCAAGCTGCCTCTTAAACACCTCTATCGTACCTGCTTCCACCACCTCCTCTGGCAGCGAATTCCAGACACTCACTACCCTCTGCGTAAAAAACTTGCCCTGCACATCTCCTCTAAAGTTTTCTCCTCTCACCTTAAATCTATGTCCCCTAGTAATTGACTCTTCCGCCCTGGGAAAAAGCTTCTGACTATCTACTCTGTCCATGCCACTCATAATTTTGTAAACTTCTATCAAGTCGCCCCTCAATCTCTGTCGCTCTAGTGAGAACAATCCAAGTTTCTCCAACCTCTCCTCATAGCTAATAACCTCCAGACCAGGCGGCATCCTGGCAAACCTCCTCTGCCCCTTCTCCAATGCCTCCATATCCTTCTGGTAATGTGGTGACCAGAATTGCATGCAATATTCCAAGTGTGGCCTAACCAAGGTTCTATACAGCTGCAGCATGTCTTCCCAGATTTTATACTCAATACACCTGCCAATGAAGGCAAGCATGCCATATGCCTTCCTGACTACCTTATCCACCTGCGTTGCCACTTTCAGTGACCTGTGGACCTGTACACCCAGATCCCTCTGCCTGTCGATGCACTTAAGGGTTCTGCCATTTACTGTGTAATTCCTGCCTGTATTAGACCTTCCAAAATGCATTACCTCGCATTTGTCCGGATTAAACTCCATCTGCCATTTCTCCGCTCAAGTCTCCAACCAATCTATATCCCGTTGTATCCTTTGACAATCCTCTTCACTATCTGCAACTCCTCCAACCTTGGTGTCATCTGCAAACTTACTAATTAGCTCAGTTATATTTTCCTCCAAATCATTTATGTATACCACAAACAGCAAAGGTCCCAGCACTGATCCCTGCGGAACTCCACTAGTCACAGCTCTCCATTCAGAAAAGCACCCTTCCACTGCTACCCTCTGTCTTCTATGACCAAGCCAATTCTGTATCCATCCTGCCAGCTCATCTCTGATCCCGTGCGACTTTACCTTCTGTACCAGTCTGCCATGAGGGACCTTGTCAAAGGCCTTACTGAAATCCATGTAGATAACATCCACTGCCCTTCCATTGTCGATCATCTTTGTCACTTCCTCCAAAAACTCGATCAAGTTAGTGAGACACGACCTCCTCTTCACAAAACCATGCTGCCTCTCTCTAATACCCCCATTTGCTTCCAAATGGTAGTAAATCCTGTCACAAAGAATCTTCTCCAATAATTTCCCTACCACTGATGTAAGGCTCACCGGCCTGTAATTTCCTGGATTATCCCTGCTACCCTTCTTAAACAATGGAACAACATTGACCATTCTCCAGTCCTCTGGGACCTCACCTGTAGCCAGTGAGGATACAAAGATTTCTGTCAAGGGCCCAGCAATCTCCTCCCTTGCCTCCCTCAGTACTCTGGGGTGGATCCCATCTGGCCCTGGGGACTTATCCACCTTAATATTCTTCAAGACGCCTAACACCTCCTCTTTTTTGATCTCAACATGATCCAGGCTACCTACACACTCTTCCCTAGACAAATCGACCGCTAAGTCCTTCCAAGTGCTGGAAAAACTCAGCAGGTCTGACAGCATGAGCGGAGGGTGAAACAGAGTTAATGTTTCAAGTTCCGAACTAAGTTCCGAAGAAGAGTCATATTGGACTCGAAACGTTAACTCTGTTTCTCCCTCCGCAGATGCTGCCAGATCTGCTGCGTTTTTCCAGCACTCTGTTTTTATTTCAGGCCTCCAGCATCTGCAGTATTTTGCTTTTATTTTGCTTTAACAAAAATTACCCACCTTAGCTCTGTATTTTGCAATCCTGAAGCATTCCTTTTGTTTTTAGGATTCTTTAGAAGCGTGGCACATAATGTCACCACGAACAGGCCTGAATTCCATATGGGGGAGGGGAATCTACCGTATCTTACACGAGGAAAAGTGATGAGGGGGTCACCCCGTAAAAACATAGCATGTTTTGATACACTCATTTGATACAAACTGCCTAAGGTTTATTTTTTAATTCATTCATGGGATGTGGGCATTGCTGGGAAGGGGCTGTATTTGTTGCCCAATCCTGATTGCCCTGGAGAAGATGATGGTGAGCTGCCTCTTTTGGACCGCTGCAGTCCATGTGGTGTAAGTCCAGTTACAGGGAAGAAGTTCCCGGATTTTTGACCCAGCAGCATTAAAGGAGCCGTGATGTGACTCCAAGTCAGTGTGGTGCATGACTTGAGGGGAAACTTGCGGGTGGTGCTGTTCCCATATTGCCCTTGTCCTTCTAGGTGGTGGAGTTTGTGGGTTGAGAGGTGCTGTCAAAGCAGCCTTAGTGAGTTCCTGCAGTCTTGCAGACGGCACACACTGCAGTCATTGTGCATCGCTGGTGGTGGAGGGAGGGAATACTTATCATGATGGATGGGGAGCCGATCAAGTGGGCTGCTTTGACCTGGATGGTGTTGAGGTTCTTGTGAGTTGTTGGAGATATACTCATCCAGGCAATTGGAGAGTATTCCATCATACTCCTGTCTTGTGCCTTGTAGGTGGTGGACAGGCTTCGGGGAATCAGGAGGTGAGTTACTTGGCACAGAATTCCCAGCCTCCTCCTCCTCAATTAGCAACAGTACTTATACGGCTGGTCCAGGTGGCTTGGAACTTAAATGTGTCCGCCAAGAAAAGTTGCCTGGAAAATCAACTTTATAGCAAACTGGCGATGAGGACAAATCAGGTCCAGTACTGTCCCTCATCCAGCGATTGTGAGTATCTAAGTTGATTAAAAAGAAGGGAAGATATACTCTTCCGAGATGTCGCAGTTTGGCAGAAGTGATCCCTTTGAACCAGGTACAGATATATAGAAAGTTTTACGTCCTTCTTTCAAGCTGATGAAATCACGGTGGAGGAAAAGAGTATTTGTGGGAGAAAGACCTCCAGTTTAATTCAAAGCTTGATGACCCCACCAGTGCTCCAGATTTGAAGACCTTCAGTGAATTAGTAGACCTTGTTATGGGATATTTTCAACCCAAGCCCTCAGCCACAATGCAGAGGTTCAGGTTCGATTCACAGAATAGAGCCCTGGGGGGAGACAATTGCTACCTACATGGTGAAACTAAAACAACTAATGGAATATTGTGATTTCAGTGAAACCCTGAATGACATGCTCAGGGATCGTTTGGCATGCAGGAGAGTGCTATTCAGCAAAGGTTACTGGCTGAAGTGAATCTTGATTTTAAGAAAGCGTTAGAAATAGCGCTTGCGATGGACAGCACTGTAACGGATTCACAAGCGAGTCAAGGGGCGCAAAATGGCGCTGTTCTCCTAGTTGGGCGGGAACAGTCAGCAAAAGCCAGGAATCCACCGTGAAGTAGCAAACAGCCCACGCTAACCGAAAATTGAGAGGAAACAGCTTAGCAGCTAAATCCAAAACTAATTTTTAATAATGTGGAAACAATCATTCTCCTAATGATTGGCAATTTAAAAAGGTAGAGTGTTATTTTTGTCGCAGAAGTGGACACATATTGAAACATTGCAAAGCAAAATTAAAACAGGCTTCCAGGCAACAATCGAAGTCCAATGAAGTAAACAGTGTAGGAGAGCCAGAAACAAACAATTCTGACATTTATTCATTATTCATCATGTAAGTCGGGATGACAGAGTCAATTATTGTCACAGTGCAAGTGAATGGTAAACCCTTAAAAAAATCGAAGTAGACATGGGTGCTTCTCCCACTGTAATAGGAGAACACACTTTCTGATATTTAAATAAAGGTGATCAACAGTTAAATTTGGAACAAACATCTGCCAAGTTGAAAACATTCACAGGCGAAGAAATCCAGGTAAAAGGTATCACCAGAGTAACTGTTCATCATAGACACCAGTCAGTACAGCTGCCAGTGATGGTGGTAGAAATTGAAGGGCCAAGCCTTCTAGGTCCATGATTGGTTGAAGGAGATTAAATTAAACTGGTCTGAAATCTTCCAGTTGTGAGCAGGGGGACTGCCAGAGCTGCCAAAAAAAATATGACACCATCTTCAAGGATGAACTGGGAAAAATCCAAGGCCTACAGGCCAAGATTTACTCATTGCTTCTTGAAAGCAAGACCGTTGCCATATGCCCTGAGAGAGGAGGTTGATGCTGAGTTGAGCCGGCTAGAGAGGCTGGGTGTCATAAAAGCAGTTCAGTTCTCAGAATGGGCAGCACCCATAGTCCCAGTCCTAAAACCAGACCAGACCATCCAGACCTGTGGGTACTATAAACTAACGGTCAAAAAAGCAGCCAAATTGGACAGGCACCCTATTCCCAAGATTGAAGACCTCTATGCCAAACTAGCAGGGGGGACAACGTATACAAAGCTTGACATGAGTCACGCATATCAGCAATTGGAGCTGGATGATGCCTCCCGAGAATTTGTGACCATACATACCCACAAAGGGTTATATCAGTATACACCCCTGCCCTTCGGTGTTACCTTGGCCTGTGCCATTTCTCAGGGGACAATGGAGAGCTTGTCACAAGGACTACCTCAGGTAGTACCTGGACGATGTACTGATAACTAGATTCACAGAAAAGGAACACTTGGCTGACCCAGAGGAAGTCCTGAAATGATTTTTAGAAGCAGGAGTGCGCCTAAAGAAGGAAAAATGCACTTTTCAGGCAAATGAAGTCAGTTATTTGGGCCACCGGGTAGATGCCCAAGGATTACACCCTGTTGAAGAGAAGGTTAAAGCAATCAGAGAGGCACCTGCACCTAAGAACATCTCTGAACTTAAATCATTTTTAGGTATAGTAAATTGTTATGGCCAATTTCTACCAAATTTATCAACAGTTCTAGCCCCTCTACATTCACTGCTGAAAAAAAACCAACGTTGGTTTTGGGAGTCATCCCCAAGAAGAAGCTTTCATGAAAGTAAAATAGCTCTTGCAGTCTTCAAATTTGTTAGTACATTACGACCTGACAAAGTGGTGCTAACCTGCAAAGTGTCTCGCTATGGAGCGGGAGTGGTACTATCTCACAAAATGGACAACGGCACAGGGAAGTCGATAGGCTATGTATTCAGGACACTTACCACAGCTGAGAAAGGATATTCTCAGATCGATAAGGAAGGTCTGTCGATTATTTTTGGCGTAAAAAAATTCCACCAATACGTGCACGGGCGTCATTTCACGATAGTATCAGACCACAAACCACTTTTGGGCCTGTTTAGCAAGGAAAAGGCTATACTTCCCATAGCTTCTGCATGAATGCAAAGATAGGCCCTGAATTTGGAGGCATATGAATACACCTTTGTGCATAGACCAGGGATTCATATAGCAAATGCCAATGCCCTAAGATGCCTTCCTTTGCAAGAGAACAATGTCCGTGTCCCAATTCCCCAAGAGCTTGTATTAGTGATGAATTTCCTGGATTCCTCACCTGTCTGTGCCAGGCAGATAAGAAACTGGAGGAATCGTGGTCCAGTCCTGTCTTGAGTGAGAGACCAAGTTTTACATGGTTGGTCCCAGGAACCAGTCTCTGACGAATTGAAGCCATTTTTTAACCAAAGACACAGGATGAGCAGTCACGATGGTATTCTATTATGGGATGCATGAGTAGTAGTTCCTTCACAAGGAAGGGAACCACTCTTAGCAGAGCTACACAGTGCCCATCCAGGAATCTCACTAATGAAGATGATAGTGCGAAGTTATCTTTGGTGGCCGGGGATGGATGGCGATATTGAGAAGGTGGTTAAACACTATGTACAATGTCAGCAGCTACAAAAGTCACCGGTGACAGCCCCATTACATCCATGGGAGTGGCCCAGTGGACCCTGGGTGCGAATGCACATTGATTACGTTGGTCCTTTCCTTGAAACCATGTTTCTATTGATTATCGATGCTCATTCCAAGTGGTTAGACATTTATGAGGTAAAATCGCCAACGTTAGGTGCTACTATAGAAAAGCTACGCCAAAGCTTCGCTATCCATGGATTGCCAGAGGTAATCGTCTCAGATAATGGTACTGCGTTTACGAGCGCTGAATTTCAATGATTTGTGATATCAGTGGTATCAACCTGACCATCCATCATCTAATGGACTGGCAGAAAGAACAGTACAAACTTTTAGGGAGGGAATGAAAAAGTTAGCAGGTGAATTGTTGGAAACTAAACTTGCTCATTTCCTATTTCACTACAGGACAACCCCCCATACACTACAACAGATGCAATGCTTGCAGAATTACTGATGAGATGTCATTTTCGAACAAGGCTAAGCCTGATACTTCCCAATTTGGAGGGGAAGGTGGGGAAAAGTCAAGGGAATCAAAAAGCGAATCATGATTTGCATAGTCATGAGCGAGAATTTAGTGTTGGAGAAGCAGTATATGTAAGGAATTTTGATGGAGGACTGGAGTGGTTACCTGGTAAAGTAAGTTGTGTGACCGGACCATTGTCATACTATGTGGAAGTGGAGGGCTGGATCACCTGTAAGCATGTGGATCATTTAAGAGAAACCCAAACAAAATGATGTTCCACCTGTAACCATTGCTGAAGCTGTGGTTCCTGTTGAAGTTGCTCAGCCGAGGACAGGCATGCCCGATGTCTCTGTCGGAGTGGAAGACTCTGATCTGCCTGTGCCTAATGACATACCTGATGTTAATGCAGTTCCAGAGAATGTGGTTCCTGTCAAAGAATCAGAAGTCATGGAGCTACGACATTCCACATAGATCAGGAAACCACCTGAAAGACTGAACTTGTAATTTCATGACCTGTGTAAGTATTGTAATGTTATGAGATGAATATCCTTGTAAATACAAAATGTACAGAAAAGTCAAAGGGGGAGGAATGTAGTAATCATAGTTTTTAAAACGTAGGACTGTAGCTTTAAGAATAATCTGTGTTGTAAGATCACATGATCTGTGTAAACCAATGGGTTAGCAGCGCGGGCAACCTCTAACGGAGAGTTCTTCTTTAGTTATGGAGCTTGATGCACACATGTAGCTGCTGCTGCTGTCTTGTAAACAAAGTTCAATGTGTCCACCAAGAAAAGTTGCCTGGAAAATCGACTCTATAACAGATGTGAAAGTGTTAGAGAAGATGCAAGAAAGATTTACGAAAACAATTCCAAAGATCAGACACTTCTGTTATATGAATAGATTGGAGAAGCAGCGATTGCTCTCCTTAGAGAAGAGAACATTCAGAAGAGCTTTGATGGAAGTGTCCAAAAACATGAGGGGTCTCGACAGAGTAGATAGGGAGGAATTGATCCCATTAGCAGAAGAGTCGAGAACCAGAGGACACTAACATAAGGTAAATGTCAAATATACCAAAGTTGATATGAGGAAAAACCTTTTTACGCAGCTTGTGGTTAGGATCTGGAATGCACTGCCTGCGAGCTTGGTGGGGGCAGATTTAATTGTGGCTTTCAAAAGAGAACTGTATAATTACCTGAAGAGAAAAAAGTTCCAGGGCTATA
The DNA here is from genome assembly GCF_964194155.1 of Cetorhinus maximus. Lineage (NCBI taxonomy): Eukaryota > Metazoa > Chordata > Chondrichthyes > Lamniformes > Cetorhinidae > Cetorhinus > Cetorhinus maximus. Next base: position 83,402,040 of record NC_135897.1, on the reverse strand, counting down.
GGGAAAAGGCGGGAGAGTGAGGTTAACTGAGTAGTTCTTGCAGAAGGCCTCCCTCTGTGCTGTAACCTATGGCTCTGTGGAATGTTAAAGCAAGGAAAGTATTAGTGGAGAAAAGAAGCCACTTAAAAATGGAGGATTGCGCAACAAAATCCATTAATGGATGGATCAACATAAAGCATTGGGTACAAAAACACTTCGAACATAACTTCTTCAAAAATCTCCCTTCTCCGTTTGTGAAGCCTGCTTCAACACGCTAGGATCCATAGAACCATATAAAAATTACGGCACAGAAAGAGGCCATTCAGCCCATCGTTTCTGCGCCGGCTCAGAAAAAACGAGCCGCCCACTCTAATCCCACCTTCCAGCACCTGGTCCGTAGCCTTGCAAGTTACAACACTTCATAAGACCACAAGACGTAGGAGCAGAAGTAGGCCATTCAGCCCATCGAGTCTGCTCTGCCGTTCAATGAGATCATGGCAGATCTGATAATTCTCAACTCCACTTTCCTGCCTTTTCCCCCATAACCCTTGAATCCCTGACTGATTAAAAACCTGTCTATCTCAGCCTTGTACATACTTAACGACCCAGCCTCTACAGCCCTCTGTGGTAAAGAATTCCACAGATTCACTATCATCTGAGAGAGGAAATTCCTCTTCATCTCTGTTTTAAATAGGTGACCCCTTACTCTGAAATTATGCCCTCTGGTCCGAGAATCTCCCACAAGGGGAAACAATTTCTCAGCATCTACCCTGTCAAGCTCCCTAAGAAGCTTATGTATTTCAATAAGGTCGCCTCTCATTCTTCTAAACTCCAATGAGTACAGGCCCAACCTATTCCATCTCTCCTCATAAGAAAATCCTTCCATACCCGGGATCAACCTAGTGAACCTTCTCTGGACTGCATCCAATACCAGTATATCTTTCCTTAGATAAGGGGACCAAAACTGTTCACAGTATTGTAGGTGTGGTCTAATTATTGCCTTGCACAGTTTTAGCAAGACTTCCCTATTTTTATATTCCATTCTCTTTAAAATAAAGGCCAACATTTCGTTTGCCTTCCCTATTACCTGCAGAACTTGTATGCCTATTTTTGTGATTCCTGCACAAGGACTCCCAAATCCCTCTGTGCTGCAGCTTTCTTCAGTCTTTTTCCATTTATATAATATTCAGCTCCTCTATTCTTCCTGCCAAGATGCATAACCTCACATTTTCCCATATTATATTCCATCCACCAAGTTTTTGCCAACTCAGTTAACTGGTCTATATCCCTCTGTAGACTCTTTGTGACATCCTCACCAATTGCCTTCCCCCTATTTTTGTGTCATTCGCAAACTTGGCGATAGTACATTCACTTCCCTCATTCAAGTCATTAATATATATTGTAAATAATTGGGGCCCCAGCACTGATCCCCATGGCACTCCACTAATTACAGGTTACTATCCTGAAAATGTCCCCCCATATCCCAACTCTCTGTCTTCTATTAGTTACTCAATCCTCTTTCCATGTTAATATACTAGCCCCAACACCATGGGGTCTTATTAAGTAGCCTTATGTGCGGAATCTTATTGAACGCCTTTTGGAAATCCAAATATATTACTTCTACTGGTTCCCCTTTATCTATCCTGCTTGTTACCTCCTCAAAGAATTCTAATAAATTTGTCAGGCATGATTTCCTCTTCATGAAGCCATGCTGACTCTGCTTGATTATATTATGCATTTCTAAATGCTCTGCTATTACATCCTTTATAATAGACTCCAACATTTTCCCAATGACGGGTGTTAAGCTAACTGGCCGATTGTTACCTGTTTTTGCCTCTTTTTCAATAAGGGTGTTACATTGGCAGTTTACCAATCCTCTGGGACTTTTCCAGAATCTAAGGATTCTTGGAAGATTACTACCAGTGCATCCACTACCTCTGTAGCTACTTCCGTGAATATCCTAGGATGCAACCCATCAGGTTCAGGGGACTTATCGGCCTTTAGCCCCATGAGTTTTCCTAGTACTTTTCCTCTAGTGATAGTTATTGTATTTATTTCCTCCCCCGCTTTTGCCCCTTGATTATTTAGTATTTTTGGAATGCTATTAATGTCTTCTACCATGAAGATGGATGCAAAGTATTTATTCAACTCCTCTGCCATTTCCTGGTTCCCCAATATTATTTCCCCAGCCTCATTCTCTCCCTTCCTTTTTAGATATTTAAAGAAACTCTTACTCTCTGTTTTTATGTTACTTGCTAGTTTATCCTCAAATGTTTATTTTCTCCCTCTTTTTATTATTTTAGTCTTCTTTTTGTTGGTTTTTAAAACTTTCCCAATCCTCTGACTTATCGCTAATCTTTGCCACATTTTTTCTTTCAATTTGACACTATCCTTAACTTCCTTGGTTAACCATGGATAAACCATGTTCATCCCCTGCCTAGAATCCTTCTTCCTCACCGGGATATATCCTTGTTGTGATTCATGAACTATTAGATACCTTTTCAATGAGTTGAGGGTCTTTGCCTCAACCCCCAATTCGGGCAGCGAATTCCAGACACCTACCACCCTCTGGGTGAAAAAGTTTTTCCTAATATCCCCTTTAATCCTTCCACCAATCACCTTAAACCTGTTTCCCCCGGTAATTGACTTCTCCACTAGGGAAGCAAATCCTCCCTGTCTACTCTATCTAGGCCCCTGCACCCAGATTTATGGGCAAGACTTGTGCTGTGAGATGGGCAAAGCCTGAAGATGACGAGTTCACCTTGTGGCTATTCCAGATAATATTTGCATGCTAAAACTCAGTGAGGTAGACTTCAGTACTGAGATCTATTAGAGAGGGTCACAGTGAGGGTCAGTACTGGAGTCAGTGAGTGAGGATCAATACTAGAGTCAGTAAGTGAGGGTCGCAGTGAGGGTCAGTGTTGGAGTCAATGAGTGAGGGTCAATACTAGAGTCAGTGAGCGAGGGTCGCAGTGAGGGTCAGTGTTGGAGTCAATGAGTGAGGGTCACAGTGAGGGTCAGTGCTGGAGTCAATGAGTGAGGGTCACAGTGAGGGTCAGTGTTGGAGTCAGTGAGTGAGGGTCAGTGCTGGAGCCAGTGAGTGAGGGTCACAGTGAGGATCAGTACTGGAGTCAGTGAGTGAGGGTCGCTGTGAGGATCAGTGCTGGAGTCAGTGAGTGAGGGTCGCTGTGAGGATCAGTGCTGGAGTCAGTGAGTGAGGGTCACAGTGAGGGTCAGTGCTGGAGTCAGTGAGTGAGGGTCACTGTGAGGATCAGTATTGGAGTCAGTGAGTGAGGGTCACTGTGAGGATCAGTACTGGAGTCAGCGAGTGAGGGTCAGTGCTGGAGCCAGTGAGTGAGGGTCACAGTGAGGATCAGTACTGGAGTCAGTGAGTGAGGGTCGCTGTGAGGATCAGTGCTGGAGTCAGTGAGTGAGGGTCGCTGTGAGGATCAGTGCTGGAGTCAGTGAGTGAGGGTCGCTGTGAGGGTCAGTACTGGAGTCAGTGAGTGAGGGTCACAGTGAGGGTCAGTGCTGGAGTCAGTGAGTGAGGGTCGCTGTGAGGATCAGTATTGGAGTCAGTGAGTGAGGGTCACTGTGAGGATCAGTACTGGAGTCAGTGAGTGAGGGTCACAGTGAGGGTCAGTGCTGGAGTGAGTGAGTGAGGGTCGCTGTGAGGATCAGTGCTGGAGTGAGTGAGTGAGGGTCGCTGTGAGGATCAGTGCTGGAGTAAGTGAGTGAGGGTCGCTGTGAGGATCAGTGCTGGAGTCAGTGAGTGAGGGTCGCTGTGAGGATCAGTACTGGAGTCAGTGAGTGAGGGTCGCTGTGAGGGTCAGTGCTGGAGTGAGTGAGTGAGGGTCACTGTGAGGATCAGTGCTGGAGTCAGTGAGTGAGGGTCGCTGTGAGGATCAGTACTGAAGTCAGTGAGTGAGGGTCGCTGTGAGGATCAGTACTGGAGTCAGTGAGTGAGGGTCACAGTGAGGGTCAGTACTGGAGTCAGTGAGTGCAGATTGTAGTGAGGTTCAGTACTGGGATTAGTTAGTGAGGTCACCAGTGAGGGTGAGCGCTGGAGTAAGTGAGTGAGCTTTCCCAGTGAGGGTCTTTACTGGGGCTCAGTGAGTGACAGTTGCAGTCCTAATGTACCAGCGGTGCAGCAGATTCATTCAATCCGAAATTGCTCCACTGAATATTGGATGATATGGCCTCACAAAGTTGGGGCTTTCACCTGTTACCAAGTGACCCAGGCAATATTTGTAATAATGGGCTAGCAACCCATTAAATCCCATAGTGACCAATGGGGAATTTAATGAATCTGATCACTTGTGACCTGGCACCAGAAAAAAAGTGACCATGGAAGCTCTTGTAAAATCTAATTACCTGACATATATCGGGCTCTTGGTTACACTATATGGTTAACTGTGGCAAGCCACCCGATCATTCAGTGTTAACAAGTGATTGTACAATATATTCAATGATAAACACAAAAAACTGCGGATGCTGGAAATCCAAAACAAAAACAGAATTACCTGGAAAAACTCAGCAGGTCTGGCAGCATCGGCGAGAAGAAAAGAGTCAACGTCAACTCTTTTCTTCTCCACCGATGCTGCCAGACCTGCTGAGTTTTTCCAGGTAATTCTGTTTTTGTTGTGTGCAATATATTCAGCCTTGCCAAAACCTGAGGACAAATTTCTAAATCTAAATGATAAAATTGCCAATTAGGCTTTAAGGTTTCAGTTTGACACCAAGGGCAGGATTTTCCTGCAGGCTTCATGAAGGGTCCCTGCTGTCAGACTCAAATGGGTGTCAGAAGCTCTCCTGCACTGTGTGGGGAACAGTCACTCCCCTGCAATTTTCCCCAAACTGGCCAGAGGACCTTGAAGCTGGAGGGCCAAGCCAGAGGGCCAGAGGAGGCCCTCTGGCTTGGCAGTAGCAGCAGGATGCCAAGGTAGGTAAGTGAGGGAACAGGGTAAGTAATGGGGGCCTCATCTCCCCAACTTTTTTAAAATTGAAAATAAGAAAACCGGGCCAACACTGTGGGGACAGCCCCCACCACCGCTCCCTCTATACGGCGGCCTGTGGCTGCTGTTAAATCTAGACTGGCAGGGAGGGCCTCTACGTCTGCCTGGAGTACTTCCCCTCCCCCAGGGTCTGACACTGTGAGAACATCTCCAGGCATTTAAACTGGTCTCCCACTGCCAGCGGGAGCCTGGAGGCTGAGTGGAAAATCCCAGTCAGCCTGGCACAGCAGGCCTCAATAGGCTTTTAATTCTTTCAATTGTCTGCCCATCGCTTGCGCTGCAACCCCCACCCACCTGCCATCTCACCTCCGATAAAATGGCCTCAGGGGCAGGATGGAGCCAGGGAACGGCAAGGCCAGTTGGCACGCTGTTTTTATCGACTGTCCAGCCCTGGGGTGGGGGTGTGGTGGGGGTTGGGGGTGTGGTGGGGGTGGGGCGGGGGAGCGTGGTGGAAAGAAACCCTGCCCCAAGTCACATAAGGAGATATTAGGGCAAGTGACTCAAAAGCTTGTCCTAAGAGCTAGGCTTGAAGGAGTGCCTGAAAGGAGAGAAGAGAGGGAGAGAAGTGGAGGGATTTTGGGAGGCGATTCCAGACCTTAGGGCCTGGGTAGCTGAAGGCTTGGCAGCCATTGGTGGAGAGATTAAATTCAGGGCTGCCCAAGAGCCCAGAATTGGAGGAGCCTCCGATCTCAGAGGGTTGAGAGCTGGAGGAGGTTGTAGCATCTTCCAACTTTAGGACATCTCAAAGTGATTCACAGACAATTAAGTACCTTGTGAGGCTTACTCACTGGCCTGAATTTCATGCTCCCCCATCAGCGTTTTTTTTTTAGGCCGGACGGAGGGGGGGCGTGAAATTTAAGGAATGGGTTCCCCTCCAGGTTTCCGCCCATCTGACCTCGCAGCGATTTCACACTAGGGCGGGTGAGGCATTGGATGGACCGCCCACCCTTGCCCCAATTGAGCCTCTTAAGTGGTCTCCCACCCAGCCTCAATTTTTAGGCTATTAGGAGGATTTACCTGGTATGGGGGAAGCCCGAAAATTATCAAGCTTAGGCCTGGGCCTCGGGCTGGAAGGTGGTGGGGGGGGTTGGGGGTTGGGGGCTGGGGTGTGGTGCCTCCCTCAGAAGCCCCCTTCTAACTTCAGGCCAGTGAGTAAATTTCACAAGGTACCACCACCCCCCATCCTGTAAGGTCCAGTGGCCACTGGACCTCCCCTCCCCACAACCGTCCCCAGCTTTTCCTCCAACACCCCTAATCGCCCACTTTTTATCCCCACAGGTGTCTCTACCCTCTCTCTCTCTGCTTTGGGACCCCGAAAATGTACCTTGCCATCCAGTCCCAGGACTTGGGCTCTGTCTTCTGCATGCACTTCCTCTTCCATCCACTGCACTTCCTATCGCTGCAGGGGCTAGAGAGCTGCCGGTCAATCTGATTGGCCGGCAGCTCTCTAAGGCGGGACTTCCTCCTGAGCGAGGGGGGTGGAAGCCCCACCTGCAGCCAATTGACGCTTCTTCGAGCCTGAAATGGCTTCAGGGTACTCGGGGTTGGCGGGGTTCCCCACCGACTCTGAGGACCCTGTAGCCCTTTCACTCTCGAATGAGCGTCAATTGGCTGCAGGCGGGACTTCCGCCCCCCCCTCACTCAGGAGGAAGTCCCGAGTCTCTTCGAATGGCGGGTAGGGAAACCCTGCCACCCAAAATATGCTGGTCACTATTATAATGGAGGGGGGGGGAAATGTGACAGCCAATTTGCACACAGCAAAGTGACAATGATCAGATCATTGGCTGCTGGTTGAAGGAGCTAGGACGCTGGGGAAATCCCTCTCGTTCACCCGAGCAGCTGAAACAGGCTGTTTGAACCTGATGAACTCGTGATACACCTAAAGTCCAACCCCCACCATAAATTCGGATGTTGTGCCAACAGGAAATGGAAGGAGGCGTGTCACATGATACTCTCCTGAAACTCATAGGTTTTGACAGGAACTGCTAAGGGCTCCGAACATGACACATAAACTTTACACAACTCACAATCTCAAAGGACCATTTCAAATCTGCAGCTGCCAAGAGCTTTGGAAAGCAGTTGAGCTATGGACAGGGCGGATACTGAGTCATTACTTGGACAGGCAATCATATCTCATTACACTCATGATTCATAAACTGGTCAAATGAGTCTGTTGAGCCCATAATGTGCTTAAAAGTTGTCTGTTGATTAAGAAGATATTCAAGGAATTTACATATAAGGTATTTTTAATCTGTTGCTAAGGATGCTCCTCTACCTGCTCTAGCCCGAGGGCCAGTGTCATTTCAGTTTGCTCTTGAAACCCTTCAAGGGCTCCCTCTTATGGTCCAATTGAAAAATATGTTGCTCAGACTAGAACTTCCACTGGAACCAATATCCTATAAATTGGTTTTCTTGTTACTGGAACGGTTCCACTTATGCTACCAACAAATTGATTTGTGTCTGTGTCTTCACACAGCAGATTCTGTGCCCTTCGGGGGGGCTGCTGCAGAGTCAAGTTTGCAACTTTTGCCACGAATGAAAATGAAAGACTTGAGCTAACACCGTGGCTCTCAAAGTCCGGTCCGCGGACCACCCCGGCGCTCCGGCAGGGTCCTCCGGCTGGTCCGTGGGCCGCTCCAAAATGCAAGTCGCTGATGCACAACGCCACCACAGCCAAGGCTGCACAAGAGGACAACCAGAGCCCTCATCCTCACCACTTGTGGGACATCGCACAACCAGGCCGGCTCCTGCACACGCAGCACATGTCATCATGAGCGTGAGCAACAACAGTGTCGTTTGATAAACAAGGTTTATGTTGCTGTTGATTTTTGTTTGATTAATATAAATGTAAGTTAAATATTAATTTCTCAGCAGAAGATTATCGTGACCGTCTTATAACACATATTGGAAGGTTTCAGGTAAATGTGTGTTCTCTTGTTGTGTGAATGTTTATAATCTGAAAAAGTCTATACTTTTGTTGCTGGCGTGAACTAATAATTTTTCTTATGATATTTAATAAAATGTACATAAATTTATTAATATTTGTTCGGTAGTACAGAACTTGAGTATTGCTGAAAAAGAGACATGTCAAATCTTTTTGTCTTACACTCATCAGGACACTGCAAGAATACCATTGTAAGGGAAAAACAACTATTTATACTGCATGCGAAGAGAGTGCTGATTGGTTGCTAAGTGGACTCTGATTGGTAGAAGCGCTGCCATGGAAAAATGCCAGTGATGGTGACCAACAGTTAACTGCCAAGCATTACAGTTAGTAGCGAAAAGCAGCAAAACATTTATAGTTTCCTTAAGTTCCCATTAATTCTGTTGAGTTTGTTTACAGTGACAAGTCAAAACAGGTGGGGTAAGACTGGTAGGGATAGTCCGCTGGGTCTTTTGCCCTGCCTAAGTGGTCCACTGCATTAATATAGCCGTCTTTCACAACCTTAGGATGTCCTAAAGCACTTTACAGCTAGTGAATTAATTCTGAAGTGTAATCACGGTTGTAATGCAGCAAATGTAGCAGCCAATATGTGCACAGCAATGTGATGAATGAGCACATAATCTGATTTTATGTGCTGGTTGGCCATGACAAGCAATAGAGCTACATTGTTCCCCTTTGAAATACTTCCGTGCAATCTTTTTTGTCCATCTGAGAGAGAGGATGGGACAGTGGCTTAGTATCTCAGCTGAAGGGTGATAACTGCGCTCCCTCAGTGATGCACTAGAGTGTCAGCCTGGATTATGTATTCAAGTCTCTGGTGCCTTCTCCAGCATTTGGGGAATATCTCTGGAGGTAAGCGATGCAGAAGTTTATTTGAGAGACATGCTGTTAAGCCCAGAACAACACTTACATCAGCCATTAGTTAAATTTGCCACCAGAAACACCCAGAGCTCAGAAGCTCTTGAAAAGAATCTCACAACAACAACTTGCATTTAAATAGCACCTACACATCCCCAGAGTGGTTCACAGGAGCATTATAATACAAAATTTGTCAGGCCTCGTGCCAAATAAGGAGATATTAGAACTGGTAACCAAAAGTATGTTCAAAAAGGTGGGTTTTAAGGAGAGTCTTAAAGCAGGAAAGCGAGATAGCGATGCGGAGAGATGTACAAAGAACAAAGAAAAGTACAGCACAGGAACAGGCCCTTCAGCCCTCCAAGCCTGCGCCGATCATATTGCCTGTCAAACTAAAACATTTTGCACTTCCGGGGCCCATATCCCTCTATTCCCATCCTATTCATGTATTTGTCAAGCTGCCTCTTAAACACCACTATCGTACCTGCTTCCACCACCTCCTCTGGCAGCGAATTCCAGACACTCACTACCCTCTGCGTAAAAAACTTGCCCCGCACATCTTCTCTAAAGTTTTCTCCTCTCACCTTAAATCTATGTCCCCTAGTAATTGACTCTTCCACCCTGGGAAAAAGCCTCTGACTATCTACTCTGTCCATGCCACTCATAATTTTGTAAACTTCTATCAAGTCGCCCCTCAATCTCTGTCGCTCTAGTGAGAACAATCCAAGTTTCTCCAACCTCTCCTCATAGCTAATAACCTCCAGACCAGGCAGCATCCTGGTAAACCTCCTCTGCACCCTCTCCAATGCCTCCATATACTTCTGGTAATGTGGTGACCAGAATTGCACACAATATTCCAAGTGTGGCCTAACCAAGGTTCTATACAGCTGCAGCATGATTTCCTAGCTTTTATACTCAATACCCTTGCCAATGAAGGCAAGCATGCCATATGCCTTCCTGACTACCTTATCCACCTGCGTTGCCACTTTCAGTGACCTGTGGACCTGTACACCCAGATCCCTCTGCCCATCGATGCACTTAAAGGTTCTGCCATTTACTGTATAATTCCTACCTGTATTAGACCTTCCAAAATGCATTACCTTGCATTTGTCCAGATTAAACTCCGTCTGCCATTTCTCCGCCCAAGTCTCCAACCGATCTATATCCCGTTGTATCCTTTGACAATCCTCTTCACTATCTGCAACTCCTCCAACCTTAGTGTCGTCTGCAAACTTACTAATTAGCCCAGTTACATTTTCCTCCAAATCATTTACGTATACCACAAACAGCAAAGGTCCCAGCACTGATCCCTGCGGAACACCATTAGTCACAGCTCTCCATTCAGAAAAGCACCCTTCCACTGCTGCCCTCTGTCTTCTATGGCCAAGCCAATTCTGTATCCATCTTGCCAGTCTACCTCTGATCCTGTGCGACTTTACCTTCTGTACCAGTCTGCCATGAGGGACCTTGTCAAAGGCCTTACTGAAATCCATGAGGATAACATCCACTGCCCTTCCGTCGTCGATCATCTTTGTCACTTCCTCCGGCCTAGGCAACCACAGTCATGGCCACCAACGATGGAGCGATTAAACCTGGGGATGCTCAAGAGGCCGGAATGAAAGGAGTGCGGATATCTCGGAGATTTGTGGGGCTGGAGGGAATGACAGGGATAAGGAGGGGTCAGACCCTGGAAGGATTTGAAAACAAAGATAAGAATGATAAAACCGAGGGATTGCTTGACTGGGAGCCAACACGGGTCAGCGAGCACAGGGTGATAAGTGAATAGGACTCGATGCGAATTAGGGCACAGGCAGTAGAGTTTTGGATGACCTCAAGTTTACATAGGGTGGAAAATGGGAGGTCAACCAGGCACATGTTGGAGTAGTCCTGTCGTACACCCGGTAATCTGCCAGGAATATATTTTTAACACTTCTAGTGTCACAGTGTTTGCATTTATTTCTAGCCTTCAGTTTTTGTTTTGGAGAAAGGGTCAAATTGTACAGGGCTGTGGGGAAAGAGCTGGGGAGGAAGAGGCATTTAAATGTCAAGGGGTGATTAACAGGATTATTTTCATTCAGAGAGTTTTCGGGATCTAGCAATTTTACCTGAAAAGGTGTTGGAAGTTGAGACCATAAGACCATAAGACATAGGAGCAGAAATTAGGCCATTCGGCCCATCGAATCTGCTCCGCCATTCAATCATGGCTGATAAGTTTCTCAATCCCAGTCTCCCTCCTTCTCCCCATAACCTTTGTTCCCCTTACCAGTCAAGAACCTATCTATCTCGGTCTTAAATACAATTGAATAATAACTTTAAATAAGGAACTTACAACCTTATTGAAAAACAGTAGAGGATGCGATTAAAGACGACAGCCACTCCAAAGAGTAACACAAGCATGATGGGCTGAATGGTCTCCTCCAGTGCTGTAGGTTTCTATGATTCTATGAAATTGGATCGTTCTTTCAAAGGCTGGCACAGGCTCAATGGGCCAAATGGTTTTCTTCAGTGCTGTGTGATGCTATGGGTTGGTCAACTGGAAGAACCCCTGGAGACTGTGGACCTGCAGTCTCAGAGCAGGCTACACATCCACTAGGCGCTTGGTGCGTTTAGTGTAAATGATCGCATCCCTGGGCACACTCTCCAGAAGGACCTTCAGCACACTCCTCTACCCACATCCCCCAGTGCAGACTGCCTCGTAGATCAGATCTGAGATCCCCCCACAATATAGCCAAAGTAAGCCAATTGTCTGGTCGCTGTGGTTCTGCGATGCCCTGCAGTATATCATGAGGCTCTTGGCCTTTGCCCAAAGTTTCTCCTGCTTTTCGGGATTGAGTGTGGTAGCATGTAACCTCAGCACCTCCTCAAACAAATAATTGATTTTGTTTTTTTTTTTTGCTTTTGCATGGCAATCGGAAAGCCCGAAAGCCTGGGCCTAGTCTGAACTCACAAATACAGGTGGAATGAGATTGCTTCAGTTAAAGCACACCTTTTATTGTGCTCCATATGATGGAGGAGGTGGACAGTAGAGGAAAATAATTGGTCTACAGCTGGCTCCTCGCTGAGGTAACATTCCAATGACACCGTCCATGAGGAAACCGGCAGTAGGGAGAAGGGTGTAGGGGATGTGCTGGAGATCTACCTGGAGAACGTACGGGTGAACGCAGTCACTTATACTGAGCCTGCTAAGACCAAGGCAGTCACTGCTACAGGTCTGGTGCATGCTCCGAAATGGCAGGGCCACAGTCCCCAAGGCCGGGATTTTCACTCCCAAGGCGGGTTGGCAAAGCCGTGAAATTTTCCGACTTGCTGCACCCACATTGGGAAAAAGTGCCCCAAATGTGGGATCTTCTTTCTTGAGGGGGGGGGGAGTTGGGGGCTGGAGGGGTGGGATTGTGTGATGGAGCTGGGCCCGCTAACCCACCCAAATGCCTGACTGGAGGCAGCCACAACCGAGCGCCAAGGCAGGCTGGTTAAAAGGCCCTCCTTGGTTCTCTGGGACTTTGCCCCAGCTGCATTGTTAAATATTAGGCCCCCTAGCCCTCACCCCTCACACCCCCTCACCCCTCCACCTACTCCCCATGCCCCATCCATGCCAACCCATGCCCTTCTGTCCACCCCCAATTGGCCCCCATACCCTCCATGCCAACTCATGCCATCCACTCATTCCCATGACTCCTTATAGCCCCAATACCAACCTAGTGTCAACTCATGCCAACCCATGCCCCCACCCACCACCCTTTGCCCTTACACCCCCCGTGTCAACTCACCCAGTATTCACCATGGGTAGACATCAGGCGCCATGCCGAGATGAAATAAAATAAAGTTCTAAGTATCCATTACAGTCTTCACTATAAAAAAAACCTCTCATTCATAAAAACCCATTCAATACATTTAAATCCCCTCAAGTACTTAATCCTTTATAAAAAACAAACATTCCTATTCATAACCCCACATCAGAGACAGCTAATCCTTTAATAACCTCTTGGAGCTGTGAACCAAACTGTGAACTTATAGCCCTCTCAATGTGATAATGTCAAGTTGTAAAAGCAGTCAAGCAGTAATAATGCCATAATCATAGCACTTAGGGTTATGTCAACAAACATTTATAGAAACTGCAAGCGCAGATTTCTTTCAACTCATAGGCACAGGCAAGCTGTTTCCTTTTCAAAATTTAAAAGGCTGGCCATTCAAATAACTTAACAGCTTTATAGTTCTACAGACTTTAACCGCCTTTTACGAGCATTTACACATTCCAAATCCACAGCAGCTACCATCTAGAAGGACAAGGGCAACAGATGCCTGGGGACACTGCCACCTGGAAGTTCCCCTCCAAGTCACACACCATCCTGACTTGGAAATATATCGCCGATCCTTCACTGTCGCTGGGTCAAATTCCTGGAACTCCCTTCCTAACAGCACTGTGGCTGTACCTACACCACATGGACTGCAGCAGTTCAGGAAGGCAGCTCACCACCACCTTCCCGGGGGCAATTAGGGATGATCAATAAATGCTGGCCCAGCCAGCGACCCCCACATCCCATGAATGTACATAAAAAAATGTAAAGTTCGTAACTCACACACTGCAGGGTAAGGTCCTCGCTCCAACGAAAATGGGGTCCGTTTGAACTCAGGAATGATTTTAAACCATCCTGCTGAGATTGGGTTTCCCTCATGTGTGTGAGTCATGTCCCGGCCCCCGTTCCCCTGTCGGGAGTGGGGCAGGACTTCCAGGTGAGGGCTCCCAAGGCCATTTTGGATAAGCCGTGGAGTTTCCATGACTCTGCGAAAATCCAGGCGTAAGAGTTCACTCACCTGAACAACACATGGAATCAATCAGCAGAGAAGGAGACCTTTCGGCCCATTGTGCCTGTGCCAGATCTTTTAACGGGCTATCCAATTTCATAGAATCATTGAAATTTACAGCACTGGGGCAGACCATTCAGCCTTTTGCATTTGCGTTGACTCTTTGAAAAAGCTGTCATATTAGTCACATGCTCTGTTTTTTTTGTCCATAAGGTTGTAAGTTCCTTATTTAAAGTTGCTTCTGGAATCCAAGTTCCAGTACCTTTTCAGGTAGAGCGTTCCAGATCCTGAAAACTCTCTGAATGAAAATAATTCTGCTCGTCTCCCTTCCACAGCTAAATGGCATCCAACGTGACCCAAAGATACCTCATCCAAGTTGCTTTCTTTATAGAAGGGGCTATCATTGAGCGTTGGTGACATATTTTTATTAAGGTGGGCATCACAGCTCACCCCAATCTTGACCTCACTCAATATCAAGCTACATTTACATTCTAACACAAGTCAATGGTCAGAATAATTTCCTCTCCCTAATCAGTAAAGCGGCACCAAAGACAATACTTGGAGAAACTAATGTCGCTTTTCAAAACATAAAGTGCCCTGGACTTTGTGATGGTTGGGAAGCTCATTTTAAAATTCAGCCGATGTAGCTCTACTCAGATGTGTAAAGAATTGCATGGGGCCCCTTGAAAACCTAGAATCAGCATTCCACAAAGAAATTCCTAACAGTAATACTGCTTCAACAACCTTTGTGTGTGGCTGCATCAAGCGGTGCGTAGACCCTCAGTACGCAAACACCAAGTGTCACTACGTGCTGAGGTTCTACCTGTCCCCGGTGTTGCGAAGGATGGGTCTGGCCACGCTGCCGCGGAACGCTCCAAGTAGTTGGACCGTGCCGTACCACCTGTCCCTGGTGGAAAAATTTATGCAGAAAAACACCTTTGACCACAAGTCCATCAGGCAGTGGTCAGCACGTAACGTCCTAGAGGCCCTGAGGGAAAAGGAGAGGGTGGACCCTGTGGGATGGTTCCCCGAGCAGACTGTCAAAGTCATTTGGCAGAATGCCTCATCGCCAGAACTTTCTAACAAGCACCAAGACGTAGCTTGGCTGGTGGTGAGAAAGGCCCTCCCCGTCAGATCCTTCCTACACGCCAGGAGGCTCACCCCCTCTGCACATTGCCCTCGAGGTGGCTGTGGTGGGGAAGAGACCGTTGTTCACCTCCTTGTGGATTGTGCCTTTGCAAAGAAAGTCTGGAGAGAGATGCAGTGGTTGCTGTCGAGGTTCATCCCGAGCAGTTCTGTGACACAGGACTCTGTGCTCTACGGGCTGTTCCCAGGGACACACACCGAGACAAACATCGACTGCAGCTGGAGGATCATCAACTCGGTGAAAGACGCGCTTTTGTCTGCCCGAAACTTGTTGGTCTTCCAGCACAAAGAGTTGTCCCCGACCGATTGTTGCGGACTGGCACAATCCAAAGTCCAGGACTACGTGCTGAGGGACGCACTAAAGCTTGGGGCAGCTGCCGCAAAGGCGCAATGGGGAAGGGTCGCTGTCTAAGACCTTTCTACCACAGCGCACCGAGAGACTGGGAACTGTTTAGAGCCCCTCGGGCTGTACAGATCAAAATGAAAGGCTGTAAATGACTGTAATATTGTTTGTACTGATGCACCTGGTGATACATTTTGTAAAAGTTTAACCTGGATTGTACCCTTGTAATGTTTTTGAAATGGTTTTGAATGTGATTGAAGATATTTTATGAATAAAGTATATTTTTACAAAAAAAAAGTATTTTCCAATCAGTCTCGCCATCATTGAACAATCTCTGGAAATGCGTAAAATGTACAGCTACACAGCCCCATCTTAACACAAAGGATCCATTACCTCACCTTGCACATCATTGCTTTATGTGACTCAGTTTTAAGGAAACGAAAAACTGAATTGAGCCAAAGCAAACAGTTAAGATCCACCGACAATGTGCGGCTTTGCCTCCAGAGGGCACCACACCACATGGTCAGTCACAGCTTTACAATCCTGGTGCCTGCTTGAAATCCTTCCCCCCCACCCCCGCACCACCTTTCCGGCTGATTAATCTAGTGTGTGTATGGGATGGATTCCTCCCTTCTTCACCAAATCACCCCCGCCGCCCCCTCCCCCTCCTAACTTTCTTGGGAAAAGCTCGGAAATCAGACCCGGGACGGTCTGTAAGGAACCATGCTGCAGCAGGGAAGATGGAATGGCAATTTCTGTCTATGGTCAGAAAGTGCTGGCAGCGAGTTTCGGGTTGGGCGGGAGGGGGAAAGGAAATCACAAAGAAGGTCAAAGCTTCTGTGACAGCGGGACTGGAGATCAGTGAATTGTGAAATTAAAACAGACAGTAGCAAGGACTTAGTGTGATAACCAACACTTTTGAGAAAAACAGAAGCTCTGCTCATCGCTCTGCTGTCTGTGGGATCTTCCTGCACATAAATTAGCTGCTGCGTTTCCTAAATTGCAGCCATGACTACACTTTAAAATTACTTAATTGGCTTTAAAGTATTTTGAGGTGCTTTATAAATGCAAGCCCTTTCCTTCTAAAACGCCTAGAGGATGTAGATCGCAAAGGCAAAAGCACCGGGATTGCTCCAGGTCCAGTTGCTCTGATGGGAGAATTGGAGCACTGAGGAATTTGCTGCGATGGGTCAAATGGTCAACCCTCACTCCTGATTGCTCCATCCATGCTCAGCGATGACGGACTGTTAAGCTGCGGGGGCAGTGGCAGGATAGAAAGTGAGATATCATGCCCTGTTAATGTGTTAATGAAGAGCCTGGTTTTTGACAGGCCTTCCATGGGGACAAGGGCAAAAGTCAGAGGGTGCGCAAAGTTATTCACTAAATGACATAACTACAATGGATTTGGATTTTCTTTCTTGGTGGAGTATGCTATTTGTAATTCTTGGAGGGGAGGCAATGGCGTAGCGGTATCATCACTGGACTAGTAATCTAGAGACCCAGGGTAATGCTCTGGCGACCCAAGTGCCATAGTGGGTGGAATTTGAATTCAATTTAAATAAAGCTGAAATTAAAAGTTTAGTTGTGACCATGAAACCATTGTCAATTGTTGTAAAAACCCATCTGGTTCACTAATGTCCTTTAGGGAAGGAAATCTGCTGGTCTGGCCTACATGTGACTCCAAACCCACAGAAATGTGGTTGACTCTTAAATGCCCTCTGATGGGCATTAAATGCAATAAGTGATGCCCCATAAATGAATTTTTTAAAAAATCCCCTGGGCTCAATGGAGGTACCCCTCTAAGGTCATCTCGCTATTTGGCCCCTCGCACATGGCCCACCCACCCCCACTCCCCCCCACCACACCCACCCCCACCCCCACCTCACCCACCCACCCCCACCTCATCCGGGCCTGACACCCTGGCCTGACACCCTGGCCTGACACCCTGGCCTGACACCCGGGCCTGACACCCTGGCCTGACATCCTGGCCTGACACCTGGGCCTGACACCCTGGCCTGACACCTGGGCCTGACACCCTGGTCTGACACCCTGGCCTGACACCCTGGCCTGACACCCGGGCCTGATACCCTGGCCTGACACCCTGGCCTGACACCCTGGCCTGACACCTGGGCCATACACCCAGGCTTGACACCCTGGCCTGACGCCCAGGCCTGACGCCCGGGCCTGACGCCCGGGCCTGACGCCCGGGCCTGACACCCTGGCCTGACACCCTGGCCTGACACCCGGGCCTGACACCCAGGTCTGACACCCTGGCCTGACACCCAGGCCTGACACCCAGGCCTGACGCCCTGGCCCACTCAAGACCCCAGACTGAGGGCAGGATTTTCTGGTCCCACTTCATGGTGGGTGAAATGGGAAAATGTGGAGAACGGCCCAAATTTCCCGTCACCGGTGTGAAGATAGTTTGCCATTTTCTGCTTGGGATTTTGATGGTTGGGCTGGGTGAGCCAGGTCAGGAACCGCATTTGCAATGATTTGATTATTAAAAAGGCGGCTGACCAGAATAACGCTCCCACTCCAGACCAAATGGCCACACCGGTGGCTGATTGGACCGGGGTGATTCACAACCAGATCGGAGTGACGTGCACCTGGTGGGCACCACTTCACTTGTGACCTTGAGGTATGTTCGGCTACCTTTCATTGCGCTGCCCTCGTGGCTGCTCCAACTCTATGCCAGGGCTGTACAGGCTAGACCAGCGGCAACTCAAGGGCAGAGGTGGAGTGGGGGGGGCGGTCAGAGCCAAGACCAGCAGGGAGGCTGGTGGGGGGAGGTGGTGCGGAAGAGGCTGGAGAGCAAAGGCTTGACTGGGTGTTGGGGGAACGACTGGGGAAGAGACCACACAGACACATGACTGGTGGGGAAGGGCTGGGGAAGACAGCACAGGGTCACATGAGCGGGGGGAGTTCTGAACTCATGAGGCATCACTGTCTGAACCTCTGAAGGAGGTCTCAGAGCTGCCTTAGCTAAGCACTGCTTTCTTAGAGGCAGACGCTTCACTCATATCAATACTGTGCATGAACGGTCAGGCACTGTAGTGAGACGGTTCTAGACACCATAGAGCAGAGGCTGACGATAGGTCATCTGGGAGCAGGGGGTGGTAACTGTGCCACTTGGGCTGACCACAGAGCATATAATCAGATCAAAGAGTCATACACCACATGAGAAGCTGCATGAGTTAAAATCTATTTGCGTCGATGCACATTATGGACAGATTGTGGACACCCGTGCTTCTAATTTAGTACTTCTTAATTTTCTGTACCCTACAGCTACGTCTTGGTGCATCCCTGACCTCCAGAACAGAGGTGGAGGCAGCCTGCTGACTACTTTGCCCTGCTGTCTGTGATGATATTGGCTGGCGTCCTCTGGAGGTCAGAGGCCTGGAGGGCCCCGGCCTGCTTGGGGCCTCTTGTTGTGAGGCAGGTCCACCTGACTTGGCCTGTGGAGCTGCAGCTGATGGGGTCACAGGCAGAGGGGATTTGGATTGGCTGGACACTCTCAGAGTCACCTGGATGGATGGCCATGTGTGTCCAGCTGACGGTCCGTCTCCCTTTGGGTGCCCGAGGGCCCCTGCCTGACTGCTTGAGGAGAAGGGTCACCTAGAGTGAGGTGAAGTTGCCCCATCCCCTCTCGCTTAGCCACTTATGGATCCCACCTATGCCTACAGCGATGGAGTGCAGATCCTGGTGCACATCAGATGCAATGCCCTTGACCAAGGTCTCCATTGCATCGCCATCCTATCAGTGTTCACCCTGGTGTGCTGGCATGTTGGCATTATGACATCAGACTGAAAGCGGACAGACTTCTTCATCATCCCTTGCAGTCTTGTGTTGGCATCTGACAACCCTACCTGATGTCCTAGTGTCTATCTTTGCAGCCGCAACATCTGTGTGAGGGCCGAGTCCAGAGGCTCGTCATCTGGCTTGGACTCTACAGGAGCCTGGCTCCCAACAGTCCTCCGAGTGTCGGTGAGCTTGGGTGTCCTGGCCCCTGCCCTCTCTGGACCCGAATCTGTGCTGTGCTCACCAGATTGTGACCCTGTGTCTGCTCTACAACTAGGTTCCACCGAGGTGTGTGTCTCCGAGCTGGTGGAGGTTGTGGGTGAGCGCTGTGACGGGTCTTCATCTAGTGGATCCTCAGGATCCTCGTCCGAAGTGGTGTGGAGCCTGTGGCTGCTGGTGGGCCTCTTCCTTTTGCTGCTGGTACCTGTCAAGGAGAGGAGAGATGATTAGTGATTGGCTTTTTAGTCACCAACATTGCAAGGCATTCACAGTTTCATCGGGTGACCAATGAAGTGCTGATGGGTCCTCACTGGCTTGGGAGACGACAATCTCACTCTTGCCGCAGGCACGGTCCCATGCTTCGCTGGCCAGCGCTGCCACACTCTTTTCGTTCCCTGTGAGGGCTCTGAGCTCAGACACGTCCCCACTCCAGTCTGGGATCTCTCCCTTTTGTTATGGGCGATCTTCTCCTGCGTAAAGACAAGTGGACGGACTGTGAGCAGGACGGATGCCAAGGCAGATGATAAGGATGCCTAAACAAAAACAAAAATACCTGGAAAAACTCAGCAGGTCTGGCAGCGTCTGCGGAGAGGGACACAGTTAACGTTTCGAGTCCGAATGACCCTTCAACAGAACTAAGTAAAAATAGAAAAGAGGTGAAATATAAGCTGGTTTAAGGGGTGGTGGGACAAGTAGAGCTGGATAGAGGGCCAGTGATAGGTGGAGATAACCAAAAGATGTCATAGACAAAAGGACAAAGAGGTGTTGAAGGTGGTGATATTATCTAAGGAATGTGCTAATTAAGGGTAGAAAGCAGGACAAGCAAGGTACAGATAGTCCTAGTGGGGGGTGGGGTGGGTGAAGGAATAGAAAAAGGCTAAAAGGTAGAGATAAAACAATGGATGGAAATACATTTAAAAATAATGGAAATAGGTGGGAAAAGAAAAATCTATATAAATTATTGTGAAAAAAAAGGGGGGCGGGGTGGAATCGGAAAGGGGGTGGGGATGGAGGAGAGAGTTCATGATCTAAAATTGTTGAACTCAATATTCAGTCTGGAAGGCTGTAAAGTGCCTAGTCGGAAGATGAGGTGCTGTTCCTCCAGTTTATGTTGAGCTTCACTGGAACAATGCAGCAAGCCAAGGATGGACATGTGGGCATGAGAGCAGGGTGGAGTGTTGAAATGGCAAGCGACAGGGAGATCTGGGTAATGCTTGCGGACAGATCGAAGGTGTTGTGCAAAGCGGTCACCCAGTCTGCGTGCCCGCTGTGTGTGCTGAGTAAGGGCTGAGGATGGGAGCCGTACAGGATGTGAGAAGAGGTGAAGATGTCAAAGTGTTTGTGTGAGAGTCAGTGGTAATATCCCTTGTGGTGGTCGTGTGTGAGACCCCTGTGGGCTGTAACCCTGCAAATGCCTGATTGCCTCATGAGTGTGAGTTGAGAGTGAGGAGAAGGTTAATTTACCCTGGCAGAGTGGAGATCATTCATTCTCTTTCTGAACTGGATGGCAGTCCACTTCTGAGGAGTGTTGGCGCTGGGTGCCCTGGTGAACTGCTCCCAAGCTGTAAGGGTGGGGTTGGTAGACCTCCTTCTGCCATCGTGCGGGTAAAGAATGCCTCCATGGTGTCCAGAAGTGCCCCAGAGCAGTGTCGCTGAACTTGGGGATAAATGGCTTCTTTCCTATCGGGGTCACCACTCGCCATGAGCAGTCCTGGGCTGCAGAGAGAGTGAATGATGTGCACAGGTGCTGTTTAAATATTGCACCTGGAAAGGTGATCCGATGAGGTCACGCGGGGGTCGGAGGGATCCCAGCCCGCCCTGCCATGAGATGCAATGTCCTGCACGTCCATGAGCATATAATGAGTTGAAAAGTGGCCGATCTGGTGCAGAAACCCTCCAGGCTGGCCGACGGGAAACACGCTGCTTTTCCTGCCTGCCTGCTGCCGCACTTAGTCTACGGAGTGGAAAATTCCACGCCCAGTCTTATCGGGCTTCTCAGTGCGGTGTGACTGCTTGTAGTCCCAGCAGTGGCCACCGCTCCCGGAGGCGCTGCTGGGACACTGGAGCAACTGGCTATATAATTGTCTGCAGCTTTCTAAGGCACGTCTTCCTCCCGAGAGAGGGGTGAAAGTCCCGCCTCCAACCAATCAAAGCTGCTCCCCCCCAACTTTTTAGCCAAGGGGGAGAAAGGCAGGGACAACAGTGTCCCGTTAGATCTAACCCCTAGAATCCAAGAACAGGACAGCACAGAAACAGACCATTTCACCGCTCAGATCTTCGCAGGGAAATTTCCCTGTTTAATCTATAGGGGGGCAATAGCATTGTGATAATGTTATTAGGCTGGTGATATAGGGCCTGCACTATGTTCCTCAGACATGTGTTCAAATTCCACCATAGCACCTAATTAATAAATATGGAATAAAATTCTCTCAGTTATAATGATAATGAAACTACTAACTTGTTGTAAGGGCCCAACTGGTCCAGAAACAACCACTTCCTGTGGTAACAAATTCTCCACTCTCTGAATAAAAACATATCTCCTTATTTGTCAATTGGATTTGTTAGCAAATATCCCATACTTATGACCCTTGGTTTAAGATTCTCCCACGAGTGTAAATATTCTCTTTACATCCACCCCATCCAACTCTTCATAATCTAATCAGGTCATTCCTAAATCTTCTCATGTCTAGAGATAGCTAGAGAATCTGGCCTCCAAAAAAAAATTAAGCTAACCAGACAGCGGTGTTAGTCTTCGTAGTTTTGATCTCTCATGGCCACTATCCTTTCAGTGGCTATCATTCCTTAAGGAATGAAGGCCTTTTAGAGACACAGTCTTGCGAATACTCTGTTCCCCTCTCAGGTGGGTTCCTGATGAAAAGCTTGCAGGTTGTGCAACAACAATAACTTGCATTTTTGAGGATACTTTAAGATAGAAAAGCGTCCTGAGGTGTTTCACATGTTGTTGGGAGTGCGGGGCCGTGGGGGGGTGGGTGGTCAACCACGAAATATTAAACAGTGTCGGCCATCTTGCATTAATTAGTACCTGTTCCACAAATCCCAAAACTCTAAGACTGGAAAATCTTCTTCTCCGTTTCAAACCTGTGGGCTGGGGTTTTCAATCGTCTGCCAGGGCAAGAATGGGATCAGGTGTGTCCCAACACTTCCAGGGTACGCTGGAATTTTCAAATGTGAACCACGCGGGGCAGGGCGGAGTCAGGAGAAACCACTCACCTCCAATTAACGGCCCATGATTACATTAGTGCAAAGCTGCCAGGTTCATTGCGGGGAGAATGTAGGTATCTTTTTTGACGGTGAAAGGTTTTGATCACGAGGGGTTTTTGTGTGAGACTGGGAGAAGTACCTTTCAGTTGACCATTTGGCTACTTCTCTGTGTAGGGAGGATGCTGGTCCTCAGATGTGATGCCTCCCCTCTCCTGCAAGACAGCGGCAGGCCCTGTCATGGCTGCCCCCTGCCTTTGAGGATTGTGCTCCGCAGGCAGCTCCGCCCCCACCCCGCTCCCGGCAGAGCTCGATGCTGGCCTAATTAGTGTATCTACATTTGAACATAACATCATGTGATCGGCGGAGTTGCGGCAAGGGGTTGGAAACCGAAAATTATCCGGGCACAGATTCCCAACTCCAGGATGACAATCAGACCAAGAGTAAACTGTCAGGATGGAAATATCAGAACATGTTTTTCCTTTTATTAGAATTGATCCAACTGATCAATAATCTGTATGGTATCACAGAATGATACAGTACAGAAAGAGGCCATTCGGCCCATCTTGACTATGTTAGCTGATTGAAAAAGCTATCAAATTATTGACACCCACCTGCTCTTTGCCCATAGTCCTGTTAATATTTTCCACCCTCGAGTAGATACCTAACTTCTTTTTGAAAATTACTACAGTATTGAATCTGCTTCTACCACCCCTTTGGACAGTGCATTCTAGATCATAACAACTCTCTGTGCAAAATAAACATCCTCATATCAAGCTGTTGGGTTTTCATCATCGAGGCAGGTAGTGGAAGTTGGGAAAATTCCCAGTTCAGCCCACACAGCTCGGGAGAAGGTTCTCTCAAAGGTGGGGTCTTCATTGCTGTTGGCAAGGGGGTGGGGGGGTGGGGTGGGCGGGGGGGGTGGCGAATGCGAGCTGGAGTCGGGCCAGCCGGCCTGGGGAAGAGGTCGGAGGCAGCTATACAGGTGCTGCTGAGGCGGACTGTTTAAAAGGCCTACCTCGGTGCTGCGGGACTGTGTCCCAGTTAAAATATGTATGCTTGGCTGAGAACCCAGATATCCATTACTCTTGAAACACCTGAGCCCCAGAGAAAACATTGCTTTTTAAAAAAAATTCATTCAGGTGATGTGGGCTTCGCTGGCTGGGCCAACATTTATTGCCCATCCCTAGTTGCCCTTGAGAAGGTGGTGGTGAGCTGCCTTCTTGAACCGCTGCAATCCATGTGCTGTAGATACACCCACAGTGCTGTTAGGGAGGGAGTTCCAGGATTTTGACCCAGCGACAGTCAAGGAATGGCGATATATTTCCAAGTCAGGATGGTGAGTGACTTGGAGGGGAACTTCCAGGTGGTGGTGTTCCCATCTATCTGCTGCCCTTGTCCTTCTAGATGGCAGTGGTCGTGGGTTTGGAAGGTGCTGCTGAAGGAGCCTTGTTGAATTCCTACAGTGCATCTTGTAGATGGTACACACTGCTGCTACTGTGCATCAGTGGTGGAGGGAATGAATGGTTTTGGATGGGGTGCCAACCAAGTGGTTTGCTTTGTCCTGGACGGTGTCAAGCTTCTTGAGTGTTTTGGGAGCAGCACTCATCCAGGCAAGTGGGGAGAATTTCATCACACTCCTGACTTGTGCCTTGTAGGTGGTGGATGGGCTTTGGGGAGTCAGGAGGTGAGTTACTCATTACAGGATTCCTAACCTCTGACCTGCTCTTGTAGCCACAGTATTTATATGGCTAGTCCAGTTCAGTTTCTGGTCAATGGTAACCTCCAGGATGTTGATAGTGGGGGATTCAGTGATGGTAATGCCACTGAACATCAAAAGGCGATAGTTAAGTTCTCTCTTATTGGAGATGCTCATTGTTTGGCACCTGTTTGGTGCAAATGTTACTTGCCACTTGTCAGCACAAGCCTGGATATTGTCCAGATCTTGCTGCATATGGCCTGGGCTGCTTCAATATCTGAGGTGTTGGGAATCATCAGCGAACATCCCTATTTCTGACCTTATGATGGAAGGAAGGTCATTGATGAAGCGGCTGAAGATGTTTGGGTCAAGGGCACTACCCTGAGGAACTCCTGCAGTGATGTCCTGGAGCTGAGATGACTGACCTCCAACAACCACAACCATTTTCCTTTGTGCTAGGTATGATTCCAACCAGTGGAGAGTTTTCCCCCCTGATTCCTTTTGACTCCAGTTTTGCTAAGGCTATTTGATGCCACACTCGGTCGAATGTAGCCTTGATGTCAAGGGCAGTCCCTCTCACTTCACTTCAGGAGTTCAGCTCTTCCGTCCATGTGTGACCCTGGCAAAACCCAGACTGAGCGTCAGTGATCAGGTTATTGCTAAGCAAGTGCTGCTTGATAGCATTGTTGATGAGCCCTTCCATTACTTTACTGATGATTGAGAGTAGGCTGATGGGGCGGTAATTGGCCTGGTTGGATTTGTCCTGCTTTTTGTGTACAGGACATACCTGGGCAATTTTCCACATAGCCGGGTAGATGCCAGTGTTGGAGCTGCACTGGAACAGCTTGGCTAGGGACGCGGCAAGTTCTGGAGCATGGGTCTTCAGTACTATTGCTGGAATATTGTCAGGCCCCATAGCCTTTGCAGTATCCGGTGCCTTCAGCCATTTCTTGATATCACATGGAGTGAATCGAATTGGCTGAAGACCGGCATCTGTGATACTGGGGAGCTCTGGAGGGGGCCGATATGGATCATCCACTCAGCACTTCTGGCTGAAGATTGTAGCAAATGCTTCATTACTTTACACTATGTTAAAAAAAAAGTAATTCCACTACAGGGCAATAAAAGTGTCAATCACCGAAACCCTTTAAAGTATAGATAACAAAACTGCAAGCCCTTAAAACCACTTAACTATTGTTGGAAAAAGAGACATGTCTAAGCTTTTCATCTTGCACTCATCTGGACACTTTGCAAGAATGCCAATATAAGGGGAAAACACAATTTATACTGTATGTGAAGAGAGTGCTGATGGGCTGGCAAGTGGCACTGTGCAGAAAAAGTCCCGTCATCACTTTGAGGATACCCTCCATTGTGTTGTGTGGCCACCATGCTAAATGGAATAGATTTCGAACAGATCTAGCAACTCAAGGCTGGGCATCCATGAGGCGCTATGGGCCATCAGCAGCAGCAGAATTGTACTCAATACAATCTGTAACCTCATGGCCCAGCATATCCCCCACTCCACCATTACCATCAAGCCAGGGGATCAACCCTGGTTCAATGAAGAGTGCAGGAGGGCATGCCAGGAGCAGCACCAGGCATACCTAAAAATGAGGTGTCAACCTGGTGAAGCTACAACACAGGACTACTTGTGTGCCAAACAGCGTAAGCAGCAAGTAATAGACAGAGCTAAGCGATCCCACAACCAACGGATCAGATCTAAGCTCTGCAGTCCTGCCACATCCAATCATAAATGGTGGTGGACAATTAAATAACTCATTGGAGGAGAAGGCTCCACCACTATCCCCATCCTCAATGATGGGGGAGCTCAGCATATCAGCGAAAAAGATGAAGCGAATGACTTTTTTGTAAAAGCTTTCTTTAATGCATCCTACTGCCATTATAGGGTTCATTGGTTCTATACGGTATATCAATGGACTTGGAAGTGCCATGGCTTGGCATAGAGTGCATGAGGGGCCATGAAGGTGGGTGGGGGGACTTATCTTGGCATGTGGGCCTGAGGAGGACCTTTTGCACTCGCCTTTCAAAAGATCTCCTCATGCAGACAATCGTTCATGTTTCCCCTGAAAAAAACTAAAAGTGTCCATGATTTTGAACAGCTCTATTAAATTTCTCCTTAACCTTCTCCACTCTGAGAACTAATGAGTACTAGGTTGGAGTATTCCGAGCCCAAGTACAGTGGCGTAATCTCATCCAGATCACACCAGAGGGAAAAAAGGAAACCAAAAGTGTTTCAAAATTTGGCAATGATCAAATCTTATATATTCAAATACAAGTCAGATTTCTGCAGAAATGAACAGTAATTAGTTCAAAACAGAGGATCAGAGTTACGTTATTTGCTAAATAGGAGTTTTCCATTCAAGAGGATTGTATAGAAAATAACCCCAGATAACCCCAAAATTGTTCTATTTGATGAAATGCTGGCTTACGAAATTAATTGGCCAGATAACAGCAGATTAAAAGGATTTAGAAATCTACTACATACACTATTTAGATGCTGTTACCTAGCGATGCATGGAATGTTAAAATGCATCAGTTCAGATGAAATCGGCAAGACAAAATGGAGAATTGGGCCATCAATCTGCTGCTTATTTATTGAAAAGTGCTAAATCTCCTGATCTAAAATGCCTGCCTGTCTAAAAATGGCTCTTTAAATGAGCTCTCAATGTACAACAGCTTGTATTTTTATGGCACCTGTAATGCACCTGTAATATAAACCCAAGTGAGTTATAAAGCAAAATTTGACACCAAACTGCATAAAGAGAAATAGAAAATCTTAGGAACATAGGAGCAGAAATAGATAATTCGGCCCGTCCTGTCTGCTCTGCCATTCAAACAGATCATGGCTGATCACCTACCCCTACGCCATTTTTCCCCCACTATCCCCAAATCCCTTGATGTCATTAGTATCCAGAAATCTATCAATTTGTGTTTTGAACAGGCTCAATGATTGAGCTTCCACAGTCCGCTGGGCTAGAGAATTCCAAAGATCCATCAGATAGGGTGAACAAAAAATAGGGCGGATGACCAAAAGCTTTGTCAAAGAGGTAGATCTTCAGGAGCGTCTCAAAGGAGGTAAGTGAGGTAGAGAGGCAGAGAGGGTTAGAGAGGGAATTCCAGAGCTCGGGGCCTATAGGCAGCTGAAGACGTGGCCACCAATGGTGCAGTGATTCAAATCAGGGATCGCAAGAGGCCAGAATTAAGAGTGCTGATATTTCAGAGGGTTGTTGGGGCTGGAGGAGATTAAAGAGACAGAGAAGGGTGAGGATGGAGGAGACAGGGGAGAGGGGTTTATGAAAATAGTTTGCAGTCTAGAAGAGAACCTGAGGGTTACCTTTGCATTTCAGGATGATCCTGGACTAGTGAGCAGTTTGGGCAGCAGGACTCAATCGTACTTTACGAGGTCCAGCCATTTCTGAGAGTGAGTGGCCAAACCAGGTGTTTGGCATATCTTTCCAAATCTGTGCCCCATGGACTCAAGGGAATGGAGATGTGGGCTGTACCAGGGGAATGGTACAGGGTCCGAGAGAGTAATGGTTTTAATAGGGATGAAGGCATTGAAGGTTGAGGTGGGGATGCAAACGAGCAAATCAACAGCTGTAGAAATGAATGGAGGGACAAAGTCTAGACAGTTAGAACTTTGGAAGTGCATTGGGGTTATGAGTTGCTTTGGGCTCAAGATGTTATCATTTATCTTCAGTCATTTTAAATGGAGCCAGTTAGTATTAGCTCATGATGGTCATGCACAAAAACTTAAACAAACCAATTTTGCCTCTCTCTTCCTGTAACTGCCTTTCTATTCTGCTAAACTTGAACTCTTCCCATCTCCCTCTTCTTCACGCTTTATTCTCTTGTTTGTTGCTGCGTTTCTCTGCATGTTCTGTTCATTGTCCATATTCTTCTCACACGGACTTTGCCATGTGTGTTTCTCTCACTCCATCTCTCAAGACGTCTCGTGCTCTTTCCTTCCTTGGTGGCTGCCTTTTAAAATAGTCCTAGAAATATAACATACATATATACACACATAAGTCACAGTAAATGTTGAACCTAAGTACACTGAGTAAACATAGAAGTGGGCTGCATGTTAGGAGTTACTTCTTTTTCTTTCTGATCTCTGGAGAGAGTTTCCAGTTTATGAGCTGTGAGTGAGAATTGGATGTAACAGTGAAAATTTGGCTGGCTGTGTTGTCAACATAACTGAATATAGACGATTGATGGGGTGTTGCAGAAAATGTCACCCAATCACTGTGGTCTCCTAAAGATTTCTGGATTACCTTTGCGGGTCAGTGCAGGACCTCCCAAAGTGAGGCACCCTGACATAAGTCCCACTCTGCCTCCGACGCATTGGTTGACACAGTGGTTTCAATAGACGCTCCTCATTAAAAATAAAAGATGTCCCCAGGACCAGGTAGCTGCGCTTCCCACTCAGGGGTGATTTTTTTTAACAAGGATAAATAGAAATTATTCGAACAAAACTAGAAGCCGTCAAAATAAGATAATTACCGAGAAATCGAATTCAGAAGAAACCCGGGGCTGGATTTCACCAGTCCTCTGGAGAGGGCCTGAGAGATGGGAGCCCTGGGAAAATGATGGGGGAAGGTGACTGGAGGGGAGATCAACATATAGATATCAGTGGCAGGAACGTTCCTATCAGCACGGCCACCTGCTGACCAGAGGTGGGCAGCCAATTAAACCAATTAATTCCCTAAATAAAGGCCACTTCACAGCGCTGTTGGGATTTTCTCAGCACCATGAGGTGTCGCCCTGTTGGCTCTGAGCATATCCCTGGGGGGGGGGCGCCATCCTTTATGGCTGCTTCATGCCCCATGGAGGGGCCCCAGTTGGCAATGGCTGCCCCCCTGGCAGCAATGCCATCGCGGGAGAGTTCACTCACCACATTTGCCTGCCTGGCCCCGGCTTGATTTGAAAAAAAACTCGCCTTGCCCTCAAGGGTCCCTTCCGTTGCCATGGAGGTGCCCTCTCCTTCTTCCTGTAGTGTCAGCAGTGGCCAACATTATTGTTGGCGCATGCCAGGGCTCTCTGATTGGGCTAGTAGCTCAAGAGGCAGGCTGTTGTTCTGTTTTTTTTAACTTCATTCACGGGATGTAGGCTTCACTGGCTGGGCCAGCGTTTATTGCCCATCCCTAGTTACCCTTGAGAAGGTGGTGGTGAGCTGCCTTCTTGAACTGCTGCAGTCCATGTGGTGTAGGTACACCCACAGTGCTGTTAGGGATGGAGTTCCAGGATTTTGACCCAGCGACAGTGAAGGAACGGCGATATATTTCCAAGTCAGGATGGTGAGTAACTTGGAGGGGAATTTCCAGGTGGTGGTGTTCCCATCTATCTGCTGCCCCTGTCCTTCTAGGTGGCAGTGGTCATGGGTTTGGAAGGTGCTGTCTAAGTAGCCTTGGTGAATTCCTGCAGTACATCTTGTAGATGGTACACACTGCTGCCACTGTGTGTTGGTGGTGGAGGGAGTGAATGTTTGTTGATGGGGTGCCGATCAAGCAGGCTGCTTTGTCCCGGACAGTGTCCAGCTTCTTCAGTGTTGTGGGAGCTGCACTCATCCAGGCAAGTGGGGAGTATTCCATCACATTCATGACTTGTGCCTTGTAGATGGTGGACAGGCTTTGGGGAGTCAGGAAGCGAGTCACTCATTGCACGATTCCTGGCCTCTGACCTGCTCTTGTAGCCACAATATTTATATGGCTAGTCCAGTTCAGTTTCTGGTCAATGGTAACCCCCAGGATGTTGATACTGGGGTATTCAGTGATGGCAATGCCATTGAACATCAAGGGGCGATGGTTGGATTCTCTCTTGTTGGAGATGGTCATTGCCTGGCACTTGTGTGGCGCGAATGTTACTTGCCACTTGTCAGCCCAAGCCTGGATATTGTCCAGGTCTTGCTGCATTTGGACATGGACTGCTTCAGTATCTGAGGAGTCGAGAATGGTGCTGAACATTGTGCAATCAGTTGTATGGTGATCCTTGTTAACAGCCTCCAATTGGCTACTGTTGGTAAGATGCTGCCCAGGGTCCCGCTGTCCGCCTGCATGAGGCTCAGATCCCGCTCTCGGTCCTGACAGCAGGACAACACTCGAGGTGAGGAAATTCTGGCCTTGGTGAGAATGTGGGATTTTCTACCATAGGGAATTGAGAGTTGAATTGCTTGGATGTTTTTAAGGGGAAGCTAAATACCGGTAAGTATAGGAGAGAGAAGGGAAAGGTGCTGATAGTTAAACAAGGGAAGATGCGGGGATGCCAACTGAAGCGTGAACATTGGCATGGACCAGTGAGGCCAACCGGTCTGCTTCTGTGCTGTATATTCTGTGTAATTCTATGTAAGTAAATGCAATCTGGGCAACAACAATGGTTGGTGATGAATGGGTATGACCAGGGAATGGGATGGCCGATTCTTTTGATCAATAACCATCTTTAAAATGATTAAGATAATAAGGAAACACTGGCAGCAATTGGTGGATCTGGTTCCGTAGGCAGATGAAATCATGAGAAGACTCTGCCCAATTTTGCAATAAGAACTTCTGCCTCGCCAAATGCGCACGAGAAAAATATATCCCTATTTGTTTTATCCACCATTCACTGCTTTTTCCAAAAAAAAGTCCATCACCCTCTTGAATTTCCCTGCACTATGTACATCCAATGTTAAAAAGGATGAAGCATTGGTGGGCTTTAATTCAGACTGCTCTGTGGCCCAACCAATCCTGATTTACTGTGGAGCATCATTGATGGAAAACATCAAGATACGTGCCATGATCAACCAATATGATCAACTAGAACGTAGTATAGTGTTCAATTGTTTGATTGTTCTGAGTTTGATTATGTGAGTCTGGTAATTGATCTATGCTCACTGTTCTTAATTGGTTAAACCTGGGTGTGGATTCAGAGCAATGTAACAGACATGACAGAAGCTACTAGAAGCTGAGCTGTGAGCATGAATACAAACATTTTGTGACTGCAGAGTTATCCTAAAGCACTTGTAAATAAACATGTTGCATACTTAGAAGATAACGTCATCTCTACATTGCTCTGAGATATATAAAATGTACAACATTTAGGGGCTGCACGTCAGGGGACTCCAATAAATAGGCAGGAACATTTATTATTTTTTAAATGATAAACATGCTTGTCTATCTTTTTATTTCAGTCTTGCGCAGTGATTCTATATCCCTTTTGAATATGCCCCAATTGCACATAACCCAGAGGTCATAGGTCACAGCTACTTGGCATAAAATCTGTCAGCCCTGAGCTGTGTTGAATTACAGCTGCTCCCATGCAGGCTGCCAGCTGGAGGGCCCTGCAGTGACAGAATGCATCATCTCATGGGGATGGGAGAGCTGAAGTTAAACATTGCACCTCCTACCAGCTGATTATGGCATTCCATTGGCAGGAGCCTCAATTGGATGTGCCCCTCTACCCCTTCTCCAAATAAATGGATGAGCCTCAGACACCAGTGTTAATGATGAAAATGAATGCTACCAGCAATTAAAAGTAGAACCCAGAAGGCTGATGTGTTATCATCAATCGGGGGCCACATGAGACACAGGAGGCTTCAAACAAAGGAATTCATTTGCACTTGGGAAGTAAAGATGCCTGGGTTAAGTAGTAATAAAAGCAAAAGAGAAAAGAGACAGAACAAAGAAATAAAACCATGGAAAGATGCGAGTAACATGAAGGAGGTCATCATAAGCATGTGGAACCTGCTACCATATGGGGAGTTAAGGCAAATAGCACAGATGCGTTTAAGGGGAAGCAGGATGATTACACGAAGGAATAGAAAGTTATGCTGTTAATGGTGAGGTGACGTAAGGTGGAAAGTGGCTCATATGGACCATAAACACTAGCCAATAGATACACAAGGAGCGTGCATTTTTCAAACTTTTAAGCCATGTCTTAGGCACCATGTTGTTGTCTTTATTGTACCTGACCGAGATGCCAAGTTTATTGCAAATGCTGATTCTAGGCTGCTTCTTTCTTTCAATTAATTTTTATGTAAAGTGAGTCCAAACGATCCTTTCCAAAGTGTCTGAGAACTTTACAGAGTCAACAAATGTCATTAAACGCCATTTAGCAAGGGCAAACTAAAGATTGTACAGGCAGCGAAATTTGTCATCTTGCCTGTAGCGCAAGGGCAGTTTTTCAATGGCAGGAATGTACTGCTGGGTAGGAGAAAGCTCTGGCAGGCACAGAAAGAGAAGGGGTTAAAACCTACTGATTTGGGCTATACACAGAACAGCTGCTGTTCTTCTCCTCAAGTCTGTATTTTTCCTGGATGTGTCAGACATATCAGGTTTGAGTGATGGTTACTTAAGATAATAATCTCTTTTTGTGTAGCACGGAAAGTTAAAACTGTGGGGAACAAATCGTTGGATGACTGTTACCAGCTAAATCCTTGAAAACATGTGTTTATTTCCTAACAAATGTAAATTGTTAACTGGTCTATAGTTAGGATATGCTTCCTGTCATTTAAAAGTAGACATGGGATTTATGATAATGTTCAATTATGTCCAATGCTGTGTGATTCAATTTGCCATTTTAAGTATATTAAATGAATCCAATTAGTTCTTAACAGGAGCCCAGCTATCAATACTGAAGTGGCTACACAGTTATGACAGAGTTTAATGCAGCCTTTTTATTGATGTACATTGAATGTTGGTTCTTCTGCTTTTGGAATACCAGGCAACACTGCTTCACTTAAAAAGGCCTCTTGACATAGAGTTGACAGCACAGAAACAGGCCATTTAACCCAAAAGTCTATGCCGGGTATGCTGTCTTCTTCTGGTTTATGTGGAACATTCCTTGTCCCAGTCCTACTCCTCCTCAGACACCGTCCCCCAACTCTTTTTCCAGTACATTGATTACTGTATCAGTGCTGTTTCCTGCTTTCATCCTGAACTGGAATACTTCATCAACTTTTCTTCCAATTTCCACCCTTCTCCCACCTTCACATGATCCATCTATGACAGTTCCCTTCCCTTTCTCAACTCCTCTGTCTCCATCTTGAGGAATAGACTGTCCACCGAATCCCACGGCTACCTCGAATACACTTCCTCACACCCTGCCTCCTGTAAGGGCTTCATTCCATTTTCCCAGTTTCTGCATCTGTTTCATCTGTTCTGATGGTACAACCTTCCACACCAGTACTTCTGATATGTCTTCCTTTTTCCTCAATTGAGGGTTCCCCAATGGTTGACATTTACCACACTTCTGCCCTCGCCCATTTCCCCCCCTCCCAGAACCATGATAGAGCTCCCCATGCCCTCACTTTCCATCCCACCAGCCTCCACGTTCAAAGGTTCGTCCTCTCCCATTACTGCCCCCTCCAGCGCAAAGTCACCATCAAGCACATCTTCCCCTCCCCTCCCCGTCAGCATTCCGAAGGGACCATTCCCTCCACGACACCCTGATTCACTCCTCAATCACCCTAAACACCTCGTCCCCTTCACACAGCACCTTCCCATGCAATCGCAGGAGGTGTAAAACCTGCCCCTTTACGTCCCCTCTCCTCACTTTCCATGGCTCCAAGCACTTCTTCCAGCTGAAGCACGATTTACTTGCACTTCTTTTCAATGTAGCATTCGCTGCTCACGATGTGGTCTCTTACATATTGCGGAGACAAAAACAGATTGGGTGACCGCTTTGTGGAACATCTCCACTCAGTGTCCACAAGCATGACCCGGAGCTTCCAGCTGCTTCCCGTTTCAATCCACCACCCTGCACTCACACTGGCATTCCTGTCCTGGGCCTGCTGCAGTGTTCCAGTGAAGCGCAATGTAAGCTGGACCAACAGCACCTCACCTTCCGACTGGGCACTTCACAGCCTCTGGACTCATCATTGAGTTCAACAGTTTTGGACAATGAGCTCTGTCCCCCGTTTTGATTCTGGTTTTTTTGCCATGTGCCGCTCTGAATCTTGTTTTTCATTTTTTTTTGCTTTTGGACAGAGCTGTTCATCATTCTGGCATTTACACTCACTCTGGAAAAATGCTTTGTTTCTTTACTCCAACCATTACCACTCCCTTTGCCTTTTATTCCATGACAGATCACTAAACTCTCCCATCCTCCACTTTATCCCAGACCTTCCCTTTTGCTCTTCTTCCCCTTCCCCTCCCTTTCTTTTTTATCATTTATTCTTTCATGGGATGTGGGCATCACTGGCAAGGCCAGCATTTGTTGCCCATCCTTAATTGCCCCTTGAACTGAGTGGCCTGCTCAACCATTTCAGAGGGCAGTCAAGAGTCAACCATGTTGCTGTGGATCTGGAGTCACATGATGGCCAGACCAAATAAGGATGGCAGATTTCATTCCCTCAAGGAACGCTACTGAACCAGATGATAGTTTCATGGTTCCATTCCCTTACCGAGACTAGCTTCAATGCCACAGTTTTTAATTGAATTTAAATTCCACCAGTCTCTTCAGTGTTGTAGAAGCTGCACTCGTCCAGGCAAGTGGGGAGTATTCCATCACACTCCTGACGAGTGCCGTGCAGTACTCTAGCTGAAGACTAACCAGTGATTTGTTCAGGATTTGCATTTGTGGACAGGCTTTGGGGAGTCAGGAGGTAAGTTACTCATCGCACGATTCCTAGAATAAAGATTCAATTTTCTTTAGAAAGTTACTATTAGATCTGCATACAACACCATTTCAGGAAATGCATTCCAGATTATAACAACATGCTGAGTAAAAAAAATTTCCGCTCTGGCTTTTTTTGCCAATTATGTTAAATCCATGTCCTTTGTCCTCCTACCAGTAAAAACAATTTCTCCCCCCTCTCTTCTATTAAAGCCATTCATAACTGTAAACACCACTAACCATTTCCCCCCAGCCTTCCTTGCATCTCAGCTTCTCTAGTCTCTCCACATAACTGAAGTCCTTCATGGGTGATTATTCTGGTAAATCCCCTCTGCAATCTCTCAAAGGCCTTGATATTCTTTCCAAGTGTGGTGCTTGGAATTGGATGCAGTAACTCTAGCTGAAGTCTAACCAGTGATTTGTGCAGGATTTGCATTTGTATCAAATTCCTGGTTAACTGTTATTCAACCTATTATGCCGGTTATTGTCACTGATGTAAAGTTTGGATCACAATCTTTTCTTTGGCTCTGGTTGTTTGGCTGCAATGCAGTCAGATCTTTGTGAAAGTTGACCTGTCAATGCTGTATCTGGGTTTAGTAGAAATTCAGGAATACCATCCAACCTGCCTCCATCAACTATTGGGTATAAGTTCTGCTGGCGCGTGCTGCAATCACATATTGTGAAATTGCACACTCCAAAATGAGGGCCCGAAAGCTGCAAGGAGGAACTTTGACACTGGAGTCAATTCAGGTTTGCTCCAAGGCCTCGTTCCCAAATGAGAAAGGAGTATTGCCATACTTTCACAATATGGACTCATGGACTTAAGCAGTATTAATTCAAAGAGGACACTTTGCTTTAAAACAAAATGGAGAATGGACACTTTACTTTAAAAACAAAATGGAGTTGAGTGATCAGGTGACCTTTTCTTTCCTGTCAATACACATAGAACTATACAAGACCCCTGTGCCAACCTTCATGCCTGGACAAGTCATTAAAATGCAAACAAACTCTCGGGATATATCTTTGTGAAGTCATTAAGATGGTTTATGGCTGACTATCTCCAAATAATTAAAGGACCAGTTTTCACAATACTGCTGACAGACTTTTTTTGCTTCGGAGTTCAATTCCAGAGAATGGATGTGAAAAAATCCCTATTCTATCACAATGGTATATGAATGGGTGAAACTCAGACCCCATTGTTTGACAATGGCCTGGTTGTCAGCAACCATTTGTGAGGAGAATGGGCAGAAGCACCCTGGTCATGTGACAGAAATTAGGATTCAGACAAGGGCATTCAATAAGGCACACTTTTGGAGCTGTAAGAGGAGGAAAATGGGGAACCATCCCATTCATCCCTGTCCGTAACATTATCAAGAGCAAGGCAAAGGAGACTTTACTACTCAATTTAGCTAACATTTCTTTTGCAGCACATCAAACATGGCTCAAAGCTAAATTGGTGATTTGTGCATCCTTTATAAGTTACAGTGAATCGTTGTATGTAACCACTGTCCTATTGCGCACACTTTTTTATTGTGTCTAAGCTGCATTGCACACTGAAGGTTAAGGTGGCAGTCGAGGAGGACAAACCTATACTGAGGTGATCCTCTGCTCCAAGAGGGTTTCTTTGTGGAGTCAGAAGCCATAGTTGTTGGGATTGTGCTGTACTAAGAACTGTAGTACAAGGGTCTGGCACATACAGGGTCGAAGTACATTACCACCCACACACTGATGTACATAGGCATGTGATCCAGATCCAGGGTCAGTGTGTTGTTGAGCAGACATGTGTTAAGACCTAGGCATAGATATAGCTCCTTGCATGTACCCTTTACTATATATATGTGTATAGTTACAAGTAGTTAATAAAGACTTGTTGTTAATGTACAGAAGACTATGGAGAATTCTTTAACAGACGTTCTGTAACCATCCCACACAATGAAGTCTCCATGCCTGCCTCCTAGATGGTGGGCAGTGCATACATAGCAATACACCTGTAATCATAGACAACCTTTTCATGAAGGCCATGAAGTTGATGTGAAGGTGTGCAACCTGTCTAACTGATACCTCAGGAAGGATTCTAGTCCCAATATGGGGCGGGAATTGAGGAGGCCAGACACCGAGTTACTCATTGCTAGCTGGCATGCCAGTTCCCCACCACATTTCCAATGCCTGGCCATTTTCCTGGAGGCTGATTGGTGAAGAACAGCCACCCACTTACAAGCGGCAGGTAGTTTGTTAAGTTAATTAAAAAGCCAATTAAAGCTATGGATCAGAAGTCGACTGGAATTTTCCAGTCAACCTGTGCCCTGCCCACCTCCGCCCCACACCCCCTGCAGCGTCAATAGCCTGGCCGATGCCTGGAGAAGGCTTCCTGGCAACAGTGAGGGAAAAGTACTGGTGGATCACTTTGAGGCCCCTCTGCAACCTCCACACCTACCTGCCGACAGTTGCAGTCCCAGACTGCCCTAAGCAGGGGTTTCACCACCACAACCCTGATTTGACAGCTGTGGCCATTTTTAATTCAAGTATTTTAAAAGTGCTGAGAAGGCACCTGAAGATGGAGATAGGCTGCAGTTCCTTCTGACCTCAAGGCCTTCCACTGGCCCTCCAACTTTGAGAGCCTGCCTGTTGTCCTTAATTGGACAGCGAGTGCACCCTCTGGCCACTGACTGACCAATCTAGCAAAAATCAATATTGGGTGACTGCTCCTGATGTCGGGGTCTCAACTCCAAAAGGAAAATCCTTCCCGACCTTTCCACAGGAAACATGATGAAAGTGGTGCTCCTTGTCGGCATAACATTTTCCACCTGTTTGATATTAGTGCGAACGTGAAGCAACCTTAGTAACATGGAAGAATCCTGCAATGGCAGGGACCTGATTTTTCAGCGGAGCAGCATGGCTTCTGTCTGATAGTAGTCACCAAAAGAGAAACAAACAAACAACAACATCCAGGCCAAGATTCAGTTGGAGTATTTGGACCCATGTTGGGTGAAGCAAATATGTCACAAGTATCTTACATGTTCCCCTTTAAAACAAATATGACCACATGGAATCTGAAGCATGTGGGTTTCCATTAGAATATGCACTGGTATTTGATAAAAAAAATAATGTTTGGAGGCCAGTTCCTTCCAAGTTATTTTATCTGCATTACATTATTACATTTCAAAACTGGTTTCAAATCTGTAGCTTCTAATAGGGTGGTGTTCATGCTTTCAAGAACTGCTGATGTGTTGATTGGTCTGATTCTGATGTGACAGTTAAACCTGATGTTCTTTGAGTTCAAGTATGCCAAAAGCAAATTGACTACAATTTTACCTCATCCTAACCAGGGCACGCCTGGTTTCTTATGTGTCAAACTCAAATGTGCTAAGCAGAATTTACATAGCTCAACTGATCAATCTCTGCAAAGGAATCCAAAGAATCAAAGTGTATCCTTCATTATCTCCAAAATACATTTGCCAGTGGCTTATTCTTTCTTCCTTCCTTTCCCATCATACATTGGGTCGCCTCAACACTGGTTGATCGTCCTTCATATCAACTATCATTTATTTTTCTCGCCTATATTGTATATTGGTCCCGGCTCCCTGCCTGGATAAATGGCAACGGTTAGCAGCAAGAAGGGTATCCAGCTGCAAAACAACCCGCCAAATCCAAAAAAAAACCCATGACAATGGCTTATGTAACTTTCTATATCTTATTACTTTGGAGCTTGATTACTGTTGATGGACTGCATAGAGTGGTCAATATTTATGGCTTGAATCCATTTGATTAATGGATTCAAATCACCATGGAGAAAGAGACTGGCTAAAAGCAACGGGGCTGTGCTTTATGCCTTGGAGATATGCAGAGATGACACACCAGTTTTAATGTGTCTAACAGCCATCCCACCACATAAGCAGAGCGGCTCCACAGGTAAAGACATGAGAGGTTTAAAATATCTGCTCTCATCCTTACAGCTTCTTGCTTTCAGTTTAGTTTCAGTTTCTCTGTAACCACACCCATACTTGACTAATAGCACACCGTGAACAGTCATCAGACACATATAATCAAACACCAAGCAAATGAACAATTGAATACTACAAACAGAATCATGTGCAGATCCCCCAGTATTTTGTGGTCTTCTGGAGGATGTCATAAGCATATCTATGCCATCTGCATTATGAGGAATGAAAGGCATGTGCCACTGTATTGTTGGAGAACACCCATATATCATTGTAAGTTAGTCAGCATTGCTACAAACATATTCATATTGGAGAAACCAGACACAATTTCAGATCAGTCATTTCTATATGCTGGTAGCCATTGCGTACAACAGTGAAATTCTAATCTTTTCAAATGCCTGTTATTGGAATTAGATGCATAATAATTTATGGTGACCTTAACAGCTACAGGCAATGATACAGTCTCCATGTCTGGAGGCTGCACTACATGTCGCAGATGTCAGTAAAATACTTCCAGGATAAGACAGAGTCTGCTTCAGCTGTCCTTCACAGGCAACCTCAAATAGCCGACCCTTTTGCTTTTGCTCCTTGGCAATTAAAGTGTCTTCAGAGGTTGTTGATGTACGTTGTGTTTTCAGAAGTTGGGATCTCAATTCATGACCTGACCCTATCGATTCCAGTGGAGCTAAGCAACAGAAAAGGTTTGTGCTGCCCCATCGTTTATTGATCGTGGCATGCTGCCCAGCATGACCTGTACCAGGAGCTGGCTGCATGCTCAACGAGGGCCTATTAGCGAGTGAGACTAACATCGGCTCCAGCTAGCCTCCAGCTCTTAAAGGCAGTCTGTCCCTCTTTAAAGGGAAACATAGAAATATTTTTAAAATTACTGCACAGAAGGAGGCCATTAGGCCTATCGAGTCTGTGTCGGCTGAAAAAGCCAGGCTGATCCCGCTTCCCAGATCTTCACCCGTATCCTTATCGGCTTTGGCACTTCAAGTGCATATCCACATATGTTTTAAATGAGAGAAGAGTTTTTGCCTCTACCACCCTCTCAGGCAGTGAGGTCCAAACTGCTACCACCCACTGGGTGAAAAAATTCTCCTCAGCTCCCCTCTAATCCTTCTGCCAATTACATTAAATCTATGTGCCTTGTTAATGATCTCCCTGCTAACTAGGGAGAACTAGGTCCTTCTTATCCACTCTGTCTAGGGTCCTTCATTATCATATACATCTCAACTAAATCTCCCCTCAACCTTCTCTATTCCAAAGAAAACAACCCCAGCCTATCACATCCTCATCGCTACAACTCTCCAATCCCAGCAACTTCCTTATAAAGCTCCTCTGTATCCTCTCTCATACAATCACATCCTTAGAAGCTGCACAGGATAACTAAAGGCTGCAGACAACTCATACAGTTCTAGTCAAAGTGGAGAAACATGGAACACTAATCCAGGGAGAGGGCTCCAAGATTCTCAGATGCCATATTGGAGGCACTAGTGTGAGAGGTGGAATTGAGGAGAGGGGCCACGTTTCCATGGAGAGCAAAGAGGCTCTCATGCCAAACCCTCCATAGGGAGTGGGAGCAGGTGGCAAGGGAGGTAAATGTAGTAAAGGCAGTAGTTTCATTGAAAATGGAGCCTGATCAAGTGTTCTCTGACAGCTCATCCATTTAGAAGGGTCCAGATTGTCTCCTCTCTGGCTCCTCTAGTACGTCCTCCTCCTCCTCAACCCTCTCCTCCTCTTTCTCCTCTCTCCTCCTCATCTTCCACCTCCCCTCCTTCAGTTCCAAGTGGTCCCATGGCTCCATCTGTGGAGCTGCTTTGCTTGTATGGTGGGATGACTGTGGGGTTGAGGGGGGATAGTCATCAAATGCCCGTGAGGGTCTATCCCTTGGCCCCAAGCAGTCACCCCATGGATGCTCTGGGAGGGCTGAAAATGGCAGGTAAGGCCAACTGGCACAGGATGCTGCATCATCAATGCTGCCTGGATAGCAGACATTCACCAGGATAAAGGTTTCAACATTGTTGCTCACCAACTGCATGGCCAGGATTTCCCGGTTGGCGAGTGGGGGGCGGGGCCCACTCGCCGACGTGTAAAATGACGCGGGATGATGTTGGACGGAACTCCCGACGTCACCCCGCCTCATTTCAATTTTCAGGTTGGCGGGGGCTCAGCCGAATCAACTGTGCACCCGCCGACCTGTCAATGGCCTATTGAGGCCATTGGCAAAGTAATTAAAGTAATTAGTGGACCTGCCCATCCAACCTTAAGGTTGGCGGGCAGGCCGGGAACCCTGGCAGGCATTGGAATGACGTTTCATGTCGGTTTGAAAAAATTTAATAAAAGTGTATCTATAAGTAATGGGCATGTCCCAACTCATGTGACAATGTCACATGAGGGGACATGTCAAGGAAATTTTTTTTTTCTGTTTTTAAGATTTTTTATTGTGGAGCCGATCTCCCTGAGGCAGCACTTAGCCTCAGGGGGATGAGTGCGATCTTTCATGCGCATGCGTGAAACAGCGCACTCTCGGCTCAGGGAATCCCCCACCCCTGCCCGCACAGGGAGCGCATAGCGCTTCCTTGCAGACGTCACGCTGGGCGGGCCTTAATTGGCCTGCCCACGTAAAATGGCGGCGTGCCCCCGATCGGGGGCGCCGATCGGAGGTGCGCCCGCTCCTGAACTTCCCCCCCAACGGGGTGATAACTCTGCCCCATGTTTATAGAATGGAAACCCCTGCCATTCCCACACTTCTTCCCATTGGCATGTGGGGTCCATAGAGCCATGTGCGTGCGGTTAATGATTTCCTGCACTATCGGGAATCCCGCTTTTTAAAAATTGATTCATGGGATGAGGGCACCACTGGCTGGGCCAGCATTTATTGCCCTTCCCTAATTGCCCTTGAGAAGGGGGTGGTGAGCTGCCTTCTTGAACTACTGCAGTTCCTGGCGCAGCCACACGCCCTTTCATCCTGCTTAACCCTCCTGAAAAAGAACTGTCCTCCTCTGGAGCAGGTTGCCTCTGTCATCGCCTGGTTCCTGTGATGGACGGGATATTAGAAAATGTTGCAGATGTCCCCCATTCCCGCCTGGAAAGACCTGGAGACGTGAAATTTATGCTAATGATGGGCCTTCGTAGCCACTAGCAGGACCGTCCACGCCTGCTGTGAGGATCCAGGCCATGTTGACAGAGGTGGCATTGCTCAGTCATGGCTTCCTTGGTGAACCCAAGTCACCTCAGGCATTGTTCATGGGTCAGGTGTAAGTAGGGGAACTGCTCCTGATAAACCCTTAGCTTGTAGGTCTCCTGTGGAGACACCTTCCCCGCCCCTCCTTACAGAGTTCCTCCTCTCAGCATCCTCAGCTCCTTTCCCCAGTCATGTTACAGACTAAGAGACACTGCCACCACAGCCCCCATACCTGGATCCTCCCTGACAAGCTGTCAAAATTGAACTCCAAAGACACAGCGCTGTACCTTCAACAAACTCTCAGCCTTCAACAGGAGAAGGTCAAAAGCATCTTGCCTGCACTTTGTTGCCTGGTCCTTTAAATAGCGCTGGGGTGCAGGGCCCATCTTGACTTTTAGCGAGTGACAAGTGAATTTGTCCAATGGACCCATGGGGTCCAAATTTGAAAAGATGTGCTTCACATCAGCCGTTAGAGCAGAGCGATGTCATGTTATCACCATTCCAGCTGCTTCCAGCACACACAGGGGATGCCAGGCCAATCACCTGGCACACCACATAAGCTGAGCTAGAAAAGGCTTTTGGGGCAGTCACCATGCTGAGGAAGTTCAGCTTCCATAGCTCCACCTCCAACAACACTGGTGATATAAATTTCAGACTCGTCGTGGTCAGCTGCGGCTCAGCGATAACGCTAGACGAGCTAAGTCCCTCGAAGTCTTCGAGAAGAGTGAAATTCCTGAATATTGAGAGGTATATGACAGTCATGAAGAATAGGAAGCCAGGTAAAGGTGGAGGGGTGGCACTGTTGATCAAGGGTGGCATTGGTGTAATAGTTAGAGATGTACTTGGTTCAGGGGATCAGGATGTAGAATCAGTTTGGGTGGAGATGAGGAATAGTAGGAGAAAGAAGTCACTAGTGGGAGTGGTCTACAGGCCCCCTAACAGTAACCACAATGTAGGACAAAGTATACAAGAAGAAATATTGGGTGCTTGTGATAAAGGGACAGCAATGATCATGGGTGATTTTATTCTACATATAAACTGAAAAAATCAGATTGGCAATAGTAGCCTGGACAAAGAGTTCATAGAATGTTTTTGAGATAGTTTTTTTTAGAGCAGCATGTTCTGGAGCCAACCAGAGAGCAGGTTATATTAGACTTGGTATTGTGTAATGTGACAGGATTAATTAATGACCTGAGTAAAGGCACCCCTAGGTATCAGCAACCATAATATGATTGAATTTTACACCCAGTTTGTAAGGGAGAAGAGTGTGTCTAAGACTAGTATTTTAAACTTAAGTAAGGTCAATTATGAGGGCATGAAAGCTGAGCTAGCTGAAGTGAACTGGGATACTAGGCTAGGTGATAGATCAATAGAGAAGCAGTGGCAGACATTTAAAGGGATATTTCAGAATACTCAGAATAAGTATATTCTTACTTTAAAGAAAAATTCTAAGGGGAGGACCCAGCATCTGTGGTCAACTAAAGAAGTTAAGGAAAGCATCAAACTTAAGGAAAAAGCATCTAACTGCGCAAAGATGAGTGGCAGGTCAGATGATTGGTCAGAATATAAAGAATGGCAGAGAATGACTAACAGGCTAACCAGGAAAAAGAAATTAGAGTATGAGATGAAGCTAGCTAGAAATGTAAAAATGGATACAAGAATTTTTACAGGTATTTAAAAAGGAAAAGAGTAAGTAAAGTGAGTTTTGGTCCTCTGGAGAGTGACAATGGGGAGTTAATAGTAGATAATAAGGAAATGGCGAATGAAATAAACAAATTATTTTGTTTTTGTCTTCACTATAGAGGATAGAAAAAACATTCCAATAATAGCTGTAAAGCAGGAGGTGGAAGGGAGAGGGGAACTTGATGAAATGATAACCATTAGGGAAGTGGTATTGAGCAAACTGATGGAGCTGCAGCTGACAAGTTTCTGGGTCCTAATGGACTTCACCCAAGAGTCTTAAAAGAAGTGGCTAAGGACATAGTAGATGCGTTGGTGTTAATTTTCCAAAATTTGCTAGATTCTGGAAAGGTTCCATCTGACTGGAAAGTAGCAAATATAACCCCTCTATTGAAGAAGGGAGGGAGGCAGAAAACAGGAAATCTATAGTGGGGAAGGTGTTAGAATCAATCATTAAGGATGTTAAAGCTGGGGACTTAGAGAAACTCAAGTTAATCGAGAAGAGTCAGCATGGTTTTGTGAAAGGGAAATTATGTTTAACCACTTTATTGGAGTTTTTTGAAAGAGCAACGTGTGCTGTGGATAAGGGGGAGCTTGTAGACGTGCTGTACTTGGATTTCCAGAAGGCATTTGATAAGGTGCCACATCAAAGATTATTGCGGAAAATAAAGGCTCATGGTGTAGGGAGTAACATATTAGCATGGATAGAAGATTGGCTGGCTGGCAGAAAGCAGAGAGTATGTATAAATGGGTCTTTTTCTGATTGGCAGGATGTGATGAGTGGATTCCCGCAGGGGGCTGTGCTGGGGCCTCAACTTTTGACAATTTATATCAATGACTTAGATGACGGGAGAGAAGGCATGATAGCTAAATTTGCAGATGACACAAAGTTAGGGAGGAAAGTATGTTGTGAAAAGGACATAAAGATATTACAGCTGTATATAGATAGGTTGAGTGAGCGGGCAAAAATCTGGGAGATGGAGTTTAATGTGGGAAAACGTGAAGTTGTTCACTTTGGCAGTAAGAATAAAAAAGCA
Source organism: Cetorhinus maximus (assembly GCF_964194155.1). Classification (NCBI taxonomy): domain Eukaryota; kingdom Metazoa; phylum Chordata; class Chondrichthyes; order Lamniformes; family Cetorhinidae; genus Cetorhinus; species Cetorhinus maximus. Next base: position 83,357,564 of record NC_135897.1, on the reverse strand, counting down.
GAGTATTACTTAAATGGAGAGCGACTGCAGAATTCTGAGGTACAGAGGGATCTAGATGTTCTAGTGCATGAGTCACAAAAAGTTAGTATGCAGGTACAGCAAGTAATTAAGAAGGCTAATGAAATGCTATCCTTTATTACGAGAGAAATTGAACATAAAAGTAAGGACATTGTGCTTCAGTTATACAGGGCATTGGTGAGACTGCACCATGAATACTGCATGCAGTTTTGGTCTCCTTATTTAAGGGAGGATGTAAATGCATTGGAGGCGGTTCAGAGGAAGTTTACTAGATTGATACCTGGAATGAGCGGGTTGTCTTATGAGGAAACGTTAGATAGACTGGGCTTGTTTCCACTGGAGTTTAGAAGAGTGAGGGGTGACTTTAATGAAGTATATAAGATCCTGAATGGTATTGACAAGGTGGACATCAAAAGGGTGTTTCCTCTTGTGGATAATTCCAGAACAAGGCGGCGCTGTTTTAAAATTAGGCATTGCCCTTTTAGAGCACAGGTGAGGAGAATTTTTTCTTTCAGAGGCTTGTGCGATTTTGGAACTCTCTGCCTCAGAAGGTGGTGGAGATGGGGGTCATTAAATATTTTTAAGGCTGAGATAGATAGATTCTTGTTAGGCAAAGGAATCAAAGGTTATCAGGAGTTGATAGGAATGTGGAATTCAAAACACAAAAAGGTCAGCCGCGATCTTATCGAATGTCGGAGCAGGCATGAGGGGCCAAATGGTTTACTTCTGCTCCTATTTCATATGTTCATATGTTCGTATGTTCCCAGGGATGCATACTGAGTTAAACATCAACTACAGCTGGAGGATCATCAACTTGGTGAAAGTTGCTCTTTGGTCTGCCCAAAACCTGCTGGTCTTCCAGTGCAAAGAGTTGTCCTCAACTGAGTGTTGCAGACTGGCACATTCCAAGGTCCAGAACTATATGCTGACGGACACACTAAAGCTTGGGGCAGCCATCGCAGAGGCACAGGGGAGAAAGGTCGCTGTCTAAGGCCATTCAGTCATAGAACACCAAGGGGCTGGAAAAGGCCTTTCAGCCATAGGAAACTTTGGGCTATATGCCTGACATTGAATATGTTTTGTGGATATCATGGGTATTAAAATTATATTGAGGCACCTCAGAGGGGAACATGCTCAATGAAGGAAAATTGAATTCTATTGCCCTTTATGTAATTTTTCAATTGGAAATGTTTTGCCCCCAGGCTGTAGACCAGACATGAAATTCACATGGTAAATAATTAAGAGAATTAATATTGTATAGAGGCAGCTAAGAGTAGAACACATTGTATGGAGACGTGTCAGAGTTCATGGCACTTTCCGTAACTTTTAAGTTGAAATGTTGTGTAATGTACTGTTACAAATTTTATGAATGAAGTATATTTTTGGGGAAAAAAAGGTTCTCCCAGGACTGTATGAAGGAAAGTTGAATTCTATTGTGCCTACATCATCCTGGCTACTTTACAAAATTATTATTTCTTTTTAAAATGGACAAAGATTTTACGATGCCTGAAGCCATTACTGACTATGACTCATTCACTAGGAACTTCCTGGCAGTCAGAGCAGCTACAAACTCGTTATCCCTGAAGAGGCGCTAACAACCCTGTACTTGCAGCAACCAAATTCCAAAGGGATTGTACAAAACCATTTTACTTTTCTAAGGCAGAGCTCTGGCCATTGGAGACGATACACCTGCGAGGACAAAGGGGTCATGAAACCCCTGAAACTTATTTACGGATGCAACATTAACCATCTCAAGAATCCAGACCAGGAATGTACATCCTTTCTCCAAACCAAGGGGAAGAAGTGGGAGTTATATCAGGTGACCTCCACCCACCAACCAAGCTGCTGGAACCTGTAATATTGCCTTGTGGAGCTGGAGCTAAATCCAGGCAGTCTGCCATCTTCCATCAACAAAGCAGCAGCAGAAACAGAGCTCTCTCCAGGTTTAAATTGCCTGACCCTTATGGTTTACTACTGGAACATCTGAACTTCTGTACCAGTGCCTACCAAAACTAAATTCATCCCTTCCAGCCCATCTCATTGTGGAAGTCATCTCTTCAGCTTGTGGACTCCGAAAGAATGCACTATTGGACTTTTGATTCTGGATTCTGGACTCAAGTGAAACAATAATTCTTATTTTGTCAATGGTCTTTGCCCTAAACCTCTTTCTTTCCCGTATCCCCCTTTTATTGAGTGAATGTACCGGGGTTACACGGTGACACCCCCTCTCTGCGTTTTGAGTGTGTGTAAAACAAACTAACCCTCTGATTTTACCCTATCTCAAGTTTGCAATGGGGTCATTCATAGAGGATTGGGGTCACTCCAAAACTGAGGGGTTGGGGAAAATAGGCCACCACTTGTAAAGGGGGAAATCAAAAATCAAAAAAACCTTTCTGTTTATGGACGGGTGGCGAGAGGAGAAATCAGGGCTGCTTTAAATTAAACCCCCTCCTCTCCGTAACAGTATATTGTAAATATTGAGAGAATCACAGTTGTATAAAGGCATCTAGGTGTGGAACACAGTGCATGGAAACAAGTCGAATTTTATGGCACTGTCTGTAATTTTCAAGTTGAAATGTTTTGTAATGTACCTTTAAAATTATTGTGAATAAAGTATATTTTTGGGGAAAAAAGATAGTGTTCTTGTGCTCTGAATCAGAAGGTTGGGGATTCAAATTCTCTTCTTGACAGTTGAGCACAAAACCTAGGCTGACACTCCTGGGTAGCACTAAAGGGATAATGTATTGTTGGAGGTGCTATCTTTTGGATCAGATATTTAAACTAAAGCCCTCTCTACTTTCTCAGGTAAACTTGTACTTTTAGAAAGATCGAATGGCATTATTTTGATGAGCAGGTTCTCCTTGGAGGTCCTGGCCAATATTTATCCCTCAATCAAAGTCACTGAAATGGATGATCTGGTAATGATCACATTGATGTTTGTGGGACCTTGTTGTGTGCAAATTGGCTGATGCATTTTCTACAGTGACTACACTTAAGAAAGAAACCAGTTAATTTGCTATAAAATATTTAGAAATTCACTGCAGTTGTGAAAGGTTCTGTATAAATGCTTTCTTCCTTCAAAGGCATTTCTTTGTCCTTTTTAAGTAGAAGAATGATAGTGGCACTTGATCCCAAGATTCTGCTAACGTCATCCTAAAAGTAATGGCTCTGTTGAAAGTCAATTCAAATTGAACTCAAAGGCTCAAGTTTTCAGGCCACATCCTGCTAATTTCCCAGCATATTTTGGCAGAAGGTGCTGGAAATAGGCTCAGGGAAAATGCTTTGTCATCTTTCTCCAGCTTTTCCAGAAACAAATGCACCCATCATTTTTTTTTATTCATTCACTGGATGTGGGCATCACTGGCAAGGCCAGAATTTAATCCCCATCTCCAAATGCCTTTGAAGAAATGGCGGTGAGTCACCTTCCTGAACAGCTGTAGTCCATCTTGGCATTTTGCTCCCAAAAGGGAGTTCCAGTTGAATTGGTACCAGTTGATCCAGTTCTCAACTGAGGCATGGAGTCCATTTCTGAACTGGATACAACAGAGTGTCTTGCTCAGCCATTTCAGAAGGTAGTTAGAGTCAACCACTTTCTGTGGGTCTGGAGTCAGACATAGGCCAGGCTGGATAAAGACAGCAGATTTCCTTCCCTAAAGGACCATTTAGAGGGAGGTCTTGGGGCACAGTGGGTGACACCTCAGAGCCAGAAGTTTCAGGTTCAAGCCCCACTCTACTTGATGGCCATGGAAGGTGCATTCATAACGTGGCCAAACAGGTTGATTATCAACCTGTAAATCCTGTTAATGTATCTATGGAAGGTGGTAAGGGCAGCAAGTGTCTCCTGGCCAGCCAGAACCTACAGAAGACAACAGCAAACCACTGCAGCACTTTGCCAAGCATAACACATGGAAGTCCATGACTGCCAATTGCCCAGAAGAGAAGAAAGGAACATTAGTGAAAAAAATGGGTTTTTACAGCAAGCCAGTAGTTTCATAATTATCATGACTGATTAGCTTTTTTATTCCAGGTTTATTTAATTAACAGAATTTAAATTCCCCCAGCTGCCGTAGTGGGATTTCAACTCGTGTTTCCAGATTATTAATCCAGGCCTGTGGATTACTAATCTAGTAATATAACCGCTACACTCCAGATAGGTGCACGTGAATCACAGGCTAATGAGGGGAACACAGCCTCTGCCATATCTCCCACCATTTGTACTGTTACAACAGAACATTCTTACGTCAGTGATGAGGCCTTGAGCTCAATATGGAAGACATGCACAGGGCCCACCAGCAAAAAAAAATAAATAAATTTTGATGTTAAAAATAATTTCCCAGGCAATGTGCTGGCTGCTTCATTGTGGTGCCCCCCTCCCCCTCAAGAGTAGCATAACTTTCCCAATAAAGTGTGGGAATCAAGGGAGGCCACCTTGGTAATAACTGCAGAACCAGGGACATGGCTGGGATATCAGGATGGCATCTCTGAGCTGGGCAGAAGAGCCAGCATAATAGCCAAGTGGCAGTCCAGATTGGAGAAGAGCTTGAAAAGAGTGAAATATGGAAGCTTGGTTACCTCAATGGAAAACCATCATTTAATATTAGGTTTAAGTGGTTTTAATCGACGTGTGTGAATCGCATACTGGGTGGTGCAATCCACCATCACTGGAGCTCACATTTTAATTTGTTACATTTTATATGTGAGGATCCACCCTGTGTTTGACCCTATGTGAAAAATGTGGTCACCATTAGCCTGGATATTGACAGTACACGGTGGGTTCCAGGTTGTGTAAGTGGGAATGGGCATAGTTTCCCCAGCGCAGTGTGTTTCTTGGCCCTGACGGATTCCCCACCTGGAATTCAGCCAGAGTTGGCCACAGGTCCAGGTAGATCCAACCCATCAACCCTGGGGAGTGGGGGTGAATTTGGTCCCACAATGGGTGGGTGGGGGGCGCGGGGAATGCGGGTATCTGATCCCCAAGCCCAGGGGGAGACATCTCCAATTTGGGGAAAGGGACCTTGTCTGATTCCCGACTGCAGGGCAGAGGAAGGGACCCGGTCCCAGGTGTATCTGATCCTCATCCCTGGAGATGATGTCCGATGCTGGGAGCAGGTAAGTTGCCAGCTCCCTGACCCACCCCCTTAAAACCCAGAAATGGACAGGTTGGGGTTGGAGTTTATTCTTTTTAAATTTTCATCCCTCCCCTCCCAAACCACTCCCAACCAACCATTTATGCTCCGAAATCCTCCCCAGCATCACCAGAACTACCATTTTATTCTCAGCAGCAAGTGTGTTTGAGGGTAGAGAGGGATTATATTAATACACAACGCAAAATATACAAATTACTTATACTGAAGCAACAAAGTGGGCCCAGAGAACATCATGGTGATTGTGCAACAAACTGTGGGTATTGATGAGATTTATATTAATTTATATATTAACATAAAAATATTAATATTTAGCCAGTACCATGCAGGTCTGGTATTGAAAGAATCTGGTAGCATGAGAAAAAAACCAGATGGCTGTCACCAACATGACAAATGGAGGTCCGTCTAATGCGAGCAGTTGCTGAACAATATGGGCTTATGTCAAAGTTGATGGAAGACTCAAAAAATTCAGACAAAGTATGAATAGTACAAATCCAGATTGGTTCTGACAATCAGAGTTTGGAGATTAGGAAAGGGTACAAATTAGAATTTTAAATGAGCATTTGGACCATCAACATCACGTCAGAATCTGAAAGCCCAAAGCTTATCCTTACTTAACCAGTATAAATAGTCTCATCTCAATATAACTTTAGATTCTTCCATTCGTAACTGACATACAGACACATTGCAGCACTGACTCCCTGCAGCTCTTGCTCAACAACTGTATTTGACCAATGACCTAAAATAGTTTCATTATTTATACATAAGGTCTTTCTTTGCTCACAGAAATTGTCAAAGAACCATCAGGAGTGGTGTGATCAAAACTTGGGGGCAAAAAAAAATAACATTGTTGTTTGCATTCTTTTACCTTATTCACTGTTTATTTTGGATTCCTTTTCATTCCTCCAATTTTTCATTTTATTTGCACCTCATACCTCTCATTTTCTGATATATATATATCACATGTGGCATGCTTCCGTAAGCAACACAACCTCATTCAGTCTCGACAGAATGTTGTGGGTTCAAGCCCCACTCCAAGGAGTTGAGCACATAATCTAGGCTGAGACACCAGTGCAGTACTGAGGGAGCGCTGCACGGTTGGAGGCGCTGTCTTTCAGAAGTGACATTGAAATTAAAGTCCTGTCTGCTCTCTCGGACAGATGTAAATCATCTCATGATACTATCTGAAGAAGAGCATTGGAGTTCTCCCTAGTGTTCTGGCCAATATTTATCCCTCAACTGACACACACCACAGCAGATGAACTGCTCATTACAGTATCACATTGCTCTTTGTGGGACATTGCTGGGCTCAAATTGGCTACAGTGTTTCTTACATTAGTTACAACAGTGACTGCTCATCAAAAGATACTCATTGGTTGGAAAGCACTTTGGGACGTCCTGAGGTTGTAAAAGGCAACTTAGAAATGTCTTTCATTTTACACATGCAACTTTCAGCCTTCAGGAGTGAAAAATACTGTCGCTAGTTATAACAATCCCCCCCTGCGTTTTTTTTAAGAACAATAGAAAGAATGAAAATAAAATGGGACATATCCAATATTATCTTCAAAGAACAAAATGAGATTCCTGCCCAGAATGTAAAACACTCCACAAAATGAATGAAGGTCTCAAGTGGTCAAGCCATTAACTGTGATATTCTAACTTCGGCGTAAACAATTTGCATTTGTTTAATTGCTTTATGGGTTTCTTTATTCTTTCAGGCAATGTGGGCCCCAGCACTTGTTGCCCATTCCTGATCACCCTTGAATTGAGGGCAGTTAAGAGTCAACCACATTGCTGTGGGTCTGGAGTCACATGTAGGCCAGACCAGATAAGGATGGCAGAGTTCCTTCCCTAAAGGACAATAGTGGACCAGATGATAGTTGCCATGGCTACTATTACTGAGACTAGCTTTATATTTCAGATTTATTATTTTACTTAAATTCCATCAGCTGCTGTGGTGGAATCTGAACCCGTGTCCCCACAGCATTAGGCTGGGCTTTTGGTTACTAACCCAGTGATATAACCACTACGTCCCCATCTCCTACCCACTGTCCGTTGACTTTTTAAGAATGAGAACTGACATGTCCTCATATTAAAAAAGCCAGGGAGTGAATATCTGGCCTGAAACCTGCCTATCTGAATAATTTGAGTGGTCATTCAAAATGCGAGCATTTTCTGTATCTTTAAAAATATACTCTTTGGTTATACTAGTCATTACAAATACTTGCTTGATTGCTAATGTAGGTTTTAGGCACCAAGCCATTTAAGCTTTGAAGTTTGACATCATTGGTTTAATTACTTCAAAGCCCTCATATTTTTTAGTGCAGTTTTCAGCTTTTTCATTTCGATGTGAAGACAGAACTCATAAATTAGAAGAATGAGTCAAATAATGGCACGCCTATCATTTTGGGAGATGGTACAGCCTATTAATGACGTCTAATGTCAACTGAACGATATACATATTTCAGTGATTGAGTGAGATAGTCACCTCCCTCAATCCCCAGATCCTTGCCATTTTGTATCAGTCCCTCAAGATGATGGATCTGAAGTTAGTAAATCAACTTCTTTGTGAAAAATCTCAGTGTGAATAACAGTCAAAACTGGGACCTGAGCCCGGGCTTCCCATCTGATCAGTCCGATTGTCCACTAATATTACTTCCAAACGGTAATGTCAGACAAAAAGACTTAGGGCTGGACTTTACAGCCACCATCCCCCCCATCCCCCCACCACACCACCCCCTCCCCCTCCCCCTGTCCCCATGCCGGGTGTATTTTCGGTTGTGGGGGTGGGGGGGCATGTAAATTATGACAGTGCCTAGCCCCATCACCTTCCCGCCCACCTCCAAGTTGTCCCCCATAATATCATAAAGATAATTAATGGGAAATTGAGCGTGTTAACAAGCCAATTGACACGAATATTGTGCTGCTCACACCATAATCCGATTTGTGTAGGCAAGCGGATGGGAGTGGGCAGGCCATTTTATTTTAACCAGAAACCTGGTTAACAGGTGGAAAGAGTGGGGGGGGGGATGAATCATTTAGGGGGTGCCCTGTGTGCATCAGGGGTGCTTCCCCAAGATTTACATGCCCTTTATTCCTTCCTGCCTGGCCTCCAAAACCCGCACCCCAATGACTTTCTGCCCCCCCACCTTCCCCCCCCCCCCCCCCCCACCACCAACCAACACCCCCTCCTGGGCTGCCCGATCCTTTCCAGCCTAAAAGCCCAGGACTTACATTACTCCGGATGCTATCGCTCTTCGTCGTGAGCCTGCTTGCGGTGCCAGCAGCACCCAATAGTTGGCACTGCTGGGAGAGCTAGAGCTGCCGGCCAATCAGATTTGTGGGCAGCTCTCGAGGATGGGACTTCCTCCCACTGAGGGGTGTAAGTTCCACTCTCACCTACTTAAGGCCACCAGTAACGTGTTCTCACCACAGGGTGGCCTTGTTTAACATGGGTCGACTGGCGTCCAACATTTTTTCTGGGGGACGGGAAGTTGCGAGCAACATGCCCCTCTATAAAATTCTGCCCTTTAATGTCAGAGAATCTACTTTCACGTACCATGGGTAGATTGGTGGGCTGTCCTGACTGTAAAAGCTAACATTTTGTCGTAGTGATTCTGTAATTCCCTAGATCAACTTAAGAAGGAAAGAAAGGGAAAGAAAGAAAGGGAGGAAGGGAGGAAAGGAAAGGAAGAAGGAAGACACTTTTGCACTATCTGAAACACAGCAGCTAATTTGCATACACCAAGCACCCACAACGAAATAAATGATAGGATAATCTGTTTAAGTGATGTTTGGTTGAGGGTTCTTATTATATTATCGTATTATATTATCCGTAATGAGCTAGGAACTAAGGATTATGTGGATGTATTTCCAGGGTGCCATGTTTACTGCTGCACTGCAGTCAGGTGTCGAGCAACAGAGCAACATCAGCCACCTGGAAAGCTGTAAGAAATACCAAATGGGGAGAATTTTCCCCCCATTGTGGGGGAAAGGCGGGAGCGAGCGCAAACCTGTTCGGCGCCCTCAATCGGGTCCGCGCCGTCACTTTACGTGGGTGGGCCAATTAAGGCCCGCCCAGCGTGACGCGCACCCGGAAGCGCTGAGCGCTCCCTGTGCGGGGTGGGGTTGCCTGAGTCGGGGAGTGTGGGGTTACCTGAGTCGGGGAGGGGTGGGGTTACCTGAGTCGGGGAGGGGTGGGGTTGCCTGAGTCGGGGAGGGGTGGGGTTGCCTGAGTCGGGGAGTGTGGGGTTGCCTGAGTCGGGGAGTGTGGGGCTGCCTGAGTCGGGGAGTGTGGGGTTGCCTGAGTCGGTGAGGGGTGGGGTTGCCTGAGTCGGGGAGTGTGGGGCTGCCTGAGTCGGGGAGTGTGGGGCTGCCTGAGTCGGGGATTGTGGGGCTGTCTGAGTCGGGGAGTGTGGGGTTGCCTGAGTCGGGGAGTGTGGGGCTGCCTGAGTCGGGGAGTGTGGGGCTGCCTGAGTCAGGGAGTGTGGGGTTGTCTGAGTCGGGGAGTGTGGGGTTGTCTGAGTCGGGGAGTGTGGGGTTGTCTGAGTCGGGGAGTGTGGGGTTGCCTGAGTCGGGGAGTGTGGGGTTGTCTGAGTTGGGGAGTGTGGGGCTGCCTGAGTCGGGGAGTGTGGGGTTGCCTGAGTCGGGGAGTGTGGGGTTGTCTGAGTCGGGGAGTGTGGGGTTGCCTGAGTCGGGGAGTGTGGGGTTGCCTGAGTTGGGGAGTGTGGGGTTGCCTGAGTCGGGGAGGGTGGGGATTCCCTGAGTCGGGGAGTGTGGGGTTGTCTGAGTCGGGGAGTGTGGGGTTGTCTGAGTCGGGGAGTGTGGGGTTGCCTGAGTCGGGGAGTGTGGGGTTGCCTGAGTCGGGGAGTGTGGGGTTGTCTGAGTCGGGGAGTGTGGGGTTGCCTGAGTCGGGGAGTGTGGGGTTGCCTGAGTCGGGGAGTGTGGGGCTGCCTGAGTCGGGGAGGGTGGGGATTCCCTGAGTCGGGGAGTGTGGGGTTGCCTGAGTCAGGGAGTGTGGGGTTGTCTGAGTCGGGGAGTCTGGGGTTGCCTGAGTCGGGGAGTGTGGGGTTGTCTGAGTCGGGGAGTGTGGGGTTGCCTGAGTCGGGGAGTGTGGGGTTGCCTGAGTCGGGGAGTGTGGGGCTGCCTGAGTCGGGGAGGGTGGGGATTCCCTGAGTCGGGGAGTGTGGGGTTGCCTGAGTCGGGGAGTGTGGGGCTGCCTGAGTCGGGGAGTGTGGGGTTGTCTGAGTCGGGGAGTGTGGGGTTGCCTGAGTTGGGGAGTGTGGGGTTGTCTGAGTTGGGGAGTGTGGGGCTGCCTGAGTCGGGGAGTGTGGGGTTGCCTGAGTCGGGGAGTGTGGGGTTGTCTGAGTTGGGGAGTGTGGGGTTGCCTGAGTTGGGGAGTGTGGGGTTGCCTGAGTCGGGGAGGGTGGGGATTCCCTGAGTCGGGGAGTGTGGGGTTGTCTGAGTTGGGGAGTGTGGGGTTGTCTGAGTTGGGGAGTGTGGGGTTGCCTGAGTTGGGGAGTGTGGGGTTGCCTGAGTTGGGGAGTGTGGGGTTGTCTGAGTTGGGGAGTGTTGGGTTGCCTGAGTTGGGGAGTGCTCTCTGTCGTGCAGGCACGCGAAAGAGCACAGAAATCTCCCTGAGGCACAGAGATGCCTCAGGGAGATTAGTTTAAGTTTTAAACATCTAAATAAAAACAAATAAAAAATTTTAAGACATGTCCCCTCATGTGACAGTGTCACATGGGCTGGGACATGACAATGAATTTTTAAACAAAATTTTATTCAATTTTTAAACACTTCATGAAACCTCATCCCGCCCGTGGATGAGGTTCCATGAAAAATACGAAGGCCGCCTGGGCTCTTTGCCTGCCCCCCCGCCAACCTTAAGGTTGGACAGGCAGCTCAGTTTATTAGTTTAATTAGTTTTTAATAGGCCTTTGACAGGCCGACTCAGCTACGCGCCCGCTGAACTGAAAATCTAAATGACGCGCGGTGACGTGGGACACACGCCTGACGTCACCCTGCATCATTTCACCCAAGCCGAAAATCCTGGCCTATGAAACTCCAGCATCTTGAGTCTAAAAGTGTGATTATTTCGATCCTTCGAGGCCTGGAAGACATCACAATCGGCCAGGATACCTAGGAGACCTCCCCTGCTCTTCTTTGAAATAGTGTTATGGGATCTTTTACATACACCTGAGATGACAGTTTTTTTTAATACATTTATGGGATGTGGACGTCGCTGGCTAGGCCAGCATTTATTGCCCATCCTTAATTGCCCCTTGAGGAGGTGGTGGTGAGCTGCCTTCTTGAACCACTGCTATCCATGTGGTGTAGGTACACCCACAACTCTGTTAGGGAGGGAGTTCCAGGATTTTGACCCAGCGACGGTGAAGGAACGGCGATATATTTCCAAGTCAGGATGGTGAGTGACTTGGAGGGGAACTTCCAGGTGGTGGTGTTCCCATGTGTCTGCTGCCCTTGTCCTTCTAGATGGTAGTGGCCGTGGGTTTGGAAGGTGCTGCCTAAGGATCGAGACTGTCCTCGATTTAAACATCACAGGCACCTCAGGAAGAACAGTGGAGCTTCCTCATTACTGCATTGAAGCTTAAGGTCAATTATATTTCCTCAACCATGTGGACATATTGTGAAACTATCAGGAAATGGCTGGTCCACTTTCTCTTTTTATTAAATGTGTCACAGAAATCTTACACATAGGTCAGAATTTTGAGTTCGGTGGGCCCAGGAGTGGCTGGGAAAGGTGCCACCATCAGCGATTGGTCCCCGACCGCAATTTCACGCTGGTGGGCCAATTAAGGCCCACCGAGCATGAACGGCAGCTCCCAAATGGTCAGGAAGGGGCGGGCGGGGGAGGGGGCCTGTCGGCCACTGGGTCCAATGGCGACCTGGTGGCTGGTTTAAAGCCAGCACAGTCAGGCCCTGGAAGGCTGACAGCAGTGAAGACATCTTCGGTATTGTCAACAGGAGATTAAAAATCATGGATTCCAATGCAACTGCAGACCCCAGGCGGGAGGGCAGGTCGGTGGGCACTCGGTCCTCCCCCCCCACCTGGTTTTCTGAAGAGTGCCTCGCGCTCCTCCTGGAGGAGGTGGCTGCCAGGAGGGACACCCTTGTCCCCAGGGACAGAAGGAGGAGGCCACCGGACCTTACAAAAAAAAGAGCTTGGGAGGAGGTGGCAGTGCTGGTCAGCAGCCATGATGTTGTGTGGTGCACCTGGGTCCAGTGTCGCAAGCGGTTTAATGATCTGCTGTGTTCATGAAGGGTCAGTGCCCTGTTGGCATGGATCAATGTGTTGAAGTGTTAAGAGCTGGCCGTCCCCCGTGGAGCTCAGGGACGTTAGAGTCTGAGTGCCAACTGCCAATGGCGCCGGAGCTGGCCAAAGGGGTGAGCCCTGGCAGATTGGGCTGAGTGCCTTGCGGCTTGAGATCCACGACTCGGATGTGCCCTGCAAGGTGCCCCTCAGGTGTGGTTGGCCTGGCTGCAATGGCGCTGCAGGTAGCGAGTGGACTAATCCATGCTCCTCTGTCCTTTCAGATGAAGACGACCCATAACAACATTGAAAAGTCGCAGATCAGTGGAGGCCCGCAAACCTCCTAATCCTATCCAGTTTCGAGCAGGACGCCTTGGAGCTGGAGAAGCACCAATCATCTTGATCAACCTGCTGCGGACAGGCTGGGGTGTCAGACAAAGGTAAGAGTGCAGTGCACAGAGGTGAGAGTTTCGGATGGTGCAAACATTCTTGTGTAGTCTCATCATTGATGGGAGCCTCAAAACTGGAATCCCCATCGATCATTGAAAGACAATGGCACCATGATACAGATCTCCATGGTCTCACCAGGGTGCCTGGTATGCACAGTGACAGTGTGATGACTTAAACTAATGACATGTCGTTGTTCTCCCTTAGGTTTGCCAATATGCGCCCAATCGCAGGACCCCGAAGACCCACCCCTGACACCAGAGGACCACCAGGCTCCAGGTGCACCTGAGTCACACCTGCTCTCTGAACCAGGCTCTAGCACAGAAACCAGCACCTTGGTGGGCTTTAGACCTTTGGCTAGAATGTCAGTGCACAGCGGTGAGGGGACTTTACACTCGCTTGAGGCAGAGGCAGAGAGTGCCCAGGGTCCCGGCAGATAGAGGACTGCTGAAGACCAGAACGATGCTGAGCCAAAGGCAGATGATGAGCCTCTGAAGTCATCCATTAGGCGGCAGATGCTGGAATGTCCAGCGAGATGTGTGGGAGGATCTGGCGGAGATCCAGGAGGGTATGCATGCCATGGTCTCCGTAATGGAGGAGTCCATGCAGAGATCAGCACTGTGTTGACCCACATGGTGACTGTCATGGAGAGGCAGCTCCAGGAACAGAGTCAGCGGTTCCTGGGGTTGCACTCGGACCTGCAAACACTCACACAGGCAATGACCTCAGGTGGTCCATGTGGGAAATGGGTGAGCTTCCTGTCATCTCTGCCGGCTCCTCTCCTAGCGTTCTGGATGACGGCAGCAGCTCCTCCGCCCCTCCGCCAGTGACCATGTCATCTGATGAGAATGCGGCAACTGCGGAGATATCAGCCATGGAACTGGCTGCTCCTTCCCAGGTGGGCCCAGCACAGGCTCCACTGGCCAGAGGACGACCGCCAAGGTCATCAATGCCAACAGGACAATAGAGTCAGCAGACTGTCTCCAATGCCGGTGCTAGCAAGGGGGAGCAACAAGATGTAGCACTCACAAATGTATGTTTAAGGCATTATGAGGGACTAGTCACGGGTAACATTCTGTTGCGCAATGTTTTGTTTATGTTTTCTGCTCTGGGATTGAAGGCCAGAGAAGATTCTGTTAATTTATTTTGACTATCAACATGAGATAAATCTTCTTTTGTCGTCATGACCCGAACATACTTCACCTTTCTTATTTAAAGTGGGGCAGTTACGTAATGCTGGACATGGGTGGCTCAAAACTTTATTGCACAAGCACTGAGTGGACTTTGCATCATCATCTGCCTTGACAGGAGTCAAAGGAAAAGGTCATTGCAGACATCTGGCATGGAGGCGGCAGCCCTGGCACGAGGTGGTGGTGCTTATTTGGCAGCCGAGCTGAAGGAGCGTTGGATCAAGGCATTCCTGGTGTCCCTGCCTCCCTGGAGGTTACCGAGGTCTGCCTCTGCAATCTCAGCATTATCTTCACCGTGCTCATCTTCTGACTCACTACTGCATTCGTCATCTGTGGCCTGTGGAGCTGCGTCAAGATCCTCTTCCTCCAGTGCGTTCCCCCTTGCCAGTGCCAGATTGTGGAGAGCGTAGCATGCAACTATTATCATTGACACCCGCTCTGGGGGGTATTGTAGTGCTCCCCCTGAATGGTCCATACATCGGAAGCGAGTCTTCAGAAGATTATGGTTCCCTCTATCACCGTCCTTGTGGAGGCATGGCCCCTGTTATACCGCTGTTCTGCCTCGGTTCTTGGGTGGCGGAGAGGCGTCATAAGCCACCTTTTCATCGAATAGCTCTTGTCACCATACATCCAGACGGGTGGGAGCACTGAAGACCTTGGCACCTGGGAGTGTCTCAGGATGTAAGCGTCATGGGAGCTGCCTGGGTACCTTGCACAGACCTGCAAAATATGCATCCTGTGGTCACACACTATCTGGACGTTCATGGACTGGAAGCCCTTCCTGTTGACGAAGGCACCGGGCTCCCCCCTGGCGCTTTGATGACCACATATGTGCAGTCGATGGCACCCTCGACGCGCAGGAACCCAGCAATTGCTGCAAAGCCTCTGGCTCGCTCAGCCTGGTTGACCTCGTCCATACGGAAATGAATGAAAGCCAGGACCCAGCTGAACAGAGCTTCTGTCACCAGCTGATTGGGAGACTCCACACGGATCTCCCACTGACCCCTGGAAAGAATCAGATGCATAGAAGTTGAGGGCCACTGTGACCTTCAAAGCCACTGGCATGGGGTGTCCAATCACACAGTTGGAGGTGAACTCAGGCCTAATCATCTGTGAGATGGGGGTCACTGCCTCCCTTGTGAGGTGGAGCCTCCTTCAGCATTGCACCTCGGACATATTGAGGGAGCTGCATCGTCGCCTGTAAACCCTGGCAGCAGGATAGTGGCGTCTTCTGCAGCCCCTAACGTCTTGGACTACCTGCTGACCCTGTGCCCCTTTAGCCTGCGCCTCTCCTCCCACAGGTCGCTCCCCTGGAATCCCCCTGCATTGGGACACCTGGCCTCCTCTCCCTCCTGCCCCCCTCTTCCTCCTCAGAAGAGGTGCCACCAGCAGAGGCCACAATCCCCACTACCAGGGTAAGGGAAGGCTGTCTGATACCTGGAAGGGTCCACACAGCCTGAATTCTCCGGGGTTCTTGGAGACACCAGGGAGCCCTGAAATGAAGCCTGGAAATGCTAACAATGAAGCTCCAACAGAGAAGAAGCTACCATATACCAATAAGGCACCAACAGCAAATTATCTACCAAACTTCTCATTACTCACACTGGCAATGCTGCTGACCGTTTTTATCCCGCCCCTGGATGAGGATTTTGAAATTGTTGGCTAGCTGCCTGCCCATTTTGCCCACGTGACATTCGCGAAATCGCACGGGCAATGAAAAAACAGCATCAATTACCTTTTTAAAGGCCTTAACTGGCCTCTTAATCAATGGCGGGCATGGCTCCGGCACCCACGCGCGCCCACCGACTGAAATATCGCTCGAGTGCGCGATGGCATGGGGACGCTCGCCCGACGCCATCACTATGCTATCCTACGCTCAAGGGGGTTGGGCGCTCGCCCTCCTGCTCAGTGAAAAATCCGGCCCATGGTAATGGCTAAAGTGTGACCGACGTCTCTCAAAGCTTTGGATGCAAATTTCCTTTTGCTTCTGTTGCCCTCCTTCAAAATTATCCCACACCTTTAACCCGACTGGCCAAAGAAATGTTGTCATTTGAAGGGCAGAGAGACAGCTTTTACCGAGACTCTCCCTAATGGAATAGCATGAAGGGTCAGATTGTTACAGTTTATAGCAACAAGGTTGAAGACAGAAAATGCTGGAAATATTGAGCAGGCCAAGCAGTGTGGGCAGCGTGGGCAGCGTGGGCAGCGTAGGCAGCGTGGGCAGCGTGGGCAGCATAGGCAGCGTGGGCAGCGTGGGCAGCGTGGGCAGCGTAGGCAGCATGGGCAGCGTGGGCAGCGTGGGCAGCGTGGGCAGCGTAGGCAGCACACGCAGAGAGAAATGCAGAGTTAATGGGCGGAATCGTCCCAGATTTGCACCAAGTGCAGTACCTCTTCTGAGGTAGCGGGCAAAAGGACGTTTTACCCGCTGGCTGCAATGGTGGCTTTTCGCACCGGAACGTCTCAATCCCGCCTTATTAATCACGCATTCCCGGGGCTGTTTCGGTGGCGGGCGGCCTCCGATTCACCCGCCACGCCATCACCGCGCCGCTTCCTCATGCTGGGCGCCATATTTAAAGTGCAGCCGCGCGCACACCTCTCAGCGCTTCCAGCCCAGGACTGCTGCGCAGAAGGCATGGCCCCGAAAGGCAAGAAGACTGCATCCCCCCCGATTCAGTGATGCTCCTGGACACCACTGGAGCTCGCTGCGATGTCCTCTAGCCCCTGCTCTGGCCGCAAGAGGTCTGTCAGTGTCACCACCCCGGCTTGGGAGGCGGTGGCAGGGGTGGTCAGTGCCAACGCTGCACAGTCAAGGCTGCAGAAGAGGTGCAGAAAGGGGATGGATGATCTCATCCATGCTGCTAGGGTAGGGCAGCAATCTCAACACTCTAAACTCTCACACTCACAGCCCATCACACATTCATTGGCATCTCACTCACTGCCAGCTCAAGGGACATCACCAGTCACTCTCTGTCACACACACACTCTCACATGTCCCCTGGGGGCTGCCTCCTCAGCCCTCACCATGTTGAGGCTACTGGCACAGATCAACGTGTGTCCCCCATACACACCCTGGGATACATCCCTTCCCCAGTACAGCCCTCTCCCTGCAGCCTCTTCCCTTGCCTGAGGCCACTTCTCCCCCTTCTCCGAGCAAGCCCTAGCCCTGCAGCCGTTGAAAAGCCACCCCTGCCTTACGACTGGTCCCGTAGGTAGAGACCTGCCCGTGAGCACCCCCTAAAAGTGATGTGGTGCTGCCTGTGAAGCCTGGCACTGATGACTGCGAGTGCCTACCGAAGCAAGGTAGGCAAACAAACCTTGAAGTCCCGAGCGAATGTAGATCACCAGGTGCACGTCGCTTATGTTCAGTTGTGAAACATGTCGGCGTGCAATCTTGTTGTGAAACCGGTTTTTGGCCTTCCCGCCATACTGTCTGCTGGTGCCCACCATGATGCCCGACGCCAGCGGGCACGAAAAATTCCGCCCAATGTTTCAGGCGGATGGCCTTTTTGTCAGAACTGGAACAAGTCAGAGATGTAACAGGCTTTCCAATCCTGGTGATAGGCCATTGACCTGAAATGCTAATTCTATTTCTCCCTTCACAGATGCTGTCTCGACCTGATGAGTATTTCCAGCATTTTCTGCTTTTATTTCAGATTTCCAGCATCTGCGATATTCTGCCTTTTGTATTAACATTTATGTAGCGCCTTTATCATAGTAAAATATCTCAACGCGCTTCACAGGAGCGTTATCAGAAAGAATTTGATGCCGGACCACATAAAGAAATATCAGGGGCAGGTCACCAAAAGCCTGGTCAAAGAGGTAAGTTTTTAAGGACCGACTTAGAGAGCTGGGAGTTAGAGAGGCTCATGGAAGGAATCCCAGGCGCATAAGCATGGCTGCCAATAGTGGAGTGCAGGCAGTCAGGCATTCACAGGACAAAAACAGAATTACCTGGAAAAACTCAGCAGGTCTGGCAGCATCGGCGGAGAAGAAAAGAGTTGACGTTTCGAGTCCTCATGACCCTTCAACAGAACTGAGTAAAATTAGGAGAGGGGTGAAATATAAGCTGGTTTAAGGTGGGGGGGGAGAGAGAAGTTGTTGGGGGGGGGTCGTTGTAGGAACAAGCCAGCAGTGATAGGAACAAGGCAGAAGAGAGATATGAAAATCCTGTCGGAGAGCAGAGCAGTACTTCTTCAAGGTAGGCATTTCTTGAAGAGGAGTGGCAGTCAATTAAACACAGAGATGGGTATTGGAGTGGGGGGTGGGAGGACAGAGATTTTGGAACATTGCAGGACTGGAGGAGGTTACACTAGAGATAAGGAGAGGTGAGGCCATGGTGGAATTTGATCACAGGAATGAGAGCTTCGTTCCAAATGAAGGAATACATGTGGAAAACACAAGCTGCCACTGAAAATCATGGCCATTGATCATTCTGTTAAAGATTTCTCACAAAGCCCTAATGGTCCTTGTCTTGGTTTCACTCACTTGGCACAATTTCAGAAATCCTAGGCCTGCACTCAATGGCAAACCACTGAAGTACTTTACCCAGCATAGTCACGGACCAATCCGATGGAAGTCCATGGTCACCAAGGTCCTCGTAGGGCCTGGTACCTGAAGGAGGAGGAGAGGCCTGGAACTAAACAGAAGGATTAGTAACAGAGAGAATAATGGTGGAAACTGAGCTATTTGCTTTGCAGTTCAACCTTTCGTTTTCATGATTTTTTTTTTATCGAGAGGCTGTCACGCCTTATACATATTTATATACAACAGAAAGAAAGACATGGATTTATGTACTGCCTTTTTAACATTTCTCAGAAACAAGGCAAAGCACTTGACACAATGAATAATCTTGAGATGGAGAGACGGTTGCCAAAATAAATTCTACGCGCGCACAGCCTTTGGTTCCATTTCCCTCGTGTGAGGTCGAACCACTCCTGTGAACAGGTAAACAACTGATATCATCTCCACAGTTCAAAACATGTTTCCAACCAAGAAACTGTACACCTGGGCCTGGCTAGCTATGTCTGTAAGGAGCATTATTCAGGAACCTCTCCCAGAAAACTCTGGATGCAAAGTCCTGCCAAGAAGCTGGCAAACAGGTGTGAATTCTCATTGAATGTTATTTATTCATTGTTTGTGGTTGTATTTTTGTACTTTCAAGTGTTTGATTTACAGGGATAATGACCCTTTGCTGGATATTGGAAATTTAGGACTCTGCCCCCACTCACCACCCACCCACCCCCCTCCCCTGCACCCCACCCCCCCCACTCGCCACACGCTCCTCCCCACCCCCCGCCACCCCCACCACCCACCCTCCCAACACCACCCTCAAAACAAAAATTGTTGAGCCTTGGTCGATTGAAAACTGCAAAATTTAGAGGGGTTTTTTTTTACAGTCAGAGACGTGGGGTGGAGGCAAATGAGTGGAATAAAGATATAGATTATCCACAATCTAACCAAATGGTGCAACGGGTTTCAGGGCCAGAATGAGCTACCGCTGTTCCTATGTATGTCCGACGAGCCACCCATCATTTATGACACCAGAGTACTGACGGCATCCCTGCAATGCAAAGACGCAATTTGACCGAAGAGAGCCGGTTTTGATGGTTTGCACAATTGGTGGGGAGTCACGCCCTCCATCAATGCTTATCAGAAAATGATGGTTCACTGGCCTTGATTTTCTGCCATTTGAACAGAAACCAAATTGAAGCACGTCACTGATTTCCTGATATCTAGTACCATCAGCCAGGGGTACCCTCCAGCAGCGACCTGGAAAAACGGCTTTTAATTATAAAAGAAGGAAAGAGAGAGCTTTAAAAAGAAAGGAATATATATTTATTACCGTGCATGCACATTCCTGATTGAAAAGTAGAAATACTAGGGGAAACTTTACCACTTTGCATATCCTGACATGCCAGGAAGCTTCACATTCTAAGTTGTGATTTTGCATCCGCTAATTTTAGAGGATATAAAGTCACAGAGTTGGGGGCGTGCGATTTCCTGATGTTTGTCCTTGGCGTGTCTAAGACTGCCAAAGCGGAAAATCTCCCTAATCATTTAACATGAGGTCAAAAACAATAGGAGCAAACAGGAAATCCCAGTGACTGTGTACTTCTGAGAGAATGCAAATGGCCTGTGTGTGTCGCTGTAAATAATGACCCCAGTTTAGTCTCTCTAAAGGGGTTGCAATCTCAGAAAATATTGAAATTGCATTGTACACTATTGGCATGTGAATGCTTTATATGAAATTCCTTTGTTACTTATTTTAATGAAGCTGCTAACATATTTAAAATATATAGTTTAACACGTGTTAAATTCAAACGTCACTCCAGAGACATGAGCACATAATTAGATTGACACTCCCAGTACAGTACAGTGCATTAGTGTCATCTTGTGGATGAGACATTAAATCAATGTAGTGGGTGTAAAAAGATCCCATGACACTGTCTCAAAGAAGAACAGGGGAGTTCTCAATGTCCTGGCCAACGTTTATTTCTTAAACCAACATCATTAAAACAGTAGGGGGGAGGTGGCATGGTGGTATTGTCACTGGACTAGTTTTCCAGAGACCCAGGGTAATGCTCTGGGAACCTGGGTTTGAATCTCTACAATGGCAGATGGTGAAATTTGAATTCACTAAATACTTGGACTTAAGAGTCTGATGATGACCATGAATTCATTGCCCATTGTCATAAAAACCCATCTGGTTCACTAATGTCCTTTAGGAGAGGAAATCTGCTGTCTTCATCTGGTCTTGTCTACATGTGATTCCAGACCCACAGTGATGTGATTGGCTCTTAAATGCCCTCTGAATGAGGGCAATTAGGGATGGCCAGTGACACCCACATCCAATGAATAAAAAATGGATTTGGTAATTTACTTCATGTGTGCAAATTGATTGCTCTGCTTCCACTTCTTACAACAGTGACCATTCTTTTAAGCATCTGTACACAAAAGCCACACATCACATTTGCTTCAAGTAACAAAAATGTCCAAAGCATTTTAAAGCACCTGATTAACAATTCACATTTAATCCTGTTCCTGTGGAATTCAGAGGAAATCATTGCCTTTCCATCCCTCTGGTTCAAATGGGCATCAAATACTCTGGCCCTGAAAATCCACGCTTCCGGCAGTATGGTCCTGGCATCCTTCTGCCAGGGACGTAGCTGAAAGATTAGAAAATTGATCAGAACTCTCCAGCCAGTTGTGGCAATGCAGCACCTCTCTTGGCTGGAGGGTGTAATTACAGCGTGACAAGTTTACATAGGTGGTTTCAATTATAGATGTCAACATCGGAATTTAGAATGGAAGTGTAAAAATAAGAACAAAATGAAGGACTTTAAAATGGCGGTTGAGTTACAGCTACATGCCAATCAAATTATCCTTGAGTCTCTAACTCTGCTTCACTTGAAATTTACATTTGTTCCTGCCCCCTCATGTACATTGCCACAGGCGTTCAATAATATTTGTAAAATAAATTTTAAGATTAACCTTCTCTCTAGAAACCTTACAGTTTTTGCATTTTCAAAGCAGTGCCCAGTTGTGACTATCCAGATATGATAGAATAGCAAAACAAACAAGTACACAGGAAGAAAGTGAAAGGGAAAAAATGGACTAGGAGTATTTGCTTCCAATTCCTGGCATTGGGAAAACTCTTCCAAATTTAGTGATACTTGATGGGGGGGAGGGGGTGCCTGATGCAGTAATCTCGCTTCAGGTGTTGGGGTGTCAATTAGACATTAATGAGCCGCTTGAGAGCAATTATGTCTGAGCCCACTGGGATTTAACGATGGCTCATTCACTGCCCGATCAAGGGACCCGGTTTTGGGAAGCCGGGCCTTGCCGGAAGCCACCCCCTGCCCTTGCTGTGAATTCCCCTCCCCGCCACTGGCTGTGACCCCCTCCTGCAATCCGCCATCCTGCCCACACTCACTTTTGTCTGGAGATCCATCGCCAACTCCTTCTGCGGGCGCAAGTGTAATACTGGCAGTGGCCACCGCTCCCTGTGGTGCTGGCGGCGCTGGAGAGCTGCCGACTTGTGATTGGCTGACATTTCCCAGGTGCGGAATTTCCACTTGATTTGACGCGAGGCCCTATGCTGCCAAGGTAGGTGCCTGATTGTCCAGAAAGAGTGTTGGGCCTCCCCCTGGAAAGGCAACATGGGGGGGTTCCTATCGGTTTCTATAGCCTGTTTGCGGGACCCTCAATGCTTCAACTAAATTCCACCCGGTGTTTTTTTGCAGCACTAAACATTGTCCTTTCTTCCTTAAGGACAACCTGGGATTCCATCACATCGACTCAAAGGCATAAGTAAGATTAACTTTATTTCTCAATGTTTACTCAGTGATCCCAAGGGTCACTTTACAACGTCAAATAGAATAGCCAAAAACATGACTCAATGCACCATGTGATGGAGTATATCAAGTGCAATGCCAGCATATGACTAGGAATAATATCAATAATATCTGTGATTGAATTGAGGAATGCTTGTGTGAACTTGGTGCTACAATATTAACGTTTCAGGATAATTACCAAAGGAGGATTGTACTCTTTATTGAAACCCCATGATTTTGTTCAATGAATGTTCCCCCTTTCCTTCCAGGAGAACAGTTAACCTAACTTAGCACTTCCCTTCCACTGTTTATTTTTATTCATTAATGCACCTGGTATTCGGAACAATATAAATAAATCAACGACACAAATAGAGGTTAATGGGTATGATCTTACAGCCGTTACGGAGACATGAGCCAGAATTTTGCGTTTGGTATGTGGGCTCGGCGAGAGCAGGCGGGGGCAGTTGGGAAGCTGACCGCCGCCCGCGGTCATCTCCGCACCGCCATTTTACACGGGCGGCCCAATTAAGGCCCGCCCAGTGTAAGACACGACAGCGGCAACAGCGAGAAGGGGCGGGCGGGGGACGGGAGCTCAATGTCCGCAGGGTCCAATAGCGAACGCCCGGCGGCTGATTCGATAGCGGCCACGGCAGCCACGCGGAGGCTGCCGGTGAAGCAGACGCACCTCGTCATGGAGCCTCGTTACTGGTGGACACGGCAGGCGGGAGGGCAGGTCGGCGGGTGGGCACTTGGCCCCGCATGAGCGTCTCGCTGCCCTCCTGGAGCAGGCGGCAGCACGGAGAGAGATCCTTGTCCCCAGGGACAGGAGGAGGAGGAGGTCCCCCCACCACCCCCCTACCCCCCATTTCACCAAAAATGCCTAGGAGGAGGTGGCATCCAGGGCCAGCTCCCATGATGTGGTGAGGTACACATGGTGCAGTGCCGTAAGCGCTTCAATGATCTCCTGCGATCGGGAAGGGTGATTACCGTGTTGGCATGGGTCACTTAGCACAGCAGTTAGGAGCTGCCCACCTCCCCCCCTCCCCCCACTTGGACCTCAGAGGTCTTAGAGTGTGAGTGGAAAATGTCAATGAGGCAGCATCTGGGCAAAGGGGGCGAGTTCTGGCTGCTTGGAATGAGTGTCTTGCGGCTCCAGGGTCATGAATCGGCTGAGCCCTGCGAGGTGTTCCTCAGGTGGGGTTGGCCAGGCTGCAATGGCACTGCAGGTACAGGGTGGACTAATCAATGCTCCTCTCTCCTTTCGGGAGAAGACACCCCATAACAATGCAGAGAGGTTGCAGATTGGGGAAGGACCGCCCCACCTACTCATCCTAACTCTACATGAGCAGGAGGCCCTGGAGCTGGAGCCTGGCGCATGGCGCCTAGGTCAACCAGCCGCGGTGAGGTTGGGGTGCCACAGGGAGGTAAGAGTGCAGTGCACTGAGGTCAGAATGTCTGTCATAGCAACCATTCCACTGTAGCCTCTATGTTTATTTGAGCCTTGAACACGGAATCCCCATTGATAATGGAAAGACGAGGGCCCCCTGATCCAAGTGCCAGGCATGCACAGTAACAGGGTAACAACTTCAACTAATGACATGTCCTTGTTCCTTCTTTCAGGCTCACCAGCAGCCCATCGGGGTGAGGAGCCTGAAGGCCCACCACCAACCCCAGAGGACAGCAACCATCGAAATGCACCAGTGTCACACCCTCTCAGCCAGGCAGATACCAGCACCTTGGTGGGAATAAGGCCATCAGCTAATACCCCGGTGCACATCGGTGAGGGCACTTCACACTCACTTGAGGTGCAGAAGGAGGCTGAGAGTGCCCAGGGCACCAGCAGTCAGAGGACTGCTGGGAACCAGGAACATGCTCAGTCGGTGGCTGATGATGGGCCTCTGGAGTCGTCCCTGAGACAGCAGATGCCGGAAGTCCAGCAGGGTGTGTGGGAGGATCTGGCAGAGATACATGAGGGAATGCGTACCATGGTCTCCGTTGTGGAGGAGTCCTTGCAGAGCATGAGCAATGCAATGGCCCTCACGGCCGAGCGCACTGCCTCCTCTATGGAGAGAGTGGTGACTCTCATGGAGAGGCCCCTCCAGGAGCTCAATCAGGTGTTCCTGGGGATGTGCTGGGACCTGTAAGTTCTCACACCGGCAATGATCTCAGGTGGTCACTGTCAGTGTGGGAAATGGAGTGGGCACCCAGTATCCCAGCTAGGTGCCCATCCATCAATGGTGAGCAGGGAGGTCCAAAGCAACCTCATGTTGGCGCACTAGCTGCATGTTGTCCCTGCGGGCTCCTCTCAGGGTGCTCCGGATAAGGGCAGCAGCTCCTCCGCCCCTCTGCCAGTGACCTTGGCATCCGATGAGGCTGCAGCGACTGGGGAGTTGCCAGTTGTGGCACTAGCTGCTCCCTCCCAGGCGGGGCCAGCACAGGCTCCACGGGGCAGAGGACGCCCGCCAAGGTCATCAAGGCCAACAGGACATCAGAGCCAGCAGGCTGGCTCCAGTGCCAGCGCCAGCGAGGGGGAAGCACCTAAACGTAGCATCCACAAGCGAAAACCTAAAGCACCTTAAGCACAAATCGGGCTTATCACTGGTGATATTTTCTCCCCCACTTTTACATTAAATGTTTTTGGGGTGATGGATAACACCTATCAATTTCATTTGTATTATGTATGCCAGGCACCACATCATTAAACAAAAACAAAAACTGTCGGAAAAACTCAGCAGGCCTGACAGCATCTGTGGAACTGAAGAAGAGTCCTACCGACTCGAAACGTTAACTCTGCATTCCTCTCCACAGAGGCTGTCAGACTTGCTGAGTTTTTCCAGCAATTTTTGTTTTCGTTTCAGATTTCCAGCATCCGCAGTATTTTGCTCTTACCACATCATTAAATGTGTTTCTGTTCAACAAGCCTCTGGGTGCTTCATTAGTTCTGCAGGTGCAGGGTAACCCATCATGTTTTGAGTGACTTGTTTGTCATTGAAATTTATTGAAATGCAACATAGTGCATGTTGTTCACCGAGCAAATGTTCCTGTCAGGTATCGAGTATGGAGCCTGCAGCCCTGGCATGTGGGGGTGGTTCTTATTTGGTAGACTAGCTGAAAGAGCGTTGGATCAAAGTGTCCCGGGTGTCCCTACCTCTCTGGAGGTTGCCCAGATCAGTTCTCCTGAGTGTGCTGATCCTCAGATTCAGTGCTGGACTTATCTTCTGTTGCCAGAGCAGCTGCATCAACATCTTCTTTCTCCACCGCGTCCCCCTTTTTCCAGCGCCAGATTGTGGAGAGCGCAGCATGCAACCACTATGAGTGACACACGATCTGGGGGGTATTGCAGTGCACCCCCTAAACGGTCCAGGCATCGGAAGCGCATCTTGAGAAGACCAATGGCTCTCTCCACCACAGCCCTTGTAGAGGCATGACTCCCATTGTAGTACTGCTCAGCTTCTGATATTGGATGGTGGAGAGGCGTCATGAGCCACCTTCTGAGGGGATAGCCCTTGTCACCCAGCAGCCATCCATCCAGCCGGGCTGGAGCACTGAAGAGCGCTGGCACCAGGGAGTGTCTGAGGATGTAGGCGTCGTGGGAGCTGCCTGGGTGCCTTGCACAGACTTGTAGAATCAGCATCCTGTGATCACACACTATCTGCACGTTCATGGAGTGGAAGCCCTTCCTGTTGATGAAGGCACCGGGCTCACCCGCTGGCGCCTTGATGGCCACATGTGTACAGTCGATTGCACCCTGGATGTGGGGGAGCTCAGCAATCACTGCAGAGCCTCTGGCTCGCTCTGCCTGGCTGGCCTCATCCGTGCAGTAGTGAATGAAAGTCAATGCACACCTGAACAGAGCATCTGTCACCAGCTTGACACAACTGTGGACAGCTGACTGGGAGACTCTGCAAAGATCACCCACCGACCCCTGAATAGAGTCGGAGGCATAGAAGTTGAGGGCCACAGTGACCTTCAGCGCCACTGGCATGGGGTGTCCACCCACACAGTCGGAGCTGATCTGAGGGCTGATCATCTGACAGATGGAGGTCACTGTCTCCCTTGAGAGGTG
This sequence comes from Cetorhinus maximus, assembly GCF_964194155.1. Classification (NCBI taxonomy): domain Eukaryota; kingdom Metazoa; phylum Chordata; class Chondrichthyes; order Lamniformes; family Cetorhinidae; genus Cetorhinus; species Cetorhinus maximus. Next base: position 83,331,096 of record NC_135897.1, on the reverse strand, counting down.
GACCCTCCTTCGGCGCTGCACCTCAGGCATATTGAATTAGCTGCATCGCCGCCTGTAAACCCTGACAGCAGAATAGTGGCGTCTTCTGCGGCCCCTTCCCACCTTGGACACCCTGTTGGCCCTGCACCCCTTGTGTCTGCGCCTGTCTTCCCACAGGTGGCTCCCCTGGAGGCTGAATAGGGACACCTGGCCTCCTCCCTTCCTCTGGCCCTCTCTTCCTCCTCAGAGGAGGTGCCTCCAGCGGAGAGCACAATCCCCACTCCCAGGGTAAGGAAAGGCTGTCTGCTACCTGGAAGGACCCAAGTAGTATGACTCCTCCGGAGTCCTGAACTGAAGCCTCTTATTTCTGTCAAAGCAGCTCTGAAGCAAAATGAAGATGTGCTACTCACACAAGCAAGCAGCAGCAATTTAAAAGCTAAAGTACAAACAACTCGCATTAGTGAGCCCACTCACCCCTCTTATCCCACCCATGGATGAGGTTTTTGAAAATGTGGCCTACCCACCTGCCCGTTGCGCCTGTGCGATGCCCTGAAAATCACACAGGCTATATAAACTCCCAGACAATTGGTGTCTCAAGGGCCTTAACTGGCCCATTAATTAATGGTGGGCGTGCCTCCATGTTCATCATGTGCCCACCTAGCGAAATATCGCAAGGGTGCGTGGTGACATCAGGACACATGCCCAGTGTCATCATGCATCATATTATGCTTGGGCATGTCTGGCATACGCCCGCACGTCCAACGTAAAATTCTAGCCATGGTTACAAGGAGATCAAAGCTATGAACTAAATATTCAGGGGTATGTGACTTTTCAAAAGGACTGGCTGGAAGGAAAGGGTGGTGGGGTAGCTTTGGTAGTACAAGACAGAATAAGTACAATAGCAAGAAATGATCTTGGTTCGGAAGATGTAGAATCCATATGGGTGGAGGTAAGAAATAACAAAGGGAAGAAGATGCTGGTGGGAGTAGTCTATAGGCCCCCGATCAGTAGCTATACTGTACGACAGAGAATAAATCGGGAGATAATGAGGGCATGTAAAAAAGGCAGTACAATCATCATGAGTGACTTTAATCTTCACGTAGGTTGGGAAAATCAGCAGGGGTAGCCACGAGCGAGAATTCATAGAGTGTATTCGGGACAGTTTCCTAGAACAATATGTTGTGGATCCAACCACGGATTGGCTATTTTGGATCTCATAATGTGTAATGAAGCAAGTTTAATAAATGATCTCAGAGTGAAAGATCCCCTAAGAAACCATGACTGTAACATGGTAGCATTCAGTTTGAGAGTGAGAAACTTGGGTGTGAGTGAGAAACAACTGTGCTAAAGTTAAATAAGGGTAATTACAAAGGAATGAGGGCAGAGTTGGCTGGAGTGGACTGGGAAAGGAGTTTAGCAGAAAAGACAGTTGATGAACAATGGCAGACATTTAAGAAAATAGTTCATGACTCACAACAAAGATATATCCCAGTGAGGAAGAAGGATTGTAGGAAAGGGATACGCCAACCATGGTTAACCAAGCAAGTTAAGGATAATATCAAATTGAATGAAAAAACATATATTGTGGCAAAGAGTAGTGGTAAGCCAGAGGATTGGGAAAGTTTTAAATACCAACAAAAGATGACTGAAAAAATAATAAAGAGGGAGAAAATAAACTTTGAGGGTAAACTAGCAAGTTATATAAAAAGGACAGTAAGAGCTTCTTTAAATATATAAAAAAGAGAGAGGCCAAAGTGAACATAGGCCCCTTAGAGAATGAGGCTGGGGAAATAATATTGGGGAACCAGGAAATGGCAGAGGAGTTGAATAAATACTTTGCATCAGTCTTCATGTTAGAAGACACTAATAGCATACCAAAACTACTAAATAATTAATTGGCAAAGCGGGGGCGGGGGGAGGAAATAAATACAATAACTATCACTAGAGAAAAAGTACTAGAGAAACTAATGGGGCTAAAGGCCAATAATGCCCTGGACCTGATGGATTGCATCCTAGAATATTAAAGGAAGTAGCTATACAAATAGTGGATGCACTGGTGCCAATGTAATGCCCTTATTCAAGAAATGAGAGAGACAAAAAACAGGTAACTACAGGCCAGTTAACTTAACATCCGTCATTGGGAAAATGTTAGTCTATTATAAAGGATGTAATAGCAGAGCATTTAGAAATGCATAATATAATCAAGCAGAGTCAGCATGGCTTCATGAAGGGGAAATCATGGCTGACAAAATTATTAGAATTCTTTGAGGAGGTAACAAGCAGGATAAATAAAGGGGAACCAGTAGACGTAATATATTTGGATTTCCATAAGGTGTTCGATAAGGTACCTCACATAAGGCTACTTAATAGGATAAGAGCCCATGGTGTTGGGGGTAGTATATTAGCATGGCTAACTAATAGAAGACAGAGTTGGGATAAGGAAGGCATTTTCAGAATGGCAAGCTGAAACTAGCGCAGTGCCACAGGGATCAGTTCTGGGGCCACAATTATTTACAATATATGTTAATGACTTGGATGAGGGAAGTAAATGTAATATCGCCAAGTTTGCAAATTACACCAAAATAGGTGGGAAGGCAAGTGGTGAGGATGACACAAGGAGTCTACAGAGGGATATAGACAGGTAATGTAAGTGGGTAAAAACTTGGCAGATGGAATATAATGTGGGAAAATATGAGGTTATGCACTTTGGCAGGAAGAATAGAGGAGCTGAATATTATTTAAATGGAGAAAGACTGCAGAAAGCTGCAGCACAGAGATTTGGGGTCCTTGTGCATGAACCACAAAAAGCTAGTATAGAAGTTCAGCAGGTAATAGGGAAGGCAAATGGAATGTTGGCCTTTATTTCAAAGGGAATGGAGTATAAAAATAAGGAAGTCTTGTTAAAACTATACAAGGCACTAGTTAGACCGCATCTAGAATACTGCGAACAGTTTTGGTCCCCTTATCTAAGGAAAGATATACTGGCATTGGATGCAGTCCAGAGAAGGTTCACTAGGTTGATCCCGGGTGTGGAGGGATTTTCTTATGAGGAGAGGTTGAGTAGGTTGGGCCTGTACTCATTGGAGTTTAGAAGAATGAGAGGCAACCTTATTGAAACATATAAGATTCTTAGGGGGTTTGACAGGGTAGATGCTGAGAGGTTATTTCCCTTTGTGGGAGATTCTCAGACCAGAGGGCATAATCTCAGTGTAAGGGGTCACCCATTTAAGACAGGGATGAGGAGGAATTTCTTCTCTCAGAGGGTAGTGAATCTGTGGGATTCTTTACTGCAGAGGGCTGTAGAAGCTGGGTCATTAAGTATATTAAAGGCTGAGATAGACAGCTTTTTAATCAGTCAGGGAATCAAGGGCTATGGGGAAAAGGCGGGAAAGTGGAGTTGAGGATTATCAGATGAGCCATGATCTCAATGAATGGTGGAGCAGACTCGATGGACCGAATAGCCTACTTCTGCTCCTATGATTTATGGTCTAATGGGATGTGGACCCTGCATTTGTTACCCATTCCTATATGCTCTTGAGCAAGTAGTGGTGAGCCACCTTCTTGAACCACAATGGTTTGGTTTGAGTAGCTTGCTAGGCCACTTCAGAGGGCAGTTAAGAGTCAACCACATTGCTGTAGGTCTGGAATCGCATGTAGGCCAGACTAGGTAAGGATGGCAGATTTCCTTCCCTAAAGGACATTTGTGAACTAGGTGACAATCCATAACTGAGAGTAGCTTTCAATTCCAGTTTTACTAATTAATAAAATTAATTATTAGTTAAATTAAATGCCAGCAGCTGCCATAATAGGATTTGAACCTGCGTCCCCAGAGCATTAGCTGAGGTCTTACTAATCCAGTTAAATTGCCATCACCCCATTGTCTCCCCTGGACAGTAGCCTGCTATCCTGGGTTACTCAGGCTGTGGAGAATTGTGAAGCCCTGCTATCTATTACATGCTAGAGCTTAATCACACTCCTTCATTTTTATCAGCTGCACCATCAATACTCCACAAAGTGCCCGTGTATTGTGCAAGATGGCAATCTGGAAAGGCCCTGCTGCTTTCAAAACATTTGATAAGTTGGCAGGTTTGTGGTATGTGAAAGCTGGGGATGAGGTCGGCAGCTTTGCTTCCTGGTGGTGGAAGGTTGCTTGGTGTGGGAGGGTTTTAAAAAAGGGAGTGAAAATAATAAAAACGCTTGTGTAAATAACAGGAAAAAATGCTGCCTGTAAACAGAACTAGAAAAATTCTGTGTTCCCAGGCACCCCGAGACATAAGCTAAAAGAAAAATACTGAAAATCTGAAATAAAATCATAGAATGCTGGAAAAACTCAGCAGGTCTGGCAGCATCTGTGGAGAGGGAAACGGAGTTGATGTTTCAAGTCCGTATGATTCTTCAGAGCTCTGGAAGGAGAGTCATACGGACTCAACGTTACCTCTATTTCTCTCTCCACAGATGCTGCCAGACCTGCTGAGTTTATCCAGCAGTTTATGTTTTATTACCCCAAGGCATAAGTCTATTACAATCCTTTCAATGGTGCCAAGTAGAAAATATTTAATCAATTAGCTGAAACAGTTACAGAGTTTTTGCAACCAGATACCATAATGAAGTAAGATACTTAACAGGTCTAGCAACTGCGGAACAATAACCAACAAAGCAAACCGAATACCAAATATTAATTGTTAAATCAATGGTGGAGCACAAGTCAATGTGGAATACAAGTAAACTCGAGGGCCAGCATCTCACCTTTCAGTTAGGCACTTTACAGCCTCCTAGACTCAATGTTGAGTTCAACAATTATAGGTTGTAACCTCTGCCCCCAATTTGTTTCCTTTCTCATTGCTCGTTTTGGATTTTTCTTTTTGTTTTCAGACAGCAGCTCTTCATGAATCTGCCAATCACACCGCTTCTGGATACATCCCTTGATATTTTACTTGAGTGACTAAACACCATTTCGCCTTACACCGTCAATGCTTTTGCCATTTAATCTCTCCTGCCTCCCAACCAATCACAGATATTCCCTTTTGTGCTTTCCCCTCCCCCTTTTTTCGCTACCTCGTGCTTCCCTAAAACCTTTTACATCTCTAACTTGCCATGGTTCTGATGAAGGGGCCATCAACCTGAAACATTACCGCTGTTTCTCTCTCCACTAATGCCACCAGACCTGCTGCGTATTCCCAGCATTTTCTGTTTTTATTTCAGATTTCCAGCATCCACCATATTTTGCTTTTGTACAAGTCAGTCGGTGCTCTTAGTGCTGTGGTCAGAGCGCATCTTCGGTACATTATCTCGTTTCGATCATTGAGACTCAAAGGGGTATTCAGGCTGCATCAGAAAGAGCCACAGGGCTGATCAATATGGTGGTATTTAATGGAGGCGAAGGGGGTCTCGCCCACCATTTGGAGAGCCAACGGAAGACCTGCATCCCCTCTTTTCGGGAAGGCCTGCAGAATTAAGTGCCAATTAGGCACTTAACTGGGCAGTGGTGGGCCTTCCCAAGGATCGAGGACCTGGGGGATTGGGGGTTGCGATGGAGGAGGGGGGATCGGAAGTCCAACCCACTGAGAGCTGTATCGTCATTACTCAGCAGCGCCACTAGGGAGACAATGGCTGCCGCCGGAACTACACCCATCTGAGGCCCCGGATCGCTGATGGGCCCAGGAACAAGTGAGCGGTGGTGGGAGTGGGGGAGGCTGCAGGGAGGGTGCGGTATTCAGCAGCAAGAGCAGGGGGTGGGTCTCAACAGCGCTTGAGAGTGCCTTCGAACGAGGAACTCGCACACCCTCAAATCCCGCAAGAAACCCTGACAGGGTTTTTTTTTTTGGGTGTCCCGTATGGCGAGTCCTCCACCTGCCCCTGGATGAATACCAGCAGCAGCAGGATGAAGCCCTTACGTGGTGGACATTAATTGCCCACTTAAGGGCCTCAATTAGCAGGTTGGAAAAGCCTTCCACCAGCCTGAGGGACATGGACTAAATTGGGGCAGAGGCGGGGAGGCAGCGGTGTCCCTACCTGATTAAATTCCCCTCACCACGGGGCAGGTTCCACCCTAATGTCAGAGGATCGCGTTATGGGGAAAAGGCTGGAAAGATGTCTGTCTCTCAGGGTTGGCTTTCCGATAAGGTGGTGTCATCACACAGCACACACTCATACATTTCAAAAGCAGACAGAAGCTCTACCCTTTCACAAACAAATTGCTCCAATTCTGTTAAAGCAATTTAGCTAATGTTTTGAAGAAATGCAGTCAAACCTTCAAACCTGCGCACTCTTGTTGCTCGAGGTTTCTGTTGGAATAATTGCTGATTCGGAGGAAACTAAGCTTTGCCAATCAGTGTAATTTTGGATGAAGGTCAAATTAAACCAACTGCATGATACTGTATTCATCATGAATCAAGATTCATTTTAGTCAGCGCCAGCATAAAAAGGGCAAACCAAAGTGATTTTGTTTTTATTTGGAAATAAACCTTCAACCTGCAGAGGAAAGTTAGGCTGGGATAGCTTTACACTTGGGGCCTGCTCCACTTTGAATCTAAAGAGCATTGGAAGTGTTGAGTCTGGAGGCAACAAAGGGTTGGATGAGGGTTTCAGGAGCAGATGGGCTAGGGCAAGGGCAGAGATGAGTGATATTCCGGAGGTAGGTGGCTTTTATAATGGAGAGGAGATAGTGTCAGAAGCTCAACTCTAGGTCAAATGGGTTGCAAAACAGACTGGCTGTATTAGAAATAGTGGCTGGGGAGGAGGATAAAATCTGTAGCTAGTCTGTGGCAGGGCCTTCAGTTTTCTCCATGCTTAACTAGAGGAAATTATGGCTCATCCAACACTCGATGTTTAAACAAGCCATCTGACAACACAGAGGCAGCAGCGAAGAGGAGAGTGTTGTTGGGGAGGGAGAACTGGATGTCACCAGCGTAACTCTAGAACTTGATCTCATGTTTGTGAATAGCGTCACCAAGGGGTAGCATGTAGCTGGGGAATAGGAGGGAGGCCAAGGATAGATCTTTGGGCGCCTCCAGTAGTAACAATACAAATGCTGGAAGAGAAGCCATAACCAAAGACATTCTTGCTACAATTGGACTGGTCAGGGTGGAAACAGGCAAAAGCAGACCCAATATCACTAAATTATCTAGGCATTTATCTCAATGCTGTTTGTGGGGCCTTGATGTCCACAAATTAGCTGCCATGATACTTTATATCAGTGGCTACACTTCAAAAGTGCACCATTGGCTCTGAAGCACTGAGCTTGTGAAAGGCCCTATATAAATGCTAGCTCCTTCTTCAACAGTCTCTTGAGCACTTGGATAGGCAGCTAAGCCTAACACCAATAAGGAATTTAAACAAAAAAATAGGTAACAGTAAGAAAGAACATCTTTTCTGTTGGTGATTGCATCTTCTGTTACTGCCATGAATATTGCACTTCTAATCATTAATACCCACTACAATAGGGACTGAGTTTGTTTTGTACTTTCATATCATATGACTTTCATTCCTGATTGATAGAATTTCACTGGATTGTTTTAGCCTATTGTGTGGCATCCCAATTCCGACTCCCCCTCTGCCCACCAGCCTCCCCCCCCACCCCACCCCCCCGCCTCCCCATCAACCTAACATTGCCTAATTTTTAATGTTTAGTGCAACAAATACAATGAAATGGCATCTAGACGTCACTTCAAAGCAGCAGGTTACTTTAATATGCAAATTCCCATCTGTAGAAATATGCATTGGTATTCTTAGTTTGCTTGGGTTGAATTGCTCAATGAATTATGAGTTGGGAAGATGGCACAAAGATTTACAGATTGTTATTTATTTATGTTCTTTAGAACGGGGCTTCCCAAACTAGTGGGTCACGATTCCCAGTGGGATCATGAGGCAAGATTTTGGGGTCATAAGTTCTGAGGCAATGGCTGTCGTGGATCTTGGACTGAATGTTAACAGCTGTGAGGCCCCTTTAAATTCTTGTTTTTTTTTAATGGTGGGTATGGCCTAACAGATAGCTCTTTCAGGCCTGTTTGCTGCTGCAAAAAAAAACGCCTGAGAAAAGGTAGGTGTTTTTTTTTCAAAGAAAACCCTGCAACTTAAACACATGCTTAACCGACCCACCCCACCGCCTCCCCAACCCAGCTCAGCAGATGAAGGCCATGACCCCAACTCAACAACTCTCATCCCCTCCAAATTTTCAGTCTGGGGGGGGTCACGTGAAGTCTGGGGCATTAAAATGGGGTCACAACAAGAGAAAGCTTGGGAAACACTGCTGTAGAAATTCTGATCCAGGAATGCATTTATTGGTTAAAAACGTTCCACCGATTATTAAGATTCAATTGTATTTCTACTTCACTCTGCTCTGACAATCTGCTCCTAACGTCTCACAGTACCAAGTTGTTTGGCGATGTGTCAGTGACATTCTGCCTCTCTTGGCTCTGCACTGTAATGCTGCAGAAGACTGCAGTATGCCAAAATAGAATACAAAGATCGTGGGAATCAAAATAATGGGCACTGGCAAAAAACACAGATAATCAATTGCATGAATAACAGTCTTGCATTCATCTGATAACCATTCAATTGATTGCAGCACAATGCACAAGCTTTGTAAACAGCTAACATCAATCTTACATGCACGATGGCCATATTCTAAAGATATCTGTAACACCCGGCTACAGTTAGATTGCATCCATTTCTCTATTTTGTTTCATTTTTAATTTTTATTCTTCACAGTGGAGAACGTCGACACTGGAGAATCTGAAAGTTTTCCAATTTGAGCTCAGTCAGCATCAAATGTCAAATACAGCTCGGGTATAAGACTGATTTGTTATGCTGACGAGTTAGTTAAAACTCAAAACATACTGTTCCAATAACATGCCCCAACCAGAACCTTGAGATAAAACTTTCCACGGTGTTAGTGTGAAATTTCTATTCCCTGCACTACTGAATAAGATTCAATGCCATTTAGTATTCAGTCATGGGCAGCTATGGACAAGTGACTATTAGGAATGAGATTGAGAACACTCAGATATCAACAGTCATTAGAAAAGGCACACTGATGCATTTAAGGGAAAGCTGGATAAATACATGAGCCAGAAAGGAATAGGAGGTCATGCTGAAAGAGTTAGATGAGTAGTTTAAGGGGAGCATAAAAACCAGCAGTCTTAGTGCTGAAAATTCTACATAATTTTATGATTTATGCCCTTTCTACTTTCATCAAGATTTTAGCTTTAGTCTCAAAGTTCAAAAGGCAGTGTTCTAACATACTGAATCGGCTCATTTGCATTGCTTTTTGCTATTTTACTCCTTCAAAGTATAATCTCAAGGTGATGAGCAGAAGATCATCATGATAAGTAATAAAATTCTGATAAAATGCTGTAACAGATACAGTTGAACTCTGCATATAGCAATAAGCATCCCTGGCAGAAGGAATTGCATGTCACCAAGCGAAGGATATAATCTATAAATCAGACAAGGCTCAACTAAAGAACGGTAAATAGATTTCATAGTGTAGACACAGAGGAATTTTAACATTAGTAGTGGGCTGTTCAGGAGTGATATCAGGAAGCACTTTTTCACACAAAGAGTAGTGGAAATTTAGAACTCTATCCTGACAGCGTTAGAAATGCAAGTCACTTTAAGAGTAAACCAGGACAGGCTTTGGAGTGAATTGAGAGCAGATAATGCTCCTTGAAGCCTGTACTTAAGGACTAGGTTTTTCCCTAGTAAGGGTTTTTTTTGTTTCTGGTCAGGCAAAGGATCCAGAAGATGAGTGGAGACTGACCTATAGTTTAACAATAAAACAGTTGTGTTTCATAGAATGTCTTTTGCTGCCTGGTTTGGTAAATGTATATCTGCCTATCAAACATATCTCCCCCATCTCCACCGCCTGTTGTGTTATTATCACAGAATCTTTGCAGTGCAGAAGGAGGCCATTTGGCCCTTTGAGTCTCCACTGGCTCGCTGAAAGAGCAATCTACCTAATCCCACTCCCCTGCCTTATCCCATAACCTTGCACATTCTTTTTTTTCAGATAGCAATCCAAATCCCTGTTGAATGCCTCGATCGAACCTGCCTCCACCCCCTTTCAGGAAGTTCGTTCCAACCACCCTCTGGGTGAAAAAAATTTTCCTCACATCACTTCTACTCCTTTTGCCCATTATTTTGAATCTGTGCCCTCTAGTTCTCGATTTACTCCTGAGATGGAACAGTTTATCACTATTTACCCCGTCCATACCCCTCAGGATTTTGAAGACCTCTATCAAGTCTCCTCTCAGCCTTCTTTTCTCCAAGGAAAACAGATCCAACCTCTCCAATCTATCCTCATAGCTACAGTTCTTCATCCCAGGAATCATTCTTGTGAATTGCATCTGTGGTCTCTCCAATGCCTTCACATCCTTCCTCAAATATGGCGCCCAGAACTGGACACAGTACTCCGGATGAAGCCTAACTAGTGTCTTATACAAGTTCAACATTACCTCCTTGCTCTTGTACTCAATGCCCCTATTAATAAAGCCCAGGGTGCCATAAGTTTTATTAACTGCTCTCTCAACATGCCCTGCCACCTTCAATGACTTATGTATGTATACATTGATGTCCCTTTGTTCCTGCACCTCCTTCAGAGTTTCTCCCTTTATTTTATACTGTCTCTCCACATTCTTCCTGCCAGAATGAATGACCTCACACTTTTGCATTGAACTTCATCTGCCATTTGTCTGCCCAATCTTTTGAAGTTCAAGACTATCCTCATTACAGTTGACAACCCCTCCGATCTTTGTATCATCTGCAAATTTTGAAATCATGCCCTGCACACCACGGTCTAGGTCATTAATATTTATCAAGAAGAGCAAGGTCCCAATACTGACCCCTGGAGAACTCTGCTACAAACCTTCCTCCCATCTGAAAAACAACCATTTATCACCACTGTTTCCTGTCACTCAGCCGATTTCTTATCCAAGTGCCTACTTTCCCTTTTATTTCATGAGCTACAATTTTGCTCACAAGCCTGTGTGGCACTGTGTCAAATGCCTTTTGAAAATCCATATACACCACATCAACAGAGTTGCCCTTATCAACCTTCTCTGTTACTACCTCAAAAAACTCCAGCAAGTTAGTTAAGCATGATTTTCCCTTAATGATATAATATTATAATGATATAATAACTTGGGTTTTTTTATTGTACAAGGCACCAATTGCTCATAAGGGATTGGGTAAACACATTATGGGTTAATTTATTAAGACTAGGCACATGAGAACAGTTAAAATAGGTATAAAGCTTGAAGACATCAGAGCTGTGTGTGTGCTCTGTTCAAAGCAAAAGTGAAACTAAGACTGAATCACATGACACATTTTCCTTCTAGTGATTCATGCTGATATCCCTCAAAGGCATATTTCAACATCCCCCTTTCTTTTTAAAGATACTTTCGCCCCTTCCAAAGAAGTTAGACATGTTTAGTTATCATTATATAAGTGCATAGAACTCATGAATCTGAGTCTCTAAAGTGTAAAGGTAATCTGCTGTTACGCCCAGATCTTGTGATGGAACCTTGTCTGGATGTCTCTTTAATAGCTCGCAGCGATCTGCGGGATTGTCATACTTGGATGTTGTTCCTGGTTGCATTTGGGATCTTGTCCTAGATGCAATAGAACTGTATGGTGGTTGAGGAGCTGGAATGGATCTGATTTGTCGTCAGTTATGCCTTACTGTTGCACCTTTGTGGGTAATGACTTCAAAGGGCCTTGGTTCTGAACAAATCCTTATCACTTCAGCTGGTTTCCATGTACCTTCTGTGGGATCATGGATGCAAACTTATAGTCTCAACTCTGAAGTTGGCATGTTGGTCATCTTCTCTTGCAGCTTTAAAAGTTGCTCTCTACTTTCTGAGAGAGTAGAATAGGTCAGAGTAGGTAAATTGGTACACACTGGTCTGCCAAACATGAGCTCTGCCGGTGATGGAATAATTGCACTTAAAGGTGTTGCTCTCACATGTAACATTGCAATGTGTAGATCTTGCTTGGTCTGTCTACATTTGAGAATTAGCTATTTCACTCTGTGAATCATCCATTCAGCTAGGCCGTTAGATCTAGGATAATGAGGAGAAGTATTGTGATCGATATTCCACTTCTCTCCCACATATTCTGAACTGGCTTACCAATAAATTGCAGACCGTTATCTGTAATGATCTCTCTAGGCACTCCAAGTAAACTGAAAATAGCACTTAGTGTGCATAATAGTTCTGCCTGACATATTGTGCACTTGTTGAATAATGGGGTACTTGGTAAGTACTTGACGATCATGATGAAGTCAGTGCCATGGACATGAAAGAGGTCGAATGTGACCTTGGACCAAGGAAGTGGAATCAATGGTGCTTTGAGCTGACTTGTCATATGGTCTTGACATGCTTCGCATTTCTTGATGACAACTTCAATGTCATTGTTCATACCCAGCCAATACACTCTCTCTTGCAAGTCTTCTCATCTGCTCTATGCCCATGTGTGTTTGATGAAGTTGAAGAAGATCAGGTCGCAAAGATTCAGGTATGGTGACGTGCCTGCCTTTAAAAGTGACTCCCTAGGAGATGCCGAGCTCATCCCAGTAAAGTCAAAATTGTCTCGGGTGTTCATGGGCATGCTGAATTGAATCAGGACATCCTTCAATTGTGGTTTTCCAGAATTTCTGTTGTGTCGAATTTCTCAGTGTTTCTTCTTGTAGCTATTGGCATTTGTGTTGTGCAAAATGTACCAAATCAATTTGGAGAATATCTTCAAGTTCGATGTCAATGAAGTCAACTTGTAGATCTAAGGACATATTTCCTGTTTTTACTGGGTTAGGCAATCTGCTGTGTGTCCGATGTGACCATCAAGTTACCTGGCTTGCACCAAATCTCAGTATAATCTTGAATCTTTAAAGAGATGTTGCAATCTTGGCAGTGCGCTGGTCAATGATTTTCACCAAATCATCTCCAGTGGCTTGTGGTCGGTCTCCACCTCAAATCTTTTGCCAAATAGGCAGGTATGAAAATGCATGATTCCAAACACTATAACTAATGTTTCCTGCTCAATGTTGGGGTAGGTGGATTGCATTACAGACAGAGATTTTGAAGCAAATGCAATCGGTTTGCCTTGTTGTAGTCTGCATGCTCCCAGACTTTTCTGTGAGACATCTACCTCCAGGGTAGTTGGCACCCTAGGATCACAAAATTGCAATGTTGATGCTCCTGATAATGACTGTTTCAGTGCTTTGAAGATCTATTGATGGTCTTTGTGCCACAGGAAAAGAAATTCCCTTAGCGATGAAGATTTTTAAGCGAAATTGGGAATGTGTGGAGACAAAAAATTAAAGAGACCTAGACATCTTCGAAGATCATCCTTATCTTGAGCAGTTGACATGGCCTTAATATCCTCTATTTTACATGGATCGGGACATATGCCTGCAATGGAAGAAATTTGATCTGCTGCACGTTGATATCACATTTCAGAATGTTGAACACCGATCCTTCGTTATGTGCCGCTTGCGTCAATGAGTGCAGATTACGGTCATGTTCTTCCTTTGTTACTCCCACAACAGCTATGTCCATCTGCGATACAATTGAATCCTGGCACGGTGCATGTATTGCAGTCCATGTGAGTTTGAAAGCGATCCTGGCTACAGGCCCGAAAGGACGTCATTGAAAACAGTATCGTCCAAATGGGGTACAAAACGCAGTAAACTCTTGGGACTTCTCAGCAAGGTGTACTGGCCAGTAACCATGTTTGGTATCAAGATTCAAAATGAATTTCACACCTGCAAATCTCAGAATTAACTCTTCTAATGTGGGTAGTTTGTAAGGACAACATTTCAAATCTGTACTTAAACAGCGTACAGAGCTATGGTTTCTTGATTCATGTGTGTCTGAACCAGACAAGCAAGCCATAAAAATTCACCACACAATTGGGAATGAAGTTCTACACAGGCTGAACACATTAGGATTAACAGAAGAAGAGCTAATGGGTCCCCAAAAGATATGAGCTACATACCAGTTCAGAATCAGGTTGAATTTCCATATTCATCGACTAGAGTTCATGTCAGTTTGACGACAGCCTGCAGAATCCTTAGGCCACTTCGTCAGCAGATGCTGAGAAAAGGGTACATACTGTGATTTTGCAACTCAGAGCTAGCAGAGAGAATTATTGCACTGGTAATTGCATCAACTCCCATGGAAGCATTCCAGAAAGACCTGCTAGACATGCACAAAACGTATAACATTGAAGAGCTGCTCAAGGATGGACATAAATACTAAGTGATCCTTGCAGGTCGACAAAGCTTACAGGTCCTAAGTACAACCCCAATCCTTGAAGCACTCACTAGAACATCCAAACCTAGCAAGACATGTGGGAGGTGTGGACATCTGGGCATGTCCTAGGTGCATGCAGCTTTTCATCAATTCTGCAGGGCATGTGGCAGAAAGGGTCATTGGCAGCGGCAGTGCATGAGAACAAATGCTGATGTAGCTATAAAGAGCTGTGCACTGATCCAAACTTTACTCTTGAAAGGCCTGGCTCTAATTTTTAGGTTATGCCCCTAGCTCTAAGCTCCCCAACCGGTGGAAATAGATTCTTCTTGCCTACCCTATCTGTTCCCTTTAATATCTTAAACTTTGATTAAATCATCCTCTAACCATCTAAATCCCTAGGAAAACAACCCCAGTTTGCTTCAACTCACCTTATCCAGGTAGAATTTACCATTCTGGTAAATCTATACTCTGCTCCCTCCATGACTAATATATATTCTTCCTAAGGTGTGGTTTCCAGCCCTGAAATGCAGTAATTTGGGTGTGGCCTAACCAGGGCTTTGGATAGCTCGGGCTTGTCCAACCTGTGGCCTGTGGGCTGGATTGTGGGCCCCCAAAGCCACTAGTGAGCCTATCAGAAGCAAATGTGGGAGAGAAACAGCGCCTAATTGGACGAGCAGCAATCATGGGTGGCGGTAAGCGTGCTGGGGAGAGAGGATTTCAGGATGGGAAGAAAAGAGAATTTGCTGGGAGGCCCTGGGCGGGAAGTTGCTCTGGGGCTGCTCTATCGGGGGGGGGGGGGGGGGGGGTGGGTGGGGGGGAGATGTTTCCATTAGTAGGAGAGACTAGGACCCGAGGGCACAGCCTCAGAGTAAAAGGAAGACCTTTTAGAACAGAGATGAGGAGAAACTTCTTTAGCCAGAGAGTGGTGAATCTATGGAATTCATTGCCACAGAAGGTCATTGAGTGTATTTAAGACCGAGATAGATAGGTTCTTGATTGGTAAGGGGATCAAAGGTTACGGGGAGAAGGCTGGAGAATGGAGTTGAGAAACTTATCAGCCACGATTGAATGGCAGAGCAGACTCGATGGACCGAATGGCCTAATTTCTGCTCCTATGTCTTATGGTCTTATGGTCTTATGGTGTGCGTGTGTGTGTGTGAAAGGGAGTGCGTGTGTTTCTGGCTCACCCCCAGTCTCAGGATTCTCAGTCACCTTCACACCTTCATCCCCCCACCACCCCCTCCAACACATACTCTCACTCCTCTCAGTGGGTGAGGATGAGTGAGTAAACACCCAGAGGCTGAATAAGCCGGACACACACACACATACACACACTTACCCTCTTTTATACTCTTAATGGTCATTTTTACTAATAACTCCTACATTTTAAATTATCAATTCATTGCTTTGACATTGCCTTATTTTTGCTCAGCACGTTGTTTCTTTTCTTCACACTCAAATTTTTTTTAAAGTTCAAGCATCTTTCCAAAATCTGCCCTTGAGTGAAAAAAAAAATAGAAATGTGACCCGCCCCCCCCGCCCCCCATGTCGAAGGTTGGACAAGCCTGGTAAAGCTGTAGCAGAAATTCTATCCCCTTGTAAACTAACCCTCTAGTTGGGAAACCCAGCTTTCCATCAGCCTTTTTGACTATTTTCTGTACATGTCCATGACATTATAATGGCCTATAAGGAGATGTCTAGTCTCTTTGTAACTGCATTATTTCTAGCTTTTCGCCACTATGTAATGAATAACTTAATTCAACCAAGTTGTTGGGAAAAACCCATTTGAAGGGAAGACAGGAAACTTAGGTGGGGGCAGATTCACATCTTTCTCACATTTTCCTGATGTCATTTAGTGTCACCTGAACGGGACAGGCTGTTGGTTCATTCCTTGACTGCAGAATGGTGTATACTACGGAACAGAACCAAAGCAGGAAATATAAATTGTGGTCCAAATTGCCTCATGAGAAGGATTTTAACTCGTATGAGGAAAGATTGGGTCGACTAAGCCTGAATTCACTGGAGTTTAGGAGAACGAGAGGGGATCTCATTGAAACGTATAAAATTCTGACAGGGTTGGACAGACTGGATGAGCGGATGATGCTTCCTCTGGCTGGGGGTTTTGGAACAAGGGCCTCACTGTCTCAGGATACAGGATAGGCCATTTAGGACTGAGATGAGGAGAAATTTCTTCACCCAAAGGATGGTGAACCTGTGAAATTCTCTACTACACAAGGTTGTGGAGGCCAAGTCACTGAATATAGTAAAGAAGGAAATAGATTTCTGGACTCTAAAGGTGTCAAGGGGTATGAGGAGAGAATGGGAGAATGGCGTTGAGATGGAGGATCACCCATGATCATGTTGAATGGCAGAGTAGGCTCAAGGGGCCAAATGACCTACTCCTGCTCCTATTTTCTGTGTTTCTATGTAGGAGCCTTTGAAATTTTTACTTGAATTTTATTAGACCATTAACTCATTTCAATTCCTCTCATGTTAATTGGGTGCCATTGTTTGATAAATTAAATTTGTACGTTATAAATAAAACTGTTTTGTCTGTGATGCTGTTTGTCTGTGACGCTCTCTGATCTTTTGAGAGCTAACTTTGGATTTTCTTTGACGCATGAATTTAAGTAAATGTTCTGTACCGGAAGCAGGTGCTGATTGAGGATGAGTTTGGTTTTATTCTGATGACTGCTGTCAGCAGATTCTCATGCAGCGGCCACATCTGCGCACCATCTTGGCATATGATCAATGGCCATTCTTTCAATTTCCATAGTTATCTCCTTTCGAACACAACAAATGAAAAATGACTATCAGGGTGAACCAGGAAAAGAGTCACTTTGTTCCCTTTTCTATACAAAGCAGGAGACCCACATTTGTTAGCAAAGGTCACATGATTCATTAATAATTGTTAATTAAAGGCTGCGTTGTGCTGCCAATACCGTGCATGCACAGTTCTACTGTTTCACTCCGTGACGTCATTGTGAGTGATGGACTAGGCAGCAGCCAGGAGCAGAGATGCTTATCAAACAGTTATTAAAGACAGTGATTTAAAAAAGCCTCACCTCCAACAAGTTGGTGGGGGGAAGGGGAGGAATGGAGCCAGGGATTGGGATGGGGAGGGAGGGAAGACTTCTGGTCCACTCGGTGAAGGCCACAATTCCAGGTTACAACCTCCATATCCCCGTTTGGAACTCCAAGGCTTCTTCCAGTTGGATTTTATTTGGATCCTGAAGCCGTTACACCCAGTTTGAGCCCGGTGGTAGGCGGGCAGGTAGAGCACGGCCTCCTCGCTGTTTCTGAATCTCCCGATCCACAACCTCTTCTCCTTAACCTGGGCCTGTCACCGGGAAGAAGCCTCAGAGCTGCAAACACGGGATGTGAAGGTTGTAATTTGGAATTGCAGCCATCACCGGGTGGATCAGAAGCCTCCAATCCCTCCCCATCCCAATGCCCGAAAACTGCGGGGAGGCTGCACCCGGACTGCCCGCCTGCTGCGCGGCTTAGAAACTGGGTGAACAACTTCAGGATCAGAATAATATCCAACCAGCACTGTCTCCTGAAAATGACGTCTTTGGTTTCTGTGCATGTGTGGATGAGTGCGCATGCGCAGACAGGTACCGGCGGCCATCTTGCATTGGCAGGAGGCGCAGTGTTAATACAATTAGTCTTCATTAAACCCACAGTACAACCAGTGATAGAAACCTAAATGGGAAGGAATATAGGAACAGGAGTATGTCACTAAACATCAAGCTGGTTCCACCATTCAATTAGGTCATGACTAATACTACACATAATCTTTTGGTAACCTTTTTGCACATATTCACAGCCATTAGCGATTGACCAACTCCATGCAGGCTGATTTCTCCATCAGTTTTCCTTTATATCTTATTATTATCATATAAAATTTGCTGCGAAGAAATCTAAATTGTAATTTGACGACTTTACCAACAACAGTGCTGTATTCTTTTGGTTAGAACAATTTGATGTGGTCTAGGCATAATTAGCACTTGGTTCTGCCAGGGCAGCTTGGCTCAAGACCTCACCACAGTCTTGGCCCAAACATGGACTAAGGAACTGAATTCCAGAGGCAAGAATGGCTGTCCATGACATCAAAGCGACATTTGACTGAGTGTCGCATCAAGGAGCCCTAACAAAATTGAAGTCAATGGGAATCAGGGGGAAAACTCTCCATTGGTTGGAGTCATGCCAAGCACAAAGAAAGACAGTTATGGTTTTTGGAGGCCAATCATCTCAATCCCAGGGCATCGCTACAGGAGTTCCTCTGGGTAGTGTCCTAGGTCCAATCATCTCAGCTGCTTCATCAATGACCTTCCCTCCATCATAAGGTCAGAAGTGGGGATACTTTTTGATATTTGCATAGTGTTTAGTACCATTCACAACTCTTCAAAAACTGAAGCACACCGTGCCGGCATGTAGCAAGACCTGGACAACATCAAGGCTTGGGCTGATAAGTGGCAAGCAACATTCATGCTGCGTAAGTGTCAGGTGATGACCATCTCCAACAAGAGAGAATCTAATCCTTTCCCCTTGACATTCAATGGCATTACCATCACTGAATCTCCCACTATCAACGTCCTGGGCATCAATTAGGGATGAACAATAAATGCTGGCAAAGCAAGGGGCATCCACAACCCATGAACAAATATAAAAGAAAAATAAACCATTTTTTTGCTTTTATTTCTGATGTCACTTAGCCCTGGGGAAGGATGTCATTCCCCAAACTCAATTTTTAACAGATTCTGTTCCTTCTTTAAACTTTGACTTCCCACTGGGATTCACAGCTATTGTCAGTCCTTGCAGGAAATTGCAGCGATGTTCCTGTTTTCCCAAAGAATCAGGCAGCATCTGTGATAAACAAACAGAGTTAACGTTTCGAGTCCATTTAACTCTTCTTCAGAGCTCTGAATAAGAGTCATACCGGCTCGAAACGTTAACTCTCTTTCTCTCTCCACAGATGCTGCCAGACCTGCTGAGTTTTTCCAGCATTTTCTGCTTTTATTTCAGATTTCCAGCATCTGCAGTGTTTCGCCTTTTTTTCCCCCCCCACAAAGGATCACCTTGTTTCTGGCAACATAGTGGGCATGCCACAGTGCTATTTATTTCTGGAACATGGTAATGACACTCCCGTTCGTCATTGCATTTTCCTGTAACACATTTGATCCTGGAAATGTGCCTGATGCCTGAAGTTCTCATTTGCCTCAGCAGTTATTTGTGGCACTGTGCTTCATCACAATTCATCCTATGACCCAAGCATTGTTGGGGGTTTTACTGGTGTTTTCACTTTTCCCCAGTCTTTGAAACTAGACTTGCTTCATTCAAGGGTTACCTCAAATATAGGAACAGGAGAAGGCCATTTAGCCTCTTGAGCCTGTTCTGTCATTCAGTTAGATCATAGCTGATCTGTACCTTAACTCCATCTACTTACCTTGGCTCCATAACCCATAAGACCATAAGACATAGGAGCAGAAATTAGGCTATTCAGCCCCTCGAGTCTGCTCTGCCATTCAATCATCGCTGATAAGTTTCTCAACCCCATTCTCCAGCCTTCTCCCCATAACTTTGATCCCCTTACCAATCAAGAACCTATCTATCTCGGTCTTAAATACACTCAATGACCTGGCCTCCACAGCCTTCTGTGGCAATGAATTTCATAGATTCACCACTCTCTGGCTAAAGAAGTTTCTCCTCATCTCTGTTCTAAAAGGTCTTCCCTTTACTCTGAGGCTATGCCCTCGGGTCCCAGTCTCTCCTACTAATGGAAACCTCTTCCCCACGTCCACTCTATCCAGGCCTTTCAGTATTCTGTAAGTTTCAATCAGATCCCCCCTCATCCTTCTGAACTCCATCGAGTATAGACCCAGAGTCCTCAAACGTTCCTCATATGTTAAGCCTTTCATTCCTGGGATCATTCTCGTGAACCTCCTCTGGACCCTCTCCAGGGCCAGAACATCCTTCCTGAGATATGGGGCCCAAAATTGCTCACAATATTCTAAATGTGGTCTGACCAGAGCCTTATAAAGCCTCAGCAGCACTTCCCTGCTTTTATATTCTAGTCCTCTCGAAATAAATGCCAACATTGCATTTGCCTTCCTAACTACCGACTCAATCTGCAAGTTAACCTTAAGAGAATCCTGGACTAGGACTCCCAAGTCCCTTTGCACTCCAGATTTCTGAATTCTCTCCCCATTTAGAAAATAGTCCATACCTCTATTCTTCCTACCAAAGTGCATGACCTCACACTTCCCCATGTTGTATTCCATCTGCCACTTCTTTGCCCATTCTCCTAACCTGTCCAAATCCTTCTGCAGCCTCCCCGGCTCCTCAATACTACCTGTCCCTCCACCTATCTTTGTATCATCTGCAAAATTAGCCAGGATGCCCTCAGTTCCTTCATCTAGATCATTAATGTGTAAAGTGAAAAGTTGTGGTCCCAACACAGACCCCTGCGGAACTCCATTAGTCACCGGCCGCCATCCTGAGAAGGACACCCTTATCCTCATTCTCTGCCTCCTGCCAGACAGCTAATCTTCTATCCATGCTAATACCTTGCCTCTAACACCATGGGCTCTTATCTTACTGAGCAGCCTACTGTGCGGCACCTTGTCAAAAGCCTTCTGGAAATCCAAGTAGATAACATCCATTGGCTCTCCTTTGTCTAACCTACTCGTTACCTCCTCAAAGAATGCTAACAGATTTGTCAGGCATGACCTACCCTTGATGAAACCATGCTGACTTTGCCCGATTTTACCATGCACTTCCAAGTATTCTGAAATCTCATCCTTAATAATGGACTCTAAAATCTTACCAACGACCGAGGTCAGGCTAATCGGCCTGTAATTTCTCGTCTTTTGCCTCGTTCCCTTCTTAAATGGGGGGTTACATTAGCAATTTTCCATTCCTCTGGGACCCTCCCTGACTCCAGTGATTCCTGAAAGATCACCACTAATGCCTCCACTATCTCTTCAGCTATCTCCTTCAGAATTCTGGGGTGTAATCCATCTGGTCCCGGTGATTTATCCACCTTCAGACCTTTCAGTTTTCCTAGCACCTTCTCTTTGGTAATGGCCACCATACTCACCTCTGCCCCCCGACTCTCTTGAACTTTGGGGATGTCACTCATGTCTTCCACTGTGAAGACTGACGCAAAGTACCTATTCAGTTCCTCCGCAATTTCTTTGTTCCCCACTACTACTTCTCCAGCGTCATTTTCCAGCGGCCCAATGTCCACTTTTGCTTCTCTCTTACCCTTTATATATCTAAAAAAACTCTAGCAATCTTCTTTTATATTACTGGTTAGTTTACCCACATATTTAATCTTCTCCCTCCTTATTTCTTTTTTAGTTGTCCTCTGTTGGTCTTTGTAGGCTTTCCAATCCCCTGGTTTCCCACTGCTCTTCGCCGCATTGTATGCTTTCTATTTAGCTTTTATTCTGTCCCTGACTTCCCTTGTCAGCCATGGTTGCCTCGTCCTCCCTTTAGCATGCTTCTTCTTCCTAAGGGTGAATTTTTGCTGTCTCCCAAATTACTCCCAGAAACTCCTGCCATTGCTGTTCCACTGTCTTTCCTGCTAGGCTCATCTCCCAGTCAATTCTGGCCAGCTTCTCCCTCATGCCTCTGTAGTTGCCTTTATTCAACTGTAATACAGTTACATCTGATTCCAGCTTTTTCCTCTCAAATTGCAGGGTAAATTCTATCATATTATGGTCACTTCCTCCTAAGGGTTCCTTCACCTTAAGCTCCCTTATCAAATCTGCCTCATTACACATCACTAAATCTAGAATTGCCTGTTCCCTAGTGGGCTCCACCACAAGCTGCTCCAAAAAGCCATCTCGTAGACATTCCACAAATTCCTTTTCTTGGGATCCACTACCAACCTGATTTTCCCAGTCTACCTGCATATTGAAATCCCCCCATGATCACTGTAACCCTGCCTTTCTTACACACCTTTTCTATCTCCTGGTGTATCTTGTGCCCCAAATCCTGACTACTGTTCGGAGGCCTGTACATAACTCCCATTATGGTTTTTTTACCTTTGCGGTTCCTCAAATCTACCCACACAGATTCTACATCTGACCCTACATCATTTCTTACTATCGATTTAATTTCATTTCTTACTAACAAAGCAACCCCACCCCCTCTGCCAACCTGCCTATCTTTTCGATAGGATGTATATCCTTGGATATTTAGCTCCCAGTCCTGATCCCCTTGCAGCCATGTCTCCGTAATGCCCACCACATCATACCTGCCAATTTCAATCTGCGCCACAAGCTCATTTACCTTATTTCATATACTGCGTGCATTCAGATAGAACACCTTCAGTCCTGTATTTCCCATCCCCATTCTCATTGTCATCCCTTTATCTGATGTGCTTGAAGAGCTTTAACCCTTAATACACTTGCCTAACAAAAAGGTTTGCACTGCTGAAAAAGAGACATGTCTAAGCTTTTTGTCGTGCACTCATCAGGACAGTCGCAAGAATACCAATATAAGGGGGAAACAGCCAATTTATACTGTGTGTGGAGAGTGCTGATTGGTTGGCAAGTGGCGTTGCCATGGAGAATGCACCATTGATGGTGACTGACAGTTAACTGCCAAACACTGTTTGAAAATGTCAACCAGACAGCTTGACCCTGATTGGTCAAGGCAATGCCCTGAGGAATGAGTCAGCAAATGGCTGCCACTTATTTTGTCACTTATTTTTAAGTTTGTTACAATCCTATTATTTATCAAAAGCATGAGGAAAGTCAAGAAAAAGAAAAGACCATTTAATTGGCCTTAGCCTGTCTTGCAGTATCTGAACACTCCCAGTCCAGCATCAAACTGCAGGTTGCATACGTCTAAAGTCAATATTACTACTCCCCAGCCTGGAAGATTTGCTTGCGGCTCGATGGAGTTTTTAGTAACATTATCGCAGCTGACTTCTGAGCGAAACAGTTGTTCAACACCTGCTCCCCTTAAACGGTAGTGGAAACATATCAGATGCACATTAAGTCAGCTTGGCTCAACCAGCAACACTCATCTCAGAGGCAAATAATTGTGCTTTTAAGTCCCACTTCAAGAGTCTGATCACATAATCTGAGCGATAGCCCAATATGACAGTAATGGAATACTCTATTGTTGAAAGTGTTTGGAATTTAATCAAGGCTGTTGAACAATTGTTCAATAAGTTAAAAATCCCATCGTATAATTTGAGGAAGAGTCTTGAGGTCAACACTCTACCCTCAGCCATAAACAAGCTGAACTGGCCAATCACCTCATGTTTGTGGTGGGATCCTGCTGTGCACAAAGTTTGTCCGCATACTCTCAGTCGCCTAACATCACTGAAGGTGAAGCAGTTGGAAATATTTCTAACAGAGGTCCTATGTGCCCGCAAGCCATTGTTTCTGTGGAGTTTTCCAGCTTTAGTGAACTGTAAAACAACAAGCTGAGTGAGAAGTAACATCAATATGTTTTCCTCCTCAGAACCTTCACTGCAGTTTCTTAGAGGCTATTTTGGGGGGTTTTTTTTACTTGGAGCTGGAGTTGGGGACAAGTGGAGTGGGGATTGGGGTGGGGGGGTCATGCGGGATGGGTTTGTGGGGGTCCACTAGCACGCAGGGAACATGGAAGTTTGTGTTTCTAAACCCCGCAGCATGCAACCTTTGACCCTTTACAGGCTCCCCGCTCAAAAATCAACCTGATTGACAAACTTGGCTTACAATTGTGTGGGGAGCACTCCAGCAGCAGAACTGGATCGATCTGAACCCTGATATAAAAACAAAACAATGCGGATGCTGGAAATCTGAAAGAAAAACAAAGTGCCGGAAATGTTCAGCAGACCTGGCAGTATCTGTGGAGCGAGAAATCGAGTTAACGTTTTAAGTTGAGTATGACTCTTCAGAAAGGTCTGAACCCTGACCCTGGAGAATGGTGGGATGGTTCGAATGCCAGGAGGGGTCTGGCCCATGGCTGGCGGAGGTGGTTCTAATACAGGTGAGGGTTGTATAGCGGGTGTTATATTGTTACATTTTTCGTAAAGAGCTAAATTGTTATCTGAATACATATCGTGGGTGCCACATTCACTGTCGCACTGCAGTACTGTGCCAAGTAACAACGTATTGGTCTATCAGTCCACCAGCCACATGGAGAGCAGCAAGAAATACAGTCCATGAAGAACCAGCATTTTGAAACCAAAATGTGATGATTGTTTCTAACTAAGAAGACGTAACAGCGATGGTCTGTTGGTGATGGATCATTGACGGGGGGAAGAGGGGGGCGGGAGAAAGCATTTCAGCTCCTCCTCATCCATAAGGAGTGCTGTAAAGGGTACTTACCTTCTCCTTGAGACTGTCCTCTCCTCGTTGTATCTTCCAATTGTCCCAAAGTCTGGGAAACCCAACTGGTTGCCGTTGAACCTGCAAAACAGATTAAATCTGAAGCATCCAGCCTCATTAACATATGTAAATTTAAACCCGACGAGGAGCAGGTCAAATGACCACTACTTGTCCTTGCCTCACAAAACCTTGGCCACAATTTTGTGTTGGCCGAGCAGACACTGTCGACACGAACAGTGCTGAAATGGGGTATGCTGGCGACCGGCGGGCATCCCGATGTCATCGCGCCGCCTCACGATATTTCAGTTGGCGGGCGCACTTGGATCTCGGAACTGTGCCCGCCGACAGTTAAAGGGCCAATTAAGCCCATTTAAAGACCAACCTTCAGCGGTTTTGAGTGGCCTGTGTGCTTTTATGTTTGGCACACAGGCCAGTCAGCCAGGCGGCCTTCACGTTTTTCATTCATTTTACATCCAGGGAGGAATAAAATGCCCAAGAGATGTTGGAGAGGTGAGGAGTTAGGAGTTTTGCTGTGAGGTGTTTGGAGTTGGTCTAGAGATCGTTTCTGGCATTTTTTGATGTTTTGGAGAACTTCCTGATTTTTTTTTTTAAGCATTTGCAGAGCCTTTCTGCAGAAAGGCCTCTTCAGTGCAGAAACCTGTGGATCCACCTGGACAAAAACGGGGATAGTGTACTCGGCTGGAGGGACCTCGTCAAAAGAGGAGGAAAGGGCCAGCATGGAGAGGAGGCCAGTTACCCACAGGCACCATCCCAGAGTTGGTCCTATGGAAGGAGAGGTGCAGCCAGAAAGGGTGGGGGGCCAGCAGGAAGTGCAAGACCGAAGGGTCCAGAGAAGGTGCCATTGCCCAGCAGGTGGTGTACAGGCAGCGCTCCTGCTACCTGGATGTGTCAGAGGTTCATTGCTGAAGAAGGTTCCGTCTCTTCAGGGACACTGTCACCTCTACCTGCAAGAGGATCGGCCCAAAATAGCCTCCAACTGTGTAGATGGTCACCCTATGCCATCGGTTCTTAAGGTTACAGTTGCCCTGAACTTTTACGTCTCTGGTTCTTTCCAGTGGTCAGTGGGAGATCTATGTAGTGGCACCCAATCGGCTGCCCTTAGCTGCATCAAGTTGGTCACAGAAGCTCAGTTCCATACAGTTTGCACCTTCATTCACTTCTGGACCAATGAGACCAGCCAGGCCAAGGTGAGCCAGAGGCGTCGCTGCAATTGCAGGATTTCCCTGAATTCAGTGAGCCCTTGACTGCACGTATGTGCCCATAATGGCACCAGCGGGGGAGCCGGGTACCTTTGTCCATAGAAAGGTCTTCCACTCTCTAAACATCCAGATTGTGTGTGACCCCAAGAGTGACGCACTGCAGGTTTGTGCCCAGTACCCAGGAAGCTGCCATCCTGCACCACAGGCTGATCATTGCTCCAGCACGCTTGGATGGCTGGCTCTTGTGGGGGAGAAAGGTTACCTGCTGAAAAGGTGGCTGATGGCACTGCTGAGACACTCAAGGACTGCAGCCAAGGAGAGCTACACCCACAGTCATGCCTCCGCATGGGGAATAATTGAGAGGACCATAGGGTCTACTCAAGATGAGATTTTGCTGTCTAGATCGCTCAGGGTGATCACTGCAATATCCTCGTGAATCTGTCTCCCTTATTGTTGTTGTCTGATGCATGCTGCACAACCTTGCTGTCTCAATGGGGGATCCCACTGGAGGATGAAGATGGGAGATGCTGTTCCAGAGGCTGCAGGGGAGAAGCCTGAAGACCTCCAGGGTGAGGAGCAAGATCCCGATGTGAGGATGCTTATGGGAGGCAGGGAGACCAGGGAGACCTTGATTCAGAAGACTCGATTCAGTTAGGAATCCAAAGCAAGGAGTCACAGTGATGGCAAGGGGAAATGCCACCTTACTGATCAGTGCTGGTGAGGCTCTCCTGTCACACTTCACTCAAGTCCTGACCTCTGGAATAAACTTTGCAACCCTTTTATATGTGTGACACACGATTCCCAGGCCTCGTCCCTAATAATTGCATGAAGCACACTAAGGCTATTGCTCATTATCAAACATTTTAATATTGAAGGCAAAGATATGTATGGGCCATTACAACACATGTCAAGGAGAAATTAGTCACCCATGAGGCCCCTTATGTGATCATTGTGACTTAATTTTCTGTTTGCGAGTGCTGTGTCTTGGAACTTCCCTCCACCACCACCCCACCCCCTCCCCCAACTTGTTGGCAGCTGGGTCGGAGGCAGGCTGCTGACTCTAATGCCCCGGCCATCTTGATGACCTTGGCGGGTGTCCTCGGGTCTCTGGGGCCTGTGCAGGCCATGGCTGTGCACTCCTCTGTCTTCACGGTCTCCTCAAATGCGACAGTCACAGGCGATGGGCGGAGGAGCTGCTGCCATCATCCGGAGCGCCCTGAGAGGAGCCCCCAGATGTGAGCTGCAGGTCATCCGCTAACATGAGGTTGGTTTGAGCCTCTTCTGCTCGCCATGGATGGGCGAGCAGCTAGCAAAGTCACTAGGTGCCTTCCCCCAGCTCTCACACTGCTGAGGTCCCTGCCAGTGTGTGGGCTTGCAAGTATCAACGCAACCGCAGAAACCCCTGGTTGAGCTCCTGGAACTGCCTCTCCATGAGAGTCGCCACTCTCTCTATGGAGGAATCTGTGTGTTCTGAGCTCTGGGCTCACGCAATGCTCACACTCCACATGGACTCCTCCAACAGTGAGACCATGGCATGCAGATCCACAGGGACCTCTGCCAGATCGTCCTGCGCATCCCGCTGGGCATCCAGCTTCTGCTGCCTGAGGGGCGACACCAGAGATTGATCATCTTCCTCAATCTCAGCATCGTCCTGGTCTCCAGCAACCTTCCAACTGCTGGTGCCCGTGGGGGACTCTCAGCCTCCACCAGCTCCTCTGGCTAGTGTGAGGTGTCTTCACTACTGTGCACTACCATCTGCTCTAATACACATATGCCCCCCCGCCGACGTGTGTGTACCTGCACTGGTGCATGGTGCAGAGGGAGGATGTGACGCAAGTGTATCTGGCAGCTGGTCATCCTCGGAGGTCAAGGGAGGGTCCTCAGGGTCCTTCTGGTGTTGTGAGGATGTTCCATCTGAAGGAGGAAGAAAAGATGTCAGTCTCGAACAGCATTACGGAGTCAGTGCATACAATCTGGTTACTTCTCAGAATGGAAAACTGGCTGAGCAAAGACTTCTGAATGCATGAGCAACAGGGATTAGAGGATTTCACATGTCGGTCTTACAACCGTTGTGCTACATTTCTCATACCCTCTCCCATTCTCTTTCCTGTCCCCTGGACTGTTACCCTCATCTGAGACCCCTGCCTCCCTAATGACCAGTGGGCCTGGCTCACATTTACATGCCATCTCCAGTGCTTGCTCCTCCGCCTGACTTAAGAGAAGGACTGGGACCTCACCGCCCGTCTGTCCTCGGTCCTGCGCATTGTGGCTCCTCTTCTCCTGTAAGGACAAAGGTGCTTTCATTAGGCCCACCTAAATGCCAGAAAATCCCAGCCTCAAACCCCCGCCCCACCACCGCACCACCACCACCACAGACACAGGTTCAGGTGTCCTCCACATTGCTGCACCTCACTCTGAAATACATGCCACCCATAGTCTATCGAGGCACAGGTTTATGCACCACTTTACGCTCTGCATTTCACACCTGTGAGCACCAAGTGCTGCCACCCACAAAGA
This sequence comes from Cetorhinus maximus, assembly GCF_964194155.1. Classification (NCBI taxonomy): domain Eukaryota; kingdom Metazoa; phylum Chordata; class Chondrichthyes; order Lamniformes; family Cetorhinidae; genus Cetorhinus; species Cetorhinus maximus. Next base: position 83,302,794 of record NC_135897.1, on the reverse strand, counting down.
CATCTATCCAAGGTTTCAGCTAGATTCAGTACTCACCCTGGCAGAGTGCAGAAGGTCATTTAACCTTATCCTGCCTTGGATCCAGGTCCTACGTTTGACATCATGCCTGTTGGCCAGACCTGGCACCTCTGTTCAGGCCTTCTTTGTCACATGAGGTGGCTTCCTCTTCACAGAATCACAGAATCACAGTGCAGAAGAGGCCCTTCAGCCCACCGAGTCTGCACCAACACATGAGAAACACCTGACATACCTAATCCCATTTTACAGCACTTGGCCCATAGCCTTGAATGTTATGACGTGCCAAGTGCTCATCCAGGTACTTTTTAAAGGATGTGAGGCAACCTGCCTCCACCACCCTCCCAGGCAGTGCATTCCAGACCGTCACCACCCTCTGGGTAAAAAAGCTTTTCTTCACATCCCCCACTAAACCTCCTGCCCCTCACCTTGAACTTATGCCCCCTTGTGACTGACCCTTCAACTAAGGGGAACAGCTGCTCCCTATCCACCCTGTCCATGCCCCTCATAATCTTGTACACCATGATCAGGTCGCCCCTCGGTCTTCTCTGCTCCAACAAAAACAACCCAAGTCTTAGCCGTCTCGCAGCAGTAAGATGTCGCGTCAAGCACTGGCTGCCTACAGCTAAACCCGCCGACACTCATCGGAAAAGCTGGGGGGGGCAGGCAGGCTCTGGGCATTTCCCGGCCGGGCATGGGCTGCTGGTGTGGACGGCATACTAAACGGGATTTCACATCCACTTCCGGTCCCACTGATAGTGCTCGCCCGACAAGCATAAAATTCAGGCCCTGGGAGTCTGCATGTTTAAGCTAGTCTCCCAACACCCTAAAGAAGGTTTGCCCATTTAATAAACCCTCCCACACCCAGAGCCAATCCCACCCATGTTAAAATTGCCCCTTTTGTGGATTGCTGTTGCACTAAGATACGACACATACCTACCGGAAGTGTATCTTATTTCAATTTGATTAAAATTTCCAAAGGTTAAAATCAAGTAACAGCATTTGATGAAAAAAATAATGCTCAAGGAGAATCTTAAAAACATCTTGCTGGCTGAACAGAAAGTGGCAGGGCATTGGTGAGACTGCACCTTAAATACTGTGTGCAGTTTTGGTCTCCTTATTTAAGGAAGAATGTAAATGCATTGAAGGTGGTTTATTAGATTGATACCTGGAATGAGTGGGTTGTCTTATGAAGAAAGGTGGACAGACTGGGCTTGTTTCCACTGGAGTTTAGAAGAGTGAGAGATGATTTGACTGAATGATCCTGAACGGCCTTGACAAGGTGGACGTGAAAAGGATGTTTCCTCTTGTGGGTGAGTCCAGAACTAGGGGGCACTGTTTTAAGATTAGGGGTCGCCCTTTTAGGACAGAGATGAGGAGAAATTTTTTCTGAGGGTTGTGTGACTTTGGAGCTCGCTGCCTCAGAAGGCGGTGGAGGTAGGGTCAGTGAACATTTTTAAGGCAGAGGCGGATAGATAGATCGATAGATAGATAGATAGATAGATAGATAGATAGATAGATAGATAGATAGATAGATAGACAGATAGACAGACAGACAGACAGACAGACAGACAGATTGATTCTTGTGAGGCAAGGGAATCAAAGGTTATCGGGGTTAGATGGGAAAGTGCAAATCGAAACACAAGCAGATCAGCCATGATATTATTGAATAGCGGAGGAGGCTCGAGGGTCCAAATGGTCTACTCCTGTTCCTATTTCTTATGTTCTTATGGTGGTCAGAGATATTTGAAGGTGATGTTCCTGACCTTTCGGTCTGCTGAATATGAAAAATAAGCTTAAAGATCAAATTGCTGTTTCTGGGGAAATAAACTGATGTGTTTTTATACTGATTCACAACGAACGTGGTTGGCATTTAAAAAGTTTGAAATACTTACAACTCCGATTTATATGAGCAGGTAGAGACTATCCTAGTGTTGTTAAGTACCCCTTGATCTGTTAAATTTATGTCTAATCCTTTATGGCTGCAGAGAGAGGAGATGATCTGCTGAACTGCATTATAAATCATCTGCTTTAGTTAATGTTTCACACAATCTGCAGTTAGAACTTTCATTTTTGACACTGAAGAAATACTTTCCGAAAAAAAATCTGCTCTTCCAATCCAATATTTCATCTAAGCTGGAGACAAATTTAAACTCATTTAATTTACTTTCAGGCTAGTCGTTGATAACTACACACCAAATAGGATCATCGGAATTTGTAATCCTGGCCTCCACCAATATTCAAACCTAACTCTCTTCAATGGCCAAGTTTTGCCAGTCTTTGCCTAAACCAGGCTGCTCAGACACATGTTGGTCATATAGCGTACTCTACCTTACTGGGGGAAGAGGTGATTCTTCAAAGTGCCACCACATGTTTATAAGATGATTACAAATGAGGCAGGACCATCCAGTAAGATCCTACCAGTTTCCCCACTGCAGCATTGAGTTGTTATTAATGCTCCAGATAGTTTTTTCACCTGTAGTATTGTCCCTCCAAGTATGTTCATGCTTTGTCAAGAACTTATCCTGACATCAGTCCACAATTGGTCTTTTATTTTTGTTCATGGGATGCAGGCATTGCTGCCTAGGCCAGCATTTATTGCCCATCTCTAATTGTCCTTGTTCAGAGGGCAGTTAGGAGTCAACATGTAGGCTGGACCAGGTAAGGACAGCAGATTTCCTGGACCAGGATAAGGACATTAGTGAGCCAGATGGGTTTTCAGGACAGTTGGCAATGGTTTTAAGATTTCTATTGAATTCAAATTTCACTATCTGCCGTGGTGTGTTTTGAACCCACGACCCCAGAGCATTACCTGGGTCTCCAGAATACGAGCCCAATGACAATACCACTATGTCACTGTGCCACTGCCCTCCCCTCATTCAGTGGTTTGAACCTATATTGAATAACAATGGAAAATAAGGAAATGGCAGATGAATTGAACGGATATTTTGCGTCTGCCTTCACAGTAAAAGATGCAAATAACATCCTAGAAATAACTGTGAATCAAGAGGTGAAAGGGCGGGAGGAACATAAAACAATTACAATCACCAGGGAAAGGGCACTGAGTAAATTATTAGAACCAAAAGCTGACAAGTTCCCAGTTCCTGATGGACTTCATCCTTGGGTCTTAAAAGGGAGACATGGTTGCAAGGAAATCAAAGCTGGGAACTAAATATTCAGGGGTACGTGACTTTTAGAAAGGACAGGCTGGAAGGAAAGGGTGGTGGGGTAGCTTTGTTAGTATGAGATGGAATAAGTGCAGTAGAAAGAAATGATCTTGGGTCAGAAGATGTCGATGGGTGGAGGTAAGAAATAACCAGGGGAAGAAGACACTGGTAGGAGTAGTCTGTAGGCCCCCTAACAGTAGCTATACTGTAGGACAGAGATAAATCAGGAGATAATGAGGCCATGTAAAAAAAGCAGTACATTAATTATGGGTGAGTTTTTAATCTTCATGTAGATTGGGAAAATCAAATTGGCAGAGGTAGCCGCGAGCAAGAATTCATAATGCATATTCGGACAGTTTCCTAGAACAATATGTTGTGGATCCAACCAGGGTTCAGACTATTTTTGATCTGGTAATGTGTAATGAAGCAGATTTAATAAATTACCTCAGAGTAAAAGATCCCCTAGGAAACAGTGACCATAACATGGTGGAATTTAGAATTCAGTTTGAGAGTGAGAAACTTTGGTTGGAAACAACTGTGCTAAACTTAAATAAGGGTAGTTACAAAGAAATGAGGGCAGATTTGGCTGGACTTGGAAAGGAGTTTAGAAGAAAAGACAATTGATGAACAATGGCAGACGTTTAAGAAAATAGCTCATGACTCTCAACAAAGATATACATCCTAGTGAGAAAGAAGGGGATAAACCAACCATGGTTAACCAAGGAAGCTAAGGATAGTTTCAAAGTGAAAGAAAAAACATACAATGTGGCAAAGATTAGTGGTATGCCAGAGGATAGGGAAAGTTTTAAAAATCAACAAGAGATGACCAAAAAAATAATAGAGGGAGAAAATAAACTTTGAGAGTAAGCTAGCAAGTAATATAAAAATGGACAGTAAGAGCTTCTTTAAATATATAAAAAGGAAGAGAGAGGCCAAAGTGAACATAGGCCCCTTAGAGAATGAGGCTGGGGAAATAATAATGGGGAACCAGGAAATGGCAGATTTGAATAAATACTTTGCATCAGTCTTCAGAGTAGAAGACACTAATAGCATTCCAAAAATACTAAATAATCAAGGGGCAAAAGCCTGGGGGAGGGAGGGGGGGGTGTAAATAAATAAAGACAATAACACTAGAGAAAAAGTACTAGGGAAACTAAAGGCCGATAATACCCTGGACCTGATGGGTTGCATCCTAGGATATTAAAGGAAGTAGCTACAGAGATAGTGCATGCAGTGGTATTAATCTTCCAAGAAACCTTAGATTCTGGAAAAGTCCCAGAGGATTGGAAAACTGCCAATGTAACACCCTTATTCAAAAAGGGAGGGAGACAAAAAACAGGTAACTCTAGGCCAGTTAGATTAACATCCATCATTGGGAAAATGTTAGTCTATTATAAAGGATGTAATAGCAGAGCATTTAAAAATGCATAACATAATCAAGCAGAGTCAGCCTGGCTTCATGAAGGGGAAATCATGGCTGACAAATTTATTGGAATTCTTTGAGGAGGTAACAAGCAGGATAGATAAAGGGGAACCAGTAGATGTAATATATTTGGATTTCCAAAAGGTGTTCGATAAGCTACTGCACATAAGGCTACTTAATAAGATAAGAGCCCATGGTGTTAGGGTGGTATATTAGCATGGATAGAGGACTGGCTAACTAATAGAAGACAGAGTTGGGATAAAGGGGGCATTTTCAGGATGGCAACTTGTAACTAATGGAGTGCCACAGGATCAGTGCTGGGGCTACAATTATTTACAATATACATTAATGACTTGGATGAGGGAAGCGAATGTACTGTCGCCAAGTTTGCGGATGACATGAAAATAGGTGGGAAGGCAAGTGGTGAGCATGACACAAAGTCTACAAAGGGAGACAGGTTAAGTGAATGGGCATAAACTTGGCAGATGTAATATAATGTGGGAAAATATGAGGTTATGTACTTTGGCAGGAAGAATAGAGGAGCTGAATGTTATCTAAATAGAGAAAGACTGCAGAAAACTGCAGTGCAGAGGGATTTGGGGGTCCATGTGCACGAATCACAAAAAGCTAGCAAACAAATTCAACAGGTAATAAGGAAGTCAAAAGGAATGTTGGCCTTTATTTCAAAGGGAATGGAATATAAAAATAGGGAAGTCTTGCTAAAGCTATACAAGGCACTAGAATACTGGGAACACCTCGAATATTGGGAACAGTTTTGGTCCCCTTATCCAAGGAAAGATATATTGGCATCGGAGGCTTGGACCAGAGGGCATAATCTCAGAGTAAGGGGTTTCCCATTTAAGACAGTTGAGGAGGAATTTCTTCTCTCATAGTGTAGTGACTCTGTGGAATTCTTTATTGCAGAGGACTGTAGAGGCTGGGTCATTAAATATTTTCAAGGCTGGGATAGACAGATTTTTAATCAGTAACGGAATCAAGGGTTATGGGGAAAAGGCAGGAAAGGGGAGTTGAGGATTATCAGATCAGCCATGATCTCATTGAATGGCAGAGAAAACTTGATGGGCCGAATGGCCGACTTCTGCTCCTACATCTTATGGTCTTTTGGTCTAAGTGGCTGCTGAGATAGTCGGTGCATCAGTCTTGATTTTTTAAACTTTAAACTTTGTTAGATTCTGGAGAGGTTCCATCAGATTGGAAAATAGCAAATGTAACTCTTCTATTCAAGAAAGGAAGGAGACAGAAATCAGGAAACTACAGACTGGTTAGCTTAACATCTGTGATATGATGTTGTATGTGCCTGCATGCCATTGTAATGTAAAGGTGCTCGGCAGAGCAAGGGTTGACGTGGGACTGGAGAATAGCACCGTCCACGGTATGATGCATAGAGTTACATGGTAATGGACTGATGGAACAGTCTAGAAAGAACATTCTGGAACCAGCCTATATGGAGGTAACAGTACCATGCATGACAGTAACTTAGGACCTGTAAATAGTTAAAGATTAACAATAAAGGGTTCATGTTTAAATAGACACTTCTCAAGATCTCATCATTGAGACAGTGAAAGCACTTATATTACAACAACATCTGTCAGGGAAAATGCTGGAATCTATTACTAAGGAGGTTATGGTGGAACTCTTAGAAAATCTCAATGCAATCAGGCAGAGGAAACATGGTTTTGTGAAAGTGAAATCAAGTTTGACCAATTTATTAGAGTTCTTTGAGGAACTAACAAGCAACATGGATAATGGGGAACCTGTGGATATGGTGTACTTGGTTTATCAGAAGTTCCTCAAAATAAGAGTTCATGTTACAAAAACAGAAATACCTGGAAAAACTCAGCAGGTCTGGCAGCATCGGCGGAGAAGAACAAAGTTGGCGTTTCGAGTCCTCATGACCCTGGTTCTGTTGAAGGGTCATGAGGACTCGAAACGTCAACTTTGTTCTTTTCCGCAGATGCTGCCAGACCTGCTGAGTTTTTCCAGGTAATTCTGTTTTTGTTTTGGATTTCCAGCATCCGCAGTTTTTTGTTTTTATCTAAGAGTTCATGTTGTAGGGGCTATGAAGAAAGGTTGGACAGATTAGGCCTGTATCCACTGGAGTTTAGAAGAATGAGAGCTCTAGATTCTATTAACCTTTATGTGAAGAAATGCTTCCTGACATCAGCCCTGAATGCTCTTGCTCTAATTTTAAGGTTATGCCAATTTGTTCTGGGCTTCCTCACCAGTGGAAATAGTCTCTCTCTCTCTCTCTTGCCTTAACAAATGATCATCTTGGGAGTGGCATGGCTGCCTTCAAACAGCAAAGGATATAGGTAGCTAAGGGCAAAGGGCAAGCTGGAAACACTGGGCAGTTCCAACAAAATCAGGCAATTTATGCAGCCACGTGGGTCTGCAATCGAGCTTCACAGCCATGTTAGAATGCACAGCAGATTGCATGCAAGAAATGGCCATCACCGATAACTAAGGCAAACCGATGGCAAATCAACTTAAACAACTCAATTAGATCATCTTAAGCGAACACAAACCTACTCGCAATTTAACCATTTGAGCTCCAGCATCATTCTGGTGAATCTATGCTGCACACGCTTCAAGGCCAAGATATGGGCTGGATTTTCAATTGCTGGCGTGGCCAGGAACAAGTGCTGGCGCGATTTAAAAATCGCGTTTCCAAAGAGCATCTCTGGATACTGATGCCTCTGATTTTCTAAAGGAGGGTGGGAGGGGGAGAACAAGGAACTCACTTGCCTCCAATTAAAGGCCCATTAAGCTCCTGTAGGAGCTTATTAACAGGCTGGGGAAGGCAAGAATGGAATTTTCAACTGGAAAATCAGCGAACCCAAATAGTCGAGTGCACATTACTGTCAGATTCAATATAGGGTTTCCTCTACATCGGAGAGACCAAACGCAGACTGGGTGACCGCTTTGCGGAACACCTTCGGTCTGTCCGCAAGCTTGACCCAGACCTCCCTGTCGCTTGCCATTTCAACACTCCACCCTGCTCTCATGCCCACATGTCTGTCCTTGGCTTGCTGCATTGTTCCAGTGAAACTCAACACAAACTGGAGGAACAGCCCCTCATCTTCCGACTAGGCACTTTACAGCCTTCCGGACTGAATATTGAATTCAACAATTTTAGATCATGAACTCTCTCCTCTATCCCCACCCCCTTTCCGATCCCCCTTTTTTCCAATAATTTATATAGATTTTTCTTTTCCAACCTATTTCCATTATTTTTAAATGGATTTCCATCCATTGTTTTATCTCTACATTTAGCCTATTTCGATCCCTTCCCCCCACCCCACCCCCACTAGGGCTATCTGTACCTTGCTCGTCCTGCTTTCTACCCTTAATGTCACCTATTAGCACATTCCTTAGCTAATATCACCACCTTCAACACCTCTTTGTCCTTTTGTCTATGACATCTTTTGGCAAACTCCACCTATCACTGGCCCTCTATCCAGCTCTACTTGTCCCACCTCCCCTAAACCAGCTTATATTTCACCTCTCTTCTATTTTACCTTAGTTCTGTTGAAGAGTCATACGGACTCGAAACGTTAACTGTGTTCCTCTTCGCAGACGCTGTCAGACCTGCTGAGTTTTTCCAGGTATTTTTATTTTTGGTTTTGTTTTGGATTTCCAGCATTCACAGTTTTTTTGCTTTTAACAATATAGGGAGACATTTTTTTTATACAAGATGAAAAATTTCAGGACATGGGGAATCTTGCGCCAGTCGGATCATGCGCATTACCACTCATTTTTCTGTGCAGCCATTTCCATGCTTGGTGAGGCTGCCGTCCCTCCAAGGAGATGCCTGTTCTGCTCTGCAACACAGCGACAGGCTCCATCATGGCTGCTATCTGCTTTTGCCGCTCATGTTCTGCAGGCAGCTCCTGCCTCCTGGTAATGTTCGGCACCACTAAGAGTGCTGACCTCCCGCTGGCTGAGCTGGGGCATTTGCATTTTAAAATAGCATTCCGTGAGTCACAAAATTGTGGTGCGGGGTCGTGACCTGGACTTTATCCAGGCATCAGGCTCCTGACCTGAAATTCTGACCCATGCTTCCAGAGATTCGATGCTCAGTGTTGAACATAGGACCCAATGTCTAACCAAATCTGTTTATGGCTGTAATAATCCTTAAAGCCACCATTGTGGCAGGCTGTTTTAGGAAGATGCATTGCAAGTTCAGAGTGGAGGGGAGCTGGATTGCATATTTTTTTTAATTTATGAGATGTGGGCGTCGCTGGCTGGGCCAGCATTTATTGCCCATCCCTAATTGCTCTTGAGAAGGTGGTGGTGAGCCACATTCTTGAACCTCTGCAGTCCATGTGGTATGGCTACATTGCTATTAGGAAGAGATCTCCAGAATTTTGACCCAATGGCAATGAAGGAACAGCGATACGGTTCCAAGTGGGGATGGTTTATGGCTTGGAGGGGAGCTTGCAGGCGGTGATGTTCCTATGCATCTGCTGCCCTGGACATCTGGATAGTAGAGGTTGCAGGTTTGGAAACTGCTGTCAAAGAAGCCTTGGTGAGTTGCTGGAGTGCATCTTGTAGATGGTACACACTGCTGCCACTGTGTACCAGTGGCAAAGGGAATGAAAATTTAAGGTGGTGGATGGGATGCCAATCAAGTGGGCTGCTTTTATCCTGGATGGCGTTGGGCTTCTTGAGTGTTGTAAAACCTGCAATCATCTAGGCAAGTGGAGAGTATTCCATCACATCCCTGACTCATGCCTGGTAGATAGTGGGCAGGCTTTGGGGAATCAGGAGGTGAGTTACTCACAACAGAATTTCCAGCCTCTGACCTTTTCTTTTTTTTATTCACTTAAGGATTGTGGGCATTGCTGGCTGGGCCAGCATTTATTGCCCATCTCTAATTGCTCTTGAGAAGGTGGTGGTGAGCTGCCTTCTTGACCCGCTGCAGTCCATATGGTGTAGGTACACCCACAGTGCTGTTAGGGAGGGAGTTCCAAGATTTTGACCCAGTGACCAGGAAGGAACGATGATACATTTCCAAGTCAGGATGGTGAGTGGCTTGGAGGGGATCTTCTAGGTGGTGGTGTTCCCATGCATCTACTGCCCTTGTCACTCTAGATGGTAGCGGTTGTGCATTTGGAAGGTGCCACCTAAGAAGCCTTGGTGAATTTCTGTAGTGCATCTTGGAGATGGTACACACTGCTGCCAATGTGTCGGTGATGGAGGGAGTGATTGCCACCCCTTCCACAAACTATCAGGCAGGCTGCTTTGTCTTAGATGGTGTCAAGCTTTTTGTGTTATTGAGAGCTGTACTCATCCAAGCAAGTGGAGAGTAATCAATCAGACTCCTGTCTTGCACCTTGTAGATGTGGACAAGCTTTGGGGAGTCAGGAGGTGAGTTACTCGCTGCAGGATTCCTAGCCTCTGACCACAGTATTTATATGGCTAGTCCAGTTCAGTTTCTGATCAATGGTAACCCCCAGAATGTTGATAGTGGGGGATTCAGCAATGGTAATGCCATTGAATGTCAAGGGGCAATGGTTAGATTCTCTCTTGTTGGAGATGCCTGACACTTGTGTAGCCCACATGTTTTATCAGCCCAGCTCTATGTGTTGTCCAGGGTTTGCTGCATGTGGGCAGGGTCTGCTTGAGTTCTTGAGGAGTTGTAAATGGTACTTAAAACTGTGCAAACTTCAGTGAACATCCTCACTTCTGATGTTACATTGGAGGGAAGGTCATTGACAAGGTAGCTGAAGATGGTTTGACCTAGGAGACTACCCTGAGGAACTTCTGCAGTGATGTCCTTGGGTTGAGATGATTGGTCTCCAACAACCACAACCACCTTCCTTTGTACAAGATAATGACTTCAACCAACCATTCGAATGCGTTCCCTATGACTTAAATTTTGCTAGGGCCACAATTGGTCAAATGTTGCCTTGGTGTCAAGGGCAGTCACTCTTACCTCACATGTAACATGAAGATATAAAATACATAAGCAAATCCACTACATGATTGGTTTATAAGAAGATGGAGTTCACACTGTGTTGAGAGAAAGAGTGGGTCATTTGTTTCCTGATTTCCCTCCCCCCTCGAAGCGAAACACTTAGGGCCTCCCGTGGAGCCATTTAGGTAAGGCAATCGCTGTGCAGGAATGAATCATGACTACAAGCCCATCTCCTACTGTGTCCTATTGTGCAGTAATTTGTGTCTCCAATTCTGCCTCACCCCCATTGTGCCACTGTTTATTAGGGAAAAATATTATAGTACGCAAATCACCATCTAGGTCAGTTAAACTCAAAATAATGAATGCAATGGAAATGCAGCACATAACAAAACAATTGCTTCTGGGTATCTTTGTGGTTTTCTATTTTTCTGTGAGTCGTATACAAAAAATGTGATTTCACAGGTTATTTGTGCAGAGTTTCATCAGCATCGTTATGGTTTTATTGGCACCTTCAGTCTGCCATTCTCAAGACTTGTAATAAGAGCGGACAGGCAATGTTAAGGCTTCAGTTCCAATACGGTGCTCTTTCAGGATGAACTGTTTAACAATAAATTTGTTGTAAATGTCTGTGAACCACGATGAAAGTGATTGATGCTACAGTCTGTGGGGGCTTTGTTGATGTTAAGAAGGAGAATAGCAAACACTTGTATCTAAGGATTGTGAGAAGAAAATAACAATACATCAGGACTTTTTCACAACTAATTGTGGGGATGGTAAATGTGCAAAAATCACCACATAATTCATGTAACTTTGCTGCTCATAGCTTAGGAGAAGAATCATTTAACCTATCTAACTTTCGCTTGCACCACATTATTCTATCTGTGTCTTTTATATGTTAAATAACTTATAGAAACAACAACAGGGTATAGAGGCATCAAATAGGAATGTGTCTTTCCTGAAAGCTTTTAAGCCATGCTAAGATATAAGGCCTCATTTTCTGAGTTTATACTACTGTCTTGGAGTTCCGTTCATTGGGCAGTTACTAGGAGAAATGCACCACCTGTAATTTGCAATCCATAAGCTCTAATAAAGTAGTAAATACACATAGGGAGTTAGGTTTAACTGACCTTGAATTGATCACCTGATTTGTACACTGCCTGTTTTTACATTCCATTGACTTCAATGGAATCACGGGGCAGAATTTTCAATTACCAGAGGAGGTGGGATGGAGGCAGACGGGCCCACAATTTCCTGACCGGTGCCCGGCACTCCAGTTGGCCTTCTAACTTCATCAGCATACGTTTCATCAGTGGAACGCAATTATCACAGTTAGAAACAAGAACCTGGGCTGAATTATTTAATCCTCCAAATTCCAGGACCATTGAGGCCAAACCAGCTCTAATCTGCCTATTAGCTTCCCATCAGAAAGCAAGGACCAAAGCTGGGATCCTCCATTTGATCTCCCCTGTAGCATCCAACTAGAACATTTACATCGCTGGAGGTGTTAGCCTTGGCACAGAGGTAGCACCCTCACATCTGATCCACAGCATTATGGGTTCAAGCCCACTCCAGGGACTGGAGTGCCTATTCTAGAGGATACTTCAGTGCAGTACTGAGGGAGGGCTGCCCTGTCTTTTGGATGAGATGTTAAATGGGGGCCCTGACCACTCTCTTAGGTGGACATAAAAGATGCCAAGATTTCGAAGAAGCCTTGGAATGTCCTGAGTACCTGAAAGGCCCTGCATTAACACAATTTAATTCTTTCTTTAGCTGTCTCCTGAGAACTTGGATATACAGATAAGTGGGAAAAAAAGTGACAGCAAGGAAGAAGATCTTTTCTGTTGGAGATTGCATCTTCTGTTAGGACCAGTAATTTTTCACTTCCTGCCCAGCGCAATAGGGCCTGGGTTTATTCCTTACCAGGAGAGCTTTTTTGCAAAACATGACTATGATACTTGGGCAAGTGGGTGCTTACAGCATTGACTGACAGGAGGAAGCATATATGACTTAAAAAAAAAAATGCATTTCCCATTGCTGGGTTTAATTCCCAGTATGTGGTCTGAGAAATACTACTGTATTGTGCAGTGTTTTCCAATACTTGGCACATTTTCAAGTATCATGCTGCTTTCTTGGTCCTAAATCAGATATCTGGCCTAGCCCCCCACACCATGTTGTAATCTACTAGTACTTAATTTCAAGATCCATTTTATAGCCATTCAGTCAGAAGACTGATTGTGATGTAACGCTGGCAGCTGCATTGTAATGCAAATTAACACTAATGCAGCGAGGCAAGAAGGGGAAAATCCTTAACAAAAGGCTGCACACTGGAGAAAATTTCTACAGAGTTGGAGCCTCGAGCAACAGTTTTACCATATTAACCGAAACTGATGTGTTTTTGGTGACCTACCCTCACTGACAACGGGAATGGATCTCTCTTGTTTGAAATGGACAAAACAGCTGGTCTTTTTCACTTTTGTTATTTTGAAGTTTTGGGTAAAAGCATTGAAGTGTACAGTGCACATAAGCATTATATAGAATGTATTGGGGTATCAACGTTTTTGCTTCTCCGACCCCCTCTGGCATGTTATTAAAAATTCCATGGACCCCTATCAAGCCGCACAAGCACGTATTTCTGTACAAAACTTAGTTATACAATTGAACGTGTATATTTATTATCATTTTTCTTTGCCGGTTTATGTGAAATTTGAACTGTTGAATTAAGATGGGTTGAATGTCCTACCTCAACTGGAGTTATCACTATTTTGTGGAAAGGCCCTAGAGCCACCTTTATGTTAGCCTGAAATCAGCTTAGTCAGACTTGTAAGTGGCAGTCCCATGGTGTTCGATGGAAACATTACAGAGTAATTTTGGTGCACTATGACTGGGAAATTTCAAGTTTGCGGCATGATGGGAAAATATCCCAAGGAATTTGCGCCAAATTGCATCATAAAATTAATAATTTTGGAGTATAAAAATAGGGAGGTCTTGCTAAAATTATACAAGGCACTAGTTAGACCACACCTATAATACTGGGAACAGTTTTGGTCCCCCTATCTAAGGAAAGATATACTGGCATTGGAGGCAGTCCAGAGAGGGTTCACTAGGTTGATCCTGGGGGTGGAGGGATTTCCCATCATGAGAGGTTGAGTTGGTTGGGCCTGTACTCATTGGAGTTTAGAAAAATGAGAGGCTACCTTATTGAGACATATAAGATTCTTAGGGAGCTTGACAGGGTAGATACTGAGAGGTTATTTCCCCTTGTGGGAGAGTCTAGGACCAGAGTAAGGGGTCACCCATTTAAGTCAGAGACGAGGAGGAATTTCTTCTCTTGAGGCTGGTTGATATGTGGAATTCTTTACCACAGAGGGCTGTAGAGGCTGGGTCATTAAGTATATTCAAGGTGGAGATAGACAGATTTTTAATCAGTAAGGGAATCAAGGGTTATGGGGAAAAGGCAGGAAAATGGGGTTGAGGATTATCAGATCAGCCATGATCTCATTGAATGGCGGAGCAGACTCAATGAGCCGAATGGCCTACTTCTGCTCCTACGTCTTATGGTCTAAATAATACGTCCCACAAAGAGCTGCATGTTTCTAAAACTACACAGAACTCAGCGTAAGCAAAGATGTCTCAAAAAGTGTCCATTAGTATTCAACGTCACTTTCTAAAAGTTGGGAATTCAAAGTATCAAAATTCCCCAAAAGGGCTTGTTAATTTTTAATCCCTGGAAAGTTTGCAGCTGACAGTCAAACAGGATCATGCCAGACGACATGATAGAAGAAGTTGGCAACCAGCTTTGCAGCAGCAAAATAAATGCAGCTTCTACTTCACTCACTTAAAGTAATAATTCAGTATTTAGTAAGTCTGTTTTCTAATAGTTATTACATTGAAATCCAGTTTTAAAAATAACAGAAGCAAATGTGATATAACAGCACACAACATATAGCCTGACAGTCCCACCCCTCCAGCAGCAGTATTATTAATCCCCTGCAGCTGAACAATGTCCCACATGTGCCATTAAACTCTTCGCACACTGATTAATTCATCCATTTCTTTTGCCTCTTGTAGCACACTCCAGGCTCTGTAACAATTCCAGTTTCTTCAGCTCTCGGCTAAGACGTCCGGGTCAGAGTGAGTACTTTACCCAACACTTCTATGTTCACATTTTCATATTTAGATCTGGCTTCTCACCCACGTCAGTCAGGGCAAAGACTCCCAAACGTATTCACGAATCTGCAGACTTGTTGCAACTGCATTATGGTCAACTCAGGCTCAGATTGTGCAAGCTGGCATATGAGCTACGCAGTAGCAGGTTGAGATACTCTCAACTTTTGATAGGCTGTGCACTCCTCACCATAGGTCCTTATTGGTTGCACTGAGCTGTTTTCCCATACCTCTCCCCTCCCACTACAAATAAGGACATCACTGCTGTCGTGTAAAGAGTTAATGTGAATATGTGAATGAGACAGTTCACATCATCTTAAGGAAGTGATGTAAGATCACATGACTATCTTGATTGGGTTCTCTCTTGCAGCTCATGGCAAGGACGAAGACTCATTCTAGGTGTAGTTATTCTTTGTTAGGTTTTGAATAAAGTTTATTTAAATCCTCCTCCAGAAGACTCCGACAATTGACATTAACTACACCTCGGACACAAGAACATTAGATAGTGGCAGCAAGTAAATGGACAGCAGGAAAACGAACAGCCAGCGACCAAACAGCATGAGGAAAAGCAGCAGATTAACCAAAAGAAAGAAAAGGAACAGACTGGAGAAGTCATTCCCATTACCAGATTGCTTCGGGCAAGTTGCAGGTCCAAACCCATCTGAAATGTGACTGACCTGGCGCCAAAGATTTGCAAGGTATGGCATCGCATTGGGTCTTGCTACAAAGCCAAGCAAGGACCAGGTCAATACAATTCTGTATGCAATGGGTGGTTGTGCAGACGATATCCTAGTCAGACAAGGGATCGATGATGAAACCACTTGCATATGACGAAGTAATGAAAGCATTCAATACCTACCTCAGTCTCAGGAAAAATACCATTGTCGAGCGGGCAAAGTTTAATAAGTGCACACAGTGACTGGGGGAATGTGTTGATTCGCTTATTAATGATCTATACCAGCGATGGGCAACCTGGGCTAGTAAATGGGCTGCATGAGTGGCCCTCCTTCATCTCAGTGGGCTGCAAGATTGAAATTGGGCATGTGCACTAACCAAGACCCTCATGCCGATTGAACCGTAGCGGCACTTTGGACACCGAGGGAGTGCACGGCTCTCACATTCAATGTTGTGTGCAATCCGCATGCACCTCACTTCACAGGCCCTTGCTTTGCGTGCGTATCACTTTAGTAATACCGGAAGGAAAAAACTACATGGCAGCCCTGTGCGTGGGCAGCGGTCAACAAAATGTCTTGCGGGCCACACTCAGAACGCTGATGGGCCACGTGCAGCACGCGGACCGTAGGTTGCCCACCACTGACCTATACTGACCAGCGGAAAGTAGTGAGTACGGCAACTGAAAGGAAGAATTAATTTGAGAGATCGTTATTGGAGTCTTAGGTGAAAACTTGTCAGACCTCTTGCCGCCGAGGGATGACTTAACACTAAGCAAGGCCATTCAACAAGGCAAGCTGAGGGTGGTAAACAGAGTCCTTCAGTACTGCGAGGTAACGAGGCAACTCATTTGCAAAGAAGCCCCAACTCAGTGGAGATCGTTGAGGTTCAGAGTGAAAACATGGTGATGCAGAAACAGGGGAAGCATGAAGAGGACGCGGCAACTGCCATAACCATGTGTTAACAGTGTGGCGGGAAAAGGCAGCATCGGCGCAGAAAGTGTCCTGAAAAACCGCCGAGTGCCATTTTTGTAGGAAGACGGGTCATTTTCATGCAACGTGTCATATCAAGGAGTTTACATTGCACAAACAGAAAAAGAAAATCCCTTAAATGTTAGCAAAATCCAACGAATTGAAGATGTTAATGATTTATAGGTGCCGCTCCTGGGGCAAGATTAAAGGGTCAACAGGAGGTCGTTGGAGTGCTGAAATTTTAGTCGACGGACATAAAACGTGTTTTAAACTGGACACTGGAGCTGGGGTAAAAACAAAAAACTGCGGATGCTGGAAATCCAAAACAAAAACAGAAATACCTGGAAAAACTCAGCAGGTCTGGCAGCATCGGCGGAGAAGAGCAAAGTTGACGTTTCGAGTCCTCATGACCCTGAAGGGGTCTTTGAAAGGTCTGAGAAGTCTGAGGGTCTGAGAAGAACTTTGCTCTTCTCCGCCGATGCTGCCAGACCTGCTGAGTTTTTCCAGGTATTACTGGAGCTGGGGTTTCGATTCTTTTCAGCGTCAAACCATGGTCGGAGCGAGATCTTCAGCCATCGAGTGTACAACTCCATGGACCAGGAGGCGTACAACTTAAAGTCATGGGGCAGATGACTGCAACACTTCAGTATAAAGAAAGGACAATCACCAAACCTTGTGTGACCCAGAACCAGGATCGTTCACTTTTAAGTAGAAGAGATTGTACAGATTTACAACTGATCTGCAGAGTGGAGGAATTGGAAAACCAAGGGCAGCCTAAAGATTTTAGAGCACAATAGTTCAAAGAGCTTGGGGACACTGAAAACAGCTCCTCACATCACCTTATGACCCGGGGTAAAGCCAGTGGGTAGAATCTTCTGCTCCGGGTGTAGGTTCCATGGCTGGAAAGAGAAGTTGGAGAGGCTCCTGCTATAGAACGGGGCCGGAGAGCATGTGGAATCATGCGCCACTCTGCTCTTTAAGTACGCAGCTGCGTATTTTACATTGAGTCTCGTGGTAGGGCATGCAGGAAGTCGCGTGCCCCACCGTCATGTCCAGGCACCATAGTTAAAAGGCACCTGGACAGCCATTCATTCATTGTACCAGGACTTCAAAAGAAAATTGCCTATGAGAAGGCAACAAGTTCCAGCCACATGCTTCAGCCACATGCCTCCCTGGAGAATCTCCTCCAGTCCGTTGAGGAAAGGCAGGACATCTCTTTCCAAGGGACAGTGGCAGGGCGCCCACGCATCTGACCACGGTGGCCTGGGAGGAGGTTGCCAGGGTGGTCAGCACCAGTGGGGTCCAAAAGAGGACAGCCCTACAGTGCAAGAAATGGATGAATGATCTCAGCCACGCCGTTAGGGTAAGTGAACATTCTACTCACTACAAACTCCCATCACCACTCATTTTCTGATTCTGTCATGGGGCATGGGCATCATTGGCAAGGCCAGCATTTGAGTTGCCCATCCCTAAATGCCCTTGAGAAAGTGATGGGTCGCCACCTTCTTGAACCACTACAGTCCATGCGGGGTGCTATTAGGGAGGCAACTGTGGAACATTTACCCAGTCACAGTGAAGGCATAGCCATGGGCTGTGGAGTAGAGGGCAACTTGCAGTTGGTGCTGTTTCCCATGTGTCTGCTGCCTTTGTCCTTCTAGCTTGTAGAGGTTGCGAGTTTGGTGACTTGCTGCAGTGCATCTTATACATAGTACACACTGCCACTGTGCATCGGTGGTGGATGGGATGTCAGTCAAGCGGGCTGCTTTGTCCTTTATGGTGTCCAGCTTCTTGAATGGAGTTGCACTCATCCAGGCAAGTGGAGAGTATTCCATCACACTCCTGACTTGTGCCTTGTACATGTTGGTCTGGCTTTGGGGAGTCAGGAGGCCAGTCATTAGCCAAAGAATTAGAAGCCTACGACCTTCTCTTTCATCAAAAGTGCTCACAGTCCATCTACATGCCTTCATGCAGGAGAAGGCAGCCCCCAACAGTCGGGAGAGGGGGACAGGAGGTGGGATGGCAGGGCTGCATTCGAGCAGCAGGCTGCACAGCTGGCAGGGCTGGGTCAAGACCATGCCCGTGCTGATGGTGAGGTCGGCCTCTCCCAAGAATCTAGTGAGAAAGCAAGCATTATTCCAAGAACCTCAGAAAATCAAAGTGATTGATGCGTGCAATGTTTGAGCCAGCCTAGGAGGTCACTCAGTCTCTCTTTTCTCCATTCTAGGTGCCCGCAGGAAGAGGGGGAGGCCAACCCCCTCCCCAGAAATAAGCCAAAGGCCCCTGAAGACCTTGGAGGAAGCCAATGAAGCCTTCACACCTAGTAGAGCTGTCACAGCTTTCACCTGCACCCTCCACCAACCCAGAGACACACACCCCGGTGAGTTATATATCTCGTTTAGGCTTGGGCTCACACTCTGGTCAGCTGACAGACACGTGTCCACAGTAGGCAGAAGCAGCGACAGCCCAGGTCTCTGGCACTCGGAGGACTGCTGGAGAAAAGGCACCTGCTAAGTCAGAGCAAATGACTAGCCTCTGGAAGCAGCCATAGAAAAGATGCTGGAGATTCAGAGAGATGCCTGGGTACATCAGTCAGAGGTGTCAGAACCCTCAACAGAATTGCATGAGAGATGGAGGAGTCCGTCACGTGCTCTCTGGTGTTGTGGCTCCGACATGTGAGCGCATGGAAGTCACAATGGGGAGGATGGCAGACGCCATGAAGACCCAGGCCCAGTAGTTTCTGCCAGATATGCGCTTGGACCTGCACACCATCGCTGTAGCCATGGCTGCATTCCAGCAGTTGCTAGGCAAGAGAGGGATGGGGCACCTCAACCTCCCTCCATGTTCCCCTTCTCCTCAAGGAATCAGTGATGGGCCCTCGGGCACCCAAACGGAGGAGGAGGAGCATCAGGTGGACTCCCCTGGGGCATCCACCCCAGACACTCCAATGGTGTCCACGCATTCCCAATCCCCTCTGCCTGTGACCCCATCAGCTCCAGCTGCTCAGACTGTGGAAGGTGTACCTGCCCCGAGCAGGGGTCCCAAAAGAAGGCCGGGGTTCTCCAGGCCTCGGAACCCCAGAGCATGCCCTCAAGTCATCACAGGCAAGAGAGAGTAGTAGCCAGGCTGCCTCCACTTCTGCTGTAGATGTCAGGAACGCGCCCAGATGATGTGGTAGGGTTAGAAAAGTTAAGAAGTTTGAATGACCACTGGTGGTACAGGTGTACAATCATTGTATATATTTTGGACACATGTAAATATATATTTGCTTGCACTGATTGGAAGTCTCCTGGATTCATTCTTGCTGCTAGTTGTTGTACTGGCTGTACACACTCCACCCCTTTCAGGCAAAGGACGTCCTAGGGGATGGAGACATCGCTCTTTGATAAAGGTGATGAAAGCCATGTGCGAGAGGACTACCACTCGCACTATCCCACTTTCCTCCACTGCCATCAAGACTCTATAGAAAGACCTTTACTTGTTATGGGAGAAAGACTAACACACGCGATCCCTCGCCAGGCAGGTCCGTTCCACAGTGTGGATGGAGGTTTGCATCACAAGTTGGCTGCAATTCACCTGAATGCCCTTTTGTAGGGATCCACCTCCCTCCCTCCCTTCTTCCTTAACTCTGGATGGAGCCGCTGGCAAATGGATCAGAGTGTAGAGCAGCTGTACACCTTGCTGGGATGTAGTTGCAATGAGAATCCTCTGGGCCAGACCTGCTGCCATGTGGGCTTCACCAGACATTGAGGATTTCAAAAGCACAAAGTTCTCATACAGTCTCCACATGATGATTATTAGGGTTTCCCTTTAGCTGCCCAGTTGTGCTGATCTTTAGCTGCTCCCACCCGAGAAGACCCTCCTCCCATCTCGATGTTTTGCAGTTGGACATGGAGGGTCTTGCCTCCCTGGTGAGCTGCCTGTCTCTCAGGATTGTGCGTGTAACATTTGAGACAGGTTTTTCCACCACATTTCACCCTCCTCCTGTCATCCAACAACTTCGCCAGCCACCCCCATCACCATCGATCCACCCCCCCCCACCGCCCTGATCCCTTGTCACCTTTACTCTCCCCTCGCTAAACCTTGATCGGCCCCTTCTCCCCCAGCCCCCCCAATCACCCTGGACCCTATCACTGTCAATCTGCAAATGCCTTCCCTCCCCACTGAACCCACCCCAGTCACCGTTCCTATGCCCACCCTGATCCTGCCCACTCCCGTGAGGAGGGTAGCCTTAGATTACAGGAGGATATAGATGGGCTGGTCAGATGGGCTGATCAGGGGCAAATGGATTTTAATCCTGTAAGTGTGAGGTGATGCACTTGAACAGGACAAACAAGGCACAAGAATACACGATGAATGGTAGGACTGTGGGAAAAACTGAGGATCAAAGGGACCTTGGTGTGCATGTCCACCGGTCCCTTAAGGTAGCAGGACAGGTAGATAAGGTGGTTAAGAAGGTATATGGGATACTTGCCTTTATTAGCCAAGGCATAGAATATAAGAGCAGGGAGGTTATGCTGGAACTGAATAAAACGCTGGTTAGGCCACAGCTAGAGTATTGCGTACAATTCTGGAATCCGCATTATAGGAAGGATGTGATTGCACTAGAGAGAGTGCAGAGGAGATTTACCAGGATGTTGCCTGGGCTGGAGAGTTTTTGTTATGAAGAGAGATTTTCCCTGGAGCAGAGGAGATTGAGGGGGGACATGATTGAGGTGTATAAAATTATGAGAGGCACAGATAGGGTAGGCAGGAAGGAACTTTTCCCCTTGATGGAGGGATCAACAACCAGGGGGCATAGATTTAAGGTAAGGGGCAGGAGGTTTAGAGGGGATGTGAAGAAGATTTATTTCACCCAGAGGGTGGTGGGAATCTGGAACTCACTGCCTGAAAGGGTGGTAGAGGCAAAAACCCTCAAAGCATTTGAGGAGTATTTGGATGTGCACTTGCGATGCTATGGGCCTAGAACTGGAAAACGGCATTAGAATAGTTAGATATTTGTTTGATTGGCACAGATTTGATGGGCCAAAGGGCCTTTTTCTGTACTGTAGACCTCTACGACTCTATGCTTTACCCTTAATAACTGATGAGTTCTCTCAACCGACTATTAAATTCCTCGGGCATATTGTACATGCACCAGTGGTCAGTGCAGATCCTCAGAAAACTAGAGCAATGAAAGAATTTCCACCTCCTCGAAACGTCACAGAGCTCCAGAGATTTATGGGGATGGCGAATCAAGCGATATACAACTTAGTAAACATGAATGAACCATTACACCAGTGGCTAAGACAGGAACAGGCTTTATACTTTGGAGAAGCCCAACAGATGTCATTTGAAAGGAACAAGGAAATGCTAATATCACTGAGGGGGAAGATGGTGGCTTAGTAGTAATGTCAGTGGACTAGCAATCCAGAGACCCAGACTAATGATCTGGGGGCACAGGTTCAAATCCCACCACTGCAGTTAATAATCAATTAATAATCTGGAATTGGTGACCATGAATCAATTGATGTAAAAACCCATCTGTTTCACTAATGCCCTTTTAGAGAAGGAAATCTGCTGGCCTACATGTGATTCCAGACCCATAGCAATGTGGTTGATTCTTAAATGCCCTCTGAAATGGTGTGGTAAGCCACTCAGTTCATGGGTAATTATGGATGGGCAGAAACTGCTGGCCTTGCCAGTGATGCCCATTGTTGTAATATGTCTTTAAGAGATAGCAGCGTGACATCACTGGAAGGGAAGTATGTCGTGCAATCCAGTCTTAGTTTCACTTTTGCTTTTGAGCAGAGCACACACAAACAGCTCCGCTGCTGATATTTTCAAGCTTTCCACCTGTGTATAAATGTTCCCACGTGCCTAATCTAAATAAATGAACCCACAATGTGTTTACCCAATCCCTTACGAGTGATTGGTGCCTTTATGTCATTATAACATCCCAGGAAAGAATTTTAAAAAAAGTTTAGGCTCATTATGATCCAGAACTGCCTACAATTGCTGCGACAGTTACACCGCCGACTAGATTGGGGGCTGTACATATCCAGACTTGGAGGGATGGTAAATGTAGACCAGTGCATATCGCATCTTCTTCTTTGACCAAAACAGAACAAAAGTATGTAGTTATTGAAAAAGAGGCTTTAGCTGCTACCTGGGCTTGTGAGAAGTTTGCAAATCGCGTCCTCGG
The DNA here is from genome assembly GCF_964194155.1 of Cetorhinus maximus. Classification (NCBI taxonomy): domain Eukaryota; kingdom Metazoa; phylum Chordata; class Chondrichthyes; order Lamniformes; family Cetorhinidae; genus Cetorhinus; species Cetorhinus maximus. Next base: position 83,280,260 of record NC_135897.1, on the reverse strand, counting down.
TCTTCAATTCACGATTGAAATTGACCACAAACATTTGGTTACTCTATTGAATGTGAAGGAATTAGCAAAAATGCTCCCAAGGGTGCAACGGTTTCATTCGAGGTTGGTGAGATTTGATACTACAACTGAGTGTGTGCAAGGGAAGAATCAGAAAACAGCAGACACATTGTCGTGTATTCCTGCAACAAGGCTAGAATAAGGGGATATAAATGTTGTTGAAGACGTGGAGGCCCTTACTTCACTAATGACCAAACATCTACCGGCAATAACACTACATTTAAATGAGATCAGAAATACACAAACGTCAGAGGAAGAACCTGCTCAAATCTGTGAGTACTGCATCAGAGGATAGCCGGAATATACGCCACAAAATCCTATTCTGAGGCAACATTTTGAGTAAAGAAGACACCTCTCGTTGATTAATGATGAGAGACTGGCTATAGCTAGAGTCCTACGCTACAATATACTTCAGAGATTACACCCAGGTCGCTTGGGTATCACGAAGTGTCAGGCAGAGCGAGAAATTCTGTCTGGTGGCCATCCGAATCATTCAAAGAGATGGTATCCAATTGCATCACATGCGCTATTCATCAGCAGAGGCTGAGGGAACTGATGGCATCCTCGTTTCCTTCCAGACTATGGGAGTGTCTCAGGGTAGATCTTTTTGAGCTCAGAGGGAAAATCTTTTTGATTGTGGTTGACGGCTTTCTACATGGTCGCACATCTGAGGCTGCCATTCCAACATTGAAAAAAAAGTCTTTTTGCCACACACGGGATTCCAGACCTCGTTATTTTGGACAACAGCCCGCAGTTTGCTAACGAGTACTTCAGGGAGTTCACTGAATCTTATGGGTTTGTGCACACGACTAGCTCGCCGAGATACTTGCAAGCTAACGGTGAGGCCAAAAGGGGAGTGCAGATGGTAAAGGCTTTATTAAAAAAGAATGTTGACATTAACCTGGCACTGCTAACTTATCATTCTACCCTGCTCCAGAATGGGCTTTCATGGGGAGGAGGGTGAAGATTCAGCTTCCTCCAAACTTATACCCTGTCTGACACTAACAGATTTGGACAGGTGAGGGAGGAGGAGGGTGAGTTCCAGTCAAATGTGGAACTACAATAATCACCGCAGAATACACAAACTTCCAGACCTCCAGCTGGGAGAGTCAGTGTGGACCCATGATCAAGCTCGTCACAGACAAGACCTTGAGAAAACACCATATCCACTATCATATCTTATGGAGACAGAAAACAGTATAGTGCAAAGGGTCGTGCGCTAGTTTTGACAAGGAGACGCCCTGCTACAAAGCTGACCAGTTGTTCAGCAAACCTGGAAGCTGTACTGAACAGTGAACTGGTATCCTCTGGCAATTCCCATCCTGCCCTGCAGAGTTTGAGAGAATGCATGGAGAGCTCAAATTCTCAATCTCTTCCGAGAGAGCTGAGCACACTTTTGGGTAGACTGAGGAAACCACCACAGCAGTTGTCTCTATGAATAAGAGATGAAGTCAGAGACTTGGGGGGAGATATAGTGTAAAAGGTCAATGTGAATATATAAATGAGACAATTCACATCATCTTGGGGAAGTGATATAAGATCGCATGACTGTTATGATCAGGTTCTGTCTTGCAGCCTCGAAGCAAAGATGAAGTCTCGTTCTAGATGTAGTTATTCTTTGTTATGTTTTGAATAAAGATGATGTTAAACCCTACCTCAAAAGACTCCAACAATAGCCATTAACAACACCTTGAACACAAGAACATTAGAACTGCCAGTGTCAGAGCTAAAAGATGTGCTGGGTGGAAGCCACGGTTGAGAACGCCTCAAATATTTGGCCTAGAAATTCCATGGTGATTTGCAGGTGCTAAACAGGCTTTAAGTCTCCAATATGGCAGGCAGGAATTGTACATAGTTCCAAGCCAGCCCCCATGTTTGCTATAAACTAAAATATAGATGTGCAGGACACATCCCTGAAATGTCCCTTTGGATAAGGGACTTAACGCTCTGTTTGAGCTACCCTGTGGAAAATTGACTCATCCAGGGCTTGGGATGTGACCAGTTGTTTGTTTATCAGATAAGAAACATTTGGCTGGTAGTTGAAAACTGTCTCCATGGTGTCGGTGTGGAATTCACTGATTTATTAATTGTTTCTTGTAGTTAGAGATTGTGACAGTTGAACTGCATTTCCCCAAATACAGACTAACTTTACGTCAGAGTCCCAGAGTGCTCAAAGAAAGAACTTGCATTTAGTACCTTTCTTGCAGCTAATTAAGTGCAGTCACTCTTGCGATGTAGGAAACATGTCAGCCAATTTTCACACAGCATACTCCCACAGTAGAAAACTTTATGGCCTGAATCTTGCTTTCAGAGTCTGGGCGTGTGCCCGACCCGGACGCGTGTTAAATTGCTCAAAAATACATCAGCCGTGTGTCCCAACGTCATCGTGCACATGTGCAATATTGAGGCCGGAGCAGCGCCCGTCGACAAAGGGCCAGTTAAGGTCAGTAAAAAGCCAATTGGCTGCGATTTTACGCTGCCCATGTGATTTTTAGCTCGACACGCGGGCAAAATGGGTGTGCGGAAATCACTGTGTTAATCATTTCCTCATCCACAGGCGGGATAAAAGGCCCCCGGAGCAGCAGCACTTTCTCTATCATTGCCAGTCCTTTGCTGTGTGAGCACAGAGCTGTCCCAGTGTTTCTAGTCATCTCGTTTGACTGTCAAGCCTGCCTTTCAGCATCTCAGGTCCTATTGTTCCCTGGAAGGTTCCCCTGAGTATCGCAGCACAATGACCCTTCATTTTTAACTCACTGCTCCTGTGCATCATCTAATGGAGACAGTGTATTCCGCTGGTGGAACCTCCCCTGAAGAGGAAGAGATGAGCAGGAGGGAGAGGGGCCAGGTGGGCACAGTCAGCATCCCAGGAACAGAGCTTAGAGAGGCAGGGGCTCAGTTGGTGCAGGGCCAGCAGGGAAGCCAAGGCAGGAGGGCATGCCAAAGTCGCCACTACCCAGCGTCTAGAGTGTTCAGGCAGTGCTCCAACTACCTCCGGATGTCCGAGGTCCAGTGCTGCAGGAGGCTCCGCCTCTCCAGGGGCATGGTGACAGCAACATGTCTTATGATAGGTCCAGAAATTGCCTCCAACTGTGTGGGCAGACACCCCATGCAGTGGCTTTGAAGGACGCAGGGGCCCTCAACTTCTCTGCCTCTGGTTCTTTTCAGGGCTCAGTGGGGGATCTGTGCAGCGTTTCTCAATCAGCTGCACACAGTTTGTCAAGCTCGTGACTGATGCTATCTTTAGACATGTCCACACGTTCATCCGCTTCCAGACAGATGAGGGGAGCCAGGTGGAGGGAGCGTGAGGCTTCACTGCGATGGCTGGGTTCCCCCATCTCCAGGGTGTAATAGGTTGCACTCACATGGCCATCAAGGTGCCAGCAGGTGGGCCTGGAGCTTTCATAAACAGAAAGTGGTTCCACTCAATGAATTATCAGATTTGTCTGTGACCACACGACACAGATTCTCCATGTTTGTGCCCATTACCCTGGGAGCTCACACGATGCTTACATCTTGCGGCACTGACAGGAACCGAGGCTGCTCATGGCTCCTGCATGAGTGGGTGGATGGCTTCTGGGTGACAAGGGCTATCCTTTGAAGAGGTGGCTGATGACCCCACTCTGTCACCTAAGAACTGAGGCTGAGGAGAGATACAACAGGAGTCATACCTCCACAAGGGCGGTGGTGGAGAGGATCATTGGGCTGCTGAAGATGGGCTTCAGATGCCTGGACCAGTCAGAGGGAGCATTGCAGTATCCTCCAGAGCGTATCTCCCTCATAGTCGTTGCATGCTGCACCCTTAACAACCTGGCTCTGTCAAGGGGGGACCCACTGGAGGATGAAGAAAGTGAAGCATCTCTACAGGCCATGGAGGATGACTCGAATGTTGGCTCAGAGGAAGATCCTGGGGAGGCGCAGGGTGAGGATGTTGAGGCAGAGGACAGGAACCCCCATGGGGGCAGGGACACCAGGGATGCTTTGATGCAGCGAATCTTCTGCTAGGCATCCAAGGCATCGATGCCTCATCAAGCCAATGGCACTGTCTCCTTTGCTAATGATCACTAAATGAGAACCTAACCCAGTACAGCAGCATCACACAACGCCACACATTTACAAGCCTGTGTAGCACCTGGCACCAATTCATATCATCCAGCCAACTCGGCCCATTTAAGTCAAATAAATATTTGCTACTTCTCATGAACAAACTAAGTGTCCATCCCTAACACAAGAGTCAAAACAATTAACACAAAATATGTCACCGGTGACGAGCCCCTGATGTGCTCAAGGTGCCTTCACTTATGTCTGTGGGTGCCGTATCTTGATACCCCCCCACCCCTCCACTCTCGGTGACAGTGGCGTTGGGGGTTGCTGCTGACTCTGCTGTCCTGGTGTCCCTGATGACCTTGGTGGTCATCCTTGGCCGGCACACCCTATGGAGAATCCACCTGGGAGGGTGCATCCAGTCCCATGGCTGACACTGGCAGAGGGGCAGAGGAGCTGGTACTCTTGGCTAGAGCGCTCTGAGAGAAGCCCATAGGGGTGACAAGCAGATTGTCTGCCAGCGTGAGGTGTGTTTGCACATCCCTGCTCACCACTGATGGACGGGGACCGAGCAGGGAGACTAGTTCCTTCATCCATCTCCCACACTGGCAGTGACCTCCTGAGGTCACTTTCTGTGTGAAGCCTTACAGGTCTGAGTGTAGCCCCAGGAACCCCTGATTCTGCTCCTGAAGCTGCCTCCCCATGAGAGTCGCCACTCTCTCATTGGAGGAGGCTGCACTCTCGGTGTTAAGGGTCAACGCAGAACTCATGCTCTGAATGGACTTCTCCATGATGGAGACCATGGCACGCAGACCCTCATGGATCTCCGCCAGTTCTCCCCGCGCAACCCACTGGACATCCAGCATCTGCTGCCTGATGGACGACTCCAGAAGCTCGTCATCTGCCTCAGACGCAGCATGGTCCTGGTCTCCAGCTGTGCTCCCACTGTGAGCTCCCTGGGACCTCTCTGCCTCTGCCAGCTCCTCATGCGAGTGAGATGCGCCCTCACCGCTGTGCATTACCCATGGAGCCAAATACCTAGTGCCCATCGATGTGTGAGTATCTGCGCTGGTGCCTGGTTCAGAGAGACAGAGTGACACTGATGCAGATGTGATGTCTTCCTCTGAGCTCAATCGGGGGTCCTCAGGGTCACCGACAGCTCCGGTGGATGGCACATCTGCGGGAGGAAGGCAAAAGCATTCAATCATCATAGTCATTATGCATGCTAGGCAGGGTGAGGAGACAGTGGACACCTGCTGCCATCTGCATTGGAGCTTCAATGATGTGTAGTTTCTGATGAAGGAGCACATTATGTTTCCAATACCCACCGCACATGCAACTGTCACCTGCACTCTTACCTTCATCCGAGACCCCCACCTCACAGCAACCAGAGGAGGGAGCCGGCCGGTGGCATCCAGCTCCAGTGCATCGCTTTCGTGCTTCGTGAGGATGCACAGAGTTGGCACTCCTCCACCTGTTCTGCGGCACTCCGCAGCGTCATTATTGCTCCATCTCCCTGAAGGTCCTTTCCTTGTTCCCACCCGGTGGGCATTAGGCAGGCAGTGTCACCATGGCACATCTCATCCTGCAATGCACTGAGGCCAGTCATGGTGACATCCCAGCCTTGGCAGGACAGGCTTCAGTGCCAGTTGGCATACACACTCTTAGACCCCTGGACATTCTGAGCAAGGGGCACCCAATCAAAGTTCTCCGCACAGGTCCATGCCATTTCTGCACTTACCCTTGCTGACCGCAGCAGATCATTGAACCTATTGAGGCACTGAAGCCACGTGTGGCGCACAACATCATGTCCACTGAGCTGGGTGGCAACCTCTGTCTAGGCCTTCTTGGTCAGGTAGGGCAGCTTTCTCTTGCTGGGCATTGTCCCTGGGGCATGTCCCTGGGCATTAGGATAATGGCGCCTGGCACTGACCTCCTCGACCAGCACCCCCGGGCACTCATCTGAGAAATGGCGGGGGGGGGAGAGTTCCCACCCGACTTGCCCTCCTGCCTTCCACGGCCACTAGGTGCTGAGGCCATGACTGCACAACTGGACATTGGTTGGATTGCTTCCAGACAGCTCCCTCAGCCTCCCCAACAACTCCTGTCAGCCTTCAGGGAGCTGCCTCTTCCGTCTTTTGTACACCCCGCGCTGGTGTCCCTGTTCAACCCAGTGCCCAACACCTTCCTGTCCCCCACCCCCCCCGCGCACGGAAAACACATCCGGCGGTTGCGTTTCACGCTGGGCGGGCTTTAATCGGCCACCCGGCGTAAGATCGCATTCACGGCGCGAACTCGGCCGGGAGCAGGTTTTACGCCCACTTCCGGCCACTGCGACTTCGGGCGCAAACCCCAAGGGTAGAATTCAGGCCTGTGAGATAATGGCCCGACAATCTGTTTCACTGATGTTGATCGAGGGATAAATTCTGGCCAGGGCACCGAGGTTAGCCTCCCAGCTACCTTCTTCAAAATGGGATCCTTTGTGTTGACTGAGGAGAGCACACCGGGGCCTCAGTTTAATGTCACGTCCAAGAAACAGCAAAGCCAAAGATGCAGCACTTGAGTGTTAGCCTAGATTTTGTGCTCTATTCTCTACAGTGGAACTATGAATCCATGACCTGCTGACTCAGAGGAAGGAGTGTTACCAATGGAGCCCCGCCTGAGAGTAAAAACAGATTTAGTACATTTAAATAGATAAGGCCTGACTGACTCCTTTCTGCTCATGCCTTATGTCTCAGTATAATTAACCTGACACATTAAGATCATTCTTTGGTGCACACTAATGCGTCCTATTCACTGGGGAATGATACTGAGGTTAGAGATGTGTAGAATCCTACTGTGGCCTGATACTTTGCATATTTTGAGCACGCACACACTCTCTAGTGATTGTGTGATCTAGCGGGGTTAGCTGCCCTGGTATTTATGCACATTTCAGTTCTGTTATATTTTTAGATTTTCCTGGGGCTTTTTTCTCTTGTGCTTTGAATCAAAAACTACATGTCCTTGCACCTTTACAATCCAAGGTGTGAGCCTAATATTCTGCTATTGCAGCTTGACCCAAAGGGTTAATCAGAAGCCATTGTTAGCTTAAATATTACACAAGCCCTCTCGCACACTCCTAGTGCTCAGACAGTGGAAGAATAAACACTCGAACGGTTCAGCAATAAACCATGGAACAGCTTTATTAATAGTAACTGAAAACAACAGCTTTCATTTGTGCAGTACCTTTTAACAAACAAGACATCCCAAGACACTTTACAGAGGAATGAGTAAGGAAATAGGCAATAAGGGATGGGAGAGAGGTTAGCAGAGGTGATGGATGAAAATCGTATCAGCATAAGAAAAAGTGTAAGAGAAGTGAAAGAGAGGTTGGGACCACTCCAGGCTGAAGGAGGGAATGTAATAGTGAAGGATGAAAGTGTGGCCTACATATTAAATAAATATTTTGCATCTGTTTCTAATAATTATGGCAGCAGTGGGAATGCAGGTGTATGGGAGCAAGGTATGGAGCAGCTATTAGAAATAACTTTCAGAAGTGATTAGTTCTGCCAAATCTTTCAGAACTACAGGTTTGCACAATAAGTCACCAGGCCCCTGATGGTATATGTACCATAGGTCGTTGCATGAGAAGAGGTATTAAGAGCTGTGACCGCAATATTTTAATCTTCCTCAAACAAGCAAGTTGTACTATGGGCCTGTGCAAATGGCTAATCTATCAACTGTGCTCAAGAAGGGAGATAAGGATAAACAAGGTAACTATACCTAGTTCGTTTAACTTCAGTTGTGGGAAAACTATTAAGTCCTGGTGAGAAACTGGGAGGTTTGGGTTGCACAGCCTATTAAATATTCAATTGAATTCATCAGAATGTAAAATTGGGAGGGGTGTAAATTGGGCATCTGACCTGAACCCACTTCCTACTTGCTGGGCAGATAACTTAACGGTGCAATTGTCCCCGATTTTTCAAGGCCCGTCCAACCTCACTGTTGGCAGACGAGTAAATCAGCCAGGCGGCCTTTACGTTTTTCATCAAACCTCATCCAAGGATGGGATGAAACCTCTGTTATGAAATAAAAATAAAAGTAAATATCGGTGGGGTATGGGGGTATCTTTTCAGGTGCTTGATCTGTGATGCATGGATATCTTTTTGCAGCTTTTTAAACCTTTATTTAATCATGTTCAGGTCTGCAGCTCCCTGGGGGCAGCTGTCTGCCTTCAGGGAGCTGTCTTGCAGCGCTCACCCGCGCCCGCGGTGATGTCATCGCCCGCCCTCTTCCCGCATCCCCCCCCCCTCCCCTCCCCCGGCAACGCTGAGCTTTTCAGCGCAGGTTTCGCGCCGGTTGGCCGTTAATTGACCAGCCAGCGTGAAATCGTAGTTGGGGGCCGATCGCGGCCAGCGGTCAGTTTCCTGGCCGCTCCTGGGCCGGCCAATCGCGCCCGCCCACCAACGATAAAATTCAGGCCGCGAAAACAGAAAGTGCTGGAAATACACAGCAGGTCAGGCAGCATCTGTGGAGCGAGGAACAGAATTAACGTTTCAGGGCTGTGTCCTTTCGTCACAACTGGAATTTGTTAGAGATGTAACAGGTTTTAAGCGAATACATTGTCATTGTTGTCAGCCCCTTCAATCTGCAGATGATGATGAACATGCAGCAAATCAAATCCATTCAGAATGGAGTTGCTTCCTATGGTGCACTTTAGCTGAGGGCTGAAGAGGCCAATCCATGATAGGCATGTTGTGCCAGAAGATATGTTATGTTATGTTATGTTATGTTGCAGGTTGTTGAGTTTGGCGTTGGCGCCTGTTGCCAAGCTGCCGTAGCCACTGATCGTCACGCTTGCTCATGGGTGATGCTGCCATTTTCCTCTATCATCAGCTAGCATCTCCCCAGTTTGCGAATCAATGTTTAGGGCCTTCTTGTCACACTTACAAGCAACCTTGAAACGGAGCATCGTGTCTCCTACTGGGATTCTGGCTCCAGCTACCTCGCCGTACAGGAAATCCTTGGGCATTCACCCGACATCCATCCTGCGAACGTGCCGGAGCTGGCGAAATCGCCTCTGCTTGATCGGTGCCCACGTACTTGGGAGCTTCGTCATTGAGAGGGCTCCCACTTTTGTGATTTTGTTCTTCCAATGGTGTGCCCAGGATCCGCGGCAAAGATGCAAACTGTTGAACTTCCTTTCTTGATAGTTGTAAATCGTTTCATGTTTCACAGCCAGACAACACGCTGCTGAGAATACAGGCCGCAAGGATCCTTATCTTGGTCCTAAGAATTGGCTTGACGTTATTCCATGCAAGTTTTGTGAGTCAGTCAAAGGTGGTCGCTGATATCCCTATGCATTTAACGGGTTATGCATCAAGAGACAGATTGCCTGTCACCATGGGCACAAAATAGCAGAATTTTCTAAACACTTCCAGCAGGGTGTTATTTAGTGTGATCAGGGGCAGGGGCGTGATATCCTGTCCTGTGAACATGCTTATAGTCAGGGAGAACAAGTTACGGGCATGGGAGAGACAACCCATGAGACTTTGTGTTTAAGGAAGTACAGAGGCAAGGAAAGGGGGCTGGGGGGAAAAAAACAAAAAGGAAAGGCTGTAATAGAGTGGAGGGAAGAGACTAAATGATGGTGCAAGACTATAGCAGGTGATATTAAGACACATAAAGAAACAAAAGATGGATCTTGAGGAGGTGTAAATGGGAAAGCAGAATCACTATCAACAGCTGTCATCCAAAAACAAGCCCAAACAAGTGATGAGGGCACTCATTAGAGCACATACCTCTGCCACACTGTGTTAACTCAACGTTATTACAATTATGCAGCTCGTCCTTGTGGCTTTTCCCTGCCTCTGTAACTCCAAACATAAAAAAAGAAATATTTTTTACAAACAGCTTCCATCACACTGAGGAGGCTACAGACCAATCCACATCCAACAGCCTGCTCTGAAAACTCTGCTCACATTTTGACAGCTGTGACAAGCTCCACCTCAGCAGTGGAGACAATCAACAACATTCCAAAATAATCAACAACATTCTAAAAACAAGTCAATTCACCCTCTCTCCAAATCTAAACGGATCCTTGAAAAAATTCCAGGATCCTGATCCGGATCCGCGTCTTCGCCGAAAACGAATCAGTTCTTCCTTGGGCTGTATCCTATTTGTGTACCATGTTTCTTTGAAATCGTCCATTAGTTTTTGAGATATATTGTTTACAACCAGATGATCAGGGGCAAAAAACATTACCCCTATCTACCTTCAGTGGCGAAGGTAAAAACACAAAAAATGGAAACTAGTGGCTATGATCTGAAATTTTTGAACTCAAGTGTTGTGTCTGGAAAGCTGTAAATGCCTAAGTGAAAGATGAGGTGTTGTTCTGCGAGTTTATGTTTAGCTTCATTGGAACAGTTAGGAGGTCGAGGACAGAGAAGTCAGAGTGGGTATGAAGCTGAGAATGAAAATGAATGAAATGCAAGCGCAGGGGTCATGCTTGTGAACTAAATGGAGTTATTCCGCAACGTAATCACCGTATCTGTGTTTGGCCTCCTCAGTGTAGAGGAGACTGCACTTTGACCAGCACATACAGTATACTGAAATGAAAGAAGTACAAGTAAATCACTGTTTCACCTGGCAGGAGTGTTTAAAGCCCTGGATAGTGGGGAGGGAGGAGGTAAAGGAGCAGGTGTTGCACCTCCTGCACGTGCATGGGAAGGTGCCGTGGGAAGGGAAGGGTTGTTTTGCTGATTGAGAAGTGGGCCCAGGGCATTGCGTTAAAATCAAGCCTGTACAGAATCTGTAAACTGAGATACAATTAGTAAGCATTTAGATACACATGGCTTTATCAAGAACAGCTTTTCTGAGTAGATTACTTACTGACCTCCATGGGAAGGTCAGACTTGTACTGCTGAGTGGCTTGGTGATTTTGACTGTGCTTCACATCAGAGCGCACGTTTGCTTCCGGGATGTTGCTGGTGTATTTAGCGTGCAAGTTCAAGCAGAAAAAATTGTGAATGCTTAAGGAATCCTCTGTAAGCTTGAGTTTGGTTCAGCTTGGTTACAAATTCTATGGTCGTTGACAGGCCAGCTTTTGCCAACAAGCGCTTGGGGCTGAAGTAAACTCTTGCTGATAACTATCTCTGAACGTTAGCAACATGACTTTAGCTCCTGGAGCTACCAGCCATCTCTGTTTTGGAGGACTACACATTCAACAACTCATTCACCCAGAAACAAAACAGATAAAACTAGGGACATGCTCTTTCCAAAATAACATTATTTTTGTTGCTATCTATTCAATGTGAGCTTATGCAACGTTTAGGCTGGTGTGGCACTTTTACTTTGCCCAGATGTTGTTAGTGAGCACTAACATCTTTTGTGCCCATGTCACAATAGGACAGCACTTTAAAGAAATGGAGCTGGAGGGGTTGGGATTTCCAGAGAGTGGGACTAAAGTGACGGGGGAAACACCAGTCAATGGTGGGACGGAGGGAGTGAGGTGAGGATAGAATAAAAAGACCCTTTACTTTTAGAGGGCTTCCTCCATTGTCGTGCAAAATGGCAATTAGAAAGAAACAAATATTGCTTCCCAGGAGCAAAGTGCAGTTGGATCTAGCTGGCAAATACCGCGGAGACCTGGCGTTCTGCATGGAGTTCCCTTCAACTCGGTCAGCGGGCCAACCGCTCCCGCAGACGGAGATGGGTATCCTTTTCCGACCTGGATGCTGATCAGGAGCAGTAATCGATTCTTTGACTCAGTTGAAGCTGACCCACTACTTTGTATAATGTCATCTCCACGGTCTTCACAAGCTTTGAGACAGGACTGCAAGACACAAGACAAGGAAAATAAATACATTTAAAGCATTCTTGCTGGCCCAACATCAGAGGGTTCTTTCTCCCTGAGCAACTGCAATTATTAAAAATATATTTTTTATCTCCTCATGACATCCCTTGGCACAAGTTGCAGCTACTCTCAGAATTAGCCGCATTTTTACTGTCTGTGACAGTTCAAAGGAGTAAAAAAATACAGAAACAGATACGTCCCTGTTCTGCCCAAACTGAGAAACAAGGTCACATGCCCTCTTTCCAATGCCACAATATAGTCCTTTGAGAATATCACAGGAATGCAATTATCACAAATGCTGGTATATAACTAAAATACACTTGCCATTGTTAAAATTGTTCCTTATAGCCTGAATTATCCTGTCTACTTTAGATCTGTTTCTCAATACAGCAAACCTTGTTGAATAAAATAGTTACAAATCATTTGCTTCCATAAATGTCTGAATTGCAAGCTGCTCATTTCTGTTTTACTAACTTTCATGTGCAGCAACCAATTTAAAGATGGCAGCAGGAACACTCATGCACAACTTGTATCTTTATAATTTCTTACGATCTGGTTAGGAACCAATAATTTTTTGTTTAAAGTTGGAAAATTTTGATATCTTAGTTACTCACTAGGAGAATAAAGCTACACGATTCCATGGTTTTAAACAAACGAAATAAACTTTACTATGCAGAGAGACATAAAGGTAAAACAATTTACAATTTTTTTTTATTATCTAACATTCAGAATTAACATGAGGTAATTATGAATTAATATGCAAATTGCAAACACACCACACAGCACATTAATGGCAGATGCGACCAATACAAATCCTACCAATTTCTCAGCAATCTACCCAGATGTCAATGGCCACTGTGAGTCACAATATCGCGTTAAAACTCTGTACCCCTCTTGAGGGATTTCAACTCCATACTTTTGAAGATCTAGTCTCTGAATTCCCTTAAAAGCCACTTCAAGTCGGACTGCCTCAATTACTGCTCACCTCCTGATGGTTCAATCTCCTCTGCTGAGACTGCATTCCACGGAATTCACAAAGCTTCACTCCCATCTCTAATTACTGGCAAATTTCCAACTCATTCGCAGACCGCTAGCTTCACTAAGCTGGAGCTGCCCCTGGGTTCCTCTGAACTCCAGTCTCCCAGCTGCACTGAGCTACTAATGGCTCCCAGGACTTGTCTGAGAGCTGCAAACTTCAGCTGCACCTACAGCTCGCAGGGTTTCTTTGAGCCCTCACTGCTTGGAGCTTGCTAGCAGCACCTTTTCGGTATCGAGCATCTTCCCCTGCTCCAGCAAACACACAGATAAATTGAAACCAGAGAACCTTCTTAAGCTCCACCCATCTCCATTGGGGAGGTAGCCTGCTGCGGTCTATCCTCAAACTGACCTTCAAGCCAATTATCCCTCCTATACAACTTCTCCAGCTGAGTAAGCCCGCTCGCTGTTTTATGGCTTCATCTCTTCTGTGATATCTCTCTTTAACAAACATAGGTGACCTCCTGAACTGCCACTTTCTTTTAGGTGTTCTTGCAATCTCTAAAGCCCAGCATTTTAGTAATCTTACCTTCACAACAATAACCTTCCCAGAACTAAACATTACCTCTAAAATATTAACATGAACCACGAACTAGATATTCATCACAAGTTGAAAATCACCATTGTTTCTGTAATTGTATTAAATTGAGAGTACAGCTGGAGGAAAAAATTATTACATCCATTCCTCCACCTTCTTATCCCAACCCAACTACTGTTTGGTGCTCCAGATTGTCCACCTGCTATAGGAACTGCCCCAGTTCTCTTTCCATCGATTGCAATTTCTATGTTGGATGGCTGGTTTACATTGAAAAACTACCTCTATGTGCCAACTACCCCCCTGGCCTTCTTGAAACTGATGACAGAATCACAGACACCTAACCGCACAGAAGGAGGCCATTCAACCTGTTATGTCCATGCTAGCTCTCTGTATGAGCTACTCAACTAGTCTGACTCCCCTGACTTTTCCCCATATCCCTGCAAATATTTTCTCTTCAGATACTTATCCAATTCTCTTTTGAATGCCACGATTGAACCTGCCTCCACCACACTTGCAGGAGGTGTATTCCAGGTCCTAACCACTCTGCGCAAAAAAATATTCTCCTCATGTTGCCTTTGGTTCTTTTGCCAATCACCTTAAATCTGTGTCCTATGCATCTTAACCCTTGCACCAATGAATCCCTCATGACTTTGAACACCTCTGTCAAATCTCCTCTCAACCATTCTCGTAGATCATTTCTGCACCCTTCCCAATGCCTTCACATCCTTCCTAACATGTGGTGCCCAGAAGTGGACACAATACTCCAGTTGAGGCTGTACCAGTGTTTTGTCCCTTAACATTTCAGAATTCCAGTTACTGAGGCCATTACATCAAACAATTTGTATTCTGCACAATAGGCCAATCACAGAGCTGTTACTGATGGATCCATATGGTCTGGATTTTATGAACCCTGAAGTGAGATATGAACTAAATTATAGAAGCTATCTAAGCTCTGGAGCTCTTTCCCCTGTGCACCACCCCCACTCCACCCCCATCCCCATCCCGCACCCCCAGTCCCACCGCACTAAACCTTTCTGTCTCTCTACCTCACTTTTCTCCTTTAAGACATTCCGTAAAACCTACCCCTTTGGCCAGCCTTTTGATCACTCGTCCATATTGGCTTGGTATGAAATTTTATTTGATAAAGTTCCTGTCAAGTGCCTTGGCACACTTTATTACATAAAAGGCATTACAAATATGGGTGATTTCTGTTGTTAATTAGGGTTGTCCTTCTTCTTATCATGTCCACGGACAGTCTATACATGGCCCAGCCAGAACTGGACACATTTTTGTGCCTTGTTGTTGAATTCGGCAAGATCTGCAACAGTGCAGGGTTCCTCTAGCGATAGACATTGAAGGAGATGTTGCATAGTCTGTGGCTCAGTTCTACATTCACAAGTTGTCGGGCTGGTTGTATATTCCCATTTGCTTAGTGACACTTTTGAATGACCTACACCAGTCCTAAGTCTATTAAGGCACTTCCAGGTTGCCCGGTTTCAATTAGCTCCTGGGGGAAGGCTTTCATCCGGTAGAATTTCCATCACTGGAGGTTGTTCGAGACTGGCGAGCCGATCTTTCCACAAGGCGATGCGGGCTTCAGATGGGGTTGATTGTAATGGAACAACACTGTTCATGAAGCTCTTCCTCGACTTTAGGCGGCTGGGTGTAGGTGTATGGCTACCGTTCTTCTTATATCAGGGGGAGCGATACCCACCAGGATATATAGGCTGTAGGTGTTTGCTGGTTTTAAACAAGGGTTGTTCTAATAGAGGTTCATTCAGTCCACAACAACGTAAATAACAGAATGCATAGTCAGTAGCTGTATTGCGGCAGTAAGGTGTATAATACCTGGTCATAGGGAGAGACAAAACGAAAAACATGGCAATTTTTTGTTTCTCACAACGGCAATTCTGATGAAGTTTACCGTTTGTCTGATTTCAGCTGTTTGATTTTAGCCGTAACCTGTTGTTGTGTAGTCTGATGGTTTGTTTCTGTATCTAAATAACCCAATTAGAACAACTTGCATTTACATAGCATCTTTAAAGCAGTAAAACATCCTAGTGCACTTCACAGGAATGATTTTCAAACAGAATTTTACATTGAGCCACAGGAGGAGATATTAGGATAGGTACGGAATCTTGGCCAAAAGAAGTAGGTTTTTGTCTTTACTCAAATATGAGCATTGGAGCCTTATAACAAGAATAGGGTCTTGCTTAAGAGAGCCACATGGTGAGGCTGGGCAATCCATTTAGGCAAACATCATTTTCATTGTTGCACAAGCAACACTGGCACTTATGTGATGCCACGGTGCTTTTTCATGCAGAAGAGTGTAAAATTTTTGTCACTTATATTCATTTTTTTGTGTTAGCCGTGGCTCAGTGTCAACTCTCTGATTCATAAGGTGGTGGATTCAGATCCCACCTCTGAAACCTGGGACCGTTTTCCTGGCTGACATTCCAGGACAGTGCTGAGGGAGCACAGCATTGTTGAAGGTGCCATTTCCAGATGAAATGTTGTATACAAAAGACCCCAAGGCACTATTTCAAGGAAGGGCAGGGTAGGTCTCCCCGGTGTCCTGGTTAACATTTATCCCTCAGCCACCGTCGCTAAGAAACAGATTATCTGCTCATTATCTCATTGTTGTTGGGGGACCTGGCTGTGCACAAATTTCCTCCCATTTTTCCTACATTACAACAGTGACTACACGTCAAATGTGCTTCCTTGGCTGCATGGGAAGCACTTTGGGATGTCCTGAGGTTGTGAAAGGTGCTACATAAATGTAAATTATTTCTTTCTGCTTTACAAACAGAGAGGGAAAAGAGAAAAAGTGACAATGTCCCTTTAAGATTGTAATGCTTGAGCTCAGCAGGGAAGTCTGCACCCAAGCCTTTGCAACTTTACTTGTCAAATTGAGTTCATGCCTTATGTGCATTTGTAACAATCAACTTGACAACAGGGCCAAGTGTGTATTATGACTTCATTTACACAGATCATCAGCGCAGCCTGGCACAAATGTTGGCCATGAAAGTCACTGGAATTAATGTCTTGAAGCATGTGCAATGCGGGCAAACTCTAGTCACAAAAATCAGTACCACAGGCTTTTCATTTTAAAACAGTGTGGCCACTGATAAATAAATGAGTATTTAAATAAATATTTCTACCAAGTGTCACCTCTGAAGAAAAAGGAGATGAATCAAATTTTGAAAAACGTTTTGAAGATTTTCTGAAATTAATTTCATATTCAGCAGGAAGGAATTAATTTGGCTGGATCTATTCATGCAACATCAGCCATTTCAGATCCTGAATAGCAACCGTTAATTGAGAAATAGTCTGACGATCTGTAAAATTCTCAAAAGGCTTCACAGGATAGATGCCCAGAGGCTGTTTCCCCAGACAGTCTAGAACTGAGAGTCACAGTCTCAGGATAAAGAGGCAGCCATTTAGGCCCGACACGAAGAGGAATTTCTTCACTCAGAGGATTGTGAATCTTTGGAAATCTCGACCTCAGAGAGCTGAGGCTGCTCCGTCATTCTGTATATTCAAGACTGAGATCGATAGATTTTTGGACACTATGGAGGATGTGGGATAAGCAGGAAAGTGGAGCTTAGGTAGAAGATTAGCCATGTTCTTGTGAATCAGGGAGCAGGCTCGAGGGATCCAATGGCCTATTCCTGCTCTATTTCACATGTTCTTAGGATAGTCAAGGGTGCAAGTCACTGGATAGAATGTGTGTCTGTTTTCTTTAAAATTTCAAGGTAGACTTATTACTTAAATGGTTTGCTGGAGGTAAGAAAATAAATCAGGAACAAATCCCAAAGTAGTTTAGAGACTATAATCCACCAATCCAACTGATGAATAAGTTTAATAAAAGTAAAATACTGCTGATGCTGGAAATCTGAAATAAAAACAGAAAATGTTAGAAAAACTTAGCAGGTCTGGCGGCATCTGTGGAGAGAGAAACAGAATTAACGTTTCAAGTCCAGTATGACTCTGCTTTGGAACTGAATAGGGTTATGTAGTCTAATGTCAAGCCATAGTTTATTTTACAAGTAAATCATCTCTCCCTGAGACCCCTCATTTTCACCTTCACTTCTTGTATCTTTGATGGAGCAGACTGTTGCTCAGAATGAAACCCACCATAGTTCCAATTCCTTAAAATCAGTGCAAGTTCATTGCTTCATTGGGCAGAATGTTATGGTTCCCTCCGCTGGCAGATTTGCAGGTGGAGTCCCTATAAAATTCCCTTGGTGGCTTTCCCGCCTGTCTCCAACATGTCTGCAATTTTACTGGAGGCGGGTTAGGCCTAAGGTGTTTTCCCACCTTTACCCAATTGAGACTCCACTTGGCAGATCATCCTGTTTCGGGCCTTGGGTGAGAAGGGACTGGGGTGCCTCCCTCAGGAACCTCCTTTCTACATTGGGTGCACGCCCCCCAAACAAGGTGTGCCCCCCACGGCTTCTCCTTTCCATCTTGGCGTGTCGATCAAGATCCCCACCCCACCCTCTCTCCACATATTTCCCCCACTCCTCCCAGGGCTCACCTCCCTCCCAGCCGTGAGACCCCCACCTGGTCCTGGGCTCCAGGACTTAGAATCTGGGGATCGCTTGTAGTCCCAGTCCTGGCCTATGCTACTGGCGGGGCTGCCGGGACTACAGAGCTGCTGGCCAATCTGATTGGTCAGCAGCTCTTTGAGGCTGGACTTCCACCCGAGTGAGGGGGAGAACTCTTGTCGCCAGCCAATTAATGCCACTTGGAGTGTTAAATGGCTGCCGTGATCGGTGGGGGTGAGTTCCCCGCTGACCCTTCGGGTGGCTGATGGGAAGTTCGGACAACTGAAAAATCCTGCCCTTTGACTTTCTATAGTGTCTTTAGCCATGATTAAAAAAAAATTTGATTGTGGGCCAAAGGAGGGGATATTAGGATGGGTGACCAAACGTTGGTTCAAAGGGGTGGGTTTTAAGGAGAGTCATGAAGGAAGAAAGAAAGATGGTGAGCTAAATGGGTTTAGGGAGGGGAATTCCAGAACGTGGGGTCAAGGTGCCTGAACGCCAACAATGGTGGAGCCTAGGAAAGGGAAAGATGCACAAGATGCTGGTGTTAGAGGACAAGACAGTCTGGAGGTCACTGAGATAGGGAGAGGCAAAGCCATAAAGGGATTTAAACACATGATTAAAACTGTAAATATGAGACACTGAAGGCCCAAGGACCAATGTAGGCTAATGAGGACAGGGGTGACCGGCAAATCATATTTGGTACAAGATAGGTTATGAACAGCAGAGCTTTGGATGAGCTGAAGATTTTAGATGGTGCTGGATAAGCAGCCAGTCAAAGAAGCATTGGAATAGTCAAGTCAGGAGGTGACAACGTATAAGTGGCAGGTCACCTGAGGTAGTAATGAAGTTGGGCAACGTTGCAGAGGTGAAAGTAGGTGGCCTTTGTAATGGAGAGGATACGGGGTTAGAAACTCAGCTGAAGTCTTGCCAAATCAAGCCCAAACAGCACAAGAATCCAATAAAAATACGGATAAATCAATTGATTTAGTCTAAAAATCTAACCTTGCCATCAAAAATTTAAAAAGTAACACCCACTTTTGCTGTGGCCCTTCATAATGGATGGGTCGACCTTTCCAGTGAGGGAGCTAAAAAATCCAATGTGGGACCAACCCCAATATTTCTTAACCTACCATGGGGCTTTGCACTCATTAGTAACACAGCCTCCAACATCTTGACATTTAGGGTGGAATTTTCCACACCGGTGACTCAGTGCAGTGGCAGGCTGGAAAGTTGGCGTGGCTCCCACTGGAGGGGTGGGGCGGGTTGCCACGTCAAATCATCCACTTTTCACCTCATTATGTATGCGTAAATGAGCAGCAGCTTGTCATGTCTCATGACAGGGCGGGCTGGGATTCGTCCACCCTGCTGTTACCTCATGGGGTCAAAGAGCCAAGCACCATATTTAAACAGCACCCAGACACACACATTCATTTTCTGCAGCCCAGGACTTGTTGTGGCAAACAGCAGAATGGCCCCAAGAAGAATCAAACCATCTACATATGAACATACAGAATAGGAGCAGAGGTAGGCCATTGGGCCCATCGGGCCTGCTCCGCCATTCAATAAGATAATGGCTGATCTGTTTGCGTTTCAAGTTCCACATTCCCATCTACCCTTGATAGCCTTTGATTCTTGCCTAACAAGAATTTATCTACCTCTGCCTTAAAAATATTCAGTGACCCCCCACTTCCACCGCCTTCTGAAGCAGAGTCTGAGGCTGAGGCAAAGTCACACAACCCTCTGAGAGAAAAAATGTCACCTCATCTCTGTCCTAAAAGTGCAACCCCTAATTTTAAAACGTGCCTCCTAGTTCTGGACTCACCCACAAGAGGAAGCATCATTTCCACATCCATCTTGTCAAGACCATTCAGGATCTTATATACTTCAATCAAATCACCCTTCACTCTTCTGAGCTCCAGTGGAAATAAGCCCAGCCCATCCAACCTATCCTCATAAGACAACCCATTCATTCCAAGTATTAGTTAGTAAACCTCCTGTGAACTGCCTCCAACACATTTATATCCTTCCTTAAATAAGGAGACCAAAACCACACACACATCTCACCAGTGCCCTGTATAGCTGAGGCATAACATCCTTACTTTTATGTTCAATTCCTCTTTTAATAAAGAATAGCATTCCATTAGCCTTCTTAATTACTTGCTGTACCTGCATACTAACTGTAATGTGATATGTGCCAGGCGGACCAAATCCACAAGGGAAACTTGGCCACACTACCACAATCATTTTGCAATTTGTATTTATTACGAGAAGATTTGTGCATTGAATTCAGAAGCAGTGAGTCCATTAACATCTTTGGAGATTTAAAAAAATTAAATTAAAACATTTATTAACAAAAGTAAACAAATTCAAACACAGACATAAGATTACAGTTACTTGATATTACAACAAATCCCAAAATTGCTAATTAACCTGACTCCCAACTACACACTCTCTTTTAGGCAACAGTCCAAAATAGATTTTAAATTTAAATAGGCAATCCAGCAAGGTTACCACAGCATCCACTCGACAGTGGAATTCCAAAGGCTTTTTAACACAACTTTAGTTACTGGACACAGTAGATTTCTGCAAAAATGGCTTGAGGCGTTTCTCCAAGGCTGCTTTACACGATGCACCTTTCAAGATGTTACACAGCATCACCCCCCATGGCCTCCCATCCTTCTTTATATATGTTTCTTTCACTTTAATGTGTAAAATCCCATTATTCTACATGTCTTTGGAAATTTACTTTTCCCATAAAAATCTTTCATGTCATCATTATGGTCAGCACTCCTGGGAAAAATAACAATAATAACCTTGCCCTATTTACCTTGTTAGTAAACATCCTACTATCCCTTTGAAAATCAAACAACTCTCCACTTATCTTAAAATGCAGATTTCATTCACACCTTATATGCTTCCCTCATCCAGGTTTACTCATTAGCATTTCCAATACCCTTTTTACACCTGACGCTCCTGAAAATTTCAACCTTGCAGTCTATCTGACTCTAATTCAATTAAATCAGTCACACAGACAGAACCATCCACACTCACAACCGTAAACCTACTTTACAATATCCCCCAATAATATGATAGTTTTTTAACAAGGTATAGTCTTTCCTACTGCCTATCAGGGGCCACATGATTGTTCTTGGAGACTCTGAGCAATGAACCCTAAAAGCGGGTAATCCATGCAGCATGGCTTTCTAGTCAAAGATGGTTCAAGCATGTAGCTTCTGAAAAGTTCTCTATAATACCGTTATCTGTTTCAAATAGAAATCTGTCCGGTACGTCAAGTCATTACACTAACTTTTTGTGACTCATGCACGAGAACACCTAGATTCCTCTGCACCTCAGAATTCTGCAGTCATTCTCCATTTAAATAATACTCTATTTTTTCATTCTTCTGGCCAAAGTGAACACCTTCACATTTTCCCACATTATCCTCCATCTGCCAGATTTTTGCCCAATCACTCAATCTATCTATAAGCGTCTGCAACCTCCTTATGTCTTCTTCACAACATTTGTGTATTTAAGACTGAGATAGATAGGTTCTTGATTGGTAAGGGGATCAAAGGTTACGGGGAGAAGGCGGGAGAATGGGGTTGAGAAACTTATCAGCCATGATTGAATGGCGGAGCAGACTCAATGGGCCGAATGGCCTAATTTCTGCTCCTATGTCTTATGCTTATATGGTCTTATATGTTCCTATCTATCTTTGTGTCCTCTGCAAATTTGGCTACCATGCCTTTGCTCCCGTCATCTAAGTCATTAAGGTAAATTGTAAAATGTTGAGGGCACAGAACAGACCCCTACGGTTCTCCACTCATCACATCCTGCCAATCAGACAAAGACCCAGTTATGCATACTCTCTGTTTTATGCCAGCCAGCCAATCTTATATCCATGCTAATATATTATCCCCTACACCATGAGCTTTTATTTTCCACAATAACTTTTGATGTGGCACATGTTACTCCTTCAAAGAACCCTATTAAATTGGTTAAACATGATTTCCCTTCCATAAAACCGTGCTGACTCTTCCCAATCACCTTGAGTTTTTCTAAGTGCCCAGCTATAACCTCTTTAATGATTGATCCTAACACCTTTCTCATGATAGGTGTCAAGCCAACTGGAATATAGTTTCCTGTTTTCTGCCTCCATCCGTTCTTGAATAAATGGGTTATATTTGCTACTTTCTGCCCCGAAGTTCAGTGACAAGTGCCTGGAAAGACTTCCCCAGGCTGTCCAGGTCTAGCGGAAGGTCCTCTACCCCCGTGAAGGGAATTGGAGGCCCACCAACCTCACAATGCAGGCTTGGAAGGAGGTCACCAGGGAGGTCACCCCTGCAGACCTCAGGAGAGGATCGATCTCCAGTGCCGGAAGAGGATGAATGATCTCACCTGCTCCGCCAGGGTAAGTCAATCTTCTCCTCACTCTCAACTCACACTCTCATAAGGCTATCAGGCATTCACAGGGTTACAACCCACAAGGATCTCACACACTACCAGCATAAGGGACATCATCACTGATTCTCTCACACAAAATTTAACACCTTCATCTCTTGGGACATCCTGCACAATTTGCATCTTCAGCTGTTCAGCTTAGCACACACATCAGGCAGATATACTTATCTTCTGCTTTGGCATCTGTCCTGCTCACAGTCTGTCCATCTATCTTTATGCAGGACAAGATCGCCCACAACTACAAGGAGAGATCCCAGACTGGAGGGGGGGATGCCGGAGCTCAGGCACTCACTCCCTTCGAGGAGCAGGCGGCAGAGCTGGCTGGCGAGGGCAGAGACCATTCCTGCGCCAAAGGCAATATCAGTGTCTCCCAACGAGCCAGCAAGGGTCCATCCAGTAGTCTTCACCCATCCACTGACACTGTGGGTGCTATTTAATGTAGGTGACTCTCCAGCCAATCACTAATTATCTCTTCTCCCTATTACAGGCATCAACAAGAAAAGGCAGAGGGACGTCAGCAGCCAACCCATCAGCCTCAGCCCTCAGAGCACCTCGGATGAGGATCCTGAGGAAGCATCCGAAGAAGATCCATCACTGCGTTCACCTGCATCCTCCACCAGCACAGAGACACATACCTCATTGGGACCTAGGTTTAGTACAGGCTCGGAGTCACCATCTGGTGAGCACAACACAGATTCTAGTCCACAGTAGGCGGAGGCAATGACAGCCAAGGTGTCCGACACTCAGAGGACTGCTGGAGACCAGGCTCCTGCTGTGTCCGAGTCCGATGACAACCCTCTAGAATCGGCTCTCAGAGCAATGTTGGAGCTCCAAAGACAGGCAGGAGTACGGCAGGCAGGGTTGTTTGAGGCCTTCACCAGAATAGAACGGAGGATGAAGGAGCCCATCCACGTTCTGTCTGATGTCATGACACTGACATGCAAGTACATCGAGGTCACCATTGGAAGGGTGGCGTCCGCCATGGAGACACTGGTCTAGCAGTTTGTGCCGCGTATGTGCTCGGACCTACATACCATTGCTTTAGCCATGATCCAGCAGTGGCTAGGCAAAAGGAGGACAGGGCATCTCAATCTCCCTCCGGGAGCCCCTTCTCCTCAAGGAGTTAGGAAGGGGCCCTCCACACCCACAGGGAGAAGGAGTGCCAGCCGAACACCCCAGGACAATCCATCCAGGACCCTCCAAGGCTGACAAGACACTCCAAATCCCTTCAGCCTGTGACTCCCGCTACTCAAGCTGCTCAGGCAGAGTGCACCCGCCCTCGAGGTCTCGGGCCTCCCAGACGACACCTGCCGAGGTAATCTCAGACAACAGGGCATAGCAGCCAGGAGGCTGACTCCACCTCTCCTGCAGATTTCAGGGATGCACCTAGGCATAGTGGCAGGTTAAGGGAAATTAAGAAGCATTGAGGGCACACAATGTTGGCACAGGTGTCCATTCACTGTACCTATTTTGCACATCTGTAAATATATTTGCTTTTCTGATCTAGTGAATGGCTTTTCTACCTGATGCAATGCTTCAAGCTCATGCGAGTGTAACAAATGCCCCGCTCTTCGCTTATCTCCCATCGTGTCCCTCAGGTCTATGGTGTCTCGTTCAATCTGAGTTCAGTAAGTCGCCTTTATGTCCACAGAAGCGACATGGACAAAGCCAGTTGCTCTATCAACATGGTGGTTGGGCAATGCATATGCAAAACTTGCATCAGAGGATCATCTCATGTGGCCTCATGAGTATAGGTTTTGTGGCTTTGTTTATTCTCCTGATGCTGCTGCACTGAAATCCGTTCTCTGGATGCTGTAGGTTTTAATGGCAAACCGCATTGGAGTCATTCCAACTCACTGCATTTTCCAATGGCCACCACAAACACACAAACATACGAAATAGGAGCAGGAGTAGGCCATTCGGCCCATCGAGTCTGCTCCATCATTCAATAAGATCAAGGCTGATCTGTTTGTGTTTCAAGTTCCACATTCTTATCTATCCCCGATAATGTTTGATTCCCTTACCTAACAAGACTCTATCTACCCCGGTCTTAAAAATATTCAGTGACCCCCCCGTCTCCACCGCCTTCTGAGGCAGAGAATTCCAAAGTCACACAACCCTCTGAAAGAAAAAAAATTCTCCTCATCTCTGTCCTATAAGAGCGACACATAATTTTAAAACAGTGCCCCTGTAATGTCTGTCTGGTTTGGGTGTGGGTTACAGTTTAAGTAATAGCCGTGGACCTTAGCCATTCCCGGTGGCCTGCAGAGTGATGTCGTGACTGTGTTTATGGCTAAGCATTACCTCCGTAGCCGTTCCCACTCTGTAGCTGTGTGATACAGAGCTATGGACATAGCTAGCACTTGGTGTCTCCTGGAATGTCTGCTAGACGGCCATGACTATGTGATGTTTTAGGTGTACACCTAGCCTCATGATGCTGGCCTATTACATGTGAGGTTGCTGGTTTGCACCTGAAGGTCTGGCTAGCGTGGCTTGACATAAACCCTGAGCTAGCTCTCCAAAGAGCAATCGACATGGTTATCAGATCATGACAGTGTCTTAGGCTTCCTCATGTATCTCTTAATCTGCTAGAATGAAAATGTGGAGGCCTCTAATGGGATTATAATGAAGCTTCAGTACATCTGCTGCGTGCTGTTTATTATCAACGAAGTTACTAACTAATGCTTAAATGCGGTGTTGAGATTGACTGGGCCACCTCACTCCCCGATGCCAAGGACATGAACTTGGGAAGCTCCCAATGAAAGCTGGGTCATGAGTGCTTGTCAATGATTAGCCGATGGTGCTGCTGAAGCTCTCTATACACACAAAGGTCACCTGACTCACAGACTCGCATCTTTGATTGACAATGACGGATCACAGTGTCCTAAAGGACGATCTCATGCTGGGGACTCAGTATGAGGATGAGGCCAGAGCATTATTCTTGCATGAGAGATGGCCTTTGGAGAGATGCCACACTCTGGATTCAGATCAGTCCTCAGACGGTCACGTGACAGAGTCTTCCTCTCCACAGATGCTGTCAGACCTGCTGAGTTTTTCCAGCTATTTTTGTTTTTGTTTATGTCCCAGCTGAGCCTTGCTTTCCATGTCCTGAAGCATAAGTTATTAGGGTGCCCCTTCAATCAACCCAAAAGTGGAGTAGTCAACTCCTCCCAAAAGCCCTCAGACCCCTGCCATGGTAATTTTTTCCTAGGTTATTTTTCAACTGTGTCGTTACTTCGGCTGGCAAAATGGTGCTTCTCCGCTTCTACAACAAGAGTATCTTCCAACCTCACTCCTGTCATCGTCCAAATCCTTCCGATCGTCCTGGAAGAGCATCATGTGCAAGTTTCCCTCCCTCCGGCCCTCTGAGGGTCGCCTCCCTCCTTGATCCTGGAGCCCATCGTTATTCTAGTCGATATCCCTGTCCTTCCCCCGAATCATTTTCTGTTGACGCCCCCATGCCCCATGTCGGCCTCACCCCTCCCCATCTTGAGGCCCGATGCACAGTGACTTACCAAGAACCACCCCCACCCGTGGGACCATCAAGTGCCCCCCATCTTACTTACCGAGTTCCCCATTTACAGGCTGCAGATGCCTCCCCTGACTGTGACTGTGCCATCTGCTGCCCAGTACCAAGCCACAAACCCCCCCAAGGACCCAAAGGTGTGAGGGATTGACCATGCCCTGTACACCAAGCTATGCACAACTGACACAGCACAGACAGGCCCTCCCCTTCCCTGGGCAGAGACCAAGGCATGCGTGCCAGGCATAGACTTGTGGCATGGTGCTCACTGCCCCCAGGACTGCCTTTAATTCCTGCCCCTGACTACATGATGCGCGCTGACCTGGGCGGCCTCAGGCTTATCACCCCTCTTCCTTTAACAGCCCCTCCCCCAGTCATGTGCCTCTCTCCACCCCTTCCCTCCTGTGCTCCAATCACCTTCCCCCCGCGCCCCCCCCCCCGCCCCAGTCAAGCGTGTGCCTCTCACCCACCCCGACCCCCCCGAGAGCGTCACAGTGAAAGGTGGGCAAACATTGTGCACACAAACCTCGAAGTATCGAGTGAAACGCGGTTCACCAGGTGCACACCAGTTATATCCGGTCATGAGTCAGACCGGTCTAAGTACCCGTTGGCGGGGCAGTTAGATTGGGAGTGTGAATGTGATTCCGACGAGCTGGGGTTTTTAATGAGCATTCTTGAGATGCAAAGGAATGGAAATGCCGTCCCCGGCACGGCACAGCGGAAAACCCCATCCGCCATGGGAATTGGGAGGGGAAAATTTGCAACCTGCTTTCCTGCCGGCAGAAACCGGACTTTTGGCCCACACCCCAAATTTTCCGGTCCTGCCCACCCCTGGCGGGACTGGAAAATCCCGCCCTTAATCTGCCCGTGAAATGCAGTCCCCCCACCGATTCTGCCATTTTCCCCCAACCACAGTG
Source organism: Cetorhinus maximus (assembly GCF_964194155.1). Lineage (NCBI taxonomy): Eukaryota > Metazoa > Chordata > Chondrichthyes > Lamniformes > Cetorhinidae > Cetorhinus > Cetorhinus maximus. The sequence continues at coordinate 83,253,301 of NC_135897.1, read as the reverse complement.
AGACCCAACATAATTGACGGGGCTGCACAGAATTCGGGCTCCCCTTTAAGTTCTGTGCAGTAAAATAGTTGTTACATAAGAACGTGAAAAAACTATGGGTCAGGAAATAAGGCTGCTATTGTACAAAGGTGGACAAATATTAAATAATAATTGAAAAATAAAAGTGCTCTGTTTCGAAATTTCATCAATAGTAAGCTAAAACGTGGTCAATTGGGGATACAATTTACTAGCTTGGCAGTAGCTAAAGCCGAAACTTCCCTTAGTATGGCCTTTGACAGAAAAGCAGTGCCCAAACTTTGCCCTACAGGCTACTCCTTTTTTCTGTTTGATCATGAGTCATTTGTATGAAATCTCATTTCAAGATAAGCCCTCAACTGTTGACATTTATGATTCACTGCCCTATTTCAACCAGCTTCAGGAAGCAATGGGATCTTGTGGTGAAGGGTTATTGACCACTTGTGAAAGCATTGACTTCATTTTGAGCTTTTCCTGTGTAAATGAAATGATAACAATAATGATTTAATACTGCGAGACAGGCACTGAGGGAAGGTGACGTCTGTAACGCTGCAGTTCTACCCCAGCTATCCATCTCAGGTTGGTGTCTGCACAGTCAGCTGTGACTCAATGGGTTGCACGCTTGCCTCCGAATCAGTGGGTTCAAGTCTCGCTCCAGGCTTAAGTTTAAAAGCGAGGCTGATGTTCATGTTCTGTACTGAGGGAGCGTTGCGCAGTCAGTCAAATTAAATTAAGAGTTGTCTGCTCTCTCAGGTGGATATTAAAGATCCTATGGTGCTATCAGCTGTAACCTGTGAAGAAAAGTAGCGTAGTTCTCTTTGATATTCTGCCCAGTATTTATTGCTCAACCAATGTCACTAAAACAGATGATCTTGTACAAACATACGAACGTGTGGATTAGGAGCAGGAGGAGGCCATTCGGCCCCTCAAGCCTTCACTGCCTTTCGATAAGCTGATTCTTGGCTGATCTGAATGTAACCTCAACTCCACATTCCCCCCCCACCCCCAATAACCTTTCACCCCCCTTGCTTATCAAGAATCTATCTAGCTCAGCCTTAAGAATAGTCAAAGACTCTGCTTTCACTGCCTTTTGAGGAAGAGAGTTCCAAAGACTCACGACCCTCTGAGAGAAAAAAAATTTCTCCTCATCTATGTCTGAAATGGGCGACCTCTTATTTTTAAACAGTGACCCCTAGTTCCAGATTCTCCCACAAGAGGAGACATCCTCTCCACATCGGCCCTGTCGAGACCCCTCAGGATCTTAAAAATTTCAGCCAGGTATTTTTGTTCAATCGCATAGTTGTTTGTGGGAGCTTGCTGTCTGAAAATTGCCAGCCATTTTCCTAAATTACGTCAGTGACTATACTTCAAAAGTATTTAATTTAAAGTGTTTTGGTAGTGCAGTATTTTTAAAAATTATTCTTTGGTGGGATGTGTGTGTCATTGGCGAGTCCAGCACTCATCTCTAATTTCCCTTGAACTGAGTGGCTTGCTGGGCCATTACAGAGAGCAGTTAAGAGTCAACCACATTGCTGTGGGTCTGGAGTCACATGTGGGCCAGACCAAGTAAGGACAGCAGATCTCCTTCCTTAAAGGACACTGGTGAATGGGTTTTTACAACAATTGATGATAGTTGTCATGGTCATCATTACTGAGACTTGCTTTACATTCCAGATTTATTAATTGAATTTAAATTCCATTTGAACACATGTGCCCAGGGCATTAGCTGGAGCCTCTGGATTACTAGCCCCAATGACATTACACCACCATCTCCCCAAAAGTAGCGAAAAGGTGATATATAAATGCAAGTCTTTGTTTTTAACGTCCAAGTGGGGAACTGCACCTCGTGCTTGTAAAAGGAGATTTGTATGTATGTGCTTATGTACACTAGTGGGGTTTCACTCTATGTGGATCATAGATTTTTAACTTTAGGTGATCACCACAGGATCGTCTATCTTTCAGTAGAACAGCAAGTAAAGTGATCTAAATTTCCAAGACATGCAGTAACTTGTTGGGACAATTTTAAAATGCAGCGGCTTCACACCAGACCTGATTTCCACTGCACCTGCTTTGGGAACATAGGAGACAAGAACATAGGAGCACGAGTTGGCCATTCGGCCCGTCAAGCCTGCTCCGCTGTTCAATTAGATCATGGCTGATCATCTACCTCAACGCCACTTTCCTGCGCTATCCACATATTCCTTAATCATAAGAACATAAAAACATAAGAAACAGGAATAGGAATAGACCATTCGGCCCCTCCAGCCTGCTCCACCATTCAATAAGATCAAGGCTGATGTGCTTGTGTTTCGATTTCCACATTCCCATCAAAGATAACCTTTGATTTCCTTGCCTAACAAGAATCTATCTACCTCTGCCTTGAAAATATTCAGTGACCCCCACCACCTTCTGAGGCAGAGAATTCCAAAGTCGCACGACTCTCTGAGAGAAAAGATTTCTCCTCATCTCTGTTATAAAAGGGTGACCCCTGATTTTAAAACAGTGCCCCCGAGTTCTGGACTCATCCACAAGAGGAAACATCCTTTCGACGCCCACCTTGTTAAGGCCTTTCAGGATCTTATATACTTCAATCAAATCACCTCTCACTCTTCTAAACTCCAGTGGAAACAAGACCAGTCTGTCCAACCTTTCCTCATAAGACAACCCACTCATTCCAGGTATCAATCCAATAAACCTCCTCTGAACCGCCTCCAATGCATTTACATCCTTCCTTAAATAAGGAGAACAAAACTGCACACAATATTTGAGGTGCGGTCTCACTAATGCCCTGTATAACTGAAGCATAACATCCTTACTTTTATGTTCAATCCCTCTTGCAATAAAGGATAGCATTCCATTAGCCTTCTTAATTACTTGCTGTACCTGCATACTAACTTTTTGTGACTCATGTACTTAGATCCCTCTGCACCTCAGAATAATGCAGCCGTTCTCCATTTAAGTAATACTCTGTTTTTTCGTTCTTCCTGCCAAAGTGAACAACTTCACATTTTCCCACATTAAATTCCATTTGTCAGATCTTTGCCCACTCACTCAACCTCTCTATATCCATCTCCAACCTCCTCATGTCCTCTTCACAACATCCTTTCCTACCTATCTTTGTGTCATCTGCAAATTTAGCTACCATGTCTTCACTCCCCTCATCTAAATCATTGATGCAAATCGTAAAAAGTTGAAGCTTTATGAATCTACCTACTCTCAAGGTGGTTTCACATCTCTTCCCTTAATACACGTGGGAGGTTGATCGTCAACCTTACACCCAAGTTATGCTGCCAGTTTCAAACTGACATTTGGAACTGTTTCATGTCAATATGAAAGTGGTAATAAGAAGCTCCTCACTGCGCTCCTCATCTGACTCACTACTTGATTTATCATCTGTGCCTGTGCAGCTGCATCAAGATCCTCTTCCTGTAGTGGTTCCCCCCTTGACCGTGCCAGATTGTGGAGAGCGCAGCATGCAACCATGATCAGTGACACCCAGTCTGGGGGGTATTGTAGTGCACCCCCTGAACAGTCCAGGCATCGGAAGCAAATCTTCAGAAGACCTATGGCCCTCTCTGCCACTGCCCTTGTGGAGGCATAACTACTATTGTAACTCTGCTCTGCCTCTGTTCTTGGGTGGCGGAGAGGCATCATAAGCCACCTTTCCAATGGATAGCCCTTGTCACCCAGCAGCCATCCATCCAGCCGGGCTGGAGCACTGAAGAGCCTTGGCACCTGGGAGTGTCTCAGGATGTGAGTGTCACGGGAGCTGCCAGGGTACCTTGCTCAGACTTGCAGGATCTGCACCCTGAGGTCACACACTATCTGGATGTTCGTGGAGTGGAATCCCTTCCTGTTGATGAAGGCACCCGGCTGACCCGCTGGCGCCTTGATGACCACATGTGTACAGCTGCTGGAACCCTGGATGCAGGGGAACCCAGCAATCACTGCAAAGCCTCTGGCTCACTCAGCCTGGCTGGCCTCATCCGTACGGTAAAGAATAAAGGTCAGTACCTGCCTGAACAGAGCTCCTGTCACCAGCTTCATGCAACTGTGGGCAGTTGACTGGGAGACTCCACACAGATCCCCCACTAACCCCTGAAAAGAGCTGGAGGCATAGAAGTCGCAGGCCACTGTGACCTTCAGAATCAGAGGCGTGGGATGTCCACTCACACAGTCGGAGCTGATCTCAGGCTCAATCATCTGACAAATGGAGGTCAGTGTTTCCCTTGAGATGTGGAGCCTCCTTCAGCATTGCACCTCAGAGATATTGAGGTAGCTGCATCTCCACCTGGAAACTCTGGCAGCAGGATAGTGGTGTCTTGTGCGGCCCTTTCCACCTTAGACTTCCTGCTGGCCCTGTGCCCCTTGTGCCTGCACCTTTCCTCCAACAAATCCCTCCCCTGGAAGCTGCTTTGGGACACCCGGCCTCCTCTCCCTTCTGCCCCTCTCTTCCTCCTCAGAGGAGGTGCCACCAGCGGAGTCCACAATCCCCATTATCAAGGTAACAGAAGGCTGTCTGATACCTGGTAGGGTCTACACAGTTTGAATCCTCCAGGGGCCTTGCAGACACCACGGAGACCTGAAACGAAGCCTGGAAATGCTAACAATGAAGCCCTGAACAGAGATGAAGCTGCCAAGTACCAACAAGCAACCAACAGCAAACTATTTCCAAAACTCCTCACTACTCACACTGGCAATGCTGCTGACCCTTTTCATCCTGCCCTTAGATAAGGTTTTGTAAAATGTCTGCTGCCCGCCTGCCTGTTTTGCCTGTGCGACGAGCGCAAAATCGCACATGCAGTGTAAAATGTACCTTAATTGCTTTTTCAATTGCATGCCCGCCGACCAAAATATCATGGGAGTGGGTGGTGACGTCAGGGCGCTTACCCGACATCATCACGCACTATTTTACGCTCGAGCGGGTCGGGCGCGCACCCGCCCGCTGAGTGAAAAACCCTGCCCTATGTTTTTCAGCTAAATCAAAAATGCATGCCAAGCACATTCTCTTGAAAACAATGCACTTTTTATGACACGAATAAAATAATAAAACCATCAGCATATTCGCACTGTAAACAGTCTTGTTATTCATGTTGTTAGTGAAAATCAAAGGTTTAAAAGGCATGAGCTTTACCATCGCCACTCCCTACCCACAATAAGCATCACTACTGCCATCATTGTTACCATCACCATGCTCCATCAACATGAACATCATCGCCACTGATGCCATCCCTCTAATAATCGATATCCCTACCGCTATCACATTACAACCATAACCATCGCTACCAGAAAGAACCCCTACCATCATCACCAACATCAACATCAAAACCATCACTGGCACTGCCAATGATAATATTAATTTAGTACCTGCAACCTTGCTAAAATATTCCAAGGTATTTTGCAGATTGAAGGTGCATCGTATGGAGGTAGACATGGATTCTGGTTGCCTGAGAAGCTTCATTGATAGGTAGCTGTGAGGACGTTGGGCCGAACACTAGGGGTGGAATCGTCCCAGATTTGCACTTGGTGCGGTAGCAGGCGAGAAAAAGAATGTCTTACCTGCCGGTCGCAATGGCGGCTTTACACGCCATGTCATCCCATTCCCGCCTCGTTAGTTATGCAGTCACAGAAAACATGCCGTCCCCTTGGCGGGAGGCCTCCGATTTGCCCGTCACGACGTTACCTCACTGCTTCTTCATGCAGGGCACCATATTTAAACTGCAGCTGCACGCACACTTCTCAAAGCTTGCAGTCCAGGAGGGCACCGGTGAAGACATGGTACCAAAAGCCAAGAAGTGTGCAGCCACCCAATTCAGTGATGCATCTCTAAGACACCTTCTGGACACAGTGGAGGGCCGTTGTGGTGCCCTCTACCCCGTCTCTGGCCGCAGGGGGCCCATCAGTCTCACCACTCCGGCTTGGGAGGCAGTGGCAGCTGTGGTCAGTGCCAATGCTGCACACAAGAGGTCTGCCATCCAGTGCCGAAAATGGATGAATGATCTCATCCATCAGGGTAAGACAACCATCTCATCACGCTAAACCCACACACTCAAAAGGCCATCACACGATCACTGGCATCTCACTCACTGCCAGCTCACTCTCACACACATACCCTCACATCACCATCTGGCCTCATCTCCTCTGGCGACTGCCTCCACAGCCCTCACTATCTTGAGGCCACTTGCACAGATCAACTTGTACCCCCACACACACCCTGGAATACTGGGATGTCCCCCCTTCCCCAGTACAACCCTAACCCTGCAGCCTCTCCTCTTGCCTGAGGCCACTTCTCCCCCTTCCCCAAGCAAGTCATAGCCTTGGAGCTGTTGAAAACCCACCCTTGCCTTACGGCTGGTCTGGTAAGTAGAGACCCGCTCATGAGCCCCCCCTAAAAGTGATGTGGTGCTGCCTGTGAAGCCTGGTGCTAATGACTATGAGTGCTGCCTGAAGCAAGGTAGACAAACAAACCCAAGCAAAGTGCAGCTCACCAGGTGCACTTCGCTTATGCATCATTGTGAAACATCATGCCAACGTGCCTGTATGATCCAGTGTGCGGGGATGATTCCGGCAAGCAGGGCTTATAATTAGATGCGAATATATTAAAATGATGTTCCCAACATTTGGCAGTGGGAAATGCAGCCCGCCATTGATGGGTGGAGCGGACGATCGCAAACTGGTTTCACGACGCCCATCCCGCCTGCCAACGCCAAGGGGGCTGTAAAATTATGGCCTGGGTCAAAGCTAAGACAACAGACAAAATCATTGTAAATAATTTTGAGACACCAGCCGAGACCCCTCCCCTGATGTTTTGGCAGGTCTGGAGTGGGTTTAGACAGAAAGCTAGCCTTGGATGTATTCTGCAGGATCCCTTTTCACTGCTTTCTTGTTGGGGAACAAATTAGTGCTCATTTATATGACATAAAATGAGGCAAATGAGATTTTTCCATGTTTCCCATCATTTGCACTATAGGTTGAAGGATCTAGTTCAGTTCGCAGTGTCACAAATGTTCAGTGTTCAGCAAGTGGGTATTTGGGACATAAAGTTAAGAGGGGCCTGTGTGCATGTTCAGAGTGCTGCCTTGCATAGGCCTCATCATCCAATAAATAAATATTTGGTGATTTTAAAAAAATGAACGAACTGAGTTCATCACTTACCACTACCCTCTATGGTGACGGGGCTCCCACAGCAACTTCCAGGCCAAGGGACCCACCTCCCATACGTAAGTAATCCCACGGCTGGAAATGTGAGTGGTTGCAGCTCATCGGCTTGGGACATGTGTTCAATTATGAAGGGATGGGAGAAAATCTAGGCCCCTTGTTCAGTTCTCTGTAAGTTCACAAAAGGAAGTCACAACTGGTGAATTGAAGACTGTGAAGGGAACAGCTGGATCGCTAAGCACAAGAGTTATAGCTGCTGAATACAGGTACACATGTACAGAATGTTAGCTGTGGCTTAGTTAGTAGCACACTTGCCGCTGATCATGAAGGCTATGGGTTTAAGTCCTACCCCAGAGACTTGAAGCAAATAAATCTAGACTGACAGTTCCACTACAGAACTGAGGGAGTGCTGCAGTGTTCAGGGTACTATCTATTGGATGAGATGTTATGCCCACTCAAGAGGATGTAAAAGATCCTATTTCAAAGAAGAGCAGGAGAGGTCTTTACAGTGTCCTGGCCAACATTTATCCTCCGACCAGCATCATTGAAACAGATTATCACATTGCTGTTTGTGGGAACTTGCTGTGCACAAATTGGATGAAAAATTAAAGTAACGATGCATAACTGTTGATTGATCATCCTTGATCTCAACAAAAAATTACAGGTTCCAATCATATATACAATGCTACAAAAATGTCCTATCCTTCACTGTCCAAAATAATTGGGTAATACCTCCAGCGTTGGTCATAAATTCAAGATATCTTCAAATTCTACACAACTAATTCAATGAGCCTTCACTTCACTTTAAGTTTGAAAGAAAAAAATGTACTTTATGGTTGTAAAGTAGTCCCCAACAGTTTTTGTATTGTGATCAGCGAGGGATAATTCTAGCTGAATCTAAAACCCTGCAATAATCTAAACTTCAAATGTTAGTGTTGTTTTTTTTGTCAATCTTGTCAGCCAAGACTATCCATCCAATACTGGGCTTCTTGTCAATGAACAAGCAGCACCACCAGTGGGAAAGTTGTAAAAAAAGTTGCAAGACCTGGCATATGGGACCAATTTTAACACATCTTAAATGTGTAATGAGGTTTGAGTTGGCCAGTAAGACTCATAACATGAACAAACCCCCTCAATGTCATCACTCCCAATGATCAACAGAATGGAAAAGTTTGGGCTTCACAAAGTGGAAGATTTTGGCACTTGCCCTGGACTTTTTTGCAAATGTTACCAACAGTGGGAACAACATCTCCAAAATGAGGTCAATATTGGTGAACTGTACTGAGAATGGGAGCAAACAGGCTGATTACAATGGCCTTTGACAGACCTGATACTGACTGAATGCTGCACAAAGGGCCTATCACCACCTGGAGTGACAAGTGCTAGAACAATAAACAGTCTCGTGTCCTGCTCAATAATACTTCTCTTTGCACGCTGAAATACGAGCTCTCTAATAATGCTGGCTTTCCTCAGTCATATGTGTCTGTCATCAAACAACGGAGGCAGCCACACAGTAGATCAAGGACAGCATATTCCCTGTGCGTGTCAGGCTCAAATGGGGGTCAGAAGCCCACGTGGTGTGGGGAACTGTCACTTGGCTGTGATTTTCCCTGAATTAGCCAAGTAATGGCACAGGGTGGGCTCACCATCCAATTAAGGCAGCGGGCAGGTTCTTGAAGCTGGAGGTTCCCTCGCCAATTTTTTAAACTTTAAGTTAGAAAATTGCCTTAGCAGCTGGGGACACCATTGTGGGGTGGTGGGGGTGGCAGGGAGGGAAGTCCCCTCCACGTGACATCTAGTGGCTGCACCTGAACTCAAGCATGTAGGGAGAACCGAAGGAGTGCTGGCCCCCTCGGTCTACCTCCAGGCAACTGCGCTGTTCTCTGACACCTCTGGAGACTTGAAGGTCGACTGGAAAACTGTGCCTCTATGTGACTCAAATGGGTCCCTGTCCCTTGCAGGCAGGTAGTCCTGCTGCCCCCCAACAATTCCGGGAAAATGGCCCTGGGGGCAGGATAGATCTGGGGAACCGGCACAAAATTCTACACCTGCCCGACTCCCTGACCCCACCCCACCCCCACCACCCTTCCCCCCCCCCCCCCCCCCCCCCCCAACCCCCCAACCATCAGGGCCTAAAAATTCAGCCCCAAGTGGTGGTGGAAAGAATTTATCCTATTCCTTTCATGTAAGTTTTGACATTCTCATCCTTGTTTTCAAATTCCTCCTGGAGATGATTCCTGGTCTGTTGCTATGCTCCCTGTTTCAATAACACCCTCAGCTCTCCAAGGTGCCTGTGTTCATCTGAGTTTCAACCCTGCACCACTGGCAGTCGTGCCTTTAGCTGGCCAAGCCCTAGATTCTGGAATCCCCAACCTAAACTTCTCTACTTCTTGACGTTCTCTCTAAAACCCTTCTCTTTGACCGAGCTTTTGGTCATCTGACATAATATCTCCTTATATGGCTAGGTTTAAAATTTGTATGATAATGGTTGCGTGAGATACCTTTGAACATTAAAGCACCTATATAAATGTAAGTTGTTGTTGTTGAAAAGAAAAATTCTTTATGCATTTAAGTACTTAATGATTGCTGGAAAAAGAGACATACCGTTGAAGCTTTTCATCTTAACCTCATCCGGACAGATGCAAGAATGCCAAATTTCAAAGGGGGGGCGACAATTTATACTGCATGAGAAAAGGATGCTGATTGGTTGGCAAGTCAACTCTGATTGGTTGAGGAGTTGCCATGGTGAATGCACGAGGAAACTATCGTCTCCCGCGCTTTTGTTTAATTCATAAAAGACACAATGCCTGGACATGTTCCTTTTGCCTGCAGTGGACTAAGTGTGTTAAATGCTTTTGATTAGAATCAAAACACAGAGATGGAGGTGATTGATAATCCTTTATTATTTACTCAACTTTTACATTTTTATTTTTGGTAGATCATGAAAACCTTCTTTCAATGATTAGTAGTTTCTCACAAAGTATTTACAGTAAAGAAATAGGCCATTTGGCCCAATGGGTACATATCAGTACTTATGCTTCACATGAGCTTCCTCCCACCCTACTTCATCGAACCCTATCAACTGTCTATTCATTATGGCAATGCCTCAACCAATATGCCTACTGCAAGGGCTTATTTGAACAGTAATATAATGAAATGCACTAATGCATCTTAAGTGCATCTCCTAGGCTCAGTCAGGATACTGAAATCTGCTGCCATCAAGCGAGACAGTGCAATACTTTAGCTTGTAATGGCAGTGCACCATGATTATTTTATCCCTCACTAACCATAGAAGCCACAGAGCTTCCTGTTAGATAATGGTTCTGCTTTTATTCTCTGGTCCAAATGAGAGTCTATTTCGCTCGTCTGTCTGAGTGAAAACAAGGCGGCTGAAGCAAATAAGGACATAGGAATAGCATAGATACATTTAAGGAGAAGTTGCCAACCATATGAGGGAGAAGGAAACAGAGGTTTAAGGTAGATTTAGATGAGAGAAGATTGGAGGAGGCTTAAGAGGAGCAGAAACACCAGCTTGGACTGTTGGGCCGAATGGCCTGTTTCTATGCAGTGTATCCAATGTAATCTTTAGAAACGATAGGTTAGGAGAAATGTTTTTTACGCAAAGGATTATAAAGATATGGAATGCCCTACCAGAAACAATGGCCGTTACAGAATTTATGATAGCTTATAAAAGGGGAGTGGGCAAATATTTGAAAAAGAAAGAAAAGTAAATCTTATAGGAAAACAGCAAAGGAATGGACTAAGCAGAGAATGAGCACACCTGCAGCATGGGTACAATGCAGTAAAATTCTACATTTTAAAAAATGCAGAAGACACACACCTTATGGAAGCTACCCAAAAGTTACACATACCAGGAAATTGTCCCTTATATGCTTCCTGTGTTATGCTGGCTTACAACTTGCTCACTATTTTTGGCTGGCCCTTTGGAGCCCTTACATAATCTTATAATATAACATACGTATAAGTCTTTATAACTGAAAACCTTGATGCACTCACATCTTCAAAGGGATTAAGAACATAAAAACATAAGAAAATAGGAGCTGGACCAGGCCATTTGGCCTTTGAGCCTGTTCATGGCTGATCTTTTACCTCAACTCCACCTTCACGCTCTAACCCCATTTCCCTTAATTCCCTTAGTACCCAAAAATCTATCAATTTCTTTCCTGAATATGCTCAATGACTGAGTGTCCATAAATTTCTGGGTAGAGAATTCCAAAAATTCGCAACCCGCTGAGTGAAGAAATTTCTCCTCATCTTAGTCCTAAACGGCCAACTCCTTATTCTGAGACTGCGACCCCTTGTTCTAGATTCCCCAGCCAGAGGAAACATTTTCTCAGCATATACCCTATCAAGTCCCTTCGGAATTTTATATGAGCAAACAATGCAGCTTCACACATTAAAGACTTTATAATGCATTCCAGCTGTACGATGCACGCTCACTTAGTGGCATATGGGCTGTGCTGCAGTTAAGGCATGTATCTGACACTAGGAGTCCCAGATTCTTTCAACATTGCACAAATAGCACAAGACACCTGGGGAGAGAAATTACAAGTTCTTGGATCCCTTAGAGAAGCCTACTTTGGGCACTGTTTCAACAGCATTGAAGGAATAGACACGTGAAGCAATCTTACCGCTCAGAATGACTGGGTCTGAATAATATTAGCATACCAGCAAATTACATATCCTTATGTGGCAACACTTCACCAGGATCTAAACAGGGACTTCAAAATTCTCATTCTTGTTTCCAAATCCTGCCCTGTCTTGCACTTGCCAATCTCCATAACTCTTTCAGGCCTGCAACCATCCAGGTTCCTCCAGTTCAAGCCTCCTCTCATTCCTGACTTTAATCACCCCACCATTGGCTATTGTGCCTTCATCTGCAGAAGCCCTAAGCTCAGAAATTCCCTCCCTAAACCTCTCTTCCTCTCTTTCTTCCCTTAAGGTGCTCCTTAAATCTTACCACTTTGACCAAGCTTTTAGTCATTTGCGTTAATATCTCTTTTAAGTTGTTCAATGTAAAATTTTGTTTGATAACACTCCTGTGAAGTACATTGAGACCTTTTACTACAGTAAAGGTGCTATATAAATGAAAATTTCTGTTGTTGATTATCATCAGGCACCTGAATTTAGCCAAAACCTATGCGTCCTCGGGTTTCTCTCCCTCCGTTTGAAGGCATGCTTGACTCTGTCCTGGCAGGAGTCTGACTGTGTGAAGAACTGTGCATGAAATTACTACAACATTTGACTCAATGCACAAATCAGCCTCATAATGCTAAAATGCTCCTATAGTGCACTCATAACTGCACTCTGAGCCTCTCAACAAAACATTTAAAGTGCTCAGGAGGGGACAGATGTGCAGACTGCCAGCTGCTCAGACAGTGACAAACAAAAACCTAAATCAGAAGCATTTCGCCAAAATTCATAAAATGTTACACAACATGTAAGAAGAAAATACACATTGGATGGTCTAGAAGTTCATTTTGCCCCCCTTTTCAGGGCTGAAATGGTTAAATTGAATGCTGAAGTGTGTACCAGAAGCCAAAGGCCCCAAGACTCACCGAAACTGGACCTTAGCCTTTCTGGTGATGTGTAGATGTCCATCATGATTCCAGTAGCGATCTCCGGTTTGTGCCTGCTGTTTCACTGGCATTGGCCCCCAGCTAAGGTCTGGGAGGAGGAAGGGTAAGAACAGGAAGTGGGCTGGTGTGTACCAGCAGCAGCCCACAGAAGCGCTGTAACTACGGAACTGACCTTTTTGTCATTGTCCGCTTGTTTGGCCACAAATGCAGGAGCATACCCTGGCACACTGCCCAATTTAAGAGAGATGTTCTGAAACAGGTGTTAAACACCCCATTAACTTCCACAAGGAGTCTAATCCCTGTTTAAGGTGGCTGCCAGGGCTACCTGAATATCCACCAACACTATATGGAATTGGATGTATCTCAAGCGTCCCTGGGGCATGGGGTATAGTCCCGCGAAATTGGTAGATCTATACCTGTTTTATGCCCCAAAAACAGGCAGAACATGGTCCAATTTCCCAGCCTGTGTGACAAGTAGCATGTAATTTTTACATTTGTGCTTTGGTATCCTGGTTGTGTTGCAATACAGCTGTTTTACATTGCATATGCACACAAGTAGTTAATAATTAGTCAGATCATGGCACTCCAATTCACATTTTTATTTATCTGCTTGCAAGGCAAATGTGAACCATAAATTATTTGAAAACTAGTTACTTGTGGTGAGTATGAGGAACATCCATAAATAGAACAAAATGCACTTTAACATGGTTCTGTGTTGGTTTTATGAAATGTAGGATAATTGCTGCCTAGAAGTGATTGCAAGGCTGCAATCTAAGCAAGGCCTTTAGGTGATTAATATAGAGAATAATGGATGTCTGGGAACAGTAATTGAATCAAGGGGTTCAGGTAGTTCATATACCTAGATAAAAATTATAGCTTCAAATGATTACAAGGCATTAATTAAATCAGATAATTTATATTGATAATAATGGATCCCCCAGGGTGAGCAAAACCCAGTAATTAAAATCAGGGATGGGTATTACATCAGAAACAATAAGAGCAAAAGGTTCATAATAAAGGGCTAAATCTTAGCGTTAGATGTTCAAAGGGTTAATAATGAGTTCAGTAAAGAGTAAAGCAGTCTTAAATAATAAACTCAGGTGGACATGAAGAGATGTACCTCACCGTAGATAGGAAACGGGCATAAGAATGATAATATAGGAAAGAATGAGGAAAAAGTAAAAAGCAAAACAGCAACGAATTTTATGAATGAGTCAGGGATGTAGGGCTCACCCCTTTTTGAGCCCACATCCCCTCCCTGACAAATGGTGAGCTCCAAAAAGCACTAGGCATTGGATCTCAACAGCATGAAGGTAGCATTGTGGTGGAGGCCTGGGAGGTAAGTCATGAAAGTTTGGGTCACTACTAACCCTGCCTTGGCCACAGAGGTAAGTAATCAATGGCCAAAGGGTAGAATTGTGGACCTCGGATGGCAGAATCACTGCCTTCAGCTGGGATGGGAGGGATGCAGAGAGGGCAGTGATTGATAGCCAGGGATGGTAGTGACCGGTGATCAGGTCAGTGGGTCTGGGAATGGGGATCTCAAGGCCATGGGGTGTGAGAGCCATTACAATTGGGCTGGCGCTGTAAAGTTTAGGCAACCTACTTATTTTTCCAGGCAACCTTTGGGGTAGGCTTCCCTGAGTGTTGCCTGACTCTGCAATGTTGCAGCAGTAAACTGTAGCAGGCATTAGGCCCCTTACTTGTATATATAAAAAATCCCTTATACACGTTTTGGGTGAGGGTGAAGTATACCTCATGCTTGTTCTTAACCAATAGGAGCTCCTGCCTGCCATTTGGAGGGGGGCGGAGGTGGTTGGGCCACATGTGCCTAAAAAATGAGTGCCTCTCATGTCCCAGTTTCTGGGCCACTGTGTTTTATCCCGTGCAGAGCACTAAAATTAAAGTCAGGAAACCAGAAGCACTGATCAAAATGCAAAACCATAAAATTGTTGTCTTGACAGAAACATGGGGCTGAATTTTCAGGCACCCCCAAGGGCGGGAATGGATGTGACATGGTGAGGGTGAGGGGGTCCCTAAAAATACTGACACTGGCTAGCGTGTCAGTTTCAGGTTGTTGTACCAGGCACTGGCAGTGTTAACCAGGGGGAGGAAAGGGTGGGACAGGGATCTTCTCCATCCCTTTCGAGGCCAATTAAAGTATTTAAAAAGTCCCTCAAGAGCTTGTAGGAGGGGCAGGTTAAAATTTTGAAGGCGGTGAATGGGTTTCAGGAGTTGCCTGTTGTAGATCAGAAGGGAGGAAGGTACAGCGTGGGAAACCAATCATGGCTGCCCAGGCTATCACCGCAGCTCCATACGAAGGCCACTGAGGCAAAAGGTGATTGGAAATTGGCAAAGAGATGCCCTTGATGTTGCACAGGTGGCAGGGAGAGTGGGCACTCAGTGCTCAGGCATTGAACAGGGTTTTCAATCTCCTGGCATCTTGGGGGCAGAAGAGCAGGGGCCAAGACTGCCAAGGACTATTAGGAGACCATCACGTCATGCAGCAGGGGCAGCTCTCTGTTCAGTGTCATTTTCCTTGTCCAAAAGAAAGTTGGAGCTGGCAATAGGGGCATGACTTAGGTTTTGGGCTCAGTGTCATGACTCCTTCATTCTCCAGAAGTTCACACTGCCGCAAGTCTTACTCCAAGCCCCAAAGTGCGTGGATTGATCCCAGGGAACAAGAGATATCCCTTGAAGGCTACTGATCCCTCTGTAGAAGCCCCATTTAGAGACATGAAGGCGATACAACTAATGCAACCTGCTCACGAGGACCACCTTTGAGCAGGCCATCGAGCTTCTGAAGGTGCGATTCCGGTAGCTGGACCAGTTGTGTGGCACCTGCCAATACCCAGCTGCAAGGCTCTGGGACATTGTGGTACTCTCATAACATGCCCCTCCAGAGAGATATGGACATTGAGGACAATGAGGTCCAAGAAGCAGACAGCTCATCTGGGGTGGGGTTGGGGAGCAGGAGATGAGAGAGGACGAGGAGGTGGAGGGGAAACGACACTGAACAGAGAGGTGTCCCTGCTTCGTGTCGAGATGGTCTCCTCCTGCCATCCTCCGGGAAGAGGACCTCCCTACTCTCCCTCATGGCCTGCAGCATGAGTTCCAGGTCGGCATGGATTAAGCAAGGAGCAGCCCTGCCTTGGGAATCGGGACTCCAGCTCCCTGTGACATCTCGCTTCCCTCTGGTGTTGTGGAAGGCTTTGGCACAATCGCAGATTTATCCCTGAGGGCAACCACCTGCCTTAATGGTAACTGCCATGGGGAGTCTAGATCAGCCCCACATTTCATTTGACCCTACGTTTTTGCCTCCAATAGCTTGAATTGGACAAGAAACCATTCTCCACATCAGCTGAGGGTTCATCCTTGTGAAAATATTTTATTTTTTTATCCATTCATGGGACATGGGCATCGCTGGCTAGGCTGGCATTTATTACCCATCCCTAATTGCCCTTGAGAATGTGGTGGTGAGCTGCCTTCTTGAACTGCTGCAGTTCATGTGGTGCGTGTATAGTGCTGTTAGGAAGGAAGTTCCAGGATTTTGAACCAGTGACAGTGAAAGAACGACAATATATTTCCAAGTCAGGATGGTGAGTGGCTTGGGGGGGCAACTTTCAGATGGTGATGTTCCCATGTGTCTGCTGCTCTTGTCCTTCTGTGTGGTAGTGATCGTGGGTTGGAAGGTGCTGTCTAAGGAGGCTTGATGAGTTCTTGCTGTGCACCTGTAGATGGTACACACTGCTGCCACTGTGTGTTGGTGGTGGAGAGATTGAATGTTTGTGGATGGGGTGCCAAACAAGCGGCTGCATTGTCCTGGATGGTGTCAAGCTTCTTGAGTGTTGTTGGAGCTGCACCCATGCAGGCAAGTGGAGAGTATTCCAACACGCTCCTGACTTGTGCCTTGTAGATGGTGGACAGGCTTTGGGGAGTCAGGAGGTGAGTTACTCGCCACAGGGTTCCTAGCCTCTGACCAGCTGTTGTATCCACAGTATTACATGGCTAGTCCAGTCAATTTCTGATCAATGGCAAGCTCCAGGATGTTGATAATGGGGGATTCAGCAATGGTAATGCCATTGAATGTCAAGGGGTGATGGTTATATACTCTCTTATTGGAGATGGTCAATGCCTGGCCTTTGTGTGGCCCGAATGTTACTTGCCACTTGTTAGCCCAAGCCTGGATATTGTCCAAGTCTTGCTACATTTGGACATGGACTGCTTCAGTATCTGAGGAGTCGCAAGTGGTGTTGAACATGGTGCAATCATCAGCAAACACCTCCACTTCTGACCTTATGATGGAAGGAAAGTCATTGGTGAAGCAGCTGAAGATTGTTGGACCTAGGACACTATCCTGAGGAACTCCTGCAGCGATGTCCTGGAACTGTGAAGATTGATCTCCAACAACCACAACCATCTTCCTTTGGGATTGCTATGAATCCAACCAGCAGAGATTTTTCCCCTGATTCCCATTGACTCCAGTTTTGCTAGGTTTCCTTGATGCCACACTCGGTCAAATGCTACCTTGATGTCAAGGGCAGTCGCTCACCTCATCTCTGGCTTTCAGCTCTTTTGTCTATGTTTGAACCAAGACTGCAATGAGGTCAGGAGCTGAGTGACTCTGGCGGAACTTAAACTGAACGTCAATGAGCAGGTTATTGCTAACCAAATGCCACTTGATAGCATTGTTGTTGACCCCTTCCATCAGTTTACTGATGATGGAGAGTAGACTAATGAGGCGGTAATTGGCCTGGTTGGATTTGTCCTGCTTTTTGTGTACAGGACATACCTGAGCAATTTTCCACATTGCCGGGTAGATGCCAGTGTTGTAGCTTTACTGGAGCAGTTTGGCTAAGCAAGTTCTGGAGCACAAGTCTTCAGTACTATTGCCAGAATATTATCAGGGCCCATAGCCTTCGCAGTATCTAATGCCTTCAGCCATTTCTTGATATCAAGTAGAGTGAATTGAATTGGTCGAGGTGGATCAGCCGCTCGGCACTCCTGGCTGAAGATTGTTGCAAATGCTACAGCCTTATCTTTTGCACTGATGTGCTGGGCTCCCCCAGCATTGAGGATGTGGATATTTGTGGAGCCTCCTTCTCCAGTGAGTTGTTTAATTGTCCACCACCATTCACAACTGGATGTGGCAGGACTTCAGAGCTTAGATCTGGTCTGTTGGTTGTGGAATCGCTTAGCTCTGTCTATCATTTGCTGCATATGCTTTTTGACACACAAGTAGTCCTGTGTTGTAGCTTCATCAGGGTGATACTCATTTTAGGTATGCCTGGTTGCTGCTCCTGGCATGACCTCCTGAACTCTTCATTGAACCAGGGTCAACAGGGCTGAGTTTGCCATTGCCGTTTCCGGTGTCAATGCTGGGTGGTCCGTAGAGTTTAATTCCTTTTAGACTTTTTAACGGTTTGATACAACTGAGTGGCTTGCTAGGCCATTTAAGAGTCAACCACATTGCTGTGGGTCTGGAGTCACGTGTAGATTGATGATTCCCAACCCTAAAGGGGCATTAGTGAACCAGATGGGATTTTACAACAATCAAAAATAATTTCATTGTCATCATTAGACTTTAATCCCAGATTTTTATTGATTTCAAACTTCACCCATCTGTCAGGGTGGGATTTCAAACCTAGATTCCCAGAGCATTACTCTGAGTCTCTAGATTACTCATCCAGTGACAATGCCACTACACCACCACCTCCCTGACTTTAATCAGTTTCCTGATGTAGGTGGTTTTCTGACTTGAAAATGCAATCCATGGTTCCAGCTGAGGTGAATATTCCTGGTTATAATGCTTTCTGAAAGAGGCAGAATAAAGAGACAAGGTTTTCCTTTTTGAGTATTTATCCAATTCCATTTTGAAAGACATTATTGAACCTGCTACCACAACTTTTTCAGGCACCATATTCCATAACTTGCTGCACAAATTGGATTAATCAGCAATAGCCAGCGGGGATTTGTAAAGGGTGCCATTCTTGAACAATTTATATGGATTCCTTCAGGAAATCACAGGGAATGCGATATATTTTGAATATGTCAATTTTCAGAAGGTTTTTGATAAGGTGCCACATAAGTAACTTGTTTTGAGAATTAAAGCATGAGGTATTAAAGGGAAATAGATGAATGGTTAGAGGAATAGCTAATGAACAGGTGACAAAAAAAAAATGGACCGTGTTTGGAATTGGCAGGATGCTGAACCTCTTCTGTTTTCATTTACATAAATGATTTACATAAATAAAAAGAATAAAATTGAAATTTCTTATAAAAGTAAATGACAATGAATTACACAGAATGTACAGAACAACAGGCATTTTAATCCAACTGGTCTTTGCCAATGTTTTGCCTCAGATAAGACTCCTCTCACTCTACTTCATTGCATCCGATCAGCATAACCATCTATTCATTTCTCTCTCTTTTTTTTACTAGCCTTCCCTCAAATGCATCTATCCTTTTTGCCTCAACTACTACTTGTGGTAGCCAGATCCACATTCTAATCACTCTCTAGGTAAAGAAAGTAAACTATGGGAAAGAAAGCAAGGGATTAAAGGAGTATATAGGCAGGTTAGTGGACTGGCTGGCAAATGCAGTTAGGTGAAGAAAAATGCGAAATAGCATGCCTTGGGTGAAAGAACAGTGGAAGGATGTATACCTGAATTGGGAGATCTTAATAAGGTTGGACAAGCAGAAGGATCCTGAATTGTGGATAATTTAGGGAAAATTCTTACCTTTACTACCTCAGTGATAATCTGCAACGTTGATTGTCCGTCTATTGTAGAATTTTCATTCTCACTGTATCTTCTAAGGTGAGAATAGCTAAGCATAGAGGAAGACATAGTGCAATGGGGAGAAAGTAGAGCAGTGAAATTAGCTTGGACTTGCTCCAGCAAAGAGCCAGCACAGATACAATAGGCTCAATGCCCTCCTCCTGCAATGTACTTGTCTCTGGAGCTATGGTCCATTGATTTCATGAGGAAATCATAAAGGGACACATCAGGCATAAGTGATTAAGAGGTGCATCTCCAAACCACACCTCAGCCTATATAATCCAACAAGGAGCACTCTGAAGGATCATATTTTTAGGCTGGTTTTAACCTGTTGAATGGTGAAATTATATATTTGCTTTACATTGGGCAAATTGATTAGGTGCTGCTCCATGAACCAATTAACTTTCTTGTCATTCTCCTGCCTGCATTCATGTAGTACCTGCTATTCACCTCTGACAGCTGAAGGATATTGGTAGTCAGGCCATTCTGGAGTTCAGGGAAGCAGTTGTCTTTGTTGATTGAGGCAGCAACAGGTGCTCCAGCAGGAAATATGCCAATTCTCCAAGAGGCTGACCTTGTTCCTTTATGTCCTAAAGCTGTGGAATCTATAGGCTGAATTCTACCAACACCCTGGGATGGGTTGAGAGACAGGAGGGGTGGTAAAATGGCAGTGGAGGGGTTAAGGAGGGAAGCTGGACATGTTCCTGCCACCATGGGATATTATAAGAGGTGGCAACAGCAGCAGCTCAGCCAACCCCCCCCACACCTCCCCTAACTCCCGACTATGGGCTGGAGATGGGCGGAGAATTAAGGTATTTTATTGGCCCATTGACACCCATTTTACAACCCCACTGGGAATTTTCAAGCTTTGGAATGATAGCACCCACCATGTGGTGTGTGCCAGCTACTTACGGCCAGCTTCCCAGCAACTTCCCAGGAGGGCCTTCCTTTCCAAAGGCTTCTTGGCCCTGATGCCACTGCTAGAGGGTTCACCCCTGTTATAACAATGTATAATTTTAACTTGAATTTATATTTGTATTTGTGTGTGAAGAAAAGTGAAAAATGGTTTCAGTTTCATTTAGGTTTTGTTTATCAACCTTGGTGTCTGGGAGTCTGGACAGACTTGTCACTAAAAGGTTTCAGGTCTTTTGGGTTTGTTTGTTTGTATATATAAATAAATGAAGTCTTACAATCCCTGAAGTTAAAAAGATGGGTTAAAAGGGGTTGAAAATTCAGTGATTCTGGAAAACAAAACTCAAAGCAGAAAAGCTTTCCTGTTGCCTAACGACAGTGATCCAGTAGCACAGACACAGAAAAGACAGGAGTTGAGAGAGGAGGTATTCAGTATGTGTGTGTATGCATGTGTCAGAGAGAGAAGACAGAGATTTGAAGCTCTCTGAGAAGAAAAAACTGCAAGGCTAGTGGGACAGTAGTTAAATGAATGATCAGGTATGGGACCCAGTAATGAGATCAGTTTAGCGGAGGGACTACTGGATGTCTGAGTTTAGGGAATTCATTTGTTTAATCTGCAGTTGAAGAAACAGTGAGTTGAGACTGAGGTTTTTGGGTGTCTTGGGGAGAGATATGAGTTGAGCGAGAAGCATCAAGTGAATGCTCAGGAATTCACCGGAAGAAAACCGTTTGCAACTGTGCCAATCCCAAGCTTTTGTGTCAAGCGAGTGGTAACTCTTCACTGGTTTATCAGTAGAGATATTTCTGGGGTAAAAGAAAAATGGGAATTTGAATAATCTTCTTGGGTTTTAATTGGGATCTTTCCAACTTTTTAAACTGGTGTAAAATAGTTCACTTTTCTTCTTTCAATAACTACTCTATTCTTTGTATTAAAAGTTCATCAACAGATTCCTGTGAATTTGTTCAGTAACTTTTCTCCACGGTTTCAAAAAAAAAGTTAGGATCTATGAAGCCAAGTTTCACTCTGGGATCTGACTTGTCCAGTATTAACAGCAGCTGGGATTGTAACAAACCCTCCAATCACTAGGGTCTGCCTGCCTGGCCCGGGCATATAACAAAAACTTCCCATGTACCTGTGAGGGCACCTCAAGATGGCAGTGCCCTCTCGTCCCCTTTGCATCCTCAGCTGTGCCACTTCTACAGGTGACGCTGCTGAGGCTGCAGAGCTGCTGACTTTCTGATTGGACTGGGAGCTCGTAGCGGCAGATCACCGAACTCTGATAGAATGGCAATCCCAAATGTGATCTCCTAACTGGCCGCTCCTAGTAAAGTTGACACCGCGATCGCACCATCTACTCATGTAGGCTCAGGAGCTGCTTTTAGTCCCAATTTCGGCTCCTACGTCATGCTGGTAAAATTCCAGCCTCTAAGTCTAAATTCCAATGTTGGTCAGATATAAGAAATTGGTCATGAAGCACAATTTGAAAAGTTGCCATTACAGTGAGCCATATAAACCACAATAAAAGACAAAAGATGTGCATTTGATAGCGTCTTTCACAAACTCAGGTCATCCCAAACCACTTTATGCCCACAATGAACTACTTTTTGAAGTGTGGTCACTGTTGTGATGTAGGAAACGTGACAGCCAATTTGCACACAGCAAGCTCCCACAATGTGATAATGGCCATGATCTTTTTTCCTTCTTCATGTTGATCGAGGGTTGAAGAATTGGCTGGGCACCAGAGATAAATCCCCTGCTCTTCTTCAAAATAGTGCCATGGGATCTTTTACATCCACCTGAGAGGACATGGGGGGGCGTCAATTTAATATCTCATCTGAAAGACGGCACCTTCAATAGCGCAGCACTCCCTCAGAACTGCATTAAAATGGCAGCCTAGGTTTTTTGTGCTCAAATCTCTGGGTTGGGAGTTGAACTGCAATCTTCTGATACAGAGCCGTCAACTGAGCCGCAGCTGACCCTGGCAAAAGGCAACCTGATATTGTCTGGAGGATGGTTAGTTGAAAGATAAAGAGATAATGTAAAGAATTGGGATTGGTCAAAGAGGGACATGTGTGCTGCCTTTTCTGGCTCTTAAAAAAAAATCTTACCTTCTTCCTCAGTGCAGACTTTGAGCCAATCGCACAGACCAGCTGACATTAGCTGTATTCAGATTGTAAAACTGTGTCGAAGTTTGCAGCAAAGATTATTGCTTAATAAAAACAAAAAACTACTGCGGATGCTGGAAATCCAAAACAAAAACAGAATTACCTGAAAAAACTCAGCAGGTCTGGCAGCATCGGCGGAGAAGAAAAGAGTTGACGTTTCGAGTCCTCGTGACCCTTCAACAGAACTGAATAATATTAGGAGAGGGGTGAAATATAAGCTGGTTTAAGGTGGGGGGGGTGGGGGGAGAGAAGTTGAGGGGGGGGATGGTTGTAGGGACAAGCAAGCAGTGATAGGAGCAGATAATCAAAAGATGTCACAGACAAAGGAACAAAGAGGTGTTGAAGGTGGTGATATTATCTAAGAGAATGTGCTAATTAAGAATGGATGGCAGGACACTCAAGGTACAGCTCAAGTGGGGGTGGGGTGGAAAGACTGACAGGGCATTACAGGTATAGATTTAAAAATAATGGAAATAGGTGGGAAAAGAAAAATCTATATAAATTATTGGAAAAAACAAAAGGGAGGGGGAAGAAACGGAAAGGGGGTGGGGATGGAGGAGGGGGTTCAAGATCTAAAGTTGTTGAATTCAATATTCAGTCCGGAAGGCTGTAAAGTGCCTAGTCGGAAGATGAGGTGCTGTTCCTCCAGTTTGCGTTGAACTTCACGGGAACAATGCAGCAAGCCAAGGACAGACATGTGGGCAAGAGAGCAGGGTGGAGTGTTAAAATGAAAAGCGACAGGGAGGTTTGGGTCTTTCTTGCGGACAGACCGCAGGTGTTCTGCAAAGCGGTCGCCCAGTTTACATTTGGTCTCTCCAATGTAGAGGAGACCGCATTGGGAGCAACGAATGCAGTAGACTAAGTTAGGGGAAATGCAAGTGAAATGCTGCTTCACTTGAAAGGAGTGTTTGGGCCCTTGGACGGTGAGGAGAGAGGAAGTGAAGGGGCAGGTGTTGCATCTTCTGTGTGGTCATGGGGAGGTGCCATAGGTGGGGGTTGAGGAGTAGGGGGTGATGGAGGAGTGGGCCAGGGTGTCCCGGAGGGAACGATCCCTATGGAATGCCGCCAGGGGGGGTGAAGGGAAGATGTGTTTGTTGGTGGCATCATGCTGGAGTTGGTGGAAATGGCGGAGGATGATCCTTTGAATGCGGAGGCTGGTGGGGTGATAAGTGAGGACAAGGGGGACCCAATCATGTTTCTGGGAGGGAGGAGAAGGCGTGAGGGCGGATGCGTGGGAGATGGGCCGGACACGGTTGAGGGCCCTGTCAACGACCGTGGGTGGAAAACCTCGGTTAAGGAAGAAGGAGGACATGTCAGGGGAACTGTTTT
Source organism: Cetorhinus maximus (assembly GCF_964194155.1). Taxonomy (NCBI): domain Eukaryota; kingdom Metazoa; phylum Chordata; class Chondrichthyes; order Lamniformes; family Cetorhinidae; genus Cetorhinus; species Cetorhinus maximus. Next base: position 83,229,342 of record NC_135897.1, on the reverse strand, counting down.
TGAAGGTAGCATCATCAGAACAGATGCGACGGAGGCGAAGGAACTGAGAGAATGGGATGGAGTCCTTACAGGAAGCGAGGTGTGAGGAGCTGTAGTCGAGGTAGCTGTGGGAGTCGGTAGGCTTGTAATATTACTCAGTTCTGTTGAAGGGTCATGAGGACTCGAAACGTCAACTCTTTTCTTCTCCGCCAATGCTGCCAGACCTGCTGAGTTTTTCCAGGTAATTCTGTTTTTATTATTGCTTAATAGCTTGCCTCATTTGATCCGACTCTTCCCTCTCGGTCAGCTGATAGTGACTTACAATTTAACTCCAAAGCCTACGTCCGTAATCTAGGGCTGACATTCCAGTACACTATCGAAGAATTGCTAGAAAATTGTAAGTGCAAGTGGACTGCCTGCATAGAAGACAACTGCCATTTCACACCACCAACAATAGCAAAATGAATTGATTGTCCATCGTTGTTCGTGGGCTGCTGTTGGTGTGGAATGATGGCTGTGTTGCCAACATAACAATAACACGTGCAATTAATAAAAATGATTGCATGAAGCACTTTGCAACGGTTTAATGTGACAAAGTGCCATGTGGATACAAGTATTGTGTTGGTAGTATAGAACTTGAATATTACTGAAAAGAGAGACATGTTGCTGAAGCTTTTCACCTTGCACTCATCAGGACAAACACAAGAATGCCAAATTTCAAACGATCACAACAATTTATACCACAGGAGAAATGGCTGTTGATTGGTTGGCAAGTTGACTGTGATTGGCTGAGGTGTTGCCATGGCGAAAGCAAAAGGGAATTATAAGCTCCCCAAGCTCCCAGATAATTCAAAAAAATGTGCTAGGCTTGAACATATTCCTTTTTTTTTTGCAGAGAATGGATCCCAGCACAGGGAGGTTGGAGAGCCTATGGTGCCCAGTTGCTTTCTCCACGGCAATGCCTCAGCCAATCAGAATCGACTTGCCAACCAATCTGCACCCTGTTCTTCTGTAGTATAAACTGTGATCGTTTGAAAGTTGGTATTCTTGCATTTGTCTTGATGGGTTCAAGACAAAAAAGCTTTGACAACATGTTTCTTTTCAGCAATATTCAAGTAGTGATTTCCTTTTAATGATATCCAAGGAGCAGTCGTGTTTTAGGGCAAATTTAACCATTATAATTTGAAATTTGGAGTCTTTAGGTCAAGGACACATGTCATCTCATAGCTGGCAATCTTTTTCCCACATTTGTTTTCCGCTTTTCCTTTGAGGTGTTCCAGTTATGGAAATCCTTCAGGTTATTGCCAAGTTTCTTCAAGTGTGAGTAAACAAAGGGACAGGACGTCAAAATAAAGCAGAATCCTGTCCTCATACCTCTGAAGCATCCAACAGAAGGCACTGGATACTTAACCAGAAGAAGAAACCCTCCCTAATTACCCTCCTTCCAGAGCTAATAGAAGGAGAAAGAGGTCAAAGGGCAACCCACTTACATCCTACCTTAGCTATCTTAATTCAGCAATGTTTAGGGATTGAACCTAAGATCATCATTCACTGTAACAATCAGTATCACAACAGATTACATATTTATTCATTGAATCACTGAGGAAATCCCACCTTTTTAAGATAAAATAATTTATTTCACAGGTTATTTCATAGCAAAATTTTTCCAATGTAAATAGCATCATCTTTTTTTACCTTTGCTGTAAATATTGGGATCCACATTTCAAATTTCAAGATCCAAAATAATGTATTTTTCTCAGGGGCCCAAACTTCACTATGCAGAATATTGCTGCACTGGATCTGCAAGGAATTTAAGCTGACACGTATCAACATCCAAATGTGTCATCAGTGAAGCATTTCTCACATTGGACTTCAGCAATATTGAAGAAGCAGAGTGATTATTGTGGGTGCACTTAGCTGTGCAACAAAATGATTTTCTTCTTAGAGAGTAATGCATGTTTACTCACTTAATAATTCACGCATGGGATGAAGCAGGCAACATGGCCCACACTGCCAAGGAAATGTCTGGAAGTTTAAGACATGCCCACACAGAGTAAAGTGTGCATGGTGCGTGACAAACAGAAATGGGTCCTCCAACAAAACGAATGAAGTAGGAAGCTGGTTTCAAGCAAAAGTCATAACATTTGCCAACTCCGTCAAATAACTGTTGCAGCAAGGGAATTTGGTGTTACAAACTGCTGAGAGAATGGAAGAAGAGGGAATCGTCCCTTAAGAAGATGCCCAAGACCAAATGCACCATGAGAACAAGGACCAGCCACTGGCCTGATCTTGAGAAGCATGTATCGGAACGGGTCTTTGAAAATTGTCAGTGTAGTTACATCGTCACCAGTTGCAATGTGTACATACGCACTTAAGGGGGCCACATCAAACCCTGAGTCCGGCAAAGGTTTCAGAGCAACAGCTAGTTGGTGTAGCTGCTTTATGGAACAAAACATTTTAGTGTTGTGCTGGAGACTAAGATTGGTCAGAGACAGCCAAAAGATCTTGATGCCAAAATTACCAGTTTCTACTAATGTACCATCAGACAGCAGCAAAACATGAGAACCCATTATGTCACAATGGCAACATGGATGAAACGCACATGAATTTCGATATGCCCAGCAACAAAACTGTAGAAAGGTTCGAAAATAATTCTAGTGAAAACAAGATTCACAGAGGTTCGAGCCCACATGGCCTACAGAATGAAACTAAAGCCTTTGTTAATTTTCAAACATAAAACCAGGCTGAAAATGAAGTTCCCTGCATGAGCTTTTGTCCATGTCCATGACAATGGTTGGATGGATGACGGTGGAGTGTAGTTGTGGATTGAATGTATGTAGAGTAGGTGTCCCAGTGGCCTATGCAAAGAACGCAGCTTATTTGTGTGGGACATGTTCAGATCCCATCTAACTATGAGGTCAAGAGGTGCCTGTGAGGAAATAACAACCAAATTGCAGCTATACCAGGGTCCATAATTCAACCTTTGGATGTGTGCATCAGGAAGCCATTTAAGGACCATATTCACGCTGAATGGAATGGGTGGATGGTAGAGGGAGTAAAATTACCTTCACAAAGAGTGGAAATATGTGTGCTGCTCTACTTGATGTTTTCTGTGATTTCACCATAAAATTGTGGGATGCTTATAAGCACAAGCTGTCACCAGATCATTCAAAAAATGCCGAATAGCCAATTTAGTGGATGGAGAGGAAGGTGATTTGTTGTGGAGAGATGATTCTGAAACCGAAAGCACCAAATTTGATCTAGAGTGGGATCTTTATGATGGTGCCATAGCCAAAGTGACTCCAAATGGATTCAAAGAACTCTTTGTATCGGAAGGCGAAGACAATGAATATGATTGTGGTTAAAAGTAACCTTGTAAAATGAAATCATTCAATAAAACTTGTCACAGTGATTTAATTTGAATTACATACGAACATATGAACAAGCAGCGGGAGTAGGCCTTTCAGCCCCTCAAGCCTGCTCCGCCATTTAATAAGATCATGGCTGACCTGATAGTAACCTGAAATCTGCATGCTACCTACCGCCGATAACCTATCACCCCCTTGCTTACCAAGAATCTATCCACCTCTGCCCTAAAAATATTCAAAGACTCTGCTTCCACCAGCGTTTCAGGAAGAGAGTTCCAAAGACTCACAACCCTCTGAGTGAAAAATTTTCGCCTCATCCGTGTTTTAAATGGGTGGCCCCTTATTTTTAAACAGTGACCCCCGTAGTTCTGGATTCTTCCAGAAGAGGAAACATCCTCCCCACATCCACCCTGTCAAGGCCCCTCAGGGTCTTATATGTTTCAATCAAGCCGACCCTTACTCTTCTAAACTCTGGCAGATACAAGCCTAGTCTAAGACAACTCACCCATTCCATGTATTAGTCTGGTAAACCTTCTCTAAACTGCTTCCAATGCAGTTCAGAATACCATCTTTTTTTCAATTTCAAAATGGCGACCTCCCACACGAACATCAGCAGTTCACATTTTATACTCAGTGTATAAAGGTCGCCTTATCTATGGTATATAGCCCCATTAATGTAGTAAAATGACCCAGGGCACATCACAGGAGTGATTAGCAAACAAAATTTGACAGCAAGTCACATAAGGAGATATTAGGAAAGGTGACTTAAAGTTTGGCCAAAGAGGTAAGTTTGAAAGAGCATCTTAAAAGAAGACAGCGAGTGGAGGGGCATAGCGGTTTAGGGAAAGCGTTCCAGAGCTTAGGACATAGACTGGTGGAGGAATAACTTATAAAAGGGCTGAAATTGGGAGAAACTAACAAAACCAATCAAGACAAATTTAAAAGTGTTTTTTTAAAAAATATTGCCTCATCTTAGCTATGAATAGTTGGACTAATTTGTTGGATGTTTCTGACACCATCGCTGTAACGGATGAAATGTTCTTCCCCTCTCTATTTCGTCACTACAGCACAAACTCATTAACGTTTTGTTCGTGTGATCACTGACACCACTATGTGTGATACAGCGTTATTGAAAAATCCAATAAACTTGTTTAAACTTGCATCTTAAAGCAACATTAAAAGAATATTTCATGGTATTTTTATTATGATTGTCAATATCGAGTCAGCTGAAGAGATTAAAAAGCTACCACTTCAAAGAATGTATCTTATCATCAGACAATTTAAAATCATATCGTTCATTCATGTAAAACAGTGAAACATGTTGCAGCTTTAATTATTTCCCTTCAGGGCAGGAAGCCCAATGATGAAACAGTAGACACACAGTGCGCTGTTTCACAGTGAAAGAGTTCAGTAAGCAGTGCCACATTGATGCTACCACTTGGCAAAGTGCACAGTTCACCAACTCAATCGCTACCCTTTGTCATCAGACACCCTCGCAGACTGTATCCAAACTTAACAACTGTTACTATTCTGGCCCAGCTACATGAATGAAAACATTATTAGAAGAACTATGAATTTTGATATTCTGGAGTGGTCATGATAAGAAAAATATAAAGATCTAGAACATATTGCACATTGCATAATGTCATAAGTTTGGAAGAGTTGGGTAAAATGCAAATGTTTGACAGGCAGGAATGGTCCCACAGTTGCATACCACCTACCTCGAAGGCTTTAGATTACTGCCTCAATTTTGTGGATGAAGGATAGTTTCAATAAAATACGTGGAGACCAAAGGTCAGTAGCAGATGGACAACTCTTAGCACCATGACGTTAATGATATCCAACACAAGATGTGTGATCAACCATTGAACGATACTGTAACATTTGTTGAAAAAAATTGTTCAATAATTGTTTTAGTCAAAAGTACCCAGGTGGCTTAGAAGCTACAATACTAATGCTTTGCAAGTACGTTGAAATCTCAGTTTAAAATCTCAATTTTATGTAACATGCTCTCTCTCACGTTTTGCTTGGGTGGGAGAAGGAGACCTCTGACAATCTTTAATAAGTTGTTTGGGAAGGGGGTACACCTATGCTTATTTAAGCACATAATCCAACTGACCCTCCTATTGTGGTAGTGACTGTTGCATTGTCAGAGATTGTCAGAGTCTTTTAGAAGAGATATTAAACTTATGCACCATTTCCAAACACATTGTTGATGGTGATTGTTTTGGCGTCACGTGCGTGTGCTGCAAGTTTGCAGCCAGTGTCTAACATGGATTTGATACGATTTTCAATTTTGGCACTCTAGTTATCCTTCTTTTAAACATGCTCAGCCAAACACGCATCAGCTGCATGAGAAACCCCCATACTAGTGCCATTTAAAGGGATCCATCTAATTTACAGGTTAATTGCTTATAACCATCTACTGGCTCTTGCAAAGTTCATAGGAGGATGGACTACTTGAAAGAGTACAGAAAATTTGGTAAAGTCTGCAGGGAGTGATGCTGGACTTTGGGAAGGATTTGGTTGCTACTGCAAGGTCTCTAAATGCATGTGGGCTATAATTGCATTTTCCCCTGGGCTGCAGCATCAGACGGACCTGGAGCAGAGGCAATAAAGAAGTCAAGCTGCTCACCGAGGGTGGAGGAGAAGGGCCCTTAGCAGGAGATCTTATCCACCTAGAGTTTCCAAGGAACAATTCTCCCACCTGCAACTAAGCCAGGAGCTGTGTGTTTGGTAACTGTGTTTCACCAAGGAGGTGGTCGCAGAATTGTGCCACCTCTTAGAATCAGATTTGCAGCCTCAGAGCAGGGGGAGGACAACGCTGCCAGGGGCTGTTAAAGTGAGTGCAGCCCTGAATTTTTTCTCCAGTGGGTTCTCCCAGGCTAGAACAGTTAGCAAATATCTCGCAGTTCATCATCCATTGTTGCATGTGGAAGGTCACAGAAGAGAGGGAACTTCCAACCTCATATCAGCACAATCACTAAGATGCCTGTTTCCATCTCAACTCTATCCGTGCCTCAGCTTATTTGTTGCTGAAATCCTCATCTGTGCATTTGTTACCTCTAAACTTGACTAATCTAATGCACTCCTGGCCAGCCTCCTATGTTCTACCCTCTGTAAACTTGATGCCAAAACTCTGCTGCCCATGTCCTAACTCACACCAAGTGCTGTTCACCCATCACCCCTGTGCTCACTGACATAAATTGGCTCCCAGTCAAGTGTCTGGAGGGCCACTGGCCCCCTGAAGAAAGGAAACCTCTCTCCTTTGGTTGAGTCCCTTCCCCAGCGACTCCAGCATAGCATCCAAAAGTCTGGGGACACGCTCTCTGGCCTGTTGCAGCATTTCTGTTCTTCCCTCCAGGTCCCCAAATCTTTTCCATGCGGTTTCAGCTGTTGCTGCAGCCAGAATTCTCCTTTCCTTTAAGAGGTGCAGTCTGGCTTTAAGTAGTGCAATCTAGCTTTAAGTGGTACTAACCTCGCACAAACTTGGCCTCCTGCTGACCATGCAGCCATTCAGCAGCATGTTCAACCCTAGGCTGCATGGCACAATCATAGAAACGAGCAGTTGGCACAAAATCTGCAAGCTGCCAGCATCCCTTGGAATGGGTGTGAGATAATCATGCATTACGATGGCAGAGGCTGTCCAATTTAACTCTCAGAAAGTTTCAGGAAGGAAATTCCAGATCTTAGGGGCCAGGTATCTAAAGGCCCAACCGCCAATGCTAGAGCAATGGTAACTGGGGAGGCACAAGAGACCAGACTTGGAGGGATGCAGAGACGCTGTGGGTTGTAGGGCTGGAGGAGGTTACATAGTTAGGGAGCAATAAGGCCATGGAACGACTTGAAAACAACAATGACAATTTTAAATTTGTGGGGTTGCTTAACTGGGAGGCAAAGTAGTTCAGCAAAGCTGGATCAATGGGACTTGGCACCACATTAATATTAGAGATTGCACTTCAAAACAAATTCATTATTTGCTTTGACAGCCTTAAGACATGGTAAATTGCTATATAAATGCAAGATCTCCATTTCTTTTATATTTGGGGATGGAGCCAATACCAGTGGAGTTATTGTAGTGCATTAGGTAGTGTCCCTGCCTCTGCCTCTGAGCCAGAAGCTCTGGGTTCAAGTCCCACTCCAGGACTTGATGGCCAAGGAAGGTGCATTCATAATGTGGCCAAACAGGTTGATTATCAGCCTGTAAGTACTTCCAATAAGAGCGGGACAGTTTCCTGGTCAGCCATACTGCAAAAGGCAAAGGTAAACCACTGCAGTACTTTGCCAAGCATAATCATGGACCAATCCAATGGAAGTCCATGGTCTCCAACACCCTGTCAGGGCATGGTACCAGGAGAAGCATCCAATACCACACAGACATGCTGTCTGGAAATTCAACCAGTGTTGAGAAAGTTGAACTTGCTAATGCATGGAGTGATTGAGGTGAATAACAGGTGCATTTAAGGGAAGCTAGGTAATTACATGAGGGATAAAAGCGGAAAATGTTGAAAGCACTCAGTAAGAGAGGCAACATCTGTGGTGAGAGAAATGGAGTTAACGTTTCAGGCCAGTGATATTTTGTTTTCCTGAAATGTTAAGCCTGTTTCTCTCGCCACAGCTGACCTGCTAAGTTTTTCTAGCATTTTCTGTCTTTTATTTCAGATTTCTAGTATGCACAGTACTTTGCTTGTACATGAAGGAAAAAGGAACAGATGGACATGTTGGTAGGGTGAGATGAAGTAAGGTGGGAGGTGGCTTGTGTGGTGCATGAACACCGGCATAAACTCATTGGGTCGAATGGCTTGCATTTTTCTGAGCTATAAAATTGCATGCAACAATGAATGGCATTTGGCCAAGGTCCACAATCAAGGAAAACCAAGCTACCTGACCAAAGGTATTACAAAAATGCATAAAGACTTAGGTCAGAAAGGGCAAGTAAAAAAGTTTGTTTTTATTTCTTCAAGCCGAGATAAAAAAGGTATGAAACATTAATTAAGATATTGCACAAAATATAATTTTGTTAAATATATCAGCAATGAAAATAAAACCCACTTACCTACGGCAGAATATTTATCTTGAAGAAATTTGACACTAATCAGCACTTCTCACCCACTGAAAAGATGGAAGTTCTCCTTTGCATGCAAAAGTCATAGTGACCAGCCAGCCCTGAGATTTGTTGCCTTGTGTATGGCCCCCATTGTTTCCAATGAACGAGAACGGAATGTGTTCCAGCATTATGGATGCTCTGTCAAAGTTTCTAGATGCATAAAATCACCCCAGGACATCGTTATGCTGCCGTGTACAGTCTACCGCAGCACAGAAAGTCAGATTATTGGAGGGGGAAACTATCATTCGGTTCTTTTAATGATGGAAAGTGGATTAAACAACAAATGTTTCCTTTTTTTAAAAAAGAACTACCATAGGCTAACACAAGTCTATACACAGAAGAAGAGTAAATGCATTGTTATACAAAATACTTGGAATCCTTTCATCCATGTGGTAAGACGCCATGTAAACACAAATATGCAGTGGGGTGAGTTAGTGACAGCATCTGTCTGTCATAAGAGCAGTATCTAAACCATTTCTGTATTGAACATCATCTGTTGTGGTTGTAGAGGTCAATTTGTGAGTGGCTTATTTATTGAGTTTGCCTTGCCTGGTGCATACATTAGCGACCTGCCTGTCTATTTAGAGATGACTTTCTTAAGCTCCGAGCACCCAATGAAGCAAGCAGACCGTTGCGACAAGCACCTAACTGACTTGGTGGGTGCTAGATATCCAATGAGACGTGATGATGTCTCCCAATGTCAGAAGTAGCCCCTGGCGCTCGTACCCTATGCTAATCAAGTGAGAGCTTATAACCAGCGGCTGTTTCTTCCCGTGTTGTGCCAATATAAACCACGAAGCTGAAGTGTTCTCTCCTGGACAAATAGTATGAAGATCCTGAGTTTCCCAAGCATCAGGAACCCCCTCTCGCCATTGCTATATTGTCCAAAGGAAAGGATGAGACCAGAGCTGTTTGGTACCAGCTGTGCCACAGGAGTTGCCAGAAGGCTGCCTGATAGATGACAGATTACCACCTACAGGACTCCACTCCTGATTTTCTGTCAGGGTTTACTCCCTTATGTCTTCTCTTCGAGACACCCACGATGCAGTGGAACTATTTACCCCAGCTGGGCGCTGTGGTTTAGTAGGGCATAACCACATACCGGCGGGCTTGTATGCCACCTGTCTGGGTGAGTGGGTGGGCGGGGAGGGGGCTGGTGGTGGAAGTCAGGCCTGCTTGGAGTCCCCCGTTTAGCCTGGGTCTGCGGAATCATTGTCAGGGGGAGGGCACTATGTAACCTATTCATTATCAAGCCCCATGTACTGGTGGGAGAGGCTTACTGTAGTAAAGTTGCTGGGATGGAGGGTTTATTTTTCGGTTATTGTCTTTGACTTATCTTCTCCCAACAAAGAGATTATGATTTCTCTAAGCATCAGATGAAAAAAAAAATCAGTGCTAAAATGATATCCAATTGAACTTTCAGAAATATCCCAGGAAGAATGATTTTTTTTTTGTTGCTGCAGCATCGTTCCCACTTCGATTATGTATGCACAAATTATCCCCTCTCCTTTTCGAAGGACTTCGCCTGATTGTTGCAATCAGTTGATGGGGCTGGATAGTGAGCTGGGGGGGTGGGGTGGAGGGGAGGCGATGGGTAAGATCACGCCAGCCTGATCTTCTTCAATGCATTATTTATCCCTGGATCAATATATTTTAAAAAAGCGTTAAGGTTGGGTGATGGGAAGGATGTTGCATTGCTGTGCAATGCCGCACTAAAGTGCTGGAGCTTTTCTTTTGCAATCAGCTGGTTAAATTCCAGCTGGATAATCCAATGCATTGTTTCGCGAGCACGTGGATCGTCTGATGATTCATGCCCCATTGCACGAAATGTTTGAGCGCAAGTCTGATTTAGTCTCGCACACCATAACGGTACGTGCCCAGATGCAATTAACATGAGAGTGTGAGGGGCGTTCTCAAATGCATTGCAAAAAAAAAATGAAGATTGCAGAGCCCGTTTAAAAATAACAAGATGCGCCTACCCGTCTCATTTAAACTGCAAAGACATGCTTTTGAGCATTTATTAATACCAGCAATCAATCAATGTATTTTTCCCCCTTTACATTGATTACAAAGATGTGGAAAGCATCCAATTATCAATAGGACCGTGTGTTATATGCCATTAACATGCAGCATTTAAAACAAATCCTCTCTCTTTTCCCCCCTCCCCCTCTTTGCATGTTACAATTTCCCGGGCCACGGGAGCGCGCCCGCGTGACTCAGCACCCTGACGTCATCCGCCACCAGGAGTAGAACAAAAAGAAATCCTTCCGCCTCTGCAACGAGTTCCCCACCCTTTGCAAATCACGTTCCACTCAATCACTGCTGAGAGTGCCAAATCCAGCCTTAGAATAGATTTTTTTTTAAGGAAAAAAAACAAAAATGCACAGCAACGGTTTTGTTTTTCGGAGGATGTGCCTCTGATGTGAGAAGCAACATCTCGACTGCTCCATTCAAAATTTGAAAGTCGCATTTTAGTACTTCAATCATTGTGTCTGCCTTTTGGAGGGTTGTGGAGAGAATAATTTCTATTCTGTTGTAATACAATATTCCACAGTTACAAGGCACTCTGTTCAGGAAAAAACTCAGTTACAGCCTAGGCTGGTTAATAATGTTACAACCTCCACAGAAATAAATGAAAAGATTTGCATTAGTATTCCAAGATATTAAAATGCATTGCATGAACAATTTTATTTGAAATGATTAAACTGCTAAATTTATACCTCAGACACACTTGTTATGTAGACAGATAGATATTTGAGTGTCTGGATACGTGTGCATAGTACTGAGATATAACCTGAGAGTTCATGATTAGCACTGCAGAGTTGTGGTTTTTAAGATGAATAATGAACAATGGACAGATCACACTATCAATGAAGAGGTGCTAACAACACCTGAGACCAAAAGAACTCTGCTGACCAAGATCGGGAAGAGATAGTTGGAATTTCTTGGGCATGTAATAAGAAATCATATTTAGAAAGTCTGATGCGGGTGGGAAAGATCGATGGTAAAAGAGATCGAGGTAGACAAAGAACGATCTTTCTAAAGAGTCTCACAAACTGGATGAATATACCACCAAAAAAGGTGATCCACATCTCCAGAGCAAGATTAACATGGAGGTCTATGGCCGCCAACACCCTCTTAAGACATGGTGCCTGAATAGAGAGGGCGATCCTGTGCATGAGAAGCCAAACTGAACACAAATTGACGACAAAGTGAAAAAAAGATTTGCATTGATATAGCACTTTTCACAACCACCGGATGTCTCAAAGAGGCACTTTTGAAGTGCAATCACTGTTGTAATATAGCAAACGTGGTAACCAATTTTGTGCACAGCAAGCTCCCAGCAATGTAATAAAGACCAGAAAATCTGTTACTTTGTGATATTGATTGAAAGATAAATATCCTCAAGTATTGATCTTCTTTGACATACTGCCAACTGCCATGGGATCTTTTGCATACACCTGAGCAGGTAGATGGGACTTCTGGTTAACGTCTGATCCAAAAGACGGTTAACTATAATCTGGCACTCTTACAGTGATTGAGTGGAACGTGGTTTGCAAAAGGTGGGGAACTCGTTGCAGAGGCGGAAGGATTTCTTGGATTTCTTTTTGTTTCACTTCTGGTGGCGGATGACGTCAGTGCCCTGAGTCACGCGGGCGCGCTCCTATGGCCCAGGAAATTGTAACATGCGGGAGGTGGGGGGGGGGGGGTGGCAATGGGGTTGGGGGGAGGGGGGGGGAGTGGGGGAGAGAGGTTTTAGGGGATTTGCTTCAAAGTTATAATTAAAGTTAAGTTAGTTGGACAGTTCCTTCAGTATTGTACTGGAATATTAACTTTAATTATTATGCTCAAGTCCTGGATTTAAATCTAGAACCTTATGACACAGAGCTGTGAGTGCTACCAAATGAGTAATGGATGAAAATTAATCATGTAGAACATTTATTAAATATACTGTCTTAAATATGTAATTTGCCAACATTCAAATAAATTAATGGCATAACAGCACCCTAAATTGCAAAATATTTATTCAAACAAAAGATTATTAATTTCATATACAGTAAGCTGTTTTCATGAATTGTACAATTATTATTTGGTTGTTTTTGTGTACGTACAACACACAACATTGATGGACTATAACTACACATATACTACACGTGCTTGAATGAATTATCCTAACGACCAATTTACAAAAATGTGTAAGTACAGAAAATACAACTGCATATTCTGTAATTGCACAGAAATGAAATGTCTAATTACAGTGTACACATGCTACAATAATTTTTCGCAGCATGCACTTGTCGCAGAACAGCTTCAAATTCTTCTTATTTGGTATGGTATATACTCATTGAAGTTTTGTTTAATTCCAAAGAGTCATGAACAACAGCGAGATTTTGTTTGAACAAACATGCCTACAAATAAAACGTTTTCATATTCCATGAAGATAATATCATAAGGATGTCACTCAATAATCTCTGTTTCAATTTAATTTCTATAAAAATTATAACTTTTTATTTTTTTTGTTTGAATAAGTGTTTTAGGGTACTGTTATACCATTAATGTATTTGATCATCATTTGGGGAGATGGTGGTGTAGCAGAAATGTCACTGGACTAGTAATTTAGAGGCTTAGGCTCATACTCTGGCAACATGGGTTTAAATCCCACCAAGGGATTTAAATTCAATTAATAAATCTGCAATTGAAAGCTAGTAATGGTGACCATGAATCTATCATTGATTGTTGTCACTAATGCCCCTTTAGGGAAGGAAATCTACTGTCCTTACCTGGTCTGGCCCACAGCAATGTGGTTGACTCTTAGCTGTCCTGCCCTCTGAAATGGCCAAGTAAGCATCTCAGTTCAAGGGCAATTAGGGATGGGCAACAAATGCTGGCATTTCCAGTGATGCCCATGAAAGAATGAAAAAAAATTGTCAAATTATATATTTCAATTTGAATGGCTTTATTAAAGTTTAGTACAACCTGAATTAAGTAGCAAACAGGCATGCGGTACTGGCATTGAACATAACTCACATATATCATTTTGTTGTTCATTAATTGTGAAGTCAGCCTACCCAATGTATTAAATCATAGTCCAAAAAGCCTTGTAGCATATTCCATAGCTGGCTATATTCTCTAGTTATTGATCATCTGTAATAATATTTACAAAAATATGTCCCTCAATTCCTTTAGTACCCAAAAATCTATTAACCTCTATCCTGAACATGGGGTCTGAGCATCCACAGCTGTGGTAGAGAATTGAAAAGAGACGAAGGGAATTTCTTCTCATCTCAGTCCTTAAATGATCTTCATTCTCCCTTATCCTGAGGATATGAATCTTAGCTCTAGATTCCACAGCCTGGGGGGTGGGGAAGAAACATTTATTTCAGTATAAAACATACATGCGCACAGACGAATTGGGGGTCATTCAGCACCTTGAGTCTGCTCCGCCATTCAATAAGATCATGGCTGATCTGATTGTGGCATCAAATCCGCATTCTGCCTACCTTGTTAGTCAAGAATCTATCTACTTCTGCCTTAAAAAGATTCATTCCCCTCTGCCTCCACTGCTCTTTGGGGAAGAGAGTTCCAAAGATTCACAACCGTCTGAGAGAAAAAAAATAATTTTAATCTCCGTCTTAAATGGGAGACCCCTTGTTTTAAACTGTGTCCCCTAGTTCTAGTCTGTCACATAAGGGTAAACATCCTTTCAACATCCACCCTGTCAAGCCCCTTTAAGAATTCATGTCAATGAGATCTATTGTAAGAATGATATCAATGAGATTGCCTCTCATTCCACTAAAACTCCAGGGATGGGGAATGCTGTAAATTTTATTCTAGGTTGGGAACAGTGGAGTTAAATTTAGGGGATTCTGCATCTCTCTCTCTCTCTCTGTACCATTCGGCCCCATTCATCCTGTCTCCTTCGGGCACGATGCAGCTGCGCTCGCTCCCGCGCGCCGGCGGCGTCGTCGTCATCATCGTCCTCCACCCACCCCCAGGCGGGAGGGCGCGGTGGAAGGGGGTGCGCGCGCTGGCGCGCGACTCCCCACATTCACGCTTGCGGCGCGTCGGTTGGGGAGGGGAGAGAATGAGGGCGGGAGCGCGCTCCCCGCCCCCCCCTCCCCCCTCCCCCCTCTGTGCCCCGCCTCATTTTAACGGAGAGCTCAGCCTTCCCTCAGTCTAGAGAGCCAGCGACAGCGGCGCCGGGCAGGAGTGAGCCGAAGGGGGGGGAAAAAGATATATATATATATATAAATAATATAACTTACAGCGGGGGGGAAAAAAAAAAGTTATATACTTCTATTTAGGAAAAAAAAACCAACGGAGACCGAGTTGGGGGGGAAAAAAATATCATCTTTCCCCCTGAAGTTTTTTTTTCTTCCCCCCCCCCCCCCCCCCTTTCCCGAAGCCAGCCACCATTTTTTTTTCTCCACAGTTTATTTTTTTTTCCCCTCCTCTTCCTCCCCTCCCCTTAACACACAACCGCCATCCGTTGAGCTGGGAGCTCACACACACACACTCTCTTCTCTCTTTTTTTCGCTGATTCCCCCGCCCTTCTTTTTTTCCCCCCCCTCCCCAACCACCTCCTCTCCTCCTCCTCTCCCTCCCTCCCCCTCTCCACCCTAACTAACCCTTTTTTTTTATTTTTTCCCTCTTTTGACCGAGAGAGAGAGAGAGAGAAGGGAAGAGGGAGAGATTGAGAGAGAGAGAGAGAGACACACACAGACAGACAGACCATGGCTGGCTGGCACTGTTATGTGGAGAACCTGATGGCCGATGGAAGCTGCCAGGACTCGGCCGTCATCGGCTACACGGACGCCAAGTACGTCTGGGCAGCGTCTCCCGGAGGCACCTTCTCGGTTGTAACGGTAAGGGGGGGGTGGGGGCGGCGGTGGTGGTGGTAAAAATGGTTGGGTGAAAATAGAAGGGGGGGGGTGGAGGAGGGGAAGGTAAAATGAAAGGAGGGGGGGGGTAAAAAATAGGGGTGCATGGAAGAGAAAGGGGGGGGGGGTGGGTTTGGTGAAAACACAGCGAAAATAAACCGGTTCATAAAATGGGTACCGAAAAATGATCAAGGAAATTGTATTTGGGAGGGGGGGGGGAAGAGTTCTTGTTTAATATTTCGTTTAATATCTATTCGTTTTGAAAATCTTTTCTCCCGGTTTGAAGAAAGGTTCTCTTCTCTCTCCCCCCCCCCCCCAACCTCTCCCGAGATTTTTTTTCTTTCTGTCCATGTTTTTCCACATTAATATATATATATTATATTTATATGACGTGTATTTTCTTTCGCAGGTGAGAGAAGGCAGATAAAACCAAATCTTTTATTTTCTCTCTTTCATACTGGGGGGGGGGGGGGATGGGGATTTTTTTTTTGGGGGGGTGTTGGTTGGTTGGTTTTATTGATTGGTATTTATTATTTATTTATTTATTTGTTTGAAGGGGAAGCCGCTCCTTGTCGGGCCCTGACCGTTATCATAGCGGTGTGAGCGGCTCCGGCTGTAAAATGGCGCCGGCTCCCTCTCCCTCCTTCCTCCCCCACCCCCCTCTCTCCCTCCCTCTCTCTCTCTCTCCCCCCTCCCGCTTTCTCCCTCCCTCTCTTTCTCCTTCCCTCTTTTCCTGATTTTCATGCCATGGTCACCGGGGTGGGGGGTGGAGAGCAGCAGTAAACTCGTGTCTCCTCAAAAGAAAGGAGCCAAGAGAGGGCTTCGTGGGGGGTGGGTGGGGGGGGAAGGAGAGGAGGAAATATTTTATCTGAGGAGAGGAGGAAATATTTTATCTTAATTCTCTCTTCCATTATAAACATTTGCAAAATGTACTCTTCTCTCCCCTTCCCCCCCCCCCAACAATTAGCTCTCTTTTATGGGTTAACTAACCTCATTTGGGGAGTGGCTTTTTAATCTCGTGCCTCCTTTTTTAAAAATCTTGTATATAAAGAGATCAAAAGTGCATGTTTTAAAATGTAAAAGGACGCTATTTTTGATAAAATGTAAAAGGACACTATTTTTGATAAAATGTAAAAGGACACTATTTTTGATAAAATGTAAAAGGACACTATTTTTGATAAAATGTAAAAGGACACTATTTTTGATAAAATGTAAAAGGACACTATTTTTGATAAAATGTAAAAGAGCACTTGGTTTTTTTAAAAAATTTGGTTTTGAAAGGAAGGTTTTCAAAGCAAAGGCAGATCGCTGGTTCTGATAGAAAATTCTAGAAAACTTGCTGTGTGTGGCCAGCCCCATCGTCCTCAGTACGTAATGATGGAGATTTCCAGTTTGAAATTCTTCCTCCTTGATTGTTCAAATTTAGGATTTTCATTGGGAAAGAGCCAGCGGTGCTTATTTTTCTCTACAGTTTATGCTTGCACTTTTAAAGGGAAATATTTGATTTTCATTTTTTCCTGCATGCTTGGCTGCATGCTTAATACTGCAGAAAGATCAAGCAAAGATAAAAGGTTTCTTTATAATAGGAGAAACTAAAGACTAGCCATGACTTTCTTTGGTTCTTATTCTAATGGGGTTTCATAGTGAATTAATGGAAATTATAATAGGGGTTCAAGGATGAATTTATGAAATTATACTTTTTTGGGGAGTGGGTGGTGAAGTCACTTATAAGTAGTCTGTCTGACTCCTAGAGTGTGAAGGAGTTATGTTGCATGGCTTTAAATTCAAATTGAAGCGCACACACAAAAGTCGAGGCCCATTTGAGCCTGACCCTTTTTTTGCTGAGTCCCCACCTTTGCTCATGTGCAAGGAATTGCAGTTGTGTGCACAAAATTACTATTGTCTGCAAGGAATTGCTGTTAGTGAAACACTATGAGCTCTCTAGGAATGATGCTTTTTAGTATTTGTGGTTTTACAGGTTTAGGCAGTTAATAATGCTGAAGTAGGTTTTTCTTCCTTCCTCTTGTGGTTTTTGTCTGAATGTCTGTTTCGTTCCCCTCCCCCCCGCCACCCCCGTTCCCTTCAGGCATGTTTGGCATGACTGTGCAGTTCAGCTAAGCTGTGGTGGGAGGGCGCCGTCTTCCACGTCAGAGAGCGGACACAAACTTCTTTCCTCCAAAAAGGTTGTGTGCCATGAAATTGATAAAGAAAGACAGATGTGTTTTTTTTCTAACTTGGTTTTTTTTGGGTCAAAATATATGAAACTTTACCCAAGACACATTATTTAATCTGATTTCTGGAAGAACTCAATTCTAATGACCTTTGAACCTGTAAGCAGGTTAATTGAGACCTTCCCTACTATGGAAAGCTTAGGATCACTTAATCATGCCAAATACGGTAAACATTAACTATAACATTGTTTTAAGCTTGCAGGAGGAAAGGGTCTGGAATCCTTTTGGGTTGTTGAGCTTTACTTCAGCCAAAGGTGATATCTACATCAGGCTTAGCTTTCCTATAGTAAGGTAAACTTTCTGGTAAAATTGCATAGGGGCATTATTAAAAAGCAAGTTACTGTGGATGTAATATGAAGAACTGCAGTTAAGCCTTAGATTTGGTATTATTTAGACTGTATTCGAGTAACATTCCAGTTAAGCGCTCAAAAGTGTTTATTGCTGCAGTTTGTGCTTTACTTTTTAGCCACAGTCCACAATTCTTTCTCTCTTGTCTTCTCAGTTGGGCTTTATTGCAAATGTTCTCATTTACACCCAAATCCAGGAAGGAAATGTTGAAGAGTGGCTAGATATCTTTTTACTATATGTGCAAAGTTGCTTACTTGAATAAGTAAGTTGGATTTAATCGCAGTAACTAATTGTATCAGAATTGTAATTAAGTTGGAAGTAAGCTTGTGACTTTAAGATAAAAAAATTGCTACAACCTTGGGAGTTGACATCAAATTTGCTATGGCAGTAACTTCCTTGTTTACACTACCTGAATCTCAGGTGGAGTGTTGTGTGGTCAGTCAAAATTATTAAAGGCTGTGGTGAGTCTTGACCACCAGATTAAGTTAAAAGAACTCTGTAGACCTGGCATATTGGTATCTATTCTGATTTTTAATATGTAGTGCTTTTTTGGCAAAGCTATTGCAGCTGTTTTAAGTTAAAGTAACTTGATGTTTTACTATAAATACAGATGCAATTAGGGCCCTACACTATGAGTGCTTTTTAGCATATTTGATAACTGGTGTGCCACTAGCTTATTTCTCAACTATTGGAACTGTCAATATGGCTCAATTCTGTACTGGATAAAGAAGTGATTTATTGAAACCTTTATGGTATTGCCCCAGTAAGCTGAAAGGGCAGTTTATAATGTCATTATGATTTAGGTTTTATGCTTGTATTCTTAAGGGAGGGTGGCTGTAGGTCACTATATCAATTTGGCACTCAAAAGTTCACTCTTACCAGTTGTAAGACCATATGGTTAATCATCACCCAGAACTCTGTTAGGAATTATTTCATGATCTTTGCCCGGCCTGGGCTGAAGTCTAATCTTTGCCAGGCAAATGTTTTGAGCCCATCTAATGGGCTGGGGAAGGTAAGGATAAGAGTTGTTTCTCTGGACTAGTTAAGTAATTATTATGCTATAACATAAAAGCCTGTTTAGTCCCATAACTTTGACTTTGGGAGATAGAAAATGGAAGGATAAGCTGAGATCATGACATCGCTATCACTGTTATTTAAGTAGCTTATTCTTACTTTAACGTTTTGTACAGTATTTGTGTGTAGCTAGCAACTTTAAAGCTAGTTTAGCCTTGTGCTAGTAAATTATAAATTTGTATCTTGGGCTTAACTTTGTAGAACTCTTTAGGTTAAAGTTTCAATATCAATAACAAAAGTACGCAAACTCTTCCCTCCATATTCTTTCCCTCCTTATGAGCTCCCCATCCCATATAATATGTCTGATCTCCTTGATCTTCTCATGTGTCCTCTCTCTTCATGGCCTTATCTGTGATCAAGACAATCATTGATATCACTTCCTTACATCTCCATGTGTCCCCCTTCGAACCTCACTTCCTTCTATATTCCCTTTTTAAAAAATACTTAAATCCCTGACCTTACACTCCTTTCCATTTATTGCAATAATTTAGCTACTAATATGTTTGACACTGCAGTATTGCTGCCTTTAATGCCTCTGCCCCAAGTAAAAGCCTTAATCTCTGCCACTCGGTTATTCCCCTAGTATATGCTTACCTTTAGTCCACTTGGGTCCAAAGTGCATAGATTTGAAAGTACCAGGTGTGCAACTGGCAAAGCTTACTAGATCTGGATGGACTACAAAAGGCACAATTGGGCCCTGTTATCCTCTGCCAAAATTAATTATCCTGATATGCAAAGAAATTTGCTTCTTTTCTCCACAATGAACCAAATTCTTAAACCCATCTGCCTTGTGTCCTCCACTATCTCTAACAATGAGTTTATGGACTGCATTGCCACCAAGATTGAGACCAGCAGTTCACTTTCCCTAGCCTTGAATCTGCACCTTTACCTCACATCCATTCTGAGCCTCCCAAATTTATGCCCATATTTGAATCTCTAATCAGGTTTCTGTCCCTGTCGTAGTGCTGTAAACAGGCCAATGACCACTGATTGGTGCATTATCCCTTCTCTCTCCTTGGCCTCTCAGCATCATCCTCTTCCAAGACCCCTCTTCTGGTGTCCAGCTAAATGGGAATGTCCATGCTTGGATCCCAAACTGAATTTCTGTCCTATTTTCTCCTCCTTTCTGCTCTAACATCTTGTGTCTTTTGAAGGCTTTTGTAGCTGGCCTACATCCTACATTATCCAGAAACTTCAGCTTATCCAAAATTTGTATTTGTACCAAATCCCATTTGCCCATCATCCTTGCGCTTGCTGACCTGCATGACCTCCTGGTTCCCCCGTCACCTTCAATCAAAAATTTCAATCTGTGTTCAAATCCCTTCATGGTCTTGTCCCACCTGTCTCTATCCTTTTCAACTCTGCAGCCTTTTGAGAGCTTTGACCTATTGTCCATACCCACTTTTCCTTCACTCCACCATTGATGCCTTCAACTGCATAGGACCCAAGCTCTTGAATTCTCTCTGTCTCTCCACTCCTAGTGTCCTTTAATACTCTGCTTGAAGCATGCTTATTAGAGCAAGCTTTTAATCACTCCTCCTTTAACTTGGTGTCATGACAGGAGTAGTGTTTTGGGTAAAAATAAGCAAAGTGGGCTAAGAAGGGTTGGAGAGCTTGAAAGTAATAGGGCATTGGTGACTACAGTAACAGGAAAAAATAGAAATAAGTTAAAGCTAAAGGAATTATGTCTACACAAAACATTTGCAGCATAATGGATGAATTAATAGCACTGATTAAAAACAATATGGGTTTAATCTAGGAACCTTTAAATAGAGCGCTTGCAGTGACCAAAGTTGGGGATAGACTATTGCAGAATATTTGACTTTCAGAAGAAATGCGCAAAATTGAAAAGGTGAGGTAGCCCTGATAAATAAAGTACAGGATAAAGACAGTAGAGAGAAGATCTTGGAAAATTGAGATGTCGATGCTGTTTGGGTGGAGTTGAGAACCAAAGGGAAGAAACGGAATAACTTGTAAGCCTCCCTGTTAGTAGTTGTGGGGTAGGGAATAAATGAGGAAATTAGAGATGCATGTAACAAGAGTAATGGTTATTATGGAGGATTTTAATCTTAGACTGGGCAATCCAAATTTGCAGTAATAGTGTAGAGGATGAGTTCATGGGATGTATACAAGAGACTTTTCTAGATTAGTGTGTCAAGGAACCAACTAGGGAAAAGGTGGTCGTACAATACTAGATCCACAATGAGAGAGGGCAAATTAATAACTTAAAGTCAACAAACCCCCAGTACCTGATGGCCTGCATCCCAGTGTTCTACCAAGATGGTGGATGCATTGGTTTTGGCCTTCTAGAATCTAGGGAATTCTGGAATGGGCCCCATGGATTGGAAGGATGTAAACATAACCCTGTAGTTCAGGAAAGGAGGGAGAGAAAGCCAAATATAGCCAATTAGTTTGACACAAGATTACTGATTTTCACTATTACCCTCCTTCAATTGATGAATCATTATTCTTCCATGTTGAACACCACTTGGAAGAAACTCTGAATGAAATCTGGGCTAGGGGAACTTCAGTGATCATCACCGAGTGGTTTGATAACACAACTGCTAGACTGGGCTTGTGGCAGGTGGTTGAGGGGAAACCTATTTGACCTTTTCCTCGCCAGTTTACTTGTTACAGTTGCACCTGTTATGACAGTATTGGTATGAGGGTTCACCACACATACCTTTTGTAGGCAAAGAACTGTCTTCATGCTGAGTATCCTCCATCTGGTGTTGCTCTGCCACTGAAATAGGTTAGATTCAGAACAGATCTGGCAGCTCAAAACTGGGCACCCATGAGGCAGAGTAGGCTATCAGCAGAATAGTATTCAACCACAATTTGTAACTTTATGGCTTGACATATCCCTCTCTCCCAACCCTGGGCCCAATCACAGTTTGAGGAGTGTTGGAGAGGATGCTAAAAGCAGCACCAGACATATCTAAAAATAAGCCAACCTGGCGATGCTACAACACAAGATATCATGCATGCTAGACAGTGGGACCAATATATGATAAACAACTTGGTGATTCCCATGACCTGTAGATCAGATCCTGCCATATCCAGCTGTGAATGATGGTGGACAATTAAATAACTGCGCTGGAAGAAGCTCCACAAACATCTCCATCATCAGTGACAGGGGAGCCCAGTATATAAGTGCAAAAGATAAGATTGAAGGAGTCGCAACCATCATCAGCCAGAAATGCCGAGTTGGAGTCATCTTAACCTCCTCCTGGGGTCCCCAGTATCACCAATGCCAGATTTCAGCCAAATCAATCTCTACACTCAGCCAAAAAACTGTTGATTGCATTGGACACAGCGAAGGCTGTGGGCTTTGACAATATCATGGGTAGTACCTGTGCTCTGGAACTAGCTGCACCCCTAGACAAGCTGTTCAGATACAGCTACAACACTGGCATCCAGTGGAAAATTGCCCAGGTATTTGTGTATACAATCCATCCAATAGCTGCCCCATCAGTCTACTCTTGATCATCAGCAAAGTGATATCAAGCGGCACTTCCTGCTCACTCAGTTTGGGTTCTTCCAGGATCTTTCTGCTCCAGGCCTCATTACAGCCTTGGACAAAAGAGCTAAATTCCAGAGGTGAATGACTGCCCTTGACTTCAAGGCAGCATTTGACTGAGCAGGGTATGGCATCAAGTATCAAGCAAAGGGAATTGGAAAATCCTCTCTAATAGCACTGTGGCTGTATCTACACCATGTGGACTGCAGTGGTTCAAGAATGCAGCTCCACTAAATCAAGGGAAATTAGGGAATATGTCAGACATCATACCCATAAGTGAATTTAAAAACTCAGTATGGAAAATACTTAATTGATTATTGAGGTGATACAGCACTTATGTAGCTCTGGTACACTAGGTTGCTTTATTTGACTAGTATAGATTTGAACTGAAGTGTTTATGCACAATCAGAACTACAGATTCCAAGTGTCATGGTAAACATGCAAGTTTAGGCCAACCTAAATCAGTTGGATGAATAGGAAACATGTTGCACTAAATAGTAGATCACACTACGTGTGTAACCTTGAGCTATGCGAACCTATCTCAGAATTTTGGAAGGAATGAATGAACTTGCATTTTTATATACTACCTTTTAGTGATTTCAGACATTCCAAAGTACTTCATAACCAATGAACTACTCAAATGTAGGGAAAGGTGCCAGCCAACTTTACACAGCAATGAGGTAAAGAATGTCTTTGGCCAGGACAGGTGGTTTCCCCTGCTGCTCCTCTTCAAATAATGTCATGACTTTCACCTAAGAGGACAAATGGGGCTTCATCTTAATACCTCTCAAAATGGCACTTCTAACAGTGCAGCAGTCCCTCAGTAATGTCCTAGTGGTAGTAGTAGATAATGTGCTCAAATGGAGTGTGGCTAGAACCTTTGACTTCTGACTCAGTTCAGTGGTAGCACAATATCTCATTGTACTAGCCATAACAGTTTGTTTATTTTGACCTTTCCTTCTTTACTGGAGCCTGCTTTGCTTCTAGCTGCGTGCTTTATGGATGTTGAGGCATTTTCAGTTATACTACTTCAACATTTAAGAGTTTATCTTGCATTGATAACTTGTTCTTTTCCTAATGCTGTACTTCAGGTGAAATATACACATTGGTGTTGAGTTCCTTTTTTGACTTCCCTTTTAGTTCTTGAAGTGCATTTTCAATTTATAAAAGTAGTTATGGATAGTCTTTAGCAGGAGTGAATATGATCTGGGGACACTTGCATTTTGCTTTCACCTCATTTTGGTCCTCAGTTTTGCTGTTTCATTGGCATCCATTTTGTGGCCTACCTCATTGCAGATGTGACTGACCTGGAGATCAAAATTTCCTTATCTGAAGAAAATGCAAGGAAACAGTTTAGTGACTCCCCTTCCCAGGCAACGTGTATGAAATAGCAATTCATGTGCAAGCCTGTGTAAAATGTTGAACTGCGGTACATTTTAAGCCATTCATGAGATTAGTGCTTAAGGAAACTGCTGCTTGGGGTTCTGGCTGCTGAAAGTAAGATATTGGAACACAACCAAGAAAGTTCTTGCACAACCCTAGTGGCAGAATAATTAATTCTAATGGTGTATTAGTTGAACATGGTTGTTAACCTCATGCATGTTGAAATAATTTTCTGGCAATCTCCTAAAACATGGAATATTAACCCACTTTATATTAAATAAAAACAGAAAATGCTGGAAAAACTCAGCAGGCCTGGCAGCATCCGTGGAGGAAGAAACAGGGTTAACGTTTTGAGTCCGTATGATTCTTCAGATGCTGCCAGACCTAAGTTTTTCCAGCATTTTCTGTTTTTATTTCAGATTTCCAGGCTCTGCAGTATTTTGCTTTTACTTTTGCTTCCGCTTTGTATTTATATTAACTTGGTCTCGGGGCATTAATTTACTTATGTAGATTCAGCTGATGTTTGTGCTATGGGAAATGTAAGTTGTGGATAAACTTGTGGATAGCTTGTCACTAAATTGGTCCTGAGCAACTCTGGGTTAAATCTTGGGGAAATTTTGAATCATTGGCTAGTTTCCTCCTTTTGCCAAAGCAGCGCTTTTAGACAAGATAACTTGGTTGTCACCACAAAACCGGAGTGGTTTAAGTTTTGTAGACTTGACAGATGGTGTAGGAAATTACTTTTCAACTTGTTAGGCTTGAGCAAGAACTCTGGTAGCTATTCATCCATTGATGGTAGCAAGGGTAAGAAATTGTAGAAGTGCTTGCTACTACTTTTGAAACAAAGAGGAAATAATTCTGTGTTGAAGGCCAACATGGTGTGCAGTTACACAACTTTTCTCTGGTTGGCATGAACCTGAAGGAGTCCTTCAGTGACCGAGTCTAATGCTTAATATCTGTGAGGATGTTTCCATGGACTGGAGTGAGTTTGTTTCAAATTTAATGAATCTTCTTTACATGAGACTAGAAAAGATAGAGTTGTGCTGTAAGATCCAATGAACAGCTTTAAGGGAGAAAGTGGATATAGTTTCTGCACTGTGCTTTCTGGCTCTCAGACTTCAAGTAGTGGTTGGGGGAAGGGATGGTGGGGAGAGGAGGATGCAGCACAAAAATAAAACAGTTTTAACTTGTAATTTCAGGATTAATCTCCAAACCAGTTTGGTACCAAGGGTGAGATGAGAAATCATTTCACTCAAAAGGTTGAGTGTCTTTGGAATTCTCTACCCCAGAGGGCTGTGGATGATCTATTGCTGATTGCCATTTAAGGCTGGGATAGACAGATTTTTGGTCTCTTAGGGAATCGAGGGATACGAGGAGCAGACGGGAAAGTGGAGTTGAAGCCCAAGGTCAGCCATGGTTGTATTGATTGGCAGAGCAGGCTCGATGGTCTGTATAGTCATCTCATGCTCCTTTCTCTTGTGTTTCTAAGGCATCATTGTCCATTGTGCTCAAGTGTCATCACTGCCCCCTAGACCCCATGCTATATAACTGAGTGTCATGTTTGGTGTTCTCTTGCATTCATGTTTATATTCAGTAGTATAGTAGTGGTGTTGTGCTGCTAAAGAAGTTGATTAGATTTGCCTCTGAGTAGGATGAGACTATTAGTTCGTATTGCACAATTTCTTTTGTCTTAACCATGTCATCCAAGAAAATAAAATCCATTTGTTCTATTGCAGAAGACTGTTTCTTAGGTTGTGCACGAGATGTGAATCCCTGAGGGGGGATGCTAGGAACAAAACTTTGGGAATCTCTGCTTAGCTAATCACAGGATGCTGAGCATGGGTTGTATTCATACTGAATTTCTAAAGCTGCTTTTGGGATGGAAATTTGTGCTAATTGAAGACACTGTTGGAAGCCACACGAGGTTGTGAAATGCCCAATAGTGTTTTAGAGCACAGTTTTTATCCCAGAATAGGGTCCTAGAGAGAGACAGACTAGTTGCTGGATCCAAGATGGGTTTTCTAGTGCTGTTAATATGGAGTGCTTCCGAGCAATTCAAAAAGCTGGATTTTGCTCTTCAGGAATGTTGAAATCAACATGTAGCTTTGTTTGCAATTAGATATCTTGATATTGTTTGGAAGTTGTATGAGATTTTGATAACTTGATTAGTAAACACGAAGGGCGCTTCTGGTCTTAGTACAGATAGTTGGATAAGATGTGCATTCACAGTTCTGAACTCGGCTCAATCCTGGGAACAAAAATAACTTGTGCTTCCATGTCAAATTCAAGAACCTTGCCTCAAGTGGATCAAGGTGAAAAGGGAAGGGCTTTTTAAAAATTTTCATGGAATGTGGGTGTCACTGGCTGGGTCAATATTTATTGCTCATCCCTAATTGCCCTTGAAAGTGGTGGTGAGCCGCCTTGAACCACTGCAGCCCATGTGGTGTGGATACACCCAGAGTGCTGTTAAGGAGGGAGTTCTAGGATTTTGACCCAGTGACAATGAAGGAACGGTGATTTAGTTCCAAGTGTGGCTTGGAGGAGAACTTGCAGGTGGTGGTGCCGTGCATCTGCTGTCTTTGTCCTTGGTGGTAGAGGTCACGAGTTTGGAAGGTGCCTTCGAAGGAGGCTTGACAAGTTGCTACAGTGCATCTTGTAGATTGTACATGCTGCTGCCACTGTCAGTGGTGGAGGGGTGCCAATCAAGCAGGCAGGTTTGTCCTGGATGGTGTCGAGCTTCTTGAGTGTTATTGGAGCTGCGCCTATCAAGGTAAGTGGAGAGTATTCCATCATGCTCTTGACTTGTGCTTTGTAGATGGAGGACAGGCTTTGGGGAGTCAGGAGGTGAGTTACTTGCCACAGAATTTCCAAGTCTCTGACCTGCTCCTGTAGCCACAGTATTTATGGCTGGTCTAGTACAGTTTCTGGTCAACTCCCAAGGTGGTGTTAGTGGGGGATTCAGCGATAGTAATGCCATTGCTTATCAAGGGGAAATGGTTGGGTGTTCTCCTGTTGAAGATGGTCATTGCCTGGCACTTGTGTGGCATGAATGTAACTTGCCATTTATCAGCCCAGTGCTGTCCAGGTCTTGCTGTATATTGGACGTGGACTGCTTCAGTATCTGAGGAGTTGTGAACAGTTGTGCTGAACATTGCACAATGGTTGGTTAATATCCCCATTTCTGACCTTCATGATGGAGGGAATATCATTGAAACAGCTGAAGATGGTTGTGCCTAGGACACTCTCCTGAGGAACTCTTGCAGTGATGCCCTGGGACTGAGATGATTGACCTCCACCACCCACAGCCAGCTTTATTTGTGTTTTGTTCCTCACATTTAAGTGTGTTGGCCACCTAGTGGTGCTCTCTTAACCTAAACCTTCATGTGAGATGCTCAGCAAAGGTATTGGCCAGTATTTGAATAGTAATATGCTATCAATTAACAGATTAAGTGAGTTTCTACATTTGCAAAAGTTTGAGGTGGGATTGTACAAACTGCTTATGATCTTTTTGTTTGTGCCCTTGTAAAAGGCTTGCTTTTAACACTTAGTGAGAAAGCCAGGTTTGAATCATTAGCTTTCTTATTTTGCAGCCTGCAAGTGAATATAGGCTAACAGATTTGCCTTGCCATAAATAAAGCACCCCATACTGTCTCAGTAAGTGGACTAAGCACTCTTCTTCTTTCTGGTCAGGCTTAGAATGCAGTCTGACTGTCATTTTTAATTTCAAACCCAGGTCCTGACCCCCTTTTTGTTGTTAACCAGCTGACTTCAGACTTAACCCCTTTTGGTTTTTAAGTCTGACAAGCCTTGACATAAGACTACTGCATCCCTGTTTAAGCATTAACCAGTAAATTTACCAGTTAAACTGGATACTGCCTCTCTATGAACTGAAATGTGTATCCAGAGGTGAAACAGATTCAATCTTAAATGTGCAAAAGTTTCCTAGATGTGTTTTAACAATCCCAAATTTCCTGATATCTTGTCAAAAGAAATCTCATCTGATTTCTGATTTGCATCCCCCAGCATGTGCTGTCCTGAAAATCTAATTGCTTAAAGGCATATCTATTAAATATGGTGCCTAATATTTGCACCTTGTAACATATATAACTGGGAGAAAAGCTAGACCTAAAGTACATAGTCAGCCAGATATTTTGCACACAAATGGATTCAAGTTTTGAGCAGTCCAGTTAGCTGCTCTTTCAAAGAGTAAGCCCACTGTTTGTTTATCACTTTGCAACATTGAGAATTCGTGTATTCAGGACTCTGGCCATGTTGCATGGATAATTAGGATTATGGTTGGATTATTGTATTTACCTTTGCCTAAGTCTTTTGGTTTTTCTTAGAAGAGGTCATAGTCATCTTAGTGACCTTACCAAAGTGGTTGGGGGGGTGGGGCGGCGGTGCGGTGGAGGGAGACTTTGGACTATAAATTTTGCAGTTCTAAACATCTGGTTCCATATTCTTCAGACAGGATAGAAACATAGAAAATAGGAGCAAGTGTAGGTCTTTCTGCCCTTCGAGCCTGCTCTGCATGGCTGACCCTTTATCTCAAGACCATACTCTTGCTCTCTCCCCATACCCCTTGACGTCTTTAGAGTCTAGAAATCTGTCGTCTCCTCAAATATATTCAGTGATTTGGCCTCCACAGCCTTGTGGTAGAAAGTTCCACAGTTTCACCACCCTCTGAATGAAGAAGTTTCTCCTCATCTCAGTCCTAAATGACCTATCCTGAGACTGTGACCACTGGTTCTAGACACCACCCCCCCACACACACACACACACACACACACACACAACCCCCAACCAGAGGAAACATCAACCCTGCATCCAGTCTCTCAAGCCCTGTCAGAATTTCATGTTTTATGAGATCTCATTCTTCTAAACTCCACAATGAATACATACCTAGTCGGCCCATTCTCTCCTCATATGACAATCCTGCCATGCCAAGAATCAGTTCGGTGAACCTTCGCCGCACTCCCTCTGGCAAATATATCTTTTCTTAGGTAAAACTGTACACAATACCCCAGGTGTGACCTCACCAAGGTCCTGTACAGCTACAGTAAGACATCCTTGCTCCTGTACTCAAGTCCTCTTGCAGCGAAGGACAACATACCATTGGCCATCTTAACTGCTTGCTGCATCTGCGTGCTTGCTTTCAGTGATTGGTGTGCAAGAACACCCAGGTTCATTTGTGCATCAACATTTCCCAACCTATCATCATTTAGATAATACCCTGCCATTCTGTTTTTCCTATTAAAGTGGATAATTTCACACTTAATCATGCTAAACTGCACCTGCCATGTGTTTGCCCACTCACTGAACTTGACTAAATCACCTTGGAATCTCTTAACATCCTCCTCACCACTCACATTCCCACCAAGTTTTGTGTTGTCAGCAAACCTGGAAATATTACATTTGGTTCCCTCATCCAAATAATTGATATATATATATATTGTGAATAGCTGGGGCCCAAGCACTGATCCTTGTGGTACCCCACTAGTCACCACCTGCCACTCTGAAAATGACCCATTTATTCCTACTGTTTCCTGTCTGCTAATCAATTCTCAATCCATGCCAATATATTACCCCCAATCTCATGTGCTTTAATTTTGCACAATAACCTCTTACATGGGACTTTATCAAAAGCTTTCTGTAAACCCAAATACACCACATCCACTGGTTATTCCTTCTCCTCCTAGTTATGTCCTCCAAAGAAAAACTCCGTTAGGTTTGTCAAGCATGATTTCCCTTTCATAAATCCATGTTGACTTTGTCTAGTCCCCTTGGTATTTCCAAAGTGTCCTGTTATCACATCCTTTATAATAGACTCTAGCATTTTCCCTGCTACTGATGTTGGGATCTGTAGATGACAGTGACTCATAATCCTTTGAAATATTCAACCTAGTTTCCTCCTATTGGTGAAAGTTCTGAGGGATGACATAAACCCAAACCCCACTGTGATGAACTTGGCCCCATGTTTGCAGATGCTGCTTAATTGACCAATTAAGTCCCTCATGAATGCGGGTCTGTTTCAGGCAGAGATTTAGTTGGATGGTTAAGGTTTTCCAGGCACCTTTTTAAAACGACCCAGCCTCGTTCAAAAGGTGGCTAAAATGTTAGGATTTAACAAGACATACTGTTGTAGTCCTATGTCCAATTTAATTGTAAAGTAGCGCAGTTCTGCATTTTCCCCAAATTTTGGCTGGGACTGCAGAGCATTTTAATAAGAATTACACAAAGCTGGTAGAGTTTTGTAATCAAACAGGTGCAGCTGGTGCATATAGCAGATGGTTGGGGTGAGGAAGAGTTGGTTGCAAATCTAGCAGTGTCCAAAGCACAAAAGAGAAAGGACCCTTTTCTCGAAGCTTTTCTAATGAGCCATCTTTAGTAGACCAAGCTTTTATTTATCTTTGACAACCTATATTGTTGAGTAGCCATCTTCTATTAACATGTAATCATGGAGCCAGAATTGAAACTAGTCAAGGCTTCCAGTTTGAGATTTTAATTTCCTAGATCACCGTACAGCAACTCTTCCCAAACTTTTTTCCCAACTGTGATCCCATTTTAACGTTTGAAAGTTGGTGCAACCCTAGAGAGACAGTGTTGGAGGGTTTACAGGGGTGGGGGGTGGTGAGGTGGAGGGCAGATGATTTTGTGCACAATCGTTTTGAAAACTGTGATGGCGCCTCAGAGCTGTGCACATGCATGTAATGAAGCATTGCCGCTGATCCCATGACTGTCTTGCCATTCACCACAGCGCGTGTTCTCAGTAACTCCTTACAAACACCTCCAAGGGGTAAGTTTGCAGCTGAGGTACATTCTGAGATGGGTAAACTTAGGACAAACAAAAGCCAGAGCTCCCTAGATGCAAAAGAGAAGAAGATGAAGTAGGATAAAAGGGTGTATGACGTGTCAACTTGATAATTAATACAAGTGAGAACCAGGCTGAATATAGAGAGTTCAGAGAAGTGATAAAATATGTAGTAGAGGAGAGAGACTGGCAGCCAACATAATAGGGAATCTGAAAATCTTTGATAGGCATATGGGTAGTATAAGTAGGGCTGATTTGGGACTAAAAAGAGGATTTTGTGCATGTATTTAGAGGGCTTGATTGAGGTACTGAATGAGTATTTGCATTTCTTTTTATCAAGGAAGAAGATGCTGCCAAAGTTGTAGTCAAAGGAGGTAGTTAAGACACTGTGCTAAAAATTGATGAGGTTGTATTTAAAAAGGCTGGCTGGCTATGCTTAAACTTGATTGCTAGGATGGATTGGATGCATCAAAGGATACTGAGAGAAGTAAGATTGGAAGTTGTGGGGGCATTGACCATAATCTTCCAGTCCTACTTGGATGCAGAATGTACTAGAGAACTTGAGAATTGCAGATGTTTGCACCCTTGTTCAAAAAAGGTTGTAAGCATAAACCCAGAAACTACAGGCCAGTCAGTTCAATCTCAGCATGGGGAAGCTCTTAGAAACAAGAATTCAGGACAAAATTAAAGTCAGTTGGACAAGAGGAATGTGACAAATTCAAGCAAACTTTCCTTAATTTAAGAGCAAAACGTGTTTAACTTGAGGTTTTTTTTGATGAGGCAACCAGATTTGAGGGTAATGCAGTTGATGTGATGTACGTGGACAAACAAAATGCATTTGTTATAGCTCCATAATAGGCTTGGCAAGCAAAGTTGAAGCCCAAGGAGTAAAAAGGACACTTGTGGTATGGATATTAAGTTGGCTGAGTGCTGGGAAACTAGCGGTAAACCCTTTTTTCTGACTGAAGAAAGGTATATAGCGGGATTCCTTAGGTGTTGATATTAGGACTACTTTTTTTTGATATCTCAGTGACGCAGACTTGGGTATGTAGGGCAAAAGTCACATAACACATGAAATATTGTGAACTGGGGAGGATAGTGATTGATTTCAATAGGACATATAGGCAGGCTGGTGCAACAGGTGGACAAGTGACAGATGAAGTTTAATGCACTGAAGTGTGAAGTATTATATTTTGGTAGGAAGAATGAGAAGAGGCAATATGAACTAAAGGGTACAGTTTTAAAAGCAGTGCAGGAACAGAGCGACCTAGAGATATGTGCACAAGTTGTTGAAAGTGGCAGATCAGGTTTAGAAAGTGGTTAATAAAGCTGTGCTTTACAAACAGAGGCGTGAGAGTACAAAAGCATGGAAGTTATGGTGAGTCTTTATAAACCACTGGTGTAGCCTCCAGCAGAATATTGTCTAATCCTGAGCACTACAGTTTAGGAAGATGTGAAGGCATAGGAGAGGGTGCATAAAAGATTTATGAGAATTATTCTATAGGTGAGGGACTTGGTTACGTGCATAGATTGGATAAGTTGGGAGTGTTCACCTTGGAGAAGAGAAGTTTGAGTTGGTTGATAGAGATATTCAAAATCATGTGGAGTCTTTCTCTGGGCTGCATCCTTGAGTTTTTGCACCCACCTTGCAGATCTGAGTTGCACGAAGAGTAGCAATTTAATGGCAGCAGAAATCTAAGGATTGTCTTTTTTGCATAATAGTTTATCTTTGTTACTTTGTTTATGCTATTTATAAATTTGGCTGGCACTGCTGTTCTCGTCAAAACTTTTTGTAGGTGTTTGAGCTCTCTTGACATATTGGGTCTGGCTCATTGTAGTACCTAGACATTAAAATTTCTCTATGGTAGGCCTTTCAGTACAAAATGTCTGCAGCTGTGCATACTTCCAGGCAGGATTCTAGCCCATCAGACTTGGTTACCTAGTGCTAGGGTTTATAAATGAAAAATGGCTAGAAATAAAGTCAACATTCTGGAATTTGGATTTATTTACTAGAATATTTACTGGGTAGATTCATGTGAAGTATAGCCATGAATTACTGGAAGGCTACTTTTTTTTTTGTCTTGACTAATGCTTGCCACTTGTAGGTTCAATCAGATAATAGCTGATTTAAACCAGCCTGGGCAGAGTTGGCTCAAATTCACAGCAATATAAGCTTTAACAACTTTTTAAAATTTCTTTGACAGCCTCCAGAAATAGATGTGGTGGTTGGAAAGGATCGCCAAAGCTTCTACACCCATGGCTTGATCCTGGGTGGAAAGAAGTGCTCTGTTATCAGAGATCAGCTGTTTACTGACGGTGACTTCACAATGGACTTGAGGACTAAGAGCCAATCTGGAGAAGCAACGTACAATGTTTCTGTCGGCAGAGCTGGCAAAAGTAAGTAATGCAGGTCCAATACGTTTTCGTATGTGCATCTGTTCAGATGTTGAGCTTGTTCTAATTGCTACTTTTTCCCCTTATAAACTGAAGAATTTGGGCTAAATGTGCTTTTAATTGGCATTTGGTTTTAAAGATAGTGTAAGATTTCAACAAGCAACTGTATATGTGTTTGAGCATAGATGATAATGATGGATGTGGAAGAAAAACTGATCTTGCAGGTTTGCCTATTCTGCTTTTACAGGTGTAGTTCTAAACACCAAATTTGACTTTTTAAAGACAGGGTTTATCTACTTTCATTCTCCTTGAAACAGTGGGGACCTCCAGGCAAGCTTGATGTACTGCCCACAGATGAACTTTTTAATTCCGTATCTTTCCAGTCTGACTTGATTGGAGCCGGTAGAAAAAAAAGCAGACATACACTTCAGTCTTTAATATCCTAACTTTTAAAATTTGTACTAACTGCAGCTACCATACATTGAATAGCAAAAATGGCATTTTGGTAACTTGCTGAAATCTATTTTTTAAATTAATTTTTTCAAATCATTTAATTTCATCTACTCAGACAAGAAATTCAAAATTGTTTACACAAACTGGCTAGTTTTCTCGTGCATTACTATGTGCAACAAATAACTGTATGGGTGTACCTAAACCAGGTTTAAAATCTTGATTCGCTTCATGTTCTTCAGGCCCTTTTTCTTGCCCTTCCACCCCTGCAATTCTGCAGTTTGGCCCACCTAGTACCTTGTCTTGATCTTATCTGCCCAAGCAGGTAAGTTACTGAACAATGATCAGGAATAAGAATCCTGCTTGTGCTGGTTCTCTTTTTTAGCAAAAAAAAAGCTCAAACTTTAGTCAACAATTCGCTCTGGTGCTCTTCTAGTTTAGATTGGTAATGCAACATAAATCAGAGTTCAACTCCGACTTCCTTGGCATGTGTTCAAACACTTCAACACTTTTTCAGTAGTGTTCTGATTTGAAAGACCACTGATCCCTTTCTGATGTTCTTGAATGAGTGCAAGTGAACACAATAGAAAAAGATATTCAAGATTAAGAATATAGCAAAATAGGGAATAAAAAGGTAATGCATTAACTTTGGTACATATGCGATATACTTTATTTGCATGTTGCCATTTTACATGTATAGGTGATACGCTAATGGACTTGCCATTAATTGAGCAGTTAACATGTCAAATCTGTAACTGCACTCTACCTTCTTGAACAGTGTTTCATATAAGTTTCAGTTCCGTAGGTTTGATTCTTGTTTCTCTTCTTTGTCCAGTTATTTGCCAATATTTTAAAATTGAATGAACACTTTTTCCTTTTCAATCTCTTGCCACCTTTTTAACTTCTTTCTCATCCTTCCCTCTGCTTCCTGAGGGTGGGAATAAAATTTTTAACTGAATTTATGTTCTCTTGGGAGTTTAGATTGCCCATATAGCATTATTTCACACTTTAACAAATACATTTGGTGCTCTGCTGACTTCATGGATAAAATTTGATAATTGCATAATATAAATGTTATCTCTCGATTTGCAATAGACCCCTCTGTTATTGCGGTCTTCTATTTTGAACCCTCGTGCCTATCATGCTTCAGCTCAAGGTTTTTGTGCCAGCTCTTGGTGTGACTTGTTTTTTTTAAATTCATTCATGAGATGTGGGCTCCGCTGGCTTGGCCAGCATTTATTGCCCACCCCTAGTTGCCCTGGTGAGCTGCCACTTTGAACCGCTGCAGTCTATATGGTGTGGATACACTCAGTGCTGTTAGGAAGGGGGTTCCAGGATTTTGACCCAGCGACAGTGAAGGAGCAGCAATATATTTCCAAGTCAGAATGGTGAGTGACTTGGGGAACTTGCAGCTGGTGATGTTCCCGTGTGTCTGCTGCCCTTGTCCTTCTAGGTGGTAGTGGTTGTGGGTTTGGAAGGTGCTGTCGAAGGAGTTTTGGTGAATTCCTGCAGTGCATCTTGTAGATGGTGCACTACTGCTACTGTGTGTCGGTAGTGGAGGGGATGAATGTTTGTGGATGTGGTGCCAATCAAGCGGGCTTTATCCTGGATAGTGTCAAGCTTCTTGAATGTTGTGGGAGCTGCACTCATCCAGGCAAATGAGGAGTATTCCATCACACTCCTGACTTGTGCATTGTAGATGGTGGACAGGCTTTGGGGAGTCAGGAGGCGAGTTACAGCATTCATATGGATAGTTCAGTTCCTGGTCAATGATAACCCCCAAGATGTTGATAGTGGGGGATTCAGTGATGGTAATGCCATTGAACATCAAGGGGCAATGGTTCGATTCTCTCCTGTTGGAGATGGTTATTGCCTCACGCTTGTGTGGCACGAATGTTACTTGCCACTTGTCAGGCCAAGCCTGGATATTGTCCAGGTCTTGCTGCATTTGAACATGGGCTGCTTTTTTGTATCTGAGGAGTCTCAAATGGTGCTGAACATTGCGCAATCATCAGCAAACATCCCCACTTCTGGATGATGTCTTGCTCTTCTTGTCTTGTGTGTATTGAGTCTGTAGAGGCATTTAATTGTCTTCCCCTTCCATTTTGTGGAGCTTACTTGAGCCATGCAATGTTCTGAGGAAAATAACTGACTATTGTTTCTACTGATAAACCAAGTGGCATCCCACTGTATCAATGCAACCATTATCGACACCTATTCCATGAGTGGAAAAAAATACTTTATATCTTTAATCCTGCCATTTCTTGAAACCTTCAATCTCCATCCTGAGTCCGGGCCCAGTTCCAGTTCCAAATATCAGCAACATATGTATGTCCATAATTCATATCCACCACTGCCAAAGAAAATTTCTCCAATCTCATTTAAGGCATGCTAACCTCTCTGGCTGAGTCTAAAGATTTTTTAATGCTTGTTTTGCAGACATTGCTTGTTTTGCTTTTAAATGCAGAAACTATTTCACATTAATTAGTTCACACTGATTACTCCAAATTTCCATAACTTGCAATTTTTAAATCTTCGGGCCTTAATCTTTCATTAAAAGAGGCTGAGTCTTTGTAACATCCCAGAGTCATCCTTGTCACTGTAAATCAATGTGTAGCAATGACCGGCTGTTCAAATGCATCCAATAGTCTAAAATTGGAGTTAGTAGAAAATTCATAGCAGTAGTTAGAATAAATTGTGTTTTTAATTAATTGACATTTCTATTCACTAACATCCTCTAGGGAAGGAAATCTTCCGTCCTTACCTGGTCTGACCTACATGTGACTCCTGACCCACAGCAATGTGGTCGACTCTTAAATACCCTCTGAAATGGCCTAGCACGCCACCCAGTTGTATCAAACCGCTACAAAGTCACAAAAAAGGAATGAAACCCAACGGACCACCCGGCATCGACCTAGGCACCAGAAATGACAACGGCAAACTCAGCCCTATTGACCCTGCAAAGTCCTCCTTACTAACATCTGGGGGCTGGTGCCAAAATTGGGAGAGCTGTCTCACAGACTAGTCAAGCAACAGCCTGACATAGCCATCCTCACGGAATCATACCTTACAGATAATGTCGCAGACATCCCCATCATCATCCCTGGTCTCGTCCCACTGGCAGGACAGACCCAGCAGATGTGACAGCACAGTGGTATACAGTCGGGAGGGAGTTGCCCTTGGAGTCCTCAACATTGCCTCTGGATCCCATGAAGTATTATGGCATCAGATCAAGCATGCGCAAGGAAACCTCTTGCTGATTACTAGGTACCTCCCTCCCTCAGTTGATGAATCAGTGCTCCTCCATGTTGAACACCACTTAGAGGAAGCACCGAGGGGGGCAAGGGTGCAGAATGTACCCTGGTTGGGGGACGTCAACGTCCATCACCAAGCGTGGCTTGGTAGCACCAGTACAGACTGAGTTGGCAGAGTCCTAAAGGATGTACTGGGTCTGCAACAGGTGGTGAGGAACCAACAAGAGGGAGAAACATACTGACCTCATCCTCACCAACTGCAGATGCATCTGTCCATGACAGTATTGGTAGGAGTGACCACTGCCCAGTCCTTGTGAAGGCGAAGTCCCATCTTCACATTGAGGATACCTTTCATAGTGTTGTGTGGCACTACCACCGTGCTAAATGGGATAGATTTTGAACAGATCTAGCAACTTCCATGAGGTGCTGTGGGCCATCAGCAGCAGCACAATTGTACTCAACCACAATCTGTAACCTTAGGGTCTGCTATTTCCCCCAATCTACCATTACCACCAAGCCAGGGGATCAACCTTGGTTTAATAAAGAGTGCAGGAGGGCATGCCAGGAACAGGCATACCTAAAAATGAACTGTCCTCTTGGTGAAGTTATAACACAGGACCACTTGTGTGCCAAACAGCGTAAGCAACAAGCGATAGAGCTCAGTGATTCTACAACCAACAGATCAGATCCAAGCTCTGCAGTCCTGCCACATCCAGTCATGAATGGTTGTGGACAACCAAACAACTAATTGGAGGAGGCAGCTCCACAAAAATTCCCATCCTCAATGATGGGGGAGCTCAGCACATCAGTGCAAAAGATAAGGCTGAAGCATTTGCAACAGTCTTGAGTCAGAAGTGCCGAATGGAAGATCCATCTCTGCTTCCTCTGGAGGTACCTAGCATCACTGATGCCAGTCTTCAGCCAATTTGGTTTGCTCCATGTGATATCAAGAAATGGCTGAAGGCACTGGTTCCTGCAAAGGCTATGGGCCCTGACAATATTTCAGCAATACCACTGAAGACTTGTGCTCCAGAACTTGCTGTACCCCTAGCGAAGCTGTTCCAGCTACAACACTGGCATCTACCAGGAAATGTGGAAAATTGCCCAGATATGTCCTGTACACACAAAGCAGGGCACATCCAACCTGGCCAACTACTGCCCCATCAGTCCACGCACACTCATCAATAGAGTGATGGAACGGGTCATCAACAGTGCTATGAAGTGGCATTTACTTAGCAATAACCTGCTCATTTTGGGTTCTGCCAGTGCCTTCAGCTCCTGATCTCATTACAGCCTTGGTTCAAACATGGACATAACTCTCTCTCTTGAGTTGAACTTTTGAGAATAACTGCCCTTAACATCAAGACAGCATTTAAGTGTGGCATCAAGGAGCCCTTTCAAAACTGGAGTCGATGGGAATCAGGGAAAACTCTCCTGGTTGAAGTCATACCTAGCACAAAGGAAGATGGTTGTGGTTGTTGGAGGTCAATTATCCTAGTTCGAGGACTTCACTGCAGGAGTTCTTCAGGGTAGCGTTCTCTGCCCAACCATCTTCAGCTGCTTCATAAATGACCTTCCTCCTATCATAAAGTTAAGTGGGGATGTTTGCTGATGATTACATAATGTTTAGCACCATTCTCCTCAGATACTGAAGTAGCCCATGTCCAAATGCAGCAAGACCTGGACAATATCCAGGCTTGACCTGGCAAGTAACATTCATGCCATGAAAGTGCCAGACAATGACCATGTCCAATAAGAGAGAAACTAACTGTTGACCCTTGACATTCAATTGCATTACCTTTGTAATTCTTAATAGCTTTACCCCAATATCAACATTCTGGGAGTTACCTTTGACCAGAAACTGAACTGGACTGGCCATATAACTACTGTGGCTACAAGAGCAGAGTAGAGGCCAGGAATCCTGCAGCGAGTAATTCATCTGATCTGACCCCCTCCCCGCCTCATCAAAAAGCCTGTCCACCCTCTACAAGGCATAAGTCAGGAGCATGATGGAATACTCTCCACTTGCCTGGATGAGTGCAGCTCCAACAACAATCAAGCTTGACGTCATCCAGGGCAAGCAGCCTGCTTGATTGGCACCCCATCCACAAATGTTCACACTTTTCACCACCGACGCACAGTGGCAGCAGTGTGTACCATATACAAGATGCACTACAGGAACTCACAAAGCGTCCTTAGACAGCACCACCTTCCAAACCCACAACCACTATCATCTAGAAGGACAAGGGCAGCAGACACATGGGAACACCATCACCTGGAAGTTCCCCTCCAAGCCACTCGCCATCCTGGCTTGGAAATATATTGCCGCTCCTTCATTGTTGCTGGATCAAAATCCTGGAACTCCCTAACAGCACTGTGGGTGTACCTATGCCACGTGGATTGCAGTGGTTCAACAAGGTAGCTCCTCACCACCTCGAGAGCAATTAAGGATGGGCAATAAATGCTGGCCTAGTCAGCGATGCCCCCATCCCATGAATGAAAAACACATTCAAAGAGGCTATAGGCATCTAATTGTTTCAGTGAGTTTGAGAAATTGTCTTGTAGGCTTAAATTGTTGAATGTGTAGTTGTATGTCTATTTACATAGTGCCTTTAACATAATAAACAATCCCAAGGTACTTCACAGGATTTTTATAAAAAAGTGATACCAAGCCACATAAGGCGATATTAAGTTCGACGACCAAAAGCTGGGTTTTAAGGAGTCCCTTAAAGAGGAAAGTGAGGTCATCAGAGCTTGGAGCCTAGGCTGCTAAAGGTTACTCACTAATGGTAGAGTGATTTAAAATCAGGGATGCTTGAGGCCAGAATTGGGTAAGTGCAGTAATCTTAGAGGGTTGTGGGGCTGAGGTTATTAGAGATAGGAGTGATGCCATGGAGAGATTTGAAAACAGAATTTTAAAATCAAGATATTGCTTGACCTTGAGCCACTGTAGGTCAGTGAGCGTGGTGATAGGAAAACAGGATCTGCTGCGGGTTAAGACATGGGCAGCAAAGTTTTGGATCATCAAGTTTGCAGAAGGTAGAATGTTGCAGACCAGTCAGGAATGTATTTGAATATTCAAATCTAGAGGTAAAAAGGCATGAATGAGGAGATAGCTAACACAAGCTGATGTTATGGAGGTGGAAATGGATGGTTTGATTATGTGGCCAGTAGAACATCTGGATCAAGTATAACCAGGATTGCAAACAGATCGATTCTGTCGTAGACTGTTGCTATGGAGAAGGATGGAGTCAGCAGCTAGGGAATGGAGTTTGGAGGAGGAACCAAATACAATGGCTTTGGCATTTAATTGGAGGAAATTTATGCTCATCCAGTACTTTTGTCAGATACAGTCTGATAATTTAGCAACAGTAGAGGACTCTAGGTGATGGGAAGGTTGGGCTGGCTGTTATTAGTGTACGTGTGAAAATTAACACCACTTTCAGATGCCACCAAGAGTCAGCATGCAGCCAAGGAATAGGAGGGGGGCCATGGATATTTTCTGGGGGAAACACCAGAGAGGTGATGTTCTGGTTATGATTAGATAAGAATGGAACCAGGTACGAGCAGTCCCAACCAGTTAGATGATGGCAGAGTGTTGTTGGAGGAGAATTGTGGTCAACCTTCAAAAGGGTGTAGCCAGGTTGAGAAGGATGAGGGGAAAGTTAATCTTGTCTGTCATGTAAGATGTCATTTATGGCAGAGGTTTTTTGGTACTGTGGCAGGCTGGAAACCTGATTGGAAGGATTTAAACATGGTGTTCTGGGAATGATGGTCTTGGATTTGGAAAGTAAGAACACATTTAGGACTTGAAGAGGATAGGGAGATTGGAAGTGGAGTGGTCATTTGCACGGACATTGGGATTAAGGTTTTTTTTTTAAGGAGAGGCCTGATGATGGCAGTTTAAAGGAGAGTGGGACAACATCTCAAGAGAAAACTGTTAATATCTGTTAACATGGGAGCCAGGAGGGAAGGTAGGGTGGTCACCAGTTTAGTGGGAATGGGGTTGAAAGAGCAGGTGCTGTCTCATGAACAAGTTGAGCTCTCTCATATCATATTATTGTTACATGAGATATTTCTCCTTTCTTTTATATAAAATACTTTGTCCCCTGACTTGGTGGGAGCAGTTTGTGGACAATGTTCTTGTATGTATACCTTGCCTATCATTTGTCTGCCACATGGGTTTGGATGTTGCTAATTAGTAGTGGGATGCCTTCATGAACAGCTGCAGTTCGTGTGGTATCCTGCTGGGTAGGGTGTTCAAGGATTTTGACACTTGTCAATGAAGGGATGGGAATATTTAACCAAGTTAGGATGGTATGTGACTTGACATTCCCATCTGCTTGCTGTTTTTTCCCTTGGTGGTGGAGCTCGTGGGTTTAGGAGATGCTTTTGAAGAAGCCTTGGTGTGCTGTTGCAGTGTCATGTAGGTACAATATGCTGATAGTGGAGTGGGGTGGGTATTTGGGCCATTGGAGGTACCAGTCAAACTTGTAGTTGCGTCCATCCAGGCTAGTGGAGAGTATTCCATTACACTCTGGTCTCATGTCTTGTAAGTGCTGGAGAGGCTTTAGGGCCTTTGGCTGAGCCACTCATCACACAGTACCTATCTTCTGACCCCTTTAGCCACATAAATGCCGTGGTTACTAATCTAGTTAAATTTTAGTTCATGGTGTTACAATCTGTTTAGGAAGAGTAACTTGTTTAAAATGTGAAATTTCAGGCATTTACTAAGAATAAAGCCACAAGATTCCACTGTTTTTAAACAAACAAGAATGTTTACCATATAAGAGTCAACAAAACAAAGTCAATATTATCTACCTTTATATTCTAACATCTAGAATTAACGAGGCAAACATGTATTAAAAGGCAGTCGAACACGCCACAGACTATATAATAAATGGCAGTCACAACCAAAACATTCCATGAATTTTTCTCAGCGATCCACTCGGATGTCAGTGATCACCAAGGCATAAAAGATCTTCAACCTCTCTTCCTCTGAAGAAATTTCAGCTTCAAGGATTTAGCCTCTGTTTTCCCTCAACAGCAACTCAGCCTGAAAACCCTTATGCTGCTTGTGCCCACAATGAGTTGCCAGGCAGCAGGACACCAGCTTGGATTGCCCCAACAACTGCTCACTTCCCTGCTTCTCTCGCTGAGGCCGCGTCCCACTGGGCCTACAAAGCTGCACCCTAGCATCTAATTACTGGCACAATCCTGGATTTCTAGCTGCGCTGAGCTGACAGCTTCGCTGAGCTGACATTCCTCCCTCATTAGTTTTCTGCGCCCCAACTGAGCTGCTGCCCTACTTTGAACTGAACTGTGTCCAGTTAAATCTTACAACAGAGGTCAGCCTCTGTTCTGAAGCATTTTGGGATGTATCCAAAACTGGCATATTCTGTACCTTTAAATGTTGCAATCTCTAGTCAGCCAAGGGTGACTCCCACAGGTGCTAGCTTGCAGTGGTCCCAAAGATGTTGGGTCTTGACGAAGGGATTATCATTGGGGCTGGGAATGATTAAGCACTCTTGGAGGTGGCCACTGCATGCCTTTTGTGATATGAATGATACAACTGTCATTTATCAGCCAAAGACTGGTTGACTGTCCTGGCCTTGCTGCATGTGGGCATGGGTTTTTGTTTGAGGAATTGCAAATGGAGCTGAACATTGCAGTTAACAGTAACCTTGTGATGGAGGGAAGGACATTGGTGGAGCAGTTGCAGCCAGTTAAAGCACTGACCTGAAACAATTTCTGCACAGTGTCTTCAGTCTGAAATGATTGACTTCCAGCAAAAAGGTTGAAGTAAGCTTAGTGGACCTGGTGCAACCCAAATTGAGCATTAATGAGCAGGTTGAATACATGATGCTTGGATAATATTGATGGTTAACTTCAATCACTTAGATTTGTGAGTAGGCTCTGTGGCT
The DNA here is from genome assembly GCF_964194155.1 of Cetorhinus maximus. Classification (NCBI taxonomy): domain Eukaryota; kingdom Metazoa; phylum Chordata; class Chondrichthyes; order Lamniformes; family Cetorhinidae; genus Cetorhinus; species Cetorhinus maximus. The sequence goes on along the minus strand of NC_135897.1, from coordinate 83,186,618 downwards.
CAGCAGTTGGACAGGAGGATTTGCCCTACTTTGAATAAAACATGGACAAGATTGTCTGGTTGTGTTGAAACAAGTTGGCTAGGGACTAAGCCAGTTCTGGAACACAGGGTGTTCATTACCTCCTGAATGTTAGTTGTGTTCATAGCCTTCGTTGTTTCCAGTGCATTGAGTTATTAATGTCTCGTGGAGTGAATTGAGTAAATGGGTACTTATGATGCTGGAAATCTCAGGAGAAAGTTAAAGTTTATGCATGTGGCTGAAGTTGCTTTAATGCACTTCTGGGCCTTGCTATTGTTGGGGATGAATGTTCATGAAGCCTGCCTCTTCCTCCAGTTAGTAACTAAATTGTTCACTACCTTTTATGGTTGTGGCAGGGCTGTAGAGCTTTGACCTGCTTAGCATGCTACTTTTTGCTTAGCATGCATGTAATTGTGTTGGAGCCTCACCAGATTTTGTTCATTTTTGGGTACATCTGGTGCTGCTTCAGTGCACTCTTCTACCCTCAGTAAATCAAGGTTGGTCATGTGGCTTAAAGGAGATGCTGTGCCATGAAGCTAAAAATTGTAGTGCTGCATATTTGTGCTGTTGGCCCACAGTGTCTCAATCTGTCGTTAATGTCCACACCCCACAATATTGTTTCCTCTGTGAAGATGGCACAGGGGCTATTCACTCCCAATGAATGCCGTCATGAACATATGCGTGTGACTTGGTGTTAAGTAGGTTCAGCTGTTATGCTTGAGATATTAAGATAATTTGAGTTTTAAATTATTTACACAAAATCTGAAATATGCAAGCAGGAGATGATATGGCTATACATGCCTAGATTTGCCTATTTAAAGCAGTGAACTTAAAAGATACAGACCCCTTAGTGGTTAATCAGAGGACTGGAGTTTACATGTGAGCAGCAACATATTCTTGCACATTTTTTTACATTTCTAACATGGTTTTTGTATGGTATTTTTAAATGCAAAGCTAGTTTAAAATTCAAACTGGTCATTTAATAATGGGTGCTTCCTGTTTGAAATTTAACAATTTCCAATCTCCAGTTCCTTTACCAAACAATAAACTGTTTGCCTACTTTTAGGTTGGCCTGGGGATAGGGGTGCACTCTAGCATAACAGGCATAAAACATAAAGCAGGTATTTCACAAGATTCAAAGTGCTAGTAAATCCAAGTGGCTGCCTTTGTAAAACAGATCATTTCATTTGCTGAGACCATTATGTCAGTCTGCTGATATGTCAGTATTTTACATACATGATTTTCCATTTCATTTAACTGTCGCTTGATACAAATTTGTCATTCTTGGTCGAGGAGCAAGAGAAAACATAAAGTGAAGAATCGCCTCTCTTTTGAATGTAAAAAATGAAATGCAGGAGCCAAAATGTCTACAGCCTTTTAATTGGTCTTCCCACAAAATTAAGCCAAAGATTCTGATCATGCTCCCTAATCACAATTAACCTTTGAACTTATTTGATTTTAGACTTGCAGCATTAAGGCTACAAAGCTTCAAATTAGTAATAGAAAAATGCATCAAATTGTGGTAAGCTAAATAAGGTACAATCTTCCTCTTGAAGCACATCTAACTTGCTATAAGCAAAAATGGACAAATAAGCTTGTTTATAAATATCTAAACTGCATTTCCTTGATCAGTAAGCTTCTCCAGTATTGCATCTAGGGACAGTAGCATAGTGGTAATGTTACTGTAGTAACCCAGAAGCCTAGACACGTGATCTGGAGATGAGTTCAAATCCTACCATGGCAGCTGGGGGAATTTAAAGTCAGTTAATTGACTCCAGCATTTTATTCCAGATTTATTATTCATGAAACTACCGGTTTATTGTAAAAACCCATTCGGTTTACTAATGTCGTTCAGGAGAAGAAATCTGTCATCCCTTACCTACTCTGGTCTGCACGTGACTCCGGACTGCTCCCAGCAATGCGGTTGACTTTTATCTGACCTTTTGAAATGGCCTAGCGAGCCACTAAGTTGTATCAAACCACTACATGGGAAAGGAAGCATTGTGTGTATGTCTCACCACATGGACTCCTCTGGTCAAGAAGGCTTAATGGCATCATTCTAAAGTGTGCAGCGACAGAAGAATCTGGGGGTTGATTTGCATAGATCTTGGAAGGTGGCAGCGGCAGCACATATTATATTCTTTGCTAATTACATTCTCAATATGGGATCTTGGGCTTCATGATAGAAGCAGTAAGTATAAAAGCAGGGAAGTTTTACTGAACCTTTTTAATAAAGCTTTGGTTAGGGCACAGTATTGTGCCAGTTCTAGGCACCAAACCTTTGGAAGGAGTGTGGTGGAGATTTATCAGTTTGGTTACAGGGATGAGGGATTTTAGCTGCAAGGTTAGGTTGGAGAAGCTAGGGTTGTGTTCCTTGGAGCAAAGGAAGTTGAAGGAGATTTGATAGTGGTGTACAAGATTGACAGGTTTAGATAAGGTCAACAGAAGCTTTTTTTCATCAGATGATGGTGTAATGCCTGGGGCTGGGAGGGGAACAAACTTTTTTTCTGGGCAAGTGATGCAGGGGAATGTGAGCAAGAACCTTTTATGCAGTGAGTAGTAATGACCTGAAACTTGCTGCCAGCAAGGGTAGTCGAAGCAAAGACCACCATCAATGATATCAAAAGATGGAACTTGAAAATAAACTTGCAGGGCTATGGGGAGGGAATGGGGTAATGGGCTGACTGGATTGCTATATAGAAAGCTGGCAAGGACTTGATGGGCCAAATGGTCCCCATATGTGCTGACTCGGGGCAATTCACCACCACCATCTTCTCGGGTAATTAGGGATGGGCAATAACAGGCCATGATGCTCATCCCAAGAGCAAATCTAAAAGAAAATTTGGTCATCCTTCAAGAAAAAGGCATAGCTATGTAAATCTCCCTAGTACCTGAAAATACCTTAATGATGGGAAGCAAAGGTCTAGTAAGGTCAGTTGGTTATTGGAACAGTAAATGTGATTTAATGCTCTCAGAACACGCTCCAGTTTACTTTGAGCAACTTTGTAAAAGATCTAGTATACTTTGATGATGATGTGCATTTCCTAGCCATGTTACTTTCATTAAAATTATAGGAATTTGTTTTGTCTTGTGCAAATTTTCTTTCTACAGTCTTGAGAAAGAAAGCCAGCAACTTGAAATAGAAAATGATATTGGTAATCACTCTGCTTTGTTTTTAAAAAAAAAAACACCGGCACTTCATTCAGACCTGACCTCCATCTCCCCTGCATTGTAATGAGCAATTTTACTCTAACCTGAAGCTGTTCTTAACTTTTGTGATCTTAAAGTGACGCAGTTTTGCTTGGCACCTTTTACTCCTCCTAAATATTGTCATTGTGTGTGCAGAAAACCCATCTACTGTTAATTGACAGTAAAATTAAATAGAAATTCTGCATGCTATATGCACTCCTCTCTAGGAAGAAAATTTGTGCCTGTTGAATATTCTGCAAAAACAAAATATTGAATAAGTATTTTGGCTGAAGTGGTTATGAATTCCTTGCACAAAAAGTGCATTGCTTCATATTAAGGGGCATGAGGGTAGATGCTGAGAAAATGTTTCCCTTAGCTGGGGAATCTGTAACATGGGGTCACAGACCTTGAGGGGTCAGCTATTGAGGACTGAGATGAGGAGAAACTTCCCCAGGGTTGTGAATCCTTGCAATTTCCTACTCCAGAGAGCTATGGATGCTTAGTAGTTGAGTTGACTTAGTACAGACTTTGATGGACTTTTGGATACTAAGGGAATTAGAGGTATGATTGTGCGGGAAGATGGAGCTGAGGTAGAAAATTGGCCAGAATTTTACTAAATGGTGGAGCAGGCTCAAAATGCCAAATGGCCTACTCTTGCTCCTATTTTTGTCTGTAAACAATATTTTTCAAACTAATGGAAAAATTTCAGCAAACTTGGTACGTAGAAAATGGCCCAAATAGAACTGATTTCCGCTGAAGATGTGGACCCAGATCCTGGAATTTAAAAAGGATCTATTAACATTTGGAGATGAGCAGATTGGCTTTTTTAAGAATGTTGTGGAATTTGTCACAGCTGTCAAAATGTGAGCAGAGTTTTCAGAGTATGATGTTGGGTGTGGATTGGCTTGAAGCCGCCTCAGTGAGATGGAAGCTCTTAATAAAAATATTAGTCAACCAGGCAAGGAAAATCCTTGGAAGAGCTGTGTTATTTTAATGAGTTAACATAGCGTGGTGGAGGTATGCACTCCATTGAGTGCCCTCTTCAATTGTTTTATCTGTCTTCACAGTTGAAGACTAAAAGCACCCCAATAATAGAAAATCAGGGAGCAAAAGGGAGGGTGGTTATCATTATCACTGAAGTAAAATATATCAGGCATACTGTTGGGACTATAGGCTGTCGAATCCCCTGGACTTGATGGCCTGCATCCTCTGGTCTTAAAAGAAGTAGCTGCAGACACAGTGGATGCATTGGTTTGTAATCTTCCAAAACTTCCTAGATTTTGAAAAGGTATCAGCGGATTGGAAAACCGCAAATGCAACACCCCCAGCCAAGAAAGGGAGTCAGAAAACATGGAGTTCTTTGGATGTAATCAGGCTCAATAAAGGCAAACTAGTAGATGAAGTATGGGGTACACTATATTTAGGAAAGACAAATGGCGAAGGAGGAGGGGTGGCCCTGATCGTAAAATATAACATAAGGACAATGGTGAGAAAGTATCTGGCCTCAGAAGATCATGGAAATAGAATCAGTATGGGTGGAAATTAGGAATAGCAAAAGTCAGAAAACACTGGTGGGAGTAGTTTATAGGCCCCTAACAGTAGTTATGCTGTTGGGTAGAGCATTAAAGAAGAAATTATTGGTGGTTGTAACAAAGGCAATGTAATAATTGTGAGGGACTTTAATCTTAAACTGGGACAGTCAAATTGGCAAGAGTGGTCTAGAAGATAAGTTTGTAGAAGGTTTTCGTTGACAATTTTGTGAAGCAATACATTACATAGGCACCTAAAAAAAATAGTAACAGGAGTAGACCATTAGGCCTGCTCCGCCATTCAATAAGATCATGGCTGATCATCTTGTGTTTCGATTTCCACATTCCTATCTAACCTCGATAACCTTAGATTCTTGTTAGGTAAGGGAATCGATCTATCTCTGCCTTAAAAATATTCAATGACCCTGCCTCCTCCACCTTCTGAGGCAGGAATTCCAAAGTTGCACAAACCTCAGAAAAAATTTCTCATCTCTGTCCTAAAAGGGCAACCCCTAATTTTAAAACAATGCCCCCTAGTTCTGGACTCACCCACAAAAAGCAACATCCTTTCGATGTTCACCTTGTCGAGGCTGTTCAGGATCTTGTATACTTCATTCAGATCACCCCTCACTCTTCTAAACGCCAGTGGAAACAAGTCCGGTCTGTCCGACCTTTCCTCATAAGACAGCCCACTCATTCCAGGTATCGATCTAGCAAACCTCCTTTGAACCGCCTCCAATGCATTTATGTCTTTCCTTAAATAAGGTGACCAAAACTGCATGCAGCATTCGAATGCGGTCTCACCAGTGCCCTGTATAACTGAAGTATAACATCCTTAGTTTTATGTTCAATCCCTCGTCATAATGGATAGCATTCCATTAGCCGCCTTAATTACTTGCTGTACCTGCAAACTAACTATTTGTGACTTGTACTAGAAAACCTGGATCCCTTTACACCTCAGGATTATGCGGCCGTTCTCCATTTAAGTAGTGCTCTGCTTTTTTGTTCTTCCTGCTAAAGTGAACAATTTCACATTTTCCCACATTAAACTCCATTTGCCAGATCTTTGCCTGCTCACTCTATCTATATCCATCTGCAACCTCCTTATGTCCTCTTCACAACATACTTTCCTACCTAGCTTTGTGTCATCTGCAAATTTAGCTACCATGTATTCACTCCCCTCATCTAAGTCATTGATGCAAATCGTAAAAAGTTGAGGCCCCAGTACAGACTCCTGTGGGATACCACACGTCACATCCTGCCAGTCAGAAAAAGACTCGTTTATGCGTACTCTGCTTTCTGCCAGCCAGCCAACCTTCTATCCATGTTAATGTTACCTACTATACTATGCGCTTTAATTTTCCGTAATAACCTTTGATGTGGCACCTTATCAAATGCCTCCTGGAAATCCAAGTACAGTATGTCTACAGGCTCCCTTTTATCCACTGCGCATGTTACTCCTTCAAAAAGCTCCAATAAATTGGTTAAACATGATTTTCCTTTCACAAAACCATGCTGACTCTTCCCAATTGCCTTGAGCTCTTCAAAGTGCCCAGCTATAACCACCTTAATGATCGATTCCATTAACTTGCACATTACAGACACCAGGCCTATAGTTTCCTTTTTTCTGCCTCCCTCTCTTGAATAGAGGGGTTGTATTTGCTACTTTCCAAACTGATGGAACCTTTCCAGAATTCAGCAAATTTTGGAAAATTAACACCAGTGCATCGACTGCCTCATTCGCCACCTCTTTTAAGACCCTAGGATGTAGTCTATCGGGACCTGCAGACTTATCATCCTGCAGCTCCATCAATTTGCTCAGTGCCATTTCCCTAGTGATTTCAATTTCACCAAGTTTCTTTCTCCAGTCAACCTCCTGATTTTGCAGCTATTACTGGAATGTTTTTTGTATCCTCTATCGTGAATACAAGCAAAATATTTGTGGAACTGAATACTATCTTGGATCTAGTATTGTTTAATGAAGCAGGGCTAATTAGTAATGTCCTGGTAAAATATCCTCTGAGAAATAGTGATCATAATACTGTTGAATTCCATGTTAAGTTTGGAAGTGACAAACAAGAATCTTAAACTTAAAGCCAATTACATAGACGTGAGGGGAGAACTAGCTAAGATTAATTGGGTAAATAGACCAAAATGTATGGAGTCAATGAACATTTTAAGGAAATAATTCTAAATCTTCAGAAATACATTCCATTGAAAAACAAATTCAGACCCAACTGTGGCTCACTCAGGAAGTTAAGGATAGTATTAGATTAAAAGAGACTTACAGTGCTTCAAAAAACAGTAGCAAGTCTGAGGATTGGAAGTGTGTTAGAAACTAGCAGCAGGCTACCAAAAAGTTGATGAAAAGGGAAAAATTAGAATGGGAGTAAACTAGTCAGGAATATTAAAAACAGCTAAAAAGAGCTTTTACCAAGCATATAGAAGAAGAGTATAGCTGAAGTACACGTTGGCCCCATAGAAGCAGAGACAGGAGAAGCTATCATGGGGAATGAGGAAGTAGCAGAGGCATTGAACAAACATTTTGTCTGTCTTCACAGAAGGCCAGTTTCATACCAGAAATAGACGGTAGTTTAGGGGCTAAATAGTGAGGAAATTAATTTCAGCAGAGACAAAGTATTGGCAAAACTTAGACTAAAATTTGACAAATCCCTGGCACCTGATGGCCTACACCCTAGCTTTTTAAGAAAGCTGCAGAGATAGTGGATGTGCTGGCTATGAATTTCCAAAATTCCTTAGACTCAGGAACAGTTCCATTTAGATTGGAGGTTGGCAAGGGGATTGGAATACTAGAATAGCGAAGCCTTGCTACAGTTGTACAGGATTTTGGTGAGACCACATCTGGAACACTGCAGTTTTGGTCTCCACATTTAGGATATACTCGCACTGGCGGCATTATAACGAAGGCTCACTAGATTGACCCCTGGGATGAGGGGGTTGTCCTACGATGAGAGGCTGAGTAAATTGAGCTTATTCTCTGGGGTTTAGAAGAATGAGAGGCAATCTCCTTACAAAATTCTGAGGGGTTTGATAGGGTAGATGCTGCGAGATTTGTTTCTGATGGTTGGGGAGTCTAAACGTGGGCCAATCATTTAGGACTGAGATGAAAAATTGCTGCATTCAAAGGATTGTGAATCTTCGGAATTCTCTACACCAGAAGATTGTGGATGCTCCATTGTTGAATATATTTAAGGCTGGGATAGGCAGATTTTTGGTCTCGCAGAAAATCGTGGGATATGGGGAGCAGGCAAGATAAATGGAGTTGAAGCCCAAGATCGGCCATGGTCGTATTGAATGGTGGAGCAGGCTCGACGGGCTGTGTGGTCTACTCCTTTGTCTTGTGTATTTGGATTTCCAGAAGGCCTTCAATAAGGTGCCACGTAAAAGGTTACTTCACAAGACCCCATGGTGTCAGGTGTAACACATTGGTGAATTAATGGGAAACAGTTAGGATAAATAGGACATTTTTGGATTGGCAAACTAACTAGTGGAGTGCCATGGGGATCAGTGCTGGGGCCTCAACTATTTACAATCTGGTAATGACTTGGATGAAGGGACAGTATTGTATCCAAATTTAAAAACGATGCAAAGGTAGGTAGGAAAGCAAGTTGAACAGAATCGGTCAAGGGGTATAGGTAGGTTGTGAGTGGACAAAAACTTGGCAGATGGAATATAATGTGGGAAAATGTGAGGTTGTCCACTTTGGCAGGGATAGGAAAGCAAAATATTACTTGGAGGGAGAGTACAGAATGCTACATGGTTAGAGGGACCTGGGTGTTCTTGTATGTGAAATTAGCATGCATGTACAGCAAGTGATTAGGAAGGCAAATGGATTGGCCTTTATTGCAAGGGGGATTGAGTATAAAAGTGGGAAAATTTTGCCACAATTTTGTAGGGCATTTGTTAGACCATACTGAGAGTACTGTGTACAGTTTTGGTAAGGAGGAAACAGTTTGGAGAAGGTTCACTAGGTTGATTCCTGGATGAAGGGGTTTTCTTGAGAAAAGATTGGGCCTATACTTTGAGTTTAGAAGAATGAGGTGATATTGAAACACAGTTTTTGAGGGCTTGACACGTGTGAGGCAATAAGTAGATATGAACACTAGTTAGGATTTCATAATTGCAGTGTTGCCAGATTGGGTGTTATTGTAGGTAAGTGAGCTCAGGTCATGGGTGACTGGGACATGGTGTGAATTTAGAATACGGGCTGTGGAGATTTGGATAAATCAAGATTATGAAGGGTAAGATGGGAGGCTGACCAGAGAGCATATTGGAATAGTCCATTCTGCAAATAACAGAAAAAACATGAATGAGGATTTCAGCAGCAGATGGGCTGTGACTGATGCCACCATGGAGGTGGGGATAGATTGTGGGGTTGGATGTTAAGTTCAGTCTAATAGGACACTTATTGCGAAAAGTCCTGTTCAGCCTAAGCCAGTAGCCGAGGAGGATGGAATCTCATTGGGGCCAGAGTTTGTGGCTAAAGATAAGAACCCTGGGTCTTCCTGATATTTGAGCAGAAATTTTCTCTAATTATCTAATACTGGATGTCAGCCAAGCAACCTTCCTGTAGATGATGGATGGTGAGGTTGAGCTGGTGTTGTCATTGTATGTGTGGAGCCTGACATGTTTTCAGATTTGCTGAGAGGCAGCATGTGGAATGGAGCAAATATGGATCATAGATGCTAGGTTGTACCTTACAAAGAAACAGCCACCTCTGGAATAAGTTGCTGGCATGAACGGTGTGTGTATGTTTACTGCAAGCATTCAAAAAAGGGGAGCTGGAGTTCCTGAGTGGCTAACCTCTACCTGTACGTTATAGGTGGGTAGTTGGTGGTTGCCACTCTTTAGTACGGCTTTCTGAACTATCTGTTTTCAAGATTTGGAGAGAAACATCCAAGCTATTTTAAAACCCCTATTTTTTTTTCCCCCGGCAGCTGAGTAGGAAGATAAGTTGGAGGTGATGTTGTGTAGAAATCACCTCTCACCTGAAGTGGAAGTTAGATATAAACCTCTGGTTAGGATATTTAGAACACTGCATTTCATTCTGGGCCTTGGATGGAGTGCAATGCAGATTTTCAGAACGATAGGATTAGAAGTTTTAAAAGTAGCACAAGCTTTTATCTCCTCAGTATAGAAAATTAAGGATGATGTTACTTGAGATGACTAAAGGATTTAATAAGATAGCTAAAAGAAGCTATTTTCTCTGGAGGAGTTTATTATAAGGGGGCACAACCTTAAAATTAGAGCCAGACTGTTCAGGGTGATGTCTGGAAGCACTTCACACTGGAAATTTGGAACTCTTCACTCCTCCGACTGTTTTAACCCCCTACCCTCCTTTTATCCCAACCACCGACCCAAAAATGCTAAAGCTGGTGGTCAGTTGATATTGTTAGACGTGGGTATTTGGGATTATGGTACCAAAGTTGGTGGATGGAGTTAATTATAGCTCAGCTATGATCCAGTGGTGGAACAAGTTCCTGGGGGATGGGAGTGGTCATTGAATGGTTTACTCTTGATGGCTGTGTTCTGGTACAGGAATGCTTAATGATTCACCTGGTATTTTAATTGCTTTTTTGTTTTGGTTATGTTCTTATTTGCTGCTAGCTGCCTTATGAATTATGAAATATCACCAATAGTAGGGTCTCCTTGGAACCACATCCCCTAAGGTATTTTTCTTCCTCCAGTGACAGTTCCTTGAGTTTTTCTTCATAACGTAAGTCTCAAAGCCTGGGATTATCCTGGCCACTTGTCTTTGAAGCTCTGAATTAGGTAGAATAAGCAAAACGTCATGGTGTACACTAGAGCTGCCTTTGCCATTGAATCTCATTTTGAAGCTTAATGAATCTTTGTATCTGTGTATTTTTTAATACATGCTTGCTTTAGCATACATTGTTCTATACTTGAGATTAATATCCATCTGCGATATCTGTCTGCAGATAGCCTAAGTCTCAAAGTAATCCATCTATCTAGTTATTTACTGATGTTTTTCAGTAAATTTAATAGCATTGTTCCATAGAATTCAGTTTTGTCAGATCTATGTTGATACTACTTAAATGTTTGCCATGGGCACATTTTTGCTGGTAGTTGATCAATATAGACAGTTTTCTGTAATAAAGCTACAGAATTTCTTACGAGTCACACAAGGAACTTTATTACGTGTCTTCCAGAAATCTAAAAATTAAATTTTATTTGATTATTCGTGACTAGGTTAGTTGCCTCAAATAATATATCTGGAAGATTTTTCCATTTGTGATGAGTGCAGCTAGAAAGACCAGCAATTATTGCTCATCTCTATTAGTCCTTGAAGCTGCTGCTTTGGGTTGCCTTGGTCAATGTAGATGAGGTACCTCAGAAAGCTGTTGGGGAAATTTAGGATTTTCTTGCAGCAACTACTTAATGCAAGAGTGGTCCTTGCCAAACAGTTCAGGGCAGGTCTCAGCCTCTATGTGCAGCTAACTTCCACTGCTGGAGCCCCTTATGCATTTGTGGAGATACACAATGTTGCATATTACCAAAGTGAACATAGAAAATAGGAGCAGGAGTAGGTCATTTGACACTTCGAGCCTGACCTGCCATTCAATATGACCATGGCTGATCCGCTATCTCAACGTTGTACTCCTGTGCTCTCCCCATACCCCTTGATGCCTTTACAGTCCAGAAATCTATCTGTTTCCTCAAATATATTCAGTAACTTGCCCTCCACAGCCTTCTGTGGTAGAGAATTCCTTAGGTTCACCACCCTCTGAGTGAAGAAGTTTCTTCTCATCTCAGTCCTAAATGGTCCAACCTGTATCCTGTCACTGTGACCCCTTGTTCTAGACCCCCCCCAGTCAGAGGAAATATCCCTACATTCAATCTGTCCATTCCTATCAGAATTTGGTTTCAATGAGATCCCCCCATATTCTTCTAAGCTCCAGTGAATACAGGCCTAGTCAGCCCAATCTCCACGTACAACAATCCTGCCATCCCAGGAATCAATCTGGTGAATCTTCACTGCACTCCCTCTATGGCAAGTATATCCTTCCTTAGTAAGGAGACCAAAACTGCGCACACTACACTAGGTGTGGTCTCACCAAGACCCTGTGCAGCTGCAGTTCTCTCAGTGAAGGCCAACATACCATTTGCTGCCTTAACTGCTTGCTGCATCTGTATGTTTGCTTTGTGATTGGTGTACAAGGACACCCAGGTCCCTTTGTGCATCAACCTTTCCCAATCTTATCACCATATGACTAATAATCTGCCATTCTGTTTCTCCTACCGAAGTGGATAACTTCACACTTATCCACATTATACTGCATCAGCCATGAATTTGCCCACTCATTCAACCTGTCTAAATCTCCTTGAAGTCTCTGAACACCCTCCTCATTGCTCACATTCCCACCAAGTTTTGTGTCATCAGCAAACTTGGAAATATCACATTTGGTTCCCTCATCCAAATCATTGATACATATATTGTGAGTAGCTAGGGCCCAAGCACTGATCCGTGCGGTACCCCACTAGTCACCGCCTACCACTGCAAAAAAGACCCATTTATTCCTACTCTGTTTCTTGTCTGCTAATCAATTCTCAATCCATGCCAATATATTACCACCAATCCCATGTGCTTTAATTTTGCACAATAACCTCTTACATGGGACTTTATTTAAAGCTTTCTGAAAATCCAAATGCACCACATCCACTGGTTCTCCCTCTACAGTCTAAATGCTGGACTAATCACCTTAGCCTTATTTGCTGAGTTTATTACTTGGCTTTTGGGATTTGCATTTACTAAACAAAAATATCTATTACATGAAGAAACAGTGATTTATGTTCAGGTTGGGATGGTGTATGGCTTGGAAGGTAATTTGGAGGTTATTGTGTTCCTATGCCCTTACCTTACCCATTTCTGGAACCATGCTTGACAGATGATTGTTCTTTTGGATAATCACTTCTTGCATTGGAGTGCTCTCAAACACTTCCCCCTACTGTGGATGTTTATCTAAACAGCCTGGAACAATGAGCTTTGTGCCATACTATAATATGGTTAAGGTAACAAATATACCTCCTAGCTCTTTGACTATTTAGCCATTTTAGCATATGAATGAATCTTCAAAAGTTCCATTCTGTTGTCAAGTAGTGAACAGCACTGCCTTCAGTTATCTAGAATTATGCTTCAAATTAGTCTGCTGATAGCATAAAACTACATGGTGTAAGATTTCAGGAAAAAAAACCAAAAACACCCCTAAAAATGTTGGAAATATTCAACAGGCCTGGATGCATGGGGAGAGTGTTTTGATGTTTTGGGTTGATGATCTTTCATCAGTTCTGAATTGCAGTTGGTTACCTCCCATGCCAGGTTAGGGAGCCAGGCAATTAGACACTAGCCTGTGGGGTTCTATGGACTTAATTTTATGGGGTACATGGTCCCAGCCCCCAGGCTAAAAAGACAGGAGGGAGAAGCGTATGCTCCCACTGCAGCAATTTAATTTGGAGCAGCATTAATTGCTTCAAGGTGAGACTTCAGACCCATTTTAGAAGGAAGTCCAGCCTTGGCGAGCCGCTGGCCAATCAGATTGCCTGGCAGATGGTTGTGGTCGCCACTGTGACTACAGGCAGTCTCACCATGCTGAGGAGCTTTAGTAATTCCAAGGTTTTTGGGGGGGGGGTCTCGGCTAGATTCAAGAGGCCAAGGGCAGGGTTAAAGGGAGGGATGACTTGGTGGCGGGTGCCTCCAATGGGCCCCAGGGGCCCTCAGAGGTGGCCCCCACCCCATTGCCTATCAGTGTCCTGCGCACCTAAAGCCCACATGGTGTGGGCCTCCCCTGTTGCTGGTAAAATACTGGTGGGTGGAATGAAGCTAGGTGCCATTAATTGGCCGCTTAAGAGCCTCAGTAGTCTCCAGGGCAGGCAATCCCTATTTAAGAGGAGTAAGAAATTGTCATCCTTCTAAAGTCTAAAATCTTTTTATCCATTATAAAATGGAGTATTTGGCAAAAAGTGTACTTCTCTTTTCACTTGAAGCATTGTCTTGAGCTGGAGAGCTCCAAGTTATCCTGAAGCCACAAAGATTTACTGATTTTTGGTGGTACTTTAGTTGAAGACAAACAGCTTGCCTTGTATAGAGCCTTTAATGTAGGAAAATGTCCCAAGATGCTTCATAGGTGTAACCAGACAAAAATTGACACTAAGCTACATAAAGGAGAGATGACCAAATGCTTGGTCACAGGTAGGTGACCAAGGACGTGGAGAAATTTTGGCAAGGAATTCCAGAGCTTGGGCCTGATAAATGAAGCATGTTTGTAGCCTCTAAAACATTACCACTCTTAGCTTTTCCTTTCCTTTTATGGCTGTGGTGCCTTAAACAGCTTGTTGCTCGCTCTTCAAGAAATGAAGATTTAGTTTAGCAGAAAACATCTTCATCGCTTCCTCTTGCCCTTTTCCTTCCCCTTCCCCTTTTCACTAGTGGAATGATGGTATTCCATTGTGCAGGGATTGAAGAAGCTAAAGGAATGTTATCTACTATAAGTTACTTCATGAATACAATGCAAGTTCCTCTGGAGAGGTTTGATGTCTTGTTCACTGGCTTAAAATTTAAATTTCTAATGGGCAACCCTGCAACTTACTACTTCCATCTTCTCCAAGCTAAAGTTGAGATCATCTTGGTAAAGAGTAATACTCTGGCAAATTGTTTTTGCATGGTCTGGCTCTGGTTTTGATGTGCCACATCCTGGTATGCTGGTTGAGAACTTGTAATACTGCCGTTGTGGGCCAGAGGTGGGATCTGATGGCTATTACTGTGATTTCATGGCAACCAGTCGATATGCATTTTCTTTTAAAGTTTGATTTTTAAGATGGGTTACTTTTTTCAAATACTTGATTTGTAAATTGGATTAAGTTGGTTTAAAGATAGTGCTAAATTGGGTGTAGTGCCATATTTGTGCATTAAGTGATTTGTTTTCCATCTTTGCATGATTTGGACAGTATCATTAAATTAAATTGTGGTCTTGCAGCATTGTTACCCTGCTTTTAATTGCATTGAATATTAGAATTTAGCGGGGAGGATTGTGCTCAAGGATCTAGACAGGATCTAGAAAATCCTGTGATTTTCTCTTTAATTTATAACTTGAGAGTAAACCATTTCTGCAGGGAAAAGTTTTCCAAAGACATTGTTGCTCATCATTAATGTTTTGTAACTGCACTCTTTTGTCAATGATGTCCATACTGTACTTTAAAATGTTTTCCTCTTTTTTTTCTCTTTCAGTCTTGGTCTTTGTAATGGGAAAAGAAGGGACCCACGGAGGACACTTGAATAAGAAGGCATTCACAATGGCAAAATACTTGAGAGAATCTGGATTCTAGTTAGCCAGGATTCCTATTCAGTAGTTTAAAAATTGCTATTAAAGTTTCCTTTTAGCAGTCACCTACTCTTTCACATTGAAGTTACAGAAAGTTTAATAGCAATGCAGGGTATGGGGGTATGAACCCATGTCTCCTTTGTATACCTGTATTGGTGGGGAAAGTTCAAATTTTCATTTTTTTTTCCTTATGTACTCCAGCATTGGTTGTAGTCATGGAAAAGGAAAGTGTCCATGGAGGGGTACTCAACAAGAAAGCATTTACCATGGCTACATACCTGAGGAATTCTGGATACTAAGTAGCCTCTTCCCATCCACCTAGCAACTCATTCACCCTCACCATCACCCAGTTTAATTGGCAGTGCTACCAGACTGTAGTTGGTAGAATTTTTTAATTTATCCATTTCTGATTACATTGATTCCCTTTGCCCCTTTACCACTTAATTGTAATAACATTGTAGGTGTAATGGAAAGTAAATCCCATGTTTTGGCACCATTAGCACAATAACTAAATGGTGATATGCATGTTATTACTTTTTGATATTGTTGCAAAAAAAAAATAGGGCTGACTTGCTAAGCCTGGGCATTGCTTTGTTTTAGCATTTAGAAAGTTTATTGGCATCCAAAGTCACCAAACCAGGTTCTGATTATTCTCTCTCTCCCTTCCACTTCCCCATTGAAATACTTTTTTAAACAATTAAAAAGGTGCTGGTAGTACAATCTCAGATTTAAGTGTTGCTGAGTCAGCACTTTGAGCAGTTGCAGAGCTCATCTAGTCTTCCTGTTTTGTTTAAGCATGTTGGGAGGGTAGCTGCATCCATAGTCTGCCATAATATTTCTGACTTTACTTCCCTTGTAACTTCATTGCCCATTCTCATTGCTAAAGCATCTGGATTTTCCTTCCGTTTCATTACCTGTTTACATCCCCTCCTGTGTTGGACAACTTTGCAGCAGTTTTGTGGATACACTCTGTTTAATATGAACTTTTAACACTAGTATTAAATGTTATGCATTCTGACTTCATGGGTGTAATTGCAGGACTGCTCTAGGTGTGTGTAAATGATTTTTTTTTCTCCCCATGGACATGTCACAGTCCTGACTTTGATCAGTTTAATCTCCAGGGACATTCCATCTTTGCAATAGCTCAGGCACTTAAATGTTGTTTTGCCAGCTCCTTTGATGTATGTTTAACTTTTTAATAAAGGTTGCCATTTTGGACAATAGATATCCCAAACATAACCATCTGGAGTGTCCAGTTTTGAGTGCTTCATAGGACCAATTAAGTTGCAGCTTGGGGTTTTTTTTTAAAAGACAGACTGCTGTAAAATGCCATTGAAAGGATTACTGCCACTCCTCAATACTGCATTGGCAATTTAGATTATATTAAAGTTTTTCCATGAGAATGTTGATTGACGGTCATGTACTTTTGTTAGTATCTGTGGGTGGCAGTCTCCTATATCGAAATCACAAACTGTTTAAAGTTTTTCAAATCAAGGGAATTGATGCATTAGACCTGGTAAGCCCATGCTGCAGAAGGAAACTGTGGAAGAATTGCCTTGTGCTCCTAGTTTTGAAATCTGTGGGAATGTCTGTTTTGAGCACGGTACTAACATGTTCCGTTCAAACAAAATTATAAAACTTCTGTATTCACATGAATAAAACGGGAGATGGTATTGGTTGGAATAATCACACTTGGCTGTCTTGTGAAATTATTTTGCAAATGTTCGTGTATCCTGTGCCATACTGCATAGAGATTTGATCTGTTGCTGTTGTGAGATGGATTTTAACTGCCGCTGCAAGGCTTTCAGTTGAACGGCACTTCCTTAGGGGCGTTATTCTAGCATATACTCAATGTTCAGGCCTTGTGAAATATGTACAGATTTAAAAATTCTTGTTGCTGACTTGTCCATTTTCTTTCCCTGCACTTTTGTTACATCTGGGATACAGTCTAACTCATCTGATTTAATATGCATTTACGAAATGCCATAACTGTTAAACCACCTTGTTTACAGACAGATGAAATAAATCTATTCCAACCAAATGTTGGCTGTATGTTTTTGTATGGTTGGGGAGGGTGTCAGGTTTTATCATTTTCTTGTATTTTCACATCCATTTTTTTATGTATGATTAGTCAATGCCTAAAGTTTTGAATGTACCACCATTCCTACAAATGAAATGACCTGCTGTTTGAAATACAAACCTCTTAAATTGATTTGCATTTCTACCTTTTTTGTTTCCAGGCTTCAAAAGCAGATCTCAGTTGGAACTAACTGCTTTTAGAAGTACATCTTGATTTCAGGAATTCCAGACTGATCCTTTTGTAAATCTTCTCTGAATCCCCTCTACTGCGTCACTTCATTTTTAAAAGACAATCCCTCATTATTATAGCCTAGTTAATTAAGTTGGCTCAATGCTCAGATCATTTTTATTTTGCTAATGGCTGGCAACTATTTTTGATTTGCAGAATGCACAAAGCCTTGTATTAATATCTGCTAGTTTCTGTAATTGAGGTGATTGGAGTCATTAAAAATTTCTAAAAGAATGAAGAGGTAGAATGCAGGAACTCAGTCCTCTGAAGGAAATCAAGAACAAGGGGCTGATTCAATTACTGTCGAGCAATTCGAGTGAAATCAGGAAGTACTTTCACAAATAATAGTAGAAATGTGGAACTTTCTCTTCCATAGGCTGTGAATGCCAGAACAATTGGACCGTTCAAGATCTGAGGTACAGGCATTTACCAAACAAAATTATCGAAAGATTGGAGCTAAATTCGGAAAATGGAGTTGAGATGCATATCAGCTGTGATCGAATTGAATTGTGGAGCATGTTCCTGGGGTTGGCTGGACTATAGTTCCTAAATCTTGACATCCCTGTATAGTCCACATCCTTACTGAATGACATGAATCTATGTATTGTGTCTGGCCATTTTTTTTGATATCACCCTAACTTGAATGCTTTAATGCAGCTCTACTCAACCATGTACTGGTATCTAAAATCTAAGCTGCTGAGTTCTTTTCACCCCGTCCACCTACCTGCCTTTTATTCGTGAAGGCGGTTTCCAGCCTGGAGTCGTCTTACTAATTCATGAACTTCAACTATCTCCTGAAAAGTTCCTCAAATTTCATCATCTGGTCATTAAATTGCACCAGTTTCATGACTTTATCATGTTTTGTATTTACTCATCTCTACTGAGGACTCCAATGTATTCTCCATAATGGAGGTATTTTATACTATTTTGTGGAGAAGAGTTGAAAATAAGCTTTTAGAAATGCTTATATCTGGTGTGTAGATGGTCCATGGTAGATTTCAATGAGCAATTTGCAGAGTATATCTGCTGCTGTCGTCTGTCCTTGCAGGACACCTGATACTGTAAAAGGCTGTTCAGCTCATTGCATTGTTAAATCTTAAGGTCAAAATCTGGAGTAATGCCAGCAGTACTTGTATTCTGTACCCATAGATAGTGCAGATTGAGTTGGGGTGAGGTGCAATGACCTTATACCACTGCATGAATTGAGGGTGAGGATCCTTTGCAACCCCACCCCCTCCTTAACCTCTTGCAGGGGTGTTAGGAACAAAAAGAACCATAGGAGCTGGGAAATTATCTGAGCAATATTATCTTTCAAGCAAGGTCAGCTCCATGATTTTTTCCCCCAGACAACTATTGCTGCTGCTGTTAGCCTACATTGTGTAATTGATCCAACATGTAGACAACTTTTCAAGGTATGTACTTATTTCTTTTGCTTAGGCACCTTGATTCAAGATGAAGTCCAGGCATTTTAGATTTCTTCAGTCTTGTCTAAATGTGGCTTGAAATGGTTTTGCTCCCAATACAGCAAAAATGATGTTCATTTCTGATGTTCCATGGGAACATAAATGATTTATCTAACCCACCAAGTAGGAACTTGATCTCCTCTTTGCCCAGTTTGACTTCAATGGAGTACAGAACAAAGTGGCTGACCTGCTTACATCTCCCTTGCCTACCCTGATGGGCTATAATTGTACCAATATCTATGCATAAGAATTTCAAAACCTGGCAATTTAAATAAAATGACCAACTTTTGGAATAGATGCTAAATGTTGTATAACTTTAATGCAGAAAATTCAGGATACTTTGATCTTTATCTGATGTTTCCACACTGCCACTATAAAGGAGCTCATTGTATACTTTCCAATGACAATTCCACAAATAGACAAACTAACCCACTTTATATAAATGAATAAACAAATTTATGTCCTTTTCACATAAATCCCAGGAAACTAATGGTACAACTAAGAGGCCACTTTCCCTTAAAAGAAAATCCAAATTCCAGATAGTGTGAAAGTGTTACATATGTAGTACTAATATGTCCCCATTGCTCCTGGCTGCAGTAGAGTTTTGCTCTGTCAACCTCCACTAGCTCCTACACCTCTATTATACAATATCAGTTCATAATTAGTGCTGGAAGGCAAGTAAATTTTGAAATATTTGGGACCAGTTCTAAGACAATCCAACATTTAAAAAAAAAAGCACCATAATGTATTCATAGAATTCTTATATAAAAACAAAAAGCTACTGCGGATGCTGGAAATCCAAAACAAAAACAATTACCTGGAAAAACTCAGCAGGTCTGGCAGCATCAGCGGAGAAGAAATCAGTTAACGTTTCGAGCCTTCAGGGCCCTTTGGCAGAACTGCCGAAGGGCCATGAAGGCTCGAAACGTTAACTGATTTCTTCTCCGCCGATGCTGCTAGACCTGCTGAGTTTTTCATAGGATTCTTTACAGTTTTGGTTCCTTTATGGCTGATATCTTTCCTACCATTGAGAGAATAGAATATTAGAAATAAATACAGTTAGCATGGATTTTAAAAGGGAGAAACTTATTTGAGCAGTCTTGAATTTAAGTTACAGAAACTGAACTGGACCAGTCATATGAACACTGCGCAGCAAGAGCAGACCACGGGTTGGGAATTGTGCAGTGTATAGCTTGTCTCCTAACACCATGAAGCCTGTCCATCATCTACATGGTGCAAGAGTGTGGTGGAATGCTATCACTCGATTGGATGAGTGCAGCTCCAACAGCAAGAAGCTTGATACTGTCCACGATGAAGCAGCCTGCTTGATTGGCACCCCATCCACCAATGGCACACTGGCAGCAGTGTGTACCATTTACAAGATGCACTGCAGAAATTCACCAAGGCTTCTTTGACAGCACCTTCCAAACCCACAACCTCTGCTGTTTATCCCTTGCAATCTTATGATTCAGAGAATGGTCACTAGATTGATACCAGGTTTGAAATCCATTGGTTATCCTGATGAGCTTTTTTATGAGTAAAGTGTAAAGTAAATAAAGAGTACTGAGATTATCGTAATTATTCCAAGTAACATGAGGGGAGACCTGATTGGGTCTGTATGGATAAATATTTTGAATTGGGTTAGGGAAGAACCAGAGGACATGCAAAGCACAGAACCATACTTGAAGGCAGGAAAGTTTCTATATGAGAGTGGAAGGGTGGGTTCATAATGCTTTTATTATAGGACTGTATTTTCAGATGATTTGGCCAGAGTGGACTGGGAGCAGCTACTTGTAGGTAAATGTGTCAGAGCAGTGGGACTCACTCGAAGGAAATAGGGAGTACAGGGCCAACATATTCCAGTAAAGATGATCCAGGGAACCCTGGATGTTGAGGAATATACAGGATTGGATAAAGAGAAAGGGAGGCTTACGGCAGATACCCTAGAAGAGCATAGAATGTGTAGGGGGGAAACTTGAAAAGGGGGCATTAAAAAAAAACATTGGCAGGTAAAATAAAGGAAAATTCAAGATTATTTTACAAGTACATTAAGAATAAGAGGATAACTAGGGAAAAGAGTAGGGCCCATTAAGGACCATAGTGGTAATTTGTGTGTGGTGCCAGAAGACATAGGGTTCTAAATGAATACTTTTGTGTCGGTGGTCACAAGTGAGAGGGACGACGTGGGTATGGAAATCAGGCAGAAGGATTGATATAATTAAAGAAATTAGCATAGAAAGGGAGGAGGTTCTAAATGGTCTGGCAGGCTTAAAAGTAGATAAATCTCCAGACCCGGATGAAATGTATCCCAGGCTGTTGAGTGAGGCAAGGGAGGAGATAGCAGGGGTGCTGGCAATAATTTTCAATACTTCTCGGGCCACAGGAGAGGTGCCAGAGGACAGCCAATGTGGTAGTGTTATTCAAGAAGGGAGGAAGAGATAAACCAGGGAACTACAGGCGTCAGTCTAACCTCAGTGGTGGGGAAATTATTGGAAGCAATTCTGTGGGACAGAACTAATCTACACTTGGAGAGGCAGCGATTAATCAAGGAAAGTTAGCATGGTTTTGTTAAGGGGAGGTCATGTCTGACCAATTTGATTGAATTTTTCAGAGGTGACCAGGTGTGTAGCTTCAAGGCTTTTGATAAGGTCCCGCATGAGAGACTGAACGAAGGTAAGAGCCCTTCGGATCCAAGGCAATTTGGCAAATTGGATCCAGAATTGGCTAAGTGGCAAGAAGCAGAGGGTGATGGTCGAGGGGTGTTTTTGTGACTGGATGACTGTCCAGTGGGGTTCCACAGGGATCAGTGTTGGGTTTCTTGCTGCTTGTGGTATATATAAACGATTTAGACTTGAACGTAGGAGGGTTGATCAGTAAGTTTGCGGATGACACGAAAATTGGTGGGGTGGTAATAGTGAGGAGGATAGCCAGAGATTACAGGAGGATATAGATGGGTTGATCAGTGGCAAATGGAATTTAATCTGGATAAGTGAGGTAATGAAATTGGGTAGGACAAACAAGGCATGGGAATACATAATGAATGGTAGGACCCTGGGAAGTACCAAGGATCAGAGGGACCTTGGTGTGCATGTCCACTGGTCCCTTAAGGTAGTGGGACAGATAGATAAGGTGGTTCAGAAGGTATATGGGATACTGGCCTTTATTAGCCAAGACATAGAATATAAAAGCAGAGAGGTTATGCTGGAACTGAATAAAATGATGGTTAGGTCACAGCTTGAGTACTGCGTGCAGTTCTGGAATTCACATTATAGGAAGGACGTGATTACACTTGACAGTGCAGAGGAGATTTACCAGGATGGTGCCTAGGTTTCAGTTATGAGGAGAGATTGGATAGACTGGGGTTATTTTCCCTGGAGCAGAGGAGATTGAGGGGTATAACATTGAGGGGCATAGAGTAGACAGGGAGGAACTTTTCCCCTTGGTGGAAGGATTAATAACCAGGGGGCATAGATTTAAGGTAAGGGGCTGGAGGCTTAGAGGGGATGTGAGGAAGAATTTTTTCACCCAAAGGGTGGTAGGAATCTGGAATTCACTGCCTGAAAGAGTGGTAGAGGCAGAAACCCTCATAATATTTAAGTAGTATTTGGATGTGCACTTAACGATGCCATGGCATACAAGGCTATAGGCCGGGTGCTGGAAAATGAGATTAGAATAGTTAGGCACTTATTTGACGGGTGCAGACTCTATGGGCCGAAGGGCCTTTTTCTGTGCTGTAGACCTCTATGACTCTGTATGGGACAAGCTTGTTGGACTAGCTGCTCTTTCTCAGTAGCCATTCTTTACCGGAGCCTGGATTATACACATTCTCAACCTAGCTACACCAATGCTTTTTCAACGTAAGTCACTGTATAGTAATACAAAAGTAGAAGCCTAGATAATTTCATTACACCCATGTCCAGGATCACAGAAACCAGCTGTATTGTGCATAGCTTGAGGCAAGTCCAGATAACTGCAAAAACCATGGATAAAAGCTGGATTGTTCAATTATATATAGCTTAATGCTAATCTGGTAGTCTCTTGGTAGAGCTTGGTCCAAGGATTTCTTTATCAATAGGGTCTACTTAGATAAGGCTCTCAATTTATGTGGATGTTTACATGAAAAAAAAAATCGGCATTACGGTAATAGCTGTGTCCAGCTTTTGACCTAGAATACAGCAAGCATTTCAAAGGCAGCACACTCCCCAGTCAAATTTACTTTGGCACTAAAAACAAACATTTTGTCCTTTTTATTCCATGAAATGATCACATCATCTTAGCCCAGCTTTTTAATATACTTAGCTTTATTTGAAAAGAGAACAGAATACATTTGTATTATAGCTTTGGAGTGCTGTGTTTTATATTTACAACTGTTGTACGTTTACAGCATATATAAAGACTAATTCAGAAATGAACTCATCTTTTGTTAATGCTTTGAAATGTCTACGTTTACTTATGGGAATGTGTCTCAAAATTAAAAAATCAAATATCTTTGAGTGAGTCAACTTAGTGTAAAGTTTTCAAAAATGAAAATAGATACTGGGTGGAGGGATAGAACAAAGCCAAAAAGACTTTTATGGATTTTATTTGGACACATTCCCACCTAGTCACATCAATTTAAAGTTTAAAAAAATTCCGGTTAAAAATTAAAACTAGAGTACAAAATTAGTTGAATGGAATGAATGAATTTACAAACATTATTACAGCAAACCGAGCTATACAACCTAGAAGCCCCTCCCCCCAACCGTGCACCAATATTAAACGATAAAGTAACACATTTCAAAATACAGTAAGTACACTTCAACCTTCTGAAGTTGATCAGTGCAAGGCTCTGTATTTGGGCAATACTTAAATGAAAATTTAAAAAATCTCATGAATTTGACATGAAAGTTGGACTGCCCGCAAATAAAACATCCCCTGCACGCCAAAGTAATCTACTGTTTGGGAGAGGAAGCAAGATGTGTTATAATAGCAGTGCACTATCATCAGAACCAAACAGATTCCTGGAAATTTTTAAATGGTCAATATAACATCTCTGGCATTGAAGCACTGCAGCAGCTCATGAAAGGGTTAATCTTTATGCATGCCAGTCTTATTTTCTTTAAAAGGGGTTCATCAGTCTGCAGCCATGTGTCACAATGAAGTTATCCCGTATTTATAAACACTAGATAGAAAGGTTACCCAACAATTTAAGGACAATACGTTTGGAAACAAAGGGGCATTTGTTGAATAGTCATGTTATGCCAACAATTCTACAACAGGTCAGAATTCTAAAACATCCATCTTAGTTAAGTAAGAACAAATAATCAAACTCACTTGTATGAAATCACATCAGCGAAATGGGCATTCTATGTTAAGAACACATGCCAAATGCAAACTGGTACACTTTATTCTTAAAGTTATTTTTCTATATCTCAAGCTAAATTAACAAAATGCCATTGAGGAAGGTAACAACAGTTACTATAGCATTTTTCTCAGAGTCTGATTTATCAGTTTTAGTTTTGAGGGGCATTGAACAATTGAGAGACTGGTTGACTGTCTCTAACTCCCATTGATTTATTGGGAAACTTGCACAATCTGAATAAAGCTCAACATGCTCCCCCCTCCTCACATTACTCATATTCTGTTCCAATATCTGAAGCTCTATGTTCATGAAACAAGAGTGGAATACAAGTAAACCCATACCTGATCCATACATACATTTATCAACTTCAAAAGAGAACGTTACTTAGCAAATTTACTTGACATGGACCAGGATTCCACTGGGCTTGAATTTAGAGTGCTAGCTCAAGTGAACAAATCCTCAATAATTTTAAGGTAGTGTACTGATTTTGGCAGTGAGGGGATATGACAACAGATCTTTTTTTCAAGCGGAACAAGGCACATACTCTAGGTTAAAATTCACAAGATCCGAACACAAAAATAGCATATCCAACACCTGTCCTAAAAATAAAGAAAAATATTACCGTTGTTTTGGGAGGAGTTGCAAGGAGATTATTGAAAGACAGATCAAACGTTTTTGGAAGTGTAATGCAGGAAATCTCAACATTTCTCTCCATTATTGTACAAATGGATGAACGACACCAAGAACATATTCAAACCCTGTCTCCATCTTAAAAAAAATGCCCACACGTGCCAGACATGCAACATTCTGTTGCATCACTCCAATTATAAGTACGGTCTACTTTGAAAATTTAAAAAGATTATCTAGAAGCTTAATGTGGCCCATAATATATATCAAATCTAGTCTTAACATTACATTGTCACATAAGTTAGGTTTTTCCTGCATACTTTGAATGGACAATTAATTGTCACTAAAAAAGCACACAGTGTCCCCCATAAAAAAAACAGTGATGAAATACAGGAGATAGAAATACCATTGATTATATGACATTAACAATGTGATATTTGACCACATTTCCCTGTCAAACAGATCAATTAGTGACCAGCTGAGAACTTAAAAAAAAACAAATTATGGCAAATCACGTCACATCCAGTCAGCACCGCCATCGCAATCGCATGCAATAGTTTGGAAGCCAATTCCATTACAGTATTTTTATTAAGGATCATCTTCATTTAAGATTTTCTTTATACACCAAGATGGTACATACATACAGCTTAGAGGTGATTGAACAGAGTGACAGAAAATAAAGTTTGTTCAAGTAGCTCAAATTAAAAATATAACTTGGGAATTATAACAAAAATATTTTGCACTACCTACTGGATCCTACTTGATGAATGCAATTCAAAATATCACTAAAATAAAACTGGAAACCAATAAAGAGAGTGTATACATAATGCACGGTAGAAAATTAGCCTTTTAACTGTAAATCCTGCTTAATTACGTGGGTAAATTTATTGTTGATTTATAACAAGAAGCCAGGTACAGAATTTCCCTATTTAAAAACCAAATCCAAAATGAGTTGAGAATTTCAACTTCAATAAATCTTATTTGGGCAAATAAAGCAAGATATACTTACATCTTAATCCATACCATATGTTCATATCTGAAACAATTAGGAGGATTTTTGGGTTCTGGTGCAGAACACACAGGAAATTGATACAATAACATGATTATATTAAACATTTTATGAAGAAACAAGAGTCAGTCAGCCATTTTTGTTTTCAAGTTTTTTTTGTTAGTCATTCTCTTAGTATCGGCATAACATGTCGAACACTACCATGGTTGGGTGATTAATGTAACAGTTTTACAGGTTGCCAGTGGTGCTGCAACTATTGCAAAAAGGATAGCGGTGATTGGGGAGGAACCATGAGTGCTGCTTGGCGTTAACCATGTTTGGGGTACCAAAAATCAATGGATGGCTGCCGCACTTCCTTCTCGCAGCAAAATGAGCAGAGAGATGTGAAAGATTTTAACTTCCTAGAAAATTTGCATATATATGTTGTGAAGTTGCAATGCATAAACTGTGGCAAAGCAAATGGAAAAAGTTCCTGAACTTTTAATTTTGACACATTGTTTTTGAGGATGTGCAGGTTTCATGTGGTTTTTTTTTAAAAAAAAGAAACTAAATCAAACTATTGCGGCCGACTCTCTCGTTCCTTTCTCTCCAACAATGGCTTCAGGGTTTTCCTGCTGCATCTGAACTACTGTTTCTTCATTGACACCACCCTCAACATCGCTGCTATCTCCCTCTTCCTCCTCCTCCTCATATTCTGATGACTCCACTGCTTCTTGGCGAGATCGAGATTCTGACATGGTACCAAAGGAGTGAGCACTGGTGGAGGCTAGTGATGATCTCAGCAGAGGCGTGTTCTCAGAGGCATCATCGTTTTCTTCATGGCTGCTGTCTACATCATCAGTTTCTGAATCGGATTCTCCCTGAGATGCCACCACCTTCTGTTTGCAGACAGGACAGGTCTTCTTTGTTCTAGTAAGCCACGGGTCCACACATTTACAGTGGTATGCTGGGTACGTATATTAGGGGGAAACCAAAAAATTAATTTGATGAGATTTGCACTCAAGTACTGCAGAAATTAAGCATATTATTTATATATCTATATTTATCCTTCAGTCTACTGTTAAAGATCAGCTGACTGTTTATGTTCCACACAAATCTATGACATGGACCTGTTGAGGTGGAATGAGAAAAAATCTGAACATATTAAAAAGCATTTTATATTCAGTACATTTGAGACTTCAGTTTGACTGGGTGTCATAAAATCTTAAACTTTGGGAATATGAAATGGGTAAAGATAGAGGAAACAATTAGCAAAGGCAAGGAGTATGCAGAGCGTTAATTTTTAATTGTTCCATATTTTGATGTGTATATAAGTAAAGGAAGAACGTGCCAAAGAGGCCTGGGGCAGAAGCTAATCTAATATTGGTGTGTTGGAAGTTTGCTTGTTATAGGATCGAGAAGTATTTGCTTACCATGTGAACAGGGCAAGATGCGAAGCTTGTCACCTTCTTCATACTCATCTAGACAAATAGCACACACCTCATATTCATCACCTGCAGCAATACAATGGAACAGTTATGCTTTGCTGCTCTAATGATGACAAATGCTACTTGTGTAAGGCTGTTTCAACATGAACTATTGTGCCATTATTATATTAAAAATGTCTCAATAGTCATTGATAGGCATTAGACCTTTCTCAGGATTTATTTAACAAGCTGAGTGACATTCTGTTTATACAGCAGGTCCTCTCTTGGGGCACACTGAACGGAACCAGACAGCCCACACTGATATTTAATCTCTAGGCCTGAGAATTGCAAACTTGTAGATAGCTCATGCTCCTTGCTTGTGTCTATGACAAAAGATCATTTAGGTAAATAGTGGGTATGCCACATTTAATGGGCCAGGCCTAGCTGCCCTCTACTAACAGCAGAAATATGTGATACTCTTAATTGTTCTCCACTGGCCATTTACCATCCAATAATTGTTAATAAAATCAAAATTATGCGGATGCCAGAAGTCTGAAATAAAAACAAAATGCTGGAAATACTCAGCAGGTCTGGCAGCATCGATCAGAGAGCGAGAGGAGTTATAACAGTTCTGGTTATTGACCTTTCATCAGGACAACTGTGAAATCTTCACCCCCATTCCTTTGCAAGCCATAAGAGATGGAGAGGCTGAGACACAATGCATCATGTTAGTAAATAATAACTTCATAATCAGTCTATAAGAAACTCCCGATTTCTGT
Source organism: Cetorhinus maximus (assembly GCF_964194155.1). Taxonomy (NCBI): domain Eukaryota; kingdom Metazoa; phylum Chordata; class Chondrichthyes; order Lamniformes; family Cetorhinidae; genus Cetorhinus; species Cetorhinus maximus. Next base: position 83,158,591 of record NC_135897.1, on the reverse strand, counting down.
TTAAATTTGGTGCAAATTCAACCGTAACAAACACTGACGTATTTAACTAAAATCACCGCTAAGATTTTAGGGTTTGGGAACCAGTCTTATCAGGTGCTCCTCTAAAGTGAGAGATTTCACTGTTAACCTTGGCAGCAGTCTGTGCAATATAATTCTTGTATCTCACATCATTGCTGGACTTTTAAACAGAACATTCTTACAGGCAAAAAAAAACTATATTGTGAGATGCTGCATCAACTTCATTATTTCGAGAAGCGTCCAAGAGTCAAACTGCACAGAAACCCCCAAACAGGGAGGCAGCATCCCTTTATGTTGTTCCTTGATTTCTCTTTTGGCTAGGACACCAGCATCTTTTTAAAATTATTTTTTGTTTCAGGCCTTATTTAGTGATATCACTTCAAAATTGCCTACTAAAAGAATGCACTTTATTTATATACAAATACTGTCAAACATTGGGTAGTTCTAATGATTCAAAGTTCTCCTTAGTGGGAGAACTAGAAACATTTATACTACAAACTGGGATTGACGTTTTTAATAAAAATGAGCATAAATCAATAAATTGAAAACAATGTTATCCTTTTGAAGTACTGGAGGAAGCCTCTTCCTGCAACAATTAAGAAATCTACACACAACTGAGGTGGGGGTGAATTATTATACCAGCTACCCAGTACCTTACACCACTTCTCGGGTTTTTCTGTTTGACGTGACCCAGCTTATATGTCTGTTTGGTGAATTGTAGAGTCCGAGCAACAAAAGGACATTAAATGAAGTACTTCCTAGCATTTCATTTGTGACAGAGATTTAAAAGCTTTTAGATTTTACCCAACGGCAAAGTGATTAAATTAAGGATTTTAAATCTCAAAACGTTTTCATGTTTTCAGCCTGGCACCATATACTGTGACAAGATGCTGGAACAATTTACCATCCACCCACCCCCTCCACGCCACAAGGCAGGTAACCCTTATACAGTCCCATAAATGAAGAACAACTTGAATTTATATAGTGCTTTTATAATAAATAAATAGTCCTTTATAATAAATAAACTACTTGAACTGCATTTGCTGTTAGGTAGGGAAACGTGGCAACCAAGCAGGATGTGACAACCTTGATGAAGTCAACCACCTGAAACGATAACTATCTCTCTCCACAGATGCTGTCTGACCTGCTGAGTATTACCAGGATTTTCTAATTTTATTTCGTATCTCTATCATCTGCAGTATTTTGCTTTTAGTTTATAACTGATGACATGTTTAACAAAGAAATTACCAGCACCTAACTCTCCTCAAACAAAACGACTAATCATTTGAAAAATCACCTGTAAAAGGGAGAGAAAAGCATGTATACAAATATTACTGCAAACTGGAAAATTTATAGCTATGTAATTTCCTTTTGATGATCTTTCAGAAACCATAGCTAGTTTATCAGTCACAGACAGTGCTCCATTTCAGTGATGCTGCAATTTTAATTGGTGACGAATCAATTCAAGAAACTGAGGAAACATTGCAGATAAAGGTCAGTGTGATCTGTTCTGAAAGTCTAACAAATTTAAATGGTTGATTTTTATAAGGATAATTCCCAGCCTCCTCATTAAAAAAAAGACCCAGAGCTGGATGAAGTGACTTGCTAACTTGAGATCAACCAGAGAAAGTATTAGCATTTGGCCTAAATGGTTCACAGGCCAGGTAGACAGAGTCATAATACAATTCCTCAACCTTGGCCAGTGTCAACTTGACAGAGTGATAATAGTCCCACCTCAGTCACAGGGTCATGTACTCATGGTTTTTCGAGATCAGAATTGTTAAGATACATTTCCTTTCATTTCATTTCTGGGATCAGGCTTCAATTCAGCCTAAACTGATAAAAATTTGCCTTATCTGTTGGCGCCTCATATCCTTCACGAGATGAGTTTCAACAATTTTTAAAGTAGGCTTGTGACTAAAAAAAATCTTTTCCAAGATCTCTTTGTAGACTCCACCACTTGCTCTTTTCTGAGTTGTGTCTAGTTCTATGCTGCAGTTATTAAAGCTGCCATTTCACTTTTACCCATTAACTTTGAATATGGGGTGTCTAATCAAAATAATTTACAATTGCCTCAAGGTTTTACTTGTTTAAGAAAAAAAAATCAATATTGATTGAAAACCATTAAAAGAACAGACGCACAGAACAGTCACACACAGTATGCTCGGGGACACACTTCCCTGAATTTACAAATGGCAAATCTGCGATGTTGGTGGAGGATTTAGAAAACTCCCTGCGAGCAGATGGTTACATCGTAACATGGAACAGGAAGAAGGAACACCCACTGTCTGGAGAATGGCATCAGGTACCAGGAATTAACATTAAGATGATAACTCACCACCAGAACCTATTTCAAACATTGATAGATACTCAGCCCCTTTTTAATGTCAAACTTTGAACAAACCTAGCACCAAGGTGAAGGAAGAAGTGACAACACCACTGATGAGGAGTAAAAGTAGAGCGGAAACTCTACCTTGGACTTTTTACACCAGTATTAGTCAAACTCCATGTGGAATGAGCTGAACCAGCAAAAAAATGTTCGGGAATTATAAACGTGAGTTGCACTCAAAAGTGCTTACATGCTTGATTTTTCGTGATCATTTACACTGATTTAAGATTAAATTTGTTGGATCAGACCCTGCCCATAAATTGGCCATGTCCCCAGATTGCACTAATTTTCTTAGAGACACAGGCACTAGAAGTAACGTTTTAAAAGGTTTTTGATAATTAAAAAATAATTAACTGGTATACACTACATACATTGTGGTAGGATAGCACGGTGATTATGTTACTGGCCTGAATTTAATGATCTCGGGATGAGAGATCAATCCTACCCACGACAGCTGGGAAATTTAAATTAATTTTAATAAATATGAAATTAAAAGCTATCAGCAATGGTGACAATAAAGCTCCCAGATTATTGTACAAACCCATCTGGTTCACTAATGACCTTTAGGGAAAGAAATTTGCCATTCTTAACCAGTCTGCTCTACATGCGACTCCAGACTCTCAGCAATGAGGTTGACTCTTAACTGCCCTCTGAAAGGGTGTAAAGGGCCCAGCAAACTGCAGTTGTATCAAACCGTTGTGAAAAGCATTAAATACGAGAGCGGGCAAACCACCCGGCATTGACATTCCAGCCCAGCTGATCTCTCAAAATCTCCCTCTCAAACATCTGGGGACGTGCTAAAATTGGGAGAATTGTTACACAGATTAGGCAAGCAGTAGCCTGACATAATCATACTCTCAGAATCATACTTCCCACCAACATCCCAGACTCCTCAGTCATCTGGATACATCCTGTCCCCTTGGCAGATCCATTAGAGGTGGCAGAGTAGTGGTATGCAGTCAGGAGGGAACATAGAAAATAAGAGGAGTAGATCAATCGGCCCTTTGAGCCTGCTCCATCATTCAATATGATCATGGCTGATCCTCTATCTCAATGCCATACTCCTGCTCTCCCCCCATACACCTTTGGAATTCAGAAATCTATTTCCTTCTTAAATATATTCAGTGACTTGGCCTCCACAGCCTTCTGTGGTACAGAATTTCTCATCTCAGTCCTAAATGGTCTACCCAGTATCCTGAGACTGTGACCCCCTTGTTCTAGAACCGCCCCCTCCTCCACCCCCGCCCAGCAGAGGAAACATCATCCCTGCATCCAGTCTCATTGCACAATACCAAATCTAGGATAGCCTGTTCCCTAGTTAGTTTCGCGACCTATTGGTCTCAAAAAAAATCTCATACTCCAGGAATTCATTTGCCATAGTATATTGCTAATTTGGTTTGTCCAATCTATATATAGATTAAAGTCACCCATGATTACTGTAGCACCCTGTTACATTCATCTCTAATTTCCTGTTTAATACCATCCCCTACCTTAACTCTCCTATAGGGAACTCCCACTAATGTTTTCTGCCCCTTGTTGCTTCTTAGCTCCACCCAAACTGATTCCACATCTAGATTTTCTGAGTCAATATCCTCTCTCACTATCGCACTGATTTCATCCTTAACTAACAACGCCACCTCCTTATCCTTTTTGCCTGTCCATCCTATATATCGAGGACCCTTGGATATTCAGTTCCCAGCCTTAGTCACCCTGCAGCCATGTCTCCTTAATCACAATCATATCGTACCAGTTTACATCTATTTGCGCTGTTAATTCATCAACCTTATTGCAAATGCTCTGTGCATTCAGATACAGTGCCTTTAGACTTGCCTTTTTAACATTTTTACTATGGCCCTATTTGCTGCCAGCCCTAGTTTCCTCTGCTTTCCACTTTTGCTTTCTACTTTTCTGTCTTTCATTCCTATCTTTGTTTCCTTCTCTTGTGTCTCCCCACTCAGGTTCCTATTCCCCTGCCTGTCTAGTTCAAACCCTCCCCCACAGTACTAGTGAATACCCCTGCAAGGGTATTGGTCCCGGTCTTGCTGGGGTGTAACCTGTCCGGCTTGTACAGGTCCCATCTTCCCCAAAATCGGTCACAATGCCTCAGGAATCGAAATTCCCTCTCTCCTACACCATCTGTCCAGCCATGCATTCAGCTGGTCTATTCTCCTATTCTTGATCTCGCTAGCATGTGGCACTGGGAGTAATCCTGAGATTACTACCTTTGAGGTCCTGTGTTTTAAATTTATTTCCTAGCTCCCTATATTCGGCTTTGGACCTCATCCCTCTTTTTACCTATGTCATTGGTACCGATATGGACCACGACCTCTAGCTGTTCACCCTCCCACTTCAGAATGTTCTGCGGCCGTTCTGTCTCTGGGAGTCCTCAATATTGACTCCAGACCACATGAAGTCTCATGGCATCAGGTTAAACACGGGCAAGGAAACCTCATGTTGATTACCATTTAGCATTCTCCTTCAGCTGATAAATCAGTACTCCAAACTGACGGTGCTGATAAATCAGTACTCCAAACTGACGGTACTGATAAATCAGTACTCCAAACTGACGGTACTGATAAATCAGTACTCCAAACTGACGGTACTGATAAATCAGTAGTCCGAGTTGAACATAAATTGGAGGGGTAGCAAGGGCATAGCACGTACTCTGGGTGGGGCACTGCAATGTGTATCACCAAGAGTAGCTTGGTAGCAACCCTACTGACTGAGCTGGCTAAGTCCTAAAGGAGACATATCTGCCGGGCTATATTTGTGGCAGGTGGTGAGAGAACCAACATAAGGGAAAAATCTATCTGACTTCACCCTCACCAAACTACCTGTTACAGTTGCATCAGTAAAAGCTAAAATTTCCCATCCAGATCAAGTTCTATATACACATGCTCCACCTTCTTTAATGACCAAATGAAGAAATGGCCACATCACAAGAGCTACAATAACTGCTTCCAAGAATAATGGAGCACTATTATATTGTGCAAAGAATAATACTAAACTGGACTAAAACCCCACTGATTAGATGCAGATTTATTTTAACTACGTGTCAAAGTAGTTTTATCCTATAAATAGAGCATTACGTACGAGGTTGATGGACGCCTTATTGATTACAATTGCACAGGAAACCTGTATAATTCACTTGGAATATTGTCACTCCAGTCTGTAGTGCCCTTCACTTCTGGTGTGAAAATTGTATTTGAATAATTATACATTGTTACTCCTAATTTGTTTTGTTATTTTTGTAAACAGTTTAACAAATTTATTTTGTTCACCAAAGCAGAGCAAAACAAAAACATCCCACTATTTGCTGCTATATGAGATTGTAATTTTAAAGAATTATACAGAGCATACATCACATTTGTATCTGACCTCAAAGTAACAGTGCCAAGCAATTTTAGGATAAGCTACCCTTTTGTCACTTTACAGCTTCTGGTTCCTTTATCCTTCTCCCAGCCAGAAAAATACTATTTGAGTCACTGCGTTTTCAAATCTTGATTAATGCAATGATGTTCAAAACTTTACCCAAATAGGAAAGATCGCTAAAGAAAGTATCTTTGGGTGGTGTGCAGTTTTGTATCAACTCAGAACTCTGCTCGAGCTGCCTGGTATTTGCTGGAATGGGAAACAATGGATCTGGCAAGCAGTAATGGAAGGTTGCAAAGATTCTTTTGTTATTGTCTCGTTATGATGAATTACTCACTGGGAGAAATGAATAACATTACCAGTTTCAGCACATACATAATGGCTGGAAGTAGCTATTAAACAAAAGGTCTAAGTGCCGACATTAAAGCCATTAGAACACAGCTACGCGACCCAACTGAGCCCAGGAGGAAGGGGAATGGATAAACATAGATTTTGACAAAGTATGAAAGGAAGAATAAGCTCATGCTTATATCAAGAATGTTGCTACTGAATAACTCTTGCTAACTGTGGTGTATGTAGAGTTCTACTGCAAAGAAGCACAGCAATCAAGATAGTCCAGGCCTTCCTTAGTCACAACGGCTCACAGTTTTTAAATAGCTGTTCTTCGAATGTGAGAATCACCGGCAAGTCCAGTATTTATTGCCCAGCCCTAATTTCCGTTGAGAAGGTGATGGTCTTCTTGAACTCCATGTAATGTAGGTACATTTTATTTTATATTCGTTGTGGATGTCGCTGGCTGGACCAGCATTTATTGTCCATCCCCAACTGTCCTTGAGAAGATGGTGGTAAGCCACCTTCTTGAACTGTTGCAGTCCATGTGTTGTAGGAACACCCACGTTGCTGTTAGGAAAGGGAAGTGCTTTCTGTATAATGGTTTGATACAACTGAGTGACTTGCTAGGCCACTCAGAAGGCAATTAAGAGTCAAACACATTGCTGTGGGTCTGGAGTCACTTGTAGGCCAGAACAGGTAAGGATGGCAGATTTTATTCAACCCCAGGTTGAGCTATGACAATCTGGTAGTTTCATGATCATTATTACAAATTAGCATTTTGCTCCAGATTTATTAATTAATTGAATTTTAATTCCACTCATGCTGCTATGGTGCGATTTGAATTCATGCCCCTGGAGCATTAGTCCAGGCCTCTGGGTTACTAGTTCAGTACCATTAGCACTGTGCTACGTCCCATCTTGCTAGTATTTCCATTAATAAACTCCCATTCCTACCTCCTTCACCAACTCTTGTGACCAACCAACTTGGTGAATTTATACATGAACATGGAATCTCCCAGACCCTATTAATCACCATTGCTTTGGGTTTCAAATTAGACTTGGACAGACATGCCAAGCCTATTCTCTCATGTATCAAGAGATAAGCTCTTAGAAATGCAGAGAATCAGCTGCTTTATTCTTCAAGCATAAACCAGAATAGATTGACAGTTCACTGATAAATCTCATTGATGGTTTATCTAATCCTGAACAGGTCATGGTTCTTGACAAAAACTAAGGTTGGGATATTTCCAGAAGGTAGGAAATCATGCCGCCAGGACTGAAAGGAGATCCTGAGCAGGCAGATAGCAAGATCCTGGGTGCCATTTTATTGCTGGCGGCTAATCAACAGGCCATCGCCAGGGCCGCTGTCCAGTTGAAGGTCGCAGCCTGCTTCTCAGAGCTGTTGGCACAGAGGGCCAGCAGCTCAGTAGCACCACTGATAGAGGTGGCTGCTGCTGAGGTTGCAAGGAGAAAGAGAGGGTGCTTCCATGCTGCGGTGTCCTCGAAGGCCAGGTAGGATTTTTGTGCATGTGCCAGGGTCAAGCTCTGGTGATCAGAGGGGTGAACCCTCCATTGGCAATGCTGGAGCCGCAGGGCTAGCCACTGCCACCAGGGATCCCACTGTGGGCTGTGAAGGAAGGGTCCCTGTCCTGTGAACCCACTGGGAGGCCGCCACAGTTTAGCAGTGGGTGCCCGTCCAGATGCTGATAAAATGCTAACGGGGTGGGGCTCAGGAAATGGCTGCTGCTAATTGGCCAATTAATGTGGAAGAAACCGGGAACAATTGGTTGCCCACCTCTGGTCAACAGGCAGCTGTGCCGCTTCTGTTCCTGCCCCTGAGAATATTCTGTGGCAGTGGGAAGATTTTGGGTTCCCCTCCCGCAACTTCCACGGTCATTTTACAAGGCCTCCTGCCTCCCAGTCCATTGCCAGAGGGCTGGTAAAATCTCGTCCTTTTTTACTGCATCTGAAAACAGTTGACACAGAATATTTTTTTTATAAAATCCTGTATTCCGGGTATGATCATGGCTACCCAATTCGTTCCACTCTCCTGCACTTTCCCCATAGCCCTGCAACTTACTTTCTAAATTATAAAAGTTATCTGGGAACTAACTCCTTTCTCTACCCAGTCACTGTCGATCCAGTCTGTATCAACCATAATGCAAAGATTAAGTGATTGCTTTACACACAACCTTGGAGAAGGAGCAACGCCCACAATGCAAATTAGTACTGGGGTTGTACAAAGTAGGAATCCAGATGGAATCCAAAAAGATGTAGAACCCAGGGGTTGGTGAATTTGGAAACTTAAAAGTCTGCAGTGTCAGAAGGAGATAACGGAAAGGGGAGAGAAGCACTCAGTTGATGGCCAAAGAATGTTGTTGCTCTGTACAGCTTGTGTTAAACTACTGAAGTCAAAACTAAGACCCAGCATTCTGGGAATTGAATAGAAGGCAGCGAGGACCCAACTCTCAGAATCAGAGTTAGTGCCCTCATACTGACCTCTCACAGTGAACCTGATCACTGGGAATTTCGGTAAGAGTTTCAGACAGTCACTCAAAAGCACAATGAGTAACAGGGCAAGATGGAAATCGCTGTGAGAGACAGCTTCAGGCTTGACAAAGCAACATGCATCAGTAGACCCCGCTTTTGAATTCCTCTGCAGTCAGCTCTCTGGAGTCTAGATGCATACGCAGGTGTGACTGATCGGCTGTGCAAAAAAAGTTAAAAATCCTGGGTTTTCAGAGTCCTCTCAAGGTGGATTGAATCTCTGAGAAATTGCACTTCTTCACTATCAATTCCTGAGAGTCGGTGTTTGGGGAAATACCTTTGTACACTATGGCTTGCCATACTCATGTGACCTCTGTCATCTTTTGTAAATGAAGGTTTTTAGGGTAGTAACCATTTTACACACCACCTGGAACATGGTGTCAGGAGCGTGTAGCTAGGATTGAGTGGATTTTCTTAGCTGTAAGAGTCAGCAGCTGTAAAAAAGAACAGCAGAGAATAATTAAAATAAAAGCTCTGTGGATGTCAGCAATCTTAAATCAAAACAAAGTGCTGGAAAAAGCACAGCAGGTCTGGCCGCATCTTTGGGGAGAGAAACAGAGTTAACATCTTGAGTCCAATATAAATCTTCTTTGGAATTAAAACTTCAGTCTGCAACTTTGTACAGGACATTGACGGCTGGGTGAGACATTATGGCTTTCAATATTCCAGTACCTGCTCCTATGGAGATGAAAGGGGATTTAAGACTGAAGTGGAAATTGTTCTAGTCCCAATGACAAAAGATTGTCACAGAGTTGAACAAGAAGCCTGAAAAAATAAGAGTAGCAACTCTGATCTCAATGCTGGGGAATGAGTGCTACAAGCTGTATTGCGCCCTGGACCTCACTGAGGAGCAGAAAAGCCAGTCTTGTAAAATTTTGGAGGCTTTGAAGACCCACTTTGTGTTCTCTACTGTGATTTATGAACTCTACCTGTTTATCCTAGAACCCAGGAAATGAGGGAGAACATCGGTCAGTACCTGACTGTACTGAGACGTCTAGCTGAATCTTGGGAGTTTGGGCAACTAAAGGATCATCTCAGAGATAGGATTATCTTTGGAACAAGCGATCCTGCCATGACAGCACATCTGTTGACAGAAGAGAAACTTCCTTTCAAGAAATCAAATGAAATGTACAGAAGCTCTGAGGTGCTTAATGATCAGCTGAAGAATATTGTTGGGAGAACTGACAAGGCTTTGGACTATGTTGAGAGTAGTCAGTAGTTTACCACAAGACAATGAAGAAAAGGAAGGACAATTTACAGAAGGGCCAACAGAAAGATCAAGGCCAGAGTACTGGATGTAAATACTGTGCAGGACACCACAAGCATGAAAGTAAGCATATACAACATGGGGAAAGCAGTGCTCTAATTACAAGAAGCAGAATCACTTTGCACTCAAGTGTTTTGCTCGGAAGGAGAAAAAGCAAGCCTATAAAGATGGTTGCTTTGGAGATGGCGTACGATGATTCCGATGTGTCACTCTACAACCTAGAGCAGTTAGGCACCATCAAGTCTCAAAATAAAAATGATTTATGACTGCTGGAATGATGACTGCAGGAGGAGAGTATCAGTGAATGTGAAGTGTCAGATAGACACTGGTGCTATGTGCAACATCATAAGCTTTGTAGACCTGTGTGAAGTTGCTCAAGATGGTGACCTGAAAATGAAGCCATTGAAGGTAAAGTTGAGGCTATATGATAGAATGATGCTCACCTCAAGAGGACAAACTGAGCTGAGAGCCCAATTCAATGGGAAGAAAGAAGATCTGTAGTTTCAGGTTGTTGATACTAAGCGAAATCCCCTCACCTCAGCTGCAACAAGTCAAAAGTTTAGATTGAACTCTCCAAATACCAGGAGATTTTTGCAGTGTTTTGCACTGCACCAAGCCATTGACTGCTGAACAGATCCTGACAAATTACAAGGATGTTTTCACAGATCTTGCATGTCTTCCTGGTGAATATCATCTTGAGGTAGAGTGAGAGACCAACTCAGCATCTTCCGAGGGGAGTTTCAGCTGCCCTCAAGTCCAGCCTAAAAGATAAGCTGGAAGAGCTTGAAAAGTTAGGAGTAATGAAGAAAGTGAGCTCATAGAGACTGGATTAGCTGCATAGCAGTAGTGATAACACCTAGAAAGCTGAGTGTGCACAGATCCAAAGGACCTCAAATAAAGGTTTGAAACCATCTCACTACCCAGTGTCAACCATTGAAGAAACTTTGCTGCAACTTGCCAAAGCAAAAGTCTTTATTATCCTAGATGTGAAGGATGGATACTGGCAAGAGAAGTTGGATGAAAGAAGCAGTTTACTGACTATGTTTTGGATGCCATTTGGGAGGTACAAATAGTTGTGCATGCCATTTGGCATTTCCACTGCTCCAGAAGAGTATCAACATAGTTAGCATGGGATAGTGTTAGGAAATAGAGATACTATAAGTATGTTATATTTGTATTTGTGGGTGTTGGGAATGAGTTTTAGCTTTAAAGTTTAACTTTGATTTGTATTTCTGTATCTGTGTATTAAGAGAGGTCAAATGCAGTTTTAGTTTCACTTTAAAAGGCTGCTTGCATTCTTAATGAGGAGTTTACGACTACTACAAGGTAAAGGCAAACATACAAGAGTAGAAAAACAGTGCTGTTGCCTAGCAGTGGGGCGGGGTGGGAGAAGAGACAGCAGTTTGATTTGGAAGTTGTTGGAGTTCAGCTGGTTTTGGAGTTGCTGCCAGGAGAGATTGGAGCAAAGGGGACAGATAGAAGTCCCAAGCTAAAGAAAACCCCAAAAATCCAGAAGAGTGGAAGAGGGGAAAGTCCAAAGAAGACATTATTGTCAAAGGCAGGACATGAACCTGGGAAAAGGTCCTGTTAAGTGAAGTTAAGAATGAGGGGCAGAGGGAAAGGCTTGAATCTTCAGATTTAAAGTGAGAACAGCTTGCAAAAAGCAAAAAGTTCAAAAAGACAAATGAAGGTCTGTAATTCTTTGCTATGGGGCATGTGAAGCAGTGGTGTACTGTTAAGGCTGAATTGGTGAGTGCGCATGGAAGACTGCATGAATGCATGTGGTGACCCAGGGAAGAGGAACATCAAAAGGAGGAGTTCGAAACCCTGGTGGCAAACCCTTGCGAGAGGTGTATGGGAGAAAGCGTCAGTTTCGGAGAAGATTCCAAGGCGAGGCCTTGGAGACTGGAGATTGGAAACCCTTGTGTGAAGGACGAAATTCAGTGAGACTGGTTGACTCACGGTGTGACAAGCGTTTGGGGAGGTGGCATCTGTCACTTGATGTCAGAATGTGGTGTGTCTGACCACAGGGTGCCATAGGTTGACATGGACTGGGTACTTACTGTGTACATTAAAGTAAAGACAGCTTTGGTGACATGTGTTATCCTTATAAATCTGTATATATCTGTAAAGGTATAGTTGTGGGTGAAGTAGTATAGTATCTTTTCTTGTTGAATATAGTATAGTATCTTTTCTTGTTGAATAAATGTTTTATTCTTTTGTAAAAAGTTCATCAGCTGACTCCTGTGACTCTGTTCAGTAGCTGTTCTCCACGTATTTAAACAAACAAATAAAAGTTAGGATCTATTAGGCTGGGTTCCAACCTGGGATCAGGTTTGACCAGGGGTAATCTTAGCTGGTGATCATAACAATAGTCAATGATCTTCCAGGAGTGGAAGCGATTGTGGGTGATCTGCTAGTCAATGGATGTGGAGATATGATGGAAGAAGCCATCACAGACCATGATCAGAATCCAGTGAGACTGCTAGAGAATGCTTTCCAGATGAACCTGAAGTTGAACAAGAAAAAAACGCAAATAAAGATGATTGAAGTATATAGATCTAAAGTACATAGGTCATGTAATGACAGTGAAAGGATGCCACCCTGAACCTAATAAGGTGAGAGATATAACAGAGATGCAGCAACAAACAGATGCAAAGGATATTCAACAACTTTTAAGGATTTGTGCACTACCCTAGTTCTTGCCCAATTTGTCATCAGAGTATGAACATCTGTGCAAGCTCACTGCAAAGCATGTTCAGTGGTATTGGGGCACAGATCAAGAAGCAGCTTTTATTCACATCTAACAACTAGTGACAACAACACCAGCATTGATGTACTGTGATGTGAACGACGCAGTTACCCAGCAGTGTGAAGTCAGTGAAACAGGACTTGGAGCAACCCTCAATCAGCAAGGACAATCAGTTGTGTTTGCATCCAGAGTGTTAAAGCAAACTGAATGATGCTATGCACAGACTAAGAGTGCCTGGCTATTGCCTTTGCTTGTGAGCATTTTATCAGTACCTGTTTGGGGGAGAGAAAGTGAAAGTAGAATCTGACCACAAACCACTTCAAAGCATCTTTCTCAAACCACTTCCATCCACTCCAAAGCACCTGCAAAGCATGCTACTTCATTTGCAGAGATATCATTTGGAAGTGGAGTACAGGCAAGGGAAGCAGATGTACATCGTCGACATGCTGTCGAGAGCTGCACTCCCTTAGAAGGAAGTTGATGATGCTAGTACAGAATGTGAAATCTTCCAGATTCAGTGGGAAGCAACTGCATGACCTGCTCTGGAAGTCATCAACCCAGCATAGACATTGAATCTAACAGGCAAGCATCTTGTTCCGATCAAGCAAACTACACAATGAGATGCAACTCTCCAAGTGCTACAGGGATTAGCGATGAAAGGATTGCCTGAAACAGTCAAGAACACACCTGTTGTTGTAAGAGAGTATTGGGCACACAGAGATGAAGCGATTGCCCTAGAAGGAACTGGAGTCATTATCCCTAAAGTGATCAGAAAAGAGATGCTGAAACGCATCCATTTAAGCCATCGAGGAATCGAATCTAGTCTGAGGAAGGCAAGAGAAGTGCTCTACATGCCAAACATGAGTAATGAAGCTGAGGATCACATCAGCAGATGCTGTGCTTGTAATGAACATCAAGCTAAAGAAGCTGAGTAGCCGCTCATGACTCAAGACACCCCAGACAGACCATGGATGAAGCTTGGAATAGACCACTTCACTCTGAAGGAAGATTATCTCGTCACTATCGCCTACTTTCCAGACTACTGGGAGTTAGACCAGCTGATGTCAACAACTATCAGTGAGACTGTAGAATGCCTGAAAGCACACTTCAGTTGTCATGACATTCTTGACATTGTGATGAGTAACAATGGCCTTCAGTTCACGAGTGAAGAATTCATGCACTTGATGAATGATTGGGAAATTCAGCGCCACACATCATCTTCACACTATCACTGGTCAAATGGAAAGGCTGAGGCAGTGGTGAAAATTGTCAAAAGGGTGATCAAAAATAAAGTAGATCCAGCACAGAAGTGTACAAGGTAATCTTAGAAGAGAAACACAACTGTGTGGAAAGTAGTCCAGTCCAGCAATTAATGTCATGCCGCACCCAGACTTCTCTTCCAAAAGCAGAAACAACCACTGAAACCATAAATAGTAACAGGAGTGAGTGACAAGATCAAAGTGAAACAATAGAAAGACAAATTTCACTTTGATAAAACTACCAAATCATTACCAGAGTTGACAGTTAGAGAGCTGGTCCAGAATGCGAACATTGAACGCACTCAGTAGAAGTAAGCCTGCCCACTTGGTAACTTGGAGCCTGTGTAGAACACTTATCACTGTCAATGTACACAGTGAAAGATATACTGTCGCAACTGCAGACATCTACATGCAACCAGAGATGCTGCTCCTTCTCAGCAGACATTTAATTCCAAATAACCTAGATCAGCCAATTTGCATTTAGATTGGTGAGCTTATTGCTCTGTTAAGGCATTTCCTCACTAGAGTGACCAAGTGGTTCAATCCCCACTAAATGTATCTGGTGTAAATGCTGGACAGCATTCATGTGCTCTAGAGCACGGCTCAGTGGATGATTTTAGGATCACACTGAGAAATATGTAGGAGAATGTCTGGGCAAAGTGGCCTATTTTCCTTTTAGTGCAGCTGATGGGGAAGAGTTAATTTTGCCAAGTGAACAAAGAACTGAATGACCATCATCCCCAGAGGTCAACCAGTCCCCAACAAATGTAACAGATCAACAGCAACACTTGCTATGGCAACGATATTCCCTGGAAAGGCAACATCACCCCAGGAACCAGCAGACACTATACAAACATTCAATAACAACTTGCATGTGTACCATTAGAAGACCTGAACACTAAAGATTGTGTGTGCAATGCATGTGTAGGGACAAACTAGAATGAACAATTTTTTGTTCAAGTGTGATGATTTTCTTTATCAACCATGCATGTTGGTAACTTGCAAGTGATAGCACATGCAATTTTTTTTCCTTTTTATGAAAAAGGGATGTGTTTGGAGAAATACCTTTGTACATTGCAGCTCACCATACTCATGTGACTTCTGAGTCATCTTTGGTAAATAAAGGTTTTTAGGGCAGTAGCCACTTTACACACCACGTGGGACAGTCCATATGTCTGTTTAGAATTGCAACCCAACATAGATCCACAACATTTACAGCAAAGGTATGTCACAACACGAACCAAGGAACCAAATCCCAGCAATCAATACACTCACCAAATCTGTAGCATGCATATGTTTACAGGCTTGAGAACGGTTAATTGTGAAGTATGCCTAATATCAAAGAAACAAGATCCTTTCACTGGTGACCTTTAGTGTGAAAATCTAGCTAAAAAGCCGCTTTCATTCTAATTAACCTGGAACATCCAATTTGGATTTAGCTTGGTGAGCTTACTGCTCTGTTAAGGTATTTTCTCACTAGAGTGACCAAGTGATTCAATCCCCACTAAATGTATCTGGTGTAAATGCTGGACAGCATTTATGTGCTCTAGGGCACGGCTCAGTGGGTGATTTTAGGATCACACAGAAATATGCAGAAGAGTCTGGGTACGGTGGCCCATTTTCCTTTTGGCGCAGTCTTTTTGGTTATAAGTTGGCGTTCACCAAGCTTTTGGCAGAAGGCCATTCTGACAAAATGGCTGCCAAACTAACAACTCAGAAGAAAATTGCAGATTACCAAAGCAGACTAATTGTTTGAACTATGCAGGGATAAAACAGAATGCAAAAACAAGCAGTTAACAGTGAATGTATTAAGGCCAGAATAACTGAATTTCTTTGGTTTTTAAAAAAAAGTTTTAAAAGATACATTAAAAAGAAACTCAATTAAACAGCTATGTAAAAGGAAGAGAGCCCTTACCAATGTTATGAGGAATGTTAACACAATGGGAAACTGGTTACTATACCTACACTGTTTTACATGTTCTCCAGTTACTGTGCATTCTTGCTTCACACCTGATGAGACAAATCACCATTCCGACTTTCTGCTCAATTCTCAGAAATGCCCCACCAAGAAGTAGGAAGAGGGTGCAGGATGAATTCTAACCAATCTGCAATTTTGGCTGCAGGGTCACTTGATTCTTAACTTCTGCTCATTACATTAACCTCTTTCACTGCCCCAGCCACTCTGCAGCAATTTTTGTTATGTTATTAAATTCTTGCCAGCTTAGAAAAAAAGCACTTTTCTGAATTAAAAAGGCTCTTGTGATCTGGGCTTTGCAGGCCAGTTTATATTGATTACCCATCCCAAATTGCTTAAAGAAGCTCGTACTAGGCTTCTCCTTGACTATATAACAGTGTTAGGCAGAGAACACCAAAATTATGACTCAGTGACAAAGAAAGAATGATATACGTCCTAATCAGCATGGTCCATGACTTGGAGGGGAATGTTCAGGTGATGGTGTTCGCATAATATTGCACTTCTTGTTCATGCTAGCAGGAGCATGTACACATAAAATGACATACAGGCTATGTGGTTTCTCAGCTGCATCACAACAACAATTGTAGTGTGCTCATATCCTCGTTTTGCATTAACATTTACACTGTAGGATTAACGATTACAATATTACTACAAGTTTACCAAGAAATAATTCCAAAGTTAATACTGTGAATTTCCACACCTGCCCCTTTTATTTATAGAAAAGGGGCTGTCTACCAGTCAGCCCTCAAATCTACATTATTTGAAGCTACCTTTCCTGATGCATGTTTCACTCTTTATAAGAAATTTAAGACCAGTCTTACAAGTCTATGAAGCAGTATTACTGATATTAAACAAGAGCTTGATTTCTTTACCCTAACTCTAAGGCACAAAAAAGATTACACCATAAGCAGATATTAATAGTAGAAGAAATAGACGTACACTAACTGTGTCTCATTCAAGGCAATAGGTTTTCAAGCAGCATGGAATAGACACATTCTTTTGTCATGCCCAGTAAAAGGCATGTCTTGTACATAACTTTACATAACATGACACTGTTTGCATGGAAGCTTCTGGAACTGCCTTTATTTATTTAAAAATGGACACTAATGAATTGTTAAGATGGCTGCCTAAGGGGTGAGGTGAGCTTTGCGACTTCAATCCAGACTATCAAGCTTCCAGAAAGTTCTGAATCATATTGGCCTTCCCCTTCAATGGAAATGCCTCCTATACAGCCCGTCTCTGTGGAATTCAAGCCCGTCACTGTTCAAAGCTTACTTTGAGAGTCCGTTGAAAGAGGCGGCTTTTCCCACTTCACTTGTAGTCTAAGTAAGTTCAGATAGCTGGGGGTCAGATATCAGGATTACTTTGACAAGGAGAATGTTCAACAGGTTGTGAAGACAGGCATTCATCATAAACTTGTGGAAAGGGAAGGTGTAGAGAAGAAAAATTCAATAGTGTTACAGACGGGAGAGATAAACTGAAACCCCAATTCCCTTCCCTTCTGTCCGTAATCAGTGTGGTTGTATCAGGAAGTCTAATTTCTTCACAGGAATCAGGCTGGGAAGCATTTTTTAAAAAAATACTTTTAAGACTCGGTTCTTAAAAGGCAAAAGGTGGCACAGCCTTTTTCTGCAGCTGTTGTCTTGTCAGTGTTATTTTGCAGGCTGCTCGCAGGTCACTTCTGAGTTTTGTGATAAAAGGATTTCAGTATCAGAGAACACAGTGAATAGCCAAGAGAAGGTAGGTGGTGGTCTTTCATACTTAACTTGTGGATAACTGGTCTCATCAGCTTTCCATTGTTACATTGCAAACCTGGAGACAGAGCTTAGGAGTCCATTGACTCTGTGATTTGGAGTAAGTTTCGAGTGTATGAAGAAGTAATCCTCTTTGTTAAAACAGTCTGCTGCTGCTTTTAAATTAGCCACACACTGACAGGGGTTTAGAAACACATGCATCAACATTTTCAAAAATAAACCACACTAACTATGGACAGAAGGGAAGGGAATTGGGGTTTCAGTTTCTCTCTCCCCTGTCTGTAACACTATTGAATTTTTCTTCTCGCTATACCTTCCCTTTCCACAAGTTTATGATTCTATTCCAGCAACATGAAGAAATACTGAATATATGAAAAAAAACTGTTATTCAAGATGTCCCTCTAACAAAATATATTTCAATTAATTAGTAACACCTAGCTGGTTGACAGTGGAGAGGCGTTGGCGGAGGATGGTGTTGTCAACCATGCCAAAGGCGACAGACAGGTGGAGAAGAAAGAGGAGGGAAAGTTTACTTTTGTCACAGTCACAAAAGATGTCATTTGTGACTTAAGAAGAGCTGTTTTGGAACTGTGGCAGGAGCAGAAACCTGATTAGAGGGTTTCAAACATGGAGTTCTGGGAAAGATGAGACGGATTTGAGAGGTGACGACACTTACAAGTGAGGTTGGAGATGGGAATAGTTTGCAAGGATGGTGGGGGTCAAGGATTGTTTTTTTTTGAAAAGGGTGATAATAGCAGATTTAAAGGAGACGGACATCACCTGAAGAGAGAACTGTTTACAATATCAGCGAACATGGGGACCAGGATGGGAAGTTGGGTGATCAGCAATTTAGCGGAAATAGGATCGAGGGACCAGGAGGTGGGTCTTATACACAAAATGAACTCAGAGAGGGCACGAGGAGAGGTGGAAAGAAACTAGACATGAAACAGGAAAGAGTGAGAAATAAGGAGAAAGCAAAGAGATGTGAATAGACAGAGAGAGAGAGAAAGAGAGAGAGAGAGAGACAGACAGTAAAGAAAGGAAAGCAAGAAAGGAGAGGAAAGCAAGAACCTGCATAATATAGCACCTTTCAATCCTTAGGATGTCACATGCAACCAATGAAGTATTTTTGAAATGCAATCACTGTTGTTCTGTAGGCAAACAACAGCCAATTTGCATACAACTAGGGTCCCACAAAGTGCAATGAAAATCAATCACAAGTCTTAGTAGTGCTGCTGACGGATAAATGTGAACCCACAAGAATTCCCCTGTTGTTCTTCAAATAGCGTCATGGAACCTTTCACTCTCCGAAAACAGACAGGATTTCAGTTTAAGGTCTAATTTAAAAGTTGGCACCTTTGACACTCCAGCACATTAAATTAATTCAAAAGACAGTTGAAAGCAAAATACTGCGGACGCTAGAAATCTGAAATAAAAACACAAAATTCTGGAAAAGCTCAACAGGTCTGGCAGCATCTGTAGTCAGAGAAACAAAGTTAATGTTTCGAGTCTGTATGACTCTTTCCTGACCAGGTGACCAGGGTTTTTGTGGTAACAGTGCAGGCAGAGAGATCCTAGCCTGCAAAGAGGACACACCTAAAATCTCTCTCTCCCGTGTGTAAGTTTCCAGTAAATCCACAACACTAGCTAGCTGGCCTTTTCTCCATATCTCTGTAACCTGCTTTCTCCGAAAACCCCTGTCAAGAGGAAAAGAGGAAAAGGGGAAACATCACCAGTAGAACCATTGAAAAGCAAGTTTTTCAACCAGTGAACCACAGACTGAAAGTGCTGGGAGACCACCTCGTGTCATCAACAACAAACTGTAAGGAATTTGGGAGACGTCAATCAAAATCAACCCATCTAATCCTGCACTCCGGATTGGTGTTATTGAACTGTTTTATCTCACCCTTAAAATCCATGGCGTGTGTGTATATAGGCGTTTAAGAGGGGGTAGAGTTTAAGTTATTGAGTTAGAAGTTAGCAGTTCATATTTCTGTCTTTTGCCATTAGTTAAAGACAAGTTGTTCAACAGTTATTTACTTATTAAGTTTACAAGCCTGGTGCTTGTATTTTGTTAACCTAAATTAAACAATTAGGTAGAATTGGGCAATTTGGTGGTCTAATCAAACTTTTCACATTTGTCTCAGCTTGGGGAGCAGTGGGGCTTGACATTACAGCGCACTATCCCCAGGGAGTCATGAGACTTTTGCATGTGCATGTTATGCTTTGTATGAAACTACTCTGTCTGAATTCTCTATTCATGCTTCATTTTTCAATGATACCTCAGAGGTTTCGAATCCTTCTCCCATGAAGACAGTTTGTCTCAACAGAGTTCAGTCTACCATCAGCTCCAACTCCTTTCATCATTATGTAAAGTTTTATTTGGTTTACATATTTTTAGTAATAACAACACCATTTTCCTTTTCTTGCAACTTAAAATTCCAGAAACCTGGCATTATCATTGCTTCCCTAAACCCTCGAGAACAATTTCCTTCTTACATTGGGAAAGGCAGGATCAGACTAATCTACGGGTGCAGCTGCAGTCGTGTAAGCAACTGATGTCCACATTCCAGAATTACACATGGAGTAAAGACTGCTTGTGCAAAGTAGTCACAGACATTGCAATCTGTGAATCTTGTATCCTAATGTGAGCTCCTAACTTTTAGTTGGGATGAGGTTAAGGTGAGAAAATGAGAAGAAGAATAGAAGGGTCTGGACATTGGATACACGTAAATAATGCATCTTACATTATGTTTTATATTCTTATGATGCTTTGTATGTGGAATGCAATTGTTCAGGGTTTGGGGTCCAGAAAGAAATATTGATGTTTCCTTTGATTTTGGAAATTTTAACCAATAATTATTCACCAATCAGGATATTAAATAGATAGATGCTAATTGCAACCGACCACCTATAAGGAACTAGCTCTGAGCTGAATGGCTTTCCACTAAGGGAACCAAGGGAATTAAAGAGAATGTGGATAGTACGGGAAAGTGGAGTTGAGGTAAAAGATCAGCCAGCGATCTTGCTGAATGGCGGAGCAGACTTGAAGGGCCAAATGGCCTACTCCCGCTCCTATTTACGTTCTTTGTATTTCATACTTACCTCGAATCTATGGCCGGGATTTTCCGGCTCCATCGTGGCAGGGCCTGCCACAGGAGGTTCAGCGGCCCGGCCAAGAGTCCATTAACTTTTGGCAGGGTTGGAAAACCCTGCCCTACGTGTCTGCGTTATTTTCGAACATGCGCCACTGTTAAATAATGGACACAGTGAAATCAGAGATTCCAGGTGTACAACAAGGTGTTGCAGAGGTCATCTCAATTTTGCTCGTTTGTTGGGACGCATTAGCAAGAAAATTCCAGCAATTATTGAACAGATAGTAATAATCCATTTAATTCACCATGGGAGAAGAATTCGATTGCCCCATACAGCAACAATGTCACTGCATCAAGGAAGATTTCCTCTGGTTGACATTTCCAGTAAAATTGTAAACTTACTCAAAGAATGGGTTTATATTTTGTTAGGAATTTTGACCTAAGGAAATATTTATGGATCCATTTATGATGTTGCAACATATAGTAACCAGGCCTCCCGAGGAATTAAAATAGAATAATTTCCCTACAGATGAAAAACTAGTCATTATAATACCCAGCATTGTGGTGTATTACAACCTTTATTAATATCTGAAGTTTATTCAAGGTCCGATGTAGCGACTGTTAAATTCCCTTCAACCTCAGTCAGAGGGAGCTAGGCCCAAGGACATGTAACTGGGTTACAAACCCTGCTCGATCTCCGAATGAAGGATTCAAATCAAACAGAATTATTAACTTATTCTTGAAAGCCTTTTTACAACTATTTCTTAAATAGATTGTCATTTCCCAGATATTATAAGGATCTGGGTGAAGGGGAACCCCTCATTAAATGCTTTCTCACGACTAGAGAACTGGAGCTGGGGTTTGTGAGTCTTTGACACAGAAGTCTAAATGAGACGATTAAAGTTTTAAGTACACACAAATTTATCCCAATAAGACAGCATGCAATTGTGGTGATTATACAAAAGGTATAAATTGCAAGCTAGATATATCCTGAAAAGAAAACATAGCTACTTGTTACAGATGTAGCATTTCAAAAGAAAGTAAGGATATCCATCAAATATTAAAGTAATATTATCTTAATCCCCAGTGTGTGAGATTCACTCGGTTCAGAACAGGTCTGAAGTCAATCTACGAGAATCTAACGAATCTGAAAATTCAAGTTTGGGTTGAGATATTTATAATGAATTTTGGGGTAGTATAATTAATGGTTACATGGAAGATGTTCATTTGATCAATAATTGACCACCTTTAATTAGTATCCTCTATTTGGTGAAAGGACCACCCATTATAATAAAGCTGTCCATTCAATTTTTAGGAAATGTTATTTTGAATTTATTCCTGAAAGCTGAACTTTACAGTCATGTTGCTCAATGTTGCTTAGTCAAGGGACAGTGTTCAGCAAGGTAATAAGACTTGAGGCCTAGCATTCTTTTAACTGATTGCGATTTTAATTATCAGGAATAACATTGTATGTGCTAATGTGATGGAAAGAACCATGGAATATCATGTTTTCGTATGTATTTCTTATCAGTGAATTCACATTGCTGTGAAGGGTGTTAACTTTGCTATTTTTGCAAGCTAGTTTTGACCCCTGTTAAAATATGTTTTACTGTGAGTTTGCCCAAATAACTTTTAACCTCATATTGCTATTAATTCCATATTATTTGACCCCTCTTCCCTTCACACCAGGATGTTAAGATTCCTCAAAATCTAGGGAAACATAATAGCAGTAATTTTTCTTGGAATTCTGCTCAGAATTATGGACATCAAGATTCTATAGCTGAGTTACAGTCAAATTTCCTGCAGGCACAAAGGTCCAGGAATTCTGAATGCTATGCTTAGGCACAGGCATCCAATATCCCAGATGTACCATGATCCCATGATTGTGTCATGATCCAGGCTTGCACCATTTATTATCCTGGAACATTCCAAAACTATTCAACTATGACTGCCTATAAAACCATTTCACATGACCCTGTTTGGTCACACACCCAATTACCAATAGACATCTTCTGCTTTCAATTGCACGATTGTACTACTGATTCTGGCACCGGTGATCTTAAAGTAACAGTTGGTCTGACTGCCCTGGTAAGCCCTGCTCATAACAGACAGAAAAGAGAAGAATTGCGTTGTCATAGCCTCCGGGGCTATGGGCCAAGTGTTGGAAAATGGGATTAGTATATCCAGATATTTGTTGACTGGCGCAGACATGATGGGCCGAACGGTTTCCTTCTGTGCTCTAGACGTCTATGAGTCTAATTTAGTTGGCCTTTGGAAATGCATGATGTATCCTTGTTACAACTTACAGCTGTGAATAGTGGTGAATGGTAGTAAACATTAATAACTGACAACTAAACCGCGTTCAGTCGTTTACAAGGAATAGGTCAACACTTCTCCCAAGATTTGAACTTACTAGTTCTTGTTTCAGTCGAGTCCTGCTGTGGCCAACAGCAAAGCTTTTAGAACGTACAATGATACTTGTTCACGGTACATAACAGAAGCTGGAAACAAGGTCAACTCAAGCATTTTGTACAGTGCACTTACAGTGGACAAAGATTTGACAGGTGGTAACGAAACAGTTAAGTCATATTAGCTACCTGTTTTAAAATCATTTCTTTATTCCACTTTGCTCTCTTGGTCATCTGCAGACTGTATCTTTGCACTGTTACTGCTTTCCTTATCAATTAGCACAAACCGGTATAAGCAGCACAGTTCCGAATACAAATGCAGTGTCTGCAACGCCCCAAAACCTTGCAATGAACAAGTTAGCACAAAGAGTGAAAGTGCTGACATAAAAAGGGAAAAATCCTCAAAATGCCACTTGGTCAGAAGCATACCAGATATATTATAATACAGAAAATCATTTAATTATACTATTTTATTATATTGTGTGTGTGTGAGTGAGAGAGTGAGAGTGAGAGAGAGTGTGTGTGGGTGGGGGTAGGAAGTGGGGAGATAAAATGGGGTTGGTGATAAAGAATAAATTTTTAAAAATCTTGAACTAAGGTTAAGCAACATTTGGGCAACTTTAAACTTGTGACCCTTAATCCTCCTTAACTGAGCCATTTTTTCAAATACCAATATACAGGTTTTATGAGTGCTTTGACCTCTATCTGCCATCTCCACACAGCAATGTCTAGTGGTAAGGCTGATGCAAAGCTCTTCCCACATGCAGGTTTCAAGTCACAGATCCATAATGTCATGGGTGAAGTCATTCTGCTATTTTACAAACATGGTTAAAAAAAGTGATCATAACCAAGATATTCAATATAAGTGGGGTTGCACATTTAAGATTTGTCAGGCAATGATTTTCTGGCAGGTTACAGGTTTGTTTCAACTGTACAGTACATCAAAGTGTACAGACATGTTAGAGCTGATTTGATTTAAAGTAGCATGGAGTGAAACAAGATGCCAGATGTCTGGCTGCAGTACTGTACGTGAGCAGATACTGCCAGGTCACCATAATCGGAATCTGAAACTCATCTCTGACTGCTACTGTTCAAGAGGTATCTCTGGATCTCAGGAGACATATGTAATATAAATGTACAAAGTGAAAGGCAGATCAGAACATTCCTAAGCACTACTAGAGTTCCATATGAACCACACTTTTGCTCATTACACAGAAAGCAGCATTTTGTACCACAATTGATTCCTCCACTCCATCTGCTCTCCCTCACCCCATCCAAGGATTCATAGTGAAAACAACAGTGCTTTGAAAGACGCAAGTGAATTTATATAACATGTGCTGTTTGGATTATTTCCCTGAGTATCAAATTGCTCCATAACTCAGCAGTCAACATTGCAGGGCAGCTACGCGAAGATGGATAAACACAAAATCAATTGAGATCTGCTACAGGAGATGCCTTTTGATGAGTCTATCACGATCCATCATATTTTAAAGTGCTTAATTGGTAGCACTTTCGTGTCTGAGTAAAAGACTCTGGGTTCAAGGCCCACTCCAGAGATTTGGACCACCAAAAAAAGCTAGGCTGATACTCCAGTATAGTACTGATGGAGTGCTGCACTGATGGAGATACCAACTTTTAAATTAGACTTTAAACCATGGCCCTATACCCTCTCAGATGGACATAGAAGATCCCATTGTACGATTTCAAAGGGAAGAAGAGCTTTCCCCAGTGACCTGGCTAATATTTATCCCTCAATGAATAAACTAAAAAGACAGATTAAATGATCATTTATTGCACAGCTGTTTGTGGATGCTTGATGTGCACAATATTGTTGTCACATTTCCTACATTACGGCAGTGACCAAACTCAAAAAGTACCTCACTGGCTGTGAAGAGCTTTGGGATTTCCTGAGGTCGTGAAAGTTGCAAATGCAAGTCTTTCTCTCTCCATCCATTAAAAGTGAAGGAAGTTGCCAACTGATTCTGGAACAGCTGGCTGTACAGTCAATAAGGGCTCAGATGACATTGTTTAAATTTACAGCTTGAAACAAAATGCTGGTTGAGTGGAGAACATGCTGACAGAATGACCAGTCATTACGGTGTCCAGTCAGTTGATTGAGGGATAAATACTGGCCAGGGCGCCAAGGAGAACTCCTTTCACTCCTAAGCATGCTGATAAAAGCAGAGCACAGACTTTAAAATGTACCCTCGATTAAAAAAGTGAGATGTAGGAGGGTGGGAAAAAGTGTGTGGGGACCACAAATGCTGGCATAAGACTGTTGGGTCTGTTCTGCGCTGGAAATTTGATGTGATATGTAAAAACTAAAATGTGAATACAGAAACTGACAAAGTTGTGTGGGATGTAGAATTGCTGGATTTAACTGCAGGATTTCGCCATGTCAAATTGCTCACTCTCCTCATCATCCACACCAAAACAGCCGTTGGTGAGAAAACCAGTTACACAACAAATAAAACTCCAAAACTGAACACAACAACCCATAAAAGAATGCATTCGAGAGATTCAAAGCTTTAATTTGATCACTCAGGTTTGATTTGTGTACAGTATCTGAATATGCAACTCAAATTACTTACTGCCTTGCAATTACATGCAGTCATTTATCATTCTTCATTATCCCAGCTCGCAATGCTGTGCCTTGAAGGTCAAAAATGACACTTTACTTTGGAAACTTGGGGGGTGGGGGGAGGGCCGGGGGGTAGGCGACAGAAAGCAAATAGAAGGGAAAGATTATTGCCATAGGCTGCACTCCTTCCATCTTTGATCAGTGAGGTAGAGGTACAAGGTACAAGCAACAATGGAACCAGGTTTTTCATTAGGTTTTGTAATAAAACATATAAGAATATTAGATTGGTGTCTAAGTTTAATAAAAGGAGGGAAGCAGCTTTTTTTAATGAAAAAGGGACAGTTTCAATAGTGATATGGACATTTTGACAGACTAAAAATGCTGAGAAGAGAGCGAACCTCAGAAAATTTATAAAAGGCAATGTGACAAGGTGAAGCCCATTTTAAAAAGATAGGTAAATAAGTAAGAGTGCCCGAAAAATTTAAAGGGACACCACAAAGTTTAAATTGCACTGAATTTCACCATAAAACACGTCCAAACATGGACAAAAGAACTCAAGAGATGAAGCGAGAGTGACCGCCCTTGACATCAGCATTTGACTGAGTGTGGCATCAAGGAGCCCTAGCAAAACTGAAGTCAGTGGGAATCAGGGGAAAACTCTCCATTGGCTGGAGTCATATCTAGTACAAAGGAAGATGGCTGTGATTGTTGGAGGCCAAACATCTCAATCCCAGAACATCACTGCAGGAGTTCCTCAGGGTAGTGTCCTAGGCCCAACCATCTTCAGCTGCTCCATCAATGACCTTCCTTCCATAATAAGGTCAGAAGTCAGTTTGCTGATGAATGCACAAAGTTCAGTACCGTTTGTGACTCCTCAGGTATTGAAGCAGTTTGTGTCCATATGCAGCAAGACCTGGACAACATTCAGGCTTGGGCTGATAAATGGCAAGCAACATCCGTGCCACACAGTGCCAGGCAATGACCATCTCCAACAGGAAGATTTTAACCATCACACCTTGATTTTCAATGGCATTACCATTGCTGAATTCCCCCCCTATCAAACATCCCAGGATTACCATCGACCAGAAACTGAACTGGACCAGCCATATAAATACCATGGCTACAAGAGCAGGTCCGGGACTGGGAATGCTGTGGCAAAAGTCTCACCTCCTAACTCCCCAAAGCCTGTCCACCATCTATAAGGCACATATCAGGAGCGTGATGGAATACTCTCCAGTTGCCTGGATGAGTGCAGCTCCGATAATACCCAAGAAGCTCGACACCATCCAGGGCAAAGTAGCCCGCTTGATTGGCATCTCATCCACCCCTTAAACATTCACTCCCTCCACCGATAACGCACAGTGCCAGCAGTGTGTACCATCTACGAGATGTTCTGCAGCAACTCACCAAGGCACCTTCCATAACCATGACTTTTACCACCTATAAGGATAAGGGTATCCGGTGCATGGGAATACCACCACTTGGAAGTTCCCCTACAAGCCCCACACTATCCTGACTTGGAACTATATCTGCGCTCCTTCACTGTCACTGGGTCAAAATCCTGGAGCACTCATCCTAACAGCACTGAGTGTACCTACACACACACACACACACTGCAGCAGTTGAAGAAGGTGGCTTCATCACCACTTTCTCAAGGACAATTAGGGATGGGCAATAAATGCTGACCTACCCCCACATCCTGTGAAAGAATTAGAAAAAAAAGTCAGATGAGATGGCTTCCAGTGTTTGTTTATTCTAACTTGATACTACAGGGGAGACGGTGGCGTAGCGGTAATGTCCCTGGACTAGTAATCCAGACACCCAAGCTAATGTTCCGGGAGGCATGGGTTCAAATCCCGCCACGGCAGCTGGTGGAATTTAAATTCTGGAATTGAAAGCTAGTCTCAGTATTGGTGACCACAAAATTACCATCGATTGTCATAAAAACCCACCTGGTTCACCAATGCCCTTATGGGAAACAAACCTGCAATCCTTACCTGGTCTGACTCTTAACTGCCACTCAATTCAAGGGTAATTAAGGATGGACAACAAATGACACCCATATCCTATTAAAGAATAAAAGACAAAATTGGCAAATTAGCCAAAGGTCACCACTTTCGGACTTGAAAAGTGTCCAGTCTACCTCAAATTACCCCGGAAAGGGAAAGTATCTGAAAAATTTGATAAGGTTAAGCCGATTCATGCTGCCACTTGCAGTGGCGACTTAAATGACATTTTCCACAAATAGGATGCAGCGATCAGTGCAAAAAGATGTTCGGCCTACCACACAACTGAGCAACGTAGTGTATGAATTTCAGTGCCAGAATGATACCAAGTATGTAGGATGCAAGTCCTAATGATTGGCTGATCAAATCAAACAATATGCGTCTCTGGCTGTTCACAACAGGCAGAGTACAGACCGTACTCAACTAGCCTGGGCTTGCAAAACCCAAAACAAAATGTCTACTGTTAGATGGGAGCCCGTGATTGAGCAGCACGTGCTGAAGAATCCAGAATGGGCTAATAGCTACACTAACAACCAATTTAAGAAAATCAGTTGAGCTCTTCACTTAGCTGATTTAAGTTTGCTAGAACAGACATACATTCATATGTAGGGACTTGTTCTCTGCAAACAAGAGGAATATGTTCAAACTTTGTGCCTTTTGGGATTACCCAGAAGCATGGAAAGCCTTTAGTTTCCCATTGCTTTCTCCAGGGCATTGCCTTGGCCAATCAATCAGAATTAACTTGCCAGCCAATCAGCACCCCTTTTCCCCTGTGGTATAAATTGTTTGATTATTTGAAATTTGGCATTCTTGCATTTATCCTGATGACTGCAAGATGAAAAGCTTTGGCAACATGTCCCTCTTTTCAGCAATATTCTAGTTTATTCTTCTTCAACCACTGTAGTCAGAGATGGCCACAGGAATTTTAGACCTTGAAATTATCAAGCGTCAACAGAATGCGGCCACTGAATGGAACAACTAAGACAGCAGATTATCAGAAGTAGTAATAAAATCTGTTTTACATTACACCTATGACAGGATTATATTTCCTTGAAGTGAATATTACAAAGATTGATACAACTTGTACATGACTGACCCATGTGTGTTTCAATCTGGAAGAAATCTTTTCTAACTGACAATGCAAAATTACTTACATCCTGTTGGTTACTCCAGTTTTAACCTTACCATTACGTCAATTTCCTCTTGGAATGAGTTCATCCTCATGGGCATTTCACAGACAAGTCTGCTCTATGTTTATGGCTTCCTGGAATGAGCAAGCAGTTTGGCATGACACATCAGTTAAACTTTTGCCCTCTGGAATCTAATGTATGCAGCCTTTCTTAATAGGTTTAAAATATTTCCACATTGTTTCGCAAAAGCCCACTCTAAAGCTTGCACACAAAGCAATCTTTCCTATGAGATCCCAGTGTTTATCCAATATGTGCGACTTCCATTACTTGGCCAAAATGATTGAGTTTGCACGTTGCCATATAAGGAGGAATCACATCAGTTACTAAATATGTTGCAGTAATGACTCAGTCACTTTGCCTTTACTCTTCCCTTCTAACAAGTGAAGACTTCCAAAGACAAAGTGGACCCAGATACAATTTACATAAAAAACATAAAAGCTAGCATATTAAACTAAGAATGCAAACTGAGAGACAAAATATACATTTTCTATTAAACGACAAGTTTAAAATTAACTTGCTGAAATGCAAATTTATAAACCTTTAAGGCAATTCCTGACAAAGAATTTCAAAGCAGGGTCTAGTAATCATGGCAGTGATTAACTATTAATTCTCATGTGGCCTCACATGATATGTTTCACAGGTTTCTTGTGCTCTACCTACAATACAGCTCAACTCAAATAATAAAAACAAAAATTAAAAACAACAAAAAAAAACGTGCATTTGTATAGCTCTTTTCACAACCACCAGATGTCTCAAAATAAAAACAAATGCCTAAGACTGCACCGAAGGATAATCGAGGCTCAAAACACAATTGTTCCACAAATGACAATTATAATTTGAAACTTACTCTGAAAAATGATTCAAATTTACTGTCTTGAGCAAGGAGCAAGCTAACAGAGGGAAGGTGGATAGAAAATTGGCTCACAGAATTGTGGAGCTAACAGTGGCTTGTTTTTAAAACCAAGCTAAAGGCACAGAATATGTGTATTTTAGGGAAAGAGGAGGAACCTACAAGTGATTTTAGAATGCCATGGAGAAATAAAAAGGCTAGAAATCAATTAAAGTTGAAGAAGAGGGCCTATGAGAACTTGAATAATAATGATGAAAAAAACTAAAGGACAATGAGAAAATTAGAAATGAAGTTAAGAGTGAAATAAGGAAGACTAAGAGGAAGCATGAGGAAAAATCAAAAAGAACAGTAAAATACTTTTGTTGGGTTCCTATGACATGAAAAGAAATCCAACACTATGTTCAAAACTTCCTTATTGCTATTTTTAAAAATCAATTCTCTGCTGAACCAAACGGATGGCTGCTACAAGTCACATGACCACAGGGCTAGCCTTTTGTTCTGGGAGCTACCATCAGGAGTTACAAGAACAAAATAATTTGTCACTCAGCCTGTGGAATTTCACACCTCATTGTAGAGAACCCTTGTAATCAACAAAAGCAGAGAAAGTGCAGAAGAAATGGCTCCCCCAACTGGGATTACCACAAGAGAAAAAGATGCTAATAACCACTCTGCCTTTCTCCTAAGGCGGAACAACAGAATTCCGGCAAGAAGCACAGAAATCAATTGTTAAGCTGCAATTAACCATTAATGCGACATGTCACATGACCCAGGTCACTGGCCTTTTTGGACAGTTTTAACGTTACATCTTTAGCCTCACAAGCAGTCTGCTGTTTAACATCCAACTGGTGAACCACCAAGAAGCAGCCCTCCAGGCAGAACAACAGCCTGCTCCTCAAGCGTGTCTCTGCTGGAGGATTTCCTACCATTGCCTGCAGAACCGACCCAGTCTCCGCGTACCTACTTCGGCTTGCAGTATCAGCACGAACTGTAGAGAGAATTCTACAACTTCTGTCTTCAGTCAGCTAAACTCAAATTCCTACATGGAAGGACTCCTCATTGGACTCTGATTCTGGAAATCACATGAACTAATATTCACTTCTGTGGTTCTTGAATTGCTGCTATCCATAATTGTAAAACATTGAGTGAGAGTGAGTGAGTATAGTGGGAAGCTGCAAACACCACTCCCCCGGTTTTGAATGTGAAATAAACTAGCCTTCTGAGTTAATAATGTGAAGTTGCTGCAGGCTCTTCGTAAATTGGATCATACAAACCGAGGGTTTTGAAAAACAGGCCACCACGTACTTTAAAAATAATTCAAAACACCTTCTGCTTATGGACAGGTGACAAAAGGAATTAAGTACAATGTGTCTGTCTCTCTCCTGTCTGTAACACCTCACAAGCACATCAATAAAAAGAGAATTATTAGAAGTGAGGTGGAATCCCTGTGAATATGGTCAATTTGTACAGCATAGCCAAAAAATAGCAGAGGGAGTTAATAAGTACTTCCAAATTGACTTTTGCTAAAGAGAAGGAAATTGAAGAAGATGTGAATCCTGAAGTTAATAGAAGCAAGATGTGCATCATTGCAATGGATAAAATTAAAATTTTAGATAAGTTAGTTAAGCTAAGGGAAGGCAAAGAGCCAGGGCCAATGGGTTAAATCCTATGATCCTGAAAGAGTTGAGAGAGAAAATTGCAGAGTCTCAAAATCATCCTTCAGGGCTCTACTCAGCATCATTGTCCATTCTCCAATCTTCCAGTACACAATGTCATACACATCTTTTAAAATGGGAACAAAACAAATACAGGCCCCTTAACATTACATCTGTAGCAGGGAAAATTGAGAGTCTTTACTTAAGGATAAAATTAACACATATCTAGAGAAAGCCAGATTAGCTAGGAGTAAAGTCAGCGCAAATTTCAAAAGGGTAGGCCATGCACAACAATCCACAGAATTCTTTGAGGAAGTAACAGACATGGTATATGGGGGAAACAGCAGTGGATGCAGCTTGCATGGACTTTAGCAAAGCCAAGGTACATAAACAAGATTACTAGAGTAGATTAAGGGAAGTGGGATTAGGAGGAGGATGGCAAACAATTAAAAATTAAGGATTGTATTTCTGCTCCTTCTTCATATCAATGACTTGGATATAGTGGAATGTTGTCAAATTTTGTAAATGATTTCAAAATAGGAGGTACAGTTAATTCTTTAGAAAATCAAGTATGCTGCAAAGGAATATTGATAAAACAGATGAATGGACTAAAATATATAATCTAATAAGTAAATATGAGGCGATGCATTTTAGCAAACAAACAACAGCAGTAATTATATTCTTAATGGAGGTGGGTTCAGTGCTAAGGAAGAGCAGAGGGATTTAGTGTTATTAGCCCACAGAAAGGCAACCCCTCATGTTGATAAGGTTCTAAAAATAAGACTTAATGGAATTCCTGGCTTTATCTCAAGAAGTATAGAATATAAAACCAACAGGGAATGATGAACCTATATAAAACTGTAGTAAGAAAAGCTGGAGTACTGTATATGGTATTAGGCTTCATCCTATAGGAAGGATATTGAGGCTTTAGAGGGTACAAAGCAGATTTACAAGGAACTTGTCTTTAGAGAAATAAGGCAAAAGGTAATTGATAAGAACAAAGAACAAAGAAAAGTACAGCACAAGAACAGGCCCTTCGGCCCTCCAAGCCTGCGCCAATCATATTGCCCGTCAACTAAAACATTTAGCACTTCCGGGGTCCGTATCCCTCTAGTTCCATCCTATTCGAGTTTTTCGAGGAAGTGACAAAGATGATCGACGATGGAAGGGCAGTGGATGTTATATACATGGATTTCAGTAAGGCCTTTGACAAGGTCCCTCATGGCAGACTGACACAGAAGGTAAAATCACACGGGATCAGAGGTGAGCTGGCAAGATGGATACAGAATTGGCTTGGTCATAGAAGACAGAGGGTAGCAGTGGAAGGGTGCTTTTCTGAATGGAGAGCTGTGACTAGTGGAGTTCCGCAGGGATCAGTGCTTTTGTTAAGCTGCCTCTTAAACACCACTATCGTACCTGCTTCCACCACCTCCTCTGGCAGCGAATTCCAGACACTCACTACCCTCTGCGTAAAAAACTTGCCCCGCACATCTCCTCTATAGTTTTCTCCTCTCACCTTAAATCTATATCCCCTAGTAATTGACTCTTCCACCCTGGGAAAAAGCTTCTGACTATCTACTCTGTCCATGCCACTCATAATTTTGTAAGCTTCTATCAAGTCGCCCCTCAATCTCTGTCGCTCTAGTGAGAACAATCAGAGTTTCCCCAACCTCTCCTCATAGCTAATAACCTCCAGACCAGGCAGCATCCTGGTAAACCTCCTCTGCACCCTCTCCAACGCCTCCATATACTTCTGGTAATGTGGTGACCAGAATTGCACGCAATATTCCAAGTGTGGCCTAACCAAGGTTCTATACAGCTGCAGCATGACTTCCCAGCTTATATACTCAATACCCCTGCCAATGAAGGCAAGCATGTCATATGCCTTCCTGACTACCTTATCCACCTGCGTTGCCACTTTCAATGACCTGTGGACCTGTACACCCAGCTCCCTCTGCCTGTCGATGCACTTCAAGGGTTCTGCCATTTACTGTATA
The DNA here is from genome assembly GCF_964194155.1 of Cetorhinus maximus. Classification (NCBI taxonomy): domain Eukaryota; kingdom Metazoa; phylum Chordata; class Chondrichthyes; order Lamniformes; family Cetorhinidae; genus Cetorhinus; species Cetorhinus maximus. The sequence continues at coordinate 83,125,147 of NC_135897.1, read as the reverse complement.
ATTCCTGCCTGTATTAGACCTTCCAAAATGCATTACCTTGCATTTGTCCGGATTAAACTCCATCTGCCATTTCTCCGCCCAAGTCTCCAACCGATCTATATCCCATTGTATCCTTTGACAATCCTCTTCACTATCTGCAACTCCTCCAACCTTAGTGTCATCTGCAAACTTACTAACGAGCCCAGTTACATTTTCCTCTAAATCGTTTATGTATACTACAAACAGCAAAGGTCCCAGCACTGATCCCTGCGGAACTCCACTAGTCACAGCTCTCCATTCAGAAAAGCACCCTTCCACTGCTACCCTCTGTCTTCTATGACCAAGCCAATTCTGTATCCATCTTGCCAGCTCACCTCTGATCCTGTGTGATTTTACCTTCTGTGTCAGTCTGTCATGAGGGACCTTGTCAAAGGCCTTACTGAAATCCATGTATATAACATCCACTGCCCTTCCATCGTCGATCATCTTTGTCACTTCCTCGAAAAACTCGATCAAGTTAGTGAGACACGACCTCCCCTTCACAAAACCATGCTGCCTCTCACTAATACCCCCATTTGCTTCCAAATGGTAGTAAATTCTGTCACGAAGAATCTTCACCCATAATTTCCCTACCACTGACGTAAGGCTCACCGGCCTGTAATTTCCTGGATTATCCCTGCTACCCTTCTTAAACAATGGAACAACATTGGCCATTCTCCAGTCCTCTGGGACCTCACCCGTAGCCAGTGAGGATACAAAGATTTCTATCAAGGCCCCAGCAATCTCCTCCTTTGCCTCCCTCAGTACTCTGGGGTGGATCCCATCTGGCCCTGGGGACTTATCCATCTTAATATTCTTCAAGATGCCTAACACCTCCTCTTTCTGGATCTCAACATGATCCAGGCTATCTACACACTCTTCCCTAGACAAAATGACCACTAAGTCCTTCTCTTTGGTGAATACTGATGAGAAGTATTCATTTAGTATCTCTCCCATTTCTTCTGGCTCCACACACAGATTCCCACCTCTGTCCCTGAGTGGGCCTACCCTTTCCCTGGCTACCCTCTTGCTTTTTACATATGTATAAAAGGCCTTGGGATTTTCCTTAATCCTAGTTGCCAGTGACTTTTCATGACCCCTTTTAGCCCTCCTGACTCCTTGCTTAAGTTTCTTCCTACTTTCTTTGTATTCTCCACGGGCTTCATCTGTTCCCAGCTTTCTAGCCCTTACGAATGCTTCCCTTTTCTTTTTGACTAATCTCACAATATCCTTCGTTATCCAAGGTTCCTGAAACTTGCCATGCTTATCCTTCATCCTAGCAGGAACATGCCAGTCCTAAATTCTTATCAACTGACGATTGAAAGCCCCCCACGTCAGTTGTTGATTTGCCCTCAAACATCCGCCTCCAGTCTAGATTCCTCAGTTCCTGCCTAATATTGTTATAATTAGCCTTCCCCCAATTAAGCACCTTAACCCGAGGACTCCTGTTATCCTTATCCACCAGTACCTTGAAACTTACTGAATTATGGTCACTTTTACCAAATGCTCCCCTACTGAAACTTTGACCACCTGGCCGGGTTCATTCCCTAATACCAGGTCCAGTATTGCCCCTTCCCTAGTTGGACTATCTACATATTGTCTCAGGAAGCCCTCCTGGATGCACCTTACAAATTCTGCACCATCCAAACCCCTAGCACTAAGTGATTCCCAGTCAATATAGGGAATGTTAAAATCACCCACCACAACAACCCTATTGCTTTTACATCTTTCCAAAATCTGCCTACATAACTGCTCCTCAATCTCCCGCCGGCAATTGGGAGGCCTATAATAAACCCCCAACATTGTGACTGCACCCTTCCTATTCCGGAGCTCTACCCATATTGCCTCGCTGCATGAGCCCACTGAGGTGTCCTCCTGTCGTATAGCTGTGATATTCCCCTTAACCAGCAGTGCAACTCCCCCACCTCTTCTATCCTGCCTGAAACATCTAAATCCTGGAACGTTTGTCTGCCAATCTTGTCCATCCTTCAACCAAGTCTCTGTAATAGCAATAACGTCATAGTCCCAAGTACTAATCCAAGCTCTAAGCTCATCTGCCTTGCCTGTTATACTTCTCGCATTGAAACAAATGCATTTCAGATCCCCAGTCCCACTGTGTTCAGTAATTTCTCCCTGCCTGCCCTTCCTCTTAGTCCTACTGGCCATATTCACTGGTTCCCAGTCATTTATTTCACCTGCTGACCTATTGCTCTGGTTCCCACCCCCCTGCCATACTAGTTTAAACCCTCCCGAATGACACTAGCAAACCTCGCAGCCAGGATATTGGTGCCCCTCCAGTTTAGATGCAACCCCTCCTTCTTGTACAGGTCCCACCTACCCCGGAAGAGATCTCACTGATCCAGATATCAGAAACCCTCCCTCCTATACCATCTGTTCAGCCACGTGTTCAGCTGCACTGTATCTTCCTATTTCTAGCCTCACTGGCACGTGGCACAGAGCATCCTGAGATTACAACCCTAGAGGTCCTGTTTTTTAGCTTTCTGCCTAACTCCCTGAACTCCCGCTGCAGGACCTCGTCACTCTTCCTGCCTATGACTTTAGTACCAATGTGTACCATGACCACTGGCTGTTCTCCCTCCCTCTTCAGAATGTCCCGTACCCGATCAGAGACATCCTGGACCCTGGCACCAGGGAGGCAACATACCATCCTGGTGTCTCTTTCACGACCACAGAAGCGCCTATCTGAGCCCCTGACTATAGAGTCCACTATGACAATTGCTCTTTTGTGCTTTGACGCCCCCTGCTGAACAACAGAGACAGCTGTGGTGCCACTGCTCTGGCTACTGCTGTTGTTTTCCCCTGATAGGCCATCAACCCCCAACAGTATCCAAAATGGTATACCTGTTAGAGAGGGGACAGCCACAGGGGATTTCTGCACTGACTGCCTGCCCCTTCTAGCGGTCACCCATCTATCTGTCTGTACCTTGGGTGTCGCATAGGAATATTATGCCTGGAGCATTATGAACAGTACTGGGCAACACACTTTTGGAAAGATATATTGGCCTTGGAGAGAGTGCAGCATAGATTTATCAGAATGATATTGGTACCCCAGGGGTTAAATTAAAAGGGGAGATTACACAAACTGAGGATGACTTTCCTGGAATTTGAAACCAGGTTTAGGGGTGATTTGATCAACGTTTACAAAATATTAAGGGGAAAAAGATAGGGTAGATAGGCAGAAGCTATTTCTGCTGGTTGGGGAGTCTAGGGCTAGGGAGCACAGCACATAGGTTAGCTTCAGCCCTTTTAGGGGTGAAATTAGGAAGCATTTCTACACACCAAAGGTGGTAAAAGTTTGGAACTCTCTTCCACAAATGGTACTTGTTTTTTTAATTCATTTATGGGATGTAGGTGTCACTGGCTAGGCCAGTGTTTATTGCCCATCCCTAATTGCCCTCGAGGTGGTGGTGGTGAGCTGGCTTCTTGAACTGCTGCAGTCCATGTGGTGTAGGTACACCTACAGTGCTGTTAGGGAGGAAGTTCCATGATTTTGACCCTGCAACAATGAAGGAACGGCGATATATTTCCCAAGTCAGGATGGTGAGTGACTTGGAGGGGAACTTCGAGATGGTGGTGCTCCCATGTATCTGCTGTCCTTGTCCTTCTAGATGGTAGCGGTCATGGGTTTGGAAGGTGCTGCCCAACCTGGTGAGTTTCTGCAGTGCATCCTGCATATGGTACACACTGCTGCCACAGTTCATCGGTGGTGGAGGGAGTGAATATTTGTGGAACGGGTGCCAATCAAGCGGACTGCTTTGTCCTGGATGGTGTCAGGCTTCTTGAGTGTTGTTGGAGCTGCACTCATCCGGGCAAGCGAAGAGCATTCCATCACACTCCTGGCTTGTGCCTTGTAGATGATGGACAGGCTTTGGGAAGTCAGGTGCAGGATTCCTAGCCTCTGGTCTGCTTTTGTAGCCATAGTATTTATATGGCTAGTCCAGCTCAGTTTTTGGTCAATGGTAATCTCCAGGATGTTGATAGTGGGAGATTCAGTGATGGTAATGCCATTGAATATCAAGGATGATGGTTAGATTCTCTCTTGTCGGAGATGGTTATTGCCTGGCACTTATGAGGCACAAATGTCACTTGCCACTTGTCAGCCCAAGCCTGCATATTTTTCAGGGCTTGCTGCATTTGGACATGGATTGCTTCAGTATCTGAGGAGTCGCAAGTGGTGCTGAACATTGTGCAATCATCAGTGAACATCCCCACTTCTGACCTTATGATGGAAGGAGGGGCATTGATGAAGCAGCTGAAGATGGTTGGGCTTAGGACACTACCCTGAGGAACTCCTGCAGTGATGTCCTGGGACTGAGATAATTGACCTCCAACAACAACAACTTAAGGTATGACTCCAACCAATGGAAGAGTTTTCCCCCTGATTCCTATCGAATCCAGTTTTTCTTGGGCTCCTTGATGCCCCACACGGTCAAATGCTGCCTTGATGTCAAGGGCAGTCACTCTCAACCTCACCTATTTCATTTAGCTCTTTTGTCCATGTTTGAACCAAAGCTACAATGAGGTCAGAAGTTGAGTGATCCTGGTGAAATCCAAACTGCACATCAGAGAGCACATTATTGCTAAGCAAGTGCCACTTGATAGCACTGTTGACGACTCCTTCCATCACCTTACAGATGACCGACAGGAGACTGATGGAACGGGAGTTGGCAGTGTTGGATTTGTCCTGCTTTTTGTGTACAGGACATACCTGGGCAATTTTCCACATTGCTGGGTAGATGCTGGTGTTGTAGCTGTGGTGGAATAGCTTGGCTAGGGGCGTGGCAAGTTCTGGAGCACAAGTCTTCAGTACTATTGCTGGAATAATGTCAGGGCCCATAGCCTTTGCAGTATCCAGTGCCTTCAGCCATTTCTTGATATCACGTGGAGTGAATTGAATTGGCTGAAGGCTGGCATCTGTGACGCTAGGGGCCTCTGCAGGAGGCCGAGATAGATCATCTACTCGGCACTTGTGGCTGAAGATTGTTGCAAATGCTTCAACCTTATATTTTGCACGGATGTGCTGGGCTCCTCCATCATTGATATTTGTGGAGCCTCCTCCTCCAGTGAGTTGTCTGACTGTCCACCACCATTCATGACTGGATGTGGGGCAGGACTGCAGAGATTGGATCTGATCCACTGGTTGTGGAATCGCTTAGGTTTGTCTATCATTTGCTGCTTATGCTGTTTGGCACGCAAGTAATCCTGTGTTGCTTCTTCACCAGGTTGACACATTTTTAGATGTGCCTGGTGCTGCTCTTGGTATGCCCTCCTGCACTCTTCCTTGAACCAGAGTTGATCCCCTGGTCTGGTGGTAATGATAGGGTGGGGGATATGCAGGGCCATGAGGTTACAGGTTGTGTTCAAGTATAATTCTGCTGCTGATGGTGTATAGTGACTTATGGTTACCCAGTCTTAAGTTGCTAGATCTGCTCGAAAGCTATCCCATTTAGTGCGAAGGTAGTGCCACACAGCATGATGGAGGATATCCTCAATTTTAAGACGGGGCTTTGTCTCCACAAGGACTGTGTGGTGGTCACTCCTATTGAATCTGTCATGGAATCTGCAGCAGACAGGTTGGTGACAGAGGTCAAGTATGTTTTTCCCTCTTGTTGGTTCCCTCACCACTTGCTGCAGACCCAGTTGAGAAGCTATGTCCTTTAGGGCTTGGCCAGCTTGGTCTGCGGTGGTGCTACCGAGCCACTCGGTGTTGGACATTGAAGTCCCCCGCCCAGAGTACATTTTGCGCCCTTGCCACCTTCAGTGCTTCCTCCAAGTGGTGTTCAACATGGCGAAGCACTGATTTATCAGTTGACATTGGGGAAGGGGGGAATGGTGGGTCATCAGTAGATATCCTTGCCCATGTTTGGCCTAATGCCATGAAGCTTCATGGGGGCCAGAGTCAATGTTGAGGACTCTCAGGGCAACTCCCTCCTGACTTTATACCACTGTGCCACCACCTCTGCTGGGTCTGTCCTGTGGTGGAACAGGAGATACCCAGGGATGATGATAGTGGTGTCTGGGACATGATCTGTAAGGTATGATTCCATGAGTATGACTACGTCAGACTGTTGCTTGACTAGTCTGTGAGACAGATCTTCCAATTTTGGCATAAGCCCCCAGATGTTAGTCAGGAGGACTCTGCAGGGTCCACAGCGCTGGGTTTGCAATTGTCATTTCCGGTGCTGGGTCGATGCCGAGTGATCCGTCCAATTTCATCTCTTTTTATTGAGCTTTTAGTGGTATGATACAACTGAGTGGCTTTCTTGGCCATTTCAGAGGGCATTTAAGAGTCAACCACATTACTGCAGGTCTGGAGTTACATGTAGGCCATACCAGGTGAGGATGGCAGATTTCCTTCCCTAAAGGACATTAGAAAATCGGATGGGTTTTTATGACAATCAACAATGGTTTCATTGAACTTTTAGTTCCAGATTTTTATTGAATTCAAATCTCACCTTCTGCCGTGATGAAATTTGAAGCTGCGTCCCCAGAGAATTACCCTGAGTCTCTGGATTACCGGTGCAGTGATAGTGTCACTACATCCACTTTGCTACATCAAATGTGAAATTTAAAACTGAGATGGACGGATTTTTGTTAAAAGGTTTTAAGGGATAGAAATGCAGTAAATAGGAGGGGTAGGCCATTTGACCCCTTGAGCCAGCTCTACCATTCAACTAGATCCTGGCTGATCTACCTCATGGCCATTTTCCTGCACCATCCCCATATCCCGCAATGACTTCTATATCTAGAAATCGATCTATCTCTGTCTCGAACATACTCAATGATTGAGCCTCCACAGTCCTATGGGGTAGAGAATTCCAACGATATAAATAGGTTAAGTGAATGGACAAAGATCAGGCAAATGCAGTATAATGTGGGAAAATGTGAAATTGTCCATTTTGGCAAGAAGAATAAAAGAGAAGCATATTATCTAAATGGTGAGAGATTTCAGAGCTCTGAGGTGCAGAGGGTTCTGGGTGTCCTAGTGCATGATTCTACATATAGGGCAAAGGCAGGCATATGGAATTAGATCACAGATCTGCCATGATCTTCCTGAATGCTAAAACAGGTTTGAATGGCTAAATGGCCTACTCCTGTTCCTATGTTCTAAAATCAAAAAAAGAAAAGAGACAAATGTGGATTATAGGGATGGTTTTAAGCAGAATTTATTTTGAATCTCAGAAAAGTTTGCAGGAGTTCCTCAGGGTAGTGTCCTAGCCCCAACTGTCTTCAGCTGCTTATCAATGATTTTCCTTCCATCATAAGGTCAGAAGTGGGAATGTTCGCTGATGATTGCACAATGTTCAGCACCATTCACGACTCCTCAGATACTGAAGCAGTCCATGTCCAAATGCAGCAAGACCTGGACAATATCCAGGCTTGGCCTGACAAGTGGCAAGCAACAATACGCCACACAAGTGCCAGGCAATGACCATCTCCGACAAGAGAGAATCCAACCATCACCCCTTGATGTTCAACGGTATTACCATCACTGAATCCCCCACTATCAAAATCCTGGGGGTTACCATTGACCAGATACTGAACTGGAATAGCCATATAAATACTGTGGCTACAACAGCAGGTCAGAGGCTAGGAATCCTGTAACTCACCTCCATGATTCCCCAAAGCCAGTCCATCATCTACAAGGCACAAGTCAGGAGTGTGATGGAATACGTCCCACTTGCCTGAATGAGTGTAGCGCCCACAATATTCAAGAAGCTTGACATCGTCCAGAGCAAAGCTTTGATTGGCGCCACATCCGCAAATATTCATTCCCTCCACCACTGACGCACAGTAACAGCAGTGTGTACCATCTACAAGATGCACTGCAGGAATTCACTAAGGCTTCTTTGACAGCACTTTCAAAGTCCATGACCATTACCATCTATAAGGGCAAGGGCAGCAGATAAATGGGAACACCACCACCTGGAAGTTCCCCTCCAAGTCACTCACCATCCTGACTTGGGATTATATCGCCGTTCCTTCACTGTAGCTGGGTCAAAGTCCTGGAACTCCCTTCCTAACAGCATTGCCAGTGTACCTACGCCACATGGACTGCAGCAGTTCAAGAAGGCAGCTCACCACCATCTTCTCAAGGGCAATAAATGCTGGCCCATCCAGCGAAGCCCACATCCCATGAATGAATTTTTAAAAATTGTGGTTTATGGGTAATTATAATGGAAAGCTACACTGACATTTTGAGTAGCTTTATTTTGTTGCATTGTTCATGTTTCTTCCAGTATGTCAGCTAAAAGTGTACAAAACATTCTGGCCCAGCAAAATAATTTGCTAGATTTGTCACATTTCTAAAGGTTAAAAATGAAATGTGTTTGATATTGAAATACAACATTGTAGAAGGTCAGTCCAACACAGATATTTCAATTGTACTCCACTCACTGATGTAGGGACCTCATTGGAGATTGTTTTATTCCAGAATTCAAAGTCTGTCCACCAAGCACAAGTCAAGAATGTGATGGAATAATCTCTACTTGCCTGGATGAACACAACTCCAACAAACTCAAGAAGCTCGACACCATCCAGGGCAAAGCAGCGTGCTTGATCAGCATCCCATGCACATTCACTCCCTTCACCACCAGTGCGCAGTGACAGCAGTGTGTACCATTTACAAGATGCACTGGGGGAATTTGCCAAGCCTCCTTTGATAGCACCTTCCAAACCCATGGCTTCTGCCAGTTAGAAGGTCAAGGGCAACATGGGAACACTTGCTAGCTACAAAGCCACCCACCATCTTGACTTAAAACCATACTGCCAACCGTCCTATCACTGTTGCTGGATCAAAATCCTGGAACTCTCTCCCTAACAGCATTGTGGCTGCACCTACACCACATTGACTGTAGGGGTTCAAGGCGACAGCTCTCCCACCACATTGTCAAGGGCAATTAGGAATGGATGACAAATGCTGGCCTTGCTATCAATGTTTGCATCCTATTGATGATAAAAACTCCTCAGGTCTTTCACTTCTTCAGAGAAATGCAATAAAGGCATGTTACATAATTGGAGAAGGATTATATATTTCCTCTATCTATGGTCTCCTTTTTCCATTGAGGCAGCTGTTCTTTCAATTTCAATTGTCTGATTTGGTCTAGAATGGAGCCTGGTGATAATTAGGCTCAATTTTCCTCCTCATTGATGCTACGGGAAGGGGAAGCAGTGAGAGCCTTACTGCACCCATCTCTTTTAATAATACTGGCTGCCCACAGTTCATTGATTTTCACTCTCTCCTGAAGGTTGCAGCATGAGCAGTCAAGTAGACATTCTTCATCATGTGGGAGTTTAGGCAGCTAATGAGTCAGGCTACTCAACTGCAGCAGGAACACAGGCAACCTACCCTCACCCTAGGTCCACAAATACACACATTGTGGATACTGGGAAAAGTGCTTTTTTAAAAAAATATTGGCACTCTTAATATTGGCCCTTCCTTTAATTTCATTATTAGTGTCGAATGGTATTTCCCTCACACAAGGTAAGATAATCCAATTCAAATATTCCAAAAAAGTCATCTTTATTTTGAAAAACAACCTCATATTAGAAGATATTTAGGAGACTGGGGAGAAAGATTAACAATGGTTTAATTCTAATTCTAAATATGTTTCTTAGATTGCTTTGTATTCAGATTAGAATAGGTGGCTTCCCTGGTACTACTAGAAGTAAAGGTTTGGAAAATACATAAAAATAAGGATTAGTAAGTTATATAAAACCCATTGGTGGAAGGATGGAGAACCAGAGGACACAAATTTAAGGTGCTTGGCAAAAGAAAAAGAGCAACACAAGTTTTTTTGTTTTTTTATGCAGCTGTGTGATGGAGGCAGATTTAGTTGGGGCTGTTGAAAGAGAACTGGATAAATTATTTAATGGGAAAATATTTGCAGCATTACGAGGAAAAGGTGGGGGAGTGGAACAAGGTGAGCTGCTCTTGTAGAGAGCTGGTACTGGCACAGTATGGCCTCCTTGTGTGCTGTAATCATTCTATAATTCTATTCTTATACATAGCCAATTAACTGGATGGGAACTTCAATGACACAAATGTACATGTCCGTGATTCCTCTGACACCCTACATCATATCAACAATTTCCAGTTCCCTGGCTCCAACCGCTTCCTCTTCACCATGGACGTCCAATCCCTCTACACCTCCATCCCCCACCGGGATGGTCTGGTGGCTCTCCGCTTCTTCCTCAAACAGAGGCCCGAACAATCCCCACCCACCACTACTCTCCTCCGTCTGGCTGAACTTGTTCTCACACTGAACAATTTCTCCTTAAACTCCTCTCACTTCCTCCAAATAAAAGGTGTGGCTATGGGTACCCGCATGGGCCCCAGCTATGCCTGTCTCTTTATGGGGTATGTGAAACATTCCTTGTTCCAGTCCTACTCCGGCCCCCTCCCACAACTCTTTCTCCGGTACATCGATGATTACTTCGGTGCTGCTTCATGCTCTCGTCTGGACCTGGAAAATTTTATTAATTTTGCTTCCAATTTCCACCCCTCCATCATTTTCACATGGTCTATCTCTGACACTTCCCTTCCCTTCCTTGACCTCTCTGTCTCAATTTCTGGTGAGAGACTGTCCACCAATATCCATTACAAGCCTACCGACTCCCACAGCTACCTCGACTACAGCTCCTCGCACCCCGCTTCCTGTAAGGACTCCATCCCATTCTCTCAGTTCCTTCGCCTCCGTCGCATCTGTTCTGATGATGCCACTTTCAAAAACAGTTCCTCTGACATGTCCTCCTTCTTCCTTAACCGAGGTTTTCCACCCACGGTGGTTGACAGGGCCCTCAACCGTGTCCGGCCCATCTCCCGCGCATCCGCCCTCACGCATTCTCCTCCCTCCCAGAAACATGATAGGGTCCCCCTTGTCCTCACTTATCACCCCACCAGCCTCCACATTCAAAGGATCATCCTCCGCCATTTCCACCAACTCCAGCATGATGACACCGCCAAACACATATTCCCTTCACCCCACCCGGCAGCATTCTATAGGGATCGTTCCCTCCGTGACAGCCTGGTCCACTCCTCCATCACCCCCTACACCTCAACCCCCTCCCACGGCACCTTCCCATGCAACCGCAGAAGATGCAACATCTGCCCCTTTACTTCCCCTCTCCTCACCGTCCAAGGGCCCAAACACTCATTTCCAGTGAAGCAGCATTTCATCTGTACTTCCCTCAACTTAGTCTACTGCATTCATTGCTCCCAATGCGGTTTCCTCCACATTGGAGAGACCAAACGCAGTCTGGGTGACCGCTTTGCAGAACACCTTCATTCTGTCTGCAAGCATTACCCAGACCTCCCTGTCGCTTGCCATTTCAACACTCCACCCTGCTCTCATGCCCACATGTCCGTCCTTGGCTTGCTGCATTGTTCCAGTGAAGCTCAACGCAAACTGGAGGAACATCACCTCATCTTCCGACTCGGCACTTTACAGCCTTCCGGACTGAATATTGAGTTCAACAATTTTAGATCATGAACTCTCTCCTCCATCCCCACCCCCTTTCCGATTTTTCCCCCTCCTTTTTGTTTTTTCCAATAATTTATATAGATTTTTCTTTTCCCACCTATTTCCATTATTTTAAAATGTATTTCCATCCATTGTTTTATCTCTACCTTTTAGCCTTTTTCGATTCCTTCACCCCACCCCACCCCCACTAGGGCTATCTGTACCTTGTTTGTCCTGCTTTCCACCCTTAATTAGCACATTCCTTTAGATAATATCACCACCTTCAATACCTCTTTGTCCTTTTGTCTGTGACATCATTTGGTTGTCTCCACCTATCACTGGCCCTCCATCCAGCTCTGTTGTCCCAACCCCCCCACCTTAAACCAGCTTATATTTTACCCCTTTTCTATTTTTCTTTAGTTCTGTTGAAGAGTCATGCGGACTCGAAACGTTAACTGTGCTCCCTTCCAGATGCTGCCAGACCTGCTGAGTTTTTCCAGGTATTTTTGTTTTCGATTTCCAGCATCCGCAGTTTTTTACTTTTATCGACATGTTCATTGACACTGCTTCTATATCATGTAACGAACACACCCTCTAGGGCGGGATGGAAGGGAAACATTATCACTTAGCTCTACTTACTGAAGGGCAGAGGGAGGGGAACATTGCAAGAGGGAAAACAACTTTCTTTTGAATAAACCACAACAGCTGTAAAAGTGCAACACTTTACACCGCTCCGAAAAGGGTTATCCAGATCAGTTAAGCTAGCCACAAGATTTAAATCTGACCAATCTTTTTCACAGGAAGTTACTTCTGTGTGCATATTGTTCTATAACAACTTCCTGCTGTATAGTGACTTTTGAACAGTCCATCCATCCTTGCGGGAATATCCACAGGTTTATGCATAACGATGATTCTGGATTGCTGATGTGGCTGTAGAGGAAAGCAATTGTAGGAGGCTGCCATATTATTAGCTGTACAGGAAGGCCTGTATTGCCTGCCACCAGGAGAACTTATTTTGATCTACAGCTACTTAATACAGGATCTTAAAACATAGTGTGGTAGCAACTGCCTGAAATGCAGAGGTGACCTTACTTACCTCATGACCAGTTGAACTGAGCAAAGCCTAAATGGTACAAAAGATAAAGTAACAACAGGGCGTTGCCCAATTGAAAGGTTGTTGAACTTTTGAATTATTTTGTATGTGTAGTGCCAAGGTTTCTCCTTGGTCACTTTATTCAACAAAGCCAAGTTTGTATTTTAAAAGAACCTCCCTGCCAAACAAAAATTAACTTGATATACCTTATTGTTGCAAACCCCTACCAATAACATTCTGGAAGTGTTTGTTGATTGACTGTTGCTGTAGTAATTCTGATTACAACAGAAAAGTTCCTGGATTTTATTTGTCTCAGCATTTCCTGCTTGGTCTTTTCTTGCCAACATGAGTCACAGCCAAACAGCTCTAACTAAACGGTGAATGCAATCCAGCAATTTGCTGTTTAAAATTACTTTCTCCTCAATTTTTTCCCCCCATCATACTTGTGGCTTTCACTAAGGTACAGTTATGCATGCACTGGCTGCAGTGGACCTTGGCTGTTTCCTTGGGCTTTTACAGGCTTAGTACAATCTTTGTTCCACTGTATTGTATAAAATAAGCAGCTTGATGGCACACCACATGGCACTACAATCACAGATAGGCAGCACATCAATCCATACAACTCTTGTAAGATCTGTAGAAACAAGTGGTGTGGCATGTTCCTCTCCCATAAACAAAAACAAACATGGTGTATATGAAGCATACATAAAACAACAATAGAGAAAGTAAAAAATGGACAAATAAATTAAAGCAGGCTTGTTTGCAACTGGTTAACCTTTGTTCCTAATATGCACAAAAGGTTAAAGGGCTGAAACTTTCTACTTTCATGTTTTGATCCATTGCAACAATTTGCATTTATATAGTACCCTATGTAGAAAAACATCCCAAAGAAACTTTACAAGTTATATTATATTCTATATATTTATATCTTTGCACCAGGTATCAAAGATTAAAACTGTGAAATTGCTACAACAAAGCTGTAATTTCACATGTACCCACTCATTAAGACCACTTTCTATTCTTGATACAAAAACAGAATTACCTGGAAAAACTCAGCAGGTCTGGCAGCATCGGTGGAGAAGAAAAGAGTTGACGTTTCAAGTCCACATGACCCTTCACTATTCTGTTGAAGGGTCATGTGGACTCGAAACATCAACTGTTTTCTTCTCCACCGATGCTGCCAGACCTGCTCAGTTTTTCCAGGTAATTCTGTTTTTGTTTTGGATTTCCAGCATCCGCAGTAGCTTTTTGTTTTTATTTCTATTCTTGATGTTTGCAGCAAAAAGGTGCATTAAGATTAAGAACATAAGAAATAGGGGTAGGATCTGGCCATTCAACCCACCGAGTCTGCTCTTCCATTCAACAAGATCATGGCTGACCCAATTTTGGCCTTAACTCCACTTTCCTTCCTGCCTCCCATGACCCTTGACACCCTTATAGATCAAAAATCTGCTTAACTCAGCCTTGAACATACTCAATGATGCAGCCTCCACTGCTCTCAGTGGAAGAGAATTCCAAAGACTAATGGCCCTGGGAAAAAATCCTTCTTGTCTTTGTCCACTTATTTTTAAATGTGGCTCCTACTAGATTCTCCAATGAGGGGAAGCATCCTTTCAGAACCTCCCTGTCAAGCCAAGGCGGTGGGTGGGGGTAGGCTCGGGAAGGAAGGTTGGTGAGTGGTCCACAGAAAAGACAGTGCAGGGCTGCAAGGCCCAAGGGCCGCGTAGTGAATACGACTGGTATTATGATTTTCTAAATGTCCTGCTACTACCTCCTTAAATCATGGCTTCTAACATTTTCCCAATGACAGATGTTAGGCTAAGTGGTTTCTAGTTTCCTGCTTTTTGTCTTCCTCCTTTCTTGAACAGAGGTTTGCAGTTTTCCAATCTGCTGGGACCTTTACAGAGTTTAGGAAATTTTGTAAGATTACAAACAATGCACCCAGTATCTCTGCAGCTGCTTCTTTTAAGACCCTAGGATGCAGATCATAAAGTCTAGGGCACTTGTCAGTCTTGTGTCCCAGTAGTTTTCACATACTTTTTTCTCTAGTGATCGTGATTGTTTTAAGTTCCTCCCTCCCTTTTGCCTCTTGATTTTCTAAAATTCTTGGGATGCTTTATGTGTTTTCTACTCTGAGGACAGATACTCAGTTTCTTTGTATATACCTATTAGAAACCTTTACTGTCTGTTTTTATATTTCTTGCTAGTTTTCTCTCATGCTCCAATTTCACACACTATCTTCCTTTTAGTCACCCTTTGATAGCTTCTAAAATTTTCCAAATCGTCTGGGATACCAATAATCTTTGCAGCATTGTATGTCTTTTCTTTCAATGTGATACCATCTTAACTTCCTTAGCTAGCCACAGATAGTGCACCCTTCTCGTCGAGTCTTCCTTTCTTCATGGAATATATCTTTGTTGAGAGTTATGAAATATCTCCTTAAATAGCTGCCATGCTTCTCTACCATCTTACCTTTTAACTATTTTTCCCAGTCCATGCTAGCCAACTCTGTCTTCATATCCTTGTAATTGCCTTTATTTACGAATATACATATATGGAGCAGGAGTAGGCCACTCAGCCCTTCAAGCCTGCTCTACCATCCAGTAAGATCATGGTTGATCTGACTGTAACCTCCCACCCCGATAACCTTTCATCCCCTTGTTAATCAAGAATCTATCCAGCTCTGCCTCAAAAATATTCAAAGACCCTGCTTCCACCGCCTTTTGAGGAAGAGTTCCAAAGACTCACGACCCTCAGAAAAAATCTCATTTGTCTTAAATAGGTGATCCCTTATTTTTAAACTGTGACCTCTAGTTCCAGATTCCCCACAAAAGGAAATATTCTCTCCACATCCACTCTGTCAAGACCCCTCAGGATCTTAAAAGTTTGATCAAGTCACCTCTTACTCTTCTAAACTCCAGTGGATACAAGCCTAACCTTTCCAACCTTTCATCATAAGACCCATTCCAGATATTAGCCTAGTGAACCTTCTCTGAACTGCTTCAAACACATTTACATCTTTCCTTAAATAAGGACAATACTGTACACACCATTGCCCTGCACAACTGTGCATAACCTCCCTACTTTGGTATTCAATTCTGTTTGTAATAAACAATAATATTCTATTAGCTTTCCTAATTACTTGCTGTACCTGCATACTAGCCTTTTGTGATTCATGCACTAGGACACCCAGATCCTTGTGCACCTCAGAGCTCTGCAATCCCTCACCACTTAAATAATATGCTTCTTTTTTTATTCTTTCTGCCAAAATGGACAATTTCACATTTGCCCACATCATTCTCCATTTGCCAGGTCTTTTCCCACTCACAACCTATGTCTTCTTCACAACTTACTTTCCTAGCTATCTATTTACCTATCTAGCTATTTAAGTTTAAGATGCTAGTTTCAGACCCATATTTCTCACCCTCAAACAGAATGTGATACAAACAATGACAGATAGGAAAAAGCCCTCTAGTTCATCCAATCTGTCCCACACAACATGACACCATGGTATAAACACTCTCTACCCTACCCAAAAAATATTTGTTATTATATTTCAAAGATTAAATGAAACTTTTACTGGTCCTTTTAGACTTTTCACACTTATCCTCATGCCATGCCCACATTAACAAATACAAAAAAAATTGCCAACTCTATTCCTGGCCTCATTGGTATGACAGAATTTTTAAACATCCAACCTGCCATCATGATGTTGTTTGCTGTAGGGATCAAGATATTATTCCTGTACGGATAATATGTTAAAGCTCCAGCATTAATACTCACAAACCCCGCCCCCCCCCCCGCCTTAAAGGGCTTTACTACTTCTTGCTAAACAGTGAAGGGTAAACAGTGCAGTCTTATTGTTGCCGTAAGGAAATTTGTGATATGGTTACTAAATATCTCTGAAAAGAAATTAAAAATCATCACCGAATTACTGTACATGCATAAAATAGTCTCCACAAATTATTTTTAAAAATAATTTAACTTGAACCTGCATCACAAATGGAAAGCTTACTTGATAACAGAATGCAGAATTAATTTTACCAATGAGAACAACACTAATAACTGATTCATGAACTTAGTGTTTGCGACTTGTCCTCTTAGGAACAAACAGCAAGAAGCTGTTTATCACAATGCATTGATGGCGACACCTGAGAGCTCCTTGTCTGGCAAATTTACTGGTCATTAATGGGGAGAGAAGGACAATAATTAAACTAAGTAACTCCCACCTTGGCACACTAACATTGAAAGGTTTGAAATCAGTGAAATAATAGACAAAAATCACAACAGGTTTACCTGAAATTCTCCTCCGATTACTTTAGCAGCGGCAGTAATCCATGTACTTTAAATGACTTAAGGCTTCCTCTGGAAGCTTTGAGTGTTCATAACGACTAGCCTACAAGTAATTTTAAGGTGCTAGAGAATGACAGCTGTTGAAAGGCTTACAGCACTTTAGACAAGCACAACTAACCACATTTCCTTGTGTAGTTTGGGGAGGAAATAACACTAGTCTACATCAAAAGAATATGAATTCTCCTGGCCTTTTCCTTTTGCTTTTTTCAACTGTGCAATATTTCCTCTCTTTTCAAAATTTTAATATTACCTTCTTACAGCAAACTTGATTCCAAGTTCCTTTGAAGTTTTGCCTTTTAATTTGGTTCCGAGACTTCCTCTGCTTTTAATAAAGGCTGGCTCCATCACGTGCACACAGATCTTAAAAGCCATAAGCACTCTTAGAAAACCACGATTGCTGTTTTGAACCCATGTCAGCCTTGGCAACCGTCAGCCATGTTGTTGTTGCATGCAACACTGTCTGCCTCTGGATGTCAACAGTGGTCAACAAAATAACCAACACCCAGAAACTGATCTCCACACAAGCCATCAGCAACCACAGCACATAATATTAAAAGTTATTATCCTGGATTCTGCCTGTATTTATCCTTGTAACTGATGCACGGAAGGTAATTGCCTACTCCATAGGCCCACAGTACTTCAATATTCTGATTTAAAAGTTACAAAAGCATCATTTCCTGCTTTACAGAAATTATGGCATGGTATTTTGGCACTCATTAAACATCCATCTATTAAACAACTTGGCCCTTGTCCCTCTTCACTTATGACTTATTACTTATGATATTTTTTTAATCCTTCTGCTCTCTTATTTGGAAGGACGTCTAATGAGAAATAATACAACATATTACTAATACCTTTTTAGCATATACTGGATATAGCACATCCATGTTGAGAAGCATACTTGCTCAGTTGACAACACTCAAATCAGAAGTTTGTGTCCTGACTCACTGGAGATAGCGCGCTGCAATATCAAGCCCCACTACTCCATGAGTCACAACAAGTGTGAAAAAAGTTTGAACAACCCACCTAATTGTTTAATTTAGGTTAACAAAATACGAGCACCAGGTTTGTAAACTTAATGTAAATAACTGTTTATTGAACAAACTGTCGTTAACCAGTGGTAAAAGAAAGAAATACAAACTGCTAACTTCTAACTCTATAATCTAAACTCTGCCCCTTCTTAAATCCCTAGGCACGCACATACAAAATACATAAGGCACACAAAAACATGGATTTTAAGGGTGGGATAAAACAGTTGAATAGCACCAATTCCAGAGTACAGGATTTGATGGGTTGATTTTGATCAATGTCTTCCAAATTCCTTTCAGTTCTTGTTGATGACATGAGGTGGTCTTCCAGCACTTTCAGTATTTAGTTCACTAGCTGAGCGCTTGCCTTTCAATATCTCTAATAGTGATTTTCCCCTTTGCCTCATGACAGGGGGTTTCAGAAAGAGAGCAGGTTATCGAGATATGAAGAGAAAAAGCTAGCTGGCTATTATTGTGGAATTACTGGAAACTTACAGACACAAGAGGGCGAGGTTTTAGGTTTTTTTCCTTTCAGGCTAGGAGCTATTCTGTGCACTGCTCTCTCAAAACCTGGTCACCTGGTCAGGAGCCAATTAAAAAGCTCCCTTGGTCAAGGACCCCTTTTCGGCACCATCCTGTCTTTCATGGCACACTCTGTTCCAGGACTGCAACATTGTATACATCTCTCATCCTGTTCCAGTGGACATGTCTTTCAAACTGCAGCCATTGTAATTTTAATCCACAGTCGAACAGAAAATAAAAACATATGTTCTTTACAACGGTCCAACAGAAATAAAAAGATATGTTCCTTATAGTGGATTCAAGCCACGCTCCAGGTTGCAGCATATGATCTAGGCCATTGGGCATCATCACTTCATGCCTTCTTTCAAATGAAGCAGAGGCTCTATCTGCCTGCAAAAGTTCCTGTAGCATTTTCAGTTTTTCTGGTCAATATTCTTCCCTCAAACAAAGAGATAAATTGATCACCTATTGCTTTTCCTATGATCAGGTGTTTTTGGCTACATAGAACCTCGATAACACTCAAAAGTAATTTATTGGCTGTAAGCACTTTGGAGCATCCTGAGGGTGTGAAGGAGGCTTTATAAACGTAATTTCTTCCTCTTTTCGTTATTTTGAGAAATTACTACATCTCCCAAAGGATTCCTCATGGGCCTGAGGCTAAAGCCAGATTGTATTCTCTCTCCCTCTGTTCTATACTTCATTATTTTTGCCTAGCTGGGCCTGCAACTTTGTCTACCCTCTACTCTCCCAGTGTTCAATGTTGCCACCTATTTAAAAAGAAAATTCTCGGGATATTGGCATAACTGCACTTTTTATGTGCTCCAAGGTGTTAGTGGTGGTAGACTGCTACAGTCCATAAGGTAAATGTGCACGCACAATACTGTCAGGTAAGGGGTTCTTTGACCCAGCAAAGATGAAGGTACAGTGATAGATATCCAAATTAGCATGGTGTGTGAGGGGAATCCATGGAGGGAATCCTGAAATAATGAAGAGTCCTATGGACTTGAAACGTTAACTGTATTCCTCTCCGCAGATGCTGTCAGACCTGCTGAGTTTTTCCAGCTATTTTCATTTTTGTTTCAGATTTCCACCATCCGCAGTATTTTGCTTTTACCTGAAATAATCGTGTTTGGTAGTATAATGGTTTGAGACAACTGGTAAGAGGGTGGCTAAAAATCAACCATATTGATGTGGGAGCGGAGTCCCATATAGGTTAGAACTGCAAAGATATAAAGTTTCCTTCTCTAAAAGGACATCAGCAAACCAGTTGGGTTTGTGCAATAGACCAACAGATTCATGTTTCTATATTGTTAGATTATTTTTTTTTTAATTCAAATTCTTGAAGAACTATGGTAGGATCTGAACTCTCATTTTTTTGATTATTAGTCCAGACCTCAAAATTACTAGTCCAGTAACATAATTACATTACTGTATTAAAATATCTGCTAAGAGCATATTTCTCAACGCAAAATAAATCTATAAGTCTTGCAGATGAAATAGGCTTAATGGATATTCTGTTCTGATGAGCAACGTGGGTGATGTGAATGCTGGGTGAACTCACAAGGCCCAACATAACAAGTGCCCTAAACTGCTGCAAAGATATTCAGAAAACTCTGCAGTCTGTCTTTTTAGATCAAATCTATCTAAAATCATCAGCAAAACAAAGCAAATTTTCCTTATTTGGTGTCAGAAGAAAACCATCATTCCTGTTTAATTGGAACCTGTGCTCACTTTTAACTAATACTGGTCCAATCAAATGAACATAGAATCTTTAATAATGTCCAATGATTGCTGGAAAGATGAAACACATCACGTGGTTACTGCTGGCCAACAATCAGCTCAAATATCATTAGCATTAATAAGTCACACCATTTCGATCAGCCAATGGCATTGCTAGAAAAGTCATTATTAATTGGCCAATAAGATGATTTAATCACGACGTGTAATCATTACCGTCTAATGAGATTGCTAGAAAATAACACAAGCCCAGTGATTACTTGCAGCCAATAAACTCCGTCAAAACAGACTTTGAAAAAATTATATGGATTTGCAGTGATGATATAGGCTTTTCTTGGACATGAATTCAGACAACAACCAAAAAGCACTCAAAATGGGCTAACATCTACCACATGGAAATGAAAATTACTATAAACATACTGTGGAAAGCATTTCCAAAGCCTTGATCGCTTCTGGGGATTCAGATGATTGTTATGAGTCCCTTTAGTTTGCCTTTGCAGTCTAGTTTGTCAACTAGACTACATAAGTATTATAATGACCAATTAGACTGCATCATTACAATAATGACTGGGGCTGTTATTTTTTTCCTCCCAAGTAGCCTCTGGTAAATCTTTCTGTTGCTAGATACTGTTCCCTGAAAACAGGACTGAACCAGAACAGAAATATCTTTTCCCTCAGGAGCTCCTCTCACCAACACCACCAGACAAGTATACTACAGCCTTTTTAAAAAAAGGCAGGTGGACCCATTGAAGTAAATAGGAAGCATAGCTTTGTAAACTTAGGCTCTTATCACTAAGGCTTGAAAACACCTCAAGGGAGTGCAGGCTCAATTTTGCCACCATCACAAAATCAGGCTTTATACAGCAGACTCATTCAGAGGCCAGAAATATGTGAAGTGTGGGAGACTAAAACACCACAGTGATCCAAGTTTGGGTGCATGTCTGATGCTGGGTTAGGATGCATAAGAAGGAAAGACCGAGCTGAAGACCATAGAAACATACATAGAAACTAGGAGCGGGAGTAGGCCATTCGGTCTTTCGAGCCTGCTCCGCCATTCATTATGATCATGGCTGATCATCCAACTCAATCGCCTGCTCCCGCTTTCTCCCCATACCCTTTCACCCCAAGAGCTATATCTAACTCCTGCTTGAAAGCATACAATGTTTTGGTCTCAACTACTTTCTGTGGTAACGAATTCCACAGGCTCACCACTCTCTGGGTGAAGAAATTTCTCCTCATCTCAGTCCTAAATGATCTACCCCATATCCTCAGACTGTGACCCCTGGTTCTGAGTACCGAGTTTGAAAAAAGAGTGTACAGTAACAACGCAGGAAAGCTGTAAGTTGATTGGCTAGTGATTATTGCTCTTAGGTACTGAAACTAAACAACTGGAAGTTTAACAAATGTTGAAAATATTAACCATTAATAACAAGCGAGGTGAGTCTTATCTTCTGTTTTTAAGTAAGATGTATTACCACTAGTAAGGTGCATTAAGTATTAGTAGAGTTTATGAGTATCAATAAGGCTTATTAATGACAGCAAGGTTTATTAGTGTTGGTAAAGCTTTATTAGAGATTCGCAAAGAGAAAGGAAGTAAGAAGCTGGTGAGTCTACTGATGTCAGATTTAACAAGTGACATCGGCACAAAGGAAGGAGCTGATCAACGAGTAACAGGTGAGTAATTCTACTTTCTAGTCCGCAGTTTATTATAATTGGTCTGTAAAGTTGAGGCATGGCAGGGCAGCTTGGCCATGTGGAATGCAATCCTGTGACATGTGGAAAGTCATGGACACTTCCCGTGGCCTAGACGGCCACATATGCAGAGAGAATCATCAGCTGTGGAAACTAGAGCTCTGGGTTTCAGAACTCGACCAACAGCTGGAGCCACTGTTGCACATCCTCGAGGCTGGGAATTATGTGGATAGCACGTTTAGGGAGGTGGTCATGCTGCAGGTTAAGAGAGTGCAGACAGAGAGGGAATGGGTAACTATCAGGCTGTGTAGGAGGACCAGGGATCCAGAGTCTATCTTGCTCACTAACTGGTTTTTCTTTTTGGCGTGAGGGCAATGGTTCCTCAGAGGAGTATAGCCAGAGCCAAGTCTGTGGCACCATGGAGGGCTCAGCTGTGTAGGAAGGGAGGAAGAAGAGTAGAAGAGCAATAGCTGTTGGAGATTCAATAGTATGGGGAACAGACAGGAGTTGTGTGGTCATAGACATGACTCCAGGATGGCATGTTGTCTCCCTAGTGCCAGGTTCAAGGATGTCACTGAGCAGCTTTTTTTCAAAAAGTCGTTCATGGGATGTGGGCATCACCGGATAGGCCAACATTTATTTCCCATCCCTAATTGCCCTTGAGAAGGTGGTGAGCTGCCTTTTTGAACCACTGCAGTCCATGTGCTGTAGGAACACCCACAGTGCTGTTAGGAATGGAATTCCAGGATTTTGATTCAGAGATGTGAAGAAATGGTGATATAGTTCCAAGTCAGGATGGTGTGTGGTTTGGAGGGAAACTTGCAGGTGGTGGTGTTCCCATGAATCTGCTGCTCTTGTTTCTTTCTTGGTAGAGATCACAGGTTTGGAGGGTGCTGCCAAAGGAGCCTTGGTGAGTTGCTTCAATGCTTCTTGCAGATGGTACACACTGCTGCCACAAAGCATTGGTGGAGGGAGTGAATGTTGAAGGTGGTAGATTGGGTGCCAATCAAATTGGCTGGTGTCAAGCTTCTTGCTAGAGCTACAGTCATCTAGGCAAGTGGAAAGTATCCCACATAAAAACATAGAAAATAGGAGCAGGAATAAGTCATCTGACCCTTCGAGCTCCGCCATTCAATATGATCATGGCTGATCCTCTATCTCAATGCCGTACTCCCGCGCTCTCCCATACGCCTTGACGCCTCAAGTCCAGAAATCTATTTCCTTCTTAAATATGTTCAGTGATTTGGCCTCCACAGTCTTCTGTGATGGAGAATTCCACAGGTTCATCACCCTGAGTGAAGACGTTTCTCCTCATCTCAGTCCTAAATGGTCTACCCTGTATCCTGGGACTGTGACCCCTTGTTCTAGACCCCCCTGCCAGAGGAAACATCATCCCTGCATTCAGTCTGTCCATCCCTGTCAGAATTTTATATGGTTCAATGAGATTTCCCCATATTCTTCTAAACTCCAGTGAACACAGGCCACGTCGGCCCAATGTCTCCTCTAATGACAATCCTGCCGTCCCAGGAATCAATCTGGTGAACCTTCGTTGCACTCTCTCTATGGCAAATATATCCTTTCTTAGGTAAGGAGACCAAAACTGCACATAATACTCCAGGTGTGGTTTCAGCAAGGCCCTGTCCAGCTGCAGTAAGACATCCTTGCTCTTGTACTCAAGTCCTCTCACAATGAAGACCAACATACCATTTGCCTTCCTTAACTGATTGCTGCACCTGCATGCTTGCTTTCAGTGGCTGGTGTACAAGATCACCCAGGTCCCTTTGTACATCAACATTTCACAATCTATCACCATTTAAATAATACTCTGCCATTTTGTTTTTCCTACTGAAGTGGATAACTTCATTTATCCACGTTATACTGCATATTTTCCCACTCATTCAACCTGTCTAAATCGCCTTGAAACCTCTTAGCACCCTCCTCATCGTTCACATTCCCACCAGGTTTTGTGTCGTCAGCAAACTTGAAAATATTACACTTGGTTCCCTCATCAAATCATTGATATGTACATTGTGAATAGCTGGGGCCCAAGCACTGATCCCTGTGGTACCCCACTAGTCACCACCTGCCACTTCGAAAAAGTCCCATTTATTCCTACTCTCTGTTTCCTGTCTGCTAACCAATTCTCAACCCATGCCAATATTTGACCACCAATCCCATGTGCTTTAATTTTGCACACCATCCTCTTATGTGGGACTTTATCAAAAGCTTTCTAAAAATCCAAATACTCCACATCCACTGCTTCTCCCTTATCTATTCTGCTAGCTACGTCCTCAGAAAACTCGGTTTGTCAGACATGATTTCCCTTTCACAAATCCATGTTGACTTTGTCTAATCCCATTGATATTTTCTAAGTGTCCTATTATCACATCCTTTAGACTCTAGCAATTTCACTTCTACTGATTAGGCTAACTGGTCTGTAATTTGCTGTTTTCACCCTCCCTCCTTTTGTAAATAATGGGGTTACATTTGCCACCCTCCAATCTGCCAGGGCTGTTCCAGAATCTACAGGATTTTGGAAGATAACAACCAATGCATCCACTATTTCCATGGCCGCCTCCTTTAGTACTCTGGGATGTAGATTATCGGGCTCTGGGGATTTATTGGCTTTCAGTCCTATCAATTTCTCCAGCACTATTGTTTTAGTAATACTAATTTCCTTCAATTCCTCCTTCTCACTAGACCCATGGTCCCCTAGCATTTCTGGGAAGTTATTTGTGTCTTCCTCCGTGAAGAGAGAACTAAAGTAGTTGTTCAATTGCTCTACTTCTTCGTTCTCTATTTTAAATTCTCCCATTTCAGATTGTAAGGGACCTACATTTGTCTTCACTAATCTTTTTTCTTTTTACATACTTATAGAAGCTTTTACAGTCCACTTATGTTCCTTGCAAGTTTACTCTCATACTCTTGTCTTTCCCCTCTTAATCAATGTCCTGGTCCTCCATTGCTGAATTCTAAACTGCTCCCAATCCTCAGGCTTGCTACTTTTTCTAACAACTTCATATGACTCCTCTTTGGATGTAATGCTATCCTTAATTTCTTTTGTTAGCCACAGTTGGGCCGCTTTTCCTGTTGTGTTTTTGCACCAGAAAGGAATATATAACTGTTGCAATGTATACATTCGTTCCTTAAATATTATCCATTTGACTATCCACCATCATGCCTTTTAATGAAGTTCCCCAATCTATCTTAGCCAACTAGCCTGTCCTTTTAACATTTTTACACCTCTTTTTTTGTACTGTGGCCCTATTTGCTGCTAGCCCTTGTTGCCTCTGCCTTTCACTTTTCTGTCTTTCATTCCTATCTTTGTTTCCCTCTCGTGTCTCCCTGCTCAGGTTCCCTTCCCCCTGCCAATCTAGTTTAAACCCTCCCCTACAGTACTAGCGAATACCCCTGAGAGGATATTGGTCCTGGTCCTATTGGGGTGCATCCTGTCCAGCTTGTACAGGTCCCATCTTCCCCAGAATTGGCCCCAATCTAAATCCCTCCCTCCTGCACCATCTCGCCAGCCACACATTTATCTGGTCTATTCTCCTATTCCTGATCTCGCTAGCACACGGCACTGGGAGTAATCCTGAGATTACTACCTTTGAGGTCCTGCTTTTTAATTTATTTCCTAGCCCCCTATATTCTGCTTTCAGGACCTCATCCCTCTTTTTACCTATGTCATTGGTGCCAATATGGACCATGACCTCTGGCTGTTCACCCTCTCCCTTCAGAATGTCCTGCAGCTGCTCAGTGACATCCTTGACCCCGGCACCAGGGAGGCAGCATACCAACCTGGTGTCACATCAGCGGCCGCAGAAACTTCTATCTGTTCCCCTTACAATAGAATCCCCTATCACTGTTGCTCTCCGATTCTTTTTCCCTCCCCTCTGCGCAGCTGAGCCACTCATGGTGCCACGGACCTGGCTCTTGCAGCATTCTCCTCAGAAACCATCTTCCCCAGCAGTATCCAAAATAGAAAACCTGTTGGAGAGGGAGATGGACCCAGGGAACTTCTGCACTACCTACATAGCACCTTTACTCTGTCTGGCCGGCACCCATTCCCTTTCTGCCTGTGCACTCTCTACCTGCGGTGTGACCACCTCACTGTACATGCTATCCACGAAGATCTCATCCTTGCGGAGACTTCAGGCGCGGCTTCAGCTTCAAAACAGGGGTTTGAGTAGCTGGAGCTGGAGACACTTCCTGTACATATGGTCGCCCTGAACACTGAATGTGTCCCTGACTCCCACATTGCACAGGAGGAGCATTCCACTTGGCTGAGCTGCCCTGCCATGCCTTACACTTAAATTATTCCCTTTACTTTTACTTCCTCTAGTTTAGCGACTATTAAGGATAGGAGAAATACTTACCAGGTCCAATTACTAAGGCCGCTGCTTTTCTTACTGAGGAAAGGTAGAAAATGAAAGGATCACCTATTCCCCTCTTCACCGAATTCCCTCTCTCACCAAACTCCAACTGAAGCACTCTAATGCAGCCCATCATGCTATTGACTTGAGCCTTGTAGATGGTAGACATGTTCTGGGGAGTCAGGGGCTGAGTTACTCTCCTCAGAATTCCCAACATCTGACCTGTTCTTGTACCCACTGTATTTATATGGCTGGTGCAGTTTAGTGTCTGGTCAATGGTAACCCCCAGAATGTTAGTAAGTCGGGTACTCAGCAAAGGTAATGCCATTGGATGTCATGGGGGGGATGGTTAGATTCTCTCTTGTTGGAGATGGTTATTGCCTGGCACTTGTGTGGCATGAATGTTAGCTGCAGGACACTCTATGGAGGAGGGTGAACAGCCAGAGGTCATGGTCCACATCGGTACCAATGACACGAGTAGGAAGAGGGATGAGAACCTGAAAGCAGGTCTTAGAGAGAATTAGGAAAGAGATTAAAAAGCAGTACTTCAAAGGTAGCAATCTTAGGATGGTGCAGGAGGGAGGGCATTAGATTTCTGAGGCAATGGGACCAGTTCTGGGGCTGGTGGGACCTGTACAAGGAGAATGGGTTACACCTTAGCAGGACCGGGGCTAATATCCTCGCAGAGGAATTTGCTAGCGTTGTTGTGGAGGGTTTAAACTAGCTTGGCAGGGGGGTGGGAACCTGAGAGGGAATTCAGATAGGAGGGAAACAAAGCTGGCAATGGTAGGAAGAAAACTAATGCACAAAATTGGAAGGCAGAGGAAACAAGGGCCAGCAAAGAGTCAAAATGCTGAAAAACGTTCACAAGGCAAAATTAAAGGAACTCTACCAGAATGTACGCAGCATTCACAATAAGGTAGATGAATTGACGGCACAAATAGAAGTAAACAGATCTAAATGCCATTATGGAGACGTGGTTGCAAGGTGACCAAAGCTGGGAACTGAATATTTAAGGATATTCAGCATTTAGGAAGGATAGGCAAAATGGAAAAGGAGGTGGGTAGCAATCCTCAAGGATGAGATCAGTATATTAGTGAGAGAGGATTTGAGATTAGAATATCAAGATGTAGAATCAGTTTAGGGGAGCTAAGAAACAGTAAGTGGCAGCAAACATTAGTGGCAATTGTTTATAGGCCTCCAAATATTAGTTGTAATGTAGGGCACGGTATAAACCAGGAAATTAGAAATGCAAGTAACAAGGGTAATTTAGCAATCACAGGGGACTTCAATCTACATATAAACTGGATAAACCCAATTAGTACTAACACTGTGGGGGACGAATTCCTGCAATGTATACAAGACAGTTTTCGAGAATAGTATGTTGAAGAACCAACCAGATTTGGTTTTGTGCAATGAGAAATGGCTAATTAATAATCTTGTTTTGATGGGGCCTTTAGGGAAGAGTGATCATAATATGATAGAATTTTACATTAAATTTGAAAGTGATGCAGTTCAATCTGAAACTAGGGTCTTAAATCTAAACAAAGGAAACTGCAAAGGTATGAGGGGCAAATTGCTGTAGTACATTTGAAATTACATTAAAAGGTATGATGGTAGACAAGGAATATATTTAAATAATTAATAAGGTTTACAACAAATATACATTCCCTTGAGGTACAAAAACTCAACAGGAAAGGTCACCCAACCATGGCTAACAAGAGAAGTTAAAGATTGTATTAGATCAAATGAAGAAGCTTATAAAGTTGCCAAAAAAAGCAGTAAGCCTGAGGATTGGGAGCATTTTAGGATTCAGCAAAGGGGGACCAAGAAACTGATAAAGAAAGGGAAAATAGAATATGAAAATAAATGCACCAGAAACATAAAAATGGAACTATAGAAGCTTCTATTAGTATGTAAAAAGGAAAAGATTAGCAAAGGCAAATGTGGGCCCCTACAGGCAGAAACAGTGTAATTTATAATAGGGGATAAGGAAATGGCAGAGAAGCTAAATACTTTGTGTCTGTCTTCATCAAGGAAGGTACATAAACCTCTCAGAAATATTAGAGAACCAATCAACTAGTGAGAATGAGGAATTGAAAGAAATTAGTATTAGTAAAAAAGTAGTGCTGAACTGAAAGTTGGCAAATTCCCTGGACCTGGTGATCTACATCCCAGAGTGTTAAAAGAGGCAGCTGTAGAGATAGTGGATGCATTGGTGGTCATCTTCCAAAATTCTACAACTTCTGGAACTGCAGATTGGAAGGTAGCAAATGTAGCCCCACTATTTAAGAAATGGAGGGAGAGAGAAAACAAGGAACTGTGGACCTGTTAATCTGACAATCAGTAGTAGTAGAAGTGTTAGATTATATTATAAAGGATATGATAACTGGACACTTGGAAAATAAAAGGTGGGATTGGGCAGAGTCAACACAGATTTATAAAAGGGAAGTCATGCTTGACAAACCTGTTGGGAGTTTTTTTTGAGTATTTAACCAGCAGAATAGATGAGGGGGAACTAGTGGATGTGGTGTATTTGGATTTACTAAAGGTAAACAAAATTAGAGCATATGAGATTAAGGTAATATACGGGCATGGAATGAGGATTGGTTAACAGACAAAAAACGGAGTAGGAATAAACAAGTCATTCTTAGGTTGACTGGCTGTGACTAGCGGGGTACCACAGGATCGTGTGCTTGGGCTCGAGCTATTCGCAATCTATATCAATGATTTGGATGTGGAGACCAAATGTAATATTTCCAAGTTTGCTGATGACACAAAACCAGGTGAGAATGAGTGGGCAAGATTATGATAGATGGAATATAATTTGGAAAAAATGCAAAACTATCTACTTTGGTAGGAAAAAACAGAAATGTAGAGTATTTCTTAAATGGTGAGAGATTGGGAAGTTTTGAGGTCCAAAGGGACCTAGGCGTCCATGTTCATGAGTCACTGAAAGCTAACATGCAGGTGCAGATGCAGTATTGCGTACTGTCTTGGTCTCCTTACCCAAGGATATACTTGCCATGGAAGGAGTGCAACGAAGGTTCACCAGACTGATTCCTGGAAAGCGGGATTGTCCTATGAGGTGAGATTGAGGAGACTGGGCTTATATTCTCTAGAGTTTAGAAGAATGAGAGGTGATCTCATTGAAACATACAAAATTCTTGCAGCACTCAACATGGTAGATGCAGGAAGGATGTTTCCCTTGGCTGGTGGTGTCTATAACCAGGGGACAGGGTCTCATAATAAGGGGTAGGCCATTTAGGACCGTGATGAGGAGAAATTTCTTCACTCAGAGGGTGGTGAATCTTTGGAATTCTCTGCCCAAGGGCTGTGGGGGCTCAGTCATTGAGTATTTTCAAGGTAGAGATCAACAAATTTCTAGATATTAAAGACATCAAGGGGTAGTGCGGGAAAATGACATTGAGGTAGAAAATCAGCCATGATATTGGTGAATGGCACAGCAGGCTCGAGGGGCCGAATGGCCTACTCCTGCTCCCATCTCCTACATCCCCATATATCAATCACATTCATACTCTGTGCAAATCTTGTTTATTTCAGTAATCTTTGTACTTTAAAGCATAAGCAATTATCAGAATGCAGATGCGACACTTAAGCAGTTTTCACTTTCCACAAAAAAAAACACAATTAGTTACATGATTAGGGAGTTCGCAGGAGTAAATTAAAATGAAGCTAGCCACATATATACATTCTAATTGCAGTGGTTCAGCTTTAGGTATTAGAGGTACAGGAATCAATAGTCCTCAAAGCAAAAATCCAGGCTTGGCACTGTAACTATCCCAGTTACACTTTGGATTTATAACTAAGCTGCCAATGTAACCACAATCCAATTTACAATCTTGCTTTGATGGAGTTCATCAGTAACATGGAGTGTTATAAAACCACATTTCATATTGAAAATGACTGTGCATGGAGTGGGCTGAAGCCAAGAGTAAGTTTTAAAAAGAATGAACAACAGCATTTTAAGTGACTTAATCCGCAGTTTCTAAGATGGCTGGACAACTACATAACTACACCTTGCCATTTACAAAGCTACCAGAATGGCTGTCTCAGACAATAAGCTTAAAGGAGTGTGAACTGCCATCTCCTGAACTACTCCAAAGACATTCAGACATAATCTATTATTCAAGTGGATGAGGACTGAGCTTGAACCCAATCATTCTGGACAATGCACCCTGGCCAAAGAGGGCCTCACCACCTTAACCTTTAAACAATGGAGCTGAAATGAGCTCGATATGACCATGCTTGATAACTGGTCCAACGACAGCAAGCTAGTTCTTTGTGCACAAAAACACTGATTTTCACAGTCAATGTGCATTAAGACTGTGAATTGGTAACAGCAAGGTGATTTGAGATCTTTTTACTCTCTCCTTCCATCCATTCTGCAAGCATACCTTGTCTGTATTCTGACCAGTCAAGCACTGCAGCATCTTTAACATAAACCAAGTTGTTGCTGACTCCAGAAGAGGAGACAGAAATTGTCCATCAACAAGTTAAATCGTCTTGACGCAGAATGCAAAAAGATCACTGAATGCAGCCTGATACCATCCAAGTCATCAATCTACATGATCCATATATGATTGACTTTCTTTTGGGACTATTAAACCATTTAACTACCTCCTCCTTGTAACTTACTTCTGTGTGCGTGTGTTCGTGTGTGTTTGAACCTCTTGCATAAGTTGGAGGGTTTTTTAAATTATTTCTATATATCGAAAGTACAATAAATACTACTTCCCTCTCTTAAAAACTTACAAGACCACCTGTCTGTGTATCTCTTACAGTCACAGAACTTAAACGCTCGCTGAATTGGTAAGCAAATTGTCTTTAAAAACACCTGCTGCAGCCAACCAAAGGTGGAAAGAGAGGGGATGAGCCATTCTACCATTTCTCACCTGGTCGAAACATGGAGTGAACCATGACTTAAACACATGCATTATTGTGGCGTTAAACATTCCACACATTCAACTCAGTATAAATGCAGAGACAACAGTAGCTGGGCGTTTTTTTCCCCCTCCTATTCCTACTCAGTACCAAGAAGAAATTCAGGAAAAAATTCTCATCAGAATTAACTTCAAAATCTAAGACAGAACTCTTGTGCTGGACTGAGTGCTGCAATTGGGAGGTGCCATCATTCTGATGAGATGGGATGAATGCTCATCTGGACAACAAATCTCTTGGCACCGCTGAATTGAAAGAAAGGAAAATAATTAACATGCATTAGTATGGCATCTTTCATTGCCTCAGGTGCTCCAAAGCACTTAATAAACAATTAATTATGTTTGATGGACAAATTGTGTACAGAATGCTCCTGCAAACAATGAAATAGACAATTTTGGTGAAATAAAAGCAAAGTACTGCAGATGCTGGAAATGCAAAATAAAATTTCTGCCAATTCCAGCATGATGCAACCACCAAACATGCCTGCTCCTCACCTCCCCTGTCAGCATTCCAAAGGGATCGTGACGCACTGGTCCAGTCCTCTATCACCCCCAACACTTCATTCCCTTCCCACGGCACCTTCCATGCAATTGCAGGTGGTGTAACACCTGCCCCTTTACATCCTTCCTCCTCACCGTCCAAGGCCTCAAACACTTCTTCCAAGTGAAGCAGCGATTTACATGCACTTCTTTCAATTTAGTCTACCGTATTAGCTGCTCACAATGCAGTGCCCTCTACATTGGGGAAACGAAATGCAGACTGAGTGACTGATTTGCGGTACACCTTTACTCAATCTGCAAGAATGACCCTGACCTTCCTGTCGCTTGCCATTTCAATTCACCATATTGGTCTCGTGCCCACATTTCTGTCCTCGGCCTGTTACAATGTTCCAGTGAAGCCCAATGCAAGCTAGAGGAACAGTACCTCATCTACCGATTAGGCACTTTACAGCCCCCTGGACACAACATTGAGTTCAACAACTTCAGATCATGGACTCTGTCCTCCATTTTGAATTCACTCCCCCGCCGCCCCAAGTGCTAGTCTGTATCTTGCTCTCATGTTTTTGCATTCAGTCAGCACTGACCCTTTTACTGCTATTAGCACATTCTGCTATTTTGCTTTCAGACAGTGTTGACCTTTATTCTGCTATTAAAACCTACTCTAGACCAAAGCTTCAGTCTTTAATTACCACTCTCTTTATCTTGTGTTCCATGACATCTTTCTCATTTATCTCTCCTGCCCTCTAATCTATCCCTGACCTTCTATTTTGCTGCACATGCCCCTCCCCGTTTTTCAACAGCATAAAACCATCACATTTCTACCCCTCTCCAGTTCCGAAGAGTCATACCAGGCTTGATAAATTAACTGTTTCTTTCTCCACAGATGTTGCCAGACCTGCTGAGTTTTTACAGCATTTTTTGTTTTTAATTTATAATCCAATTTAGTGATGTTGGTTGAAAGGTAAATGTTGGCTAGGCCACTGAAAGAACCACCCTTTTCTCCTTCAGATAGTGAAGTGTTGCCTTTTAGGTTCACATGATGGTGGACAGGGCCTCTGTTTACCATCATCTGAAAGATGCCACCTCCGACAGTGTAGCACTTGTTCGGTATTGCATTGAAGAATTGGCTCAAATTTGGCAGTAGCGCTTCAGCGCACAACTTTAACCCAGGTAAGATTGCTGAACCAAACTGGAAGTGTAATGGGCAAGGGTTTCTTCCAAAGTTTTCACCAATAGTCCTGCTTCAACCAGCTACATCAAAAAGACAATAAATCCATTCATTTCATTGCCATTCTGGGATTTTAATGTGCCCAAAAATGACTGCCATATTCTACTCCACAACAAATATAGCAACTTGTAGCCACTAATTGCATGCAAACCATTTTAAAATACTTGAGACGTAATAAGGCACAATATAAATGTTTCTCTCTTTAGGATAGTTAAGCGAGACTTTTATAAATTTCTAACTATCTGCATCAAAAGAAACATTTTATTGTTAGTCAACATGACAAATATGCTGAACAACTTTTGAATGATATTGTTGAAACATTTTATGGACAGATGAATGCAGAAGTTTTAAAAAGGGCAAGATAGATTTGCTGTGTTACTATCAAATCCTTTTGTATCCGCCATTCTTTCAAATTAAAATCCAGTGATGTGCAAAATCGTGCATAAATGCAAGTTTCTTTTTCTTTTTAAATTATTTTTCCTCTACAAATCAACAGCGTTCTGGACTTTACATGGTTACTATGGTGGCCAAAATAAACTAAAGCATAAACTGCTCACTAACCAGACCATTAAGTAGGATGGCAACCACTGAGGGTTTAACACACACATCACCAAAACTCGTTGATTGCTTGAACAGTGAAAAGAGTGAAGCATTGTGGGATATATGGCGGAACCGGCATTCAGACATATAAATTGTAAATCCAGTATTTACTAAACGGGGTCTCACTCTGGGTATCAGTGTTTTTAAAATAGTCATAAATGCCTTTAAATAGGTAGGCTACACCTACCACATCCACACAGGAACACAAAATAGTTTAATAGTTTGAAAAAGCGGTGCCTAAGCAAGTTGATCCTCCAAAGTTCACTCTGGAACTCCTTGGGATGTGCTTGTCCAGAACAGATATTAGAACAGCTTATAGTAAAGTGAACAAACTAAAAATGGCAGATCTCTCACACCAAGGGAATACTGTAGCACAGTTTAAATTTTACTCGGGAGTACTTATTTATTCCTCATTTAAGAAAGACAAGCAGGGTCACGCTAACTATTATGAGGGCAAAACATCTAAAGACAGAAGAAGGCACCATTTCTACAAATTCATAGGAATTTATTTGATTTTCATGAACTGTTTAGTTTCAGTGAATCAAATGATTTTCCTTTACTCCCCAAATGTATCTCATGCAAAACTCCAAAAGGGTCTAAGTTTAAACTTATGACTTTTTGACGCTGTTAACATTACAGTAATATCAACATAAATCTGGCAGAAAACCAAAAGGAACTTAAAACAGAAACATTTATTTGGCTAAAAGCCTGGCTATTTTTATTCCTATTTTTTTTACCACTTTGTCTTCAATGAACTACTCTATTTTCATAGGAATTTAAAGTCGAAGTATAAATGTATGTGCCAGTGAATTAGCTGTGGTTTGCCCAAACACATTTTGTAAAGAAGCTTACAGGAGAAAAACTCCCGTTTTAAGAATCTAGGCTGGATTCTACCTCAAGCTCCAGAGGTGAAATAACAATGCATTCTTCGCTACAACACCAAGTTTTCCAAAAATCTATAAAGATTCCTTTAGGTCAGAATGATTGATACTGTGGCTAAAAGCCAATGTAAGTGTTTTTTAAACTTTAAAAAAAGAACAGTTTGCAACTCTCAATGACCCAATGTACAAATTTTGTCAATATGAAGAATTGCATGCTGTTTGGGGAGAAAGATTGTCCACATATATTGGAAAATCTGTAAAAGATGCTAGGAAATGCAGTTTATTGGCCTCAATTACTCCCTTGGGTAGCAAATTCTTACCACTCTCCGGGGAAAGAAGTTTCTCGTGAATTGCCGTATTAGTGACTACCTTATATTTATGGTCCATCATTTTGTCTTCCCCAACGTCGAAACACGTTTAGTTAGTTCCTCTTCCTCAGGAACTCTCAGAAACATAATTTATTTTTAAAATGTGGTCAAAATATTGGCATATTCCAGTCATGAATGGTGATATTCAACTAATCCACTAATGGGATATGGCAGCATCAGGAACACCCCCACCCTTGGTGGTAGTGGAGCTCAGCATGAGTGCAAGTTACAAGATTGAAGTGTTTTCAACGATCTTCAGCCAAAGGTGCTGAGTGGAAGATCCATCTTGGATTCCTCCTAGGGACCCCACCAGCACCAGCCAGTCTTCAGCAAAGTAGATTCCACACTGAAAGAAACAGCTGAACGCAATGGATATGGCAAAGGCTATGGGCCCGATAACATTCTAGCTGTAGAGCTGTAGAAGAGTTGTTCCATAGCCTCCCAATCAAGCTTTTCCAGATACAATATTGGCATCTATCTGACAAAGTGGAAAATTGCCTAGGTATGTCCTGCTCACAAACAGCTGGACAAATCCAATCCAGTCAATTACTGCCCTAGCAGTCTACTGGAAAGTGTCGCCGACTGTGCTATCAAGTGGCACTTACTCACCATAACCTGCTGAACAATGCTCATGACAACTCTGCTCCAGGCCTGGTTGAAGTCTTGGTCCAAACTCGGACAAGAGAGCTAAATTCCAGAAATGAGGTGGGAGTGACTGCCCTTGACATCAATGTTGTCTTGTATTTTCTTGCAATCTTCCTCAGTATTAGCTACAACCCCCCATTTTAAAATTGCAATTTTGAAACTATGTTCTACCTGACACTCCTGACAACTAACCAAAGCCAAACAGTTTCTTCAATAATCATGGTTCTTTAACATCCAATGCCATTTCCTTATTAACGTCAGTTGTTAGGGTATCATTGCTCGATTACTTAATCACTTGCTGAGCTTTCAATTTGTCAATCAATGCCTATGCCTCAGCTTTATTACCTCCACCACTGAAGGTGGACAGAGGTAATGCTTTTGCCCGTTCATCTGTAAAGTGTATATCTCAAAGACTAATGGGCAGATTTCAACAAGACTTGACACCCAGATAGGGTAGGCCCAAGGAAGAACTGATTAGTTTTTGGGGTATTTGTGGGTCCAGATCCTGGAATTTCTTTAAAGAATCCATTAACATTGGGGAATGTTGTGGTTTGTTTTATTTAGAATGCTGCGGATTGTCTCAGGTGCTGTGGACAATTCGTCACGGCTGTCAAAATGTGAGCAGAGTTTTCAGAGCAGATTGTTGGATGTGGATTGGCCTGAAGTCTCCTCAGTGAGATGGAAGCTCTTAAAAAATATTTCTTTTTTCATATTTGTAGTTATAGAGCATCAACCAGACAGGGAAAAGGAAGAACTGTGTAACTTAATAATGTTGAATTAACACAGCATGGCAGAGGTATGCACTCTTCACTTGTACATTATTCATATTGTCCCTTTATATCATTGATAACGTCACCCTGGAGAAGTGGGGTCAACGTGTTTAGCAAAATACTTAGCCATAGATCACAATATAAAATCACAATGGTAATACTCAGCACAGCAGGAGGAAGGACGATATGACAAGTTTAAACACATGCTAACAAAATATGAAATTAAAAGTGTAACCAAAATCAAAAAAGGTTTTTTTTGGAGGCCCCAAAGTAATGGAAATCTTGACTTGTAAATTTATACTCAAATGTATATCTCTGAACTCTAAATATGAGGAAGTGACCATGACACCCATTCATTAAATAGATTGATCCAAATAAATCCATCTGACAGCAGGCATTAATGTACATTAACAGCTCTGCAATAAACATCACAAAAAGCCAAGCTGCAGCCAGCACCCAAGGCTTTTTTTATACTATCCCATAATAAATTGTAAGCAATAAACCTCAGAAGCAATTTATTTGCCAAATTCTCACGTCTGTCCTCATTTCCCATCATCTCATCTAGAGAGGTGGTGAGGAGTAGAGACATTTTTTTCACTCAGAGTTGCAAAATCTGAAATGCTGTACTTGAAAAATTGGTGGAAGCTGATTCCATAAATAATTTTGTGGAACAGGTGTACAACATACGAACATACATATATATGAACATATAAATTAGGAGGAGTATGCCACTCAGTCCTTCAAGCCTGCTCCGCCATTCAATAAGATCATGGCTGATCTAGTTTTAACCTCAACTCCACATTCCTGCTTTGCTTATCAAGAATCTATTTACCTCTGCCTTAAAAATATTCAAAGATTCAGCACGATAGGCTGAATGGTCTCCTGCTAAGCTGTAAGTTGCTACGATTCTAAGTTGGCCTCAGGAAACAAAAAAACAATTCATTAACCTTTCTATGGCTTCCAACATAACAAAACTAACAGAAAGCAGCTACTGAACAAAATTGAGAACTACATCAGCAATTCCTTTGAACATAACTTCTTTGGTGAAATAAATCACACAAGAGGGCGAGATAATATATTTAAAAATTACATTTTCTAACAACGGAGAACAGTGTAAGTCATTAAAAGCTAGCAAAGTCAGATTTGTAATTCTGCAATAAAACCTTATGCACCTAGTTCACAAAATCAAGAGCTCAGCATTAACAATCCTCTATACAGCAGATATTTACCATTTGTAATGTGGAGCTGCAATAACTTACTTTTCCCACTCCCCTCAGTATGTTAGATGGGGTACTAACCTAATTCAGCTGGCACAGATAATGAGCCAAATGACCGCCTGTGCTGTAAATTTTCTATGTTTCAAAACAATCTAGTCCTTTGCTAAAACAAGACCCGATTAGGATAATTTAAGATTATGGCTTGCTGATTTAATCAATTATGTCCTCTTCTTCATCTCCCACCTACACAGTCTACAGAATCTTGCTTGCATCAGCAAATTAACCTTGAAGAACTTTTGTAATTTCAGTCAACTAAGTTACAGAAGAATTTGTTTTTTTCAACCTCTTCCAGCCTATGACAGTTATGAAACAATAGAGGTTCAAGAAGCTCCCAGACATGGTTACATTTATTGGGCCACCCCAGGAATTTTTTTTTTTATTCCTTCATGGGATGTTGGAGTCACTGGCAAGGTCAGCATTTGTTGCCCATCCCTAATTGACCTTGAGAATGGAGTGGCTTGCAGGGCTATTTCAGAAGGCATTTAAGAGTCAACCACATTGCTGTAGGTCTGGAGTCACATGTAGGCCAGACCTGGTAAGGACTAACTAAAGGGCGTTAGTGAACCAAATGGGTTTTTAACGACAATTGACAATGGTTTCACGGTCATCATTAGAGTTTTAATTCCAGATTTTTTTTTATTGAATTCAAATTTCACCATCTACCATTTGTGGGGTCCCCCAGAGCATTACCCTGGGTTTCTAGATTACCAGTCTAGTGACAATATTCCTGAAATTTTTGTAGTCCAAATATCCAGCCTCAATTTCTGTTTAAGTGATGCTGAAGTGTGTATGTATGGATGTAATTTGAGAACAGAGCTAGTTGACTAGTATCTCTGTGAAACACCCATTGACATGCACTAAGTTCACATACAAGAATAGTCAGGAACGTCCTCCAGTGACAGTGAGGAGGGGAGAAAAGAGAAGAGGGGAGAAAAGAAAAAGTGAAGTACAAAGCCCATATAATGGGCATCACCAATGATGGTTTTTGGACTGATTCAAGTTTGCCTTAGGTTAAGGCTGGTCCCACTAGATCTTAATATACTTCAAAAAGACACGAGTAGAATTTTTCACATTGTGGCAATAGAGGAAACAGTGGCTCTACAAATGAGTCCATAGAATGAAGTTGTGAAAGATGGCATGTCTGTTCACAATGTATATTTTTAATCCCTCTCTACTAAGTGTAGAAAATACTTCTTTAACTGGGATTAAAGCACATTGTTGGGACAGTGTGGAGACCTTTTCCCTGCTTTATACCAACATGAGTAGGCAGAACTGAGAAGTGTTTTTGGGAGAGCCAATATCAAGGCTTAAAAAGTTATATCATGAGCACTGGCTGCATAAATGTGGTTTGTATTCTCTTGCTGAGGGATGACTGAATCAAGGTGTTTAAAATGATAAAGGCATTTGTTAGGTTTAGACACAAGAAATAATTTCTGCTGGTGGGCGAATTGAGAACAATGTTCAAATTAGACTCATTTAAGAGTTAAATCAGTTAACTTCTTTTCAGACAGACAAAGGATATGAAAAATCTGGAATTCACTCCCCTCACCCAAAAGGGCTGTGGATGCTGGGATAATTGAAATCTTCAAGACAGAAATAGATTTTTGTTAGGTAGGGCTCTTAAGGGATATACAACAAAGGTGGGTAAACAGAGTTGAGGTACAGATCAGCCATAACCAAGCTGAATGACCTGCTCATGTTCTAGTCAAGAAACTTTGAACACTAATTTTTACATTTGTTTTTCATGAAAGGTCAAATGAACATTAAAAACTGTTGATTTAACTAAGATTCCCAACTGATTAAGCATGGAACTGTGTGAATTAGACTGGAAATTCCAATGCAGAGCCCTACTACAGTGCCTTTCAAATTGTGAAGCATCATGTGCCTCTGTGCACTGGTAACAGAATTAACTACAAATGGAAAGCATCACTGGTATTTACATTTTTTACATTAAAAAATTGTACATGGTACAAAAATTATTTTGTAAACGTAATAGTTATTAAAACAAGTGATGTTAGTTTGTGTAGTACACTAAGAAATTATGAATGACAATGTTTTCTTACTTTAAGAGTAAATCTTAGTCTTGGACTGCATGTTTCATATTAGGCTTACTCCTTGTCATTATTTGAGTCATGCTTTTTGTCACATGTAGAATAGAAAAATCAGTCACTATCAACTGTCAAAAACCCAATTTCCCATCACGCTGCAATTGTAGGCCTCCCAACACTAAGTGACAGTGTTTGGCCTCGCACCCGTTACCAAGTTCCTCTTTCTTTGCGAGAAAAGCCTCTTACCCAGCTTAGCAAGCATAAGGCCTGATCATGCCTGGACATCTCCTTCATGTACCCCACCCCTAGGCGACATTAGGCACACTCCCAGTTCCACCATCACTTCCTCCTCCCATCTGTTCTTGACTGCTTTAGGCCCACCTGCTTCCCTGCTATCTCATCAGACCCTGTTCCATCATCATCTTCACTCCCTGGCCCCAGTCCTACTTTTTCTCCCATGCTGCTCCCTTGCACTGTTGTGGACAAAAACAACAAAATTGAAACATTTTGCATCTTTGCAAAGAAATATGACATTTTAATCATTTATATTTTCTGTTTTGTAAGCAAGTATTTAGCAAGACTCTGCTTTACAACCTGGACTCTACAAACCCTCTAATTCCGTAGGTGTTCTTTATTTTTGTTTAAAGATTGTCACATTCACAAATCTGAGCTCAGGCATTTGAAACTACCACTGAATAAAAATCTGGGAAGGAAAAGATCCGCGAGGCAAGCTTTTTGGAATTGTGTCCCTACCATTTTGTTCCCAACCTTTACTAATACCACTCTTGAACAGAAAAGAAGTTTGATTACCACATTCCTCAAGATGTTCCAAATTAGTTCATATACAATGAATGAGGCTTTAATAGATTGAATGGGGAAGGTGGCGTATTATTTCACTCCAGTGCTGATGGATCAGTAATTTAAGAGCTTAGCACGGAGGATTGTTGAAGCAGTTAATGTTTTGCCATAGAGTTGATGCATAAACTGCTGCAAATATTAAAGGGAAAATTAGATAAATGTATGAAATAGGTGATGATACAGAGCTATCAGAAAATACTAGAGTAGCGGGATGAATTCTGGATTTTGCTCCAACACAGAGACAGCAAAGACAACTGAATGGCTTTCTTCTATGGTTGCAACACTGGCAATTAATTTGCTTACAGCAAGGCCAATTAGACAGATGACCAGTTTATCTACAGTTGGTGCTGTTTGGGAGGAACAGTCAAGGCACTTGTCCTTTTGTGAATCAGGCTGTGGGTTCCTTAATGTCTACTCAAACACGTCCAAAGGACAACATCTCCATCAATACAGGATTTCTTCAGGTGTCACCTTAAATCAAACACTCAAGGACTGCAGTGATTCAAGGGAGAGGTCCACTACCATCTTCACAGGACAAGTAGAGAGTATGGTAGCAAAGTGGTTATGCAACTGGTAATCCAACAAACTAATGTTCAAACACCAGTATGGCATTTTGGCTATTTGAATTCAGTTTAGAAATCTGGAAATAAAAAGCTGGTATTGGTAAAAATGGCATGAACCTGTCAGGTTGTTTTAAAAATAAACAAATGTCTCACTAACATCCTTTCGGGAAAGGAACCTGTCCTTTTATAGAGATACGTACCCGAGGAGTTAACTATCGTGTTTGCAGTAATCGGCTTACTG
This sequence comes from Cetorhinus maximus, assembly GCF_964194155.1. Lineage (NCBI taxonomy): Eukaryota > Metazoa > Chordata > Chondrichthyes > Lamniformes > Cetorhinidae > Cetorhinus > Cetorhinus maximus. Next base: position 83,083,907 of record NC_135897.1, on the reverse strand, counting down.
ATTTACATATGTTACCAAAAGCTCAGAAATGGCAGCCATTACCAGTACAATCAAGGGCTCTCTGGCTAAAGCATGAATATATTTAACTGTAATAAATTATATGAAGCACAAGAATTGACAAATACTAAAAAGGTCAATTACCCTTTGTAAGAATAGCATCAGAATGAATAGTAGACCTTTGATGAATATCAAAAGTTCTGTTTATCAAATTCACCTATTTTACCTTGTAGCTAATCTTCACAAGCTTGGCCTAGCACTTGCTGAGAGGGGGGCAGAGAGTGGAAGAGAGAGAGAGAGAGAAATTGATTGAGATTCAACTACAGCTCTGTTCCATTGGTGACATAAGCATGCTGATCCATTTGCTGGTCCATCAGAGAGCATTTTGTTGTTGCAAATAGTCTGTCGGGAAAGAAGCTAGCAGATCAGACCTGCAAAGCATAGTTGTTGGCCAATCTCAGAAGCTTACAGACAGTGGCTATGCAACCTTTATTCCTGGCTGATAAAGTAAGGGGTGCAGTGCTGCTTTAACAGGAGAAAAAAAATGGAGAGTCGTCTCCACCTGTCCAAACTGATTCCTTTCCCTTGTACAACCATTTAAGCCTTGTTGAATATACAATACCAATTTAAACACTTCAAACCTTATAGTCTACCTCAAAAATACAATTCACTGGATGGATCTTCCAAAGGAAATTCTTTGTTACCAAGCTCAGTTGTTGCACGGGTAACACTGCTTCATTGTTGGGTTTATTTTACCAATCCACAACAGACATAATTGTCTTAAACACCTAATCTAACCACAGCATCTCTCACAGGCAAAGGAAAAGGTCATAGGGAAAAATAGATGTACGTATTATCCCAAATCTAGATTGCCAACATGTTCAACAAGGTCAGACCTAAGCTGACTAACCCTACATACAACTTCCTGAATAAATTGGTCTGCAAAGCTGAAACTGTCTTCAACAATAGATTTAGTTAACTCGTCTCATTAATTGTGGTTAAACATCACCCTGTACAAAGCAGTGCAGCTGCAGCAAGCGCCATTTCATTGAGACAGAGTCTTTTTGTTGAGTTACTGTAACAGTTGCATTCAAGGTCACATCTTACACCAGCATTAATCAATCATTTGCATAACATTTTAAACTGAGTGGGAAAGGCCATTTTTTGTGGGGGGAAAAAAAATCCATTAAAAAAAAAACAAGTGGCATCAGCTTTCCCACCAAGAATATCAGAAATATATAATTTAGGTGGAAAATACAGTTTCCCCAACCCATGCACCAACAATGAATAATTTGACCAACATTTTAGTACTCACCAGAAGAAATGTGATAGACAAATATTCCTGTGCAATAAGAAAGTGACTGGCTACTATATATTCACATGTTTGTATACAAGAGCATTGACTTTTTGCTCTAAGCTTGTTTTAGATTCTGTCAGCTCGCGCTGACCCTCTGCAAAATGTCAAGAGACAGCTGGACCAGCTCCTAGCTGAAGCGGAGCTCACAGCTTTATTAAAAAGGCAACTGAAATCACAGAATCTTAATGGCACAGGAGGCCATTCAGCCCATCGTGTCTGCACTGCTCTCTATTGAGCATTATGACCTAGTGCCTTTTCCCCTAACCCTGCACCTTGTTTCTATTCGAATAATCATCTAATGCCTTCCTGAATGCCTCGATTGAACCTGCCTCCACCACACTTCCCGGCAGTGCATTCCAGACCCAAACCACTAGTTGTGTGAAAAAGGTTTTCTCACGTCATATTTGCTTCTTTTGCAAATCGCTTTAAGTCTATGCTCTCTCGTTCTTGATCCTGATATTCTTGAAATATTAGGCAATACAGTAAGCATGGCCAATGTGACCTCCTGGACTAGTTTTCAATTGCCTAAGAGGGCCAGAGGAAACTTTCCAGATTTTTAGGATACTATGATCTGTTCTGTTGCCACTCTGAGGAGGTTACATGGCAGCTGGTGGTATGGGGAAGTCTAATCATGACGCTTCCTTCATATTACGAGTGCGTGGGGCAGAGTTGATGGACCAGAAGATTGTTTCCTATCCACCAATTTCATATTGTCGTATGTACCTCTCTGGGGTGGGGCTTGTACTCAGGAAGCTGTGACTTGGAGGTACATGGGCCATCACTGAGCCAAGGCTGAAAAAATAAGACTGGATCTTGCATGAGAACAGGACAGTCCCCCACCACGATCTTGCTTTCACGTGAATAGTCTATCTACTCCCTTTCTCCGGACTTAGACAAAGAATGGTTGCTTGGGTGAGGTACACCCATGGAACCATTTTCTGGTACAAATCAGAGTTGGGGGACCAATTAACAAACAACTTCTACATTGGATAGATATATGGTATGATACATTTATCTGATTATTCCAGTAAGTAGTTACTTCTGTCATTAAGGTCCCAGCTTAAATTGGTATGATTAAAATATCACCACTATTTGCGGAACTTTCAAAAACTATTGTGAAAGTACAGGTTGATCACTAACGGCGTGTTTTTAACACAATTGGCATGCTAAAACAATGGGGAATTAGTATCACAAATTGGTAGCACTGCAGGACAGAGTATTCCCAACTTGATTCAGCAATTATGTTCTCAACTGTACAACACAAACCGTGTCCAACAAATCACAAGACTTTTAGCACTTGCTGTAAAGTGGCCTGTTACATGCGAATGAGCCTAGTGCTGCACATTTTAAAAAAGAGACCAGTAAATTTAGATAACTTTTCCATGATTTAACATTTATACAGTGATATAAACGTGCATCTCACACTGCACCCGACGATTATTTCTGGAAATATCTGTACAATTAGATTTAATGGCAGGAAAAAAGCCGTTCAACAATGGGAAAAGAAATGGCTGCTTCTACATAGTGTAAGAAAAATGCCAAAGCCACCTAAGCTTCTACATGGGAAATTGATCAGTAACATTTACAATTCTTAGACTAGAGATGAAGATAATTTCCCTAAACTTTGCATGTTAGTGGTTAATAAAACACTGCTTGCAGTCTGAGGAATAGGCAATGTGTTAACCAGCTGAACACTGTTTAGCTTTCAGACCATGTTCATGTTTAGAAAAACAAGGCTAAGTGAAAGTTGAAGGGAACTGACCCCCAACAAAGAACTATTCCATCATTAGATATTAAAAAGGGAAAAACCTTTTCGATAAATACAGAAAATTTACTTGCCATATCGATAAAATGCTTAAAGGCCTTAACATGCCTCCTGTATAAACCACTGTACACAGAGCAGCTACTTCAATCTCTAATTTACCTAGATATGGGTGTGGTCAGAAAATGGAGATGGATTATAAAATCTTAAGTCTCTTTCTTAACACCTTAATGTACTGTATATGGTTCTGTAAATTTCAAAGCTCTATTGGCCAACAAAATTAAACATAACACAATGGACAGGTAATAAAATCTCCAGAAACTATAACAACAACATGAACTCATATCAACTGACTTTCACACAAGGTCAATAAAACAGCCGAAACTGAATTCTATTTAAACTGCTTCTGTGCATCAGAAAACTATGTACTAAATAATTCAGTAGTGACATGTTTTTCTCACGTCTCTTTACAAAATATCCCAGTGTGTTAAGTGGTCTGACAACTAGATCCAATTCACCACGTGCCTAGCTTTCAACTTTGTTCTGACATTAAGGTGAGGAGGTGCCAAACAGATTCAAGATGATCCCAATAATGAAGCAAGGCAGGCAAGGGGTAGGAAAGAGAACAAAAATATAAGTCTTTCTGCCTTGGGCTTTCTAGTAGTCCCAAAGAATCAAAGTAGATTTATTCCATCTGTAGGACCACTGGAAAGCAAGTTAAAATATACTATTGCAGAAGAAACTGCCACACATATCACGTCACTTTACAGTACGAATTCATATCAAACATCACTATGGAGGTCTACAGCAATTCACTTGAAATAGTCAAACAATTATTAAAATACATGGTTTCTAGACAAAGCCTTTTTGTCAAATATCAAAGCATCAATTAGAAATTCTCCTGCTTTGAACAGCAAAGGCACAGATGCTAGTGGAGAATCCATGCACTGGACATGGATAATCTCCTGCTTACGAAAAATACTACACACTGGCTAGCTTGAAGGCTCAGTGGCAACATATCAACATAATTACAATGACATCATTTCACAATCTCCTAGCAGTTGCCTCAGGACATCACAAATAAATGTGACAGCTCCAGCAGGGATAAAAGTTTATCCATACATCAAAAAGCAGCCTCGTGACATCACAAGCCAAAGAAACACTTACTTTTAAGTTCAGAATTAACAATTCAAATATAGTTGATCTAATTTGAAATCCTGTTGCCTAAAATTAAAATTACAAAGGCAACTGAACCAAACAAAACCAGTCTTAAGATGTAGTACAAAGAGATGACTATATAAGTACACAAGGCATTTAAAGTTTCCAACAAGTTGTTCATGCTGTACACTGACTGCATTGACTTAAGTGATTGTTTGATACCACTAAGACATGACGTAAATCAATATTTACAAAAGTTCGAAACATGTGACATTTGCAATCAAAATGATACAGATTATTTGTGCCTTACTCTCAGTCATTTATTTTTTCACTCTGGTCCTTCACCCCAATTGATCCCAAGGCCGTGGGCTCTCGAGGCCTCTACTGAATCTTTTCTGCCCACCACCTATCCTAACAATACTTTTATTCCCATCAACTCCTATCCTATTACTGTCATCCAATTCAATCCAAAGCTTCTTGCCTGCCCTTGATTTTCATCTTATTACCTCCACTGAGCCATCAAGGTGCTCCCATCTGCCTCAGGCCTCCTCCCATCCCTTCTTTATAATTCTCACACTTCTCCCCATTCATCCCCTGTAGTTCTAAACATTCATATAATTGCCAGAGAAATGTGTTCTTGTTCAATTATCTGCATGTGTAACTGCATATTAATCTCCTCTACACCACTCACTTGAATCTCCCTCTCAAAAGACCACCCCATCGTTTTTAATTTCTCTTAACCAACAGAGTACCAAACCCATACATTCAAACAAGTGGTGAATGCCTCATAAGCAGCATTAGGATACTGGCTACTCCATATCCATTTCCTGACTTGGAAAGCCTTAGGGAGGTAACTTTTCGCCCAATGAGTGGAAATAGAAAAGCAATTTCAAAGTCAAACAGTAGTTCTTGCGCAAAAAACTCTGCACAATTTGATATTGAATATATGTTAATGCTTCAGCCAGATTAAAAGCAAGAATCACTTACCTTTTTTGAATTTGTGTACTGGAAGTTTTTTCAACTGATCTTTACGCAGCCTGTTCCTTCTTGCCCTGTGTCTGTCTTGAATAAACTTTGAAATCTAGAAAGTGAGTAAAGGAGTAAGATTTTGAAAGATTGATTTATTCTAGAATGTGTACACACCAAATTGAAAGATCTTTCCTCCCTGTACATGCAAAATTATCCCATCTTGTTCATCAATAAATTTCAAAAAGGATCCACTTCCAAAGAAAAAGAAAAAAGACAGACATTCATATAGCACTTTTCACACCCCTGGGACTTTCCAAAGCGTTTTAAGCCAATTAAATACTTTTGAAGTGTAATCACTGTTGTAGGAAATGCAGCAGCCAATTTGCATGCAGCAAGCTCCCAGAAACAGCAATGTGATAACAACTGTATACTCTGTTTTCTTGTGATGTTACTGAGGAATAAACATTAGCCAGGACACTGAAGATAACCCCCTGCTCTTCTTCAAAATAGTGCCATCAGGTCTTTTACTTGCATTTATGCACCACCCTTCACAACCTCAATGTCTTGAAGCACTTTAAAGCAAATTAAGTATACATATAATGTAAAAACTACTTCAGCCAAATTGTGTACAACAAGCTCCGACAAACAACAATTAAATAAATGGCCAGGTTTTTTTTATATTGATGAAAGCCGAGGGAATAAATATCCACCAGGACACCAGGAGAACTCCACTGCTCCTCTTCAAATAGCATCTTGGGATATTTTTACATCCAACAGAGAACAGACCTGGCTTTGGTTTAATGTCTCACCCAAAGGACAGCACCTCCAAAAGTGCATCATCCCTCAGTACTGCACTGAAGTGTCAGCCTAGATTACGTGAAGTCTTTTGGATTGGAACTTGAACCCACAAACTTCAGGTGGAGGCAGAAGTGTGACCGCTTGAGCCACAGCTAACACTTGAGCAGAATGAACATCAAGTTTTTAAAAATCATATTAGATCTATATATTTCTATTTCTGCTACACTGCTGTTTTCACACAGAAGGAACATCTCATATTACTCCATGGGCGACTGGTCAGGGTGAGAAACATAGCTTTGTATGAGCTGGACTGTACGTAGTAAGGGAAGCAATTAAGGGGAGCTTTTGAGAAATCAAAGCATAATGATAGTTTTAGTTGGTGGTGAAATAGGGACATAACCAATGTTGAGAGGTGGAAGTAAATGATCTACTCAATTGATTGGACATGAGGCTAAGTTCAACTCAGGGCAAAAGGCATTAAAGTTATGCAATGTCTGGTACAGTCTGATGGACAGATTTAACAGAGCCTTAAACCTTCAGTGGGGAGCAAATAACCACACAAACCGTCCTCACCCTCTTTTCCCACTCCCCTTCCCCATAAGATGATAAAAACTGAGATTCTAATCAATGTGCAGAGAAGACCATATATCAGTTATAGCTCAATGCTACCAACCGTGCCTCCTGAATTCAAAGGCTGTGGGCTCAAGACCACGCCTAAGACTCGAGCACAAAATCTAGACTGATACTCCAGTGCAGTTATGAAGGAGTGAAAACTGTTGGGGCTACTGTCTTTCGGATGAAACATTAAAGCAAGGCCCCATCCGCCCTCTTAAGAGGTGGAGGTCAAAGATCCCAAGGCACTATTTTGAAGAGCAGCAGGGGACATCTACAATTTTATCCCTTAACAGCAGGGAAGCACTAGCTGGCCAACAATGATTCCTCAACCAACAACAGTTTTAAAAATATCTGGTCATTATCTTTTGGTTGGTTGTGGGAGTTGGCGATATGCAAATTTGCTGCTGCATTTCCTACGTTATAATCAGTACCAATCTTCAAAAGTATGTCATTGGCTGTAAAATACTTTGGAGCATCCAAAGGATGTGAAAGGCACTATATAAATCTAAGTCTTTATGCTAAACAGGATTTTAAGGAAATGGGAAGTGAATGGTTAGTACTATCTGGCCAAATAAATCTAAATATTGTAACAACTTCTCAATTGCCATAATTTATGCTATTTAAAGTAAGTCAAATATAGGCTGGGCACAGACATTTGTGTAAAACTGGACAGTATGAAGCTAGTCAATAGTTGGGGATTACTGTCAGCTGTCTAGCGGTGTTCTCCTGTCCACGGAAATGAAGAGAGAAAAAACGCGAGCTGGTGAGTGATCACACAGAAAGCCCTGGCCAACGACTTTAAGCGAGGCATAACCACAATACTTACTGGAGCAGAGCTTCATGATATTGCAAGAGGAAGAAATTCTACACAAAATATCTGCTTCCAGGTTGCCTCTAACCAGCAATTACAAATAATGAGAACAGGAACAAGAGATGACAGTGTCACCAGCAAACAAAGGTTTAAAGCATTTAGGCTCAGGCAGCATCTTCAGGGAACACAATTTCTCTTTAAGAACTGTGTAAATATCATAAGGCAGGAAATACATTTGCATAGTTAATAAGTCATATGACTTTCTTTCGCTCACATAGATCAACTCCTGTATTAGTTCCATGAAAAGGTCAGTTCAGCCATTAGTACCATCATTTTTGCACAGGATTCCTCTAGCGAGCACTTCCAGCCAGGAAATGGCATTACACAGCTTATATCTATTTTAGCTGTGCTAAATGTTATATATACACCAATGTCTAAATATTCATTTTGGTCTGCCTGAAGAAATAGTTAAATTGACAGAGCACCAATGACTAATATAAAACTTACATTAATGCATCCCAAGATTTAATATTTTTATAGGAGGTTTTTTTTAATATATAAAAAAGTGAAATTGCATCGTGCATTGCTCCTGAAGAAGTAAATAGTGAATAAGATATGAGGCAGGTCGTGCAGACTGCTATATTCTGAATATTTTAAAAGGATCATCTCCACGGGGAAAACCTGATGGAATTGTCCACCGTTCCACAAAATAAGAGGATGTAGGAATTCCCCATATGAATTCCCAATCCTAGCTAGTCATTTGGGAAGTGTCAGGTGGAAACCAAGGGAACAAGAATCAGTGACTGAGTCACCGATATCCCTCAATTACACCTCTCAGCTACTGGCTATAGAGCAACCCTGATGGGTCAGTTGCACATTTGGGCAAGATGTGTGTGGAGATAATGGGGGAAATGAATTTGGGTTAATCCAAAATGTAATTAACTTAATTGGCTTAATTAGCTTGTCACCATCTTGGACATTAGTAAGTTTTTTTTTAAAGATGGATACTAAATATTGACACTTTTAAGAAGAATATCTAGCTGGTGCAAAGTTCTTCCAAAGCTCCATTAGAGACATCTATTGATTCATGCAAAAAATTTAAATTCAATTTCCAATTTCTTGAGTTTAATAAAGCCTAAAGTGAACATCCCTAAAAATAAGTAAAATAAATTTTAAAATGTTTGTTTTGACTACGATTACACCATTAAATGAGGTCTGGATGAAAGCCTAGTTAAAATTTTTAAAAATTAATTCAATGTCTGGCCAGAAAATTCTTTGCTAAACATAGCAAAAATTCATGATTAAATTCAAAACGTTTTTAAACAAGGAAAAGAATTCACGGAGCAAGTAAATAAGACTCAGGGTTTTACATCATTTAAGTTGCAACAACTAACCCATTAAATGGTAAACTAAATCTAAGCCCTCAAATTATGGAGCCAAAATCATAAGCTCCAAATCAGCTATGCTTATTGAATATATATATAAAGAACAGATATATATATATATATAAAGTTAGTCAATTATATGTGGAATAATAGGTTTTTAGAAGTAACTATAATTTAACCAGGGATGCATCGACATCATATTCACATTAATAAATCATCTGAACCCCTTGATTGGGTTATTACCTGGTCATGATATCCAGGTTTCCATTGTTTTATGGATACACCTAGGTAAGTAATCTAATCAAAAAGTGCAGACCTTTATTGGAATAATAATAAATGGGTACGCGAGGATGATTAAAACTGCATAATCTAATCAAGTGGTTCAAATCACATCAACAAACAAAGGGGCAAAGACTGATCTATTTACAACTGTTGTCTGAATACTAAGATTAGACTGGAGTCTTATTTACACCAATATCAGATTTTCTGTCTGAGAGCACCAAGAGACATGAAATAAGTAATCACTGTTCTTTTCGATGAGACAATGAGGCTCCAAACATGTCTTCTCAGGTGGACTTGGAACACCTTATGTCACTTTTTAATGAATAGCTGATGATTTCACCTGATGTCTCAGTTATTCTTTAATCAACACCAATAATAACAGGTGACATGGTTATTGCTATTTGTGGGAGGAACCTTAAATTTTCTGCCACAACTACACTTCATAAGTAATTCATTGGCTGTAATGCACTTAGGATATCCAAGGCTGTGAAAGGCACTACATAAATGCAAGCCTTTTTTGTTCCATTCTAGAAGCCAAGATCACTCTAGGTCAGAACCATGGAATTGAAGCCTCTACTTATTGATGGCTGTGAAGAACCCTAAGCATAATGGCTGGGATTGTGCAGTTAAAATTACATCAAAACTTTCAGTGTTCACTGTCATTACAATTGTGAAACTTACAGCAACTTCTAGCTTCCGCAGGTGTGAAGTGAAATCCAGAAGTTGCCATCACTGATTCCTTGCTTCTCCACAGGCCACTCTCAATCAATTGGCCTGATGGCACTCACTAATGAGACTCGCACACATGAAAGTCAGTCATCTGGGCCATATCAAACAATGAACCCTGGCCATTGAATTGGCTTGCAGGAACCAATACTTTCTCAGGGGAGGGAATGAGACATTTGGCTCAGAAGCAAGGAAAGTTAAGATAAAATTCAGTCAAACACTGAATGCATAACAAAGTAAATTACTACATTTGACAAGCTTTATTATTTTGAAGTGATCATATTCCCAGAACAGTTCAAATTAGTAGAGAGATAAAACTTAGCTGAGTGAGAGCCACCTGGTGGAAAAAAATCATACACTGCTTTAGCTTTGCACTATTTGCTGTATTATGAAGTTGGGTGGGACTAATTGGATAGCTCTACCAAAGGGCACAGACACTAAGGGCTGAATAGCCTCTGTCCTTGCGCTGTTGAAGATCCCGTTGATGGAAATTTTTAGAAATCACTCGGATTCACGTGAATATCCACTTTTATGTTATTGGTCTTGCTGTGGGAACTCATCAAGCCTCCTTGGGCAGCACCTTCCAAATCCATGACCACTACCATCTAAAACGAAAAGGGCAGCAGGCGCATGGGAACACCACCACCTGCAAACTCCCTTCCAAGCCACTCACTATCCTGACTTGGAAATATATTGCTGTTCCTTCACTGTCGCTGGGTCAAAATTCTGGAACTCCCTCCCTAACAGCACTGTGGGTGTACCTACAGCATATGGACTGCAGCAGTTCAAGAAGGTAGCTCACTATATCTTCTCAAGGGCAATTAGGGATGGGCAATAAATGCTGGCCTAGCCAGTGATGCTCACATCCCACGAATGAATAAAAACCTATTAAAAAAACCCTTGAAAAAAGTTACGCTTTGTTGACTGAAGTGTAACTGAGTTTTTAGTGGTGTACCAAGTTCATCATTCCTCCTGAGCAACCTCTCTGGCCTTGAAAAGCCAACGTTATATTCATGAAATCTCAATCTTTTCCATGATGATAAAAAATCCATAGTTTTTTAAATTGTTTAAAAAGATTGCTGGGATGTTTCAGGTTCTACCTTAATACCACGTGTACATCCCAATCTTTATTTCACTGCCTGTAAAATGGTTAAATAAATATTGGTTTTTACTTCTTGGTTTGGTGTCTGTGAATGGTTTACTGTCTGTAAAAATGCTTAATTGCGATTGGTTGCTTAGCCTGCTTGACAATATCGTTTTTCCTGGATGTCAGAGCGCTCCTCGAGTTGACATCAGAATTAAAGAAACACCAGGAAAGGTAAAATCCATGCCCCAAAGATCTAGCAATCTCCATGGGCAGCTTTAAGTTCAACGGCAAATGCTGTTGCTTCACCGCTGACCACAAAATCCAGGTAAACACTTGCACATTATTCATTCATCTCCTAGAGGGAACATGTCCACAGCACAAACATCACACGAGTTAATATTATTCTTTCAGTTCCATTCAAATAGGTCCTGAGAATAGGTGATCTTAAAAATTAAACCACTTATATACTATATAGGTGGTGCATTAAGTGGAAGGTTGGGAATTATTTCACATTCACGGTTTAACAGCGGTGCTATATGTTGTATGGAAGAATCATTATAACTGACGGTGTGTTTAATGTTATTACTGATTGTGCAAAGGAATATTCAAATTCACCATTTTTCAAGTTCCCAATTTTATCTTGACATAACATATTTTTCTTTTAAAACTGCAAACACATGTACAAATAGGGAGTTTGAAACCTGCTCAGAATAGGCAGACATGTGCTACGTTAATAGCTTTACCACCAATGTAGGCTCAATGGAATTAATTATTCCCTTGTTATAGGTGAGGATATCAATAGGCAGCAATCCCAAGCAGGTACAAGTAAATTATTCATTATGGTAACACATTCAAAGCACAGCTCAAGCTCTGCAACATCTTAATCTTATGGCATTTTCACAATGCAATAATTAACCATTTAAGTATAAATTAGTACATACCATAAAAACAGCAATCAGGATTAAACAGATTCCCACTATGATGAGGAATGGAATTAGATAATACTCCAATGGAAGGCTAAAATCGGGTAGTATCACTATATGGCCACTGTGGAGAAACACAATAACAAAGAATGTTTGCAGATAGTTACGATACCGTAACTGATGGTGGCCATCAAAGCATAATTCCAGAAATGCTGCTAGAATACACATAACAACAATGATCATCATATTGGTTTGTTGATTACATTATTACATTAGTAGTGATGTAGGCAGCACAGGTTGACATGTAACAGCTGCGCAAAAAAAGGAAGCCCAGATTGTATAAACTGATGTTTATGAACTGAGGCCATTGTGACCATTTGCCCTGATGCAACAAGGTAGTGCACATGTAGCAGTACCATGTCTGATGTCATGGTGACTACACTGGAGTTAGACTGTGATGTAATTGTGACAGCCTAGCACCTAAAACTGCAAGCATAATTGTGATAGACCTTTCAAATTTGGGGGTTTTATTGTAGTTTGGTTTGAAAGCAATCATAGCTTCACAAACTTTAAAGTTACTGTCTCAATAGATTTCAGATCAGAATTAAAATTTAACTTTCTCTTTCAAAAGAAGAAAAAGTACCATAAAAAGGGTAATAGTGTCTTGAGCAATAGGGAAGATAGAAACCAGAGAAATACATATTAAATGAACGAGGTTTACAACAAGTAAGAAAGAATAGCAAACCTGAGTAAATGAGTAATCAGCTGGTTTCAGCCCTAGTTTAGTGGTGTTGGCTAACAGATCATTTTAACAGGGATGTCCAGTTGCTGAACCAGCGATTTCGGAATTCTCCACTTCCTGATGAATTCTGCTCAAGCTGTAGCAAATCGAAATTTTGGCATTTGGGTTGATGATTGGTCAGGAGCACCTTTTAGAATAACTAACAAATTCATCGATTTTGCTGGCAAAATCCATTTCAGCTTTTGCCACGGTGCTGTTTAATGCCAGGCCATCCTGATTAAAATGGAATGGTTGAGGGTCATACAATAATGCCATGAGAGTGGCCAACTAGGAATCTGCTCTACCGTTCTATCTTGCTGTACTACAATAAGAAAACCACAGTCGTGCAAAAAAAAAAGTGATACTTTTAACCTTTTAATTGTTCCAACATTTGCTCATATTTGATTGCAATGGCTTATGCATTTATTCAATTCGCAAGCTCTTTAATGTTAGCTACTTTGGGCTACCCAACCGTACTTTAATGTCTACCAGGATGGTGCCAAATTCAGTTCAATCGAAGTTGGCTCAAAGTTTCATTTTTACTTTAAAGCTAACTCTGTATTAGGGTTAGGTTTCAAAAAAAAAGCTTCTACAATCATTTGGCCCTTTAATGCAAAAGCAGTCAGCTATCAATCAACGGAAGTTTATGTACCAGCTCACCGTTTTCTCCTTCTTGAAACAAAAACAAAAAGAAAGCAAGCCAGGAAATGGTTTAGTAATGCATATTTCAACAATGTGTTATTATTACATGGCTCATATGAAAATCAGTGTGCGCAGGATCTTGCCAAAATAGAATGCATTGTATTTAACAGGGCTGTGGCTTTCTAAGCCCAGATAACTTCACTTCTGTTCCTCCAACAAGAGCAAAAGAAAAAAAAAGGTTTCTTAAATCTGGTTAGGAATCTCAGGTGTTGTACTGCATCATGAGTTTTTGTTTTTCCTCCCTTTGAATTTCATGGTAGCTGACATCAATGAACTATATAAATATAAATATTTATTATACACATATAAACAGATTTCTGCAGTAAGTAGTTATTTCTGAAGCATTCATATTAGCTTACCATGCTGTACAAATGTCATCTTAATTTCATTTTATTGTTATAGCTTATTAATAAAAGTGACATTATGGTCCCATCTGCTTAATTATATAACGTTTAATTGCTGTGATTTAAAATCATGATGGGTTTAAATAGAACAAATAAAAAGCTGTTTCCAAAGGCTGAGGGGCTAATAACTAGAGGGCATGGGTATAAGGTAATTGGCAAAAGAAATGGAGGTGACACAAGGAAAAATATTTTTACACAAGTGATTAGGATTTGTAATGCACCCCTAAATAGGGTGGTGGAGATAGATTCAATATTAGCTTCCAAAAGGAAATTGGATAAACACTTGAAGGGGAAAATATTACAGGGGTAAGGGAAAGAGCAGGAGAGTGGGGTTAACTGGATTGCTCATGGACCTGAGGGTAGAGTTGATGGCCCAAATGGTCCCACTCTGTGTTGTATAATTCTCAGATTCTGTTTCCGGCTAGAGCACTTGGAGGGACCATACAACATGGCTTCAACATCTTTTCAATTAAGGAAAGTGGCAATGGGAAAGGGGTAATTTGACAGTATTCCAATTCCCGATTTTCACAGCAACATCTGCTGGAAATTGGTAGGTATGGATCCAGTGAGGATGTGTCCTGGCTATCATCGGTGCCTTGCCACAGTCAGTCAGTCTGCAGCCTCTTGTGGCCATAGAATCCTCCTCCAATAAAGAGTGGGAAGGAGAAAGTGGGGAACACAATAAAACAAACACCATTTGAAAGAAAAACTTAAACTGGATTGAAATTATAACTCTTTTGTACTGTAACTGTCCTTTCTGAATTTGTAGCTAAATCCAGGCACAGATTTTCAAAGATGGAACTACACTTTGAATTTCCTTTGTCTATGGGCCAATGGATGGGGTGAACATATAATCCTGGCTAAGGAGCAGAAGGTGCAGATAGCAATTTCCAATTGATGTCATTCCATATGAAAACTCCAACAGGCTTATTTCTGGTCAGAGCTAGTACTCAACTGACAGTGACCAGAGGTGTTTCCTTTCCTTTCACCCAGGTGATAGAAATAATTAATATTGATCTCCAGTCTGTTGAGAAAGAGTTTGGGTTTGCCTCATAGACACTCTTCTATTGTGAAAGGTCTCCTTTCTGTTGAGCTTTGATAAGCTGGCTGCAGAGATTTATTTGCTATCATCTTTCACTCTCTCTGTTCTTCACCTCCACTCACTGCGACACCGTCCCCCATGCTCCTGCCTCCCATGAACTAGCTACTTCCTGGTCATCTAAAAAAAAAAATTTCTATACATTAAAAATAGGTTTGAGATACACATAAGCTCCTTTCAAACTTACCTTCTGATAGCAAGAAACATCACTGATTTCAGTTCACTTCACACATGATCACAGATGCTAATGTGTTAAACCTGCCGCATTAGTTTCAAGACCGTTCAAGAGTAAAAATGAATTTAAACTAAAAAAAAATTAAACCAAATAAAATAGCAGCCAAGGATTGGCTGTCTACACACAATAAATCATATGGCCAACATAACTCACTTCATTTGCACTCGTTAAGTGGACGTGCAACCAATTTATTTTCTGCAAAGTTCCAGGCTCTGACTTGTATTTACTATAGATGCAAACGTTCATATGCGTCAATTCTTTAGCTGAATAACATTTCATCCTTCAACTTGATTATCTTTTCAGGGTTTGCCACCTCATCGGACAAAGACTGCTGAAAGTGCCATGGATTTCTCTAATCAGATGGGCTTTGTAAAGTAATAATATGTTGCCAAATGAAAACAAAAGTACCGCAGTATTCAGTGTTTTGATGTATTATTTTCAAATAATCTGAAGAGATAAAATAAATTTAATGTTTACAATTTTAGGGTTGAAATGTGGAATTCATCCTGATCACCGAATCCTGGAGCCCTTTCGGCCTGTATTGCCTATGCCAAGTTTATGAACGAGAAATCCAACTTAGTCCCACTCCTACACTTCTTTCCCATAAACCTGCAAATCAATTCTCTTCAAGTACATGTCCAATTGAAAGTTTCCATGAAATATGATACCACCTCCCTTGCGGATAGTGCTTTCCAGATCTTAATGATCGTGTGTGTGAAGAAATTGCAATCCAGTTCCCCTCCTGTTCTTTTTTCAATTATTTTAAATCTATGAACTTTAGCTACCAAACTTCATGCTAGAAAAAAACAATTCCTCCCTACTTGCCTCAAAATGTCTCAATTTTGAATACCCTTAGCCTCCCTTTACTCTTTTTTCTTTATTCGTTCATGGGATGTGGACATCACTGGCAAGGCCAGTATTTATTGCCTAAAGATAGTAACTGTAGAGAAAGCAAAGGAAGCATTGTAATTAAAACTAAAGGCTCTATTTTAAAGATTCAAGTCTCATAGCCCCCACCCCTACATCTCTATAATAAAGAAAGGCTTAACCGATTTGACTCAACGCAGGACACAAAAGCTGAAAGAAGTGTGGGGGAAAAAGTTGTCTGTAATTAGATGATACCAAGTTGGAGGTTAAAAGTAGTTTTGAGGTCCTCTGAAAGAGCGAGATAGCACAGGAGACAAAACAATGCTTCTTTATCCCTAAATGATGCAGAGAGGAGGAAACTTAAGAGAAAAAAATGTTATTACAGTGGAGGGGGATAAAACATAACTTTTCAAAAAAAGGTATAAAATTAGCTACTTGGAATGAGAAAACTTTTCTAATCAGCTTCGTTTGAAGTCTTAATTTAAAAAAAAAAATCACAGACCAAATTATGGTGAAAGGACTGAGCAAAAATTAATATATGTACTACTTACCCTCTTAAATAGCTAAATTCTTCCATAAGGTATTTAGCTGATGCTTCCCCAATAAACACAGATGGAATGGTGATTTGTTTAAAAATATCAACTGTAAAACAGAATGACATTGTGTGAAATTCAGCATTACATGCAAATTTACTGATGCATAAATTAGATTAATTCAAGCAGTTTTGAACCTTTAAAAGGTCGCTTCAGGACTCCTTCCCATCAACTCTCACTGTGAGACAGCACAGCTCAGGCATATTGAGACATGACAAACACTTTCTCAAATAGGGCAGAAATACCTCCCAGTGGAGTTAAAATTTCATAACACATCCTAGAAACCCACCACACTAAAATTTTCACAAATCAACTCATTTTGATCGGAAAATCTAAGCATACAAATGAACTTTGGTAAAGCAACTGCACCTAATAAAAGTAAAAACCATGGTGGATCATGAATTTCCTCCATTCTCCTTGAAACATAGCTCATTTTTGTTTGATTTTAGTCCAAGATATAGATGAGTTCAAAAGTATCAGTTGTTTAATAAGACATTGCCTCCTCCCAAGAATGCTATGCGTAAAGGTCTAGATTTATTTTTTTTTCAAAACGTTGCATCTGGTAGTGCTGTAGATACTATATGCTAGCATTTTAATTATATTAAAAAGCAAACTGTGTGTTGATCACCACACTTTTGTGCCAGGAGTATTACACTGATACCTCAATGTAATTCAGTTATTGAACTGTTTTATAGTATACATATCCTCAGTGTCACAAGATGGTTACAGATTTCAATGGTCTATCCATTTTGAATTCTTGGCTTATGATTGGGGTGAACATAAAATAATTTCATGTCACTTTTGCCAAAAGGCAATAAATCCTCCCTCATCATGACCAACATTTATCACGCAATCAAAATTAGCTGAGCATTCAACTAACTCATTGCTGTTTGGAGAAGTTCACTGTGCATAGGTTATCCTGCAGGTGAATGCAGCAGCTAATGACTATACTTCCAAAGTTGGTTGTTAAGTGATCCGATATACCCCAAGGACAACATGCAAGATGTTAAGTAAATTAAATTTATTTCTTTGAGCTGTTGCCTTGGTGGTGGGTTATCTGGTATACGCGTTTTAAAATATTGTAGAAAATTATGAGGCATAACAAAATTTATGATATTAATCATGTCAGGTCATGTAATTCAAGGAAATGCTTCTAAAATAAAATGATGGAAAATTATAAACACCATAAATATTTTATAAAAGATACATGCTGCTGACAGAGATTAAGTTGGAAAGTTTAGTTCAATTTACATTGATTTGCTAACAACTGTTTTTTAAGTGGAACAGTGTCACCTGGTGACTTCTAATGGTTCAGTTATTGCCAGGTAAGTTTCAGAGTTCATGTTAGTAATGTTGTGACTGCTGCAGAGATAGGTGCCCTTTAGGAGGTCTGAGGTGGCAGGCCATGCAGATACTTTGAAACTTACAAAAATGCTGCATAAGAGATCCAAGTAACAGAGTCCATTGATGTTTGGCGGGATTGGAGATTGAAAGTTGATGTGGAGGAGTAGGATTTGCCCTGGGGAGTAAGCCACTCAAAGGGATAGAATAGTAAAGGAAGGCTGCAAGGACAAAGCCCTCAGCTTAAAAAAAATCTAATTCACAATAGCTACCGATGTCACAGCCCCTTAACCACTGTTAGTGGCTAATGAAGTTACTACTTCAATAAGATATTTCACACAATCATGTTATCAATAGAATGTGTGAAGGAAGGGCTGTGAAATACTTATTTATATTTCACAGGTGAGAATGATCTCATTACCCAAGACCGCATATATAAAAACTGTAATTCTGCAATCCCAGGCTGAGTTGGAGAATTGGTGCTGCATGCCACCTTACTTCCAACCTGCACTCCCAGAGAGTTCAGGATCATAGAATTACTCCTACCAGCGCCTCCGCTATATACTTTAATTTATTTTTTAAAACAAAAAAGTTCCCTGTTAAATTATTTCAGTGAGCAAAACCATTTCTTCCTTATTAAACACTTCATGTAATGACTTCTTTCCTTCTCAAAGCAATTATAATTCCTTTTAAAAGCATGTTGTCAGTAATCTAAGAATGTTGGTCTACTCCAGTGGTCATAGAATCATCAGTCATCATTAGAACATGAAAATACACTTCTGCTAAGATTTAAAGGTATAGGTTCATTATTTAAAGCTGGCAAGAAGTGTGAGGCAGTGATAACACCAAATGATTTAAATTACATCATAAATCACAGTTGTTTAAACTTAAGTGCATTAAACATCAAGATATCTGCAGCCAAGTATTTTATTTCCTTAAAAAAAAATCAGTTTTGAAGTACCCAAATTGCACCAACAATTGCCTGATCTGATAGAAGTATAAAGGTCAATAAAGTTCCAGATTTAAATTTCTGGTCTGTATCTAACCACAGTTGAAGCTGTTGCATGCAAAATACAACTGGCCACAGTGCCTCCAGGTTAGGGATGGGGAAGTGTGTTACAGATAGGATGGGGTTTAATTTAAACTACCCTAATTTCACCTCTCACCACCCGTCCGTAAACAGACAGGTGTTTTTGATTTCCCCCTTTATAAGCAGTGGCGTATTTCTCAACCCCTCAGTTTTGGCAAGATCCAATTCTCTATTAATAGCCCCACAGCCAACTGTGGGTTCAGCTGTTCAGACCGAGGGACTGTGGTTAGGCTAGGAGTCAGGAGATTGGAGTGTTTTAAAGGGTCTCTTTCAGAGATTCCAGTTCAGGGGTCGGCTTGGGTGCAAGCACAACTGGAGAGTTCCAGCTTCTGGTGTTAGCTGCTTTGGGTTTGCGTGGCAATAGGCAGGCAGTTGACTCCTGAACTTGGGACAACCTTTCTGGGCCTGGATGATAAGAAGATGGCCTTCTGGTATGGGCCTCTCCCGCATTCATACTGGATTAAGGCTACAGGGCTGTAGTCTGATAGGTTGTTAAGGATCATTTTAACTGTAGGGGAGAAACTGGTCCAGTCATCTTGTGATTCTGCATTAAGGTGGGTAAGCGTAGGGTCCAACCTGGTTGGGGTCTGTCTGCTGGTCAGTTGTGTGGTAGGCATCGTGTCTTTTGGGACACTACTGAGCTCTGGTGGATGGTCAGCTCTTACTATACCTCCTGGTGGCTTTTCAACTAAGTGAAGTATCACCCTCACTCTGTCTGGGCCAATTTGGGAACTTTTCGGGTCCACATTTAAATTTGCCATAAAGCTACCAGCCAGGCTAATCAATGGCTTCCTGGCTGGGGCTTTTGACTTTGGTGGGGGCATGCTCCTAACTTGTTCCATGTCCCCTTGAACACTTCTGCCCTCAAGTGGAGATGCTGTTCCAGCTACAATCCCTGTGGCTTTTCGGCTGGGGGGAGACATCTCACTGTATCTGTTTATCGGTTTGGGAACTCCCTTGGTCCCTATTTAATATTGGAAAGAAGCTTTTTGCTAGCCATACTTCATGCAAGTCCTTACCCTTTTCCTTTCCAAGCTTAATACCCTGCCTTTCCGCAGGCTCTTAGGCTAGGTGGGGCGGTGTGTGTTAGTTTTAAGTTTCCTTCCAACATTAAGGATCCAGTGGTCCCTGTGTCCCGGAGCAGTACCACAGACTTGCTCACATTTTGGTACAGGTAGGGGTACACTGTTCCTGAAAGGACAAAACTCCTGAAGGTCTCTGGGAGTTTGTCTGGCTCAGACACACAGTGCCATGCCCTCCAAAGGGTAAGTCTTTGTAGTGAGAACCCTTGTCTGCTCTGCTGCACCACCCATTGGGGAGTCCTTTGGGGGACTACGAGGCCAATGGGCTTGCCGCGCAATCCCCAATACTCAGGTCTGGAATGGCCTATTTTATTGCAATAACAACACACCAGTCTCTGGGAGTTCTCCTTTTGGGGGCTTCTCCCAACACCTTTTGTGTTTTCTTTTCTGGGTGGGTTGCGGGGGGGGCCTTTGCGATCTAGATCACCCTGTTCATCTTTCCAATGCTCAAGGGAATGGTTTGGAAAGAGTCTGCCTGAGTTTCCAAGCCTATGGGTGAGATCATAGTTGTCTGCTGTGAGAATTCTCTGCTCCTCTAAGTGCATCCATTGGTCGGAGGGTAAGCAATTTTTAAATTCCTCTAGCAATACCAAATCATGCAATCCTCATAGGTACGTAGGATTTTTAGGGATCTTATCCATCGGTCGAATGCAATTTGTTTCAGCTGTTCAAACCTGATGTAGGTTTGGGTTGGCTTCTTGTGAGCATTCCTGAATTGTTGGTGATATGCCTCCAGGACTAACTCTCAGGCACTTAAGATGGCAGCCTTGGTTTGCTTATAACTGATGCTGCCTCCTGACATGGCCCTGGAGTAGACCTCCTGACCAGTATCCTTGAATTAAAAATGTCCAGATATCTGAGGGCCATTTTAGCTGTCCTGCTATTTTCTCAGAAGTAGCAAAATACGACTCCACACCACTCTCTTCAAATTTGGGAATGAATTTAGCATACTTGAGTGTCTCAGAGAGTGATTCCAGATTAGGGAGACAGCGGGTGCTACTAGGTAGAGAATTTCCCCTGCCGCTTCCAATTATCTGGTCTCTCTCTCTCTCCCTTTGAGCTGTAAACTCCATTTCCAATTTTCAGAACTGGAATTTTCTTTCCCATTCCTGTTCTCTGGCTTTTTCTTTCTCCCTCTCCTGAAATTCTAGCTGCAATTTGAGCTTTTCCAGCTCAAAATTGCCTCGGGGGAAGGTATTTGGAGTCATGATTGAGCTCTACATCTAACTGCTCTACCTGTAATGAGATCTCCAAATGTTAAACCAATAACTGGATCAGTTCACTTATTTTCATTTTGCTGGGCAATTTTAGCTGTACCTCCCCTAGCTACAGCTTTAAATTCTTCTGTGCTAAGTGCCGCCAGTGTTTCACCGTTTAAATTCCCTTGCTGCATAAACATCTGGGCATCAAAAGTTGCCATTTTCGTGGTGTAAGGGGAAAAAGGAATTTACGGTAAGTTACTTGTGTTTTAAAATTTGTTTCCCCTTTTTGGCTTCCAATTGTCTCTTTTATCGCAGATTTTGACTCATGTCTCAACTTGGACTCTGGTCAAATTCAAATTGGTTTTCCCAAACTTGAGCTCCCAATTTCTGTTACAGACAGCCCTGATTGCTCCTCTCACCACCCATTCGTAAACAGAAAGGTGTTTTTGATTTCCCGCTTTATAAACCCTAAGTTTTGGTGTGATCCAATTCTCTATTAATAACCCCACAGCAAACTTGAGATAGGATGAACTAAAAGGGTTAGTTTATTTGTACACAGTCAAACGTGAGAGCAGGATAGCAACGTGGCCTCCTTTTCATTCATACAATAAAGGTGCGATAGAGGAAAGAAAGAGGTACAGGGCAAAGACCACAGACGAAGTAAGAATTATTGATTTATGGTGAACCCAAAATCCAAAATCGAAGTCCAATGGTGTATTCTTTCACAAAGTCAGCAGGTTGAAGACTGATGTTGGATAATTCACTTGGCCTATCCCATCATGGAAGTCATCTCTACGAGAACATAGAGATGAATTAGTCTTGTAGAAGCAGTATAGGTGGGGAACCAGGTATTCAAACCTGGATAGAGCCCTTTTGCTGCTGCTGCTTGCTCGATGGCAGTCTGAACTTTGCAGCCCCACAAAGGAATATTACCTGTTCCATGTGACTGCAATCTCTTCACTTTGGCTTGGACAAAGGTCGTATATTCCTTAGTTTGGATTCTTGAGATGGTTAATATTTCAATCATTTATGATTTTATAAGAGGTTTCAGGGTCCTTTGTTCTATCAGACTGGTCATCCCCGTTGGCCCAGCCTGGCCTTAGGAATGTAACTGGCCTTTGTACAATTCCCTTGGATTTAATCTCTGCAGTCACAGAGGTCAATAGCATCTCTTCAGAAATAATGAGGTGACAGCTGTTCTGAATGTTGGAACATTCCTTTTGTTTGAGTCATAGCTTCAGTCATTTTAAAGCCTTTGTCTAGTTTTTTTTAAAATTCATAAATTAGCCATATTATATATATACATATTTTATATTAAAAAAGTCTTAGTCTCCTGACAAGAGTAAAAAAGTCAGCCACCACTCCTTACTGATATCTAGTAACCCTGTACCAAAAAGTACACGTAAATAGTTACTGAAGGTTGATAAGGGCTCAGCTATTGATGTTAAGTGGGATTGCCTATCCTGCCAAACCTCACCATCTGGGTTCACACCAAAATCATTTTGAGAAAAACGTCAACGGTCAACAATTGGAATTATAGCCGTTTGGTACAAAACTTGAGTATTGCTGAAAAACAAGCCTAACCTTTGTCGAAGCTTTTCGTCTTGCACTCATCAGGACAGTTTGCAAGAATACCAAATGTAAAGGGAACAACAATTTATACTATGTGAGAAGACAGTGGTGATTGGCATGGAGAATGCAGCAGTTGATGGTATCTGACAGTTAACTGCCAAGCATTGTTTGAAATTTAAGCCAGGCAGCTTGACCCTGATTGATCAAGGCATTGCCCTGAGGAATGAACCAGTGAATGGCTGTCATTTATTTTGTTTAGCTGAAACAAACGTAATGTGTGTACAAGTTCTGTCTGCAAAGAACAGGGCTCTGTGCACTCATATACGTAGCTTCCAGTAGATGCAAATGTGCCACACTGCGAGCCCGGCTGAATCTTATATTGGTTGTCAGCGTAATTCTTAGCACATTTTTCAGCAAATGTTGTCCAATCGTGGAATCACATCTAATGTTGGACACTGTTTTGAGTTTTGCAAACACGGGCTGGTCGGGGACAGTCTGTACCTTTCCCATTGCGAACAGTGGAAGGGGCATGCTGGGAAGTCATCCCAGGGAAGGAATAGCCATCCTGAACAAGCATGACCATATCAACTAAGTTCACGCTATTCTTAATGACGGGTTTAAATTTGTATCCATTGGACCTGCCGCTTAACATGACTGGACTGCCTTACTCAAAAGTAAGCTAAAAAACACTTGCTGGATTTATGTAAGAGCGATGAGCTGCCATGTGATATAAATGACGGGGTCGATCCTCATAGCTCGCTGTGTCCATGTATGTATGGGCTGCCCAAAATACACAAAAGTGATGTCCCTTTACAACCTAGCTTATCTATGACTGATTCGGCACAATATGAATTGGCCAAATGGTTGAGCAAATTATTACAACCAGTTTTGAACAAGTTTTCCACATATACTTTGAAGGGTTTCTTCACATTTGCAAAGACCATACAGGACTTCCTGGGGCCTTCAGAACAATGATCCCAGCTCTAGGGAATGAATAGCGCCAACAGGAGCAAAGGTCAATGCTGGTACTGCAGGTGGCCTGGGGTGAAGAACAGCAACGGAGGCCCCAGGACCCAGGTAGATGCTGCTACCTTGCTGGGGACAGTCAGGCAGACAAAATTATGGGGTGAGGGGTCCGTTTGAAGGTTGAAGCCTTTCCATGGAGTCAGCCCTTGCCACAGTTGGACACAGGGTGCCTAACCAGGAGCACCCACACCCCACCCTCTTCCTCTTTGGACAGTCTGCTGACATGGCGTGGTAGAATATGGCCAAAACAGTGGGACGAGGCCAAGTGGTCATGAATTGGCCACAAGGGTTTCAACTGGCCGAGGGGCTGGACGTCTGACCTTAATTTCCCCACCCTGGATTTAATTGGAAGGGGTGGGGAGGGGAATTGGGGGGGGGCTGAGAATAGTCAGGAAGGCAACAGGTTCTCAACCTCACCCTTCCACCCGATTGAACGGCCCCTCCCACCTCGCTTCAGGGGTGGGGAGGGCATCAAACTCCCCCCTTTGATTTTATATAATGGAAGCCCAGTTAGTAAAAGCAGGTACTGACCAACTTGAATCACAGGGGCTCTTTGATAACCTCCCTATGGAGTATCAAACATACATAGTTTTTGATGTGGTACAACTTAACTGATTTTATGACCAAACAAAAAGCAAAACATTGAATAAAACTCATGAATCTTCAAGTGTCACTAGAGAATTGGAGGAGGATAATTTTTTGCATTCCATCCAACTGCCAAAAGTATCAAAATATGCACATGTGTTGAAGGCTAACAATTAAAAGAGGTTGAGAGAGAAGAGAAATAGGACTTGGCAGAAAGGGAAAAAATCCAATGGATGAACATTTCAACAAATTCCATTCCTCTGAAACTCTTCTCAATTCAGGTAAGGCATTACCTGTGTTTAGGGAGAATATAAATGGAGGTTGAAATTCTTAGATGCATTTTGAAATGCCAACCCAGCTAAGCCAAGTTTCACCTGACGAATCAATTACACCATCAGATATTTTAAAAAATATAGCTAAAAACTGCAGGACCACAAAATTGAAGATAATTCTGTAAATCACTTTTTTTTTTAAATTGACGGTTGAGTGCTACAGCAGCACCATAAATGATTTTTAGTACAACGTGGCACACATTCTTCTGTAAATAAATAGGTGAATTATCTGGACAAGTAGTCCTTTTAACTAGCATTTAGATAGCATTATTGAAACCCTATTTAAAAAAAGAGATCAAAGAATTAAAGCTGGATTCTATTGGTATTTATTTACTGTGGCCATTCCTTTTCTTGTGTCGAGGTCATTTTAGAGGAACTGGAAAATTGTGATTGGTAAAGGATCAAGTGGTATTTCGAGAGTGTCAACTGGAACTGATAGAACACAGTCCCCTGCCCGATCAATGAACTTTCAGGATAGCTTTGCTCTTCTGTTGGTTCTCCAATGTGTAAACTAGGATGACACCGCAGTCATGCTATCTGACATTGGACAAATTTATGTATCATGGTTTGTTTAGTAAGGAGATCATCATTCTTTATGAAGCTGTGCAAAAAATTTACAAGCACATAGAGTTAAGAGGTTTTTTGCCTCTCCCAGGAGACATGGTTGGTGGGGAGAGTGGGTGGGAAGTACCCTGTCATGATGCTCTAGCCATTATGCGTGGGAGACAGGCTTAACGGCCCATAAAAATCAAACAATGGTTACAGCTCAGAAGGCCACTTGGCCTTTTGAGCCCTTGGTTCTCTAAGAGCAATTTAGCTAGTTCCACTCCCTCATCCTTTTCTCTTGGCCCTGCAATTTTTTTTCTGTCATGTGTTTATCCAACTCCTTTTTGAAAGCCACAAATCTGTCTCCACCACACTCAGGCAGTGCATTTTAGATCATAATCACTCACTATGTAAATGTCATCTTTGGTTCTTTTAACAAACACTTTGCTAAAAACCTGTGTCCTCTGGTTCTCAACCCTTCAGCCAATCAAACAGTTTATCTGTCTACTCTGTTTAGACCCCTCATGATTATGAATACCTCTATCAAATCACTTTCTCTAAGGAGAAAGAACCCAAGTGTCTCCAATCTATGTAACTGAAGTCCCTCATCCCTGGAACCATTCATGTAAATCTTCTCTGCACCCTTTCTAACGCTTTCACCTGCTTTGTAAACTGCATTGCCCAGAAATGGACACAATATACCAGTTGAGACCAAATCAGTGTTTATAAAGGTTCATCATATGGAATACCACTGCAGTATGGTATGAAGCTTTCTTGGACCTATCCTGTAATTTTACACAAGACATAATGGAATTTACAAGGTAAAAAAATAATCCTTTAAGTCATATGGCAAAATAATTTATTCTATTCTCACTACCAGGTTTTGTTATATGGCTGCATTATTAAATAAGAAATATTTTACACGAAGGAAGTTAGAGGGAATTAACTGGAAAAACAAAGGGGGGGGTCTCAACAGTAAAGCTGCAATTTCCTGAAAGTATGTACATTTTAAAATCAGGATTACCTTGCGCTATAAAACATTATTCCATACTTGCAACACTCTTCCCAACACACCTCCTACCATAAACAAGGCTGGTAATATATTAGGATGCTAAATCCAAATGTGTATTTTTTTGCATGGTACATCACACTCCATAGGTTTAATGCTGGTGTTAGCTGAAATCACTTTGCTACATTTATGGTGTAAATTGGGTGTGAAGTTTGAACTCTACAAAATAAACTGAGACAAGGTCATGCATTTCACTTTGTTTTGATGTCCCATCGAGCCAGATAACAGGTTGCATTTACAATATAACTGTAACGTTGGTGCAAAGTAAAACCTCAATTCTCTTAACTTTCTAAGTTACCTGTTGGACTCTATGCCATCTAAAACTAAAACACATTCTTCAAAAAGAAATTCTTTGTCTTGCTGAGCTGGGTAATCAGAATTCAGCTATTCAAACAAGCAAGCAAACAAATAGCATCAACAACAGCATGCATTTATGTAGGGCCGTTAAAGTATTCAAACATCCCAAGGCACTTTACAGGAGTGTACTTTGACACTGAGTCACCTTTGGGCAATGGCCAAAAGCTTGGTCAACAGGTGGGTTTTTGGGGGGTGTTGTAATGGGGAAGAGAGGAGGAGGGGTTTAGAGAGGGGATTCTAGATCAAAATCAGGGATGTTTAGGAGGCCAGAATGAGAGAAGTGCAGGTATCTAACAGTTGTGGGGCTGGAGGAAAGTACAGGGATAGGGAGATTCAGGCTTTGCAAGGTTTTGAAAATAAGGATGAGAATTTTAAAAATCAAGGTGTTGATTAACTGGGAGCCAACGTTGGTCAGCAAGCAGAGGTGTGATGGGTGAACAGGACTCAGAATGAGCAAAGACACAGCCAGCAGAGTTTTGGATAAACTCACAGAGGGTCAAATTGGCAAAAGAAAAGTGTTTATGTCATTTTTGTGAGGACCCAGTGAAAACATTTGCTATTACAATGAAATGTTGAATACTCGGACAGAAATTCAATTAATTACTCTGATAATTCCAACATTCCAATTATTCTTCATTCACTCCCAGAATAACTGTACAAGTTATTAAGCACATTACAAATATTCCTTCACTTCTCCTTTCTGACATGCCCCACAAATACAAATATTTACAGCCAACTTCCGCATCATTTTTATTTTACTTCTGATAGCACCAGGAGTCTAACTTGCAGGATCTTTTTGTTCACCCTCTTAGGACAAGGGTTTCTTCATATTTCATCCGTTTCCTAAAACACTAGAAATGCTACAACACTGAAAGCGCCTCTCTAGGGGTTGCACACTTTATACAGGGAGAGTTTCAGAACAGTAATAATTGTCTATATAACTCTGAGCTCAGAGATTTTTTTCCCTGAGTCTCAAAGTATTTTTTTTATATACACTATAATGGCTTAATAGAGACATAAACAATGTTTGTCTTAACAGGGACCATGGTATAACAGACACTTTATTGTATATCTATAAAACCAAAGCACTGCTAGGCAAACATGAGGTACAAACTATAAATAAAATTAAATGAGAGAGTTGTCAGAATGTCAATGAAAGTCTTTCTTGTGCTGGTAGCAATAGGGAAATCATTATGAATTAGTTTAAATTGACCCCAGTTACATTAGAGATGGTAATAATGGAAATTGTGAGGGAGCAAAACTGTTAACCAAGATATTTCAAATATTAAACTGTTACCACTTTCAACAATGTATTTTTCTTGTATATGGTGAGGATTCAGAATATAATTCACCCATACCAATTTGGACAGAAGTTTTCTGTTGGTGAGCTGGGGGCGGGGCCCGCTCGCCGACATGAAAATGACGCAGGATGACGTTGGAGAGAACCCCAGATGTCATCCCACTTCATTTAAATATTCAGGAAGGCAGGGGGGACAGTGAAATCAGCTGTGCACCCGCTGACCTGTCAATGGCCAATTGAGGCCATTGACAGGGTAGTTAAATCAATTAAAGGCCCTGCCCGTCCAACCTTAAGGCTGGTGGGCAGGTCAGGAGCCCTAGCGGGCTTCTGAAAAAACATGAAACCTCATCCACCGGCGGGATGAGGTTTCATGTCGGTTTTAAAAAACTTTAATAAAGTTTCTGTGATATTTTTTAACATGTCCCATCTCGTGTGACATTGTCACATGAGGGGGACATGTAAATAATTTTTTTATTTTTAAACTTTCAAACACTTTCAGCGCTCTCCCTGAGGCAGCACTTAGTCTCAGGGAGATGTGCGCTCTTTCGTGGCATAATTGGCCCGCCCACTTAAAATGGCGGCGGGGCCCATTTTGGCAGTGGCGATCGGCTGCCTGCCTGCTGCCAAGCCGGTGGGGCCCGCCCGCCCATCGAGGGCAAAATTCTGCCCATAAATATAATATGGCAGTTTCATGTTACACTCCTATGAAATTTATATATGGCAGCATTCTGTATCCATTATCTGTAGAATTACACAAACAATTTTCAAAGCTTGGGTCTATCACAACGGTATTTCTTATGTAGCAGATTAAACAGATGAGCTGACAGAACATAAAATACAGTCAGAGAATGGTTACAGCGCAGGAGAACAACATTCAGCCTGTCTGGCTGTGCTGGGTCTCTGCAAGACAACTCCGCTAATCCCGCCCACCGGTGTTTTGCCATGCGTTCAGGGTCTAAACTGGGTTCTTTGGGGCATGTCTATTCCTCCAAACTAAGCTGCTCAAGACTGTAGTTTGTTAAAATCATTACTCTTTATTTACAGCTACTATGTACACATTGGGAACTCTGCACAAGGTTGGAACTTCTCCTCCCTCCAGCTCTCTGTTATTCAACATGTGTTGTTACATCATCATTACATTATCATATCTTTCTGCTGGTAACCTTTTACTCTACATCTTACTCGCCCAAGACTTTTTCCTATATTTACATCCTTCTACATTTCCCTTGCCTCTCAAAGTCTCAGACTTCATAGGGTTAGTCTCTGAGGCACATGTCATGAGAGATATTAATGCATATAATGTTATTGGAAATTATTTTTTAAATTGGACCTGTATTAGGGTCTGTGGATGTGAGTGTGCACGCGTTAATTGGATTAAAGCCAGCTAGTCTGGGTGCTTTGATGTGTAGTAGTTTTGAGATGTAAACAATAAGGTAGAGGGTGCTTTTACATTTTGTTGAATAAACCATTCAAAGACTGGGGGTGAAATCTTGCAGCTAGGAGACACCAAACAATATGTTTATATTACTAATAAAATTGATACAATGAAAGGGGTTTTAATGTTAGAAGAGGTGGAGTTCAAAGAGCCTGGTGATACAATAAGAATTTACAATCAAAGGGAAGGCTAGGTATATACAGAAGAGTTGTGTGTGTGGAAGTTAGAGGCATGTGATATATAAGCACCTGTAAGCCTACAACTATCTGCAAAGGAAACAAATTGAAAGGAACCTCATTTTGAATTTGTAAGATAAAATGTGCTTTGCCTGGTGTCTGTTTAAGTCTATGGGTTATTGTTGCCTTGGGGAAGATTACCTGGGAGTGATTAATTTGGGGATTTGTTTAAAAATTATTATTGATAGTAATTTGTAGACATGTGTGTGCATTTAAATTTGTGGTTAAATTGATAAATGCTTAATTTAGTTTCTATAAAAAAACTTCGAGGATTGGTGGTTTTTATGCCTGAATTCAGAGATGCATCTCAAACATACCAATTGAAAATATAGGTTATGACAATTATTTAAAGTTTCCATCTGGGATTCTAAATAACTCAGCCTTTACCAACTGCTGTCTCATAGCAGACCAATCTCCCTGATCTTGTTCCAATCTCTTACTGAAGTCAAGGTTGTGCCGTACTTTCCCTTTTGTCAGTGTGAATGTTCTTCTCCTGGTTGGCTATAGAGCTTTACCGTATTTCTTCTTCTCTTCAGGATCTGAGTAATAAGCCAAAGTTTCTATTGGCTTTCTTTCCCAGGATATTAAGGTGCCGCAGTTTCTCCTCATGGTACCTGGTCTGTCTTAATCCTGTAAGATCTCGCTTTTGGAGTTCTTTCGATGATTGTGCCTTCTCTCAGTGGGTCTCGTACCCATGCTTTCTCCCTTGGCTTCGGAACTAGTAACTTAGGTGCTGTACGATTGTGGTTAAAGTTACGAGCTTGTTTTTTTCTCTGTTCTCCTTCACACTGCTTTACCTTCTCATGGTCGCTTGTGGTGATACTGGATTTAAGTTTCTGTGTCAGAGATGGAAGTTGTGTTCTCACTCTCCTTCTCATCAATAACTCAGATGGCGAGAAACCATTTTGTAGTGGTATAGTTTGGTAGCTCAGAAGAGCTAGATTAAAGCCTTTATTCTTCTTCAGCAAATCTTTGATAACTCGTCCGCCTCTCTCAGCTTCTCCAGTTTCTTGAGGATAATGAGGTGAACTGGTTACATGAACGAATCTGTAATCCATTGCAAAATTTTGGAGTAACTCAATAGTAAATTACCACCCGTTGTCTGACCCAACAATGTCCAGAATGATACGTGTTGCATAAATTCTCCTCAGTGATTGAATGATTGCTTCCACCGTGATGGTGGGGTGTTACTTAAATCCACCTTGAGTAGTAATCAATAACAATAAGGAATGTTTTTCCCCTTAAAATCAAAGTGCATTCCCAGGCGCCCTCTCGACCTTGATGGAAAAGTGGAAGGTGATCATGTTCTTTTTGCTCTTGGCTGTTTACTGTACATACAACACAATTAGAAATCATTATGAGTAATGCTTGGCCACCAGGCTGATTGCTGGGCTCTCATGACATTTTCTATCCCTAAGTGACCTTTGTTTTTTGGAAAATTCCTGGAGCGGACACAATTCAAAATGGTAATCTATTGAAGCAATAAGAATTGCATTATAAAAGTGGCCAGCAGACTGGATTCTTCATCCAGAGGCAACTGCCAAAATCCGCTGTTGCATCCAATTTGGTAAATAGAGTACTCTCAACTAATTTGGCAAGACTCTCATCCACCAAGGGCATCAGGTGGATCCCACGTTCCACTGATAAGTTGGAGGAGTTAAATCCATGCAAATTCTTTTCGTGACCATTCCTATACACCATTTTGCTGGCATAGTGGTATAAAGAAGCAGACTGGTTTAGCATCAGCTTGTAGCATGGTATGGTATTTGGTCTTTAGTTTCCCTAGGCCTATAAATAATTTTGGAAATTTATTCCTGAATGTATTGTTGTACTGCTCATCAACAACTTTATCCACTTTATAGATTAGCTTCATTTTTAAGCATGCCTTTCTGCTTAGTAAATAGCATTCTTGATTTTGAATGACTAGAGTGATTTGAAGATTTCTCCATCTTTATATTTTAACTTTGCCATGAGTTGGCCTTTGACTTTCAATGTAGTCCCACCAGGGTCCTGCAATTTGATAGATGAGGGTTGCAATGTAATCTGTTTGAGCAATTTCACTTTGATAAGATAGAAACACCTGCTTCAGTGTCTAATTTAAACTCTGTGGGTTGTCCACCAATTCAAATTTAATACTCTAGTATTTATTTTCAGTATCGTTTACTTCCCCAAGAAAAATTACTTCCTTTTTCTGTGGCTCTTACACTTTTTAAGTGGCCCTGTTTTAATATTTCCTCCCTCTTTTTACAGGTTGTCAGCGTTTTCAAGTGGTAGACAGTTCTAAAATGGCCCATCTTTCCACAGATGTGTCACTTTGCTCCCCCTGCTGGACATTATTCTTGCTTGTGCGGTTGGTTCCTGCTCTGCCCAAAGACATTTCAAGATGGCGGTTGGCACGCTTTTCCCTGTTTTGGCAGGCTTAGGCAGACTTTCTCTCTCATGGCCTACAAACTGAATGGTCTCACTCGATCTTCCCCATGGGGCCTCATCTTTCTCAGTGAACAAACATCCGATTTTGTTTTCTAATCCCAATTTGCCTCACAATTTGTACTGCCTTGACTAGTGTTAAATCCTCTCGTCTGTAAGAAATCCGATAATGCTTTGCCTAAGACTCTTACTATGATTCTATCATGAAACAAATCATCCCTTAAGATTACGTAATCGCAGTTCCCTGGCAGCCTGTATAGAACATTGATGAATGAATCCATGCTTTTGCCTGGTCTTTGCTTTCTCTTGTTAATTATAGAAAGGGAGGGCAAAGTTTAAGTTATTATGATTACTGAAATATGAATCAAAAGCTTGCAGGGTTTCTTTGTTAGAAGTAAGAACTTGAAGTCTCATCAATTCCCTGCCTTGCTATCACATCATCAGCAATAGATCCAACTGCATAAAGTACTGTACTGACATGGTTTCTTTTGTGCAAGTCAGAAATAGTTCTATACCTTGTGAACCTCTTTCTCCACGTCCCAGTTCTGGGTCTGTTGAGAGCCTTAAGCACTCTGAAATGGTACTGGGAGTGGTACTGTGGATTCCATGCTTCTACTAAGTCTAGTTGTTGCTGCCTCACTTGTGTTGTTTGATGGTTCGGGTCTGTGCCCACTGCTGTCCAGACTCTGGGTTTAGTGTGTCTCAGCTTGCAGCTGCTGCACCCGCTATGCTCTTAATTTTTGGTGAGTTAGAATCTGTTCCTTTTTTTCTCCTTCCTTCAAGGATCTCTTGACTTCCCAGGTCTATAGCTGCTTCTTAAACTTTTCTGAGTCTTTCACTCGCTGTCTGCTGCCACCATGTTTCGTCCTGTGTTGAGGGTCTACACGAGGTTCTCTGGGGCTTGGCTAATCTCCCAAAGTAAGCTCAAGACTGTAGCTTGGTAAAACTATTACTCTTTATTTACAGCTACAATGTACATATAGGAACCTCTGCATGAGGTTGGAACTTCTCTTCTCTCCAGCTCTCTGTTACTCAATCATGTGTTGTTACATCATTACATTGTTTGTTTTATTCATTCATGGGATGTGGGCGTCACTGGCTGGGCCAGAATTTTTGCTCATCCCTAATTGCCCTTCAGAAGGTGGTGGTGAGCTGCCTGCTTGAACCACTGCAGTCCATCTGTTGTAAGTACACCCACAACACTGTAAGGAAGGGAGTTCCAGGGTATTGACTCAGCAACAGTGAAGGAATGACGATATAATTCCAAGTCAGGGTGGTGAGCAGCCTGGAGGAGAACTGCTAGGTTCATCCCATGTGTCTGCTGCCCTTGTCCTTCTAGATAGTAGTGGTCATGTATTGGGAAGGTGCTGTCTAAGGAGCCTTGGAGAGTTCCTGCAGTGCATCTTGTAAATGGTACACACTGCTCCCACTGTGCGTCAGTGGTGGAAGGAACAAATGTTTGTGGATAGGGTGCCAATCAAGTGGGCTGCTTTATCCTGTATGGTGTCAAGCTTCTTGAGTTGTTATTGCACTCATCCAAGCAAGTGGAGGGTATTCCATCACAAGCCTGACTTGTGCAGTGGAGATGGCAGACAGGCTTTGGGGAGTCAGGAGGCGGGTTACTTGCCACAGGATTCCTAGCCTCTGATCTGCTTTTGTAGCCACAGTATTTATATGGCTAGTCCAGTTCAGTTTCTGGTCAATGGTAACCCCCTCCCCCCCAACCCCAGGATGTTGATAGTGGGGGATTCAGCAATGGTAATGCCGTTGATTGTAATGAGGTCAGGAGCTGAGTGACCCTGGCAAAACCCAAACTGAGAGTCAGTGAGCAGCTTATTTCTAAGCAAGTGGTGCATGATAGCACTGTTGATGATCCCTTCCATCACTTTACTAAAGATTAAGAGTAGACTGATGGGACAGTAACTGGCCGGGTTGAATTCATCCTTTTTTATGTACAGGACATACCTGGACAATTTTCCACATTGCTGGGTGGATGCCAGTTGTTGCAGCTGTACTGGAACAGCTTGGCTAGAGGCGGAGCAACTCCTGGAGCACAAGTCCTCAGTGGTATTGTCGGAATATTGTCAGGGTCCATAGCCTTTGCAGCATCAAGTGCCCTCAGCCATTTCTTGATACCACGCGGAGTGATTCGAGTCTGTGATGTTGGCCATCTCCAGAGGAGGCTGAGATTGATCATCCACTCTACACTTCTGGTTGAAGATTGTTGCAAATGCTTCAGCCTTATCTTTTGCACTGATGTGCAACGTTGCCCCACCATTGAGGCTGGGGTTATTTGTGGAGCCTCCTCCTCCAGTGGCTGCACTGCAGAGCTTAGACCTGATCCAATGGTTGTGGAATCACTTAGCCCTGTCTATCACTTGCTGCTTATGCTATTTGACACGCAAGTAGTCCTGTGTTGTGGCTTCACCAGGTTGACAACTCATTTTTCGGTATGCCTGGTGCTGCTCCTGGCATGCCCTCCTGCACTCTTCATTGAACCAAGGTTGATCTCCTGGCTTGGTGGTTAATAGTAGAGTGGGGTTATGCCAGGCATGAAGTTACAGATTGTGGTTGAGTATAATTCTGCTGCTGCTGATGACCCACAGAGCCTCATGATTGCCCAGTCTTGAGCTACTAGGTTTGTTCAAAATCTATCCCATTTAGCATGGTGGTAGTGCCACACAACACGATGGAGAGTTCCCTCAATGTGAAGACGGGACTTCCTCTCCACAAGGACTGTGTGGTGGTCATTCCTACTGATACTTTCATGGACAGATGCATCTGCAGCAGGCAGGTTCATGAGGATGGGGTCAAGTGTGTTTTTTCTTCTTGTTGGTTCCCTCACCTCCTGCCACAGACCCAATCTAGAAGCTATGTCCTTTATGATTCAGCTAGCTCTGTCTGTACTGGTGCTACCGAGCCACTTTTTGTGACGGATATTGAAGTCCCCCACCCAGAGTACATTCTGAGCCCTTGCCACCCTCAGTGATTCCTCCAAGTGGTGTTCAACATGGAGGAGCACTGAGTCATCAGCTGGCCGGGGGGCGGGGGGCAGGGGGGGGGGGGGGGGGGGGAGGATGGTAATCAGCAGGTGGTTTCCTTGCCCATGTTTGACTTAATGTCATAAGACTTCACGGGGTCTGGTTGAGGACTCCCAGGGCAACTCCCTCCTGACTGTGTACCAACGTGCCACCATCTTTGCTGGGTCTGTCCTGCTGGTGGGAAAGGACATTTCCAGGAATGGTGATGGTGGTGTCTGGGACATTATCTGTAAGGTATGATTCTGTGGGTATGACTGTGTCAGGCTGTTGTATGACTAGTCTGGATGAGAAAGCTCTCCCCATTTTGGCACAAGCCCCCAGATGTTAGTAAGGAGGACTTTGCTGGGTCAACAGGGCTGAGATTGCCGTTGTCGTTTCTGGTGTCTGGCTTGATGCCAGGTGGTCCATCTGGTTTCATACCTTTTAGACTGTTTAGTGGTTTTGATACTATTGAGTGGCTTGCTAGGCCATTTCAAGGGGTGTTTAAGAGTCAACCACATTCCTGTGGATCTGGAGTCACATGCAAACCAGGTAATGACAGCAGACTTCCTTCCTAAAGGACATAAGACAATCAACAATGGTTTCATGGTCATCATTAAACTTTTTAATTCCAAATTTTTATTGAAATCATGTTTTACCATCCGTCGGGTCCCCTGGGTCTCTGGATTACTAGTCCAATGACAATACCACTATGCCACTGCCTCCCTGATGTTAACCCTTTACTGTACACCCTGCCTTTTCCCATAGCCCTAAAAATTTTCTCTTCAGATAATTATCCAATTCCCTTTTCAAAATCAACTCAATCTGCCTCCATCACGCTCTCATGCATTGTATTCCACATCCTAAACACTTACTGTGTAAAAAGGCTTTTCCTCATGTCGCCTTTGGATCTTTTGCCAGTGTCCTCTGGTACTCAACCTTTCTGACAATGGAACAGTTTCTCCCCATCTACTCTGTCCATATCCCTCATGATTCTGAACACCACTATCAAATCACCCCTCAACCTTCTTTTCTCTAAGGAGAGCAGCCTCAGCATCGCCAATCTATCCATGTTACTGAAGTCCCCACCTTTGGAACCATTTCAGTCACACAGTCCTTTGCACTCCCCGGCCCCCCACCCCAACACACAGCCACACAGTCTCTCGCACTCAGGCACACAAACTCTCACTTCCCCCCCCCCTCCCCCGACCCTCAACAGGCACGCTCACACTCCCCCACACATACCCACTCACTCCCACGTACTCACCACAGCACTGTCTTCTCCCCAGCCCTGCCGTTGCTCTGCTCCCCAGGCTTCAGCCCCACCATTCTTCGCTTCCCTCAGCCTAGAGCCCTCAGCACACTCACCAATGTCGACGGTCACTGCTCCTCCAATCAGAAATTGTTTCTCTCCCTCATTCAAACATGGGAATGAAACAGCCTGCAATTGGTGGAGCAGCTCCATGCAGAATCTTCGATTGAAATTCACCTGTTCGACTGGAATTTTGAAAACTGGCACTGGGGGTCCCATAGAGGGGCTTCATGGGCCCGTATGTTGGACAAACCTGGTGTATATCAAGGTCACTATAAAAACACTTCATTGTTTTTATCATTTTTTCATCTCAGCACTTAGAGAAGGAAGCACCTGCAGGGTATTCCGGAGTGAGAATCTCTGATGAAAAGTTCGAGATACAAGGAAGTCCTTAGTACTGTTGTAACTAGTGAAAAGTAAACTTTACTTTTAAACTATTTAAAATGTATTTCCAAACTAACTGCGGGTGGCAGAATTGGCCTTGGGTTTTATATTAAGATTAAAATTAACCAGCCTGTAGAAGCGTGAGGCATCAATGCGTGAATTTTCTTGGCCAGAATGAAGGGGAGACTGATAAAAGAGCATGTAACCTAGGCTTTAGAGTTGCACTAAACAGCAACTGATTTTGAACAGATATTGCTAGCATATCAACAGCCTCTTGTCACAAGCTCTAGAACCTGTCAGCAGGCTATTGTCCCAGTCACAACCACATTTTTACCACCAAATCCAAGAGTAAGCTATTAAACAACACTCAAGAAACATGACACCATCCAGGACAAAGCAGCCCCCTTCCTTAGCAGACCATCCACTACCTTAAACATTCACTCCCTCAAACACCAAATGGTGGCAGCTGTGTGATCCATTTACAAGATGCACTTGCAGCAACTCACCGAGACCCCTTCAACATCACCTTCCGAACCTGCGCCCTCTACCACCTTGGAGAACAGCAGCAGCAAATACATGGGAACGCCACCACCTGCAAGTTCCCCTCCAAGCAACGCCATCCTGACGTGGAATTATATTACTGTTCCCTTACAGTCATTGGGTGAAAATCCTGAAATTCCCTCCCCAGCAGCACTGGGGTGTACCTACACCACATGGGCTTAAGAACATAAGAAATAGAAGCAGGAGTAGGCCATTCACCCCTTCGAGCCCGCTCCTCCATTAAATGAGATCATGGCTGATCTTCTACTTCAACACCCGTTTCCTGCACTATCCCCATACCCCTTGCGTTTTTAATACGTAGAAATCTATCGATCTCTCTTGAATATACTCAATGACTGAGTCTCCACAGCCCTCTGGGGTAGAGAATTCTAAAGATTCACTGTCCTCTGAGTGAAGAAATTCCTCCTCACCTCGGTCCTAAATAGCCTGACTCTTATTCAGAGACTGTGACCCCTGGTTCAAAATCCCCTAGCCTGGGGAAACATTCTTCCTGCATACAAAATTCTTACAGGGCTCGACAGCGTGTATGTTTGAATCAGATCACCTCTCATTCTTCTAAACTCCAGAGAGCAAAGGGCCAGTCTATTTAGTCTTTCCTCATAGGACAATTCCTCCATCCCAGGAATTAGTTTGGTGAACCTTCGCTGCACTCTTTCTAT
Organism: Cetorhinus maximus; assembly: GCF_964194155.1. Taxonomy (NCBI): domain Eukaryota; kingdom Metazoa; phylum Chordata; class Chondrichthyes; order Lamniformes; family Cetorhinidae; genus Cetorhinus; species Cetorhinus maximus. Next base: position 83,045,820 of record NC_135897.1, on the reverse strand, counting down.
GTCATTCGTTCAGTAAGGAGACCAACACTGCACACAACACTCCAGGTGTGGTCTCACCAAGGCTCCACATAATTGCAGAAAGCCATCTTTACTCCTATACTCAAATCTTCTTCTAATAAAGGCCAACATACCATTTGCCTTCTTAATTACTTGTACCTGCACGTTAGCTTTCAATGACTCATGAACAAGGACACCCAAGTCCCTTTGAAGGTCAACTCTTCCCAGCCTCTCACCATTTAAGAAATACTCTGTAGTTCTGTTTTTCCTACCAAAGTGCACAACCTCAGGTTTCTCCACATTGTATTCCATCCACCAAATTTTTGCCCACTCACCCAGCCTCTCCAAATCCCATGGAACCATCGAAAAGTCACGGTGCACAAAAGAGGTCATTCAGCCCATCATGTCTGCGCTGGCCGAAAAGAGAAACCAGCCGCTCATTTTTGATTCCACTTTCCAGCACTTGGTCCATAGCCTTGCAGGTTACAGCGCTTCAGGTGCAGATCCAGGTACCTTTTAAATGAGTTGAGCATTTCAGCCTCAACACCAATTAAGGCAGCAAATTCCAGATGCCCACTGCCCTCTGGGTGAAAAAGTTTTCTCTCCTGTCCCCTCTAATCCTTCTACCAATCGCCTTAAATCTATGCCACTTGGTAATTGACTCCTCAACTACAGTGAAAAAAAAAACAATCCTTGAAGCTTCTGTGCATCATCCTCACAACTCTCACTTCCACGTAGTTTTGAGACATCTGCACACTTGGAAATATTACATTTAGTCCCCACATCCAAATCATTGATATTGATTGTGAATAGCTGGGTCCCAAGCTGGTCTTTGCGGTACCGTACTAGTCACAGCCTGGCAACCTGAAAATAACTCATTTATTCCTACTCTGTTTTCTGTGCATTAACCAGTTCTCAGTCTGTGCCAGCATATTCTGCACCCACCCCACCCAATCACATGTGCTCTAATTTTGTTTACTAACCTCTTGTGTGGGATTTTTTCAAAAGCTTTCTGAAAATCTAAATATACCAGAGCAACTGGTTCCCCCTTATCTATTGTGCTAGTTACATCCTCAAACACAGTTTTGTTGCAGCGGTCCAAGGAGGTGGCTCACCACCACCTTCTCAAGGTCAATTAGGGATGGGCAATAAATGCTGGCCTAGCCAGCAATGCTCACATCATAAGAATAAGTTTTAAAAAGGTGTTACTAAGAAGAGCAATATGCAGTGGATGCTGGAAATCTGCAATAGAAACCGAAAATGCTGGAAACACTCAGGAGTTCTGATGAAAGGGCTTTGATCTGAAATGTTAACTCTATTTCTCTCCCTCCATATGCTGCCTGACCTGCGTATTTTCTGGCAATTTCTGTTCTTATTTAAATTGTTGTATATAGCAAATTGACACATTTCCTCCCTTTTACATTTTAGGGAGGTTTTAGAAAAATATTGGTATCCAGCAGTTTTAAACTAATTTGCCATAACCATGTATCTTGTATCAGATTCCATCAAATATTGTTCCTTATTTCTCCCTATAATTTTTTAAAACATCGATTCCTTGCTGAAGCACAACTAGACATCTGCCAGCTGCACACTGAAACCTTGTCCCAGTGACCAAAAGGGAGAGTGTGCTAGCTGTCAGACTGGGTAGAACATCCCAGCAGAGCTCAATCCTGTTCTGGCCTGCGATCCACACATGTGAATGTCCAGCAGGGTAGCAATCAGAATTTGGAACCTTGACCAGCTTTACCCTCTCTGCAGTTAATTCTACAGCCTGCTAATGTTGCCCCACTTCAGATCAACAAACTGGGCATAGATTTGGGCATGAACCTTAGCACACTGTGCATTTAATTACATTTAGTAGCCTACTTACTATCATTGGACCCCATACTAATAAGATCTTCGGAGTCGACATTGTGTACTATGGCAGCTTTGTATCCAGCTCGCTGAGCATTCAATACCTAAGGAAAACAAACACAGGAAGCTTAGATTGCTTGTAAATTAATAATCCAAGAAAATTTGCTTGTCTAACAAAATGAACAGAGCATACAGTACAAACACAGAAGTGTAGATATTAGTGGGAGAGAGAATGGACTTGACTGTGGTGCATCCAGAGACAAAGATTCACAAATGAACTCAAGTGCTAAGAAAGTTAAATAAAGATATTCCTTAGTCACAGACTCCATCCTCCCCCGGCCACTGTCTGAAACTTTAGCTACATTAAAAGGTGCTACATAAAATTCTCAGATGGCCTTCCGCCAGCATCCTGCCCACCATGACCTCTCTGTAATTTTATGGTGGGACAGGCGAGGCCTAGGCCAGCCCACCCTTGCCCCAAATAAGGCCGCCAGTTGGCCAATTAATGGCCACTTAACGGCCAATTCCCACCCAGCCTCAATTTTCAGGCTGGCGGAGAGTTCAGCAGCAACGGGGAAGCCCAAGAAGTAACCCTGCTCAGGCCTCAGACAGGAAGTTGGTTTTGGGGGGGGGGGGGGGGGGGGGGGGGGGCGGTACCTCCATCATCAATGGCCTCCTTACAGTATCGGGCGCTCCCCCACAAGGTGTGCCCCCCCTCCTACGGGTGCTCCCTCTCCCCGTGGCCTCTCCACCAACACCCTGACGTGAGGGACGGAAATCCCATCTCCAGCCAATTAACACTCCTGGTCCATATTGTAGGAATTAAATGTCACGAGGTATGGGTAGACGAGTTCTAGAAATAGTTATTTAATTTTCCAGTTAAACACTACATTGTCATTTTATGGTTCAAAAGGTTATCCTACAATCTGGACACATTCAAATCAAACAATTAAATGTATATAATGACTATGAGTAAGAATTTTATAAAATGTCAAAATGTTTATAAAATGTCAAATAGAATTTTATAAAATGTCCTACTTGAAAACATGGTGAAACCTTACTTCTTTGGTTGTGGATATGTTGGACTTCCATAAATAATATTGTGACATTATTGTACAATTTTAAAATAAAAGTTAGTTCTCACTTCTTTAGGTCAAAGGTTCTCTGTCAGACACATGGCCTGGTTAAGTGGAGTATGTAATTATGGTGGGGCTGCCATCTGCTACCACACTTTTGAAGCAACCGTTCTATTCAGAACTCAGTCCTGGCACGAGATTCCCAGGAGGAGAGTAGAAACATTTTAGGAATGGCCTCAAAAAAGGATTGGGGTTAACACCATTCTTTTCCTTTCCCAGCCTGGTAGCTTTTAACCCCAGTGAGGGCTTTCTCTGGAGATTCTCCCTGTAGCTCAAGCTAGACGAATCTTCCAGTCTCATGAAAATCCTCACAAATTTGGTCTGCTCAATTCGATCATGAGCTTCCACTTATGTTCCTGCATGATTAACTATAGAGACTTGCTGGCTCTATCTGCTCATTCGCTATCTAGATTCCTGGCAGACTTCCCGGTCTGTGAAATTCAGGGACATCTTTTAGGAGAACCTTGTAATCCGATCTTACAATGGCTTCCAATGCACCCTTCCCTCTCAAAGCCCATTTCCATGGCAATGTTAATCACATGGGCCTGATATCCAGGTAGACGTGCTGATAGCTATCCTTTAGACTCCCAACTTCATTCTATCTTGAAATTAAATAGACAGATAAAGTATAACCATTTACACAACCTGATATTTTTAACACCTTTCGGGGGCTTTAGAGATTAACAGTCTATCCACGATCAGCACAGGTGCTTCTGCCATTGTCTACAAGTGTGAACACCTTGCACCTTCTTCTCTGTAAAACAACCTAGGCCCCTCTAATCTTTAACAATTAAGCTACCCAAGTTTACTGTCAGCAGAATTCAGAATAGGTCACATGAGCCCCTTCATTCCTCCATTTTATCCTAAATTTAAAACACAGACCCAAAACTTAATCTAATAATCTTTTGGCTTTTTTTTTTATTCTTTCACTGGATTTGGGTGTCACTGGCTAGGCCAGCATTTATTGCCCATCCCTAATTGCCCTCGAGGTGGTGGTGAGGTGCCCTCTTGTACCGCAGCAGTCCATGTGGTACACCTAGAGTGCTGTTAGGAAGGGTGTTCCAGGATTTTGACCCAGTGACGGTGAAGGAACAGCTATATGCTTCCAAGTCAGGATGATATGTGGCTTGGTGGGGAACTTGCAAGTGATGGTGTTCCTATGCAATTGCTTCCCTTACCCTTCTAGATGGTAGAGGTCACGGGTTTGGAAGGTGCTGTCGAAGCAGCCTTGTTGAGTTGTAACAAAGGTCATGGGCCCTGTTGTTGGCATTCTTCCATCTACACAAGATGATGGACATGTAGGAAATCAAATCTATTAATGATGGGATAGCTTCATATGGTGCACGTTTGGTGTTGGCTGAAGAGACCAATCCATGAGAGGCAGGCTCTGCCACAAGTGTCACATATGAAGCAGTTATCCGGTGTTGCTGTGGTATTCTGTTTTCGGTTTTGGCGCCAAGCTGCTGTAGCCATCGATGGTCAAGGTAGCACATACCGCCCCACAGGTAATGTCGCCATTTTCCTCCGTCATCAGTTAGTGTCTCCCATGTGCAAAAATCTGTGTTTAGGGCTTCATGTCATGCTTGTAAGCATTCTTGAAGCGAAGTTCTTGTGCATCCGACTACGATTCTGCCTCCAGCTACCTCGCCATATAGAAAACGCTTGGGTATGTGATGGTCTTCCATCCTGTGAACGTGCCCAAGCCCATGAAGTAGCCTCTGCTTGAGGAGTGCCAACTTACTTGGGAGATTTACCTTTGAGAGGACCACCATATTCATAATTTTGTCTTCCATGAGATGCCCAGGATGCACCACAAACAGTGAAGATGAAAGTTTATGAGCTACCTTTCTTGATAGCTGTAAATCACCCATATTTCACAGCCATACAAGGTAGAGGACACAGGCCTCATAAACCAGCATCCTGAAAGAGTCAGCTTGATGTTATTCCATACATGTCTTCAGAGTCAGCCAAAGATGGTAGTTGCTTTCCCTATACACGGATTGATTGTTGCGTGGACCCAAGATAGCAGAATTTGCTAATCTCATTCAGTGGGGTGTTATGTAATGTGATCAATGGCAAAGTTGTGACACCCTGTCTTATAACTATGGTTTTCTTGACAGTTATAGAAAGGAATAACGGGAAAGACAATACAATCCATGAGCCTTCGTAGCTGAGTTTCCTTGTAAACGACGAGTACAGCGCAGATGAGTTCTCTGATCAGATGCACAGTATTTTTCTCTCTGGACAGATTGCAGAACTTGCCGTCAGACCAAGTATACAGGTAAACTCCTTCCATATGTGCAGGGAAGGCAAAGGTCAGGAGAATGTAGAAGAAAATACCAATGTGGATTGCAGAACTTGCCGTCAGACCAAGTATACAGGTAAACTCCTTCCATATGTGCAGGGAAGGCAAAGGTCAGGAGAATGTAGAAGAAAATACCAATGTGGGGGCTAGAACACAACCCTGCTTCACTCCATTCTTCACTCTGAAACTGTCAACAGTGATGCCAAACTGTACAGCACAGTGCATGCTGTCATGGAAGGAGCGGATGAGACTGAGGAGCTTTGGTGGACAGCCAATTTTCTCAAAAGCTTGTACAGTCCTACCCTGCCGATGGTGTTGAATGGTTTACTGAGACCTACAAAAGTTCCCTGCACTCTTTTGCAACTGGCAAAGATCATGGGTAGGTGCTATATAATTGAATGCTTTTACTTTTAGTAAACCCTGACTGCCAGTGCCAACAAATAGGCAACACTATGTAGAATCCTTAGTTGCCAACAACAGCAGCCCTACTCCCACTGGAGTAATTGGGAAGTAAACTGTCTTCACTGTTTAATTTAGAAAAGTGAACAATGTGAGAGAAGAAATAGTTTAGAGGACCATGGATTGGAATAACAAATTAACGAGAACAAAAATAAATTTTTATCAGGAAGCTGCCAAAGGTTTGTCTGGCAAACACTAGAAGTGAGTTCAATCAGTTTTCTTTTGTTCTGGTTCTGTCATTTTTTTGTGCAAATGTTGTGGACTAGACCCAGTAAAAGGAGCCAACAATTTGAGAGGCTGGATTCTGATAAGCGTCTTTGCATCTGTAAACCTGCCTACAAAGTGCTTTCAACTGCGTGAGATAAAAAGGAGATCCAAAACAAGAGAGAGATCAGTAGTTATCTACAGGATTAAAAACATTCTGGCAACAGCCACGAAGAAATTAGAGTGCAAACACCAAAGAGTTTTGAGTTTTTTCAATGCAAGAGAGGCAGTGTGCTTTTGGTGTTGAACCTAAGAGTTTACAAAGAATGACAAATTGTAGCATTAGATTTTTTGTCAGGGATAGCTGCTATATTGAACCCTTTTCCAAAAAGGAGTTTTAGTGTTGTCTGCTATTATCCATTAAATGACCTGTAAAAACAGAGGAATGCAGAATACCAGAAAGGATCAGTACAGTTCATCTGGCTGGTCCCAGGAAATATCACTGCTACTCATAACCCTTTTCAATGTTTTTATTAAGTTCATATTCAACTCTTACTAATTTGCTAACACTATCAATTTCACTGCTTCCCTCGAGAGTCTATGCTACACATTCAACATGTAATGTTAAATTTAAATGATCCTTGTCACCCTGCTCTAAGGGAGTTAGATCCTTTTTTGTTATATATTAATGCTTACCTTGTCTATATGTTTAGGATTTTGGGTACTGCTATGAGATTATACTTCAGCCTCATCATCTCGTGTAAATATACCTAGGTTCTGCAACCTCTCTGTTAACTCAAATGCCCAACACTCATTGTCTGTTTATTTGTCCTTCACTGCATTCTCTCCACTGCCTGGATATTTCTCACAATATGACCACCAGAATTGTCCAGGTCAGGCTGGACCTGTGCAGCCCATAAATTCAATCACAGAGATTTGTATTCTATCCCTGTAGTTATAGAGCCCAATATCCTGCTTGCTCTCTTTAAAATGCAAATTATTTCATTGATCTATTCACCAGTACCCCCAAATCCCTCTCCCATCTCATGTCCTGTAGAATCATACCACATACTATATATTTTTATTATTTACCAAATTCATGACTTTGTATTTGCCTGCGCACTGCAATATTCTTATCTTCTGACTCGCAAAGTATATGCTTAAAGAAGATGGCATGTTCTCTAATAATGGTTACACTTTATTGGAACGATGACAATATTCTTCTGAAAAAAAATGACCTATTCCTTTGAAACCTTTGTACCCTTTAATTGTCTTTGGGCGTGCACCATTCTATATATGTATCAAACTCATGAAAAATTAGGAACATAAGAACATTTAGGAATGAAGGCTGACCTCTCTAAATTTACAGATTGTCCTACAGTGCATACATATGACCTAAGCTCAGCACAGCCAAAACTGCTACCCTTAGGAGTTTCACTAGTGTTGGGCTGGGCTTTGCCACTAGATTCAGGCCAGATTGACACTATAACTGCAGCATTAGTACAGAACAAAAACATTTCACACCCATACTGGTGCACATGTACTCCTGACCGTAGCAATATAGAATGCCAAGTCATCTAAAAATCAAGTTGGATCCTGAAAATACAAATGCTGTTGGCATTTGAAAGTATTACTATCTATTCAAGTTGTCATAAGCTTTGTCATTACTAATTTTAATACAAATTCAGTATCTGGGTAGTGGGGTAAGTTATGCCCATAGAGATCAACTTGTTCTCTTGTAAACCAATTCCCGGACATCTAGCTGTAAAAAATATCCTCAAAATAATTTTATTTAAAAACACATATCATTGGGAAGCTAGGGTTTATGCTACAGGCAGATTACCATCTTGTACTGGGCCATGGGAACATAATTAGGCCAGAATTGAACGAGCTATCGAAAAGCTTTAGTTTGGACCTCTTTCACAGAATCACAGAATATCACAGTGCAGAAGAGGCCCTTCAGCCCATCGAGTCTGCACCGACACGTGAGAAACACCTGACCTACCTACCTAATCCCATTTACCTTGAATGTTATGACATGCCAAGTGCTCATCCAGGTACTTTTTAAAGGATGTGAGGCAACCCGCCTCCACCACCTTCCCAGGCAGCGTATTCCAGACCATCACCACCCTCTGGGTAAAAAAAAGTTTTTCCTCACATTCCCCCTAAACCTCCTGCCCCTCACCTTGAACTTATGTCCCTTTGTGACTGACTCTTCAACTAAGGGGAACAGCTGCTCCCTATTCACCCTGTCCATGCCCCTCAATCTTGTACACCTTGATCAGGTCGCCCCTCGGTCTTCTCTGCTCCAACGAAAACAACCCAAGTCTATCCAACCTCTCGTCATAACTTAAATGTTTCATCCCAGGCAACATCCTGGTGAATCTCCTCTGCACCCCCTCCAGTGTAATCACATCCTTCCTATAATGTGGCAACCAGAACTGCACCCAGTACTCCAGCTCTGGCCTCACCAGGGTTCTATACAACTCCAACATAACCTCCCTACTTTTGTAATCTATGCTTCGATTGATAAAGGCAAGTGTCCCAAAAACCTTTTTCACCACCCCACTAACATGCCCCTCTGCCTTCAGAGATCTATGGACACACACGCCAAGGTCCCTTTGTTCCTCAGAACTTCCTAGTGTCATGCTGTTCATTGAATACTTCCTTGTCAAATTACTCCTTCCAAAGCGTATTACCCCTCACTTTTCAGGGTTAAATTCCATCTGCCACTTATCTACCCATTTGACCATCCCATCTATATCTTCCTGTAGCCCAAGACGCTCAACCTCACTGTTAACCACCCGGCCCAATCTTTGTATCATCCACAAACTTACTAATCCTACCCCCCACGTAGTCATCTATGTCGTTTATATAAGTGACGAATAATAGGGGACCCAGCACAGATCCCTGTGGTACGCCACTGGACACTGGCTTCCAGTCACTAAAGCAGCCTTCTGTCATCACCCTCTGTCTCCTACAACTAAGCCAATTTTGAATCCACCTTATCAAATTACCCCGTATCCCATGTGCATTTGCCTTCTTTATAAGTCTCCCATGTGGGACCTTGTCAAAGGCTTTGCTGAAATCCATATAAACTACATCAACTGCACTACCCTCATCTACACACCTGGTCACCTCCTCAAAAAATTCAATCAAATTTGTTAGGCATGACCTCCCTCTGACAAAGCCATGCTGACTATCCCTGATCAAACCTAGCCTCTCCAAGAGGAGATAGATTCTCTCCTTCAGAATTTTCTCCAATAGTTTCCCTACCACTGACATGAGACTCACTGGTCTGTAGTTCCCTGGCTTATCTAGTTTCTTTCTTTTGTTAAATCTGTTCTTCCTCACCCTCCATGGATTTCATTTGAATGAACACCGCTAAAATTTTAAAATAAAAAATCATGCAACTATCAATTGCATTTTACTAACCGAACATGGCAATTTCTAAAGGCCATGCAAAGACACAGAGTTGGAGGCTAGTGGGGAGAGGAAGTTCTGTTAAATGTTGAGCTTTTTCTCATGTCCTTTATAAGAGAGTTATGGTGTTACAAGAGAATCTCTTATGTGAATGATGTTGAAGTCTTGGAGAGATCTGCATTGCATTGAGCATTAAAAGTGGTTGAGTGGGAAATAATTGTTTGGGAGTGGAATCTGAACATGCTGAAATTAGGCAGCATGAAAAAGAGAGATACTGTAGGAGTTCCATTTGAGGTAAGAGACACAAAGGCCAAGATAATTGATGAAGGGTGGATCCAAAGAGAAGCACTAATAGCTGTGGATGAATGTACAACAGGTATGAAGAAACCTAGTCTCCAAATAATATATTAAACAAGATGCTTGTTCCACTTGATAACCATGAACGAAGAATACTCAGTAGTATTTTACCTCGGATACCATCAGAAGCTTTGGAGATGTTGACAGCAAACACAACATTTTTTCCAAAGTAAAGCTCCAGAAGGCAAAAGCTATTTTGCTGATCTTAGACTGGGTCAGAACCTTCAAGGTAATGGATAATTTGAGAGTTGACAGCAACTTTTAGATTAAGTTAAAACCGTACTAAAAGCAGATGAAACACTCTTGGACTCCAGTAAAAATTTCCAAATAAAATTGAGCGGTTTAGATTTTTTTTATATTGCAGATCAGTTTTCTTTGCCAAGTTGTTTTAATGTCATCAAGAGGGTAAAATTATAAATTATAGATCTAGGTTGGAAAACAGACATCTGATGCAAATGATTTTTTTGGTTAGCCTTGTGATTAAATTAAAACAAAAGTGCTGGAAATACTGGGCAGGTAAGTAATCCAGCATCTGTGGAGAGAGAAAAAGAGTTAATGTTTCAGGTCAACTGTTTATCTCTCTCCACATATGCTCCCAGATCTAATTTGTAACAATATTCATTTTTATTTCAGATTTCCAATATCCTCTGTATTTTGCCTTTGCACTGTAATTTAATTATTTAGCTTTATAGTTATCATACAGGGCAATGGAGTAGTACAGTTGATAAGCTTTCCTGCAATAGCAAGGGCCAGCACAAGTGTCCCCGCATCCATCCAAACAAAATATACAGAATTTTACAGTGTCTAGTTGGCCCATAACCCCAGGCATTATCTCCAAATACTGCTACATCGCCAAATAGATTTAAAGCAAACCAAAATGCCTTTTTAAAATTATTCCATGGGATGTGGGCATCACTGGCTAGGCCAGCTTTTTTAATGCCTATCCCTAATTGCCCTTGAGGTGGTGTTAAGCTGCCTTCTTGGGCCATTATAGTCCATATGCTGTAGGGTACACCCACAGTGCTGCTAGGGAGGGAGTTCCAGGGTTTTGGCCCAACGGCCGTGAAGAAATGGTGATATATTTGCAAGTCAGGGTGGTGTGGGACATGGAGGGGAACTTCAGGTAATGGTGTTCCCAAATAATAAAAACAGAAACAGTTAGAAAAACTCAGATCTGGTAGCACCTGTGGAGAAAGAAACAGAGTTAACCTTTCAAGTTCGTATGCAGGCTCAAAACGTCAACGTCAACTCTGTTTCTCTCTCCACAGATGCTGCCAGACCTGCTGACTTTTGCCAGCACTGCTCTTATTTCAGATTTCCAGCATCCGCAGTATCTTGCTTTTATTATAATGGTGTTACCAGGTATCAGCTGCCCATGTACTTCAAGGTGGTAGAGGTCGCAGGTTTGGAAGGTGCGTAGAAGAAGCCTTGGCACCCCATTTGCTGCAGTGCACCTTGCAGATGGTACACACTGCTGCTACTATGCGTCAGTGGTGAGGCAGATGATGTTGAAGGTGATGGATGGGGTGCCAATTAAGTGGGCTGCTTTTGTCCTGGATGGTGTCGAGCTTCTTGAGTGTTGTTGGAGTGCACTCCAGGCAAGTGGAGAGTATCCCATCACACTCCTGACTTATAGATGATGGTCAGGCTTTGGGGAGTCAGGAGGTGAGTTACTCTCCGCAGAATTCCCAGCCTCTGACCTGCTCTTATAGCCACAGTAATTATATGGCTGGTCCAGTTCAGTTTCTGGTCAATGGTAACCTGCAGGATGTTGATAGTGGAGGAATTCAGTGATGGTAATGCTATTGAATGTCAAGGGAAATGGTTGGATTCTCTCTTGTGGAGATGGTCATTGCCTGGCACTCGTGTGCCACAAATGTTACTTGCCGCTTATCAACCTAAGCCTGAATGTTGTCCAGGTCTTGCTGCATACAGGCATGGACTGCTTCAGTATCTGAGGAGTCGCGAATGGTGAAAGTCGTGCAATCAGTGAACGTCCCCATTACTCTTGAATGTAGTTAACAATTATTCAAATGCCAGAACTCCTGGCAACTGCGCACGAGTTTATTTAATGAACTGAAGTTATTCATTAAGCCAAGTTTTTTGTATATTGCTCACTTGCTCAGCTGTTGTTCAACAAAAGGTCAGAGACTTATGCAATGGCATGGTGTGCAGGCCAGTCCAATGTTGTGGCCTCCATATCCAGCTGCTACAGTATGCTCTTGGGTAGGGTAGGGGGTTCAAGTGAAGGGAGATTTAGAAATCCAAAGAAAAAAATTCAAGATAGTAGAACAGTGTAACAACATGGGTAAAGACAAATAGTATAGGACAGGAAGGGACAGAGTTTAACAGTAATGATGCATCAGCAAATAAGGTTAACACAAAGGATTGTAGTAAAAAGAATTAAAGGCTCTTTATCTCTGAGTGCACGAAACATCCACAATAAGATAAATGAGCTAGTGGCACAGATAGAGATTAAATGATTTAGATCTAATCGTCATTACAAAGACATGGTTACGAAGTAACCAAGGTTGGGAAATAAGTACTCCAGCCAGGGTACACATTTCAAAAAGATAAGCAGAATGGAAGCGGGGAAGCCCTGATAGTAAAGGATGACATAAGGACATTAGCAAGAAAGGATCTTGGCTCAGGAAGTAAAATCAGTTAGGTGGAGATTAGGAACAGAAAGGGTCAAATAAAATGCTGGTAGGAGTTATTTATAGGCTCCCTTAACAGTAGTTACACTGTTGCACAGAGCATTAGAAAAGAAATTATTGGAACTTGTAATAAAGGCAATGTATTAACTTCATATAGACTGGACCAATCAAATTAGCATTGGTGGGCAAGAAGATGAGTTTGTAGAATACTTTTGTGGCAGTTTCCTGGAACAATATGTTGTAGAACCAACTCGGGATAAAGCTATTTTAGATATAGTATTGTGCAATGAGAAAGGGTTAATTAGGTAGTCTCAAAGTAAAAGATCGGCTGGGAAATAGTGATCATAAAACAACTGAATTCCATATTAAATTTGAAACAATTTACCGCAATCACAAAATAGAATCTTAAACTTAACAAAGCTAATTACATAGGTAATAGAACTGAGATAAGGAGAAATTTCTTCACTCAAAGGATTGTGAATCTTTGGAATTCTCTATCCCAAAGAGTTGTGGATGCTCCAACATTGAATATATTTAAGGCTTAGACAGACATATTTGTGGTCTCAAGGAATCAAGGGATAGGGGGAGCAGACAGGAAAACCAGGAATGGCAGTGCAGACTCGACAGGCTATATGGCAAACTCCTGCTCCTACTTAAGTTCTTATGTAACGTTCTCACTGACGTTACAAAGTAACTCTTGGATCAGCTCTACTGGAAATAAAGGAGAGGGGTCCGAGTACCAGTGGATCAGAGAATTGACAAAATGCAGAATCACAAAAACTTGCCAGGTGCAGACATCCGAGCCAGAACAAAATATTTCCTTTTCCTTCTTCAAGGCTTCTTCTGAAATCAGTTTGAGATGCAGTCTCTCAGCTCAGTGCATCCACGTTACAAAGTAACCAGGAAATCAGAACCATAGCGGAGTTGGAATAGAAAAATAATTCAGATTGACGCAATAAAGAATGCCATTCTGAAGCTGGGGCTAACCCATCTTGTTCCAGCAATAGAGATAACGATTTATCCATCATATTACTCAAATTATTCTACCCAAGGGGGGAAAGGATATTCTCACTCAACTTGACATACAGAAAAATTAATCTAAAATATAAAAAGCAGCACAAAGTGGCTTGTATCAGAATATCATCATTTTATAACTTCCTTATGAGAGAGGGAATTTATTGAGTGAAACTTATGTGTTCCTATTGCTGAGACAGGCATAAAGAATATCAAAGGACATCCTGCAGAGATCTAGTGAGGGAAATATTACTATGGGGACCAATGCTTTTTCAAAAGCTAGAAATGATTTCTGAAGTGTATTTATGAAGCATGAGAATTTAATCAGCCAGTTGAAAAAAAAATACTGCAAGAAATAGGGAAAAATATTTGCATGCTGCTAAATGATTTCTTTATAATAGGCCTAACTTGTCCAAAGTATAAAACTACTGCAATAAAAACATGCAAAAATTAAAGCAGTGTTTTGTTCTTCAGGGGTAAAATTCAGCTTATTTTCTCTTTCCAAGAGTATGGCACACACAATATCTTGATGGGACTTTGATAATAAACACAGGCAATCTTCAAAGTCAAAGTGCTGAAAGGCAGATGACAAAAACATTTTTGTTGCTGGTATATCATTTTCTTCCAATTCTTGGGATTGAAGTACTTTTGTCAGTTGAAATAACTTTAACTAGCCATTTCAACAAGCTGCGAAGAACATGTACTTTCATCTGGGAGTAAGGCACAGCATCTTCAGGAACAAAAATGGCAAGTTAACATTTCAGGCATTTTCGTCAGAATGATTCCTCTCTCCACAGATACTTCGACTGACTGTGGGTTTTTCCAAGAATTCCTGCTTTATTTCAGATTTCCAGTTTTTTTTTTTACAGTCTTTTAGTCAGAAGTATTTGTGGTTTGTTCCTATAGGACATTGGCAGCTAAATATGCCAATTTTTAGGTGGCACAGAGCCTTGACTTCATTGTTTCCAAAACAACTTCACTAATGTCTGTTTGGACAACAGTTCATTTTCTGTAACCAAAATGTTTGACACGGATCAGGACATGGCCCAAGGAGACATCAATTCAAACATTCCATGCGATTGATATCCTGGAAATCTCCTTAAAATAACAGTCTGAGGTAACAGGAAATAGCCAGAATTCTTTGTAGTTCCTTTAACAAAGAGATTTAAAACTGGAAGCTTCAGAGTATGGATTTATTTTCACTGCTTGTACTCAGATCAATTAATCTGAGGCCATTAGACTAATCACAGGGTTCTGTGGCAGTGTATAGGTAATAAGTAGCAACTGTATTTTTAGCAAAAGTTTTATGTTGAAAAATAGTACAGAAGAAGTGACAACATACATTCAATTTGAAATATTTTAGAACATGTTGAGATTTCACTCATCTTCAGAACATTGTATAAGTTAGATACTATACTTCTAATTGCTTGCTATAGTTCCCCTTGCTTCTTTATACTTGTATACCTTGCAAGTAAATTGAACTATTTGTTTTAGCCTGAAAGATACTGTCTGATAGCTTGATATTTTCTAGTTTTGAAAGGAAAAGAATGCATGGTGGGTAACCAATGTCATCTGCAGCACTAAAATAAAAACTGAATACCAAGCATAAACACCAAGGTAAATTAAAACCGTTTGCCCTGCAGCACACTATTCCCATTCACATCATGCATGATGCATCTTTGATACTGAAATGCGCTGTAAGTTAGCTTATGAAATCTCTTTTTCAGTTTAGCATAATACGGCACAGGAGCCCATTTAGTTCATCGTGCCTGTGCCAGTTCCTGGTAGTTATCCAATTAGTCCCGCTCCATTGCTCCTTATTCTAACCGATTTAATTTTTGCCCCATCAAATATTTACCCACTTATTTTTACGTTACTATTGAATCTACTTCTACCATCCTTATGAGCAGTGTATTGGGAAAGAACCTGCATATTAACAGTTTACGAGCAGCTCTTTCTGATCTCACTCAATTGGCAATATCTCAAGTCCAGACAGCAAGTACTGACAATTTTCAGGAGGACTGTGCATTGGGGGCTCACAATTCAACATGACAACATCCTTATAAGACACCGACAGTGATCAAAATTATGGCTTCATGTTGGTTTCTTTATTCTTCCTCTAAGACATGAATGAGGCTAATATAGAGTCCCCAACACTATTTGTTGAGCTGCGGAACAGGAATGCAAACTAGGGTCCTTCCTATTCTGTATGGCCGTGTACTAATTAATCAGAATTTTATGATAAAACATAGTTTACTATAAGGCTGGTCAAGCCTGTGGCCCACAAAGCCCCACTATGTGGCCCCTGAAGCCATTGTTCAAATGGTAAGATGGATTAGTGAGGTTGAAGGTTTCTGCAGGAGACTGCTCCTTCAATCACAGGCTATTTGTCTCCTGCATTTGCTGCTGATAGACTACCGAGTCTATCAGCAGCAAACATGGGAGACTACCAGGCTGTGATTGAAAGAGCAGCGAACACTGGTAACTGAGTATGTGGACATGGAGACAGACTCTGGGGTACGTGGAGCCTCCGTTCTCTGCCGGCGGTCACCCGGGTTCGGGTGCCACTAGGCCTCAGCCTCACTCCAGTGCCCTCTTCCACTCTCATTGCACCAATCCCTCACCCTCACCCAATTTAGTGAGTGAAGGTGAGTGAGCGAGAGTGATGGTGGGGGTGGGGGGTGAGTGGGAGAGGGTGGGTGAGTGAGAGTTTATTCATTCATAGGATGTAGCTGTCGCTGTCTAGGCCAGCATTTATTACCCATCTCTAGTTGCCCTCGAGAAAATGGTGATGGTGAGCTGCCTTCTTGAACCACTGCAGAGAGAGTGTGAGTAAGTGTGGCGTGAGTGCGCGTGTGCGAGAACAAGGGTGGGCAAGTGGTTTACACACAAAGTCCCTTAACCATGCAATAGGTGAATTTTCAACTAAGAATGTCTGTCACAGCACGATCCAATATGTCTCAGCAAAACAGGAGCGGGAGCGCATACGAGAACGAGGGGGTTTAGGGGTGTGTGTGAGAGAGACCGTGAGGGGGTGGGGGAAGGGGTAAGAATGTGTGCATGTGTGTGTGTCTGGGAGGGTGGGAGAGGTGTGCGCGCGGCTGGCTCATTCCCAGTCGCGGAGTTGTCATTCACCTTCACCCTTACACACCCCACCACCACCCACCCCCACACACACACAACACACACACACACACACAACACACACACACACACAACACACACACACACACAACACACACACACACACAACACACAACACACAACACACAACACACACACACAACACACACACACACAACACACACACACAACACACACAACACACACACAACACACACACAACACACACACAACACACACACACACACACACACACACACAGAACAAGTGTTATGATGCAGCAGATGATATGTGCCAGGTGGATCAAATCCACGAGATAAACTTGATCACGCTATCACAACAGTTTTGCAATTTGTATTTATTTCGAGATGCGTGCCCTGAATTCAGAAGTGATAAGCTCACCAAGACTTGAGGTTTTTTAATAAAACTAAGTTAAACATTTATTAACAAAAGAAAAGATTTCGAACACATACATGTCTATAAATTACTACTTTAATAACTCGTAAAACCCCTAATTAATCTGGCTTGCAGTTAAAACCCGTTAAGGCAACAGTAAAAAAAAAATAGATTTTAAACAGATCCGGGCAAGTCAACACAATGCCCTGGACAGTAGAATTCAAAGTGGCTTTTCCCAGCTTCTGTTTCTGTAGACAGCAGGCTTAACGCACAAATACTGGAGGCTTCTCACACTTATGGAAGATCTTACAATGCCTTCCCTGACACACAGCTTCATTCTCCTTTATACAGGTTTCTCCATTTTAATGTAAATTCTATTGTTCCCATATGTCTTTGGAACTTTACCTTTCTCATAACATAAATCTTTTCATGGTGCTAATATTGTCAGCAACCTTTGGGGAAAAATAAACACACTGCTTGGCCTAGCTTCTCTGGCTAGATGTAAACATCTTACCATCTCTTTGAAATTCAAACTGCCCTGATTTATCTAAAAATGCAAATTCTCCTCATTTTAAGACTTCAGCCATGTTTATGTATTTAGCATTTCAAACCCAGCTTCTTTTGATGAGTCAAAGCCTCCAGAACAGCTGTCCCCAATTCAATTAAATCCCCCACACACAGAAATTATCCAATCCCCACTGTTAACCTATTTTTTAACAATGAATCACAATAATATTATGAGAATTATTATACTTTCGTGACACAAGTTGTTTCTTTTCAAGTGTCAGGTTTTTTTTCAAGTTCATATTTAATGTTGTGCCAAACCTCATCTTTCCAAAAATTTGCTCATTGGCCCCCAAATGTGAGAAAAATTGAAATGTGGTCCCCACCCTACAAGAAAAGGTTGGACAAGCCTGCTACAAAACTATGAACACATTTTGCTGTCAAAGTAATTTTCTGATGTTGGCAGGTCTGGACAGACTTAAGAATTTGCATTGTGAACTAATGCAAATTTGGAACCTCTGCTTAAATGCACAGTGGGCAAAAGTTTTACCACGTAACATATTTTAGAGGCCTTGATGTTCCAGCACTGACTAAGCTCTTGTCCCATTGGCTTAGTTTGTCGTCCAGACATTACTGCCAAAATAATGGTGAGGCTTAAAGGCAAGCACCATTATTTATTCATAAATGACATAACTACTACAGGTGAGGAACAGATGCATGATTGAATGCGATTACCCAAAAGTTGCTGTCCAGGTTACGCTGCTTTGCAAATATCAGCATTCCACTGTCTGTCTCACCATGCACATACTTCAAATTTTACAAAGTAGTTGTATATGCGCAGTGATATATACTAAACCTGCTGCAGATATTACGGGAAAGTGTAAGTACCCTTTTAATGGCAGGATAAGCGTTAATGACTGCCAATCAACCTCTGGAACAGATAATTAACTATGTGTATAATCTTTAGAATGATGGACCTAAACGGAGTTGGTGTATTTGGTGACCGCTTTGGGGCCTTCGGAGACACTGTGTTTAGCCAGTTCCCTTGGCAGCGCAAGGCGGACGGCGGTCTGGATCTCCCTGGCCGAGATAGTGTGGCAATTGTTGTAGTGAATGAGGTGCGAAGCGATGCACTTGAAAAGGTCAACAACGAAGGGATTCATCACACTTATGGTCTTGGACGAGATCCTGGTGGAAGGGTGGACCTGGGTCAGCACCCTGTTCACGTGAGTGGAATAGCTCTGCTTGCGAGATTTCCTCCGTTTCTTGGGCGGCTTCTTGGTGACTTTAGCCAGTGACTGCTTCGACGCCTTGCGGGACACACCGCCCTTCACCGCAGCCGCCACCTCAGGTATTCCGCTTGACTTGGACCAACTCAATCAATCATAGTCTCATTCCTTCTGCTTGCAAATTATTTTCAAAATGCTTTAAAAGATGTTAAGTTTTAAATTTTTATATACTTTTACATTTCCTTTGTTTCATTTTTCTCTCTGAAGTCAATCTTTTTTCTCATTCTTTATTCTTCTGTCACTGATTTGATATGAAATTCACGCTTTTAATTTGCCCTCCTCTGTCCTTCTGGCAAGGCGCCCTTTTTACCTCCTTGCTGTGCTGCAATCAGTTCGCTTTGGGGACAAAAATCTTTTAAGCTGAAGAGTGTAAAGGAAACTAACAGCAAATACCTTCAGATACCCAGTTACAGAAAAATTTGGCCCGATTTTCTGTTACAGGTTCCAATTTTTTCCAATTTGAATTGGCTCCACTCGAAGAACTAAAACTTGACGACACTGACCTTAACCTGGCTCAGCTCAATCCTGAAACATCCACTTGGTCCTTCTCACTGTATGCATGAATAATTTTTGTAATGTTTGCCAGCCTACATTAATTAAATGGAACACTGCAGTACCTGATAACCCCCTACAAGGGAAAAATCTTTAAACTGATCACTTTTAATAGACAATAGTTTTCTGTAAACACATTTTTGATAAGTCCCCAGGATAAAATAAAGTTTCACAAAGTTCAAAAACAACCACATCCAGTTTTCCCATATAACTGGTTTAGTACCACATGCCAAACATGGCTTTGCATTATCAATACAACAAATGCATATTTCAAAAAAAAAAGAGCTTAACTAAGCTCACTTATGCACACTTCTTGCCTTCACACCAAGCCACAGTCATCTCGCATTCTGCTCTCCCAACTCATTTCACTGACCTCTACCTTTTTTCTTCCTGCACTAAGAATATGCACTCAAACAGCCGATTCCCATGAACCACCAGACACCCATGCTGTCCTCCAACCAGTCCTGATCAGAATTGCTGTTAGGTGTGCTGTCTGCTGATAAAACACTGACAATAGAAAGATTCTAAGTGGCATACAGATTATTAGAAATGAAGCTACCAGCACATCTGCTCACCTGTGGAAAAGTTGATGAGGCTTCAGATTGCACTTGACCTCCTTTGTTACAAATCTACAAAAAAGCTTATGCAACGTGCCAAAAACAACCAGCAGCTTCAATTAGAAATTGATGGAATACTGATTGCCTATTTTATACATGGTGTCATATACCAATTTGTGCTAGCATACGTTTGGGAAACTTTGCTATGTTAAAGGCAATATACAAATGCAAACTTGTTGTCATAGACACATGCTGCTCATAATACTTTTAAAACACTGATAGTAAATTGCCCAGACAAACCCATGGTTATTTCATAAATACAATACTTTTTAAAAAATATGTAGGATGGCAAAGCAGTTGAGACACAAACAAGAAACACGTTTCACATTAAGTTAGTGGTCAAAACCTGCAACTACATAATGATATAGTATTGCAAAACTGAACATGAAATGTTGATAAACTAATTTACAATGGCAAGCATTAACAGAAAAAGTGTGATCAAAATTGATGACAAAAATGCACACCCTAATTTCATTTAATGTTCAGTGAGGTGCGAACACCTTAACTGAATCAATCCTTTTACCTCTACTTTTCAAAATAGAAATTCAGCCAATCTGAAATCTTACATCTATGCCAAGTGGAGAGAGTCTGATTTGAAATCAGTTTAAACAGATCAATTCAGTTTCCAGTTAGCAATGGGCCACGAACAGTTTATCATGCACTAGTAATTGGAGCTGAACATTGGAGCTGCTCTCGGAGAGCAGATGGACTGATTGCTTAAGATAGACAAGTGCCACAGAAGTGTATTAGGTGAGAGTGTTCTAAAATTGGAATTGAAATTAAGTGAGAGCTTTAACCTGCAATGCACATTAACTCCTAACATTGGCATGAGCAAGCAAAAGTGGAAGTATTCCATTCCCTAATTTAGGCATCCCACAATTTGAGAAATGATCACTAAAACAAAAATAACTTTATGAAACAGAATCTGAAGGAGTACCACAATTTTTTTTATTATTTATATATTTTATTTCTCAATTCTCAAAACACAATAGACTGAAACATTAACATTTGACCTGAATATTTAGTGAAGACAAATAAGCAGATTACATCTTGAAAAAATATTTTTAAAAAATTGGTGCATATCCTCTAACACGAGACTATTTGAAAAAGCATTATTATTTGATTAGACTGAGGTGGAGTGATTGGTGGGGTGGGGGGTGGAGGCTGATGGTTAGAGAACTGTGATCAAATCAGAATGCAGTTTGGTCCTGGTATACTCCAAAAGTTAGCTGAATGTAATCAGCTTAGTTGCATTAGGAAGTAATTCAGGAACCAGATTTTAAGATGCACATCAAACAAGTGAAGCCCCATTAGGAGAACGCTTGTTCGAGACGCCAAATGACAAAGTGAGCGAGTATGAGGTGTGTGTGTGTGAGCACATGTGCGCACGTGCGTGCATGTGCAAGCGTGCGCATGTGTGTGTGTGTGTGTGTGTGTGTGTGTGTGGGGGGTGGGGGGGGGGGGGGGGTGGTGGGATGTGGGGGAGATCAACTTTGTCCATGTTGACAGTTTCTCCGGATGCAGAACACAGGAAACATTACCTCAACATGTTTAGGAAAGTCCTCACTTAATGAGGTTGGCATCAGATGCAGGATTACACAAAATTACAATGGCAATTGATGCAAATAATTCATCATATTTGCGCCTGCTAAAAAGACTAAATAACTATCTTAAATTAAGTGTTACGAATTCAATTCAGTGTGTTCCTGGTGCTAAAAAACAGTCTGTGGAGATTGTAACATTTAAGTTACAGGATGTTCCAATACTTGATACATTGGTACCTGTCTAGTAACAAGGGTAGGACCCCCTGGGAGTGTCTTGATAGGTCAACAGAACAGTTCAAGGTTGCTTCAGTTAGCTTTGGGGAACCAGCCCGCAAGTGTCACAGACACTGACAGGAATAGGCTCCGAATTAAAGAAAGTCAGTCTATTAACTGCAGCTCTCTCTACTGTGGGCCATTGGGGCAAAAGTGCCCCTTTGGAGCAGTGGTGTTCTTCTTGGCATGGCCATAGATCTGAAAGTGTGCTTGTAAGCTGTGTGAGTGTATGTGGGAATCCAGGGAGCAGGAATCTCGAAAGGCAAGATTGAAACCATGTGAAGTGGGCAAATTGTTAAAAAGCTGTCCAAGTGGGAGCAACGTTTGGAGAGAATTCCAAGGCAGGACCCTTCAAAGATGAAGATTGGAAACCCTCGTAAGAAAGACAACGCTTCAGTGAGACTGGTTGACTCAGTGGGACTAACGTCTTGGTGATTTCTTGAGAAATTCATCGGCTCTATCTTGGTTGCACCTGTCATTTATTCTGTAGTGTTGCGTGTTCGACCACAGTTCATCTGTTAATTCACATGTATCTCATATTTACCCTGAATGTTAGAGTATAACTTACATCCTGTAAATTGTTCTATCTTTCTGAACTAGTAAAGTTTGCTTTTGTTTAAAACCCGTGAAATCTTGTGGCTTTATTCCAAAAGCAGGTGTCTTGAAATTACAATAGGAATTGATTCAAGTAATTCATCATATTAGAGCCTGCTAAATAACTATCTTAAATGAACTGCCCAGAATAGAAAAGTCTAATATACATTTTACTTAATCATTTTTCTAAAAGTGTCAAAATTTTTGAAGGCTTTAAAATGATTCAATGGCTAGCTTCCAGATTGTGACCATTATCTCCACGGCATTTGCCAGTATGAAGCACCAAGTCAAAGTCTTGTAAATGGCACAAAAATGTTAAAGGCACTATATAAATGCAAGTTGTTGCTGCAAGATGAGACAACATATTTTAACAATTTTTAACCTAGATGGTGGGAGCATTACAGTTTTTGGAACCCTTAAAAAAAGGTAAGCAATCTTGTGAATATCATTAGCACCTGAATCCAGGATATTTTCTCTGATTATTTTTATGTGACGTTAAGAACAATTGAATCCTAAATATCCATTATAAATGAATTGTTTTGCAGGTAAACAAACCAACAAAGGAGATTGAGGGGAGGTTTGGTGGAAGTGTATAAGATTATGACAGGTTTAGGTAAGGTAAATAGAGTAAAGCTATTCATATTAGTTGATGGTACAAGGGCTAGGAGCACAGATTTAAGGTTTTGAGCAATAGACATAAGAGGGTTGTGAGGAAGAACTTTTTTTATGCAGCAGGTGGTACATACGAGGGCCGTAGAAGAAGTGGAGATAATCAATTATTTCAAAAGGAAATTGGATAAGCATTTGAGGGAAATAAACTTGCCAGTTTAGAAGGATTGAGCAGGGAATGGGACTGACTGGGTTGCTCCACAGAGCACTATTTGGACTCGATGGTGTTAGGAACTAGAGATAGTTTAAGTTAGATGTGTATTTGTGTGCATGTGTATTAGTAATAAGCTATAGTTTTAAGTTTAAGTTTAACTTTTTTTTGCGGTTAAAGAGGTGAACCCTGGGTTTGGTTTCATTTTAGAGGTTCTGTGAAATGGAGCCAAGAAGCATCTATGCTGTTTGTATACCTGCATTTTAATGAGGTTTTACAACCCTTAAAGTGGTTTAGGGAAACAAAAACAAAGTAGAAAACTGGGCTGTTGATTAGCAACAGGAGGCCCACACAGAGACAGAGAAACAGAAAGCAGTTTTGAGTTCAGTTGGTGATTATGCTCTAAGGTGAAGGGAACAGT
The DNA here is from genome assembly GCF_964194155.1 of Cetorhinus maximus. Lineage (NCBI taxonomy): Eukaryota > Metazoa > Chordata > Chondrichthyes > Lamniformes > Cetorhinidae > Cetorhinus > Cetorhinus maximus. The sequence goes on along the minus strand of NC_135897.1, from coordinate 83,022,281 downwards.
TTAAATCTCTCTCCAGCTGGACATACTATCAGATTGCTGAGAAAAATAGGTCTAAGAATCTTAGATGAGTTGCTCTAAAGTTAAAGTAACAGTGAATGTCAAGTGAGTTCTTGATCTCAAGGGAGATACCAAGTTGTCAGCAGTCTACTGGGAGAGGGAACTGTAGGGAGTAGGTCCTAAAGGAAAATGAGAATGATCCCAAGAAGACTTTTAAGTTAAGTCAAAGGATAAGGACAGGAATCTGGAACAAGATCCTGCTCAGTGAAATTAAAGGAGCAGAAAAAAAGCCCCAAGTTAAAGAGAGAAAGCTATGGGGAGAAGAATCAAGGTAAGGTGGGTTTGCGTAAAGTGGGTTTGCAAGAGGCCAGAAGATCTGAGAAGACAGCCAAAGGTTGGTGACTCCTTACTACAGGCTTATGAAGGAGTGGTGTTCTGTTGGCATGCCTCAGCATCCAAGAGAGAGTGTGCGGAAGGCGAAGGTTGAATGCACATGGCAATTCAGGGGAAAACATCAGAAGGCAGTTGAAACCCTGGAGGTGGATCCTTGTGGAAGATGACCAAGTGAAAGCGCTGTTTGGGAGAAGATTCCAAAGAGAGTTCTTTGAGAGTGGAGATTGGAAACCCCCATGTTGGCTCAGTGTGACAAGCATCTGGGGGAGTTGATGAGAGATCCAAAGCACCTGTTTGGGGTGGCATCTGTCACTTGGTTTCAGAGTGTGGTGTGTCTGACCACAGGTCACCTTTTGGTTTACATGGACTGTGTACTTATTGTGAATATTAGAGTATAACATAGCTTTTGTAACTTGTGTTATCCTTATAAATCTGTATATTTCTGTAAAGGTATAGTGGTGGATGAAGGAGTATTGTAATGTAGTTGCTTAATAAATGTTTTATTCTTTTGTTAAAAGCTCATCAGCTGATTCATGACTCTGTTCAGTAGCCACTCTCCACGTTTCTAAACAAAAAATAAGAGTTAGGATCTATCAAGTTGGGTTCCACCCTGGGATCTGATTTTCCCAGTAGTAACATCAGCTGGGATCATAACACCTTTACATCTGGTATTCTTGGGAATTTGTCCTGATGAGTGCAAGACAAAACGCTTCGACAAAAAAGTATCTTTTGTCAGCAACTGAAATTATATTCAACACTCAAATATGTAATTTGCTTTGTAAATCCAAACTATTCCAGTTCTTGAATACAGGCAATGCATCGACAACAGTAACCTTTCTGGTCACAGATGATTGATTAGTCTGCATGCCCAGGTTAGAAGAATCTTTACTCACAATTATGAAATATAGTGCAGCGCTTATGCTGAGTGAGATGCCAGTTACAGTTTACATCCTCAGTCTCCGATTCAGCTATGACTTTGTATGATGTCTTCTTCATCTACTGGAGGACTCAGACAGATTTATTATTTGTTGTTTATCTCTTTCCCAACTCTACACACCTTTCTCATCAGAGCAGCCAACAATTTGGAGAACCTTCGAAGCTTCTGAAAAACAACCCAGCACTGGTGTCCTTTGTTTTGACTGCAAAAACATCCACCACAAAAATTGTGCAACTTTTAATCTTTTTTAATATTTGTTCATGGAATGCTAGTGTCACTGGCAAGACCAGCATTTATTGCCCATCCCTAATTGCCCTTGAGAAGGAATTGCTGCAGCCAATGTGCTGTAGGTACACCCACATTAATTAGGGAGGGAGTTAATGGAACTTGGTCCAATGTCATTGAGGGAATGATGATATAATTCCAAGTCAGGATGGTGTATCCCTTGGAGGGGAACTTGCAGGTGGTGGCGTTCCCTACTGTCCTTGACCTTCTAGGTGGTAGAAGTCATGGGTTTGGAAGGTGTTGTTGAAGGAGCCTGGCCAAGTAGCTGCAGTGCATGTTGTAGATAGTACACACTACAGCCACAGTATAGTATGCCAGTGGCGGAGAGAATTGATGTTTAAAGTGGTGGATGGGGTGCTGATCAAGTGGGCTGGTTTACCCTGGGTGATGATGAATTTGAGTGTTGCTGGAATTGGAAGTAGAGAATATTCCATCACAGTCCTAACTATTATTACACATCCCAATTTGTTTATGCAAAATTTATCCATTAGCGCCACCATGAATAATTTTAAAACATTTCTTCAAATTTAAAATAATCCTAATAGCAAGAAATACTCAAGAGATTATTAGTGTTAATTGCAGTTCTTAAAATTTTATTTGCTGTCAGGACAGACATGGGACGAGTAGAAAGCAGATCTGTGAGCATGGTGCGTTGATTGAGTACCAATTGCATGTTGCATCACAACAGCTAGAAGGTGCGCATGCAAGACATTTCCTCAAACCCTTGTTTGGCCGGAGGTCACACTTAGGTCAGTAATGCTGTGCAACCTTGGTGACACATTAAATCTCGAGATGGAGTTCAAACTCCCTATCCAGTCCATCAATAATACTTCACAAATCCAACTTCTGCAACTTTACCTACCTTACCACTACAAGGATCCACACCTTTGGCAGCTTAAGAGTTGATTTCCAAATTGCTCTCCTGGCTGGCATTCTTTGTCTCATGCTACATGACAAAGCTCATTTGTAATTTTTCCCACTCAAATTTAATGCTATTCAAAGTCCTAAATACTCATCACCATGTCCTGATCAACTTCCATTGACACCCCATTCCCCACCTCCATATGTACATTTCTATGTCCTTGTACTAGTTTCAAATCACTCTACAGCTCAGCTCTAGTGCTACAACCAGTGTGCATACATTGCTTTTCCAATTCCTTTGTGCATTCCCTTGTCCTCTGTTCCACAATAATTTTCCTGGCCTTCATCCACCATGCAGGGATGCCCAGGTACACTTAAACTGGTCACAAAGCTATGTGAGTAGGGTTTATGGATAACTCTCCATCAGATTCTTCCTCTTTCACTGATGACACTTAACCTCCTACTGCATTTCCCCATGAATACCCAGCCAAGACTGAAAGAGAGCCTGGAAGTGATTGGATGGGGGTGATTTAATACATCATGCACTACCACTTCACTCCATTGCTCATCCAAAACTCTGCTGCCCCTATCTTAACTCGCTCCAAATCTTGCTTGCCCATTATGCCTGTGCTTGTGGATCTTACTTGGCTCCCCATCTGACAATGCCTCAATTTTAAAATCCTCATCCTCATTTTCAATCCCCTCCCTATCTCTGTAGGCTTCTCCAGCCCTACAAACCTTCTCTCCACTGCTCCACTTCTGGCCTCTTGCACATTCCTGATTTTAATCATTTCACCATTGGGAACTGTGCTTTCAGTTGCCTTTGCCCTAAAGCTCTGAAATTCCATCTCTAAATCGATCCACCTTTTTACATCTCTCTTCTTTTTAAGACATCACTCTTATGTGTCTTGGGAGGTTTTAATATTTTAAACATGCTATATAAATCAAAGTTGTTGTTGGCAATATAAAGCACTGATGGTTCAGTGCACAGAGCTTCCACACTATCCAAACCCAATTCTGACCACAACAAACATCCCCACAGACTGATGAACTTTATACCAATGGCAGTTAATGATTTTACTGGGGGAAAAACCTCAGTAAAGAATTTCATATGAGAAAAGTAACACACACATAGGGCATCATTGTGTCGTGATGACCTAAATGCTTCTGGATTAAATAAACAAGTTTTATGCTGCATGATTCAAGTACAGTTAATGTGAATGGAGTAGGCCCTCTGGCTGCAGAAAATCCACAATGCAGTGCAACAATCCTTTCCATATACACATACTTCAACACAAAGTAATTAATTCTCCTTTATAACAGGCTGATTAAAAAAAGGTTCCAGCAGTATATGAAACGAGCAAAAATATATTTTTGAGCCACACTGATGTCCATAATCTTTTTCTCAACTGAATGCTCGACAGATTAAAAAGGTAGCCATTTCTTATATTTGCACTTACTGACCAAGATAGCCTGTTAGTAATATGAACAGAAGCATTCATAGAAAGAAACCAAACAAAGAATACAATCAGTCTGTTATCCCTACTCTCCAAAGTCTACTGACCTCCCACCACAAACCTACACACAGGAAAAGTTGATGCTAGTTTATTTGACACCAATGTTCCCGTTAAGCTGCACATGTGTGCAAGCACACAGCAACCTGGGATGGTACTGTGCAGATAAAAGCAAAAATACTGCAGATGCGGGAAATCTGAAACAAAAACAGAAAATTCTGGAAAAACTCAGGTCTAAAGGTACTGTGCAGCTTTGTTCCATGTTAAATACTGCATATGCATGGCCATCGATTTAAAAGGTACAGCGCACTGAAAAAACTGGCTGGGAACAACAAAATTTTATAGGGACCACTGCTTGGTTTATTTGAGAAGATTTGAACCTTAATGCACTTGTACTCCATAGTATATAGATAACCTGTCAGATTTACTAGAAAGGTGAGTAAATAACGAAAACTTGCAGAAAATACCTACTACCACTTGCTCATGACTTATTTGTGACAAAACTGGTGCACAGCTATATTCTGCTCCAAAGAATATAATGCCGTATCACTTGGTGCAATGTTGACTTTGTCTTAAATACATTTGAATGACATATTGAAATAGGCAATTAATCTTGTATTTTTAGAGTTTGGTTAGGTAAAGGAGGGTGTGGGATGAAAGAGAAATCCAGATAAAAATTTTGCTTTTTTAAAAAAAGTCAAACTTAAATAAGGTATTCTATGGTTACAGCATATCATTAATTCTTTGTAATTCAAATTCTTGAAATATGAAGCATTATAAGTACATCTACACAACAGAAGTGAATCTTGCAGAGTGATGAATGGCTTTAATTAACTTGCTACCAATTGTGGAGCATTAAAATTTCTGTCCCAACTTTTCTAAAATTTGAAGCTAAATTTAAGTACATTCCATTTCAAGACTTAAAAAATCTATTGCCTTTGCTTTAGCTTTCAACTTATACTACCACTTTTACATTGATGCAAATTGGCTTTGGATGCACATCAATGGCAGCATAACTCAGAAGCCTGTGTGCACTGAAGCCAAAAGGTGCCAGACCCTCTCCAGGAGGTTGTCTCACACTGGTTTGAGTTCCAAACATGCAGCATAAATCCAGCCTTTGGCTCTCCATGAACTCTGATCTCTCATCCATAAAATCAAATATAGATTCACTATCTCCAATTTTAAGCATTGCTCTTGCTGTTGAGATTTCAACAGTTACCAGAGGAACAGGCTTCATTGGACTGAACAGTCTTTTGTTCTGAACTTTTATGTCCTGTGTGCAGATCACTCAATCCATCATTTCAGTGTTGATTACTGTGCCCTCGCCACAGATACCAAACATCCTCCTTGCACAGTATCTTTTAATGTCCACAGCCTCTGATATCAGGCCTTCATAATGACCGCACACAAGCTTCATGTGGAATCAACTTGAAATCTGACTCCGTCTGGATAAGGAGAAAAATCCTAGCTTTGTAATTTATAAAATAATTGGCTGAGGGGTGGGTGTGTGGAGAAACTGTTTACTTCAGTTAGAGCAAACAGCACCATTTCCTTGCCTTATCTCTATCATAGACCAATGGCTCATGTCTTATTCGACTCAACGTTCCCTCACTTGTTTCTGTTCTCATTATCTGTCAAGTGCTGTGAGCCTCTTGGTGAATAACTCATTTTTTGACTCTGCCCACACATTACACACTGTATAACCTGCAAGAGAAAAAAATTGGCAACTGTTTTCAGCTCCTGTGCTCCAGAACTCCATCCTAAAATTCTCCCATATTCTTTTGAAAACTTCCATAAAAGTCTTCTCTGATAGACCCAAGAAGGAATATGCTATGTCGTCTCACCTTTTCCTCTGCTCCCATTTTTGTGAAATAGATGCTGTTCTCTATGAGAAATGCTATAAAAATACAAGATCTTGTTGTCCATATGCAAACAGAACCCTCAACAGTGCAATTAATTTTCACTAATCGCTTTGTGATCTGCAAACTGCTCATGCTCTGTCATTAAGTTGGTTGAGAGGGATATGTGTTTTAAAGGATCTAGTCTTCTGTTTTGCATGGATAACAGGATACAGTCTTCTACAATCACAATCTTGTTTCAACACAATTCTTTAATCAAGGCCATCTATCCTTACCTCTACGTTTAGAAAATTTAGGTGAGACTTTAGTTAAACATTTTGTTTTGGATTTTAATATTTACCTATAAGCAGCACCAAAGCGTAGAACTTCTGCTGCAAAGTTCTTCCTAACTCTGACTGCTACAGATCTTAAGAACTTGCTCTGGCAACCCTATACCTTTTGAAAGTAGAAAAGCATGCTGTGAAACCAACAACTATACAATTTTTTTAAAGCTTTTAGCCTGTGAGAATTAAGGCAGCATTCTTAAATTCAACAAAGTCCTGGTTGTAGCGTTACGCTTACAGATATCCAATGTGGTATTTATTTTGTTTGATTAAGAACTGGAACTCAGCTAAACTCGAAGAATTAAATTACTTTTCCAAATGGTCTGCACAGTATGAAGCCTGATTGCCAATCATGATGAGTGACTGGAGAAAGGAGATATCAAGAGTGCTGGGACCATAACCAAGCTGCGCACTTAAAGACATTTCAACCCTTCAGATATCACATCAACGCCTGAACATGACAGGAGGGACTCAAGTGTTTAAACAATGGTGGTGTCACCATTGGAAATTATCTTGGGAGCTATTTGCCAACATACAAAGAGTGTTGTAGAAATGTCAATTATAATCTCATGTTCTGAAAAATCAAACAGCAGCACTTTCATCTCTAATCAAGAATTTCAATGCTTTTCATGAGCTCAATGTCTAAAAATGCTTTACACCCAATACTTTATAGCACTTCTGAAATATAGCCTCTATTGTAATGTAGAAAATGCAGCAACCAATTTGTGCACAGCAAGGTCCTGTTGAGAGAGCAATAAATTATATTTATATAGGCCCTTTAAGATAATGAAACATTCAACACACAGGAGTGTTATAAAGCAAAGTTTGACACTGAGCCACAAGATATTGGGCCGATGACAAAAAGTTTGGTCAAAGAGGTAGGTTTCAAGGTGCATCTAAAAGGAGGAAAAAGAGGAGGAGAAAGAGACAGGTTTAAAGGAGGCAATTCCAGAACTTAGGCTTAAAATCAGGGATGCTCAAGGGTCAGAATTAGATGACTGCAGATATCTTAGAGGGTTATGGGGCAGTAAGAGTGAAGTCATGGAGACTTGAAAACAAGGATGACAATGTTAAAAATCAAGATGTTGCTTGATTGGGAGCCAACATAAGTCAGCAAACAGAGGGGTGATGGGTGAACAGGACTTGAGAGGAGGGACCCGGGCAGTAGCGTTTTAAATTACCTCAAGCCTACAGAGGATAGAAATGAGATAATGACCAAGCTAATCTTGTTTTTAAGTGATGTTGGTTGTAGGATATTGGCCGGGGCACTAGGTCCTGCTCTTCTTTGAAATAACGCTATGGGATCTTTACATCTATCTGAAAGGGCAGAAAGGATAATGATATATTGTGCAATTCGAAAGGTGGCACCTGGCAGTGCAACACGTCCTAGATTTTAAGCTCAATTCGCTCATGGAGCGGGAACCCATGACTTTCAGACAAGGATGAGATTGTTATCACTAAGTCACAGGGCTGGCACCATATAATAATTTATTTCTTGACATGCAATGTATCTTTTAGCTCTTACACGGTTTTGACCAACATATTAAAAAATCCTGGCAGCACCATAGAACCATAGAAAAGTTACAGCACAGAAGGAGGCCATTCGGCCCATCTTGTCCATGCCAGCCCGAGGACACTCTAAACACTATGCCCAAGATTAGCTCTCCTCATCAGTGTCACATCTCACAGGCTCCGTAAACTTGAGTTCATCCAAACCTCTGCTGCTGTATCCAAACTTGCATAAAGTCCCATTCACCTATCACATCTGTGTTCACTGACCTACATTGGCTTCTGGTCTGACAATAGCTCAAATTTAAAATTCTCATCCTCATTTTCGAATCCCGCCAAGTCCCTTTCCATCTCAGAAACCTCCTCCAGCCCTACAGCCCACCACGATCTCTGCGCTCCTTCAATTCTGGCCTCTTGCACATCCATGATTTCCATTGCTCCACCGTTGGGGGCTGTGCCTTCAGTTGCCTAGGCCCTAAGCCATAGAATCCCTCATCTCTCTCTCATTTAGATACTGCTTAGATCCTACTTTCTTTAACCAAGCTTTTAGTCACTTGTCCTAATATCCCCTTATATGGCTCTGTGAAATTTTGTTGGATAATGCTCCTGTGAGGCACCTTGAAACTTTTTACTACATTAAAGGCACTATATAAATGCAAGTTATTGTTGTAGATTGTTGCTGCCTACTAGGTGAGGCAATTTTCATTTTACTCCTGGAACTCAAACATTTAGCTGAAGCACAGAATAAGCACTCAAAATTTTCACTTACTTGGGAGCTGGGGGAGAATCCTTAATTTCTTAGCATGTTTTAACCCATGCGTTCAGTATTGAGGTCTGCTAATGTAAGCAAACCATCATTCTGATCAGCTGGTTTAATCTAATATCTACAATATCTGGTAACGTAGCACATATTCAATACTCTTATTAACTCAATAAATTAACACATGCCCTCTGGTTGTCTCTTAGTCTTCACATACCTTTTATTAGGGAGGCTTAGGATTTAAACTACAAATCATGTTTATTAAAAGCTAGATAATACCATAAAGTCAGTACAGATTATTTGATTACAAAACTTTTTAACTTGTACTTTTTCAACTACAATAATTATAGACAAAAAACTTCAAACGTTTTAAGATAGCAAATATTGATTCAAAACCAACAAATGCAACACAAACTTGCATGGGAGGTTAGCTACCCTCGATAGTTTCCACGCATCTACTAACGAACAGGTTGAAATACAGGGCAACAGGAACACATGGCAAGCATGGTTTATAAACCTGCCCATCTGCTTAAATTTCAGAAAACTGAAGGGGATTTATAGAGTGCTTTCATATACACCAGAACACAGCAGTCCAAAAAGAAAAATCAGGCTTCTAAAAGCTGCACAGTATCCACAAACCCAAAACAAGTCAATGCCCACTTCTTAAACATTAGGCAAAAATCTACATCATCCAAGAGTTTAAATGTGTCAGCCAAAGTTATTTGGAGGAAGGAGTTGACAGCAATGCTAGCCATAATTTTATGCCCCACAGAATTGTTTCTTCCAATACAAATCCCTGGGGGACATTAGTCATGTCCTGCCAACTTGAGTACATACCCATTAACCAAATTCTGTCTCTAACCACCTAACCAATTCTCTATCCAAGTTATTTTCTCCAAGTTATTATCCCCTATTTTGGGTTTCTCCAACACCATACACAGTGGTTAGCTATTCAGCATTTAATTCATTTCAGAAGTTCGTTTTTTTTTTGCAGTATCTGCAATACATGAACAAAGTGGCCTAATACTCAGTTCACTTGCAGATTTTGTGGCTTTATAGAAAAAGTCACTAGGAGCTTCACAGCACCCTTCATATTCTCTTCCAAAGGGAGGGCCTTATCCCTGCCACCATATCAGGAAATTATATTGCAAGGAAATTTGAGAAGCAATGATGTCACATCCTACCACTGACATAATGCAACAAATGAATGGGCTAACACATGGTAACTATTATGGCCGATGCAGTTGGTACAGCTGAGTTATTTAAATATCCCAGAGGGAAACTTTTAACAATTGTCGTGACCTATAATTTTAAGTGTTATGTTTTAGGAGTTTATATTCCTCTAAATTCAGGAATCAGACCACTAGTTCGAGGTTTTACATTAAACTAAATGAAACATTTTATTAATTTACACAGGTTAAAATATATACACACATGGCTACAAATTACTACGATCATAACTTTGAACAAATTCCCAAACTAATTTCCATTAAGACAACAACAACCCATAGACTGAACCAGCCACCAGGCAAAGCATTTTCACCTTAACAAATTCAAATTGAGGTTCCTTTCACTTTGGTTCCTTGCAGACACCCTGATAAGCTTAGAGGCTTTGATCTTACATTGCCTCTGCCCTGGACACACACAAAACTGAAGTTATACCTAGCACCACTCATCAAATGTAAATTCTCATTGTATCACCAGCCTCTTCCAACAATAAAACCCCTTTCATAGTACCAATTTTATTAGTAATATAAACATATTGCTTGGTATCTGCTAGATAGGTGTCAGTTTTCACCCCATTTCTTAAATGCTCTATTCAAAAAATCCAAGTACACGCCATCTCTCTTACATATCAAAACTAGTACACATCAAAGCACCCAGACTAGCTGGCTTTAATCCAATTAAGATGCACCCACATACTAAACCTCTATTTTAAAAGGAAAATATTTTCCAAGAATATTATTATACATTAATAGCTTCATGACAGTAACACTTGTTTTTGATAAGGGGGTGGGAAGCAATATTTTTTTCCTTGTTTCTCATCTATTGCAGGGAAGGTCCAGTTTGTTTCTGAGCTTATGCCATTGCCCAGTCTCATCACACTCAGCCGGCAGGAAGTATGATTTATTTATGAATGAAATGGTTGGTATTTTATCAAAATAGACCAATTTTAAAATTTACTGTGAATATATTTTTAAAATCCACCACTTTTGTGTCCTTTAACTGTGTGGAATAAGAGCTACAAAATAGCCTCAAGTACCAATAGGAATACTGCATGTTCCGAATACTGAAAGATTGCAGTAATGATGGTTTTGTAATTTGAAAACTATTCAGCATAGTATTTCTGCTCAAGGTATAAACTCAGCAAGTACAGAATTAATTTCAGTACATTATTGCTTCCATGGCTAAATTTTGCTATGTTGAACTGAATTTTCAAATGTTTAGCACACCCTATACAGAACCAAGTCATGGATCATTTAAAACATTGAAGCGTAATGTCTTATCATTAATTTTTAATCAGTATTTATTCAACTCAAATTACCCTTTTACATACAATAATTGCAAACAAACACAAATTAAAAGACATTGTAGAGATATTTTTTGGAAAGGAAGGAAAGCCTATGAATCTGTGCTTTAGAATGATTAAAAACAAAATGAATGCTGCATTTTTGTGGGCTGCTGGTTGTACAGACACTCCCTTTCGGGCTCAGTGAATTTATTCCATGAGTAGCTGAGTCATGCAGGTCTAGATTTGATCCTTAGTCTGTGGTCAGCTAGTTGATCTCAGTTGGGGCGGTGCTAGGGGTACTATAACTTACCATGGCACACCAAGGTTAGCAAAGCCAAAGCTGGTCATGCCCCGTGCTTTTGGTTGCTATCAAGCGAGCTCCACTGTGCACATGGGCAGCAGGTGAAGGCAGGATTAAGTACAGTTGTGATGTCCCCAGTATTAAAATAGGCTGCAGATACGCAGCCATTAGAAAGCTTATCTGGGGTGCCAAAGGAGAGCAGGAAACTGAGACTCCTCTGGACTGAGGTTTGAGAAAGAAAAGGAGAAAATTGGTGTTTTTAAAAAATCTTTACTTCTATGTTACATGGTTTCAGGTTTAATTGCGAGACACAGAAAAATATTAGTTATTGATCTTACAACTTTGGAACACCTAGAAAAGTAATCATTGCTGGCATTTACAGAGCTGAACCAAAAATGTCAACAAAAATTTGAGACATGATAGAAAAAAACAGCATGAACATACAACAAACAAAAGGTGGGAGTAATGCACAAGCAAGAGGGGGCAAACCATCTAAGTGAAAAACTTACAAAGGGAGGGAAGGAAAGAAAAAAGGAAAAGTATAAATCACAAGAACATTTTTTAAATGATTAGACACTTGAAAGGAGGAGAGTTAGTAGAAAAAGATGTCAGATATTAGAAAGCTCTGCACAGATTCAATTCCAAAAATTATTTACTGAGACTTAATAACCCAAAACTATTTGTCTAAAAGTTGGAATCCAAGCTTGTCATGTGGTTAAGCAACAGAAATCTGTAATTATATTAAAACCAACAGTACACTTCTTTGTTCACAATGATCTTGAAACTTTTTTCAAAGCAAAACTCCTTAGTGCAACTGGGGATTAGCAGCATTTTTGGGAAATCTCGCTTCTCATATCAGCTTTCACTCTTTTTGTCCACATGCTAAAACAAACTTACTAATACTGGGGTATGGGTTAGCAACAACACGCTACATGTGTTTTTATAGCATCTTTAACATTGTAAAATGTCCCAAGTCACTTCACAGGAGCATTATCAGACATACTTTGACAAATGTAAAGATATCAGGACAGGTGACCAAAGGCTTGGTCAGATGTACATATAGCAATTTAGACAAGAGAAAGGCAAAGTAGTTTTGGGAGGCAACTCCAGAGATTGGCAATTATATCTTTAGCTGCCATGGTGTCAATGGTGGAGCAATGAAAATCGGGGATGTGCAAGAGGCTAGAGTTGGTGGGTCCCGTGGATTGTAAAGCTGGAGGAGCGAGCCAATGGGACATTTGAAAACCAGAATGAAAATTTAAGCATTCCCAGATCAGGAGTCCATGTAAGTCAGCCAACATGGGGAGTCAAGGATGAAGAGAACTTGATGCCTGTTTGAATAAGGCTAGCAGAGTTTTGGATGAGCTCAAGTTTATGAAGAGTATACGGTGGGATACTGGTCAGGAGAGCATTGGAATAATAGAATCTAGGAGGTGACAAAGGCATCAGTTTTAGTAGGTAAGCTGACAAAAGGGTAGGGACAGAAACAGTCAACATTACAAAAATGGAAATAGACAGTCTTGGTGATGAAGAGAAGGATATGGGTTTGGATGTTCAGGTTCAAATAGAATGCCAAGTTTGCAAAACATCTGGTTTCACCTCAGTTAGTGGCCAAGGAGGAGGAATCAGGTAGCGACTGGAGTTTGTGGGAAGGACCAAAGTCAATGGCTTTAGTCTTCCCAATATTTAATTGGTGGAAACTTTTGCTTATCCAAAACTATATCAGGCTTGCAGCAAAATGAATTAGAAGCAACAAAGGGGTGGCGAGAAGTGGTGATGAGGTAGACCTGGGTATAGACAGCATACGTGAGGAATCTGGTGTGATTTTGGATGATGCCACTGAAACACAAAATGTAGATGATAAATAGAAGGGCTGGGTCAAGAATAAATCCTTGTTGGACTCCAGAGATAACAGTGCAGCAGGAAAGAAGCCAGGGCAGGATATTCTAAGACAACTACTGAATAGACAGAAATTGAACCAATACGAGGATGAGGGCACCCAGCTGGAAAACGGAGAAGAAACATTAAATGCAGATGGTGTGCTTAATTGTGTCAAAGGCTGCAGACAGGTTGAGAAGCATCAGGAGGGAAAGTACAAATTGGTCACAGTCACATATAATTTCATTTGTGACTTGATAAGGAAGCTCTCCAGCACGTTGTCAACCGACCATACTTCAAGTGCGAGATTCAAGTGCAGGCCATTCAAATTGTGCATATATCACAGCTAACAACGATCATGTCCATCAGACATCCATCCATACATATGGGATGCTTTGTTATATTAAAAGATGCTATATAAATGCAAGTTGCCCAGCCATGGCTCAGTTATTAACACTGTCAGCTCTGAGTCAGAAGGTTGTGGGGGTTCAAGTTCCACTTCGCAACTTGAGCACAAAAGTCAAGGCCGATGCCCCAGTGCAATTCTGAGGGACTGTTATACTATCATAGATGCTGTCTTTCAGGTGAGATGTTAAACAAAGGCTGCATCTGCCTTCTCATCTGGAGGTAAAAGATGCCATGGCACTATTTTGAAGAGCAGAGAAGTTGTACTGTCTCTCAATCAATATCACAGAAACAGGTTATCTGGTCTTTATCACAATGCAGTTTGTGGGAGCTTGCTGGGCACAAATTAGCTGCCACATTTTCCTACATTGCAACAGCGACTACACTTCTAGCAGTACTTCATTAGCTGTAAAGCACTTTGAGATATCCTATGGTTATGAAAAGCACCAGATAAATGCAAGCGTTTTTTTCCCCCATTGCTGTTAAGCATTTCCGAGCAACAACAAGCAACAGCGGCTAATTTTCCCTTTTCTAGCCCAGGGAAACTAAAGCAAACTGCAGTGACCCTTTATTACTAGCATTAATAACTCATCAACAATAAGGGATTGATCCTGGGTTCTCATTTTATACGAATCAATAACAAACCACGTGTTGTATCTATCCACTGAGACATCACTTGGGCTGTTTGTTCTTTGAGATATGTGTATTTTGTAAAGGTCATATGAAGAATTCGTTGGACTGAGTAAATAGGCCACACTTCACATGTTTAGGCAATCTGATTTCTATTCTGTATTGCAGATAAAAAATGTAAAGTTAACCATTAGTAGCATGTTGCAACTAGTGCAAAATCTTGGGATCAGTATAAGCATTTCTTTCTCCTCCCCACCAAGCATCCAAACTATATTGGGATATGGTTCATTAGTTATTTTTTTACAAAAGCAGATTTATGACACAAGGTGACCAGAGAATACACAAAGTGCACATCCACTGACTGGCAGAGAGTTTGGTAAGATTGTTTCTAAATATCAGTAGGGAATAGATTTTTTAAAATAAAAAAGCTGTCCTTGATAATGGTGAGCACAGGCCATTGTCTCACTGGTATTGGGTATTCAAGTTAGTTTGGTGTAGCATTTCCTCATCACTGCCCCAACTCCACCCTCTCTGAAGGTTATCATGTCAAAGATTCAAATCTTCACATCATCTTCTGAGAGATTAAAACCCTGTTCTATTGTGCTGTCATTCAATCACAGCTCATGTAAATAGTCCTCCAGTGTTTCCCAAACTGTACCTTAAATTTGAAAGCCAATTCTTCAACCTGTAATCCAACCCTACCTAGCACATGCTTTGGTACAGATCCAAATAAACAGTTGATATAATTCAGTTCACAGCTTTCACTGTTAGGAAGTCAACTGAATTATAATCAGTTTCACTGAGAGTATCGTCTTCAGCATTTATGTCAACAAAAACCAGAACCAACTTTAAACACTCTTTATAGCTCCCCGATGGCTCAATGGATAAAGGCATCTGAGCCACAGGAGTTCAGTCCAGAATTCCTGAACCCAAGTATCCTGAACTTCAGAGAAGGAAGCAACAACCAAGTCTCAGATTCTTGATTGCTTTCCAGCAACTCCTGCTGGAACAAGTACAAGAACAGCACCAGTTTTGACTGTGATGCCTCCTATAACCAAGGTCTGATGACTTGCAACAATTAGACTCAAATGCAAGTAAAGGGCACTTAGGTAAAGTGTAGAGGAAGTCACCAGTTGAACCATATCCCATCAAAATAGGAGTAGACAATGCTCCTAATTCTCTCCCTTTGAAGATTTTTGTCTAACCAATGATGGTAGACGAGACAAGTGTCTAGGATGGGGAGGCATTAAATCTACCCAACAATGTGAGGAAGCCAACCATACACACACAATTAGATTTAAGTTAGCTATTCTTAAAAAGGGAATATTACTGTATAACGTACTTGGCTGATCTGCAATACAAGGTGATTGCCACCATTAAAACAAAAGACCAATAGAAGTCTACTATAAGAGACTAATGTTAAGCAATAAACATCAAATCATATGTTAAGATTCATAATTAACATTAAAATCCTTTTGTAGCTTCCCAAAGGCTGAACCAGTTGTCTGTCCTGCACTGAGGAGTCACTCGCTAGTGATTTCCGATGGGTATTCAAATGCATCACTACTACCCAGCTTCACATCCACCTTTCCAATCACCACCTGCTTGAATCTCTTAATCCCATTTTCACCCTGACCACTATAGCAAGTGAGCAGGTCAACCACCAATGGCACTGTTGGGACCAAACTTCCACTTTATTCTGAATTAAGAAGTTTCAAAAGGGATCTGGATAGTTATCTGGAGAAAAAATATTGTGGGGCTATGTGGAAAAAGCAGGGGAATGGGACGAGCTGAGTAGTTTTTCCTGAGAGCCGGCATGGACATGATGGGCCAAATGGACTCCTTCCTCCTTTAACCATTCTTCATGATTAACCATGATTCAATAAATTAATTTCGATTTTTTTGCTGCAGGGGTTTTCAATGCGAAGATTATTTGGGTGGAACCTTTATCTTTAATTATAATGCCCAAATAGTGGAATGCTAAAGGTATACAGTTTAAAACAATTCAAAATCTCGCCTTTCAGAATCTTTACATCAACAATGGATTTTTAATTACACATTTCCAACAGATTATTTGTAATTCATTTCTAAATACATAAAACACTTGTATCTAATCACAGATGTTATAACAGTTGATGGTAAATGCCAAGTTGCTCAAATCCCAAAGGGAAACTTGAAACAACTGGTTTGGCAGTTTGTACAAATTTCAAGATGTGTGCTGAATTCAGTAGTAATAAGACCAAGACTTATAGGTTTTACAAAACTAGATTAAACATTAAAAAGAGAAATGATTTTTAAATACACACACAGATCTACAAATTACTATAACTTCTAAATTCCCCTAATCAATTTAACTCCCAGTTAAACTTTCGTTAAGGCAACAGGAACACACGCAGATTTTTAAAAGACCCAGGCAAAGAAACAAATCAAATTCAAAGTGAGTTTTCTTAACTTCAGTCCTTTGAAGACAGCAGCTTGAGGCATAGATACTGAAGGCTTTTCACACTTGTAAGATCTTAAAATGCCTTCCCTTACAGTCTTCTCTCCTTTATACATATTTTCCTCTTTGAATGCAAATACCCATTGTTTCACTATGTCTTTGGGCTTTACCTTCCTGATAAGAAAAATCTCGCATAGCACCAAGTTTTACCAGTAATCTTTGAGAAAAATAAACACACTGTTTCTAAACCTCACCTGGCTAGGCGACACATTTCACCCCTCCTTTGAAAGCAATCTAGTCTAGTTTATTTAAAAATGTAAATGTTCCCTTGACACCTATGTTTCTAGACTTCCTCTTGTTTACCTAATTAACATTTCAAACCTAACCTCTCTTCTTACATCAAAGCACCCAAACTAGCTACCTCTAATTTAATTAAGTCTCACTCACACACAAACACATTCCACTATTACTCTATTTTACAATAAATTCCATAACATTTGAGAATTATTATATCTTCCTGACACAGAAGTCTGACTTGTAATTAAAATTACTTAATCACCTCCAGAATTAACTTTTTGTGTATTTCCTTTTTCCTGAGCAGGCTCAAGTGGCCTACTCTTGCTCCTAATTTGGATCTTTGAATACATGTTAGCATGAGAGCTTTCTATTTGTTAAAAAGCTAAGTCAGAAAGTCATGGGCTCAACCACCATTCCAGAGACTTCAGCACATAATCCAGCCAAGTACTTCAGTGCAGTGATGAGGGAGTGCTGCAGTGTCAGAGGTGTCATCTTCAAATGAGACAGCAACCACAGCCACCTACCCGCTCAGGTGGATGTGGAAGATCCCTAAGCACCAAAGAACTGCAGGAGAAGTATCCCGATGTTTTGACCAATATTTATCCCTCAAACACCACCACAAAAAAAAGATTAGCTAGTTACAGACCACATTGAATCTTAAAATTGGTCTTAAACAAAGTTACCCACGCAATTGGTCAGAGATGCAGGAAAGTTAGTTTTCATTTTCCTGGTCGCAAGTTAATCTCAAACATTTAAAAAGGCAATATGTATCCAGAACTTCTTTCTGAACATATCACTGTCATTACAGCAATGACATTGACTGCTGCAATGGAGGTTCTCATTTTATATAACTAAAAAATGAACATAAATCCATTTTTAAGAAATTTTTGCTCACCATGTGGTTGGGGCTTACGACTAAAGAAAAGGTTTTTTTTTGTCATTCATGAGATGTGGGCATCGCTGGCTAGGCCAGCATTTATTGCCCATCCCCAATTACCCTTGTTCAGAGGGCATTTTAAGAACCAACCACATTGCTGTGGGTCTGGAGTCACATGTAGGCCAGGCCAGGTAAGGATGGCAGATTTCCTTCCCTAAAAGACATTTGTGAGCCAAAAGGGTTTTTACAGCAACCGGCGATGGTTTCGGCAATCATTAGACTTTCAATTCTAGATTTTTTTTTATTGAATTCAAATTTCACCATCTGCCATGGTGGGATTCGAACCTAGGCCCCCAGAGCATTACCCTGGGTCTCTAGAATACCAGTCCATACAGAATTGGCTGCCATTAGTGGTTTTTTTTAATGCTGGTTCCTTAAGTCATTGGTCCACACCAGGCTGCACTGCAGAAGACAAAATACGAATTATGGTCCAGAAAATACAGTGAGGTGGATGAACAAAAGATTGAAATTAGAATACAGGTTCTGAAGCCCGTATCCAGGAAGCTTGGGACCAGATGTGTGCCAGATTTAGGGATTTTATGGATTTAGGGTCCTAGGCCTAGCATGTACTTATAATACAAAGTATGAAAAATAAAGAAAAGGGTTTTATTCAAATTGCTACCCAGGGAGCCAGCTCCCAAAGTAGCCAGTTTACAGGTCCTTCCAGATTTTGGGGTGCTGGATAAGGGGTCCAATACCTGTACTTACTAAATAACTCAATATATTATTCTGAACACAAAATGGCAATGTTTAATTTGGCATTAAAATACTAAATTTAATGGAGAAATGTCTTTTGTGGCTAAGTTGTGCAATTCAACTCAAAGCCAGATGCATTTATCAACAAATCTAAGTTTGCATCCACTGTGTAAACAAGCTTTAATAATCAGGTGGGGCTAATGATGATCATGTGGAGACAGTGGCGTGATGGTAATGTTACTGGACTAGTAATCCAGAGGCCCACAGAAATGCTCTGGGAACTTGGGTTCGAATTTCACCATGGCAGCTGGTGGAATTTTAATTCAATTAATAAATCTGGAATATAAAACCAGTTTCAGCAATGGTGACCATGACAACTACCACTGATTGTTATAAAAACCATCTGGTTCACTAATGTCCTTAAAGAAGGACAATCTTCCAACAATACCTGGTCTGGCCTACATATGACTCCAGACTCTCAGCAATGTGCTTGATACTTAACTGTCCTCTGAAATGGCCTAGCAAGCCACTCAATTCAAGGGTGATTAGGGATGGGCAGGGCTGATGCAAGAGTATTAGTCACCCTAGGCGAACCTTCACCCTTGCACCCATCTGCTCCCCTCCACAATTAACTTCTGAAAATTAATACAGTAAAATGGCACGAACACTTGTTCCCAGTTAGTCCCACTCTCACACAACCGCTAAAAATTGTTAAACTGATGGGTAGTTGTTATCTGCAGCCTGCCCTTGCTCCGGTCTCAGCCTCCCGCTCTTCTGCAGCACCATGTTTGCTCTGCCTGCCCACTAGATTCGCGCACTCCCACACATCTCACGAGACCGCAACACCCACATCACCACAAGGTCACCCAGGACCTTTCTGGTTGGTTGCCAATGTGGAACTCTTACATAACCGATATTTTTGATTAACCGGCATCACCCACTACCCATGTCTGAAGACTGTTGTTTACTTATGTCGTTTCATCAACAGACAAACAACTTTTAAACAAAATATCTTTTACATTAAATTTTTTATACTTACATTTTCTAATAAAATTTGATCCAATGTATGAAAAAGTTTCATTTGCATGACTGTAAAACAATGCTTATTTGAAGTAAAATTTAACTAGTGACATTCAAATATTATGAACGAAATATTAATTTGAACTAATTTTACCTGTGTGACTGGGCGGAGGTTCGCTAACACCCAGGTGAGGGGAAACAGGAAGATGCAAATCAGACAAAGTAAACTCCTCCTGCCATTGTTTCCCAGCTTTAGTATATTTTCAAGCACAATTCTAATGTTTTTAAATGATAACATTCTAAGGATCCATTAATGAAGGAATCCGAATGTCTTTACAGAAATCCTCATTTTACACTTGAAATTTCTTGTCCTGCCTTTGTGGATTTGTCCTATATCTTTTCTTCCCTCTATCTATTATGCTCGCTCTGCCTCTGTTTGGCTGTTTCTCCCTTTGTGTGTCGCTCTCTTGATTCTAGCAATCTTTTTGTGTACTCTCTCTATTGCTTCCAGTGTCTCCTTCACTCTTGCGTGTGATCTGCGTGTCTCACTTTCTGTGCGTGTCTCACCCTCTGTCTGTTGGGTCCATGTGTGTATGCATATGCCTCTCTGTCTCTCACTTTTGTGCAGGGTCCTTCTTTGCTTGCAATTCTGTGTCACTCCAATTCTCCCTCTTCCACTTTTTCTAACCATGCCGGTGTGGTATGCTAATCACTGCTGATCTATTGGTTATTCAATGACCTCAGGGAAAATCATTTCCCTTGGAAAGTTTCTTTTTTCCTCCCTCTGGCTCGGTTTTAGCCTCCTCCAAGCTGCTAACATGTAACTGCAAACCTGACCCCTCCTTGCATTTATTCATCTTTTCCAACATGCTCAAGCGCTGTGTGTTCATAAGAAGCTGTGACACAGCAGGCAACTCCTTCGAACACAACCACAACACACTGAACCTAGGGAGACAGAATCTGATTAGAGGAGAAGCTCTGTCTTTCCCACACCTGCTGCCCCTCCATTCACAATCTTCAGTCGGTTCCCACTCTCAGCAACTGCCAGAAACTTTGGGCAGCTTCATGATTGGCCAGATTTTTAAAAAAAAGAATGAACTTCTCTGACTGCCCCCGAGAGGTAACTGATAACTCCAACCTTCAGGGCTCTTTGTGGGTTTCCAGCAGGCTTTCAGTTCCGATTTTTAAAAAAAGCTGGCATTTTTTGCAGCAACCACCAAATTTTACCGTCCTAGGCGACCACTTAGTTTGCCTTGTGGCTGCACTGGCCCTGGGGATGGGCAACAAATGCTGGTCTTTCCAACAATGCCCACATCCCACGAAGAAATAAAAGAGAAAAAAAAAAGTCCTGCTTCCCCCTTCGTTCATGACACTATCTGAATAGTTGAAGTAGTTTTACATGACAACTGCTTCTTTACATTACAAGCATGTGAATTTGCACAAGAATTAATCATAACAAAGACATCTCCACACAAGTTTTTAAAACAAGCAATTGTTAAGAGCACATTTTACCTTCTATTTTGCTCCCTTCTCTCTTACTCCCACCCCACACCGAAGCCTCTCTGGAAGATAGAGACTAATGCTGAGATTCAGTTCCACATACACTAACAGTTTTATAGTATGTTCACATGATTATTTTCACTGACAATTCTGCCAGTTTAACTGAAGCATTACAATGGAACATAACAGAATGCTGACACAACATCTGTGCTTGTGCATTTCCTGAATTCTGGATGACTTTTCCCTTCCTGGCACAACATTGGAGTTTTCGAGACTTTGATCGGTTATTGTCAGTTAACAATATCAGAGCTATGAAGCAAAGGCAGGAAAGTGGAGTGGGACCAAGGAGCTGAACAAAACAAAAGCAGAATTATCTGGAAAAACTCAGCAGGTCTGGCAGCATCGGCGGAGAAGAAATCAGTTAACGTTTCGAGCCTTCATGGCCCTTTGGCAGAACTGAAGCATAGTTAGAAGAAGGGAGAAATAGAAATTGGTTTTTAGTGGGGGGGGGGAGAGACACATTGAGGGTGTGGTGATTGTGGAGATGAGCAGATAATCAAAAGATGTCACAGACAAAAGGGTCAAAGAGGTGTCGAAGGTGGTGACATTTGTCTGAGAAAAGTGCTAATTAAGAATGGAAGACAGGATATTCAAAGTACAGCTCTAGTGGGGGTGGGGTGGAAAGACTAACAAGGTTTTAGTTTAGATTTAAAAATAATGGAAATAGGTGGGGAAAGAAGAATCTATATAAATTATTGAAAAAAAAAAGGGGGGGGTGAAGAAACGGGGTGGGGATGGGGGGAGGGGGAGTTTAAGATCTAAAGTTGTTGAATTCAATATTCAGCCCGGAAGGCTGTAAAGTGCCTAGTCGGAAGATGAGGTGCTGTTCCTCCAGTTTGCGTTGGGTTTCACTGGAACAATGCAGCAAGCCAAGGACAGACATGTGGGCAAGAGAACAGGGTGGAGTGTTAAAATGGCAAGCGACAGGGAGGTTTGGGTCTTTCTTGCGGACAGACCGCAGGTGTTCCGCAAAACGGTCGCCCAGTTTGCGTTTGGTCTCTCCAATGTAGAGGAGACCGCATTGGGAGCAACGAATGCAGTAGACTAAGTTAGGGGAAATGCAAGTGAAATGCTGCTTCACTTGAAAGGAGTGTTTGGGCCCTTGGACGGTGAGGAGAGAGGAAGTGAAGGGGCAGGTGTTGCATCTTCTGCGTGGGCATGGGGAGGTGCCATGAGTGGGGGTTGAGGAGTAGGGGGTGATGGAGGAGTGGACCAGGGTGTCCCGGAGGGAACGATCCCTACGGAATGCCGCCAGGGGGGGTGAAGGGAGGATGTTTTTGGTGGTGGCATCATGCTGGAGTTGGTGGAAATGACGGAGGATGATCCTTTGAATGCGGAGGCTGGTGGTGTGATAAGTGAGGACAAGGGGGACCCTATCATGTTTCTGGGAAGGAGGAGAAGGCGTGAGGGAGGATGCGCGGGATATGGGCCGGACACGGTTGAGGGCCCTGGCAACGACCGTGGATGGAAAACCTCGGTTAAGGAAGAAGGAGGACATGTCAGAGGAGCTGTTTTTGAAGGTAGCGTCATCAGAACAGATGCGACGGAGGCGAAGGAACTGAGAGAATGGGATGGAGTCTTTACAAGAAGCGGGGTGTGAGGAGCTGTAGTCGAGGTAGCTGTGGGAGTCGGTAGGCTTGTAATGGATATTGGTGGACAGTCTATCATCAGAAATTGAGACAGAGAGGTCAAGGAAGGGAAGAGAAGTGTCAGAGATGGACCATGTGAAGATGATGGAGGGGTGGAGATTGGAAGCAAAATTAATAAATTTTTCCAGGTCCCGACGAGAGCATGAAGCAGCACCGAAGTAATCATCGATGTACCGGAGAAAGAGTTGTGGGAGGGGGCCGGAGTAGGACTGGAACAAGGAATGTTCCACATACCCCATAAAGAGACAGGCATAGCTGGGGCCCATGCGGGTACCCATAGCCACACCTTTTATTTGGAGGAAGTGAGAGGAGTTAAAGGAGAAATTGTTCAGTGTGAGAACAAGTTCAGCCAGACGGAGGAGAGTAGTGGTGGATGGGGATTGTTGGGGCCTCTGTTCAAGGAAGAAGCTAAGGGCCCTCAAACCATCCTGGTGGGGGATGGAGGTGTAGAGGGATTGGACATCCATGGTGAAGAGGAAGCAGTTGGGGCCAGGGAACTGGAAATTGTTGATGTGACGTAAGGCGTCAGAGGAATCACGGATGTAGGTGGGAAGGGACTGGACAAGGGGAGAGAGAAGGGAGTCAAGATAACGAGAAATGAGCTGAACAAGCCTATTCGTGTTCCTAATGTTCTTATGACACTAAAATCAATTGTAGTTCCCCTACAGTGTATCAGCTGATAATATATTAACTTGACCCCTTTGTCCTTTTGTCTATGACATCTTTGGCAGTGTCTTCTTGGCCTCCACCTATCACTGGTCCCCTATCGAGTTCTATCTGTCCCACCTTTACCAGCTTATATTTCATCTCATTTCTATATGTCTTAGTTCTGATGAAGGGTCATACGGGCTCGAAAAGTCAACTGTATCAATTCGCAGATGCTGTCAGACCTGCTGAGTTTTTCCAGGTATTTTTGTTTTTGTTCTAGATTTCCAGCATCCACAGTATTTTGCTTTTAACTTGACAAAGGCCAGGTATCAAATCAGAGACTTTCTTAGTCTGTAAAGATCCATTAGGGTTGTTTTTCAAAGAGAATAAATCAAAAATATCACATTAGGATAATTTAAAATTCGACTGTACCTGACTACTAATGATCTGTGTGCACAGACTCCTACATCTCCTTGGTCCTTTATTGTTCCCTGCTTTTCACCATTCAAATATTACTCAGATCAATTCTCTGCTCATGAAAATTAAAGCTCCTGAAATTGAAATTACTGACCCGGTCAGGCAGTAGGGCATGTACTCAGATTTGAAGGAATGATGTTCCACAAGGATCTGTGCTGGATCCTCAACTGTTCATTAGATTTATTAATGACACAGATAACACAATAGAGTACCATATATCCAGTCTACCAATGACATAAAGATTGGTGGCATAGTAAATAATGGACAAGAACACTGAATTACAACAAGACATGGGTAGTTAAAGTGAGTGAAATACACTGTAGCAGATGGACTTCAATGCAAATAGGCATTTACTTCAGGCCAAAAAGGATTGAAATGATTACTTAAATGGCGAAAGGCTAGGAACAGGAGAAGTTCAGAAATTTAGGATCCTTGTACACAATCACTAAAATGTACAAAAATAATCAAAAAGCCTAAAGGATTGTTAGCCTTCAATATAATTTAGAAGGCTAGAATAGAAAGAGCAGGAAGTTTTGTTCCTGGTTGGACCACATCAGGAATACTGTGCATGCTTCTTGGCACCGCACCTTAAAAGGGATATATTGGCCTTGGAAGGTGTGCGGAGCAGATTCACCAGAATGTTACCGGGGCTCTAAGGGTTAGATTATGAGAAAAGATAACAACTAGGTTTGTTTTTCATGGAATATGAAAGGTTAAGGAGTGGTTTGAATAAGACTTTGAAGGTTCTGCAAGAAATAATAGGGTAGAGAGAGAAACCTTTCCTGCTAAAGATGGAGTCCAGGGAAGGTGTTATAGCATTGAAATCAGAGCCAGGCCATTCAAAAGAGAAACTGCAACACATTTCTTCACAGTAAGGGTGGTGGAAATGTGGAACACTCTTCCTTCAAAAACAGATGCCAGCTCAATTGACCATTTTGAATTCAAGGTCCATAGATTTTTTTTTTGTTGGACAAGACTTTAAAAGAACGGTGGTTTGGTAGTACAGAACTTGGGTATCCCTGAAAAAGACATGTCGGATATTTTGATGAGTGCAAGAGGAAAAGCTTTGACATGTGTATAAAAGAATAATAAGCAAAAGTGGATGGATGGACATGGGATACAGATCAATGATGATCTGACTGAATGGCAGAACAGGCTTAAACAAGTTGAATGGTTTACTCCTGTTCCTATGTTTAAAGGTGCCTTATATGGCTTCTGCAGAGAGCACTGCATATATCTGATGGGGGTCATTGCTACACAAGCAATTATTAGTATCCATTGTTGCACAGTTATAAGGCAAGTGTATCATGTATTACGCATAAATAAAACTGTATTGTACTATATTCTTCCCCTAGTTTACTTGAGGTAAGTCATAGTAATAATGTATGTAGTCCTCTGAGTGACAATATCGTAAATCTAAATAATTTTAACGCAAGTGTCGTCAGCTTAAAACATAAATTTGATGCATGTGAAAATATGAGATAGCCTGAAGCAAGTCGTTTGACATCTTAGTTCTTTCAAACTGGGTGGCTATCAATAAAAACTTCAGAGATATAAGGACCTTGACAGCACAGGGAGGGGCCTGATCTTCACTCTACCTGCACACAGCAATCTGTATTCACTCATGGACATCCTGCGTGCATACAAACTTACTATGACTTGTACAGAATAATTCATTTTCCTGCTTTTGAAATAAAACTCCAATATTGAGAAGCACTCCCAGGACATGGTCTGACTTCTTCTACAATCCTTCCCTTTTCACATAACTGAAAGAAAAGTTAGTATGAAAACAATGAAATTGTATTAAGGTATTTTGCTAAATTGGTTGGAAGGAAACAAAATGAGAGTTACATTTGGTTCAGACTGCTCATGTCAAGTGCCACTTGAGCAATCAGCCCTCCACGTATTAAGAATGATGAATTTGGTAATATCTGATTAAATACCCAGGGAAGATGTTAGTTCAGTTTCAAGCATTCTTAATTTTGAAATTAATTGCCCTCTGGTGTTTGTTTCTAGAAGCTTATGAATTTCTATCTTCTGCATCAAGAATATCAAATTGGCAGCCTCACCATCTATCTTGCCCTCACACCACTCGCTGTCCACATCTTACTACAGTTCATACTCCACAATAATCTTTTCCATTTCCCCTTCACTGGATGCATTCTCCTCCTAAAATACTCCTTCAATTTCTCTTGACTCTTCAACTTAGTCTTCCTCACCTCAACACTCGGACACCATCCAAAGCTTCTTCTCCAGACACCATTTAAATAATTTAAAACTATCGCCACCTCTGTCCTCTCCAATTCACCACCTCCGCCCATCTTTCCACCGAGGTTCTATCTTTTTATCTCAACTATTCAACCTCCATTTCCAGACATCTCTCCCCTACTCCTTGCTCTATTTCTATGCTCTACTTGCTAACCAGCACTAACGTGCTTCCGTCCTCTTGACTTTTAAGTTCTTAACTCAAACTAGTTTCTAAAAAGTGCAAGTTAAAGATATTTTCTCCCAAACATACAAGGGTAATGTTCATTAGGTTTCATGCTGAAAATGGTGTCTTACTGATGTCGGAGCATAAAAATCACCATGCAATGTTATACATTTGATTCATTATGCTCCACATTTTGTGGTGCTCTATCTTTGGAGATACAATGAAGCTGGATTACAGACAGGTACAAGTCTCATTTGAATATGGATATTAATACAATGCTGTTACACTCCAAATTTCATGAATTTAGGGGCAGATATGCCAACATGTATAATGGAGTGTCATGCTAAGTAAAAGCATGTCATACTTGTACTTTAAACAAAACTGTTTTCAGTTTAGAATTTTCTGTAATTGCCTTTATTTTCTAAAAAAAACAATAAAAAGCTGCTAAGATGGCTGCTGAGTGACTTTTGCAATTTCTGCATGCACTCAGGAGTATCTCAAGTCTCCAGAAAGTTCCTAATTGAATGATCATGGGTAAAGGCCCTCCCTTGCATGCACATACCAAGATGAAGCCATTTGTGGAGTTCATGTCTCCTATTATTTGTGGACTTACCCAAAACTCAAAACGTATAGGTTCCTAGACTTATTGTCTCTGAGCTTGAAACTTAACAAATGAGAGCGGTGGAGAAACCAGTCAAATTATAGGTAGGTGTGAATAGCCACCATTCATTGTATAGCATTGGCTTCTAACTTTAAATCATCCTGGGTGGACAACATAAGTATTGGTTGCATGGTCACCTAACTGAAACTGTCTTCAAATAATAAATCCTATTACCCCAAGAACCAGGGAGAAACCAGTTGGTCTACAAACCACACAGCAAGCAGCAGCAGCAAAGGTAGCGACATGCATGCCTTAAAACTGCAACAGCAACATCATAAGGTCCCCAGTCTTTTCAAGCCCACCTATACAAAAATCAGACCTCCTGGTAAGAAGACTACAAGTAACTAACTTCATGACCTGATGAAAATCTCTGAGGGAATCCTGCAACCAATTCTGACATATGACTCCAGCTACTGAATTCACCTAGACTACCCTTCAGGAGTGAAATGCCTTCTTCACCAGGCCTGCAATGCGTTATCTTCCCTATGATGAGTCAAACACATGAATTATAAACTATTATTTTGTTTATGACATGTAAAAGTGCATTATTCTCTTTAATTGTATTTTTTGCTTGTGTGCATATGCGCGTGTGTGCCATGTGAATGACAGTGCTAGACCTTTGGGGCAAATGCATGAATAAGTAATCCTCTTTATTTAAACCCATGAAAGCTTGCTGCTGGTTATTCAAATTGACCATACCACTTAAAACTGCAACATACACATCTTCCTTTTCCAAAGTACACTGATTACAGACAGGAAAGGGAATTGAGGTTTTAGGTCTCTTTCATCCCTGTCTGCAACATGGAGCCATGGGAAATTTTGGAATCTGGTCTGCCCAAGTAGGCTTCTTTGCCATGTCATCTGTAGCTCAGTTGGTAGCACTCTTACCTCCTGAGTCACAAATCGCACTACAGGACTTGAGTACAAATATTAAGGCTGACACTCCAGGGAAATTCTGAAAGAGTACTGCACTGTCAGAGGTGCTGTCTTTCAGATGAGACATTAAACTGAGGCTCCATCTGCCCTCTCAGATGGACGTAAAAGATCCCATTTCAAAAAGAGCAGAGGATTTATCCCCATTGTCTTGACCAATATTTATCCTTTGATCAACATCATACAAAAAGACAGATGATTTGGTTATCACCTTGCTGTTAGTGGGAGCTTGCTGTGCACAAATTGGCCGCTGCATTTCCCACATTACAATAGTGACCTCATTTCATTGCCTATAAAGGGCTTCGAGACTTCATGAGAGGCACAAAATAAATGTGAGTCTTTCATTCTTTAAGAAGAAATCAGTTTCAGTTGCTTTTAGAGTTTCTTTTTCTACATTTTCGTGTACATTTCATTCAATGAATAGTTCACATAGCTGGGTGTTGTACCTTTCTTCCTTTAGACACTTGTCCTATTATTTTTAGATGCTGTTAGCAGTTGACTTGAACCATGGAATGCAAAGAGTATGGATACCACTTTGGGCGTATAAATTTACATAAAGAAGAGCTCTTGAAGGACAAATGAAGTTTCAACAACAGCAAAGGTGCTTTATCTACATTGGTCACTACCTCTTTTGCACACTTAAAGGCCCCTCCACGTACACCTGGAAATGTCAGAAGGGATTTATCTTTACTGCCTTTGCTTCATAAGGTAGGCATTCACATATCTGTAACATATACTAAATGAGCTATACTTAGCAACCAGAACAGGGATGACTCTTCATGTAAAAGTGAAGGTTACAACAGCATGAAGCTTCCAAGCAACGCCAGAGGTCACATGCAATATTAGTCATTCTATATTACACCCATGTATCAAATGACAAATGCTACATTTACGAGTGACAATACTGCTGGTAGAGAGATGACATAATTTAGAAAGGATGCAGAGCATTCACTGGGGTACAGGGTTCATCCGGGTACAGGGTTCATCCAGGTACGGGTACCAGAGATGGCATTACTATCGTTAAATCCCCCTCTATCAACATCCTGCGAGTTATTATTGACCATAAACTGAACTGAACTGGACCAGCCATATAAATAAACTAGGCTACAAGAGGTCAGAGGCTGGGAGTTCTGTGGCAAGTAACTTGCCTTCTGACACCCCAAGCATGTCCGCCATCTACAAGGCTCAAGTCAGGAGTGTTATGGAATACTCTCCACTGGTCTGATGAATGTAGCTCCAACACTACTTGAGGCTTGCCACCATCCAGGACAAAGCAGCCCACTTGATTGGCATCTCATCCACCATCGTAAACATTTATCACTCCACCACCTTCACACAATGGCAGCAGCGTGTACCTTCTACAAGATGCACTGCAATAACTCACTAAGGCTCCTTTGACAGCACCTTGCAAACCCATGACCTCTACCACTGAGAAGGACAAGGGTGGCAGATGCATGGGAAGACCACCACATGCAAGCTCCCCACCAAATCACACACCATCCTGACTTGGAAGTATATCGCCGTTCCTTCACTGACTCTGGGTCAAAATCCTGGAACTCTCTTCCCAACATCACTTCAGGCGTAGCTACACCACATGGGCTGCAGTGGTTCAAGAATGTGGCTCACCACCACCTTCTGAAGGGCAATTAGGGAAGGGTAATAAATGATGGCCAAGTGAGTGATGCCCATACCCCATGAAAGAATTTTTAAAAAGGTACTCATTTCAGCATAAGGGCTGCAATACCACCTTGAAGTCTTATATGATGGGTTTGCACTCAAATTGGTATCTGCCCACAGAGTCATTATGTCTTCCATATGTGCCGCTTCACAGTGTCCCCATTTTTCCCCATCAAGAAAGAATGTTAGGTTTAGCTCTAACACGCCCAGGTTTAACCTTTGCTTCAAGGTTCCTAACCACCTAACACCAGAGATCCTCAGCTGGAAGCCTCAGTATCTGCTTCGCCTTCCTTAACTAGTAATCCCAGGTGCACTAAGTGTGCAGGCACAACAAAGAAGCATGTGCAATAGCGGAATTGCTGTGGACAATACTTGAACCAGTTCTTCCGATGGCAAGAGAGTTTCCAATGAGCAATGGATCCACAGGAAACATGTAAAAGGGGTAAAAAGCAGTGTTACTTTTACCTTTCCCCAGATAAGAGAAAATTTCTTCATTTGCAGCCAGTTACCAGGCACTGGGGCAATGATTCAGTCTGTAACCTACCTCTACACGACTTGTTAAAAAATTATTTTTTCTACTCAAATAAGGCCATTTTCCTTTGGTACAGCTCTGGTAATAGGACCTCCAACTATTCTGGATCGCAATGTTGCCACATAGGCCATGGTGAACATTTAGCCTCCTTTTTTTATTAAAGAGAGAGCAGCTGTGCCAGATTTCATCACTTCCAGGCTGCAAGCCAAGTTCTCTGGCTCAGTCTTTCACACGTCAGTAGCACATTCAAATTAGGGAAAGGAATTCTAGCTGCAAAAATTCAACATTATCTGCATAAGAGCAACCAGCTAGATAAGCTTTATTTTGCAAAAACATACTTCATTCATAAAATGTCTAAAAGAACATAAAGCATTTCAAAATGGTCAGCTAGATAAGCTTGAGCTAAGAGCCAATTAAGCCACTTTTCTGCTAGTCTTGCAACATTGAGGGTTTAGTACATTCATGATGGTGCTAGTCACATTACAGGTCGAATATCCTTAAATCTGAAAGCCAAACATCCAAAAACCACACTTTTTTTGAACCTCACCGAAATTTAGTGCAGGAAGTCCCTGATCTGAGCTGGCACAACCTGAGCCAACACGAACCTCACTGACCACACCCGACCTTTAGCGCGGGAAGTCATGGATTGATCAGGGATAGTCAACATGGTTTTATGAGGGGAAGATCATGTCTTACTAACTTAATAGAATTTTTTGAAGAAGTAACAAGGAGAATTGATGAGGGTAGTGCCGTGGATATTGTTTACATGGATTTTAGTAAGGCGTTTGACAAGACCCCATATGACAGGCTGGTCAGTAAAGTAAAAGCCCATGGAACACAGGGGAATGTGGTGAGGTGAATCCAAAATTGGCTCAGCGACAGGAAACAAAGGCTAATGGCCGATAGATGCTTTTGCAAATGGAATACTGTTTCCAGTAGCGTTCCACAGTGTTGGGGCCCTTGCTGTTTGTTGTACATATTAATGATTTTGACTGATATGTGGGAGGCATGACTGGGAAATTTGCAGATGACAAAAAATTGGCCATGCAGTTGATAGTGAAGATGATAGCTTTTGTCTCCAGAATGATATCAATGGTTTGGTTGAGTGGACAGAAAAGTGGCAAATGGAATTCAGTCTGGAAAAGTGTGAGGTCATGCTTTGTTTGCCCTCCCCAAATACAAGGGAATACTCAATAAACAGAAGGATATTGAGAGGGGTTGAGGAAGTGACACCCCTTGGCGTGTATGTCCACAGGTCCCTGAAAGTGGCTGGACAGGTGGATAAGATGGTTAAAAAAAGCATATGGAATGATTTCCTTTATTGGATGAGGTATAAAATACAAAAGCAGGGATGTAACGATGGAACTCGCATGTAAAACACTGTTTAGGCCACAGCTGGAATTTTTTGTACAGTTCTGGTCGCCACATTACAAGGACGACGCAATTGCTCTGGAGAGATCACAGAGGAGTTTTACAAGAACGTTGCCAAGGCTGGAAAATTACAGCCATGAGGAAAGATTGGATAGGCTAGGGATTTTTTATTCATTCATGGGATACTAGCTTCGCTTTGTGGGCCAGCATTTATTGCCCATTCCTAATTGCCCTTGAGAAGGTGGTGGTGAGCTGCCTTCTTGAACCACTGCAGCCCATGTGGTGTAGGTACATCCACAGTGCTGTAAGGGAATGAGTTCCAGGATTTTGACCCAGCGACAGTGAAGGAACAACGATATACTTCCAAGTCAGAATGGTGAGTGACTTGGAGGTGAACTGGTGCTGGTGTTCCCATCTATTGGCTGCCCTTATCCTTCTAGGTGGTAGTGGCCATGGTCATGGATTTGGAAGGTGCTGTTGAAGGAGCCTTTCTGAATTCCTGCATTGTATCTCCTACATGGTACACACTGCTGCTACTGTGTGTCAGTGGTGGAGGTAGTGAATGTTTGTGGATGTGGTGCCAATCAAGTGGGCTGCTTTGTCCTGGGTGGTGTCAAGCTTCTTGAGTGCTGTGGGAACTCATCCAGGCAAGCAGGGAGTACTCCATCGCACTCCTGACTTGTGCTTTGTAGATGGTGGACAGGTTTTGGGGAGTCAGGGGGTTGGTTACTCGCCACACGATTCCTAGCCTCTTGTAGCCGCAGTATTTATATGGCTAGTCCAGTTCAGTTTCTGCTCAATGGTAACCCCCAGGACGTTGGTAGAACAGAGAAGGCTGAGGGGGTGACCTAATTGAGGTGTATAAAATTACAACGGGCCTATATAGGGTAGACCCCTAGCTGAGGGGTCAATTACCAGGGGACATAGATTTGAGGTGATTGGTAGAAAGGTTACAGGGGACATGAGGGAAAATTTTTTCACCCAGAGGGTAGTGGGCATCTGGAATTCACTGCCTTAATTGGTGGTTGAGGCTGAAAACGCTCAACTCATTTGAAAGGTACCTGGATCTGCACCTGAAATGCTGTAACCTGCAAGGCTACAGGCCAGGTGCTGGAAAGTGGAGTTAAAAATGAGCAGCTAGTTTCTTTTTTTCTCTTTTTTGGCCAGCGCAGAATGGCTCCTTTCAGCACCATAACTTTTCTATGATTCTAAGTCCCTGACTCAAGCCAACAAGAACCTCGACACGACCTGAACCTCGCCGACATTGCAGGGGAAATCCAGTTGTTTTGTCTGCACATTGACACTCTGAAGTAGAGTCGCAGACAGTGCCATTGGTGGGAACTTATTACAGGTACCCTATATTTATTATTCAGTGACATATCTTACTTTTCTAGCCATTTTATTTACATTAGGCTATAGCTAGCCTAGGCTTAGGCTATTGTAATGTAAATAGGCCTAGTCCTATATGCGGTATCCAAAAACCAAAATTGTCTGAAATCCAAAACGCGATCGGCCCAGAGGATTTCTGGTAACGGACACTTGACCTGTATTTATTATATTCGCTTGCACACAAGTTAGTATGTATTTAAAATGAGTCAATTAAAATTGAAAACATTCAAGGCTACTATTACAAATATTGACAAATATTACTTTAAGTATTCAAATGTTTCAACCGTGCCTCACCTTGATATCAAAATTGCAGTCAAACCTTCTAATCAGAACAATGAAGTTGACTGAGGTATTGTCCGTCACTGGAGGAGAAATAATTGGCTCACAAGCATTGTTTGGTCTTGAATACATTAAGAAACCCTACAAGTAAACAAAGAGCAAATGGAGAAAAAGTTAAATATTCATAAACCAAAATCCACATCATAGATTAAGAGGCAGATCTGAATATTTAGCCAAAGTATACTTTAAGCTAATTTTTTCCAATTTTTTTTGCATTCATGAGAGAATTGCTTTTCCCTTTCTCCAGAACCCATTGATTTGAT
Organism: Cetorhinus maximus; assembly: GCF_964194155.1. Classification (NCBI taxonomy): domain Eukaryota; kingdom Metazoa; phylum Chordata; class Chondrichthyes; order Lamniformes; family Cetorhinidae; genus Cetorhinus; species Cetorhinus maximus. Next base: position 82,988,797 of record NC_135897.1, on the reverse strand, counting down.
TTGCAGTACATTTCTAAGGGCACCGGTCCTCACTCAGATAGCCATGTTTCTTGTACGAGCCCAGACAAATACCACTCTAGTAGGCCACTTGACTGTGCAGACCATGCTCAATCTTGTATTTATCAGATATTCAGACACATATTTTCCAGCAGCAGTCATTGGTTAGTAATTCCTAGCTCAAAGAAATTAAGGGAGCCTAAGGTTACCAAAGCTCTCCACCATTGGAGGTCAACAACTCCATTATCATTGTGTCATGTGACTTTTGTGGAAAATTGTGGCCAACCCAACGCAATCCTGGATAAGATCAACTCACGAAACACGAAAAGGGAGTTAACTTGGGGCATTTCTTTCCTTAGTTAAGAAGGTCAAAACTATACAAAACTGTACTCCAGGTGTGGTCTATATTCTTCCACTCCATCTCTCTGCAATAAAGGTCAATTATACCATTTGCTTTTCTAATTGCTTGCTGTAACTGCATCTTAACTTTGACACAAGTAACAAGACACCCAAGGTCCCTTTGAACACCAACATGTTTCAGTCTCTCAATCTAAAAATAATGTGCTTTGCTATTTCCCCCCCCACCAAAGTGGATAACTTCACACTTATTTACATTATATTTCAGCTGTCACATTCTTGCCCACTCACTTAACCTGTCTATATCTCATAGCTTACTTCCCACCAACACTGTGTAGTCAGAAAACTTAGATACATTACAATCTGTCTCATCTAAGTCTTTGATGTGGATAGTAAATAGCTGAGGCTCACGCACTGATCCTTGTGACACCCCAAAAGTTGCAGTCTGTTTATTCTTACTCTCGATTTTAACCAATCCTCAAACCAAGCTAATACATAACCCACAATCCCATGAGTCCTAACCTTGTTTAGCAACCCCTTGCGTGGCACCTTGATGAAAGTCCAATTACAATAAATCCACTAGTTCCCCATTATCTATCCCACTAGTTACAACCTCAAAAACTTTCAACAGATTTGGCAAACACCATTTCCTTTCACAAATTGTGCTAACCCTGCCACTTACGATGATTTTCTAAGTGCCACGTTACCATGCCCCTAATAATAAATTATAGCTTTACCTCTTCCAAGGGCAATGTACCTTTCCTGAGGTGCAGTGCCCAAAACTGAACATAGCACTGAAGAAGGGGTCTGACTAAGGCTCTATATAACAGAAGCATCATTTCCTCATGAATCCTTAAGTCTTAACTTAAAGCCTTTTGCTCCACACAGCACCAGGTCTATCAATTAGATAATATTCTATAATGTATTCTGTTGAATTGGCTGTGTGGCTATTCTAAACTGTCATACTTAGAGTTACAAAGCAATGCGGAAAGAAATAACAGCACAAACCTCAATGTTATAAAATTTTCAGATAACAAATCTCAATTTTGTGACTACTTTTCTTTTAGTTTGGAAAAGTTATTTCCAAAACTACTGAAGTTAGGCTACGGGATGCTCCACCCATTTAAAAAAACCACTGTAATAACATGTACTGACAGTAGCTGATCTCCATCTCTGACAACTTTCTGGCAACAGAAGTGAGTGTGTCCACCTGTAGTTACTATGGCGTTATTCATCCAATAATACTCCAACAATTAGCTCCTTATGAACCATTTCTTTTTAGCAATCTACGAGTGTGAGCAATAACAATTGTTCATATAGACTAATAGGACAGGCAAATAATCCAGCAAAATGCAGTTGTAAGACAACTAACAGATCTCCTGAAGGATATTTCATGTGCGGAAAATGGTGTTCCATTTAGATTCAGTACATTCAGCTACTGCTGCAGAACTTCTCTCAGAGGGCATGCATGTATCGGCTGGTTTAGACATGGAAACTGGAGGGATTCTAGGACTTCAAGACTCTCAGCCCTGAGGTGGACTGGCACCACTTTCGCTGCTTGTACATCATAAGTGCCTTTTAAATAGGAATTAGGTGACGATAGGGACCAACCATAGGTGCTGGTTTGTCAGTCTGCTTTCCACTCTGTTGCATGGCCTTTCTCTGTTCCTCGCTTACTGATTCTAACCAAACATACATTCCAAGCTGGGAATGGTATTTAGCAGGGATCAAAACATAGAAGTGACTTTTCACACAGACCTGCCCACTACACAAGTACGGCAAATTAGAGTTTCTGGAACAGGTAAATAACTAGAGCAACTTGCATTTATATAGAAACTTTAACAGTGAAAAATTCCCTAAAGCACCACAGCCAATTCGATTCACTCCACAGGATATCAAGAGACGGCTGAAGGCACTGGATACCGCAAAGGCTATGAGCCCCGACAATATTCCGGCAATAGTATTGAAGACTTGTGCTCCAGAACTTGCTGCGCCACTAGCTAATTTCTAGTACAGCTACAACACTGGCATCTACCCAACTATGTGGAAAATTGCCCAGGTAATGTCCTGTACACAAAAAGCAGGACAAATCCAACCCAGCCAATTACCGCTCCATTAGTCTACTTTCGATCATCAGTAAAGTAATGGAAGGGATCATCAACAGTGCTATCAAGCAGCACTTGCTTAGTGAGCAATAACCTGCTCACTGGTGCCCAGTTTGGGTTCCGCCAGGGCCACTCAGCTCCTGACCTCATTACAGCCTTGGTTCAAACATGGACAAAAGAGCAGAACTCCCGAGGTGAGGTGAGAGTGACTGCCCTTGACATCAAGGCAGCATATGACCAAGTGTGGCATCAAGGAGCCCTAGCAAAACTGGAATCAATGGGAATCAGGGGGGAAACTCTCCGCTGGTTGGAGTCATACCTAGCACAAAGGAAGATGGTTGTGGTTGTTGGAGGTCAATCATCGCAGCTCCAGGACATCACTGCAGGACTTCCTCAGGGTAGTGCCCTAGGCCCAGCCATCTTCAGCTGCTTCATCAATGACCTTCCTTCCATCATAAGGTCAGAAGTGGGGATGTTCACTGATGATTGCAATGTTCAGTGCCATTCATGACTCCTCAGATACTGAAGCAGTCCATGTTCGAATGCAGCAAGACTTGGACAATATCCAGGCTTGGGCTGACAGGAGGTAAGTAACATTCATGCCACACAAGTGTTAGGCAATAACCATCTCCAACAAGAGAGAATCCAACCATCGCCCCTTGACGTTCAATGGCATTACCATCACTGAATCCCCCACTATCAACATCCTGGGTGTTACCATTGACCAGAAACCGAAATAAACTAGCCATATAAATTCTGTGGTTACAAAAGCAGGTCAGAGGCTAGGAATTGTGCAACGAGTAACTCACCTCTTGACTCCTCAAAACCTGTCCATCATCTACAAGGCACTCGTCAGGAATGTGATGGAATACTCCCCACTTGCCTGGGTGAGTGCAGCTCCTACAACACTGAAGAAGCTGGACACTGTCCAGGACAAAGCAGTCCGCTTGATTGGTACCACATCCACAAACATTCACTCCCTCCACCACCGACGCACAGTAGCAGCAGTGTGTACCAACTAAAAGATGCACTGCAGGAATTCACCAAGGCTCCTTATACAGCACCTTCCAAACCCACGACCACTACCACCTAGAAGGACAAATGGGAACACCACCACCTGGAAGTTCCCCTCCAAGACACTCAGCATCCTGTCTTGGAAATATATCGCTGTTCCTTCACTGTCGCTGGGTCAAAATCCTGGAACTCCCTTCCTAACAGCACTGTGGGTGTACCTACACCACATGGACTGCAGCGGTTCAAGAAGGCAGCTTACCACCACCTTCTCAAGGGCAACTAGGAATGGGCAATAAACGCTGGCCCAGCCAGCGAAGCCCACGTCCCGTGAATGAATAAAGAAAAGGGAAAAATGGATACAGAGCCAAAGCCTTATTAAGAGAGGTGAGCAAAAGCTTGGTCAAAGAGATGGGCTTGAAAGTGGGGAGTCAGCGAATGCACGAGAGATTTCCAGAGCCTGGGGTCCACACAGCTAATTAATCAGCCATGACTGTTGGGGCAAAGGGAGATGCACACAAGGTCAGAGTCATAACGATGATCAGGAGAATCCAAAATGTGATCTTGCATTCATAGTACAGCATAACACAAGCCACAAAAATGAAGACAACAGCAATGAAAGCAACTTATTCAAAAAAAAATACATAAAATGTAAGCAAAAAATATTAGGGCGATTTTTTAAAAAGATGACCTCATACAAGGCTTGATCACATGAAAATTCTGGCTGATGTGTGGAGTGTAGATAATGGAGGTGCTATTGTGCGCACACAAAAATCTCCTTATAAATGATATTGACTTTGAAAAACTACAACACAACTGAGGACATTATTCATAACAACATCTTTTTTCACAGAATTATTTGCTTCAAGTGTGTAATAAATTCTGCTCAGAGATGGCAGAGATTCCAACGAGGATGAGTTCACTGATTTTCCACCCTTGCAGGGGAACTAACTAGCTTCTACATAGCAGCACTCCCACCATACAACTCAACTGATGTTGGGAACAAAACAAAACTAAAAATACCTGGAAAAACTCAGCAGGTCTAGCAGCAACAGCGGAGAGGAACACAGTTAACGTTTCGAGTCCATATGACTCTTCAACAGAACTAAGGAAAAATAGAAAAGAGGTGAAATATAAGCTGGTTTAGGGGTGGGGGGGGTTAGAGCTGGATAGAGGGCCAGCGATAGGTGGAGATAACCAAAAGATGTCATAGACAAAGGGACAAAGAGGTGTTGAAGGTGGTGATATTATCTAAGGAATGTGCTAATTAAGGGTAGAAAGCAGGACAAGCAAGGTACAGATAGCCCTAGTGGGGGTGGGGTGAAGGGAAGGGATCGAAATAGGCTAAAAGGTAAGAGATAAAACAATGGATGGAAATATATTTAAAAATAATGGAAATAGGTGGGAAAAGAAAAATCTATATAAATTATTGGGAAAAAAAAGGTGGGGATCGGAAAGGGGGTGGGGATGGAGGAGAGAGTCCACGATCTAAAATTGTTGAACTCAATATTCAGTCCGGAAGGCTGTAAAGTGCCTAGTCGGAAGATGAGGTGCTGTTCCTCCAGTTTGCGTTGAGCTTCACTGGAACAATGCAGCAGGCCAAGGACGGACCTGTGGGCATGAGAGCAGGGTGGAGTGTTGAAATGGCAAGCGACAGGGAGGTCTGGGTCATGCTTGCGGACAGACCGAAGGTGTTCCGCAAAGCGGTCACCCAGTCTACGTTTGGTCTCTCCAACGTAGAGAAAACTGCATTGGGAGCAACGAATGCAGTTGACTAAGTTGAGGGAAGTGCAAGTGAAATGCTGCTTCACTTGAAAGGAGCGTTTGGGCCCTTGGACGGTGAGGAGAGGGCAAGTAAGGGGGCAGGTGTTGCACCTTCTGCAGTTGCATGGGAAGGTGCCGTGGGAGGGGGTTGAGGTGTAGGGTGTAGGTTGAGGTGATAGAGGAGTGGACCAGGGTGTCCCAGAGGGAACGATCCCTGGCTGATGCTCCCAGCTATTTCCATTATTTTTAAATGTATTGCCATCCATTGTTTTATCTCTACCTTTTAGCCTATTTCGATCCCTTCCCTTCACTCCATCCTACCCCCACTAGGGCTATCTGTACCTTGCTTGTCCTGCTTTCTACCATTAATTAGCACATTCCTTAGATAATATCACCACCTTCAACACCTTTTTGTCCTTTTGTCTATGACATCTTTTGGCTATCTCCACCTATCACTGGCCCTCTATCCAGCTCGAACCCCCCCCCCACCCCCCACACCAGCTTATATTTCACCTCTTTTCTATTTTTCCTTAGTTCTGTCGAAGAGTCATACGGACTCAAAACGTTAACTGTGTTCCTCTCTGCTGATGCTGCCAGATCTGCTGAGTTTTTCCAGGTATTTTTATTTTTGTTTTGGATTTCCAGCATCCGCAGTTTTTTGCTTTTATCTTGATGTTGGGAACTCCTGGGCTCCAACACTTTTTGTTTTCTTTGTTGGAACATGAAATAAATTTTCTACTTTTAATATTATATGCAATTAAACATACACATTACACTAATGCAATCCATTATGTTCGATTCTTGAGGAGAGATTGCCAATGTCATTTATAAGTCATGTTAAGATCTGAACTTTGAGACTGGTTAATGTTAATGGGACCAAGCATGTATGTAAGTTTTTAAGGTCATCTCTAATTGAAATCAAACAACAAATTACGAAATGTCATTTATCAAACGTCAATCATTATTGAGATGACAAATAACATGGCAAAAAAGTCTTCAACCACAGTTAGGACAATTAAAGACAGTCCAATATACAAATATTCTTCTACAGCTCCTAAACGTATGTATCCAAAATGATTCTAATGCAACCATCACTGAACACAAGGATAAACATGTGCAGCGTGTGCATAATTTGGATGCCACAACTCATATCCAAGTATCGGTATTGGGGTGACATCCAACAATCACAAACAAATTCAGCATGCATTTAAAAATGACAAAATAAAAAAACTGGGAAGTGGCAAGCAGTTCCTAATTTGATTCAAGTTTACATTTAATTGGTACCCTCATTAACTGCATTAATGAGAATGCCAGTTATATGTTAAGAGTCTTAATGCTGAACTCAGTCACATCGGATATCTGGTCTATGCAGCTCAACAGTAAATAGGAATACGTACATGACCAATTTGCACAAATATTTAAAATCCCTTCTTGGAAAAGTGCCATAATCAAACTCATTGGGTCTCCTTGCAGCATTTTACTATTTCAGACTAGGTCAGATCATTGCCAGGGAATTCACTACTGTGCAGAAGTTGCGCATCCCTTTCTATTCACAACAGATTCCATTACAAGCTGCTGGATTTTGTGGGAGTGGCACTTAAGCTTATAAAATATTGAAAAAGATCATCAGGAAACTAACGAAGCTGATGCTATCATTGTTCAGTTGGCTGTTGTTGATTAAGTTGAACTGCTCATCTATTGACTTTTGTGCTTCAAGTCAAAAGTGCAGAGTCCATTCAATCACACATTGTATTCTTCTTTAAAACTCTAGTTTAAGCAATACAGTGCAACAAAAAACTGAGAGGACGTACCCCATTTTTTTCCTCATTCAATCCTTTATCTTTCATTCCACCCTCTTCACACTTTGCAAAATTGCTAGTCATCTTGCAGTCATTGAAGTAGCCACTCTTCAAGTATGGGCATTAACAAGTATGGCCATGCTATTCAATCATATCTCAGCCAAACCCCATCCTCGTCAAACAAACTAACAGTATGTGTACTATCCAAGCTCATTGAAGAAGCAGTGGCTGATTTTTCTCTCTTTAACCAAGGTAAATGAGACCTGTCAGATTAGTTAACTCAGTACATATCAGGAATTGGCTTGGGGTTTCCCGATCTGTAGCCACACTTAATGCACTAACTAAGATAAAAGCAAAAAACTGCGGATGCTGGAAATCCAAAACAAAAACAAAAATACCTGGAAAAACTCAGCAGGTCTGACAGCATCTGCGGAGAGGAGCACAGTTAACGTTTCGAGTCCGTATGATTCTTCAACAGAACTAAGGAAAAATAGAAAAGAGGTGAAATTTTATTTTATTTCACCATTTTTCTACTTTTCCTTAGTTCTGTTGAAGAGTCATACGGACTCGAAACGTTAACTGTGTTCCTCTCCGCAGATGCCGTCAGACCTGCTGAGTTTTTCTAGGTATTTTTGTTTTTGTAATGCACGAACTAACTCGGCCTCCTAATCAAGCTCAACCACCCACTTCTTACTATAAAAACAGGAATGTGTACAAACCGTACATATAGAAACAAATTCCAAAAGGCAATACAAGCATGGTGTCAGCATCTAAACAACAACCTATTATTGGTATAAATTTAATCTGACGAAGAATGTTGTTAAAGGTGTTACTGAAAAACCAAAGCTCCGCAACCATCTGTGTAATTCAACAAGAAACAGCAACACTGGGATTTTAGCACTGATCAAGTGTATGCTTTATAATTATTTCATTTGCTCTAAATGGTTAATGAAACAAAACTCTTTTTGGAGGGGAAAGGGAATGGATATGGTAGCATAACGGTTATGCTACTGGGCTAGTAATACAGGGCCTGGACTAATTACCAGAGACACAACTTCAAATCTCATCACCCACCGCAGGGGGATTTAATTTCAGATAATTAAATAAAGTCTGGAATTTAAAAAGCCAGGATCAGTTATTCCTGAATACGAAACTAATGTCCTTTAGGAAAGGAAATCTACCATCTTTATTTGGTCTGGTCTACACGCGACTCCAGACCCATAGCAACATGGTTGTCTCCAAGTGCTCTCCGAAAAGGCCTAGCAAGCCAATCAGTTGCATCATATCGCTACACAAAACAATAATAAAACCAGATGGATCAATCGAGGCACCAGAAACAAAAAAGGGCCACCCAGCCCAGCCAACTGCAAAGTCCTCCTCAACACGGTTTGTGAAAGGGAAGTAGTGTTTAATCAATTTACTGGAGTTCTTTGAAGAAGTAACATGTGATGTGAATAAAGGAGAACTGGTGGGTGAACTTACTCAGGTTGCCAGAAGGCATTTGATAAGGTGCCATATCAAAGGTTGTTATGGAAAATAAATGCTCATGGTGTACAGGGTAACATATTGGCATGGATAGAAGATTGGCTAGCTAATAGGAAACAGTAGGCATAAATGGGTCATTTTCTGGTTGGCAAGATGTAACGAGTGGTGTGCCACAGGGATCAGTGCTGGGGTCTCAACCTTTTACAATTTATATACATGATTTGGTTGAAGGGACCAAAGGTATGGCTGCTAAATTTGATGAGGGCATAAGGAAGCTACAAAAGGATACAGATAGGTTACTAAGTGAACGGACAAAGATCTGGCAAATGGAGCAAAATATGGGGAAATTGTCCATTTTGGCAGGAAAATTAAAAAAGAAACAAAATTCAAATGGTGAGAGACTGCAGAGCTCTGAGATGCAGAGGGATCTGGGTGTTTATGTGCATGAATCGCAAAAGGTTAGTTTGCAGGTACAGCAAGTAATTAGGAGAGCAAATAAATCTTATCGTTTATTATGAGGAGAATCGAATACAAAAGTAGGGAGATTATGCTTCAGTTATACAGGGCATTGGTGAGACTACATCGGGGAGTACTGTGTTTTGCATTGGTTTCTTTATTCAAGGAAGGATGTAAATGCATTGGAAGCAGTTCAGAGAAGGTTTATTAGACTAATACCTGGAATGGGCATGTTGTCTTATTAGGAAAGGTTGAACAGACCTTTGTATCATCTGGAGTTTAGAAGAATAAGAGGCGACTTGATTGAAATATATAAGGTCCTGAGGGGTCTTGACAGGCTGGATGTGGAAAGGATGTTTCCTCTAATGGGAGAATCTAGAACTAGGGATTACTGTTTAAAAGTAAAGGGTCACCCATTTATGACAGAGATGAGGAGAATTTTTTCTCTCAAAGATACGAGTGTCTTTGGAACTCTCTTCCTCAAAAGGCGGTGGAAGCAGTGTCTCTACTTATTTTTAAGGCAGAAGCATATAGATTCTTGATAAGCATAGGGGTGAAAGGTCATCAGGGGTTGGCAGGAATGTGAATTGAGGTTACAATCAGATCAGCCATGATCTTATTGAATGGCAGAGCAGGCTTGAGGGACCGACTGGCCTACCCCTGCTCCTAATTCGTATGTTCATATGTAATATCTGAGGACTTAGGAGCGCCATCCCATAGTCAAGCAATAACCTGACATAATCATACTCTCAAATCATAGCTGTCAGGCAACATCCCAGAATCCTCCTTCACTTTTCTGGGTACGTCCTTCCTGTCAGCAAGACCTAGCAGAGATGGCTGCACATGGCAGGGAAGGATTGGCCCTAGGAGTCCTCAACATGACTCCAACCCCATGAAGTCTCATGGCATTAGGTCAAACATGGGCAAGGAAACCTCCTGCTGATTATCACCTATTACCCTCTCTCAGCTGGTGATCTGTACTCTTCCATGTTAAACACCTGGAAGAAGCACTAAGGATTAAAAAGGCACAAATGTACTCCAAGTGGGGGACCTCAATGTCCTTCACTAGGTATGATTCAGTAGCACCACTACTGATCAGGCTAACCGAGTCCTGAAGGACATAGCTGCCATACTGGTTTTACAGCAGATGGCGAGAGAACCAACTCAAGGGCAAAACCTATTTGACCTCAACAATCTACTTGCTGCAGATCCATCCGTGTGCGACAGTATTGGCGGGAGTGACCACTGCACAGTCCTCGAGTCCTTTCTTCACACTGAGCACACCTTCCATGTTGTATAGCACTACCACTGTTGTGAATGGGTTAGATTCAGAACAGATGTAGCATCTCAAAACTGAGTATCAGTGAGTCACTGTGGGCCATCAGAAACAATACTGTGTTATAGTACAATCTGTAGCCTCATGTCCCACCATCAAGCCAGCTGACCAACCTTGGTTCAATCAGCAGTGTAGGAGAGCATGCCAGGAGCAGCACCAGAAAAGTACCTAAAAATCATACATCAATCTGGTGGAGCTACAACACATAACTACAATGCTTGCTAAACAGAAGCAGCATGCGATAGACAGAGCTAAGCAATCCCACAACCAACTGATCAAATCAAAGCTCTGCAGTCCTGCCACATCCAGTCATGAGTGGTGGTGGACAATTAAACAACTAACTGGAGGAGGCAGCTCAAAAAACATCCCCATTCTCAATGTTGGGAAAGTCCAACACATCAGTGCATAAGACAATATTGAAGCATTTGCAACCATCTTCAGCCTGTAGTGCCAAGAGAGTAATCCATCTCAGCCTCCTCCCGAGGACCCCACCATCATAGATGCCAGTGTTCACCAATTTGATTTACTCCCATGTAATATCAAGAAACGGTTGAGTGTCATTCAAGGGCCAGGCAATGACCATCTCCAGAAGACAAAACCTAACCATCTCTCTTGGTTTTCAACACCATTACCATCGCTGAATCACCAACCATCAATTTCCAGAGGGGTGCCATTGACCTGAAACTTGATGGGACCAGCCACTTAAAAAAATATTGTGACTACTAAAGCACATTCGAGGCTAAAAATTGTGTGGTAACTCATCTCCTGACTCCCCAAAGTCTGTCCACCATCAACAAGGTAAAGTCAGGAGTGAGGTGGAATATTCTCCACTTGTCTGGATGAGAGCAGCTCCAACACCACTCAAAAAGCTCAACACTATCGAGGACAAAGCAGCAGCCCATCCATAACCTTAAAAAGTTCACTCCCTCAACCACCTGTACACAGCAGCAGCAGTGTGTGCCATCTACAAGCTGCAAGACAGTAACTCGCCAAAGCATCTCTAAGAGCATCATCCAAATCCATTACCTCTGTCACTGAAAAGAATAAGGGCAGCAGGTGCATGGGAACACTTTCACCTCCAAGTCACATACCATCCCGACTTGGAAACACATCACAATGCTTCATCACTGCTGTGTCAAAACCTTAGAACTTCCTCCACAATATCTCTGTGGGTGTATCTACACCACAAAGACAGCAGCAGTTAAAGGCAATGGCTCACCACCACCTTCTTGAGGCTAATTAGAGATGGACAATAAATGCTGGCCTTGCCAACAACACCCATATCCCATGAACAAATACAAAAAAGCTGGAAGTTTCAAGAATTAGCCTTTCCACCTCGAAAGGTGAAAAAGCAAAACTGGAAAAACAAATACTGTTGTGAGGCAACATGTTGCAGGATATTGAAAATAGGGACATAAGGCAGTAACTGAAGAAAATTATGGCGTGGGAGGGGAAAGGCGTGGAATAAAAAAAGGTTTTGAAGACAGCGATGATAATGACAGTTTTAAAGGCAGTACTGATAAGATAAAAGATTTGTTGACAGCAGACGGTGCCAAATGACAATTCAAAGGTTTCAAATAATTAAAATTCATAACATTATTAAATGGATTGCTGAAGGAACTACATTTTTAAGTTAACTTTAAAAACGCAAGCAATAACATGCTTAAAATTTTAAATTCTGAGGAAAACTAAAAAGAAAGCAGCAGTGAAGACAAAATGTCTGTCAGACCTCCATCTCTTCACAGAATCAGATTTTGAAATTGCTGATTGCAGTTTACAAATAGATCTACAGCTTTCTTTCTCCTCCTTAATTGGACTGTGGTACCATTTGCAGATTATCAAATTACCAATGAACCTAACAAGAAGTTTTATTTCAAACTGAATTTGAGCACTCTGCATTATATTTGAAACTGTGACTTTACTGTAGCTACTTTTCTATTGTCTGCACTGATGACTCACATCATTCTGCTAGGTCATGCTACAATCTTGTTCCCACATTGATCATTGCAGCCAACAATGCCTAGCAAAAAATAAAAACAAAAAACTACTGCGAATGCTGGAAATCCTTTTGTGCTTAGCAAAATCTCTCTAAAACCTTAAGTGATTATACGAAGGGTGGGGGAAATATTTGGTCTCTTCTAGTGATGACCTAACTTAACTACAGGGCAAGTGAGCATATGGGAACACTCAAGCAAATGACTGAAAAACAAAGAAAATGCAGGGGAAGAACGTACAAAAATCAAACATCTGAACCATGACTGAGTGTTCTATGGTTTAATTAAAAGCACTCTTGATAGGTTGCACAATGTAGTCAAGAGAAGGAACATCAACAAGATGAACCACACCATGTTAGGTTAACATAATTCTGTGGCTGCTCCCTATGTTAAGTTTGACTCCTTAACAGTACCCCTTCCATCTAACAGAAATTCTGACACTTTTGCTGTCGTCTTCCCCTCCCCGTCCCCCACATATTTGTTTCAGATTATTTTTGCATAAACATTAGAAGGATGAATTTGGGGTTAATAATGGAGGGAGCAGCATTTATATCAAAATAAATTACCACCAGTGAATCTTAATTAAATGTGCTTTGGAACAGAATTTACTCAAGATTGTTGGGAAAGATTTAAAGTCAATTTTGTGCGATTCTTCAACAGAGCTTCGGTGGGCCACGAGTTGTGATGGTCAAACTCAACAGTTTTTGTTCTGAAAATAGATGAGATACTTGAAATAAGACTTCTAAAGGTAATTTCCCAGTACCCAATGCGACAATTCTGTAGCCAGAAGCTGCTCAAGATGATGCACAAGCATAACACACTTTTGCCAATTTAGTAGTAACTTTCAAAAGGGAATTGGATAAATACTTGAAAAGGAAAAAATATTCAGCGCTACGAAAAAAGAGCAGCGGATCGAAACAAATCGGATAGCTCTTTCTGAGATCGGGCACAGGCATGCTGGACCAAGGAGTCCACTTCTGTGCTGTATCATTCTAAGATTAAGGCCACATGGTTTGAAGTATTGAAAGTTTCTTGTCCTGTTTCGTAACAGGTTCAAACTTGTGATGTATCTGTTGTTTGGCTTTTGCTTCAGTTTATCTCATAATAAACCCAATTTACAACTGGAGCCAAAATAACTCGGAGCCAGGCAGTAATCTGTCCAGCTCCCTGGAAAATGTCTTGGAACTTTCAACTCCCAGGCTTCATTTGCATTTACATGCCACCACTGACTCCTGTTTGAAGCCAGGATGACGTGAAGACTGGCGGATGTGAATGGAAAATTTTGGGGTCAGACAGGTTGCTCCTGGGGACCCAAGAAAACTGCAAGTTTTGTGATAGGGGAAGTTGGCAACGGTAATGAGCAGGAGCACAGGCAGCTTGGGACAACAGTGGCCAAAATTATCCTCAAAGTCAGGGGGATTGGAAACAGCCCATTGGACTGGGCATGAGAAAGGATACTTTTTAAATAACTAGGTTGCGGCCACTTAAGTAGCATTAAGTTTCACCTGCAGACCAGAGCAGGCCGTTAAAGCTTAAAATCTGAAAGAGTACGAGTTCAGCAACAGATTCCTTATAGTGGCAGAGCTGAGAATCAAAATGAAACTGGAATTGTCTAAACACCAAAGGGAAAAGAGCTTTCCAGGAGGAACGAGAAAGTGATATTACAGGGATGTTTCACCCAGGGAATACCACTGGTCAATCAGGACATGCAATGAGTAATCAATGCTACACCTAGTCCAGATGGCCTCGTACTCTCAAATTCATGGCATGAGCGATAAATGCCAGTCTTGCCAGTGATGTTTGCATTCTATGGATGAATTTTTAAAAACTTAACACTGGTTGCTGCATAGCCAAGAGTTGCTAGCCCAGATAAAATACAATCATCTGCATTTATATAGTGCCTTTATTTTCTTTTAAAAATGGGAAAAGATTGGGGGGGGGGGGGTGTGGAGAATAATAGATATTGCCATGCAAATACAGCTATTTTCTCTAATGTATTTAATTGCATTTCAGCAAATGCTGCATGGGCACAGACAAGCTATATCATGCACAAATCATTAGCAGAGTCAGATTGGCTGCAACTGTCTATTAATCAATTAAAAGATAAGAGAGCTAAAGGAGAATTTCACACATTATGTCTGCAAAGATGTCATGATTTACAAACTTGTCTGCTAATCACTTTGGTTGCAGACCCACCGGGGGAAAGGAGTATGTTGCTGCAGCTTCTGAGTTAGGGTTTGATTAATTGCTCCATACTCAAGAGTCCACCTGATAGATAATACTGGAGACTTTTAAGTCAACACTGCAGTGCTGCAATGCTCCGGGCAAACAAAGGACCTAGTCTTTCTCACATAAGAGCTTTTCATCAAGTTGTTTAAAATACTGTAGAAAACAGATAACGTTTCTGACCTTGTATGTTTGTGACAGACTTCTGCAAGTTAGTGTAAATCTTAGATTTATCTACCTACTGATTACATTTTGCTTCTTGATAAACCAGATTTGCAACTGCAGCCTGAAACATTTGTACGGGCATTATTTGTACAAGAGGTGTAGAGGTCTAGAGTTAAGATTTCTAGTACATAGATACAAAGGTACCATGGTTTATTCCTTGCTGGGGTAGGCCATCATTGCAGACAAGATTAAATCATGGTTTTAGCCATGAGCTTGTCTGTGGAATGGCCCTTTTCATTGAGCACAAGTATATGGAAAGTGCACAAAACTGAATGTTTCTCCCCCCCATCTCCACTGTGGATTCCTCCCAATTTGAGTATCAATGTCAACCCACATCATAGTTGAGTTCTTCAGTATTCTAAACAATGGCAGTACGAGTCAGGGAGATAGCCATGGAATAATGATACAACAGCCATACAGAAGATTAGAACTGTATACAACACGAGTACAGATGCCAGAAACCATTCGGTCTATTGGGCTCATTGGTATACACCCTATATAAAACATGCAGACCTCCAAAACAGCATCAAAAAATAGTTTAAGTTTGTGCCTCCACCATCTTTCCTGGTAAATCATTTCTGGTCAGAAAGCACTTTATATCAGTCCCTGAATTTGGTTTTTGTGTTCTGTTGGCCAGCACTGTTGATTTAAACTCAAAAAATGCCCAATTAATTATCTTGAGCACCTAATTTTATTTTCATGTTCCCAGAAACCACTTCAATCTAGTCAGTCAGTCATTTGGTTCAAATAACTTAAAACCTGTTCTCTCAACTTAGATATTATCTGAACATCTTAATTGCACTGCAGTTTTAAAAACACATTCCACAGTATGATCTGTATATAATGATATATTGCATGGACAAACATTTCCCCGTTTTTTTGTGTCATGGCAACAGACATGCAGCAAAAGGATGACATTGTCAATATTTGCATACTTTTTTCTGCCACCCTAAGGTTTACAAACTTTAGTGAAGATTCTTCGCTTGCTTACAAGTAGGCAATAAGAATGGAATTCCCAGGGTCAAGGAAACAAAACAGTGCTACCCAAGTTTTGTTTGGTCAAATGCGTCCATTACGCTTTGACCAATTTAGTAAATCTTTCAGTGTAGCATACATTATGCAAGCCTGAAGGCTCCAAGGAAGACAGATAGTGTGGATTGAGAAAACCAATTTTCACTAGATGAAATGTCAAAAACTAGAGGGCATTCTCAAAAAAGATTAGAGCCTGGCCTTTCAGGAGTGAAATTAAGAAACACTACTTCAAGGAAAGGGAAGTAGAAATTACGCAAACAGCAAGTGAAGCTAGATCAATTATTAATTTTAAAACAGAGATTAATAGATTTTTGTTAGCCAAAGGTATCATGGGAAAAGGCAGGTACATGGAGTTAGATTGCAGATCAGCCACGAGCAGGCTCGAGGGGCTAAATGATCTACTCATGTAGATATTGTTGCTATGTAATTTTGCCCAGAAACACTCCCCCATTCTTTCTCATCCGACCTCCCCAAAGAAAAAAGGAGGACATTTTGTATTCTTTCCTATGACTTGCATTCACTAGGTACAGCGAGCATGTGGAAGTATGTGTCTGTGTGGTGCTCTTTCAGGCTTATAGTTCGGATTTTAAGCTTCTAAAAATCTTCCCACATAACTGCACAATATTTTGGCAAGCTACAAAGACAACAAATCTATAAGTTAGAGCATCGTATGAATAAATTACTCTACAATGCTGAAGTGTATAAATGATGCATTTATACCTATAGCATTAGGGGTTACCAATCTTCATATTAATCTAGGCATACGATAAACATTCTAAATCATAGTAATATTACTAAACTGTACATAGTTTACAAATCAATTTCCTGACAATCAAAGAACTTGGTGTCCTGTTTCTTTTAAATGGTGTTACAATCCTTGGCCAGACCCTGGGACGTGGGGGGGAAGATCTAGTTCGGGGCCAATAACATTTTATTTAAAGTAGATAAAGGTTGAGATTCAAGACACCTGCTTTTGGAATAAAGCCATAAGGTTCCAGGGGTTTTGAGCAAAAACAAAATTTACATAGAAGTTCAGAAAGGTAAAACAATTTACAATATGTAAATACAACATTCAGGGTAAGTAGGAGGTACATTTGAATTAACAGACGAACTGTGTCGAACACACTGCACGACAGAGTAAACGTTATTTGCAGCCAAGACAAAGTCCCTGGATTTCTGAAGAACCCACCCAGACGTCAGTAAACACCAAATCAAACAATCTTGTTGAAACTCTGTTTCATGAGAGATTTCCAGCTTCACTTTCGAAGATCTCTCCTTGAAATTCTCTCCAAAAGTCGCTCCCACTTGGACGTTTTTAACGGTGGCCCACTTCACAGGATTTCAACCTTGCCTTCCGAGATTCCATCTCCCTGGATTCCCGAGTACACTCAACACTAACTCACAAACACACTTTCAGATCTATGGCCGTGCCAAGCAGAACACCACTGTTCCAAAGGGGTACCTTTGCTCAAACGGTCCTCCTTACTTAAAAGCTGCTCCCCACAGCTCTTTCTTTAACTTTAAAGAGGCCTGCTTCTGTCCCATCTGGCTGGCAGACAAGAGTTGTTTACTGACCCTTGAGCTAACCTGGTGACCTAGAGGGCTCCCCCCTTGTTACTAGACAGGAACCAATGTAACAACCATTGAAATAACCAGTGCCTTAAATGTAACAATCTCCACAGACTGCTAATTTAGCACCCAGGGACACAAAGATCAATGATTTCATGACAATGGTTTCTCTGCTCTGACATCATACCCAGCACCTGTGTGACAATTCCACTTATTCTCATCACAATCCTTGACATGTTTGGTTTGTCGTATCTTTCTCTCTCTCTCTCTAGTTATCAGCAATGGATCATCTAATTTAGCAAAAGTGCAGCAGCCTTTTGTTTCGACTTTTAAGCAAAACAAAATCAGAGTTAATTAGTATCCGGATGTGACTTTTACTGGGTTACATATCAAGCAATCGTAGCCTTTTGCCTTCAACCAGGAATTTTGTTTACTTTCAAGTAGTTTCTCGATTTAAAATAAATCCTTAGCAAGGGCAAAGTGCTAACCATAGAAAAGTTTCTTCCACAGATTACATCAATAATGTTAGTTCAACCTGGTAGTGCTGACAGTAACATTTTTAAACTGCTGCCGACAACAGAAAGCGGCTGCAATTAATACCATTTCGGGGCCTACTCCAATCAATAAACATAGTAACAAAATAGGCAGCTGAAAAAAGGGTTGGAGCTGGGGAGAGAAGGTGGCCAGAATGAGTGTACTTTTCATCCATGTTTAATGATTTCCTGCTAACTTTTGCTCCACCAAAGGAAAAAAAGGAGTTGCGAAAAACCAATGAAGTGCAAAGGGTCAGAGGTTTAGGCTCAGTGGGAGTTCAGCATTGAGGTACACTGCACAAACCATTGATGGAAAATAACTAACACTTCTGCAAAGTGAAAAAAGGAGTTTAAATCTTGCAAGAATTTGGTGCGAATGAAAATTCAAGCTCATATAGGAGCTACATTTTTAAGGAACGAGACACACAGGAACAAGAGGAGGCCATTCAGCCTGTCGAGCCTGCTCTGCCATTCAGTTAGATCACGGCTGATCATCCACCTCAACGCCACTTTCCCACATTATCTCAATATCCCTTGATGTCATTAGTATCCAGAAATCTATCAATTTCTGTCCTGAACATGTTCAATGATTGAGCTTCCACAGCCCTCTGGGGTAGAGAATTCCAAAGGTTCACCACCCTCTGAGTGAAGAAATTCCTCCCCATCTCAGTCCTAAATGGTCTTCCCCTTATTCTGAGACTATGTCCCCTGGTTTTAGACTCATCAGTCAGGAGAAACATCCTATCGACATCTACCCTGTCAGAAATTTGTTTCAACAAGATCACCCCTCATTCTTCAAAACTCTAGAAAATACAGGCCTAGTTTCCTCAATCTCCCCTCGTAAGAAAATCCCACCATCCAAGGGTTAGTCTGGTGAACCTTCATTGCATTCCCTATAGCAAATATATCCTTCCTTCGATAAGGAGACCAAAGCTGTACACAATAATCCAGATGCAGTCTCAGCAAGGTTCTATATAATTGCAATAAGACACCTCTACTCAAATCTCCTTGTGATGAAGGCCAACATACCATTTGCCTTCCTAATTGCTTGCTTCATCTGCTTGCTAGCTGTTAGTGACTCATGAACAAGAATGCCCGGGTCCCTTAATCTTCCCAACCTCACCTTAAAGAAATACTCTGCCTGTTTTTCCTACCAAAGTGGATAACTTCACACTTATTCACATTATATTCCATCTGCCATGTTCTTGCACATTCACTTAGCCTGTCCAAGTCCCCCTTGCATCCTCCTCACAACTTACATTTCCACCTAGTTTTGTGTCACCAGTGAATTTGGAATTACATTTGGTCCCCACATCCAAATCACTGATATACATTGTGAACAGCTGTGGCCCCACAGGGACAACACATTCACACTAAGTGCACAAAAAAAGAGAGATTTCTGCAGCAGGGAATCTCTGTCGTTGAGCAGCAACTAGCCACAATCACAACATCAAAAGGGAACAAGGAATTCTGGATGCTATGCTCCTCAACACTGTCACCCTGGAGATAGCGAAACAGTTCAGGATAAAAGCAGTAGAGAAGTGGGTGGCTATCTGTAGTTCTTATGAAAGGTTATTGACATGAAACATTAACTCTGTTTAGCTCTCCACAGATGCTGCCTGCTCTGATGAGCATTTCCAGCATTTTTTGTTTTATGTCCCAAGTGGTATGTAGCTCATTGATACGGAGGCGAAGAACATTAAGGCATTGATGGATGCATTCCTAGCAACCAAGTTTGAGTATCTGTCCTGATTCATATTAGAACCAATGACACAAGTACATTTGACATCTTGTAAAAGTTTAAGATGAGCAGAAATTGAAAAACAGGACAAAACCTCAATACCTCTGGGCTGATACCAGGAAGATGATGATGGTAAACATGTGACTGCTAGGTTGGTGTAGGAGGAAAGTGCTTACATTCCTGTGGTATTGAGAGCGCGCTCTGGGTCTAAGGGAAAGATGTACTAAAAGGGAGGGCTTCACTGCAATCAAAACAGCATCATTGTCACTGTAGAGACTAAACAGAATAATGCAGGAAGATTTAAACATGTGGCAAAGGGGCAGGGAAACTCTAGATGTGAAGCTACAATGTAAGGAGGTTTAATAAAGCTCCTGGAATAGCAGGTGGCCTAGCTGAAATAAATGAAATATATGTTATCAGGGAAAAGGATAAGCAGCTTATTTTCATATATGAATGAGAACTTAATAGTCCTAGATATAGCATTATCAGGAAAGATGGGGGAGGGGAGGGCAGCTTCCTACAGCAGTATGTTTTTCACTTAAGGAAAGAAGCAGATTTTGTTCTTGTAAATGAAGTGCAGCAACTAACTGTTGAATGTAGGAGAACAATTAGTAAACAGCGACTACAACAAAAGTTAGGTTCAAAGCAAGAACTGAAAGCAATAACAACGACAAGACAAGACAAGATTGCTGGGATTAGAAAAAGACAAAGTTTGGTAAGCTAAGAAGTCTTACCCAAATTAACTGGGCAGAAAAGCAAACAGATCAGCAATGGGAATTATTTAAATATGATACGGAAAAACCAAATGTATTTTCATAAAGCAAAGAGAAGGCACAAAGAAAGTTCCATGGAGAAAGAAGGATCAACATTAAACAAGCTTAAAAGGGAGGCAACAAAATATAGCAAATGAAATCATATGGAACATAGAAACTGTAGTGTGAAGGTGAAAAGGGTGTTGGAAAGCATAAAAGCAAGTATGAAATGGTTAGTGGGTAATATAAAAGGGTTTAGTAAGACTTTAAGTTTACAAACAGTGAAAGAATAGTTAAAAAGATGATGTAGTTCCTGCTGAGATGGAGATTGGTCAATAAGATTATATACATCTATGTACTCGCCAGCCTCAAACAGGACAGGGTTAGTTAGGAAGAGATTTGTTCAAAGTCTTGTTCAGTATCTACTTGCTAAAAAAAAATACATATGAACAAGGAGCAGGAGTCGGCCATTTAGCCCCTCGAGCCTGCTCCACCATTTAATAAGATCGTGGCTCACCTGACAGTAACCTGAAATCTGCATTCCACCTACTGCCGATAAGCTATCACCCCCTTGTTTATCAAGAATCTATCTATCTATCTATCCACCTCTGCCTTAAATACATTATACATAATCAGAAAGTTGCCCCTCAAAGTTAGCATCTTCCAAGAATGAAAACTGCCCTCTGCAGGAGGGTTCTGCAAAACCAGACCTTCTTCATATTCAGATTCACACATGAATGGAAGAGGGTACAAGAAGGGAAAATAACAGGCAACCCGGCACCCTTTAAATTATGTAAGTGAACATTACGCACTGATGTAGTGGGATTTGCAAAATACCAACTGATTAGGAACACTTATTCCATGATAAAGCTGTAAAAGTCCCTTTTTCAAATCCTCTGTGGCCTCTGTAATCTCCTCCTCTCTGTACCCTCAAGCCTCCGAGGTATCTACACTAATCTAATTCTGGCCTCTTGAGAATGCCGATTTTAATCTTCCACCACTGGTGGCCGTGCCTTCGGTTGCCTAGGTGTTATGCTCTGGAATTCTGTCCCTGCACCACCTTGCCACCTATCTTTCCTCCTCTCAGACACTCCTTAAAACCTAGCTCTTTGGCCAAGCTCTTGGTCATGTGACTTGATATCTCCTTATGCGGCTCTGTGACATGTTTTGCTTTTACAATGCTCCTGGGACATTTTATTACTTCAAAGGCACTAATATAAATATCAGTTGTAGCTGTTTACAAACATTCGAGAATACAGACAGGCTCAAGCATTAAAGGTAAACTAAATGAGATTCAAAGGAATTGGTATAACCAGAAACCTCTTCACTTGCCCAAGCGATAGCAGCTAACCAAACACAGATCAATGATTTAATTAGCCAAGTCACCAGCCTTCTAAACTGCTTTAAGGTTTGATTATGGTGGGCACTGGATAAAAACTCTCATACACATAAGACCATGTTTCTGAATTAACTGTTTCAAGATGACATTTAATTATTACTGATTTTTGAATGCATGTCAGCAACATTATTCCTATTGTAGCTGCTTATCAAGACATCTTTTGTGAAGCTATTCAAGGCATAAAGCAAAAAGGTTACTGCAGTACCCTCTGCTGTTCAAAAACCAACAGTACACATTGTTTAGCAAAAATACTTCATAGTCAAACCTGCAGAGGGCCATCAATCCACGCTGTAGTCATTTGTATGCACACGCGCGCACACCATTTTATAACTGCATCACATTTGGACACACTGCAGAAAACCATAAAGATTTCAGTCTGACTAATCTCGGAGTCTACATACACAGCATGCTGATGCTCTGCCAACAGCACTGAATGACAATTTCAACTCAGTGCTGCAATTTTACGCTGGAATAGATTTTAAAGAAGCTATTTACATGAACTGACTATATAAGCACCTCTATTACTTTTAAGCTTGTAGCACACGCAAGGATAACGCAATATTTTTTATTCCTCACATTTCCACGCTCAAATATTTGCAAATATATCCTGCTCCCCATCAGCATTGCCTCTGTTGTCCTCCAAGGGTGAGTCCTTGACCCGTTCCCCTCCCCACTTCTCATGTATATACTGCCTCTCGGCAACATCATGCGTACAGCATTAGTTTCCACATGTAGACAGTGTTCAGCCCTACCTCACCACCACCTTTCTCCACTCCTCCACTGTCTCTAAAATGTCAGACTGTGTCTGACATCTATCTGGTACTAGCTGAGCAGAAATTTTCTCCAACTAAATATTGGGAAGGCTGAAGTCAGTTTTTGATTCCTACCACAAACCCCATTCCTCAGCCACCAACTCCATTCCTCTCCCTAGTAACCGAGGTTGAACCACACGGTTGTTTCTGACCACATGTCCGTGCTATCACTAACACTGCCTATTTCCATCTCCATAATAGTGTCTGCCTCTGCCTCAACTCATCTGTTGAAACCCTCACCTGTACCTTTGTTACCTCCAGATTTGACTTCTCCAATCTACTTCTGCCGGTCTCCCACGTTAAACTTGGGGTGCCTGTGTCTTAACTCTCACCAAGACCTGCTCACCCATCATCACTGTGCTCACTGACCAATATTGGCAGAGGGGGTTTCATGGGGTAGATGCTGAGAGGCTGTTCCCCCTGACTAGCGTGTCTAGAGCTACGTAACATAGTACGGGTTTATGTCGGGAGGACATAAAATTCCTGGGGTGGCCTTCTCGCCTCCTGACCTCTCGCCCCCGACCTGTCCGCAATTTTATGGGGGGGGCAGGTCAGGTCTAGGATGGCTCACCCACCTTCACCCCAATTGAGGTCCTTAAACGAAGGAAGCCTGGCAGGTTAACCTGCCTGGGCCTCTGGTGGGAGTTGGAGGGCGTGGACATCTCCATCACTGTCCCCTTTCCAGATCAGGAAATGGCTGCAGGGCTGCTGTGATTGGGAGGGATGCATTTCTTACTGACCTTTTTAGAGGCAGGGCAGGTATTTGAAAAATCTCGTCCATAGTCTCAGGGTAAAGGTATGGCCATTTCAGACTGAGATTAGGAGAAATTTCTTCAGTTAAGAGGGTTGTGAATCTTTGAAATTCTCTACCCCAGGGGAGCATGGGTTATCAGTTGTTGAATATATTCAAGGTTGAGATTGGAAGGGAATCAAGATATATGGGGATCAGGTAGGAAAGTGAAGGTCAAGGATTAGCCATAATGTTATTAAATGGAGGAGCAGGCTCAAGGGGGTGTATGGCCTACTACTGCTCCTTTAATTTTTTTTTTGCAAAAATATACTTTACTCATAAAACATCTTCAACAACATTCCAAACCATTTCAAAATCACCATTACTGCTCCTTTAACTATGTTATATTCCTCCAGCCCTACACTCAGATGAGCCCCTTCAATTCTGGCCTCCTCAGCACCCCCTGATTTTAACCACTCCACTATTGGTGGCTGTGCCTACAGCTGTCAAGGTCATAAGTTCGAATTGCCTCCTGTTCCCTCCTTTTTAAAACCTATTTCTTTAACCAAGTTTTTTGTTATCTGTCCTAATATCTCATGTAGCTCAGTGTCAAATTTTGCTTGATATTGCTTCTGTTGAAGTACCTTGGGAGCTTTTTACTACACTAACTTGTATTTATCATTAAAGAAAGAACGTGTAACCCATATAGCACCTTCAATAGCCTCATGTACCCCAAATCACTTCACAGTCATTAAGTGCTTCTGAAGTGTAATCTTTGTAATTTAGGGAACTAACAGCCTATCTGCACACAGCCAGGTTCCACAAACAGCGACAATGTTGACTCAGGCTTTTAGATAACAGTCACCCAAGATGGCTGGCGGATTCATAGTTTAGATGAGACATGAAAAGTTAACACCTCCTGAAGTGTTAGCTGGATATATGTGGAGTGAGACAAACAAACTTTTGCCTCAGAGGTTAGAGTGACATCACTGAGTGAAAGCAAACACTAATGCCCCTCCTACAAACCAAATAGCTACTGAATAAAGAAGCATGGATGCAAAAATAGTGCCAAGGCAGTTTGGGACGTAGAGTGCTAGAACACCACTTATGATGATTGGTCTAATCAATTATGCAAGTAATACACTGACTTTTACTGCACTGTCACCAGTCTTCCAAATGATCCAGATTTCTATTTAGGAATTCCCTTCATAGCAACTATCAACACTGCAGAACACAGTCATAACACTGATTTAACATGCAAATCTGCCCAACTAAATTCATAATTTTACCAATTGCTTGGCTAACACCTTTTAGGCCTTTTGTTTACAATGCTTTACCAAGAAGAAACAATTTACAGTACAATATAAAGTTCTTAGATCCATTATTCATCAGTCACTGTGTAGAACTGGGAAAATAAATTAGTCTGAACTGCTGCAGGGTGGCTGCAGTCAGTTTGACTATTTGACTCATGATGTCATATTGCTTTTGCATCTGTCATGAGCAATCAGTCAAAGCAGTCTTCTCCCTTTTCTAATGTTCTTTATAATTTACTGGGGATAATGCTCTCTTACCCTGTGGATAATACATAGCAGTACAAATCATATACAAAAAGATATATTCACAGTTTACACCAGCACACTGACTGAAGAAGAGTATGAAGACAGCAAAGGAGAAATTACATTTTATTTTTCCAAGTACAATAAGAATAATGGGAATTGGAACATATTTTCAATTTTTGTAACACCACAAATGTCAAGCACTGCCAGCTCACTCAGCTAGAGAATAAAGTTTCTGCTAATACGCTACAATCTTAGAGCACTTCTAACACCAATGTGAATTTTCAAGTTTCCACATCAGTCTGGCCAAGTGGCTACCAATTCAAGACCAACTTGTGACAAATTAGAGGCATTAATAAGTTTTATTAATATTTTGTGCCCATTTGTGTAAACAGAAAACACAGGAATGTTCTATAGTCTTGGGTAAGAGGTTCAAATGAAAAGGTGATTTAAAATTCACATGAACGACACTATACATTGTGCTGCAGAACAGGAGGACACGATTTTTTTTTTGCACACGTTCAGTTCTTGAGATCAGCCCTACTTTAAAATGGAGGTACCCAGTGGAATAGGAGTTACTTCTCCATGAAGGTGGGAGGCATGGTAAGAAACGCAGCATGGCCTGCCAAGTCATGCAGAGCAACACCAACAACGGCCTCCAACAAGATTGGTGTCCTTAGCAGAAGAGGTTGAATGGTGAAAGGAAGACAAAGATGTGACAAGGAAGGAAAAAGTCTTAAAATGTCCCCACAATTTATCATCCTCATTTTATCATTTTAAATAACTCAACCTTCAAAACTCAAGGGAATATAAACCAAGTTAATGCAGCCTATCCTCACAAACGAAGTATTTAAGTCTTAGTATAATTCTGATGAACTGCAATGTATCCCCTCCCAGGCCAATATTCATCTTGAGGTTGAGTGCCCAGAATTAAACACAATAATTAAGATGCATTTTACTCGGCAGACTTGCATACATGTGCCAGTCGGGTGATAAAAGATTGGGATAAAAGTTTGGGAGTCAGGCAAACTTCCATTTGAAACTCTCAATACTTAATTAAAAGTTACTTTGAAGAAAATACAGTAGAGATAGAATCATAGAAAATTTACGACACAGGAGGCCATTTGGCCCATCATGTATGCGCAGGCCAAAAACTGGTCCTAGCCTAATCCTACTTTCCAGCATTTGGTCCATAGCCCTGTAAGTTACGGTACTTGGGGTGCATATCCAGACACTTTTTAAATGAAGTGAGGGTTTCTGATCCAGACACCCACAACCTCTGGGTAAAATTTTTTTCCCTCATCTCCCCGCTAATCTTTCTAGCAATCGCTTTAAATCTATGCCCCCTAGTCACTGTCCTCTCTGCTATAGAATAGGCCCTCCCCTTCCACTCTATCCAGGCCCCTCACTATTTTGTACATCTCATCTGAGATCTGAGGTGTGCTGAACTGTTCACTAGGTTTATTTTGAACAGTATTTTTCCTTGAGAAATGAATACAGAAAAGTGGACACAAAAATTCAGAATACTACCTAAGTGTATGCAGCCTACCCTCACAAATCAAGTCTTTAATTCCTAGCATAGTTCCGATGAACCTACAACATATCCCCTCCCTTACTCCAATGATTTACATTATTATTTTGCTCTTAGAAAGTATACAATTTAATGTAATTTCCTATACTGGAGACAATTCACCTTTCAATCTGAAAATCACTGCAAAATTCCTGGATACAACACATCAAAAAACAGTGATCTCTTCAAAGCTTCAATTTGGAATATGGCTGACTAGATTTTCACAGTTGTTGTCCTTCAGACTGACTTTCCAAATTCAACCCTGCCATTGAAGGGAAACACCAAGCAGACACCAGGCACTTCCCCACGGATTTCTGAACAGTCCTAGCAGGTCAAGGTCTGAGATACACATACAACGCAACAATTGCATTTATATAGCACCTTCAACGTAGCAAAGCATTCCAAGGCACTGAGAGTCAATCAAAATTTGACACAAACAAATTACAAGGTAATAGGAAAGGTGGTCAAAAGCTTGGTCAAAGAGGTATATTTCTGTAATAAAGGTCCCTCCCTGAAATCTCTTATGAATGATAATATTTTACCTTTAAACCATCTTTAGGAAGACGGTAACCAAATCTTGATGGGAGATCATCGAAATTCTGCGTTTGGTTATCAACAGAATGCTGAAAAAACATTAACTGAAAGAATTAGCATTCCAGGCAACCATTAGGTATTGTATTAGTCTAATCATTCAGATATACAGATTATATCAAAGTGATTATCAACACAACTCAGACCTGCATCAACACAAGAAATTTGTACAGATTTTGATGAAGGTAAACCTTAAACTGGGTAAGAAACATACTGTAACATTTTTTTCTGAATTGATTTTTGAGATAAAAGGCAAAATTGAAAAGGAACTACTTATTACTCAATCGTGTTGACCCAAGAGCATCGAGACAACCAGATAGTGTGGGACCTCAGCTACATTTAGATCGGAAAGGCTTAGCAGGCTCCCTTCTTTGAAAGGCAGTAAAGAACCAGTTAGTTGACTTCTTACAAAAATACAGCAGCTATTATGATTATTTTTCCACTGTCATCCCACATGTTACTAGTTTTACTGAATTCAATTCCACAAGTTGCCTTGGTGGAACTCAGGAGCACTGAATTGCTGACCTGTAACAAAAACCGCAACACTACTGACTAAACATATCTCCGTAAAGCCGAACTTAGAGTGCTACCATTGGCTGCTGGAAGTTGATCAAAGATTATCTAACTCAATACAGATCAGAGATCCAATCTGAAACTTTCCTAGTCTAAATGACTCAGCTATACAGCAACTCTTCACACTGCTCTGTTGAGGAATTCTGCGTATAAAAATATTTTGACAGAAACATTATTTTTTGAAATTGAAACTAAAATTAAGACATTTCACATTGCAATCATGGTCTTTGTTGACTATATATTTAAAAAAAATACTTACTGCGATAATGTCACCTTCCACAGGCCACAGGTGGAGAAAAGCAACAAAATACACCATGAAGCTTACATGAATCTGTGATGCAGATAAAATCAACAACCCCAGTGGCAAAATCATCTTCAAAAATTGCTGCAACACCTATTCGAGAAATTTAAAAAAACACACATGAAATAAATGTGTTTTTATATATAACTTATATTTACTTAACACCTTTAACATAATAAAGCATTTCAAGACATCAAGAAACAAAATATAACACTGAGCCATATAAGGATATATTAGATCAGGTGACCAAAAGCTTGGTCAAAGAGGTAGGTTTTAAGCAGTGTCTTAAAGGGGGAAAGCAATAGAGGCAGAGAGGTATAGGAAGGGAATTCACATGGTTTGGGTCTAGTTCACTGAAGGGACAGGCACCAATGGTGGAGCAATTTAAAATCAGGGGTGTTTAAGAGACCTAAATTGGATGTGCAGATAGCCGAGAGGGTCATGGGGCTGAAGGATATTACAGAGATAGGGAGGGGTGAGGCCATAGAAAACAAAGATTAGAATTTTAAAATCAAGACATTGCTTCACTGGAAGCCAATGTAAATCAGCAAGCATGGATTGTAACTGAATGGTGCAAATTAAGACATGGACGGCAGAGTTTTCAATGGCCTCAAGTTTACAGAGATTACTTTGGGCTTGCCACAAGCTGGATGAGCCAAAACCAGGGTACATGAATGGCACCCAAGGTACACTCTAGCTCATGAATGTAAGAGCAGTTTTAGGAGAATTAAGTTGTGGGTAGGTGAGATCAAGTAGACTAAGTCAATATTCCCTAGAGTTTAGAAGAATAAGGCGTAATCTTATTGAAACATACATTTTTTTTTTAAAGGGGTTTGATAGGGTAGATGCTAGCAGGATGTTTTCATTGGTTGGACAGTCTAGAACTACAGGTCATAATTTCATGATAAAGGGCTGGTCATTTAGGACTCAAATGAGGGGGAGTTTCTTTACTCAGAGTTTTGTGGATCTGTGGAATTCTCTACCACGGGGAGCTGTGAATGCTCAATTATACAGTCTATTTAAGATAGAGATCAATAATATTTTGGGTATTAAGGAACTCAGGGGACACAGAGACAGTGCAAGAAGGTTTAGTTGAGATCGATGATCAGCCATGATCTTACTGAATGGTGGAGCAGGCTCAAAGGGCCACATGGCTTAACTCCTGCTCCTATTTCATATGTTATGTTAACAATGTCCACTTATACCAACAAGATTATAGCACGTTTCTATTTCATCCCAAAGTTGAGTGTCAAGCACACCACATACATATATGCTTGCACAATTACAATCCAAATTTTGTATTTTGCTAAAGTGGTGCAGGATCAAGTGTGTTGCCCGCATCAGGATGCACATGCTTAAATCGGAGTTCCAGAGAGAGCTTTGGTGCAGCTACGTGATCTATAGCACGTCCACACAGAAAGTGAATTAATACTAACTCAAACTTATCTTGTAATTGGTCTGAAATGCTCCATCATTTGGGCTCAAGTAGTAATACAGACAAAAGTGTCAGAAGTTACTCAGAAAATTAGGCTGAGATGCAGATATACAGTTTGAACATCACAAGCTGAATTATGTTGAATTTTTCTGATCACTGTCCTGATATCATTTTAATCTGGTTTTGTGTTTGATATAGACAGTTCAGGGAAAAATAAATCTGCAAAGTAGAACTTGGAAACTTTAACTAAAAGATATTCCTAAATATATTTTGACATACTTCAGTGGGGTATATATATCATGTCTACTTTATAACTACAACTCATTAATGCCATGCATTGGATGACTGAAAGTCATGTGCAGCTGTACGTAGCAGTTTCCAGCGGAACAAACAGGTGATACAATGTGTACCAGCTTTGCGTTGTGGGAGTCCAGTGGTAATGAGAAGGGAAATAAAAGAGGCTGTGAAGAAGCACTAACAAAAGTAGCTACGTGCAATTAAGTGAAGTGAAGCAAAGCAACCCAGTCAAGTGAATAGAACAATCGTGCACCTCAAAACAAACATCCAGCTTAATTTACATTACACGTGCTATCGAACCCATTTGAGACTCAACGTCACAGAACAGTGTCCAAAAGTAGTTTTGATAATGCTTGCGCCTCAAAGTACATCTGTTTTGCCTTTCAGAATACAAAAAAAAGCTTTTCTATTTTCATGCAGCACAATAATGAAGTCTGCCAGTTTCTAGAATAATTTGATTTCTGCCCTCAAATTTCTCTTCACTTCATTGGTCTTTTAGAATCAGAACTTGGGAGGAAAAGCAGTTCAGTGAGCAGAGTATGCAAACCACACATTCCTGAATCCAACCTCTGCTGCAAAGAATTCTTCAGGTCATGAGATATATATATTTAGTTTATAAATATATGTCACAGCTGTAGGTTACTGTTGCTTTAATTTGTTGGGAACAGATTGAAGAGTGCACTTAAATACAAGGTTATTAATATTTACATTTGCTTGGTGACAGTGTTTTTCCTTCTACTATAAGCACTTACTGAAGGTTTAATAGCCCAAGTAGAGGAGGCAGGTTGCACTTACACTTCCATTAAAGAACTGGGGTGTACTCAAGCAGCAAAGGCAACGGCATTGTGCGATTAAGTAAAATGTACTGAACTCAAAGGTTACGGCTCACTAAATTGTTGCCATGGGCAAAATAGCTACAGGGTGACATTTGTCTTTGAGCAGCTTCTTCAAATTAGTTTACTTCCAATTCTTCTTCAAAATACATCAGGTCAATAAGCCTGCCAAAACGGTTTAGTAAGAAATTGAGGATGCTTATTTTGAAAAAAAAAGGAACAAATTGACCAATTCACACAGATTTCTTTTTTTTTAAAATAATGCGGAAAATAGTTACGCAAATTCACGCAAAAAAAAATTGCACATGTGAAATATCTGAAATGAAAACAACGAATACTATAAACACAGAACAGGTCAGTCAAAATTTAGAAGAAAATTTAGGGAAGATGATGTTTTGGCGAACACAGCCTTTGTCGGAACTTGTAAGTTGTATGAAGGGCCTTAAGCACCTTCCCTTTCAATTCTATGCAAAATGCTCACTTATCTTTCTGGTGCTTACCTATTTCACTATTTTCTGTTTCCAGCAGAACTCAGTCCACAACAATTCCTGTGTTAAAATGCTATTTAAATAAAAATTAGTGAACGTGATATGGCAGCAAAAGCAACACTTCGTGACAAGTCACCCCTATGTCATCCTTTAGGAAAATCTAATAGTCGCCATCAATCTACAGTCAACCCGAAGAGTAGAAAATGTAGCACTTCATTCCGATTCAAGAATCATTGGATTTACTGTTTGGATCAATCATCAAGAAAGCAGTAATCTACTAAACTCAAAAAATCTAGACAAAAACCTTTTAGACGGTTTTAATTTAGAGCACATGTATCACTAGGTACAAGCACTTATTTCAGCAGCCACAATTAATTCTAAAAGGTATTAAGTCAATTAAGCCCTCAAACACTATTATGTAGCCAGCTCCTGTAAGCTGACTAAAAAGTTACTGTAATTCATTTGCTGAATGAATAGAAATATCCACAAAATTATACCAAGGTGGAGGAATTTTGGGGGAAGTGGGGAGTGGGCCGAGGTCCAGGAAGGGGGGGGGGGTTTGGGAATGTACGGGGGTCCAAGGCAGGGGGGAGGGGGGACTCCTGCGGGTGGGTGGATGAGTGGGTGGGGGTACTCCCATGGGTGGCTGGGGGCCTGGGCTCCCGTGCGTGGGACTCTCATGGGGGCGGGGGGTGAGATGATAGGACCCGGGGGGTGGGGGGGGGGGGGGGGTGGAGAAGGGGGAGGCGGTACTCCCGCGGGTGTTACCCAAAAGTTAGAAGGGGTTTTAATTCTTCTAACTTTTTCAGGCTATTGGTGTAACTCCGGCGGAACTATCCGGAGTTTGCGATTAAAATCGCATTTTCGGATAGTTCTCAGCACAGTGCATTTGTCCAGAGGGAGTTAGCACTTCTGGGCAATTGCCGTACAATCCCTTACCTGGGAACTTGCGAGAGGGATTCCCCAGCATATCTTTGGGGTCCCCCCAAATCCAACACTGGAGAGCATGAAAGTTACAGGCCAACAAATTTCAGGGAAATTGTAATTTCGAAATTTCGAAACGTTGACTGATTTCTTCTCCGCCGATGCTGCCAGACTTGCTGAGTTTTTCCAGGTAATTCTGTTTTTGTTTTGTTTTGGATTTCCAGCATCCACAGTAGCTTTTAGCTTTTTGTTTTTATTTCAGGGAAATTGTTTTATTTGAAACCATTTAGTTAACCCCAGAATCCAACAGCAGCTGCCTCGACCTCCCAACTTGTACTGGCCCAAGCGCTTTCTTCACCTCATGTCTGGTTCTGTTGTAGCTTAGAAATCGACTGTCATTATTAGCTAACAGCTTGACTATCACAGTACCATGAAACTAGCAGATGGTAGGGGCAAGCAAGATGGACCATGGCCTTTTTACATTTTGCAATTCCCATGTCCAGGTAATATGAATGACAGTGAACAATCTTAATTAAGGTTTTATTAACCCATTATTCGCACAATGCCAGAGTGGCTGAATCTGCAGAGAGCAAGCCAAGAGCTTTGATCAGCAAGTCAGCCAACCAATACCTGCACCTAGTTGAATTCCTATTCAAAGCATTACTTGGATAGACAGTCCGAAACAAGATGTTTCCCTGTGTCTTTGTTTTAACATTAACAGGCCTGTGGCTAGAGAGAATGCAATCTAACAAGTTCAGTAGTTCATGTGATTCATCAGTTTAGCTCCAATTTGCAATGCAGACTACGAATTTTATAGTATATAGATTTATGTGCAGTATAAAATTGAAGTAATGCTGGAAAAAGGGACTTAAGTTTTCCAAAAGACTCATTACACTGATTGCAAAACAATTTTCAAATAATCGTTATAAGAGAACCATGGAAAAGTTATGGCACAGCAAGAGGCCATATTCAGCCCATCGTGTCTGTGCCAACCGAAAAAGAATTTTAAAAACCAGCTGCTTATTCTAATCCAACCTTCCAGAACATGGTCCGTAGCCTTGCAGGTTACAGCACTTTAATGCAGATCCAGGTCCCTTTCAAATGAGTTGAGGGTTTCTGCCTCCACCACCAAACCAGGCAATGAATTCCAAACACCCACCACCCTCTGCGTGAAGTATTTTTCCTCATGTCCCCTCTAATCCTCCTACCATCACCTTAAATCTTTGCTCCCTGGTAACTGACCTCTCTGCTAGGGGAAAACAAGGCATCCCTATCTACTCTATCTAGGCCCCTCAATCAGGTCACTCCACAGTTGTAAGGAAAACAACCCCAGTCTACCGGATCTTTCCTCATAGCTGCAATTTTCCAGTCCTGGCAATATTCTTGTAAATCTCCTCTGTACTCTCTCCAGAGCAATTATGTCCTTCCTGTAATGTGGCGACCAGAACTGTAAACAAAATTCCAGCTGTGGCCTAACCAGCATTTCATACAGTTCCATCATTACATCCCTGCTTTTGAATTCCATACCTTGCCCAATAAAGGAAAGCATTCCAAATGCTTTCTTTACCACCTTATCCGCCTGTGCTGCCACCTTCAGGGACCTGTGGACATGCACATCAAGATGTCTCACTTCCTCAGCCCCTCCCAATATCCTCATTGAGTATTCCGTTGCTTTGTTTGCCCTCCCCAAATGCATTACCTCAAACTTCTCTGGATTGAATTCCATTTGCCACTTTTCCACCCATTCAACCAAACCACTGATATCATTCTGCTGACAAAAGCTATTCTCTTCACTATCAACTGCACGACCAATTTTTGTGTCATCTGCAAATTTCCCAATTATGCCACCCACATTTAAATCCAAATTATTAATATATACAACAAACAGCAAGGGGCCCAAGACATAGCCCTCTGGAACACCACTGGAAACAGTTTTCCATTCGCAAAAACATCCATCAACCATTACCCTTTGTTTCCTGTCGCTGAGCCAATTTTGGATCCACCTCGCCACATTCCTCTGTATCCCATGGGCTTTTACTTTTCTGACCAGTCTGCCATATGGGGCCTTGTCAAATGTCTTACTAAAATCCATGTAGACAACATTCACTGCACTGCCCTCATTAATCCTCCTTGTTACTTCCTCAAAAAATTTGATTAAATTAGTAAGACACGACATTCCCTTAATAAAATCATGCTGAGTATCCCTGATTAATCTGTCCCTTTCTAAGTGACAATTTATCCCGTGTCTCAGAATTGATTCTAATAATTTTCCCACCACCCAAGTCAGACCAACCTATAATTACCACATGGACTGCAGCGGTTCAAGATGGCAGCTCACCACCTTCTCAAGGGCAATTAGGGATGGGCAATAAATGCCAGCCTAGCCAACGATGCCACATCCCATGACAGAATTTTTAAAAAAATATTATTTGGCTTATCCCTCGTGCCCTTTTTAAATAATGGTTCAACTTTCGCAGACCTTCAATCCTCTGGTACCTCGCCTGTACCTAGAGAGGATTGGAAAATGATCCTCAGATAATCTGCTATTTCCTCCCTGGCTCCTTTCAACAGCCTGGGAAATGATCCCTCTGGCTCTGGGTGATTTATCTACCTTTGAGGATGTTAGTCCCTCCAGTACATTCTCTCTCACTATGCTTACTGTATCTAATATTTCCCACTCCTCCTATGAAACTAGAATATCTGCATCATCTATCTCCTTAGTGAAGGCACAAAGCACTCAACAAGAACCCTGCCCACATCTTCGGCATCAGCGCACAAGTTACCATGTACATCTCTGATATGGTCTAAACAAAGGGTAGGGCCTAAGACATAGGAGCAGAAATTAGGCCAATCGGCCCATCGAGTCTGCTCCGCCATTCAATCATGGCTGATACGTTTCTCAACCCCATTCTCCCGCCTTCTCCCCATAACCTTGGATCCCCTTACCAATCAAGAACCTATCTATCTCGGTCTTAAATACACTCAATGACCTGGCCTGCACAGCCTTCTGTGGCAATGAATTCCATAGATTCACCACTCTCTGGCTAAAGAAGTTTCTCCTCATCTCTGTTCTAAAAGGTCTTCCCTTTACTCTGAGGCTGTGCCCTCGGGTCCCAGTCTCTCCTACTAATGGAAACATCTTCCCCACATCCACTCTATCCAGGCCTTTCAGTATTCTGTAAGTTTCAATCAGATCCCCCCTCATCCTTCTAAACTCCAGCGAGTATAGACCCAGAGTCCTCAAACGTTCCTCATATGTTAAGCCTTTCATTCCTGGGACCGTTCTCGTGAACCTCCTCTGGACCCTCTCCAGGGACAGCACATCCTTCCTGAGATACGGGGCCCAAAATTGCTCACAATATTCTAAACGTGGTCTGACCAGAGCCTTATAAAAGCCTCAGCAGCACTTCCCTGCTTTTATATTCTAGTCCTCTCGAAACAAATGCCAACGTTGCATTTGCCTTCCTAACTACCGACTCAACCTGCAAGTTAACCTTAAGAGAATCCTGGACTAGGACTCCCAAGTCTCTTTTCACTCCAGATTTCTGAATTCTCTCCCCATTTAGAAAATAGTCCATGCCTCTATTCTTCCTACCAAAGTGCATGACCTCACACTTCCCCACGTTGTATTCCATCTGCCACTTCTTTGCCCATTCTCCTAACCTGTCCAAATTCTTCTGCAGCCTCCCCGCCTCCTCAATACTACCTGTCCCTCCACCTGTCTTTGTATCATCTGCAAACTTAGCCAGGATGCCCTCAGTTCCTTCATCTAGATCATTAATGTATAAAGTGAAAAGTTGTGGTCCCAACACTGACCCCTGCAGAACTCCACTAGTCACCGGCCGCCATCCTGAGAAGGATCCCCTTATCCCCACTCTCTGCCTCCTGCCAGACAGCCAATCTTCTATCCATGATAGTACCTTGCCTCTAACATCATGGGCTCTTATCTTACTGAGCAGCCTCCTGTGCGGCACCTTGTCAAAGGCCTTCTGGAAGTCCAAGTAGATAACATCCATTGGCTCTCCTTTGTCTAACCTACTCATTACGTCCTCAAAGAATTCTAACAGATTTGTCAGGCATGACCTCCCCTTGATGAAACCATGCTGATTTTGCCCGATTTTACCATGCACTTCCAAGTATTCTGAAATCTCATCCTTAATAATGGACTCTAAAATCGTACCAACGACCGACATCAGGCTAATCGGCCTGTAATTTCCCGTCTTTTGCCTTACTCCCTTCTTAAACAGGGGGGTTACATTAGCGATTTTCCAGTCCTCTGGGACCCTCCCTGACTCCAGTGATTCCTGAAAGATCACCACTAACGCCTCCACTATCTCTTCAGCTATCTCCTTTAGAACTCTGGGGTGTAATCCATCTGGTCCAGGTGATTTATCCACCTTCAGACCTTTCAGTTTTCCTAGCACCTTCCCCTTGGTAATGGCCACCATACTCACCTCTGCCCCCCGACTCTCTTGAACTTTGGGGATGTCACTCATGTCTTCCACTGTGAAGACTGACGCAAAGTACCTATTCAGTTCCTCCGCCATTTCTTTGTTCCCCACTACTGCTTCTCCAGCGTCATTTTCCTGCGGCCCAATGTCCACTTTTGCCTCTTTCTTACCCTTTATATATCTAAAAAAACTCTTGCAATCTTCTTTTATATTACTGGCTAGTTTACCCTCATATTTAATCTTCTCCCTCCTTATTTCTTTTTTAGTTGTCCTCTGTTGGTCTTTGTAGGCTTCCCAATCCCCTGGTTTCCCACTGCTCTTCGTCGCATTGTATGCTTTCTATTTAGCTTTTATTCTGTCCCTGACTTCCCTTGTCAGCCACGGTTGCCTCGTCCTCCCTTTAGTACGCTTATTCTTCCTAGGGATGAATTTTTGCTGCGTCTCCCAAATTACTCCCAGAAACTCCTGCCATTGCTGTTCCACTGTCTTTCCTGCTAGGCTCATCTCCCAGTCAATTCTGGCCAGCTCCTCCCTCATGCCTCTGTAGTTGCTTTTATTCAACTGTAATACCATTACATCTGATTCCAGCTTTTTCCTCTCAAATTGCAGGGTAAATTCTATCATATTATGGTCACTTCCTCCTAAGGGTTCCTTCACCTTAAGCTCCCTTATCAAATCTGCCTCATTACACATCACTAAATCTAGAATTGCCTGTTCCCTAGTGGACTCCACCATAAGCTGCTCCAAAAAGCCATCTCGTAGACATTCCACAAATTCCTTTTCTTGGGATTCACTACCAACCTGATTTTCCCAGTCTACCTGCATATTGAAATCCCCCATGATCACTGTAACCTTGCCTTTCTTACACACCTTTTCTATCTCCTGGTGTATCTTGTGCCCCACATCCTGACTACTGTTCGGAGGCCTGTACATAACTCCCATTATGGTTTTTTTTGTTAAGCTTTGTTAATCTTATCTAAATTATTTACCTTTTTGCTTCTGTACAGAAAGAAGAACTCCAAGGGGAGGACCCACCATTCATGATTACTAAAAAAGTTAAAGACAGTTTCAAACTTAAAGAAAAAGCATTAATTGCACAAAGACAGGAGGCAGGTCAGAAGATCAGATAGAATATAAAGAGCAGAAAGAATGACAAAAACATTAATCAGCAGGGAAAAATTAGAGCACAAGAGAAAGCTGATTAGAAATATAAAGGTGGATAGTAAAAGTTTCTATAGATATATAAATACAAAAAGAGTTAACAAAGTGAGTGTTGGTCCTATAGAAAGTGAGTCTGGGGATTAATAATGGAAAGTAAGGAGGTGACAGGTGAATTAAACTGGTACTTTGCATCAGTCTGCACTATAAAGGATACAAGAAACATCCCAGAAATAGCTGTAAACCAGGAAATGGAAGGGAGGGGGGAACTCAGGAAAATTGCAATCACTGTGGAAGTAAGTGGCAGTGAGCAAACTGTTGGAGCTGTGGACCGACAAATCCCTGGATCCAGATGGCCTTTATTCTGGGATCTTAAAAGAAGTGGCTAGTGAGACAACTGATGCATTGGTTTTAATTTTCCAAAGTTCCCTAGATTCGGGGAAGGTTCCATTAGATTGGAAAATAGCAAATATAACTCCCTTGTTCAAAAAGGGAGGAAGACAGAAAGCAGGAAACTACAGGCCACTTGGCTTAACATCTATCTTAGGGAAAACATTAGAAGCTATTATTAAAGATGTTATAGCAGGGCACTTAGAAGAATTCAAGGCAATCAGGCAGAGTCAACATAGTTTTATGAAAGGGAAATCATATTCAACCAATTTATTGGAGTTCTCTGAAAGAGTCACATGTGCTGTGGATGAAGGGGAGCCATTGGATGTACTATACTTAAGATTTCTAGAAGGCATTTGATAAGGTGCCACATCAAAGATTATTGCAGAAAATAAAAGCTCATGATGTAGGGGGTAACATACTGGCATGAATAGAAGATTGGCTAGTTAACAAAAAACAGTTGGAATAAATGGGTCTTTTTCTGGTTGGCAGGATGTGACAAGTGGTGTGCCACAGGGATCAGTGCTGGGGTCCCAACTTCTTACAATTTATATAAAGAACTTGGATGAAGGGAGCAAAGATATAGTCGCTAAATTTGTTGATGACACAAAGATAGGTAGAAAAGTAAATTATGAAGAGGATAATAGGAGGCTACAAAGGAGCCTAGATAGGTTAAGTGATTGGGCAAATGTGAAATTGTCCATTGTGGCATGAAGAATAAAAAGAAGCATATTATCTAAATGGTGAGAGATTGCAGAGCTGAGATTCAGAGGGATCTGGGTGTCATAGCGCATGAATCACAAAAGGCTAGTATGCAGGTACAACAAGTAATTAGGAAAGCTAATAGAATGTTATTGTTTATTGCGTTATAACCGGGATAGGAGGAGTGCACGAATTATCAAGCCCCACTACTCACAGGCCGTACCATTAATTTAGATGTTTACTTTTCTCATCAAAATGGCCTGTTAGTGGTGAATATCACTCATGTTTCCACTGCGTAACAGCAGCGTGAAACAGCTAGCTTCACGTGTTGCTCGAAATTTTGAGATACCTTGCCCTTTCAGGGTAATCTGAGGTAGACTGGGCACTTTTCAGGGCTGAAAGTGACGGTCTTAGGCCCGTTCATGATTTTGCATGATATACAGCGCAAAATGATCTGATCCGGGTAGCCATTACCCTGCAGGTGCTTTTGATGCACCCTATTTCAGCATCAAGCTTCAGCAAATAGCTTGGCCCCTATTTACATGGTTGCCGATAAGACCAATCTAACAGCACATGGAACTGTAAGAATCCCAAAGCCTTTATTGACCAGTGAAGGTAGGCTTGTGGAAGACCGTTGTAGAGAACCCCCTAGCAAATTTCTCAATTTGTATGCCAAGGAAGGGGAGTTCGTTTGACTGCTCCATTTCAAAGATGAATTTGAGTGCAGATGTGATTCCACAATTGGACATTTGCTAATTAATCCTCCGTATGTTAAGAATTACGCTGACAACCAACTTAAGATCGTCAGTCCAGCTCGCAGTCTGGCGCATGTGTGTGTACTAGAAGATACATATTTTAATACACAGCACCATGTTCTTTGCAGTTAGAAAGAACATATGCACACATTGCGCCTGTTTCAGCTAAACAAAATAAGTGACAGCCATTCACTGACTCATTCCTCAGGGCAAAACTGCCTGGTTTAAACTGCCAAGCATTGATTGAAATTAACTGTCTGTCATTGTCAATTGGTGCATTCTCCATGGAAATGCACCTACCAGAGTCCACTTGCCAATTAATCAGCACTCTCTTCTCATACAGTATAAATTGTATATTGGTATTCTTGCGAAGTGTCCGGCTGAATGCAAGGTGAAAAGCTTCAACATGTCTCTTTTTGCTCGAAATACTTAAATAATGCGATTCACTTGAGTATCTTAACAAATATAATTAACATACTATTCACAGTCTATACACTATTTACTGTCCACACCTGACATTATTAGCGCTAATTGTTCCCAATGCCCACTATCACCAAGATTAAATTATAGCCTATAACAAGCATGGACTTGCTTACAGAACCTCAGAAAAGCATCAATAAAAATTGAGGAGCAGCCTGAAGTGCTGCTTAGAGTCATAGAGGTCTACAGCACAGAAAAAAGGCCCTTTGGCCCATCAAGTCTACGCCAAACAAATATCTAACTATTCTAATTTTCCAATACTGTGTTAGAAGCTCAAATATTTTAAACATTCCATAAAATATTACAGCAAATAAACAGGCCATTCACCTCATCACATATGTAGATTTTTTTTCCACTTTTTTGTGATAATCTAAGTTCCTTTTTAATGAATTTGTGGAATTTTCTGCCAGTAATATGAATCATAGAATTCTATATTCTGACTCTCCAACACTACATGGCATTTATTTTCCTAATTAACCCTTTAATTATTTTTCTGCTCATCCTAAATTTATGCTTACATCATCTTGCTAACCATCAGAAACAATCCATCACTCATCTATCTCATCATTGAGCTGGATAGAGATTTGTTTGGCAAGGATATTAATCTATATGAAATCAAGACAGGTGAGTTAAGATACAAATCAGTCATGATCTAATTAAATGGCTGAATCAGCTTGAGGCAATTAATAGCCTATCCATTCCTGTACTGACAATCTGGAACAAGGCCATCAGGTCAGCACTAAATCTAGTCAGTTCTAAAGGGGAAAAAAATACCCAACTTTACAAGTCTCTCCTCACAACTGTAACTCCTCAAGCATGCTAACAGCCAAGTGAGTTATATTGTCATTGTATGCACATTGCAGTCACATTTTATTGGCCCATTAAAAAACATGTTTGCACAGCCCACTGCTGAGGAGCCCATACGTCTCCATTTGCGGGCTCTGATGACTTATGTATTTCCAGCATTCACACATCCCCCACTTCCTCAATTTATCTCAGCTATTTAGACAGTGGACATCATACCCACACCCTACTCTGTCTCACTCATCCTCATGATAATACATTCCAGCAGGGATGCTCAGTGGGATTCAGAATGCTGGCTGATTTCTTTCCATTCTCCTTAATTTGCATTTCTATACTACTCGTGAAAACACAAATGCTTTTTTTTTTAAATCAAGGTCACCAAGTAGAACAAAAGGTTTCCAGAAAATAACAAGCCTTTCTGAAATGGCTGGAGTTGTGCAATCTCAGTGTGCTTGAAGGCATTTTGCTGCACAAGTTTGGATTGTTATACATGGACCCCCTCCTAACCCTCCATCACCCCCTACTCCTCAACCCCCACCTATGGCACCTCCCCATGCCCACGCAAAAGATGCAACACTTGCCCCTTCACTTCCTCTCTCCTCACCGTCCAAGGGCCCAAACACTCCTTTCAAGTGAAGCAGCATTTCACTTCATTTCTCCTAACTTAGTCTACTGCATTCGTTGCTCCCAATGCGGTCTCCTCTACATTGGAGAGACCAAATGTAAACTGGGCGACCGCTTTGCAGAACACCTGCGGTCTGTCCGCAAGAAAGACCCAAACCTCCCTGTCGCTTGCCATTTTAACATTCCACCCTGCTCTCTTGCCCACATATCTGTCCTTGGCTCGCTGCATTGTTCCAGTGAAGCCCAACGCAAACTGGAGGAACAGCACCTCATCTTCCGACTAGGCACTTTACAGCCTTCCGGACTGAATATTGAATTCAACAACTTTAGATCTTGAACTCCCTCCTCCATCCCCACCCCCTTTCCGTTTCTTCCCCCTCCCTTTTGTTTTTTCCAATAATTTATATAGATTTTTCTTAACCCACCTATTTCCATTATTTTTAAATCTATACCTTTTATGCCCTGTTAGTCTTTCCACCCCACCCCCACTAGAGCTGTACCTTGAGTGTCCTGCCATCCATTCTTAATTAGCACATTCGTTTAGATATTACCTCCTTCAACACCTCTTTGTTCTTTTGTCTGTGACATCTTTTGATTATCTGCTCCTAGCACTGCTTGCTTGTCCCTACAACCACCACCACCCCCCCACCTTAAACCAGCTTATATTTCACCCCTCTCCTAATATTACTCAGTTCTGTTGAAGGGTCATGAGGACTCGAAACGTCAACTCTTTTCTTCTCCGCCAATGCTGCCAGACCTGCTGAGTTTTTCCAGGTAATTCTGTTTTTGTTTTGGATTTCCAGCATCCGTAGTTTTTTATTTTTGTCTCCCTACCCTACTCTTGCAATCAAATTTAAAGTAATATTTCACATTTACCTTTCTCATGTACCTATTCGCTTATATAAAGTCACCTTTCAGATTTGTTCTTTCCTAGTTGAAAGATCTTGTAAGCACAGTGAGCCATGCAACCTCATACATATACCGAGAAGATGCCCAGCTTTTAACACTGTATGCAAGGCATGAAATACCAGAGGACACTGGAAATGCCAGTGCAGAAAGCAAAGGCCAACACGTGGTTCGACATCACGAGAAGCCACAACTAGAGGCTAGACAGGTACAGCACTCTAAACAACCAAGAGGGTGCACCAAACAGCGCAAAGACAAATCCACAAAATGGCTAGCCAAGCTGCACAATCAGATGAGGAGGATGACCAGAACGTCGACACTCAGTAAGCAGACATTCAGCATGGTGTATAAGAAAGAATGTATTGGCACAGTGATACCAAAAGAAGCCCATTTTCCAGCGTCCAGATTATATGGTCACAGGTGAAGGGCCAGCATAATCTATATGCAAAACTGGATACCGGTGCAGGAACAAACATCCTTCCACTCCGTTCACTGAAATGCATGTATTCACAGAAATGGCAAGTGATGGCAAACTCTCTGTGTACAATGGCTTGGAGATTCCATCTTTATGATCCACTAAGCCCAAGTGTCACTACAAAAACTCACCCAAGACACTCCAGATGTTATGTTGTGGGCACCATGGGTCTAGGGCTCACAGGCCTACTGGCATGCAGGGAGCCAACCCTGGTTATCACCATAGCATTCACAACAGAACATAAGGACACTCAATCACCTCAGTTGCCAACATAACATCCCTGTATCCAGACAGGTCCAATAGGATTGGAAGTTTCAAGCATCAAGGGTGATGCAGCATTACATCCACCTACCTCCATCCATTGACTCACCGTATATGTGTAGCATTCATATCCAGAAGAAGATGAAAACCAAACTGAATAAGTTATAGAGATGGCATAGCCCGAAAAGTCCAGCATCACACAGATTAGTGTAGCTCTATCACGAGCATCATTAAGAAAGGTGGTTCTCTACGTATTTGTTGAGACCCAAGGTGTCAGAATGCAGGTCTAAAAGAGTGCTCCCACAAACTCCCTTACCTGAGGAGCTGAACCCCAAGTTTGCAAATGCCAAATTCTTCTCCAAACTCGACGCTACAAATGGCTTCTGACCAGTGAATCTGAAGATATCCCAGGAGCTAACAATGCTCCATATTCCTTTTGAGAGCTATGTTTTCCAAAGTTACCATTTGGGCTTTCCGTAAGTCCAAATAGGATCACATACGAGACCCAAGGATGCATCTGCACAACAGACAACATTGCTGTTGTTGGCACAACAAAACAGGAGCACAATTGATGGAATCTGCACGCAGGGGCGGTCTGTGCTTAACAGTCAGAAATGCAACATCAACACACCATCAACATTTTCGGATTCATGTCGCTGGACTAGTAATCCAGAGACTCAGGGTAATGCTCTGGGGACCCGGGAGCAAATCCTGCCATGGCAGATGGTGGAATTTGAATTCAATAAAAATCTGGAATTAAAAG
Organism: Cetorhinus maximus; assembly: GCF_964194155.1. NCBI lineage: Eukaryota > Metazoa > Chordata > Chondrichthyes > Lamniformes > Cetorhinidae > Cetorhinus > Cetorhinus maximus. The sequence continues at coordinate 82,945,137 of NC_135897.1, read as the reverse complement.
TCTAATGATGACCATGGAACCATGTTGATTGTTGTAAAAACCCATCTGGTTCAATTATGTCCTTTAGGGAAGGAAATCTGTCATCCTTACATGGTCTGACCTACATATGACTCCAGACCCACAGCAATGCCCTCTTAAATGCCCTCTGAAATGACCTAACAAGCCACTCAGTTGTAACAAACCACTACAAAGTCACAAAAAATGAATGAAACCGGATGGACCACCCGGCATCATCCTAGGCACCGGAAATGACAACTGCAATCTCAGTCCTGTTGACCCTGCAAAGTCCTCCTTACTAACATCAGGGGACTAGTGCCAAAATTGGGAGAGCTGTCTCACAGACTAGTCAAGCAACAGCCTGACATAGTCATCCTCACAGAATCATATCATACAGATAATGTCCCAAACACCAACATACCCATGGGTATGTCCAGTCCCACCGGCAGGACAGACCCAACAGAGGTGGTGGAACAGTGGTATACTGTCGAGGAGTTGCCCTGAGGGTCCTCAACATCGACTCCAGACCCCATGAAATCTCATGGCATCAGGACAAACATGGGCAAGGAAACCTCCTGCTGATTATCACATACCGCCCTCCCTCAGTTGATGAATCACGCTCCTCCATGTTGAACATCACTTGGAGGAAGCACTGAGGGTGGCAAGGGCGCAGAATGTACTCTGGATGGGGAACTTCAATGTCCATCACCAAGAGTGGCTTGGTAGCACCAGTACTGACCAAGCTAGCCGAGTCCTAAAGGACATTGTTGCTAGACTTGGTCTGCGGCAGGTGGTGAGGGAACCAACAAGAGGAGAAAACATACTTGACCTCATCCTCAGAACCTGCCTGCCACACTTGCATCTGTCCTTGACAGGATAGATAGGAGTGACCCTGCACAGTCGTCGTGGAGAAGTCCCACCTTCACATTGAGGATACCTTCCATCGTGTTGTGTGGCACTACCACCATGCTAAATGGGATAGATTTCGAACAGATCTAGGAACTCAACACTGGGCATCCATGAGGCGCTGTGCGTTATCAGCAGCAGCAGAACTGTACTCGAACACAGTCTGTAACCTCATGGCCCAGCATATTCCCCCACTCTATCATTACCACCAAGCTAGGGGATCAATGGTTCAATGAAGAGTGCAGGAGGGCATGCCAGGAGCAGCACCAGGCATACCTAAAAATGAGGTGTCAACCTGGTGAAGCTATTAAACAAGACTACTTGCATGTCAAACAGCATAAGCAGCAAGTGATAGACAGGGCTAAACGATCCCACAACCAACAGATCAGATCTAAGCTCTGCAGTCCTGCCACATCCAGTCGTGAATAGTGGTGGACAATTAAACAACTCACTGGAGATGGCAGTCCACAAATATCCCCACCCTCAATGATGGAGAAGCCCAGTACATCAGTGCAAAAGATAAGGCTGAAGCACTTGCTACAATTTCAGCCAGAAGTGCCAAGTTGATGATCCGTCTCGGCCTGCTCCGGAGGTCCCCAGCATCACAGATGCCAGTCTTCAGCCAATTCGATTCATTACACATGATATCAAGAAACGGCTGAAGGCACTGGATACTGCAAAGGTCATGGGCCCCGACAATATTCCAGCAATAGTACTGAAGACTTGTGCTCCAGAACTTGCCGCGCCCCTAGCCAAGCTGTTCCAGTACAGCTACAATACTGGCATCTACCCGGCTATATGGAAAATTGCCCAGCTATGTCCTGTACATAATAAGCAGGACAAATCCAACCCGGCTAATTACTGCCCCATCAGTCTACTCTCGATCATCAGTAAAGTAATGGAAGGGGTCATCAACAGTGCTATCAAGTGGCACTTGCTTAGCAATAACCTGCTCTCTGACGTCCAGTTTGGGTTTTGCAAGGGCCACTCAGCTCCTGACCTCATTACAGCCTTAGTTCAAACATTGACAAAAGGGCTGAACTCCCAAGGTGAGGTGAAGGTGACTGCCCTTGACATCAAGGCAGCAGTTGACCGAGTGTGGCAAAAGAAGTCCTAGCAAAACTGGAGTCAATGAGAATCGGGGGAAAACTCCACTGGTTGGAGTCATATCTAGCACAAAGGAAGATGGTTTTGCTTGTTGGAGGTCAATCATCTCAGTCGCAGGACATCACTGCAGGAGTTCCTCAGGGTAGTGTCCTCAGCCCAACCATCTTCAGTTCCTTCATCAATGACTTTCCTTCGATCATAAGGTCAAAAGTGGGGATGTTTGCTGATGATTGCACAATGTTCAGTACCATTCACAACTCCTTAGATACTGACGTAATCCATGTTCAAATGCAGCAAGACCTGGACAGTATCCAGGCTTGGGCTGACAAGTGGCAAGTAACATTCGCGCTACACAAGCGTCAGGCAATGACCATCTCCAACAAGAGGGAATCCAACCATCGCCCCTTGATGTTCAATGGCATTTATATCACTGAATCCCCCACTATCAACATCCTGGGGGTTACCATTGACCAGAAGCTGAACTGGACTAGCCGTATTGATACTGTGGCTACAAGAGCAGGTCAGAGGCTAGGGATCCTGTGACAAGTAACTCAACTCCTGACCACCCAAAGCCTGCCACCATCTACAAGGCACAAGTCAGGAGTGTGATGGAATACTCCCCACTTGCCTGGATGAGTGCAACTCCCACAACACTTAAGAAGCTTGACACCATCCAAGACAAAGCAGCCCACTTGATTGACACCACATCTTGGCACCACATCCACAAACGTTCACTCCCTTCACCACCGATGCACAGTAGCAGTAGTGTGTACCAACTACAAGATGCACTGCAGGAATTCAGCAAGGCTGCTTCAACAACACCTTCCAAACCCACAACCACTACCATCTAGAAGGACAAGCGCAGCAGATAGGTGAGAATACCACCACCTGGAAGTTCCCCTCCAAGTCACTCACCATCCTGACTTGGAAATATATCGCCATTCCTTCACTGTCGCTGGGTCAGAATCCTGGAGCTCTCTCCCTAACAGCACTGTGGGTGTACCTACACCACATGGACTGCAGCCATTCAAGAAGGCAGCTCACCACCACCTTCTCAAGGGCAATTAGGGATAGGCAATAAATGCTGGCCCAGCCAGCGAAGCCCACATCCCATGAATGAATAAAAAAAATTAATCTATTCCAACACAGGCAGCTGTCCTGATCCTAGCAAGTTAGAAGATGTCAATGCAACACCCACTCCACAAGACAAAAATGGCCTACAACATTCCCTCAATTTGTTAAATTTCCTTTCACCCCATTTACCTAACTTTGCACAGAAAGACTCACCTCTTCATGAAATTTTGAAGAAAGTAATACCTTTTGTTTGGCAAGAGGACCATCAACATGTTTTTAATGATCTTATAAAGTAATTAACTCTTCAGTTTTACAACTCGACTTGAAACTGATACATTCCTAAAATGCATCAAGAAGTTGAAGCATGCCGTCTCCAGAGAGGTAAGCCTATTGCTTTTGCCTCCAAGAGTTTGCCACTGTCCAGGCTAATTATTCAAATATAGATCTCAAAACCTTGGCACTGGTATTCAGTAATTCCACACCTGCTTATTTGGAAAGAATTGCACTATGGAAACCGACCATAAGCCACAATCTAACTTATGCACCATTATAGCGCCTGCTGGTCAAAATACAACTACAGTTATGATGTATGCTACAAACCATGTAATTCCATGGTCATATCTGACACACTTAAGCTGTCTACCTAACTCATCAGAAACTACAGACATCTCCCTAGGTCTGCAAGGGGATCTTGTGGACATTGAAATAACAGATGTTCTGCATGTTGACCGTATGCAATTTGGTCAATCTAAGCGCTGCAGCAGGAAACATCCAATGATCCTGTACAGCAACTATGAAGACAGTGATTGGTGGATAGTCAAAGTCCTTCCAAGATGTTCCACAGGCTGCAAGCCCATTTTGGCCATACAGAGATGAACTTGGAATATCTCAGAGTCATCTTTAAGGAAGTCATCACCTCAGGGTGTATGCGACCTGATATCCTCCAACAGTTGCACCAGGCACACATGGGAATTGATCGAACCAGAAGAATGGCCAGAGAGACAGTTTATTGGCCAGGAACCCACCAAGACATCCAAAAGGCCGTGAGGGAATGCAAGGCGTCAAACCTTTATGCCTAGCAACCAGAAAAAACCACTATTGCCTCACAAGGTACCCACACATCCATGAACCAGATTCACAACTGACCACTTCAGTATCTATGGAGATGAATTCTTGATGCAATGGATTATTTCTCCATATTTCCCATTATCCATCAGTTACACAACACATCTACTGTAACCGTCATAGACACATTAAGTTCGCTCCTCAGTCTCTTTGGGGCACACAGGCAGTTGTTTCCAACAACAGGCCCCAATACACTGGGCGACCCCTTGTGTGAGAAGTGGGGGGTCAACCTTACCATTTCTTTACCACATTACCCCAGGACCAATGGAATGGCGGAATGTACAGTTCAAACTGCAAAATTCCTAATTATGAAGTGCCGTCAAACAAAACATGATCTACACATGGCTATGTTTCTTTTTAGAGCAGCACCGCTCAGTTCAACTCTTCCCTCACCTACAGAGTTGCTATTCATTAAACAAGTGCAGACAAACCTCCCATCGATACGCCCAGGGGTACGTGATGCATTACTCAAAAAACAGGGGAAGATGAAAGATGCCCATGAAGAGCAAGCAGGTAACAAAATTACCCGCCTGAACGTCAGACAAAGTTTGAGTACAACATCCAAATGATGGCACCTGGAATCCAGCAGAAATCGTCATCATATGGCAAGAACCAAGATCGTATCAAGTACGAGCACCAAATGGCATGATAGTGCAACGAAACAGATGCCAAATCAGAACAATATGACAACCAGAAACACTGAGTAACTCTACTATGACTAGAACACATTCTAAGATGTAACATAAACAAAGCACCCCTAACCAGCATTCTAAAAACTTACAGCAATCTCTAGGAAAGATTACTATAACTAAAACTGAACACATAAGCAAACAGCTGAAACGTTTCAGAGACTTAAGTTTATTGCTCTGAGTTAAAGTACATGTAGAAGCAATGTCATTTTCTTTTGCTTTCACGTAAATAGTTTGATTCTTTAAAGGTGAACCTCTAGTTAGAAAAAATGGGAATGTTGTGATATGATGACACGCACCTTTAAGGGGTGTATCTTAAACTGTCAATCAATACCACTGTTACAAAAGATGCAGTTGGTAAAGCGGAGATATTTAAAAATCCCAGAGGGAAACTTTAAACAACTGTCATAACCTATAATTTTAAGTGCCATGTTTGAGATGTGACCTTAAATTCAGGGATCAGCCCATCAGTTCTCGAGGCTCTACATTAAAACTAATTGAAACATTTTATTAATTTACACAGGTTAAAATACATACACGTGGCTACAAATTATCATAACTTATAACAAATTCCCAAACTAATCTTCATTAAGGCAACAGCAACCCACAGACTTAATCAGACACCAGGTAAAGTATTTTCACCGTACGAATTGAAAATGAGGTTCTTTTCACTGTGGAGCCAGTTGGAGTCTTGCAGCTGCCTTTTGATCTTGCTTTGCCTCTGCTCTGCACACCCAAAAACTACTGAAGTTATACCTATCGTCACTGATTGAATTCAAATTCTCATTGTCTCACCAGCCTCTCTGAACTCCACCTTTTAACAATGAAACCCCATTCATTGTACCAATATTATTAGTAATATAAACATATGGTTTGCTATCTGCTAGAAAGGCGTCAAGTTTTTACCCCACTTCTTGAATGCTCTATTCAAAAAATGCAAATGCACGCCATCTCCCTTATATTTCAAAACTCTCACATATCAAAACTAGCTGGCTTTAACCCAATTAAGACAGACCTGCAGACTAAACAAAAACAGAATTGTCTGAAAAAACTCAGCAGGAAGCTGCCAGACCTGCTGAGTTTTTCCAGGTAATTCTGTTTTTGTTTTGGATTTCCAGCATCCGCAGTAGTTTTTTGTTTTTATCTCTGCAGACTAAACCTCTATTTTAAAAGAAAAATATTTTCCAAAACATTATATACATTAATAGCTTCGTGACAATCACCTTGAGACAGGACATGATGTATTAGTCCCGTGACTTATCAGTCTGCAAGCAGGAGTAGAGATGAGGTACACAATACGGAGTCTCCCAATTATACAGCCTTATCTACAAATAAAGAACCCACGTTATTGTTTCACCAATCCTTGTGCATGATCAATACATCTACATTGAAAAGAAGAATGAAGCAGTAGCTTGACTAATATCCTTTCCCATACAACTTTATCAAATGCCTTTTGGAAGTCTAGGTACAGTCATATGGCTTTTCACAATCCACTTTCTCAATGCCATCAAGTTGGTCGGACAAGAGTAAAACCAGCTTATATTTCATCCCTCTCCTATTTTTACTTAGTTCTGTTGAAGGGTCATGAGGACTCGAAACGTCAACTGTACTCTTCTCCGCCGATGCTGCCAGACCTGAGTTTTTCCAGGTATTTCTGTTTCTGGTTTTGTTGTGGTCGGACAAGATCTTCCCCCAAATCTTTACAATTCTCCAGTTTATGCCTAATGAATCAATACCATGTATGATTATTGAGTCTGTTGTTGCCAGTGTCTGTTCTCTCTTTTTGAGTATGGGCACAACAATGGTCAATTTAATTTACTGGAACGTCATCACCGCCAAGAAACGCCCTCATAACAATAATCACTAAAAACCTCTTCTTCAGCACTCAGGGGCATATACCATTTATCCCTGGAGGTTTGTTTTTCTTGAATCCTTTTAGCCTCTTTAGGATTTCCATCTCACTGATTTCACTTTGGTCATCTCTATTTGTCCTTCCTATTTCTTTGTAAACCGACTTGTCGTCCTCATGCTCATCTGGTAGCCTCTTTTTTTCCCCATTAGCTATGTCTAATTAAAATACCTGCTACATGTGCTACTTATGTGGCAATAATGTGTCCATACATGTGTCTGTACATGCAGATGTAATGTTATTTTCTTTTGCTTTCACATAAAGTTTGATTCTTTAAAGGTGAACCTTGAGCTAGAAAAAATGAGAACGTTGTGATATGATGACATGCACCTTTAAGGGGCGTGTCTTAAACTGTCAATCAATACCACCTCAAGACAAGGCATGACGTATTAGTCCCATGACTTCGCGTCAGTCTGCAAGCAGGAGTAGAGATGAGGTATACAACATGTAGTCTCCCAATTAACTATCTGTATATAGCCTTGTCTTCAAATAAAGAACCCACGTTATTATTTCACCAATCCTTGTGCATGATCAGTACATTTACATCGAAAAGAAGAATGAAGCAGTCGTTTGACTAATATCCTTTCCCTCTCTATCACCCTACCATTCCCTGGCCAAAGCTAAGGGACTTCATTATTTTGTCCTCCTTATCACGAGGAAGCGTGAGCATCGTGCACAATAGGTAAATATTTGATTTTTTTCTCTCTCCCTCAGAGTGCCAAGCTTCTACTCATGCCTGTATACGTAACTATAATTTGCAAAAACTGCAAGCTAAAATCTGAATCCTAAGATTCGACAGCTCAGGCAGTATATTTAAAAAATCCTTGCCTAAACAGCGCATCATCGTGGGAACAAGTCCTCTTTCAAGGGAATATTATAGTCATGATTTAGATTAGGCCAGTATTTCAAAGCATGAGCCTTTAAAATCAGTCAAGGCTTTCTAAGTTTTGTGTTAATTACACGTATAATTATGTAAATTATATTGCTCTCTTTGTGGATTTTGTGTCTTTGTTTTACAAAATATTTTCAATTAGTATACTGCATTTAAAAACTGATTTGACTCATTAAAATACCTATTACTACAGCCACTACAAATGAAAATGGTGCAAAGAAAAACCTGAGTAACAATTCTAGAACAGCACTGTTGGAACTTGATTGTCCTTCCTAATCATTGCCCAATTGCAGTGCAAGGAATGTATGTTTGACTGTTGGACAAGGAAGTGACTTTGCTGCGATGTCCCAATACTTGAATAGCATGTAAATATTCACTTTGGTTATTTGGAACATTTATCCAGGATAACCTTTGCTCATACAATCATACCCCAGAATAAGTACACAATTTCATGAGTGTATGGGAGAAACAGAATCATAAAATAGCTACAGCACAGAAGGATGCCATTCAGCCTATCATGTCCATGCTGACACTCTGCAGGAGCAATTCACCTTGTGCCACTCCCTGTCCTTTTCCCCATAGTCCTGGGCATTTTTCCTTTTTGGATAATGACTCAATTTCTTTTTGAATGCCTTGATTGAACCTGCCTCCACCACACACTCGGCAAGTGCATTCCAGATCCTAATCACTTGCTGCATAAAGAAGTTTTTCCTCATGTCGCTGTTGCTTCTTTAGCTTTAATCTGTGCCCTCTGGTTCTCCATCCTTCCAGCAATGGGAACAGTTTCTCCCTATTTACTCTTTCCAGACCCCACATGATACTGAACACCTCTATCAAATCTTCTCCCCATCTTCTCTTTTCTAAGAAGAACTGTCCCAACTTTTCCAATCTATCTACATAGCTGAAGTTCCTCATCCCCGGGCCGATTCTCGTGAGTCATTGCTGCACCCCATCCAATGCCTACCTAGAGAAAGGAGAGGGAACAAATACACAAGTTAACTTGTTTAATGACCCATGGTTCAAAGGTTCAGAGGACAGGAGAAACAAAACGTAAAATTGTATTTATACAAGAATTATTCACTTTTCCCCAAAGTCTAGCAAGGAATACATAGCACATTTGTTTCAACAGGAAGATAGAGTTTCAGTTTGAAATCCCACCTGAAAGGTGGCACTTCCAACAATGCAACATTTCTTCAGTGTCGCACTGAAGTGTCAGTCTAAATTCCAGAGTAGGGTTTGGACTTCACAAAAAAAGTGAAGGAAGGTCAAGTCCTAGAGCTATATATAATACATTGGCCAAGTATGCCCATCAGCTTGACCACATGAAATCAGTTCTTCTAAATCCACATAAGCTGGAGAAAAACTTGCGAGAATCAGAACCAGTTGCACATTATTACTTCCGTTTTCTTTAGAAAAATCCCTCCCTCCTTGAATACAAACATATGAATTAGGAGCAGGAATAGGGCACTCGACCCCTTGAGCCTGCTCTGCCATTCAATAAGATTATGACTGATCTGATTGTAACCTCAAACCCACATTCCTGCCTACCCCCGATAGATTTTTGATTAACAAGGAGGTGAAAGGCTATCTAGTTCTGCCTTAAAAATATTCACAGGCCCCACTTCCGCTGCCTTTTGAGTAAGAGAGTTCCAAAGACACTCTACCGTCCGAGAGAATTTCCTCATCTGTCTTAAATGAGCAACCCCTTATTTTTAAACAGTGGCCTCTAGTTCTAGATTCTCCCACAAGAGGAAACATCCGCTCCACATCCACCCCGTCAAGACCCCTCAGGATCTTATGTTTCAATCAAGTCACATCTTACTCTTCTAAGCTCCAACGGGTACAAACCTAACCTGTCCAACCTTTTCTCATAAAACAACCTGCCCATTCCTCCTATTAATCTAGTAAACCTTCTCTGAACTGCTTCCAACGCATTTACATCTTTCCTTAAATAGGGAGGCCAGTGCTATACACATTACTCCAGATATGGTCTCACCAGTGCCCTGTACAATTGAAGCATAACATCCCTACTTTTTTATTCAATTCCCCTCACAATAAATGATAACATTCTATTGGCTTTCCTAATCACTTGCTGTGCCTGCATACTAACCTTTTGTTATTCAGATAGCTGCACTAATGTTTAAACTTGAGACTAGTCAGAAAAAACACTACCCACTGGATAGTGAAAAATGAACATAATGTTATGATTTGGAAATTAATAAAGAATTAATTAGATCCTGATGATTCACTTCCAGAAATGAAATACGTTGATTAGCATTTTACCTGCATGACATTTATAAAGTTCAGTCTGGAACCTCAGTTTATTCCTTAAATTGAATCATATACACTGAACTTTAAAACTGTTAGGAACAGTATGTACTGTACTAACTACATGAAGTTCATGATTATTTCAAAAGGAGGAAAAGTTCTGGAGCAGAGACAAAATACAGTATTTTCTGTTCAAAGTGTTTTTTTTTTAAAACTCATCTTTGCCAACCTACAGTTTCTTAATGCTCTGATTTCCAAATTTCCATCTTCGTCTCAAGTTCACCAGTTTGGCAGCCTCAAGATGCACATGCAGTGAATGCTCCTTCCACTGTGGCCTCCCCTGCATCTCCTTCCTCTATTCCATTTTTATGGCAGGGCTTTTATTTAGTCTTCTTGGCTCCACATGCTGAAACTCTCTGTCACAACCTTTACTCCAATCTATGACGAATTAGGGTAGCAGTGCCCGAATTAATCCTCCAGATCCCCAAACCGGACATGCTCATGCCTCTGATCACTGTATAGAAACCCCTGCTTGGAGTACAGCATGTTGATGGCGGGTGATGACTAAATCAGACTGGCTGGGATAACATCCAGCAATTCACCACCCACACCAGCTCCCTCCACCCTCCTCAGCCCCCAAACCAACAGCAAAATAGGTTACCAACACTCATTGTCAAAACACGCCAATGAATGAATATGGCCACCTTAGTGAGATACCTGATTATGATCAGCACCTGTGGAACTGGATACCAACAAAGTCAATATCTTCACGGAAAAGGGAAAATAAATTAAAACAGTGCAGCGTTAAGAAATTCAATAAGTTTTTTAAACATGCATATTGCTTCAAAACACAATAGGCACAAAAAGCACACTTTCCTACCCCTTGAAGATTTAAAGATATATAATACAGATGTCCTTACATGTAACAGCAACTTGGTATTGTGCATCTTGGTTTTCACAAAAGGGTAATAAATGAGATAAAAGCAAAAAACTGCGGATACTGGAATTCCAAAACAAAAATAAAAATACCTGGAAAAACTCAGCAGGTCTGGCAGCATCTGCGGAGAGGAACACAGTTAACGTTTCGAGTCCATATGACTCTTCAACAGAACTAAGTAAAAATAGAAAAGAGCTGAAAGACAAGATGGTTTTGGGGGCGGTGGGGGTGGTAGAACTGGATAGAGGGCCAGTGATAGGTGGAGATAACCAAAAGATGTCATAGACAAAAGGACAAAGAGGTGTTGAAGGTGGTGATATTATCTAAGGAATGTGCTAATTAAGGGTAGAAAGCAGGACAAGTGAGGTACAGATAGCCCTAGTGGGGTGGGGTGGGGGGAAGGAATCGAAATAGGCTAAAAGGTAGAGATAAAACAATGGTTGGAAGTACATTTAAAAATAGTGGAAATAGATGGGAAAAGAAAAATCTATATAAATTATTGGGAAAAAAGTGGGGGGGGGAAATCAGAAAGGGGGTGGGGATGGAGGAGAGAGTTCATGATCTAAAATCGTTGAACTCAATATTCAGTCCGGAAGGCTGTAAAGTGCTTAGTCGGTAGATGAGGTGCTGTTCCTCCAGTTTGCGTTGGGCTTCACTGGAACAATGCAGCAGGCCAAGGACAGACACGTGGGCATGAGAGCAGGGTGGAGTGTTGAAATGGCAAGCGACAGGGAGGTCTGGGTCATGCTTGCGTACAGACCGAAGGTGTTCTGCAAAGCGGTCACCCAGTCTGCGTTTGGTCTCTCCAATGTAGAGGAAACCGCATTGGGAGCAAAGAATGCAGTAGACTAAATTGAGGGAAGTGCAAGTGAAATGCTGCTTCACTTGAAAGGAGTGTTTGGACCCTTGGACGGTGAGGAGAGGGGAAGTAAAGGGGCAGGTGTTGCATCTTCTGCGGTTGCATGGGAAGGTGCCGTGGGAGGGGGTTGAGGTGTAGGGAGTGATGGGTGTCCCGGAGGGAACGATCCCTACGGAATGCCGCCGGGGGGGTGAAGGGAAGATGTGTTTAGTGGTGGCATCATGCTGGAGTTGGCGGAAATGGCGGAGGATGATCCTTTGAATGCGGAGGCTGGTGGGGTGATAAGTGAGGACAAGGGGGACCCTATCATGTTTCTGGGAGGGAGAGGAAGGTGTGAGGGCGAACGCGCAGGAGATGGGCCGGACACGGTTGAGGGCCCTGTCAACCACTGTGGGTAATAAATGAATATAGTCCATCGGATTGGTGTGCAGCCAGATCTTAAGTTGTATGTGGAATAGTTAAGATACTTGAACACAAAGTATTTTTAACTGATAGTTCAGTCCTACAGTGATTAGTGTTAGCGCTCTTTACCAGTTTTACGAATTATCTGCATGAGGTTTGGAAGGGAACTGTCCACAGGTTAGCTGATGATGTAGATATATGTAGGTATGAAGACCTTAGATAAGAAAAACAAATTGCAAGTGGTAGGGAGTGGGAATGAATTTGGCAAAGGTTTTAATATAGAATGATGTAGTTAAAGCACTGAAAGTGCAAGTATGTGTAAGCCATGTTTTCAAAGTTGCTGAATTTGAGAAGGACTTGAGTATCTCAGTGCATAAGTCATTGAAGGTCCCCAACAGTGCCAGGAGGTAATTGCAAAAATAAATATGGTGTTGGTATGCATTGACAGGACAATCAAGTAAAATATATAAAACAAGCAATAGTATTCTTACAATAAGGTCTTGATCAAGTGTCATTTAGACCAGGTCCCAATTTTGGTTCATGTAATATAAAGATCCTGGAAAAAATTTACAGAAGGGTCTCTAGATTAATAACTAGATTAGTGATCCCTAATTAACATCTTAGTCTAAGAGAGCTGGGTGGTCTTACCCTAGAAATGTATACACGAGGAGATTTGACTGGTCTTCAATATGATGAAAGGATGAGACTTGATCCAAGTGGATAAGCTATTCAAATAGATACTTTAGGGGCATATTTATAAAATTAAGTAAGCATAGAAATAGGTTTCAAGTTAGAAGGTACTTCTTATAATGGAGTTGCTGACCTCTGGATTAAGTTAATGCTACGTGCAGCGTACAGATGCCCTGCGTGCATTCAAGAGTTTCGAAGAATAATCGGGTGTTCAATCAAACTTCATAAGAAATTGCTTTTATATAGTGCCTAGTGCCTTACATGACCCCAGGATGACCCAAAGCACCTTGCAGCCAATTAAATATTTTTGAAGTGTGGTCAATGTTGTAATTTGAGAAATGCAGCAGCTAATTTGCACACAGCAAGGTCCCACAAACACTAATGAGATAAATGACCAGTTAATCTGTATTAGTAACAAAGGTCAAGGGGTAAATAACGATCAGGACATTGGGGAGAACTTCCCCAATGCTCTGTCTCAGCTCCAATCCTCTTCAACATCTATGTGAGTGACATGCCTGGATCAGACTGTTCACCATATTGTGAATGAATGTGACCTACGAAAATTTGCTGCAGGATTCAAGGTAATCCACTGAATACAGTGCTGTGACTTGTAAAGATACAAGGTGTCATATGCAAAAAGATGATTCAGTCCAATTGATCTAATGTTCTTTTCTACTCTGCTCCTATCCATATTCCTCTATTCTCTTTATCCTCATGTTTGCTTCAGGAACTATCAAACCAAACAGGATAAGGTATTCTCGCACTGATACAGATCATTAACCCAGTGAGCTCCCTTATACGGTCAGACTCAATAGCCAAATTCAATTGGGCCCAATCCAAGCATTTTTGTTAACCAGATCAGTAATGGGTGATTAGAGATTGAAAGCTACTCACATATACTGTCCTCTGGGGCACATCCTATTTAGTCAGAGTCAGACAGACAGCATCAAAGATGAAAAGGACAGAATGTCAACCTTGTTGAAAGTTTGGGAGAGATCAGGGATGTTATGTAACATCATAATCAGCTGGTGATTTAGAGCAGGATGGTCTCAGCGATGCAGACCAGGCAAAAACAGGACTGACAGAGAAAACAATACGTGGCAAGCAATGGCAAAGCTGGATTGTGAAGAATCATTCAAGGACTTTGGATAAGAAAGGTTAGAGAGAACGAACATGCCAAAGGTAGATTTGAGGAGGGGTGCAATGGACATTTTGGGTGAGAAAAAAGTAGCATCACTGCAAAAGTAACATCACAACGTTAGTGATTAGGCCTGTCAGGAAGATATAATAATTCTGATAATGTTATTGGAATTTATTGTAAAATAGAGTAATAGTGGGACGCGCGTGTGCTGTGTATGTAAACATGGGGGAAGTTTAGAATGTAAGGTAAAGGGCATTTGCATTTTGAAATAAACCAGACTAGATTGTTTTCAAAGGAGGGGTGAAATGTGTCACCTAGCCAGGTGCAGTTTAGAAACAGTGTGTTTATTTTTCCTAAAGATTACTGGTAAAATATAGTGGTACGAGAGGTTTTTATTATCAGGAAGATAAAGTCCAATGACATAGTGAAACAATGAGTATTTGTATTCAAAGAGGAAGATATGTGCAAAGAAGAGAAGACTGTAAGGGTAGGCATTTTAGAATCTTATAAGTGTGAAAAGCTTTCAACATCTATTCCTCAAGCTGCTGTTTTCAAAGAACTGAAGTTAAGTAAACTCACTTTGAATTCGACCCTGTACCATGTTTTTTTGCCTGGGTCTTTTAAAATCGGTGTGTCTTACTGTTGTCTTAACAGAAGTGTAACTGGGAGTCAGATTAAGATGGGGATTTCGAAGTTATCATAAGTGTAATTTGTAGATCTATGTATGTGTCTAAAATCATTTCTCTTATTAATAAATGTTTAATCTAGTTTTGTAAAAACCTAACTTGGTGGTCTTATTACAACTGAATTCAGGGCACGCATCTCGAAATTTATACAAATTGCAAAACCAGCTGTGGCAGTTGTTTCAAGTTTCCCTTTGGGATTTGAACAACTCAGCATTTACCATCGGCTGTGCAATAACAAGGCCAAAGAAATCCAGCTGAATGGTCAGGAATTAGGTTGATGGAGGCTGAGAGTGTAAGGTCCAATGGGAAGATAGAGTTGAAGGCAAAGAGGGAAAATCTACAATGATGTGGGATTATGGCTGAGTAAATCAGGGCAGAAGATAAGTGGATAGCCTCAATGCAAGCTACAACATCAGTCATTAGCTCATGGATTTTGTAAGTAAGTGAGGATGGAATGCGCAAAAGTAAACTGTATGAGAATTAATCATAAGAGTTTGCGATTATCCTTACAGCCCCTGTATCAGTGAGGCAGGGTGGGAGCGGTTTAAGAAGTCCAGGCTTTGGAGGTGATAATGCAATCTGGCCAAGCCAATCATGTGCCCAGTGCACTTGCCTATGTCCCTCAAATTCGTGGATGCAAAAATGTGAATTGTACTAGAGAGAACAGCACAGGAAAGAGATTGTGAGGGGCTTGGTGGGGCATGGGCATCAAACACAGAGCAACAGAGCAATCCAAAAGAAATGTACTATCACACAGGGTGAATGGCCAGAGAAAGGGCAGTAAAGAGTTAAAGAGGTACTTCTAAATTGGCAGGCAACTAAAGGCTTACTTCATGTCAAGTTAGGGATTTCCCTGAAAGTAATTACCCTTTCTACTGAAAAGCAAACTTCTGTCTCCTGTCACGGGGCATCGGCTACATCGGTTTTAACCAATTCCACAAAAGCATTTTCAATTCAGCAAAATGCATCTATCAATTACACAGGATTGGGGCTTTAAAAAAAAATAAACCACTCCTTTTAAGCTTATATTCTGCACAATATGACAGTCACATGTGATCAAATATTAAAATGATTATTTTAGAGATTCTTTTTCTGAAATCCTATTTATACCAATTATTAAAGATACCCTTTCTATCTCTATAGGCCATCACTTCAGTGATAGTTCAATGAGTTTACCCTCTCAACTCTCAAGTGTCCCAGGTTGGATTTCAGGGCCACGTTGAGTTAACATTCAGGCGCTGGGTTATCCGTGGCAAAATCTGCCTGAACTAACACAATTCTTCACAGTGCACATGTGAAAGCCACGTTAAGAACAAGCCTGGGGTCAATAATGATGCCCCTCTATTTGATTAATCCACTAACACTAGCTACTAACCTAACAGCCATTAACATACCACTAACCTGATAAGTGGCATCCATGTAGCTCTATCTTAGCAAGGGATTAAGAACAAAATAAGAGAGAAAAGCGCAGGTGTAGAAAACCAGGGAGAAAAATAAAGCTCTTGAAGACCAGGTCATGCACTAAAAGCTCAACATCAAATGAAACATTAATTCAATTCTGGGGTGAATTTTTGTGGTACTGACTGACTGTCCGAGCCTCCCCATAATACTCTTTTCATGAGAGATTCCAACTTGAAGGGATGAAGATATTTACATCAGCCTTCCTCGGCTGAATTCAAAGTCAAGTCCTGAAAGAGTATTGTAACTAACCGTAGGCCCACTCAGGAGCTGGTTTTAAAAACACACACTGATGCGGGAACCACAATTTAAAAAGCTCCAGCATAAACATGCTGACAAGGGGAGGTGCTAACAAGTCCCACTTTTGCAATGCAGAGCTCTTAAGAAACAAACTGTGAAAGGAATTATTAAAGGGCAGTGATCGAACATTATGTACATTACAGGAAGGATAATAAAAATGTTCATTTATGTTGAAAAAACTGTCAATTTTTAAAATATATAAATTAGTACCATTGATGACCTCATTTTCAGATCTCGAGTATTCCCAAATAAATGCAATTTATTTGTCCAAATGAAAATCACCCGCCATGCCCCACAACACCACCAAGTACAATGATGATGATATCCGCAGAAACAAATTAACAGGAAATGTAGAGTCTCACATTTTGAGGATTTTCTCCCCCTTTCTTTGCATAGCATCAACTCATGCAACAGTACAGATTCCATGCACACCAATAGCCCTCTGGTACCATATCCAAGTAGCTATCGATAAAGCTCCGACACTAAGTACTGGCAGGCTAGTCAACTGTGGAGAAACCACAACCAATAGAAAGAAAAAAAAGACTTGCATTTATATAGCACCTTTCACACCCACAAGTCATCCCAAAGCAAGCTACAGCCAATGAATTACATTTGAAGTGTAGCAACTATTAGTAAGGTAGGAAATGTGCGGCCAATTTTCAAAAAGCAAGCTCCTCCAAACAGCTAAGTGATAATGGCCAAGGCTTTTTTTGTGATGTTGATTGAGAGATAAATATTGGCCAGGATACCAGGGAAAATTCCCCTGCTCTTGTACAATTTAGTGCCATGAGATCTTTTGAGTCCACCTGAGGTGGCAGGTAAGGCCACATCTTAACATCTCATCCAAAAGATGACACACCTTTGTACTGCACTGAGGAGTCGAGACTTGATTTTTGTGCTCAAAACCTGGAGTAGGCCTTTCCTATTAACAACCTTTTGACTCAGAGGTGAGTGCTACTTACTAAACTACAACTGATATAGATGTGCCAGACCTGACCTCGGCTACATTAGTGCACACACACTGGATAGAAATCCTGGCTGACACTTTCTCTACCAAATCCCAGGGATACCCTGTGGAGGGAAGGAAGCGCAAAGAGAGGTTATGGCCAATTTTATCACTCCATTCACTGGAATCAACTCTCTACAGACCACACACTGAGCTTTTAATCTTTCTAGTCTCTGTGCCAAGATCCCACACAGGGTGGTTCAAGCTGGACTTTTCATTTCATTCAGAGAAGTATGATGGATATTATTTTGTCCAAATGAGTTATAGTATGAAGAAATGCACACATAATTGGTGAAGTTGCACCACAGATGTCACCACAAGGCCTTAAGAAAAGCAAACCAAGTAGGGATGTTATTCTAAACCCGTATTGAAGCTTGGTTAGACCAAGAGTATCGTGTGCAGTTTGAGTCCAGTCGCCATATTAGAAAAATAACAAAGAGGCACTGGTGAGAGTGCAGAGAATATTTCTAAGGTTGATACCAGAAATATGCAGGTTTTCATATCAGGAAAGGATCGACAGGTTGGATCTCTACTCTCTTGAAAAAAGGCTAAGGGGCAATCTAGAGGTCTTTAAAAGTATTGAAGATTTTGATAGAGTTGATAGAGAGAGAATGTTTCCTCTTGTGGAAAGAGCATAACAAGAGGCCATCAATATAAGACAGTCAGCAGGAAAATCAATAGGGAATTCAGAAGAAACTGAACAGTAAGTAAATGGAATTTGCTACAACAGGGAGTGACTGAAGCAAATAGCATAGATACACTTAAGGGGTATTGGGAATATCGTTCATGGTTCATTTGTTTTAGAATATAAACTTCAATTCCTAAAACTATAAAATTAAGGGATAAAAGTATGACATAAATTAGATTAAGTGTACTCCCCTCTCACACAGGGAAGGGACAGATGGTTTTAGCTTAGATATGGGAAGACGAACAATGGACAAAGAGGGGGCTTTGATGAAACACAAACAGTCTTGAGTTGTGGGAACCAAAGTCTTTGTGTATGATTTTTAATTTTGATTGGATAATATAATTATGTATACATCCTTTACAATAATTGGTTAACAAAATCACCTGTTTATGTACTCAATCGGATAGAGTTAGCATGGGACCGGTGTGTCGGTTACCGATTAGATGTATTCAAATGTACTCAAATGTATTATGATAAGAAAAAGTACAAAAGTAATGAAATATAATCAATCAGGGAGCTGGGTCTTCATTCTTAAGAATGATTGCGGCTCCCTTGCATATGCTTGAATAAAACCGGTTAAAAGGAAGCCCGAGTCTCTGTGGTCGTTGCAGGATCGGAGAGTGTAACTTCTCCTCTTCATTGGCATAAGTCAGCAGGATTCGCCCGGACCTCCGTGAAGGCGGAACAATGATCTGGTGAGTATTTTCATTTTGAAAGATACTCTCCGGTTGTTCGCGTCAGACTAGAATGGAGGTCTAGTAGGGCAGATCTGAACGTTTCGGCCAGGGAGACTCAGGTGGACAGTTGGGGCAATTGAGCCTCGGGAGACGGAGTGTCTCGGGAGACGGAGTGTCTCGGGGGAACTGCGAGTCCCTGTTTAATGTGTGAATGTGAGTATGACTGAGAAAATTGAACTCGAATTCATTGCAGAATGGGGAGGTGAAGGAAACATGTCCCTTCACCTCGCCAGGAAGCATAAAAGCTGATCAGCAGAATGAAACAACAAGGTTGGCAGCCGAGTGATCCGCCTTCACACTCTAAGGAGTGGTGGAAAGCTCAGATTAACGATAAAACTGACAAAGCTACAGTACTCATTTTGAGTCTGTATCGGTAACAAACTAAACTAATACAGAAATATCTCAGTCGAGTTGCATTGGTCGCAGCAACAGATCGATTTCTCCCAGAGGCCATCAACAGATATTGGGAATATGTAGAAGGATAATGGGGACCTAAAAGGTCCCCTACTGAATTTTTGTAAGTTAAAGAAATGAATTGACCTAAGTTAAAAGAGCTGTTTGCGCTGAAGAGAGAGAGAGAGAGAGAGAGAGAGAAAGGGGGTACCCCTAGGGGATTAATGAGCAGCGACAGACAGCAGCAGAGAAAATGTGAGCTTCAGTCAGTTTGATTGTCTCTATAGGTGCAGCCTCCAAGATCCCTTTATTCCCCCAACTGCTACTTGAGGTTTCGTTTAGAGTTAAGTTCAATTTTATAGGAATATAAATACATACCTTTATAAATGTGTTTGTTTATGTGCAAGGAAGCATTTGTATGTGAGCTTTAATGTGTTTTCGTCCCTAAATTGTCATTTGTGTGTGTAGTTCAGCACTTTAGAGTCAAAAGCCCCATATTAGATTAAAGGAAAAGTATACTCAAACATTCCAAAGTTTTGAGTATAAGGTTTGAGTTGAGATTTCTGGCAAAAATCGCAATTTGAAGGTATTGTAAAGATAAAACAGTTTGCCTTTGTTTGAGATGAACCAACCTTTGTACCACCCCCTTGCAGACTAGTAGGGAATAACCCTCATCACCAGCTTCCAAGCTGATTGGGACTGATACATACGAGTTCGTATTCTAAAATTCTGAGGAAAAAAGGTTACCTGAAATTCAAAAGGATTCTAGGAAAACCAAAAGACATAAACACACAGTCTAGGTAGTTCCAATGGATAAAAAGGGGTTTCTTTTGAAGAGATTAATTAAATATTAAAGGAAATCTGCAATCTAAAAGCACTGTCATTTGAATTTGGGACAATCTTGAGATGTAAAGTGCAGTGTAATTTAACAGATTACTTTTGAATAATGAGGATACTATCCAAAGATAAAGAATGTGTCGATAAACATATGGGACTTCTAATCTGGATACAAATCATTACACATGAAAAAGAGGTGTTTTAATTTTGATAGTGTAAATTACAGTTCTTACAAAGTTTAAAAATTTGAGGTTTGGTTCTTGATAAAGTTCTCAAAAGGGAATTTTCATATTAAAGGGTTTTTGACAACAATTGGTACTAATTCAAATGCTGTAAGCTTTTGTATTTGTAAGTCTGTTCCCAAAATGTGAAGTTAAGCTCAAGGCCTTGACAAAGTTTGGCAGAAATCCAATTTTTGGCTGAGTTAATGAATCTGGGATAATGCTAAAAAAAAGTCAGACAACCTGAACGAAAAAAGATGGTAGCTGTTGCAGGTGTAAAATGATATGAGGAAAGTAGGAGAAAGAGTGAGAGAAAGAGGACATAATGTATAAACTTTTTTAAGGGAAATGAATTTGATAATCTGGCCATCAACTGAGACATTGGAACTGCACAGGGGGAGATAAGCAAAGACCTAGAGACAGAGATCCCCGTTGGCGTGGAATAGTTAATATGGCCTAAAGAGTAAGGAAACATTTTAAACAATCAAGACAATCGAGAAACTGATCTCGAGAGAATCTTAGGCTGATCGTGGTCAGAAAAAAAACCATAGCAATAAAACTATTCGGAATCTGTAGTTGAGGCAATTGAAGGGTAAGGAGAAATAATACTTAACAACAATTTACCACAAGATGGATACAGGTAAAGGGAAAGCCGGGAAAAGGCTAAATAGATGTATTACTGAATATATTAATGTGCCTGCGAGCTACAAAAAGTAAAACCACAGGATTAACACCCTGATGACAGGCAGAGTTAAACGGCTCCCAGAAAGAACTGCCACTGGAAGTGAAGATAGTGAGCCATTGAAAGATAGGATAAGAAGGTGCCTTGTAGAGTTGTGTAGACAGCTTAAAGGATTGAGGTCCGAAGTGGGACAGCAACAGGAGATAGCAGACTGGAAGGAGTGGGGGTGCCTACCCAGATGGATTCAGATCAGGGAACTCATTTCACAGGATCATTAAGGAAACATGCAAACTTATGGAGATTAAACAGAAGTTCCACATTCCCTACCACCCGAGAGCCCAGGGATAGTGGAAAGGATGAACTGAACTTTAAAAACATCTATAGCCAAAGCAATTCAGGAGAGAGGGAGCAGCTGGGCCACAGTACTGCCCAGCATTCTGATGCGCCTTAGGGCCACGCCAAATAGGACTACTCGGTTCACCCCATTGAACTGATGAACGGAAGGGCCATGCAATTACCTAAAGACATTATAGTAGGAGGAGGAGATGTAGGGCCACTGAAAGGAAAAATACAGGACTATGTAAGGGAATTAAGTAAGCATTTACATGAGTTGAGAGAGGAAGTTAGAGACTGACAGATGATAAGGATATGGAAACAGGCAAATCCAAAGAGCAACAACGGACCCCCCAAGTGGGGAATAAGGTGATGGTCAAGGTGAGCCCTGAGCAAACAGGGTTTGCCCCAGGTGGCATGGAGCATACAAGGTAATTATGACAGGTGATACGTGCACACTTGTAGATATGAAAATGGGAAATAAATGGAGGCATTACACACAGTTAAAGATATATGATGAATCACCAAGCGGTAACCTGGACAACGGGACAACAATGTTAATGTTTCCACAGGTCCGTGATCCTGGCTATGGGTGTGTCAGCACTGGCGTGGTCAATGGCAATGGTCAAAGTCAATAACGACACCTGCCTTCACCCTGGGCAGTATGTACTACTTCCCCAAGGAGGAAGTGGGGAATGGATAAGAAAGCCCAACACCTGGATTACGGATAAAGTCACTACACGGACACATCAAACAAACAATTGGGAACAGGACCCCCACGTGTGATCACACAGAGTTGTAAGAGTACTTTACATTTAACAGCACCAGGGCAGCCAGTCCAGCTAACACCACTCGAGTGTAACAACGGGAACTTCACGGTATGGTGGTACTTACCCAAGGGTAAGGACAATGATGAACTGAGGAATGCATTTTTGAGGATACACCCCAGCGGAAAACACACATCCAGTAACATCTCACTAAGCATAAGCATAGACACGAGCGGTGGGGTAACGATAATTGGGATTTATGACAATAGAACTGGACTGGGTTGGTGGTATAGGGGATGTAGAATGTACACGCCCCCTACCAGTTTTTCATCAACAAGCATTTGGATGTATCAAGGGATTAATGTAACCGCCGGATGGGCAGACCTACTTACCTTTGTTTGGGAACCAGGTCTTGAGGGACAATATTGTCAAGAAACATGTAAATATGTAATAGATAGGCATGATTGTTATGATACATGATGTTTTACTTTGACTACATGTGGATATCAAAGACCCACTCAATGTCCAGATGTAGTAAGTCCCCCCACAGATGGGATAGTCAGGATAGGAAAGTTGAAACCACTACTACATGTAACTATGGTCTCCTTGGAAGTAACATATCTCGGGACTCCTGTCAGTGTTACATACTACCTGTCACAGCCACCAGAATTCCATAAAATGGGCTAGAAGCCAACTGAAGAGGATAGTCAATGACTTTAAATTTTGAATCGTCCCGGGAACTAGAGCAAAAGCACAGGCTAGGTTAAAAGGAAATGTACTAGGAGACATCGGAGGGCTATTTGGGAGTGCCAATTCCATGCTTAATTCAGGTCAGGTCCATGACTTAAATGGTAATGTCTCCTGCGTGGCCGCTGAGACTGCCCGAGGATTGCACTTCAGTGTGCGTGGAACAGGGCATGCCCTGACAGCCGTGGAGCTACAAGAAGGTCTGCTACAGATCCTTAGGCAGGCCGCAGACAGGATAATAGACACAGCCGAATCACAAGCCACAGGCGGGGCATGCGATATGCTAGTGTGAGATCTAATTGATGGGGTAAAATCCGACATTGAAGATATCAGGTTCGGAACAATTCCCGAACACATGTTCAAGTCAGTATACCAATTAAACCTCATACATCTATGCAATGGTAGGCAGGAATTGGTGGTTACACAACCTCAAGGTGGAGGAGAAGATGGAGTCATAAAATTTATCATGGCCAGAACATCATCTAAACGGGGCTTTCCTGAACAGCTATAGGTTTGAGTCCCTAGGAGTAGATAAAGGGGGGGATGGTACTCCGTGTAGGGCTACATGGATATATATCCTACGTGCTGATGAGTATCAGAGATTGTTGTACAGAATCAAGAAATTACATTGTATGCTCATGCCAAATGCTGGAGGTATTTACAAACACAAGCAAAGTTACATTCACCACTTTACCAATTCAGGAAGCATTCAAGGCAATTCAGGTATCCTCAACTCAATGGTGCTTCATGACCAGCAAGCCTGAGTTCCTTTATGAGGACTTACTTTGTGCTACCAACTCGAGTTTTTGCCTACAGGTGACTGATCCTTTTACTATAGGAGACTTCCATTTGCCAGGCAGAACCACAGGATACTTGTTTAGCCCTTGGTGGGGTGACATTGTTCACTGATCAAACTCCTGTCAGAATAGCACACCTAACCATGCAGGAAGCAACAATGATAGCTCAATCATATGTAGAAGCTTCTAGAGAGCAAATCATGAGGGGGCGCGTGCAAGTGGGTTTAGCCACCCAATCGGCCAGGAGGTTAGCCCAATCAGCTACTTCCTCTGCTACAGCCGGAAGATTGATGAATTGGTGGGAGATTGTTAGAATGGGTATGACGATAGTCACAGGAATTATGCTCTTACGGGCTATCGGACTCTGCTGACACCAACTTAAAACCTGGAAAGGGACTCTCCAGGCACAGACAGTAACAAACCAAAGGTGCGGAGCAGTTCCCTGACCTATGCATACTCCAAGGGAAAAGACAAGGGAAGGGAAGGTTATGTTATACAACCAAGTGGTTTAGGATTCCTCTTGTGGTCTGGACGACTGGCTACCCAAAGGACCAGAAGAGGAATTCTCAACTTAAGGTGTGGCCAGCTTGGGCTTTGCCAAGGGCCAAAAGGGGGGATTGTTAGGGGGAAATTAAAAATGCTAAAAGAGAATACAGTAAGAATTTACTGATAAACCCTTAAAATCTCCATGCAGACATGGCTACTAAACATATTAAGAGTTGAACATTGCACAGCCGTGAGAGTCAGACTGGGGACAAAAGTATGACATAAATTAGATTAAGTGTACTCCCCCTCTCACACAGGGAAGGGACAGATGGTTTTAGCTTAGATATGGGAAGACGAACAATGGACAAAGAGGGGGCTTTGATGAAACACAAACAGTCTTGAGTTGTGGGAACCAAAGTCTTTGTATATGTGTTTTAATTTTGATTGGATAATATAATTATGTATACATCCTTTACAATAATTGGTTAACAAAATCACCTGTTTATGTACTCAATAGGATAGAGTTAGCATGGGACCGGTGTGTTGGTTACCGATTGGATGTATTCAAATGTACTCAAATGTATTATGATAAGAAAAAGTACATAAGTAATGAAATATAATCAATCTAGGAGCCGAGTCTTCGGTCTTAGGAATGATTGCGGCTCCCTTGCATATGCTTGAATAAAACCGGTTAAAAGGAAGCCTGAGTCTCTGTGGTCGTTGCGGGATTGGAGAGTGTAACTTCTCCTCTTAACTTATAAGAGGATTCTTGGGAGAAGAAGTAAGAAGTAAACCTGAATGCATAATATACGTCGTTATAAACCATATTTTTAACTTAATAGTGCATCTTTTGTTTAAGATTTTTATATACAATAAAGGTTGTGTTTTTGTTTAAAAAAATACGAAATCTTGCACCATAGTTCCATACATTAAAACGAGGTGTTCATATTTCTCCAAATGTCTAACCAGATCGTAACAACGGAAACTAGAGAAGGGAATAAATGGTTACGATGGTAGATTTAGATTTTTAAAAATGGGAGGAGGCTCGAGTTGAGCATAACCTCCAACATGGACTGGTTGGGTCGAATGGCCTGTTTCTGTGCCATATATCCTATGTAGCCCCTGTAAAGTGTGTCACAAGACTCTTTTTATTGAATTAAGGCTTTGTCGCAAACCAATCTACTGGAGACACAGAAAGAAGCCAATCCTTCTGAAAAAAGGCAAATATTGGTCTTTCCCAGTGGTTGTCAAATGGGAGTCTGCTTACCCCCAAGAGTCCATTAATACCTTCCAGTAGATCCACAAAATAATGTGAAAGCGCTTACTGAGCAGGGCCAGCCTTATGGGGCGGGCGGGGGGGGGCAACACAGGCAACCACCATGGTCAAGTGTAAGCAAATGAATGTAACATTTAGGAAGAAATTTGCAATTTGGAACACTACACTGAGCACTGGTTTTTCAGAAACATTCATGCTGCCTACTCAGTTTCTGGACCCACATATAATGACGGCCAAGTGTGTGAGAAAGGAAGAATTATTCCTCATCCTGCAATGTAGGCAGAGTACCTCAGTATTTGAAAATATAAACATAAGTACGATTGGGTTCAGGATCTATTTTTAATGTTTGCTGCATTGCCCAAGTGGAAAAATTGAAGAGAAGTTAGTGAAACTGTCCTGTGACCACTTGCTGAAAATTAACTTTCAGGAACATCTTCCCAATTTTGCTGTGGAGTACCAAGATTTGTTGAAAGAAGCAATGAAAGCGCTGCTACCTTTCCCAACAACATACATTTGTGAAACATCATCTTCTGCTATGCCAATAATGCAAACTATACCACAGCAGATGGTGGAATTTGAATTCAATAAGTATCTGGGATTAAAAGTCTAATGATGACACTGTCAATTGTCATAAAAACCCCTTCACAGCTCTATTCCCCCATCTGGCTCAGACTCTGGGGTCACAGTAATTTTCAAGCCTCTAAATGGGGTAACACTGGGAAAATGTTTGGAAAATCTGCTGTCCTCACCTGGTCTGGCCTATATGTGACTCCAGACCCACAGCAATTCCCTCTTAAAAAATGCCCTCTGAACAAGGCCAATTAGGGATGGGCAATAAATGCTGGCCTAACCAGCGATGCCCACATTCCACAAATGAATTTTTAAAAATTACAGCCTTAAAACAATGTAAAAAGTAACCAGGGCCTACAATTAATAAAATCCTAATCATGCTAGGTGGCTTGTTAGATACCATTTCGTTTACTGATGAAAGGCACCTCATTTCACATACTTTGAAGTACTTTGCTGGGAAATATGTCTTTTTCTTTTAAAATGAAATCTCTACTTCTGTACTTCATAGTTGCAAAAAATCTTCTCCATCTTCTCATAGGAGAGAGCACTAGATCAGGGCTTCCCAATCTGTGGGTTGCGAGATGAGATTCTGGGGTCACGAGCTCCAAGACAGCAATGATGACCAGGTGTTAACAGCTGTGAGGCCCCTTTAAATCGCTGCCCTTTTAAATGATGGGTGTGGCCTATCTGATTGATCTTTGAGGCTTGATTCCTGTTCAAAGAAACAAGTAGAAAGGTCCGCGCTTTTTATTTAAAAACTCTACAGTTCAAACAGACCCGTGGTTTTATAGCTCTCGCCTACCACCCCCACCCCGTCACAGCTCTATCCCCCACCTGGCGCTCACTCTGGGGTCACAGTAATTTTCAAGCCTCTAAATGGGTAACACTGGGAAAATGTTTGGGAGGCACCGCACTATAGTCTTTGGCTATAATTCCTTCCCTTCCCACCAAGGGGTTCTTAGCCTCTGGATCTCCCTATGATGCATTGCTGAGATCAGTAATTACCAGTTTACAGTTTGATCAGAAGAACCAATCTATGTTCTACCTGCTGTGAGACAGCTCCTTGGTGGCACAGCATGTTAGATCTCCATGCTGCTCTTCCATCAGCATTTTTAGTGCTCGTGCTAAACCCATCACATAAATGGCAAACATGTCAGGTACAATATTTACCTTGTAAACTAGCAAGACTGAATCACAAATGACAAATAACCTATGACACTAGGCCCATCTGTCAAATAAACCACACATCCAAATCTCCAGGAACTTTTTTTAAACTTCTGTTGAAGTGGAATGTTTTCCCTTTATATTGAAAATTGAGTGATTTCCAAAAGTCTTTAAAAAGTGTAAATAACACAAGTTTAGGCAAGATCCATAATGATATCCTGTATTGTTTCCAAAAAGGCTGTTAGTCATGTAGGTGGCAAAAATGTGTCACACTGTCCATTTTCTATTATAGCGCTTGTGTACAGTTGAGATTCAAATTTTCAACACTTTGGCATTCGTATGTGCTCAGTCCCAGTCAAAATTACTGTAGCAAATATCAAGTTATAAAGTTGAAAACAGTTCCAAGAATCCCAGAGTCAAACAAATCATCTCAACTGATCTACACTGAAAACAAGGCTGATAACCAGTTTTTAAAATGTATTGAAAAAAGCCGTTGTGTAAAATTTTGAGGGAGTTATATCCCAATTAGGCACTAGTAAAAAACCCTAAATCTCCATAAACCCTTTGATTGGGCCACTCAACAAATGTATGACAATGGGCATCCTACTGAAAACCTGAGGCATTGTCTCAGAAAAGGAAGCAGCAGGTACTAATTAGGGGAGTGATAACAGGTTGGGAAACTGATACAGAAGAGATCACCACCCACCTCCTCCCAGCACCCACCCCAATGTAAAATTTTCCATTAAGCAAAGCAGGTCAGAGCAACAGAAACAAAGTGGTAATAAGCAAAGTCAGCATCGTCAAGAAACATTTCTTCAAAACAGTGATTGTTACTTGGGCAAGTCACTGGAGACAAAAAACTCTGGAATCTGTGATGGGGGTGGGGGGGGTGAAGGTCAAGGCGGGAAGTCAGTTGCTGTAGAAAGATGAGCTGCATTATCTGTATCGAGAGTTGGTAGTCTTATTATAATTGAATTCAAAGCCTGCATCTCGAAACATACAAATTGCAAAAATTGGTTATGACAGTTGTTTCGAGTTTCCCTCTAGGATTTGAACAGCTCAGCATTTACCATCAGCTGTGTCGTAATAACAGTCTATATCTAAAATATATCTATTTGCATTAATATAGTACCTTTAGCACAGAAAAATGTCACAAACACTTCACAGAGGTGAGAGGAAAAGCTGTTGCAGAGCTAAAGGAGGAAAGATTATGAAGTATGGCCAAAAGCTTGGTTAAAGTCTTAAAGGGGGGGGTGGGGGGGGGGGGGGGGGTGCTGGGTGAGATAGAGAGAATTTGGGATGGACTTCCAGAAAATGGGATTCAGACAGTTAAAGGCACTGCCACTATTGGCATGCCAAAGGGATGAATACATATAAAGAACCTAGACAGAGGAACTGACAGCAGGGCTGCAGGATATTATAGGAATAGGGTGGGGCAACCCATTGAGGGATTTAAACAAAAGGGTGAGAATTTTAAATGAGACATTGGTTCCTGGCACCCAACGTCAGTCGGCAAGAAGGGGAATAACGCGCAAGCGCAAGCAGGATTTGATACAGAATACAAGTAGCAAAATTTTGGCTAAAAGATTTACAGATGGTGCTCAATAGGTGGTGCATGAGAAGGGCGTTAAAGTAATTGAGCCTCCTCAATAAGAGCAAGGAATTGGAAACAGACTTTCATAAATAAAACTTTTTCTGCAAGGTGAGAATTACTCAATGCTAGTTTTAATTATGGATACATAGCCCAGTCTGCTAGAGGTATTTTCACTCTTCCTGTTGCCATATATAGCAAGGGTTTACCTGGCTCATTGCTTGTACTTATACCTCAAGTTCTACTAGTGGAATTGAGCATGTAGTTAGATATTAAGTTGTAAATAATTTTATAATATTTATTAGAGAGGGCTTCTTTTGACTAAAAGTTTCATGAAAATTAGAGACTCACGACATGACATAAATATAAATGTAAAGGATATATTTTTTAAAAATCCTGACGATTTAGTAGCACAATGGACTAGCATGGCAATACTCTAAACCGTACAAATAGTAAGAAGAGGGTTCAGACTCGTGATTCCCCACTTCTGACAGTGATTCCACCACTGTCAAATGAGAGGCATTAGGTGAAGGACTTGCTCATAAAGAGCAGAAAATAAAACATAGCAGCTTAATCGCCTTGGAACATTTTGCCCAATTTGTACTGTCTTATTACACCGCAGATGGAAAACCTGGACGCTGGTCAGCCAATGAATGCATACACACGGCATTATAGAATTTATAGGAAGAAAAGTGTGAGAAGGGGGATGGTAAACATGAATGGCTAGGAAAAAAATGCAACTATTGTTAAGCGAAAGAAAACAAGTCTTCCTTATGTATTTTACAGCTTCTTTCATGGTTTTGCCAAAGTTCTTACTTTTGTGCTGTCAAGGAAATCTCAAGATTATATTCTCTACAAATTCAAAATCATCTATGTGGAGCTAAAAGAAAACAGTGGAGCCAGCACCAAATAGTCCCTTCTTAATCCTCGTATTACTAAACGTGTACTGATTTTATCTGAAATCATAGGTTCTAAGAGTTTGCCCACAGCCATCTGATCAGTTACCCAACAAATATTTCAAGGTTATCCTACCCTCCATTCATGAACAACGGTGTTACATTCTCCAGTCTCATAACAGAAGTTGCATATTTATGGAAAATTTTAAACTTTTGGCTGAACCTCATCCATCTCCTCTCTAATTTCTTTCAACAGGCAAGCATGCGTGCCATCAGTGCGCAATGACCTATTTTTTCAAGAAACAATTCCTATTCCGTAAGCTCAATTAATAGACCCTTATCCTCCTCCAGTGCACCAATGTTCTCATTTCCACTTTCAAATGGAAAAGCTAATACTAAATACTTGTTTCATATACGCCCATCATATCTTTCTTCCGCACAAGTAAATTCCCTCCTTCATCCCAGTGTTGGCCATATCCTAACATTTTTTAATTACATTTATAAAACATTTACAATTTGCTTTTACATTATCTGCTAGGCCTCTTTTGATATTCCCATTTAATCTTCTAAAATCCCTCACCATTCTTCAGAAAATTCTCATGAATAACCTCGTCATTAGCATCCCTAATTTTATCATCTGCACTTTTAAGTTTCAGTTTAATCTTAATTTATTTATCCACTCTACACTTTGAAGCACTACTGCTTCACTTGAAGAATATATTTATCTTACACTCTGCACATTCATAATTGAAAACGCTGATTTGTCAAACTGTTTCTCAACACTACAGTTAGTCACTTTAGGTCAGGCCCACAGGAAGCATTCTGAGATCATCAATGTTTCTCCCCCACTGTTTTTTAACCGAGTGCCCAATTTCTTGCAATGCCTTCCAAGATTTCAAAATTACTTCTATTTACGTCATTTGTTTCAATATGAACCACACCATGTACATTCCCTGATGTTTTTCATCCTGGCATCAAGGAGTCAACATCAATTCAGAACTATCAGTTATCAATGCAAAAACTATCTAAACTCCAACAGATACCCCAAACACCACAACAATTTTCAGACTCTCACTGCCTGCGTTTTAGTATCACAATGTTCTCAAAACCAACATCTAACAAGTCATTTTTCCAATACTTTGTAGCTATTGGGATAGTGACAGTAGCTGCACTTGAGTCCCGTTCCCCTCTGCCAGCCCTATAGATGATCACCCACTTTATTTTAAAATGATCCTGATCCCCTGTACTGACTGGAATTGCCTTTTGAGTTTTAGTAAACTGGAAAGTTCCACTCTGAAATCCCCTTAATCTTCACTGGTGCTACCTGGTATGGCCAATACGTGAACACAGAACTCCTCTGCTGCAGACACCAAGGTTTCTGGCTCTTGTTACAAATACCAACCTTGGATTCACTGAGGAACTGAGTTAGAATCCACAATCAGTTAAATAGTAAGACTAGAGAAACACCCTAAAACTTGGAACAGAACTTCAGAAGTGAAGTTGGGAAACACCTCTACGCTCAAAGGAAATTAGATATTTGGAATTCTCTTCCATGAACAGCAATTAATGCTAGTTCAATTGTTGATTTTAGACCCAAAATTAACAGTAAAACTGTCACCAAGTCAAAATCGTGGAGCTCCCTTCCTAACAACACTGTGGACGTACCTACACCACATGGACTGCCGTGGATCAAGGCAGTGGCTCACCTCCACCTTCTCAAGGGCGATTAGGGATGGGCAATAAATGCTGGCCTAGCCAATGACATCCATGCCCCACAAAATAATTTTTAAAAATAAACTAAGAGTAGGCCATGTGGTGCCTTGAACCTGCTCTGCCATTCAATATCACATTTGAACTTCTTCATTAACCATTTTCCTGTTCTCTTCCTCTACTCCCTTAGTACCCAAACATCTATCTCAGCCTTGAATATACTTATTGACTGAGCATTCAGAATCCTCTTGGGATAGAGAATTCCAAAGATCCACAACCCTTTGAGTGAAGAAATTTCAGTCCTAAATGGCTGACCCCTTATCATGAAACGATGACCCCCTAATTCTAGATTCTCCAGCCAGGGGAACTAGCCTCTCAGCATCAGCCTTCACAAACCCTCTCAGAATGTTATACGTTCCAATGAGATCACATCTCATTTTTAAGTCCAGAGAACATAGGTCCATTCTACTCAATTTGTCCTCGTTGGACAATCCTCTCAACCAAGGATCAATCTAATGAGCTTATGTTGCACTGCCTCCAAGGCAAGTATATCCTTCCTTAGGCAAAGGAGACCAAAACTGTACACAGTATTCCAGGTGTGCTTCACTAAAGCCCTATATAATTGCAAAATGTCCTTACTCTTACACTCCAATCCCTTCGCAATAAACATATCATTCATCTTCTAATTGCTTGTTCTACCTCCCTGTTAACATGCAAATCCCGCTGAACACCATCATTCACTCATCTTTCATCTTTAAATTGATTATTTGTTAACCAAAGATATTAAGGGATATGGGGCAAAGTCCAGTACATGAAGTTAAGTCACACATCAGTCATGATCTCAATGAACAGGCTTGAGGAGCTAAACAGCCCACTTGTTCCAATGTTGCTATGATTCACCATAGTCCACATATCACATGCCAAATACTTCTAGAGGTTTCCTGTGCTGTCAACCCGCGATGTTAAATAACAGTAGGTAGTGTTGGTCCGAACTCCCACCAGCACCAATCTGTTTCTATTCACTTCATACAACTACTAATTTTCTTGCCCAACAGAATCTCATGGCTGAGAGAACTATTAGAACAGCTCTTCCATAAAGTATTAATTACCTATTTCTACCGTCAAACAGCTCACTGTTAAGGCATCACACAAATATAAATTTCTCTAACTAAAATGAAGGTAATAAAATAAACTGTCACTATCTGCACCCCAAACACTCCCTCTGAAATGAACCTCAGTACTCCGAGTAAGATTGATCTCTTGCTGCAAAGTTCAAATTTATATAGTCTGACACAACAGCATAGCTACCAAGAAGAGATTGCCAGAGAATGGCTAATCACAGTCTTTTATAACCAATGACCTATTAATAAATGAATTATTTGTTAACCAAAGGTATTAAGGGATATGGGGCAAAGTTGGGTACATGAAGTTAGGTAACACATCAGCCATGATCTCAATGAACAAACTTGAGGGGCTAAACAGCCTACTTATTCCTATGTTGCTATGATTCATCGCAGCCCACATAACACATGTCAAAAACATCTAGGAGGTTACCTGAACTGTCAACCCTCTTGTGTTAAATAAGAGTACTGAATTTCATTTCATTTATGTAGCGCCTGTCACAACCTCAATGCTCTAAAATGCTTCACAACCAAGGAAGTTTCTTTAAGTGTAGGCACTCCTATAATGTAGGACTGGTGCAAAATCCATCGTGCGCGTCCCAAACAGAAAATTTGCTTTAAGTGGTATTGCTTTCAGATTAAAGCCAAATGGTCCCGATAGGATCTTTTATATGAAAGGGGGGGGGGGGGAGGGGTGGGGAGATTGGTTGAGCCAACCTAGATTTAAAATAATTAGCAAAAAAGCCATGGGTGAAAGATGAGATGCATTGCCTGAAAGGGTGGGGGGGCAGATTCAATAGTAATTTTCAAAAGGGAATTGGAAAAATAGTTAGAAAGGAAACATTTTTCAGGCAAATACTATGGGAAAGGAAGTGTGTAGTGGGATTAATTAGTAACTCTTTCAGAGTGTCAACACAGACATGATGGGCTAAACAGCCCTTCTTTGTTTTATGATTTGATAATTCCAGTTAATGAAACAGCAAAGCAATTGTTCTACACCTCACCCTGGAAGAAAAGTTATTCCACAAACATACTCCTCTACTTCTTTGAACCTTTAACGTTTCTCAGGCACACTGACGACTTCATTTAAAAGCTATACACAGCCACAGACATATCTTTTTAAAGGATGTAGGATTTTATGATTGAATTAGCAGTACTCATTTACAGAGCTAATCATGGTTTAACAAAGCAACTTCAAACGCTCACTCTGACTAATCAAACCATGACACTCTTCAGAGAGGGGTGTTCTGGGTCCTGAGCAACATTTCTCCCTCAACCAACATCTCAAAAACAGATCATCTGTCAAAAGAATCTTGTCATTTACCTCAGTGCTGTGGGATCTTACTGCACACAAATTGGATCCTATGTCCCCCGCATTACAACAGTGACTACACTCCAAAAGCACTTCACTGGCTGCTAAACATTCAGAGCATCCTAAAGCACTATTTATTCCTGACATTTTTAATCACTAGTGTATCCGATTTGTGCCTTATGGTTTAATGCTCCCTTACCCTTCCCCCACCACACATAGATTGCTACAGTTATAGTTATAGTTTTCATGTTTAACCCAATGTCTTTATTTCCCAATTGTTGCATGCTCAGGACCAGTCAAAGCCAACCAGCAACTGTTGCTACAACTGGCCAGGGGGCAGTTCTAACAAACAGAGCAGACAGCATCTATGGAAAGAGCATTCACTCAGCTATCTACTGACTCACCTGTTGAGCATTTCCAGCATTTTTTCTGTTTTTGTTTCACATTTCCAGTTTTTTTTTGCTTTATGTTTAGAACATTAGCACACTTGAATTATCTGGTTGCACAAAAAGGTAGGTACATAATGGAGCTGATCTGGCAATCAGCAGGTGGACAAATCCAGGAGGCTACAGCTCAGGGTAACAAGTGGGAAGGTGGAAATGCAGCTGGCAGCATCTGCTTGAAACTAAGCTTGTTTGACAGGTGGAGAGAGTCAGGTAAGAAATGAACAGCAGGCACTGCTACAGCAGACACCAACAGGACAAGACAACTATGACCAAGCTGAGAAATGGACAGATTTTACAGATCTTTGGTTGACAATGCTGAGGTTTCACCATCATTGAGCCACTTAGTCATTAGGCTACAGCACTTAAAAATGTTTTGGATCTTTTGGATCACACAGAAAAGACTCAGGTACAGTACAGTGAAGAAACATTTTGGCTTGGAGGAAAAGCACTGGTAATATTTTGACATTATCATTCGGCTGACCTGTAGAATGAAATACCTTCATAATAACCGTACAGCATGCAATCTGACTGCAATTTTAATTATTGCGGCCAGAACAAGATATGATTTTTTTAAAACTCGAACCACAAATGTTTTGGGCGTCGGATTTCCCATATATTCTCTTTCGTTTCCATGCTCTATGTTTCAAAGGCAGTAACTCCAAACGAACAAATAGTTGAGAAGTAAATATTTACCATGCACACAAACAAGCTTGCATTGTGGCCACTGATATTTTATAAACAGGCACGTAAACGACAGGAGAATGTTTCTGTAAACAGGACAAATGTTACCAAAAAAAACACAAAAGGCTGACTGTCAATGACAGGGGAGGCGGGGGTGGTTAGGGAGGGGGATGAAGGGCAGGGGGAGCGGGGGGATGGAGGGTGGGGGGGGAGCGGGGTGGTGAGGGAAAAGGGGGTGGGGTGGTAAGGAAAAAGGGAGAGGGGGTGGTGAGGGAGAGGAGGGTGGGGTGGGCAGGGGGTGAGGGAGAGGAGGGTGGGGGGGCAGGGTGAGGGAGAGGAGGGTGGGGGGGGTGGAGGAGGGTGGGGGGGGCAGGGGGTGAGAGGAGGGTGTAGGGGGCAGGGGGTGAGGGAGAGGAGGGTGAGGGAGAGGAGGGTGAGGGAGAGGAGGGTGAGGAGGGAGAGGAGGGAGAGGAGGGAGAGGAGGGAGAGGAGGGAGAGGAGGGAGAGGAGGGAGAGGAGGGAGAGGAGGGAGAGGAGGGAGAGGAGGGTGGGGGGGTGAGGGAGAGGAGGGTGGGGGGGGTGAGGGAGAGGAGGGTGGGGGGGGTGAGGGAGAGGAGGGTGGGGGGGGTGAGGGAGAGGAGGGTGGGGGGGTGAGGGAGAGGAGGGTGGGGGGTGAGGGAGAGGAGGGTGGGGGGGTGAGGGAGAGGAGGGTGGGGGGGTGAGGGAGAGGAGGGTGGGGGGGGTGAGGGAGAGGAGGGTGGGGGGGGGTGAGGGAGAGGAGGGTGGGGGGGGTGAGGGAGAGGAGGGTGGGGGGGGTGAGGGAGAGGAGGGTGGGGGGGGTGAGGGAGAGGAGGGTGGGGGGGGTGAGGGAGAGGAGGGTGGGGGGGGAGAGGGAGAGGAGGGTGGGGGGGAGAGGGAGAGGAGGGTGGGGGGGGAGAGGGAGAGGAGGGTGGGGGGGTGAGGGAGAGGGGTGTGGGGTGCTGAGGAAAAGGGGGTGGGGTGGTGAGGGAAAGGAGGGTGGGGGGGCAGGGGGTGAGGGAGAGGAGGGTGGGGGGGCAGGGGGTGAGGGAGAGGAGGGTGAGGGGCAGGGGGTGAGGGAAAGGGGGGTGAGGGAGAGGGGGTGGGGGGGTGAGGGAGAGGGGGTGGGGGGGTGAGGGAGAGGGGGTGGGGGGGTGAGGGAGAGGGGGTGGGGGGGTGAGGGAGTGTGGGTGGGGGGGTGAGGAGTGTGGGTGGGGGGTGAGGGAGAGGGGGTGGGGGTGAGGGAGAGGGGGTGGGGGGGGTGAGGGAGAGGGGGTGGGGGGGTGAGGGAGAGGGGGTGGGGGGGGTGAGGGAGAGGGGGTGGGGGGGGTGTGAGGGAGAGGGGGTGGGGGGGGTGTGAGGGAGAGGGGGTGGGGGGGTGAGGGAGAGGGGGTGGGGGGGTGAGGGAGAGGGGGTGGGGGGTGAGGGAGAGGGGGTGGGGGGGGTGAGGGAGAGGGGGTGGGGGGGGTGAGGAAGAGGGGGTGGGGGGGGGTGAGGGAGAGGGGGTGGGGGGGGGTGAGGGAGAGGGGTGGGGGGGGGGTGAGGGAGAGGGGGTGGGGTGGGGGGGTGAGGGAGAGGGGGTGGGGGGGGGAGGGAGAGGGGGTGGGGGGGTGAGGGAGAGGGGGTGGGGGGGTGAGGGAGAGGGGTGGGGGGGTGAGGGAGAGGGGGTGGGGGGGTGAGGGAGAGGGGGTGGGGGGGGTGAGGGAGAGGGGGTGGGGGGGGTGAGGGAGAGGGGGTGGGGGGGTGAGGGAGAGGGGGTGGGGGGGGTGAGGGAGAGGGGGTGGGGGGGTGAGGGGGCAGGACGTCGCCTTCTGCATTTTAATGAAGCCGAGTCACCGTCTAAAGCTCAAAATAAAGTTTACAAGAAGGACTGGCTGCGTATTTCAGGAGGAAGTGAGACTCCTGCCACCACCCAAACAATAAAACAGCCACAGTTTTCAGCCCAGGAGCTGGAGTTGGTGATTTCCCCCCCACCCTTGTTATTAACAAGCCGCCCAGTGCTGCAGCTTTTGACCGCGGCCTGTTGGAGATGGGATTGAGCCTCACCCACACCGCCCTCTCCCCTTGACTCAAACCCCGGCTTCTGCTCCCTCTTACCTGGCACTAGAAGCTCCCTGTCCCGGATTGAACAATAAATAATAAACAGGCAGAAGAGTCGAGCCACATGAGTGCGAAGGAGATACAAACTCCCCGGAGACTAGAGCTGAAGCCAGCGTCACCAGAGAAACCGCACTGAGCCCGCCCCCTCGGCTGTCCATCACTTGGGAGACTGACCCCGCCCCCTCAGCTGTCCATCACCTGCGAGCCCGACCCCGCCCCCTTCGGCTGTCCATCACTTGGGACACTGCCCGCCTCTCAGCCTACCAGCACCCGGGAGGCTGACCCCCCCCCCCCCCTCAGCTGTCCATCACCGGCTAAACTGGCCCCGCCCCCTCAGCTGCCCATCGCTCGGGGAGACTGACCCCTCCCCCTCAGCTTCAGTGGGAAGCAGAGGCATCCTGGTATTGTCACTGGACTAGTATTGCAGAAACCCAGGGTAATGCTCTGGGGATAAAAACAAAAAGCTAAAAGCTACTGCGGATGCTGGAAATCCAAAACAAAATAAAAACAGAATTACCTGGAAAAACTCAGCAAGCCCGGCAGCATCGGCGGAGAAGAAACCAGTCAACACTTCGAGCCCTCATGTTCTGCCGAAGGGCCATGAGGGCTCGAAGCGTTGACTGGTTTCTTCTCCGCCGATGCTGCCGGGCTTGCTGAGTTTTTCCAGGTAATTCTGTTTTTATTTTGTAATGCTCTGGGGACCCAGGTTTGAATCCCACCACAGCAGATGGTGAAATTTGAATTCAATAAAAACCTGGAATTAAAAGTCTAGTGATGACCACGAAACTATTACATGTCTTCCATCTTCCTTAACCGAGGTTTCCCACCCACTGTGGTTGACAGGGCCCTCAACGTGTGTCAGAGCATCTCCTGCGCCTCTGATATTGACACAGAATATTGGAGCTATGTCGTCTTATCTATTCATCACACCTTCCTCTCCCTCCCAGAACCATGATAGGGTCCCCCTTGTCCTCACTTTTCACCCCACCAGCCTCCGCATTCAAAGGATCATCCTCCGCCATTACCGCCAACTCCAGCATGATGCCACCACCAAACACATCTTCCCCTCACACCACCAACCCCCCCCAACCCCATCAGCATTCTGTAGGGGCCTTTCCCTCCGGGACACCCTGGTCCACTCCTCCATCACCCCCAACCCCCTCATCCCCCTCCCATGGCACCTTTGCATGCAATCGCAGAAGGTGCAACACCTGCCCCTTTACCTCCTCCCTCCTCACTACCCAAGGGCCCAAACACTACTTTCAGGTGAAGCAGCTCTTCACTTACACCTCCTTCAATTTGGTCTACTGCATTCTCTGCTCCCAATGTGGGCTTTTCTACATTGGAGAGACCAAACGCAGACTGGGTGACCGCTTTGTGGAACACCTTCAGTTTGTCCACAAGCATGACCCAGACCTTCCTGTCGCTTGCCATTTCAACGCACCATCCTGCTCTCTTGCCCACATGTCCGTCCTTGGTCTGCTGCAATGTCCCAGTGAAGCCCAACACAAACTGGAGGAACAGCACCTCATCTTCCGATTGGGCACTTTACAGCCTTCTGGACTTAACATTAAGTTCAGCAACTTCAGACTATACTCACCCCCCTTTTTAAATATTCATTTTTATTTTTTTTATGCTTTATTTTTCACCCACTTATTTTTATTTTTATTTATTTTTATTTGTATTAATTTATTCATTGTTTTATCCCCACCTTTCAGTCTATTTTCGATCTTTTTTCCCCACCACCGCCCACTCCCCCCACCCCACCCCCACAAGGGCCATCTGTCACTTGTTCATGTTCTTTTCAGAGTGCTCACCCTTGTCCTGCTTTTATCACAATGTCACTATCAGCACCCCCTTTAGCCCTTACCACTACCATTAACACCTCCTTTATCCTTTTGTTCATGACATCTTTGACAATCTCTCCTTTGCCCCTACCTATCGCTGGCCTTCTATCCAGTTTCACCTGCTTCACCAGCCCCCCCCACTCCCCGCCTTAAACAGTATAAATTTCATCATATTTTTACATTCTCTTTAGCTCTGAAGAAGTGTCATACGGACTCGAAATGTTAACTCTGTTTTTCTCTCCACAGATGCTGTTAGACCTGCTGAGTTTTTCCAGCATTTTCTGCTTTTGTTTCGGATTCCCAACACCCACAGTATTTTGCTTTTGACCATGAAACCATTGTCAATTGTAAAAACCCATCTGGTTCACTAATGTCCTTTAGGGAAGAAAATCTGCCATCCTTGCCTGTGACTCCAGGCACACAGTAATGTGATTGACTCTTAACTACCCTCTGAAATGGCCCAGCAACCCACTCAGTTGTATCAAAACACTAGAAAATCAAAAAGGATTGGAACCACCCAGCACCAGAAATGACAACGGCAAACTCAACCGTGCCAAACCAGCAAAGTCTTCCTTCTAACATCTTGAGGCTAGTGCCAAAATTGGGAGAGCTGTCTCACAGACCAGTCAAGCAACAGCCATGCATAATCATACTCACGGAATCGTACCTCAGAGACAATGTCCCAGACACCACCATCACCATCCCTGGGTATGTGCTGTCCCACCAGGAAGACAGGCCCAGCACAGGTGGCTGCACAGTGGTATGCAGCCGGGAGGCACTTGCCCTGGGAGTACTCAACATCAGCTCTGGACCCCATGAAGTCTCAAAGCATCAAGCCAAACATGGGCAAGGAAACCTCCTGCTGATTACCATGTACCGCCCCCTCCCCCTCAGCTGATGATTCAGTGCTCCTCCATGTTGAACACCACTTGGAGGAAGCACTGAGGGTGTTAAGAGTGCAGGATGAACTCTGGGTGCGGGACTTCAATGTCCATCACAAAGTGTGGCTCAGAAGCACCATTACCGATCAAGGTGGCTGAGTCCTAAAGGATATTGCTGCTAGACTGCATCTTCAGCAGGTGGTGAGGGAACAAACAAGAGAGAAAAACATACTTGACCTCATCCTCACTAATCTGCCTGCCGCAGATGCATCTGTCCATGTCAGTATCAGTAGGAGTGACCATGCATAGTTGTTGTGGAGACGAAGACCCACCTTCACATTGAGGATACCCACCATCACATTGTGTGCCACTACCACCATGCTAAATAGGATAGGTTTCAACCAGGTCTAGCAACTCGACTGGGAAACCATGAGGCGCTGTGGGCTATCAGCAGCAGAATTGTACTCAACCACAAACTGTGACCTCATAGCCAAGCATATCCCCTACTCCACCAATACCACCTCAAGCCATGGGATCAACCCTGGTTCAATGAAAAATGAAGGAGGGCATGCCAGGAGCAGCACCAGGCATACCTAAAAATGAGGTGTCAACCTGGTGAAGCCTCAACACAGGACTACTTGCGTACCAAAAAGCTGAAGCAGCAAGTGATAGACAGAGCTAAATGCTTTCATAACCAACAGATCAGATCTAAGCTCTGCAGTCTGCCACATCTAGTCATGAATGGTGGTGAACAGTTAAACAACTCGCTGGAGGAGTGTCATTTTTTTTTCATAATATTTTTCTGATTAATTGTGAAGTAGGTTTATGGGGTCAAGTATAGTTGGGTCTGTGTGTAATGTAATTACATTTGGAGTCAAGTTTAAATCATCAAAAGAAGCTGGGAGCTTGACATGTTAATGTGTAAACATGTTTGCTGGCTTAGCATGTAAGGTGTGAAGGCAATCCACATTTTTACATAAATGAAGGGATATTTGGATTTCAAAGGGATCTTAGTCTGTTTACGACTAGACGGACAAGCAAGGCTAAGGAATGTGTTTATTTTTCCCAAAGGTTATTGATAATATATTGGCAACATTAAAGTTTTACATTATGAGGAAGATACTGTTTCAAAGACATATGGAACAATAGAATTTACATATTAAAAAGAGAGAAACATATATAAGGGAGAATGAAAGGTTATGTGTCAGAAGGCCATGTAAGATCTAACAGAAGTGTATGAAATAGCCTTAATGAAGCCTTCAGCATTTATGCATAAGTCTGCTGTCTTACAAGGCTGAAGTTGGGGAAAAACCATTTGGAATTCCACTGTCCAGAGTATTGTGTTAACTTGCTGAGTTTGTTTTAAATCTAAAATCTATTTTTGGACCGTTGCCTTAAAGGGAGTGCAACTGGGGGTTAGGTTAATTAGGAATTATTAGGAGTTATTATAGTAGTAGTTGTAATCTTACGTATGTCCTTGACATCTTTTATTTCATTAGTAAATATTTTAATTTCGTTTTTTTAAATCTCTAAAGATCTTGGTGGATTAATTACTTCTGAATTCAGTGCACACATCTTGTAATAAATACAAATTGCAAAACCATTGTGATACAGTGAGCAAGTTTCCCTCATGGATTTGGTACACCTGACACACATCATCTGCCACGTCATAACAAGAAGGCTCCACAAATATCCCCATCCTCAATGATGGGGGAGACCAGCACATCAGTGCAAAAGGTAAGGCTGAAACATTTGGAACAATCTTCAGCCAGGAGCGTTGAGTGGATGATCCATCTTTCTCTCCTTCGGAGGGCCCCAGCATCGCAGATGCCAGTGTTCAGCAAATTTGATTCACTCCACGTGATATCAAGAAGCAACTGAAGGCACTGGATACTGTAAAGGCTATGGGTCCTGACAATATTCCGGATATAGTACTGAAGACGTGCTCCAGAATTTTCTGCGCCCCTAGCCAAGTTGTTCCAGTACAGCTACAACACTGGCATCTACCCGGCAATGTAGAAAATTGTCCAGGTATGTCCCGTACCCAAAAAGCTGGACAAATCCAACCCGGTCAATTACCCATCAGTCTACTCTCCATCATCAGGAAAGTGATCAACAGTGCTATCAAACAACATTTGCTTAGCAATAACCTGCTTACTGATGTTCAATTTGGATTCCGCCAGGGTCAGTCAGCTCCTGACCTCATTACAGCCTTGGTTCAAACATGGACAAAGAGCTAAACTCCAGCGGTGAGGTGAGGATGACTGCCCTTGGCATCAAGGCAGCATATGACCCAATGTGGCATCAAGGCACCCTAGCAAAACTGGAGTCGATGAGAATCAGGGGGAAAACTCTCCACTGGTTGGAGTCATGCATAGCACAAAGGAAGATGGTTGTGGTTGTTGGAGGTCAATCATCTCAGTTCCAGGGCATCACTACAGGAGTTCCTCAGAGTGGTGACCT
Source organism: Cetorhinus maximus (assembly GCF_964194155.1). Classification (NCBI taxonomy): domain Eukaryota; kingdom Metazoa; phylum Chordata; class Chondrichthyes; order Lamniformes; family Cetorhinidae; genus Cetorhinus; species Cetorhinus maximus. The sequence continues at coordinate 82,902,927 of NC_135897.1, read as the reverse complement.
CAGCCCAACCACCTTCAGGTGCCACAGAAGTGCCAGACAATGACCATCTCCAACAAGAGAGAATCCAACCATTGCCCCTTGATGTTCAATGGCATTAGCATCATTGAATCCTCCACTATCAACATTCTGGGGATACCAATGACCTGAAACTGAACTGAATTAGTTACATAAGTACTGTGGCTACAAGAGCAGGTCCGCGGCTAGGAATCCTGCGACGAGTAACTCACCTCCTGACTCCCCAAAGCCTTTCCACCATCTCCAAGGCACAAGTCAGGAGTGTGATGCAATACTCTCCACCTGCCTGGATGAGTGCAGCTCCAACAACACTCAAGAAGCTTTAAACTATTCAGGACGAAGCAGCCTGCTCATTAGCACCCCATTCACAACCATTCACTCTCACCACCACCGGCGCACAGCGGTAGCAGTGTGTACCATCTACAGGATGCACTGCAGGAACTCACCAAGCCTCCTTAGACAGCACCTTCCAAACCCACAACTACTACCATCTAGAAGGACAAGGGTCACAGATAGATGGGAACACCACCAGCAGCAAGTTCCCTTGCAAGACACTCAACATCCTGACTTGGAAATATATCACCATTCCTTTGCTGTCACTGGGTCAAAATTCTGGAACTCCCTCCCTAACAAGTCAGGAGTGTGATGGAATACTCCCCACTTGCCTGGATGATTGCAGCTCCCACAACACTCAAGAAGCTTGACACTGTCCAGGACAAAGCAGCCCCTTGATTGGCACCACATTCACAAACATTCACTCCCTCCACCACCAATGCACAGTAGTAGCAGTGTGCACCATCTACAAGATGCAGTGCAGGAATTCAGCAAGGCTCCTTCGACAGCATGTTCCAAACCCATGACCACTACCATCTAGAAGGACAAGGGGAGCAAATAGATGGGAACACCACCACCTGGAAGATCCCCTCCAAGTCACTCACCATCCTGACTTGGGAATATATCGCTGTTCCTTTACTGTCACTGAGTCAAAATCCTGGAACTACCTTTCTAACAGCACTGTGGGTGTACCTACACCACATGGACTGCAGCAGTTCAAGAAGGCAGCTCACCACCACCTTCTCAAGGGCAACTAGGGATGAGCAATTGAAGCCCATATCCCATGAATGAAAAAAAAAATTTGCTGGGTGTATTTACATATTTGCTGAGTGTATTTGCACATTTCCTAGGTATATTTATACATTGATCGCAGAATAGGTCAGCAAGACTGTTCACGCAGCTCATCATACTGGAAGGACATCACAATTGCATTTATCTACTTATATTAATTCTAGGGATTTTTTTGCTTCCACTGAGATGCCAAAAGTTTTTGATCTTTCAATCACTTCCTGGAATTTGCTTCTCCCTTAATTGTCAACAACAATTACAACTTGCAGCATATAGCACTCCGCACAGAATAATCCCAAGACGCTTACCAATGTAAACAACAACCCAGGGAGAGGTTACAGTGGATGTTCAATGGTTGTCCAATGGATCTGAATGTACCTTCAACACTGCATTGGAGTGAGTGTTGGTCTAAGCTATTTTCCCCCTAGAGGTTTGAGTGGGGCTTTGTGGTGTGGTGGGGGTTCGGGCAGGGGTTGGGGGTGGGGGGGTGGTGTCCCCTCGATCAAAGGCACTCAGTGCCTGAATGAGAGCCTTGACTTCACAACCTCAGAATGCCCAAGTGCTTTGTAGCCAATGAAGTTCTCCTTAAGTGTGGCCGCTGTTATGATGCAAGAAAAGAACAGCCAATTTGCACACAGCAAGCTCCCACAAACAGCAATGTGATAATGACCAGGTAACCTGTTTTCCAGTGATGCTGATCGAGGGATAAATATTGGGCCTGGGTGCCAGGGTGATTTCCCCTGTTGTTCTTCAAAGTAGTGCTATGGGATCCAATAATCAGAAGAAGAAAGTAGAGAAAGTCCCAACATCTTCCCCTATACACAGAAAAAAAATGAGGGTGAAGATTTAAGCACCAGAGACACTAGATGTAGCAAAATTGATTCAAGTCATTTTTAAGTCCTTGGTTCTATGTGAATTCAGATGCAATTTGAAAAAAATCTGTGACTGTGACGGGCATAAAAACAGAAAATGCTGCCAATACTCAGCAGGTTATGTCAACATCTGTGGAGAGAGAAGCAGAGTTAACATTTCAAGTCAGCCACCTTACATCAGGAGTGGAAAACGTTAGAGATGAAAGGTGGTTGGGGCAAGGACTAAAGGAAGGTCTGTGACACATCTGTGATAGGATGGAAGAGAGGAGCGGTAAAATGACAGAAGAGTTAGACTTACAGAGCCATGGGGAATGGTGATGAGGCAAGAAAGGAAACAAAAGATGTGCCTAGTGTAGGTGTGCTGCTGAGTGAAAGAAAAAAAAAACAGAACAAGCAAAGAAAAGGAAACAAAATGGGGCAGAGATTTGTAAAGGGTTTGATCAATGCTCGCCTACCCTTGCTGTTGGTTCTTGACTTTAGGATTTTATAAAGGACAAACTCAGAGGGACAAAGGGGTTTAGGCTCAACCACAAACTTATTTATTGACAGGACACCTCCACTGCCCCTAATACAAGAGCTCTAAACTAGTGTAACGACACCGCACAACACTCTAAACCACAAACTCATTTATAAAACTCCACTGAAAAGCAGAACCACAGGCAAAACCCCTCATTTCTGCCCCAAAACTTACTCATTCCAACTCAAACCCCCTTTTAGGAATTAGTTACTACCCTTAAAGGTATCCTTAATTCTCAACCCCAAAATCCATGGATCTGGCTGATACTTACAACTCCCCACACGGTTGGTTGCTCCGGTGTGAACTGTAGATCTGTGAATCAGGTTGACTGTTCCTGATCCTCGTTGGTGACTGCAGTGTCAGATTCCACGGTCTTGGCTTTTCTATTACAAACCTTGTTTATAGCATCAAAGTACATTTCCTGGAGCACATTCTGTTTGGACGGTCGGTGCTTAGCACCCCTTAATCTCTTTAGTCTGGTTTCTGCCTTGGTTCAGACAATCCATTCATTGCGATGTTGTTTCCACGACCGGAACAATGGGCCCCATCCCAGTGTGATGTCTCTGGATCTCATGTTAATGTGCATGTGATAAGATCCCTATCTCCTTAGCTGTTTTCGATGTTTGTTTGTGTGATGCCTGTTGTCTAGGGCCATTTGCTGAGATGGTCTCCCAGTTTCTTTAACTGAATTGTCTGATTACACCTGCTTTGTGTCTTTGAGATGATAATGTCCCAGTATCTTTACACAGTATCGATTTGGTTTCGCTATTGACATGTTTGAACATTAACCCCTGCCTCTGTGTTGAGACTTGGCCTGTTTTGGCCTGGTTTTGTTTTGCAGTGTTTATGTCCATGAAGCGAGGTCTTTGGGGTTTTTATATTTAATAAAGTCCAGTTGGAGGGGATTCCGATCCTACAATTAAGGTCTGAAATTGTTGAACTCAATGTTGAGTCCAAAAGGCTATAAAGTGCCCAATTGAAAGGTAAGGTGCTGTTCCTGATGTTGACCTTCATTAGAACAATGCAGCGTGCCTAGGACAGGGATGTCAGCATGACAGCAAGGTGAGATCAAGCAATTGTGACGGGCAGCTCTGCACATTCATAACCATGCAAAGTAGCGTCAGCCTCACATCAGAATAAACTGTGATATTACTTATAATATCATAATATAATATAATTATATAATATATTATATAATATTATAATATATAACTGCGGATGCTGGAAATCCAAATGTGATATTACTTAGCCTTGAAGTTTCTTGAGACACAAAATAATATAATATATAATATAAATAATATATGTTATAGCAGAGAAAAAAATCCACTTGACTCATTATGCCTGTGCGAATTCAACTCAAGCTATCTATTTTACTCCCATTTGGTCTGGAACTACCTCAGTTTCATGCCATGGGCTGGATTTTATGTGCCCCCACCAGGCATGTTTTTGTCGGGGGGCACATAAATGGATTACTACCTCACTACCTTCCTGCCCAACCTGAGCTAACCCCAGAACACAGTAGGTGAGTGGGCAGCAAAATCGGCAGCCCACCCGCCATATGTAAATAAATAATTAAAGGTCTATAAGGCCTGTTACCAAGCCTATTGACCTGGACGCTGTGGGCAGGCAGGCAGGCTGTTTTTTATGGCCTTCATGAAAAAGGGCAGGAAGGAATGGGAGGAACCTCATTCCAGGGGGTGTCCTTTGTGCAATGGGACCACTCCCCAAAATGTCACCCCTCACTTACCCTCCAAAAGCTGGACTGCCTGCCCCACTCTTCCCCCTCCCTGGGCTCTAGAATCCTTCCCCGCCCTAAAATGCTAAGACTTACCTTTCTGGGACAGCCATCCATCTTCTTTGTTCTCCTTCCTGCAGTCCTGGCAGTGCTCATTACTGAGCTCTGGCTCAGTTACTGCTGGAGCTACTGGCTAATTAATTGGCCAGCAACTCACAAGGACAGGACTTCCTCCCACTGAGGGACGGAAGTCCCACTCTCAGCCAATTAACCTGCCCCCAGCATGTTACGGCTGAGGGTGGGCTTGTTCCGGTTGTGCTGGCTTCTGGCCGACTTTCCTTCAGGGGGGTTGAGAGCGGGAAGCAGTCTACCATGCCTCCCCTCTCCCCTACCCCCACCTCCCCCACCACCTCCACCCTCCCACCACCCCCACCACCACCCCCACTGTAAAATGCAGCCCCAGCTGTAGCCTGTAATTGGATCAAAACAAAGTTAAAATGGCTATGGTGCTTGATTAGAAACCCAGAGTTCATGAGCTCACAAACGCCAGGGCAAGTTGTGGAGGCCGCTTCTCGGCCTTTTGGCTAAGATCAAGTGTTGCAGGGGCGACACCATGGTCCTGCCAAGGCAAGGTCGGGATGGAAGGGCGATAACCAATCGCAATCCAAATCCATACCGTGGGTTACCTATCACCGTCCGAGTCACGGTGAACCACAGCGAAGGAGGATCACCTATGGATCGGGGCTTCTTCACCAGGAGGATCCTGTTGAAGGCGTGCGGCTTCCAAGCTCCGGAGATCTTCACCCTGCATGACTCCCGCAAAGGTGGTTATTTTGACGTGACGTTCAAGCGGGTGGCAGACTGCGTCCGGCTCCTGAGGGTGTTCGAGGAGAAGAGAGACCTGCCGGAGATGAAGATCCTGACGGCGGAGCCGCACTTTTCTCTGCCGTTGCAACGGGAACGTGTGGTGATGGTGCATGTGTACAACCCCTTCGTCCCTGTCGCCGACGTGGTCACCTTCCTCACCAGGTACTTCGATAAGGTGGGGAGCGGCACCGAGATTCGAGACGACTTGGGGATCTGGACAGGCAAACGCCTGTTTAAGGTCACGCTAAAGACCGATGGTAAGGGAGCCATTTTCCACCCTCCTTCCAGTTTCGCTATCGGGAGAAACCGGGGCTACCTGGTCTACGCTGGGCAACCCAAGCATTGTCGCTCATGCGGCAAGGCTGGTCATGTGGCGGCCAACTGCAGCGCCTCCCTCTGCAAGATCTGCAAACAGGAAGGGCACCAGACAAAAGACTGCAAACAGGCCAAGTGCTGCAACCTGTGTGGCGAGGCAAGTCACCTCTACAGGACCTGCCCCAAACGCTGCCGTACTTACGCACAGGCAGCCAAAGCCGACCAGGGGGAAGCAGAAGAAATGTTCCGTGTCACTCCAACCACCAAGGCCCCCAGGGAGCTCAACGGGACAAAGGAGGACACAGAGAGAGACAAGGTGGAGAAAGAGATTGAGGCAACAGAGAGCCAATCAACAGCACTACCCCCTGAACCTCCCAGTCCTCAGGACAGCGAATCAATGGAGGAGGAGGCAGCAGTGGAAAAGCAGCAGGGGGAGTGGCGGACGGTGAAGAACAAGAAAAGTAAGAAGGAGCGAAGAAGAAGCAAAGGCACTTCCCAGAGAAGCGGCAAGAGGCGTCTCCCATCCGACACGGATGACAAGGGCAGCAGCTCTTCGGATGATGAAGTGCCAGGGCGGCACCGACAGAAGAGGTGGCAAAGCTCCAGGGCGTTGGAGGACGAGACACCCGAGCTCCAGAAAATTGGAGACAACAAGGAGACCAGCGCACCCCAACTTTGCCTGCAACCTGAGGAGGCCAGTGCACCACAGCCCCTGGAATCTGGGAGCAGTGAGGCAATCATCGCACCCCAGCTCCAGGAAGCCGGGAACAGCAACACCCCAGAGGGGGTGAGTTTTGGAGAAGCTTCTCCAGCAAAGGTCATCTCAAAACCCGCTCTCTACGTGAACCTCCAGATGCCACCGGAGCAGAACACGGCCAAGGAGATCTACCTCAGCCCATCCAAAGTGAAGGAATTTGAGCTCACTACGGGTATGAAGGAGCAGACTAAAGGTCTGGGACTCTCAGAGACAGTGGGTTTGGTAGGAGAATAAATGCTTTAAAATGGGTTTAAAGATTGTATCCATAAATGTGCGTAGCATTAAATCTACTACGCGATGTGTTGCGACCTTGGACTACCTAGCCAAGGTCAAAGCTGACCTGTTGTTTCTGCAGGAGTGTGCGATACCGCACCTCAGCTCCTACAGGCAATGGTCACGATGGTGGTCCCACGGGCCATCGATCTGGTCGGGCGGAAACGACTCTCGTTCCTCCGGCCTGGGTATTCTGCTGCGGGGAGGCAACTTCACCGTCTCCGAAGTCAAGGAGGTGGTGGGCGGGCGACTCCTCGTAGCAGACGTAATGTACAAGAACGCTCCACTCCGGTTAATTAACGTGTATGGCCCGGCACAAGGGGCTGAGTGGCTGGAGGTTTTTCAGCAGCTCCCACTGCTGCTGGCGACCTCCAGGCCGGTCATTCTGGGCGGGGACTTCAACTGCATCATCGATGCGGCTGGACGATCCGGCAGGGCCGGAAGCAGATTGGACGCTACGTCCAGATCCCTGATGGAAACAGTTAAGGATGCCAAGCTGCACGACGTCTTCAGCAACCCTGCAGACGGAGCGCAGCGTAGATACACCTGGTCGCGGCCAGACGGGTCCATTCGTTCCAGGATAGACTTCCTGTTTGTGTCCCGTGCATTCACAGTCAGATCCACCGACGTCAAGCCGGTGTTCTTCTCTGACCACTGCCTCCTACTGGCGGACTGCCACTTGGAGAAGGACCTGAGGGTGGGCAGGGGGGCATGGAAGCTAAATGTGCAACTGCTGACCCCAGAGAACATTGAGGAGCTCAAGAGGGATTACAAAGGTTGGAGAACCATGAAACCCCTCTTTGAGTCCCTGACACACTGGTGGGAAGCGATCAAGGGAAGCATCAAGAGGTTTTTCATCCTCAAAGGCACCCAGAAAGCTAGAAAGGAACAGAGGGAAATGTCCCGACTCCAGAAAAAGATGCAGAATCTGCTCCGGCTGCAGTCGATGGGGGTCGATGTCAAGGAGGAGCTCCAAGAGGTGAAGGGCCAGCAAGCCTCGCACTTTGCCTCGGAGGCCTCCAAGATCATCTTCCGTTCCAGAGTCTGCTCCGTGGAGCAGGATGAGACGTGCTCACGTTTCTTCTTCCAAAAGGTACACAGAGAGCGCTCTGTGATCAGCAGCCTGAAGGAAGAAGACGGCTCAGTAAAGTCATCACGGTCCGACATTCTGAGGATCAGCAAATCCTTTTACGCCGGATTGTATGACGTGAAGCCCACGGACAGCACGGCCTCCCAGTCCTTCCTGTCCTCTATCACGGAGGTCTTAGATGACAGTACGCGGGAGAGCCTGGACAAACCGCTAACTCCTGACGAACTGACTAAGGCCCTCGAGTCCTTCGAGAAGAGTAAAACCCCCGGAAGCGACGGCTTGCCGGCGGAGTTGTATTCGGCTCTGTGGGACTTGATCGGCCCAGACCTGCTAGGGGTGTACGAGAGTATGCTCCTGGCCGGTAGCATGTCAGAATCCATGAGGAAAGGCATCATCACCCTCATCTACAAGCACAAGGGGGAAAGGGAGGAAATTAGAAATTGGCGACCCATTTCACTGTTGAATGTGGACTATAAGATTCTGTCCAAGGTCATCGCCAATCGGGTCAAATCCGCTCTGGAATTGGTGATTCACCCTGACCAGACCTGCTCTGTGCCAGGCAGGAAGATCTCTGACAGCCTGGCGCTGCTCAGGGATACGATTGCCTATGTACAGGACAGGGGTGTGGATACCTGCCTCATCAGCTTGGATCAGGAGAAGGCCTTTGACAGAATATCGCACACCTACATGGGGGATGTGCTCTCCAAAATGGGGTTTGGGGAGGGAATTCGAAATTGGATCCAACTGCTCTACACTAACATCAGTAGCGCAGTCTCAATCAATGGGTGGGAAACAGATAGCTTTCCGATTAAATCTGGAGTCAGGCAGGGCTGTCCTCTCTCGCCTGTCCTTTTCGTGTGTTGCATAGAACCCTTTGCCGAGTCCATCAGGAAGGATCCGGGCATAAGAGGAGTGACGATCCCAGGCAGTGGAGGCACTCAGGTAAAAGCCTCCCTGTACATGGACGACGTCGCCGTCTTCTGCTCGGATCCGCAGTTGGTGCGCAGACTGATGCACATCTGCGACCAGTTCGAACTGGCCTCGGGAGCCAAGGTAAATCGTGGGAAGAGCGAGGCCATGTTCTTTGGGAACTGGGCTGACTGATCCTTTGTCCCCTTCACTGTCAGGGCTGACGGCCTGAAGGTGCTGGGGATATGGTTCGGAGGGACCGGGGCATGCGTTAGAAACTGGAAGGAGCGAGTGGCTATGGTGAAAAGGATACTGGGCATGTGGGAGCGACGCTCCCTCTCCATTGCGGGAAAGAACCTGGTCATCAGGTGTGAGGTACTCTCACTGTTGCTGTACGTGGCGCAGGTCTGGCCCATTCCAGACTCCTGCGCGATGGCGATCACTCGAGCCATCTTCCGCTTTATCTGGAGGTCGAAAATGGATCGTGTCCGCAGGGACGCGATGTACAAGCCTCTAGATAAAGGGGGAAAAAACGTGCCCAACATCGCCCTCATACTGATGGCCACCTTTGTGTGTGGCTGCATCAAGCGGTGCGTAGACCCTCAGTACGCAAACACCAAGTGTCACTACGTGCTGAGGTTCTACCTGTCCCCGGTGTTGCGAAGGATGGGTCTGGCCACGCTGCCGCGGAACGCTCCAAGTAGTTGGACCGTGCCGTACCACCTGTCCCTGGTGGAAAAATTTATGCAGAAAAACACCTTTGACCACAAGTCCATCAGGCAGTGGTCAGCACGTAACGTCCTAGAGGCCCTGAGGGAAAAGGAGAGGGTGGACCCTGTGGGATGGTTCCCCGAGCAGACTGTCAAAGTCATTTGGCAGAATGCCTCATCGCCAGAACTTTCCAACAAGCACCAAGACGTAGCTTGGCTGGTGGTGAGAAAGGCCCTCCCCGTCAGATCCTTCCTTCACGCCAGGAGGCTCACCCCCTCTGCACGTTGCCCTCGAGGTGGCTGTGGTGGGGAAGAGACCGTTGTTCACCTCCTTGTGGATTGTGCCTTTGCAAAGAAAGTCTGGAGAGAGATGCAGTGGTTGCTGTCGAGGTTCATCCCGAGCAGTTCTGTGACACAGGACTCTGTGCTCTACGGGCTGTTCCCAGGGACACACACCGAGACAAACATCGACTGCAGCTGGAGGATCATCAACTCGGTGAAAGACGCGCTTTGGTCTGCCCGAAACTTGTTGGTCTTCCAGCACAAAGAGTTGTCCCCGACCGATTGTTGCGGACTGGCACAATCCAAAGTCCAGGACTACGTGCTGAGGGACGCACTAAAGCTTGGGGCAGCTGCCGCAAAGGCGCAATGGGGAAGGGTCGCTGTCTAAGACCTTTCTACCACAGCGCACCGAGAGACTGGGAACTGTTTAGAGCCCCTTGGGCTGTACAGATCAAAATGAAAGGCTGTAAATGATTGTAATATTGTTTGTACTGATGCACCTGGTGATACATCTTGTAAAAGTGTAACCTGGATTGTACCCTTGTAATGTTGTTTTTGAAATGGTTTGGAATGTGATTGAAGATATTTTATGAATAAAGTATATTTTTACAAAAAAAAAAGTTGCGGAAATGAATCCAATCAATCTGTTGATTTAGAAGCAGACACCAGAAACAAAATGAAAACTGCCGGATTATTGTCAAAGGCCAACCGGTTCACTAATGTTCTTTAGGAAAGGGAACCTGCCCAGCCCCAGCAGTCTAGTCTCCCCCTGATTCCAGTCTCCCACTATCTAGTTGACTTGGTTATGGCATTCATTGTCTACGCTTAGACTGTCTGAAGGCTCACCAGTTCCCACCGGTATTCTCTCTTTCTCTGTCTCTTTCTCTCTTTCTCCTATCTCTATTACTCTCTCTCTCTCTCTCTCTCTTTTTGAAGAACCTTCTGTGTCTTTCTTTGCTGAGCTTGTCCACCGCATCCCCAAAGGTGCAGCCACAATTTCACCTTCCCACAGAAATCCTTTAGGCCCCCAGGCTCCTGGCAGCAAAAGGTAAACAAAGAGAGCCTCAGATTCTTCCTCCAAAATGCAAAAATTTTTAAAAAGAGCTTTTTTTTTTAATACATAAAATAAGGGCAACAGGGTAAGCATTTTAGGTTTGTGGCCTTTTGTTAGAACAATTATACCTGTGCCAGGTGCTGTCAGGCCTGCTGAAGTTTTTATTTCAGATTTGCAGCATCTGCAGTATTCTGCTCTGTCTGGTGATGTATTTATTTTAGCAAGACTTCAAAACGTGCACTCGCCCGGTGAGCCATTAGGGAAAATGTGAAACTGTTTGTCTCTCTATGTCCTTAGAAAGAAATGTGCACCCAGCCAGAAAATGAAAGGAAAGGTATCAATAAGTCAACACATTTGCAGGAAAAATAAGAAAACCAGTGTATCAATTCCTAAAATCATTTTTAAGATGTGACTTTTTTTTTAAAATGCAGAGTATTGAAAAATGAATTTAAAAAGATCAAGAAAACAATAATGTGAAAATATACAGATTTACTTTTGATTTCTCATGGGAGACAGAAATTAATTCAGACGGAGCAGAGGTAGCTTTTCCTAGTTCTACTTAATTCTGTTGAAGGGTCATGAGGACTCGAAACGTCAACTTTGTTCTTCTCCGCCGATGCTGCCAGACCTGCTGAGTTTTTCCAGGTATTTCTGTTTTTGTTTTGTTGAGCAGAGGTAGCTGTTGGGACTTTGCTGATTAATTTTGCTCTCAAACAGGGTCTGCAGTTAAGTCCAATGGGCCCAAACCAAATGCTCCCATTTGAATTTCACAAGGATTTAGCTTGTAGAAAACTCAGGATTTAAAAAAAAATAGAGATCCATTACTAAAAATAAAACATACAAAATAAAGAACCCCTATAACTCTGAGAAAAATAACTTCAAAAATAATTAAAGAAAGATTTACTGATAAAAATGCAAAATTGAAACAAACATTAAAAACTGAAAAATCACAGAAAATAACTAAACAAAATTAACTTGAGATGGAGTGAAAAGACATTCTGGACATGTGTCCTTCATCAGAATTGAAGAACATGTCGCCTTCAATTCTGATAAAGAATAAAGGAAAGACATGCATTTATATAAGTGCTTTTCACAACATCAGAACATCCCAAAGCTCTTTGTAACCAATGAAGTACTTTTTCAAAACAAAAATAAAAATACCTGGAAAAACTCAGCAGGTCTGACAGCATCTGCGGAGAGAAACACAGTTAACGTTTCAAGTCCATATGACTCTTCAACAGAACTAAGGAAAAATAGAAAAGAGGTGAAATATAAGCTGGTTTAAGGCGGGGTGGGACTAGTAGAGCTGGATAGAGGGCCAGTGATAGGTGGAGATAGCCAAAAGATGTCATAGACAAAAGAACAAAGAGGTGTTGAAGGTGGTGATATTATCTAAGGAATGTGCTAATAGGTGACGTTAAGGGCAGAAAGCAGGACGAGCAAGGTACAGATAGCCCTAGCGGGGGTGGGGTGGGGGGGAAGGAATTGAAATAGGCTAAAAGGTAGAGATAAAACAATGGATGGAAATACATTTAAAAATAATGGAAATAGGTGGGAAAAGAAAAATCTATATAAATTATTGGAAAAAAGGGCGATTGGAAAGTGGGTGGGGATGGTGGAGAGAGTTCATGATCTAAAATTGTTGAACTCAATATTCAGTCCGGAAGGCTGTAAAGTGCCTAGTCAGAAGATGAGGCGCTGTTCTTCCAGTCCTCAAGTACTTTTTCAAGTTCAGCAATTATTGTAATGTAGGAAATGTCGTGTGTGTTATAACGACATGAAAGCACCAATCACTCAGTGTACAAACACAATTTTGGTTCATTTATTAATTCTAGGCACATGTGAACATATATACATGGATAGAAAGCTTGAGGATATCAGATTGCAGGGCTGTGAGTTTGTGTTCTGCTCTGGGCTGAAGTGAAACTGGATGGCTCATATGACACACTTCCCTTAAAGTGTGTTTCCCTTAAAGACAAATTACAAAAATCACATTTATTTTAAAGATATTTTCCCCCTTCTAGCGAAGTATAACTATTTAAATACATGTTTTTATTAAGTTACCATTACATAAGTGTAGACGACTGGTGAATCTATGAGTCTCTAAAGCATAAAGGTGCAGGGCCTCTTCCTTTTGCTTTGTGCAGCCTTCAGACCAAAGTGATGTTCCAGCCTCACACTCCCTGGACATTTTAGTGATGCCTGCATCTCGACAGTGGTTGTCATTGCTGCCAGAATGTCGTGGGCAGGCATCACTGAGTTCTATCATTCTCTCTCTGTGCTCTCAGCACCTTTACAGTGGGGCTGGCCCCCATCTCTTCAGCAACTGTGACCAGTGACGCTGTGCTTCTGAAGGGGTCAGGTGCTGAAGGCGGACAAAGGATCAGGTGCTTTTAAAGTTTCATGGCTGCGTCTCACATGATAGGACCCTGATCACAAAGCGCAAGTGACCTGGCCTCAGACAGACAGGAGTCAGACATTCTATGAAGATCAATGGAGTGTCCTCACTGCATGTCGCCATTATACTCCTGCAATCGAGCGACTATCAGTGCCTCCACTGCATCTTCATGACAGGAGCATTATCACAGAGGGTATTTGTGCTGCCATAAGCCAGACTGGAGTCAAACGTTCGTAGATGCAAAATGACACTGCATGTCGCCATCATCCTCCACAAATCTAGCAGCTATGAGGGCTTCCCGAGCGTGCCTGCTCCATCTGGCCAGTGCGAGGGCCTCAGCACCATCATCCTCGCCTTTGGGTACCTCCTCACCCTCATCACCATCGACGTGCTCCTCATCGGAGTAGATCAACAGCTCCTGCGTCTCCTCCTCGGTCAGTCCCTCTCCCTGTTGAAGAGCCAGGTTGTAAAGTGTGCTGCAAGCAATGATAATGCATGACACCCTCTATGGACTATATTGCAAGGCTCCACCAGACCGGTCCAGGCACCAGAACCTCATTTTCAATAGTTTGCTCCACCAAGTTGCGGGTTGCAGCATGAGCCTCATTATAGCTTCACTCTGCTGCAGTCTGAGGCTGCCGCATGGGCGCCATCAGCCACATCCTCTGTGGGTAGCCCTTGTCTCCCAGGAGCCAACCCTGCAGCCTCTGTGGACCCTGGAAGACATCAGGAATCAGTGACCGACTGAGAATATAGGAGTCGTGGACACTCCCTGGGAACCGTGCGCAGACCTGCAGGATGCATTTCTGGTGGTCATACACCAGCTGCACATTCAGCGAATGGAATCCCTCACAGTTGACATAGATGACCGTGTGTTTTGATGAAGACCTGAGTGCCACGTGAGTGTAGTCGACAGCACCCTGCACGTGTGGGAAACCTGAGATCTGGGCAAAGCCAATCACTCTTGCATCCTGGTTCTCCTGCTCCTGGGTGAAATGCACAAAGTTGTGTGCCCTCGTGAAGATGGCATCCATGACCTCACTTGTGGGTGGAGGCTTGTGATATCCCACAGAGGTCACTGAAAGGAGCCACTGGCATAAAAATTGAGCACTGCGGCCACTTTCACAGCCACTGGCAGTGGATGCCCTCCATGTTCCCATGGCGCCAAATCCTGCAGCAGGCGGCAGATGTGACCGACCAGTTCCCTAGACATGCGCAGTCTTCAGTGACACTGGTTCTCGATCATCTGCAGGAATGAAAGGGGGCATCTATAGACCCTGGGTGTCACTAGGCACCGACCAGCGATGGCTCGCTGTGGCTCTTCAGCGGCGTGTATGGGAGTCCCAGCCACCCCTTCTTCCTGAGGGCGCTGCTCCACCCTTTGCCAAACCAGGCACCTCTGCTGCTCTCTTCTCTGTCGTCTCCGCTCTCCGTACGCCATGGGGCATACAGCTAGGTCACCAGGCTCCATGCTCCTGATGTACTCCTCCTGCGGAATGAAAGAGAGAGACGCATGGGGTGGCTTGGATATACTAAGAACCTCTCTTGGTTAAGTCTGAAGGCCCCTTAATGCACCTCTGAGAGTGTTGGCCACCACTTGGATAGGCAGAGTTGTGCGCTGCATGGCTGCCCGAAACGCCAACCACCTCCCCCCCACTCCACCTGACCCTGCCCCCCATAATGCGCCTCAACCTGAAAGTCCAACAGGCACCCTGGGCAAGCACTGCCCAACGTTACTGTGCACTCACCTCCAAGTTCCCCTCAAAGTGCAGCCCGCCAAGTGCAGGCTTTATATCTGCTGTTGTGAAACACGTTGGCGCAACGATCCAGCTGGGGGGATGATTTCAGTGGGCTGGCCTTATAATGATATGCAGGTGTATTACAGTGAGGCTCCCGACGTCCGATGGTGGGAAATGTGGCCCGCCATTAACGGGCTGAGCAGATGAATGCAAACTGGTTTCAAGACTTCGTGGAGTGGATTTCTGACCTTCTCGCCATATTGTCCACTCACAACGCCGAGCATGTCCAACGCCAGCAGGCACAGAAAATTCCGCCTCTAGTGTGATCGATATTCCACTTCTCACACATATGTAAAAAGCAAGAGGGTAGCCAGGGAAAGGGTAGGCCCACTCAGGGACAGAGGTGGGAATCTGTGTGTGGAGCCAGAAGAAATGGGAGAGATACTAAATGAATACTTCTCATCAGTATTCACCAAAGAGAAGGACTTAGCAGTCAATTTGTCTAAGGAAGAGTGTGTAGATAGCTTGGATCATGTTGAGATCAAAAAAGAGGAGGTGTTAGGCGTCTTGAAGAATATTAAGGTGGATAAGTCCCCAGGGCCAGAGTACTGAGGGAGGCAAGGGAGGAGATTGCTGGGGCCCTGACAGAAATCTGTGTATCCTCACTGGCTACGGGTGAGGTCCCAGAGGACTGGAGAATGGCCAACGTTGTTTCATTGTTTAAGAAGGGTAGCAGGGATAATCCAGGAAATTACAGGCCGGTGAGCATTACGTCAGTGGTAGGGAAATTATTGGAGAAGATTCTTCGTGACAGGATTTCCTACCATTTGGAAGCAAATGGGCGTATTAGTGAGAGGCAGCATGGTTTTGTGAAGGGGAGGTCGTGTCTCATTAACTTGATCGAGTTTTTCGAGGAAGTGACAAAGATGATCGATGATGGAAGGGCAGTGGATGTTAGATACATGGATTTCAGTAAGGCCTTTGACATGGTCGCTCATGGCAGACTGGTACAGAAGGTAAAGTCACACGGGATCAGAGGTGAGCTGGCAAGATGGATACAGAATTGGCTTGGTCATAGAAGACAGAGGGTAGCAGTGGAAGGGTGCTTTTCTGAATGGAGAGCTGTGACTAGTGGAGTTCCGCAGGGATCAGTGCTGGGACCTTCGCTGTTTGTAGTATACATAAATGATTTGGAGGAAAATGTAACCGGGCTAATTAGTAAGTTTGCAGATGACGCCAAGGTTGGAGGAGTTGCAGATAGTGAAGAGGATTGTCAAAGGATACAATGGGATATAGATCGGTTGGAGATTTGGACGGAGAAATGGCAAATGGAGTTTAATCCGGACAAATGCGAGGTAATGCATTTTGGAAGGTCTAATACAGGCAGAAATTATACAGTAAATAGTAGAACCCTTAAGTGCACTGATGGGCAGAGGGATCTGGGTGTACAGGTCCACAGGTCACTGAAAGTGGCAATGCAGGTGGATAAGGTAGTCAGGAAGGCATATGGCATGCTTGCTTTCATTGGCAGGGGTATTGAGTATAACAGCTGGGAAGTCATGCTGCAGCTGTATAGAACCTTGGTTAGGCCACACTTGGAATATTGTGTGCAATTCTGGTCGCCACATTACCAGAAGGATATGGAGGTGTTGGAGAGGGTGCAGAGGAGGCCTACCAGGATGTTGCCTGGTCTGGAGGTTATTAGCTATGAGGAGAGGTTGGAGAAACTCGGATTGTTCTCATTAGAACGACAGAGATTGAGGGGCGACTTGATAGAAGTTTACAAAATTATGAGTGACATGGACAGAGTAGATAGTCAGAAGCTTTTTCCCAGGGTGGAAGAGTCAATTACTAGGGGACATAGATTTAAGGTGAGAGGAGAAATCTATAGAGGAGATGTGCGGGGCAGGTTTTTTACGCAGAGGGTAGTGAGTCTGGAATTCGCTGCCAGAGGAGGTGGTGGAAGCAGGTACGATAGTGGTGTTTAAGAGGCAGCTTGACAAATACATGAATAGGATGGGAATACGGACCCCGGAAGTGCAAAATGTTTTAGTTGACGGGCAATATGATTGGCACAGGCTTGGAGAGCTGAAGGGCCTGTTCCTGTGCTGTACTTATCTTTGTTCTTTGTTCTTTGTTCTATATCCTGAAATGGTTTACCAATAAATTGAGGACCATTGTCTGTGATGATCTCTCTACGCACACCAAATAAAATGAAAATAGCACTTAGAGTGTGTGTGACAGTTGTGCTTGACATAAACAGAAACAGAAATACCTGGAAAAACTCAGCAGGTCTGGCATCATCGGCGGAGGAGAGCACAGTTGACGTTTCGAGTCCTCATGACCCTTCATATATTGTGCAATCGTCGAATTATGGGGTACTTGGTAAAGCAGTGGATGATGATGATGAAGTCAGTGCCATGTACCTTAAAGAGCTCAGATGCAATTTTGGACCAGAGATGGATAGGAACTTCATGTGGAATCAATGATGCCTTGTGCTGACTTGGCATATGCACTTGACATGCCTCGCACTTCTTGATGATGACATTAATGTCATTGTTCATACTGGCCTATAGATGTCTCTCTTGTGAGTGTTCTCATCCAATCGGTGCCCATGCATGAGCGATGAAGTTGTTAAGAGTAGCAAGACCCAAAGATTCCAATGTCATGATCTGCCTGCCTTTCAAACTGACTCCCTGGGAGATGCCTAGCTCATTTTGGTAAAGCCAAAATGATCTCACCTGTTTGTGGACATGTTGAATTGAATCAGGCTATCCTTCAATGATGGTTTTCCACATTTTCTGTAGTGTAGAATCCTTTGCTGCTTCTTCTCGTAGCTGCTGGCATTTGCATTGCGTAAAATGTGTTGATCATTTTAAAATCAATAATTTTAACGTGACATGATTATTTTGTAGTCTGATTCAATACATTATTTAATATAGTAAACTAACATGGTCAAGAGGCCATTTTCATTCATCCAGGAGACATTTTAAAACTAACCAGTTACTGCATTATCGGAAACCAGCCAGTGGACAAGTACTGAGCTTCAGTTGTGAGACAGTTGAAGAATAAATAATTAATCAATAGATGTATTGGTAAAGGCTGGTAATATAACAGAAACTCTGTAATGTTTTGTGTTTTATAATAACACATAATTAGCACTTGGTTTTAAATATACTAATTGAATATTATAAGAATTGTAAAATAATGGTTCTCAAACTAGTCTGGAAAGGTAAGGTGTGCTAAGCTGAAGCCTTGACCTTGGGAGTTACATTAAGATGGGTAAAGAATGAGGCATTATTCAAGTATGAAACATTTTGAGTAACCCACTGTATTACTGTATGAGAAGTCTGCTCACGTGTGTTAGAAACCAATCATAAATAAGCAGACAGTTAATGTAACCAATTATTGTTTGACAGTTAGGCTAATTCAAGATAAGAAAATATGAGTTGAGGGTATAAAAATGAAAGTTTCGGGAAGCCATTTTGTTAGCATGTTATTCACATTCTGAGTGACCAGAGGCTTATCATCACTCCACTCCTTCAGCCTGATCACTTGAGGAAGCCATGAAAAGTCTTTTTAGTTGTTAAGCTTTTTCCTTTCACTGTTAATTGAAACTTTGTCTTCTACCTTTTTAACTTGTTACCTCTCTACCTTTTAATTGTCAATAAATCTTTTGAATTTACCATCTGAACTGTTCAGTCATGTCAGATGGTTTAGTCTAGCATGAACCAAATGATTTATTTGATAATTCACAATTGGGGATTTATTGCAAACGAGTTGTACCCCATAAATCAAATTCAACAAATGTACCAAGTCAATTTGGAGAACATCTTCAAATTCGATGTCAATGAAGTCAACTTGCAGATCCAAGGATATACCTTCTGTTTTCGTTGGGTTAGGCAATTTGCTAAGTGTATCTAATGTGACCATCAAGTTACCTGGCTTGTACCAAATCTCACAGTCGTAACCTTGATATTTTATCAAGAGACGTTGCAATCTTGGCAGTGCACTAGTCAATGGTTTTCACCAAATCATCTCCATTGGTTTGTGGTCAGTCTCTACCATAAATCTTTTGCCAAAGAGATGGTCATGAAAACGCATGATTCTAAACACTAAAGCTAATGTTTTCCACTTAATTTTTTTTTTATTCATTCACGAGATGTGGGCTTTGCTGGCTGGGCCAGCATTTATTGCCCATCCCTAGTTCCCCTTGAGAAGGTGATGATGAGCTGCCTTCTTGAACTACTGCAGTCCATGTCATGTAGGTACATCCACAGTGCTGTTAGGAAGGGAGTTCCAGGATTTTGATCCAGCGACAGTGAAGGAACAGCGAGTGTCTTGGAGCGGAACTTGGTGGTGTTCCCATCTACCTGCTGCCCTTGTCCTTCTAGATGGTAGTGGTCGTGGGTAAATAGGTGCTGTCTAAGGAGACTTGGTGAATTTCTGCAGTGCATCTTGTAGACGGTACACACTGCTGCTACTGTGCGTTGTTGGTGGAGGGAGTGAATGTTTGTGGATGTGGTGCCAATCAAGCGAGCTGCTTTGTCCTGGACTGTGTCAAGCTTCTTGAGTGTTGTTGGAATAGTTGGATTGCATGATGGACAAAGATTTTGGAGCAAATGCAAGCAGTTTGCCTTTTTGTAGTGTGCTCCCAGACCTTACTGTGAGGCATCTATCTCCAGGATAGTTGCCTCCCTAGGATCATAAAATTGCAGTGCTGATGCTTCTGATAATGACAGTTTCAGTGCTTCGAAGAGGTATTGATGGTCTTTATGCCACAGGAAAGGCACATCCTTTCTCAACAATTCCTTAGCGATGAAGGTTTTTTGCGCAAAATTGGGAATGTATGGAGACAGGGAATTAAAGAGACCTAGACATAGTCAAAAATATTTATTATTTTGAGGAATTGGCATTGTCTTAATATCCTCTATTTTATTTGGATCAGGACGTATGCCAGCACTGGAATAAATAGAACAAAAGACATTGATCTGTTGCGCGTTGATGGCACATTTCAGGCTGTGTTATGACTGAACAGTTGGTAAAGCTGAGTTATTTTTAAAAATCCAAGTGGGAAACTTTAAACAACTGTCATAACCCATAATTTTAAGTGCTATGCTTGATATGCAACTCTAAATTCAGGAATCATACCGCCAGCTCTCGAGAGGTTTTACATAAAGCTAAATGAAACATTTTGTTAATTTACACAAGTTAAATACATGGCTATAAGTTCCCAAACTAATCTCCATCAAGGCAACAGCAACCCACAGGGCAGGATCTGTAGGTCAGCGAGTGGGGGTGGGGGGGGAGGTGCCTGCTTGCCGACGCATCAAATGAGATGGGATGACATCAGGCGGAACTCCCGACGTCACCCCGCATCATTTCCATTTTCAGGTCGGCGGGGGCGCAACCGAATCAGCTGTGTGCCCGCCGACCTGTCAACGTCCTATTGAGGGCATTTAAAAAGTACTGAACATAATTAACGGACCTGCCCGTCCAACCTTAAGGTTGGCGGGCAGGCCGGGAGCCCTGGCGGGCTTAAGAAAAAGAATGAAGCCTCATCCACGGGCGGGATGAGATTTCATGAGGGTTTTTAAATATTTAATAAAGGTTTCACTAAGAGTGATGGACATGTCCCAACTCATGTGTCACATGAGGGGACATGTCAGAGAGATTTTGTTTTTGTCTCTTTAATGTTTTTAAATTTGGAGCTGATCTCCCTAAGGCAGCACTTAGCCTCAAGGAGATCAGTGCACTCCCCCTGCCCGCACAGGGAGCGCATAGCGCTTCCTGGCAGATGTAACGCTGGGCGGGCCTTAATTGGCCCGCCCACGTAAAATGGTGGCGCATCCCCAATCGGGGGCGCCGATCGGAGGCGCGCCTGCCCGTGCCCGCTCCTGCACTTCCCCCACAATGGGGGGGGGCGGGGGGGGTGGGAATTCTTCCCATAGACTTAACCAGACACCAGGCAATGCATTTTCACCTTATGAATTCAAAATGAGGTTCTTTTCACTTTGGTTCCTGTGGAGAAGCTGGAGGCCTACAGCTACTTTTGATCACATATTGCCTTTGCTCTACACACACAAAACTGCTGAAGTTATACCTAGCACAGCCCATTGAATGTAAATTCTCATTGTATCACCAGCCATTTCTAACAGTAAAACCCCTTTCATAGTACCAACTTTTATTAGCAATATAAACATATTGCTTGGTCTCTGCTCGCTAGGTGCCAGAATTCGCCCCACTTCTTGAATGCTCTATTCAAAAAATGCAAATACCCTCTACCTCTCTGTTTACATCTCAAAACTAGTACATATCAAAGCACCCAGACTAGCTGGCTTTAATCC
The DNA here is from genome assembly GCF_964194155.1 of Cetorhinus maximus. Lineage (NCBI taxonomy): Eukaryota > Metazoa > Chordata > Chondrichthyes > Lamniformes > Cetorhinidae > Cetorhinus > Cetorhinus maximus. The sequence goes on along the minus strand of NC_135897.1, from coordinate 82,881,925 downwards.
AATTAAGACACACTCACAGACTAAACCTCTATTTTAAAAGAAAAATATTTTCTAATAATATTATATACATTAATAGCTTCATGACAGACAGTTAAACACCAATTCTTCATTACATGCCACTCGCATCAGTAAGTGCAGATTGTGGTCATGTTATTGCTTTGTTCTACCCATAACAGAGATGTCATCGGCAATACAGATGCATCCTGGCACAGTGCATGTATTGCGGTCCATGGGAGCTTGAAAGAGATCCTGGCTAACAGATATCCCAAAAGGAAGTTGTTGAAAACAGTATCGTCTGAATGGGGTACAAAATGTAATAAGCTCTTGGGGCTTCTCGCTGATATGTACTGACCAGTAACCAGACTTGGCATCAAGCTTTGAGAAGAATTTTGCACCTGCAAATCTTGGATTTAACTCTTCTAATGTGGGTATTTTGTAAGGACAACATTTCAAATCTGCCTTCAAATGTTGTGGATCGAGGCATAATCTCAATGATCTGTCACACGAAATACAAACGAGGAGCAGAAGTAGGCCACTTGGTCCTTCAAGCCTGCTCCACCATTCAATAAGATCATGGTTGATATCATTGGGACCTCCCGCCTACCCCCAGTAACCCTTCACCCCCTTGATAATCAAGAATCTATCTAGCTCGGCCTTAAAAATATTCAAAGACTCTGCTTCCACTGCCTTTTGAGGAAGATGGTTCCAAAGGCTTATGACCCTCTGAGAGAAAAAAAGTTCCCCTCATCTCTGTCTTAAATTAGTGACCCCTTATCTTTAAACTGTGACCTTAGTTCTAGATTCTCCCACAAGAGGAAACATCCTCTCCACAACCACTCTGTCAAGACCCCTCAGGGTTTTAAAGGTTTCAATCAAGTCACCCCTTACTCTTCTAAACTCCAGTGGATACAAGCCTAAACTGTCCAACCTTTCCTCATAAGACAACGTTTATTAACAACATTCTTCTTTATGACACATGCAATTGAGTTGCACCAGTTTGTGTACTCTTGTACTCTTCGAATTATTCCATCTTTCTCCATTTTTTCTAGTTCGGCCTTTAATTTGTCTTGTACGTGGATGCTGCACTTACTTGGTGGATCAATGGACGAACTTGCATTTTCCTGCAACTGTAATGTTGCATCTCCCTTGAAACTGCCAATTTTGTCGAAACATTCAGGATATTTCAATGTTAGGTCATGAACTGAGGTGATAGGAACAGCTGCTGAGGTTGATTTGCTGTATGAGGTCCAACTAATTCCTTGGACTGTGACTACTGTGAGGCCATGGCATGCTAGTAGGTCTGCGATCTCTGGGCTTTTAGGCTCCACATTGTAGAGCATCTGTGGAACCCAGGAGGATTGATTGTACTTGCACTCCAGGACCTACACACGGAATCAGTGAACCATTGTACACTGAGAGTTTCACAGTAGTAGGCCTCACCATGGCCTTCCATGTCTGTTGGTACATGTCATTTAGAATTTACAGAGGTAGTATGTTGGCACTTGTCCCTGTGTCAATCTTGGCCAATAACGAGTAGTTACCAGCTTTCTTAGGGCAGATAACTTGAATCTTGGAAATACTTCGGACGGTGGGGCGGCGTCTATGTGTTCCAGAGATTGACTGCTGTGAAACATGTGTTCACTGCTCTTCGTCTTGTCGTGCACATCATTATCATTTTCTGGTTTGTCAATCACTTTTTACGTGTTTCGGATGGAATGCCAGCCAGTCATTCTTATTGCATGAAGGTATCCATTGTGTATGGTCCGTTTGGATCAGTGCATGGCTCTTTGTAGCTGCTTCAGCCTTTACTCTAGTGCACTGCCGCTGCCAATGGCCCTTTCTGTCATGCCTTGCAGAATTGATGAAAAGCTGGACATTTCCTTGGTGTATGCTGAAGGCCACACCTTCCACATGTCTTGCAATGTTTGGGTGCTCTAGTAAGTGCATCAACAATTGGGGCTGTACTTAGGACCTGTAAGCTTCATCGGTCTGCAAGGGTCGCTTTCTACTTACGTCCATCCTTGAGTAGCTCTTCGGTGCTATATGCTTTGGGCTTGTCTAGAAGACTTTTCTGGAATTCCTCCATGGGAGTGGATCAATCACCAACTTATCAATTCTGTCTGTTAGCTCTGCATTTGAGAAATCACAGTACATACCCTTTTCTCTCGCCTACAAAGTGGTCTATGGATTCTGTAGGCTGTTGTCAAAATGACACGAACTCTCGTCGGTGAACACAGAAGTTTAACCTGATTCTGAACTGGCCTTCCAAAGTAGTCCATATCTTTGGGGGATCCTTTAGGTCTTCTGCTGTTAATCCTGACATATTCAGCCTGTGTAGACCTCCATTCCCAATTGCTAGGCAAATTGTTATGGTTTGCTTGTCTGGTTCAGACATAACTGAATTAAGAAACCATAGCTATGTACGCTGTTTAAACATTTTGAATTCAGATAGTAGGTCAGATGCATCCCAATTTAAACTGGGAAGTTTTGTGGACATTCTGACAATATTCCTCCTTGTTTTATTCAATTTATTTTTCAGCAACTCCCGAAGTCATCCATTATAATCACAATGTTCTCTGGCCTGATTATATGACAGTTTTGTTTTGCTTTATTTTTTCATTTGACTCTCCTTTGTTCGCTATCGATCCAGCCCACAACCTGGTCACTTGCCATTCCTGGCTGAGCTAACCTGCTGCTGCTCCTCTCGATGCGCTGTCCCACTCACTGAACTGACAGGCTATGTGCTGCAATCTCACAAGAAGGGATCCGTCTGCTTACCAGCTTTTTACTTGAGCACCATCCTGACACTAGGTCTTCAAAGCTTTTCTCTGCAGTCAGCACGCTGCAATTTCAACACTCTCCAACAGTCAGGCTCTGCTGCGGTCTGACCAGAACATCGAGGGTCATCTCATGCCATGTAGCACAATCTAAGGCTGTTCACCATGTTTCCTGTACTGAATCTTGCTGCCAGGCTGACCACCATGTCGTTCAGAAGGAACCATGTCTGCGCACCATGTCATCTCTGTTATAATGATATAAAGGCACCAATCACTCATAAAGGATTGTGCAAACACACTTTGGGTTAATTTATTAATTTAAGGCACACATGAACATATATATATATATATATGGACAGAAAATTTGAAGGCATCAGCAGCGGTACTATGCGTCTGTGTTCTGCTCCTGGCCGAAGTAAAACTGAGGCTGGACCACATGACACACTTCCCTTATGGTGATGGCATGCTGTTATCCCTTAAAAGCATATTACAAAAGCATATAACAAAAAATACGGCAAACAATTTTCCCACAGCAAGCTCCCACAAACAAAAAGATGATAACGAACAAACCTTGGAGTGCATGTCCACAGGCCCTTGAAGATGGCAGGACAGGTGGACAAGGTGGTAAAGAAAGCATATGGAATGTTTTCCTTTATTGGGTGAGGTATTGTATATGAAAGCAGGGATGTAATGATGGAACTGTATAAAATGCTGGTTAGGCCACAGCTGGAATTTTGTGTACAGTCTGGTCACCACATTACAGGAAGGACATAATTGCTCTGGAGAGAGTACAGAGGAGATTTACAAGAATGTTGCCAGGGCTTGAAAATTGCAGCTATGAGAGGAGATTGCATAGGCTAGTGTTGTTTTCCTAAGCACAGAGGAGGCTAAGGGGTGACCTAATTGAGGTGTACAAAATTTTGAGGGGCCTGGATAGGGTAGACAGGAAAGACTTGTTTTCCTGAGCTGAGGGGTCAATTACCAGGAGGCATAAATTTAAGGTGATTAGTAGAGGGATTAGAGGGGATATGAGGAAAATCTTTTTCACCCAGAGGGTGGTGGGCATCTGGAATTCACTGCCTTAGTTGGTGGTTGAGGCTGAAACATTCAACTCATTTAAAAAGTACCTGGGTCTGCACCTGGAGAGCTGTGACCTGCAAGCCTACAGAGCAGGTGCCGGAGAGTGGGGTTAACATGAATGGCTAATTTCTTTTTTCTCTTTTTGGCTGGCGCAGACACAATGGGCTGAATGGCCTCTTTCTGCACCGCAACTTTTCTATGGTGCTATCTGTTTTTGTAATGTTAATTGAAGAAACATTGGACAGGACACCAGGGAGAACTCCCATGCTCTTCATCAAAATGGTTTCATGGGATCTTTACACCCAGACAGGGCAGGCAGGGCCTTAGTTTAGCACCTCTGACAGTTCAGCATCCCCTCAGTGCTACACTGGAGTGTCAGCCATTTTGTACTCAAGCTTCTCATGTGAACTCACAACCTTCTGACTAGGCAAGAGTGCTACCAACTGAGCAGTTGACACATACCCAAACTGTCATAGCCCATCCTTTATCTTTAGTTTCTGACCAGCCTACCGTGTACCTCCAACTCTTTTTCTGCTTTTGATTTTTGGCATTGTTCTGCAATGGGAATGCAAACCAGCCAGCATGTTATCTTTATCTTATTTCAGGGCGGGGAGCAAATGAGGGAGAAAAGGAAGAAAGAGAGAAACTTCTGTTTGACATCACTGCCCTTACTGATACCCAGTGAAATATTAAGTTAATCTTCTGGAAAATGGCTGCTTTCTATAAAGCAGGGGAGCAGGATTTGTGTGAGCGATGGAAAAAAATCTGCTTTGTATTTAAAACACTGGCGGGGATTAATTTTATATTCAGATATAGCAAAAAAAAGTGTATAAATGTGTATTTTTGTTCAATAGCTTCCTCTTAATTGGAAAGTGAAGATTAATTTCAGCTCTTTAAATGCCGTTGATGAGTTTACTTGTTCAGACTCTCTCAGCTGGCTGGGACTATCAAATTCACTCATCACCAGCAGGCACTAATGAACTTCACATTAAGGATGAATTTGTTCAAACCTACAATGCAAAGGTGATGTCCAGAACTTGCTAGAGCCCAGCAACTCATCGCTGTGAGTTAGATATTTTCCCCGCATGTCAGTTTTAATTCTGTTTGAGCCACTTGCAGGAAGTTTGAGTTGAGAATGGCACAACAAGGTCAACATGGCTACCTAGGATCTTGATGAATAATGGGACCAATACTTCATTTCCTTAACCCATAAATTCGTGGGGTGGAATAAAACAGCGGGGAGGGTGAGCCACCTGCCGCCCCCCCCCACCACACCCCGGGAAGCAAAGTCAGCGTGGAGCCGACCCACTCCGCGCAGGCCTGTCCCGCAACCATAAACGAATTGCGGGTGGACTTCACAGGGCCAGTGTGGGACTTCTGCCCTCCGAAGCTGCTGCTCCATCAGTCCCGCCAGCACCAAGAATGTGTTAGTGGCCACTGGCGGGACTGCAACAAGGAGTAAAAACGCCCGATGGACCCATGAAACCAGTAAGTACAAGAGCTTGGGCAGGGAGAGTTTCTGTTGGACAGAGAGGGGATGTTGGGGTGTTGGGGTTTTTGGGTTTAAGGCTGTGGGGGGTTAGGAAGAAAGGGGGGGGTTGATCTTAGGGAAGGGTGGGGGGGGGGCGCCCCACTGATCGGCAAAGTGTTGCCCCCAAAGATCGAACCTCACCCTCCCTCCCACCCTTTGAACGTTGCATTTAAAACATCCAGCTTCCTGCTCTCGCCTGGCTGCCTATTTCTGATTGGCCAAAACAATTTATGACGTGGGCCGGATTATCAGGGTTAATTAGTTTGATGACAAGCCTAAGTAACCCTTGATTACCTGTTTGAGTATGCTGGACAGACTGCCGATCTCGGCGCCCACCCACCCTATGTGTTATGGGGAGGCGAGCTCGGGGGTGGGCACCACCCTATTTTACATGCCCGATCCCTCCCCCCCCCCCACCGAAAACATGCCCGGCAGGGTCATGTAAAATGCAGCCCACGGATAAAGAAACAGAGGACCGATAGGGAAGGAAATTAGGCAAATTAGATCCGGAAGTTCAAACAAAGCGAGAGAGAGAAAGATTGAATTAAGAGGGGGAGAAAAAAGAGACAGAGAGGAAAAGTGGGGAAAAAAAATTAAAATTAAAATTTTATAAAAGAAACAAGTTACTACATGTAGGAGTGAGACTCAAAGGGTTCAATTGTTCAGGGCCATCAATCACCCCATTAAGGGGGGTCCTTACGCTGTGAAATACCAACCCTAAATTACTGCAGTGAGCTTAATTTGTACATATAATGCAAACCCAACCATTTCTCGGCACTCATGGGGCAGAATTTTCTGCCTGTCGGGCGGGCGGGCCCGACTCAATCTCCGGCAGCTCCTTTAATTGTATAATTGATCCTGTCAGTGGCCCCAATTGGCCATTGACAGGTCGGCGGGCCCGCAGCTGATTTTGCTGCGCCCCCGCCTTCCTGAAAATTTAAATGGGGCGGGATGACGTCGGGGGTTCCGCCCGATATCATCACGTGTCAGTTTACGCGTCGGCGAGCGGGCCCCACCCTCTGCTCGCCGACGGCAAAATTCTGCCCATGGGGAGGCTGATGGTTTCGGCAGAGCAGCACAAATCATCCAGCAATTTGAGACAAATCACAAGTCATGGGGGTCTCTCTGTCTTGCCACAAATTGATGGATTCCTTAATCGCTAATATCTAAATGTACATTAAACTCACCAGTATTTCCCCAGTATTTTATCAGTTCTAAACTCTGGGCCATTAATTTACAGCATCTCGTCTTGTCTTTGGCTGAGTGGCCAACTTTTCAAGATGCTTTCCATTTGTTTTTCCATTTGCTTCCATCTCATTAGTGGAGGGAATAGGAAGTCGAGAGTGTAAAAGGAAATAAATGATTTGAATTTAATGACGGAATGAAAGAGATTAGAATAAGTAGGAAGGAGTAAAATGAAAAAAAATACATTGAAAATAACATAAAGGTACCAGGTGATAAATAAGAATGGCAGATCAAAGTGTGTCATTTTGAGTTTGGGGGTTAGTGTATTAAAGGGTGATTGGAAATCAGCAGCCTGGTTTACATCTCTCTCAATTTTTACTTCCAGTGATTGCAGGTTCAAGTCTCCTTCCAGGAGCTAAGTCCATGATTTAGAATAATACTCCAGTGCAGCACAGATGATGCGAACTTCAAACAAAAGCCATGTTCTAGTGGATGTGGATGTTCCCATGGTGCTTTTCAAAGAAGAGTAGGAGGTTCTCTTGGTTCCCTGGCCAACATGCATCCCTCCACCAGCAACTAGAATAACAGATCATTCGTCTCGGCACTCTTCCTGGGCCCTTCATTTTCTACAAAGAATTGGCTGCCATATTTACCTAAAACAGCAGTAGCTGCATTTCAAAAGTAATTTCTTGGTCATGGAGTGCTTTGGAATGTCCTGACGATTTGATGTATGCTCAAGAGATACAAGCCTTTTTTTGTTTATTTTAATTGTGAAAAGCTGGAAGGAAGATTCTAATTTTACTGGAAGGTGAACACCCTCTGCCATTTATCATGTGTTCACGCTAGAAACATTGACAAAGGAGAGAAAGCAGGACCTTTATGCGCTGGACAGATAACTATGCCTGATTGCAGTCTATGTTTGCCGTCTTACCTTGGATCTACTGAGGGTCAAACTTGGAACTGAACATCTGCCAATTCTCCCAGAGCCATAAATTTCCTTTAGCAGTAATCCTTTCAGGCATACAGTGTGCTGCATTATGAACATTTCACATTTGTTTTTCATTTCATTATTGCATTCTTAACTAAATTGTTAGAATCTTGTTCTAAAATGTCAGTGCATTGCACAATGTTGATCATGAACCTCAATCAATCTCTCTCTCATGACGAATTTCACATTATGCAATATCCAGGCTACCATCCAAGCTGTCATTGTGACACAAACTGCAGTTACTCATTAGACACGTTCTTTAACAATTCTAGCTACAAAGTAAATTTTTCTTTGGTGGAATTGTTTGACTTGGCTCGATGTAGGAAGTTCCTGTCAGTTGCCTCTGGTTTAAGGTGCATTACAATGACAAATGTTATCCCCCACCACCATTGAGGGACTGTACATGTGCAACAGTTGTTGTACTGTTTGTGAAGCTTCTTCTGATATGCCACAACTACCACCCCCCCCGCCCCCCCAACCCCACCCCCACCTGCCCCCACACACATTACCTTTATCAGCATCATTTTCATCTCTCCATGCCAGATAGCAAAAAAAAATGTAGACTTTTGGAGCTGATTCACACTGCAATGGTATTAGAAGACAACTGGATACTCACTGATCAGCCTGATGTGGGAATGTTCAACTATTAAATGCTTTCTCAAGGTGGAAGCTGAACTAGCTGTGTAGAATATTAGTAGTGGTGCTCCCATTCACCAATGTGAAAGAAGGTAAAGTCACCACCTGTCAGAAGACTGAGCACCAGAAAGTCTATGTTATGGACTTGATTTTCCAGGTAGGTTTCTAATTGGAAACATTGAACTTTATTTACAGGCTGCAGCAGCAGTTACATGCTTCCATCAAGCTTCACACTAGAGGAAGAACTCCCACTCTAAGGATCTCCATGCTTAGAGCTGATTTGTTCACAGTGTCACGTGATACTATACAACATAATAAGTCTTAAGGCTACAATTCCTCACATTCCTCAAAGCTACAATTGCTACATTCCTCCCCTTAAATTTTTTGTACAGCTTATATTTATAAGAAAATCTACCTTCATGACATTACAAATATATACACGGGTCATAGAATTATAAGCTTAGTCCCTCAGGTAGTTTCCTGATCTGGCTGGAACGTCATAGCGCCACGACTTTCAAATCTCTTACAGGAGGCACATTATCTGGAATCACAGCAACATCAGGTACCACTTTAGACAGAGACATCTGGTATGTATATCCTTGGCTGAACAATTTCGATAGGGACCACGAGTTCTACAATAGTTACAGGTGGAACATCGTTTTGTTGGGGCTTCTCCCTTCTTCTCAAATGATCACGTGTTGATCCAGCCCTCCACTTCTATGTGGTACAACAAGGGTCCGGTCACAGAAACTATTACACCAGGTAGCCAGCTCGATCCACCACTGAAGTTTCGTACACGTACTGCTTCACTAACAGTACATTTTCACTCACGACTATGCAAATCATGAGTCGCTTTTTGATTCCCTTGACTTTTCTCCACCATCCCTAGCAAATTTGGAAATACAAGGCTCAGTCTCGCTCATTTTGATTTCACAGCCGGGCAGACTTCTCTCAGGTGAAATCTTAACTTGTCTCAGTTCAGTCGTTGAGCTACCCATGGCTTCATTAATCACTCGTGTCTTGGAAAGCTCCAGAACTTTTCTTTTCCACGCCTCTTTAGCTTCATTCAGCTGGATCTTCAGCTCCTTTCTGGACTGCTGGCTTCAGTGAGCTGACACGGCCTTGGAGTTTCTCTGAACTCCTGTCTCCTGGCTGTATCCAGCTGTATACGACTTCCAGGGCTTCCTGTGAGCCCTCTCCGATTACCAGGGCTTCCCCTGAGCCCTCCCTGAGTTTCTTCTGTTATGCTTCTATTCTACTGCTTGAGACAGTCTTCATTTCTTCATGTTGCTGAATGTTTACACATTCCATTTACAGTTGATCTTGAAGGACAATCAACTGTTCTTTCAATTGTTTATTTTCTTGTTTCCCTCCCTCTGGGGTCAACCTGTTCCCCTTGACAGAGCTTCCCTCTCTCTGGAGCCTCTTGTTGCCAATGGACCTGTATTGAGAGTTGTTCTCTCTTTGGGGTCCCTTCTAATTTTCTGTCCATAGTAATTTTTCTTGTATTTACCACTTTAAATGTATTGCTGCAGTCACCTTTTTTTAAAACTTGGGATGTCTCCGCAGTTGTCAGCTTTTCTGTGCTATTTTTTGAGTTTCCTTCACTTTTTTTGTGTTTTGGCAGGCTCACCGGCAAATGTGGCTGTTTTTTGTTTTAACTTTGCTCCTGTTTGAAAAAACACAGCAGCTATTTCTTCTCCTTTTTCTGGGCAATTCTGCAGGGTTTTTTCTTTTTGTTTTGATAACTCAGCAGGTCCTTTTGATGTTGTACGTCCAGCACTTCAGGAGACCCAGCGGCCTTGTGTGTTCTGATTGAGGTCGTTTTTTAAAAAAAATTCAAGCTGCAGCACTGCTTTCTGCTCTGATTGCCCCTTTTTAAACTTGCAAGCTGTCAACTCTGCAACAAGCGCTTTTTAAAATTCTGCGGACTTGTTTTCCTTACTGTGCATCACAGGTTGTTTTTAAACCTTTCTTTACTTGCAGCTGTGTTCCAGCTTCTCTAACCTACTGAACCTGTGGGGCTGCCGCCTATTTTACAATATAAGTAAAGGTTCTTTTAAAAAATTTTTTGCCTCTGCAGGTCCTTTTCTTTTAAATGTCTGGAGTGTTTTCCGGGAGATTTCTCAGCCATTTGGATTGGGGCCCTTTTTCTTTTAACTTAAAGCGACTGTGCTACTTTTTCTTCTGTTCGAACTCTGCAGCATACCAAGTGAGTATATTTTCCTTTTCTTCTGTTTCAAACAAAATACTCACAGTCATTGGGCGAGACACAATGCTGGACCCAATCCCATCCTTGTTGCCAGTTTGATATGGATTTGATTTCCAGACAGGTTTCTTATTAGAAACATTGAACTTTATTTACAGGCTGAAGCAGCAGTTACATGCTTCCACCAAGCTCCACAACTGGAAGAATAACTCCCACTCTAAGGTTCCCCGCACTCAGAACTGATTCGTTCACACTGTCACATGATACCATACAACACAATAAGTCTTAAAGGTACAGTCACAACAGTCTACAAGATCAAAAAAGCACTAGAGATTTTGGCTGGAAAAAAATAGGGTTGCTAACTCTCCAGGATTGGTCTAGAGTCTCCAGGAATTGAAGATCAATCTCCAGGACCCTGCTGAGTGCAATCCTGGAGAAAAATCAGCAGGACATTAAAAAAAGATTGTTTTATTCACTTTCTTTGAACATTTCTCTTTACCAGATGGAAAAGCATTGAAAATGGGGAAAAAAGCGTGTTTGGCTGACAGTCAAGCGTTATCCAAATGGGTGCTGAGTCTTTTTGCTTTTCACTTGGTGTAGGAAGGCAGTGCATCACATGGCTTAGCTGACTAATGGCTGGAGCGTAGGGGCAAGTCATGCTATTAAACTCCCAGGAATACATTTAATCTCAGTTGACAACTCTACAAAAGAATCCCACCCACATCCCACCAACTCCCAGTTATAGTTAGATGAATGCTTACCACTGTGTTGTGCTCCTCTTGCACGATAAAGCATTTGCCAAATCCTACAGAAGGACAACATTTTCTAGCCCTTGCTTTATTTCTGATTATTTTAACTGTTTTTGCTTATATTAAGCTGCTGAATAAACGATTCAATGGGTTGAGTTACAAGGTTCCAGGTTCAAGCCCCGCTCTAGGCCCTGACACTCAAGACTGACACTCCAGTGCAGCACTGAGGGAGTGCTTAAGGGAGTTACTCCTGGTGTCCTGGCCAATATTTATCCCTCAATCAACATCACAAAAACAGATGATCGAGTCATTATCATATTGCCGGTTGTGGGAATTTGCTGTGTACAAATTGGCTGCTGCATTTCCTACGATACAACAGTGTCTACACTTCCAAAATACTTTGTTGGCTGTTAAGTGCTTTAAGACACCCAGTGGCTGTGAATAGCACTATATAAATGCACATTTTTTTCTTTTGTGGTTCCAATTCCTATGAATCAGTCGGTTTTAATTTTCTAAATTGCTAGAATCATTGACCCGATCATTCAATTCTGGCTGAATCAATCCTGTGTTTATCAGAATTGGCGTGTTTTAGAATGAGTATGTAAATGAAGGAAGAATTCAATGTGAGCACCACTCTGAATGTATTTATTGCCTTGTTGAAAAATATATTGTCTGAAGGAAGTGCAAGTTTCCCCAATCTAGGAGGAGGACAAACCAACTCGGTATTTCTTTAATGCCTGAAGAAGGCAAATATCATGGATATCATTTATTCAGCATCATGAGGAAGCCCCAGTTCTTAACTGCAACTGTAGCTAAATACAAGAGTTTGGTATCACTGGACTTTCTGTTAATATTTTCCATCTGAGCACTTGAGGTGGGGCAGAATTGTAGGAACTTAGGAACCTAGGAACAGGAGTAAGTCATTCGGTCCATCAAGCCTGCTCTGACATTAAATTAGATCATGGTTGATCATCTACCTCAACACCACTTTCCCATGCTATTCCCACATCCCTTGATGCCATTAGTAGCCAGAAATCTGTCAATTTCTGTCTTGAACATGCTCAATGACTGAGCTTCCACAGCCTTTTTGGGGTAGAGAATTCCAAAGATTAACCACCCTCTGAGTGAAGAAATTCCTCCTCATCTCAGTCTTAAATGGCCTCCCCTTATTCTAAGACTGTCTGCCCTGTTTTTAAACTCTACATCTACCCTGTTACACCCTGTAAGAATTTCCCTGCACGTTTCATCCTTTATGATAGATTCTAACATTTTCCTTACTACTGACATCAAACTAACAGGTCTGTAGTTCTTTGTTTTTTCTCCCCCTCCCTTCTTAAATAACGGGGTTACATTTGCTACTTTCCAATCTACAGGCAACTTTCCAGAATCTATAGAATTTTGAAAGATAAGAACATAAGAACGAGCAGGAGTAGGCGATTCAGTCCCTCGAGCCTGCCCCGCCATTCATTATGATCTCATTTTGGCCTCAACTCCAATTTCCCGCCCTCTCCCCATAACCTTTCAACCCATTACTAATTAAAAATCTGTCTATCTCCTCCTTAAATTTATTCAGCGTCCTGGCATCCACTGCACTCTGAGGTAGTGAATTCCACAGATTCACGACCCTTTGAGAAAAGTAATTCCTCCTCATCTCTGATTTAAACCTACCACCCCTTAGCCTAAAACTATGGCCAATGGCTTATGGTATAAGCACCAATGCATCCACTATCTCTATCTCCTTTAACACCCTGGGATGTAGCTTATCAACCTTCAATCCAATGAAGTTTTTGAGTACTACCCCTTTATTATTACTAATTCCTTTCAGTTCCTCATTTTCACAAGCTTCTTGGTTCCCTAGTATTTTCTGCATCAGCCTCTGTGAAGACAGACACAAAGTAAATTAGTTTCTTCACCATTTCCCTGTTCTCCATTAAAAATTCTCCTGTCTCTGCCTGTAATGGATTCACATTCTTCCTTGTTAATCTTTTCTTTTTTACATACCTAAAGAAGCCTTTACTGGCTGCCATTGTGTTTCTCGCGAGCTTGCATTCATATTCTTTCTTCCCTTCTTTTATCAATTTCTTGGTTCTCCTTTGCTAGATTCTTAATTGCTAATCCTTGGTCTTACCACTTTTTTGGTAACCTTGTCCACTACTTCCTTTGATTTATTGCAATCTTTAACTTCTTTTGTTGGTCACAGTTGATTCACCTTTCCAGTTGGGCCTTTGTGTCTTAGAGGAATGTACATTTGTTGCAAACTATGTAACACTTCTTTAAATACTAGCCATTGCCTATCTACCATCATTTTTTTTAGTGTATTTCACAATCCATCATAGCCAACTTGCTGCTCATACTTTCATAGCTTCCGTTGTTCAGACTTAAGACCTTAGTTTCAGAATGATCTATATCACTTTCAAACATAATGTAAAAAATTATCATGTTATGATCACTATTACCTAAAGGCTCCTTACAGAAAGATATTTTAATTAGCCCTTTCTCATTACATAATATTAAATCTAAAATAGCTCGATACCTAGTTGGCTCTTCAGTGTACCGCTATAGAAAACCATCTCTTACACACTCCAGGAATTCATCCTCCCCAGCATTGGTGCTAATTAGGTTGACCCAGTCTATATTTAAATGGAAGTCACTTATTATTATTGTATTAGCTATGTTACATGCAGCTCTAAGTTCCCAATTTATAATGTTACCACTGCATTTTTGTGACCTATAAATAACTCAATTGTAGAACTGCAACAAAATGGAGGACTACCAACTAGGCATAGGTCAGCGTTGAGTAACATATGGTTTAAAAGTATTGATTTGTGGCACTAAATAGAGTGGGGGCGGGGTCTGGAAGGCAGCAAATGAGGGTGATCAAATTGGTGGTATATGATCAAGAACATTGAAAGAACTTGAACTTACATATGTATAGCGCCCTATAACGTCCTTGTGGCATCCCACAGTAATAGATTACTTTTCCAAGTTAGGAAGCTGTTGTTATGCAGCAAGTGCAACAGGCAATTTTCATAGACAGGGTCACACAAACAGAAAGTGAATGAATAATCAGATAACCTGTTCACATTTGAGAGAAAAATATTGACCAAGCCAATCAGCTTTTACAAATAGTGAGCGGAAAGACAGATTCTGCATGAAAATGCAGCAATTCCCCAGTATTGCACTAAAGCCTCAGCCTCGTTTATGTGCTGAAGTCATAGCCATAGTCATTGTCATAGCTTGAACCCACAACTTTCTAACGCAAGAGGCAAGAAATTACCACAAGGTTAGGATCCGCCATTTCTTAAACTTTTAATATTGCAACACGGGAATAATCCTTCACCTTCTCCCTCCGAGGCAGATTTTTGTTCTTAATACAGCGGTTCCCAAACTTTGGGTCGCGGCCCCTGCCCCATGGATTGCAGAGGTAGCATTTGGTGTTGTGCGCTCCCCCTCCTCTAAGCAGCAATGGTGACCATGCGGAGGAGCCAACCCGGTCTAGAGGCGCTGGCGGGACAGCGCTGGACACACTGGATCAAATCCGCCAAACAGCAGGGTGCAGATGGTGAGCACAAAGCGCTCTTTAACTTTAGGAAATGTTTAGCAGCAAGTGCCAAGTGGGTCCAGATGTTTCTGCGCCAACTTGGCACAGGTGCTGAGGTCGGCAAGTGTAACTCAGTGACTAACTGATGTGCCTGGAGTGCGGGAGAAACCAGGAGGTCATGTGGCTAAGCCAGGAAGGTGAGTGGCGGCTTCAAATTTTACTGTGTTTCTGCTCCTGTCTGCCTATTGTATTGGCTCCTTACCCTGGGAAAGTGACTCTGCTTCACAGGCACTGGACCAAAATGGGGTGGGAGGTGTGGCTGATTATTGCGTGTTGGTGGAGTAGAGGGGACAGGGATTGATCAGTGTATGTGGGGGAGCAGAGCCGATTACAGTATGTGTGGGGAGGGGAAGTGAGGAGAGTGAATAATCACAGTGTGTAGGGATGGCGGAAGGGAGAGAGGTTTCATTGTCATCTGTCACTGAGGAATATGGGGAGATTGGCTAAAACCGACATAAGTACATAAAATAATAACATTTTTACAAAGCACTTTAAAAACACAGATTTTCATATATGTTGATTTATTGTATGCAAACTTTAATTATCATATACTGAATATATATGATTTACTGTGTTGCTTTATTGCTGTTTTGTTTACATTGGTGTCTGGGATGATGTTACTTTTCAAGTGTTGAAATGGGATTACATTTGAAATCAGTTTGGGAAGCACTGACTTAATTGTTCTGGTGCTATTTAGCTGGTGACCTGCTGCTCAGCTTTTGAGCTCCGTGGTGGATTAGTGTCACCTGGATTACAGTGAAAGAGTTTGGGAGTGTGATTTTTTTTGTGTGTACAATGACCACTTTAACTATGAAAATCAACCAGCCGTATAACTGTAGCGTAATTGGTTAATGGAATAGCTATGCGAATGAGTGATGTAAACGATGATGATGATGATGTGTCAGTGATATCAATGATATTCTAGACTCTCTTGAGAGGGGATGAAACACACAGTACTGAGGAGAAATATATCTACACTGTAACCTGTTTAAATATAGTGTTAATAAACTAGTTTAAAACAAGTATCAGAGTAGGGCTCCAGCCTGCCTATGGAAGATAGGTCACACATTCCAGGAGGCAGGACTATGTTAGGAGTCCACAGAACATGGTGGCAACACAAAGCATGGTAGCAGCACTGGTGACACCAATCTAGCCAGAGACCGGTGCCATCGACAGAGCCATGGCAAGAGAGTGAAGGAAAACTTGGCAGCAACTTCGATTTACAAACTTACCGAAGGAAGAGGCAAATCAGAAACTGGTAGCCATGCCAGCACCAGTCGAGCAGTCACTGATCTTTCCGTAGCAGTTTGAAAATGTCGAGGGCCCACGGAGAGGCCAGAGTTGGGAGTTTTGAAAGAGAACCTAATCTGATATCAGGTAGCATCGGGCCTTCATGTCAAGGAGCCGCTGCACCAGGTCAGTACGTTTCTTTATGCTGTGGGTCCGGTAGCAGACAACATTTTCCTGAGGCAGAGAGTGGAGAAGTCCTCTCTCAGAGCCTTCAACACACATCTTCGTCTGCCACGGAATCCCATAACCGATTGAGCCGATCGGTACGGGAGGCAAGCCGAACTCAGAGAGGTAAACCAGGCTGCAGGTGACTCCATTAACTGGGTAGGCCTACGGTTAGTGGCCCCTCCCGCCCCCAGTCAAAAGCCTGCTAAAATGGCAGGAAACCCCACAGCAAGCATTTTGAGATGCGTACGTTGTGGCGCAAAGAAACAACGCAGATGAAACAACAAGGCTGCCCACCAGGGGGCACGCTATGCTTCCAGTGTGAGAAGATGGGACATTTCAAGCATTTCTGAACAATTTTAACTGAGGAAGAAGACAAGACAATATTTATGAGACACGCACACCATCCAAGAAATTGGAAATCAAGACAGAGACGAAATTAGGGGCCAGGATTTTACAGTCCCTCCCTTCCGGCGGGATAGTACAGTCCCGCTGAGCTGAATGGAGATTTAATGACTTGCTGCATCTGCTGGGGGAAGATATGTCGTGGCGGGGTCGTAAAATCCTGGCCTGAGTTTCTAGGGGAAGTAAATGGTCTTAATCAAGACTGCTGGTCAGTTACAGTGCAAGTTAAAAGCTTCAGTACCAACTTTAAAATTGAGGCTGGAGCTTGCATTAACATGCCAGGAGATGTTCTAGACTGGCTTTAGCCAATATCCCTTCATCCATCAGATATGAAATTGCAAGTTCCAGGCAGCACAGACCTTCCAATCAAAGGCAGGACAATGGTTCCTTTTCATTACCAGGGGAGACAGATTGTTGATTCTCTCAATGTTCTGCACAATAAACACACATCCTTATTGAGTGGAGATGTTGGCATGCTACTGGGAATTCTGGAAAAACCAGATGATGACCAGTATTTGAACAACTTGACGCCTTTCAAGGAAGAATCTTCAAACTTTTATGTACATAAAAACATAAAAACATAGAAACTAGGAGCAGGAGTAGGCTATTCAGTCCTTCGAGCCTGCTCCGCCATTCATTATGATCATGACTGATCATCCAACTCAATAGCCAGCTCCCGCTTTCTCCCCATAGCCTTTGATCCCTTTCACCCCAAGAGCTATAATCTAACTCCTTCTTGAAAACTTACAATGTTTTGGTCTCAACTACTTTCTGTGGTAACGAATTCCACAGGCTCACCACTCTCTGGGTGAAGAAATTTCTCCTCATCTCAGTCCTAAATGGTCTACCCCGTATCCTCAGACTGTGACCCCTGGTTCTGGACTCTCCCACCATCGGGAACATCCTTCCTGCGTCTACCCTGTCTAGTCCTGTTAGAATTTTATAGGTTTCTATGAGATCCCCCCTCATTCTTCTGAACTCCAGCGAATATAATCCTAATCGACTCAATCTCTCCTCATATGTCAGTCCCGCCATCCCAGGAATCAGTCGGGTAAACCTTCAACTTCAGCCTGCAGCAGCTGAGGAGCTTTACTCAATCAGCAGTGATTTCTTTTCTATCACAGAGACACCATCCACTAGACCCTGGGCAGATATTGAGATTATGAATCCCTCAGTTATTTATGAATCTAGGCCAGAGGCGATGAATACAGAAGGCACTCTGGCAGACAGTGGCCATCCACATGAAGACCTTTTGGACCTGGGATTGCTCTTTTCTGAAGAAAGCAATGAGGAAGAGGCCGTTGCAGTACTGAGTGATCTGTTGGAGGATGAGGTCCTAGAGGTTGATCCGTCATTCCAATCGACAGACGCACCATATGAAGTCTCTGTTGTCTATTTTGAGGAGTCAGCTGTGTTTCTTGTGACAGAGCAACATTCAGATCTTTATTCCGCTGAACCTACCAATGCACTACCTTGTATACCGCTGGTTGACCATGAAGAGTCTTCCGGAGTAATGCCTTGCTTGATTCCAGGCTTGAGTCCATGGATGATTGTTATGACATGGCAGGTGATGTGTGCCAGGCAGATCAAATCCACGAGGGAAACCTGATCATGTTATTACGACGGTTTTACAATTTATACTTATTTTGAGATGTGTGCACTGAATTCAGAAGTATTAAGTCCACCAAGACCTTTAAAGATTTTTAAAAAGTAAACTAAAGTATTTATTAACAAAAGAAAAGATTTCAAGCACATACATAGGACTACAAATTACTACAATGATAACTCCTAAAATTCCTCATTGACCTGACTCCCAGTTACACCCCCTTTAAGGCAAGGGTCCAAAAAAAGATTTTAGATTTTAGATTTTAGACAAATCCAGCAAATTAACACAAGGCCCTGGACAGTGGAATTCAGAATGGCTTTCTCCTCTAGCTTCAGTTTCAGTAGACAGCAGGCTTATGAACAAACACTGGAGGCTTCATTAAGGCTATTTCACACAATTCTGTTGGATCTCACAATGCCTTCCCTGACACATAGCCTCATTTACCTTAATATATGTTTTTCTTTTCTTAATATGTCAATTCTGTTGTTTCATAAGTCTTTGAAACTGTATCTCCCTCATAACATAAAAACTTTCATGTTGTCACTATATATTGCAGCAACCCTTGGGAAAAATAAACACATTCCTTAGCTTGAAAAACTCAGCTGGTGTGACAGCAGGTCTGAAGAAGGGTCATATGGACTTGAAACGTTAACTCTGTTTCTCTCTCCACAGATGCTGTCAGACCTGCTGCATTTTTCCAGCATTTTCTGCTTTTGTTTCAGATTTCCAGCATCTGCAGTATTTTTGCTTTTATCTTTTACATTCCATAGCTTGCTTGTCTGGCTGTTTGTAAACAGACTGAGATCCCTTTGAAATCCAAATCCCCCTTCATCTATCTAAAAATGCAAATTCCTTTCACACCTTACATGCTAAGCCAGTATCCATAATTATCCATTAGCATGTCAAGCACCTAGCTTCTTTTGATGAGTAAAAGCTTGCTGTCTATTTGGCTCCAAATGTAATTAAATCACACACACACACACAGACCCAACTACTCACACCCATAAACCTACTTTAGAATAAACCAGAAAAATATAATGAAAGTTATTATGCCTTTATGACAAGGATCACACTGCCAAAGAGTTGGGAGCACCTTTTTCCAGTGATGAAAGCCAATTGACTCCCATACTGCAGTCCCAGTTGAAAATCTTCTTCCCACTAGAGCTGTTCGTCAGCACAGAAGCCAAGCTACGATCTTCAGAGCTTCTAAAGCCTCAGAATCCTGGACAAGAAAATTGACCACAGAAAATTTGTCTTCTTATCATCTTACAGATACATTACATTGTAGGGAATGGCGTTGTCTTATCTTCTTATCCTCAAAGATTATTCCCATTGCCCACGACAGAGCATCCTCACGCAGAGAAAAGTGTGGCACTGTTACCAGCGCTTACAGAAAGAGGACATTCTTTCCGAAATACTACCAAGAATGACCTCTTCTTCATTTCCCGAAATGCCTGCAGATTCAATAGAATCTCAGCTCTTTTCAATACCTTTTTTGCCTTCGATTCAGCAGTGAATGATACAGCTGTGAGAGTCTTCATTGAAGTTGGAGATCATTTGCCTTTTCAGCTCTTTGCCCAGTGTGCTTAAGAGAACCGAAGATTCCTGAGAGTCTTAATTTCTTCTCTTCTAGTTCAAGAGAATTCAAGTGTTAAAGTCCTTCAGTCTTCTCTCTTGCATCAGTCTTTCATTGCAAAGGATCCGTAGTTCTTACAGTTCAGCGGTCTTGAAGTCTACACTCTGATTACCAGCAGTCTTGCAAAGTTGTTGTCCCATTTCACCGGTGAAGGTGTTCTTCAAGGAAAGGAGGAGTGCCCGCGTGTCTACAAGGCACCTTCCCTAAGAGCCGAGAAGCCGGGTAACACCGTGGGAGATAGACCCTCTCATAACAGTGATATAACAGCAATGGGGGGAGGGGGTGAGGGTGGGCAGGGGGAGTAGAAGTAGGAGTTGGGTAGAATCAGTAGCAGTAAGAGGGAATTACAGAATTGCAATGTAAACAGTTAAAAACAGTTTCAATTGTTGTTAAGAAGTTTATAGAATACTTGCAGGGAGGTGTAGTGTAATGGGGTAATTGAATAGATACGTTAATGAGTAATGTAGATGATGTGTCAGTGATATCAGTAGTCGTGTGCTAAACACTCTCTCTCTCTCTCTCAGAGAGAGAGAAGAGAGAGAGAGAGAGAAAGAGAGAGTGAGGGAGAGAGGATGGAACACACTGTACTCAGGAGAGACATAGCTACTCTGTAACCTGTTCATATGTAGCGTTAATAAACTAGTTAAAAGCAAGTACCAGTGTAATACTACAGTTTGTCCAGGGAAGATAAGTCCTGCATACCACAAACCAGGAACCATATCAAGAATGTACAATACAAAGCAAAAATAATTAATGTTGTCATTCTGAACATGGATTGTGTCATGATGGTGACTTAAGTTCTCCAGTGTGAAATACTGGGTGCTGCTAATGGTGGTAGTAGTGGAAACAATTTAGATTAATTAGTACAGAGCATCAAACAACATTAAATATTGAATTGTGTAATATTTTCTGGTAGCATATTGCTATATAAACCTGATGACAACCCATGGATAATGAACTAAGATACAAACCTATACTGCATTGGAATCATGGAAAACAGCAAATTATTATCGAGGTTTACAGCAAAGAAGGAGGCCATTCAGCCCATCAAATCTGTGGCACAATTTTGCTACAGCGATAAAGAAAGAAATGCTTGCATCTACATAGCTCCTTTCACAACCACTAGACACTACTTCACAGCCATGAAGTACTTGTTGAAGTTTAATCACTGTTGTAAGTTAGGAAACATGGCAGCCAATAATCACTCAGCAAACTCCCACAAACAGCAATGTGATAATGGCCGGATAATTTGTTGTTTTGTGAAGTTGACTGAGGAATAAATATTGGCCAGGACACTGGTGATAACTCTCCTGTTCTTCTTTAAAATAGTGCCAGGGGACCTTTTACATCTACTCAAGCAGGCAGAGAAGGCCTCGATTTACCCTCACATCTGAAAGACCGTGATACTGTGTTGTTTTAACTTTATTTTGATGACATTTGTAACACTAGCTGGAAGCACTTTACACCTGGACATTTGAGATGGTTGGAAAGGCATGGATACCTACTGAGGCACAAACATATCATCCAACGATACCTGCCTGAAGAGTAACATGTAGCAAAGTACATCCATTATTATTGTGAAGCAGTAGGAATGGATTTTTTGAATCTTGTATGAAAATGGTGGAAAAAAAGACTTATAGTTATACGGTGCTTTTCTCAAATTCAAGACATTGCAAAACGCTTTACAGCCAATTAAATATTTTAAAATCCAGCCACTGTTGTAATCCAGAAAAAAAGTGGCAGCCAATATTTCCACAGCGAGATCCCACAAACAACTTCTTCATGTGTCAGCTGTGGTTCAGTTGGCAGAACTCTTGCCTCTAAGTCACAGGGTTCTGGGTTCAACTCCTGCTCCTGGACTTCTGCATAAAAATCAAGGCTGATACTCCAATGTTGCACAGAGAGGGTGCTGCACTGTTGGAGGCACTGTGTTTCAAATGCAACATATCACACAGTGAATACAATGGCTGTAAACATGTTTCCAGGAAAGATATCATTAACTTTTGGACAAGGGAAACATGTATCCAAAAGCTTCAGATGAGGGACCTTAGTCATGTGGGGAGACAAGATAGTTTGGGATTATTTTCCTTAGAGCAAAGAGGTTAAGGGGAGATCTTATTGAGATTGTATGTTCCAGTATATCATGAACTTTCAGTCAATGCTTTATATTTAACAAAAGCACAATGGCTACAAAAAAGATGGCTGCCTGAGGATCTGACTTCTCTTTTGGAGTGAAACACTCCCCTATCTCAGAGGGAACAAAAGGAACCTTTCAGACTGATGTTGACTCAATGCCTTTTCCTGAAACTAATTCAAAAGGGTAATTTCAATTAAATGGGTCATTCAAATACAAAGGCACTAGCTATCTCATACATTTCAAGGTGTGAAAGTCATCACACAGGATGTACAACTGACCAAGGTATCCACCTTATTTGGAAAAGGACTTGTAATATAGTGAGACAGCCATGTTTGTTGCCTGCTTTTAAAACAGCAAGAAGGTGTTTTGCAGATAGATTCCATTGGAAGCCATCAACCATCTAGAAGACATCCAAGAAGCCAAGGTAATCAACAGCAATACCTTGAATTACAATTATTGATACAATACCACCTCCCACCCCCCCCACCCGCCTCAGGCTTTGCAGCTTACTCCAAATGCTCTGCTTTACAGGACCTACACTTGAACCAAAGCATCAACTCATCTCAGAAATGACAGGCCTGCTACAAAAGAGACAGAGATAAACATAAATTGTAATTGTTTTTTTCTCTCGTCTGTATCTGTTCTTTGTGTGAGTGATAGTGTGGGTGGTTCGAGTGAGTTAGACATCGCATTTTAAACCTCTGCGGCAAGCATGTGATAAAAAATAACCTTTCTTATTTTTAAAATTCACAAAACGTTTGCTGCTGGAATTACTTAAATTGGGACAATCACTGTGAGGTTAAGAAAACACACGCCCCTCACATACAAGACATACTGATCACGGGCAGTAAGAAAATACATAAATTCTGTCTGTGTCAAGATGTTCAAAATTATGAGGGGTTTTGACATAGTAAATTAGGCCTAACGGTTTCCACTGACATGAGGAACAATAATCAGGATTTAAAATAATTGGTGAAAAAGCCTGAGGGGAGATGAGGAGAAATTTGTTTACACAATGAATGGTTATGATCTGAAATGCAGTGACTGAAAGGATGGTGGAAGTGGATTCAGCAGTAACTTCCAAAACGGAATTAGATATTTACACGAAAGTTAGACATTTGTAGGGATATGGGGAAAGGGCAGGGGGAAGGGAATAGCTTTTTCAAATGGCCAGAGCAGGCCCAATGGGGAAGGGTTTGGAACTGGCGTCAAGAGTGTGGATTTTGTAGCAGGGGTGAAAAAAGATGTCAGTTGAATGGGAGAAACTTGCGCTCTGACAATACTGGCTCTGGAGCTTGAGAGAGGTGTTGGAGAGGGGGAGCTGGATGTTGACAGAAAACTGATCCCACATCTTCAGGTGATATCAACAAGAGGCTGAATGCAGATGAGGGAGAGGAGGGGGCCAAGGAGATTCCAGAGGTTCCATGCAGTGTGGGGATGGGAAAAGAAGACATTGTTAGAGCTGCCATACCTACGATTGGATAAGTAAGAATGGATCCCAGTGAAGGATGCCTCACTGAATTGGACAATGGAGGTATTGGAGGTGGGTGACGTGCTTTACCATATTGAAAGTAGTGGAGAGTTCGTAAAAGAATAACAGGAAGTTTTGTTGAAAGAAAGAGACACGTTGAAGCTTTACGTCTTGTACTCATCAGGACACTTGCAAGAATCCCAATATAAGGGGAAGACAACAATTTATACTGTATGTGAAGAGAGTGCTGATTGGTTGGCAAGTGGAGTTGCCATGGAGAATGCACCACCGATGGTGACTGACAGTTAACTGCCAAGCATTGTTTGAAATTTAAACCAGGCAGCTTGATGCTGATTGAATAGGAAGTTTAATAACCACGGTCACAGTCACAGAGGATGTCACACTTCAACACTGCAGCAGGGATGGAACACTGATTCGAGTGATTCAAGCATGGAATTGTGGAAAAGATGTGCAAAGATGTAAGAGCTGCCAATAGGTTCAAGGATATTGGAAAGGAAGGGGAAAATGAGTTAGTTATTTGCAAGCAGAGAGAAGTCCAACGACAACAACAGCAACAACTTGCATTAATATAACACTTTTGACATTGTGAAACATTCCAAGGTGCTTCACAGCAAAGCTATTAAACTGAATTTGATACCAAACCACATAAGGAGATATTAGGACATAAGGAGATAAAAGCTTGGTCAAAGAAATAAAAACAGAACGTGCTGGAAACACTCAGCAGGCCTGGCAGCAGCTGAGAAAGAGTGAAACAGAGCTTGTTTCAGGTTGACGTCCTTCCATCAGAACCGGGAGCACTTAGAGATGTAACAATTTTTAAGCCAGGCAGCAAAACTGAAGAGGCCAGGGGAAAAGAACAAATGGGCAGGCCTGTGATGGCTTGGAGGGTGGGGGAGATTTGACAAAAGGGACGATAATGAAAAGCAAAAGGAGATAGTAATGAGACATAGAGAAACAAAAGATATGTCTACAGGAGGTGTAAATGGGAATAGCAGAATCGCCACCGTCAGCCACTGCCCAAAAGAGGGAGCAGAGGTTATGATCCAAAATTGTTGAATCAATGTTGAGTCCATAAGGCGGTAAGTCTTTAATTAAAAGATGTGGCACTGTTGGTTGAGTTTATATTGAGCTTCATTGGAACAGTGCAGAAGGCTGAAAACAGAAAGGTCAGGATGGGAGTGGGTGGAAAATTAAAGGTAAATGAAAACTCAGGGTCACTACTGCAAACTGAACATAGCTGTTTGATAATGTGATCACCCAGGGGAGGTGGTGGCATAGTGATATCGTCACTGGACTGGTAATCCAGAGACCCGGGGTAATGCTCTGGGAGCCTGGGTATGAAACCCACCATGGCAGATTTTGAAATTTGAATTCACTAAAAATCTGGAATTAAAAGTCAAATGATGACCGAGGAAACCATTGCTGGTTGTTGTAAAAGCCCATTTGGTTCACTAGTGTCCTTTAGGGAAGGAAATCTGCTGTCCTTACCTGGTCTGGTGTACATGTGACTCCAGACCCACAGCAATGTGGTTAACTCTTAAATGCCCTCTAAACATGGGCAATAAACACAAGCCAGTGATGCTCACATCCAATGAATAAAGGAAAAAAAATCTGTATTTGGTGTCCCCATTGGAGAAGAGGCTGCATCATGAGTATTGAATACAACATATTAAATTGAAAGAAGTACAGGTAAATAGCTGTTTAACCTGTTGAGTATCCCAGCATTTTCTGTTTCCATTTCAGATTTCCAGCATCTGCAGCGCTTTGTTCTTGGTCAAAGAGGTAGATTTTAGGGAATGTCTTAAGGGAGGAAGGCGAAGTGAGGCAGAGAGGCTTTGGGAGGGAATTCCATAGCATTGAAAACACAGCCACCAATAGCGGAGCAATGAAAATCAGAATGGTCAAGAGGCCAGAATTAGGGGAGCACAGGTATTGCAGATGGTTGTAGAGCTGAAGGAGGTTACAGAGGTAGGGAGGAGCAAAGACACGGAGGGATTTGAAAACAAAGTTGAGACTTTTAAAATAAAAATGCTTCTTAATTGGAAGACAATTATAGATTGGTGTATACAGGGGTGATTGGTGAACAGGGCTTGGTGCAAGTTAGAAGGTGGGCAGCAGAATTTTGGAGGACCTCAAATTGACGGAGGGTAGACAGTGAAAAGCTGACCAGGAGTATGTTTGAATAGTCAAGTCCAAGGATAACAGTCCAAGTTGGGATTTTTAGAAACAGTGGGGTTGAAAGAGGAGGCGAACAGTTCCATCTAGCAGGATAGTGAGTGTTAGTAGTTTAGTGGGAATGGAGTCAAGGGAGCAGGAGGTGGATACAATGAACAAGATGTGTTCGAGATATAGGAGAGGAGATAGGGGAAAAATTAGAGAAAGTTGTGGGTTTGAGGGCAGGGGACACTTTGTGGCCAAAAAGAAGTGGGGAAGAGCAGAGGCAGCTGATCAAGCAGTCTCCTGTCAGTGACAGAGAGGTTCTTAGCAGCAGGAGTGTGGAGAGATTGAAGGGGTGCCATTGGTAGCTGAGAAAAGAAGCTGGGGGATGGGTGCGAGGGTATCATTACTTTCCAAGCTTTGCAGAGGAGATGATGCCCTGTAGTGCTTGATGTGGTCCAGCCAATTCGGGTGGTGTTGCGCCAGATGCACCCAAGTCTTGCCCCCTACCCTTGAGAAAGTGAAGATTGGGCCATACCAGGAGGAATGATCGGAATGAGAAAAAGTTCTACTGGTGACAAGAGAATGAAAGGTAGAGGGTGAGGAAGTGGTTGAGAACATCAACAATGATGGACCAAAGACTAGGCATTTTGCTGCAAGAAACTGCAAATATAGGTGGCTTAGGGAAGTGGTTGAGACAATAAGAGTAGAGAATCTATGGGAGATGACAGGTTGCTGGTTGGCCGTGAATATGGGTCGAACAGTTTACAAGGAGGGAGAGAGGGAAAATGGGAGTGAAGACAAGTGAGGGAGCAAGGTGAGTTTAGGTGGAGATTGAAATCACCAATGTGAAAGAGTTGTTCAGTGCAAAAGCAGAGGGAGGAAAATAAAGATGATATGATGGTGAGAAACCCACAGAGGGTCTGGGGTAGAGGCCGGTGCGGGAAGGGGTGGTAATGGGGGGGTGGGGTGGATTCCAATGGAAAACAATGATTTTAAAGGAAAAGTGAAGGGGATGGAACAAGGTGAGCTACTTAAAAGGAGGAGAAGGCACAAGAGGAGCAGGAAAATAAACTTCTGTGTAGAAATTTCTGTGAAAGAGATTTTTGTGTAAGATATCCTGGACCTAGAGTTGCAAACTCCGGTTGAATGTATTCCTGGAAATTTCATCACATGATCCAACCCCATGTTCATGCCATTGGGTTGCCTGACACCCCCTTCCTCACAGCATATTGTCTTCCCATCCTTATTGGAAAATGAGAAGACACATTGGGTGGAATTTTCCATTCCGGAGACTAAGTGCGTTGGCAGGCAGGATTAGCGCTGAGTTTCCCGCTGATCGGCAGGCCGGGTTCACACTCCCGGTCTTCCACCTGAAACTTCATTAATTATGCACAGCCGAGCTGCTTGCTGAATCATGTGGCGGAGTGGGCACTGATTCGTCCACCCGCCCTCGCCTCATGGCGTCGAAGTTCCTGGCGCCATATTTAAACACCACCCGAACACATACATTACTCTCTGCAGCCCAGCGTGTGGTCAGGAGTTCCGGAGACGGCCCCAAGGAACAAGGAAAGTGTGCCAAAGTTCAGCTACGGCTCCCCGGTGGCGTTAATTAGAGGTGTCTGCAGCACCAGGAGGTTCCATTTCCCAGGGATGGATCCAGGAGATCCATCAATTTTACCTCGCCGGCCTGGAGACGGTCGTGAAGGAGGTCACTTCGCAGGCAACCTCCAGGGGAATGCCATCCAGTGCAGGATGAATGATCTCATCTGCACCGCCAGGGTAAGCCAACCTTCAGCTCACTTCAAACTCACACTCTCATAATGGCATTATGCACTCTAAGGGTTTCACTGCTCAGGGATCTCACACAATATTAGTGGGGGAGACATCAACATTGAAAGCCTATTCGCCAGCATCTCATCTACCATACTGCACAAACACCATCCTCAGCCCTTTCTGGGGAGGACTCAGCACACACAGCAGGGGAAACATGATTCCGGTTAGTTGCATTTTTAATGAGCATTCATGACATGCTAATGCATGCAGGTGAGGTTCCCGTCATGGGTCAGCTAGAAATTTGACCCGCACTCAGCCCGCTTGGAAAGCGGCGAGGGGAAAATTCCAACTTGCTTTTGCTGCAGGCGGGATTCTGGCTCTTCACCCTTTGGCTGAATTTTCCGCTCCCCCCCGCCCCGAAATTCCACCCATTATCCGATCGGATGATCCTTGATTGTCAGTTCGGAAAGCCAATTTTCCCATCTCCAATTTTTTTCATAGGGTCAATAATTAGAAGCGTTTATAGAATATTAAAAAATTGTGATTTAATGCCCCCCCACCCCCCCCCCCCCCACCCACTCGATGATTTGATGGGTTCAGTGCCCTAGATAATAAGCATCAGTCTCTTGAGGCTTCAGGCCGATCCTGGAGGGTGGATTTGGTGATCAGGACACAGTGGCACCATGGGGTTTGAGCAGGGCAACCGGTGGGAAGTAAAGACAGGTGGTTAGTCTTTGTTAAGGTGTATCACAGGTTACGATGGCCGGAACCCCGACCCTATCTTGGGCTTGCTGCAGTGGGGACTGTGAGGACCACAGGGAATAAGTGATAGCTGTGATCCAGTAAGCGTGCCTCTGAGGGGAAACCAGCTGGAACATTTAATGACTCAAGTTAAAGTGGTTCAGATTTTTAAACCAAATAGGATTGTGGCTGTGTGGGAGGCACTGAATTGGCAGCTTTGGCCCAAGAGCGGGTTAGGGTTAGGGTCTGAGTCCAGCCACAGGGCGGCGCTATGGAGGCGGAACCTTTGTTTCGGCCCCTGGTTTGACACGGACTCTGTGAGGGGCGGACGGACTTCCGGGGCCCGGAACGGAAGTGCTTTCTGTATTCTCCCCCCCCCACCCCATCCCCACCCACCCACCCCGGGCCGGGCTCCGAGTGAAAATGCTGCTGGTTTTATCAGAGGAGCACAAGGAGCATCTGGGATTCTTAACTCGGGTGGACTCTGCGGGTGAGTGACTGAAACCCAGGACTGCAGACCGAGGAGTGAGAGGGGGAGAGGCCCGGGCCCGGGCACCTGGGGTGGGGGATGGGGATGGCGCTGTAAGGAATGGGGGTGGGGGGGAGGGGGGTCTGTAAGGAATGGGGGTGGGGGGGAGGGGGGTCTGTAAGGAATGGGGGTGGGGGGGTCTGTAAGGAATGGGGGTGGGGGGGAGGGGGGTCTGTAAGGAATGGGGGTGGGGGGGAGGGGGGTCTGTAAGGAATGGGGGTGGGGGGGAGGGGGGTCTGTAAGGAATGGGGGTGGGGGGGTCTGTAAGGAATGGGGGTGGGGGGGTCTGTAAGGAATGGGGGTGGGGGGGTCTGTAAGGAATGGGGGTGGGGGGGGTCTGTAAGGAATGGGGGTGGGGGGGAGGGGGGTCTGTAAGGAATGGGGGTGGGGGGGAGGGGGGTCTGTAAGGAATGGGGGTGGGGGGGTGGTCTGTAAGGAATGGGGGTGGGGGGTGGAGGGGGGTCTGTAAGGAATGGGGGTGGGGGGTGGAGGGGGGTCTGTAAGGAATGGGGGTGGGGGGGTGGTCTGTAAGGAATGGGGGTGGGGGGTGGAGGGGGGTCTGTAAGGAATGGGGGTGGGGGGTGGAGGGGGGTCTGTAAGGAATGGGGGCGGGGGGGTCTGTAAGGAATGGGGGCGGGGGGTGTCTGTAAGGAATGGGGGTGGGGGGTCTGTAAGGAATGGGGGTGGGGGGGAGGGGGGTCTGTAAGGAATGGGGGTGGGGGGGAGGGGGGTCTGTAAGGAATGGGGGTGGGGGTGGAGGGGGAGGGGGGTCTGTAAGGAATGGGGGTGGAGGGGGAGGGGGGTCTGTAAGGAATGGGGGTGGGGGGGAGGGGGGTCTGTAGGGATTGGGTGAGGAGCTGTAAGGAATTGGGGTGGGGGAGGGGCTGTAGGTGACTTGGGGTACAAGGAGTGGAGATGAAGGAGTAGTGGGTGGAGGGATGGGGTGGTGTAAGGGTTGGAGGAATATGGAAGGGTTGGGGTAGGGATGGGGTCTCATAGAGTCATAGAGGTCAACAGCACAGAAAAAGGCCCTTCAGCCCAATCGAGTCTTGCACCAGTCAAACAAATATCTAACTATTCTAATCCCATTTTCCAGCACTACGCCCATAGCCTTGTATGCCATGATATCGCAAGTGCACATCCAAATACTTCTTAAATGTTATGAGGGTTTCTGCCTCTACCACCCTTTCAGGCAGTGAGTTCCAGATTATTCTTCACATCGCCTCTAAACCTCCTGCCCCTTACCTTAAATCTATGCCCCCTGGTTATTGATCCCTCCACGAAGGAGAAAAGTTCCTTCCTGTCTACTTTATCTATGCCCCTCATAATTTTATACACCTCAATCATGTCCCCCCTCAATCTCCTCTACTCCAATGAAAATAACCCCAGTCTATCCAATCTCTCCTCATAATTAAAACTCTCCAGCCCAGGCAACACTCTGGTAAATGTCCCCTGCATCTCTCCAGTGCAATCACATCCTTCCTATCATGCGGATTCCAGAACTGCACGCAATACTCTAGCTGTGGCCTAACCAGCGTTTTATACAGTTCTAGCATAATCTCCCTGCTTTTATATTCTGTGCCTCAGCTAATAAAGGCAAGTATCCCATATGCCTTCTTAACCACCTTATCTACCTGTCCCACTACCTTAAGGGACCTGTGGACATGTACACCAAGCCCCCTCTGATCCTTGGTACTTCCTAGGGTCCTACCATTCATCGTGTATTCTCGTGCCTTGTTTGTCCTGCCCAAGTGCATCACCTCACACTTATCCGGATTAAATTCCATTTGCCACTGACCAACCCTTTCTATATCCTCCTGTAATGTAAGGCTATCCTCCTCACTGTTTATCACCCCACCAATTTTTGTGTCATCCGCGAAGTTACTGATCAACCCTCCTACATTCAAGTCTAAATCGTTTATATATACCACAAACAGCAAGGGACCCAACACTGATCCGTGTGGAACCCCACTGGACACAGGCATCCAGTCACAAAAACACCCCTTGACCATCACCCTCTGCTTCCTGCCACTGAGCCAATTCTGGACCCAATCTGCCAAATTGTCTTGGATCCCATGGGATCCCATGTGGGACCTTATGAAAAGCCTTGCTGAAGTCCAAGTAGACCATGTCAAATGCGTTTCCCTCATCTACACACCTGGTCACCTTTTCGAAAAATTCAATCAAATTGGTCAGACATGACTCCCTCTTAACAAAGCCGTGCTGCCTCTCCAAGCATAGATTAATTCTGTCCCTCAGAATTGCTTCCATCACTGAGGTTAGACTGACTGGCCTGTAGTTCCCTGGTTTCTCTCTTCCTCCCTTCTTGAATAATGACACCTAGGTCTAGGTGTTAGGGGTGGGGTAGGGTTGTGGGGTGGGGGTGGATAGGGCTACATGGAAATAAGTGGGGAGGTACGGGGATGGGGTATTGGTGGCTACTTGAGGCATAAATACTGACCAAACTTGTCTGTTTCACTTTTAGAGGGGAAGAACCTGGCAAGCCTACCCAGTTTGGTCTGTATGTGACTCCTGTCCATCAACCAACCTGGGTGATCCTTGATTGCCCTCCAGAGTGGCCCATGAGATGCTCAGTCATGTCAAACTCGGGTGCTGACCTTGTTAGTGATGCTCATGTCCGAGAATGGGATGCTTGATATTATGGGCTTGCTGTGTGGCAAGTCACAGATAGAGATCTGTAGAACAGCACACTGCACAACACAGCACCAGTTGTATCAATCAGCCTGGTGCAAATAAACCCAAATAGGGAAGAGTAAATAACTCAAAAATACAAGGGAGGAGAAGGAAGGGAATTTTTATTTTCAAGTTTTTGTTATTGTAATGAACCAGTCATTTGTGTAATAAACCATTTTTTGGTTCAGTTGTAGGAGAATTCTGCCGAATTGCTGTGGAATTTTTAAAGAAAGGCTCAAATCCCAAAATATTTGAAGGAGCGGCAAGTATGTAATTATGAGCAGCTTTTAATCTGTGATCCTATTTAAGGCAGCAGCGTTCTTTAACTCAGCGGAATGTGCTAATATTACAATTCCTCGACCCATAGTCTGTGTTTTGGGGGAAGTAACTAACTGTACACACAGTCTTGTTGCCCTGAATAATGAATGTTGGGAGGGCCGAGGAGACTGCAGCTGCATATTCTTGTTCACCTGCAGCTCGACATGGTTTTCCCACCCAGTAAGTGAAACCATTAAATGTAGTAGGCTTCCTATTAAGTGCACTTGAGTTGGATGATCAGCCATGATCAGAGTGAATGGCGGAGCAGGCTCAAAGGGCCGAATAGCCTACTCCTGCTCCTGGTTTCTATGGTTCTCTGACTGATCTAGGGGGTGCTGGGACTAAATGAATTAAAGAGGGTGTATTGCTGTCATCAAGGAGCTGTGCATTTGGGACAATTTAATGGGAACCACTAGATATGCATTGTTTTATTGATTATGGGAATAATATCATATTCTAACTTGATGCAAGTGTTATTAGCTTGTTAGAGCAGGATATTTAAGTGATGAGGGCATTTGTTGAGAATAGGTTGTTTGGTAACATTACTGTGTCCATTGCCACTTCACTGGTTCACACAACAGGTAAGGTGAGAATGACTGCCCTTGACATCAAGGCAGCATTTGACTGAACGTGGCATCAAGGAGCCCTAGCAAAACTGGAATCAATGGGAATTAGGGGAAAACTCTCCACTGGTTGGAGTCATACTGAGTGCAAAGGAAGATGGTTGTGGTTGTTTGTAGTCAATCATCTCAGTCCCAGGACATCACTACAGGAGTTTCTAAGGGTTGCGTCCTAGGTCCAACCATCTTTAGCCAGTTCATAAATGACTTTTGCTCCATCTAAGGTCTGAAGTGGGGATGTTCGCTGATGATTGCACAAAGCTTACCATTTGCGACTCCTCATACTAAAGCAGTCCTGTCTGTATGTGGCAAGACCTGGACGACATTCAGGCTTGGGCTAATAAGTGACAAGTAACATTCGCGCCACACAAGTTCCAGGCAATGACCATCTCCAACAAGAGAAAATTCAACCACCTCCACTTGACATTCAATGGTATTACTATTGCTGATCCCCCACTATCAACATCCTGGGGGTTACCATTGACCTGAAACTGAACTGGATTAGCCACATAAATACTGTGTCTACAAGAGCAGGCCAGAGGCTATGAATTCTGCGACCAATAACTCACCACCTGATTCCCCAAAGCCTGTCCCCCATCTACAGGGCACAAGTCTGGGGTGTGATGGAATACACTCCACCTGCCTGGACGAGTGCAGCTCCGACGACACTCAAGAAGCTTGACACTATCCAGGACAAAGCAGCCCGCTTAATTGGCACCCCATACACCACCTTAAGTATTCACTCCTTCCACCATTGAGGTACAGTGGCAGCAGTGAGTACCATCTACACGATGCACTGCAGCAACTCACCAAGGCTCCTTTGACAGCACCTTCCAAACCCACGACCTCTACCATATAGAAGAACAAGGGCAGCAAATGCATGGGAACGCCACCACCTGCAATTCCCCTCCAAGCCATTCACCATCCTGTTTTGGAACTATATCTCTGTTCCTTCACTGTCGCTGGTTCAAAATCCTGGAACGCCATTCCTAACAGCACTGTGGGTGTACCTGCACCATGTAGACTGCAGTGGTTCAAGAAGGCAGCTCACCGCCACCCTCTCAAGGGGCAATTAGGGATGGGCAATAAATGCTGGCCTAGTCAGCGATGGCCACATCCCTTGAAAGATTAAAAAGAGGCATGGGCTTGGGTCAACCAGCATATTGTGCGTTGCTTGATAATAAGAGATGCATTGAATTACAGTGTGAGAAGTAAAACTGTAACTTTTAAAACTTTTTTGTGTGGACTTTATTACATTCGGACAGTACAAGCCAGGGGGTTATCAATAAACTGCTTTCCAGAATGCCAGTGTGGTTTCGCATATGCGGTTATGTGGGTGTGAATTCGGCTGTGATACCAAGATTATGTTTCCTCACAGAGTTATAAGTAGAGAGAGAAAGAAATTTAAGACTTATTTATATACTGTGGTTCTTTAATGAATATTGTGTAGGGGAATAAGGCAGCTATTTTACATGCAACTCGCTTCCCTCACCTGCTGGCCATAAATACATGTCCAACAGGATAGCGATGACAGTTGCTTTGATATAATTGATTGGAAATAGTGTCATAGTGTGTCATAGAGTTTACAGCATGGAAAGAGGCCCTTCGGCCCATCGTGTCTGCGCCGGTCATCAAGGTCCTATCTACTCTAATCCCATTTTCCAGCACTTGGCCTGTAGCCTTGTATGCTATGGCATTTCAAATGTTTATCTAAATACTCCTTAAATGTTGTGAAGGTTCCCACCTCTACCACCCTTTCAGGCAGTGAGTTCCAGATACCCCCCACCCTTTGGGTGAAAAACATTTTCTTCAAGTCCCCTCTAAACCTCCTGCCCCTTACTTTAAATCTATCCCCTGGCTATTGACCCCTCCGCTAAAGCGATAAGTTTCTTCCATGTAGACTACATCAAATTCCCTACCCCATTTCTCCATTTGCCCCAGTGTTGTGACAATGCAGTGCCTCAGATGAATTACCAAACTATATAGCAGGGCAATAATCTGTGTGTGTGAAATGTAATGCACATCAACACAGGAGTTTTCCAATTGACATTTTTTTTTGTAGGGAAGCTGAACGTGAGCACTGAAACTGTACAACATGGAGTTGAGGGATTGATGTACTTGTTAACGGAGAGCTCCAAGATAATGGTAAACAAATTCATTTATCTACATACCCTTTGGGGTTAGCCGTCACTTGAACCCCTGGACTAGTTTCGATCGAAGAAGGGATTAGAGAGGAAAAACCTTTTTTTCCCCCCCCCCCCCTTTATTTGTTGTGGGTTTTTTGCCTCTTCCAGGCGATTATGTGACTGTGGAGGGATGGTGGGTGGGAAGAGAGAAAGAAATGTTGTTGTGATACTCTAACCATCATGGAAACAGGGCAGCCTTGTTGGGCCAGCTGCTCTTTTTCCTGCCTGTAAGTTTTTCGTATAAGTTGGGGTGGAAGGCAGGAGCAGTAATCATCTTTTCCTTTTATATCGAGAGGTAAGAGACAAAGTTGATCCAGCAAAATTGTTTGCTCTGGGAAAGAATTCAAACACCAGAAAGCAGAGTTAAGAATTCACAGATTAGGAGTAAAAAGGAAAGTCAGACAGAACTGTTTTGTACAAAGGCTAACCTTTGGATAGATTAAGTCACCAGCAAAATGGCAGGGTAAAAGGAACTGTGGGATGTGGTGGAATGGCAAACTTGAATTTATAAAGTGCCCCTAATGTCAAAAAATATCCCACAAAATATTCACAAAAGCGGAATCAAATAAATGGATGGCAAACCCAAGATTTTAGGAATGGGTGACTTAAAGGGACATTATAGGAGGAGAGTAAAGGGAGGCAGGCTGGATTTAAGCAGCAAACTCTCGAGTGTTGGCCATTGGCGACTAAAGGCCTGGCCTCCAATGGAGGGAGGGGATGATGAACAAGAGTCAGTGTTACACTCTTGATAGCCAGTTGGTCAAGGAAGAAACCAGAGTCAGTCTTGGAATCAGTTTATTCACAGAGTGTAACATTTCAGGTATATCTCTCCTGACTCCACTCTACTCCTGAGTCAGTGTCTCTTTGTAATCAATGCCCTCCACTTGTATGTACTTAACCTCAGTTGATGCAATTAACATCGGGGGCAGATTTGTGGGTTAGGCTCGTGGCTGTGGTGAGAATTACACAGTCGCAAAAATATGGACAAACCAGCTCTTGAAGCTGTTTAAGAATTTTGAAATTTGAGGCATTTGCCGAGGAACAAACGCAAGTCTGCAAGGTCAGGAGTAATACCTGAGTGGGACTTGGTGGATTGGACACAGGCTGCAGAGTTTTGGGAAAAGGAGCACAATTTAAACCTGAGTCTTAATCTTCAGGACAAACCTGAATAGTCTTTCAATATGTTACAGCCTTTCACTATCTTTCATAACAGTTGACATTTTTCGTTGACTTCTTTCCATCAATTTTCTCACTTCTCTATTACAGACTTTAGCCCCTCGCTGTATTGTATTGTTCACAGTAATGGTTGCTTTCCATCGCCTCACCCCAGTAGCCATTCTGCACGGGTGAGCCTAACACATGTGTTGGTGATATCTGACCAAGCCTGATGCCTGTATATAGCCAGCAGGGGTTACTGCTCGGCACTGGGATGTCATGCTGGTTTTTGCCCTGAGTTGCTACTGCCCTGACTGATATCTGGCAGTTTAGTACAGGCTGATGTTCCCTGTAAGCTGCATATGGTTAGCCGCATAACAACCCAGAAATGCCTTTCAGGCCACTCGCAAGTTGTCCCTTATGAGATATGCTGCAAAAAACATTTGAAGGTACCATGCATTCAAATGAACGGGCTGCTCCCAATGTAAAGAATTTAGATGGAATATTGATTGATTCATTCATGCGTGCTCTGCCTGAAGGCAGGTTCTTGCCTCATTCTTGGCTGATGCTTCATGCTGAGCAGTTTTCCTTAGCCGTTTTTGTCAGTGGTGGTTTGCCATTGCTTTCCACTCAGGGGCAAGGCAAAAGGAGGCAGGTCCCAAGTCTACCTCAGCCAGATCGGGAATCGAACCTGCGCTCTCTACATTATTGTGAAACACATGGTAGCTATCTGAGCCACCCAGCATCCCCCCCACCCCGCCCCAGAATATTGATACAGATCAAGAATTAAGTCAGGAACCTCCTGTATTTGCGTTGCTTGGTTGATCATTGTGTTAACCTCGGCGGGAGAGGACAACTATTGTTTTTGTGAATTTAACTGCAATGTGCAATAACAAATATAACTTGTGGTTAGATTTCCGAGGTGGATTTCCAGGACTCTGTGCTTGTTTTGGGTTTTCCTGAAGATCTAAATAAATTACTACTGCAGCTTTACCTGGAAAATAGGAAAGAGATTCGGAGCATCCTGAATGAACTGGCCCCAGACTTCCCTCATTACCACAACTTAGAATGGCGACTGGATGTACAGGTAAAGAGTTTAGAAATCCCTCTAAAGCACAGCCATTTTACACAGTCTCATATATAATTTTCATATATGTATCTCTGTGTGCAGTGAAATTTCTTTGTAAACTCAATCATGCACCTTCTGTATCAAATATTTTCCTTGGTTTTGCGAAATCTCTGTTCATACTCTCAACAGAAGGGCTCGAATTTTGATGCATTGTTGGTGCTATGAGCGTGCAGATACCGACGTTGGTAATGGCAGGCGTTACTCTTTCATTGAGCTCCCATGCACCAGGATTTAAAGTGTTAAATTGTGAGAACAGGTTGCACAAACTTGGCTTGTGGGGAAGGGGAAAAGTAACCTTAAAATTCGAGCTTTGCTATTGCAGAAATAAAATCAGGGAGTACTTTTTCCACACAAAAGGCAGTAAAAATCTGTAACTGCTTCCTAAAAAGCTGTAGATGCTGAGTGAATTGAAATTTTCCAGAGTAGAGATTAACAGATTTCATTGGTGACGGGTATCAAGGGAAATGGAACAGAGTTGGGTATGGAGTTGACTTACAGATCAGCCATGATTTAATGGATATGTTTGAAGGATTGCATTGTTCACCACCTTCTATCCCTGACTTTATCTTTCTCAAATGTAAAATTGGGGTATATACTGCCACTTTCATGTTCAGGTACACCTAACACGACTTTGCATCAACTTGGAAGTAATGTAACTGTGGCCGTATGTTTCAATGTTAGGTTTGTGTCCCAATCTTCTATTTTCAGTTGGTTCACCTAATTCCATAACTGACCTAAATTTGTCTGTAAATTATTAAGTGTCACAGTGTGCTGCTGTCGTAGACTTTTATGTTGTCAAGGATTTGTGATTTGCGATGGTTTCTCCATCCAGGTCATTTATGGAGATAAGAAATAGGGATTCAGACCCAACCCCCTGTAATACTCCACTCCAGGGCCCTTAATTTGACTCTGCGTCTTATATATATTCCTTGCTGTTTTTGTTTTTAACTCAGTCTCAAATTCTGAGCTGGGTTCCTATGCTTTTTAATTCCATTAGTCAGCGCTGACATTGAATCCTTGTCAAATGCTTTCTGGAGATTCAAATAACCTATCACACGGAGTTCCGCAATCTACATTAAAACAGACATGGAGGTCTGTCAAGCGTGTCTTTGCTCTTCTAAAACCTTAATGTATCAGTCTAATAAACATCCATAACAAAACTAACCGCAGTAAACTAATACATTATTAAACTGTAAACAAGAGAATATTCATATTTTTGTTGTCAGCTGGTTTGATGCAAAAGCTGAGGTTAAGATGATACCAAACTTTTGTTTTGTTTCTTCTATCAGTTGGCCAGCCGTGCCTTAAGGCAACAGATCAAACCACTTCTGACTCTGAAGCTGCACCTGGAACAGAATGGACGTCAGAATGCCAATGTCCTTCAAACTGACCCGGCCACCTTGCTGCACCTAATTCGCAAGTTGGAGCAAGCGCTGGGTGAAATGAAGACGAACCATTGCAGAAGGATAGTGCGCAATATAAAATAGAGAAATGACGAGAAGCTGGCGACCATTGGCGTTCCATGTGCCAAATTGGGACAACCGAACACCGGCCAGTTTGAGACATCGTTTAGTCGGGAGTCTCTCGGCCTGATGGAGGAACTTGTCGCTGTTTTGTGTACAACACAATCTTGGTTATTGGAAGCACTTTGCAGAATGGGAGTTGGTTATGTAGTCTTTGTTCATTTATGTTAAGATACTTTGACACAGGAAATCAGTAGCCTTCATGACTGTTGTCAAACTGCAAGGTATTATTAGCTGGAGCTGCCATGGCACACTGTAAAGTGCTTTATGTTGATTGTTGCCCATCATTAAGATCTGAACTCCAGATGGTCACATAGAAGTGCTTCATTTTGGCCAGATAAATATTGCCTAGGATGAAAAACGGCCTAGATGGGGGAAAAGAATAACTATAGGGAACAGCAGTAGAAGAATGAAATGCAGAGAGGACTGGAATAATTAATCATACAAGGCAGCTAAAATTGACCAGGAAAAGAAAAGTAGATTGGGGGCTGGGGGGAGGACAAAATGCAGCAAAAACGCTGCTTACAGGGCTGGAATATACATATTGTCCTTTTATCTCCTGGGGTCGGGCTCAAATCAATGTCAAACTGATGAGAAGGAAGTTTCTCCTTCAGCTGGTAGCTGCCAAGCTCCTGTGTGCAACCAATTTGGGTTTTTTCACCACAAAAAGGCACCGAACTGGCAGCCACACTGAGCCTGATGGCATTTTTGACAAGAACTTGTGCATTATTCTTAAAGTTGGGTTAAGGCCATTTGTTGGGGCGGAGAAAGAGCTACTCTGTAGCTGTGTGTGTTGGTGTTTAAAAAACAAAAAATGCTGCATTTGCTTGTTACCTTGATCAGGGTGAGAAAAAGTGAAGAAAACAATATTATTAATGTAATGCTCTGAATTTTGTAACACAATTTCCAATTCAGCAAGAGCTTTTTGAAGCTCATTGTCAGGGCGCGTAAAGGATTTGTTTAACTTTTTTTCAATTGTCATTCTTTTCTAACATAAATGAGCAGATTCAGTGCTAGTGATCGGTAGATCACAGTTACAAAAAGAGTTCACTTATACTGCCATGTCCAATTTCAAGGGATCCAGCATTAAATTTCACAAGTTAAACTCAGTGTACCAGTTCTGCTCTAACCAGAGATGACGTGAGGATGCTTTGTAAATCAGATGCAACGTTTACCGTGCCCTAGTGGTATTTAGGTCAGACCGTTAGTGTTACTGGGATGTTATTTTCAATATGCTACAATTTGGATATCCAACTTTGGATACTTTACTACTGCCTCCAACAAAAATATCGACTGTGCTTTGGGCCCTGTAGTGCACTTGATTTTGTTTTGATTTCTCTTAACATTTTGAATATGTGTTTCCAGGCTTCTGTGAAAATTTCTTCCACCTTTTCTTTCCCAAAGCCACTTCCCACCGCCACATGAATCTTTGGAAAGCAGAGAAAGGATGTAAAAACTTTCCAATCTCTCAGCACCAGTTATGTTCCATTGCATAAGTGGGGAGTAAGCACATTATGCCGTGGGTGCCATCTGGCTGCATTATTCACCTTACTTTTTTCTGATATTTGAAAGCGGTAGCATAATAAATGTCTTATTCTCTGCACTACATGTAATCACACTCTTTGGGATACTTGATAATGTGAAAAAAGTAGAAATGTTATAAAGAGAAATAAAGGTACACGTTCACTCAGTCACCCCTTGGTACTCTTTCAGTTGGTTTGCAGCTGCTGGTTAAAAACAGACTGGAAGTGGATACTTCAGGTAGAATGGCCTCCACCTTCATATGAATGGTGAATGCTGTTCATGCTTATTAATGATTTATCACTCTTCATTATTTGATAAGGCGCGATCTATTTAAAGCGGTGATTTTTGGCAGCTGCAAAGCATTGAATCAGGAAAATAAGGGAAACCGAGGTTTAAGCGTACCTTCATCTCTTTAACATTTATGTTGATGAAACTATTCAGTAGTCCACCCGTTTCCAGGAAGTATCTAAAAAGGTATTTGAACCAACGAAGTCATCACCAGTAATTGTATATTACATTTCGATATTTTGTAACTTTGGTCAAACTCACTCTTTCAACTGTTTCGTTTTTTTTGTAAGAAATTTCTACAATTATTGGTTTTGTTTTGCTCTTTTTCTGTTTCTTGTTTGAATTATTTTTCATTATTTCCAATTGTTTTTGCTGGTGTTGTACTGTGACTATCATGTGAGTTCTGTAAACTTCCTGTTGAGATTACCAATCACTAAAGTCAAGTGCAAGAAAATTGGTGCAAGATTTATATTTAAAAAACACGCTCCTTATGCAATGGAATTGCCAAATAATTGTTTGTGCCGAAACAATATACAGAATGTAAATTTGTGACCTCCTAATGTGGTTTTGTTTACACTCAATTCCCAATTCCTCGTTCGGGTGCATATATTCTTATAAAATTCACGTAAATAACTCATCTAACGCTGGAGTTGCGATTTTGGCTTGTTTACTTTTGAGTTGCCCTCCCACCCATATATTTAGCAAAAATAAAGTTGCACGTTACAAATCATGGTAGCTACCAATTACCGGACTAAATTTACCTTACACACTGTGTCCCGACTTAACACTACATCAGTAATGTGCTGCATTTTGAAATTAATTGCTGTTTCAGATACGGTGAAACTTGCCTCGAGATTGCCATGGTTTCAGTGTATCTGGAATGATAGTGGAGAAAATACTTGGATCTTGGAAGAAATGTTCACTTTTGAAATGAACTCTAACGTTGCTTGGTTAAAACATTTGTGTATGAACCTTGGAAATTTTAGTTTGATGTTCTGAATCACTTTTAGAGAGATGCGTTACACCTTTGCATATCAATGTGCCTTGATGATTTAAGCTAAAATAAGAATCCACCCAGAACACTGGTTGAGAAAAGCTCTGTCTGCAGTACAACATGCCGAGCAGGTTTGCCGTGGTATTTAATCTGAAGGCAGCACTGTCCAAATTGCTAAACACAATAGGAACGAGCCACAAGATTCTGGAAATCTTTAACAAAGAACCTCAAAGCCGTCCAAAGATACTAATTGATTCGTAACACTTGACAAGCCTCTTAACTGCGATTTAACCTGACCATGTAGAACTGACTCCACCAGGTTTTGACATGCAACTATTACATTCGTGTAGACCATTAACGGACTGACCAGGCAAACTGGATGCTTAAGTACTCCATAAAAGGATGCTGAGGGGATCATTTGTAAGAAAGGATAAGCATGCTTGGGGGTGTTGTCAGGGAATCAAGCTGATGTGTAATGTTAATTGCCTTCTGGGAACAAGTGAGATTGTGCTGATGCCTTTTTGGTCATATGAGTATGGATATTTAATAGAAATAGGTTTTAAGTGCTAAAGGAAAACAAGGGGACTCTGAGCAACTATGAGCTGACTGGAGCTCTGATGCTGCTTCTGAAGATGAGTAATTAGATGTGATTTTTTTATGACTTTAAAAATGGCTACTATGTTTTTATTTGTATTTTTAAAAGAAACAATGAATTGTAATTATTATAACGCCATTCATTCCCTTAGAATATCCCAAAGTGATTAACAGCCAATGAAGTATTTTTTGGACTGTAATA
The DNA here is from genome assembly GCF_964194155.1 of Cetorhinus maximus. NCBI lineage: Eukaryota > Metazoa > Chordata > Chondrichthyes > Lamniformes > Cetorhinidae > Cetorhinus > Cetorhinus maximus. The sequence continues at coordinate 82,840,008 of NC_135897.1, read as the reverse complement.
ACTATGGTAATATAGGAAATCAGGCAGGCAATTTGTGTACACCAAGTGCCCATGAGCAGCAATTAAATACATTACCAGATCATCTGTTTTGAGGGCTAAATGATGGCCAGGACACCAGGGGATTTCCCTGTTCCTCTTCAAAAGTTGCCTTGGAATTTTTTATGTCCATTTGAGAGGGCAGGCAGTTTAACATTTCATGCAAAAAATGGCATCTGATATGATCTCCCTCATTACACTGAACTAAGAGCCTAGACGAGATTATCAAGTCTTGAACAAAAACAGAAACAGAAATACCTGGAAAAACTCAGCAGGTCTGGCAGCATTGGCGTAGAAGAGCACAGTTGACGTTTCGAGTCCTCATGACCCTTCAACAGAACTAAGTAAAAATAGGAAAGGGGTGAAATATAAGCTGGTTTAAGGGGGTGGGGGGTTTGTTGGGACAAGCAGCCAGTGATGGGTGGAGATAACCAAAAGCTGTCACAGACAAAAGAACAAAGAGGTGTTGAAGGTGGTGATATTATCTAAAGGAATGTGCTAATTAAGAGTAGAAGACAGGACAGATAAGGTACAGATAGCTCTAGTGGGAGTGGGGGAATACTAAAAGGTAGAAATAAACAATGGGTGGAAATACATTTAAAAATAATGGAAATAGGTGAGAAAAGAAAAATCTATACAAATTATTGGAAAAAACAAAAAGGAGGGGGAAGAAACGGAAAGGGGGTGGGGATGGAGGAGAGAGTTCAAGATCTAAAATTGTTGAACTCAATATTCAGTCCGGAAGGCTGTAAAGTGCCTAGTCGGAAGATGAGGTGCTGTTCCTCCAGTTTGCATTGAGCTTCACTGGAACAATGCAGCAAGCCAAGGACAGACATGTGTGCAAGAGAGCAGGGTGGAGTGTTGAAATGGCAAGCAACAGAGAGGTCTGGGTCATGCTTGCGGACAGACCGAAGGTGTTCTGCAAAGCGGTCACCCAGTCTGCGTTTGGTCTCTCCAATGTAGAGGAAAGCGGGCACACCATTAAACTGTACAATCGCCTAGTGATTATTGTACTAGACAAACCATGGCTGAAAAGTATCAATCCCACCATGGGAAGCTATGAAATGAAGTTCAATAAATCTGGTCATTTATTAAATCTGGTGGGCTAGCACTAGAAGATGAGCATGAAAGCTGCTAGTGTTGTTAAAAACCCAATATGTCCTTCAGGTTAAAGAAGGCACCATGTCTAACTTGTCTGGGCTATTGTGACTCCACTCATCAGCAAAGTAATAGTAGGAATTGTCAGTAGTGCTATTAAGTAACACTTATCAATAACCTCGCCATTGATCAGTTTAGGTTCCACCAGGACTGCTTGTCTATTGATCTCATTACAGCGAGGTGAGAGTGACTGCCCTTGACATTAAGGCAGCATTTGTGTGGTACAAAAGAACTCTAGCAAACTGAAGTCATTGGGGATCTGGAAAAACAGTGGCTGGAGCTATATCTAACACAAAAGAAGATTGCTGTTGTCAGAGGCCAATTTTTTCAGTCAAAGGGAATTGGTGCAGAAGTTTCTTGAGGCAAAATCCAACCATCTTCAGCTGCTTCATTGATTAAATTCTTTCCATGATGAGGTCAGAAGTAGGGCTGTTTCTTAATGATTACACAGTGTTCAGCTCCATGTGTAATCTTCAGATAATGAACCACTCTATGGAGCCTCATAGAGTAAGACCTGGAAAATGTCCAATATTGGACTGATAAGTGGCAAGTGACATTCAGGGCCTACAAGTACCAAACAATGACATTTGGTTCAGGGGGTGGGTGTGGGTGCCACCATTGACTGGAAATTCAATTAGACCAACTATATAAATGCCACAAATCACAGAGTGCAGAAGAGGCCCTTCGGCCCATCGAGTCTGCACCGACACGTGAGAAACACCTGACCGACCCACCAAATCCCATTTATCAGCATTTGGCCCATAGCCTTGAATGTTATGACATGCCAAGTGCTCATCCAGGTACTTTTTAAAGGATGTGAGGCAACCCGCCTCCACCACCTTCCCAGGCAGTGCATTCCAGACCGTCACCACCCTCTGGGTAAAAAACGTTTTTCTTCACATCCCCCCCAAACCTCCTGCCCCTCACCTTGAACTTATGTCCCCTCGTGACTGACCCTTCAACTAAGGGGAACAGCTGCTCCCTATCCACCCTGTCCATGCCGCTCATAATCTTGTACACCTTGATCAGGTCGCCCCTCAGTTTTCTCTGCTCCAACGAAAACAACCCAAGTCTATCCAACCTTTCTTCATAACTTAAATGTTTCATCCCAGGCAACATCCTAGTGAATCTCCTCTGCACCCCCTCCAGTGCAATCAAATCCTTCTTGTGGTGATCAGAACTGCACACAGTACTCCAGCTGTGGCCTCACCAAGGTTCTATACAACTCCAACATGACCTCCCTACTTTTGTAATCTATGCCTCGATTGATAAAGGCAAGTGTTCCATATGCCTTTTTCACCACCCCAATAACATGCCCCTCTGCCTTCAGAGATCTATGGACACACATGCCAAGGTCCCTTTGTTCCTCAGAACTTCCTAGTGTCATGCCGTTCATTGAATACTTCCTTGTCAAATTAATCCTTCCAAAGTGTATCATCTCACACTTTTCAGAGTTAAATTCCTTCTGCCACTTATCTGCCCATTTGACCATCCCATCTATATCTTCCTGTAGCCCAAGATGCTCAACCTCACTGTTAACCAAAACAAAAACAGAATTACCTGGAAAAACCTTGAGTATCCTGCCATCCATTCTTAATTAGCACTTTTCTTAGATAATATCACCACCTTCAACACCTCTTTGATCCTTTTGTCTGTGACATCTTTTGATTATCTGCTCCTATCACTGCTTGCTTGCCCCCACAACCACCCCACCCTCAACTTCTCTCTCCCCCTGCCCCCCACCTTAGACCAGCTTATATTTCACCTCTCTCCTAACTATACTTCAGTTCTGCCGAAGCATCATGAGGACTCGAAACGTCAACTGTTTTCTTCTCCACCGATGCTGCCAGACCTGCTGAGTTTTTCCAGGTAATTCTGTTTTTGTTTTGGATTTCCAGCATCCGCAGTAGCTTTTAGCTTTTTGTTTTTCTCACTGTTAACCATCTGGCCAATCTTTGTGTCATCCGCAAACTTACTAATCTTACCCCCCACATAGTCATCTATGTTGTTTATATAAGTGACGAATAATAGGGGATCCAGCACAAATCCCTGTGGTATGCCACTGGACACTGGCTTCCAGTCACTAAAGCAGCCTTCTGTCATCATCCTCTGTCTCCTACAACTAAGCCAATTTTGAATCCACCTTATCAAATTACCCTGTATCCCATGTGCATTTGCCTTCTTTATAAGTCTCCCATGTGGGACCTTGTCAAAGGGGGACCTTGTCAAAGGCTTTGCTGAAATCCATATAAACTACATCAACTGCACTACCCTCATCTACACACCTGGTCACCTCAAAAAATTCAATCAAATTTGTTAGGCATGACCTCCCTCTGACAAAGCCATGCTGACTATCCCTGATCAAACCTTGCTTCTCCAAGTGGAGATAGATTCTCTCCTTCAGAATTTTCTCCAATAGTTTCCCTACCACTGACGTGAGACTCACTGGCCTGTAGTTCCCTGGCTTATCTCTACAACCCTTCTTAAATAGCGGAACCACATTAGCTGTTCTCCAGTCCTCTGGCACCTCCCCCGTGACCAGAGAGGAATTAAAAATTTGGATCAGAGCCCCTGCGATCTCCTCCCTGGCCTCCCTCAGCAGTCTGGGACACAAATCATCTGGACCTGGAGATTTTTCCACTTTTAAGCCTGCCAACACCTCCAAAACCTTGTCACTCCCTTTATCAATTTGCTCAAGAACCTCGCAGTCTCTCTCCCCAAGTTCCATACCTTCATCCTCATTCTCTTGGGTGAAGACGGATGTGAATTATTCGTTCAATACTCTACCGATGCCCTCTGGCTCCATCCACAGATTGCCCCCTTGGTCCCTAATGGGCCCTATTCTTTCCCTGGTTATCCTCTTCCCATTGATATTCTTATAGAATATCTTGGGATTTTCCCTACTTTTACCAGACGGAGCTTTCTCATATCCCCTCCTTGCTCTCCTAATTACTTTCTTAAGCTCCACCCTGCACTTTCTGTACTCCACTAATGCCTCCGCTGATTTGCTCCCCTTGTACCTGCTAAAAGCCTTTCTTTGCCTTCTCATCATATCCTGAATACCTCTGGTCATCCATTGTTCTCTGGGCTTGTTACTCCTTCCTATCACCCTAGAGGGAACATGTTGAGCCTGCCTCCCCATTTCTTTTTTGAACGCCCCCCACTGCTCTTCTGTAGGTTTCCCCACAAGTAGCTGTTCCCAGTCTACCTTGGCCAGATCCTGCCTTATTTTACTAAAATCCGCTCTCCCCCAATCCAAAACATTTTTTTGCAACTTGTCTATTTTTTTGTCCATAACAAGCTTAAATTGTATCATGTTGTGGTCGCTATCACTAAAATGCTCCCTCATCACCGCCTCAGCCACCTGTCTGCCTTCATTCCCCGGAATTAGGTCCAGCAATGCGCTGTCCCTTGTTGGACCCTCTACATATTGGCCTAAAAAGTTCTCATTTGTTCTCAAATGTACACATTTCAAGAAATCCACTCCATCCAAGCCCTTAACACTCTGTCTATCCCAATTAATGTTGGGAAAATTGAAATATAATAATATTTTTTTGTCCATAACAAGCTTAAATTGTATCATGTTGTGGTCGCTATCACTAAAATGCTCCCTCATCACCGCCTCAGCCACCTGTCTGCCTTCTGTCTGCCTGGGGGCCTATAATAAACACCTAATAATGTGGCTTCCCCTTTTTTATTCCTAAGCTCTACCCATGAAGCCTGATTTGATGCCCCCTCCAAGACATCATCTCTCCTTACTGCAGTAACTGATTCCTTAACTAATAATGCAATGCCTCCTCCTCTTTTACCCCCTCCCCTGTCTCGCCTGAAGATTCTATACCCTGAAATGTTGAGCTGCCAATCCTGCCCCTCCCTCAACCACATCTCAGTGCTGGCTGCTATATCACAATACCACGTGTTAATCCTCACCCTTAACTCATCCGTTTTACCTGTAATACTCCTGGCATTAAAGTAGAGGCCACCCAGCCTTGCCTTACTCCCTTGAAACTTAATGTAGCTGTACTCCTTGTGACTTGATTGTTTCACTGTATTATCATGTGTCCCTATTCTGCTAATATTCTGTGTCCCCTCCCCCTGCTGAATTAGTTTAAACTCCTTCCAACAGCACTAGCAAACCCGCCCGCAAGGATGTTAGTCCTGCTGTGGTTCAAATGTAGACCATCCCGCTTGTATAGGTCCCACCTTCCCCAGAAATGGTCCCCGTCATCCAGGAATCTAAAACCCTCCCCCCTGCACCAACTCTTAAGCCACGTATTCATCTGCGCTATTCCCCTATTTCTGTGCTCGTTAGCACGTGGGACTGGGAGTAATCTAGAGATTGCAACCGAGAGGTCCTGCTTTTCAGTCTATTGCCTAACTCCCTGAATTCTTAATGCAAGACCTCATCCCTCTTTCTACCTATGTCATTGGTACCAACATGTACCATGACCTCTGCCTTATCACCCTCCCCCTTCAGGATGCCCTGCAGCCGTTCAGTGACATCCCGAACCTGGCACCAGGGAGGCAACACACCATCCTGGAGTCACATTGAAAGCCACAGTAGCGCCTATCTGTTCCCCTGACTATAGAATCCCCTATTACTATTGCCCTTCATCTCTTCCTCCCATTCTGTACAGACAGACTGCTTGTGGTGCCAGAAGTTTGGCTCTGTCTGCACTCCCTGGAGGAACCAACCAACAGACATCAGCCTCCAAAATGGAATACCGATTTGCGAGCGGGACCCCAGGGGACTCCTGAACTACCTGCTTGTTTCTCTTGGACTGCCTGGTGGTCACCCATCCCTTTCCTTCATCAAGTCCCTTCAGCTGCGGTGTGACCAGCTCTCTAAACGTGCTATCCACGATACTCTCAGACTCGCGGATGCTCCACAGTGTCCCCAGCCGCCGTTCCAGCTCTGAAACCCGAGCTTCCAGGAGCTGCAGCTGGACACACTTCCTGCACACATGCTGGTCCCGGGCACTGGAAATGTTCCCGGCTTCCCAAATGGAGCACGAGGAATACACCACGGCTTTGAGCTCTCTTGCCATGAGTTATCCCTTTAAATTAAACCTTTTAAATCAATTACTCTAGGGCCCTTCTTTCCTGATCCTCATTACTAAAAAATATACAAACTATAAACCACAAAAAGACCTTAAACTATAAGCGATAAAAGTAGTAAATACTTACCCGACCTTACTCACTACTTACCAGTCATTTCCCTCCCTTGTAGCCTCTACTGCTGCAGCAGGGCAAGACCACTCTCTGAAGATTTAAGAAGTTGGTAGCAAAGAAAAAATGCAAAGAGCACCTCTTCCACTCTGCACTGAATTCCCACTGTGCACCAAATTGCCAATACCCACACTCACTCTGGCTGTGTCTCACTCGGGATGAGGTCTCTCCCCTGCTCGTGTGCAAGCACACTGACAAATACTATAGCAATTCAGATGCTGGGTGTTCTCCTGACATCCCAAAGCCTCTCTACAACCGACAAGACACAAGTCAGGAGTGTGATGCAATATTCTCCACTTGCCTGGATGGTGCAGCCACAACAGCATTTGGGAAGCTCAACAACATCCAGGACAACAGTACAAGTTTGATTGGCACCCCACCCACCTCCTGAAGCATCCACTTCTCCCATCGCTTGGGGCACCATGGCTGTAGAGTGCACTATCCATGGGATGCACTGCAGCAACTCACAAAGGCTTCTTTGCTTACCTAGCAATCCCTAAACCCTGACCATCACCTAGAAGGATAAGGGCAGCAGCTGCATGGGACACCATCACCTCTAAGTTTTCCCTCAAGTTACACACCATCTTGACTTGAATGTACATCACCATTCATTCATCATTGCTGGTGGGGGGTAACATTTCTGGAACCTGGTCCCTGTGGGACTACCTACACCACATAGCCTGCAGTGCTTCAAGAAAAAGGCTCACCACCACCTTCTGAAGGGCAATTAGGAGAGGACCATGAATGTTGGCTTTGCTGGAAGCACTCCTATCCTGTGAATGAATTTAAAAATGATTCCACATAATGTTGTTGATTCTTAGCTTTATGAGGATAACCAGGAATGGGTAATAAGTACTCCCTTAGCACTGTCACCCACATCCTGAGAAAACATACATTTATAAAATTAGTCAATGTGATATATAGTTACATTAGAGGTAATGGTTTAATTATATAGAATTTCCAATGCAAAAGCAGGCCATTAGGCCCAACCTGTCTATGCCAGTGTTTATGCTCCATAACAAGCCTCTTCCCACTCTACTTCATCTCACTTTTATGTCTTGAGTAAATGAGTTTGTTGGCCAACCTAATTCTAACTGCATGCCTTCCTATGTTCTCCTCAATTGCCGCTTGCAATCAATCACGGGGAGAGACTGATGTAAGAATAAGAAGGGAAGTCATATGGACTTGAAACGTTAACTCTGTCTTTCTCTCCACAGATGCTGTTGGACCTGCTGAGTTTTTCCAGCATTTTCTGTTTTTGTTTCAGGTTTCCAGCAATCTGCAGTATTTTGCTTTTATCTAAGAATAAACAGTGATGGTTTATTGAGATCCACCTGACCAACCGTTCAAGACTTGCTCCCGGATGTTAGACAATAACGGGTTCCGGCTGGTCCACTCACGGATTTCTCTGGTCTGATCAAGGGGGGGAATCCAGAATATTGTATTAAGGCCAGTTCCGGTGGAATTGGAGCCTCCCTGTTATTAGCTGGCAGGGGAAGGCAGCTCAGGTGCGATTTGAGTTCCCGAATGGTGAACAAATGTGCGTTCGTAGGCGGCTAATATTAATGCCCATCTCTGGATGCAAGTCAATGATAGGTGGTATCGCTTTATCTTCTCCAAATAACCTCAGAAAAGGCTTGTGGTCGGTTATAATATGGAAATGGCGACCATGGAGACATTGATGAAACATCCGGACGCTGAACACAATAGATAAGCTGTCCTTTTCAATCTTGGAATATCATTGCTCTGCAACACTGAGTGTGTGAGATATATAACCAATGGGTCATTCAGAGCCATCCGCCATCCGATGTGAAAATACAGCCCCTATTCCATAAGGGGGACGCATCACATGTTAAAATTAATTCCTTTCTTGGGGTCAAAGTTGACCAACAAGGCCGATGACCTTAACAATCGCTTCACTTTCAGGAAAGTGTCCTGGTGCAGGGCTTGCCAATGCCATTTCTGGTTCTTCTTAAGCAGGCCGTACAATGGGGCCAGCACAGTCAATAGGTGTGGGAGGAATAGGCCATAGTAGTTTACCATACCTAAGAAGGCCTTAAGCTCTGTGATATTTCTCGGGGCAGGTGCCTAATGAATGGCCTGGACTTTTTCTTCCACCGGATGCAGGCCCTGAGCATCAACCTTGTGGACCAAGTAAACTACCTCCTTCGCTTGGAACAGACACTTCTCTAGTTTTAAACGTACCCCCGCTTGTGTGAAGCGTTTGAGCACCTCTTCTAGATTTACTAAGTGTTCATTGTCGGTCAGTCCGGTGACCAATACGTCATCCAAGTAAATCCAATCCTTGGAGCAAGTTTTCCATTGTTCTTTGGAAAATAGCACATGCTGAATAGACCCCAAAGAGTAGATGCGTGTATTGATACAATCCTCGGTGCGTATTAATGGTGACGAATTCCCTAGAGTCCTTTTCCAACTCTATCTGCTGGTAGGCATGGCTCATGCCTAATTTCAAATATGTGGTGCCTCTTGCCAACTTTGAATGCAATTCCTCAATCTTGGGTATCAGGTATTTATCAAGTTTGGCCACCTTATTGACAGTTAGCTTATAGTCACTGCATAAATGCAAGCTTTGGTCCGGCTTCAGTAGGTACGATGGGTGCCGCCCACTCAGAAAATTGCACTGGTTGTAGGATGCCCAATTTTTCCAGCCTGTCCAATTCGGTTTCAACTTTGTCCCATACAGCATAAGGGACTGGCCTGGCTCTTATAAATCTGGGGATTGCGTTTGGGTCTATATGGATCCTGGCCTGTCGCCCTCGAATCATTTCTAACTCATCATTGAAAACGGAAGTATACTTTTGCAGCAATTCCTGTAAGCCTTTCGCTGTAATTTGACTGGGTTCGGCTAGCAAAAGCCTTTGGATCATATCATCTCCAATCCCGCATATCAGCTGGCCTCTCAACATAACACCAATGGACGTTCCGAATTCTCAATGCTCAGTTAATGCCTTTAAAATGGCCACATAGTCAGCTATTGTCTCCCCTGGAAGCCTGTTCCTTGAACTGAACTTGAAGTGCTGGATAGTAACTGAGGGCTTTGGTTTCAGGTGGCTCTGTACAATTTTTATTAACTTGTCGAAAGTCTGGGGCGCAAGGTGATGTAAGGCTGTGGATAAGCCTGTATGTTTTGCTCCCGCATGAGGACAAACCAATCGCCCTCTTCTTCTCCCCCGCGATGTCGTTAGTGGTAAAAAAGAACGCTAGGCGTTCGACATACTGAGACCAGTCATCTGAAATGGGGTCGAATGGATCAATGTGCCCGAACTGCGGCATCGTCAACAACTGCAAAGGGATTGCACTTCCCATAGGCTTTCCAGGTAATGACGACTTTAGGTGTTTGGCTTACCGCAGAGTCGCCCTCTCTCTGGGGTCTATTATAATTTTCTGTTGATAGCCATTTTTCACGTATTTACCCTTTTAAATGTATTGCCGCTTTAAGAGCAGTCACTTTTTTAAACACTGTTTCTGCAGCTGGCAGCTCTTCCCTGTTGAGTTTCGAGCTCTTTTCGAGTTTTGGCGGGATTCCCCGCGATCGCGATTTACAGGGTTTCTTTTAAATTTTAAACTGCCGCACTGCTTTCTGCAACAATTGCCTGCTGTCGCCTATTTCACAAGGTGAGTGCAAATGCTCTTTCCAATGCTATGCTCACCCGTCTTGGAATTTATTTTCTTTTGTTCTTTGACCTCGTCACCACTTTTATGTCTTGGGTAAATGAGTTAGTTGGCCAACCGAACTCTAACTGCATACCTTCCTGTTTTCTCAATTGCTGCTTGCAATTAATAACAGGAAGAGACTGATGTAAGAATAAACAGTGATGGTTTATTGAGACATAGGGCAAAGCACCAGATCATATGTGCTCACTCAGAAAGCTCCAGAACGAGACTCACAGTTCCCAGCTGCCCATGCTGTGCAGTGATTCGTCAGTGCTGTCACATGATCAGTACACTTGCATTCTCTTAAAGGGACAGGGTACCTCACTTTACCACACTCACCCTATCAGCATAACCTTTCATTCTTCTCTCCTTCATGTACTTAGCTTTGCCTTAAATGCATCTGTGCTATTCACCTCAACCACTTCATGTGGTATCAAGTTCCACATTCTAACCACTCTCCGGAAAAAATAATTTCTCTTGAATTCCTGATTGATTTTATTAGTGACTATCTTATATTTACAACCACAGGTTTTGAACTCCCCCACCACTCACTATGCCTCTGTTTGACAGAGGACCTATCAAATCTTCTCATAATTCTAAAAACCTCTACTAGATCAGCCCTCAGCATTCTCTGCTTTGTGGCCAGGGAAACTGGGCCCTTATACACTCTCAAAATCTCCACTACTGGCATCGAAATGACAGCTAAATGTTAAATTGATTGAACGGTGCATTGAACAGGGAGTTTTTAAAAGATGGCCTATGCACCACACATATTAAAGCTGGGCTTAAGCAGTGTGCAGCTACCTGCTTGAGGTACTCTACCTCCTTATTCTACTCACCTCAGCTCATCATGGAATTATATTCCGCATTCATCTTGATGCCAGGTATGACTCATTTAGTAGCACTGTTGCCCCTAAGTTATAAGATTCTGTGTTCAAGTCCCACTCCAGAACTGGAGCACAGAAATCTAGGCTGAACTTCAAGACAGTGCTGAGGGAGTTTGACACTGTTGGAGGTGTTGTCTTTTGGATGAGATGTTAAACCGAAGCCCTGTCTGTTCCCTCAGGTGGGTGTAAAAGAGCCCATGATACTATTTTAAAGTAGAACCAGGGGGTTATTGCTGGGGTCCCAGCCAATATTTGTCCCTCAATCAACATCGCACTGATGTTTGTGGGATCTGCCCAAATTGGCTACCTGTTTCCTACATTATAACAGTGACTACACTTCAAAAGTACTTATTGACTGTAAAGCGCTTTGGGACTTGGCATTTTGGGGCTTGGCCTGACTGCAATTAAGGGGACAGAGAGAAATATTAGACCAAGGATTCCTAAAATGATGACAAAACCTCTGCCTTTTTTCGCCTCTCCCACAAGTGGAAAGGTTGGGGGGGGTGGGGGGGGTGTGTGTGTGGGGTGGGGGAGAGGGGTGGGTAGGGGTGATGTGTGGTTTGGTTTATTCATTCACCAGAAGTTGGCATCGATGATGAGGCATCGCCTTGAACTGCTGTGGTCCCAGAAAATAGCTCACCATCACCTTCTCAGGGGCAATTATGGATGGGCAATAAATGCTGGCGTTGACAGCAATGTCCACATCCTTGAATGAATAAAGAAAAGTTTGTAAGCGGGGATGTGATCAGTTGAGGGATGGTTTAAACATATTTAGGCTTGGTACATAAATGTGAACAATTTATAAGCAAGTTCATTTCAACGTACCACAATCAAATATTTCACCTTTAATGTCCATAGAAGCCTTTTCATAGGTGCAGAAAAATCAATACCATTCTTAAAAAGTGTCAAATACAGTAACTATACCGATTATATGCCTGGTTAAATATTTCTCTACATTAACTGCCATTAAGGGATTTTGTTATACCTAATGAAGTTGTAATGAAGTCTTTAGTTTACGCAAGTGTGTTATTTTACAGCCCAAACTTCCTTCTGTAATTAGTGTAATTACTGATATGCATATTAAATAATAAGGGGTTATTTTAAGTGCTCAAGAAAGAACGGGCTTGTTCTCTTCCTGAGAATTCTGTCCACCTGGCACCTCACTATGGTGGCGAGGTTCTCTTAATGCTTCAGAACATATTTACTTCATAAGATTCCAACTAACATTATGTAAAGATGAATTATGACCTAGGCCATGAATCTTTGCCTATATAATGCACAACAGGAATTTCCCAAAGGCTGCTCTCAAGTGATACGTGTGAAAGGAAACATGACACATCCTCTAACAAAGGATCACATGCAATTCAAGTGACTGTTTTCGGCAAGAGAAAATCATATCTAGCTGATTGTATTTAAAAGAAAAAAAAGGCTTGCATTTATGTAGCACCTTTCAAATCTCAGAATGTTCCAAAGTGCTTCACAGCTAATGAAGAGTGAGATGGTGGCACAGTGGTAATGTTACAGGCTAATGCTCAGGGACATGGTCCGTGGGTGGAATTTGGAATAAATCTGGAATATAAAAAGTGGTGACCACGGCAACTATCATTGATGGTAGTAAAAACCCATCTGGTTCACTAATGTCCTTCAGGGAAGTAAATCTGCCATCCTTACTGGGTCTGGCCCGCATGTAACTCCAGACCCAAAGCAATGTGGTTGACTCTTAACTGCCCTCCGAAACGGACTAGCAAGCCACTCGGTTCCAGGGCAATTAGAGATGGGCAACAAATACTGGCCTTGCCAAAAATGCACGCATCCCAGGGGAGAATAAACAAAACTATTGTAAATGTGGCAGCCAATCTGCAGACTGTGAAGTCCCACAGAACAGCAATGTGCTAACAACTAGTGATGTTGATAAAGAGACAAATATTGGCCAATGCTGTTGTTCTTCAAAAAAGCCAAATGGGAGCTTTTACATCAACCTGGGAGGATAAATGGAGCCTCGGTTTAATGTCTTATCCAAAAGACACCTCTGACACTATGGCACTCCCTCAGTACTGCACTGAAAGTATCAGCCTAGATTCGATGCTCTAGTCCTGGGCTACTGAGAAAGTGCTGCACTGTCGGAGGTACCACATTTCAGATGGGATTTTAAACTGAAGCCCCATCTGCCTGCTCAGGTGGATGTAAAAGATCTCATGGCACAATTTCAAAGAAAAGTAGGTGTTATCCTTGGTATCCTGGCCAATATTTATCCCTTAAACAACGTTGCAAAAAACAGATTATCATTGTCACATTGCTTTTTGTGGGAGTTTGCTGTGTATAGATTGGCTGCCACATTTCCTACAAGTACTTCATTGGCTGTAAAAAAACTTTGAGATATATAGTGGCTGTGAAAAACACAACATAAATGCACTCTTTCTTTTAACCAGTGCTGTGCAGGCATTGTCCAGCAGGGGTCAATAGATTAGCGTATTAACTTTCCTCCTTCCTCAAGTCATAGGCTCATAGACTCATAGACATTTACAGCACAGAAGGAGGCCATTCTACCCATCGTGTCCATGCCAGTCAACAAAGATCTGATGACATTAATCCCATTTTCCAGGGTTTGGCCCATAGCCCTGGAGGCTATGGCAATGCAAGTGAATATCTAAATACTTCTTAAATGTTACGAGAGTTTCTGACTGAACCACCCTTTCAGACAGAGATTTCTAGGCTTCTGCCACCCTCTAGGTGAAAAACTTTCTCCTCAACTCCCCTCTTAGCCTTCTACCTCTTGCCTTAAATCTATGCCCCCTGGTTATTGACCCCTCTACTAATGGAAAAAGTGCCTTCCTATCCACCCTACCTATGCCCCTCATAATCTTATACACCTCTATCAGGTCCCCTCTCAGAGAAAATCATATCTAGCTGATTGTATTTAAAGAAAAAAAAGGCTTGCATTTATGTAGCACCTTTCAAATCTCAGAATGTTCCAAAGTGCTTCACAGCTAATGAAGAGTGAGATGGTGGCACAGTGGTAACGTTACAGGCTAATGCTCAGGGACATGGTCCATGGGTGGAATTTGGAATACATCTGGAATATAAAAAGTGGTGACCACGGCAACTATCATAGATGGTAGTAAAAACCCATCTGGTTCACTAATGTCCTTCAGGGAAGTAAATCTGCCATCCTTACTGGGTCTGGCCCACATGTAACTCCAGACCCAAAGCAATGTGGTTGACTCTTAACTGCCCTCTGAAACGGACTAGCAAGCCACTCGGTTCCAGGGCAATTAGAGATGGGCAACAAATACTGGCCTTGCCGAAAATGCACGCATCCCAGGGGAGAATAAACAAAACTATTGTAAATGTGGCAGCCAATCTGCAGACTTTGAAGTTCCACGGAACAGCAATGTGCTAACAACTAGTGATGTTGATAAAGAGACAAATATTGGCCAAGGCTGTTGTTTTTCAAAAAAGCCAAATGGGAGCTTTTACATCAACCTGGGAGGATAAATGGAGCCTCGGTTTAATGTCTTATCCAAAAGACACCTCTGACACTATAGCACTCCCTCAGTACTGCACTGAAAGTATCAGCCTAGATTTGATGCTCAAGTCCTGGGCTACTGAGAAAGTGCTGCACTGTCGGAGGTACCACATTTCAGATGGGATTTTAAACTGAAGCCCCATCTGCCTGCTCAGGTGGATGTAAACCATCTCATGGCACAATTTCAAAGAAAAGTAGGTGTTATCCTTGGTATCCTGGCTAATATTTATTCCTTAAACAACGTTACAAAAAACAGATTATCATTGTCACATTGCTTTTTGTGGGAGTTTGCTGTGTATAGATTGGCTGCCACATTTCCTACAAGTACTTCATTGGCTGTAAAAAAACTTTGAGATATATGGCGGCTGTGAGAAACACAACATAAATGCACTCTTTCTTTTAACCAGTGCTGTGCAGGCATTGTCCAGCAGGGGTCAATAGATTAGCGTATTAACTTTCCTCCTTCCTCAAGTCATAGGCTCATAGACTCATAGACATTTACAGCACAGAAGGAGGCCATTCTACCCATTGTGTCCATGCCAGTCAACAAAAATCTGATGACATTAATCCCATTTTCCAGTGCTTGGCCCATAGCCCTGGAGGCTATGGCAATGCAAGTGAATATCTAAATACTTCTTAAATGTTATGAGAGTTTCTGACACAACCACCCTTTCAGACAGAGATTTCCAGGCTTCCACCACCCTCTAGGTGAAAAACTTTCTCCTCAACTCCCCTCTTAGCCTTCTACCTCTTGCCTTAAATCTATGCCCCCTGGTTATTGACCCCTCTACTAATGGAAAAAGTGCCTTCCTATCCACCCTACCTATGCCCCTCATAATCTTATACACCTCTCTCAGGTCCCCTCTCATCCTTCACTGCTCCAAGGAAAACAACTCCAGCCTATCCAATCTTTCCTCATAGCTCAAACCCTCCAGCCCAGGCAGCATCCTGGTAAATCTCCTCTGCACCCTCTCCAGTGCAATCACATCCTTCCCATAATGTGGTGACCAGAACTGCACGCAGTACTCCAGTTGTGGCCTAACCAGTGTTTTATACAGATCCAGCATAACCTCCCTGCTCTTGTATTCTACGCCTCTGCTAATAAAGGCAAGTATCTCATATGCCTTCTTAATGACCTTATCTACTTGCCCTCCTACCTTCAAGGATCTGTGGATATGCACACCATAGATCTTCAGTGCTTTCCAGGGTCCTACCATTCATAGTGCAATCCCTTGTGTTGTTAACCCTCCCAAAGTGCATTACCTCTCACTTTTCTGGGTTGAATTCCATTTGCCACTGCTCTGCCCACCTGACCAGTCCATTGATATCCCCCTGCAGTTCATGGCTATCCTCCTCACTATTTACTGCCCTACTGATTTTCGTGTCATCCATGAGCTTCTTGATCGTACCCCCTACATTTAAGTCCATATCGTTTATGTACACCACACACAGCAAGGGCCCCAGCACTGAGCCTTATGGAACCTCAGTGGAAACAGACTTCCGGTCACAGAAACATCCCTCTACTATCACCTCTGCTTCCTGCCTCTCAGCCAATTTTGGATCCAATGTGCCACTTTGCCTTGGATCCCATGGGCTCTTACTTTCTTGACCAGTCTGCCATGAGGGACCTTATCAAAAGCTTTGCTAAAGTCCACGTAGACCACATGAAATGCATTACCCTCATTAACACTCATGGTTACCTCCTCAAAAAATTCAGTCAAATTTGTCAAACACGACCTTCCTTTAACAAATCCATGCTGACTATCCCCGATTAATCCGTGTCTCTTTAAGTGCAAATATATTCTGTCCCTCAGAATTCTTTCTAATAACTTCCCCACCACCGAGGTTGTACTGACTGGTCTGTAATTTTTTTAATAATGGGACAACGTTAGCAGTCCTCCAGTCCTCTGGCACCTCACCTATGGCCAGAGAGGATTTGACAATTACTGCCTGGGCCCCTGATATCGCTTCCCTTGCCTCCCTCAACAGCCTGGGATACATCTCATCTGGGCCTGTGGATTTATCCACTTTTAAGGCTGCTAAACCCGCTAGTACCTCCTCTCTCTCTCTCTCTATGTTAATTTCCTCTAACATTTCACAGTCCTCCGCCCTGATTTCTATACCTGCGTTATCCTTTTCCATTGTGAAGACCATTACAAAGTATTCATTGAGGACTGTACCCATGCCTTCCGGGTCCACACACAGATTACCTCTATGGTCCCTAATTGGCCCTACTCTTTCCCTAGTTATTCTCTTAATGGCCTACTCTCCTCTCAACAGCTCTCCATAAATGCTAGGTTGGTTAGTAATTAGTAAGTGCAGAGGTTAAAATTGAAATATGTGTCTTACACCATTCAGGCCTATTATCCTCATTAATGAATACTCCATTTAAAAGAAACAAAAACAAAAATAGCTGGAAAAACTCAGCAGGTCTGACTGCATCTGCGGAGAGGAACACAGTTAAATTTCGAGTCTGTATGACTCTTCATCAGAACTAAGGAAATAGAGAAATGGGGTGAAATATAAGCTGGTTGAGGGGGGTGGGACAGGTGGAGCTGGATAGAGGGCCAGCGATAGGTGGAGGCAAAGAAGAGATTGCCAAAGATGTCATAGACAAAAGGACAAAGGGGTGTTGATGGTGGTGATATTAGCTATGGAATGTGCTAATGGTGACATTAAGGGTAGAAAGCAGGGCAAGCAAGTGACAGACGGCTGTAATAAAAACAAAAACACTGCGGATGCTGGAAATCCAAAACAAAAACAGAATTACCTGGAAAAACTCAGCAGGTCTGGCAGCATCGGCGGAGATGCCAGACCTGCTGAGTTTTTCCAGACAGATGGCTGTAGTGGGGGTGGGGTGCGGGGAAGGGATCGAAATAGGCTAAAAGGTGGAGATAAAACAATAGATGGAAATAATTTAAATCCATTTAAAAGACCTTGGTGATGGACAATTCTCTCAATTTACACTGGAGGGCGCTTTGAGGACACTGCAGAATGTGGCGCTGTGAATAATCTCCACCTTGTTCTTTTTGGTAGGATCGGTCAGGGTTTTTACAGACAAGAGCTGCACGCGTAAAAGAAGTACACAAATGTGTCATTTGTTTCTTTACAATTGTAAATAATTTAATTTCTATTCCTTTTAACTTTTTTGCAGCTACTGCTACAATTGTCACGTTTCAAAGCTTGGGCAAGAGGTTTTTTTTAATTCGATCATGGGTTGTGGGTGTTGCTGGCTAGGCCACCACTTATTGCCCATCCCTAATTGCTCTCAAGAAGGTGGTGGTGAGTCACCTTCTTGACCTGCCACCGTCCATGTGTTGTAGGAACATCCACAATGCCGCTGGGAAGGGAATTCCAGGATTTTGACCCAGCAACAGCGAAGGAACTTTGGTCAGGGAAGGAGCAGGTGTGGGTTTGAGCTCCGGTGCTGATGGTGAAAATTAATTTACAATATCAGTCTCGATAATTAATCCCTCAACATAATGAGAGGAACAACGGAAACCTGAGTTACCTGCTTTCTCGAGTATCTGTCAAATTTTCACCAAGTCTGAGGCTTGGATTAACTGGCGTCAGAGGTTTTTTTTTAACTTGAAAAAGAAAAGCTGTTAGTTTACAATAAAAGAGAACTTTGTGAGTTGTTAGTTTGGAACTCCCAATTATCCTTGCCGGGGGAATACCTTTCCTTACGACGAGCGATTGAGGTTCTGACGTAAGTGGGAAATTTGGGCTTGTGTTTTAAAAAATCGGATCTGGTTTTACATCTTGAAAGTTTCCAGGCAGCTGATCGAAAGCTGGATGGGTGGCATTCCCCCACCACTTCCCGGCCAACCCGCCACTTTTAACCAGGAGCATTCCCTGGTTTAGGCAGATGGTCTGTTTTCAATGATGTTCTATCACAGTGCCCCAGGGAGTCCATTGGCGAACACCCTCCCTCGTTGTGTAAGCTGTCTACCTTCTTTTCAATGCGCCCCCTTTTCCCCCCCACTACATGGCTTGGCTGAAATAGGGCACTAACTACTGTGCCCCTTTGCGAGCCAGTTTTTCAAGCAAGTTTTGCTGCTTCAAGCTATTCAACTGGAAGGAACATACCCACTGCGTAGCAAATGCTACCTACAATGTACTGTGCCTTGGAGCACTAAAATACTGGTTTATGCCTTAACTATCCTGAGACAGGGATTATCTATTTCCTCAAAGGTGGGGAGGGGAGGTGAGGGCACCTCTGCAGGTCACACTTCCGCATTTCCTACTGGCCAGTTTCAGCATTTGGAGTCAACTCATCCAGAGGGATTTCCTGTCTGCCATTTTGGCTGAGATTAGTTCATGGTGGGTAAAGAGTGAAGTGGGGAAGAAAGAGGAAGTCAGTTAAACCCGTCATTTTAAAGAAAGGGGGAGTCAGCCCTTGAATATCACTATCGCGAACTTTAAAGTAGCTGATTTCATTACAAAGATTGATAGAAGTCAAAGAGGACTCCAAGGAGTCTCTTAACACATAGACAGTTGAAAGCATATTTTGTGCCTAAGCCAGTATTTATCCTCAATCATGGAGGCAGTTTTGGCTTCAGCTGGAATTGTTATTGGCTCCTGGAGGCAGACAGAGGATTCTGAGTTGGCCCCAAGTCGGTTGCGTAGAGCCAAGCTCATCTTCAATCTGGAAACATTAGAAGGGTTAGAGCTGCTGCTGTCACCTACCGTCTCATACAGACAACAGTGATTGCACTTGCTGGTGCAAAACTCATTGCCCATGACTTCAATCAAATTCCTAATTTTGAAGTCAAAACTCCACTTGCGACATAGTCTGTATTGGAATAGATAAAATGGGAAGGACAGTACAAGTTCAGCCAACACGATTCCCCAGTTGAGAAACGTAAGATTGCAAGCTCCCTCAATACTGCCAATGAGCCTCGGTGCTAATTTCGAGGAGGGTACTCAGGTACGGATGAATCTTCACATTTTTAACCCCCTCCACTCCCATTTTCCCCCCCCTCACAGGGAGGAGCTGCACTCCTTACTCATCTGCCACTATTAAGCCTACAATTGTTGTTAGGAACTGCTAAAAAGCAGCAATTAAAACTGTTTAAAAATGGGTACAAGTTGCGTGCCTTATTCTGCAAGATTGGGGCGAAAAGGAATTGGGTTAACATGGGATTTGGGGTAAAATGGGACAGCCCTGAAGTAGTCTGCTCTCCTACCTGCCTGTAACCCTGCTTCTTGAGCCCCATATATGGGCTTATTAGTATAAGTCCTTTTGCGCCATCAAATTCACTGCAAAACAAATTCAAAACATCTGCTCTTCGTAATAAATCCTTTCCCACCCAAGTGCTTCGTAGAGAAGCTTATTTTGCTCTGGGAATTTTTCCAAAAGAGAGAGAGGGGGGGAGAAAAAGTAATCACCATAGTCTATGGGTAAAATGTAACCAATCCAAGGCACAATTTATTGCTTCACTTAAACTGGTACAACTGAAAAAGTTAATCATTTGTTTCTGCGGGAACAAAACCAGAATATTTTGTAAAATGGCTGGTAAAAATACTGCTTGAGTTATCTCCAAGAGAATAGCATGGTATATATAAGTAAAAAACTGCAGATGCTGGAAATCCAAAACAAAAACAAAAATAAAAATACCTGGAAAAACTCAGCAGGTCTGACAGCATCTGCGGAGAGGAGCACAGTTAACGTTTTGAGTCCGTATGACTCTTCAACAGAACTAAGGAAAAATAGAAGAGAGGTGAAATATAAGCTGGTTTAAGTGGAGGGGGGGGGGAACAAGTAGAGCTGGATAGAGGGTCAGTGATAGGTGGAGATTGCCAAAAGATGTCATAGACACTTTTGTGTTCATACACAAAGAGGTGTTGACGGTGGTGATATTAGCTAAGAAATGTGCTAATAGGTGACATTAAGGGTAGAAAGCAGGACGAGCAAGGTACAGATAGCCCTAGTCGGGGTGGGGTGGGGGGAAGGGACCAAAATAGGCTAAAAGGTAGAGATAAAACAATGGATGGAAATACATTTAAAAATAATGGAAATATATGCATGGTATATAGATTTTATTTGCTCTCATTCTGCTAAATGTAACATTTCTCCTGCTTGTCAATCCAGCCTGTACAGGCAGCCACCTCCCTCAAATGGCCACCATTGATGAGGAGGTCCAACACCAGATCAGCTACACTAGCTCAGCCTTCTACAAACTACGACAATGAGTGTTTGACAACAAAGACCTCTGCAAGTCAACAAAAGTCCTAGTGTACGAACTGTTGCCGTCACCACGCTCTGCTGCAGTGAGACCTGGACTGTGCATCAGCAAAACACGAGAGTGCTAGAGAAACTCCATTAGCAATGCCTCCGCTGCATCCTCCAGATTCAATGGGAGGGCCACTGGGCAAATGCTAGTGTCCTTCTTGTAGGAAGCTCCACAAGCATTCAGGCAAAACTCCTGCAAAATCAACTTTGAGGGACTGGACACCGTGTCCAGGTGGCCAAAAATCATCTCCCCTCCCAGGCTCTGTTTTCTCAATTCTCAAATGGTCAATGTTCCATTGATGTTCCATTGGGGTGGGGTGGGGGGGGGGAAGGCAAAGAAAATGCTTCAAAGAAACTCTGAATCTCTCCTTGAAGCGCTGCAGCATTGACATCAATGGCTGGGAGGAGCTCGCCACCAATTGTTCAAAGTGGTGACAACTTGGCCATCGAGCTCCATCATGCTTTGAGTCACAGTGTCTTAATGATGAGGCAGAGCAGCAACAGAGAAGGACAGGAAAGGAAGCAAATGCACTCGGATCCCACTACCTCGTGGGAAGCCCTGCCTCATATAAACAAAGATCTGCAGGCTGAGAATCAGCCTATTTAGTCACATGAAGATCCATGACAGGAATTTGTGACCCTGAGTAGATGTCATTCTCGAATCGCGGGGCAACCGACGCGGAAGATGGCAACTCAGCGATAGTAGTGCCCATCAGAATAATATTTAGCTAGAGGGCAAAAAGAGCACCAGAAGAACATGCTGTGACTCAGTGGGTAGGACTCCTCAGATACTGAAGCAGCCCATGTCCAAATGTAGCAAGTCCTGGAAAATATCCAGGCTTGGGCTGACAAGTGGCAAGTAACATTTGCACCACACAAGTGCCAGGCAATGGCCATCTCCAACAAGAGAGAATCTAACCATTTCCCCTTGACATTCAATGGCATTACCATTGCTGAATCACTCACTATCAACACCCTGGGGGTACTATTGACCAGAAACTGAACTGGACTTGTATATAAGTACTGCGGCTACAAGAGCAGGTCAGAGGCTAGGAATCCTGCCACAAGTACCTCACCTCCTGACTCCCAAAGCCTGTCCACCATCTACAAGGCACAGGTCAGGAGTGTGATGGAATACTCTTCTCTTGCCTGGATGAATGCAGTTCCCACAACACTCAAGAAGCTTGACACCATCCAGGACAAAACAGTCCGCTTGACTGGCACCCCATCCACAAACATTCAGTCCCTCCACCACTGACGAACAGTGACAGGAGTGTGTACCATACACAGAACTCTGCAGGAACTCACCAAGGCTCCTTAGACAGCACCTTCCAAACCCATGACCACTACCATCTAGAAGGACAAGGGCAGCAGACACATGGGAACATCACCACTTGGAAGTTTCCCTCAAGCCACTCACCATCCAGACCTGGAAATATATTGCCGTTCCTTCACTGTCACTAGGTCAAATCCTGGAACTCCCTTCCTAACAGCACTGTGGGTGTACCTACACTATATGGACTGCAGCGGTTCAAGAAGGCAGCTCACCACCACCTTCTCAAGGGCAATTAGGAATGGGCTATAAATGCTGGCCTAGACAGTGACATCCACATTCCATGAATGAATAAAAAAAAACCTCTTGTTTATGAGTTAGAAGGTTGTTGGTTGGAATAGTCCCATTCCAGAGATTTTAACCAAAATCTAGGCTGACACTCCAGGGTAAGACTGAGACATTAACCCAAAGCCCTGTCTGCTCTCTCAGGTGGATATGATAGGATCCATGACAGTATTCTGAAGGAGAGCAGGGGAGTTCTCCCCATTGTCCTGGCCAATATTTATCCCTCAACCAACCAGCTGCTTATCCAATCTTTCTGTGCACAAATTAGCTGCTGCATTTCCTACATTAAAAGAGTGATTAAACTTCAAAAGTATTTCATTGGCTATAAAGTACTTTTGGGTGTCCTGAGGTTGTGAAAGGTGCTATACAAATGTAAGTGTTCCTTTCTTATGCTGATTTAGGTTATAGTTTACTTGATTAAAAATCACTTTGTAGTATTTCACTTAAATTAACTTTGCATCTATAGTAAAGGAAGCAGCCTACTTATTCTCTCTGACCTGAGACATTTATATTATATATAGGATATAGAGGAGGTTTACCAGGTTATTACGAAGGATGAGGGCCTTCAAGATGAGACGAGGTTGGAAAAGTTAAAACTGTTCTTCTTGGAACAGAAAGGGTTAAGAGATGATCTAATAAACATTGTCAAGATGATAGAGGCTTTACTGGAGCAAACAGAGGAAGGCTTGGGTAAGTGGGTGAATAACCGGAGGGTGTAGATTTAAAATCATTGGCAAATGATCCTGAGGGGAGATGAGGAGAAATGTTTACACTCAGAGAGTTGTTGAGATCTGAAGCCATCCGCCCGGAAAGGTGGTGGAAGCTAGTCCCATAAGCACGTTTAATGGGAGTTGGACAGGTGCTCATGGATGAGGAACTTCCAGGGTTATGGAAAATAATTGGGGGTGTGGAACGAAGCACACTTGCTCTTTCAAAGAGCCAGCACAGGCACGATGGGCTGAGTGGTCTCTTTCTGTGCTGTGAGGTTCCTATGATTCCTTCCACAATGATTAACAGCTGCTTATATGGAAGCTAAAATGGCTGCAGGTCAATGAAGAAGACTTGTTTTTAAGCCCTGAGAATTTGTTGAGACAGAAGGCAGCATGTCAAAATTGGGAGCCTTGTCAATTTTCCATTTATGCCGATTGAAGCAGAGTTACTTCCCCTGACCACTTTTCACAGCTAACTTACTGATTTAAGACACTTTACCATTCTTTCAAAAATCTCTAACGTTTCTGTATGCCTGCAACCAGGTCTGTGCTCTCACTGGAAAAAAAAGAAAAAAATTGCAGCCGTCTACAGTAGCAGCTATCACATTCTCAGAATGTTCCAAAGCACTCCATGGAGAGTGAAGTACTTTTGAAGAACAGTCACTGCTGTAATGTAGGGAACACAGCAGCCAATTTGCAGCCAGCAAATTTCCACAGACAGCAAGGTGTTAATCACTGGATACGCAGTACCATGGTATTGGTTGATGGATAAATATTGGCTGGTACTCTCCTGCTCTTATTAAAATGATGCCTGTGAAGTGTTATATATTTACTTTGATCGACAGATAAGGGCCTCAGTTTAATGTTGCATCTGAAATATGGCACCACAGCACTCTCTCAGTACTATATTGAACTGTCTAGATTATGTGCTTATGTTTCTGGTGTGAGATTTGAACCCGTGGTCTCTGACTCAGAATTAAGGCAGCAACCATGAACTAAGTTCAACACCTAATTGTAGTCTTATCAAGGCTTTATAGAGTGTCAGTAATAATTCCTGAATAAAACAATAAAATAATTCTTCCAGCGCCACCTTATACAAGAAAAGTCCTATCATTGTATAAAAACAAAAAGCTAAAAGCTACTGCGGATGCTGGAAATCCAAAACAAAAACAGAATTACCTGGAAAAACTCAGCAGGTCTGGCAGCATCGGTGGAGAAGAAAACAGTTGACGTTTCGAGTCCTCGTGACCCTTCGGCAGAACTGAGCATAGTTAGGAGAGAGGTGAAATATAAGCTGGTCTAAGGTCGGGGGGCGGGGGGAGAGAGAAGTTGAGGGTGGGGTGATTGTGGGGATAAGCAAGCAGTGATAGGAGCAGATAATCAAAAGATGTCACAGACAAAAGGATCAACGAGGTGTTGAAGGTGGTGATATTATCTAAGAAAAGTGCTAATTAAGAATGGATGGCAGGATACTCAAGGTACAGCTCTAGTGGGGGTGGGGTGGAAAGACTAACAAAGTTTTAGTTTTAGATTTAAAAATAATGGAAATAGGTGGGAAAAGAAGAATCTATACAAATTATTGAAAAAAAAGGGGAGGGGGAAGAAACGGGGTGGGGATGGGGGGAGGGGGAGTTTAAGATCTAAAGTTGTTGAATTCAATATTCAGCCCGGAAGGCTGTAAAGTGCCTAGTCGGAAGATGAGGTGCTGTTCCTCCAGTTTGCGTTGGGTTTCACTGGAACAATGCAGCAAGCCAAGGACAGACATGTGGGCAAGAGAACAGGGTGGAGTGTTAAAATGGCAAGCGACAGGGAGGTTTGGGTCTTTCTTGCGGACAGACCACAGGTGTTCTGCAAAGCGGTCACCCAGTTTGCATTTGGTCTCTCCAATGTAGAGGAGACTGCATTGGGAGCAACGAATGCAGTAGACTAAATTAGGGGAAATGCAAGTGAAATGCTGCTTCACTTGAAAGGAGTGTTTGGGCCCTTGGACGGTGAGGAGAGAGGAAGTGAAGGGGCAGGTGTTGCATCTTCTGCGTGGGCATGGGGAGGTGCCATAGGTGGGGGTTGAGGAGTAGGGGGTGATGGAGGAGTGGACCAGGGTGTCCCGGAGGGAACGATCCCTACGGAATGCCGCCGGGGGGGGTGAAGGGAAGATGTGTTTGGTGGTGGCATCATGCTGGAGTTGGTGGAAATGGCGGAGGATGATCCTTTGAATGCGGAGGCTGGTGGGGTGATAAGTGAGGACAAGGGGGACCCTATTGTGTTTCTGGGAGGGAGGAGAAGGCGTGAGGGTGGATGCGCGCGATATGGGCCGGACACGGTTGAGGGCCCTGGCAACGACCGTGGGTGGGAAACCTCGGTTAAGGAAGAAGGAAGACATGTCAGAGGAGCTGTTTTTGAAGGTAGCGTCATCAGAACAGATGCAACGGAGGCGAAGGAACTGAGAGAATGGGATGGAGTCCTTACAGGAAGCGGGGCGTGAGGAGCTGTAGTCGAGGTAGCTGTGGGAGTCGGTAGGCTTGTAATGGATATTGGTGGACAGTCTATCATCAGAAATTGAGACAGAGAGGTCAAGGAAGGGAAGAGAAGTGTCAGAGATGGACCATGTGAAAATGCTGGAGGGGTGGAGATTGGAAGCAAAATTAATAAATTTTTCCAGGTCCCGACGAGAGCATGAAGCAGCACCGAAGTAATCATCGATGTACCGGAGAAAGAGTTGTGGGAGGGGGCCGGAGTAGGACTGGAACAAGGAATGTTCCACATACCCCATAAAGAGACAGGCATAGCTGGGGCCCATGCGGGTACCCATAGCCACACCTTTTATTTGGAGGAAGTGAGAGGAGTTAAAGGAGAAATTGTTCAGTGTGAGAACAAGTTCAGCCAGACGGAGGAGAGTAGTGGTGGATGGGGATTGTTCGGGCCTCTGTTCAAGGAAGAAGCTAAGGGCCCTCAGACAATCCTGGTGGGGGATGGAGGTGTAGAGGGATTGGACATCCATGGTGAAGAGGAAGTGGTTGGGGCCAGGGAACTGGAAATTGTTGATGTGAAGTAAGGTGTCAGAGGAATCACGGATGTAGGTGGGAAGGGACTGGACAAGCGGAGAGAAAAGGGAGTCAAGATAACGAGAAATGAGTTCCGTGGGGCAGGAACAGGCTGACACGATCGGTCTGCCAGGACAGTTCTGTTTGTGGATTTTGGGTAGGAGGTAGTAGCGGGCCGTCTGAGGTTGGGCGACTATCAGGTTGGAAGCTGTGGGAGGAAGGTCTCCAGAGGAGATGAGGTCAGTGACAGTCCTGGAAACAATGGCTTGATGTTCTGTGGTGGGGTCATGGTCCAGGGAGAGGTAGGAGGAAGTGTCTGCGAGTTGACGCTCAGCCTCCGCGAGGTAGAGGTCAGTGCGCCAGACAACAACAGCACCACCTTTGTCAGCGGGTTTGATGACAATGTTGGGGTTGGACCTGAGAGAACGGAGTGCAGTAAGTTCAGAGAGAGACAGATTAGAATGGGTGAGAGGAGCAGAGAAATTGAGACGGCTAATGTCACGCTGACAGTTCTCAATGAAAACATCAAGAGAAGGTAAGAATCCAGAGGGAGGGGTCCAGGTGGAGGGAGAATATTGGAGGTGGGTAAAAGGATCCGTTGAACGGGGAGAGGACTCCTGCCCAAAGAAGTGAGCATGGAGACGAAGACGGCGGAAGAAGAGTTCAGCATCATGCCAAGCCCGAAATTCATTGAGATGAGGGCGTAAGGGTATGAAACTAAATCCTTTGCTGAGCACTGAACGTTCAGCATCGGAGAGGGGAAGGTCAGGGGGTATAGTGAATACGCGGCTGGGGCTGGGATTGGAAGATGGGGTGGGGACGGAGGGACAGGCAGCGGTGGAGGGTCCCAGATGGGTGTTGGTGTTGATGAGTTGTTGGAGCTTGCGTTCCTTAGCACTTGAGAGAAAGAGAAAAAGTTTCTTGTTGAGGCGACGGATGAGGCGAAGAATAAAATGAAACTGGGGGCACGCGCAGCTTTGAAAAAGGGTGCGGCGGTGCTGCTGGAGGGAGAGGTCGAGTGTGTTCATATGGCGGCGCATGGCACTGAGTGTGGATCTCAGAATGCGACGGGAACAGCAGTCCGAGAGACGTTTTATGTCCCGCAGATTCCTGTAATCCTGGGTGAGTTCGAAACAAAAGGGATGGAATTTCAGTTGAAATCCACGTGGGGTGAGTCGGAGACGGAGACAGTCACTGAGAAAGGAAATATGGCTGTGAAAGCGGGTTTTAGTAAACACCTTGTCAAACACCAGGAGAGAAATGGAAAGCAATGAAGGTGAACAGGGCAGAAGAGACAGGCGGAAATCCTGTCGGAGAACAGAGCAGTACTTCTTCAGGGAGGGCATTTCTTGAAGAGAGGTGGCAGTCAATTAAACACAGAGATAAAAACAAAAAGCTAAAAGCTACTGCGGATGCTGGGAATCCAAAACAAAAACAGAATTACCTGGAAAAACTCAGCAGGTCTGGCAGCATCGGTGGAGAAGAAAACAGTTGAGGTTTCGAGTCCTCGTGACCCTTCGGCAGAACTGAGCATAGTTAGGAGAGAGGTGAAATATAAGCTGGTCTAAGGTGGGGGGCGGGGGGAGAGAGAAGTTGAGGGTGGGGTGGTTGTAGGGATAAGCAAGCAGTGATAGGAGCAGATAATCAAAAGATGTCACAGACAAAAGGATCAACGAGGTGTTGAAAGTGGTGATATTATCTAAGAAAAGTGCTAATTAAGAATGGATGGCAGGATACTCAAGGTACAGCTCTAGTGGGGGTGGGGTGGAAAGACTAACAAAGTTTTAGTTTTAGATTTAAAAATAATGGAAATAGGTGGGAAAAGAAGAATCTATATAAATTATTGAAAAAAAAGGGGAGGGGGAAGAAACGGGGTGGGGATGGGGGGAGGGGGAGTTTAAGATCTAAAGTTGTTGAATTCAATATTCAGCCCGGAAGGCTGTAAAGTGCCTAGTCGGAAGATGAGGTGCTGTTCCTCCAGTTTGCGTTGGGTTTCACTGGAACAATGCAGCAAGCCAAGGACAGACATGTGGGCAAGAGAACAGGGTGGAGTGTTAAAATGGCAAGCGACAGGGAGGTTTGGGTCTTTCTTGCGGACAGACCACAGGTGTTCTGCAAAGCGGTCACCCAGTTTGCGTTTGGTCTCTCCAATGTAGAGGAGACTGCATTGGGAGCAACGAATGCAGTAGACTAAATTAGGGGAAATGCAAGTGAAATGCTGCTTCACTTGAAAGGAGTGTTTGGGCCCTTGGACGGTGAGGAGAGAGGAAGTGAAGGGGCAGGTGTTGCATCTTCTGCGTGGGCATGGGGAGGTGCCATAGGTGGGGGTTGAGGAGTAGGGGGTGATGGAGGAGTGGACCAGGGTGTCCCGGAGGGAACGATCCCTACGGAATGCCGCCGGGGGGGGTGAAGGGAAGATGTGTTTGGTGGTGGCATCATGCTGGAGTTGGTGGAAATGGCGGAGGATGATCCTTTGAATGCGGAGGCTGGTGGGGTGATAAGTGAGGACAAGGGGGACCCTATTGTGTTTCTGGGAGGGAGGAGAAGGCGTGAGGGTGGATGCGCGCGATATGGGCCGGACACGGTTGAGGGCCCTGGCAACGACCGTGGGTGGAAAACCTCGGTTAAGGAAGAAGGAGGACATGTCAGAGGAGCTGTTTTTGAAGGTAGCGTCATCAGAACAGATGCGACGGAAGCGAAGGAACTGAGAGAATGGGATGGAGTCCTTACAGGAAGCGGGGCGTGAGGAGCTGTAGTCGAGGTAGCTGTGGGAGTCGGTAGGCTTGTAATGGATATTGGTGGACAGTCTATCATCAGAAATTGAGACAGAGAGGTCAAGGAAGGGAAGAGAAGTGTCAGAGATGGACCATGTGAAAATGATGGAGGGGCGGAGATTGGAAGCAAAATTAATAAATTTTTCCAGGTCTCGACGAGAGCATTGTATAATTGCATTTATGAATATTGCCTTCCATTTATCATTAAGAAATATCCATTTACAAAGGCTTTATAAGAGAATGTGATGCTATGAATAAGAAGTATCAGAACTGAGTCGTTACCGGTTGACTAGTTCAATGGAATCAGATTGTGCTGTCAAAATAACAGTGAGCCTGATGGTGCTCATCATTATTTAGCTGTAAACGACCTGGCAACCTCAGACGAGAAACAGATGCACAGTTAAATGCCAGTATCCAAAGGTTGCTGTCCCAGTTGAGTTGCTCTGCCATTAACTTCACAAAAACCGCATCTAACTGACCGCCTCACAATTGAAATGCATAGAATGGCATGAATTTGGCTACATTTGCTAAACTAATCTGGAACAGGCTGCTGTCTGGTGCATTGGACAGCAATTCACTGAATTTCCTTCACGTGAGAGCTGGACCTTTCTGACTTGAGTGGACAACACCTTGTCCAAAAGGACGAAAATTCAAGGCCTCTCCTAGATTGAATGCCTAGACAGGTTGGAGAAGAATTTCCTGGATTTTTTCCCACCCCAAATTGACTGGGGTTTTTAATCTGATTTACCGTCTCTCCCAGGTCATCACACAATTTCAGGTAGGGTGGCGTGTATAAATTCTGATACGCCGGGTCTTGCAATAGTGGAGAACAGGCTGTATGCACCAAAGGGTCTTTACCTGTCTGTCATTGCTCATATGTTTATAAGCTTGCCGTAGGGAGTTAAATCTTGTTATTTCAAATCTAACTGGTCTTTTTATGACATAATATGTGTTAAATACTGTAAACCAACCTCTCTGGCACTGAAAAATTAATAAGTGTGGAATCTCATTCCTCCAGGTACTAACCGATGGTGGAGATTTATTTTTTTGAACTCCTCCTTTCTGTCTCTTTTTTCTCACTTATAATCCAATCTTTCTTTCCCTCCCTTTGGGCTGAATTTTAAGCTCCAAGATCGGGAGTGTTCCCCATTTTGAGGAGCGTAATTTGGGGGTATGATGATGTCAGGTGCCGTTTATGACCTCATCACGCCAGTTTCTGATAATCCGACAGGCAGGCAGGTCAGAAAGTTGGGAATCCGCCCGTGTTATTTAAATATCAATTTAAAAGGTAATTCAGCTAATTAACTACCAGTCTCACAGCAATCAGAAGGCAATAATACGCCTTCAAGGCGAGATTTACGACAGGTGGGGAATTCGCTTTTTTTTAAGGTCAAGCTTGTTTTAGTGAGTTTTAAAACTGCAGCTGAGTACAGAGTCTCAGCTTTGCAGTTTAAATTCAATTGGCTGCAGGGACTGCTCATATGATTGGACAGAGGACTTGTCCAAAAAGGTCAATTTTTGGACAACTATCATTTAAAAAGAAAATCTCCTCTGATTCAGAGGGCTCTTTGCATGGATTATTTTCCTGTCCATTACCCGGGTGAGGGGTGAAAATTGTCTGAGACAGATGGGAATTGCTGTCTCAGTTGGAGACACAACCTCCTGCGAGGAGGAGAGAAGGATTGGGAGGAGGAGAAAGGTGAGAGGAAGAAGGGAAACGCGGGGAGGCTGAGGCCGTCGTTCCTCAGGGAGGGGACAGAGCAGCGCCAGACCCCGAGGGTTAGGAGGAACTCAGAAACCCTCAGTAGGGGTGCAGACGAACTTATGCTGCCTCAAGGGTATACGGGCAGAGGTCTAGCTACCTGCATCTGACCTCATGAGGCCGTCGAGTCTTTTGAGGCACTGGGACCAAGTCCTCCTCAGCACCTCAACACTGTGGACCTCGTCGGCCACCTCCTCCCATGCAGCACAAGTCTGCCTGGGCTTCTGCCTCTTCCCAATGCTCAGCATTATCTGGTGGCATCTGTCATGTATTGCAGGCAGGAGGGTACCAAGCGCAGCCTCATTGAATCTGGGGCAGCTTTACCCCTTCTAGAACGCCTCTCCCCTCGCTCCGATGGTGCAGATATGTATGCATGGCAATATGTAATAAATATACAACTCCTCAATGCCAAAAGCTGAGAGACACACGCGGAATTTCATAACTTCCGCCGCCTATAGAGTGTGACGTTGTTGGCAGAGATTAGCTAGAATTTAAAATGAAACCAGAAAATACTGGGAAATATTCAGCAGACCTGTGGAAAGAGATACAGAGTTAACGTTTTGAGATGGGGGTATGACTCCTCTGCAGAGCTTTTGAAGAGAGGGGGTGGAGCAGGTGGATCAAAACAGAAGGTCAGGGATAGGTGGGAGCTCAGGAGAGATTTGACAAAGATGTCATGGACACAAGACGAAGGGAGTGGTAATGATAGTGTTAAAGACAAAAGAAGGTGCTAATACTGGCATAAAAGTCGGATAGCAGAATTTGTTAATAGCAGATCAAGAGTCAGTGCTCTCTGAAAGCAAAACGCAAGAACAAGATACAGCCTGACCCTGTGGGGAAAAAGGTATCAACATGGAGGACAGAGTTCTTGGTCTGAAGTCGTTGAACTCATTGCTAAGTGCAGAGGGCTGTAAAGTGCCTAATTGGAAGATGAGTCATTGTTCCTCTAGTTTGCTTTGGGGAACTGGAGGAGCAGCACCTCATCTTCCAATTAGGCATATTACAGCCTTCTGCACTTAACATTGAGTCCAGCAACCTCAGGCCACAAACTGCCTTCTATTTTGATATTCTTTTCCCAATGCCCTTCCCCCAACAGGGCCAATCTGTAACTTGTTCTTATGTTTTGCTTTCAGGGAGCCAAGGCCCTTGTTCTGCTATTAACAAACTGTGCTGTGTGACCCTCACATCACCACTAGCACTTTCCTTAGTCTTTAACACTATCATTATCACTCCCTTTCTCTTGTGTCCATGACGTCCTTGTCAAATCTCTCCTGAGCTCCCAACTATCCTTGACCTTCTATTTTGCTCCACCTGCTTCACCCGCTCTCTTCAACAGTATAAACCCCATCACATTCCTACCTCTCTTCAGCTCTGAAGAAGAACCATTCACACTTGAAACGTTAACTCTGTTTGTCTCTCCACAGATGCCATCAGACCTGCTGAGTTTTTCCAGCGTTTTCTGTGTTTATTTCTGATTTCTAGCATCCACAGGACTTTCTTTTTAATTTAGCTAAAATTTACATTGGCTTACCTGGCTAGACTGGAAGATGCACAAATCTGCACTATGTATGGTAGTTGCACTCGATTGATCATCTGATGGGTCACCTGACACTGTCAAGTGCCAAGGGGCTCTTCAAGACGCCGGCCATTACCTTGTCCTAGGTGCCTGCAGCTTCTGAGACTGGACATCCCACCCTCCAGCACTCTTTGGGCCAGATGACGGTCTGTAAGCCGCCTTGGCTGCTAATTCACGGCAATTAGCGTATTATCGGGCACGCACAGACAGCAGGCCCGGAAGTCGGAATGTCACCAACTTCCAGGTGTGGAACACGCCATCGGCAAGCGATCGTATTATTCAGCCCTTTATTTCTCTTTCTGAGCTTGGTTTAGTATTGAGTTCACCACTCTAATTTACACTACCTTCTCTGTTGCTCTTCCTCAATCATTCAGTCTGATTTTTTTTTAATGAGAATGCACTGTTGCTTGACCTGTTCACTCAGGTCTCCAATGCCTTGTTTCCCTTACCGCAAGTTTGTCAGCTCACACTTTCAGCAACTTGCCATGCAAACAATGTAAAAACTTGAACGTGCAAGGGCAAGTTTAGCTAACAGCAGATGCCTGTAAATGCCATGCGACAGCAGCTTCTGGGCCATTTGTAATAGTAAAGAAAGAAGATGCATTTGGAGAGTGCCTTTCATGACCTCAGGGTGTCTCAGAACACTTTACAGCCAATGAAGTACTTTCAACATATCTTCACTGTTATAATCCAGGCAAATGCTACAGCTAATTTGTACACAAGGTCCCACAGACAGCAGTGAGATAAATGACCAGATAACCTGATTTGGTGCTGTTGGTTGAGGGGTACATGTTTTCCGGGACACCGTGAGAAATCCCCATCTCTCCTTTCAAATAGTGTCATGGGATCTTTTCACATTTACCTGATAGGGCCCCGGTTTAATGTCAACCAAAACAAGGGTTTTCCTGAATCTTTACCATTAGCTACACTATTTCCATTTTCAGTTCTCCAGACAGGATCTGACATAATGTAGAGATATAGGAAAAGGTATTTGTGGGGTTGATCCTTTTATAGCCCTCGACCTAGAAATTACTATTGTTGATGTTAGCAGACAAATTCTAAACAACCTTATATAGAATTTACAGGACAGAAACACGCCATTCAATCAATTGGGATATTCTGGTGTTTATGGCCCACAAGAACTTCTTCCTACCTCTCTTCCTTTAACCCTTTCATCATGCCCTATTCTTTTCTCCCTCATGTACTTATCTAACTTTCCCTTAAATAGATCTACGCTATTTACCCCAACTACTCATTACACCAGCAAGTTCCACAGTCTAACCACTCTCTGGATAAGACATGCCTGGATTCCCTTACATGGCATTTCTTTGCCTGCTATCTTAACAGAAGTGTTAACCTGTTTATTTTTAAATAGGTAAACACATGTTACAATAACAGACAGAGAATATTGTATTTTTTTAAAAAAATCATTCATGAGATGGCCGGGCCAGCATTTATTACCCATCCCTAGTTGCCCCCTAGTTCAGAGGGCATTTAAGAGTCAACCACATTCCTGTGGGTGGGTCTGGAGTCACATGTAGGCCAGACCAGGTAAGGACGGCAGATTTCCTTCCCTAAAGGGCATTCGTGAACCAGATGGGTTTTTACAACAATCGACAATGGTTTCATGGTCATCATTAGACTTTTAATTCCAGATTTTTATTGAATTCAAATTCCACCATCTGCCATAGCGGGATGCAAACCCAAGTCCCCGGAGCATTACCCTGGGCCTGTCGATTACTAGTCCAGTGACAATAGCACTATGCCATTGCTTCCCCAACATGTTAAACATGCCCATTACCATTACTAACAACAATTACTAAGCATATCATTTGTATTTGGTGCTACCTGACCAGTCCTCATTCAGCGTCCATTGGGATTAATCTTCCTGTTAATGTAAAATATAAGTAGGTCCTTAGTACAGTGGAAACTTTAGAAAATTAAAGGTTCAAATGCATTTTATATAGCTGATAAGCAATAGCAGGGTTAGGATGGATGACCAACAAAAGTTGCGGTAAAAAGGTAAGTTGGAGGAGAGTTTTTTGATAGCAGCAAGAGAAGGTAAAGAGATTTTGGGCAGGAGTTCCAGTGGTTGAGGTGGTTGAGGCAGGTGCAGAGATGCAGAAAAGGCCAGAGCCGGAGGACAAAATGGATTTGAATTTAAGGTTGGAGGAGGTTGCACAGGTCGGATGGGCAAAACCATGAAGAGATTTGTGAACAAGCACAAGCGTTCTGAATACATGGAGCCAGGAGGAGTTGGGGAGGGCTAAAGTACGGGACTTGATGTGAGGCAATATGCAGCCAGTGGAATTTTGGATGAATTAGAGTTTGTGATGGTAGTGTTCAAGAATTTGCACCTTGAGGTAACAAAAGCATTGATGCAGGTGGGCCATTCTAACCTGTCACTACACATACCATTCACCAACATAAACATCTGTGATGTTCTTGCATTTTTTTACAGGACTTTGAGAGAACTCTGAAAATAGATCTCCTTCAGGTGAAAGCTTGGAATTTCTCAGACATGGATGTAGGTATAAACTCCTGAGGCGTGGCAGGGTGAGGGGGTTGCAGGGAGAAGTTTCATAATCAAGATAATGTAGTTATTGCATTGGATTTTGTCTAGCATTTTTCATCAAATTTTCCCCAGTGCGTCTAGTTCAAAGTCAAAAATAAGTGCAATTCCGTGGCACAGAGGAAAATGCAGAATAGGATAAGATTGTGCAGTCCACCTGGACAGTCCAAAAAGACTTATTATCCACAGCTTACTTTGATGACTATTTGTACATCCACACATATTCATGTACGCATGCACACACACAGAGAAAAATGTTCATTCTTGTAGGACAAACGTGTGCAAGTTTTGACAAGGTTTCACTGGCATAATGCGCTCATCATTAAACATGCCATTAGTCAGGAGCCAGCCATTTTAAAATCCCTTTGACTGTTTGACATCAAAATGTCATTATTGTTGTGAGAAGCCAACAAAAGGAGACCCACCCACACGTAAATGTGGTAAAAGTCAATGGTGTGGCCCTAATTAATGAGCCAGCTCAGCAATTTAAAGCTTTTGGTTATGAATGTGGGCTGCCTCCACTTTCAAGATGCTGTCTAATTGCTGTATCTGTCTCCCTATACTTTCCTCAGTTAAGCTGTCAGTGCTCAGTGCCAGGTCACTGCTGTCTAGATGTGCTAGGGGCTCTTTCCAACTCACAGGTGGTTTTACAATTACAAAGCAATAGGATAGTAATTATAATCAAGCCCTGCTGCAGCAACAGAGCGTATCCATTTAGTTATTAATGACTGTTGTTAGCTCAGGTCAGATTTACTTTCCAATTTCTCTGGAAACAGTGGTTGCACATTAACTAGAAATTGAATATAGTAACGATAGCCCTTTTGCCTTGTAAAGTTATATGTAGGAGGCTGGTGAGTGAAGGAAATAAAATAAGAAGGTTTTCCGTAGAACAATGGTTTGGGCCACTCCCGCTGTGCATGTATTGACTAGTCTTTTCTAAGAAGGCCTATCACAGGGAGCTGCCTTCAGGCACTGTTGCCGGTCTCATCCTGATAGCAAGGTGAGAACGAGAGAGAACTGGGTTCTCAGAAATCATATGGAAAACTGTTATTAAGTTGTTAAGTATCTTGGATAAGATGGAAATGGGAAAGAAAAACAGAAAACTACCAGTTTAGATTGCTTGAGTTTCTTGCACTACAGAAGTTTTATTTGGAATTTTAGAACATGGTTAATCCAATTAAACTATTTAAACCCTACCCAAAATATTGCCCAAGTCGCACAAAACTCCTCCGGCAATGTACGCATATTTGGAGCATTGTGCTGAAAATAAGTAAACGTGTTTGAAAGTTGCTACCGATTTCCTTGTGCTACGAAAGGCTGTTCAGCAGTCATAAGCAATAATAATGTGGTTCCATTTGAAGAGGATGGATGCTCAAATGAATGGACTTTTGAGTCATTTTCTGCTTGTTCTGTCCATCCTTACAACCTAGAGCATCACTAAATTCTGACCAGTGGCTCTAAGACCTGAAATGTTAACTTTCTCTTCTTTCTCCTGGTCCAGCTGCTGAGTGTTTCCAACATTTTCTGACTTTATTTCAGATTTCCAGCATCTGCGGTATTTTGCTTTTGTGAGCAAAAGAAATACAGCTGGTGGAAATCGGAACATGAGAAGCACGCTGCAGGTCAGGCATAGCATCTGAGGAGAGAAATGAGGCCCTTCTCATAAGCTGTTGATAGGTAATATTTTCTGGTTTCAATGTAGGAAAAGGCCTAAAACAATAACTAGTCATTTCTCTTGACAGAGGCTGTGCCTGACCTATTGATTGTTTCCTGCATTCCCTCCAATTTTTTTTTCATTTTTTAACCTCAGCAGGACCCAGAAAAGTGGGGAACAAAGATTAGGTTAAATGGTTAACAGTACCCGCCAAATCAGAAAACCCAGGGGTGGCAATTTTATGAAAACACCACCATCTCTAAGTTGCCCTCCAAGTTACACGCCATCCTGACTTGGACAAATATCGCCATTCCTTCATCGATGGTCATAGCCTGACACTTGCTAATATCTTGTCAATTACATGGTTAAGGTTTGTTAATGTCATGTCAACTTCTTCAGGTTAAGAGAAACAGGTGATGGGTATTAATTGTCTTTGAACACA
Source organism: Cetorhinus maximus (assembly GCF_964194155.1). NCBI lineage: Eukaryota > Metazoa > Chordata > Chondrichthyes > Lamniformes > Cetorhinidae > Cetorhinus > Cetorhinus maximus. The sequence goes on along the minus strand of NC_135897.1, from coordinate 82,803,113 downwards.
TATAAATAAGGGGCAGCTGGGACACTGAGTTGAGTGGGAAACTCTTTCGAGTTATCAACAGTCACAGATTGCAACCCTTTCGAGTACAATCACAGTTCTTGGTTTCCGGGAGTGGGACATGAACCCACAACCCTCTGATTCAAAGGCGAGGGTGCTATGGACTGAGCCACAGCTGACACCTCCTGAGTTGAGTGGGAAGAGAGCTCTGAGACTGAACTGAGTCAATAAACTCTCTTGATAAAGAAAAACTCTGTGCCTTGGTTTTGTCTTCGCCAATCAGTTTGGATCTTATTAACAATACTCCCTACCTAAAAGTGCAGTGCAAGTACCTTCACCGCTCAGACTGCGGTGGTTCAAGAAGGAGGCTCACCGCCACCTTCTCAAGGGTAACTAGATATGGGTAATAAGTGCTGACCTTGCCAGCAATGCCCACATCCTGAGAATGAATAAATAAAACCATTTTTTCAGCAAAGTTAAACTCCACTAGGGAGCAAAATGTTATTGGAACTCACCTAAATTATATAAAAGGCAGGGAAAGCTTTCTGCCAGATTAACAGCCAGGCAGTAAAGGCTAAAATTATTCTCAGTTCATGCAAAGAAAGACACATATTATGTTTATATGGCAATTCTCGCAACGTCACAAGGAACTTTACAGCCAATGAATTGCAGTTATGCTTGAAGTGTAGTCACTGTTATAATATAGGAAATGTGGCAGTCAATTTGCACACACCAGTGACTGCAGTTCAGAAAGTACCGCATTAGGTGTGAAAGGTCATATAAATGCAACCCCGCTCTCGTAACCATTTTGCGATGTCGATGATGAATGAATTGGCCAGGACACCAGAAAGACTTCCTCTCCTCTCCTTTGAAATAGTGCCATGAGACCTTTTACATCCACCTGAGAGGGCAGACAGAGCCTCGGTTTAACGTCTCATCTGAAAGATGGCACATTCGACAGTGCAGCCCTCCCTCAGTACCACACTGGAGTGTCAGCTGAGATTATGCGCTCAGGTCTCTGAAGTGGTTCAATGAAACCAAAACCTTACGGGGTGAAATTTGCCTTGCATGGTGCTGCAAATCTGCGATATTAGGTCAGCCGCCTGTTATACACAGCACCTAAAATTTACGCCGTTAACTGCGTTGGAACAATAGGCGTTGCAGATAATGTGCACTTAAACTGATATCACCCGATTTGCGCCACTAACTGAGACAGGTTTCTGCCCCCATGACTTGGAGGACAGAATCCTAACAATGACCTAATGCTGACAATATAACTCATAGCCCGAGAGTTCTGACTCACTCACTTGGTTGTAAGAGTGGATAAAAGAGAGCTGCTTCAGGATAATGGCAGATATTAAAGAGCCATGCCATCGAGGAAAGTGTTTTCCATGGCATGTAACCAAGTTTGAAAACAGAGACATGCATTGACCTGTTTGGTGTTGGAACCATAATACGCTGCAGTTACTGCACTTTACTTAAGCGCACGTTTATGGCACCAGGGTGCGACTCTCCCGAAACAGGTGATTAAGGGGATTGTCTTATTTACATAACTGCTCAGGCAGGATTTTATTTCCCTATTTTCTGTGGGCTATTTTACCAATTCTATGTCATTGTGCACGCATTGCCCTGACACCCCCTCCTATTGCTGAGTTCAGGAGCTAAACCATGTCATTGGGTGGAATCGTTCCAGATTTGCGCTAAGTGCGGTAGTGGGTGGGTAAAATGACATTTTACCCATCAGCCGCAATAGTGGCTTTTCACGCCATATCATCCCAAACCCGTTGCATTGATTATGCTCTCCCAGGAAACACCCCGTTTCCATGGCGGGCAGGCTCTCTTTCGCCCGCCACACCATCAACTCGCCGCTTCAGTATACCAGGCGCCATATTTAAAGTCCAGCCACGTGCACACATTTCAGTGCTTCCAGACCATGACTGCTGCCAAGAAGACATGGCTCTGAAAGGCAAAAAGATTGCAGTCCCCAGGTTCAATGATGTGTCCCTCGAGCCCCTTTTGGGATGATGTCCTCTACCTTGCTCTGGCCACAGGATGTGCAGCAACCTCAGTAATTGGGCTTGGGAGGCGGTGGCAGCGATGGTCAGCACCATATCTTCAAAAGAGGACAGTCATCCAGAGGCACAAGAGGATGAATGATCTCCTCCATTTTGCCAGGGCAAATCACTCTTCTCATCACTCTCAACTCACACACGCACAAAAACATCACACAACCACAGGTCCCTCACTCACTGCTGGTTCAAGGGACATCACCATTCACTTTCTCACACATGCAGTGGCACAGTGATATACAGTCGGAAGGGAGCTGCCCTGGGGGTCCTCAACATTGGCTCCGGACCCCATGAAGTCTCATGGCATCAGGTCAAACATTGGCAAGGAAACCTCCTGCTGATTACCACATACTGCTCTCCCTCAGCTGATAAACCAGTGCTCCTCCATGTTGAACACCACTTGGAGGAAGCACTGAGGGTGGCAAGGACGCAGAATATACTCTGGGTGGGAGACTTCAATGTCCATCACCAAGAGTGGCTTGGTAGCACCACTACTGACTGAGCTGGCCGAGTCCTAAATAACATACATGCTAGACTGGTGGTGAGGGAACCAACAAGAGGGAAAAACATACTTGACCTCATCCTCACCAACCTGCCTGCCGCAGATGCATCTGTCCATGACAGTATCGGTAGGAGTGACCACCGCACAGTCATTGTGGAGACAAAGTCCCGCCTTTACATTGAGGTTACATTCCATTGTGCTGTGTGGCACTACCACGGTGCTAAATGGGATAGATTTTGAACAGGTCTAGCAAGTCAAGACTGGGCATCCATGAGGCACTGTGGGCCATCAGCAGCAGCAGAATTGTATTCGAATACAATCTGTAACCTCATGGCCCGGTATATCCCCCACTCTACCATTACCATCAAGCCAGGGCATCAACCCAGGTTCAATGAAGGGTGCAGGAGGGCATACCAGGAGCAGCACCAGGCATACCCAAAAATGAGGCGTCAACCTGGTGAAGCTATAACACAGGGCTACTTACGTGCCAAACAGCATAAGCAGCAAGTGATAGACAGAGCCAAATGATCCCACAACCAACGGATCAGATCTAAGCTCTGCAGTCCTGCCACATCCAGTCGTGAATGGTGGTATACAATTAAACAACTTACTGGAGGAGGAGACTCCAAAAATATCCCCATCCTCAATAATGGAGGAGCCCAGTGCATCAGTGCAAAAGATAAGGCTGAAGCATTTGCTACAATCTTCAGCCAGAAGTGGTGAGTGGATGATTCATCTCAGCCTCCTCCGGAGGTCCCAAACATCACAGATGCCAGTCTTCATCCAATTCGATCCACTCCACATGATATCAAGAAACAGCTGAAGGCACTGGATACTACAAGGGCTATGGGCCCTGACAATATTCCGGCAATAGTACTGAAGACTTGTGCTCTAGAACTTGCTGTGCCCCTAGCCAAGCTGTTCCAGTACAACTACAACACTGGCATCCACCCAGCTATGTGGGAAATTGCCCAGGTATGTCCTGTCCACAAAAAGCAGGACAAATTGACCCCAGCCAATTACCGCCCCATCAGTCTACTCTCAATCGTCAGTAAAGTAATGGAAGGGGTCATCAAGAATGAAACAAGCGGCACTTGTGTAGCAATAACCTGCTCACTGACGCCCAGTTTGGGTTCCACTAGGGCCACTTAGCTCCTGACCTCATTACAGCCTTGGTTCAAACATGAACAAAAGAGCTGAACTCCTGGGGTGAGGTGAGAGTGGCTGCCTTGACATCAAGGCAGCATTTGACAGAGTGTGGCATCAAGGAGCTCTAGCAAAACTGGAGTCAATGGGAATCAGGGGGAAAACTCTCTGCTTGGAATCATACCTAGCACAAAGGAGGATGGTTGTGGTTGTTGGAGGTCAGTCATCTCAGCTCCAGGACATCACTGCAGGAATTCCTCCGGGTAGTGCCCTCGGCCCAACCATCTTCAGCTGCTTCATCAATGACCTTCCTTCCATCATAAGGTCAGAAGTGGGGATGTTCGCTGATGATTGCACAATGCTCAGCACCATTCGCAACTCCTCAGATACTGAAGCAGCCCATGTCCAAATGCAGCAAGATCTTAATATTACAATGGACTGTAACTTCATTAGTGTAGACCAGATCAATCCATTGGAAATATATCGCCGTTCCTTCAATATCGCTGGGTCAAAGTCCTGGAACTCCCTCCCTAACAGCACTGTGGGTGTACCTACACCACAGGGACTGCAGCAGTTCAAGAAGGCAGCTCACCACCGCCTTCTCAAGGGCAATTAGGGATGGGCAATAAATGCTGGCCTAACCAGCGATGCCCACATCCCATGAATGAATAAAAAAAATGTGCTCAATGTCAAAGAGTGGGGGACAGTGGAGGAAAGGGATGAAGGTCTATTCTACGTTGACCTTAAGTGGTTCTAAATTCATCACCGTAGACTCATAGACTCAGATAAGCTGCATTGCTTAATGCATCAACTCCGAGCCAGATCTGTCCTGTTCAGACTGAATCTTGCTTTGGTACAGCAACTGAATTATTATTATTACAGCAACAACAAAAACAAAAAGATAAAAGAAATGATATTCTCAGTGATAATTCGCTGAATTGTCTCACCACCTGAACCGCCTCTGTGCAAATATTTTATAGTTCTTTCCTTCCAGATCACATTTCCCACTAAAACTGTTCATTTTTATCTGCTTTCGAACGTTCCTATAACAACACTGTGGGAGCTAAATTCCATAGTGCCCTGAAAAGGTGCACTGGCATCGCGATGTGGGCTCAACACACATTCATTGCATCTAATGCAGGCAGCATGCCAACTTTGGGCTGCCTGTGAATCAACATATTGCAGTGCTCATCGCAATGCTGAATGACTGCACCAGCAGCGGGCCAATATCGTGAGAGGCAAGCGCCAGTCAGAGCCAGCCCAAAGCAAACCTACACCTCTTAAAGCGGAGGTCATTTGTGGCTGGAAGTCGCTGTGGAACTTGTTCTGACGTGTAAAAGGATGTAACAAATGGCGCAATATGGGAGAGAGTGGGCTGCAAGATTTTTCAACACTGCACTGGAGGCTTTTGTCAAGGACATGCAGAAGAGGAAAGACTTGCTCCATTGACAGGGATCCAGGGAGGCCTTCCAACAAACTTTCAGAAGCCATACCATGGAGATCAATCCCTGGATCAAGTCCCGAGGGCCTGGATATAGTGCCGCAAAAACAGTTCAATGAACTCACACAAATGAGTGAATGTATCTTCAGATTCCAAATCCCACAAAATGTTTCACTCGTCTCACGTGCTGCTCATTGCACCACACCCCCTTCACTCACCTACCAACAATTTCTATCAATTAGGACTCATACTTTACATTTCTAGCTTCACCTCACCTTCACACATTTGGCACCACTACCAGCCTCACATCCACATCTTGCAGCTCACACACGACCAGCTATTCAACATTCACAGTCACGTCACCCAAACAAATTGCATCACACTCACTAACACACTTCCCTCTCTCTTGCAGGACAAGGTGGTGCACAGCTGGTGGCAACTGGTGCTAACTGGCAGGGACGAGCCACAGCTGCATGTCCTTACTCCCATCGAGGAGATGCTGCTTGCCACAAAAACAGAAAATGCTGGAGAAACTCAGCAGGTCTAACAGCACTTATATAGAGAAAAAAAAAAACCCAGAGTTAACGAAACGTTAACTGGTTTTTTTTCTCTCCACAGACGCTGTTAGACCTGTTGAGTTTCTCCAGCATTTTCTGTTTTTGTTTCAGATTTCCAGCATCCTCAGTATTTTGCTTTTGTCTTGGTGCTCGCCACTGTTGGACAGGCCTTTGTTGAGACCATGGCCAATGACGGTGCAGAAACAATTGAAGCTTGCAGTATCCTCAATATCTAACCCTGCTTCTCAGATCCCACTATCCCCTCATCCCACGTTCTTTTCTGATTAACAAGCTGCCGATGGTGTAAGCGTGCACCTCCTGGTTTCCCCCTCCTTTCATCACAACCCAACCTACCCATGTGCCTTGCTCCTTTCAGGTACTGAGAAGTGCAGGCGGTGATGGAATAGCAACAGGTGGCAGAGCAGGAAGACTTTGACATTGAAGAAACACTGTCACTCAGTCTCACACCTGCAGCTCCCAGCTCCAATACTGACACTGCGCAAAAGTTACGAGGATAGTTTAAAGACAGGATCTGCAGTTGGTGAGACACTGGGCACGAGTGGCCTGTAGCCAAGGAAGCGTGTCAGTTATCTGGGGGTGGGTGAGGTTGCATGTGAATTCTGTCCTAGGGGACTCACATAACAATTTCGCTGGGGCAGGCTACAGAAGAAGACTAATGGGTATGCATAATGAAATGCTTAGTGCATTGACAGATGCACCGGCAAGGTGCATGCAATGTTAGGAGCGCCAACTTTGCGTGGTGCTTTGTGCAGAGCTCGGAGTTCAATCTTTCCAGCACAGTTGGCGACCCACCCATGTAGCAGTGCCTGGTAGCCAATGTCTCAGCTTCCATTGCAGCACAAGCAGAATCTACTTAACGTCTAGGCACAGCAGTGGAAACTAAGATGTTTGTTATGCAAGCTCAGACTGCTGCTAATAATCCAGTATAATAATAATTCCACAAACACAGAAGAGAGCAAAGCATAAATTTACCTATGATTTTTCATACAGTGTTAACAGTTCCAGTCAGGTTTTGTCTTCCTGCTTGATTAAATTTTGATGATAGTTTTGTTTGGTTCGCCATCATTTTTCAATTGAAACCAGCTCAGTAATTCGTGTAACTCTTACCACCTTCATCCTCAGATTGTATCTCATGAATCCACACAAAATGGACCATCGTCTTGTGAAACTAAGTTTTAAAAACTATTCGTTTGTTTAAAACAATGATTTCCTTGTGGCAAAAAGCAGCAATTCATTATTGGTCATCAATATTCATCTGATGTTCGAAGAGTTTCTTTAGGGTGTCCTTCAGCAGATTAGTAGGATTGCTGAGATGCCACCCTGGAGGAGAGGCAGTTGCTTCATGGAGCACGAAGCTGCTGTCCTCTCTCAGGATGACAGTGTTTATCCTCCTGACACGGTCACTCCCTTGGTGTTGCCTGCCAGCCAGTGAGCCCATGCTGAGATGGTGCAGTCTGAAGTCAGTCCTTCTAGGCCCAGGACTGTTTGAGGTAGCCTTCCACCATGCTGCGGCCACTAGGGATAGCACTGTGTAAGAGTGGACCATAGGACAGACAAAGGCACGATGAAAACAGGCTCAAAGGGAATTCACAGGGGTGATTAGTTGAGCTTTGTATGCAATATGGAATGGCTGATTATAAATTTGGTTGGAGTGTTTATTTCATGTTGGCTTTTATTTTTATGTCGTGACCAAGTGGACACTGTGATAGTCACTCACAGAGGGAATGTAAAGTGTGGGATTGTTGGTGAATGGGGAATCGGGACTGTACTCACTGGTATTGCAGTCGGATGAGTTGTTCACGGGCAGCCCGGCTAGAAAGAGGTTGGCTAGTGTGCCTCCTCCCTTTCTCTTCCTCTTCCTCCTTGTCCTGCTCTTCAGCTGTTCACTTGCTGCTGAACATCTATTTGGCTGCGTGTCATTAAGGTAGGGTAAGTTCAAAAATTGTAGCTCTGTTGTCAGATCAGTGTTATACGCCGATAGGCATCATGATCTGCCTACTGTGCATACTTCTGTGGATGCTCACTGCACGTGTGCTAACGCCTTCACTCTCATGGCTTCCAGTGTGACTTGCACTCGTGTTTATGAGTTTTAGATGCCATTTTAGACCTCTAAAGCCATTCACAGCACCCAAAAAACACATCTGAATTTTACACCATGCCTGCCTATCCCAATTTCCATTGTTTCAATACACATAATAATTCAGCGATACATCTTACTTCAATCAATTGGGGGGCTATTTCCAAACGTAGAAAAATTCTAACCTCGCCGGCTAATATGTTTGGTTTAATTGTCAAAGCTAATGGAGGACTGTATTAAAGTACTGCAATCTGTGTTGTAACTTCAGGGAGTCGAATAACTAAAGGTACCCAATTAGCATGTGAACATGATTAGCAACATACTGTTCAATCTGTGTTTAACTGCAGAATTTACTACGAATATTTTTATCAGGCAATTACACTTAACCAAAGTCCTTATACATCATATTATTACATAGCATGTTTAAAATGCTCATAGCTCTGAGAATGGTTTTAAATAGATTTGTAATTTGCTGTCACAGCGATTTCACATATGTTGTGTCTCGGAGCCATGAGGATTTTGCCTTTGGTTCAACCCTCAAATCAAACAATCAAGGAGCCCACCAAATGGCGGTTGCTCTGCTCTTTATGACAATAACTTTGCCAAGAATGGCTGGCCTTATCCTTGCACTGCTGCCTTCATACAAAAGATCTCAAACATTCAGTTCCTTGGCTTGGTAATGGTAAACAAAGAAGCGTGGAAAAATTTACAGCGCAGAAGGAGGCCATTCAGCCCATCTTGTTTGTGCCAGCACCTAAGCTACTGAATTAAACTTGTAGCACAGATGACTAGTAAAACTGGAGAGAAAGACTGGAAATCCTTTAAGGAATAATAACAACAAATTCCATTTAAGTAGCAGCTCGAACGTAGGAAAGCATTCCAATGTACTTCATAGGAGTGTAATCACACAAAACATTGACACCAAGGCAAAGATGGAGGTATTAGGACGGGTGGCTAAAAGCTTAGTCAAAGAGGTAGGTTTTAAGGAATATCAAAGGTGGAGACAGACTGGAGAGGGACAGAGAGGGAATTCCAGACTTAGGGCCTAGATATTGCGATTACCAATGGTGGGAAGCAGGGACTGCATGATGTGCAAAGTGGGAGGTAGAGTTCTTGGAGGGTTGTCAAACTGGAGGAGAGTTATAGGCCAAAGTTTTAGTGTCTCCTGAGGGCGGGATGGCAAGTGGAGAGGGAGGGGGCCGTAAAAATGGGCCATGTGCCAGTGGCACGTCCTGGCTGCCTTCTCACCCGCACTGCAATTTCACCAGAATCAGGAGAGGCATCAACTGGCCAATTACTGGCTGCTTAACAGCCTCTCCTCACCCCCCACCCCGCTCCTCCACCCCTCCCCCCCCAACCACCACCACCACCACTGGGATTTTACCCACATTGGGGGAGTCCAGTGCCATGTCCAGCCCACAAGGTGAAACCTGGCCGGCGGTTGGCCGGGCAGTGAGGGGTGGTGCCTCCTTTTAGGCCCCCTGTGTTCATTAGAGGCCCTCCCCTCCCAAGGTATTTCCTCTTCCGCGTTTCCCCTCCCTCTGGCCCCATCCACCCCGGCCCCTCCACCATCCCCCCTCACGGTGGCCTGTCAGCTTGGCTCTGGCGAGACCCCGGACTTACCTTCAAGTCTGGCTCAGTCACAGCATGCTTCCCTCTAGGGCTTGTGTGTCCCAGCAGAGGGCACTGCTCCTGATGGGGCTGCTGGGATCGAGAGTTGTCAGCCAATCAGATGGCTGGCAGCTGTTCAGGGGTGGTACTTCCTCTCCAATGGGGTCAGAAGACTTGCTTCAAGCCAATTATTGGCCCAACAGCTGTTAATTGGCTGCAGGGAGAGCCTGCCAAGCAGGGTTGGGCTCACCTCCAACATTTACACTGTGAAGCAGCGTCCCTGCCCCCAATGTAAAGTTCAGCCTAGGGAGGATGTGAGGTGGGTGAGAAAGTTAAATTGAGATATTAGTGGACTGGGAGCCAATGCAGGTCACCAAACACATTCGTGATGGATGAATGGGATGATGTGGTTAGGATTCAGGCAGCAGATGTTGGATGAGCTCAGGTTTACAGAAGTTATGGATGGCATTGAAGCCCTGAGGAAATCCACTCCTTTGCAGAAATTAACTAGGATACAACAAAAGGATCATGGTATTCTTGTGGGGATGACACTGCAAAACGGGTAGAGGTCAAGGTGTAAACTGTTTGAGAGGGAGAGAGAGAGAGAGAGTCAGGCAGGCTGCAGATGTAATGCCTGAAGCTTCATGACTTGTGTTCCATGCAGGATTTTGGATTGCTACAGCATGAGCAGGCAATACAGCTCCTTGTGATCCTGCAGTGTTTATGGAGATCTAGCCTAAGCACTAACTTAGATTTTTGCACCATTTAGACTGGGTAATGTCTAAGCCATGACCTTTGTGTCTAATTGTGCCCACATGTTCTGACAAGTGCAGCCCAGAGAACCTAATCTTACTTGCACTTAAATCCTTCATTTGTTGCTGTTTGACTTCAGTCGGCTAGGAGTTTTGGAAAGGGGCTGTTCTTGCACCCGCTGTTGTTACACTGGTAGAAAACCCTAAACAAAGTACTAGCAACTTGAGATAACTGCAAATTAATGGGAACATGGACTTAAACCTTAATTGATGCTCCTAAAACTTTGTGTTACGAAAAAGAGGAGCGTTAATAAATCACGGCTTATAGTGGTGTCAGCTGTAGCTCAGTGGCAGCAAGTTCATTTCTGACTCAGAAGATTGCGGGTTTCAATTCCACTCCAGAGACGTGAGCACATAAGGCACCTCAGTGCAGGAGTGAAGGAGTGCAGGACTGTTGGAGGTACTGTCATGTGATGAGATGTTAACCTGAAGGCCCACCTGCTCTCCCAGCTGGACATTAAAGACCCCATCACATTATTTCAAACAACAGGGAAGTATCACTTGGGTCTAGGCCAATATTTATCACTGAAACAGATTATTTGATCATTGCCGTTTGCTGCGCACAAATCGATGTTTGTGTTTCCTACAATACAAAAATAAATACATTTCAAAAGTACTTGCCTAACACATTTTGGAACAATTAATATGAGGTAATAAAAGGTGCTATATAATTGCAAGTCTTTCTTTCTATGTTCCCATTCACAGAGGCACTCAGGAAATCTCCTGAGTTTCCATATCGTTGGTTTGCATCTGCCTGCAAGGACAAAATGTTAGACACTCCTGTAACACAGTGAGTCAGGTAAATTTCTTTGCAGCTCCTAGGGGTCAACTTTATCACAGTCAGTCATTTCCATCCAGTTTGCATGGCCTCTGACTACTACTAATTCATGTCCCGTGTCACATATAACATACCACCCATACCACTGTTCCTATGCCATCCCCTACCTCCCATGTCATCCCCCATCCCATGCCATTTCACCATTCCTTCCATCCCTCCCATGCTATCCCCCACTCCTCACATCAATCCCCTCCCATCCGATCTTTCACAGACACAATCTTTCCAGTTGGCCAGGATAACTCTGTTGTTGTGCCCCTCTTACCTTCTGCTCTATTTGGTTCTCACTAACCGGCCCACCATGCCGCCACCACCAACCATTGATAGCTGCATGTGCGTCACACCCTCCAGTCCTCCTGGTGCCTCGCGTGCCTCTGTATGCGCCAGGCATTGCCCACCATGTAAACTCATTAGCAGACATGCTTCTTAAACTGATCAATCAAAGCAATAAAATCAAACAAAAACTGCTTATTATTATAGACATTTTGAAATCAATTTACCGGTTACATGCCCATTCTGCAAATTTATTAATATCTCCTTGTATTTGTGAGGGTTCAGACTACTGGAGCAGGTGAAGCCCTGATGAAATTCAACAACACCCTCCCAAGTTCACGTCCATTGCCGGTAACCATGAGATCAAATTCATGAAACATTGGCCCTCATTAGAGTTGCCAGCAGCTGCCAAACCATAAAATGTAGAATAAAAAGCTCTTACATTTTGACATCTAAATTACCAATCTCACTTTGACAGCTGGGCCACAACAATGTCTTAGTGTGAGGAATAGAAATATCACACCTGCACAATAGTGAGTTCCTTTTTACGATGGTATTTACATTGTCCAGCTACATGGAGTCCATAGAATAGACATGGGCCATTTGATCTTTGCCAGCATTGAGGCTCCACACCAACGTCTTCCCAATCTTCTTTGTCTAACCCTATTGTCACACCCTATCAGCATAACTCAGTTAAGGTACATTGTTTTTTCAATGTAGAAAGAGTTTTACTCTGTTCAACTACGCTTGATAAAGGCTTTCTTGGTGCAAGGCAGAAAGAAAAATGGTAAATTGTAAAATTCCACCATTTCCCAGAACTGACAGGACTCATTGTGATAGGCATAAAAACAAAAGAAAATTTTAAATGAAAGAAGAAATCAAAGTAAATGGTTTTTGCAGAAGCATCTTTAAGAGTACTGGATTAATATAGAATGACTTTAGAGAAATGGAGTAAAGGGGGATTAGTATGCCCAGGTGTAGAAAATATTATATTCAAGATGTGCTAAGTTTACATGTGCCCTCTGAGTTTTGTTTAATTTGCTTGGAAGCAGTCTGTTATTTTTAACTCAGCAATTTTGTTTTGCTGTTGGCAGAACTTATAAGAAATGAGGTCCAATGGCTACTGAATATGTACCTAATGTCTGATTTTTACAGTGTTGCTGTCTGGAATTTTTTGCACTTATCTTTACATTACTGGTTACCTAACAACTTATTAATAAGAATTATAATTAGCTCAGTACCATGAGCTCATGAAAATAAACTTTCACTACTTGTTGAATAAACAGAATATTTTTAATTTTAGACAATTATTTACTTCAACTGTACGGCATTACTCAGTATTCTGGAATTTTGTTTAGTTTTATCTGTATTTAGTGTTGTACTTTAGACAAAACTGAATTCCAAAGATTTCTCTTAAATTTGTAAATCCACCCCAGAATATCTTCGGATGATTCAGGTGTTGTTCCTCTTTTAAACTTGATTTAACACATAAAGCAACTGTAATTTTATTTTTCTCTCATGAGTTCAAACAGTACTGCAGATTTGGAAATGACCTGCTACATTAAGTTTACCTCATCTGAATTTGGATATTTTTAAATTTCAAAATTTTAATAAATGTCACACTTTATTGGCAAAGGTGCACACCTTTAAATCTGCAAAGGGGAGTTGCCAATCAGAGTTTTATATGGAGAATAAACAATTGCTGGAGTTGTCTTACGAAACTGTCACATGCTAAACAGGGTTTGGATGATATAAATCGTGCAAGCAAAGCTCAAATGGATTACTTAGTCAGTCAAAACCTAAGCACAACCTTGGACACTCTCCCAAACATTGATTGTTTAATCAAATGGTGTAGTTGTCCATGCGTGTTTTAAAACAATACACTTTGTACCACAGAGACGGAAACAAATAACAATAATACACAGCACTACAGAGATAAGACACTCTTGTATATATTACGCAATGTAGTACATACTTTTTAAGCTCTTGTATAGATGCATTAAATAATACCTTCTTCCCAACATTTCTCCTCCGCTGAAGGTGCTGACTCTTTTGAGTGCTGGATACCTTCTATAAGTGGACATCATTCATATGTAAGTCGACACTGGTTTTCGATTATGGTTCACCATAGAAAACATCACAGTCGTAGTCAAACCCAACATAGAGCATGAAGTTACTGAATAGTGATCTGGAGAGGGAATGGATGATTTGGGGCCACTAGGGTGAATTGCAGTATCACCACTGATAACCTGAAAAAGCTTGGTGTACTCAGCAACACATGAAAGAGTGGAAATTCTAGCAGTGCCTTTAGAATTCATTGTCAGAATGTGGTCTTGCTGGCAAGGCTGGCATTTATTCCTGATCCCCAGTACAACTTCATGGTTTGCTATGCCATTTCAGAGGGCAGTTAAAAGCCAATCATCTCGGTATGGGACTGGTGTCACCAATAGGTCAGGTCACGAAAGGATGGTAGATTTTCTTCCATAAGGGCATTAGTGAACTATTTGGGTGTTTATCACAATCTGGCAGCTTTGTGGTCGCTGTTAATTATACCAGATTTTTAAAGCTGAATCCAAATGCTTAAACTACAATGGAGGGTGGTGACTCACTTTCGTACTATTATTAGTCCAGGCTTTTGGGTTGCTAGCCCAGTAACATAACCATTACGTTACTGTATCCAACAATAATCACCTGCGCCAATAGCAACGCAACAGAGTTGCCAACTCAGCAGAGGATATGGAACCTCAGAGTGGCCACTTTTGTCCTTTGTTCCCATGCTGGCAATCCCTGATTTTAACTTTCCAGGGCCCGGCATGTCACCTACATCCGCTTCCTGCTGGCATTTCTACCCTGTGCCTTGCAGAAAGTGCGAAGCCTGGCAGGACATGACAGTTCTGAAGGGATGGGGGTGACTGGGTTCCACCTCAATTCCTGGTTCCACATCCCCTGTACAACTGACTTCCTCCCCAGAAAGACTGTAAGTCCTATGGTCGTATGAGGAGCTGCCACACCTCCAGTGGGGCATATTAAATGTTGGTTTATTGTTTCATTTGGTCAGCCAGGCGTCTGACACGCATAGATATTATCACTGCAGTTGCTCCAGATCTCACTACTGAGTGATCTGTACCTTGGCTTAATAGAAACAGTTGGCAGTACTCTCACTTCTACAATGGAAGCTTGTGGGTTCAAGCCACACTGCAGGATTTAAGTACATAATCTAGGCCAATACCTCAAATAGAGGTCCTCAAATAATGAAAGACACCCCTCAATAAACTTCTTCAGTTCCCTGTCAGAAGGCAGGCCTGGCCCACAGCACTGTGACATCCACCACGGGTAGGGCAAGGAGACAGGTTCTGAATCTGATCCACACCAGCCAACCAGCCCCCCCAAAGAGCCTTGGGTGCTGTGGCAACACACACTTTTACATGTTGCATGTTGTAGCCGGGAACCACGATACTGATGGTAAAGGCTCCAATTTCTTTCCATCACAGGCATTTCTCCCACTCTTACCACCTGCCATTGGCGTATTTTGGAAGGATTTACAAGTTGATAATCAACCTGTTTGGCCACATTATGAATGCACCTTCCTTGATCATCAAGTCCTGGAGTGGGACTTGAACCCAGAGCTTCTAGCTCAGAGGCAGGGATGCTACCCACAGCACCACAAGACCTCATTCTTCAATAAACTACAGCATACAAAAAAATTGGTTTCTGAGAATTGTATATTGAGAAAAAAAATCATTACAAAAGGATAGAAGAAAAATTATGCCTTCACAGAATCAATCCTTGTGACTTCCACATTCAGACCCATAATTCTATGGTACAATTTATCCGTGTATTGGATATGTCAGCTGTGGCTCAGTTGGTAACAGTCTTGCCTCTGAGTCAGAAGATTCTGGGCTCAGGTCCCAGTCCAAAGATTGAGTGCATAATCCAGGCTGAGTCTCCCAGTGCAGCATTGAAGGAGTGTTGCATTGTCAGAGGTGGAGTCTTTAGGATGAAACATTAGATCAAGGCCTCTATCTACCCTCTTAGGTGGACACAAAAGATCCTATGAGTTTATTTAAAAGAAGATAGGTGCCTTGGCCAATATTTATCCCTCAGCCACTATAAAACAAATTATCTGGTCATACAAACATATCTACGAACATACGAATTAGGAACAGGAGTAGATCACTCGGCTCTTCGAGCCTGCTCCGCCATTCAATAAGATGATGGCTGATCTTATTGTTACCTCCACTCCACATTACTGCCTACCCTTGATAACCTTTCACCCCCTTGTTTATCAAGAATCTATCTAGCTCTGCTTTAAAAATATTCAAGGGCTCTGCTTCCACTGCCTTTTGAGGAAGAGAGTTCCAAAGACTCACAACCCTCTGAGAGAAATAATTTCTCCTTATCTTTGTCTTAAATGATTGACCCTATATTTTTAAACCATGACATCTAGTTCGAGATTCCCCCACAAGAGGAAACATCCTTTCCACATCCACCCTATCAAGACCCTCAGGATTTTAAAGGTTTCAATCAAGTTGCCTCTTACTCTTCTAAATTCCAGTAGATTCAAGCCTATCCTATCCAACCTTTCCTCATAAGACAACCTGCCCGTTCCTGGTAATAGTCTAGTAAACCTTCTCTGAACTGCTCTTAACACATTCACATCTTTCCTTAAATAAGGAGATCAATACTGTACACAATACCCCAAATGTGGTCTCACCAGTGCCCTGTATAACTGAAGCACAATCACCCTACTTTTGTAATCAATTCCCCTCACAATAAACAATAACATTCTATTAGCTTTCCTAATCACTTGCTGTACCTGCACACTAGCCTTTCTGATTCAGGCACTAGGACACCCAGATCCCTCTGAACCTCAGAGCTCTGCAATCTCTCGCCATTTAGATAATAAACTTCTTTTTTATTCCTCCTGCCAAAATGGGCAATTTCACATTTGCCCACATTAAACTGCATTTTCCAGATCTTTGCCCACCCACCTAACCTAGCTATGTCACTTTGTAGCCTCCTTACATCCTCTTCACAATTTAATTTCCTACCTATCTTTGTGTCATCAGCAAATTTAGCAACCATACCTTTGGTCCCTTCATCCAGGTCACTTATATAAATTGTAAAAAGTTGAGGCCCCAGCACTAATTGGCCGGCAGGTAAAAAGACCTTTTACCCGTTGGCCGCAATGGCTGCTTTTCAAGCTATATCATCCCAAGCTCTCCGCATTAATTATTCATTCCAGGGAAATGCGCTGTTTCATGGCGGGCAGGCTCTCATTTGCCTGCCACGCCGTCACCTCGCTGCTTCATTACGCTGGGCACTATATTTAAAGTTGCGTACACCTCTCAGTGCTTCCAGCCCATGACTGCTGCATGATAGACATGGCCCCAAAAGGCAAAAAGACTGCAGCCCCCAGGTTTAGTGTTGCATCCCTCGAGTGCCTTTTAGAAGCTGTGGAGACCCGTCGTGATGTCCTCTACCCCTGCTCTGGCCGCAGGATGGGCAGCGGCATTGCCAATCCAGCATAGGAGGTGGTGGCAGGTGGTGGTCAGCGCCAATGCTCTGGAAAAGAGGACAGCCACCCAGTGCCGCTACAGGATGGATGGTCTCATCCGTTCCACTAGAGTTACTCATGCTTCTCATCGCTCTCAATTCACACACTCACAAACCTATCACATATCCACGGGGATCTCACACCTCAAGGGACAACACCACTAACTCTCACACACACCCTCACATCTCCATCAGGCTCATATCCTCTCCAACTCACATCCTCATCCCGTTCATGGCTCCGCTCATCACACAAACATTCCACACAGTGCCATGTGTGCTGCTCACACTCTCTCCATCTGTTTTTATGAAGGAGAAGCCTGCTAACATCAGCAGGGAGAGGTCCCAGACCAGGGGTGGAGTGGCCCACATTAGGCCCTTCACTCACTTTGAGGAGCGTGCCATCATGCTGACTGATGAGGATGTGGATCGTGCCTGTGGTGACAGTGAGGTCAGTGGCGAACACCCACGTGAGGATCCTGCACCACATCATCCCTCTCTCAGTGCAACTGTGAGTGCTCTCTCTCCTGTTTTTGACTCTTTGGCCATGCACTAATTATCTCTACTTTGGTTCACAAGGACCGACACCCTCAACCAGCCAGTGCCTCAGCTCCATCTAGATCCACACCTCCAGCCAAGAGGACACCTCCTCCATAAACAGCCTGGAAGACCCATCACAGCGCTTACCACACCCTCCACCAGCGCAGAGACACACACTTCAGTAGGACCTAGATCTACAGCAGGCTCAGGTTCACAATCTGGTGGTCACCACATAGACACGCATCTGCAGCAGGGGGAGGCAGGTTCAGCCGAGTTCCCCAGCACTCGGAGGACTGCTGGGGAAGAGGCATCTGTGAGGTCTGAGTCAGATGATGAACCTCTGGGTTAGGCTTTCCAATTGATCCTGGAGAGTCAGCAGAAGGCGGGGGAGCATCATGCAGAGCTGTTGGAAACCCTCATCACAGTGGGTCACGAGTCAGAGGAGTGCGTCTGCCTGCTCTCTGATGAAGTGGTGCCCACATATGTGCCTATGGAGGTCTCCATGGGGAGGATGGCGGATGCCATGGAGACCCTGGTCCAGCAGAATGTGGAGATATGCGCTGACCATCGCGGGAGCCGTGGGAGAGTTCCTGCAGTGGCAACGCAAGAGGGAAATGGGGTACCTCAATGTCCCTCCAGGTGCTTCTTCCCCTCAACAAGTCAGGCCGGGGCCTCAGGCACCCGTGGGGAGGAGGAGCTGCAGCTGGACACTCCTGGGTCATCCACTCAGGAACCTCAGTGGCTCTGAGATTCCCCTTTGCCTGTGAACCCTCAACCTTGTCCTCTGTCACCACAGAGGAAGCAGCCAGCCCACGAGTGATTCTGGAGGGAGAAGAGTGTGTGTGTGGCAGGGCCTTTCGGAGCCTCATGCAAGCACTCTCCCACACACACGGATCCTTCCCCTATAACACTCATCTCAATGTCCTGAGCATTCTCAATGCTGCCTGCTGGGGTTCACTATCAGTTGTCCATCTGAGCTGACCTGTATCTCCGCCCACCCATTGATCTCATTCCCATGATTTTGCCCACCATGACTCTCGTTTCACTTTTGATTTGGACAGCATGGTGCTAATTCAGTTTTACTTTCACTCCCCCACCCTTTACCCTCCCCCAGTCACCCATTTCCTTTCCCCCATCACAGTTGACCCCCCCGGCATCACCTCCCACCTCCCCTCTGCGACCTACCAACCACAGCCCTTTTCCTTCGGGGATGTTCTGGTGAATGTGCAGGTTCCCTTTCTTCCCGAAAATCCCAACCCATCCTCATTAACTTTCCCGACCTCCTCCTTCCCACCGCCAGGGTCTATGTCTGTCACCAAGTCACCTAACAGCCCTTGCCGTCCCTTCTACTGCTACCGTCGAACCCTTACCCTCCTACACTACTGCCTCACTCTGCCCTCGGACATTCTCACCATTCCCTTGTACCATGTCCACAGTCAGTTTGCACCCCAGGTGGCAGTCATAGAACCATCAGACCTCTCCCTTGCATGTTCACCTGGACATCTCCCCCTCTGAACCCCTTATCCCCTGGAACCCCATCCCCCCTCTGGACCCCTGCCCCCCCAGAACCCCATCCTCCTTGGAATCCCTTCCCACCCCATAGTCCTCCCGCCTTCCCAGACTCACCCCGCTTAGCCCCTCCCCTTTCTTGACTCCTTCAGACACCCTTACTCCTTCCTCCAGCTTTACTCCTTCCTTCTTCCTGACTTCTTTCTCCACCCTTACTCCCTCCCTTCTCCAAACTCATTCCCTTAGACCTTACACTCCCCCCCCCTTACACCTGCCTCCCCAGTTGTCATCTTCTTCCAGTTACCCCTCCTTCCCTGTACTCCCTCCCCACTCCCAACCTCCCCCGACACCTTCATTCCCCTCTCCCAAACTCATCCCCCCAACACCTGCATTCCCACCTCCCAACTTCACCCCCCGACACCTCTTCATATCCCAGTCGATTCCAGACCTTCCTCTCCCACCCCTTCGGCCATCATCTGTTGTGAGCACCAATGGTGACTATCCAACTTCCGTGAGCTGCTTCACAGCAGAGCCATGTCCATGAGAATCCACCCAGCATGCCACGGACATTCCTCCAGTGTGCTGTCGCTTTCGGGCTCCAGCATCTTCTGTTCCGTGGATAGCCACGATGTGAGCAAGGCCCCGGCGGTAAGTCCCAACTTCTGCATGCCACACTTGTCAAGACAGGTTCTGCATGGTGCGTTTTCCTGCCAATGTGGATGGACGATCCAGTGGGCGGGGGATGAGTCTGGCGGGCTGGCCTTATAATAATATGCTGATGTATTATAAGGAGGTTCCCGATTTTCATTGGCTGAGCAGATAATCGCAAAATGATCTCACAACATCGTGAAATCGATTTTTGGCCTTCTCGCCATATTGTCCGCTCATGCCACCGAACACGCCTGACACCAGCAGGCATGGAAAATTCCTCCCCCAGTCTATATCATCCTGTAGCCATGTCTCTGTAATGGCTATCAAATCATACTTATTTATTCTTATTTGTGCTATCGGTTCATCTGTTTTGTTTCAAATGCTACATGCGTTTAGATACAGAGCCTTTAGTTTTGCCCCTTTATTATTTTTGTAACATCTAACCTTATCTGTTGATTTACTCTTAGATTTGCACTCTCTGTCTCTTCCTGTCACATTCTGTTTATCATTTCCCATATTAGTACCTTTCTCTTTTGTCTTGTCTCTACTCTTTGGTTTACCACATCTTCCTAACTTTGATCCCCTGCCCCCATTATTTAGTTTAAAGCCATCTCTACTCCCCTTGTTATGTGGCTCACTAGAACGCCAGCCCGAGCATGGTTACAACCATTTGTGAGCTAATTGGCTGCTGTGTATCCTACATAACAAAGGTGATCACATTTCAAAAGTACTTCATTGGCTTTAGGGTGTCCTGAGGTTGTGAAAGGTGCTTTATAAATACAAGTCTTTCTTTTTACTTTAGAAATCTCACCATCTGCTCTATTGTGAGTCCTCTGACCTTCTGGCATTGTCCCACTTTCCATTCCTGACTCCTTCCACTCTATTATTGGCGGCTGCTCTTTCAGCCACCATGTATCCCTCATCTGGACCTTCCTCCAACAGAATATTCACCTCCCTTCCTTCTATGCTGCTTCCCCCTGTTGATTAATCCCTCTCTTCCCCCTCTCCCTCATGCTTGGTGTTCATTCATTGCCCGCTGTACGCTCAGTCAAGACTGACATGTCTCTTGGTGGATGAGGAAGAAGCTGCTGTTGAAGTGGTTGGCAACAAAGAAAGAAGATTTGTTCTTAAAATTGAGAAACCTGGGGAGAGGACTGAAGCCCGTTGCGCAGATACCATTGTGATTGAAATGTGTAGGAGTAAAGAGGTGATAAATCAGGAAGTAGTGATTAGGCAATGCTCAATTTAAGTCATGAAGGCCTGAAGATTGTAGGAGGGAGAGAATACTGACTGAGGTATTGGGTTCTGCAATTTTGGAGCCTTGGGAAATAAAAAGGGGACTGTGCAAAAAGTATCGATTTCAACTCATGAAGTAAGAAACAGCAAAAATGGTAAAGATTGGTTTCATGTGGGAAATTGAATTCAACTAGATTTGACTTATGACCATCCTGTTCCTTCTCTGTCCACTCAAATACTTTCTACTAAACACAGCAAATTATGGGCTAGCCAGAACCTTTTGACATTCAACATGGGCACCACCAAAGTCATTCTATTCAACTTGTGCCAGAAATTGCAGACATTCATATTTGACCCTCCCTGACATCTTGTTCATCCTCACAAGCTCACAAATGGTTGTAACCATGCTCGGGCTGGTGTTCTAGTGAGCTACATAATTAGGGGAGTAGAGATGGCTTTAAACATGGCAAGGGATCAAATTTGGGAAGATGTGGTAAACCAAAGAGTAGAGACAAGACAAAAGAGAAAGGTACTAATATGGGAAATGATAAACAGAACTGTTCCTATATTTCCTTTTCAACCCTGAATGAGCGTCAAATCCATTTTCAGTGGGACCACCATTTCCAGCTTTGAAGTATCGCTCATCTCCATTCTTACTTAATTCAAACTGCCAATGAAACCCTCATCTACAAATTCACCTTCCAACTCAACTTTTCCAACATTTCCCTTGCCGAGCTCCTCCATAAATAAACTCCAAATCATCTGGAACCCTGCTACCCACATCCTATTCTACATTAGGTCTTTATCACCTATCACTGTTTGTCCATGGCCTCATTCCACCTAATACTGCGCTCACAAGACTGTTCCTTTGGTTCCAGTCCATTGCATGTTCACTACTTTACTCTCACATCCCTGATGGAGTCTTCAATCACCTTGCACCCACAGTCTGGAATTTAATCTCTAAACACCCTACATCTCTTAGCAGTTTCAAAAGACACCTTATAACCTACAACCTATACCTCCTATAATTCCTTCCTTACTCTTGCTTGGGTCTAACTCCCACTTGAGAAGTACCTTGGAAAGTTTTGACACACAAGATGTGCTACATCATTGTAAGTTGTTATTGGCTGGTTTGTCAAAAAGGGTTCAAGCTTGTAACAGGATACTTGAGATAAAATTTTCTGGTCTATTGATCTTTGTACAAAACTTCAAAAAGTCATTCTTTGCATTACATCCCATTTAATTTTCCATTCAATAATGAAATCTAAACAAAGCCAAAGTTACCTACATTACAACGATGACTTCAAAAAGTACTTTAGTGGTAAGACGCTTTGGGCTGTCCTGAGATCATGAAAGATGCAGCATAAATGCCAACATTTCTTTCCTTGTCTTTTAAGTGACAATATTGAATAAAAACTTGTGTTGTCTGCTCTCTCTGGCTGAAATGTAATAGTGCAGTTGTGTGTTTGTAGGTACAGTGTTTAATGTGCTGATAATTACACCCTACATCATCAGGGAACCTGTTGTGCTTGGCTGCGAGTTCTGTTTTTCAATGCTGAGAGGCTGTTGACCATGGCTGGAACTGGGGATTGGTGTCAGGATAAGAAGTCCACCATTTAGAATTGAGATGAGGAGAAAATCTCTTCTCACAGAATGTTGTGAATCTTTTGAATTCTCTACCCCATAGGGCTGTGGATGCTCTGATGTTGAGTTTACTCAAGAATGAGATTGATAGATTTTTGGGCACTAGGGAATCAAGGGATATGAGAATAGGGCAGGTACGTGGAGTGAAGGTAGAAAATCAACCATGACTGGTGGAGCAGGTTTGAGGGGTCATTATGGTCCACGCCCGCTCCTTTTTCTTCTTTTTATGTTCTTACAAATTTTTGTGTCGATCAAGAGAACGATGTCAGTTTGGGCAATGTAATTATTTTCATGAACTAGCTTGATACAAAATGAGGAAAGTCCTTTGAGTTATCTTAGCTGTAGAAAACCCTACAGTCACTTCACCGTGGCATCTGAACCATATCAAATCTTTTGCCTCCACTATTGTACCTGCAAGTCCATTCAATATGTTGATCAGTCTTTGTTCGAATCAGAATATCTTGGTCTCAGTTGTACATTTGCCTATTACTAGTTTGAATCTGTGTCTCCTCTACCTAACCTTTTGTACCCAGATCATTAGTAGAGTACAACTCCAACATTATGCTTTTACTCTAATCTTCAATCTTATCAGTCTTTGGTATCAGACCGAGTACATTGATAGCGCTCTCAACCCTGAGAAAGTTATTGGTTCATGTCGCAGTCCGAAAATTTGAGCACAAAATCCATGCTGGTTCTCAATCACAGCACCAAGGGATGCTGCGCTGTCAGATGTGCTGTCATTTGGATGAGGCATTAAACGAAGGCCCCCTCAAGTGGATGTGAGGGATCCCTTGGTATTGTTTTGAAGAACAGAAGAGTTATCCCTAGTGTCCTGGCCAATATCTAACCCTCAACCAACATCACTAAAACTTGCTGTTTGTGGGACCTCGATGCGTGCGCAAAATTGGCTGCCACATTTCCAATTTACCTACTTCATTGGCTGTTAAGCACTTTGTGGCGAATGAGGTTGTGAAAGGTGCTACATAAATGCAAGCTCTTTCTTTCCATATCTTGTTCAAGTTGCCCCAAGTTCCAGTGCTTGTTTCATAGGGAATTTTAAAAAAATTTTCTTGGCTGGAAAGTACAGCAACAAAATAATTGGGCGCGATGGTTTCATCATTTCATGCATTTCTGCACATGTCCTTCAGCGTTCGTGATTCCACATCAATGGCATTAAAACTGTAACAGCACAGACTGTTCCAGACACTGTATACCCACTGCGAAATGGCCTCTTAAATTCAGCTTATCTTTGCCTGTGTTATATCCGCCTGGGGGCTCCAAATAGGAATGCCACCTTTTGCCAAGCTTGAAGGAGTGTAACATGGGCGAGGGAGGGGCAATTATCACAGCTTCAGTTCTGAAGTTTTTTTTCCCGCTGCTGAACTAAATTAAATTGGAAACCTTGATGACTAAATACCTTTCACCTTATATAGGTGACTGAATAGAAAAAGAAAATTATCCTTCCAAAAAGAAACTACTTTTTAACGGTTAGGTTTAGATTTTCTAAGTTTCTGACTCAAAAATATGGTCAGGTACAAAAATCAGATGGTAGGAGTTGATCGGGGTTAACACCTGGCAATGAAGACAGTTGCAGGTAATACAGGGGACAACCTGGTGTGGTGACCATGGGACTGCAGTGTGCTCACTAGTCTCATGAGTTATAGTGCCACTTCTGAAGGTTTAGTCAGGCTACCTGACAATGCTTGGCATTAGTAAGTGGCAGTCTAACTGCATTCTTAAAAGACAGAAACAAAAAGCAGGATAAGGAAAGAGAGGGAAAGCTGGAGGCAGAGAAAGAAAAGGAGATAGGCACGAATGGGGGGAAAATGGAGAGAAAGGGGAAAGGAAAATTAAACGGAAGGCGAGTCAATGAGGGAGAATGAGCACCAAGACAGATAGAGTGACAGAAGAAAATAGAGTGGGGGAGGGAGGCGGGGATTAAAATTCCTCTGATTCCATATATGGTAATAACAGAAAGGCAAAGTGATTTCGTGTTCTTAAGGTCACTCAACTCAAAAACAAAAAGGGGGGCCGGGGGGGGGGGGGGGGGGGGTGGGGGTGGGAGGGGGGAATAAAAAGCACACACAGACCCCCACTCCCCCCTCAGGAAGATCAAAGTTTCCTTGGCGGCTGAACCCCTAGCGTTCCTTCAGAGCCGGGAGAAAGTCTCTCCCTCTTGCCTTTGCCTAATCTATTTTTTTTTATTACAGTTTCGCAAACATTTCCGCACGTCAGCAAAACAGCAGAGCCTCACTGACAACTTCTCTCTCTCTCTCTCTCTCTCTCTCGGTGGGTTGTGTCTAAAAGGAAAAACCTCCCATTCCGCTACCCCTTCCCCTCCTCCCCACCCACCTCCTCCTCCTCCTCCTCCTCCTTCAAAAAAAAAAGTTTTCAAGAGAGGGGAAGAAAAGTTGTTGAAAAGTTGCTTTTGTCGAAGTTTTGTTTGCACACATTTATGTCTGTGTGTGTGTGTGTGTGTGTGAGGAAATTGACAAAGGCTTGTTTTCCATAGTGAGTTTCGCCGTTCTGATTTGTTCAGGTCAAGTAACCCAGACTGGGAGCTCATGAATAATTAAAGAGAAGGAGTCCAGCCAGCAGAACCGACGCTGGTGACTGAACACTCCTTGGAAACTTGAGTTTCCCCAACTTTTTTTTTTAATATATATTTGCCTGGAGTTTGGAGACGGGCGATCATGAAAGTCCTGATTATTTTACATCCGCGCTTTTGAAGACTGGACTCGTTGGAGAGAGGAGGGAGGAGGAGGAGTGGTGGTGGTGGTGGGGGGGCTGGGGAGGGATTTAAAAAAAAGTTTTGTTCGAACAAGAAAAAAGTTTTGAAAACTTTCTATTTATTTTACCTATATATCTATATAATAATAACAGCAGTCTGGAATGGATCCCAATCCTATCCCACCACCGGGACAGACCATCGTCCGCGTCTTGGGAGACTCTGAGACTGACCTGGAGGCTCTGTTCAACGCCGTGATGAACCCCAAACCCGGCACCGTCCCGCACCAGGTGCCCATGAGGATGAGGAAACTGCCCGAGTCCTTTTTCAAACAGCCCGATTCGGGATCCCACTCGCGCCAGTCGAGCACGGACTCCAGCAGCAACTTGCCCCAGTTCCAGGTGCAGCACATCCGATCGCACTCGTCCCCTGCCTCGCTGCCCGTCAGTGCCAACCCCAACCCCCAGCCGTACGGCCACCTCCGGCAGCAGTCCTTCGACAACATAGACGATGTCCCGCTGCCCCCCGGCTGGGAGATGGCTAAGACCCCGTCAGGCCAGAGGTACTTCTTAAAGTGAGTAGCCAACTTTGTGCGTGCAAACTTTGATTTCAACCTTTCTGATCACAGCAGCAAACTCTCTAACTATGTGTTCTATCGGTGTAGCCCAATGTGTCTAACCTCTCCGTGGCCCTGTGCAACCATGTCTTTAGGGTGCTGTAACCCAGAGGGATTACAGTATGGACCAGAGCTGGAAGGTGAAATTAGGCTGGATTGCTCTTTGTCAGCGGGCAGGGGCACGATGGGCCGAATGGTCTCCTCCTGTGCCGCAAATCTTTCGATGTCCTCCTGTTTGTGATTAGTTTGTCCCTATAAGTGAAAAATCCTCCCTGTCATTTCTCATCCCGACCCCCTCCGTCTAAGTGCTTGTTTATATATGTGTAAGGACATTGACTCATTCTCAGTAACTCCATTTTGATAAGGTGGGTGGGGGTGGCGAGGGAGTCTCAGAAAAAAAGTGAAAGTTTGTAACTTCTTTGTTTATTTGGTCAACGATAGCAGGGCAATTTTTTTTAAAAAAAATCGTCTTTGCTAATGTGATTAATAATTTTGTCTGTTTGTAAAAACGGGTGAAGATTGTTTCTGTAAAGTCTTTCATCTATCAGTAGAATGAGAGACTGAGATTGACCAGAAGGTTGGCAGGGTAAAGTGTACCAGAGACAGGGAGGCTGTAGTCTACTGAGGGCTATGATTGCAATTGGTAGAGTAAAGTGAAGCGGAGGGAGGGGTGATTCACATGGAAGTTTTGTACAGATTGCTGCTGCCCAGATGCCCAATTTGTTTAAAAAAACACCTGAATGACATTTTGGGCTTTTCAAGGTGAGGCACATTGGTACTTGGAAATGTGACATTTTGAGCAGCTAGTGTCCTGATTAGGTCCCCTTTAGTTAAGTATGGTGCAAAAAAAAAGAGACAAGAGTCTGCTTTATGTACACTGCACCTGACAATGTGTCTAAACTCTGATCTCAGAATGTCACCAGCTCCCTCTATACCGACTTTACCTCTCTTGAGTGTGACTCTGAACTCAGTGGCAATGTGTTCTCTGGACTCACTAACAACCCACTAGGAACCTGGTTCAACTCATTTTTATGAGTTCTATATGGGGAGTCCCAAAGAAGAAAGGTAAGATTCTAATCTCCATAAATGCACATCACATTACCCGCTCCCCATTTCTTTTTAGGATCCTTCTGTAGTTTCTGTTGAAATTTTCTTGCCATACATTTGGGAGCAGGGTATTGTTGAGCCTTGTACTTGACCTTGCTTATACCTTGGATGGTCCTCCTTTTTGCATATTGTTTGGGTGGAATGTGCACTAAGATGTTTTCTGTTCTCTTTGCAATTATCCTTTCAGGAATAGAAGGAAATGTATACTTTGATTTCAAGTAAGCTTGGCACATTCTCCAAGCAAGCCTTCACCCATCACAACTCCCGCCCACTCCTCAGATCCTTTACCAGGGTATAACTTGCGTGCAGTATCTGTAACACCATTTATCTTTTGTGCCATAACACCACATGAGCTACATAATATTTCTGTCAAGGTTAAAATTTACAGCCTCCCACTCAATGACTGTTGATAGTGCACTGTAGTTCCTTTGGCATTAGTACAGTATTTGCCATTTGACTGGATAGTCAATATTCTGAAGCCTCAGCTGCACGGCATTGACAGTCACGAAAATGTTTTCAGTTCTTTGACAACCAGCTTTCCTGTCACTTTGCCAAAAGAAAATTAAGCTGCACCTCTACTGACCTCAAAGTGCTTTACAGCCAATGAAGTACTTTTGAAGTGTCACTGTTGCAATACAGAAAACACGGCAGCCAATTTGTGCACAGCAAGGTCCGATGAACAGCAATGTGATAATGACCAGATCTTCTGTCCATAGATGTTGGTCGAAGGATACAAATTGGCCATGTCCACAGGAAGATCCCCCTGCTCTTCTTCAAAGTAGTGTCACGTAGGGAAAAGGGTGGCATAGTAGTAATATCACTATGGCGTTAAAATCCAGAAACCAGGCCAATGCTCTGGGGGAACGGGTTCCAATCCCACCATGGCAGCTGGTGGGAATTAAATTCAATTAATAAATCTGGAATTAAAAGCTAGTCTTAGTCATGGTGACTGTGAAACTATCATCAATTGTCCTAAAAACCCATCTGGTTCACTAATGTCCTATAAGGATGGAAATCTGCCATCCTTCCCTGTTCTGGCCTATATGTGACTCCAGATCACAGCAATGTGACTGATTCTTAACTGCCCTTGAAATGGCCTGGCAAGCCACTCAGTTCAAGGGCAATTAGGGATGGGCAACAAATGCTGACCTTGCCAGTGATGCCCACATCCCATGAAAGAAAAAAAACAGGATCTTTGAGGCCCACCTCATTTTAACATCCCATCCAAAAGCGTGTAGCACCCCCTCAATACGTCAACACCTAGATGAGCATCAGCCTGGATTTTGTGCTCATGTTCCTTGAGCGGAGCCTAAACCCACAGCCTTTTAACTCAGAGGTGAGAGTGCTACCCACTGAGTCACAGTTGACCCACTATTGTCAATGTAAATTTGTGCCAAGTGGCCCAACAGTGTCTTGAAGCATTAAAAGCTTCCCTACCAGTGGTATGTAGGTGAGCTTAAAAAAAAAGCTTGATTTGATATCTTAGTAAGTGAGTGCACTACTTAGTGTAATATTGAGTAATGTAGTTCAAAAGGTTCCTGAATTTTGTGCATGATCTGCTGAGTTAGATAATCTCAGCTGGAATGATAGTAGGGATGTGACAACAGGCCTCAACGCCCTTGGGCTGCAAGGGATCAGGGCGGGGTGGAAAGCAAGGGTGGGGGTCATTGAGGACTCATGGAACAGGCATGGGAACAGAGTGAAATATCAATTACTGATTAACATCCAGTCACCCTGTAGGGGGACGCTTATGTGGGAGAGTCAGAGCAGGCAGTGTCAACTTGGCTGTGATGTCCTTGTTGGTCAGAAAACTTACTGAGTCTTCCTTGTCGCAAATTGCTGGGGTTTTTTATGCACTAATAATGACCCCTGCCATGGACTCACGGTTAATTTGCAAGCATTGTGCTATATGCTGCCTGGGGAACTAAGCTTAGGCTGGGAGTGGAAGGAGAAAGATGCAGTGCAAGTCTGGAAAATGACAGTCCTTACAAGGTAATAGGAGTACTACATGACTTCAGATTTTTAACCATCAGGGTTATTTTCTTGGCAGGTTTTGTGCATTTTTGTTTTGTTTGTTTGTGGTTGAATCACAACATTTGGTATTCAAATACAAGATTTCCAAGTTAAGGCATGGAAGCCTCTTTAAAGTTATGCACATCAGCTAAGTAACTAAAGATGAGGAAACTAGCAAACAATTGTTTTGCATTGTCAGAAGTGTAATTGCTGCAGTAAGTTAGTTTACTTATAGTTGAAACCTCAAGGGCTAGGAAATAAGATGCTAAGAAGTAAATCAGAAAATACAGTGACTGTATAATCAGGGATGTGGACCATTTGTAATTTTTGTTTCCATCGCTCAAGTAACAGAATAGCAGGGAGGTGAAGGGCCTTCAAAACAAGCCTAAAGCTTAGAAACTTGGAAAATTGCTGATGATACAAAGGTAGGTTGGAATGTAAGCTGTGAGGAGGACACAAAGAACCTGCAAAGAAACTTGGACCGGCTAAGTGAATGGGCAACAAGGTGACAGATGGAGTATAATGCGGGGAAGTGTGAGGTTATGCACTTTGGTGGTATGAATAGAAAAGCAGAATATTTTTGAAAAGGTGTGAAACTTGTTAAGGTTGATGTTCAGAAGGACTTGGGCATACTCAAACGAGGAACACAGATAGTTAGCATACAGGTACAGCAAGCAATTGGGAAGGAAAATGGCATGTTGACCTCAATTGCCAAGGGGATTAGAGTACAAAAACAAGGAAGTTTTACTTCAACTGTACAGGTCCTTGATGAGACCACACTTGGAGTACCATGTGCAATGCGGTCTCCATATTTAAGGAAGTATATGCTTGTACTGGGGGGCTAGTTAGCTCAGTTGGCTAGATGGCTAGCGTGTTAACGCTAGTAGCACAGGGTTCAGTTCCCGTTCTGGCTGAGGTAGACTTGCGGCCTCTCCTTGCAGTGAAAAATCATAGCATCTTGCTGTGCTTAGGCGAATAATCACCATGAACCTGTCTTTGGGCAGAGAACTGAAGATAAAGATACTTGTGTTGGAGGCAGTACAGCAAAGGTTCACCTGGGATGAGAGGGTTGTCCTATGTTGACAGGCTAAGTAAATTGGGTCTATATTCTCTGGATTTTAGAAGAATGAGATGAGATCCCATGAAACATACAAGATTCTGAAGGGGCTTGGCAGTGTAGATACTGAGAGGCTGCTTCCCCTGCCTGGAGAATCCAAAATATGAGGGCACAGTGTCCGGATAAGGGGCCGATCATTTAGGACTGCGGTGAGGAGAAATTTCTTCACTCAAAAGGTTGTGAATCCTTGGAATTCCCAAGACCAGAGGGTTGTGGAGGCTCCATCGTTGAATACATTTAAGGCTGAGATAGATAGATTTTTGGTCTCTTAGGGGGTTAAGCGGTATGGGGAACAGGTGGGAGTGTGGAGTTGAAGCCAAAGATCAGCCATGACCATATTGAATGGTGGAGCAGGCTAGACAGGCTGTTTAGTCTACTCCTGTTCCTACTTATGTTTTTATGTGACAGTTTGCCAGTTGCCTCTGTGACTATTTCACGACCCATTTAGCGCTCAAAATAAGTTCATCATTCCCTCCATATAACAGATGCAAAATATTTTATGTAACATTGCATTGATAGTTGTCATAAAGTAATTCTGTAAAAATACAGCAGGCTCATTCATAGTTTTGGTACTTGTAAATTCTGAGATTTTCTTGTTTTCAATTGATTCCATTGACATAAAAGGGTGAAAGCAGTAACTTGCTTTGCTGACTAAAATTAGTCATGGTTTGTAACTCCTCAAAATAACAAGTCATTTTTTTATTGAGTGCAAAGCGGCTTTGCTCCAAATATTGGTGAGGTGAGCATAGGAACAGTCGACGTTTTAGTCCCTCGAGCATCTACCAAGGTCAGATAGTTGCAAACGCCATACGTCAGATGGTACTTTTATTTTCGGTTTTGGTGATAACTGGTCTCTTCTTTTGGCTCCTTAATGACTTTATGCCCAGGAGCAGTTCCTCTCCCTATCATTATAATACCAATGATAGTATTCATGACAAAACAGATCACTGCCTGCACAACAGACGTGTTTCTGTCTTGCCCTTTCCTGCCTGCACCAACCAGGCCTTGGAGATAATGTTGAAAGTTCAGAACTGTAACAGTCACTACTAGCTGGTGACATCAAACTGGGGGAGTACAATTGAGTGGTCCTTAGCTTCGTGTGAAGCTTTCTGTAACCCAGTACACCAGAAATTAGGGAAGCTAAGAAGCTCGTATATTTGCGAAGCAATCCTTAGTTCTGTTTGAATAGATTTATATCGGACACTTGTAGGATGCCAGTGAGTTACAAAGTGGTAAATACAGCAAAGAATTCTCATGAGAGCAGATCCTGAATGCCAACAGAACACATTCAGATTAAATTACTGCCTGAAACTCTCAGCCAGCTATGTGTTATGTGTTTTTCTTTTGCATTATATAGTTCAGGGTTTATTTTTAAAAAAAACAATTTCCAAAAAAAACTATCTTATCTTAGTGCAGAAGAGACTGAAGGTTAAACAAAGACAATAGTGAGATAAGAGCATGACGGTTCATTTTCATCTAAATCATTGGGTAGTATTTAATGGCGGTAATGGGGATCTCGGCCGCTGGCTGGTGAGCTGGCGAGAGCCCTGTGTCACCTCTTATCGGGAAGCCCTGCTAAACTAAGGGCCATTCACGCACTTCATAGGCCAGTGGCAGACCTTTCCCGGGATCAAGGACCTCAGGGGTGGCAGAAGTCCCACCCACCAAGAGCTCCCAGCCAACCAAAGGTTAGCAGCTCTTTGTTGCTCAGCAGCGCCACTGGGGAGATGGTGGTTACTGCAGGTATACACCCACCAGAAGCCTAGGCATAGGTGAGTGATGGGGAATTGAGGGGAGGGTACTTTGCAGCCAGGGCAGGGGGTGGGTCTCAGTGGGCCTCCCTTCCTAATGCTGGGTCCCTCATTCAGGAACTGAGTGCCTTTAAATGAAGCCCCCCCCCTACCTTCTCCACCCCCTCTCCCCACCTCTCCCCCCCCCCCCCCCCCCCCCCCCGCCCACCCCGAAGCTTGAAAGCAACCCTGACAGGTCTTACTTTTCGGGCTTCACGCATGGCAAGTACCCCTGCCCACCGCTGGGTGAGTGCCATTCGGTGGCAGGAAGAGGCCCTTCAGTGGGCATTAATTGCCCACTTCACGGACTCGGTTGTTGGTGGTGGGGGGGGAAGGCTGTCCACTGGGCTTCCCGCCACAGACTTAATCAGGATAGTGGTGGGAAGGCGAAGGGGTCCCTGCCTGCCACCCTCCTGCCCAATGAAATGCCTCCTTTGCCACCATTGTTTGGGAACAATGCTCTTCCAACTTCACGGTGTCCGAAAAGTTGTGTCCCCACAAAAAATTGTGTTTCAGTGCGAACTGTTGATAGTTTGATTATTTTTGATGTGACGACTTGTTACAGTGAGATATGAATACTTGACGCCCACGCTATAATCACATAGTGATTCAGCATAGATTTCAAACTCTTTAACAGGCTGATCCAATAAATGTGATACTGTAATCACCCACATGACTTTACACAGACTTGGTTCTTGCACACTCGTGAAAGAAATTCAGGCCTGGCACTTGTTTACTGTGTATAAAAACAGCATTTATTACTAAATTAAGGGCTATTTTATTTAACATAGGGCTCTTAAGCCCTTCTTTCCTGCTCCCTCCACCCCCCAGGCTCATGGACTTCCTTGCCATTAAATTTAGATGCACTACTCAGCTGCCAATGCTGGATTTCTACCTTTCCCACCAAGCTACACATCCCACAAGGGTCCCCATCTGCCCCAACTTTGATCTTTCGCCTGTCTATAGTTTCTCTCCAAGCTCCTCTTGTCCATGAGATCTACCTCCTTCTCCCATGACCCTCATTGCCGCTAAACTGCTGACCTTCCAAATTTCCTCCCTGCTCCCTGTGCCAGCTGGTATCGGAAATGGTTTTCTTTTTTCATGTACTGCCCCCTCAAAACTATCATCACCTCCCTTTCCTCAAAAAAATCTACCCTTGATGCCTCTGTTCTTGCAAACTGCTGCCTCATTTCCAACTTTGCATTCCAAAGTTCTTGAATGTCTTGTTGCACCTGAAACCATGCCGAACGTTCTTAAAGCTTCTTGCTTGAATCCCCCCTTTCCGGTTTCCACCCCTTGCCATAGCACTGGAAGGGTTCTAAACAAAGTGGCAAATGCCATCCTTTGTGACTATGGCAACGGTTCATTTCCTCTCTTTGTCTTCCAGAGCTCTTGGCAGCCTTTGATACGGTTGACAACATCATCCTTCTCCATTTGCCCCATTGTCCAGCCACCTTGCTTTTACCGACTGAATTTAGCCAAAGAAATCGAGTAATGGCTTCCCTTCCTACAACATTCCCTTTGGAGTTTCCCCAAAGATCTATTCACAGCCCCCTCTTCCTCATCTGTATGCTGCCCCTTAGTGACATCATTGTAAAACATAGGCCCAAATTATACTCTCCCCTGGGGGCAGGTTGGCAGGTTGGGGATTGGGGGCGGTTGTGGTGGGCATAAAATTGGGAGCAATGCGAGTGGTGCTGTGCTTGTCACCTACCTGTCCACGCCCCTGCCCCATGCGGTCATTTCACCCACAGCAGAGGAAGCGTCAGGCTGCCTGCTGACCTGTGGGCCAATTGAGGCCCTTAAGTGGCTAATTAATGGCCACTTAAGGGCCTCTGACCACTGCTGCTGTGATTTCCTGCCCATGCCTCTCCCAGGTCTCCCAGCTGCCCAGGAAGAGCTTTTGGCCTTGTGGATGGGCTGCAACGAGAGCCCTCCAAAATGTGGACTCCAACTTTGTTCCACCCCGCCACCCCCCCACTGTTGACCTGTCACCCTTGCCAACCCCTAGCCCCTCAACTCCCTTGCCGGGACCTACCACCCTGGCCCCGACAAGACACCAGACTCGCCTCCCAGTCTGGGCTCCATCGCTGAATGGCTTTTGTGGAGACTGTTGCAGTCCTAACAGTGGCCACTGTTCTTGGTAACACTGCTGGGACAACGAGGCTGCCAGCCATTTGATTGGAGGCACACCTTCCTCTTCGAGGGAAGCAGAAGTCCCACCTCAAGCCAATTAAAGGCCCAATATCCTTTAAGTGTCTGGAGGGCGAGCTGGACTAGCGCAGGCAGGCTTGCCCCTGCCCCCAGCTTGAATTTCAGCCCATGGGGTTAATTTCTATATGTGTGCTCACCACACCCAGCTCTACTTCTCCGACATTTCCTTTGGAGCCCTCCATTGCCTCTGTGTTGTCAGACTGAATACAAGAATTGGGAGCAGGTATAGGCCATTTGGCGCTTTGAGCCTGCTCTACCATTCGATAAACTATCTGATTGTGGCCTCAACTCCACTCTCCTGTCTGCACCCCCCACCCGCCCCCTATAACCCTTGTGTCCCTTGCTGGTCAAAAACCTAACTCAGCCTTGAACATATTCAATGATCCAGCCTTCACTGCCCCCTGGAGAAGAGAACTCCACAGACTAATGATCCCCTGAGAGAAAAAAGCTCTTCCATCTCAGTCTTAAATGGGAGACCCTTAATTTTTAAACTGCCCAACATCCACACTTGCATAAGAACATAGGAACAGGAGTAGGCTACTGCATCCCCTTGAGCCTGTTCCACCATCCAATGGCTGATCTGCGTCTTAACTTTATTTACTCGTCTTGGTTCCCTATGCCTCAATGCCCTTGCCGAGCAAAAACCTATCAACCTCAGTTTTGAAATTGGATCAGCTACAATTGCCTCCACTTAAATACTGGGAAAGCCATAGTCATTGGCTTCGGTCTCTGCCGTAAGCAATGTATCTGTCCCAGCTCCCTGACCACTGTCTCAGCTTGAATGAAACTGTTTGCAACTTTGGTGCCTTACTTGGCCCCAGGCTAAGCTTCCAACCCCATACCCTCGCCATCAAATAGACTGCCTAGTTCCACTTCTCTAACATTACCGGTTTCTGTGATGTTGGGTACTTATTTCACAAGAATATTGTTTATATGGAATGTGCCAAATTAAGGGATGGGCAGTGGATGGATTTCAGGCATGCAATGTGGGCTCTCTATTGTGTCATTGACAGGCATGAGGGTCATCCATTGGCTTTCAGCGTTCATTCCGATACCCACCCATCGCAGGCATGCATCAATGACCAGTCTGCCACTGGTTAATCTGTCAGTATTTGTCTCAACAACTTGGTTTAAAAAGGAATTGTGAAGAATAGTCCAAAATTATCAGGGCTATTGTTATCATGTGGCCCTGCGTTATAAATAAGTTTATATTTATAGAAAGACTTCCATTCTGCTTGCCAATCAGGTATGACCCTGTAAACATGAATTTGCTGGAAGCTATCTGTGAAGAAAGGTCAGACAGCATAAGATAGAAACTTGGCTTTCTGTTTCCAAATAGTTATCCAAAAGTTTTAATAACGTTTATATATAATAAAATTGATAATATTGTGACTTACCCACCAATTTCCACTTTTAAAAATTGCCCATGTTCTTCAAACTTTGATCTTCAGCATCTTGCCAGAACTGATTGTAGTTAGATTTTCTGCCTTTTTCCACAGGTTGTCATAGTACGGGGTGAGGTGTGGGGGAATAGAGATGCAAAGCTTAGCACATATAGGGCCAGTTGGATTAGAGTTATGCTAGCAATGCCGATATATATGTTATGTATATTTCTTAAATTGATTGATTGGTCCCTTTTGGAGGAATGGGGTGCAAGTGGATGTCATTTAAAAGAGAACATGGAAAAAGGTAACTAATTTTGTGAGAAAATATTGATAACCCGTTTCCTTTAAAATGTCAAGTAACAGCTACTAATAACCAAAGTTCGCCTCACTTATATGAGATAGTGAATTTCTCTAGTCGTTGTGTGCTTTGACAATATAAAGGCATTAACAATGTTTTTGTGGTTTTGCTGACCAAAGTTGCTCTTCCTCATGATGGTTAGGCCTCACCTCTAAAGAGAAAATCCTACCAGAAGGCAAGCTGTTAATGGTGACAGTGGGCAAAATTTTGCCGTCGGCGAGCAGGGGGCGGGGCCTGCTCACCGACACGTAAAATGACGCGTGATGATGTCAGGCGGAACCCCCGACATCATCCCGCCCCATTTAAATTTTCAGGAAGGCGGGGGCGCAGCAAAACCAGCTGCGGGCCCGCCGACCTGTTGATGGCCAATTGAGGCCACTGACGGATCATTTAAACAATTAAAGGAACTACCCGTCCAACCTTAAGGTTGGTGGGCAAGCCAGGAGCCCCGGCGGCAAATAGAGAAAACATGAAACCTCATCCACCGGCAGGATGAGGTTTTATGCAGAGTTTTAAAAATTTTAATAAACTTTTTCTGTAAATTATAAACATGTCCCAACTCATGTGACATTGTCACATGATGGGGACATGTTAGGGAATTTCTTTTTCTCTATTTTTAATATTTTTCAAAGTGTCAGCGATCTCCCTGAGGCAGCACTTAGCCTCAGGGAGATGTGCGCTCTTTCATGTGCATGCGCGAAAGAGCGCACTCTCGCTTTTAGGGAATCCCCCCCAACCACACAGGGAGCGCATAGCGCTTCCCGCTGGACGTCACGCTGGGCTGGCCTTAATTGGCCCGCCCATGTAAAATGGCGGCGCGGCCCGCTTCTCCAGCGGGGATCGGCTCCCCGCCCGGTGGAGATTGGGCCGGGCCGGCCGGCCGACAGGCAGAAAATTCTACCCAGTGAGAAAACGTAACTCCGGAGAAGCCAGATTCCTCAAACCGCCCCCTAATGTTGTTGGAAATTTACTCCGAGCCCTGTGTTACCACCTGGACTTTCCATAATTTCCATACTTGCTGAATTTGGCTGATTTTATAGGACCTGAAGATGCAGATGAATTATAACCCCTGACAGATTGCCTTGTGTTTGAGAAATGTTGCATTTTCTTGATTAGGTAATTCAATTTCCATGGCTCCTAGTTTCCCTCTTCTTTCTTCATTACAAAATTAAGTAAGACAGTATTGAATGTGTTTGAGGGCCATCCCTCCTTGCGTCCAACAGATTGAGTTAGAAAGTCATTATTTGAACAAAATATGCTGCCTAGTGTGGGACTTAGCCATGCAGACCAGCAAAGTGCCAAGTTTTTGACTCCCTGGCTGTATTGGGCGAGCTGATAGGGGTCAGATAGAGACTGTGTTAATGTGGTTTTGGTGGCTTTTGGGCCAGTGACGGGAGAAAAGTCAATAAGTCCAACTGCTGATTACCAATGGATGATAATACTAGGAGTGTAGGCAGAAGGGATTGGACTCAACAGTGCTGGCCCCAAACGGTGCCAACCTTTCTTTCTGAGGCTCATGCATAGAGAGGGCACCTGAGTGAAAGGACCAGAGGCCTGTCAATGCTTTGCAATTATACCCAGCAGGAAAGGGGGAGTACAGGGCACAATTAAGTTATGGAGTTAGGAGTTAGTTCTTTTATCTTTGGGTTTGAATGCGTCTTTTGAAGGTTTCCTCTCCTTTTCTGGCTTTAAGGGCCTGTCATGAAAATGACTTCAGTTCTTCTCAGTCCATCTTCTGGTATCTGTGAATTCATTAAGCATGTCTTCCAATAAGTTTGTAGTAACTATCATGTGATGTGATTATGGAGGCTTCGACCAATAATCTTATTGCATGGGTAACCCTGTGGGCGGGGCTTCCGACGGAGAGATCGCGCCAAGCGTGCGAGCACCTCCACATGTCTCCTAAATAAAGTTTAGCCTTTTCTTCACCTGCTGCTCCATCAAGTTATTACAAAGTTGGTGGTAAATTGCCAATCAAGGAAACCCTATGATGGCTGGAATGTGAAATGCAGATGTCATGTTGGCACAGCTAAGGGGGTCTTTCTGAGCATGGAATTAAGTTTGGTTACTAAGGTAGAGGAGAGTCAGATTTACTGTGCACCGACCTTGAGCTGTATCTGATTTGGGAGCGTTAAGTTTTCTAAAACTCCAGGATTACTCAGGAACCACCAAGCATGAAAACTTTATCTCCAGGATATTGCTGCAAGCAAACCCCAGAGAAAAGTCATAGGGACATTAAAACAAATCTGTTTTCTTCTTTTCTTTGAACACTTCTGTGTATGAGTTACAAATATATTGGTTGGGGGCGGGGTGGTGTGTGGAGAATCAGTTTAAAAAAAGTTGTTTGACTGGCAAACAGGTGTCATCCAATCAGGTAACTAAGAATCTGTTTGCTTTCCAATTAGTGTAGGAAGGCAGGACAATTGGAGGATGGACAAGTTGGGCAACCAATGGTGGGGGACAGGGGGTCGTGTGATGACACCTACAGGAATGTCTAGAGGGAGACGGTGGCATAGTGTAACATCACTGGTCTAGTAAATCATAAGGGCCAGGCTAACGCTCTGGGGACATGGGTTCCAATTTCACCAATGGCAGCTGGTGCAATTTAAATTCAATTAATTAAATAATTTTAAAAACCTGGAATTCAAAGCTAGCCGCAGTAATGGTGACCATGAAACCATCATCAATTGTTGTAAAAACCCATCTGGTTCACCAATGTCCTTTAGGGAAGGAAATCTGCCATCCCTACCTCATCTGGCCTACATGTGACTCCAGACCCACAGCAATGTGGTTGACTCTAAGCTGCCCTCTGAAATGGCCTAGCAAGCCACTTCAGTTCAAGGGCAATTAGGGATGGGCAACAAATGCTGGCCTTTCCAGTGATGCCCACATCCCATAAAAGAATGAAGGAAACAGTTGGCGACCCTTGGGAGCTCTTGATTCTGCAACTGGATAAAAAGATTTGGAGGATATTTCAGTCTTTATCATTGACAAAACTAATGCTGATGAGCCCAAACGTTCATGTCAAAAAAGCCAATTTAAAAATAAGCATCGTAGGACCAGTTGCAACCACCAACTTGAAAAGCTGATGCTGATTTGTGCAATATCCCCTCCCTTGACAACTTGAGCGATTGAGAGTTAAAAATAAGCGTGAGTCCAGCAAACAACACGAGCCGGTTTGCAGTGAATGCAGTGGCTGTGCTGGTAGTAAAAAGCACTGCATTACTGAAAACTACCTCTCTCCCGGGTGTCCTTACAACTTGGAGGTGAGATAAGCATTGACTCGTCACAGCAGTGGTGGGACAGCCTTGATGCTGGTTTGCATTTTGGAGGGTGCCTTTATGGAGAACCCTATCGCACCACAACATCTGGGTTTCCAACACACCTGGACCAGTCTGATCGGATCATGAAAGAACAGGTTTTGTGTTGGGCCACAATCTGTTCTGTTCTCCTAGCTGTTCGAATTGGTTCTTTGCCTGTAAACATGCCTCTTATCTCGCAACATTCAACCAGGGAGCCCTTCTGAATTAGCTCTGTGGCTGCAGCAGCCTGTTGGGCAAGGCATTGGCATTGCACTGGTGGTTTTTCTGGTCAGGATCAGCTCCAGTAACGCCCTCCTTCGAAGACTGTGCTCTCAATCGCCGTTATGCTGACTGGCCTGATAAACTTTGGAAATGCGGCAGTCGACACACAGACTTGTCTGATCTTACTCTTTTGTTCAGCAGCTCCTTTGAAGAGAAAAAACACTTGAACTGCCAGAAGCCAGTGGTGACGTGATAACATCACCAGACTGGTCATGGTGTATTCCTCTGACCAGAAACCCCGTACTGACCATTACACACGTTTTGTCATGATGACACAGGTCAACAACATGTATATGGGCATTAATGTGGCAGTGTCCTAGAGTGGTCCACAGACTCACCAGGAGGGATGGTGATTGCCGCTGGTTTTAAGGGAGGCTCTAATGGAGAAGGCTTCTTGAAGGGAAGTGAAGCAAAATTAGGGTGTTTCAGAATGTGGGGGAAAGGGGTTCCAGAATGAGGGAAAAGGGGTTCAGTGGGAGTTCCAGAATATGGGAAAGGAGTTTACACAGAGTTCCAGAGTGCGGGAAAGGGGTTTGGCAGGAGTTCCAGAATATGGGAAAGGCGTTAAGGGTGAGTTTCAGAGTGTGGGAAAAATGGTTTAGTGGGAGTTCAAGAATGTGGGAAAAGGAGTTTGGGGAGTTCCAGAGTTTAGGGGAAGGGGTCAGTAGGACTTCCAGAATCTGGGAAATTCTAGAATGTGGGGAAAGGAATTTGAAGAATGCCAGACTGTGGAAAATGGGGTGCAACAGGAGTTCCAGAATTTGGGGATAGGCGTTTGGGGGAATTCCAGGATATGGAGGCAAGCTGGCTGAAACCTCTATCACAGATGGTGGAACAGAGAGAGAGAGAGCTGAACATGCAGTCCTTTAACAAACTCCTCGAACTTTCAAAGCCAAGGACTACAGCATCTTGCGTGCCAAAAATTGCATTTGTAACACAATCTGTTTTTAAGATTTTCTGCACGAAAGCCAATTCTCCCACACACAGTGTTTACAACCGACATGGAATCATTCTGCTAATGGCGATTCATCCCAGGCACTGAAAAGGGAACAATTATCACTGCTGACAATTGCTTATGCGAAAGAGATGGAGAGGATTCAGTGGCAGGAGCTGTGAGTCAAACCCAGTCTTCTACAAGAAGCTTATCCTGTGTCTGCCACTTCAGCTTTTATGTGAAGCTCATACCACACATCTGCTAGATTCGATTGATGCCAGGCTGCCCCATCATTCTGTCTTTTCTTTAGGCAAAGCTGATATTTATTGCTGCAGTTGCCCCTGAACTGTGTGTAAGTTCCAGTCTTCCTACTTTTATAAGTCAAGTCATTTTTTTCAGGGGTAATCTGATTGTGTCACTGGAATAAGAGAGTGGTGTAATCGTTAGAATCTGAACTAAAATAGCGCCAGTTTAAAAGTGACTCCAGATATTCTTGGCGCTAATAACATTTAACTGCAGTTCCTTTTCAATGAAGCGTGCAGTTATCAACTGTGGCTCAGTGGTAAGCGCTCTCACCTCTGAGCCAGACAGTTGTAGATTCGAGTCGCACTCCAGATACATGAGTCCATAAATATGGGCTGACATTCCCAATGCAGTACTGAGGGAATGCTGCACGGTAAGAGCTGTTGTCTATTGCATGATCCTGTCTACCCTCTCGGGTGGATGTGAAAGATCTCATGGCAGTATTTTGAAGAAGACTAGGGGAGTTCTTGCTAGTGTACCTCAAGCAGCGCCATTAAAATAAAACAGATTACTGCCTTTATCACATTACAGTTTATGGGACCTTGCTGACTGCAACTTGTCTGCTGTATTTCATTCATTGCAGTACTTCAAAAACTACTTAATTGGCTGCAAGGCACTTTGGGATGCCCTTGAGGCGGTGAAAGGTGCTATATAAATGCAACTTTCTTCCTCAACCACAAAGAATTACGATTCACGTTTAATAACCTTCCTGTTTCTGTCTTCTGATTTATTGTCTGCTGTTCCTAAAATTGGAAGAATTGTATTAGAGATGTAAGAGTTACTGGATCTCACAGAATGAGAGAACAGGGTTGAGAACCAGCTACGCTGGGTGGAGGCTTGTGTGGAGCAAAAACACTGGCATTGGCAAGTTAGGCCAAATGGCCAGTTTTTGTGCTGTATTATATTTAGTAATTCTATGAAAATAAATTCCTTTAAAAACAACCTCCAGCAAGAAAAATTGCAGGGACGTTTAAAATGAAACCATACTACTGTGCAGAATTGTGGAGATGGTCATCCAACACACCTTCCGAATCATTACAGTGGTGGCAAGTTGTTGGATTGTAACAGTACACAAAGGTCACAGTTATTTTGATTTAAATCATGCGCAACCAATTTTTGATGTTACATGCGTCAGGCTTGTGCTTGGCTTGTCCCCCAGACAGTGCTGTGCTGCTGTGTTTTTGGCTGTTGTTTACTCATGCATCGCTAGCTGGTAGCTGGTGGGTTTGTGCCACATGTGGTGAGCGTGTGATCACAGCTGTGCGGCTACGGGGTTGGGGAATGGCAATGAAATGTCAAGTGGGGACCAACTGCAGAGGACCAAAGGCAAGAGTCACTACAGCAGGTCATTTACATGGAATGAGAGGAACAGATACCGGACATTTGGCTCAACTGCTCTAGGCTGGTTTTAAGCTCCACACCAACCTCCTCCCACCCCACTTCTCCTAACCCTATTAGGATAACCTTCTCCCTCACGTGTTTATCTAGCTTGCCCTTGAATGCATCTGTGCTATTCAATGACTCCACGTGGGGAGCAAACA
The DNA here is from genome assembly GCF_964194155.1 of Cetorhinus maximus. Classification (NCBI taxonomy): domain Eukaryota; kingdom Metazoa; phylum Chordata; class Chondrichthyes; order Lamniformes; family Cetorhinidae; genus Cetorhinus; species Cetorhinus maximus. The sequence goes on along the minus strand of NC_135897.1, from coordinate 82,760,949 downwards.
CCACCCTGTAAAAGCACTCTCCGGATAAAGAACTTCCTCTTGGGTTCCCCTTTAGATTTATTACTGATTAATATTTATGGTCCCTGTCTTGGTCTCTCTCTCACAAAGGGAAACATTTTCTTCTGCTCCTACCCAACAAACCCCTTTCTTACTTTTAAAGACCTCTGTTATGACACCCCTCAACCTACTCCTTGCTCAAGAAGAAGAGCCCTAAATCTGTTCAAACTTTCTTGATAGTTCTAACCTTAGCGCTGGTATCATCCTTGTATATTCCTTTTGTAACGTGTGCTAATATTTAATAATACTGTGCACACTACTCAGAAGTGTCACTTGTCAAGGGGCACTGTGGTGTTGATGAGGGGTTGGGGTAAGATTTATGTGCTTCCATAAGACACATGACTCCCAGGCTCAATGAAGCTTAGGCAGGATTTTCCGACCATCATGGGTGGGTTGAGAAAATTTGGAGAGCGGCCAAAAGTCAGCTAGTTAGCGGGACGGGAAAATCCCAGCTTTGGGCCAGCCAAAAGCCCATTGACTTTCGGTGGGACCAGAAGATCTCGGTGATGGGCGGGGCCTGAAAATCCCAGCCTTAGTTTCTGGTGCAATATCATGGCGTCACCTCCACCTTTGTTCAAATGAATGTTACATAACTCCTAAATCTGCAATAGGTTTGGAAAACCATGATGTGAAAACTGCTTGAGTCACATTGTATTATCCTGCAAAATATCGCAATCTAGTGTTATGTAGGACCCACAGGAAAGTTTTGCCCTGACTCACCCTAGCAGATAATAAATAAACTTTTGAAAAAATTTCCAAACACGAGCTGGAGTTTTTAGGTTTTGTACAAATGCCTAGACTGTCCAGGCTTATTTGATGTACTGAGGCCTGAAAGGGCTTTGGACTACCTAACTGTGGGACACATTGACTTGTCAACTCAAAAAACCTCCATGTGTGTGGGTGATACAAAATAATAACCTGGTCTTTATGTGAGGTTTGTCTGCCATTCCCTCCTTAAAATAAAGAGTTACAGTTGATGAGGAAGATGTGTGCTAATATATGGTCTCCAAAGGTTGAGTTCATGATCTCAGCCAGTTAATTCTAGGGAGGTGCTTCCATCTTCCCAACACAAAGGGAGGGGAACAAATGTTCTCACACCTTGGCTGGTCCCGTCAAGCAGCGTCTTGGCTTTGAAACGCTCATCCTTGTTTTTAAATCCTTCCATGACCTTACCCATCTCTATCTCTGTAATCTTCTCCAGTCCCACGACCCTCCAAGACCCTCTACACTCCTCAAATTCTGGCCACTTCTGGCATCCCCAATTTTAATCGCTCCACCGTTGGTAGCCACGTCTTCAGTTACCTAGGCCCCAAGGCCCGGAATACCCTCTCTACACCTCACCACCTCGCTACCTCATTTTCCTCCTTTAAGAGACTCCTTAAAACCTACCTCTTTGCCCAAGCTTTTGTTCATTTAACCTAATAGCTTTATGTGGCTCGGTGTCATAATTTCCATTATAAATCTTCTGTGAAGTGCCTTGGGACATTTCATTACGTTAAAGGTGCTACAAGTTGTAGTTGTCTCGTACCCATAGAATGATGGTGGGAGCTGTCTAAGAGGCCATTTTAACCCATCTCGCTGGATGGGAAAATTATGGGATAGGATCCGAACAATGGTCTTACATCCCACCCTGATATTGTTCTCCATTGGCTTCAATGGGGAATAAAATCAAGCTGGATATAAAACAAGCGTCCTATCAATTTCCAGGCACATGGGCCCCAAGATCCAGATGTTGCTGTTTTCTGGGTGGGGTGGGCATAGTGTGGGGAGGGTTGAAGGGAAGGAAGGGGGGTTGGTAGGCTAAAGAAAATATATAGAAGTTGATTAAACACTTCAGATACAGTTCAGCAAAGATCGTACAGTAGAGATTTAAAAAAAAAAATCTGATCTTTTTTTGATAAAGCGATTAATGCATGTGCTTGATGGCAATTTGACTGATTGACTCTTCCACAGACACTGGATAACAGTCACTGGTAGGGTTGCCAATTTGGGTTGGAAATATTCCTGGAGGTTTCATGACATGCCCTCCCAACCCCAACCATACCATCCCATCCCATCAAACAGCCTTTCTTCCCAGCTCTCAATGTTTTAAGAACTAAAAGCCTGCAAAGAAAAGGAATAAAATACATTTTTTTTTAAACGTCCCCTATGATTTTAATGCACCAGGAGATTATTCTTTAATTCCTGTAGTCTCCAGGACAATTCGAGAGGATTGGCAAGCCTAGGGGCACAATTGATGCCACGTGGTTGAGGAAATGAGATTACAGGACTGCAGTAATGTGGAATTTTAGAAAATGAGACACACAAAGAGATTGTGTGTTTGACAGAGAGGGAGAGAGACGGAGACAGTGCAAATGGGACCTGCAGAGACAGGCCCTAGTGCAAACTGGCACTGGTCCAGTTCCTTTTTAAATACTTCACAGACAGTAACAAATTAAACCTCTTTTGTCGGAGCCCCTGATACCCACTGTTTCACAATCCCAGTGCTTCCTGTCTCTGTGCTTAGCGACTTCCAAATAATCCTCCTGCTTTTTTTCTTACATTTTTAAAATTGTGCGTACCTGCCTATAATTTTGTGGCTTTATAATGAGCGCAGTAACACGGCACACCTCACTGTACAGCGGGAGACTCTTGTACTCATTTATTTATTGGGAATTTCCACATTGTATTGCAGACAGAAATGAGACAAAAACTGAATTAATGGTTTATAATCCTCAATATAGGTCCTTGAACCATGTGATTTCCTGTATTGGTTTTGATTGCCTGAGGGGGGTCAGAGGGATTTTTTTTCCAGTTATTTTCCCTTACTGGTGCTTTTTTTTTTTCTAACCTCCCTCTGGAGATGACGTGGTCGTGTGGGTGATTGCAGGAAGTGGGACAGCGAATGGAAGGAGTGTTTAACCATGATGTCCCAGCCATCATGGAGTGGGACAGGCTCGAAGGACAACCAGTCTCTTCCTGCCATCAGCTTCTTTTGTTTGTGCACTCCAGAAACTCTGCAGCATGCTGGATGTATGACACCAGCTGAACTAGCCTCGTGAAGCACTTGAAGTTTATAGCGTTCCAAATTCATATAAACCTGTGGTAAAGTCGACTGTGAGTGCAGATTGTTCAGAGTTCAACCCAGTGACTTTAGGAAATATTACTTGACATCTCGCACGAGAATGAAAAGTAAAACCAAATAAAAAGTGCAGTTTTCAGGCGAAGTAAGGGTTACAGGATCAGTATAATTTGGCCAGTGCTCACAGACGGAAGCCAGCCCTCATTTTAAGATCATGAGTTCTTCCTTTATTTTTAGACCATACTTTGATATGATCGACTTACAGGTGAGTAACAATTTGGGAAACAGGGAAATAGAATTTGTTGGAATTTCTGGGTAGTTGGGAGATGGAAAGCTTGAGGTGCTACAGTACCACCACTGGTAGGATAATGTAATTACAGTGTAACAAGTTTACATAGGCAGTCCCAATATAAATGTAGATATAAAAGTTTATAATGAAAAGTGTCTGCAGACATGTTTTTAATATATTATTGCTGTAGCTATATATTCTGTTTATTCATCTATGTCTTATCAAAATGTGCGGTTCCTACAGAGATTACTCTTACTTCCTGGATCATAATTTTTCAGTAACACTTTTATGTCAAGATGTACAAAGCAAACTTGTTAAGTGGATATTTTGGAGGAGAATTGCAATTTTAACAGCCGCTAGTCTGTCATGATTTAGGCAGGTATCTTGTCACTAGATGCCGCTGGAGATCCTTTCCCTCCAATCCCAGGCCACTGACACTCTGCTGGCTACAACTCCCACCCTGCAGCCTCTCTGCCTAACCATCTTCAGCTGCAGCTTACAAATTTCTGTCTTCCAAAATTTCTGCCTGCAAAACACGGCTTCTTTAAATTTTAGTCCTTTATTCTGATTGGCTACCAATTTTAGCCTCCCTCTGGCCTTGAATGTGTCCCTGTCTTGGGTCTCCAGTTCTCACACCTGTCCTATTTCTTTAGCCTTGAGCTCATACCTTCCGGCCACTTTCCAGCTCTTTGATGTCTTAATCCTGTATGTCCCTGCCTCATTAGGCTCCATTGTCTCCCATCCTGTTTCTGCCTGATAGTGTCCACTGTTTTTGACTCCCTGTGGCTCCCAGTTCAGCAAAAGTTTCTCATTTTGTCTTCAGTTTTAAGACCTCCTTCTCTGGTCTCCCAATTTTAATTCCCCTTTCTAGCTGCCATCCAAATTTAATGCCCCTTCCCTCCTGATCTTCATTTCCATACTCTCTGGCACTGATAATGCAATTCAGATTTGAATGCCTCAGCACCTCCCTTCCCTGCCAATCACCAGCACCGATCTAAAAGAAAGTACCAAGAGAGACTGGAAACACAAGATGATAGACCCAGAGCTAGTGAATAAGGGAGAGGGACAGAAAGGCAAAATAAGAGAAGAGAAAGGGGGAGAAATAGAGAACAAGCCAAACAGGAGAGCAGAGGGACATTGAGACAAAGACCACCTTAACGATGAGAGCCAACGATAATAGTGACCATATTTTCCAACTTACTATGAGCATTGGAGATATGTATGTCTTGAGTCTACTGTGTGCCTATCACACGTCAGAATGCCAAAAGTTGGGGACAAAAGAGAAAGTGAGAAAGCTACTTTCCTGCTGGCTTTGCCGTCCATTTACAAGCAGCTTGCAATCTAGACTACTTCCTTCAGCAGATAGCAATCTTATGGACCTCAAGATGTGTCCATTTAGATTACCAATCATAGCAATTTCCTCAAATGGACAGGTTGAACATATCAAATCATATCAAATAATACAGCATAGAAGGAGGTTATTGTATCCCATCATGCCTCTGCCAGTTGAGTTAGTCCCACTCTCCTGCTCTTTGCCCATAGCTCTGTAATTTTTTTCCCTTCAAATATTTATCCAATACTTTGATCTTGCCGCTCAATATTGCGGACTGTGAGCAGAACCATATGAACGTGGCTAGTGAATACCTTTGAAAGTTTAAGCCCAGCATATCACTGTCACACTGTAGATGTTGTACTTTGCTACTGAGGCAAAACATTCTCAAAAATCAAGGACAGAGAAAGCCAGTTGCTTCTTCCAGTGTTCTCCTGACCCAGAGCTTGGATTTTACAAGTCATTTCCAATCTGCAAAGTTCCCTCATCAAACCAAAGTTAGGTTTTAATGTGAGGCTGTGTTTACTTAATAATAATTAGACTTTCTGGCCTTAAATGTTAGAGCTGTACTTCAGCAGTGTAATAGTACATTGTGTACCACGCTATATTACTATCCTGTCATTACAGAACTGTATGTTATCCGCCTTACAATGGGAAACAGCAGAGGGGAATACACTCACGTATGTTCATAAAAATGTCCCTCTTTTTGAATTTAAGAAGTCCATTTCACTCCCAGCCCCTTCAGGAACTAACAAGGAGGTCAATGAATTCCAAGGTCATGACTGTGGACAATTTGAGAATGGATCCAGGACTGCAAGAAATAAACCCTCACACAGACACAGACACACACACACACACACACACACACACACTTACTCTGCTGATATCCTTTCTTCATCTTTAAATCTATTTCCGGGCATATCAGGATAAATCAAGCATCTAAACATTGTCCAGCCTCAATGTCAGTTTGGCAAGAGCCTTGTAGCCCATTCAAGCCTGCTGATCTAATTTTTTTTTCCCTCAACCTAGAAAACTTTAGTGTTGTTGTTGTTGTTATCTAACATGTTGTTGCATAGGCAACCATGGTCTTCCAAACTTTCCAATCAGAGCATCAATGGCCTTGTTGTTTGTGAGGCCAGTCCTTAATGTTGCCTAACGTCACCCTTCACTGTCGGCCTCTTGCTCTAGTATAAGTTGAATATTAATTGGTTGGGAGGTTGCTTGGCAAGTACAGACAACAGCCTTTGTGCTTGCTAAGGAATCTTGGGGGAGCAAGGCCCAAGTGGAGACTTATGGCTTTTGGACACTGCTTTTCTTTGTTTATCATTGTTTTTTGTAATGAAGACCGATTGGGAGATGGGGACCTGAGATTTTCCTAGCTGCAAGTGACATCTAGAATGCTACATTTGTAAACAGAGACCCAACAGCAACTTAGGGGACCAAGAAAATCTGGACATTCAGTGCTGCGGAGTCACAGCAACATCCACTCTTATAACGCCTTTCACGTTTTAAAAAATTTATTCTTTCGTGGGATGTGCCAGCATTTGTTGCCCATCCCTAACTGTCCTTGAACTGAGGTGGCTTGCTAGGCCATTTCAGAGGGCAGTTTAGAGTCAACCACATTGCTGTGGATCTGCAGTCACATGTAGGCCAGACCAGGTAAGGATGGCAGAGTTCCTTCCCCAGTGAACCAGATGGGTTTTTACATCAATTGATAATAGTTTCATGGCACCATCACTGAGACCAGCTTTCAATTCCAGATTTAAGGACATAGCTGTGAGACTGGGTCTGCGACAGGTGGTGAGGGAACCAACAAGAGATAAAAACATACTTGGCCTCATCCTCGCCAACCTGTCTGCTGCAGATGCATCTGTCCATGACAGTATCAGTAGGAGTGACCACTGCACAGTCATTGTGGCGAGAAAGTCCCGTCTTGACATTGAGGATACCCTCCAATGTGTTATGTGGCCCTACTATCGTGCTAAATGGGATAGGTTTCGAACAGATCTAGCAACTCGGGACTGGGCAACCATGAGGTGCTGTGGGCTATGAGCAGCAGCAGAATTGTATTCGACCACAGTTTGTAACCTCATGGCCCAGCATATCCACAACTCTACCATTAGCACCAAGCCAGAGGATCAACCCTGGTTCAATGAAGAGTACAGGAGGGCATGCCAGGAACAGCACTAGGCATACCTAAAAAAAAAAAGAGGTGTCAACCTTCTGAAGCTACAACACAGGACTGTTTGCATGCAAAACAACAAAAGCAGCAAGGGATAGACAGAATTACGCGATTCCACAACCAACGGATCAGATCTAAGCTCTGCAGTCCTGCCACATCCAGTTGTGAATGGTGGCTCTCAATTAATCAACTCACTGCAGGTGGAGGCTCCATAAATATCCCCATCATCAATAATGGAGAGCCCAGCACATCAGTGCAAAAGATAAGGTTGAAGCATTTGCTACAATCTTCAGCCAAAACTACAAAGTGGATGATCCATCTCGGCCTCCTCTAGATGTCCCCAGCATCACAGATGCCAGTCTTCAGCCAATTCAATTCACTCCACATGATATCAAGAAACGGCTGAAGGCACTGGATACTGCAAAGGCTATGGGCCCTGACAATATTCCGGCAATAGTACTGAAGATGTGTGCTCCAGAACTTGCTGCATTCCTAGCCAAGCTGTTTTAGTACAGCTACAGCACTGGCATCTATCCGGCAATGTGGAAAATTGCCCGGGTATGCCCTGTACACAAAAAGCAGGACAAATCCAACCCAACAAATTACTGTCCCATCAGTCTACTCTCGATCATCAGTAAAGTGATGGAGGGGGTCATCAACAGTGCTATCAAGCGACACTTGTTTAGCATTAACCTGCTCACTGATGTTAGTTTGGGTTCTGGCAGGGTCACTCAGCTCTAGACATCTTTACAGCCTTGGTTCAAACATGAACAAAAGAGCTGAACTCCCAAGGCGAGGTGAGAGTGACTGCCCTTGACATCAAGGCACCATTTGACCAAGTGTCATAGAGTCATAGAGGTCTACGGCACAGAAAAAGGCCCTTCAGCCCATCAAGTCTGTGCTGGTCAAACATATACCTAACTATTCTAATCCCATTTTCCAGCACTAGGCCCATAGCCTTGTATGCCATGGCATCACAAGTGCACATCCAAATACTTCTTAAACGTTATGAGGGTTTCTGGCTCTACCACCCTTTCAGGCAGTGAGTTCCAGATTCCCACCACCCTCTGGGTGAAAATTTTTTTTCTCACATCCACTCTAAACCTCCTGCCCCTTATCTTAAATCTATGATCCCTGGTTATTGATCCCTCCACCAAGGGGAAAAGTTCCTCCCTGTCTATCTATGCCCCTCAAATTTTATACTTCTCAATCATGTCCCACCTCAATCTCCTCTGCTCCAGGGAAAATAACCCCAGTCTATCCAATCTCTCCTCATAACTAAAACTCTCCAGCCCAGGCAACATCCTGGTAACTCTCCTCTGCACTCTCTCTAGTGCAATCACATCCTTCCTGTAATGTGGATTCCAGAACTGCACGCAATACTCTAGCTGTGGCCTAACCAGCGTTTTGTACAGTTCCAGCATAACCTCCCTGCTCTTATATTCTATGCCTCGGCTAATAAAGCTACCATTCACGGTGTATTCCCGTGCCTTGTTTGTCCTGCCCAAGTGCATCACCTCACCCTTATCCGGATTAAATTCCATTTGCCACTGATCAGTCCATCTGACCAGCCTGTCTATATCCTCCTGTAATCTAAGGCTATCCTCCTCACTATTTAATACCCCACCAATTTTTGTGTCATCCGTGAAGTTACTGATCAACGCTCCTACATTCAAGTCTAAATCGTTTACATATACCACAAATAGCAAGGGACCCAACACCGATCCCTATGGAACCCCACTGGACACAGGCATCCAGTCACAAAAACACCCCTCGACCATCACCCTCTGTTTCTTGCCACTCAGCCAATTCTGAATCCAATTTGCCAAATTGCCTTGGATCCCATGGGCTCTTACCTTCGTTATCAGTCTCCCATGCGGGACCTTATCAAAAGCCTTGCTGAAATCCAAGTAGACTACATCAAATGCATTGCCCTCATCTACATACCTGGTCACCTCTTTGAAAAATTCAATCAAATTGGTCAGACATAACCTCCCCTTAACAAAACCATGCTGACTGTCCTTGATTAATCCCTGCCTCTCCAAGCGTAGATTAATTCTGTCCCTCAGAATTGCTTTCAATAGTTTCCCCACCACTGAGGTTAGACTGACTGGCCTGTAGTTCCTTGGTTTATCCCTTCTTGAATAACGGTACCACATTGGCTGTCCTCCAGTCCTCTGGCACCTCTCCTATGGCCAGAGAGGTATTGAAAATTATTGCCAGTGCCCCTGCTATCTCCTCCCTTGCATCACTCAACAGCCTGGGATACATTTCACCCAGGCCTGGAGATTTATCTACTTTTAAGCCTGCAGAACACTGAGAACCTCCTCCCTTTCTATGCTAATTTCTTTAATTATATCACAGTCCTTCTGCCTGATTTCCATAACCACGCCGTTCCTCTCACTTGTGAACACCGACGCAAAGTATTCATTTAGAACCCTACCTACGTCTTCCGGTTCCACACACAAATTAACACTATGGTCCTTAATGGGTCCTACTCTTTTCCTGGTTATCCTCTTACTTTTAATGTACTTGTAAAATAACTTTGGATTTTCCTTTATTTTACCTGCCAATGTTTTTTCATGCCCCTTTTTGCTCTCCTAACCTTTTTAAGTTCCCCCCTACACATTCTATACTCCTCTAGGGCTTCCGCTGTTTTGAGCTCTCGGTATCTGCCATAAGCCTCCTTTTTTCTCTTTATCCAATACTCTATATCCCTCGACATCCAGGGTTCCCTGGTTTTGTTGGTCCCACCCTTTGTGTTTACTGGAATATGTTGGCCTTGTACTCTCCTTATTTCCTTCCTGAATGAGTCCCACTGCTCTGACACAGATTTACCTAAAAGTAGCTGCTCCCAATCCACTCTGGCCAAATCATATCTGATCTTATTAAAATCGGCTTTCCCCAGTTTAGAACTCTGATTTCTGGCAATTTCCTTGTCCTTTTCCATAACAATCTTGAATCTAATGGAGTTATGATCACTATCTGCAAAGTGCTCCCTCACTGATACCTCTACCACTTGCCCGGCTACGTACTGGCTTAAAAAGCTCTCCTGGTTGCATTTTAAGAATTCTGCCCCCTCTAAACCTATCACACTATGACTAACCCAATTAATGTTGGGGAAGTTGAAATCCCCCACTATTACTACTACCCTATTAGTTTTACACTTCTCTGAAATTTGCCTACATATCTACTCTTCTATTTCTCTCTGACTGTTTGGGGGCCTATAATACACTCCCAGCAATGTGACTGCTCCTTTTTTGTTTTTAAGTTCTACCCATATGGCTTCACTTGAGGAGCCTTCTAAGCCCTCCTTGCTGCTGTAATTGATTCCTTGATCAATATTGCGATACCCCCTCCTCTTTTACCTCCTTTCCTGTCCCGCCTGAAGACCCTATATCCTGGAATATTGAGCTGCCAATCCTGCCCCTTTCTCAACCGTGTCTCTGTGACAGCAATGACTTCATACTTCCATGTGTTAATTTGTGCCCTCAACTCATCTGCCTTATTTGTCAGACTCCTTGCATTAAAATAAATACCATCCAACCTTGCCAAACTCCCTTGTGCCTTAACTGGCTTATAATTTCTATGCCTTCCAGACTCACTTGCTCTCTCTTCTAATTTTGGCTGTGCATCTCCCCCTGCTTAACCTCCTCTCAGGATCCTATCCCCCTGCCAAGTTAATTTAAACCCTCCCCAACAGCACTAGCAAACCTCCCCACAAGGATGTTGGTCCCATTCCGGTTCAGGTGCAATCTGTCCAACTTGTACGGGTCCCACCACCCCAGAAACGGTCCCAATGTCCCAGAAATCTAAAGCCCTCCCTCCTGCACCATCTCTCCAGCCACGCATTCATCTGGACTAACCTCCTATTTCTATACTCACTAGTGTGTGGCACTGGAAGTAATCCAGAGATTACAACCTTTGAGGTCCTGTTTTTTAACCTGTTTCCTAGCTCTCTAAATTCTGCTTGCAGGACCTCATCCCTCTTTCTACCTATGTCGTTGGTACCAACATGTGCCACAATCTCTGTCTGTTTGCCCTCCCCCTTTAGAATGCCATGCAGCTGTTCAGTGACATCCTTGACCCTGGCACCAGGGAGGCAACATACCATTCTGGAGTCACTTCTACGGCCGCAGAAATGCCTGTCTGTTCCCCTTACTATCGAGTTTCCTACCACTATTGCTCTTCCCCTCTTTTTCCTCCCCCGCTGTGCAGCTGAGCCACTCTCAATGCCATGAGCGTGGCTGCATTCCCCAGCGGAACCGTCACTCTCTCCGTTTTCCAACACAGGAAACAGTTCTCGAGTGAGATGCACCCTGAGAATTTCCTGACTACCTGCCTGACACCTTTCTTTGGACTGATGGTCGCCCGTTCCCTCTCTGTCTGCATTTCCATAAGCTGTGGGGTGACCACGCCTAACAACGTTCTACCCACAAAACTCTCAGCCCCACAGATGCACCTCAGTGCCCCCAGCTGCCACTCAAGCTCCGAAACTCGGAGCTCAAGTAGCTGTAGCTGGTGGCACTTCCTGCACACGTGGTCAGTCAGAGTGCAAGGAGTGTCTAGGACTTCCCACGTGTTGCAGGCGATACATAATACGGGACTGAACTGCCCTGCCATACCTCTAGTTGAAAAAAACCCCTCACTTTTAAATACAATAAAAGAAATGTAAAATATTTATGTACTTTAAATAAAAACTAGAACCCTTACCTTTCCTTAGCTTAACCTATTTTAAACTGGAGAAAAATACTTGCTCGCTACTCACCAATCAGCTCTCACCTTTGTGCTGACGTTACTTTTTGAAGTGACTGCTTCACAGCGATGCTGACTGTAGGACGCCATTCCCAGACAGCTTCATCCTGATGCTGACTGCAGGACACTCTTCCCAGACTGCTTCATCGCGATGCTGACTGCAGGACACTCTTCCCAGACTGCTTCATCACGATGCTGACTGCAGCACGCTCTTCCCAGACATAAGGGAGCCCTAGCAAAACTGGGGTCAATGGGAATCAGGGGGAAAACTCTCCACTGGTTGGAGCTATACCTAGCACAAAGGAAGATGGTTGTGGTTGTTGGAGGCCAATCACCTCAGTTCCAGGACACCACTGCAGGAGTTCTTCAGGGCAGTGTCCTCGGCCCAACCATCTTCAGCTGCTTCATCAATGACCTTCCTTCCATCATAAGGTCAGAAGTGGGGATGTTTGCTGATGATTGCACAATGTTCAGCACTATTCTCGACTCCTCAGATAATGAAGCAGTCCGTGTCCAATGCAGCAAGACCTGGACAATTTCAGGCTTGGGCTGACAAGTGGCAAGTAACATTCGTGCCACACAAGTGCCAGGCAATGACCATCTCCAACAAGAGAGAAGCTACCATTGCCTCCTGACATTCAATGGCATTACCATTGCTGAATCCCCCACTATCAACATCCTGGGAGTTACCATTGACCAGAAACTGAACTGGACTAACCATATAAATACTGTGGCTACAAGAACAGGTCAGAGGCTAGGAATCCTGCCGTGAGTAACTCACCTCCTGACTCCCCAAAGCCTGTCCATCATCTATAGGGCACAAGTCAGAAGTATGATGGAATACTCTCCACTTGCCTGCATGAGTGCAGCTCCAACAACACTCAAGAAGCTTGACACCATCCAGGACAAAGCAGCCCGCTTGATTGGCACCCCCTCCACCACCGATGCACAGTAGCAGCAATGTGTACATCTACAAGATGAACGGCAAGAATTCACCAAGGCAGCACCTTCCAAACCTACGACCGCTACCATCTAGAAGGACAAGGGGAACAGATGCATGGAACACTACCACCTGCAAGTTCCCCTCCAAGCTGCACATCAACCTGACTTGGAAATATATTGCTGTTCCTTCACTATCGCTGGGTCAAAATCCTGGAACTCCCTTCCTTACAGCATTGTGGGTTACCTACACCACATGGACTGCAGCGGTTCAAGAAGGCAGCTCACTACCACCTTCTCAAGGGCAATTAGGTATGGGCAATAAATGCTGGCCCAGCCAGCAATGCTCAGATCCCATAAATAAAAGAACTGAATTTAAATTCAGTGGTATGTGGTGGGATTTGAACCCATGTTCCCTGAGCAGTAGCCTGGGCCTCTGGATTACTAGTGACATTACTATTACGCCATCATTTCCCTGCAAAATGAAGTATAGTAAAGCGGCGTCAAGGATCTGTGCACAGAGATCGGGAGACATGCACAGGAAAAGGGAAAGAAGGTCAGGGAGGTCACTCATGGCAGAGTTAAAGAGGTACATTTTGAGAAGGATTTTGAAGGTGAAGAGGAGAAGTTTGTAAGGCAGAGGGGCTTAGCAAGAGAATTCTCAAGTGCAGGTGCACGGTGGCTCTGAGATTTGCAGCCAATAGTGGACTGGAGGTAGGGGTGTATTGTCAGGAAGGTATGTGCTGGGATGTAGGTGTGAAGAAGATTTGGGAGGTCGGCAGTAGTGAGGCCCTGGATGAATTTGACATTGAAGATTGGGAGTTTAAAGTTGATGTGTTGAGAGGAGGGTGGGGAGACGCAATGACGGTTAATAATTACGATATTGATTTGAATGTGCGGCCTAGAATGGATTGGGACATTAGTGGCGGAGTCCTGGATCAGTTGGACTTTATGTAAGGTAGAGCTAGAGATTGCGATGAGTTGATCACTGGAGAAATTCAGCCCAGAGGTGACCAAGGTGTAGTCTTTCTGCAGGTGTGGTAGGGATGTAGGTGGGTAATGCTATGAAGCTGGCTGCTGGTAGTCTGGGCGATAGATTTGGATGTTGGATTTGTAGCCCAGCTCAGGGTTGAACAGGACACTGTGCATAGTCGAGTGGTCACTGACTGCTAATCGGGTTGTTGGTGTTTACAAGTACGAGCGAAATGCAGTCAGCCTGGGCTGCAGCCTTCTAACTTAACATTTTCTGGACTGAGGTGCTTCAGTAAAGAACTGAAAGGCAACCTCATTTTGAGCAGCAATTTATGGAACAATACACACATTGTTTATCTCAAATGTTCCAGCTCATTTCTCTTCAATGAATTCTGGAGAGCAGGGATCCCCTCAGGGTGCTTTCCACAGAGGCTGAAGTGCAAAATCACTGAAACCCCATCTAGGGGCCCTTACTTTAGATCTCAATCCTCACTGACATTCACACTCGACTTACCCTCAACATATTTTTTTTCTCTCTAAGCAGCCTAGACAGTTAGAGCATCCTGTGCTAGTGGAGAACTCCACCTCAGGGTACGGGCAAGTCTCACCCGGCCTAAGACAATTTCTGTCACCCACGTATTTGCATTCTGTCAACTCATTGCAGCCTCCCTTTTTGACGTGAGGAGTCATCCGTCAACTGCACAAGCAGTTTTTTCTGGGTGTTGCCCTCAGCGAACTTTTGGGAACCAGGTACCTTAATTATATTCAATTGCTCCTTTCTCGGTGGGGGTATGAAGGGAAGCTGCATGATTATGTGGGTGAATAATCGAGCCTTATACTGCATCAGGCTAGGTGAGATTTCAAGGATAGACTGGAAAACACAATGTGACAGGCATTACACAATGAAAAAGGGCAGTCGATGTTGTGCAGCAAGGTTTGTGACAAGGCTTTGGATAGAGGAGAAAAATGGGTTCCGTTAAATTGCCCACTGCCGTTGCTTTAACATGACGAGGTGTGTAAAAAAAAAAGACTTGCATTTATATAGCCCCTTGCAGGACAGCCCAAAGCACTTTACAGCCAATGATGTACTTTTAAGGTGCAGTCTCTGGTGTGGTGTAGAACACATGGCAACCGATCTGTGCATAGCAAGCTCCCACTGACAGTGATGTGATAATGGTCATTATCAGGCTTTTATGGTCAGACGTATTTAAAATTGAGAAACCCATCTGAAGGCCAAACACCAGCCAGGTCGAAAGGACGAGATAAATTAATAAATAGTTTTTGTTGATGCCGAGTTTGTGATTTGAGGACGGAAGAGAAGAACAGATACTGAGGAAGGCTATTGGCAGACCTCGTACGTACACCATTCCTTCTTCCCCTTCCTCCCCAATCCCCCTAACTCCAAATGTACAAACCTAATTTCTCTGTCATATTAAGAAACGCCCTCCAATCCATGACCTCTTGCTCTTAGCCCCATAGGGGTCAATCTGCCTGATTACTGGCATGGAAATCTTTTCTTTTCATTTGTTCCTATTTCCTCCTCTGCCCTTAATTTAAACCCACGTACTCCGCTGAGCTGGCTATTGAGATTTTGGTTTGGGGGGGGGCGGGGTGTGGGATTTGTGGAGCCGGGGGCTGGATGGGGAAGGTGGGAGACAGACCTGTCATGTATTGGAGTTGGCAGGAAGGACAGCGTTACAGGAATAGCAGCCACTCGAGATCTTTAGACCTCAGAGAAACGAGGGAAGTGCGTCTACATTTGGAGACAGAAGGCTCCTGTTGGCTTTAATCTTGACTTTTTTTATCTCGTCTGTCGCCATGCTCCTTAAGAAATGGGAGTCCTGCGCAATGCTCGAGTGGGATGTTTATCTTGCAGAGAACGCCGTTCAAAATCACATCTGGAATCCATTGGAATTTTTTTGGGGAAGATCATTGATGTAATGTTTGGCTTATGTGCTTGATGACCTAGAGGTCTGAACTAGATGGACTGCAACCAGAGAGAAAAAAAAAAGTTATTTTTTTTTATAGATGTGTTTTTAAGATGGTTTGATTTGTTTTACTTACCAGCTGTTAAGGAAAACTCTTTTTGTTCGGCTGCGAAAGCACTTACTGTGCAGTAAATAAACCCCTCAGACTCACCATCAAATTGTAAATTTGCTTCTCCAAAACCTGTGATTTTCATTTTTGCGTTGTGGGCAGGTTGGTGAAAGAATCTGCATCCTGTACCCATTAGCTGAGCTCTTGGATCCGAAAGGAAGGCTTCCAAAGAAGTGCTTTTATTTAATTTTTGGAATGAGTCTATCCAAAGCCTGCTTTAAGAACATCATAAGCTGTAATCTTCTTGCCTTCTGGCTCCCCTCCACATGTATTTATTTATTTGTTCCACCACCTCCACATCGACACACCCAGGCCTCACCCAGCGGCTTCCCTGCAAGGCCTCATGTCTCCCAAGGACAGGGTGAAGCTAACTATTGAAGGGTGAGATTTTGCCTTTCGACATTCTGCATTGTCTACTTGTAAGAAAAAAAAACTTCCATTTATATAGCACCGTTCACGACCCTAGGACATCTCAAAGTACTTTACAACCATTGACGGTTTGTCAATGGCAGCCTATTTACACACAACTAGCTCCTACAAACAGCAACTTGATAATGACCAGATAATCTGTTTCTTTCAAATAACTATTGGTCAGGACATGGGGAGAACACCGCTCCCGCTTATTTAAAATAGTGCCATCTTTTATGTGTACCTGAAAGTGAAGACAGAATCCTGGTTTGATGTCTCACCTGAAAGACAGCACCTACTGAACAGTGCAGTGCTGGGGGGTCACCGCATTGAGTGCTAGCCTGCATTTTTATGTTCACAGTGCCTGGAGTGGGATCTGCACTACAATCTTCTGACTCAGAGATGCACGTGTTACTCACTCAGCAAAGGGCTGACACACTTCATTCCTTCCTTCCTAGGGATTGGTTCCTCACGGTAGATGCCC
Organism: Cetorhinus maximus; assembly: GCF_964194155.1. Taxonomy (NCBI): domain Eukaryota; kingdom Metazoa; phylum Chordata; class Chondrichthyes; order Lamniformes; family Cetorhinidae; genus Cetorhinus; species Cetorhinus maximus. The sequence continues at coordinate 82,744,375 of NC_135897.1, read as the reverse complement.
TGTCTGTCAAGTAGGAAATTGCAGCAAACTAAGTGTTCTTTTAATTCACTGGTTCAGTCCTGCGTCAACTGGCTATCTCTCAATCCTTGTCATATACCCTACTTGTATGACACTTCTGCCACAACTGCGTTCCCAACGTCAGCAAGGACAGTGTCGAATAACCTGAGGTGGATATCCCATTCTTGGTAGAGCAAGGGAGTATTTTAGGAAGTGGCTTTCATAGGGGGGTTCCTCCAGCACTTCTCCTCTCAGCCTTTCTGTGTATTTTCACCTCATTGGCCATTTGTGGACCTGCCCCCGAAATTCTGGCAAAGAAAATGAGGGCCACCATTGTGCTTGGAAGCAACAATTTCATACAGGTTTATAAATCCGCACTTGTTCCTTAGTTACCATTGCTGACCTACATTGGCAACACCTTAGTAATAAAATTCTCATCCTCATGTTCAAATCCCCCCAAGGTCTTGTCCTTCTCTATCTCTTTACCTCCTGCAACTGTTCAAAAATTGCATTTCTCCAAGTTTGGTTTCTTGTACATGCCCCACTCCCTTCACCCCACTATTGGATGCCTTGCCTTCAGCCACCTGAAATTCTCTCCCTGATCCTCCTCCTCCACCTCTCTCTCTCCTCCTTTAAACCTACCTCCTTGGCTAAGATTTTAGTCACCCATCCTTAAATCTCCTTTATTGACTCAGCGCCAATTTTTGTCTGATTACACTTCTGAGAAGCACTTTGGGTTGCTTTCCTGGGTTAAGGGCGATATATAAATATAAATTGTTCTTGCTGTATAATGCAGAACTGCTCGAACTACAGATAGCTTTGCATTGGCTAATAGGCCATTAGATACCTAGATCCCAACACTTAAAATAGCCATCTCTTTTCTTTTATGTGAACTGTTTCCTACTGGACTTTAGATTAATTTCTAATTCTTCATACCTGTGAAATAAAGCTCCAAACTCCTAGAACTGTCTGAATAAGCTATGAATAAATGCCCTTAATCAACTTCCAGTTATGAGCCTGAGATGGGACTGTATAACAGATTCTTTTTCTAACCATGCCAATCAGTTCTGGTTCAGTAACCTTGCATGTGGTCGCTCCCCTCTTAACCTGTTGTAACAAATTCAAGGATCAGCCTTCTATTCTTGACTTCTAACAGCTTCCTGGATTAGCTTGTTGACTTCCGATACAGTTTGTGTTCCAATGTGCTGGCTGTCAGAATGCTGGCTCTGAGGAGAATTAATCATCTCTCCTTTCTCATGTGGTAATTTTCTTTTGAAATCAAGATGGCCCAAAGAACTTCTGGACTGAAAGACTCCATGGATTAATTTTAATCAAGCTTTTATTGGTTTCTCCAACTCCATCACCACCAGTTTTCCTAAAGGTGTTAACTCTTCCTAGAGTATGGTAACATGGGCACTGCTTCTCTGGCTGCTTCACCCAATGGCCCATTCTTGATTTGTGAGGCTAGTTAGTCAGTCTGTCCACAGGCTGTTGACCATTGACCTTGGGAATAGATCAGAGACAGGCCTGATTTTCCCCGCACTGTATGTCCAGCTGGTGGCAATTGTGGTGGGTCACAGGATTGTGATCAAGTCTGGGAGATCCTGGGAGTTAGGTAAAGTATAGCACTCTGCTACCCTGGCTGAGGTGAGTGATCTCAGCACAGATCTGAGACCTTCCTCGTTTGAATGACACAGTATCACTGTGGGAAGTGTATTTAGCCATTAAGTCATTGTGGAGCCCCTTTTTAAATATTATGGCCATCTACTTAACCTTTTAGGTATTCATCCATGAATCTTTAATATCCATCATTCCGTTGTACAAAACAATTACTTGGTAATTATTTTCATGCCATGTTTGAGATGACCTAGAATTTAAAAACCCCATACAGGGGAATGGTATACTTTGAATACCAACTCATCCAGAGAATTTTGAATTAGCATTGTATAAAATGCAGGATGGTAGTTTGACTGTCCTTTAGAAAGAAAAGACTTGCATTCAAATAGAGCCTTTCACTGCTTCAAGACGTGCCAAAGTGGTTTACAGCCACTCTTGAAGTGTTGCAAAGTAGGCAACATGGCAGCCAATTTGCGCATGGCAAGATCCCACAAACAATAAAGTGATAATCAGATCATCTGTGTCAGTGATGTTGACTGAGGGATAAATATTGTTCAGGAGTCTGGGGATAATGCCCCTAGTCTTCAGAATAATACCATGGGATCATTTGCATCCACCTGAGAGGGTGGAAAGATGTCTGAGCAATTTACAGAGCAGAGAGCAAAAAATGCACTTTGAACAGAAGGGCAAGGGGGGCTTGGGAAAGGGGAGCGCATAAAAAATCCATTTGGAAAGTGAGCATTTGGGAGGCTTTTGATGCAAGGGTATATCTGTTTAACAGATGGCAGCTGGAGGATTCAGGAAAAGAGTACTGAGGGTGCAGAAGTGGTGACTGTAAGAGCAGCCACTAATGATGGAGCGAGGAAGAGCAGTGGGTACGCAATGTGATTAAAGGAATCTCATTTTCTATCTTTCTGTGCGGTTTGAGTTTGGTTTTGTGATGGAGGCAAGTTAACATGTATATGTGAGAGATATTATCATCAGGAGAAAGTGTGTGATGTACCATTGTTTGGCAAGATTGGGACAAGAAGATGTAATTTTCATACCAGGACATTAAATTGTTGTTGGCTTCATTAAAATGCATTTAACAAACATAAGAACATAGGATAGGCTTTCTGGCCATCGAGCCTGCTCCACCATTCAATGTGATCCTTGTTGATCCTTGGCTTTAACTCATTTCCTCGACTCCCTGAGAGACCAAAAATCTGCCTATCTCAGCCTTAAATATATTCAACGATGGAGCACGTCTACCATGTCAAGACCCTTCATGTTTCGATGAGCTCATCACTCATTCTTCTAAACCCCTGAGATTATAAATCTAATTTACTTAGCCTCTCATCATAGGACAACCCTCTTATCCCAGGGACCAATCTGGTGAACCTTCGCTGTACCGCTTCCAATGGAAGTATGTCCTTCCTTAAATATCATTTTAATTTAGTTACAAGTAGACGAATTAACTGTTAACTGCATTGATAGAAGAAAGATTTGCACTTATATAGTGACTAGCATAACCCAAAGTACTTTAAAGCCAAGGAAATACTTGGTTACTGAGTTATAGGAAATACGCCAGTTTGTACAGTGACGTACCTTAAACAGCAACGTGATAGTGACCAAATAATCAGTTTTAATGATGCTGGTTGAGAAATAAATATTATCTAGGGCACTGAGGAGAACTCTCCTAGTCCTCTTCAAGATTGTCACTTGGGATCTTTTATGCTCACCTCAAAGGGATGACCAAGGCCTCAGTTTAACATCTCAGAAAGATGGCACTTCTGCTCAAGTCTTTGGAGTGGAATGTAAATCCACAAGTTTCTAGCTCATGTAAGAGAGTGCTATCCATTGAGACATACACACATGAAGGGAATCATCATGTCATTCACATGTGACGACGGCGATGCACACTAGTACATTTGGCATTGCCTGTTCATATACGATATTTGTAAACAAATGAAAATGTTTGTCAAATGCCACTCCTAAGAAAGTGGTGGCCCTTTAATGACTGTGTGTATTTATAATGTATAAACTCTCGTCGTGTCTTGGGCTGCAATTCTTATATTCTTAAAGACATTGAATGGTGAATGCAGGGAAACTTCCATTTTAGGACTTGCTGAGCCACAGCACTGCAGAGGGGCTGAATGAACATACACAGCAGACATTTCATTATGGCTGAGGCTCCCTGTCTCACTGTATGTTTTGCTACTGAACAATGCCAGAGCTCCTTCCATTGCAGTTTGTGGATGTTAAAAGTGAAGGAAAGGCAGCAATAATTCATTTCTTTTATTTTTTTTAAAGTCGGTGAGACTTGCTCTTTAGACTGATCAGTAAATCACTATTTTTGGGAGGCAGTTGCATGGCTGTGAGATGTTTAAAGGTGATTACAGCATCTCATTGGGTTACATGTTCACTTCAGAGGTTTTAGGAAATTTGTTCCGTGGGCAGTGCGCGGTGGAGACGGTTGGATGGCCTGACTGCCTGTCTGTCTGCCCCTCTTTCGCAGCTATGTCTGCACCATGGTGTCGCTGGAGAAAGAGCGCGTGGTGTCTGCCAGTATAATTGGGATGTAAGCTCTGGGATTCCCTCTCTGAACCCCTCTGCCTCGTTTTGTAGTGTAAGACCGTCATTAAAACCTACTTCTTATGACCAAGCCCTGTCTTGATGTCTTTCATCAATTTTTCGACTTAGATGTCTTCTTCTGCTCTGGGACGTGCTACTGTGTTAAAGGTGCTTATACCAATGCAAGTTGTTGTTCTTGTTGTGATTGTTGGCATTCTACCCTGTCATGGTGGGGGCAGATGTCACAGTTAAACATGGCCTTGTCTTCACCTCATATCAACATGCATTCCAGCATGGGCTACTCAATTGGAAAAAAATGTTCAGGAGCAGGAATCTGGGCTGATCTTTATTATTCCTCTTAGACTAGGGGCAGTATGGCCTTCAGTGACCAGTGGGCACCAGTGAAGCACCCTGGGACATTTTATTATGTTTAAAGGTGCTATGTAAATGTTAGCTGTTGTTACATGGATAGCCGGAATCAAATCTGAATTGAAGTTGTTAAGCTTCCTTTAACAAATCTGTTTGACGAACAGTTTATTGATTGGGCTCCTTTAAGAAGGCGGTACATACTAACTTAATTGCTACCTGTCAATCATGGCTCATATAAAAGAGACAAAAAAAAATGTCTTTCTCTAGCAACTCAGCGGTGTTACTGGCCGTGTTGTGAATGTGTGAACCGGGACACAAGGGGCAGGGAAAAGCAATCCAGCAAAACACATTTGCAATCCGCACTGAAATCAAGCAGGAAGAAAGGAGGAGGGTGGGGGCGGGGTTGGTGGGGTTGAGAGAGAGAAACAAAAAAGAGTGCATCCAAAAATAAGGGAGGATTTGTTGATTAATTTTAACATCGTCAGCAAGAATTGCCAGGGTGTGGTTTGGTGCTGCTACACAGGCTTGTCCTTGTTGAAGTAAGCACAACGGCAAGCTGACAGATCCATTGTTTTATGTGTAATATGTGCTGGGAGAGCAGATAAAGCCAGTCAGCCTTGCACCACCAACCTCCCCCCCCACCCCACTCCGCTACAGCGATCCTGCTTGTGATTTCCTGACTGGACTGCTCAAAGCTATTTTTGGACTGGCTTGAGAGCCTTGGAGAAGGGAGCGGAGCTTATTATTTTCTGCCTTGCCGTCATTGCCGGCGAAACCCTTTTGTAACCTGAATCCATTGGGACCGACTGCAGCCTTGGTCGGGCGGTCGGGGGGGGCGGGTGGGGGATCAGTTTTTACTGGCGGGGAGTTATCACAACATTGTTTAACGATGCCCGGTTTTAGTTCAGGGAATATCAGGAGTTACTTAACGCAGCATCGAAACTCTTTTTGTTTTTTTCTCTCTCTCTCTCTCAACTTTATAAGTTACCTCCAGCACCTCACCCATGTGGCCATTCCTAATGGGTGAGTTTTGCCCAGCCCTTCGTTCACTCCGCTATGGGCGGTTGTGCTCTCAACTACCTTGACCGCAAGCTTTGAAATGACCTCCCTTACCCTCTTCCACCTTTTACCTACATCAAGACCCTCATTAAACCCACCGCTGTGACCAAACCCTGTCCCAGTGTCCCCTTCTTAGGCCTGTTATCAATTTTTGGCTGATTACATTTCTGTGAAGAGATGTGGGCCATGTTACTACGTTAAAGGCTCTTATAATCAATGCAAATAGTTGCTCATGTTGTGATTCTATCCTGTCACAGAACAGTTAAACTCGATCTTTATTGTTCCTCTTAGACCAGGGTCACTCTAGCCAGTTGTTGTAGCTCTAACCAATTCCCTGCATGAGATCAGCTAAACCAGCTCAGACTGACAATCTAGGACTGAGAATCCTGGATCCTCCTGGGCTGTTACACAGGTTGAGTTGTCCCATATAGTCAGTCGTTCCTGCCTCACAAACCAACCAAACCTGAGCCACAGGGAATTACTGATCATTGTGTGACATTGTACCAGTTCAGGATCAGTCATATTGATTCTTTTCACTTTACTTCCAGTGGCTCAGTTGGTAGTACTCTTGGCTCTAGGACAGGAGGTTGTGGGTTCAAACCCCACTCCAGAGATTTAAGCACCACCATCAAGGTTGACATTCCAGTGCTGTACCAAGGGAGTGCTGTACTGCCGAGCGTGCTGTCTTTTGATGTTAAAACAAGACCCTGCCTGCTGTCTCAAGTAGACCTAAAAGATCTCTCAGCACCATTTCAAAGAACAGAGGAGTTCTCCCTGGTGACCTGGCCCACTTTACCACAAAAACAGAGGTAGTGGCATAGTGGTAACGTGACTGGATGAGTAATTCAGAAGTCCAGGCTCATGCTCTGGAGACATGAGTTCCAATCCCACTGTGGCAGCTGGTGGAATTTAAATCAAGTAATAAAAAAAAACCTGGAATTGAAAGCTAGCCTCAGTGATGGTGACCATGGGCTGGATTTTGGTTTTGCCCTTGCCCGGGGTGCTGGGTGGGGGCAGTCGGGAAGCCGACCGCCACCCGCGATGGGCACCGCACCGTGATTTTACACGGGTGGGCCAATTGAGGCCTGTCCAACGTGGAACGCGAGCGGCAGTGCTTAGCGCTGCCTGTGCGGACAGGGGGGAGGAGGAGGGCGAGTGGGCCTAGCGCAAACTTTGCGCATGCGCGCAAGAGAGTGCTTCAATCTCCCTGAGGCACGGAGCTGTGTCAGGGAGAAGAAAACTTAATGATCAAAATAAAAATGTCATAAAACATGTCCCCTCATGTGAATCTGTCACATGAGCTGGGACATGGTTTTTAATTCAAGTGTAAAATTTTTATTTTTTTTTTTTTGTTTGCTTTAGGAAACCTCATCCCGCCTGTGGATGAGGTTTCCTAAAAACTGCAAAGGCTGCTTGGCCTGTTCGCCTGCCTGCCAACCGTAAGGTTGGATGGCAGTGTAAGTTTGAATTTAATTAACTTTTTAATGGCCTTTATAGGCCTTTTTAATAGCTGGCGGGCGGCTGCCGATTCCGACGCGTGCCTGCTGAACGAAATATTGCGGGACTGCGCAATAATCTTGGGACACTCGCCCGATGTCATCGCGTGTCATTTCACGCTCAGCCGAATCGGGCGTGCGCCCGCCCACCGAGCTCAATATTCTGCCCCATGAAACTATTCATCAATTGTCGTAAAAATCCCTTTAGGGAAGGAAATCTGCCCTCCTTACCTGGTCTGGCCTACATGTGACTCCTGACCCACAGCAATGTGATTGACTCTTAACTGCCCTCTGAAATGACCCAAACAAGCCACTCAGTTCAAGGGGTAATTAGGGATGGGCAACAAATGCTGGCCTTGTCAGTGACACCCGCATCCCATGAAAGACTAAAGAAAAAAACCATTATCATATTGCTGTTGTGGGAGTTTGCTGTGTGTAAACTGGCTGCTGCATTTCCTACATTACAGCAATGACTACGGTTCAAAAGTATTTAATTGGCTGTAGAGCACTTTGTGATGTCCTGTGGTTGTGAGAGGCACTATATAAATGCGTGCCTTTCTTTTGAACCCTTAACACGTGAAACCAAAATGAATTGCAGAATTGCTGGGAAAATTGCGCCTGCAACTATCACTCTAATCCACGATGATCCAGTGCTACCACCAGGATCCTGTTCCGTCCTGACTTTATACCGCCTGGTGCTTTTCCCCCGTTAGTTATCAATGAGAATTTCCTCAGGTCTTTCCTGATTGGCTGCTGTACTTGGATTTGGCAGCAGGCTTTGGATGCCCTATATTTAGAGGGTCCAGGCTGGAATCATGGCCATCTGTGAGGTCCCATCCAGGAAATTGCTCATCCCATATCATTTATCTTTTGGAAAAGCACCAGTGTTGCCTGTAGAGAGCTCGGTTATGTTATGGTGAAGGACTTGGGGGTGTCCATAGAGAACTTGGTAACTCTGTGGTGAGAGTCTGGCGATGCCTGTCGAAAGCTCGGTGCCACTGTAGTAAGGGCCTGGGGGTGTCCATTGGTAACAATGCAATGAGGGCATTGAGTGCCTCTAGAGAGCTCAGTAATGGTATCAACATGACGCGAGTGATGCTTGTAGTGAGCTCGACAACACTGGGTGAGAGCAGTGCCTGTAGAGAATTTGGTAACACTGCGGTGAGAGACTGCTGGTGACATTGGCAACTGTGGGAACATTTGAAAAACAATTTCTCTTGAGCATAATGGTACCAATCCGCTGAATAAGCTGGTGACAGTAATCCAACTCTATGAGTTCCAGGTTTGTAGGCTATAGGTCATGTTTGTCAGCAGGAGAATGTGTTTTGTATGATTGCTTTGGTACCATAACTGCACAGGAAATTATCAGCATACACAACCAACAGTGCAAAAGCATTAATTTTATGTTCATCCTGGTGGTTACCCAGCTATAATTTTGTGTGTGTGTAGCGGGGGCTTGGGAATGGAGAGGGGCGTATTCTGCATTTTTAAAAAGTAGTTACAATGTCTTATATAACAGGGCTGCACAAATACATAAGCAACACTGTTAGGTCTTTATTAGCACCAATTCCTCCACCACTTTGGTTGTTTCTATGTAGAAAACACTTATAGTGTTTAGGCTCAATGTGAAACAGGGACATGGGCTTCGGCAGGGCCATCTGCTGAATGGCAGTGATGAATGTGTCCCTGGTGAGATCAGCCAGACTGGAACTCAGACTGATGCATCCTCTTACTTTGTACATTTCACTTCCCTCCACCAGCAACATCACCGCGCCCCCCCAACCCCCACCCCCATCCCCCTCCGCCACCTCCACCCCCTCCCCCCACCCCCCACCCCCCCCCCCCCCCCCCCCCCCCCCATCCCCCAAATCATTTTCCTTCTGGAAGAGCCACTGACACGACCTGACTCATTTCCTGCTTCCAGTCTGACTTGGAAAGGACTGAAAACCTGTTTGTTTCACTCATCTTGCGCAGCTCTTAGCCGCAGTGCTTTTGTGCTAATATATCCATACATGGGGTTATTATAGGACAACAGATTCTTTGTAGCAGGGCACGTTCTGTATTCAGAAGGCTGGCGTGACTTGTACATATAAATTGTATGGAAGCAATTAAAGCTGAAGGAAATGTCATGTGGGTTGCATTTAAACCTACCGACTTATTGCATAGTTACTTGTTTTCTCTCTTGAACAGAGAGGCTGATTTTAAATTTTCGTTTGGCCAAAGTGGCCAGATTTTAACAGCAGCCCCGTGCTTAACGTACGCGCACAGCCCGTTTGGTTTTAAGTGCTGTCCACTCTGGCCCATGAGCTGCACGTCTCTCTCTCTTTCTCTCTCTCTCTCTCCCCTGCACCCAGCACCCCACAAAGGCAGAGTTATTGACTGAGTTTGGCTTAAGTTTGCCGAGGTGGGTTTGAACTTAGATGCAGCTTGACTTTGGCGAGATAAAGAAGTGCTTTTGTTTACAAGATGCTCTCCAATTCAGGGTTGGGGTGTGTGCCAAAGGAGGGGAACTATTTCTGTTGACAGTGTAAACAGCGGGTGCCAGGATGGCTCGATGAGCTACTTTTGTTGTGCAGATGATGTGGTTGTTTGACAGCTATGAGGGTGTATTATCTTCTGTTCTTTATAAAAATGACAGGCGTGAATGTGTTTTTTTTCTCTTTGTGATTTACAACTAAAATTGCGGGAACATGTGGTTTTTGCAGTGTCCAGTTCCTAGGAATGTGACTCTGTTAGGAGAATCTGGGGGATAAATAGCAGCTAATTATGACACAGCTGTAATAATAATGTCTCGGACAACTGCAGAACTGCTTTGCGGTATAGATGTCAGGTGGATGGAAAGGATCCCATGGCACTGTTTTGAAGAAGAGCAAGGGGGTTCTCCTGGCCAATATTTATCTCTTTACCAACACCTAGGAACAGATGATCTGGTCATTATCTCAATGCTGTTTGTGGGAGCTTGCTGTGCTAAAATTGGCTGCAGCATTTCCTACTTTACAAGATTGACTACATTTCAAAAGTATTTTGATGGCTGCAAAGTGCTTTGGAACGTACTGTGGACTTGAAAGGTGCTATATAAGCTTCTTCTTTTTCTTCCTGTTTTTTTCCTTTTCTTTCCTTCCTCCTTTCTTTCTTCCTTTCCTCCTTTTCTTTCCTCTCTTCTTTCTTTTCTTTCCTTCCTTCTTTCCCTTCCTTTTCTTTCTTTCTTTCCTTCTTTCTTTCTTTTCTTCCCTTTTCTTTTTCTTTTCTTCCATTTTCTTTCTTTCTTTTCTTCTCTTTTCTTTCCATTCTTTCTATTCTTTCTTTTCTTTCTTTTCTTTCCTTTCCTTCCTTTCTTTCTTTTCTTCTCTTCTTTCCTTTCTTTTTTCTTTTTCCCTTTCCTTTCTTTCCTCCCTTCCTTCTTTCCAATTCTTCATTTTTGTCAAATGCTTGTTAATCCAACTGGAGTGTGCAAACTTTGGCGAGAATGACTCTTTCACCAGTTTAACAAAGTTTTAAGGAGTAACAATTGATCTTTCTCCCTCCTTTCTCTAATGTCCGCTACTCCATTTTTGGAGCGATCCATACCAAATAGAAACGAGTAGTTCTTTCTGTTGATATTGCACCAATTTTTTTAATGACTCGGGTTTATACTTTAAATTAAAATGAGTAAATAAAATATGTTCTATGTTTTAAAGCAGGCCTCCACCTGTATCATATTGCCCATCAAATCAAGAAATAAACTGATTGTTTAGAAATCAGTAATTAATTAATGGTATTTGAGGGATCAATAAGGTAGCAATCTGTAAGATTCCACTACCCCACCACCAGTCTATGGCTGAAACTTTTGTTGGATACCGGTGACATTCATAAGGTGACTTGCTCTGAGGAACAGAAGCATAGAGTAATTCTTGGTCCATCCATTGTGCCCCTATAGATTGATTCATAGGAAACAGATGGCATTGTAGACACTTAGAAATGCAGGAACCAGTTCTGACCATAGTGTAGGTTTTCAAACAAAGTAAAAAGGTCCTGCCAGGTACTTTCTGTATTTACTGACTTACGAGCAGGTTATTTCTGTTGCTGTAAACTCATAGGAACAGGAGTTGGCCATTCAGCCACTCAAGCCTCCTCTGCCATTCAATTAGGAACATGGCTGTTCTGTACCTCTTTAATACACCATCAACATCCTGAGGGGTTACCATTGACTAGAAACTGAACTGGACTAGCCATGTTTGTATACTTGTAGCCAGACTGTGGCTACGAGAGCAGATCAGAGGCTAAGAATCCTGCGGCGAATAACTCACCTCTTGACTCCCCAAAGCTTGTCCAACATCAACAAGGCACAAGTCAGGAGTGTGATGGAATTTTCCTGGATGAGTGCAGCTCCAACAACACTCGAGAAGCTTGACACCATCCAGGACAAAGCAGCCCACTTGATTGGCACCCCATCCGCAGACATTCACTCCCTCCACCACCAATGCACAGTGGCAGCAGTGTGTACCATCTACAAGATTCACTGCAGGGAACTCACCAAGCCTCCTGAGTCAGCAGCTTCCAAATTGACGATCACTATCACCTAGAAGAACAAGGGCAGCAGATGCATGGGAACACCACCACCTGGAAGTTCCCCTCAAAGCCATTCACTATCCTGACTTGGAAATAAATCACTGTTTCTTCTCTGTGGCTGGGTCAAAAACCTGGAACTCCCTCTCTAACAGCACTGTGGGTGTACCTACACCACATGGACTGCAGCGGTTCAAGAAGGCAGCTCACCATCAACTTCTCAAGGGCAGCGAGGGATGGGCAATTAATGCTGGCCTAGGCAACAACACCCACGTCCCATGAACAAATAAAAATAAAACTTACTTAACAAAATTGATTAATCTAAATTTTGAAAATTCCAATTGCCCCCCCAGCATCCATAGACTTTTGGGGAGTGAATTCCAGATTTCTATTACCCTTTATGTGGAAAAACTGCTTCCTGATTTCCCTCATGAATGGCCTGGCTCTAATTTTAACATTATTCCCCCGTGTTATTAATTTCCCAACCAGAAGAATTAGCTTCTCCGTATTGACCCTATTGAATCCTTTCAACATTTTCAACACTTGGATCAACTCACTCCTCGATCTCCTATTGTCAAGAAAGGAAATGTTTTGCTTTGGATATCTGGTACCATCTTTCAGAGTTAGGACTGTGTATTCGTATTAGATTGTAGTTGATTTACACCTTCAAGTGATTATCCTATACAAAAATGCTTGAAATGTGTACATGTGCTATGTGTATGTGCTGTGTTGTGTGTGTGCATGCTATGTGTGTGTGTGCTACGTGTGCACTTATATGTGTTGTGTGTATATACTATGTTGTGTGTGTTGTATATGTCACATATGTACCATAGGATTAACTTTACAGTTGTGAACTGGGGTATCACAGCGCCAACCATCCATAACGGAAACTAAAGGACGAGCTGCCCACAATTTTCTTTTCATTTAAGCTGTTGAATGGAAAATCAAGGCCAGTGATTCTCTGATAAGTGGAACTGGCCAACAAGGATTCATGCTAGTCATGCATATTCATGAAAAAACACCTCTCGTTTGTATATAGATTTTCACTCTACCTCCTCCCTGGGACCTGCGACTTTCCTTGACTAGTTGCTCCTGTCACCAGGAAATGCACCAGTTAATTTTGGTATTGTGAAGGTCTTGTTAACCAGAGTAGCTAGGCTGGGTGGGTTGCTATGGAGCCTCAGCCCAAGAAAGGAAAGCCATGCTGCACTTTCCAAGCAATAATCAGTCACCCGGGAGCCTGCCTGAGCAGTGGCAGGTGATTTAGGACCTGCTTTATCCTCTCGAGGCAATTCCACTGACCGAGCAAAACTCTCAGAAAGGAGCAACCTTTGTGTGTTAGAAGAGCAATCTTTGTGTGGCCAAAAATTGCCCGTAGAAAAATGCAGCTTACTGTAAAAAAAAACACCACCACTGCCCACACCCCCACAAAGTTTTTATTTGACTAAGAATAAAAGCAGAAAGGCCACGTGAAACTTGGAGCCAAGAGCCACAGAGTGAATTGCAAAACATTATCCAGTTGTAGTTCTATACCATTGTACATCTGAGATGACTAATGACTGTTCTGTAATAAAAATCTTTAAACCTATAATCTGCTGGAGGATTTATTTTTGTTGTTGTTAAGGAATGACTGGGAGACATATACTGGAGAGTTCCCATTCTCAGCAATCATCTAACATGGCAGTCTAGAATCATTTCTCCTTGTCTGCAAGCCATTTTTAATAAATTTCAACTTCTCTAAAAGGCCAAGCAGGGGGCTCTCCCCGCCCTTCATCCAACTGAACCTTGGGGCAGGATTTTCCAAGGGGCAGGAGTGGAGGTGGGGGAGCACCAGGGAAAATAGCAGATAAGTGCGTTGGGGGTAGCTTCCGCATGCAGCCCTGCTGCCAGAGAGGTTTCCACCAGGGGCCTGGGAAACAAATCGGCTGCCTGCATCGTGGAGGTTTGGCAGTGAACTGAGATCATTAAGGCCCCAAATGGGGATGATTTTAACCCCCCCCGCCCCCAACCGCTGCATGCGGACGCCACCACCTTAATAGAAGCAGGCAATCCAGGATGAGTGTTTGGGCTATCACCACCAGAGGCTACATCATGGAAAAGGAGGTCACAGGCAGGAAAGGTTGCCCCCCCAACCCAAATGAGCCACCTGGAAGGTTTCCCCTTCTATTTAGGCCTTTTTGGCCCCCCCTCTGATTATTATGTTTAATTTTAACCCTCTGAGGTAATTTTGAGATGCCCCGATGATCCTCTACCTGCCTCAGCAGCGCTCACCTCTCCCTGTAGGGGGAGTGCTGAGGTTAGAGAGCTGCCAGCCCTCTGATTGGGTTGGCAACATCTGAATCCTGCCCGCTGTCCTTAATAGGACAGCGAGCTCGAAGGTGGCCAATCGAGGGGCCACTCCTGGGAAGATTGCTAAGCCTGTCTCACTGCTGATGAGTGCGGGATCGGGATCCCCATTTGCCCTTGACATTGGGATTCCGAAGCCCACAGGAAAATCCTGCTCTTGTTGTGGGGGTGGGGGGTAGAGGTCTCAGGGCTAAGACATTTCCCCAGTTCTTTGGGTTTGCTGTTGACCAGAATGTTGAATGAGTTGGCTACTGATTTGTTAAAATTATGACAATTTGGCCATAATAGCCTTGACTCCTGCTTGTACTTCTCTACGCAATCTACAGAGATTTTCTGTTCGCTGATCGAATGAATGGCAACTAAATGACAATTCAGTTAAAGGTGGATTTGTATTACAAATTGAATTGTATGTGCTTCAGCAAAAAAAATGTTGGCTGCTTAATTATAAGAGCTTTGGAACAGGAGTAGGCCATTCAGCCCCTTGAGCCTAAATTGTCATTCAATGAGATCATGACCGATCAATATTGCCTTGGCAATTAAGTTATTGCTGTGGTAGGAAGTTTTGTTTGGCTAGCTTTCTCCTAAAATTATTTGTCCAACATGGCATTTTCCATTGGCAGGGGATCACCTCCTATGAACCAAAACTCCTTGCTTGGAATCGATGGGTTACCACACCACATAATCAGCAATTAGCTTTTTACCAAGTTATTTTGCGCTGGTAGAATTTCAGATGCCCACGTTATGCTTCCAGCTGCTTTTAAACAAAAGAAATGCACCACGCTGATGGATCACACAATTTAGGCCAAAGTTGCAAGTTAAATTTATTGCTGAAACATAAATTTACAGAAAGAAAAAGGGCTTGCATCCTGATGCATATGAAATAAGTAGATAACAGCAAAAAAACTATTTAGTTTATACCAACGCTTTAAACTATTTTCTGAAATCAAAATACCAAAGATGTTTGAATTTTTATGCTGCTACAGTTGAAGGAACCATGCTTGAGATGAGGGTGGGTCCAAGTTAAAGCTACGATACAGTGACTGTTCCCTGATCCTTGTTCACTTTGAGTATAGCCCCCACCTAACTTTCTGGAATTGTGGAATCACTGAATTTATTCTCTGGAATTCATCTTCATGGAATTCTGGCTCACTGCTGTGACATTGAGTTAAATAGTTGGAATAAAGGAATTAAGGAACAGAGAGAGAGAGAGAGAGAGATGACAGCAAATATGTCTCTCCAAGCAACTTATCACACCCCAGATCAAAGGAGACCTTTCACAATAGGGGAGCGGCTATGAAGAAAACCCAAACTCTTTCTCAACAGACCGCAGATCAATATTAATTATTTCCTGTCACGTGGGTGGATGGGAAGAGGGAAGCTCCTCTGCTCACTCTCTGAGTTGAGTTCCTACCTGGGAAAAAAAACGTTTCGGAATTTTCTTATGGCATGACATCACCTCCAATGGATATGAAAATTACAATCAGCACTTACTGCTCCTTAGCTAGGGTTGTATATTCACTCCATCTACTGGTCCACAGGCAAAGGAAATAAATCCCAGAAACAGCAATTCCCTCTTTAAATCTCTGTGCCCGGACTTAAGTTACAAATGTAGAAAGGGCACTTACCTTACAGGAATGCTATAATTTCAAGTAGGATGGATTCAGTTTCTGAATCCCTTTACAAACTCCCTTTATAGAAAGGCCAAAACCAAGACAATGTTACCATCTTGGTTGGGTCAGGAGATGTTTTCAGAACAGACATTTTGCATAAAGAAGTGCTAGCAGGATTCGAGGCTATTGTGACCAAGTTGTCATAATTCTGAGTGGCCGCAGCCAACTCACTCACTATTCCGGGCAACAGCAAACCCAAAGGACTGGGGAAATGTCTTAGCCCTGAGACCTCCAAGGGCAGGATTTTCCTGTGGGCTTCGGGATCCCAATGTCAAGGGCAAATGGGGATCCCGATCCCGTACTCATCAGCAGCAAGACAGGCTCAGCAATCGTTCCAAGGGTGGTCTCTTGATTGGCCACCTTCGAGCTCGCTGTCCTATTAAGGACAGCGGGCAGGATTTAGATGTTGCCAAACCAATCAGAGGGCTGGCAGCTCTCTAGCCAGGTGCAAGGTGCGTTGTTTTTAAATATAATTTCTTACTTTATAAACTTGGTCAACACTGATTGTAATAGTAGTTGGATATAGCACTTATATATTACTGTTGGAAATTTTAGAGAACAAAATGCCTTCACGCGTCTATCCTTTGCTATTTTACCAGTGGTATTAGCCCATTTAATGTTAATAAGTTAGCACCTGAATTTGGATGTTGACGTATTGAATGTATTAAGTGTTTGTAAATAATGTGTAGTGAATGGTTTGGGTTAGATTTTACCCCCCCCCCGAGCCTGGCAAAGTGCAGACTGCACCCCTTTAAATGCTGCCACTGTAACATCTGGTCTGCACAACCATCTGCACTTTATACAATGGTTTTAAGTACTGGCTACAGTTGAATCACTTCACTTCCTGTTTAGACTGCCTCGTTGTGCAATGTGAGTTGGAAGTGGATTTCACTTTGTGCAGTCCTGTTTGCCAAGGAATTGAAAAATAAATATGCTTTACTGTTATGCTTTTCTGAATCTCAGTCTACACCCACTCCCCCTTTTTAATATTATCAAGCATTACGCTTGTTGTCATGGGTATAGATGCACCTAATAGATTGACACTGCATGCAAGCCATCTTCACCACAATTTAACATCGATGCCTTGGTCAGAGTTTTTAGCTCGGTGGGTGGGCGTGCGCCCAGCCTGACCAAGCGTGAAATGACGCACGATGACATCGGCCGAGGGTGCTGACGTCAACGCACAGTCGCGAGATAGTTCGGTCGGCGGGCAAGGGGTTGGAGCCTGCAGCTGACAATTAAAAGGCCGATTTAAGGCCGTTAAGTCATCAGCTGAGTTTAACTTTTCACTGCCCGTTCAACCTGTGGGCGGGGATGAAGTTTCCAAAAGCAAATACAAATAAAATAAAAACAGAGTCACACGTGAGGGGACGTGTGTTTTATTAAATTTTTCCGACGTTCAATAATTTGTTCAAAGTATTCTTCATCTGCCTCAGGGAGATTATTCTGCGCTCTCTCTGGCGCGCGTGCACAAAGTTTGCGCTAGGCCTGCTCGCACCCCACTCCCCCCACCCCCCCGCCCGCTCGCGTATTTAAGGCCCGTAAAATTGCAGAGCGCCGCCGATCGCAGGCGGCCGCCGGCTTCCCGACCACCCCCGCCGACCCCGCACACCAAGGACAAAATTTTTGCCCCTTTACTTAGCATTCTTTCCTGCAGCTGTGACTTTTTGAGTTGGCTGAAGGCTGGAGCAATAGAACGGGGGAGGGAATATTTTTGCCGTTTGGAACAAAATGGGTAAACTTTTACCTTCAAGTGGCGTAAGTGGATCATTCAGCTGTCATAGAGCTAACTGCAGAAATTCAAGAAAAAGGCCCACTGCCAACTTCTCAAGGGGTATCTAGGAAGGGGCATTCAGTGCCAGCGATGCCCACATTATGAGAGATTTATTAAAAAACCTGCTCCATTATCATTCCTTTTGATTTCAACGGTGAAACTCTACCCCATTTGTATTTTTGATTTCATTTGTTTTGGTAATCTCAGTTAAAGTAAAGAGCCCCAGTCCAGAGGAAATTAATATTGTTTTTTCACCCGGTGCCAGGACTTAGCACTCTCAAGTCACGTGTAATATGGGACAGATCCAGAATAAAGTTGGCACACACTCATCTCTGAGCAGAGGGTTGTAGTTTGAAGCTCCGCGCGCCTTCTTAGGAAGATCCCTCGGGATCGAGGATGACTTGCTTCCACCCCAGTTCATTGGGTTCTGAGATGGCTGCTAAGTCCAATGAGCGACCTGCAGCAGACTATGCCACACGCCTAATTGGAGGGTCAGGCAGATGAGTTGCTGGGAGGCTTGTTTGGTCTCTCTGATGCCTCGGCTTCACCGCTTTGCGTTCCGGCTGAAGTCTGTCAATGTATTTGTGGCCTTCCTGAATGGACCTTCTCCATTTTGGTCAGCCACAAGCTAGGGGCTCCCATGAGTCGGTGGGGACGTTTGACCTGTTCAGGTTTGCTTTCTGGATATCCCTAAAGTGTTTCCGTCGCCCTCCCGGAAGTCGTCTCCTGAGAGATTGAGTTCTGCTCCACTCTAGGAATTGAGCACGTAGTCTTGGCTAACATCCCTCACACCGCTGAATTACTGGTGGTGTTACCCTTTCTGATGTTGAATGGAGGTCAGTATTAAGAGTGCTCTTGTTGATTTTGTATGTAAGGTGGGCATTATGTTTGTCCATGTGACATCAGTGACTGCTGTTGAAAGAAATTGATTGTATGTGAAGCGATTAGAGATGTGATACGGTACTATATTAATACAAGTCGTTCTTTTAAAACACCCTCTGCCTTTTGCTGATAATGTGCTTTAATCCCAATACCTGATTATAGATGACTTTGTATTGTGGACTTCTTAACCCATTGAAGAAACAATACAACACATTTCATTGGGATCCTGCCAGACCTTTGAATCAGGAGAACTTCATTTCATCTCCATGAGCTGAACCTGAATCCAGTTTGTAGAGGTGAAAGGAGAGTATTTCAGCCCAGTGTCCTGCTGCCTTCCTGGATTAGGTTTATTCGATAAAAACAAAAAAACTGCGGATGCTGGAAATCCAAAACAAAAACAGAATTACCTGGAAAAACTCAGCAGGTCTGGCAGCATCGGCGGAGAAGGAAAAAGTTGACGTTTCGAGTCCTCATGACCCTTCAACAGAACTCATGAGGACTCGAAACGTCAACTTTTTTCTTCTCCGCCGATGCTGCCAGACCTGCTGAGTTTTTCCATGGTAATTCTGTTTTTGTTTTAGGTTTATTCGAGTTTTATTGAATCAACAATTAGTCCTGCCCACCACTTTGCTACTTGGTCAAATGTGATGCAAGAAACATATGTGAGACAGAATATTTTTGTTTACATCCAGTTCCAGGCAATTTACAGAAACCAGTTTCAAACTAAAAGTTAACTAAACTAGATTTTTTATTCTTGACAGTGCAATTTGAAACTGCCCATTTATTAGCCTCTGATTCAGATCTAATACTGAATTTTTAAGAACTGAAAGGCAAGGCAGTGAGGTACAGTATCATTCTGTCGAATGTTTGTTGTCTGTGTTTGCACAGCTGGAAGGGGAACTTGATGTATGCAGAGTTCACACAAATGTGCCCTTTCAGAGGACTGGGGAGGGGGGCAGGGGATGATTGGTGCTGCTGATGTGGCCTTGCCAGAGGTGAAATGTCGCCAGCTGTTTTGGATGTGGAAGGGGGCTGTTCAGTTTCATTGAGGAATCAGGCAGGTCTAATTTGGCATTTGAACAGCACAGATGGTGCTGGCAGACGTTCCAATATGTTGGATTTCGGAGCATTTACAGTACATTGGATGTTATTCTTAGAACTAGACAACCACACCATGACTGGCAAGTCACACACACAAACACACACACACACACACACACACACCTAGCCAAATCTTTTATCTGTAGCTTGTTAAATGAGGTAATAACCTCCTGAGTCTATACAGCCGATTATTACTCTGGACCAAGTGAGTTTGCTTAGGCTAATGACCAATTAATTTGTGTAACATTATGTCACTCACCATATCAAGAAGCATTTCTGCTCTGCCATTTTATATTTCTCAGTTCACTCACTTTTATGCGCCCCTAGCAGGGCTACAGTTATCTTTGGCAAGGGTGCAAGTCAGGTAACAGACTACCTGCCAGGAAAAAGTGGACAAAATAAACGCACTGGCGGTTTCCAGATCAGGGTTTGCCCAATATTATTTTCGCATGGGCCTTGATTTAAATGTGCAATAAACAGGAGGCAGGAGCCTAATTAATATATTTAAATCATGTCTCCAGGATCCCAGTGACACTTTGGTTCATTAGCAAGGAGGCGGTTGCTTTAGTGTTAAATCCTCCCCCCTACTTAGGCAGCCCCTCAGGGTCAAGGATGACTTGCTTACACCCCGGTTTGGTGAGATTCTAAGATGACTGATAAGTCTAATGCATGACCTGCAGACTCTGCTACGTTGGCATGTGGTGCTTGAAGGATCAGACAGATGAGGTGTTTGGAGATTTGAGTGCTCTCTCTGATGTCTCAAGACCCATTAGTCATAAGCAGGGAAAGGGCAAGAAATGACCAGGCTAAGTGCAAGTTAAAGAAACCTATTAGGGAGCACTGGAAGCAGGGCAGGCGTTATTATTACTTTATTGGGTGACTTGAGCCTCCATGTTTCTAGTTAAAGTTCCTCAACCTTTTAAATAAGGTTTGCCATCCCAATCGGTCATAGATTCCCCTTTAAGAAGCTGCTGCCCCCATGCCCGGTGCCTACCCAGCCAGCCACTCGAATTGTGTGTCGGATCGCCAATGAAGTTCAGGTGAGAGCTCGATGAGTTTCCATTAACACTTTTGGAGGATCATTCTAATCAGGTGCCTCCTCGGGTTTTGAAACTTCCGCACTTGGGGTTTTTTTTGTTGCAAGCAACCCTTTTACCACGCGACCAGTAAACCTTGCCCTCTTGTGTCAACCGTGGCTCATCGGTAATACTCTCGCACTGTCAAAGTCGTGCCATCTTTCAGATGCGATGTTAAACCCGAGGCCCCCCGTGCTTTTTCAGGTGGATATGAAAGATCCCGTAAAAGGTGCAAGTGTTACCATTGAACAATGGCTGACACCAAAGGCAGAAGAAAATCATGAAGTAATACCTCAGGCAGCTCTTGCGTGCTTCTTGGTGTACAAACATAGAATAGAAGCTTGAGAGCTCTTCCCTTTGGCCCTCTTGACCAGAGATTGTTTATATTTTGCAAAGACCGATCCAAAAAGGGAAATAATAACAATAAATCCAATGTGCGTACATTGGACTAATGCCAGTGACTAAAGGGTTTATGGGTTTGGCTGCAATTTGAACCTGCATCGTGTCACTGATGTGAGCAGCTCAGGATTTGACCCTCAGATTCAACTTATGTCTTACACAAAATCAACAACTTCGTTGGGTGGCTCAGAGCCTCATGTTCAATTAAAGATTAAGAAGAAACAAAAGCGTTCCTGATTGGTTTGCACGTGCGTAGCAAGGCTAGTGTCAGCGAACGGTTTCGAGCTAGACCGTGAGCATTGTTTGTTGCATTCGCTGTACTTCACCTACTTTAATTGTGGTGTTGTGGGAAAAGCAGAATGCAACAGGCTCAGCCTGTACCACCAAAACGTCAATTACTTTGAATTCCAGCCTGATGTGTTTACAGTGTGCACTTCTTTTATTTCCACTTGTCTTCGGAGCCAACGTTCTATCTTGTCCAGGGCAACTGCAGTTGGGGAACAAAGGCCTGACTGATGCCTTTTGTACAGATACACAGGCCCTCTCCACTTAACCGAATTCCAATAAAACACATCTGTGACAAAATGCTCTATGCTCCCATATACCTCTCACTTTTACATTGTACCGTCACCCACTTGCATTAGTGCAGAACTGAGGATCTCTGTTAACCATTGGAGAACCGCATTCTGTGTGGCAAAAAAAAATCCCGTTCTTAACGCAATTAACAACTGCTTGCATTTCTATATTTCCCTGAACATCCAAAGGCATTCCAATAGAAGAACAATCAGAGGGAATTGTGACACTGAGCCACATAAGGAGATATGTGACCAAAAGCTTTGCCATAGAGGTAGATTTTAAGGAACATCTTAAAGGAGGAGAGAGAGAGAGAGAGAGAGAGAGGTGAAAAGGGAATTCCAGAGCTGAGGGTCTGACCAGCTAAAGGTATGGCCATCAATTGTGGGGCAAAGAAAGTGGTGGCGGGGGGGAAGAAGTACACAAGAGAATTTCAATTTCACAACAGGAAAAAGGGACCCTAAGTATTTCAACAATAAAAATGTTCTCAATGCCCATGAGCTACAGAATTGCACGAAGGCCCTGACCAGACGGTCAGGTGACCACTGCTGTCAACACAAATGGGCTATGGAGTGGGGCTTGTGCGCTGCTGAGAGCACTCGCTCTACTGCATTGTGTTTAACATGTAGGAATGTGTCTCAGGGCTGTGCGAGCATGTTGTTCCGCTGGAGAAGCAATTGAACCTAAAGAATTGTTTTCCTTCCCTGTGGTGGCGGCATGCACATTCACCAGTTTAAACAGTGACTGATATATTTGCAAGTGCTACGTGCTACCAGACAAATTCAGCCTTAGATGGCCAGGAAGCAAGGTTGTTTTTTTATAACATTTTTTGAAAAAAAAACCTCTTGTGGTTTCTCTCTCTTTTTCTAATTTAAAATTCCACCCGTGTGTTGGCACAGGTCAGATTAGAAAATTGAATCTGAAGATAATAACAAAGTAAATCCGCATCGTGAATGGAATTGAACCCCCCCACCCCCCCCCGCCCCCCCACCCCCGGCCTCAAATTCTGTTTCTGGATTATTTGGCATTTGAAGGGGCTCAAAATTTACTTGCTATCACATTTCCCCATTTTAGGATAAATTGAGGCCTGGATTTTTGCAACGAGGTAGAGCCTCTCCGTCTTTGTGAAAATGACGGAAGTGTCTGCAATCTGGAAGACCCACATCCCCTAATGCAGCACCTACCATTTTCACGGGACGGAAGTGGGCCGGGGTCAGGATTGCGCACGTGTGTTTCACGGAGGCAGCTGCCCATATAAAACAACAGCTGCCTTGAGCCATGTCTAATTTTCATTAGCCAGGAGTGGGAAACACAATGTGTGCCGATTAGACCTGGTAGGAGCAGGTGTAAACTTTGCGGAGTCCTTTGGGAGAGGTGAAGTACCCTTTGGGAGAGGTAGCATACCTCTTTGGATATGGTCCGGGACACCTTTGGGGGAGGTAAGGTGCCCTTTAGGAGAGGTAAGGTGCCCTTTAGGGGAGGTAAGGTGGCCTTTGGGGGAGGTAAGGTGCTCTTTGGGAGAGATAAGGTATCCTTTGGGATTTTTAAAAGTGGACATAAATGTGTGTAAAAAGTGCATAAACTCATTGGAGCTGTCAAGAGAGCGGTCAAGTGGAACTCTCAAAACTGTCAAATTGTCAAGAGGAACTGTTAAAGGCAACTGTGAGTAGTATCTGTCAAAGCATTTAAAACTCCTGTCCTTTAAATCTTTGATAAAAATATCTGGAGTGTTTGGAAAAAAAATCATTGCATGCTATTTCATTCTGTTTGTTGACATAAACCTGAGGATTACCATTACTGGATAAATGCTGCATGACTAATTTCATAACCTTTCATTATCATAGTAGGATACCTTCCATTTCACAGTTTGACTGATAGCTCCAAATGTTAATAGACTCTTTGAAGTGGGACTATGAATTCCAGTGCTTGCTTGTTTTTATAAGGGATTATGCACCAGAATGAAATGTTTATTTTTATAAGGGATTAAGTTGTTGAAGGAATGCAAATGTAGTGAATGGGTTTTTATTGAATAAGTGTATTTTTTTGAAACTAAGTCTGAAATAGACACTTAGTACTTTATATTATTTAATCTTAGCATGGCTCCTGAGGTCTGCCCGTGGTGGATACTGGGTGAGTTGGCATGGTAGGTGTAAAGGCAAAGGGTGGTGGGTGGGAGGGCATGGGTTTGCATGAGTTGGCACTAAGTGGCTTAGAGGCTATTAAAAGGCATGAGGGTGGGCGGAGGGGCATAGGTTGACATGGAGATTATATGGGGTTATGGGAATGGGTAGAAGGGCATAGGCAAGCATGGAGGCTATGAGGAGTTATGAGGATGGGTAGGGGGCATAGATTAGCATGGAGGGTATGAGGGATTGTGCAGGGGTGGGTAGAGTGCTTCCAGAAGGTGGCATGGATGGGGCATGGGGACTGTGTTGGGGGCGGGGGGGTGGGGTGGTGAGGTGGGGTGAGGGGTGAGGACTGTTTTTTGTTTTAATGTTTTCTTTTAAAATCTTGGACAGAGAACTGGAGCACAGAGGCAGGCCTTCCGCCCAGTCCACCTCCACACCCGGCAGCCTAGGTTCTTGTTCTGGGGTTGCCTGACCCACTTCCCAGAGAACCTCACCACCCTGGAATGAAAAATCCCAACTCGGGGCACTTCATTCCCTGGGTCGGATTTGTGGAGCCGGGAAATGTCCCAACTCTGCACTCCTGACCCGGGAGCAAAAACTCAGAGAGCCCTTTGCTTTACACATTCGGTCAACCTGTGACATAGGTTAAATTTTGCAATAGCTGATTAGTCAAAGCATATGCACAATTTAATGAATACCGGAAGGATTAGAACTAGTGCTCAAAGTCTCAGGACAAGGTTGTCAGTCATTTAGAACTGAGATGAGAAATTTCTTCACTCAGTGGGTCCTGAATCTTTGAAATTCTCCATCCCAGAGGGCTGACCATGCTCAGTTGTTGACTATATTGAAGACAGAGGTCGATGGATTTTTGGGCACCAAGGGAATCAGGGGATGTGGAGATAGGGTGTGGAAGTGGAGTTGAGGTGGAAGATCAGCTATGATCTTATTGAATGGCAGACCAGGCTTGAGAGGCCATATGGTCTACTGCCCCTATTTCTTATGTTCTGTAATTTTGTGACTAAGATTTTGTGTTCTTATGTAGCTGGCAAGGCCCCTTTTGAAATGATCAGTAATTATGAGGCAGTGACACTTCACGTAAACCTTTGACGGCAGCCCAATGTGGGATCCCACAGTCGCAGCAAAATAAACCAAATTTCAATTGTTACAGCACTGCCTTATCAACCGAGTCCTTGGTAGTATTGAGGGGGTGAGAAGTTGGGAAAGAGTTTGTGACCTTGTCATCAACTATACAAACCCGAGGAAGGAGGAAATATAAAAATGACGTGGTTGTCCGTCAACTTGCATTTACTTAGTTCCTTTCAGGTGGTAAAACGCCCCTTAGCCTCTTCACAGCAGCTTTGTTAGTCAGAAATTGACTCTGACCTACATGAGATATTAGGACATGTGACCAAAAGCTTGCTTAAAGAGGTAGGTTTAAGGGTCGTCTTAAAGGAGGAGAGGGAAAAGTGGAGAGGTTTAGGGAGGTAATTCCAGAGATTATGTCACCAATGGTGGAGCAAAGGGAATGGAGGATGCATAAGAGACCAGAGGTGGAGGAACGTAGAGATCTCGGAGGGTTGTAGGGCCAGAGGAAGTTACAGAGTGAGGGAGGGGCGAGACCATGGAGACACTTGCACACAAGGATGAGAATTTTAAGATCGAGGCTTGGCAGACTGGGAGCCAATGTGGGTCGGCAAGTTCAAGGGTGATGGATGAACAGGACTTGGTGTAGGGTAGGATATGGCAACAGAGTTGATCCTGTTTCCCTCTGTAGGTTGCTGGGATACACATGAATTGGCAGCACACGACAGTTTCGTGCTACGGACGTGCCTGTCATGGCCATCAATGCTGCAGCGAGATTATTTTCAAGGAAGTTCCGTTGATAAAGGCACACAATGTCTGTAACAGCAGCACATGGGATAATCTGTAGGGACTTGTATCTGTCTCCCAGAGTCTGGTCAGCACAAACAGCCAACAGCTGCAGGACTGCTCTGAAAACCCCTACATACTAAGGGATTCATCCCAACGCATACTTTATATCAGCTTTAGGGGGGGTAACACACAACCTGAAGGATAAATAGGCCTTCTGATTTTCAGCCATCACATTGTCCAGATTTTGAGACGCATAATGGACTGAAATATGCTGCAAGCAACTAACTAACTTTACTGGATCAAAATGCTTGCAGTCAGAAACCGATGGTTCAATCAGTGAAACATTTGTGGATGGGGTAAAGGAAACATACAATTATAAATGCTTCCAACTGCCTTCACAAAGTGCAATGTTACAGCACAGAAAAAGGCCACTTGGCTCAACTGGTCCAAGTTGATGTTTAGTCTCCACATAAACTTTCTCCCATCCCTTTTTATCTAACCCTATCAACCTAAGGGGAGGGAAAGTGGTGGCATAGTGGCATTGTCACTGGATTGGCATTCCAGAGACCCAGGGTAATGCTCTGGGGACCTGTGTTCGAATCCCACCACAGCAGATGGTGAAATTTGAATTCAATAAAAATCTGGAATTAAAAGTCTGATGATGACCATGAAACCATTGTCAATTGTTGTTAAAAAACTCATCTGGTTCACTAATGTCCTTTAGGGGAAGGAAACCTGCCATCCTTACCTGATCTGGCCTACATGCAATGTGGTTGACTCCTAAAATGCCCTCTGAACAAGGGTAATTAGGGATGGGCAATATATGCAGGCCTAGTTAGTGATGCCCACACCCCATGAACAAATAATAAAAAAAACCTTCTTTCCCTTTCTCCTCATGTTTTTATCTAGCCTCAATCATGTGTCCATTTGAAGCACTCTCTGCTAAAAGGCTGCATTAAACCTCTCCCATTATAACTGTTTTTAGGTCCCATTAGCCCCTATAAGCATGGCCCTCTTTTACCCATCTGCCCTCACCAATATCCCTTAGGCCTTTTTCTTTCCGGAGACCACATTTGACTACCTCTTGAATCCACTGATCTGCTTCAGTGGTTGTAATTCATCCCCGAAATCCATTCTGCTGTTGGTGATGCTCCGTCTGATTTACCTTCATGTTCCTAAATGGTCTGAAGGTTTTTTTTAAGCTGTGTCCTTGGGATTTGCCACATTGGATGGCCTATAGCTCACATTTGGCTCAAACACTGCTATCCTAGCTCCAAAAATCTGCTCCGAGACCTCCTGCAGAGCTGGCTCGATGGGTCTAATTTAATACGTGATACTGTTGTGAAGCCACAGGGTTGATTTTCAGTAGGAATTAAAATCGGGCGGGTTCTGCAAGGGACAGCCAATCTGCAACGTCAGTTCTACTCCTGGTTGGCAAGATTTCACTCTTCCCATTATTTCTAGAACAGCTTTTTAAAAAAATTATTCTTTCATGGGATGTGGGCATTGCTGGCAAGGCCAGCATTTGTTGCCCATCCCTAATTGCCCTTGAACCGAGTGGCTTGCCATGACATTTTCAGAGGGCAGTTAAGAGCCACCCACATTGCTGTGCGACTGGGGGTCACATGTAGGTCAGACTAGGTAAGGATGGCAGATTTCCTTCCTGAAAGAACCAGGTGGGTTTTTATAACAATCAATGATAGGTTTCATGGTCACCATTACTGAGAGTGGCTTTATATTCCAGATTTATTAATTGAATTTTAAATTCTACCTGCTGCCATGGTGGGATATTGGCCTGGGCCACTGGGTTACTAGTCCAGTGACATTACCGCTTCGCCACTGTCTCCCCTTGCTTTGTGCAGTCTAACAAACGTGGCGACACTCTGCCCACGTTGAGAGGACAGTATAGGGCGAATCTGAGTGCCCATTTCCTCACAGTCAGTACCGTTCCCAGTCATTTTTTCTTGACTTGTAAATGGGCACTGTAAATTCACAAAAAAGCAGCAGAAATAGATGCACGGAAAAGAATTGTTGTAGCTACCTTTGTAGCCAATTAGTGAAAGGCATCCTGGTGGGGATTATACGAAATACCCCTAATAAACCATATATAAATCAAACTGCATTAGAATTGCCGAACCCTGGAACCCATACCACCACTTTAATTCCTCCATCATTGGTGCACTGTAGCTGGAGTGTGCACTATCTACAGAATGCAGTGCAGTATCTTCAAAATCTATGCCCTCCACTGCCTAGAGGGACAATGGTAATGGGGCCATGGGAACACCACCATTTCCAAGTTCTCCTCCAAATCATTCACTTGGGCCATTCCTTCATCGTCGCTGGGTCAAAATCCTGGAACATCTTATCTAATAACACTGTGCGAGTACCTTCGCCACTTGGACTGCAGCGGTTCAAGAAGGTGGCCCAACACCACCACTTCAAGGGCAGCTAGAGATGAGCAATAAATGCCGCAATAAATGCTGGCCTTGCCAGACACACCTTCATTCACAGGATGAATTAAAAAGAATTGCAGCGCAAGAGAAGGTCATTTGCCCCATCTCACCTGTGTTGGAACAGGGTCTTCCACTGGAACTGAAGCATGACACGCTTGGGGATTGTTTAATAAAAGGTGAGTTTGCTACATCATTCCCAACAACGCCTAAAAAGTTTTGCATCTGTAGACTACATAATTCTTACATTCCCCCACCCCACTCACCCCAACCGGATTGGGTAGTGCTGTTGCTCCTGTGGCCTTCTCCAATTTAACTCCTTAAACTGTCTGGAGGAATGCCTTTAGGCAGAGAAAATGATTGGATTTTGCCGAGAATGTTTTATTTTAAACTTTTTTTAAAACAACGTTAAATATCAGCCGTTCGAGATGGCATGGCAATGGACTATTTTTTGAATATTTCTGAAAAGAGAGACATGTTGCTGAAACTTTTTGCCCTGCACTCATCAGGACTAATGCAAGAAAGCCAAATTTCAAACGCTCACAAGCGATCATGTAGTATAAATTGTTGTGAGCGTTTAAAATTTGGCATTCTTGTGTTTGTCCTGGTAAATGCAAGACAAGAAGCTTCGACAACATGTGTCTCTTTTAAGCAATATTCATGTTCTGTACTACCCAGCAACTATTTCTTTACTGGTCACTTTGTGCCAAAATGGAATCCTTCCTCCTTCCTTTTTTTACTGAAAGGGGTAACCTTATCCTTAGATTTATCCAGGAGGGCTATAAGTTAACCAGCCTGGAACAGCACAATCCTGTTGATAAACCCCAAGTGGTGGAAGTAGGCCAGCTCAGTTTGCTGTGCTCATTGCTGAACCACAAAAATTTCATCAGCATGCCTCAAAATTAATAATTTTGCTTGCAAACATCTGAATCCCAATAATAAAATTACAGGAGCCAAAAATAAGCATCTGAATCCCAATAATAAAATTACAGGAGCCAAAAATAAAATTCCGAATCTGGGCTGGTTAGAATTGTTGCAAGATGCAGTAAGCCGAGGGGAACAAATAGCAATTTAGGTAATTGAACGGTGGCAAACAAACAAGTCAAGGGCATCCCTGGCCAAGATGGCGGCGAAGCCTGTACACTGAAGAGTTTTGACAGGCCAGGTAGAGAGAAATTGTTCTCATTACTGGGAGGTGGTCACCAAAGGATGCAAATTTTAAGATAATTGGCACAAGAACCAGCGGGGGAAATGAGGAGAATATTATTTTTAACCCAGCAAGTTGTTACCTGAGAGGG
Organism: Cetorhinus maximus; assembly: GCF_964194155.1. Classification (NCBI taxonomy): domain Eukaryota; kingdom Metazoa; phylum Chordata; class Chondrichthyes; order Lamniformes; family Cetorhinidae; genus Cetorhinus; species Cetorhinus maximus. Next base: position 82,715,169 of record NC_135897.1, on the reverse strand, counting down.
CGATGGAAGCAGCTTCAATAACAACCTTCAAAAGGGACTTCAATATATACTTGAAAAGGAAAAATTTGCAACGCTATAGGGAAATTGCAGGAAGGTGGGAGTAATTGGATTGCTCTTTCAAAGGACCAGCACAGGCAGATGGGCTAAATGGCCTTCTGCATTGTTAGACTTTTTGATTACAAGGCATAGAAATACTAATGCATAGAAGCAGTGAAGTGGTTTCCCCACATGATACATTTTGGCGGGGAGCATGGGGAGAGTCGATACGAAATAAAGGATGCAATTCTAAATGGGGTACAGGAGCAGAGGGGCCCAGGGGGGGTATATGTGCATAAATCATTGAAGGTAGCAGGTCAGGGTTTGAGAAAGTTGTTCAGAGGGCATGGGCTTTATAAATGGAGGGTTGGGCCAGATTTTCATGGTCCCAATCGGGACCGAGCTCGAGGCGGGGCTGGGAAAAAAAATGACGGCTGTGTCCCAGATCTGAAAGTCCGCCTCCATTCCCAGCGCTGGCTGTTTTCACCAGCATGGAGGAGGGGGAAGGGTCATGACCCCAGGCCACCTGTTGTTGAAAGTTGCCAGCACCGTTTTAAAGATGGCCAGTTCAGATCCCCCCCTTCCCCCCAACCCCCCACCTGGCTGTGATTTTCATGGAGGCAGTCATCAAGAAGGCCTCCTGATGTCTGCCTGATAAGCGAGGTTGTGGAGGCGGGAGGAATGTTTCCTGATTTGCAATTCATCAGGAAATGCTGCAATCTGAGGCATATCTGTGTCAGTCATAGTCAGAGCTGACAGGACTTTGAATGCAAAATGTAATGACACATTCCCAGGTTTGGGTGGGGGGGTGGGGTGAGGGAAGGTTGAGTTTGGGGGGTGAGGGGTTGGGTGTGGTTGAAGAGTGGGTATGAGGGTTGAAGGGGATGGGGGTTGTGGGTGGTGGGGCCCTAAAACTGATCTGCATGGCTCCCTATGTTGTTTTCAGCCGCCCATGTGCTCATCCACAGACACCAGGCCTGAAATCGGGTCATATCAGTATTGGCCTCCCTCCCTCTCTAGGCCCTACCTTCTGTGCTGTAACCATTCTATGATTCTATGGTTTTGCCTGCTCCACTCAGTTAGGGACCTCACTCGCACACGGCTCTGATGGGTTTATGCAGCCATTGTCTAAGGCAACGGGGGAAAATGATTACCACCTCGCGGCTTTTGCGAGTTAACCGTGCTGTTATAGGAAGGGCAGTACTGGTTTTGAAGATTGTTCTCTCTCCCACCCCAGGTGGGCAACCCAGCAAGAACTGTAGATAGAACTGAAAGCTCCCAAATGTGGTAGAATTGTCGGGGGGGTGGAGGTGCAGGGAAGAACCTTTCTGCCCCTCATACAAAATAAAAACATTCCACCATTTAACTGGAACAGTTTTGTGAACGGGAAAAGCAGACTGATTTAATATAGTTTGTGGCAACCGTCAGTTTGAAGATGGCAGACTTCCCAGTTGCCACTCTCCTATTGTTCGTATGTAATTGGATCAACCTTGACATGCCCATGTTAAATCGGAGGGCTGAAACATTTGTGTCAAGCAATACGTGGCGGGGGTGGGGAGGGGCGTGGGCAGGAGGGTAGATTTTCAGTCTTGCCTCCCGGACAGCAAGTTGAAAATCAACCCCATTATATCTTATGTTATTCCAAGGAGTTACTGAGTTGTCCCTCTAAGGCGACACTGTCTAATTGTTGTAAATAAGCACGCCCCTTCGGCCATCCAGGTTATTGGTTCTTAGGTACACCCTGAAGTCAATTGGAGGGTAAATGTTTTCTCCATTCTGTCAGCGATGGATCTTAAAACGTTGACGTAGCAAGGTGTACGTAGGTATTCTTTGTTTTAATGCGCGTTTAAACCTTCTTATCTTTTTGTACTAATTTTCTTCTCTCCCTCCCCTGAAGGCACCAACTTGCATTGAGCCAGCTGCCAGCAACTCTCCATGACCTTAGCCCCATCACCATTCTTCTTCTGTGAGCCCAAGCAAGTGTGCACTTGCCTTGGAGGGCATCATAGCAGAGCCAGATCCTGGCCCTTAACCAACATTCATGTCAGGACATGTCATAGATGGTAATCTGAACTAGGAACCAAGACTGATTTTTACCCCCCAGGTCTACTGAAGTCATCCAAACCACAAACTGGAAATTGAACCTGAGACCTTCTGGTCCATGAGGCTTAGTAAGAGGTCAAGTGGTGCCTGTTCTGTCTAGGCCATGGGGGATGGGGGGTGGGGTGGGGGGATCCCGTTGGCACCTTTTTCATTCCCAATTATTTTTTTGTCAAAGGTCATCAGGGGGTAGACGGAATGTGGAGTTGAGGATACAGTCAGATCAGCCATGATCTTATTGAATGGTGGAGCAGATTCGAGGGGCTGAATGGCCTACTCCTGCTCCTAATTTGTATGTTCATATGTCCCAGGCCAAACCTCAATGTGACGAGCAAAGCAGGAGAACAACTTCTCCATATGTTACCCCATTTCCTGGGTTCCCAATTCTCCAGGGTTATCCTGTAGTCTCCAGGAATTGAGGATTAATCCCCCAGGACGCTACTCCAAATAAAACCCAGAAGGTAAATCATAAGGATATTACAGAAAAATGATTTTTTTCCCCGATTTCTTTGAACAGTTATTGCTAATTAGTTTATAGTTTATTTAGTAATCATTGGTAATATTAGTAATTTATTTGTAATTCATTGGTAATAAAACTATTGGAGATGGATACAAAGGCCGTTTGATCGACAGTTCAAACATTAATCCAATGGGGTAGTCAATAGCTGTGCGAATGGTGGCGTCAGGTGGCCAATGGCAAGAGTGTGGGGGTGGAGCAGCTGGCAATACAAAGTTGTATTTTGGAATCTGTAAGTATTTGTCCAATCAGAGTTGGCAACTCTGTGGCTCCCAGAGATAATTTCTTGAAGATGCGTGTGATGTTTTCCCATTTGTTTTCCCTGGGGACCTCCAACCTTCCGCTTGCCATCCTACAGGTGGCTGAGAACATGGAAATCGCTCACCTCAGTTCCAGTCTCACTGCTCTGTAATTGCAAGCACACCATTCTATATCCTGATCAAATACCATTAGACTATGTTGGGGCCATTTTTGTGAAGCATCATTATAGATATTTACAGAGCACAGGCCATCCTAGTGAATGCCAAAGGCCAAGATGGCAAATTGGATCCTAGCCACCCCATTTATATAAAAAAAATGGTTTGGGGACAAGCCTCCAGGAGATTTTCTGGCTTGTTTTTTAATTTCTGGTCTCCAGCATGTTTAGAGACTAATCAATATAGAATGATGTGGACATCATTTGAATTTCTTTCAGGTTATTTTATAAATGCAGACAATGGGCTGGATTCTCCTGTGAAGGCGATGGGTTCAGGGGCGGGTATGCAGGAAAATCCTTGCCACCAGCATGTTCCTGTCTCCAGCCTATTTTCAGTGAGGCTGCTTCTGGGGGTTGATGGCTACCTATCTGTCAATGGCAGGTAACCATTAAGGCCAATTGAGGGCACTCATCACATGCAGTCTGGAATTTTGCAGATGGCAGACGGGCACCTAGCTGAGGCTGAAACCCAGGTGGATGGAGGGGCCCTCCTGGCACAGGGTGGGTGGGTGGGGAGGTCATTTGGGGTGGGGGGGGGAGGAACCAGCCAGGCTTCTTTTAATTTCACCCCCACCCCCACCCCCAGAGTCAGCGTTGTTAGAGGGTCACAGCTGTGGTCACAGGCCATCCTGCGGAAAGGCTCCTGCTGTGCATAGCCACATTTTTATTTCTAAAACTTTATAAAGTCTCCAGAGGCCACTTCTATCTTGAGGCACCCTCTTGTTCTCCCATCCACATTGGCAGTGCTCACCTCTCCCAGGGGAGCTGCCGATCGCCCAGAGCCTCAGGCACTTTCATTGGCCTTCCCAGCTTTGGAACCCATTACTGCCCATAGGTTGCCTCCTGAAAAATTTCCCTCGGGGTCCCCCTGCCAGTATCTCTGGGTTTCCAACCCGGAATGGTGGTGGCCCGATGGTGGGATCTGGACCCAGTGTCAAAAATCCAGCTCCAATATCCTCCCCACTGTTTTGTATACTGTTCGTATATCTTGGAATCAGGCCTTACTGTGTTGCTGCTGTTTAAGCCTCCCTGGCCTTTCGCAGCCTACTGCACCTTGTTCAGGGCTCAGAGCATGCAAACTGCCCAGGACAGTTGGGGGGACATTTCAGGCTGCAGGGTAGATGTCATTTACTGGTTGATTTGTCCATGATGGAAAATTGCCTTGGAAACAGAAGCCAGAGCAAGGTTTCTTTTGATTAGGGAACTGATTGATTTGGGAAAGAAAGTCAACTCTTTTCCAGTCAGCCCATACCAATTTCAACAATAAGAGGAATATACATTACCCTGCACCACAAAATCTTTATTCAGCTTGGCTAACGGATCAAGAGTAATATATTGAATAAAACCAGACATCCATCTGTGTTCTTTTTTTTTTAAGTCATTTTCTTTTGCTCAACCAACAACATTTGGTCCTGCCAGCCAAACCAAACACACAAACAAATCAAAAATGATATTGAAGCTTTTGTACAACCAGTTAGTTTAGGAGGCAGCCACTGTTTGGATTGGCTGCACATTGTTTGGTGTCCTCTGTGAGAATGATTCCTCGTGTTTGAGCTCCTTATTTTAATAAAAAGTCACTGAGCTGCACAACAGACTCCTCCTTTGTGAAAGAGTTAAAGCGAGCGGAGACTTTGGCCAGGAGGCTCGCCATGGTCTGTTATTCATGGCAGAGGACCATTTTATTCCAGCCATATGCAAACAGCAAGTGTCTGACAGGATTTCCTGAGTATTCCTACATTCTAGACTGTAAAAGCAGGCTGTGGGTATTTTTGCAGATCTGCCTGAATAATCTTGCTTTGTTGTGTGGAGCTCTAGAACAGACAACCATCTCAAGCGCCAATAAGACCCTCACCTTCCCCACCCCCTCCGCCAACCCCCACCACCCCCCCTACCCCACTTCAAAACCCAGCTGTCTCAAGATTATATGTTCCCAGAATGTAAAATCCAATCCCTGTGGATACCTGCCCATTTTATTGCAGGGAAAATATTCTTCCTAGAGGAATAATGCCGGCTGTTAGACGCATATTCCAGTTTCTGTAATAGAGGTCAACTTAAAGGACACACTCCAAATGGGGAGAAGAGAGGCCAGTGGAGTGAACACATGGACTACACATTGCTGAATTAGACCACTGAGTCAACAGAATGGAATACCGTGATGGATTGAACTGGGTGGAACAGATTGCAACAATTCTGCTTCCACAAAACTCTCCACGTCTGCCGGGGAGCTAACCTAGTGACCATAGTGGACTCCAATAGTTTGCAGTCTCATTTTTCACACATAATTCAGTGTCGTGCCCATTGAATGCATGTTCTATTCATAACTTCGAGCATGGACTGTGTTCCCGCGGTAGCTTCCGGAAGTGTCTTTTATATTTTAAAATGGACACTCAAAAGGAGGCTACCAAGGGTCTGGTGACCTTTGCAACTTCAACACAGACTATCCCAAGCTTTTGGAAAGTTCTGAATTGAATCGCACTGGATGGGGGCCTCCTCCTTTGCAAGGACATGCCCAGACACCATCCCTCTGTGGAATTCACACTTGCCGTTTTTCATGGCTTGCTCCAAACACAATCAATGGAGACCCCTAGACTCAATGGCCACAATTGTTGCGCAGACGGAGAAGCGAAAATAGCGGCAGAGGCTCAGATCCAGAAGTTCTACTCCTGAACTGGGCCTCTGCCATTTTCACGGGGAAGGTTGGGAATGGAGTGGGTTCTAATGTGCATGTCTGTGGTTCATGGAGGCAAATGCACATGTTAATGTACAGCTGCCTCAATCAGATCTGATTTTGGCAAGTGGGATGTCCGGACACACATGTATTTTAGACCTAATAGGAGAAGGTCTAAAACTGCCAAAATTCCTTGGAGAGGTAGGGTACACCTTTGGAGAGGTAAGATATCCTTTTGGATATGATCCCGGGACTCCTTTGGCAAAGATCAGGTGTCCTTTGCGAGAGGTCAGTTGCCTTTGGGATTTTTAAAATTAGACATGAATGTGCGTAAAAAGTACATAAACATATTGGAACTATCAAGCTCATTGGAACTATCAAGAGAATTTTCAAAAGAACTGTCAAGACATTTAAATGTCCTGCCCTTTAACTATTAGAAAAATCTGTCAGCAGTGTTTAAAATAAGAGTTCTTGCTATTTCACTCTGTCTGTTGACATAAGCTGGAGGGTTATCATTCCAAGATTTGATGATACCTGACTGATTTCACAACCTATCATTATCACAGTAGGTTGCCTGTCGGTTCACAGTTTGATTGACAGTTGCAAGTGGTTATAAACTCTTAGATGTGGGACTATGAATACAAATGCATATTTACATAAGGGATTAAATGTCACGAATATGTTTTTAATTAATGAGAGTGCTTTTTATTCAGAACAGTGAATTCATAAATAGATGCTTAAGAACTCTATTTAATTTCAGCATGGGTCCTGAGGTCTGCATGTGATGGATACTAGGTGAGTTGGCATGGTAATTGTAGGGGCAAAGGATGGGTGGAGGCCACAGGTTGGCATGAGTCGGTACTAAGTTGATGCGGGGGCTATAGAGGGACCTGGGGTGAATGGAAGGTGTAGATTGGCATAGAGGGCATGAGGAGCCATGGAAGGTGGGTAGGGGCATAAGGTGGCATGGGTTTGCATGGATGGGGCATGGGGAGTGTGTGAGGTGGTGAGGGGGAGTGAGGGCTGGAGGGCTATTTTTGTTTCATTCATCTTTTGATATCTTCAACAAAGTGCTGGAGGACCAAGGTAGGCTTTTCGTCCAGCCCAGCTCCACACCCGGGGGCACATTTTCCCTGGTTGAGTTTGCAGAACCGGGAATCGTCCCAACTTGGAGCGAAAATTCAGGCCTACGTCTCTAAATTTGCAATTTAACAAAAGAGAGCAGGCAAGATCAGTAATCCACAGGTGTGAAAGACTATCATCTAGTTCCTATTGTATCTCAATGGCCTTTTACCGTTAAGCCATTCTGGTTGGACAAGGGTTGTTGATCATATGACAGAAACTGGCATCTGATACTGAAATCCTTTATTATCCCAAGACCCAGGAAAAGGCTGGGGCAGTCTGCAGAAGACACTGAAAGAGACAGTAGCTGCAGGAAAGGCAGTGTCACCTCTGCCTTTTAAGAACTTGGAGGCTGTAAAGTCTTTAAAAGCCTCTCGGCCTCATTCCTAAATCCCAAGTCCACCCATAAAGAAATTACTCCTCCTGATGTGAAAGTCACAAGTGCCTAGCTTCATGACCTGCTGAAGATTCATCGCTTTGAGGGAATCCTTCAATAATCCCGATAACCAGGGCCAGAATTTTATGTAGTTTGAGTGGGCATGAACATGACAGAACATGAAATTACACGAGAAGATGTCAGGCACGTGTCCCAACACCATCGCGCACTCACGCGTAATTATGCTCAGCGGACGTGCGCGGCATTCGGAAGCCCGCCAGCCGACAAGTAAGCGAGCAATTAAGCCCCTTGAGTCAATTGAAAGTGATTTTCTGTGGCCCATCGTGGTGAATGAGCCAATTGGCCTGGCGGGCTTCATGCTCTTGCTACAACCTCCATCAAGGGCAGGATGAAATGTCCGGGGTGAAATGTCCGTGGTGAAGTATAATAAAAAAAAAGATGACTGGTGACTGAGGGTTTCTGAGTCCTGCTGTCTGGTGCTTGTATGTGCTGCATGGGCACAGTTTGCTGCTTTTTCTTCTTCTTTAATTTGTCCAGGTCTGCAGCTCCCTGAGGCAGCTCCACAGCAGCTGTCTGCCTTCAGGGAGTTCATCAGAAGCGCCCACCCCCACCCTCACTTTTCTCGACACCCGCCCTCTCTTCCCCCCACCCCCCCCAGCAGCGCCAAGCCTTTCTCAGTGCGCATTTCACGCTAGCTGCCCATCAATTGGCCGGCCAGCGTGAAATTGCATTTGGGGGCTGATCGCAGCCAGAAGCGCATTTCGCCTCTGCTTCCAGGCCCGCCAATTGTGTGTCCCCGACGAGCACAAGATTCAGGCCCTGACGATGAGTCCAGTGGTGCAGTACAAGCAGGCTGGAGAAGACAGAGGTTATTTGAAGATAACATTTGTGAATCTATATGATCCAGACTATCATAAGCAAGGTTGCAGAGGTTCTGCAGACGTGTGCCATTTTTAGTGAAACCATGCCCATGGAACTCAGGTTGGCTGTGCCGTGCTATTGGGATCAGCTACCTGAACTCATCTAAACTATAACTCAAGAGACATTCCCAGGAGTGTTTATCAGGCTAAATTTGATGGTGGGCCACATAAGGTCAAAGAAGCATCTTAAAGGCTGAAAGAGAGGTTGGGAGGCTGAGAGATTTAGAGAGGGAATCGAGCACATATGCCCCAGGCAGCTGAAGGCTTGGCCGCCAATAGTGGAGTGATTAACATCAGGGATGTGGCAAGACGCCAGAATTGGAGGAGCGTGGAGATCTTGGAGAATTGTAGAACTGGAGGAGGTTACAGAGATAGGGAAGGGCATGGATTTGGAAGGATTTGAACACAAAGATCAGAATTTTAAAATGGAGGCATTGCTGGCCTGAGAGCTTTCACTCCTTATATATTTGATGGTTGTATGAGTTATGTTGTGACTGTACTGGCGGTGCAGCTTGTTAAGATCTTGGTTGAGACCAGTAACTTTTTTTTAAGAAAAGGAGGGATATACAAAATCCCGTTTTTTTACTGAAAGAATGAAACCACAAGATTCCACGATTTAAAGCAAATGAATTTTTGCTGTACAAGAGTCAAACAAAGCAAACACTAAATGCTATCTTGGGTAACCACATATACTCTAAAACCCAGAATCAACACAAGTCAAACATAAATTAACAGGCAAATTGCGGTCGATTATAAACTATGAATTACATACTAAATAGCAGGTGCAACTAAGGCAGAATTCTCAAATTGGCTCGGCAGCCAACTCAGCATATTTGTCATCAACCTCAGTCACAAAGACCTTCAAAACTCTGTCTCCCTCATGAAGAATTTCAGCTCCCCTTCTTCTAGGTTTTGACCTGATCCCAAACCGTTAGCACCACACGGCCCACCTGAGTTCCATGGGCATGGTTTCACTAAAAATGGCACACGTCTGCAGAACCTCCGCAACCTTGCTTATGATGGTCTGGATCATATAGATTCACCAATGTTATCTTCAAATAACAGCCCCTGTCTTCTTCAGCCTGCTTGTACTGCACCACTGGACTCATCATCTGCTGAGCTCTGACGGCGCCATCTCCTTTTATATAATTTCAACGGGTAGAAGTTTTGGTTTCCAATCTCAGTTTCCTTAGCAACTGGAAGGGTCAATTTCCTTTTGCTGTTTTCCTTTTCAATTTCCCTTTTCGCTTTGGGTCTGCCTCAAAAAACACAAGCTTTGAAATTACGGCTTTACACAAGCTTTAAAATTGTTGTGATGAATTTTGGTTGGTGTCCAGGAAATATTCATCACAGGGACCATGCAGGACGTGATATAGAATGTGAATGTGTACAGTTTGGGCCAAAATACCTGATACAGTGTGTAATCCTGGCAAAAAAAACACAACTCATTTGAAAGAATGTAAAGAGAAAATATTTGGTCGACAGGAATGAAAACAGTGGATAGCCAGAGAATGACCTCCCCTCTCCTGTTCTGGAAGGTCGACTCCTCAAACAGTTGATGCTAGCATGTTAATTTATGAATAAACTAATTTTTTGTACCATGATGACTTACTCCACGGGCTTTTTAAGTGGGGCAACAATCCGCCGACTGCAGACAGAAGCCCTTTTCAGTTCCATTCCCAGTTGTTCCTTGCCCTCTTTCTATGAATATTGGCTCTTGTCCCTGCTGTCGTACATTGTGCCCTCTGACCTTTGGAGTCAGACCCTGCCTACAGTCAGAGCTAGGCAGACTCGATGGAACATTTTTTGTCGTCATGTTTCCTCTGTAACCTGTGCCTCATGCCACAGGGCACATCCAGTAAACAATGCCAGCTTCATTCACAAGGGGCTCAGTCTGTACCCACACAGGCAAGTGCGATTTTATGTGTGTCTTGCTCTGGAATTATATTTTCCTCCCTCTCATCCTCGCCACACCATTGTAGTAGTTCTTTCGTGTGGGTAGAATTTAACCAGTTTGATAACAAAGCCAGCAGTGTTTTCAGACTGTTGTTTTCCTCCTTTACAAGTCGAGGGTACCTTGCTGCACTGCAAAAAGAAAGTGACTCTTTAATTAATGTTCAAAAGTTCACAAATCTTTAAAATAGTTGTTTGATAGTGCAGAACTTGAGTATTGCTGAAAAAATAGACCTGTCGAAGCTTTTCACCTTGCACTCGTCAAGACACTTTGCAAGAATACCAATATAAGGGGGAAACAACAATTTATACTGTATGTGAAGAGAGTGCTGTTTGGTTGGCAAGTGGACTCGGATTGGTAGAGGTGTTGCCATGGAGAATGTACCAGCGATGGTGACTGCAAGTTAACTGCCGAGCATTGTTTGAAATTTAAACCAGGCAGCTTGACCCTGACTGGTCAAGGCATTGCCCTGAGGAATGAGTTAGCGAATGGCTGTCACTTTATTTTGCTTAGCTGAGGCAGGCTCAATATGTATACATGACAGAGTCAACTTGCCAACCAATCAGCACTCTCTTCACATACAGTATAAATTTTGTTTTCCCCTTATATTGGTATTCTTGTGAAGTGTCCTGATGAGTGCAAAACAGAAAGCTTTGACATGTCTCTTTTCTCAACAATACTCAAATCTTTGAAAATCTAAAAATTTGATTCTGTAGATCAAAACAAAGGAGCACAAGTTTCCCTTGCGCTCACCTCTGAGTCAGAAACGTTCTTTCTTTGCCTCCACCTATCACTGGCCCTCCATCCAGCTCTACCTGTCCCACCCCCCCCACTTTAACCAGCTTATATTTCACCTCTTTTCTATTTTTCCTTAGTTCTGGTGAAGAGTCATACGGACTCGAAACGTTAACTGTGTTCCTCTCTGCAGATGCTGTCAGACCTGCTGAGTTTTTCCAGTTATTTTTGTTTTTGTTTCAGAAACTTATTGGTTTAAGTCCCGCACCAGAGACTTGAGCACAAAAGACTGATACTCCCAGTGCAGTACTGAGGGAGTGCTGCACAGTTGGAGGTACCGTCTTTCAGTTGAGACATTAATTTGATCCCCTGTTTGCTCTCTCAAATGGATGCAAAAGGTCCCATGGCACTATTTCAGAGAAAAGCAGGGTGTTCTGCCCGGTGCCTTGGCCAAAATTTATCGCTTGACCAACATCATTAAAAGTTGATGGACTGGTCACTAATCTCATTGCTGCCTGTGGGATCATTCTGTGTGTAAATTGGCTGCCGCATTTCCCTACATTACAACACTTCACAAAGGTACGTCATTGGCTCTTAACCATTTTGGAATGTCCTGAGGTCGCAAAAGGTGCTATCTAAAACTTGCCTTTTACCAGTTACCTGCTGTCAAAGATTACTTAGAGGCTTTGCTGAGGATTAACAAAAAAAATCAACATACCAAGGAGGCTGCTTTGATGTTTGCAATACTGCGGTTGTAGAACAACTTTAAGGTCTCTGTTGTGTTAATGAAGCTTTGAAACTGATAATTGTCAGCTGTGGAATATTCTGGACGCTGGAGGCTATGTTTAATTAATGGAGACATTAAAGATGACTATGAAAGGAAAAAACTGCTTTGAACTACAGTGTAGGTAAGGAAAGGGAGTGGAAAGAATATAGTTCCTTTTAATTTAATGAAACAAAACCCTTGGGATATATGTCTGTTTATGATCTCACTAAACCCGGCAATTTCAAAACCTCATGTACCTTTTACCGAAAAAAATATCTTTTGTAAGTGACCCAGGTTACGTACGCTCAGGCACTGAACTTATATTCGATCTTGTGCACTTCTAACAAGTTTGTCTGAAATTCCTCTGCACTAATTGTAACAGAGTAACTAGGCCATCTATTTTAAAGTTTATTAAAATAACGGAGAGAGGAATTTCAGAGGAGCATGTTTGCAGTTGGAATGATATTATCCCACACTTTCTCTCTCTCTCTCTCTTTATTATGGGGAGATGGTGGCGTACTGGTAATGTTGCTGGACTAGTACTCCAGATACTCAGGCTAATGCTCTGGGGACACGGGTTTAAGTCCCACCATAGCAGCTGGCTCAGTTAATAAATCTGGATGTGGCCTCAGTAATGGTGACCATGAAACTTATCATCGATTGTCATTAAAAACCCAATCTGGTTCACTAATGTTCTTTAGGGAAGGAAATCTGCCATCCTTACCTGGCTTGGCCTACATGTGACTCCAGACCCACGACAAACAATGTGGTTGACTCTTAACTGCCCCCTGAAATGGTCCAGTGAGCCGTTCAGTTCAATCAGGGATGGGCAGCAAATGCTGGACTTGCCAGCGACACCCACATCCTGTGTAAGAATTAAAAAAGAAAAAAAATCCCTCTTCCCCAACCCTTCCTTCATGCTCTCAGACCTTTGTACAATTCTGACGGGGTTGGCTTCATTCCTTCCCCAGCATATACATGCATGTGTATACACATATATACATATATATATAGATTGTTTTTAAACTTTCCTTGACCGGTTGCCTGGTTCACTGTCTGAGCTTGCAAACCTGCCAGTGTCTGAATCGGTTTCACAAGGAAAGTGAGACATGCAATTTTCAGCAACCACACCAGCCTCTCAATAACTGTCACTAGCTGCCCCAAACTGTCTGGGATGGGCGAGTCAGAGAAATCCAGACTTTTAAACAAAAAACAACCCAGCTGGAAGACGGGTAGAAAAAGCATGGCAGAAACAAATCTTCACATTGGCTACAAAGCGAAGGAGAATTTTAAATACGACTCTTAAAATTGGGGGGTAACTTTAACCTAACCTGTCCCTTGGGCAAACTGGCAAGATCGGGTGAAACGTTACTTTTGTAACCCTGCCCCATTTCCGCTTCCCGTTGAGGCTCAGTGGTGGGTAATGTTGGGTGGGGCATTAGAAAAACGGTGTTCCATATGCCCTGAGCAAGTTAGCTTATAAGTGACCCTCTTAATCTCTCCAGCTGATGGCTGTAAAGCCTGCTTCAGCAGTGTTGCTGTGCAAAGCCTGTGGGTCTGAAGGCTGTTTTGCCAGCCGATGTGCCTTGTTAGGTTTATTGTGCTCAGATCCATTTACGTTGATGTCAGGAGACTTTAGCCTGACAGGCTGTTGCAGGGGTTGTTCCTGTCCCAGGCCCTGCGTGGTACGAGCGTGGGCAGTGCTCCAGGCTGGGTAGTCAGTCTCTGTTTTCTTGTTCTCTTTCTTTCTCTTCTCCCCCCCACCCCTCCGCCCTCCTCCCTCAATGCCTGGAGCATTTTGAAGAGGTGACCTCTGCGGGACCTTATGTTATCAGCTGGAAACTATAACAGGGAGCAGAGAATTGCTTACCCCTGGAAAGAAATTTCAAGTCAGCAAGTAATTGCTTGCCACTAACCCATTTGAAAAGCTTGGGAAACCTTTTTTTTTTGTTGAGAAATGAATTTAACACGGCCCCGTCAAAGATGAAACCTTGTTGACAATAATGGATTGCACAGCAGTGTTGTGTTTTTCAACATTGCAGCCGAGGGAGAATGATCAGAGAGGTGCAGAACTAGAAAATAAAAGCCTCCCGATGAGGAGATGGGGGTTTCGTAGCTGATTACAAAGTTTAAAAACTCTTGTGCAGATGTCCAGCTACCACTCAGGCATGGAGCTAAAGATGCAGATCTTACTCTGTCCGCTAAATTCAACTTGAAAATATGGAGATTAAAAACTGGGCAATTTCTACAACAGGCAGCCGGTTCACGCCATTAGTTTTGAGCCTGGGCAGCAAGTTCAAAACCTCTCCGTGTATACTTTCCCAATGTGCGGTGTCCTGTCATTATAAAATGATGGCTGAACTTTCCTCCTGAATCTGAATCATGCAGCACTGGAGACCATTCAGCCCATCACCCCTGTGTTGGCTCTTTTGAAAAAAGCTACCCAATTCGTCCTAGTTCCCTGCCCTTTCTCCATAGCCCTGAAAATTTCTCCTTTGCAAATATACATCCAGTTCCCTTTTTGCAAGTTACTGCGGAATTTACTTGGACCACGTTTTTGGACAGCGCATTCCAGACCAGAAGAGCTCCCAACGTTATCACCTTGCCTCTTATTCTTCTTTTCAAACCCCTCTGTGATGTAGCCCATCCCTACCTGCGTAACCTCCTCCAGTCCTACGACCCTTCAAGATTGGCCCATCGATTCCGAGTCTCTGCGCTACCAGCTTCAGGTTTCTTCCTCAGCCGTCTCTTTGTGACATGTATGGATGATGCATTACAGCAGATTCAGGGCCCATTCCCAATCCCTTTCCCCGTCCCCACACCCCCATTACACTCTTCTGCGCTCGCACCTATAATGGGCAGCGGGCATGACAGACTCATAACCTTGACCACTCGAGAACTTTGTAGAAGAGAAAGAATTTGCATTTATGTAGCGCCTTTAACACGCTCAGGACGTCCCAAAGTGCTTTACAGCCGTTGAAGTGCTTTATGAAATGCAGCCGCTGTTGTAATATAGGAAACAATTGCTCCTTTAAATAAGTAACTTATACTCCATTTTCCAGTCAACAGACTTTTCATTTCATTTTAAAATTTATAGGTTTAGAATTAGATGGATTTTGGCCTTAGTCCCTCCAAACCAACAAAGGAGATTCTGTCTCTCTTTACGTGGAATGTATGTGCGCTGCAGTAGTTCAGTTCGTGTTCATTATTTGGGAAAATTAAATGCAGAAATGGTTATGTGAATGCACCGTTATATGAATGACTGTATTGTATTGCCTGCATACTAACTTTCTCATATTCCACAAAATGATTCTGTCGCAAAGCACTGTGTGTATGCAAAAAAAATTTCATAAATATGTGTTTTTAAAAAAATCTTCTCTACAATTCCCTTGTCCGTCTTGGTCCAGTTAAAGTGATGAGCGGCTGCACTGGTCCTACATTTCCGCCAGTGGTAGTCAGTCAGAGGTGGTTTGACCTCCGTGTGACATGTGAGAGCATTTCTATAGCACCTTTTACAACCTCAGGATGTTCTGAAGCACTTTACAGCCAATGAAGTGCTTTCATTGTTGTTGGAAACACAGCAGCTAATTTATACCCCACGCGATCCCGCAAACAGTCAAATAGTCTGTTTTTGTGATGTCAGTTGGGGAATAAATTGTGGCCAGGGTACAGGGGATAACTCCCCTGCTCCTCTTTAAAATAATGCTATGGAATCTTTTCCATCCATCTGAAACGACAGACAGGACTTCGCCTTAACGTCTCGTCTGAAAGATGACATCACCGACAGCGCAGCATTCCCTCGGTACTGCATTAAGATTATCAGTGCTGCTTCTATTCGTGAGATCACAAGATAAAGAGAGCCATTTGGATCATGTCAGCTCGCCTATAGAAAACAATGTCACCTGTCCCAAATACACGATATTCCACGTAACTTCCAAGCGTTTTTCCTCTTTTATCCAATTTGGAAATGTTGCTCAGTCATTTAAAGGTGAAGAGCTCCCTCAGCCCAGCCAAAAATTTACCTTGTACAAGTTTAAACCTTTCATGATAAACACGGTATCTTGTTTTGAGGGTGAAGCAGTGAATTGTTACAATTTGGAACTAACTGGATAACTTTTTGAAAGAGGTACGATGGGCTGAAGGACTTCACTCTCTACTGCATTGAATCAATGCTCACTCGATTCTAAAATCAGCTCAAAATTAATTTAAATGAAAAGAAAACTTCACATCACGAGCACAACTTGAGGGTTTCCTGCCTGTTTTGAGCTGGTAAGTTAGTCCTGGAAAAGATGCAAAGCCTTGCCACCTTCCGTGCAGGCACAGCGCTAAGGTCAACCTCTCTCTCTCTGCAGCACAGGGGCTGATTCTGGCAGCGGATGATTTACACTGAGAGATAAGCGACCGGCTATAGATAGCTTCGAACATATAGCAGCTGTGTCCAGCGCCTGGTGCAAGGTCTCCCATCAGTTGTTTCAATGACTGGGGGGACTGGAGCCACCCATAGTACTTTGCAACAGCTGTCAACACCGAGGAGAGATGGCACCAAATTATTAATGCAACGAAGTATTTTAAGAGTGCACTAATAATAGACTTGTAAAACTGCCATGAATGTGGCAAACCTTTCACATTTGCTCAAAAGACAGGAGATTGCACTCAAGAGTTTGTACTTAGCACTACTTTGGTTTTACGTTTAAATCATATTTAGTGTTAGCTCTGTTAAAAAGAAAATTTAACTTGCTTCTCGAGGAAGTACATTCACATTTTATGAAGCTATTATTAAACATGTATACGTTCAGGTTTATGAATAATTAAGGGTATGTGAGACATTTTATGTCATTGTTTACTCGGGTGGACAATCACACATATTGGGTGGCATTTACTCCAGGTGACAGGGGACTTGTCCGCCGGCGAGAGAGCCCCTGTATCACCTCGTTTGGTGGAGGCCGGCTGTATTAAACGCCAGTCAGGCACTTGAGTGGCCCACGGCATTCTTTACCCGAGATCAATCAAAGGCCTTGGGGGCAGAAATCCCATCACCCCTAGAGCTTCTGGCCAGTCATGAGGCTGGCAACACCTTGTTATCACCAGTGCTAGCAAGAGAGGTGGCAGAGACCCAGGTTCGCCGGGGGACCCAGGCCACACGTGAGTGAGGGTGGGACGGGGGTCATGTGGAGGGATCGCTGGCTGGGGAGGGGGTCAGAGGGATGGCTCTCAGCAGCTCCCCCTCCTTCCTGATGCTGACAACAAGGGACCCGCCCTGGGAGCCTGCTTTCCATGTGACTACTGTCCCCCCCCACCGCCCCCACTCACCACTGCTTGAATACCGGTGGCGGAGGGATGAGGCCCTGAAGTGGGCTTAATTGGGGCAGAAGTAGGAAGCTGGTGGCGTCCCCACCTGGCACCCTCCCACCCGATATGCCCCCATGGGGGAGGGCAGTAAATTACACCCATTGTGAGTGGCAGGGTCACCATGTTGGGAAGCTTCATTACATGCCTGCCTTCCTTCCTGCCTTCACCCCCACCCACCCCATGACCCGTCGCCCAACACATCCAAGCTTATGGTGCACTGCCTTTCCCCAGCCAATCAGAAAGCAAGCTTTAGTATCGGGAAAACAACCCCTCCCACCCACTCCGCCCACTCTTCAATATTTTTCGCAACCAATCATGAAAGTGTTTAAAGAAAATTAAAACAACAGGCATTTTTTTTCTTTTAAGTGCTTGATGATTTTTTCCCCTGGTCTTTTTTTCACAGCTGTGCCCCTGGAGATGAATGTTTAATTCTTTGTCATCCAGGAGCGTCCTGGACACTTGGGTGGACAGACCCATATGTCCTTTAGGAAGTCCTGACAGCATAATACCTGTGGGAGGCTCAGATATCTCCACATCAGGCCAGGCAGGATTGGGATGAGTAGGGGAGGCAGGCTAAGGTGCTGGGAAGCATATTTGGTCTTAAGTTCAGGGGTTTAATTAGGTTTGTCAATGTTGTAGAGGGGTCCTGTATGTCAGTATCATGTTGAGGGGGGCTTGCTCCCCCATGACCAGTGAGTGTATTGCCGCACAGAGGAGGTTATTCGTTTTGATTGGGTCTCTCCAGCACTGGGGACACAGGGACTGCCTGTTTGGCCCCAGTTCCAGCCAGAGGCCAAATAGCAGCTATTCTGACACAAAAGCAAAATACTGCAGATGCTGGAAAACTGAAATAAAAAAAAAAAAGAAAATGCTGCAAATACTGAGTAGGTCTGACAGCGAAGGGAGTGGTAACGGGACAAGTAAGGAAATAGATTATGTGTCCAGAGGAGGTGTGAATGGCAGGACCCTAACATCTGCTGTCCAAAAGCAAAGGGAAAAAGGCAAACCTCTGCCCCCTCTTTGTTTCTTGTTTCTTTGCTGGTTGTGTTTTTTCTCTCATTTCTCTCCCATTTCCTTTTATTTTGCTCTCGGGCGGCTTTTATTTCTTTACTTGTCCAATTAGTACTCTGTTTGCCCTTGGACCATGAAACCTTTTGTTTTAACTCTCCTGCCCTCCACCCTAGAGACTAGATAGACTAGGGTTGTTTCCCTTAGAGCAGAGAAGGCTGAGGGGGGACCTGATTGAGGCGTACAAAATTACGAGGGGCACAGATAGGGTAGATAGGAAGAAACTTTTCCCCTTAGTGGAGGGGTCAATAACTAGGGGGCATTGATTTAAGGTAAGGGGCTTAGAGGGGATTTGAGGAAAAAATTTTTTTACCCAGAGGGTGGGGAGTGGTATCTGGAACTCACTGCCTGAAAGGGTGGTAGAGGCGGGAACCCTCGCAACATTTAAGGAGTATTTCGGTGAACACTTGAAACGCCATAGCGTACAAGGCTATGGGCCAAGTGCTAGAAAATGGGATTAGAGTAGGTAGGGGCTTGATGGCCGGCACGGACACGATGGGCCGAAGGGCCTCTTCCCGTGCTGTAAAACTCTGCAGGCAGAATTTCCTTGTTGGCGTGCAGGGGCGGGCCCCACAAGCCGACGCTTAAAATGATGTGCGGTGATGTCGGGCTTGCGTCCCCACGTCACCGCGCGTCATTCCCATCTTTCGTTCGGCGGGGGGGGCGGGCGCCAGAGTTGGTGCCCACTGAACTGTCAAAGGCCTGTTGAGGCCATTAAATACAGCAATTAACCAAATCGACTGGGCTGCCAGTCCAGCCATAAGGTCGGCGGGGGGGCAGGCGAAGAGCCCAGGCGGCTTTCGCATTTTTCATGAAACCTCGTCCACGGGCGGGATGAGGTTTCACGAAGGGTTTATTAAATTAATAAATATTTTTTAAACATTTCATAACTATGTCCCAGCTCAGACGAGGAGACGTGTGTAAATGATTTTTTTTAACTTTCTTCCATTTTGAAGTTTCAAATTGAACACTATCTCCCTGAGGCAGCTCCGTGCACAGGTAGCGCTGAGCGCCCCCGGGCGCGCATCACGCTGGGAGGGCCTTAATTGGCCCGACTAACGTAAAATGGCGGCGCGCAGCCGATCGCAGGCGGTGATTGGCTCTGCGCCCGCTCCCAACCGGCCCGCCCAATAGGCAGAAGGTTCTGCCCTATGACTTTATGACTCTATCACAGACCTTCCCTTTTGTTGTTCTTCTTCCCCCTTCCCCTCCCCTTTCATTTGCTCAAAGTCATTTACATTTCCATCTTTTTCCAGTTCTGATGGGAGGTCACAGACTTGAAACGTCCACTCAATTTCTCTCTCCACAGATGCTGCCAGTTTGCTGAGCACTTACAGCTGTTTCTATGTCATTGATTCTGAATTGGATAAATACTTGAAAAGGAAAAATTTGTGGGGTTATGGGGAAAGAATGGGCGAGTGGGACTTATTGTGTCCAATTTTCTAAAAGGCAGCTTAGGGTCCGAATGGACTCCTTCTATGCCAAATGCTTCTATGAGGCCTCAGAGAGGGTGTGGAGAAGATTTATGAGAATGATATCAGGGATGAAAGGGTCTGCAGAAACTTGTGTTGCTCTCCTTAGAGCAGTGAAGGTTAAGGGGAAATGTATTATAGGTGTTCACAGGGGTTTTGATAAAATTAAATAAAGATAAACAACTTCCATTGGCAGAATTGCTGGTAACCAGAGGACACCGATTTAAAGCAATGGCAAAAGAACCAGAGATGATGAGGGAAAAGAAGATTGCGGTGAATTGTTACAAGGTGGAGTGACGCCTGATAAGAGTGGTGGAAGCAGATTCAGTAATAACTTTCAAAAGGGAATTGGATAAAAACTTGAAGGAAGGTTTTTACAGAACTGTGGGGAAAGAGCAGGGGACATCGGAGCTAATTGAGCAGCTTTTTTTCAAAGGGCCAGCATTGCACAATGGGACAGTGAGTGGCCCGCTCTATCATTTACTGATCCCAAGATAAAAATTTAAAGTGGCAGCTCAACGTACGGCAAAGGAGCCTGTGTGTATTTTCAGACCTACGAGCAGGATGCCATTTTGAGACAGTAACCCACCGCTGTATCCCATCTGTGCAGACATATACCTCCCTTCCAAAATAAAGTGAGAGGCTGTTTTGGAAATAAGGGCTTACCAGTTTGAGTTGCTCCTTTGAAAAGAGGGTAGTGTCTGTGTTTATCCTTGAGACACAGCCAAGAAATGTTAAAGGGAATGCTGTGAAGTTTTGATCTTTCCAATGGCTGCCAAATTAAAGGAGGTTGAGGGGTGGGGGCACGGTGGGAACCAGGCTTAATAATAAACCTGGAGGAGCCAGTCTGGCTAAACAATGTCTGCCGTGCATTGTCCTCTCATTAGCTGGTTAAAACCCACCCGAATCCAAGCTCCCGGCCCTTGAAGGGGGAGTAGCAGTAATCAACCCTTCTCGTCATCTTTTCTTCCTCCATGGAATTGTTCTCAAGCCAAGCTTGAATACCAAGTGGGCAGATGCTAATTGTTTTGCGTGCTTAAGAATGATCACTTGCAAAGGCTTAAAGGTGGTGGGTTGGTCTCGTGCTATGAGAGATGGGCCCTACTGAGTCATGACGATGCAGCTCGTATCAAATTTCTTGCTTCTGAAGCCCATCTCAACTCTTTTGACTGAAGCCACTGATAACTCATCAACTCAATTAGCTCCCCAGCGAGAAAATTTAGATACACTGCTTTTTTTAAAAAAAATAAAAACTCTATTCAAAGAGAACAGAAAAATCATTTCCCCCCAGTTCCCATGGCCAGTAAGGAGGCCGAACGAAGTACTTGGTGTCCATGATTTTCTGACTACTTCAAATGATCATGACGCCTGAATTTGCAATAGCATTCTCGCGATCCCTCCACCAATGCAAGTGCAAAGCCTGAAAATGACCCATTTGATGACAGCACTCTTGACCCTAAATTTGTGTTGTCTGGAACCTTGCCCACCTCCATCCCCCACTTCAGCTTATCCGCTGCAGAAACCCTTATTAATGCCTTTTTCAGCTCCAGGCTGCACCATTTCAGTGCTTTCCTGAGCTGGTCCTTCACCCTCTGTAACCTTTGGCCCATCTAAAACCCTGTTCCTCATGATTAATTCCAAGCTCCATGTCCTTCGTGCCCATGTCCTCGTGTCTTCACTGATTTGGTTCCCAGCCTATTCATTTGAATTTCTCCTCCATGGTCTTAGACCTCCCTATCTCTATAATGTTCTCCAATTCTACAATACCCCATCTCAAACTTTCCATTTCTCTGACCCTGACTCTTGTGCACCCTCTCCTTTGCCCCAACCATTGCCGGATGTGCCTTTAGTCACTGAGGCTCTAAGCCGTGGAATTCCTTTAACCCATTCTGCCTCCCTCCCCTCTTTTTTAAGAGTCTTGTTCAAATCTTCCGTTTTGGCCATCATCTCCTTGTATCCATTTCTCTCTTTACGCCTCTGTGAATCTTGTTATTCTACATCAAAGGCGCTATATAAATGCAAGTTTTGTTTTTTACGCAAATTTTCCGCACTTTTTTTTTACAAGTGTCAGCCATGGTTCAGTGCTAGCAGTCACGTCTGAATCAAAAGGCTTTGGATTCAAGTTCTGCTCCAGAGACTGAGCACAAAAATCAAGGCTGACACCACGGTGTAGTGCTGAGGGAGTGCTACACTGTCAGAGGTGCCTTCTTTTGAATGACATGTTGAACTGAGGCCCCACGTGCCTTCTCAGGTGGGTGTGAAAGATCCTGCTGCACTGTTTTGAAGAAGAGCAGGGGGGAGTTCTTTCCAGTGTCTTGGTCAATATTCGTCCCTCAATCGACAACACAAAAAAAGGGAGAATCTGGTCATTATTCCAGTGCTGTTTTTGGGAGCTTGCTGTGTGCACATTGGCTGTTCCTACATTATAACAGTAATGTATTTGAAAAGTATTTTATTGGTTGCAGAGTGCTTTGGATGGCTTGAAGTTGTGAGAGGTGCTATAGAAACCCATTTCTTCCTTTCTACTTCTTTCCTGAAGCGCTTGCTGAAGTTTGGCATCAAGGCAACTACCATCTCTCTGCTACCTCGTCCAGCTAGCCATTCTCCTTCTGCAACTGTTGGCAAGCTATTCGACTGTGGTATTCTTTGTCTGGCATCCACAGATGACTTTCCAGGAGTGGCTCACTCGATTAGGATCAGAAGTGGGAATCTTGACTGATTTCCTCCCTCCACCCCTTCTAAGCCCAGGGGCACTGAGGCCAACTCTGTGCAGTTAGCCATACAGTAAATTCTGCATTGAGATGCATGTGTTTGTTCTTCATGGCGCAAAGCCCGGTATAACTGCTGATTCAGGTCATTGATCAGACTGTGAATGGAATGGTTGCAACTAGCATCCTCCATCTTTGGTTTTTTTTTAAAAATCTGCAACTAATTGTCTATACAGGCATGCCTGGAATTCACACCTGGGGACCATATCGTGAGAACATTGTGTGCAAGCATGCAGCACCATCCTGGTTTTACTTATGTATGTACCCAATGTCCCTGCTTTAAAGTGGCAGCAAGGCAGAGTGGTGTGAGTCATTGAGGCACAGAAGGAGACCACTCAGCCCATCAAGTCAATGCTGGCTCTCTGTAAAGCAATTCCATCAGTTCCATTCCCCCACTCTGCCCCTGTAGCCCTATTCCCTCAACCGCCCATCCAATTTCCTTTTGAAATCGTTGGCTGGGAATTTCCGGTGCCATCCATGGCAGGAATTGGCATGGGTGGGGCCACAAAATTTGGAGAGCAGCCAACAGATAATCCCATCCATTATGTCCTTTTCCGCCACCCTCATTGTTAGAGAGTTGCCGGTTATTACTCGCGGTATAGAAAATGTTCTTCCTCAGATTCCCCCCACGCCTCACACCACCACATTTCTTGTCCAAAAGCTCTAAACTTTTGTACCAACAGCTAATGGGAACAGCTCATCTTTGCCTAACTCATCTCACCATCATGTGACCTCTGCCTGCAGACAGGTCCTTGGCTCATAATCTTTTCCATGTCTCTGCCCTTTGCCGGTCTTTCCATTTTCCAATAACTTTCTGTAGTTTTCAAGCCACCCAGCTTTCTCTTCCTTGAAATCTTCCCTCCATAACATCTCTTACTAGTCTTTTTCCTCTTATGATGTGCCCAGTCCAGCCTCTCTGCCTTTTCCTAATTACGTTTAGCAAATTTCTTTCTTCATTCACTCCCCACAGCACTTCTTCATTTGTTACCTTTACTGTCCAGCTGATCCTTTCCATTCTCCTGCAAACCCACATTTCAAAGCTATTTAGCAAGTTGGTCTCCCCCTTTCCATAAAGTCCAAGTCTCACATCCATACGAAACAACACTCCAAATCAAACTCTTTACAAGTCGCTTCTCGAGTTGTTTATTCAGCTTTCTGGTTAGCGATACAGCCTTTCCCATCGCTATCCTTGTTCTTATTTCTTTGTTGTACCTTCAATCTGCAGATATTATGCTTCTTAAACACCTGAATACTTGCACTTTTTATAGTTCTTTTCCTTCGTGACTATATGAATATTTCGTCGTGATTTTGGGCTATGCATCACTTTGGTTTTGCCAATGTCCACTTTCATTCCAAAGTTCATGCTGCTGTTACTGGTCTACCTTCTAGTTCTTGTAATGCTTCTCCTTCTGTGCTTGCTACAAGTGCTTTGTCATCTGTAAATCTAACTGTTAGCATTCACCCCTGCCCCAATCTTAACGCCAGATTCTGTGTCTTCAAACACTTCCTTGATCATTGCTTCTGCATTGACATTGAAACGGACTGGTGATAAACAACACCCTTGTCGATCTCCTCTTCCAATTACACATAGTTTTGACTCCCCGTTGGCTACACTCACACTTGCTGTTCGGTCCATGTACAGATTTCTTATGAGTTGTCTATCTCGCCAGTCTATTCCAATGTTTTGCAGCACTGTCAAGAGCTTAATGCAGTCAACCCAATCAAATGCTTGTTCAAAACCCACAAAACAAATGTATGTTTCCTGTCTAAACCCTAAACAGCATTCACTCATTAGTCTTCTAATGTTGATACTTTTCTTATCCCTCTTCCTCCCTGGAAACCAAACTGGTCATCTTCAACGCAGTTCTGCGCATTCCCACCCAATACAATTCTCAATACAACCTACGACGCATAGACAATCAGAGTAATTGTATGAAAGTCAGAACATTGGCAAGCCTTTAGCTTCTTTCTTAGGATGATCATTATTGTCTGCATGATACCCTCTGGCCATTTTCCTGAGAAGTAAATGCCTTTGCACTCCTTAGTAGACATTGACATTACATTCTTTCCCATGTTTTTAATTAACTCTGTAGTAATTCATCTATTCCAGCTGATTTTCCAGATTTTATCTCATTTATTGCTCCTCTTATCTCACTCTCTGGTAATTCAGGTCCAATGAAATCCATGTCAACATTGCTCTTTTCTTGCAGCTCAATCATTTCAGATTTTTCATTTTTTACATGTAGTTTGTCAATATGCTCTTATCTTTTTCTTATTTCATCAGGGCTAGTTAATAAAACACCTTGCTTCCTCTCTATTGCTGTTATTTTCAGTCCTTTACGCTGAGTGCCACTAATCTCCTTTTTACACATGAAACGTCTACTCTTCCTAGTCGATCCAATTCTTTGAGTATATCACACTATCACATGCTCTTTTGACCATTGTTCTCGTGCCTTTTTCTGTTTTCCTTATTAACTTGTTTACCTTCTTCAGTATAATGTGAAAAAATGTGACATTATCCAGTTTAGTAGGAGAAACAGATGTGCAGAGTATTTCTTAATGGTGAGAGATTAGAAAGTGTAGATGTACAAAGAGACCTGGGTGTCCTTGTCAATAAGTCACTGAAAGCTAACATGCAGGTGCAGCAGGCAATGAGGAAGGCTAATGATATGTTAGCCTTTGTCACAAGAGCATTTGAGTACAAGAAGCCTTGCTTCAATTATATAGAACCTTGGCTAGACTCACCCGTGGAGTACCGTGTGCAGTTTTGGTCCCCTTACCTTAGGAAGGATATTATTGCCATAAAGGAAGTGCAACCAAGGTTCACCAGACTTGTTCCCAGGATGGCGGTACTGTCCTATGAAGAGAAATTGGGAAAACTGGGACTGTACTCTCTAAAGTTTCGAAGAATAAGAGGTGATCTCATTGAAACCTACAAAATACTTAAAGGGAGAGACAGGGTAGATGCAGGTAAGATGTTTCCCCTGGTTGGGGAGTCTAGGACCAGGGTACGCATTTTCAAAATAAGGGGGAAGTCACTAAGGCCGAGATGACGAGAAAATCTTTTACTCAGAAGATTGTGATTCTTTGGAATTCTCTACCCCGGGGGGCTGTGGAAGCTCAGTCATTGAGTATGTTTAAAGCAGATATTGACAGCTTTCTAAATACCAATGATATAAAGAGATATGGAGATAGTGTGGGGAAAATGCACTGAAGTGGATGATCAGTCATGGTCATATTGAATGCTGGGGCAGGCTCGATGGGCTGAATGGCCTACTGCTCCTATATTCCTATGTTCCTATGAGTCTTCGTCAGTTCCCAGTTCAGCTTTCAAGTTCTTGACACTATTGCTGTCTCTTTGTCTCACCATTATATATTCCAGTTGATATCTTCCTGCATTGTCAAACATTTTCCATGTATGTTGTCTTCTTTTATGATGCCTAAACCATGTATTTGTTATCGTGAGTCCTGTTCTTCAGCAAAAACCTACCAGTTTTTAGCCTCGTTCATTTCTTTTTTCAAGTCCATATGGTCCTACTTCTTTGTCATCTCTTCTTTCTCCAACAATGGTGTTCCAATCTCCCATAACAATCACGTAGCTCTTTCCACTCTCCTGTTCAATTAACTTTTCAATTCTGTCATACATTTCATCAAACACTTTGTCTGGATGTTTGCTTGTGGGCATATATACCTGAGCGATGGTGATGTCCATTGGTTGTCCTTGGAGTTTCACTAGCATCAGTCTATCTGACTTGCATTTTACTTCACTTACATAGTTAGTGGCTTCCTTGTCTGGCACTGCTGCTACTCCCTCTTCCTTTCCTTCTCCCTGAGTATATCATTCTCATTTCATCACTCATAAAATCACCTCCTCTGCACTTCGTGTAACTCGAGGACGTTTAATTTCTCCTTTTCCATTTCTTAATTTAGGTTCTCTAGCATTCCTTTCCTATTATTGTTTGTTTATTCCATGTTCCTATTCTTTTGACACTGCCAAGTTTGTACATATGAAGATCTTGCTGGATGGTGACCTGGGAGGCTTCACTCTCTCCCATGCCGAGCGTGACAGCACCCTTCCTTTGACAGAGGCTCCCATTTATGCAGTCGGTGTTTATTTGTGCTGATACCATCCTGATCCATTCTCTTGGCTGTTTTCAGTGCTCACTTGCCATTGCCTTCCACTGATGCCAGCTAATTCGCTGACAGCTTGACCAATGTGAAAGGTAGTACTGGGCAGCAATGATACCAGTAGCAGGCCTCACATGACTGACCCAACTGACCTACCTCGTTAACCCCTCTATCAAATCTCCTCTCAAAGTCCTTTGCTGCAAGGAGAACAACCCCAGCTGCTCCAACCTATATCCATCATCCTTGGAACCGTTGTGGTAAATCCCCTCTGCACCCTCTCAAGGACCCTCACATCCTTACTCTATATGGCTCAGTACCACAGCCTGGGGTGCACCAACAGAGAGCAACCTCACTCTGCCTGCTCCTAGTGCCAGACTGAACACAGCTAACAATTGATGCAGTGTTCCCATTGGAGCGGATGACATAGGTAGAGCGTCAAAGGAAATGGCGGTTAGACAGCCAATGCCCACTCGGACTGTGGAGTTGGCCTAAAATATGTCTGGAGCATAAATTAGCGTAATACAGTACTTAGGGTCCCACAAATAACAATGGCTTAATGGTCAGATCATCTAATTCCATCTGGTGAGCCGTGGCTCAGTGAATAGCACTTTCTGATTCTGAATCAGAAGGTTGTGCCTTTAAGTCCCTCGCTGAGGCTTCAGTGCATGACTTTGGCTTATACTCCAGTGTCATTAACACTTAATTTCCAGCAAGGACATTGGAAATCAAGACAAAGCAAGCAGTATTTAAAAAAAGATAAAATTGAAAAAAAGAATATGCTAGAAATTCTCAGCAGGTCAAGGCAGCATCTGTGGAGAGAGAAGCAAAGTTTAACATTTCAGATCGATGAACTTTCATAAGTGGCCCCAACTGGCCTAAGGCATCTACCTTTTCTATCCCCTTGGTGCAATAGTTTCCTGAGCTCACCACCACCACCTCGAGAGTCATTAGTGATGGATAATAAATGCTGCCCCTTGTGATGCCCAGATCCTGGGAATGAACAAAAACGCAATGCTAATTATGCTTGATAATATTAATCACGCTATCACATTTTTCTTGTATTGAGCAAGCTTAGCAAAGGCCCAGCTAGGGTTGCCAACCCTTCAGGATTGGCCTGGAGTCTCCAGGAATTGAAGATCAATCTCCAGGACACTGCAGTATGCAACCCTGGAAAAAAAATCATCGGGTTGTTTAAAAAATATTGTTTCTTTCCATGAAGATTTCACCTTCCCAGATATAAAAGCATTGAAAATGTTGGGGGGGGGAACAAAGGCTGTTTGGCTGACAGACTAGCATCATCCAATTGGGTAACGAGTTTATTTTGCTTTCCATTCAGCATAGGAAGACAGTCCGTCACAAGGATTGAGGTGTTGGCCAACAAATGGCTGGAGTGTGGGGGCAAGTCATGTGATGAAACCCCCAGGAATACATTTCATTACTGTTGGCAACCCTCGGCCCAGCTCCATAGCACAGTACTCCATCGTGGTTAAATTATCTTTTGGTAATGGTGTAAAACTGGCAATATTGGACTGGCCACTTGTCATGTATTCCCACGATGTCGCGTCCCCTTTTAATTCTCCTTTCAGTTGAAGTCAAGGTGAATAACAGGCAGTCAATCAGCCATTTTGCCCCATTGTCAAAAATTACAATGAGACCAAGGAGAGGCCTCTAAGTAGACCCGAAAAGCATCTGCTGGTGGCAATCTACAGCACTCGCTACAGAATGGAGTCCCACTGTGACAGAGGAAGCTGTTAAATAAGTTAATTCCCAGAAAACTAAAACCAGGTGGGCTGATTACATTACATAGATTTAGAGGCTTTCCCACATCTAGTGATGCAGGAGGCAGACAAAGCATGTGCTCATGTCTATTTCTATGGTTAGCTTTTCTTGGAACAGGTCACTAGCCTTTCACCAGATGCTATAGCTTGAGGGGCACCATTCCACTTCAAGCATGGCTGACCAGGAGACTCTCCCACTCCTGCCGCCTGCCATAGGTGTGTTGGAAGGATTTACAAGTTGATAATCAACAGGTTTGGTCACATTGTGAATACATGGCCATCAAGTCCTGGAGTGGTCTTGAACCTGAAGCTTCTGGCTCAGAGGCAGGGACACTATCCACTGTGACACGACCTCCCATTACAATCAATAAAGTGTGCATGACCCCAGATCCAAGGCAGGATGTGATGCCATTTGGTTTCAACTGTTGGCACAGACTGAGACAAATAAAGACTTGCAATGACTCTCATTGGAAGTTGCAACAGTGCACTTTCTCCGAGTGACTGCAAACTCGGCACAGCACATCTCAAAGTGAAACTAAGTGCGAGTGAGGCGCCTGGATGGGAGCATAGCAACATAATGGGAGAAAGAGAGGTGAATGGATAACTGTTTTAGTGTGCGAGACACAGGTCTGGATCACACAGTATCCCGCTGCTTACATTACAGCTTGTTCTGCTGTGTATGGTACATTGTGTTTCCTGGTGTTGCAGCGGTAGAAAGCACTGCCAGCACTGTTTGCATGATGCTTTATTCCTTTCTTTATATGTCAGGCTGCCTCCAGATGTGTTCAGTGTGACTGCCACAGTAAATAACAGACAAGGTGCATCCCTGTGATGTGACATGATGTGATTGTCACACCCCCATCATAAAAATGTGGGCGAGATGTGGGACACATGTGAATTGAAGTGGAGGAAGGGTTCCCAACTCTAGTCGGGTATAACCCTGAAGTTTTGTCACATGACCTCTTGCCTCAAAACACCCCACCTCCGCACTCCCGCCATTCGTCCAAGCACACTGCCTTTTCAATGCAAATTGGAAGACAAAGAGACTCTTTTGCTAGCTGACTGGACTAACCTTGACTGTTGATCAAACAGCCTGTCTTATGCTTGAAACTCAGGACAGGACATCGAACATTCCTAACATGCTCCCAACCATATAGGTTGGATGCTCTACATAAGCCGCTCCCTACAATGGTCTAGCTCCTCTCCGAGATTAGACAGTGCAATTCTTCACCCTCTGTACCCTAACCCATACCATCTCACTCCCCACTTCACCCCTGTGCTCACCACCCTGCATTTGCTCCAGTCCAACAATGCCTCAAATTTAAAATGATCATCTTCACATTCAACTTCATCCATGACCTCACCCCTCCCTATCTGTGTAACTTCTTTCAGTTCTACAACCTCTGAGATCACTGCGTTCCTTCAACTCTGGCTTTTTGCCTTTGCTTCAATATTGACTGCTGTACCTTCAATCATCTGGGCCCTAAGCTCTGTAATCCCCTCACTAAACCTCTTTGCCTCGTCACATCACTGCCCACCTTTAAGACTCTCCTTAAAACCCACTTCTTTAACTGGACTTTTAATCACCTCACCTTTTATCTCCTTCTTTGACAGTGTCAATTGTTGGCATGCTCCTTTGACGATGTGCCTTGGGACATTCTCGTGAAGGTGCTGTACATTTGCAAGTTGTTGTTGAATGCAGTCAAGCAAAATGCTCTGATGCCTGAAATGCCCAATGCCTCCAAGATATCCTCAACCATGTATGGCTGTGTACAATGTGACAATTTGTACAATGGGTCCAATGTGTACCACTGTGTAATGTGGCAATTCTACAATGTACTGTTGCTTCCTGTGGAAACATGTAAATGAGGCACAACTCAATGAACCAAATATATAAATGTTTGTAAGTCTTTGTAAACAATTAAAAAGTCAAAATAATCCAGGCTATGATGTACAGGGTAACAAAAATTCACAAAGGGCTGGGGCTAACTTTCTTAGCTCTATTGATTTGTGATACCATTAGATTAATAAATACTCTTCTGGTTGTAATTCAAGTCTAGAGGAAATAATAAAGATGTCCCTGTCTGTCTGTCTTTCTCTTATTTCAGAATTAGAAGCGGCAAGTACTTTTGGAGAAGGAGAAAGATGGATATGACACCATCTATAAAATGCTATCTCTAGCTCTTGTCCTGTCCAAAATTCTCAGCATAAATATTTAGAATATAAACATTAAATAAAAGCCAAACCACTCTTTACAACCAAATTAGACACACCAGAGGAAGATGAGGCTAACCAACGGATTCCTTTTGAGGTTTAGTGGATAGTGTCCCCTGGTCAGCAGTAGTGATGGAGGCCCTTAGCTCCCAGTACACTGACAGGTGTTCAGTATAGGGTGTCCCATCATCAGCTGTCGAGGTGTTGACAGTGATGGGAATTGACCACCTGCCTGATACCCGTCTCCCCCGTAATCCAGCTCCATAGTGAGCGGAGGGACAGCGAACACAGAAAAAAATAGTTGTCCCTCCAGCCCCCAACAGCTGCAGGCAACATGCTGTAAACATTCAGTTCCATTTCTTTCCATGGCTGTGGTGTGCCTTTTCTTGAGCTTTTTATAGACTTCCTTTGAAATCTGTTACCACGCTTCTGCGCGCACAACCCATCCATTCCAAATTGAAACCCCTGTGTCTTTGCCACATGAAACAGCTGTCTACACAGTCCTGCTTCATCTTACCACCAGTTCAGTCAGTGGGTGTGTGAGATCAGTGATGAATACTCATTGCCTATCAAGTTTCATAGAGACAGGAATAGACCATTCAGCTCCTTGAGCCTGTTCTGCCATTCAATTAGAGGACACCCAATGTGGACCTCAACTCCATTTACCGCCCCAACCCTTTGGCCCATCTCTCTTGATATCTCTGTTACCTAACGAAAATATATCAAACTTAGTTGCGATAGTTATCCAAAGTTGACCCTTATACTAAAGAGATTAGGAAACAAAAGTAAAAATGAGAAAAAGAAAAGAATAGGGTCATGTGGCACTTTTTCAGCCACAGCGTGGAATATGTTACCAGGGCTTTTGAAGTAAGTATTAAAGTGAGTTTATGAGCAACTAGATGCGTTTCTGGGAAAGTAAAATAATATACCGCCTTTCACAACCTCAGAGCATTCCCACAGTCCTTACAGCCAATGAATCACTTTTTGAAGTGGACCCACTGTTCTAATATAGGAAACACGGCAGCCAAATTATGCACAGCAAGATCCCACAAACATACTGACTAGATCGACTCTTTTTAGTGTTGCTGGTTGAGGAATAAATTTTATTGGTGAGACCTCCAATGCTCTTCTTCAAAATGGTATCTGTTCATACCCGCCTGGAACCATAGATGCAGAGAGCAGGCTGGACATTAGTGCCTGGAATGGAATATGAACCAACAGCCATTCTGACTCTCAGGCAATAGAGCTGCCCGCTGAGTCATGGTAAGAAAAGAGATTGTGGGTTATGGTGAGAAGATAAACAGACAAAGGTGATCAATCTATTTAAGCTAAAGGAGGGGCTTATGCATTTAAACTTCTCCCCGTCTTTATACAAAATGTTTACAGGCTGCAGAATGCTTGCTCCCGATGTCAGTTTTCCCTGATCAAAGTTCAACAGGGGAAATATTATAGAGGATGTTTCTTTGTGAACATCATTACACGTGCAATGGATCAGCTGTGTTAAAGAAAGAACACCCCCTTTTTCCCCTCCACAAGTTGACACATTTTATACATTTAAAAATTATTGAGGGCAGTGAGTAAATTCTCATACATCTGCTTTAGTATCATGGTTGGGTGCTTGTTGTAGACCGCACTTCATTCACTTTAAAATCTTAAATACAGCCTTGAAACAACCTTCCAGGTATCCCATAACCTTCATTTAGTTTATACAAACCCAAGCTTGAAAAGCTGTGTTTATTTGTGCTGCAACACCAGGGGGAGCACTTTTTGTACGGGCTTAGTTGCAGTCTCAGTGTCAGCTGGCAGCATTAAAACAAACAAGTTGGCTTGGCACAGACTAAAAATAAAGTTCAAGTTACCCATTTTTAGGTCTGTGGAGTCCTTAACCAATTGCAAGTTCTTGTATTTAGTTCACCTATCATTTACCAACTGTTACCTCTGTCTGCTTCTGATGACTTAGTAAATGATGAAGATATATAATCAGGACATTTCAGTAAATGAGATTCTCAATTTCCAATGTGGAAAATTGATTGTAATATTTAGTTTAAGGACACTTTGCTACAATGCTACAGTGGAATTCCCATTATAATGCCACTTAGTGCTATTACTGGCAACACGCACACATGGAAAATATTGAATTTTAACATTGGAATTCCCATGGGAAATGCTTACATTGCAGGCTTCAATGCAGTTTGAGACTACATAGCCTTTGCTACATCCAAACCACCTGCCGCTGACCAGAAAGGCGTCAGGAGCAGTTGTGCATGCACCGGCCGCTGCAGTGTGGACCAAGTGGACATACACAACTGAAGCCTTTTTGGTCACTGTCGGGGGTTACAGTGGGTTTGAAACCCAGTAAAACCCAAAGCCACAAACTATTCCAGGCGCTGGCTCATTCCTGTCCCTCTGTGCTAATGGAGTCCTCCAGTCAGATGGGTGACTGTGTACCAAACTGACCTTCCCTGAGGGTCATTAATTCTTCTCCTTCCACGTCCTCACCAAGTTCAGAGTTGCAATTTGGCAGGTTGAGGGGAAAGTGCCCAGGCCTGGGGATGCTAGAGTGGGTGAATGCCAACGGGCTTGTGATGCAGGCCCAGTTGCCATGGTGTTCGTACCCTCTCTCTCTCTCTCTCTCTCTCTCTCTTTCCACATATAAAGGAGATGATATCTATTTTGGTTGCAGGCTGAGTTGGTTTGAAATAAGATGAAACTAAAGATCTTCTTTGACACGCTGGGGGATAAAGTTTGAGGTATTGATAATGATACATTGCAGACAAATATCTGCCTTTTTCCATTGTGTAAGCTTCTATAAATTTATATTTGACCATTTGAGTCACATTGTTAAAATAGGTGCTGATTTGTTGCCTGAACAGGTGCCGGCTCTTTGCTTACATACCACATGCAGCCCTGTTAAAATATTCCTTTAACTTGACCCATATACTTTGTGGAACTTGATACTTTTATACTTCAGTGCCAGTGGCTTCCATTCTTTTTCTGTGATCTGGGTCAATATGACCAGATGTCACCAGATTGAGGGGGGGGGAGGGGTGCAGCGAAGGGGATGTTGAAAAAACTCAGCCTAGGGGCGAGAAAGGCATGCTGTTTGTTCCTGTGGGCAGAGGGGGCTGTGATGGACAGCATTGTACTAGAAAGAATTTCACATCAGTTGTTTCTGTTTGCTTGGGATAGACTCCAAAGCATTCCCATGGAGATACACTCCGTTTGTCTCCAGTCCTGAGAATTTGTGCATAATCATGGACTCCACCCAGCCACCCACCCCGAGATATGTGCAGGGGAACTGCTGGAGTTTAACCGGCTAAAACCATGCAGCTTGCTTGCACAGAGAAATGATAAGGTTCCCACTGCTCACACTGGGCCACCCCATTACCCGGAGAATAGTGGAAGAATTGGAGGACCCAGTGAAGCCGTAAGTGTTAAAACAGTCCACCAGCAGCATGTGCAATTTGCTCTTTAAGAATTCGGGAACCGCAGGATTGACTGGCTTCCTCTGCTCTTTGGAAGTTCAGACACTTTGTCCGAAGTTTGACATTGTGCTGCACTGTGGATTTGGAGCTGCTTTGTTTCAGGGTCATTGCCTTTATGATTTACAGAGTTATGAGTCAGCCAATGTGGGCAGCAGTTGATGCCCAGTGACTCACTGCTTCCCGCTCACTCTGTCACTCAGACACCTTTGATGTGTGTGTATGGGAGTGTGGTTTCTGCGTGTGTACTGAAGATATTAGTATGTGGGAGGGGTGGGGTGGTCAAGGGAGAAGGTCAGGAAAAGTTAAGGAATACATTAGAAACCATCCCTGTGCAGCAAAATCCACGGCAAGATGACTGCATACAAACACACACACACACACATTAAAAACTCTTTTCCTTTGCGACACGTAATTCTGCACAGGTTGCGGAGTTGGGGATGAAATTAACTCTGAAAGGATCATCGAGCCAGATTGTGGCAGATGATACTCACTCACGCTAGACAAATCGCAGGGCAGGTTTCTTGCGCTTGGGATTCGGTTCTTGCCTTTGATGGGGGTGTGAGATTGAACAGCTTTCTCCGGCTTGACATTAACATTGACACAAGCTGGCTCATTTTGCAGCTTTTTAAATGCGCTTTAATTCTGCCCATACAATGTGTGACCTACCAGGACCTGAAGGGGACAAACCTGACCTGGTCTATGTTAACTGTTTAAATGTTGAATTTCAGTAGTCCCTTAGCAAACGAAAATCTGTTACCTTTGCCTTTACTTTTTTTTTAGAAAATTGTCCTACTCAGATCCTTTTGTAGCTGCCTGTCTCAAAATTGCCTTTCCTTCTCCCAACAGCTGGGAAAAGCTTGGATTGCTGCCTGGGCCTGCTGCAATAGAGTTGGACCATGGGTCACTAGAGGAGAAAAATGCTGTTCAGTAACAAAAAAAGGCAAATAGAAAATATTAGAAACTCAAAGCAAGTTGTTCAGTATCTGGGGAGGAAGCAGATGAATTAACATTTCAGGTTTAGATCCCCTAGTCAGTAACTATTTTCTGTTTTTTGTTTCAGATTCCCTAAATATGCGGTATTTTGATTTCTTGGTTCTTTTTTTTGCAACATGACCTGCTCATTTAAAGCCCTCTTCTCCACATTTTTGACATCACCACTGTTGATGACGAGGATTTCACACCCAAACCTTGTTTTCCAGAGAAACATATTCAGCTCCGTGATGCAGCCGACCTTGTTCGAAAGCCAGACGATTAAACTGCACTCAATTGCTTTCTTTAGTTTCGAATGAACTTGTCACTGCAAGGCATGGACCCAGATTTACCTTGCATCCTAAGAAAATGTCAGAGGTATCCATAAAATAGATGCTACCCTCAGAGTTTTTCATTTAAATTTTATAAGAGGTTATTAAACAATAAGAGAGGACGTTCACCCATCACTGCGTTCCCTCTGACCTGCAGCAGTTCCCAGGTCATCAACACCTCAACTTTTAAGATTCTCATCCTTGTTTTGAAATTTCTCCATGCCCTCACTACTCCCCATCCCTATAGCATTCACCAGCTGTGCAAACTATTCTATCCTCAGAAAGCCAGCTGGTGAAGGATAGAACTGGAGCCTAATTTATACATACTTAATATATTTTTATTTACAGAAATACATATTACAAACATGCACCTCCAAACCCAAGAATGACAGTTTCAGTCTGTTCCTATATATTGGAGCACCAATTAATTCTCTTCTCTTCGCCAGAATACAATTTAATTATTCAATTAGTACACAATTAACACAACCCTCTCAAGACTTCTGTACTCCTCTAATTCTGGTCTCTTGCGCATCCCTAATTTTCATCAATCCACCACTGGGCATTGAGCTGCCTAGGCCCTCAGCTCTGGAATTCCCTCTCCAATTCTCTCTGCTTCTTAAAACCTACCACGTTGACCAAAGTTCTGTTCACATGCCCTAATATCTTCTTCCATGGCTCAGCGCCAAATTGTGTTCGATAATGCTCCTGTGAAGTGTTTTGGCACATTTTACTGTGTTGAAGGCACTATATAAATGCAAACTATTATTGACATTAAATGGCCCATTTGTTTATTGTCATGAAGTTAGGCAACACAGGATGAATGGAAATAAAATACTCAAGCCAGTACGATGGCAGGGACAACTTTTTGTGTTCTGGTAATAGAAGACTATTATTATGTGCAGCCTTTGAGATGGTTTTGTTTTTTGCTGTTAACTTAACCCTCAGCCCAGTTGGTGCAGCATGAAGGAGACCCTATAGTATAGGACATGTTTTGTTCATTTGGGGTCCCCTGGAGTAGGGCTGATACTTAAATAAAAACAGAAAATGCTGGAAAACTCAACAGGTCTGGCAGCATCTGTGGAGAAAGAAAAACAGAGTTAACGTTTCGAGTCTACATGACTTATTCGGAGCTAAAGAAAAGTAAAAATACGATGGATTTCATACTGGTTAAGGTGGGGTGGAGCAGGTGAAACAAAATAGAAGGTCAGAGATAGGTGGGAACTCAGGAGACACTGACAAAGATGTCATGGCCACAAGACAAAGGGAGTGTTAATGGCAGTGTTAAGGACTAAAGAAGGTGCTGATAGTGGCATAAAGGTAAGATAGCTATCTCACCTTTATCCCACTATCAGCACACTCTGCTGCCTCACCTTTCTGCCACTATCAGCACCTCCTTCAGTCTTTAACACTACCATTAACACACCCTTTGTCTTGTGGCCATGACATCTTTGTCAATCTCTCCTGAGCTCCCACTTATTCCTGACCTTGTATTTGGCTTGTATATGGGGGTGGCCAATGCCACCAGTGGGCCTCTCTGTGGGCTGCTGAGCCTCCGGAAAGGAATGCTTCACCCCCAGGGAAGCCACTTTGGCGGCCCCCTTGATGCAGCTGGAGGTCTCTCGTGTCCTAGACTGAAAATTCTTCAACTGCTTCATCAATGACCTTCCTTCCATCATATGGTCAGAAGTTGGGGATGTTCACTGATGATTGCACAATGTTCAGCAGAATTCACGACTCCTCAGATACTGAAGCAGTCCATTTCCAAATGCAGCAAGATCTGGACAATATCCAGGCTTGGGCTGACAAGTGGCAAGTAACATTCATGCCACACAAGTGCCAGGCAATGACCATCTCCAACAAGAGAGAATTTAACCATTGTCCCTTGACTTTCAATGGCATTACAATCGCTGAATCATCCACTACCAACATCCTAGGGGTTACCGTTGATCTGAAACTGAACTGGACCAGCCATATAAATGTGGCTACAAGAGCAGCTCAGAGGCCAGGAATCCTGCAGTGAGTAACTAGCCTCCTGACACCCCAAAGCCTGTCCACCACCTCCACGGCACAAGTTAGGAGTGTGATGGAATATCCTCCACTTGCCTGGATGAGTGCAGCTCCAACAACATTCAAGAAGCAGCCCACTTGATTGGCACCTCATCCACAAACATTCACTCCCTCCACCACTGACGCACAGTGGCAGCAGTGTGTACCACCTACAAGATGCACTGCAGGAACTCACCAAGCTTCCTTAGGCAGCACCTTCCAAACCCATGACCACTGCCACCTAGAAGGACAAGGGCAGCAGATAGATGGGAATACCACCACCTGGAAGTTCTGCTCCAAGCCACTCACCATCCTGGCTTGGAAATATATCGCCGTTCCTTCACTGTCGCTGGGTCAAAATACTAGAACTCCCTTCCTAACAGCACTGTGGGTGTACCTACACCACATGGACTGCAGCAGTTCAAGAAGGCAGCTCACCACCACCTTCTCAAGGGAAACTAGGGATGGGCAATAAATGCTGGCCTAGACAGCGATGTCACATCTCATGAATGAATAAAAAAATAGTCTTGGCAGACAATATGGTGTCTCAAAAATTGAGTATTGTGTCAGCCTTGGCTCAGTGGCTGCACTCTCACCCCTAAGACTGAATGTCGTGTGTTCAAGTCCCATGCCAGTGACTTGAGGACGTAATCTAGGCTGGAACAGAGGAAGTGCTGCACAGTTGGAGGTGCCGCCACCCCTCTCAGGTGGATGTAAAAGATCCCATGGCACAAGACAAAGAAAAGCAGGAGAGTTCTCCCCGTTGTCCTGGCCAATACTTATTCCTCCACCAATATCACTAAAACCGATGTTCTAGGTCATTATCACATTGCTCTTACTGCTTTCAAATGGGCAAAACAAATACAACAAAAACACACTTCAAAGTGCTTCAAAACGCATTGGCGTGCCCTGAGATCGTGAGAGGCCTTAATGAAATGGAAGTCTTTCTATTTTTCCTTAATATTGAGAGTGGTGTAGTTCAGTTGTGGCCTGGTGCAGTGGGAAATTAATGTTCATTGCTTGTTTTCTGGGAGGTGGAATGTACGCTGGATACAGTCTGGCAATGCTGTCCAGGACCAGGCAGTTGCTATGGCAAGTCGCTGTGTTTCAAGGGGCCTTGCTCCATGTATCACAGCAGTAGTGAGGCTGCCATTGCAGCGCTAAATGCCTTCACCCTCACCGGTCCCCAGACTGCAGTCTCCTGCTCCAGGGCAAAAGGGCAGTGTTTAGACTATGTTGCCCCATGCCAAGATTTTTCATTGAGGGCAACTGTGTAACCATGGTTACGCAGCCTGCAACCCATAGCAACAATTTCTCCAGGGGTGTCTCTGTTGCCGTAGCTCCTCAATTGTGTAATGTTTCCCACTTTTCATCAAGATAAGCCTGCTTGAAACTGACTCAGCATCCCTGAACTTGATCAGCTACCAGCCAAGCCTCAGTTTATCTGAATTTTATTTTTAGCATGTGCTGAACATCCACGCCTTAAATTGCCAAACATGGTAAGCAATTATCTTGTGCACCCTGCAAATACAAAACACACACATTCATCTCAGACCAGTTGTACTGGCTAGGGTGAGAATGCTTCAT
Organism: Cetorhinus maximus; assembly: GCF_964194155.1. NCBI lineage: Eukaryota > Metazoa > Chordata > Chondrichthyes > Lamniformes > Cetorhinidae > Cetorhinus > Cetorhinus maximus. Next base: position 82,676,283 of record NC_135897.1, on the reverse strand, counting down.
TTGTTATTTACACAATTCTTTTGGTTAGCCCTGTACGGTAATAAATCACTGATGCAACATGACAGGCGCCTGTCATGTACTCCCCGTGACACCTGCTTTACCTGGGTCTATTGTGTTCATTTGAAGTGAATGATGAGAGTGTACAACACAAGTCACTCATTACCCACTTGCCCCACCTCCAGTGGAGTGGCTTCAAAATGCCGTCATCGGTCAGAATTTGCCTCTGGCTTCTAGTTTTGATTGAAAAAGAAAGAAAGATAGAGAGACAGAAAGCCACAGAGAGAGGGTGTGTGAGTGAGAGGGACAAAAGGGAGAAAGAGCGAGTGAAAGAGAAAGAGAAAAAGAATGAGTGAAAGAAACAAAGAGCGAGAAAAAGAATGAAAGAAAAAGCGAATTAAAGAGCAAAAGTAAACGTGAAAAAAAGTGAGATAAAGAAAGAGCGAATGAGTGAAAGAAAGAGAGAGCAAAAGAAAGTGAATAAGTTAGTAAGTTAGTTAGTTAGTTAGTTGTGCCTTAATTGCAAATGGCCATACAATCCCTTTTAGTGATTTTGGTTGATTAATAAATATTGGCCAGTGCAACAAGAGAACTTCTCAGCCCTCCTTCGAATCGTACCATTTACATCCAGCCAAGAGGGCAGGGAGGGGCTCCGTTTAGCATCTCGTCCAATGAACAGGAGGGAATTGAAAACATCAAATACACCTTCAAGTAAACGATCCCTGTCAGAAAATATCTTCATAGTTGACAATGAAGGAAGATTAAACACTCTTTATTTTCAGGTAGGATTCTTACATTACAATCTACGCATTGCTGTATGCACAGTTAGAAGGGCAGAGACAGATAAAAGGTCATATGAGACACTATACAGCTTTTTATTTTATTGATGCCTGTTTTTCTTGAATTGTCCTATCTATCTGTGCACTTTCTGATCAAGAAGTCAGACTGGACTCTGGGTATCACCTTTGGTTCTGCCAGTGAGGCCGCTAGACCTTAAACTGGTCAATGTCCCCTCCTCTTCAGACTCTCTAAAATGGACCACTTCAATGAAAAACAGCAGAAGATCACTGCAGAAAAATCTGTGTTCCATTTGTCAATACTGAAGACTGCTTGGAAATGTTTATGGAACTGCTAAAAAACTGTGGTTAAGTGTTACGAGCTCCTTTGTGTTTGTAGCTCCTGGACTGTCTGAGCTGCTGTCAATTGGAAAGTTTTCTAAGGAGAAAGTTACTTGGAATCTTTTAAAAATACTTAAACTTTCATTCTTTGACCGTGCAATGTTTGTCCTTTAGTTTTGTGTGAACATGTTGAGCTGGATTGAGCAGGGCTCTGAGAGTGTACAGCCTGTTGAGCCTGCTTCACCATTCAACATGATAATGGCTGACCTTTCAGCTTTAATTTCACTTTACTGCCCGCTCCCCATATCCCTCGATTCCTTGAGAGACCAAAAATCTGACTGCCCCAGCCTTAAATATATTCAATGAATTTGTATCCCAATCTCTCTGCCTTTCTCCGTCGAGTGTTGGTTGTTTGGGGCCACACCACTGATTCCTTTCTTTACGCACTCCAATGTTCCTGGCCTCTATCCTGAAGGCGCTGACTCTTCTTGGAGCACAGTCTTGTGGACACTCCAGTACGTTGTCACTATACGTTAATTCGTATGTGAACCTTTGTAGCAAGCTATGGAAGTAAGACCTGCATTTACATAGCATCCTTCATGACCTCAGGATGCCCCAAAACACTTTACAAGCAGTGGAGTACTTTTTTTTTCTAAAGTGTCGTCGCTGTTGTAATATAGGGAATGCGGCAGCCAATTTGCACACAGCAAATTCCCATAAAGAACAAGGAGATGATGATCTGTTTCAGTGATATAGTTTGAGGGGTAAACATTGGCCAGGGCACTGGGGGCAACTGCCCTACTCTTCTTCGAAATCAGGCTATGGGACCTCTTGCATTCAGTTGTGAGGGCAAATGGAACCTTGGTTGAACATCGTATCCGAATGACACCACCTCTGACAGTGCAGCATGTTAATGGTGTGTTATTTGTATTATTGAGGTTAAAGGTACACGGTTAAGTACCTTGAGCACATATAAAGAGAGACTTCTGGAACACTTGGTGTTGGTTAGGGAGGAAGCAGACATTTGTAATATTGCATTCCATAAATAAATCTAGTATTGCTGCAGATCGCCGCGTATAAGGCATAAAAGGCAATCCCATGTTTTCGTATATACTCAGAGTATAAGTTGATCCCCTTTTACAGCCACAACATGCTGTACTCACATTAGTAGCCAGCCTCAATTTTTCACCACACAAATGCATGTTTTACTCACCAGTATCTTATAACTGGGTACAAGAGGACAAGCAGGCAATATGGGCTGTGTTACGAAGATACACAGGAGTTTAAGACACACCAACGCAGACCAAGACCCCACATGGTGAATGACAAAGATAGCAATCACCCACACCCACGCCGGTGGTTCACTTTTATACTCAGTGTATAAGTTGACCCTGTTTTTGGAGGGATTTTTTGAGGCTTCGAAGCTTGACTTATATGCCAACATTTTTGATACATGCATCGCCATCTGGCTATCAGAAGTTTGACACTGCACTCCCTCAATAGTCGATTCAATCGTGTATTCGTGTACAAGTGACCAGGAGAGGGAAACCTGTTGTTGTTTTCTCTCCCTCATCGAGGAGTTCTGAAACCTGTTTAAGTGCCCTTACTGCTGTTCTAGCTGAGATCAGTTAACTAAGCAAAGACCAGTGAGCAATGTGGGACTCTCCTCACCTGTATTGGGATAAATTCCTGCATGTGCACCAGTAGCAAGGACCTTCATCAGCTGTCAGCCCACATTGGCATATTGTCAGCAATGTGATTTTACAATATGCAAAGATAGGGAGTGCAAGGTATCTCACTGCCAACACATGCTTGGAAAAAGATTGCTTTTGACGTAAGAGCAATTGGGCAATGGATCCACTAATTCAGGAGCCAAATTGTGAAAATTGGCGAATTGTGCATCCTCCTCATACCTAGAAGAGGAAAGGGCTTCGGTCCAGGGATACAACAGGCCTCAGAATGTTCCATTGCCTTCATTCTATGGTGTAAGAGTTTCATACTTCACTTTGCAAAGAGGGAGAGGCCACTTCAAACATATTGGTTGAAATTTTGCCTTTTGTGCAACAGTATAGAACAGATGAGAGCAAATCAGCAGCCCAGTTTATATCTCTCCCCATTTTGTTTCCATTGATTTCAATGGGATAACTTTAAAACTCTGTTGTCAATTTGCTATTACCCATTTTGTACTATGGGATCTGGATCTGTCTTGGATCTGGAGCTAACTGACCAAGGAAACCTTCCTTGTTCCTGATGGTGAATTTAGCTATTTCTCATGGCCCTGTGATCCATCACAGTGCATCAATGGAGAAATGGATGACCCTCCATTCCAACCAGGAGAGGACATGTTGATGGACTAATATAAGAATTTATCAGGCCCCATCCAAGAGAAAATGCAAAAAGCAAAGTGTACATCATCTGTCTTCAGAAGTGACAACACTGTGCTTTTGTACATTTAATGTTATGATGAAGTTATGGAAAATACGAGTAAGCTCTTAATCCTGTTTATTATACCGTGAACCTGAAATGGTTAGAGAATAGGGGATTATAGTCTGAGTAATCACCTGGGCCCCAATTCATGCCTGGGTTGCATTTTTCTAAAGAACTGCCCGCTGTGTGGGAAGATCATTTTGTTTTAAGTTAGGATCTGTTGCTAAGAGTACCTCAGGTACTCATACCTCTTCACTTAACCCTATCAACATATTTTCTATTCTTTTATCCCTTATATGTTTCACTAGCTTCTTCTTAAAAAAAAATACTATTCCCCTTGACTACGCCATGTGGTAGCGAGTTCCACATTCTCACCGCTTCCTGAATAAAGAAATTTCTCCTGAATTCCCGATTGGGTTTATTAGTATCATCTTGTGTTTATGACCTCTTGTTTTGGATTGTCCTGCAAGTGGAAACATTTCCTCTACATCTGCCCTTTCAAACCCTTCCGTGATTTTAAAGACTTTCATTCAAAGCATGAGTAAAAGAATTAAGAGTATGTCAAGTCTAGTAGCCTCTTTACCCACTTATATCCTGAGAATCAGCATCAGATATTACAAATGGTTTAGTTGCTGAAGTTTAAGTTTGAGAGCAGAAAAGGATATTTTGGCTGTATCCATTGCCACCGATGTCATTGGTTGTCAGAGTCAGTTGTCCATAGTCATGTTGAACGTGGCTGAAAAATTCCATCTGTGAGGAGAGCAGCACTTCAGACCTTCACTGGGGACTAGCGTGAGAGGGCACAGGTGATATTGGAGCCTTGTATCCTTGACTGGGGTACCTTGGATTGAGGTTGGGTCAAAGTAGAGCATTATATATATAAAAACAATAGCAGGTGATATCAGAATTGAGAGGATATACTTATTAGGAAAGGCTGAACAGGTTGGAACTCTTCTCTCTAGAAAAGAAAAGGCTGAGGGGTGACTTGATGAAAGTCTTTAAAATCATGAAAGGGTTTGATAGATGTCAGGAGTGTGACAGAATACTCTCCACTTGCCTGGACGAATGCAGCTCCCTCAACACTCAGAAACTTGACACCATCCAGGACAAAGCAGCCTGCCTGATCAGCACCCCATCCACAAACATTCACTCCCTCCACCACCAACGCACATTAGCAGCAGTGTGTACCATCTACAAGATGCACTGTAGAAACTCACCAAGCCTCCTTAGGCAGCACCTTCCAATCCCACGACTGCTACCATCTAGAAGGATAAGGGCAGCAGATACATGGGAACATCACCACCTGGAAGTTCCCCTCCAAGTCACTCACCATCCTGACTTGGAAATATATCGCCGTTCCTTCACTGTCACTGGGTCAAGATCCTGGAACTCCCACCTGAACAGCACTGTGGGTGTACCTACACCAGATAGACTGCAGCGGTTCAAGAAGGCAGTTCACCACCACCTTCTCAAGGGCAATTAAGGATGGGCAATAAATGCTGGCCTAGCCGGCAATGCCCACATCCCATAAAATGAAGTTTAAATAATGTAGAGAAAATGTTTCCACTTGCAGGAGCGTCCAAAACAAGAGGTCATAAATACAAGATGATGCAAAGAAATCCAACAGGGAATTCAGGAGAAATTTCTTTATTCAGGATGTGGTGAGAATGTCGAATTCACTACCACAAGGCGTAGTCAAGGGGAATAATAAAGGTGCTTTTAAGGAGAAGTTAGTGAAACATATAAGGGGTAAAAGAATAGAAGATATGTTGAGAGGATTAAGTGAAGGTGTAGGGGAGAGGGCTCTTATGGAACATGAATTCCAGCATAGGTCAGTTGGTTGGAAGGGTCTATTCTGTGCTTTAGGCTCTATGGGCTGATGAGTAGTCCTGTTGCCGGGATCGTAAGGAGGACTCGGGTCCAGGTGGGGGGGTGGCAGGATCCTGGGCAGCACTTTACCTGCAACAGCCAATTAAGAGGCTTGCTCCCCAACTGAGGATGACAGCCCACCTCCCAGAGATGCTGGCCCAATCAGGGGTGGCCACTTCTGAGGCTGCAAGGGGAAGAAGAGGGCACCTACATTGACGAGGCACCCTCAAAGGCAGGGTCGGTTTGTTTTCTTACTGTGGTGGCGCCAAGAGACAGGCTGGCCCCAGAGATTGGGGTTGGTGGGGGGGGAGGGGTTTGCATGTTCCAGTGGTGGTGCTGTAGCCATGGGGGTGGCTATTGCTGCCAGGGGTGGAGGGGGTGGTGGGTGTGGGCCTCTTTGGGCCATGGATCAGCCATTAAGGAAGGCACTCCCCCCTGAGAATTTGCTGGAGGCTGCCAGGGTTTACCTGGTAGCCTACCCACAAAGCAGCAACTCTACCGTACAGCATAAAAGTCCAGCAGGGGTTGGGAAGCGGCCCATAATTGTTTAGAACAATTGGCCACCTCCCTGAATTCCACTGCTGGTAATGTCTTGTGTTGGCGGGGAAATGTTCGGCTCCCATCTTGTCACCTTCCACCACCATTTTGCCAGCCTAGCTGCCTCCCAGCCTGTCTCCAGAGCGCTGGTAAAATTCAGCCCTCTGTAACTCCGTGAATACATTAAAACAGGCATAAATGTGTGCAAAGCGATAAAGTAAATTGTATGTAAGACAAATTTTCTTTGTAGTCCATCTGCATGAGGTATAGTAAACTTGTAATGGGCAGTGTATGCCTGAGAGACCCCTAAGCAATTTTCAGCTGGATGGTTATAAGGAAATTGAGTGCAACCGTGGGAAATTTGTGCCTCTTTTTATTTAATATGTGTGAAATCTTATCTCAAGGATGAACAAGCAAACGTGTTGAGACAAGTTCTGCAGGTTGCACAATGGAGCATGGGCCTGTAACTCTGCGTTATACTTTTTTTGGATTGTAGCTGTGCAGCCTGAGTGTTTGACTCAAAAATCAGTGCAGTCACAATGGATTGTTTTTTTTTAATGAGAGCATTGGGATGGGTGAGTCAGAAAACGCCCTGAAAGCTGTGGTTTCTCGGTAGTGATAACTGCACGCATAGGAAGACTTCAACTGTGCCATGAAGTGAAAGAGAACAAAGACAAAAGACCTGCTTTAGTAGATTGTATAATGTCACAACTTGTGAAGCATTAATGATTAGCCCAAGATCATGGTAGCATATTATGTTGGTTCTCCCATCTTTCCTTCTCGGGGTCAGCTGTGACTCTTACCTCTGAGTTGGAAGATAGTGGGTTCAAGTCTCACTCCAGAGCTTAAGCACAAAGTTAATGCTGACGCCCCCAGTGCAGTATATGAACAAATTAGGAGCAGGAGTAGGCCATTCAGCCCTTCAAGCCTGCTTCGCCGTTCAATAAGATCATGGCTGAGCTGATTGTGGCCTCAACTCCACATTCCGTCTACTCCCGATGACCAATGACAAAGAAAATAATTTGGAATGAAAGAGGTGCCAACAGGTTTCCCCCCAGAGGCCCAGACAATACAGACACCAGTTGGCATCTTACTAAGCCTCATGGATCAGAAGGTCTCAGGTTCACTTTCTAGTTTGTGCTTTGGATGAGTTCAGTAGACTTGGGTAAAAATAAGCCTTGTGGCCAGAGGCGCTGTCCTTTGAATGAGATGTCAAAACAAAACCTTATCTGCCCTGCCAGGTGGATACAAAAGATCTCTTAACACTATTCGAAGAATAACAGGGGAGTTGTTCCCTGTGTTCTGACCAATATTTAACTCTCAACCAACATTTAGTACATTATTAAAGTGACTATGTATCAAAAGTATTTAAATGGTTGTAAAATGCTTTGGAAAGTCCTGGGGTTGCAAAGGGCAAGATATGAATATAAGTCTCTTTTTTTTTCTTATCCCCTTTCCTCTCTGTGAGTTGCCAGGCAATCTAGTTAAGAAGGAAATAAATAGAGTTCTGGTGGTGGGGGGGTGGGGGAAAATCTGAGGTTTTGTCGACTTGATATACTTTCAGATGTACAGCTCAAGAGAAATGTTTCAATTTAATGTCTAAATTTGGGGAATTCTGTATGGCTGAGAATTGTAATAAGGTGGGAGAAAATAATTCCCCAAAATTAAGGAAAGATTTCCAGTGTCATGTCAAAGAGCCTCTTTTTCTCTTTATTGGGATGTGGGTGTCACTGGCAAGGCCAGCATTTGTTGCCCATCTCTAATTGCCCTTGAACTGAGTGGCTTACTAGGCCATTTCCGAGGGCAGTTAAGAGCCAATCAAAGACTGTGGATCTGGAGTCACATGTAGGCCAGACTGCTAAGGGTGGCCGATTTCCATCCCTAAAGGACATTAGTGAAGCAGATGGGTTTTTACAACAATTGACAATGGTTTCATGATCACCATTAGCCAATTCTAGCTTTCAATCCCAGTTTTGTTAGCTGAATTTAAATTCCACCGGTTGCCATGGTGGGCCTTGAATCCACCCTCCAGCCTGGGCCTCTAAGTTACTAGTCCAGTGACATTACCATTAAGCCACTGTCTCCCTGACTATACTCTCCCCTACCCACCAGGCCTGTGGCTTGATGTTGAAAGCTCTTCCAAAAGCTCAGTAGAATGAACGAGGAGACAATGGCAAAGGAAGTATATCTTTATGGTTTTATCGAAGCTTTTCATCTTGCACTCATCAGGACATTCCACTTGCCAACCAATCATCACTCTCTTCTCATACAGTATAAAGCTGTAGCTTCCCCGACATTGGTATTCTTGCGATTGTCCCGATGAGTGCAAGACGAAAAGCTTTGACAAGTGTTCGTTTTTTCAGCAATACTCAAGTTCTGTGCTACCCAACGCCTATTCCAATGGTTTTACGGCGCGTGCTGCACGTATTGAATTGTCACCGCAGAGGAAAAGACTATTAAATCTAACTTTTTCTTTCAACCGTTTTTTTTCTTTACAGCCATGTAGACAGGATAACAACATGGCATGATCCACGGAAGACCATGAGTCAGATGAACCTGAACACGGCTGGCACATCAAACCAGATGCAGCAGAGATCCATGCCTGTGGCTCATCCAAATCCTGGTCAGTTCCTTTTTCATGAGCACAGTGAATAGTTATTCTAAACCAGGTTTCAGACGCTGTTCCAGGAACTTCAGCTTTAACAATCAAAGCATAAATGTCTGAACATTTTGAGCATCTTTACAGGCTGAGCTGTCGATTTCCAGCTTCCTTGTGCCTCCTGTGTATTGAGGAGCTGATTTTATATAAAATCAGCAAGCTGGTCCAATGCACTGTGGAAAAGCCCTCTAAGCTCTATTCTTCCCATCATTATACCTGTTTATATGCACTTTGTTTCAGCTCCCAGATCCCGTTCTTTGGGTGGGCAGGACATCCAGATCTGAGTATATGCTGCACATTCCTTCAATTCTAGAACTTGAATCGCTCTCAGCAGTGTGTCAGTAGGTTGTCACTATTTGACCTGTTCATCAGGTCCACTTCTAGATCCACTGATCCTGTTGGGGTGACCCCTACCGTCTTGTTACAGTTCAATTGTCTGCGGTTGTTGGCTTTTGTTTGTTTTATGCTGTTAAATTTCTTCCCCTTTTTGACAAAAGCCCATGTTTTCTATTTACTTAATTCAGCTGATGGTTTTACAGTTGTGTTGGATTAGGGCTTATTGTTACCTCACTGAGGAGAGTCCGGGGGGGAGCCAAACACCCCCCCCCCCGCCCCCCCTACCCGACACAGTCGGACAGGATCTTCATAGAACTCTGTAACTCTGGGCACAATTTACAATTCCACAAGGGGTGGGGATGAGTGCGGGGGGGGTGGTGAGGTATATTGCGGCCACTCCTGTCCCCTCAACAGATCCAAAAAAAACCCACCCCACAGCGATAGTGCGTTGCCAGCAGGCTAAACAGGCTGAGAGTGGCGCTTTCTCCCCTTGGTGGGAGGGAGTTCTGCCCCCCGAGAGCTGCCGGCAGCTCTTGCAGTCCCGGCAGTGCCAGAGCTGAGTAGTGGGCGCTGATGGGACAGCAAGGAGGCCCACAAAGAAGAGAAGATGGTGCCGGACCTGGTAAATTGGGTCCTTATGGGTGGGGACGAATCAGGCAGCCTAGGGAGAGGGGCAAGAGGGATTGGTGGGGTGGAGGGGTGTGGCAGATCTTGGAGGCCAGGTGGGGAGGCACAAAGAGGGGGTGGTAATGCTTTGTGGGGGCTGTTGCCCCTGAAGCGCAAAGGTCACCCCCTCCCACCCCACCCTGAATGCTGTGCATCCCTTCCTTTCCCCACCGTGACAAATGTTTTTTCAAAGACAGCCTGCCCACACCTGCCCACGCCAACTGTTCCACAGCGTGGGCAGCGTAAAATCCAGTCGTCGGTAACACCATCTGAAACTCAGCAACGCTTTTCGTGCTCTTTCTGCCAGGCATTGTTTGTTTTCTTGAGTTTTGTTTCTTTATTGTTTTAGTTTTTTTTCTGAATGAAAAAAATTGGGTGTCAAATGTATTTGCTTGATAATGATTGTGTTGTTGAGCTCTTCTCTGTTTACCAACCTGGCCCTTTACCAAATAACAATGCCATTGGGTGTTTCCTTTGTACCTGTGATTTAACAAGGAGTTTCTGTACCAGTAATGAAATTTGAGAGCCCTGTTGTGTGCCAGTAAATATTCTAACCATTAATCCACTGAGATAAGAGAGAGCTGTGTTGCTGGGGTTAGTGATTATTAAGGCAACCAATAAGGCTCCAGAATTACCATGGGGTCTCCAGGAATTGAAGATTAATCTCCTGGGCTTGACTGTTGGGCAACCTGGGAGATTAATCATAAAATTATACAGGGTATATGGCACAGAAATAGACCATTTGGCCCACTGTGCCATGCTGGTATTCATGCTCCATTTGAGCCTCCTCCCATCTTTCCCACCTAAATTCACCATTGTAATGACCTGTTCCCTTCTCCCTCAAATGTTTGCCTTGCTTCCTCTCAAATACATCCGTACTATTTGCTTCAACCACTCTCTGTCGTAGTGAGTTCCACATTCTCACCACTCTTTGGATAAAGAAAGTTTCTTCTGATTTCCCTATTGGATTTCTTGGTGACTATCTTAAATTGATGACCCCGAGTTACGCCCTTCCCGCAAGAAGAGACATTCTCTCTTTATCTATTGAGAACTTTCATCATTTCAAAGATGTCTGTTAGGCCTCCCTTTTCTCGAGAAAAGAGACCCTGTCAATTAGGGCAGCCAAATGTCCGGTTTTAGCTGGTTGACCATTGTCCAATACTGGATGGCTTCACATCCGTTATTTTGACCCTAAGACCACTCATCTTAGTAAAGCACTGGCAGGGCCCTGTACTCATTCCTTTCCCTACCTGCGGCAGCCTTAATGCGATGAGGATATAAAAGTCAGGTCAGTTTTGATACTTTTTAGTATTTTCTTTGCAAACCACCTACCCCACCCCTCAGTTGTCTCTCCAATGATGCAGAATCTCAAAATGCAAAAATGTCACCATGGATGATGTTGGATGATGTCATCCAATGCGCATCAGAAGGGTGTCTGGTTTTGGTGACCCCCTCATCGTTGGCCACCCTAACCCCAACCCAACTATCAACCCTTCCTTGATATGTATATCCATGCATTTCTGGTATTATACTTGTATACATCCTCTTCAGTCAGTGCCTCTATATACTTTTTATAATATGGTGACCAGAACTGCACGCAGTACTCTTACGTGCGGTCTAACCAAGGTTCAGCATAATGTCCACACTTTTCAATTCTATCCCTTTTGAGACAAAGCCAAGTGCTTGGTCTATTTTTTTATAGCGCTGCAAACCTCCAGTGCAACTTTTAGTGATTGGTGTATTTGTACTCCGAAAGCTCTTTGTTCCTCCATTTCACTAGGCTTGCATCTTCCAAGTAATAAATGACCTCCCTATTCTTCCTGCCAAAATGCACTGCCTCTTATTTATCTGTTTAGAGCTTAATTTGCCAATTGTTTGCCTATTCTGCAAGTTTATTAATTTCCTCCTGTAATTTGTTGCAGTCCTCCTCGGTATTGACTAACCACCCCCACTCCACCCCTCACTCTTCATTTGGTGTCATCCGCAAATTTAGAAATTCCAAAGTCCAAATCGTTGATGTAAATTGTGAGCAACAGTGGCCCTAGCACTGATCCTTGTGGAACGTCACTTCCCATCTTCGGCCACTCTGAATAACTACCCTTTACTCCCGCTCTCTACTCTCTGTTTTGAAGCCAGATAGTAATCCATTCTGTCACTTGTCTCCTGACTCTACGTTCTGTAACCTTATTTGTTAGACTATTGTGGAGCAACTTATCAAAGGTCTTTTGAAAATCCAGATAAATTACATCTACCGCATTACCAATGTCTACTCTCTGTTAACTCCTCAAAAAATTCAATAAGGTTGCTGAAGCAAGATTTTTCCTTTTGAAATCCATGCTGACTATTTATTTTTATATTTCTCATTTTTAGGCGTTCTTCTATTCTCTCTTTTAAAAAGGATTCCATTACTTTTCCTACCACTGACGTTAACCTTACTGGTCTATAATTCCCAGGTCATGTTCTGTCCCACTTCTTAAATATAGGGATTACATTAGCTATCCAGGACTTGCCGTGTCCCTAGCCAAGCTGTTCCAGTACAGCTACAACACTGGCATCTACCTGACAATGTGGAAAATTGCCCAGGTATGCCCTGTACACAAAAAAAAAGCAGGACAAATCCAACCTAGCCAATTACTGCCCCATCGGTCTACTCTTGAGCATCAGTAAAGTGATGGAAGGAGTCATCAACAGTGTTATCAAGCGGCAATTGCTTAGCAATAACCTGCTCACTGATGCTCAGGTAGGGTCAGTCAGTTCCTGACCTCATTACAGCCTTGGTTCAAACATGGAAGAAACAGCTGAACTCCAGAGGTGAGGTGAGAGTGACTGGCCTTGACATCAAGGCTACATTTGACCGAGTGTGGCATCAGGGAGCCCTAGCAAAACTGGAGTCAATGAGAATCAGGGGGAAAACTCTCCGCTGGATGGAGTCATACCTAGCACAAAGGAAAATATTTGTGGTTGTTGGTGGTCAATCATCTTAGTTCTAGGACATCATTGTAGGAATTCCTCAGAGAAGCGTCCTAGGCCCAACCATCTTCAGCTGCTTCATCAATGACCTTCCTTCCATCATAAGGTCAGGAGTGGGGATGTTAGTTGATGCCTGCACAGTGTTCAGCATCATTCAGGACTCCGCAGATACTAAAGCAGTCCGTGTCCAAATGCAGCAAGGGCTGACAAGTGACGAGTAACATTCGCGCCACATGAGTGCCAGGCAATGATCATCTCCAGCAAGTGTGAATCTAACCATCGCCCCTTGACATTCGATGACATTACCATTGTTGAACCCCCCACTATCAACATCTTGGGGCTTACCATTGACCAGAAACTGAACTGGACTAGCCATATAAATACTGTGGCTACAAGAGCAGGTCAGAGGCTAGGAATCCTGTGGCGAGTTACTCACCTCCTGACTCCGCAAAGCTTGTTCACCATCTACAAGGCACAAGTCAGGAATGTGATGGAATAGTCTCCATTTGCCTGGATGAGTGCGGCTCCAACAACAGTTAAGCTTGACACCATTCAGGGCAAAGCAGACCGCTGGCAATCCATCCATAAACAACCACTCCCTCCCCCACCGACACACAGTGGCTGCAGTGTGTATCATCTACTAGATGCACTGCAAGAACTCACTCGCTTTTCTTAGACAGCATCTTCCAAACCCATGACCACCATCATCTAGAAGGACAAGGGCAGGAGATACATGGGAACACCACCACCTGGAAGTTCCCCTCCAAGTTACTCACCATCCTGACTTGGAAATATATCGCCGTTCCTTCCCTGTCACTGGGTCAGAATCCTGGAACTCCCTCCCTAACAGCACTGTGGGTGTACCTACACCACATGGACTGCAGCGGTTTGAAAAGGCAGCTCACCGCCACCTTCTCAAGGGCAATTAGGGATAGGCAATAAATGCTGGCCTAGCCAGCGATGCCCACATTCCAGAATAAAAAAAAAATCCACCAGTCCCTTGGTGCTACACCTTCTTCTAATGAATTATTAAGAATGGAAAGTAAGTTTGACCTGGGCACTCTGACAGTATAGGCAACCGTTGGCAGGTATTGGCATGCCATTTAAGCCTATGAAAATTGAGTGCTGGCTCTTTTTGATGACCTCAAATCTCTCCAAGTGCCTGTTGATTTTTATCCCTGATTAAGGATTATAAAAATTGAATGGAGTAAAATATAAATAGAGTGCTGTTTGGGTTAAAATGCCTGAAGCTCGCTGTCCTTGCTTTCGTCAATGTTAGTTCTTACGTCCGCTTATATTGTGGAAGCTCACTTGTTGGGAACTCTATTTGTAGCGAACCAAGCACAGACTTTGGTGTGCTAATCAATTAAAACTTGGAAGCGTCAAAAATGAGGAGTGCTGACCCTCTGGCTCGTCGTCCAATCTGCTTTTGGTGATGTAGCCTTATGAAAGTCATCTTGTGGTGTGCTTACAACCAGAAATGTCTTTGCCTGACACAACACCAAGTAGGGTTGGTGTGGACCAGGCATGTAAGATTTTTGAGTGGCTCAATGGTAATAGTCTCACCTCTGGGGCAGAAGTTTGCAGGTTAAAGTCCCACACTAGAGACTTCGGCAAGTAATCTAGGCCGAGAATCCAGCGTAGTACTGAGGGAATGCTGCACTGTCGGAGGTGCCGTGTTTCCGATGAGAATTAAACGGGGTCCCCTTCAGCCCTCTAAAGTGGAAGTTAAAAAAAATCCTGTGGTGCTATTTTAAGGGAGAGCAGGGGAGCTATCTCTGGTGTCCTGGCCGATATTTATCCCTCAGACAACATCGCAAACAACAGATAATCTAGTCATTATCAACGTTGCTGTTTGTGGGTTTGTGGAATCTTGCTGGGTACAAATTGGTTGCTCTGGCCGGAATTTTCCAGCTCCCCCCCCCCCCGCCCCCCCCAACGCCGGCGGGATCTTCCGTTCCTGCCGACGTGGACAGAGATTTCAGTGGCTCGCTGGCCCCGCTGTTGGGGAACCTGCCACGGGTGGGGGCGGGGGCCTGGAAAATTCCAACCTTTATTTCCTTTATTTCAGCAGTGACTACACTTCAAAAGCACTTCTTTGGCCGCAACGTCTTTTGAGATGTCCCAAGGTCATAAAAGGTGTGATGTGAAAGCATTTATGGGGACTGGGGATAAATGAATTGTCTCTGCCCAAGTTGTCAGCTGTGTATTCCAGTAAGTGCTATGCTAGCACTGTGTTTGCCTGCCAAAAGAGGTGGAAACCAGATTAAATATTAACAAAGGTTTCTAACTTGAGCAGCTATTCCCTTGGGTTTAAATCCTCGCATTGCTAAACACTCAGCTGTCTGTGCAACCAGTGTTCTGAGCTATTTGTTGCATAAAGCCGTCTAGCAGTAAATTATTTCCAAATGTGAGTTCAGTTCTGGGGCTTGTGTGATGAAATGGAAAATCTGTTAGTTAGCCTGTTTGTTTTTCATACACTTTGCTTTTCTTCTTTCTCTGCCAAAGTGGCTGAAGGCTCCCCACAGATGCGCAGGGAAAAGCTTTTAAAAGCTTTCTGAAATTTATCAGCAACATTTTTTTTCCCTCACAGCAAGTTGTTATGATTGGGGATGCACTGCCTGAAAGGACGATGGAGCAGTCTCAGTAATGGCTTTCGAAAGGAAATTGGTTAAAGACCTGAAAAGGAAACATTTGCAGAGTTGTGGTGAAGTGCACGGGAGTGGGACTAATTGAATAGCTCTTTGAAAGAGTTGGTAGAGGGGCAATGGGCTGAATGGCCTTCTGATTTGATGAAGCAAAGGAGGAGCCGGCAGAAAGCAAGAGGGGGGAAAAGAAGCCTTTGTTTATTGAGCATCTGTCTCCCAGGAGTGTCTTCAATTGGCAATGAATTGGTTTGAAATGCTATATGACTGTTGGTCTGAAAGCAAACGTGATAAATATTTTCAGGCAGCAAGACCCCATAAGCTGCAAATTTGAACAGTTAACCTGCTTTTTGTGATATTGCCTGAGGGAACAATGTTGGTCAGGGCACCATGAGAAGTCCCTGCTCTTCTTTGAAGAGTGTCTTGAGATTCTTGACACTTCACCTGAAGGCAGGCCCACAGTCATCATCTCACCTCTACCTCTGACAAGCACACTCCTTCTGTAATTCAATGCAGTGCCGGCCTAGATCATGCAGGGTTTGAACCAGCATCCTTCTGATTCAGAGGCAAGAGCAAACCAAGCCAGGAACATGTCAAGCCACCCACTGTCCATTCCCTTATCCCACAGACACCCTATTGTAATATCATATCTCATGTTTTTTTATTTATTCTCGAGATGTGGGTGTCACCAGCAAGAACAGCATTTAGTACCTGTCCCTAACTGCAACTGAACTGCTGCAGTCCATCTGCTGTAGGTACACCCACAGTGGTCTTTCCTTGTAGTGATTTGTACAACTGAGTGGCTCACTCAGCCATTTCAGGGGGAGTGCGAGGCAACTACACTCCTGTGGCTATGGAGGCACATGTAGGTCAGGTCAGGTGAGGATAGCAGATTTCCATCCTTCCTTCCCATTAGTGAACCAAGATGGGTTTTTATGACAATTCTGTAGTTATATGATCAGGCTAGCATTTTAATTACAGGTTAATTAATTGAATTTAAATTCTCCCAGCTGGAGTGGTGAGATTTGAACTCAGGTCTCCAGAGCATTAGTCCAGGTCTCTGAATTACTAGTCCCGTGACATTACCACCACAGTATCATCTCCTTCCACTAATGTGAAAAGCCACTAGCCTTTAAGGCCTGTGAAACCAGGAGTGCTTCTGAAACAAGGGCCGCAGGTTTTGTCTTGGCGCCTGTGTGACCCTTACACAGTTTTGAAAGTTTTTAAATAAGGGGGAAAATATGCTTTTTCTTGAAAGTGTTTTCATTACTCCTTAGCTTTCAATCTCTCCTACTCCAGTGATATCGCCAATGGAATGGGACCATTAGTATCACAGAGCAGCCCATTCACTATAATTGAGACTACAGCCCAACTGTGGACTGATCTGGAGCCCAGTGTAGAATTACGCAGCCACTAATTCAGTTATGTGGGGGAGAGTATGGAGAAGTTGGGCTTTTTCCCCTTACAACAGAGAAGGTTGAGAGGAGATTAGATGGAGGAGTTTAAAATCACACATGGTTTGATAGAGTAAATAAGGAGAATCTTCTTATCCATGGCAGAAGGGTAGGTGACCAGAGGACATGGATTTGAGGTAACTGGTAAAAGAATCAGAGATGACACAAGGAAACACTTGAGACACAGCGTGTTGTTGTAATCTAGAATGCCTCAAGGGTGGTGGAAGCAGATTCAATAGCAACATTCAAAAGAGAACTGGATAAGTACTTGAAGGGAAAGACTTAACAGGACAATGTGGAAAGAGCAGGAGGTTGGGTCAAATTGGACAACTCTTCCGAAGATTCAGCGTAGCCATGAATGGCTCAATGACCTGCTGTGCTGTATGGCTCACTGGAAAACTTAATCCTCACAAAGTGCGGTTTCAGCTGTCTTGAGCTTGTTCCAGTCCATCATTGGCGTCAGGCTCCACAGAAAGAACCTTCCCACAATTGAATAGTAATTGGCCAAGTTTACAGTACCCTTGTTTAGGGTGGATTCTGGGAGCCTGCCTCACTGAAACCCGTATCTTTATCCCAGCAACAATTGTACTTTCATGAGCAACATGACTCTGCCAATTGGGAGAAGAGGGGTCAGATGTCGGAGATTAAATACAGTGAGAGGAATCTATCTCCAGTCTTCTGGAATAGGACCCAAGTGCTGGTAATACAAGCCACAGAAGGGCTGGTACAGGATTTGGAAAATCCATATCTGTGCAATATGTGTACTCCTCTGGGGTTAACAGAATAGAAGAAGCTTTTACTCTGCATCCGACCCATACTGTACTGGCCCTGGGAACATCCCACCACGATACTTGGCACCAGATGTGGAGAGTGTTCCGCTACCCTGTAACTGATGTCCTTCACCTTGATGAGCCTTAAATAAAACCTTCTAAAATGCACTGATTCTCAGAATTGATCTGGTGACTGTATCACATTGTTAAAGGAAGGGCAAAGTAAACAGACACAGGTACACTAGCAATTTGTGGTTAGAGAGGAAACAGTTTGTCCAGTTACATGGTTTGGGAACTTATGTGTGTGCATTGTTTGTGTGCGTGTCTGCACGTGCGCTTATTTGTATGTGAATGTTGTTTCTGTGTATATGAAATTAAATGAGAACATACAACTAGTGCTGGAGCCCGGAGTTAATAACAGGGGCTTATTAGAGTGTAAGGAAGGCCTTTTATGGCTTGGTTAAGTTACCTGAGGAAACTTGTGATAAAGCTTTGAACTCAGCTGGTACATTGACAAAGTTCAGCTTTAGGGTATTGGTTCTTTTGTTTTAGCTTTCTTTCCCATTTGGAAATGCCAGGAATTCTGATTACTTTCCAAAGGGGATTCACACTCTTGTATATCTCTCTTCTCCCCTATTTCACAGCCCAGGAGAGGGAATTCTGTTGAAAAGCTACTTGTTGAACAGGATCTACTTTGCGTTGCACTCCATTTGTTGGCAGACTTTATCTGTTGAAATCCACAGTCCTCATTAATTGTTCCATGTCTCTTGTGCAGTATGTGGCAGCCCTTAATTTTTGTCAAAATTTGAAGTCAACGGGCGAATTGTGGCTCTGTCAGTAGCACTTTTTCCTTGCAGTCAGAAGGTTGAGGGTTCAAATCCCACACTGGGTGATGATGGTGATGGATTTTCCCATTGGTCCGATGGATAAGTCTTCAGCAAGGAGACCAGTTGTTCACCACCTAGGTTGGTGTTGTCTCATACGTGATGTTACAGCGAATCTTGATTGATTGATCCGATTGCAAATATTGCACATCAAGTCCCTGTTTGATCACGTAATCCAGGCAGATGCTGCACTGCCTTTTGAATGCGAAATTAATTCGAGGCCCGGCCCACCCAATAAGGTGGATGTTGAAAGATCCCAAGACATTATTTTGCAGGAGAGTGGGGAAGATATATCTGGTGTCCTGACCAATATTTATCCCCCAACCAGAATTTCTAAAAACAAATGATTTCTGATGTAGCTTTGAAGGCCACAGAGAGCTGCCTATGCCTGGCAACTGTGGGGATGCCCTTGCGACAGGCAATAAATAACCCATAATTTATTCTTCCAATTAAAATTATTGTTACTAAAATGAGCTCTAGCACACAGGCCTGGAACTGATTCCCAGCAGGGCGCCTGATTTACGGCCGTCAGGACCAGGTCGCTATTAGTAGTGGCAATCATGATTGTTGAGAATGTCCCCAATTAAACAGATGGATTCGTTGTATTTTGCTTCCAGAATGAAAGCCATTCAAAACAATTTCACACCTTTAACTTTTATAATTACTACTTTCAAAGTATATGGATGAGACATTCTCGTTACACTCTGGTATGCAGTGAAATACAATTATATCTTGAGCGGCAGTTGTATCAATGTTGTGAGCAATTAAAGGATATTCCATGCCACCAGATTAGTGGAGCTGCCTTGCCTTTGGCGTTGCCAACTCTGATTGCATGTATTCTTGCATCACATGACCTGCAGTCTTCAACAGTCACACCCAGACAAAACGGCCTTTTTCCCATCTCCCTATATCTTTACAATGAATAGATAAGAACATTCAAAGAAACGTGTGCAATAGTTTTTTTCCTAATGCTCCTATGCTTTTTCTTCTGGGTTGCTCACAGCACTGTCCAGATTTCTGTTCAATGCCTGGAGACTCCAGGACAACCCTGGAGGGTTGGCAACCCTTCCTGGCATCTATAAACAGGGGCTGTGGTCTGACAGCTGAGATGTGAAGGAAACAAAACCAATGATCTCTACCATGGCATGGGGGTTGTGATTATAGGGCTGAAGCTCATGGAGAGGATCCCAATCACTGCTTTTTACCCTGCTCCAGATATATCCTGTCAGAACATTGGAACAGAAGGAGGCCACTTAGCATCTCAAGCCTATTCCACCATTCAATGAAATTGTGCCTGATCTGTGACTCCATACTGGCCTTTGATCCATATCCTCCTTGGGGGTTGCACATAGCAACTGCAGCAGGCGTTAGGGTAGTGACATGTCCCAAGGCGTCTCACAGGAGTGTGATGAGACAAAAGTTGACACCAAGCCACATAGGGAGATGTTAAAAGGGATCACCAAAAGCTTGGTCAGAGGAGGGTAGAGAAAGCTCGAAATGTGAAGAGCCTTAGGGAGGGAATTCCAGAGCTTAGGCAGCTGCCAACGGTGGAGCAATTAAGATTAAGAATGAGCAAGAGGCTAGAATTGGATGAGTGCAGATCTCTCGAAGGTTTGTGGAGCTGGAGATTACAGAGATAGGGAGCGGCAAGAGAGTTGAGCAATCGAGAGGACTGTTGGATGGGTAAATATCCTGTCGATACCTGGTTGATTTATTCTTCATCGTGGAGGAGGTGGGGGAGTGGTTTTTGCGTTCTTGCTGAAGACAGTGAGAATGGTGACCCATGTGTTCCTGGGGAGCAGGTCAAGTAGCTATAGAGCAGAATCAAAAGTACTGCCAATTATTACAAGGCCTCTGTGGCCTCTATTATCAATAAGCAATAGGGCTGGAAGCTTGGACAGGGGTGGAATAGTTGTTTTAGGGTACCACTGAACCCAAAGCCTTCCCAGGCCTCCCAATGAAAAGGAAGGATCGAATTTGTGGTTTATGTGTAGTGTGCTCAGTGAGTCATTTTGCTTTACTTACATTCTGCTGCGAGTGAAGACTTGGGATGATTACTTCCATAGATCTCCACCCATTTTTCCGTGGGATGAAGGGTGATGGGCCATAGATTTGAAACTGAATGAGTGATTAGAAGATTAGAAATTACTGCTTAGGCCTTGGCTGGAGGACTGTGGACAATTTTGTATGGGCACCATACTTCAGGAAAGATGTACCAGAAATTTGAGTTATTAGGAGCGGTTAGCAGGCCTCGCCCAAGCCAGCCGCTCAGAAGCCACCTCCAGACACCTGCCCTGCTTTGGCCCTCAGTGGAGGAAGATTCAGAATCGACCTGTAAATGAACAGTTAATTAAGCAGGTTGGCGACCCGCTGTTGCTGGGCGGTGCCAGTGATGAGTCGCCTCTGGGAAGATCGCTCGGAGGTGGGAATGCGTTGGCCTGCTGACCTAACGCTTACATCTCTGAAATTTCCCCCGGTCCTGCCTTCCAGCCCCTCCAACTCCGCAGGACCGGAGGGGGCATCTGGGCACTGCCATCAGGGGCCTGAGGGAACAGTTCCCTTGCTGATGAAATAATAATAATTTACAAACAGCGGGAACAAACTAATAATGTTCCATTCACAATTGGAGCCTTCTTGTTGAGTGTTGGGATGTGGCAGGGGCTGGGGGAGGTTGTGCAGGACTGACTCTGGTCAGGGGAGGTGGAGAGCAGACATGGGGCAATGGGTGGGAGCAGGGGGAGTTGGAGGGGTACCAAGATTTCCAGCTGGGGTCAGGATGAGCACTCCTCCCCTTACTGTAAATAAATGTAAAAGCACCAGCTACTCTTCAGGCCCTGATCCTCATTTATTTTACAAAACTCCGCACATCTTCATGATAAACCCCCTTCCTCACTCAGTGAGCTCACTAGTTGTGCATAAATCCTTTGGCTCCCTTGTGTTTGTCTCTGCAGATAGGATAAGGCATCCAGATTAAAGTCCTACACTGATCATAGGCATATAAAGGGTTACAAAGTACAATTTCCCAACAGTTCTGTCAACTCTGAAGAAGTAGAAAGGTTTGTTTAACCAGTCCTGAAATAGAATAGCAGTCAGAAGGAAAAAAGAAGTCCGACATGAATGAATGGCAGCTTGGAAGTTACAGTGTGAGACTCTCGGTTAGCTATTGTATAATCAGGCTCAGGCCCCAGTAAAAGCTACTAAGGGTGTGTCCGTTCCGGTACCTCAGTAAATTAAAATGATTCATACTTGCAGGGCAAGGTCAGGATAAAGTCTCACTTCACACACGTTCCCAAAGTAGTACGCCAACAGCTTTCTTTTATATAGCACCTTTAGCAGGTAATAAAAGATTCCAAGGCGCTTCACAGGGGCATTTGATGCTGAGCCAGATAAGGAGACTGGATTTGGTCAAAGACGTAGTTTTTGAGGAGCACCTTAAAGAAGGAAAGAGAGGTAGAGAGACAGGAAGGTTTAGGAAGGGAATTCCAGAGCTTAGGACTGAGGCAGCTGAAGTTGTGGCTGTTTATGGTAGAATAATGAAAATTAGGGGTGTGTAAGAGGCCAGAATTGGACAGATCGTATGGAGCGTTTAGAACAAGGCTGCCAGCCTCCTGCTGGCCCAAATAAGGAAATCTAAATAAAAATGTTAAAATTTATCTTGCTGGGCCTTTTCTAGTCCATGTTTTACCTCCCAGCATGTTTGACCTGATAGGGAAGCTGCTCCCTTGCCCATCCGTCTGACTAAAATTCCCAATCTGCATATGTAAAGCAGGGCCTAGCTGCCTTCCTGCGTGTGTCCTGCTCCTTTGTTCAAGTCCGCCTCCTGGGACTTAGCTTCAGCCCATGTGGCAAGACAAACAGCCCGACTTTCATCCTCTTCAAATGGATGAGCTGCCTGTGGCGGCCGACAGTGGGTGGGGGTCAGCCTTCCCAAATAATACGAAAGAGGCCCGAGGCCTGACTTTGGCCCGTCCTTGGGCCTATGCATTCTGTGCACGATGCCCGTTTCAGGCTTGGAAATGGGCCTGAAGGAACTTCTACCCCCTAATATTTTCAGCCCTGGCCTCCTGAGAGGTCACTTCTGAAATAAAACAATGCAACTAATGTTGACCTGTAGAAACAACCTTTCCGGACTTTGCTGTGATTAGGCAGTCTACGGATGTACTCTCTGCCGTCGCTCGTTGGTGGGAAGGAGAAATTTCATTCCTGATGATGATCAGAATTGCTGGTTAAGGTTTCCACTGTCAGTAGTTGTTTTGCACAAATTTCTCAAAACTAGAAGAAGTCTCATGGGTGATTCTCGTGGTGTTTCCGTTTAAACAGGGCCAATGCCTGAAGGGTGGGAACAAGCAGTGACACCTGAGGGAGAAATTTACTTCACCAACCACAAAACCAAGACAACCTCCTGGCTCGACCCAAGATTGGATCAACGCAGCAGTAAGAACCAATAAAACTACTAGCTGACCCCATTGCACATTCCTGTACACTCGGACACACAATGTGTTCCACAGCTTCGCCAGGAACTTGAACCATTTACGTTCTTGGTGAGGGGTGGTTGACTGTTCCAGGGGAAAGAATGGGAGCTGTTCTTTATCTGGATGGCCAGCCACTGCAACCAGTAATGCAGGTTGTCCATGGCATGGGTCAAAGGTGATGTAGAACTTACTCTGCATTAGCACCCCCGACAATACCTCTTAACCTTGGAGGAGTGTCTTTTGCCCACACCAGCATTTGCCCTACTCTCTGTACTCATGGGTTCTCGAAGCTGGCTTTGCTGAAATTTGAGCTGAATTCCAGCCAGTTGTGTGGCAGGGGGCTTGTGTCCACTGGGATTTGAACTGACGAGTAGCAAATTGCCCTTCACTTCTGGGCTCTTTGGAGCAATGACCATCTTCCATCCCATCAGACCTGGATCTGAACCCAAGTCTCCACGGTGACAGGCCAATCCCCTGGTGTACGCCCATGCTATTTAGTCCCCTTCAATAAACGCTACTACATTTCCCTTGCTGTAGTTTAATTTCAAATGTCACCGTTGATCAGATCCTACCTACCTGTGTGAGCAAAAATAGTACCTGCAAATTTAAATTATTTATTGCTCTGTGCTAGATTTTCTACAGCCTGTCCACCAAATTCTCAATGCAGTGTGAGCAGACTTTTACCTGTTTAATAGGGTGCCTCATTCCATACCTTGTGTCTAATTCTTTCAAATCAGTGGTCAGAGACCAGCCTGACAGCAGATATCCTGAATACCAGCTACCTCCCAAGGAAGGAGTAAATCAGAAACTCAGCTCAGCTTCCTGTCCTTCATTGCCTCAATTTTAAACATCTCATCCTCATGTTCCTACCCTTCCATGGCTTGCCCCTCCCTGTCTATGTAATCCGCTCCAGACTTACAACCCTCCAAGAACTTTGTGCTCCTCCAGCACTGGCCTCTTTGCCCCTCTATTATCAGCCATGGTTCAGCCATCTAGGCCCTAAGCCCTGAAATCTTCCCCTCAAATCACCCTCCTTTAAGATGCTTCTTAAAACCTAGCTCTTTAACCAAGCTTTTGGTCATCTGACCTAATAGCTCCTTCTTTGATTCTGTGTCAGTTCTTGTCTGATACACCATGGGAGCTATATAAATGCAAATTGTCTTCATTGTGTTGCACCTGGGTAAAATGTTCTAGACAAAAAATCATATGGGTGACTGAATTGATATTGCTCGTGTTATGCTATCACCCACAGTCAAAATTATCCCCATGCTTTACCCTAATCTACTTCATCTTTTATAGTCCATTAGTACTGCTATGTGTATGTGGTGCTGTCTGGTACAGGGCACATTAACCTAGGTCTATGCATTTGATGTTTACATGTACAGGAATCAACCTTCTAGCCCATTGGTCTAGCTCAATGCACTTGGTACTCTCTGATACAGGATTTTATACATCTCGTCCATTGGTATTGTTCCATTCCTTTAGCCTCTTGATACATTATTTTCCACGAGATGGTGTTCGTTAGTTGTTTAGCACATTTGGAATAGTTCCATCTACTTGGTATCCAGTGAAAATTCACATCTGGGCAACATACCCGTGATAGGAAAGTACATTTGTTTTCTCCTGGACATCACTTGCTCTATTTTCCAGTAGCCGAGTTATATGAATCTAGAAATCTGCCTGATCTTGTTTCACCCAAGTGCACTGAAAATAGTTAATGGAGCTTCACATGTGTGAAAGACATGGATTTATATAGCACCTTTCACTACGACCAGACACCCTGAAGCACTTGACAACCAATGAGGTATTTCTGAAGTGTTGTCACTGCTGTAATGTAGGAAACAAGTCAGCCAATTTGTGCACAGCAAACTCCCACTAACAAGCTCCCACTAACAAGCAATGTGAAAATGACCAGAGGACCAGTTTCTTTGGTGAGGATAAATGCTGCCCGGGACACCAGAGCTAGCTCCCCTGCTCAGCAGCGCAATAGTGCAGTGGCAAGATCTAACGTACAAGGCCTCGGCTTAACATCTCTCCTGAAAGACGGCACTTCTGACACTGCCGCACTCCCTCATTACTGCAGTGAAGTGCAGATTTGATTTTTGTGCTCAAGTCCTGGATTGGAACTTGAGCACGCAACATTCTGATTCAGAGGCAAGAGTGTTACAACTGAGTTACAGATAGCTCCTTGTGACCGGGCACTCCTTACTGAAATCTCTATTAGGTTAGGATGTAAACTGGGTCATGTGCTGTTACCTGGAGCTCAGGTTAAAGTGAGGTAACATTGAGCTGGGGATGTGAACACCAGGGTATTGCAGGATTCCTTAAACTGAGTTACACACTGGTCTCTTTTTATAAAACCAGATTTCTCAAAGATAGACGTGTTTAATCAAGTTGATTACAATATGAGGATAACTTAGCGCAGAATTAAATATTTACCAGAAATTGACCAAATATTTAGTTTCCAGCCCAGCAACCTTTCCTCAGGTTTTGAACCTGCGTGGAGACTGAGTGAGGATAACTGTGTATTAGCAGCAGATTTCGCAAGGTTAATGGGAATGGAATGACCCTCAACAAGTGGCAGCCAACTTCATTTTTTTTTATTCATTCACGGGATGTGGGCTTCGCTGGCTGGGCCAGCATTTATTGTCCGTACCTAGTTGCCCTTGAGAAGTTGGTGGTGAGCTGCCTTCTTGAACTGCTGCAGTCCATGTGGTGTAGGTACATCCACAGTGCTGTTAGGAAGGGAGTTCCAGGATTTTGACCCAGCGACAGTGAAGAAATGGTGATATATTTCCAAGTCAGGTTGGTGAGTGACTAGGAGGGGAACTTCCAGTTGGTGGTGGTGTTCCCATCTATCTGCTATCCTTGTCCTCCTAGATGGTAGTGGTCGTGGGTTTGGAAGGTGCTGTCTAAGGAGCCTTGGTGAATTCCTGCAGTGCATCTTGTAGATGGTACACACTGCTGTTACTGTGCGCCAGTGGTGGAGGAAGTGTATATTTGTGGATGTGGTACCAATCAAGTGGGCTGCTTTGTCCTGGGCAGTGTCAAGCTCCTTGAGTGTTGTGGGAGCTGCACTCATCCAGGCAAGTGGGGAATATTCCATCACAGTCCTGACTTGTGCCTTGTAGATGGTGGACAGGCTTTGCGGAGTCAGGAGGTGAGCTACTCGTCGCAGAATTCCTAGCCTCTGATCAGCTTTTGTAGCCACAGTATTTATATGGCTCGTCCAGTTCAGTTTCTGGTCAATGGTAACCCCCACGATATTGATAGTGG
This sequence comes from Cetorhinus maximus, assembly GCF_964194155.1. Classification (NCBI taxonomy): domain Eukaryota; kingdom Metazoa; phylum Chordata; class Chondrichthyes; order Lamniformes; family Cetorhinidae; genus Cetorhinus; species Cetorhinus maximus. The sequence continues at coordinate 82,650,203 of NC_135897.1, read as the reverse complement.
GGGATTCAGTGATGGTAATGCCATTGAACGTCAAGGGACAGTGGTTAGATTCTCTCTTTTTGGAGATAGTCATTGCCTGGCAATTGTGTGGTGTGAATGTTACTTGCCACTTGTCAGCCCAAGCCTGGATATTCTCCAGGTCTTGCTGCATTTGGACATGGACTGTTTCAGTATGAGGAGTCACAAATAGTGCTGAACATTGTGGAATCATCAGCGAACATCCCCACTTCTGACCTTATGATGGAAGGAAGGTCATTGATGAAGCTGAAGATGTTTGGGCCGAGGATATACCCTGAGGAACTCCTGCAGTGATGTCCTGGAGCTGATGTGATTGACTTCCAACAACCACAAATATTTTCCTTTGTGCGAGGTATGACTCCAATCAGTGGAGAGTTTTCCCCCTGATTCCCATTGACTCCAGTTTTGTTAAGGCTCTTTGATGCCGCATTCAATTAAAGGCGTCCTTGATGTCAAGGACAGTCACTGTCACCTCACCTCGGGAGCTCAGCTCTTTTGTCCGTGTTTGAACCAAGGCTGTAATGAGGTCAGGAGCTGAGTGGCCCTGGCGGGACCCAAAATGGGCATCAGTGAGCAGGTTATTGCTAAGCAAGTGCCACATGATAGCACTGCTGATGACCGCTTCCATTACTTTACTGATGATCGAGAATGGACTGATGGGATGGTAATTGGCCAGGTTGGATTTGCCCTGCTTTTTGTGTATAGGGCATACCTGTGCAATTTTCCACATAGCTGGGTAGATGCCATTGTTGGATGCTGTACTGGAACAGCTTGGTTAGGGGTATGGCAAGTTCTGGAGCACAAGTCTCCAGCACTCTTGCTGGAGTATTGTCAGGGCCCATGGCCTTTGCACTATCCAGCGCCTTCAGCCATTTCTTGATATCATGTGGAGTGAATTGAATTGGCTGAAGACTCTGATGCTGGGGACCTCTAGAGGAGGCCGAGATGGTTCGGCACTTCTGGCTGAAGAATGTTGCAAATGCTTCAGCCTTATGTTTTGCACTGAATTGTTGGGCTCCCTCATCATTGAGGATGGGGATATTTGTGGAGCATCCTCCTCCAGTGAGTTGCTTAATTGTCCACCATTTTCACGACTGGATGCGGCAGAGCTTAGCTCTGATCAGTTGGTTGTGGGATCGCTTAGCTCTGTCCGTCACTTGCTGTTTATGCTGTTTGGCACACAAGTAGTCCTGAGTTATAGCTTCACCAGGTTGACACCTCATTTTTAGGTATGCCTGGTGCTGCTCCTGGCATGCTCTCCTGCATTCTTCATTGAACCTGCGTTGATCCCCTGGCTTGATGGTAATGGTAGAGCGGGGGATATGCCGGGCCATGAGGTTACAGATTGTGTTCGAGTACAATTCTGCTGCTGCTGACCCACAGCACCTCATGGATGCCCAATCATGAGTTGCTAGATCTGTTCGAAATCTATCCCATTTAGCACGGTGGTAGTGCCCCAAAACACGATAGAGGGTATCCTCAATGTGAAGACAGGGCTTCGTCTCCACAAGAACTGTATGGTGGTCACTCCTACCGATACTCTCATGGACAGAAGCATCTGCAGCAGGCAGATTGGTGAGGACTCGGTCAAGAATGCTTTCCCCTTTTGTTGATTCCCTCACCACCTGCCACAGACCCAGTCTAGCAGCCATGCCCTTTAGGGCTCGGTCAGTAATGGTGCTACTAAGCCACTCTTGGTGATGGAAATTGGAGTCCCCCACCCAGAGTACATTCTGCACCCTTGTCACCCTCAGTGATTCCTCAAGGTGGCATTCAACATGGAGCAGCACTGATTCATCAGCTGAGGGAGGGCAGTATGTGGTAATCAGCAGAAGGTTTCCTTGCCTATGTTTTACCCGGTGCCATGAGACTTCATGGGGTCCGGAGTCGATGTTGCGTACCCCCAGGGCAATTCCCTCCCAACTGTATACCACTGTGCCGCCACCACTTGTTGGCTCTGTCCTGCCGGTGGGACAGGACATACCCAGGGAATGGGATGGCGGTGTCTGGGACATTATCATATGAGGCTGATCTCCTTTATTAGGGAAAAAAACAATTGGCTCCTTTCAAAAAGAAAGCTACATAAAATGGAAAAAAAAAGGGGGAGGAACAATCGGACAAACAAACCACTTGCTGAAAGCCCAATTACTGTACCTCCAACCTCATGGCCAAACTAAACGCAGGGGATTTACATTTGATGAGTCGTCCTTGCTAACGCTTCACAGGTTACTGGAGCGAAAGGTGCACACAGTGAAATCTAGGATGCCTCTGATCTTCTCGTGAGTTGCATTTTTTTTCCTCTCCCTCGCGACTTACTGAAACAAGAAGTTCATTGTTGGCAGAGCTAGCAGGCTAACTCCTGGATGTCTTGACTAAGTAAGAAAAGTGCTGGGAGCCAGTGCCAAGCATGTGTTTTCGATCAGGGAGTTAGTGCACAACACCTGATGTTGGCTACCCCTGGAGGCAATAATCCCTCAGCGCAGTGAGCTCAGATGGCAGTGAGGCACCCGAAACATCACCTCCTGTACTTGTGGACATGGCCTGGGGTTGTGGGGGAGAGTGGCGTCCTTGGCCTCTTGTGACTGAAGCAAAGTTTATTGTTTAATGCCTGCTTATCCCATTTGCTCTCCCATAACAGCCACATCAGTGATGCTTGAGACAAAGATTTTGTTTCTTTCTGTGTTAAATCCAAATGCTTTCTTCAGGTTCCTTGCAGGATTTCATAAGATGGAAAAGTTTAACAAATTATGAGTTAATTTTGTTTTATAGACATATTTCGTTATTGATCTCCTACGCATGAACAGGAGTAAGCCATTCAACATCTCGAGTGTTCAGTGTGCCACTATTCAATAATGTCATGGCTGAACTCTATCTATCTGCCCTTGCTGATCAAAAATCTACCAACCTCAGTTTTGAATCTTTCAATTGACCCCCAGCTGCTACAACCTTTCTGGGGAGAGAGTCCCAAATTTTCACTGCTGTTTGTGTGAAGAAGTGCTTCTTGACATCACCCCTGAATGGCCTGGCTCTAATTTGGAGGTTATGCCTCTTTGTTCTAGACTCCTGCACTTTACAGCGATGAAGTGTAGCCTTCGTTGTAGTGCAGGGAATGCTTGAAGCAAGGTCTCTCGAACAGAAACATGTTAATGACCAGGTAACCTGTTTTAGCGATGCTAGTTCAGGGATAAATGTTGGCCAAGACAGGAGGGAGAACCAGCCTGCACTTCTTTGAATAGTGCTGTGGGATCTTTTATGTCCACCTGAGAGGACTGACAGGACCTCGGTTTAATGTTTCAGCCAAAAGACGGTATTCGTGACAGTGCAGCCCATTGTTCTGCACTGGAGATCAGCCAAGATTATGTGCTGAAGTCTCTGGAATGGGGTTTGAATCCACAGTTTTCTGATACTGCTACCCATTGAACCACAGCTCTAGCAGGGAGGTCCATGACACTGATTGCTCACTCAGTGATGAGAGCCTCTTTGTATGACGCTGCAGATCTGTGGTGCTCCTTGTTTGCGATTGCACTTCCCATCACATCATTATGCAGCAACATGTATTTAGAAAAGAAAGAGACATTAAACGTTAAAAATCTCATACCACTGTGGCTCCATAAATCCCTGTGATGATTGAGCTGCGAGGCTATAACTTGCCCAAATGATTGGTCTGATGAATATGTTTGAGGCAATTGAGTATAATAAAAGTAAGACGCTGAATGAAACATATGTAATTTTTCCTTTGTTGTCGGAACAGGAGTAGGTTATTCAGCCCTTTGAGCCTGTTCCACCACTCAATTGGAATGCAGCTGATCTGTATTTTGTCCATCTACCCACTTTGGTTCCATAACCCTTAATACCTTGCCTAACAGTTTTGAAATTTTCAATTGACTCCCAGCCTCAACAGCTTTTTGAGGGAGAGAGTTTTCCCCAATTTGCACTAGCCCGTGTGTGAAGTAGTGCTTTCTGAGATCACCTCCTGAACAGTCCAGCTCTATCTTTAAGGCCATGCCCCTTTGTTCTAGATTCCCCACTAGAGGAAATCATACCCCTCTTCCCTACTCTATCATACTCTATTCAATCATCTGAAATACTCTGCAGCACTTTACCAGAGAGTCTGATACGTACTGGTGATTTTTAAAAATTAAATATTTATGGGTAAGCAGCGAGGCTGGGGAGCCAAAAAACAGCAACTGTTTTTTCAGAAAGCATGCACGAACATTTGTTTGTAGAAAGTATCTATGGTCTCTAGAAATGACTTGATGTTTTGAAGTGCCTGAGGAGGCTGGTTTAATCTGACAGCGTTGGCCAGGTGGAGTCTGCTAGTCTTGTTCATTCTTCCCTATGCCTCCAATCACGCGTGAGAATTTCAGGTTCTTTCTCTGTATTAAGAGGAAGCCTGGAGCATGTGCGTTACAGCATGGGTGTGGCATAACACAATGGCCCTCCCTGTATTCTTATACTTTACATTTTTAATATCCAGCTTATCAACTCCAAACGCCAGCCCTGCCACCCACCCACCACCCCTACCCCAATTCAGCTGAAATTATACCTGAGAAAAATCAACTTTAAAACAAACTTGCTAAGCAGCCTCAAAACAAAGCCTATGTGGAGGTAATGCACCATCTGTAAGGTGAATGCAGTGATCGTTCTACCAATGGTCCAACCTTGCTGAGGGCATTTAAAAACCATCACACCATAGAGTGCAGCAGCACAGAAAGAGGCCATTCAGCCCATTGTGTCTGTGCTGGCTCTTTGAAGGAGCTGGCTTTACAATTAATCTTTAATTCCCGGAGGCTCCAGGGCATCCATGGAGGTTTGGCAACTCTGGATGTAATAATGAGTATAAGAGGAGATCCTGTGGTGTAATTGTGACAGTACATTTACTCCCATCAGGGACACCAACGCTCGATTAGCGATAGACGAGTGTAATACATATTGGGAGGATGGTGCATGAGGTGAATCACTGAGCTGTAGAATAGACAGGGGCCTGAAATATAAAACGACCATTAGCTTGGTGTGAAGGCACAGAAGGGTCTCAGGGAGCTTTGCCTTATTAATGAGCTGCTCCAGACCAAGCCTGGCAATGCTTGACGCTGACACTGGATGCCTGACGTGGGAAAGATTGAGTCCTCGAGTACTAAGATCTCTTATCGTGACGTGTTTGTGCCTTTAAAATAAATAAGTTGCATTCCAGGGAGCACTTGGGAAAAATACATGAAAAGATATAACTCTCCCCAATTATGTTGTTGCAGCTCACCCCTCACTACTTCTGTAATCTCCTTTAGCCCTGCAACCTTCTGAGACATCTGCACATCTCCAAACCTGGCCTCTGGTACATCCCCAATTTCAATCGCTCTACCATTGGCGGGCCGTGCCTTCAGTTGCCTAGGCCCTAAACTCTGGAATTCCCTCCCTAAACCTCTCCATTTCTTGGGTCCCTCTTCCCCCCTTTAAGGCAGCCCACCACCACCTTCTCAAGGGCCACAAGGGATGGGCAATAAATTCTGGCCCAGCCAGAGAAGCCCACATCCTGGGAATGAATAAAAAAAAAAAGATGCTCTATAAAAAAAACTTGAGACTTAACAAAACAATCTTTTGGCCACCTGTTCTAACATCTCCTTACATGACTCGATGTCAGATTTGCCCGATAATGTTCCTCTGAAGCGCCTGGGGCTTTATACTATGTTAAAGGCATGATAAAACTGCACATTATTGTGTCACACAAATTGTCGGAATATTCCTGACAGAAACAGTCTGGTTCATTCCTGCACATCTGTCTTAACGTTTCCCTGAGGGGACAAAAGCAACTCCTTGAAACAACTCCAAGAAAAAAAATTATGTTCTCACCTTAACTTTGACCTCTGGAGCAGGACACTGAGCCTGCAGGTTAAATGGAGTGGCGATGCCTAGTTTTTCTTGACATCCTGAGCACCGCTGACAGGTGTGCATTTGCTCCATCGGGGGACGAGGACTGATGACTGTGGTGGGGGAGAAAGGGGGGAAACGCACTCTGGGGGGGGATGAAAGCCTTCATCTGTTTCCCTGTTTACTCTGTGCTGGGGAAGTGCAGAGTCCGGGCCCTCTCAGAACAGAGTGGAGACCTTCCTGTTTGACATGAATCATTCGTGCTTGGTGGTACAGAACTTCAGTACTGCTGTGAATAGAGACATGTTGCTGAAGCTTTTCATCTTGCACTCATCAGGACAAATGCAAGAATGCCAAATTTCAAATGATCACACCCTTGCTTTCTTCATGCAATGCCTCATTTAATCAGATGCGACTTGCCACCAATCAGCACTCTTTTCTCCCGTAGTATGAATTGTTGTGATCATTTGAAATTTGTCATTCGTGTATTTGTCCCGATGAGTACAAGACGAAAAGCTTCAGCAACATGTCTCCCTTCTCAGCAATATTGAAGAATCACCGTGCTTCATGAGAGAGCTTTTTACTTGGCAGCGCACCTGGAGTTCATTTCAATATTGTGAGGCCAGTGTGCAGGGGGTGGTGGGAAGGAGAAAACCTGTATAATTACCTGTAAGCTCGCTCTATGTACATCGAGAATACATTCAAACCATTTGTACATGAGGTCACGTTCCTACTGATCACTGTGCCCGCGATTCTGCGGCCTGTCTGCAAACAAGAAAAATGAGCTGCAGTGTTTCTGTTTCCTTCCTGCGCACATATTTCGCAAGTGTCACTTTGTTAAATTGACTCGGTGTCCCGACTGGAATCCTGGCTGTATCTGTCTTTGCTGTCCTCCATTATGTGCTGCTTATTTATTCAGAAGAATTGGGAGTGAGTGGACACAATATTTGGGCTGCACACGAGCCACAGGAAGCTTTGCCCTGCTGGAACAAACCATGGGTGTCTGATATCCACTGGCGATCGACAAGGTTCCCTGCATCCTGTCTGCACTCCCTTTACCATCGTTGACACCCGTGTCCTCAGCCATTCAGGCCCTAAGCTTGGAATTTCCTCCCTGAATCTCTCTGCCTCCTTGCTCTTTCTTTAAGAGCTCCTTGCTCTTTTAAAATCTACCTCTTTGGCCAAGCTTTTTTTTTTGGGCCAGCTGTCCGATTATTTCTTTGTGTGATATAAAAACGTAAGCAGAAATTCCTGCTTTGTTTAAATTTCCAAACTGACAAAGCAATGGGTCTTTCATAAAGTATAAACAGCTTTTAATGGGACTGCATGTTGAAGATGGGGTCAGAATTTGCACTCAGGGACTGTCTGCGGGGCAAGTCCTGTCTTTTGGATGAGACGTTAAACCGAGGCCCTATATGCCCTCTCGGGTGGATGTAAATGACCCCATGGCACTATTTTGAAGAAGGGCAGGGGAGCTACCCCTGGCATCCTGGCCAACATCTATCCTTCGACCAACATCACAAAGGCGGATTAACTGGTCGTAGTCATTGAATAATTTCACCAGCTGCCATGGTGGGATTTGAACCCTTGTCCCCAGGACAATAGCCTAGGCCTCTGGGTTACTAGCCCAGTGACATTACCACTACTGTTCGTGCAAATTGGCTGTCGTGTTGCCTATATTACATCAGTGACTACTGCTCAAAAATAATTTACTGCTTGTAAAGTGCTCTGGGACATCTAATAGTCATGTAAGGCACTATTTAAATGCAATTTTTGTTTTGCCCTTGTCCGGTGCGACTCAGTTGATGGCGCTCTTTGGCTGGGATTTTCTAGTCCTGTGGCACCAGGCGGCTCCCCAGCCAGAAGCCCGTTGACTTGCAGCAGGAGTGGAAGATCCCAGCGGCGGGCAGGTGTGGAAAATCCTGCCCCCTTGTGTCAGAAGGTTCAAGTCTGACTCCAGAGACACCTCCAGTGCAGCACGGGCATTGTCTTTGGGGTAGGTGCATTAAATGGAGGCTCAGCCTGCCCTCTCGAGTGGATGAGAAAGATCCTGCTGCATTTTGTTAAAGAAGAGCAGAGGAGTTATTTCAGTTCAATGAAACATTAATGGTTATGTGCGGTGAATACAGAAGCAGTAAAATGGGAGTTATATGTCTTAGGCGCTATTGCCAAAATTTGAAGTTGGCTACTTCTGTGTCTCCCTTATGCCTGTGAAAGGACCCTGTTGTTTAGACAGGCACCACCTGCTCACGTTACAGTTCTCTGATGTAAAGAGGACAAAAGACACTGGAAACTGTGGTGGGGAGGGAGTGTTGTGCTGTAAGTGTTTTTAGCCAGGCTTACCTTACAGAGAGAACCCATTTCCCATTCCAGCAAAACTTGCTGAGATTCTCTTGCCAGCTTCACTCTCTGAGGTCAATCTTAGTGCAGCGAGATCGCCACAAACCTGAATGAGATTCGGATTCTTTGGGGAGACCAAATGCAGATTGTGCAACCACTGTGTGGATCACGCGTGACCCTAAACCTCCTGCCACTGTTAATGGATCCCCTATACCAGTTTGAACCTGTCCAGATCTCTTAGATTGTTGAAGGAAACATTGGCCAATTAATACCATCCTGCAATCTTGGATTAAGACATTTTGTTTTGTGGCGACTAAGTAGAAGATAGGGTTCATAATATGAATTGTGGGGAGATGGTGGTGTAGTGGTAATGTCACTGGGCTAGTAACCCAGAGGCCTAGGCTATTGTCCTGGGGACAAGGGTTCAAATCCCACCATAGCAGCTGGTGGAATTATTCAATCAATAATCTGGAAGTGAAAGTTAATCTCAGTAATGGTGACTATGAAACCATTGTCAATTGTTGCAAAACCCATCTGGTTCACTAATGTCCTTTAGGGAAGGAAACCTACTGTCCTTACCTGGTCTGGTCTACATGTGATTCCAGGCCCACAGCAACATGGTTAGCTCTTAAGTGCCCGCTGAAATGGCTTAGCAAGTGACTCAGTTCAAGAGCAATTAGGGATGGGCAACAAACTCTGGCCTTGCCCATGACGCTTGCATCCCATGAAAGAATTTTAAAAATGCAGAAGATATGCAGACAAAATAATGTTCAGCAGCACCCCTCTCAAAGGGTATCATACTTCAGAATACCATATCCAGGGAAGTCTAACTTATTCACGGAGCATTATGCTCTTTTGATAGATGTGAGTTTAGGTTTGCGATGTGTGGGATCTCCACTGTTGGATCTTGGCCTTGCTGTCAAAGGAAGGGACTGAGGGTATCTCAAGTTGAGTATCACAAGCTTACAAGTAGAGAATGTAGTAAAGCACCATGGTTTTTTAGTAATTCACAATTTTCTCAGACTAAAGCAGGGAATTGTCAATGAAAACGGACAATGCCGGAAATACGGAGCACATCTGGTAGTACCTGTGGAGAGAGAAACCGCGTTATCATGAGGCTGATGATCTTTCAGCAGAATTGGAAAAAGTTATAGATGTAACAGACTTTAGGCAAGTCCAGAGGTAGAGAAAAGTAGGTGTGAAATGGGAGGAAAAGCCTTTGATAAGGTGGTAGAAGACAAATCAGACAAACCTTGGCCTTGTCTCGTTTAGCAATCCCGATGCCCCAAAGGTTCTCGCAAATTAGCCTGGGTAACACTGTAGCTACTGGCCTGGCTGGCTAGGAGGTGTGGATACTTCATAGGCGATTGTTTAAAAAAACTCACTAGTAGGCTCTTGGCAATGATTCTGGTCTCAATTTTTTGTGCCTTGCAGCTCAGAGGAAAGGTCATAGCTTAAAATATGCTTTGTTCATTCTAATGACACTAAGGTGTCAGCTTGGCTCAGCTGGTAGCACTCTTACTTCTGAACGGCGGGTTAAAGTGCCACTTTTTGAGTAGCCTTTTGGAGGTGACATTAAGCTGAGGCCTGTGTGGCTGTTCCGTTGGATGCTAAAACCTCTTTGGCACTATTTGAAGAAGAGCTGGGAATTCTCCCAAATCTTCTGGCCAGCATTCCCCCGTCAACCAACATCACTTGGCTAGTTGATATTCAAGCTCAACTCTAATATTTAGCAGGCAATCTCTTGCAGTATGTTGGAGCTGATATAGCCACTTTGTGGGGATTGGGGGGGGGAGGGTCCGACATTTTAAACGGGCAGTTTCGACCTGACCTCATTTCCCAGACGCCGCGTGGTTCAGACGTATATGTGGTCGGGCAACATTGCGGGATTACAGGCAACAATTACACTGCAGCGGTATTGTCACTTTACACTCTGTAGCAGTCAAACCTTTTCCTCCTTTCTCCTCAGTGATGAACCAGCAGCAGATGACGCCAAACACCACCGTGCCCCCTCCGGTTGTGCCCTCGCCGAATTCTCGGATGGCCATGATGAACCTGTCCAGTGCCATGACGGTTCAGCAGAAGCATCAGCAGAAGATGCGGCTCCAGCAGATCCAAATGGAGAAAGAGAGGATTAAGCACCTGCAACAGGAGCTCATGAGACAGGTAGTTATTTCCCACGGTATCTCCTCTCCAAGGTTGCTCCCTGGTGCTGTTTAAAATTCCCTCTGATGCCGATGTTGGTAAATGCATTGCAGAGTTAGTGTCTTAACTGGTTGTCTTTTCTTCAGCTATAAACTGACATCTAAAATAATGACTGACTTTGGAACATACCAACATGGGGCAACAAGGTAACCTAACACTAACAAAGTAAATCAGCCCAATGCACTAATTGTCTAACTTCTATAATTTGGTGGTGTCCCATAAAAGCAAGTGGTCAGATTCTCTGAAGAAATCAGATTGTTTCGATTGTTGACTGGTTTTTGAAACTTTTTGGCAAATACGTTACTGTCTGTCATTGCAAACACGTGAAAACCAGCCTCCTCCAATTGTTTGGTAGGTAAGTGCGACATATAGGAATGAACTCTGCCATATAGAAGAATAACCTGTCATCGCTAAACCAGCTGATTCTGGCCAGAGAGGAACTTGGTTAAATTATGATTAATCTCAGCATCATCAGTTTGAGTGGTGAGAGAGGGGACAGAAAGCAACCAGGATTCTGCTCCTGATTGGGATTTAAGTGACAGGTGCTAAAACATGCAATCCCCTGGGCTTTCAAAGAGCATTCCACATATGTTGGGCTAGATGAGAGATGGTGTTGCAAGACGGCGACATCGCAGTCGACCCTGACTCCAGATTCCACTCACCTGACCTTTCAACAGCACATCCCAAACCTGGGATACTCACCACCTAGAAGGACAAGGATAGTAGGTACTTGGGGGGGCACTACAACCTTCCAGGTTCCCCACCAAGTCAACAATACTTAGATGTATATCACTACTCCTTCATCATCACTGGGTCAAAACCGTGGAACTCTCTGTCTAAAGTCCTGTGGGAGCACCTTCCCAACATGGGCTGTAGCAGTTTAAGAAGACAGCTCACCACCACTTTCTCTAAGAGAGTTAGGGTGGAAATTAACACTGGCCTTGCTTGCCCATGTCACCTAGAGTGAATAAGGAAAGATATTTGTATTTCTATGCGGTATCAGTGGGTAGTGATCAGGAGAAGGAACCCTGGTTGAATTTACCTCCATAACTCATGTATACAAGGTTTTTTAGTCGCAGAGATCGAGAACCAGAATTTCAAGGTTTCTACATTAGTTTAGCTGACCTTTCTCCACCCTGCCACACACCATGCCCGCCAAGCCCCCGCCTCAGGCCTACCATCCCCCAATTCCTTCCTGAAAGTGATCTGCAGGAATTGGAGGGGAAGAGAGGAAGAATAACAGAGTCCATCTCTAGGCAAACAAAACAAACACTTCCTGTTATCGATCTCTGTGCTACATTATCTTCAAAATAAGTCCTGTTAGGAATATGATTGTTTTTCCTGGAGGATTTCGCCTTGGCTCTCTCCACAGGAAGCAAATAATAGAGCGTTAAAGGGACAGTCAGCAGATTTGTCTAATATGTTATTCTCTGATAATTTGACAGCCAATAAATTATTGGGCAGAAATTAAAATAATCAGTTCATCTCATACATCTATCTCCCTGTCATTCTCACATTTTGTTGCACTCGCTTTCTCTGTCAATCTCACATTCTGTACCTCTCTCCCTACCTTTCCCTGATCCTCTGTCAATCTCTCAGTCTGGGTGTCTGCTTTGCTCTCTCATTTACATTCACTTGCATCAACTAAGGAGCATCCCAGTGCCTTCTGACACATACAGTTAGGAACTACTTACTCATCTAGTCAAACACCCACAGCTTGCTCACACAGCACCAATGGAGACCAGTACTTCGCTGTCTGACCATTAGTTGGTGCTGGTGGAGGTGGGGAACCTGAGGAGTAGTTGAGAAAAAGACTACAAATTTTGAATTAGAGAAAAAAAACCGGAAAGAAAGAAATCTGACCCCAGATAAAGGAAAGCGTGTGAACCATGTAAAACATGCCTGATCTAAGCCAGTATATAGGAAACTATATACCTGCTGACTGACAGGTGGGGGATAATAAGGGAGATCAGTAGCAATTGGCATGTAAGCTGTGCGCGTGCTTGTGCATGTTTTGCTTCACAGACTCCTGTATTTAGCCCAGCCTGTGTCTTCTTCAGAGGAAGAGTAACTACGCTACTGTTAGTCGATCTTAAACAGGGGTCCCTCCCACGACACAGGCGCTGTTGGTTATTTGATGATAAAGATATTTTGCTTCTTTGTCAAGTAACTCAGAAATCAACAAAAGAAAAACCCCTACTAAAATTAAATTAGTTGAACCGAGGTGTGGATCGAACTTACTGATGATGTAGAGTATGGAGTAGAATGGGCCTACATTCTCCAGCTGCCTTCCCTGGCTGCAGAGCCTAGAACTAGGAGTCGTAAGGGATCAGATATTTAGGACTGAGGTGAGGAAAAATTTCTTCACTCAGAGGGCCTGTGGATGCTCAGTCGTTGAGTATATTCAAGACTGCGATCAATATATTCTCGGAGGCTACTGCCTGAATTTTTGCTCCCGAGCTGGGAACGCGGAGTCAGGAACGTTCTCGGCTCCACAAACCCGACTCGGGGGAAAGTGTCCCGAAGCGCGTTCCAGGGGGAGTCGGATGTTAACAGGTGCAGGCCTTGCTGCCCCGGGAAGAGCTTGGACACAGCCAGAGGAAAATTCAGGGATCAGGGGATATGGGGATAGTGTGGGAACGGTGAGGTCAAAGGCCAGACATGATCTTACTGAATGGTGGAGGAGGCACAAGGAGCCATATGGCCTCCTCCTGTTCCTATTTCTCATTTTCTTAATGGAAACTAGACTCTTTCCCAAGAGGAAGGAGAGAAACCAGGAAGCAAGCTTCCATTTAAAGATGAAGATGTCACCAGCAGGCAGTCTTAGCTGAAGAGAAATTGAAATAAATCACATCAGTGAGCCTGGATTTGGAATAAAATGGGGTAGATTTTTAGTTTGTCTGATGTCGAATTGGCAGTACGTTTCCTATCTTCCAGCTTTATTCGTGTTGACTTTAATGGAAATAAAAATCAGGAGAGGCAGCTGATTCGCTATCATCTGTTTTGCGCTATCGCTTAGATGGTCTTAATCCCATTTCTGGACAACATGTTCCCCACAAAGAGAGGCCATAAGGATGTCTGGATTGGGAAAACAGCAAAACATTATTATTGATGTAGTAGGTGGCTGAGTTTCAGGCCCATTATTGGCATAGAGAAGCAGGAAATGCAATTTTTATTCATCTCACCTTATTGGCATTGGGCACAAAAATTGAATCATGTGCCAATTGTTACAAAGGCCAAACACACACTTCAGGCATCTTCCTTCCCATTGCTCTCCCAGTGGCAACGCTATTATTCATCCCCTGCTATGGTTCCCAAGTGCGTGAATCACCAATGTCAATTGAATGGAATGAATGCTTTAAAAGTGTCTTTATTAGAGCTGGCTCTGTACAATGTGGACTTGGCTGCGGTGTAGTGACAGCTCAGAAAATGGAGACACCAGCTGCGTGTCTCCAGTACGCACACTCACCACTGAACTATCTCCAGCTATAATGGCACATCACATCAACTCGTGGCTTCAAATCCGGTGTACTGGAATTTGGCCCAAGTTTATCAAAACGCATCTGATTCAAGCATTGGTTTCCTGTGAGATGGGGCAAGTAGGCTGTAGGCTAATCTCAACCTGATTACCTGGGAGTTTGATAGAATTACACTTCACAAATAATTTACAGCATAGAAACAGGCCATTCAGCCCAACTGGTCTATGCTGGCATTTCTGCTTCACACAAGCCTCTTCCCACTCCTCATCCTCTAACCCTATTAGCATAATGTTCTGTTCCTGTCTCCCTCATGTGCTTATCTAGCTTCTCCTTAAATGCATCCAAGCTATTTGCCTCAACTACCCCTTGTGGTAGTGAGTGAGGAGTAGTGAGGTTGGGTGGCCCTAATCACTCCTAATAGTTGCTAAAAGTGGTGCAATGGTAAATAGTCTGTTCAACTCAAACAGTCCACCTGAGTGTGGGACTTATGAGCTGAGTGGATAGAACTGTCACCCAGTGAGAAATTAGGGAGGAACTCGGATTTTGGGTCAGAGCTTTTAAAACCAAAATTGTAAATTTTGAGAGAGATTTTTGTCTCCTCACTTCTGCCAGGAGTATCTCACCTGAAATCCTACATACCAGAGCACTGATTTGAGAGAGGTCACCTCTAACGCACATGGTTCTTCCCTAGTGCTACCGAAGGAAGTAAAACTTGCATTTTATGTAGGGCTCAGCCACAATCTCTGGACATCCCAAAGTGCTTTCGAAACAATGGGCCTGGTTTTAATGTTGTGTAAGTCGTTGGGTTTTTAATGAGTATAAACCTCGCCCAATGAGTAACTATCAAAATGCAGTCACTCTTGTTATGTAGGTAAACATGACAGCCAATTTGTATACTGCCAGGTGACACAAACAGCAAATGAGTGAGTGACCAGGTAATCTGTTTTAGGCGGTTTTGGTTGAAGGAAGAATGTTGGCTGGGACATCAAGAGAATTCCCTTTTTTTATTGAATAGTGTCCAGGGGTCGGTTGCATCCGCTCGAGCAGATAAAACAACAGGCCCTCCCAATGATTTCTGACTCTGAGGGGAGACTGCTACCATTGGAAATGAGTTCACACGTTTTTGAAGCTCCATTAGAAAGACTGTGAAGTAAATGTTATAATTTGGCAGCCCAGGTGCAGAGCTTTGTCTGATGGGAGCACATAGCTGGAATCTGGGCACAGAGATCAGATAGGAACAGAATATGGCGTCAGCTATGAATCGGACATATTACGCCACGAAAGGTTTCATCTGAACTCATTGGGTAGTGCGGTTATCTCCAAGTCAGGAGGTCATGGATTCAAGCCAAACTCAGGATCTTGAGCACATAAATTAGGCTGACACTTTAGTACAGTACTGAAAGAATGCTGCACTGCCAGAGGTCTTGTCTCTTAGACTAAACCAAGGATATGCATGCCCTTTGAGATGGATGCAGAAGATCCTGTGACACAATTAAAAGAACAGCAGAAGATGTGTCTCATGCTCTGACTAACATTTATCCTTCAGCTGCCGCCATCAAAACAGGTATCTTATCTCATTTGATGTTTGTAGGACCTTGCTGTGTATAAATTGGCTGTTGTATTTGCTTACATGATAATAGTGACTGCACTTCAGATTAGTTGATTGTGAAGCACTTTGGATATCCTGAGGATGTGAAAAGAACTATACAAATGCAAGTTCTTTCTGTCAGTCGGGATTCAGTAGTAGCTCTCTCACCTCTAGGTCAGAAGTTTTGGGTTCAAGTTTGGCACCAGATACTTGAGTAACTAAATCTAGGCTGACACTCCAGTGCAGTACTGAGGGAGGGCTGCACTGTCAGAGGTTCTATTTTTTGGATGAGACGTTAAACTGAGGTCCTGTCTGTCCTCTCAGGTGGGCATAAAAGATAGCACGGGACCATTTCGAAGAAGAGTGGGGAAGATCTCCACAGTGTCCTGGCCAATATTTATTCCCCAACCAATGCCTTCAACCAGACAATTTGATCATGTACAATAAAAAAAAACATTGGAAATGCTCAGCAGGTCCAGCAGCATCTGTGCTGAGAAAGAAACAGAGATAACATTTCAGGTCAATGACCTGTCATCAGGACTGTTCTGACAAAAAGTCACAGAGTTGAAATATTAACTCTATTTCTCTCTCCAGAGATGCTACCAGACCTACCGAGAATTTCCAGCATTTTCTGTTTTTATTTCAGATTTCCAGCATCTGCAGCATTTTGCTTTTGTATTAACGATCTGATGGTTTATCTCATTGCTGTTTATGGGAGCTGGCTGTGTGCAAATTGGCTGTTGCATTTTCCCTACCACTACAACAGTGACTACACTATGAAAGCGCCTTGGAGCCTCTTGACATTGTGAAAGGCACTATATAAACGCAAGTCTTTCTTTCTTGAACCTCCGTGCCTATACTCACAGTACATGATCCCAGTGGAGACCATAAAACGTACATCTCGATCTAAGCATGTTCCTTTGTAAACAAATCTATTGCGCAGTGCCCATTAAATCTGGGTGGTAATATAATATTTTGAGAGGGCAGCTTATTGTGCTGGCCAGACAAGCACAGACCAGTTAGTTAAATCCAGTAAATCTACAAGCCGGAAAGTGGGAAACACCCGCCTAGACATGCCTGCAGGATGCTGTGTAGTAACCCCTACCAGGAATGGGGGAGGGGAGTGATTGGGGGGGGGGGGGAGGGGTGAGAGCAGGGGAATGACTGAGTCAAGAAAGAAAAGCCCCATTTCAAATCTTTTGCTGCCGTTTTCATTCAGGCTGCCAGAAGAAAATGCTGACTAAAGGGACTTGGCTTCTGTTGGATGACGGCAGGAAGCAGAGCCCGAGGGCTCAGGCCTGTGAGAGGGGCTTGGTTTTTTTTCTTCTCTCTCTCTTCGCTGAAGTATCAGCGGGCCTGAAACAGCAGCTACCAAGTCGGCCGTGCCCCTGCCTATTCCCGAGTGGGATGCAGCTGCTCAAAGCCGCATCAGACAGAAGAGCAAAAAGAATTCCAGGAGACCCTTTGGTGGTGATCAACTTTATTTCGAGCAATTGAGGAACTTGATGGGGCTGTTCGTTTTCCCAGTGGTACAAGGTTTAAAGGGGGGGGGAAACTGGATGTTTTTTTTTAAAAAAAAACAAAATTGTGTTCATAATTAATTTGTGCGGTGTCACAGCAGCTTGACCCCTCTCAACAGACACCTCCCCCTGTCAAAAGTCTCAATGCACCACCATTGAAATCGGTGCCCTGCAGCAAAATCTTCCACACGGCACGCAATGTTAAAAGAGGGAGTGTCACCTTAGGGACAGCTCCGCAGGCTTACACGGTGAACTATGACCCAGTTCTGTAACTTGTTTCTGAATCGCCTGTGTTTTACAAGGTGGCCCATTGACATGACATGCCACAGAGCACTGAATGGGTCTCTCCTTACATAGAAAATATCTAATCTTACATCAGTTAAAAAACAATGCTGGAAATCGCAAAGGAGAACAGAAAATGCTGAGAATTCAAAGCAGGGCAGGAGAGCAAACTCGCTTTTACACAGCACCTTTTGGGGCATCCCAAGTTGCTTCACGGGCCGAGTATTTCTGAAGTGTAGTCGCTGTTGCTGGAAATTTAGGCAGCCAATTTTCGCGCAGCAAGGCCCCATAAACTGCAGACCAGATAATGCGTTCCAGTGACGTCGTTGAGTGATAACTGTTGGTCAGAACACCAGGAATAAATCCCTCACTCTCCTTTGAAATAGTGCCATGGGACCCATGAGAGGGTCCACAATGTCTGCTGTACATCCAGGAAACAGTGAGCGCGTGGAGGAAGCCCCCCTCCCTCCATTCACTCCCCCATCAAAATTCACCCCTCCCGTAGATTCTTCTTCAAATGAACTGTGTTCTGATGGTACCGGGCAGACTTCTGTTTGCAATCTTGGACTTCCCAGCACGCAGTCACGTCCAACGTGGAGAGAACCCGGTAGGAATTGCCGCAAATTGATAGAAAAATAAAAGAAACTGCAAATGCAGGAAATCCAGAACAAAAACTTAAAACGCCCAGCCAATCTGTCTGCCTCCATGAATAGAATGGGCTGGTTAATGTCACAGATATAACCTGCTGTGTGTGTAGGGTTGCCAACTCTCCAGGGTTCTAAAGGCTAATCTCCATGAACCTGCTGCAAACGCCCTAGGAGAAAAATACTGGTAGTATGACAAATGAATTGGTTTTTCTTCGACCATTTCTATTTATTAGTGACAAAAATTCGGGAGGTTGACAGGTGGGAAAAGGCTGATTGCACGGGTGCTCAGAGGCCAGCAGTCATGTGAAGTAACCTCCAGAAATGAGTCCAAACATGGTTGGCAACCCTAGATCCAAACCTGAGATATTAAGCTGTCTTTTCTCATGCTGTAGGTATGGATGGCCCTCTGTACTGCCAGCATTTTTTTGTTCGTTGTGAAAGAGGAAGAAAGTTTTCCACAACTAATAGATATTGAGCGATAATGGTTAATAGAAACCCGAGTGCATTTTCACTTCCATTCACGTGAACAGACGGCCGATTCCCAGCATCAGTTTTACCATCGGTTGTCAAGTTGAAAATCAATCCCAGTGTCACTACAGCCAAGACTGGGCTGTTCAATCGCCAGTCATCAATAAATACTGGTGAAGAGGTTGGGGCATTATACAAGTTTCCTGTGATCAAAAAGTGTTTGGTGGCACTATAATGTTTTGATTTTTTTTCTTTATTCTTTCATGGGATGTAGGTGTCGCTGGAAAGGCCCCAGTATTTGTTGCCCATCCCTAATTGCACCTCGAATCAAATGGCTTGCTGAGCCATTTCAGAGGGGCAGCTAAGAGTCAACCACATTGCTGGGGGTTGGAGTCACATGTAGACCAGACCAAGTAAGGGCGGCAGATTTCCTTCCCTAAAGGGACATTGGTGAACCAGATGGGTTTTTGCAACAATCGATGATAGTTGTCATGGTCACCATCACTGAGACTAACTTTATAGTTCCAGATGTTATCAATTGAATTTAAATTCCATTACTACTCCGCCACTGTGTGAGCGTGTATGTGTGTGTGTGTGTGAGCGTGTTTCTGCGTGTGTGAAGGAAAATGGTCTGTCAGATTACATTGGCCTTTATAAGCTGACTGAGTCAGAGGCCCACAAGCTTTAAGCGTGACTTGTTCCTGTTTAAATGGGCGTTTTTTTTTTCTCGAGGGTTGACATTTGGTTACAGCGTTTGTATTTCTTTCAGGAAAAGGCATTGTATAATCAGATCCCCAATCAGATTCCCATTGAATCGGATAACATCTCCACAGCCCAGAATGCAGTCTCTACACCGACTATGACACAGGAGATGCACGCCATCACAAATAATGGCTCCGACCCCTTCCTCAGCAGGCAAGTTTGTGTTTTAATTCACAGGACAGGAATAACAGAATCAGCTGAGACTGACCTTTTTTTATGCCAGAGACTTTGATTTAACACCATGTTAATAACAGGCTTCCCTTTCTCTTCCACCTACCCCCTTCCACCACTCCACCCGCCACCACCATCACCTTTCCCTGCTGATTTTCATACACAGTGGACCGTACCATTCACGGCAGGCAAGTGCAGACAGTGGTTTAGGATTAGGAAGGACACCTGAAGACTTTCTGGGTCACGTGGAGGAAATGGATACAGGTGAATTCAGAGCAAACAAGGCTCATTTTCTTTCTTGACTATAATACCGGACTTGGCGAATGTATGATAAATCAATGCCGTTGAATCTTAAAACGGGTAACTAATTAATTTTTAAAATTCTTTGGTGTAAAGTGCGCATTAAAAAAAATCCCACAATTTCTGAACCTACCCGTTCAAGCGACACAATGTAATCAAAAAGAGAGACCAATTCAAACAAACAATTAGCGCCAGGAGGTTATCTTCTAACATATGCTGAATATCTCTATTTGAGGTAGGTGGACTGTATTTGGCATGGTAGGTACCTAATAATCCAAAAGCCTGCACCGAGAATTCAGTATAATGTAAAAGAGGGGGAATGGTTTAATTCATTAGAATTCTTTACAATGTGAGTGAATGGGAAATGGTTTGGTCATTGGAGTTCAACACAATGAAAGTGAATGGTAAATAGGTTAGCCCATATTCATTCTGTAGAAAGGAAGTGAATGGGGATTAGATTGGTTAATTGGATGTTTATAGATTTTCTGGTCTGTACAGCGCAGTTCCAAATTGGGCAGTCCACTTACCCACTGAGTCATTGGAAGAACTAGAGGTTTGAAAGAAGCAAATTATGCCATCCTCAGGATATCCCAACATGTTTCGCAACCAATGTTATGTAGCCGAACGTGTTTGGTAGGTTTGTTATATCTGCTATTTTTAAGGTAGATGGTGTGGGTTGTTGTAGTTGTGCTAAAGTTTGAAGTGTGAAGTATGTGTGCTAACATTTCTGTGGATCCCCAAATAAGCCCAAAATACTTTACCCACAGGAGACATGGGGCAAACCGCTATGACTGCAAATCAACCCAGTCGCTTCCCTGACTTCCTGGACTCCCTGCCTGGAACCAACGTGGATCTCGGGACCCTGGAAGGCGAAGACCTAATGCCAAGCCTGCAGGAGCCCTTCGGATCGGACATCTTGCCTGACGTGGAGTCCAGTCTCAACCCTAAAGAGACTTTCCTCACTTGGTTGTAAGCACTTCAGGAAGTTCAAGGAAGAAAGAAGGAGAGAAAGAAAACTAAAATAAAAATTGAGACAGTTACCTTTTCTGCTTGGATTAGAGGCAAAGTGCCTCAAGTAGTGCTTTTTGTTTGCCTGATGACTCTTACGCTCTCCCCTACACCCCAAAGTGGTATATGCTTGTCATTTAAATAAAGAAAAGGCGGCTAGCAGTACTTTATATGAACTATATTCTTGAACTATCTCAATGTCTTTGACCTTCCACGTATTCATGGGATTAACCTCTCTAGTAGAAGATCAAAGATTTCACTGCTTATCCTATTTTGCATGGCAAATTGGATGATTTTTTTTGTCCATTATTATAATATTATTATATTATTAGCAGCCAAAAGGAAGATGAAAATGAGCCAAAGAGACTAGCAGTTTGTTCTTTCTTGTGTAATAGCATGGCTGAAGTCTGTTTGGTTCAAAGTTGAAAGAAACACATTGGGGAAGGGGGTGGGGGTGAGTTGGGGGGCGGGAGGGGGGGGATTTAATGCAAATAGCCGTGGTGACATTTATCAGAAGAACAAAGTGATACCAAACACTTATCATCTATTTAACACAAACAGAGCTTTAAAATTGTTTGTACTGTTCAATATCAAAAGCAAACTGTACAAAGAATGGCCAGGTTTGGAGCATGGGTTTTGGTCATCGTGACAATGATTAGTAGCCATTTGCACATAGGGCACCATTGTACTCTTGGTGGTTCATGCTGCAGTTCTATATTACTCTATTGTATACTATTACTTAATTCTCATGGCCTAGATGCCAATGTTGGCAGTGTCAGTAGACGCAGGTTTGCTGCATTCACACAGCATTCCTTTGTCCGCTAAATTTAGCGGAGGTGTTAAACCATTTAAAGCAAACAGCTTTTAATGCCTCTGTAGAAACATGGATAGGGAAACATGGTATGAACAAGCTGAGTCCCCTAATATCACCTTCATTAGCTTCTAAGCTCATATCTTTTCAAAGCTTTGAGATTATAATGTAGCTAAATTTAATTATATACCCTAATAGTTTATGTTATGTTACGTGCTGTAAAAATAGATTTTGCAAAAAAAAACTACCACATTTTTATTGAGTGGCTATTTAGTTCATTTTTTTTAAAAAAAAACTTTTTTTTAATTATTATCATAATGACACTTGGATTTTGGATTTTTATCACATCACTACTCAAATTGTTATACTTTATAAAAAAAAAAGGAACGGGATCCTTTTTTTGTCGGTTCTTAAGTGAGAATTGAAAACAGTAATGGATTGGGGCAGGTTCGGGGTAGAATGAGATGTGTTGTGTAAGATGGGTGTGGAAAGGAATGGTGCGATGGGTCATGGCTGAAGATCCATACCTCTTGATGTGCAGCACAAAGGAGGTTGCCCAATCCCGCTTGATGAACAAGTAACTTTTCCCACAGGGAGAGTGCACCGGGGGCGGGGTGTGGGAGGGGGGAGGGGGGGTGGAGGGGGTGTGGGGAGGGGTGCCGACCTGTACAAAATGATTTTTTGGCATAATCAACAACTTAAATGACAAAAGGTGAGGTTAGACTTGATAATGCAGTTTGTATCACGCAGTGCTCACCAAACGTGACAAGTTGCAGTGTATGGAGCTATATTAAATGTTTGTGGTCATTTTGTTGGCTGCTCTTTCTCAGTCTTCAGGTGAGTGCCCAGCTTTCACAATCCTTGTGAGTCCTGTGCATGGAATTAACAGGCGCCATTTTAACACTCTTCCACTCACCCCTTTTATTTCAGAAAAAAAAATTATTGTTGAGGAGTTACAGAAAGGTTTCTGATTGGGAAATATAGAACAGATAATGATGCAGAATTGAATGGAGAAAAGCAATGAACTTAGTTTACCCCACAAGCCACTATACTCTGTACCAGTTAACACTGTGGCTTATATGTGGATCCGTCTCTAAATAACATGTCCCAGGAACAGGCAACACTCAGTGAATAAACAGGAGATTTAAGCAAAATTTTTTATTGATATTTGAAGGTGGATCAGGTAGTTGACTGTTTATTCCTGCTGAAATATCATATCATCTTGACCTTGGCATATTGCGGAAATTCTCTTGCCTTGATTCCACATGTTTTTGAAGGGATGTGATTTTGGGTTGTGTGGAGGGCTAGGGGTGCGAGTAGCTGGATGGAGCTCCTTATGGTAGTGAAGGTTTGCAGTCTTAGAGGAAGGAGTTAGGACATTAACCCTTCTCAACCACCTAATATTCATGTGGCCATTTGTGGGAGTGATGTTGGAGAGAGGTCAACTCTTCACCTGAAGGAGAACAGGTGTAAAACAATTTGGGATAAGGAAACTGTCCTCATCTCTTTAATATAATTTTAATTTATCAACATCCTTCAGATTTTGGAGGCCCTTTCCTTGTAGCATTGGCACCCGATCTGAATTTTTCTAAAAAAAACAAGCTTTGAACTTAATGTGAGTTGAGTGAATTGCACTTTTAGACTTTATTAGTTGAGCAGTTTCTATTGTGGCCAGGATTCCTGCAAATCGGCTGACTTTTTAGCATCTTTACCAAACTCTGTTCACGCTACAGCAATATTATTGTACACTCAAATACAGGTGGTGAGGAGGATCTTTGTAGCAAATACTCAAAATCTGAGCCACTGAGGGAGTGGCATCAAAATCTGGTTTGACTTCCTCTCTGGTGGTAGTTGGCCAAAGGGATTGGCATTTATCCAAAGGGTTTGGCTGCAGTGACCATTACCTCACAACTAGTCTAATGAATGGAGTGCAATATTTATCACAGCTGTTAGTGTATGGGCAAAATCTTTGCATCACCTCTATACAGGGTTGTCAACTCTCCAGGATCGGCCTGGAATCTCCAGGAATTGAAGATCAATCTCCAGGAGACCGCTGTGTGCAATCCTGGAGAAAAATCATCGGGACGTTAAAAAAGATTGTTTTTTTTTGTCATTTTCTTTGAACGTTTTTCTTTACCAGATATAAAAACATTGAAAATGGGGAAAAAGGAAAGGCTGTTTGGCTGACAAGTCAAGCATCATCCTGAACAATGAGTCTCTTTGCTTTCCAACAGGCGTAGGAAGGCAGTCCATCACAAGGATGGATGTGTTGGCTGACTAATGACTGGAGCGTGGGGGCAAGCCATATGATGAAACCTCCAGGAATACATTTAATCACAGTTGTCAATCCTATCTCTAATGATGAACTGCATGGAAGGTTAGATTTGGAAAATAGGAATGTGCAAGGGAACAGATGAGAAAGCTGGGATAATAACATTTTGCATATAAATATTGCAGAAGAGTGGAAGAAGTACAGAACTTGAATGCAACTCAGGCAAGATTTGCTTGCTTGAATGTGTTTGAGCTTCTGTGAACCTCTTCAACTAAATGGGATGATTACTTTAAAATATGTTACTTCTAGTACAATATGAACCTATTCATAGATAGCTCAATCTATTCATTAAGTGTGAAAGTGTATCATGTATGTGTCCTTATTTTTTGAACTTGGGTTATTTTGTACTGAAATGTATTGAGCATTGCATATAGCAGGGTACGCATACAGATTGTATGTAAACAGTTCAGTTCTGGTTTAAATCCTTGAAGTCTTGTACAACAAGCTTTTAAAAAAAAATAAATATAATTGGATTTTATCTTTTATGAGTGTTGTGTTTTTATTTTACATTTCGCCTATCCTGCTTCGGATTTAAAAAAAAACTTGCTTCATTAAATCTCACCATGGCCTTGCTCCACTCTAGCTCTGTCACTTCCTCCAACTCCGTACTAAGCTCATGTCCTGCGCTCTGAGTCAGCATGTTCTGAGCCCTAACATTGCAGGTTTGGGCCTACCTCCAAAGACTTGAGCACAAAATGGATGCAGACACTCCCATTCAGTACAAAGGGAGTGCTGCACTGTCAGAGGTGCCGTCTTTTTTTAAGATGTTAAGCCGAGGTCCCTTTGCCCATTCAGGTGGATGTGAAATATTCCGTGGCACTATTTCTAAGAAGAGCAAGGGAGTCCTGCCCAATGCTTATTGCTCAACCACCGCCTACACTAGGTTATCTGGTCGATTACCCTTTGTGGGAGCTTGCAAATTGGCTGTTGTGTTTCTTACATTACAACAGTGAATGCACTTTAAACTGCTTCCTTGTTTGCTAAGCACTTTGGGATGATCTGAGGTCATGAAAGGCATGATAAAAATGTGAGTCTTTCTTTCTCTTTGAACTTTGAGCATACTGTACGTCTCTGCACACACAGCCCCCAGGTCCAACCCCAGTGGAAGGTAAAAGCAAAACCTTTGATCCCACCCCCCCCACTTAAACAGCTTATATTTCACCACATTTCTATTTCTCTTTAGTTCTGATGAAGAGCCATAAGGACTCGAAACGTTAACTCTGTCTTCCTCCTCACAGATGCTGTCAGACTGAGTTTTTCCAGCAATTATTGTTTGTGTTCCAGTGGGAGGTCCTTTAGTCATCAGCACTGCTGCATTCTCTTCTTAAACCTCCTCTACTGTGCTATATCTTCCCTCTCTTCCAAAGGTCTTCCAAAAACATTCAGCTCTTTGGCCAAACTTAGTTTTATTCTCAGGATATAGGTGACACTGGCGCAGCTAAATTTATTACCCATCCTCACTGTTCCGAGGATATTTGGGCCAAAATATTTATGGGGAGGCATTGGCAGGGACAAGGGCTGTGGGAGAGGGGGTTGTAGTGGCCAGAATACACACATCTGCTGTATTTATTTCCTCTGTTTCCTAACCATTGGCTAGATTGGCTGGCTGTTGGGCTGGAAAACCTATACAGGAAGGCTGCTGGACAGGGAGGAGAGAGAGGGTGAGGGAGAGGTGGGGCAGGGTTGGAGAGGTCATGAATAGGCCGGTGGGGGGAGGGGGGGCGGGGAATCACAAGTTAAGGAGGAGCTTCGGATTGTGGGTCGAAGGAGATTGTAGGGTGGGTGAAGGGATCACAGATCTGAGGGGAGATCACAGGGCTGAGGATCACTCTTTAACAGGAGTTTGGATTGTGGGACAGGAGGGCACAGGTGGGTTTGGATCGTGGGTCGGAGGGGGATCAAGGCAGATTCGATCACTCCTTAAGGAAGATTTGGCTTGCGGATGGGAAGAGATTGTGGGGTGGGGGGACAGTTTTCGACCGCCTAGAATAGGTGAATGTGTTTCCCCCTGGCTAGATGTGCATTCTCATCCCTTCCTCCTCCCTTCTGTGAGGAGATTTAGACTCCTCCTGAGTGACTGTAGTAACACAGTGCGCAACCATAACCTTATTAGTGGCATAGGCACGAGGCGTCATATTGTCGGCCTCCACCTTCGCTCCCAGCGGCAGTTCTGAGTTTCTGCGCTCTGTTGCTAATCGCGAAATGGCAGGAGATGGATGGCAGGTTAGCCCCCGTTAAAGGGAATCTTACATAACGTTACATAAGGGAGGATTTTCCCCTCATCGGGTTGGTGGGCCCGGTGGGTGGGCCCAGGAGCGGCCGAGAAATGGTTCGCTGCCCACGATTGGACCCTGACCGCGATTTCACGCTGGCTGGCCAATTAACAGCCGGCCAGTGTGAAACGGGCGCTGAGCGCCTCAGCGCTGCCGGGATGGGGCGGGTGCGGAAGGAGCGTCAGCGCTAAAGTTGGCACGGGTGCGGGGGCGCACTCACCGAAAGCTCCCTGAAGGCACAGAGCTGCCTCAGGGACCTGAAGAACTTAAAAATTAAAAATAAAGATTTGAAGAATAAGGGAAACGCCCCCACATGTGACTCTGTCACATGAACAGGGACATAAGAACAGAAGAAATAGGAGCAGGAGTGGGACATTCGGCCCCTCAAGCCTGCCCTGCCATTCAATAAGATCATGGCTGATCTGCCCCAGGCCTCAACTCCTCATAGACCTCAACTCCCCGATATGTCAAAAATCTACCTACCCCCTCTTTAAATACTTTTGTGATCTGGCCTTCACAACTCTGAGGTAGAGAATGCCAGACATTCACTACCCTCTGAGGGAAGAAATTCCTTTGCATCTCAGTTTTAAATGAGCGTCCGCTTATTCTGTAACAATATCCCCTAGTTGGAGATTCCCCCACTAGTGGAAACATCTTTTCAACATTTATCCTTCCTTTAAAACCCTTTGATGCAGGCCATCAGGTCCTGGTGACTTATCTGCCTTTAGTCCCATTTAGTTTGTCAAATACTTTGGCCTTCACGTTAGAGACTGTTACAAGATCTTTCCTCCCATTAGCTCCTTGCTTATCTGATATCATTGGACTGTTTATAGTGTCCTCCACCGTGAAGACCGATGCAAAATATTGATTTAAATTATCTGCCGTTTCCCTGTTCCCCATTATCAATTCTCCAGTTGCATCCTCCAATGCTCACTTTAGCTACTCCCTTTCTTTTTATATATCCGTAGAAGCTTCTCCTGTTTGTTTTTATATTTCTTGCCAATTTACTTTTAATTTTCACTATCAATTTTCTCCCTCTTTATGAGCTTTTTAGTCACCCGCTGCTGGTTCCTAAAAAATTCCCAATCCTCTGGCCTACCACTAGTTTTCGCCGCTTTGTGTGCCTTAGTTTTTGATTGGATACTCTCCTTGACCACCTTTGTTAACCACGGGTGCTTCACCCTTCTCATCGAGACCTTCTTTTTGACCAGGATAAATTTTTGCTGAACGCTATGAAATATCTGCTTAAGTGTCTGCCACTGCTCATCCACTGACATTCCCCTTAGTCTATTTTCCCAGCCTGTTTTAGACAACGCTTTCTTCATACCTCTTTAATTGCCCTTACTTAAGTTGAGGACACTGGTTTGAGACCTGAATTGCTTGCCCTCAAAGTGAATTTAAAATTCTACCATGTTGCGATCATTACCCCCTAGAGAATCCTTATCTACGAGATCTCTTATTAATCCTATCTCATTACACATTACTAGATTTAAAATAGCCTGTTCCTGGCTGGTTTCTGCAACATATTGCTCGAAGAAACAA
The DNA here is from genome assembly GCF_964194155.1 of Cetorhinus maximus. NCBI lineage: Eukaryota > Metazoa > Chordata > Chondrichthyes > Lamniformes > Cetorhinidae > Cetorhinus > Cetorhinus maximus. The sequence continues at coordinate 82,622,595 of NC_135897.1, read as the reverse complement.
TCCCTGATGCACTCTACAAATTCGTTTTCCATGTTACCCCTGCTAACTGGATTTGCCCAGATTAGAAGCAGATTAAAATCACCAATAACAATTGTAGCGCCCTTTATATACACCTCCATTATTTCCAGATTTATACTTTGTCCTACAGTGAGGCAACTCTTTGGGGGACTATGTAGACAACTCCCACCCGTGACTCCTTCCCCTTGCTATTCCTTATTTCACCCAAACTGATTCCACATCATAATCTATTGCACCTATATCACTAATCACCACTGCACTGATACCTTCCTTTATTAACAAAGCTACCCCACCTCCTTTTCCTTTTTGCCTATTTTTCTGGAACATCGAATACCCTTGAATATTGAGTTCCCAGTCTAAGTCACCCTGCAACCATGTCTCTGTAATAGCTATCAAGTCATATCCATTTATTTCTATTTGTGCCGTCAACTTACCTATCTTGTTACAAATTCTGCGTGCCTTCAGATAAAGAGCCTTAAGCTTTGACTTTTTATCATTATTACTCATTCTGGTTCTAATTTCTGTTGCAATCTTCTGCTTATATTTTCTGCCCCTTCCTGTCTCGCTTTGATTATTGTTCACCTCTTCACTACCCTGCACCTCTGCTCTCTCGATTATTTTTGATTTAAATTTCCCTTCAATTGAACCCTCCCCCCCAACTAATTAGTTTAAAGCTCTATCTACAACCCTAGTTACACGATTCGCCAGGACACTGGTCCCAGCATGATCTAAATGAAGCCCACCCCAACGGAATAGCTCTCTCCTTCCCCGGTACTAGTGCCAGTGCCCCATGAATCAGAACCCATTTCTCACACACCAATCTTTGAGCCACGTTTTTATCTCCCCAATCTTATTTACCCTACCCCAATTTTCACATGGCTCAGGTTGTAATATGGAGATTATTACCTTTGTAGTTCTGCTTTTTAATTTAGCCCTGAGCTGCTCATAGTCCCTCAGCAGAACCTCTTTCCTAGTCCTTTCTATGTCATTGGTACCTAGATGGTCCACAACAACTGGATCCTTCCCCTCCCACTCCAAGCTCCTCTCCAGTCCAGAAGAGATGTTCTTAACCTTGGCACCAGGTAGGCAACGCAGCCTTCGGGACTCTCAGTCTTTGCTGCAGAGAGCAGTATCTATTCCCCTAACTGTGCTATCGCCTATTACTACTGCATTTCTCTTTTCTCCCCCCACTTGAATGGTGCTCTGTACCATGCTGCTGCGGTCAGTTCACTCGTCCTCCCTGCAGTCTGTGCCTTCGCCCACACCGGGAGCAAGAACCTCACACCTATTGGACAAGGGCACAGGCTGAGGCTCCTCCAAAGCTAAATTCTGGACCCCCATTTCTGTCTCACTCGCAGTCACACCCTCCTGTCCCTGACCATGGACCAAATTTGATGTAATTAATCTAAGGGGTGTGACTGCCTCTTGAAACACAGTGTCCAGGTAACTCTCCCCCTCCCTGATGTGTTGCAGTATCTGCAGCTCGGACTCCAGTTCATTAACTCTGAGCCGAAGTCCCTCGAGCAGCCAACACTTGCTGCAGATGTGGTCACAATGGATCGCACCGATGTCCACCAGCTCCCACAAACGACAGCTGCAACACATCACCTGCCCAACCATCTCGATTCTATTTAATTAATTAATTTGGATGTTAAATATTTTAAAAGTGAATTTCTTAACTGTACTCTTCAGCTGTAATAATGTCTCCTGATTTAAACCACTTGGCCAGTCAAAAGAGATAACCACCAATCACCTACATGTTTTCCTGTGACGTCCCGGCTCTCCTCCCGTTGTTTTAAACTGTAAAAATCCTGACTTTCCTCTCGTTGTTTTAAACTGTAAAAATCCCGGCTCTCCTCTCATTGTGTTAAACTGTGAAAATCCTGACTTTCCTCTCACTGTTTTAAACTGTGAAAATCCTGACTTTCCTCTCACTGATTTAAACTGTGAAAATCCCGGCTCTCCTCTCATTGTTTCAAACTGTAAAAATCGCGGGTCTCCTCCCATTGTTTTAAACTGCGAAAATCCTGGCTCCCCTCTCGCTGTTTTTAACTGTGAAAATTCCGGCTCCCCTCTCACTGTGCTAAACTGTGAAAATCCCGGCTCTCCTCTCGTTGTTTTAAACTGTGAAAATCCCGGCTCTCCTCTCGCTGATTTAAACTGTGAAAATCCCGGCTATCCTCTCAATGTTTTAAACTGTGAAAATCCCGGCTCCCCTCTCGCTGTTTTTAACTGTGAAAATCCCGACTCTCCTCTCACTGTTTTAAACTGTGAAAATCCCGGCTCCCCTCTCGTTGTTTTTAACTGTGAAAATCCCGGCTCTCCTCTCACTGTGTTAAACTGTGAAAATCCTGGCTCTCCTCTCGTTGTTTTAAACTGTAAAAATCCCGGCTCTCCTCTCGCTGTTTTAAACTGTAAAAATCCCGGCTCTCCTCTCGCTGTTTTAAACTGTAAAAATCCCGGCTCTCCTCTCACTGTGTTAAACTGTGAAAATCTTGGCTCTCCTCTCGTTGTTTTAAACTGTGAAATTCCCGGCTCTCCTCTCACTGTTTTAAACAGTGAAAATCCCGTCTCTCCTCTCACTGTGTTAAACTGTGAAAATCTTGGCTCTCCTCTCGTTGTTTTAAACTGTGAAAATCCCGACTTTCCTCTCGCTGTTTTAAACTGTAAAAATCCCGGCTCTCCTCTCGCTGTTTTAAACTGTGAAAATCCCGTCTCTCCTCTCGCTGTTTTAAACTGTAAAAATCCCGGCTCTCCTCTCATTGTTTTAAACTGTGAAAATCCCGGCTCTCCTCTCGCTGTTTTAAACTGTAAAAATCCCGGCTCTCCTCTCATTGTTTTAAACTGTGAAAATCCCGGCTCTCCTCTCGCTGTTTTAAACTGTAAAAATCCCGGCTCTCCTCTCATTATTTTAAACTGTGAAAATCCCGGCTCTCCTCTCGCTGTTTTAAACTGTAAAAATCCCGGCTCTCCTCTCATTGTTTTAAACTGTGAAAATCCCGGCTCTCCTCTCGCTGTTTTAAACTGTGAAAATCCCGGCTCTCCTCTCGCTGTTTTAAACTGTAAAAATCCCGGCTCTCCTCTCATTGTTTTAAACTGTGAAAATCCCGGCTCTCCTCTCACTGTTTTAAACTGTAAAAATCCCGGCTCTCCTCTCATTGTTTTAAACTGTGAAAATCCCGGCTCTCCTCTCGCTGTTTTAAACTGTAAAAATCCCGGCTCCCCTCTCGCTGTTTTAAACTGTGAAAATCCCGGCTCTCCTCTCGCTGTTTTAAACTGTAAAAATCCCGGCTCTCCTCTCATTGTTTTAAACTGTGAAAATCCCGGCTCTCCTCTCACTGTTTTAAACTGTAAAAATCCCGGCTCCCCTCTCGCTGTTTTAAACTGTGAAAATCCCGGCTCTCCTCTCACTGTTTTAAACTGTAAAAATCCCGGTTCTCCTCTCATTGTTTTTAAACTGTGAAACCAGCCCGTGGATGAGGTTTTGCAAAAAATGCAAAGGTTGCCTGGCCTATTTGTCCGCCCGCCCACTGTAAGGTTGGATGGGCAGCGAAAAATTCAACTTAACTACCAGCTCAAGGGCCTTAATAGGCCTCTTAACTGTCAGTGAGCACCCTGCCGACTCTTGCAAGGACCTGTGTACCAAAATATCACGCGCTATTTCACGCTCGGGCGTGTGGGGTGCATGCCCACACACTGAGCTGCAAATCCTGTCCAGAGGCTGGACAGCAAGGAAACAGGCCATTGGGCCCAACTGGTCCATGCTGATGTGAACACTCTACCTGAGCATCCTCCTCAATTCATCCCATCCTATCAGCATGACTTTCTATTCCTTTGTCCCTCATGTGTTTATTTAGATTCCCTTTAAATGCATCTATTCTATTTGCCTCAACCACTCTATGTGGTAGCAAGTACCATGTTCTAACCGCTCTCTGCCTAAAGGAATTTCTCCTGCATTGCTTATTGGATTCATTAGCGATTATCATACATTTAAAACTCTTAATTCTGGTCTCACCTGCAATCTTCCCCAAGCTCACCCCATCAAATCCCTTCATAATTTAAAAGATTTCTATTCGGTCACCCCTCAGCTGTGTCAGAGGGGAAAGAGCCTCAGCCTGTTCAGTCTTCCCTGATAATTATAAACTCTCAATTCTGGTATCATCCTTGTAAATCTTTTTTGCACTTTCCCCAGTGCTTCCATATCCATTTTACAATACGAAGACTAGAACTGTGCACAGTACACTCATGTCAGGCTGTAACTCTGTTATATTAAGGAGGATATAGGAGTGTGGATGCACTAATGGCTACACTAAACAATTTAAGATAATCAGTCGATTGTAACATGGCTTATTTATGCTTTCTAGGGGTGACATAAATTCATGCACGAGGACCCGTTCTCTGTAAACAAAAGGAATATGTTCAAACTTTGTGCCTTTTTTGGATTACCAGGGAACTTGGGGAGATTATGGTTCCCTGTTACTTTCTCCATGGCAACGGCTCAGCCAATTAGAGTCGACTTGCTAAGCAGTCGGCATCCTTTTCTCCTGTGATACAAGCTGTTGTGATCATTTGAAATTTGGCATTCTTGCATTTGTCCTGATGAATGCAAGACAAAAAGCTTTGGCAACGTCTCTCTTCTCAGCAATATTGAAGATAAAAGACATTTATAGAGCACCATTCATGAATCCACAGCATCCCAAAGTGCTTTACAGCCAATGAAGTATTTCTGAAGCGTAGGTGCTGCTGAAATGTAGGAAACGTGGCAACCAATTTGTACACAGCAAGCTCTCGAATGCAATAATTATGATAATGACCAGATAGTCTTTTTTTCAGTGATGCTGGTTGAGTGCTAAGTATTGGCTAGGACACTGGAGTGAACTCACCTGCCCTTCTTCCAATTGTACTGTGGGATCTTTTACGTCCAATTGAGAGGGCAGGCGGGTCCTTGATTCAGCCTCTCATCTGAAAGGGTAAAACACGCAGCACCATTTAGAAACTCGGGTAATGCTCCAGTATTCCCCGTCCACGTGTCTTTAGAAGGTCAAGTCTCTTGAAGTGGAATCTGCCAAAGTAGTGAAAGCAAAGGCAAGATAGATTAAGGAGTTAGTGGTTAGGTGACGCCAAGATTTTAAAAGCCTGTTTCGGTGTGGACGCGATGGGGTGAATGGCCTCCTTCTGTGACTGTAAATGTCTATGAGTCTATTACAGGAGGAAGGAACACACAGGCTGTTACTGTGTTTGGCTGATGTAGATAGGCCACTAGAATTGGAGGATTACTGTCTAATTCCCTATCAGGCTGGTGTCTGACAAGGCGTATCACGGGATGTTGAGATCAGACATTCTCCGGGAGGGAGCATCCCTGACCTGAGTTGACCAATTAGGAGGAGAGACTGGAAATTGCTTTCTTTCCTTCAATGTTTTGGGGCCTTCTTTGTCACTTTGGGAGCAGCGTATGTCACAGTGAAATGTGAACGAAGGAATCCAAATGAGTTGGAAAGAAAGTCATCGGTCCCGATTGTTGTATATTTTACATATCTGGGATCTATGCAGAGATGACACATGTTTCTACGCGTTTAGCAGGTTTTATTCACAGTGTTTTAAAATGTCTGTTCCATGCTTCTAGCAACTAGATTCCAGCTGTTTTCACAGTTTGTTTATTTTTTCCCTGAATCCACACCCAGGCTTAACCAATCAAGCACAGTGAGCATAGATCAGTTACCAGACTCAGGGAGAGGCAGGAAGGGAGTGCAGCTGTGCATTGGGGAGGTGGTGGGGTGGGGTGGGGTGGTGTGGTGGCAGGGACCATGAAATCCTGCCAGTCCTGCTGAACTTAATGGCCAGATCTCTTTACCGATTTTTAAAAACTTCCTTCCCTGCTCAGCAATCAGCTGGAATTACAGATCAGACGGGAAAGTCAGCAGCAAATGGGAAGAATCGAGGTTTGGTGGGGTCCAGAGTGAGGTCGGTAGAGGTGTTGTCAGAGCCAGGCAAGCGGGGTGGGGTGGGGGGGTGGGGTTGGGTTGGGAAAGAACCGGGGTTGGTGGAGATTGGCAGACCTCAGGCTGGGTGGGGCTACGGCCAATCACAGCAGTGAGGAGAGGCTGCAGTTGATGGGAGGTTTGTTCGACGTGGGGGTGGAGGGAGAGGGGATACTCCTGCCTCTGCTGGGCCTTGAGCAGTACAATAAAAAACATTAAAACCGCTGCACCTGGCTGCTCCCGTCTCTAAATACCGAGTTGCCTGAGGCCTGGGAGGTCACCGTTAAATTGAAATCAGGCTCTTAACTGCAATTGTGGGAGGCTGATTTGAATATTACAATGGAGTCTCTCTGTGCCTCTCCAAGACCCGGCCATGGATACTCCTAGCAACCCACCCACTGCAAAGATGGCGGCAGTTCGGGATTGCGCTTTGCAGTTTTTAATTACTCACTTTTAAGCTCCCAGCCCTCTCCTGTCGCTTGGGGAACGGAGACAGGAGTTAATATTGACCTCAGAAGTTTTATTTACCCTTAGGTAATGGTGAATGAGGTGCTGATTTGAAGGAAAGCGGCCAGCCGCCTTGTGATTATTCCGGCTAACTACATAATCCATCTGCCAAACAAGTTTCTTGTTGCGATTTTGAGAAACGGCCGATTACTAAATGCCACAAGTCATTAAAGACTCACCGGAGACGCCAAGACTGAGATACACTTCAATGGATGTGGTTGAGCTGCTTCCTGATGTTATACCTGATTAACCATAAACACAAATTCAAGGTTGCCGTTGGTCATTGTAATCTTTCTATTGTTAATTTTGGCCTCGTACGTTCATTCACAAAATAGATGACACTTAAGAAAGTGATTGGATAAGACATTCTTGTCATCTTTCAGACTTAAAATAAGATTAGAACATGATTGTGTAAGGATAGCGTCACTTATTCGGGCTGGATTCTTACCTGGGACATTGTGAAATCACGGTGCTGGTTAGTAGGGACAGCCATTGCCCTGGGAGGATGTTAAAAGCGGGGCAGTGTTTAGCAGCATGTAAGGCTGCTGACCTGGAGTGCTGTAAACAAAATGGGACATTTGCCCAATATAGTAAACACTTACCTATACCTTAAATATGAATCTGGGACATGGAGGTGGATTTTAAAGTGAGCCTTGTGAACCTGTTATAGAAACCAACGGATTTTGATTTCCACCAGAAGTGATAATTGTACGGTTTCTATAACAGGGGGCCAGTTTAGTGCCCTGGTGACCAGCTGAGCATCTAACCCAGTGCCGTGGACCAATCAAACAGGGGAAGGAGCGTTGTGGAGTTAGGAATTCCTTTTGTCATTTCTGCAGCCAGTGCAGAATCTGAGCACAATCTTATTTAAATGCAGGACGAGCGCCTCCATATTAAATGCTTGGCAGCGTTCCATCATTTGCGGGTTGCCAGCCTACTTCAGGCTGCTTTACTGGCAGCCGAGGACATTTATTGTTAACAATGACCTCTTTCATTCTGTTTCATTGACTGGTTTTGAGGTTAAACGATGCAGGAGTTATTGTTAAAAGCTCGAGAAATTCCTAAACAAGCTGTAACTTCCCCCTCCCTTCCTTTTTCCCCTTTGTCTGCTGTCAGCAGCAGCTCTTGTGGTGGTATGGTTTCCATGGGCACTGCCAGCCCTTAAGTACTTGACCTGGGCGACGAACGTCAGCAGGTTACTGTATCGCGATGGAGCTGGGTGTCTCAAGCAGAAGCCAATTCCCCACTGTCCCTTATGGACGCACTTTTCAGCAGGGACATTAGAGGGCACTCACGAGCTGGAAGTCTAGATGACTTTTACCCATCCTCAACAGCCCTCTCTCCCAAGCACGTGACACCAAGACCAATGGTAATGCCCCCACCGCCAGGACTTTGGCTGAGATTGGTTAAATAAAGGCAGTCCATCAAAATTGGGACCGTTTCCTTGGCCCATTTTGGACACTGGAGGACCCTTCACTTTTATAATCTCCTGTTTACCTGTCAGCTTGCCACACCCCTACCTCCTGATATGCCCTCCCTGTGAGTTGGTAGGGCTTTGGGGAGCCCAACCATTTGAGAGGCCAGCGAGGGTGTCTTCAGGTAGAATGGCAGAAATAAAACTGCTTTAAAATTGTTTCCTACCCGCAGGAATGTGATGAGAAAGATTATCAGCTTCTCCCGTGTCATGGAGCCCTTCACTTCCACCTTGTCGCTCCCGACAACTGCGCGCCTCAGGGAACCATGTCTAACTCACGTGAGTAAAACAGTGGGTCCACCTCCAGGGACACTCGGAGCTTCCTCACCATTGTCTTGCACTTTGACACCTGTGGGGACCAGGCTTCATTGTCCCTGCATTTCTATCATGGAGCACATTGTCTAACAATAAGGAACCTGAAGGAAATGTTCCAAATTGACATTAAAGGAAGACCATGAAGAATGATGATGATCTGAGAGCAAGGCAGAGGTAATAAATTTCATGATGTTTTAAGCCAGGTTATGAAGTCACAAACCACATGGATTTGAACGGCAATGGAAACAAACAATTTGCATCCACATTAGACCCTTAAGATATGTTCAGGATGCCCTGATTCCCATTACATTGAATGAATACATTTGAAGCATTGTTGTGGTTGTCACTTTGGCCAATGCTGCAGTTAATTTATACACAGCAAGATCCCGGTGGCAGCCTTCCATCTTGTGTGTCGATGGTTTGCGCCAGGTGGCCAACTCTGCCCTTAAGCATCACCTGATGTGGCTCAGGAGCCCCGCTCTGGCACAGTCGTCTTTGCCACATTTGCTGCATAGAGGGACACGGCGGGCTGAGAAGGCGCAGGATTGGCTGGCCCACTTTCTCTGGGCCCTCTTCTCGGCCAGCTGAGCTTTTTGTTTCTGCCCGCCTCTTCCTTTCAGCCTCCAGAAGTCACAGCCATCAGTAACTGTCTCCCAGCTGTCAAAGTTAATGTCTGCCCTCTTCATACCTTGTTTGCAGGTGTCCCTGTAAGCGGAGGCCTGGACACCCAGAAGGCTGTGACCCAGTGGCAAGTTTACGTACAGAAGGTCTTTGGGTAGATGGCTGTCCATCCATCCAATGAACGTAGCTGAGCCAGTGCAGCCGCCCTCGATTTACCAATGAGAGAATGCTGATGGAATTAACACATTCCAGGACCTCTGCGTTGCTAACCTTGTTCTGCCAAAGGGACGCCGAGGAAACATCTCAGCTTTTTCTCCTGCCTCGCCTCCGTTTTCCAGGCATTCACCATTGGACAGGAGCACTCTGAGGACGCAGGCTTGGCAGACTCGCAGTTTGGTGTTCTCAGTCAGGTTACTGTTGTTCCACACTCTCCCCCTCAGCTTGGATGTAACAGCTGCAGCTATTGTGATGCGTGTATTGATTTCAACCATCAAGTGACAGCTTGCTGGTGATTGTGGAGCCTAGATATGTGAAGCTATCGACAACCTCCAGCGTCACATTGTCAATGCTGATATATGGCAGTACAACCTGATGCTGATGGTTAAACCAAACTCTTTAGAGGGGTGAGAGAATCTGTCCATTTGCAGCTGAAGTTTTTTCTTGATATGGAATGCAAGTACAGCATTGTCAGCATAGAACAACACTCTTATGAAGTCTTGGTGCACCTTTGCCCTGGATCTCAGGCAAGCTAGGCTGAACAGCTTTCCTCCAGTTCTGGCCTGTAAGTTGACACCCTCTGTAGATGGCCTGAAGGCATATGACAACAGCAAAGATAAGAATATGCCAAAGGGCGTCAGTGCCAGAACACAAACCTGTTTGACCCCACTGCGGATCTCAAAGCTGCTCTGTCATAGCTGATTGCAAGATTTATAAGATTGCTATGTTTTGGGACTGTGCCTTTAAGTGAGGGTAAAATGAAGGGAGTCATGTGACGTGTGGTGACGCCTACCTGAAAACATGCCTGGGTGATATGCTGCGAATGTGTCATTTCAAAATTAGCTTTTAATTTTTTTTAAGAAGTTAGATAAATGAAAGCTCCTGGATTGAGAAGTTGGTGAACCAACACAGAGTGATTGCAATTCAAAAGCATGGCCTGTGTTTATTTAATGAAGTCAGATTTGAAAGCGGGGTAACACTAAACAATGGCTGGCCCCGCTCTCTGGGCTTTGTGACAGAGACAGAGAGTCTACAGATATCTCAATAAGGGGTTTTTATGGTTCCCACATCAAAAGGAAGATCTGGGGGTTGGAGATAATTAATTTAAATTTCTGCCTGGGACATCCCAGGTGTGCCACTCTGCTACGGAAATAGGTTATGCAGGGAGGCACCGTTTCGTTTTGGAATTATCTGTGTGATTTTTCACCGTAGGGTTCAGTTGGTGCTTGAAAGCCACTGAAACCAGTAGCAGGGGGACTACCAGGAGCCAAGGGTGTTGTCTGGTTTGGGGTCACTAAGTAATGCAATGAGGCCCATGCTTACGATGGGGAGTCCACAGTCATGAGGTGCTTAAAGAGAATTGGAGGGTCGTCAAGCCATTTGCTAGTGGAAGGACCGCAAGATACCTCATACCCCGGAGGATAGTAAGAACACTGAATAGAATCAATGTGAATTCCTCAGAGCTGTGGCACATCTTGGTTTGGCCCCAGGAGAAGTGAAGGACTCCTCAAGATTCTGTGAAGTGCAGGGGAACTCTTAGGTGGAAATGAAAGTGGAACAGGAGGGTCCTCCTGAGGTTTTCGGATTTGAAGTATAAGTGCTTACGAACTAGTGTTAAGTTATTAGTTCTTGCTTTGTTTAACTCTTGTACAGTAAAAGTTTTTGTTTGAAACATGAAATCTTGTGGCGTAATTCTTTCAGCTAATAACTGGGAGTTCAAATTTCATTTTCAACGTTACTGGTCTCCACTAAGTTTGTAACAGACATAGCTGCTAAAGATTAAAGGGAGACCCAGGGTTGTTTTGCTGGGAAAAATATGTGCAAGGTGTCTACATTTGGGAGCAGTGGCAGCAGCACCTGTGCTTACATTATTAGGCTGGCAGTCTCCAAAGCCTGAGGGAGGTGTTGAGAATGTCAGGTCACAGACAAGTATACCTTGATTCCAGAATAGGATAGAGTTGGGGTCCAAAGAACCCCAATATGAATACCTGAATATGATCGGAGAGAGGTGGGATTCAGAGAGGAGGTGGTATTGAAATCTTAGACAAGGAGAAGAATTCGGAAGAGTATTTGAAGTCAAGGTGCAAACTGGGAAAATGGTGTTCCAGGGGCTGGGAGGATTGTAGTTGAAGACAAGCCCATGAATGTAGGAGTGCAGGACGTGGGAAGGAGGGGCAACTTCATTAGGGTAGCAGAGCGGGCAAGGCAGGATGTGGCTGGAGAAGAATAGCAGCAGGGCAAAGTGACTCAAATCAAGGATGAAGGTCTTGGCATGAATTTGTCAGACGCAAAGGAGCTTGGAACCTCGTGGGGGTGAAGGGCTGCACCAAGCTTTCATGTAGGGATGCGGGCAGGTGGGCTGGGATAACATTCGAAATGTCAATCCTCAGGGCAGGGAGATGAGGGCGTGGCTTTGGCAACATTGGAGGCAGAGGGAGGGACAAAGGTGGGCAGAAAATGTTCTTTAATAGGGGCATAGAGTACAAGAGCAGGGAGGCGATGCTGAGCTTAAATAAGACCTCAGCTGGGGTATTGTGTACAGTCCTGGGCGCCGCAATTTAGGAAAGATGTGAGCGCAGAACAGGTTTCCACAAATGGTTCCAGGGGTGAGAAATATGATGAGAAATTGGAGAGGTTGTGCCTGTTCTCCTTGGAGAGGAGAAGGCTGAGAGGAGTTTTGATAGAGGTGGTCAAAAATCATGAGGGGGCTGGATAGGGTAGATAGGGAGCAACCTTTCCCGCTCGTTAAGGGATCGAAAACAAGAGGGCACAGGTTTAAAGTGATTTGCAAAAGAAGCAAATGTGATGTGAGAAAAACTTTTTCTCACAGCGAGTGGTTCGAATCTGGAATGCACGGCCTGGAAGTGTGGTGGAGACAGGTTCAATCGAGGCATTCAAGAGGGCATTGGATGATTATTTGAATAGAAACAATGTGCAAGGGTACGGGGAAAAGGCAGGAGAATGGGACTAAGTCATGATGCTCATTTGGAGAGCCAGTGCAGATATGAATGGTCTCCTTCTGCGTTGTAACAATTCTGTGATTCTGTGAATGGAATGGCTGTGTACCCACCGTCCTGTTTGGCTTGGTGGGATATCTATCCCTCAACCAGCACCTTAAGACAGATTATCTGGTCATTATGATGTGGCTGTTTGTATGAGCTTGCTGTGTGCAAATTGGCTGCCACGTTTCCTGTGTTACAGCAGTGACTATACTTCAAACAAGCGCTTCATTAGCAATAAAGCACTTTGGGAAGTCCTGAGGGATTGAAAGGCACTGTATCAATGCAAGTTTTCATTTTTTTTCCCTTCTGGCCCCCTGCATGGTAGGCGGCAGGTGTTAGACTTGCATATTATGTAGCTGAACACTAGAGGCATGCTGATGGGAGCAGCACCCACTGTAATTTATCTATTCCTGAAAGCAGCTACATTTACAGTGTGTTTTTGGGAGGAGAACAAGATGATTATCCAACTGGCCGTGTGTATTGCACATTTGCATTGATGCAGGATTACAATATGCTGCAGGAGTGAAGTGACAACACTTCACACTTTAGCAAGCAATGTGTGACTGCAGCCTGACACTATTATTCAGCCTCTCCACCTCTTTGCACCCATTCCACACTGTAACTTGGAATCGTTTAAACCTCCTTTGTTGCCATTTAATGTCAGCAGAGACTTGGCTGTTGCTGCTTCCCATGATGAGAGAGTGACGTGGAACCGGAGGTATACCTTATGTCTGTCAGCTGTGCAGGTTTCTAAAAGAAAGAAAGAGTTATATTTATATAATACCTTTCGCAGCTACTAGAATTGCTACAGCCAATGAAGTAGTCACTGTTGTAACTTAGGAAATGCAGCAACCAATTTGCGCACAGCAAGTTCCCAGAAACAGCAAATGTGATATAGACCAGGTAATCTGTTTTTGCGATGTTGATTGAGGAATAAATATTGGCCAAAGCACCAGGGAGAACTCCCCTGCTCTTCTTTGAAATGTTACCATGTGATTGTTTACATCCACCCGTGCAGGCAGAAGGAACCTTAGTTTAACACCACCATCTTCAGCAGTACAGAACTCCCTCAGTACTGCACTGGTGCACTGACATAGATCTTCGTGCTTAATCCCTGGAGGGGACTTGAGCTTGGAATCAGAGGTAAGCATACGACCAACTGAGCAAATGATGGTCTCAAAGTGATATTATAGTACAGTCACTTTCAAACTTCTTTGAGTATGAATCTTCTGCTAATATGAGGGTCCCCTGGCAAATATGAACACCCTCCCAGGTAAACCCCTGCAGATATTAACATACTTTTCTCAATGTTAAGGTCTTGTTAATTACATTGTTAAGGTTTGTTATTGTCATGTCAATTGCATTGTTAAAATTAAGAGAAACAGGTAATGGGTATTAATAGTCTTTGAGCACATATAAAAAGGGGATAGCTGAGACACTGGGTTGAGTGGGAGGAGAGCTGGGAGGCTGAACAAGTCAAGAAGTTCTCAGTAAAGAAAAGCTCTGTGTCTTGATTTCAGCTTCATCAACTGGCTTGGACCCTGTTGACACTTAAAACCTCCCTCTTTGAACTAAGCTTTTTGGTCACCAGCCTTTATATCTCGGTGTCAAACTTTTCCTGATTGTGCCTAAGCTCCTCAGTGGATTTTTACGACATCAAAGTTGCAATTTCTTGTTGTTGTTGATCTGGTAAAATGAAAATAATGATTTAATTCTCCCTAAACATTAACATCATCTGTGAAGAATTGTGGCAGTCATTCTGTTTAAAATAATAATTTGAGTTGTGACCAGCTGTAGTTGAATCCCTTTTAACAATCGCCAGCACCTAGGGGTCATAAGTGTTGTTTAAAGCTTTTCGTACCAATGTAATAAGTTAAAAAAAAACTTTTAACAGCTACCACATGTGTTTTCTGTGAGATGGCAAGTGTTGTAGTGTGGGAATGTGCGTGTTGCTATTTTTAACTAACTGCTGCTTGTCAAATGAAAACCAGCTGTTCGCTCCAGACTCTCACCCCGTCCGTATGAAGCTTCCTCCCACTCACTCGTCGCTCCAGCAACCATTCCGCTGTTGTTCGAAAGAAGCTAGACAAAGGGGTAAATTTTACCAGGTCCTTGGAGGCAGTTTGGAGGTGGTGGGCTTGGTGGTGGGGGGCGGTGGGAAGTTGAGTTGTGGTGTCAGGGGAGGTGTGGGATCTGGGGGGGTGGGGGGGGGCGCGGTGGGGAGTTGAGTTGTGGTGTCAGGGGAGGTGTGGGATCTGGGGGGGTGGGGAGTTGCGGTGTCAGTGGAGGTGGGGGATGGGGGTGGTGGGGGGTGGGGGGGTGCTGCAAGCAGAGTCAGGGAAGGTGAGTGCACTGAGCAGAAGGTCAGAGCGCACAAAAGTTCAATGCATTAATGGCACAAAACGGTAAGCTTGAGGCCTACAGGCAGAGGCTTCGCATTGTATGATTAGCCCCTGGAGACTGATGTCACAGATAGTAGTGGGGGTGATACAGTGGCTGCCGCACACGATGTATATTTTATATATCGCAGGTTTATGCAGAGGTGACACTAGTTTCCGTATGTGTAACAGGTTTTATTCACAGTGTTTTAAAACGTCTGCTCCATGCTACAGCTCTGGCTTTCAGCTCTTTCTGCAGTTTGTTTACTTTTCCCTGGGTCCACACCCAGGCTCAACCAATCAAGCACAGTGAGCATCACATAATCAAACACAGAACAATTGAACACGGCAGCTCCCATCATCCTTGTCAGGCCTCCATCCTGCCCAGCCATCCCCCTCAGCTAGACTCTCACTGCAGAAACAGTTAAGGCCAACCTCACAATTGTACGCGCTCCCACTTAGCCAGCTCACCCACCGCACCTTTCAAGACTTGGACTATGGAGCTGCTGGTCCCAGTGGCCGAAAATATTCCATGTTGGGGAAAACTCAGCCCAAAATGTCTGAGTGTTTGACAGTGATTGCTCTGGGTTTTGTTTTAAAACGTAGCATTTGCAGCACAGAAACAGGCAGTTCAGCCCAACAGTTCCAATGCCAGTGTTCATGCTCCACAAGGGAGGCATTGGAATGGTGGTATTGTTACTGGGCTAGTATTCCAGAGATCCAGGGTAATGCTTGGGTTCCAATCCCACCAGGGCAGACGGTGAAATATGAATCCGATAAAAATCTGGAATTACAAGTCTGCCGATTGTTGTAAAAACCCATCTGGTTCCCTTTGGGGAAGGAAATCGGCTGCCTGTACCTCGCCTGCATGGGACTCCAGACCCACAGCTATGTGATTGACTCTTAAAAATGCCCTCTGAATGAGGGCAATCAGGGGTGGGCTATAAATGCTGACCTAGCCAGTGACGCCCACACCCCATGGGGATGAATAAAAAAAAAAAGCGCCTGCTTCATCTCAGCATATCTTTCTAATCCTTTCTCTGCCATGTGTAGGTCTAGCTTCCTCTTAAATACACCTATTATATTCCACTCAATTACTCCCCGTGGTAGCGAGTTCCACAATCTCACCACTCTTCCAGGCAAAGGAGTATCTCTGAATCCCCTATTGGATTTATTAGTGACCAGCTAATATTCATCATGGCCCCTAATTCTGGACTCCCCAACAAGTGGAAACATCTTCAGCACGCCAACCCAATCGAACCCTTTCACAATGCTAAAGACCTCTAATTGGTCACCCCCAAGCCTTCTCTTTTCTAGAGTGAAGAGCGTAAGTCTGTTCAATATTCCCTAATAGTCATAAATTTGCAGTTCTGGCATCACTCTGGTATATTTCCGAAATATTTCACTCACCTTTTCCAGTGCCTCACTCTCCTTTTCGCAATATGGAGACCAGGACTTTGCACAATACTCTATATAGTATTTCCAAGATACCATTTTTCTATTCTTTTAATCAGTCCCCATCTCCCAATTTTACCCTCCCCTCCAATCCTGTCCAGAGGATGCTGACTCACGTTGGGCCACAATTCCTGGGGCCCCTTGCCTCAAGCTGGGTAGCATTTTTCATCTAAGTTCAGACAGTGACTGTTCTCAGGCTATTCACCCATAGGGGGAGCACTGCGCCTTACAACCAGTCCTGCACCTGAAACAACAACTTGTGTTTATTTGGCACCTTTAATGCACAAAACATTGAGAGGGTTTACAAAGCAGACATAACTTATTTCTGGTATGCCTGGTCTTGGGTGGGTTTTCAGAGTAATATTGGGGGAGGTTTGCAGCAGGCCGCTTGTCAGCCCGCAGTAAGGAAGTGAATGCTCCAAGGAAGTCACATCAATGTAACACGCAGTACACCTGCAGTGCTATTATTGGATATAAGGGGAATGGAAAGAGGAAAACCAATGAGGGTTAAAAAGATAGAGCAAGGCTGCTTGGTTCCACCAGGTGGCAGCATTTCCCACTCGGACAGGTATCTCCAATGGACGCAGTTTGCAGCAGTGAGAAGGTTTGTGATACCAACAGCGGTGCAAAGCAGAAAGCATCACTATCAGGTCCCTGTTTTAATACTCAGTCATAAACAATTCAATGTCTTGCCGATGCTTCTGTGATTCCGATGGAAGATCTGAAAAGGGTTTGTCCTGCTTTGTTCATTCACCTGGCTTTTGGGGTCTTACAGATTGGTGGCTGCGTCCAGAGTGTTAATAATCATCCCACGTCAAAGTAACTTATAACTGGGGCTTAGCCAGTTAAACTGTGAGGTCAGGTTGCACAAACATGATTGTATTTGTTTGAGTATTGGGGGTGGGTGGTGAGGGGGTGGTTTTAGATGTTCAAAGGATTTAATAGGGCTGATACAGACAAATGCTTTCCTCTGGTGGATGAAATCGAGAATGGAGGGAACCACCCGAATCTTAAAATTAGAGCCAGTCTGTTCCGGAGTGAATTTAGGAAGCATTTTCCACACACAAAGGCTGGTGGAGACCTGGAACCCTCTTGCTCAAACGACAGGACTGACCGGGAGACAGCTGGGAACCTGAGATTGAGATCGCCCAGGAGTGGAGAGATGGAGGGTGGGGTTTCTGTCCTTTGTAAAGCAAGCCTTAAAGTCCTATGAGAAGCAGGAACCCTGTGCAGCTTGGTCCCTGTTGTTTTCCTGGGGCCTCAGTTGCTCCTTTGCCAGTCCCCTGCCGGAATTCCGGGGTATTCCGGTACAACTCCCGAGGAACGCTCCGGATGAGTGTTCAGTGCTCTGCACTATCCGGGCATCCAAGGTTAATGGTGAAGAACCTATCGATATCTGTGAGGGTTGCATTGTCACCGCGGCTTAGGCGCAAGAAATATTAGACTGGAATGATTCCTCACCCAGCAGAAACCCCCGGGAGTTCATATTCGCCATCAATTCCTGGGGAATAATTGTTGTAGGATGTTGGATACTGTTCGGTAGGTCTTAATGAAGCCTTCGTAGTCTTAAGTGGGTTAGCTGTAGGTATTTATTAACTATAAGAGCTATGTAAATATGTACAGTAAAAAGTTCAAGTTAGGAGCTGTCTCCATGCTTGTACAAATGTCCAACACTAGGCTGACCCCTAAGTGCAGGTCATATGTTCTCTTACACCACTCTGTGGGCGGTACACCTAATTAACTCTATCCAATTGATAGTCTCTGCCAGCTAATTATTTAGCAAATCCAAAGACTTTTAAGCGCGGCGTATTTCTACAGTGACAACACTTCAGAAGAACTTAATGACAACATTTTGATCAGCATGTTGTGAAACATATTTGCGAGCTAATAGCTATATCAATGAACACTTTCCCCCCCAACCCCCACCAGAATCACTCTCAGTGGCCCCTCTTCCCCAACCCCTCCCTCCACTCAATTAGCAGCCCATCTTCCCAACCCCCTCACAGAATCACTCACACAGCAGCCCCTCGCCCCAACTCTCTCCCACTCACTCACACAGCAGCCCCTCGCCCCAACTCTCTCCCACTCACTCACACAGCAGCCCCTCGCCCCAACTCTCTCCCACTCACTCACACAGCAGCCCCTCGCCTCAACTCTCTCCCACTCACTCACACAGCAGCCCCTCGCCTCAACTCTCTCCCACTCACTCACACAGCAGCCCCTCGCCCCGACTCTCTCCCACTCACTCACACAGCAGCCCCTCGCCCCGACTCTCTCCCACTCACTCACACAGCAGCCCCTCGCCCCAACTCTCTCCCACTCACTCACACAGCAGCCCCTCGCCCCGACTCTCTCCCACTCACTCACACAGCAGCCCCTCGCCTCGACTCTCTCCCACTCACTCACACAGCAGCCCCTCGCCCCAACTCTCTCCCACTCACTCACACAGCAGCCCCTCGCCCCGACTCTCTCCCACTCATTCACACAGCAGCCCCTCGCCCCAACTCTCTCCCACTCACTCACACAGCAGCCCCTCGCCCCAACTCTCTCCCACTCACTCACACAGCAGCCCCTCGCCCCAACTCTCTCCCACTCACTCACACAGCAGCCCCTCGCCCCAACTCTCTCCCACTCACTCACACAGCAGCCCCTCGCCCCAACTCTCTCCCACTCACTCACACAGCAGCCCCTCGCCCCAACTCTCTCCCACTCACACACAGCAGCCCCTCGCCCCAACTTCCTTCCGCAACTCACTCACTCAGAATGGGGAGGTGGTGGCATAGTGGTATTGTCACTGGACTCATATTCCAACAAACCCGGTCAATGCTCTAGGGGCCTGGGTTCAAGCCCCACCATGAATGGTGAAATTTGAATTCATTAAAAATCTGGTGATGACTGCAAAGCCATTGTCATAAAAACCTATCTGGTTCACTAAAGCCCTCTTAGGAAGGAAATCTTTTGCCCTTACCTGGTCTGGCCTACATGTGACTCCAGCAATGTGGTTGACTCTTAAATGCCCTCTGATGGGCAATAAATGCCGGCCTAGCCAGTGACACCTGCGTCTCATGAACCAAAACAAAAAAGGAGCCCCTCTTCCCTATCCCCCATTCACCCCTTTGTACCCGACGTGAAACAGCCCCACCAGGGTGATGGCCTTGGCCAGGCAGGATGTGTCTGCCCAGGCAGCTGCCTCTCCTGCTCAGACGGCGTCTAGGCTAGCAGCTGCTGTCCTTGCACCCATTGCTGTGCCAGTCCTCAGGCCGATGTGCTACTGCTCACTATCTCCAATCATAGCTGTTTCTCCGTTGTGCTTGCTGCAAACAGTCATATCTGCACCTCACTAGTGCCAGCAGCAGGAAGGTGAGGGGCATGCATGAGTCTGAGTGCCAGAGACACTCGTGTTCGGGATCTCCTGACCTACGGAGAGACGGAGGCAGAGGTTGGGAAAAAAAAATTCTCATTCCTGAAAATCTGCCTTTACACAATTGAGGGAAAATTATGCCCGAGAGACATCTGCTGTACCCCAGGGGTACACGTACCCCACTTTGGCAGCCATTATCCTCAGGCCATAAAAGGTGCTGTATAAACATGAATTACTTCTTTCTAAAACTATGTAGGCATTTCCTTTTGACTTTTCAATGAAAATTTATGATATCCAGTGGAAGAGCTGCTGAATATTTTTCCTCACTGACACTGTTAGATTAATTGGGCCATGATCCCTCACTGCAGCTGTCATTCCATATTTAATCATTGTGATAGTATTGGCAGTGAGCAAGATTGAGCTCATCCAAAACGCTGCTGCCTGCGTACTAACTCACATCAAACCCCACTCACCCGGTACCTCTCAGCTCCTGGTCCAGCAAAGCCTCAAATTTATCATTCTCATCCTGCTGTTAAATTCCCATCATGTCCTCACCCCCCACTTCCTATCTCTGTAACCCCCCCATCCAGCCCTGTAGCTCTGCAACTTCCCTGCGCTCCTGCAGTTCTGATCTCGTACGCAACCCTGATTTTAATTTTTCTCTTATTGGCAGCCACCTGGGCCCCTAAGTTCTGGAATTCCCTCTTCACCTCTCCCTCCTCCTTACAAACCTGCCTCTTGGACAAAGCTTTTGGTCACATTGTCCTAAAGTCTCACAGTGTCACAACTCTGTCTGATGATGCTTCTGCGGGGCACCTCAGGACCATTTTATCGCATTAAAGGCGCTTTATAAATACAATTTGTTGTTGTTGGTCTTGGATCAGATCTCAAGGACAATCACAAGACCTTTTACTCGTTTCTCAATCCGTGATTACAAATAGTCACGGGCCAATGCGGAGGGTCCGGCCTGAAGTCAGTGCAGCCAGAAGCTGATGTACAACCTGCTCCCAGCCGGGATTGCGCTGTGAATGCCAATTAAGGCCCACCCAGCGTGAAACGCGACCGCCGGGTGTGTTTTCCGTGGACGGGGGCGGGAACACGTTGGGCGCCGGGTCGAGTGGGGACTCGGCGGGATGTTCACTACCGGAAGAGGCAGCTCCCGGAAGGCTGCCGGGAGTTGTGGGGGAGGCTGAGGGAGCTGTCTGGAAGCTGCTCAAGAAGTGTCCTGGTGTGCAGGCATGGCCTCAGCACCCTGCTGGTCACGGAAGGCAGGAGGGCAAGTCGGGTGGGCACTCTGAACCTCCCCCCACCGTTTCTCAGATGAGTGCCAGGCAGTGTTGGTCGAGGAGGTCAGAGCCAGGCGGCATATCTTGATACCAAGGGACAGCAAGAGAAGGCCACTCCACCTGACCAATAAGGCCTGGACAGAGGCCACTGCCCAGGTCATTGGGCCATGATGTGGTGCACCACACGTGGATTCATTGCCAGAAAAGATTCAATGCTCTTCTGCAGTCAGCAAGGGTAAGTGCAGAAATGGCATGGACCTGTGTGGAGAACTTTAGTCTGGTGGTCCGTTGTTTAGTGGTCTAAGAATGTATATGCCAACTGGCACTGAAGCCTACCCTGCCAAGGCTGGGATACCAGCACGACTGGCCTCAGTGCATTGCAGGGTGAGATGTGCCACAGGGACACGGCCCATCTAATGCCCACATGGGAGGGTGGGTGGGAACCAGGAAAGGACCTTCAGGGAGATGGAGCAATAATGAGGCTATTTTTCCCTGTCAGGAGAAGAGTAGTTATAACGCTGCAGAGTGCTGTAGAACAGGTGGAGGAGTGCTAACTCTGTGCATCCTCATGAATCACAAAAGCGATGCACTGGAGCTGGATGCCACCGGCCAGCTCCCTCCTCCGATCGCGATGAGGTGGGGGTCTCGCATATGAGTATATGAGTGCAAGTGACAGATGCGTGTACGGTGGGTACTGGAAACATGATGGGCTCATCTCATCAGAAACTGAACTATCGTAGCCAGAAAGCCCACTGAAGCTCCAATGCAGATGGCACCAGGCAGCAGGTGCCCACTGTCTCCTCACCCCGCCCAGCATGCATTGTGACTTTGATGATTGAATGCTTTTGCCTTCCTCCTGCAGATGCTCCATCCACAGGAGCCACCGGTGACCCCGAGGATCCCCCACTGAGCGCAGAGGAAGACATCATACCTGCACCAGCGTCACTTTGTCTCTCTGAACCAGGCACCAGCGCAGATACTCACACATCGATGGGCACTAGGTATTCGGCTCCGCGGGTAATGCACAGCGGTGAGGGCGCATCTCACTCGCATGAGGAGCTGGCAGAGGCAGAGAGGTCCCAGGGAGCTCACAGTGGGAGCACAGCTGGAGACCAGGACCATGCTGCGTCCGAGGAAGATGACGAGCTTCTAGAGTCGTCCATCAGGCAGCAGATGCTGGATGTCCAGCGGGATGCGTGGGGAGAACTGGCGGAGATCCATGAGGGTCTGCGTGCCATGGTCTCCGTCATGGAGAAGTCCATTCAGAGCGTGAGTTCTGCGTTGACCCTTAACACCGAGAGTGCAGCCTCCTCCAATGAGAGAGTGATGACTCTCATTGAGAGGCAGCTTCAGGAGCAGACTCAGGAGTTCTTGGGATTGCACTCGGACCTGTAAGGCTTCACACAGGCAGTGACCTCAGGAGGTCAATTCCAGTGTGGGAGATGGATAAGGCACCTAGTCTCCCTGCTCGGTCCCTGTCTATCAATGGTGAGCAGGGAGGTGCAAACGCATCTCACGCTGGAAGGTGAGGCACCTGTCACCTCTATGGGCTTCTCTCAGGGCGCTCTGGGTGAGGGCACCAGTTCCTCTGCCCCTCTGCCAATGGCTGCTGCATCTGATGATGCCGCGATGACTAAGGAGTGCCAATAGGGCTGGACGCACTCTCCCAGGTGGAGCCTGTTCAGGGTCTGGTGGCCAGCGGACGACTGCCAAGGTCATCAGGGCCACAAGGACAGCAGAGTCAGCAGCTGCCCCCAACGCCACTGTCAGCGAGGGGGGCATCAAGACGCAGCACCCACAGGCGTAGGTTGAAGGCACCCTGAGAACAACTGGGGTTTGTCACAGGTGATATTATTTGCATTAATTTTTTCGACTCAAGTTAAGTGTGGACACTTTGTTTGTTCATGTTAAGTGCCATAAACATTTATTTGACTTAAATGGGCTGAGTTGGCTGGGTGGTTTGAATTGGTGCCAATACAGCACAGACTTGTAAAGGTCTGGCATTGTGTGGTGTTGGTGTATTGGGCTGGGTTCTCATTTATTGATTGTTAGCAAAGGAGACAGAGCCATTGACTTGATGAAGCCTTGGATGCCTAGCAGAAGATTCGCTGCATCAAAGCATCCCTGGTGTCCCTGCCTCCATGAGGGTTCCTGTCCTCTGCCTCAAGGTCCTCACCTTGCGCCTCCCCAGGATCTTCCTCTAAGCCATCACTTGAGTCATTCACCTTGGCCTGTGGAGCTGCCTCCCTTTCCTCAGCCTCTAGCGGGTCCCCCCTTGTCAGCGCCAGGTTGTGCAGGACACAGCATGTGACGACTATGAGGGAGATACGCTCTGGAGGATACTGCAATGCTCCCTGTGACTGGTCCAGGCATCTGAAGTGCATCCTCAGCAGCCTGATGGTCCTATGCACAACCACCCTTGTGGAAGTATGACTCCTGTTGTATCTCTCCTCAGCCTCAGTTCTTGGATGACAGAGTTGGGTCATCAACCACCTTTTCAAAGGATAGCCCTTGTCACCCAGGAGCCATCCATCCACTCATGCAGGAGCCATGAACAGCCTTGGTACCTGTGAGTGCCGGTAGTTGTAAGGATCGTGAGAGCTCCCAGGGTAATGGGCACAAACATGGAGAATCTGTGTCGTGTGGTCACAGTCAAATCTGATAATTCATTGAGTGGAACCCCTTTCTGTTTATGAAAGCTCCAGGCCCACCTACTGGCACCTTGATGGCCATGTGAGTGCAATCTATTACACCCTGGAGATGGGGGAACCCAGCCACCACAGTGAAGCCTCACGCTCCCTCCACCTGGCTCCCCTCATCTGTCCAGAAGTGGGTGAATGTGTGGACATGTCTAAAGAGAGCATCAGTCACGAGCTTGACAAACTGTGTGCAGCTAATTGAGAAACGCCGCACAGATCCCCCACTGAGCCCTGAAAATATCCAGAGGCAGAGAAGTTGAGGGCCCCTGTAACCTTCAATGGGATGTCTGGGCACACAATTGGAGGCGATTGCCAGACCTATCATGTGACATGTTGCTGTCACCGTGCTCCTGGAGAGGCGGACCCTCCTGCGGCACTGGACCTCAGACATCGGAGGTAGTTGGAGCACTGCCTGAACACTTTAGACGCTGGGTGGTGGCGACTTTGGCGTGCCCTCCCGCCTTGGCCTCCCTGTTGGCCCTGCACCAACTGAGCCCCTGCCTCTCTAAGGTCTGTCCCTGGGACGCTGACTGTGTCCACCTGGCCCCTCTCCCTTCTGCTCCTCTCTTCCTCTTCAGAGGAGGTTCCACCGGTGGAATACACTGTCCCCATTAGATGGGATGCACAGGAGCAGCGCGTTGAAAATGAAGGAACATTATGCTGCAATATTCAGGGGAACCTTCCAGGAAAGATGAGAGCCCAAGATGCTGAAATGCAGACTTGACAGTCAAACGAGATGCCAAGAAACTCTGGGACAGCTCTGCGCTCACACAGCAAAGGACTGGCAATGACAGAGAAAGTGCTGCTGCCCCGGGGGCCTTTTATCCCGCCCGCGGATGAGGAAATGATAAAAATGTGAATTCCGCCCACCCTTTTCGCCCGTGCGACGAGCTGAAAATAGCACGAGCAACGTAAAATCGCAGATAATTGGCTTTTTAATGGCCTTCATTGGCCCTTTAATTGTCGGCGGGCGCAGCTCCAACTCCCGCCCGTGCGTGCTGATCTCAATATTGCAGGCGTGCGCGAAGAATCGGGACTCACGCCGACGTCTTTTTTGCGCAATTTTACAAGCACTCAGGTGGGGCGCACACCCGGCCTCGGAACACAAAATTCTGGCCGTGTTTACTGAAAAGGATAATGTGAGAGCTTTGGTCGATTTTTTCTCAAATAAATGGAACCATTTAACAGAGTGAAGCAGAGACTCCAGTGAGTGTTTAATAAGTCACCATAAATATGTTACAAAACATGATTTGTGCACCATTACAGCAAACTCTCATTTTTCATAAGACGCAGATCCTCAAAACAAGAGGTTATAGAATGAACTTGTGGTCATTGTGCACCTAAATTTGGCTTAAACATAGCTAAATGGTTTACCTGGGATAGAACATTTATCTGCCTATGTTTCTGGCTGAAAAGTGGAGACTTCTTTCTGCTTTTCTGAACATGGCTCATGTGGGGCAGCACAGACCAGTTGGGCTGAATGGCCTCTCCCTGTGCTGTCAAATTCAATGTAATTTTTTTTCTTCTTTATTCAGAGTGGGTGGGGGGAGGAGGAATAAAACGTTTCAAGAATGCTTTCCTTTTCTTTTTTCACTCAACTGCGGGGAAGAGTTCCTCTGGTCACTAGATTTAGTTCCTCTGGTCACTAGATTTAGTTGTACGACAGATATGTGCAAGTTTTCTCTGGTGGCTACGACCAATGAAATTATGAAACGTAGCAAAAAAGGACACGTGTCTAGGAAGGCGTTACACAGAAGGCACCAACTCCACAGTTACCCACTCAGCCTCAGATGCCAAGAGGTCCATGGGCATAGCATTAGATTATTTCTGCAGGTTTCCCCAGTTCCTTTACCAGCACATTTAGAGCTCTACTGGAATGGTGTGAGAAAGGAACCCCCGCCTCGTCGTTTCAGAAAATTTCCATCCCTTGCCAGGGAATATATCCAAGACTGGTACGTTTTCTTGTCCATAGGCATGTTGACCGTTATTGCAAGAGGGTTGCAGTACAAGAAGAAAGAAGTCTTGCTTCAATTGTACAGGGTTTAGTGAGACCACATCTGGAGTACTGTGTGCAGTTTTGGTCTCCACACTTAAGAAAGCATATAGTTGCACTGGAGAAGGTACCGCGAAGGCTCACTAAATTGACCCCTGGGACGAAGGAGTTGTCCTATGATGAGAGGCTGAGTAAATTGGGCTTATATTATCTGGAGTTCAGAACAATGAGAGGCGATCTCATTGAAACATACAAAATTTTGAAGGCGCTTGACAGGGTGGACGCTGAGAGATTGTTTACGCTGGTCGGGGAATCTAAAACACGGGGGCCACGGTCTCAGGATAAGGACTGAGATGAGGAGAAATTACTTCACTCAAAGAATTGTAAATCTTTGGAATTCTCTACCCCAAAAGGGTTTGTGGATGCTCTATTGTTGAATATATTTAAGGCTGAGATAGACAGATTTTTAGTCTCTCGGGGAATTAAGAGTTATGGGGAGCGAGCGAGAAAATGGAGTTGAAGCCCACGATCAGCCATGATCATATGGAATGGTCTAAGATGTTACTTCATCTGTTGTCTCTACCGAAGCTGCCTAATGTGCTGAGTGTTTTCTGTATTCTCTGGTTTTAGTCTTCATAGAGCTTTCTCATCCAGAAGTTCACCTCCGAATGTAGTAACTACCACACAGCCTCTAACAATCTATCATTTCTCTTAAACAAAAGGGCATCAACTAAGCAGCTAATTGCACGTTAATCAAAGCTCCGTTAAAGAGACTTCCCATTATTGCTTCTGGAATTGTACAGATGGCCTTGACACCATGTCTCACCGTAATCCCATTTTAGAATCATGGAATCGCACTGGACAGAGGGAGGCCATTCGGCCCATCGTGGGCATGCTCATTACTTGGTGGGCTAAGAATTTCACATCTATTCTGATTTGTAAATTACGCGACAACAACAGAAAAAAAAACCCATCACAAATGATATTTTCCATCATCTTTTGGATACCCCCAGCGTTTAAGCAGAAGTTGAAATTTGTACCATTTGGAAAGAAATAGTTGGATTTGACTGGAGGCAGGTTAAACTGACATTGCATCAGATAACCTGTTACATAAACCACCTGAGCTTCCATCCATTAAAATCAATGGAAAGGAATAACCTGGAAACTTTCTATACAGGGCAGACATTACACAAAGCCTATTCTACACACAAGGTAGTGAGCTGAAAGCTTAAACCCAGAGCCATATATTAATAAGTCAACTCGTGGAAGAAATACATTTTACACGCACGTTTTTACACAGACATTTTTGTTAGCAGGGTCCTCCCTGAGTTAAAGTGAGATCAGCGCTTGCTCTAGCGACCCAGGAATGTGTGTTAGCACAAAATTGGATGAGATTTCTCTATTTTAAAACTAGTTTAAACTAAATTGGTTAATGCCTCTCTTAACATCATTGCCCGAGTAATGTCACGCGAATCCAGTAGGCTTGCTTCCTCATTCTAGGCTCAGCAGGTTATTTTCAGGGAATAAAATGAAATCCATGCGCGTTTCTATTCAGAAGTGTTGCGTGTTCATGTGGCAAAAAGAGTCAGAAGAAAGTTTCCTGCAGCTGCTTAGCCTCAATTATTGGTCGTCTAGTGCTGGTGTTGAACAATCCGCTTCACATTGCAGCACCATTAGGCTAAAGAGAAAGAGATGGAAGAATAAGAGGAACATCTTCAAAACAAGACAGTTTATGGGTATCTGCGCTATTGATATCTAAAGGGTTGGGATGGGTTGGGGGCACTGCATCTCCGGAGAAGTGGGGCTTGGAGGCCATGGGCACAAGGTGTACTTTGCTCGGAGCCCTGCTTCTCTCTGTCGACTTCACAATGCTGAATACCGGGGCCCAGTGGAGAGGCATAACAGTGAAAACTCCTGTTGAACGTTGGCTCAAAACATTCAGCATCCAGTCAGATACCTGTTAGACTCCCCGCTCGATTTTCACCCCGCAATTTTCTTCAATACACTTGTATGTCGGGCCGGCGTATAACGGGGGAAGTTGATGTGATTACGCCCCGCTTAGCCCCACTGCCTGAGACAATCTTCTACCCCTCAGCCTCAACGTCCATTCAGAGCAGCAGAAAATACATAGGCCACATTTGAATTTAAATTGTGCACATCTGCAACTTTTTGGCAGGCACGTTTTCAACAACTGGATTCACCCACTGGGAAAGGTGGGCGGGGGGAAGTGAAGTGGGGATACGACAGAGCAAGTTTCCACCCACACCAGATCCACTGGAAAATTGGTGGAAGTTGAGGACATTCTAGCTGCTTTGTTTTTATGTTGGAGGTATTGTAACAGTTAATCACGATCAGATTAAATTGGTTGCCACAATTTATTAACACAACACGTTTCTGCTCAATTTAATGTTTTGTGATGCAAATGTTTGGTACTACATCATGTAAGATTAGTGGAATGTTATCGCACAGAAGGAGGCCATTCAGCCCACATGCCTGTGCCAGCTCTTTGAAAGAGCTATCCAAATTGCTTCCACTGACCTGTTCTTTTCCCATAGCCCCACAGCCTTTTCTCATTTTCAAATTTATATCCAATTACTTTTTGAAAGTTACTATTGAATCTGGCTTCACCATTCTTTAAGGCACTGAACTCCAGGTCATAAAACTCATAATGTAAAATAATTCTCCTTATTTACCCTCTTGCCAATTATCTTAAAACCCATTCATTCGTAACACTTTGAAGGTTATTTACCAACAAAAAATGTACTTCACTGCTGATTAGTTGGCACGTTGACTCTGATTGGCCGAGGCATTGCAATGGGGACCTATAGGCTCCCCAAGCTCCTGGGTGATTCCCCATTGCTTTCTCCATGACAACGCCTCAGCCAACCAGAGTAGACTTGCCAAACAATCAGCACCCTTTTCTCATGTAGTATAAATTGTTGTGATCATTTGAAATTTGGCATTCTTGCATTTGTCCTTCGGGCAAGACGAAAAGCTTCAGCAACATGTCTCTCTTTTCAGCAATATTCAAGTTCTGTACTACCAAGTGACTGAGTGTACTATTCCCTCAACTTCAGAAAAGGCACTATATAAATGCAAGTCTTTCCATTTTTTGCAATTTCACCGGGGCTTCTGCCAGTTTCTCACCAGAACCTCTGCTGAAAGTTTGGCTGAATGCCCAAGCCAATTTGTGCACATCTGAATAGTCAGGTACAGAGTGGCCAAGGCAGAGGCCTAGAAGTAGGATGCTAACATGGGTACTTGTCAGAATGTCGCACATTTTGCGGGAAGGCTTGAGTAGGATGGAGTGAAAAGTATTTTGATGTCATTTTTAAAAAGAGGCCTTTCACCTCTGCCTCTTCAATGGGTAAAAATTGTACGCACACTGCCAGTTGATAAGAAATTAAGCCGACCTCGTCCGAACACTTCTTTTTGAAGCGAGGGAATGTTCCGGTGGTGGTTCATGGATACATGAACCATGGATAGACTACCCAATACACACCGAGCCACCGATATTCTGCATGAATGCATGGGAATTAACCAAACTGCACCAAACCATGAAGCCTAACCCAGTGCTCTGCACCTGCCACCATATGCAATGTGCCAATCTAGGCCAAGTACGTGTGCCTTTTGTTTCACCATCAATAACGTTTTAACCTGCTTGTCTGAACTTGCTCATTATTTTAATGATAGCATTAACTTTGGCGGAGGAAAGATGGTGGCATAGTGGTAATGCCACTGGACAAGTAATCCAGAGGCCCAGGCTATTGCTCTGGGGACATGAGTTAAAATCCCACCATAGCAGATGGCAGAATTTAAATTCACTGAATAAATCTGGAATATAAAGCTAGCCTCAGTGATGGTGACCATGACAACTATCGTCGATTGTTGTAAAAACCCATCTGGCTCACGAATGTCCTTTAGTGACCTGGCCTGGCCTACATTTGACTTCAGACCCACAGTAACGTGGTTGACTCTTAACTGCCCTCTGAAATAGCCTAGCAAGCTTTTCGGTTCAAGGGCAGTTAGGGATGGGCAACAAATGCTGGCCTTGCCGGTGGTGCCTTCATTCCATGAAAGAAGAAAAGAAACCTCTTCATTTCAAGCAGGTTAAACTCTTGTAGTAGTGGACATGGGAATGTGTTAATGGATAATAAACCTGTCTGCACACAGTATGATTGCAATCTGACTGTTTCTAGCACAACTGGGTCAGATCCTCTCTGCAGGGAAGGCAGATAGGGATTTATTTTAGTATCTTTGCCTCATAAACACTTATATATTCAGTGCTTTAGCTGTTTAATCCTGTTTTATTACCACCTATAAACTGGTTTGGGAAAAAGAACTGGTCGACGTATGTAAGATAAAGTAATGATATAGGTTACCTGAACTGCAGGATGAGCAGCAGCTCCATTCCCCACAGATAAACCCAATCAGCCCATTGATAGCTTGAATGGCACAAAGAATGAGCTGAACTCCACCTATCACCAACAGGAGAGAGAACAATGTGACGTGCCAGGAGATTATATTGGGAGGCGTTGCACAGATATCCCACATGCCGTGGTTTCCCAGGTAATCGCTGCCAAAGAAAAAACAAAACACCAAGAGTGAAAACAAGTCAACAAACTCGTCTATAGACCCATGTCACATGGAAGGAGGTCATTCGGCCCATCAAGTCTCTTTGAAGGGGTTATCCAATTAGTTTTGCTTCATTGCAATTTTTTCCTTTTCAATGATAGATTCAATACCCTTTGAAGAGTTTCTATTGAATCCTCTTCCCTTTTAGGCAGTGCATCAGCAACTTGCTCCATAAAAAATATTCTCCTCATCTCCTCTACACCCACACATCCCCAACCCTGAACTTTGGTTCTTTTGCCAATTGTCTTAAATCTGGACAAAAGACACTGAAAATGCTAGAATGCACTCAGCAGTTCAAACAACAATGATCGAGAGAGAAGGACAAGTAATGAATTGTCGCTTGGCAGTACAGAACTTCAGTATTACTGAATAAACAGACATGCTGTCAAAGCTTTTTGTCTTGCACTCATTTTTAAAAATTCATTCATGGGATTACCCATCCCTAATTGCCCTTGAAAAAGGTGGTGGTGAGTCACCTTGAACTGCTCGGGTCCATGCGGCATAGGTACACCCACAGTGCAGTTAGGGAGGGAGTTCCACATTTTTGACTCAGTGACAGTGAAGGAACAGCAGCATATTTCCAATTCAGGATGGTGACTGGCTTGGAAGGGAACTTCTAGGTGGTGCTGTTCCAATGTGTCTGCTGCCCTTGTCCTTCTAGATGGTAGTGGTCGTGGGTCGGAAGGTGCTGCGTAAGGAGGCTTGGTTCCTGCAGCTCATCTTGTAGATGGTACACACTGCTGCCACTGTGCGTCAGTGGTGGAGGGAGTGAATGTTTGTGGATGAGGTGCCAATCAAACGGGCTGCTCTGTCCTGGATTCTGTCAAGCTTCTTGAATGTTGTTGGAGCTGCACTCATCTAGGCAAGCAGGGAGTATTCTATCACACTCCTGACTTGTGCCTTGTAGATGGTGGACAGGCTTTGAGGAATCAGGAGATGAGTTACTCATTCCTCGTCTCTGACTTACTCTTGTAGCCACAGTAGTTATATGGCTAGTCCAGTTCAGTTTCTGGTCAATGGTAAGCCCCAGGATGTTGAAAGTGGGGGATTCAATGACGGTAATGACATTTAATGTCAAGGGTTAGATTTTCTCTTGTTGGAAATGGTCATTGCCTGGCACTTGTGTGGCACGAATGTTACTTGCCACTTCTCAGCCCAAATCTGGATATTGTCCAGATCTTGCAGCATTTGGATATGGACTGCTTCAGTGTCTGAGGAGTCACAAATGTTGCTGAACATTGGCTTGATGGTGGCATCCTGTTAGAATGCCACTCATGCTGCTACTGCATACTAGCAGCAGAAAACTGCTAGTTTCACCTGTTGCTCAAAGTTTTGAGACACCAACGTATCAAACAGCACGCCCCTTCAGCTGTTCACAACAGGCAAAGTACTGACCATACTTCACCAGTCTGTGCTTGCAAAACATCGAACATAGTGTCCAACATTAGACATGATTCCACAATTGTAAAACATTCCTGATTGGGCTAAGAGTTACAGTAATAACCAATTTAAGAAATCAGTTGGGCTGGCAGTGTGGCTCACTTACGCACGCTAGAAGCTCCATATATTCACACGCAGGCCCCTGACCTTTGCAAACAAAAAGAACATGCCCACACATTGTGCCTTTTTCGACTAAACAAAAGCTTGTGGGACAGCCAATCCCTGGTTCACTCCCCATGGCAATGCTTTGACTAATCAGAGTCCCTAGTTTGAATTTAAAGAAAAGCTTGGCAGCTAACTGTTCCCTGGTGTATTTTCCATAGCAATGCCCTTACCAATCAGAGTCCACTTGGAAACCAATCAGCATCCTCTTCTCATGCAGTATAACCAGGCTTCTTTCAATAAACTTGGTTTATTCCAAAATGAAACCGCTTTTTTAAAACAGGTTGCAAGAACTGGTTAACACACAATTGATAATCTGGAAGTGTAACCATGTATCCCTTTTAAAATTCCCCAGCATACACACACATAGACACACACACACACACACACACATGCAAACAAAGGACAAACAAATAGGGTCTCTGCAGAGATGGCAGTTGAAGGAAATGACTTTATAAAAATGATATAGTTTGTAGGGTTGTGACACTGTTGATCTGGTACTCCCTCATGTGAGGATGGGTCGCTAGTCCCAGTAGATGTCTGGAGGTTCTCACAAATGGAGCTTCAGTGGAGGAAAATAGAACCGGATGCTTCTTGTCTTAGCCCCTCGTGTTTCCAGCTACAGAGAAGTTCCACTGAGGTGAGGATTCCTAGCTGGATACTGGATACTAGATTCCAAGCAAGGCAAGGAGAACACAAGCTGCTCAACTTTTCCCCTTCTCGGTTCATTCCCAACTGAGTTCAAAACAGCAAGTTTAAGACATAAAGCTCTTCCGTCAGTTGATTTCCTGTAAATCACCAGACCTTTGCCTTTAAAGCAGTTTTTCCTTTCCATCAATTAAAGTTCAAATAGACAAATAGCTCTCCTCCACAATTGCCATGCTGGTCATTTAGCTGATGTCATGTGACTTCTTGGAGAACGCATGCTTGCTCCAGTCTAAGATGAAGTTATGACCTTTTCTTTAAAAAAAAATCCAGTTCAGCTCGCAAGTGCCCAAATAATGTAATGTCCTTCCAAATTTTAAAAGAAAATATAGTTCTTGAAGATATGGTTCTAACATAGGACAAAATTGAATGAAAATACAAGGGGGAAAAAAAATAAATTTTCTAGAAAAGCCTGACCAGGATATGGGAGGAGGCTTAGTTTTTCTGCATTGTCTGAGGCAGGTTGTTAGAGATTGCAGTTTCACCTGACTGTCTCCTTTTAGATTGTGCTTGTGCAATTACTCCCAAATGCCAACAGTTTGAACAGATGAGAAGCAGTCAATAATCGACACGGTAAATCTTATCAGACGTATGTAAAGAGCCAACAGTGCTGTTTATTATTTTTAGCCTTAGCAATGAATTGAATACTGCCCCAGAATTTTTTAATTACCGTCGTCTGGAGCTGCACATCTCTCTCCCTGACTTCCCAGCTGAGCCTGCTGAGAAATGTGCAGCGCAACGGAAATATATTGGCATTCCTTCACTGTCGCTGGGTCGAAATCCAGGAACTCCCTTCCCAGCAACACCGCGGGTGTACCTACACCACATGGACTGCAGTGGCTCAAGAAGGCAGCTCACCACCACCTTCTCAAGGGCAACTTGGGATGGGCAATAAATGCCAGCGAAGCCCACATCCTGTGTGAATTAAGAAGAAACAGCTCTGGAGTTGTTTCTGTGCAGTGCAGAGGTGTTGGGGGGGGGGGGGAGTGAAGCTACACCCCCTTTTTAAGGCACTACCTGCTATAACGCGGTAAGTTTAAAGGTCCCCGTCACTTTGACAGGAGAGAAGGTAAGTGTGTAAAGTAAGTAGGTAGGATGGATCGGGGGAGGAGGAGGTTTGGATAGTTCGGGGCTCGGGGTGGTCAGGTGGGTGTTGGGTGGTCAGCGGGTGCAGGGGTCAGATGGTGGGTCGGATGGTCAGGAGGTGGGTGGTAGTTGGGCAGGGATGGGGCATTGGTTCGTCAAGGAGGGATAGAAGATAGTTGGGGAGGTGATCTACTCTCCATCATTAGTAAAGTAATGGAAGGGGTCATCAACAGTGCTATCAAGCAGCACTTAGTTAGCAATAACCTGCTTACTGATGCCCAGTTTGGGTTCCTCCAGGGCCACTCAGCTCCTGACCTCATTACAGCCTTTGTTCAAACCTGGACAAAAGAGCTGAATCCTGAGGTGAGGTGAGAGTGACTGCCCTTGATGCCACATTTGACTGAGTGTGGCATCAAGGAGCCCTAACAAAACTGGAGTCAATGGGAATAAGGGGGAAAACTCTCCGCTGGTTGGAGTCACACCTAGCACAAAGGAAGATGATTGTGGTTGTGGAGATCAGTCATCTCAGCTCCAGCATCACTGCAGGAGTTCCTCAGGGAGTAGTCAGGCAGTGGGGCAGTAGTCAGGGGTGGGAGGTAGTTAATGTCCTTGGCCCAACCATCTTCAGCTGTTTCATCAATGACCTTCCTTCCATCATAAGGTCAAAAGTGATGCACCATGTTCAGCACCATTCGCGACTCCTCAGTTACTGAAGCAGCCCATGTCCAAATGCAGAAAGACCTGGACAATATCCAGGCTTGGGCTGACAAGTGGCAAATAACATTTGTGCCACACAAGTGTCAGGAAATGACCATCTCCAACAAGAGAGAATCCAACCATTGCCCTTTAATGTTCAATGGTATTACCATCACTGAATCCCCCACTATCAACATCCTGGGAGTTACCATTGACCAGAAATTGAACTGGACTAGCCATATAAGTACTGTGGCTACAAGAGCAGGTCAGAGGCTAGGAATTGTGCGATGGATAACCCACCTCCTGACTCCCCAAAGCCCATCCACCATCTACAAGGCACAAGTCAGCAGTGTGGTGGAATACTCTCCACTTGCCTGGATGAGTGCAGCTCCAACAACACTCATGAAGCTTGACACCGTCCAGGACAAAGCAGCCCACTTGACTGGCACCACATCCACAAACATTCACTCCCACCACCACTGACGCACAGTAGAAACAGTGTGCACCATCTACAAGATGCACTGCAGGAACTCAGCAAGGCTCCTTCGACAGCACCTTCCAAACTGACAACCACCACCATCTAAGAGGACAAGGGCAGCAAATAAATGGGGACACCACTACCTGGATGTTTCCCTCGCCGTTCTTTCAGTGTTGCTGGGTCAAAATCCTGGAGCTCCTGTCCTAACAGCACTGTGGGTGTACCTACACCACACGGACTGCAGCAGTTCAAGAAGGCAGCTCACTACCACCTTCTCAAGGGCAATTAGGGATGGGCAATAAATGCTGGCCCATTCAGCAAAGTCCATATCCCATGAATGGACATAAAAAAGAGTCAGGGAAGTGGGGGTTTAGGGGGCGGAGATGTTGATGGGGAATGTTGGTAGTCAGGTGGTCAGGAGGGTAGTCAGGCTGCGGGGGCAGTAGTCAGGGGGCTGAGGGCAGTAGTCTGGGGGTCAGGGGATAGTTGGGGAGTTGGGAGGTAGTCGGGGGGATTTGGGAGGGTAGTCAGGCAGTGGGGCAGTAGTCAGGGGTGGGAGGTAGTTAATGTTAATGGTCCCTAACTGGGTCATAGCAATGTAGAGAACAGGTCCCTGTTCAGGAATGCGTAGACAACTGCTAGAAGACACTCGCCAGATATGAGAACAATGTTCCCCTTTGCATATTCTCTGTGAGATCCAAAAGATGAGAGCAAATTAAAATTTAAGTGGGGCAAAAAGAAGGGTTTGGAATAATCATTCATACAACATGATCACCCCTAAAGGGAGTTGTATTCAATTTGGCAGGTTGGGCTCCTACAACTATTTACTGACACCAAGGGCCAGATTTTCACCACAGGGGCAGGAAGATTGAGTCAAGAAATCTTCTGACTTGGCAGACCCATCTCCATGGAAGCAAGCCCTGCCCACACGATTTTTGCTCTGAGATGGGGGAGTGATCACGTGATCCGGAGGCAGTCTGGAGGTAGCCACAGGGGCAGGTGAGGCCAAGGTTGGCTGGTTAAAAGGCCCTACTTGGTTCTTTGTGACTTCAGCCCAGTTTTATTAAAGGGCGTCAGGCTCTCTAACCCTCACCTCCCCACCCATCCCATGCCCTCTCATGTACCCCATGCCACCTCCTTACCCCATGCCACCTCCATGCCCCCTCATACCTCCATGCCACCTCCATGGCCGCTCACCCAGTACCCATGATGAGCAGATCTCAGGAGCCATGTGAAGATGAAAAAATAAACTAACTATCTAAGAAACTCTCACTCATACACATTTGATACTAAAAAAAGTTCTCATTCATGAAACACATTCAAAGGTTTGAAATCCTGTCAGCTGGTCAATCTGTTATAAAAGCAAACACATTTCTATTCACTAACCACATCATAGACAGCTAATTCTTTAATAGCCTCTTAAATCTGTCAATCAAAATGTGAATTCAGCCTCCATGTTGAAATAAGTGGTTTTGGAGCTTATGAAATTTAGCCAAGCATTCATAATGGCCTCAGCTGTAATACCAGCCATTGGGAAATGACACCAATGAAGTCTATTGGAACTGCAGGAACAAATGGTTATTTTTTTCTTTTCTAAGCTACACCACTTGATCTGCCAATTAATGCGCTCCAGCATTCCAGTGTTTTTGACAGCTGAAGCCTCTTTTCTTGCCTTTTTAAAGGGTAGAGGATTTAAATAAATTCAGATCATGGCATTTAAACAGACATTATCTGCCCTTCATGAGCACTTATGCCTCCTTCATAAATTATTGACTCCCGCGCTGCAGGTTAAGGCCCTTGGAAGGGTTAATTGGATCTGTTTGAACTCAGCACTAACTTCAAATGGCCCTTCTGAGTTTGGGTTTTCCACCTTGTGTGATTCACTCCTCATTCCCTTACCCTTAGCGACAAACATGGGACCTGCAAAAAATGGGGATGGGGCTTCGCATTCGGGTTCCGCCCAACCGTTTTTAAAGGCCTGAATCCACGAAAAGATTGGCGCAAAGCAATAGAAACTGCATCCTCAATGCATTTCTCAACAAAAGTCCAACTTTTCATAACTTATGCATGCGATTTCACGCACAGTTACCACCTGCTGTATAAAGTGGTGTTAAGATCACTAATGCATCTTGAAATTGTCACATGTGCTCAATGGCTGGATAGTTGAATGAAAAAGTGATTAAAATGAGATCACAAATGCAGCCCAGAGGCTCGCCCCAGGTCTAAGTAATGGTTTACATCACTGCATCGTTGGACAAGTGTCACTAAGAGGGTATCCTTGGAAGCTTTGGAGGAATTAGAATTTCAATGAACTGATACAATAATGGCATTTCGGAGAGAGTCTGAATGAGTGATGTTTCTTACCCATCAGCAAAGGGGTAGGTGTAATTGATGCTGCTCTTTGTGATACATTTTGGTCCTTGATTGAGGCCCACTACCGAAACGATGAAACTGTAGGCAGCTCCTGCCACACCTATCCCAGCAAAGATTATCGAGGAGAAATTCTAAATGAAGACAAAACAACAAATTAGTTAAAATATGATGTGAACAAACATTAAGATTGAAGAAAACAAGGCTGCATTAGATCAAAACGTGATCTCTCTATAACATTCCATCTCAGATTTCCTTTACCTACCAAATAGACAATCATGGTCCTTAAGGAATAAACCATGTTTTATTGCTTCAAATTTATATCTTGGAAATGAGGCTAACTTTTGCGTTGAGTTTCTCGTTATAAATTTTGAAACAAGGAAGTATTGCACAAAGGTTGACGCTAAACTAAGAGCCCATGTTGGACACTTTGGCCCAGCCATTGATTTGCTTTGTAAATTTTGTCTATTAACTCTGGTAGATATTAGCTTCTGTCTGTCGGCACCATTAAATGAAGAGTGTTATTTCCAGTCAGGGTCCAAAACATTGTGTACCAGGAACACGTATCAGGTTCGCGGGCCTTGATTTTAAACCCACGCAATGGACAAGACAGGGTCTGGAGGTGGGGGCGAGCACTATTCTAATCAGGCCATCGATGAGGGACCTGACTTAAACTTAAATGCTCGTATGGGGAGATCCCCACCATTGGCTACCTGGCAGCGTATCTGAGGTGGGAGGTGCTGAGTGCCTAAGGTCAGTAGAAGATCATCTCTTTTTAGCACTCCATGTGGACCAGGAGAAGCAGGAATCCTCCCTGCCAGGCTTCACAAGGAAGCCTTCAGCCTCACCCTATTCTCATTGATGACCCCATTCATTCAAACGCCCTCTGTCCCTAGCCCAAATCTTGCAGCCCCCAGCTATTCCCACGGGTTTTCAGCTGTGGTCTCTTGCCACTTCTTAGCACTCTCTCCCATTGGCCATGCAGCCAATTTTGACGCTTATTGGACAGGTTTCAGCCCAAAGTTATCCAAATAAGGCTCTGCTGTTAAGGTTGGCAAGGCGTCCATGTCTCCAGCTTTGCCAGACTTCCCTGTAGTCTCTCCTCCTCCACGTTAGTAATGGGGTTCCAAACTTCACAACCGCGATTTTCTGCCATTTTATCTTAATTGATGGAAACTCATTGGGGAGAGTGTGTGCCTTAAATTCTGATATGTGCTCTGACTGCACATATAATAAGATCCAAAACAGGGTCATTCCAGTTGGAAAGACTTAAGATCAAAATAGTTAAATAGAATTCTGTTTCAGCTCATCTTGTTCAAATGTTACGCTGCAGGAAATGGCTGAGGCAGAGATTATTGTATTATTCAAGGCAAAATAGGCACCAGCACTTGAAATAGGAAAGATACAGGTCCATTAGTAGAGAGAGAAAGAGAAAGAGGGGTGGCAGAGTTAATTTTAGATTTCTATAGCAAAGAATGAGTGCAGATGCAATGGGTCGAATGGGTTCCTTATTTGCTGTAAACATCTATGGCTCTAAATACAAGAAAGTTTAACCATTCTCAACTTAGATAAAGAAACTGATCCATGGATATAGAAGATTAATGTACGATCTAAAAGGTGATAGACTAGAGAATTTGATAGGGTAGATAAAGAAAGTCTATAACTTTGGTAGGGGAATCAGAACAAAGGAACCCAACCTTAAAACTAAAGCTAGGCAATAGGGTTGATGCCAGGGTCTTCACACACAGGCTAGGGGAAATCTGGAACTCTGCCCCCTGAAATACTATTGGGGCTTGGGATCAACAGAAATTTCAAAACTGAGATTGATAATTTTTTTTAACCAGGCAAGAACATTAAGTGTTACAGAGCCAAGGAAGGTAAATGGAGTTAAGATCCAGATTAGCCGGGGAGATTTAGAGCCAAAAAGTTCATCTTTAGCGCTGCTGGCAGAGACCTTTGGGCATTGGGAGTCCACATTGAGCGCAAGGTCATGGCTTAACATCCAATAAAATTGATAACGGAGAATTGGGTGGGGGAAATGGGGAATCAGGGAGGGGAAGTATTTGTTCTGCAAAACTTGAAACTAAAAGCTCGAAATCGGAGTTCACGAATAATTGATTTTAAATGGGAATGAAAAGCGTGCAGTTTCTCTGAAGGGCAGCTGTCCTGCAACTCCAGTTCTATACCCGGGCAGCAAGTTGAAAACCTTCTCCAATAGTTCTTGCTGAGAGAGAGGGGTGGTTTGGACCAGAATATATGCACATCTCTCAGTTCCACCATTCAAATGGAATAAAACCTCAATGGAATCATGGAACCTTACAGCACAGAAAGAGATCATTCTGCCCCTCATGTACATGCCAGCTCTTTGAAAGAGTTATTTAAGAGTCCAGAGTGCTCTGACTTTAGGAATGACATAAAGCTCCAATGATCACTAATTGAATAAATGCACCTCACGGTGTAATACGGAACCATATAAACCAGAAGAATCGCGATTTGATTCCGGGACTGTGCTACATTCGCTGGCTTCAGTGGGTCAGCAGAAAAGACCTCAATATCCCCAGGTTAGATTGGGAAAAATCAGCCTGGAACAGTGACGCTCTCCATGGTCAAACTCCCTGACAATACTTGGTTATCCAGACTCACACCGGAATGGCCGGTTGGATGAGATACTGGGTAGATGCCTACTGTTGTGAAAATGTATCCTAATCCCAGCGAGAGTCACTGAAATCATGACAGGATTTGGGGGGGGAAAAAAAACTAAAGAATTTCATTGTGTTCAGAAGAGTAGAAAGACGACATGGCCTGTGCTTAAAGCAGAGGGAATTTATAGTTCTGCAAAAACAATGGGCGGCATTTTACAGCCCCTCCCACCGGCGGGATTTTCCAGTCCTGCCGAAGTCAATGGGATTTTGAAAGGCTCACTGCATTTTACAGCCCCCACCACTGCTGCAATGGGGCCATAAAATTCTGTCCAACATTTCAGTGAACAAGTGGTCAACCTATGGAACAGGCTCTCTAGAGAGACAGTGACAGCAGTTAGTATGATTTAATGGAGTGCAAATTAGATAGATTTCTATCAGAAGATACCACTTTGGGATCTATTTGAATTAGAAATTTGTAAGTGTAGAACTCTTGGAAGGAACAGGTGACTTTAGGTCTGTGGTTCCCAAAGCTCTCCACCACTGGGGTATTTCCTGGAATCATTTCTGGGTCTCTTGCATACTAATTGGCACGGATTGACAGGAACATAAGAACATAGGACTTAGGAGCAGGAGTAGGTCATTCAGTCCTTCGAGCCTGCTCCGTCATTCAGTAAGATCATAGATGATCTGGTTGTGTCTCTACTCCAATTTGCCGTCTGCCTCCCATAACCCTTGATTCCCTTGCCTATCAAAAACCTGTCTAACTCAGCCTTGAATAAATTCAATGACCCAGGCTCCACTCCTTTCTGGGGAAGGGAATTCCACATACTAATGGCCCCCTGAGAGAAATAAAATCTCCTCATCTCCATCTTAATGCTAGACTACTTATTCTCGCTGGTTCTACTCTCTCCCACAAGTGGAATTATCCTCCGGTATCTACCCAATCAAACCCCCTCAGTATCTCACATGTTTCAATAGGATCACCTATCATTCTTCAACTCAACTCCAATCAACCTGTTCAACCTTTCTTCATAACATAAGCCCCTCATCCCAAAAATGAGTCCACTGAACCTTCTCTGTACTGCTATTGATAGGCATTATGGGCAGGATTTTACCTCCCGCAGGCGGGCATGCGCCCAACCCAATTGGGCTTAAAATAGTGCGCAATGACCTCGGGCGAGCGTTTTGACGTCATCACGCAGTCACGCGATATTTCGGTCAGCGGGCCTGCGCGAGAGTCAGCAGCGCGCCCACCGACAATGAAGAGGCCTATTAAGGCTCTTAATCAATTAATTGAAAGCTACCTTTCGTTACCCATCCAACCTTACAGTTGGCGGGCGGGCGAACGGGCCAGGCGGCCTTTGGATTTTTTTAGGAAACCTCGCCCACGGGCGGGATGAGGTTTCCAACGTTAATTAAATAAAACAAAAATTTTTTGACGTAATTTTTATTCTGTTTATGTTAAGTGTGTGAGCGATTTTGAAAAATCTTTATTTTTGAATGTAAAATTGTTCAGCTCCCTGCCTTCGGGAAGCTTTCATTGCGCACTCCCCCCCACGCATGCACAGACTTTTGTGCTGGTGCTCCTCCCGCCCCCAACCCCAGCAGCGCTGAGCTTCTCAATGCGCCTTTGGTGCTGGCTGGTTGCTAATTGGCCAGCCAGTGTGAAATCACGGTTGGGGGGGGGGCCAATCGTGGGCGGTGGACCCTTTCCCGGACGCTCCCGGGCCCACCCTCCGCACCTGCCCAAAATCCTGCCCAATGAGTGAGCAACTCTGTTATCATTGCATCGTGCCAACTGCACGGTAGAAGGCGAACTAGATGGACCAGGGTCTTCGAGAAACTTTTATGCTCATGACAAGTCAAGAAGCGGAGCAAATCTTCCCCTTGTATTATATGATTAGGGTCCAAGCTTTAGATGGACCCTCATTACAAATTTGCCTGCCTCATTACAAATTTGCCTGCCTCATTACAAATGGAAGGGTGAGGCTCAAAGCATACTGTCACAGCTTTTTACCCCCCCCAATCCCACCGTTTCTTCACAGGGGAAGACTGTTTTTAAAAAGAGAAGGTGGGAGAAATCCTGCCGGTTTCCGCAATGCTTACCGCAAATCGTCTCCCGCAGCTTTCGTTTCCACAACACCCACAGCAGTCGTTATTTTCCATTCCCACAAACACCAGGATCGGGAACACCATCTGCCGTCATTTCAAGACAAGTATTAGGTCGGTCAAATAAAACGTCTGCGCACTTGAACGATGCGATAATGCTTGATAATGGGGGAATAACAGTGAATGGAGGAATTGCGCTGGTGCAATCAGAAATATGCTTTACAAGATTAACATTTACTATCCAGCGTTCACCGTATAAAATGTCTTTGTTTCTGACTTTAACTGGGGTGGTTGCTAGTCCAGGTTAAACCAACAAACAGGAAAGCTTGAGTGACCTTGTCCCAAAACTTCAAAAGTTCATCTGCCGAAACTCGTGTCCCACTGTGGCTTGTCTACCCTCCCCCCAGCGGATGGGGTGGGGGGGGGGGGGGGGGCGAGCCTTTTAAATCTCCATTCAGTTCGGCGGGGCCGTAATATCGCGCCGGGCGGGAGGGGCCGCAAAACCCCTGGCCCATATTTTAGCGAGAACTAATGGCGAATCTCAGATCGAATCCCGTTAAGCGCCTGCACTCTAATGTCACTGCCTGGGAAGGTGGTGAGGGTGGGGTTGTTGAATATTTTTAAGGCAGGGCTAGATAGATTCCCTGTTAGGCCAGGGAATCAAAGGTTATCGGGGTTAGATGCCAATGTGGAAATCCAAACGCAAGAGGATCTTATTGAATGGCGGAGCAGGAGCGAGGGGCCGAATGGTCTACTCCTGTTCCTATTTCTTATGGCTCTTATCACGCGGAGTCATTTTAAAGCTTGCGTTTGTAGAAAAAAAATGAGCTACAACGTCGTAGAGGCAATTTTATTCGAACAGTGATGAATTGCTGCGTTCAAAATAATCGACCCACTAAAACTTTTGAAGTTTTAAGAACTTGATTATCCTAGTTTTCCTGTTTGTTGTTTTAACCTGGTTGAGCACCCACCTCACCCCCTCCCCCCCACCCCCAACTCCGCAAAATTGACAATTTTTTTTTTAAACAAAAAAAAGGTGATGTACCAGCAATCCAGATCCTACAATCCCACCGAAATACCAGACGGTCTCTGCCAGTTTCTCTAGAGTATTGTATCCCGTTTCTCCATTCGGGAAGAACAGCAGCGTGTTCAAAATAATGCTGGCAAGAGCCAGAGGGATGAGTGTGATGCCGATGCACCTCGCACATTTTCCGTAGCACATGGCGACAACTGGGGTGGTTCAGGTTCAAGTCTCAGCGCCGGTGTTAATTTCACCCTCAGGTCTGCCTCTGCGGGCTGGAGGACAATGAACGAAGAATCAAAATTGGGGGGAAATGCCTTACTTCCCTCTCGATGGTGACAGTGAGACAGTGGCTGAATCTTGGCGGAGCTTTTATATATATATATCTAGCCGCCCCCATGAGATATTGATGGTATTACGTTTGGTCAGATATTGCCCTGGTTACGTGGAGTTGGGGGGGTGGAGGGAGAGGTGGACTCAAAAAATCCTCACTTACCATGACAACTATCTTGTCCTGTTAATAATTCACCAGTGAGCAGTGTTACACTCATGGTTCATGAGGTAAACCTGCAATGAGCAAGTGACAACTCAATGCGTGCTCCTACTTGATAAAAGATTATTGCATGGGATTTTAGTTTTATCTCACTCACTTCCCCACTCTGCTACTTGAACGTGAAAGACCTTTCATAACTTTATTTAACATTGCGATGGGGGGGTGGGTGGGGGGTGGGTGGGGGAGCAATCAATGGTATTGAGTTAAAAATCATATTTTTACATTCCAATTATCTGTCGTGGTAGGCTAATGAATCAACATTTGTATTAGTTTAACAGGCGAGGTAACAGAGTAAGGGAGTGCATTCAGTGTCAATAAGCTTCCTTTGATATTGTCAAATTTTGGGGAAGGGACAATATTCTTCGACCTTAATAAAATTGGATAAAATGTGGTGCGGACCACAATTGGCCACGATGACCTTCATTCCCCAATGCTTGATTTTGTTTGTTCATTCTTGGGATGTAAACCTCGCTGGCAAGACCAGCATTTATTGCCCATCCCTAATTGCCCTTGAGAAGCTGGTGGTGAGCCGCCTTCTTGAACTGTCGCTCTGCATATGGTGTCGGTACACCCACAGTGCTTTCCTCTGTAACAGCTTGATGCAACTGAGTGGCTTTCTAGGTCAACCCAGAGGGCAGTTCAGAGTCACCCACATTGCTATGGATCTGGAGTCACAGGTAGGCCAGACCAAGTAATAATGGCAGATTTCCTTCCCTGAAGGACATTAATGAATCAGATGGTAAAAACAAAAAAATTGCGGATGCTGGAAATCCAAAACAAAAAATAAAAAATACTTGGAAAAACTCAGCAGGTCTGGCAGCATTGGCGGAGAAGAGTACAGTTGACATTTTGAGTCCTCATGACCCTTCAACAGAACTGTTCTGCTGAAGGGTCATGAGGACTCGAAACGTCAACTGTACTCTTCTCTGCCGATGCTGCCAGACCTGCTGAGTTTTTCCAATGAATCAGATGGATTTTTACAACAATCAGTGGTTTCATGATTGTTATTGCAAAATTAGATTTTTATTCCAGATTTATTAATTCATTGAATATTGCTAAAATAAGAGACCTGTTGAAGCTTTTCATCTTGCACTCATCAGGACACTTCGCAAGAATCCCAACGTAAGGGGAAAACAACAATTTATACTGTATGTGAAGAGAGTGCTATTGGCTCTGAAGCTTTGAAAAAGGGTCATATGGACTCAAAATGTTAACTCTGTTTCTCTCTCCTCAGATCCTGCCAGATCTGTTGAGCTTTTCTAGTGTTTTCTGTGGGCAGAATTTTACCCTTGGTGTGCGGGATCGGTGGGGGCAGGGGGGTGGCCTGGCAGCTGACCCCCACCCGCGATCCACAGCGCACTGCGATTTTACGCAGGGGGGCCACTTAAGACCCATCCAGAGTGATACGCGAGGGGCAGCACTGAGTGAGCCGGCCTAGCGCAAACTTCACGCATGTG
This sequence comes from Cetorhinus maximus, assembly GCF_964194155.1. Classification (NCBI taxonomy): domain Eukaryota; kingdom Metazoa; phylum Chordata; class Chondrichthyes; order Lamniformes; family Cetorhinidae; genus Cetorhinus; species Cetorhinus maximus. The sequence goes on along the minus strand of NC_135897.1, from coordinate 82,577,938 downwards.
CGTGAGAGAGCGCTGAATAATTTCCCCGAGGCACGGAGCTGCCTCAGGGAGATGAAGAGATATGAAAACCAAATAAAGAGCAGAAAAATGTAATGAAACATGTCCCCTCTTGTGACTCAGTCACAAGAGCAGGGACATGTTTTTAATCAAAAAATGAAGTTTTTATTTTATTTGTATTGGCTTTTGGAAACCTAATCCTACCCCTGGATGAGGTTCCCAAAAAAAATGCAAAGGCCACTTGGCCTTTTCACCTGCCCGCCAACCATTAGGTTGAACGGGCAGTGAAAAATTAACGTCAATTGATAATTTAATGGCCTTAATAGTCCTTTTAATTGTTGGTGGGCCTCGCTGCCGGCTCCAGTGTACGCCTGCCGACCGAACTATTGCGCGGCTGCGCGATGTCGGCATGCTCGGCCGACATCATCACACGTCATTTCACACTTGGCTGGGTCGGGTGCCAAGCTAAAAATTCTGGCCTGTTTTTACCTCTGGATTCCTTGTCCAGTAACGTACCATTGCTAGCATCCCCCTGTATTTCTATTGTGAAAAGCTCTCTGCTGGCATTGTTCATGTGGGAAATCCCGGCAAAAATGTGAAAGTGGAATGGTTAAATGGTTTCGGGAAAATATTACCTAGAGGAAATGTGCTTCTGAACTCTTTTTATTACTTGTTCATGGGCGTCGCTGGCTAGGCCAGCATTTATTGCCCATCCCTAATTGGAGTCACATGTAGGCCAGACCAGGCGAGGACAGCAGAGTTCCTTACCTAAAGGGCATTAGTCAACCAGATGGGTTTTTACAACAATCGGCAATGGTTTCATGGTCAATCATCAGACTTTTAATCCCACATTTTTTTTCATTGAGTTCAAATTTCACCACCTGCTGTGGTGGGATTTAAACCCATGTCCTCAGAGCATCACTCTTGGTCTAACAACACTGCTCCAGTAACAATACCCCTATGCCACTGCCTGAATTGTTAAGTGGTCTATAAGTTATTGAGTAAAACTTTGTCTCTGTCCCTCTCTCTGGCTGGGATTTTCCAGTCTGCCTGTGGCGGGAATTGTCACGGGCGGGATGGAAAATTTGACGGACCAGCCAAAGGTCCATTGACTTTGGGCGGGCCAGACCAGAAAATCCTGTCCTCTATCTATTTCCTTGTAACTCTCTTTCTCTCTCTCTCTGTCTTTCTGTGTCTCTCTATCTCAGGCAGACATTGAATTATTTTACTGTATTGAAATAGTAGTCTTATTTCTTTTCAAAAAATTTCTGAGATAAATTCTCAATTTTTTTGGGGGGGGGCTGGTGGGTGGCTTTGATAAAAATGGATTTTCTTTTGATTTTTGCAATTAAAAGCTGTGAATTCTCTCTGAACATATGAACCAGGAGCAGGAGTAGGCTACGCAGCCCCTCAAGTCAGCTCCAGTAAGATCATGGCTGATCTGATACTAACCTGAAATCTGCATCCCATCTACTCATGATAACCTATCACCCCCTTGCTTACCAAGAATCTATCCACCTCTGCCTTAAAAAATTTCAAAGACTCTGCTTCCGCCACCTTTTCAGGAAGAGAGTTCCAAAGACTCACGACTCTCTGGGTGAAAACATTTTGCCTCATCTCTGTTTTAAATTGGCGAATCCTTCTTTTTAAATAGTGACCCCTAGTTCTAGGTTCCCCCACATGAGGAAACATTCTCTCCACATCCACCCTGTCAAAACCCCTCAGGATCTTATATGCTTCACAGAGCCCACTTGATTGGCACCACATCCACAAGCATTCACTCCCTCCACCACCAACGCACAGTAGCAGTAGTGTGTACCATCTATAAGATGCACTGCAGGAATTCACCAAGGCTCCTTCAACAGCACCTTCCAAACCCACGACCACGACCATCTAAATGGACAAAGGCATCAGGTGCATGGGAACACACCACCACCTGGAAGTTCCCTCCAAGTCACTCACCATCCTGACTTGGAATTATATCGCCATTCCTTCACTGTCGCTGGGTCAAAATCCTGGAACTCCCTTCCTAACAGCACTGTGGGTGTACCTACACCACATTGGACTGCAGCGGTTCAAGAAGGCAGCTCACCACCACCTCCTCAAGGGCAACTACGGATGGGCAATAAATGTTGGCCCAGCCAGCGAAGTCCACATCCCCTGGATGAATAAAAAAAAATCTACGGCCTTTGCTCTGCAAATGAGGTGAGATGCGTATGCACAGGCACACAGCGTCTCAAATTTATCTGAATGCTTTCCATCCATTTTTCCGCCCTGTATTTTGACGCTAAAAATGTGAAAAACATGCAACACTGCCATCCTCCACCCTCAGTTTAGAATCAGCAATAAATATCAGCTTTAATGGTCTTTAGGTTTAATCAACGATGCTTTGGAAACTTTTCCATTTATTCCTGTCGCTGGCTTTCAATATGGCCAATTCAAAAGTCAACGTATATTAGTAAATGGAAAGCAATACTCTGTGTTAAGTGTTCACACTTCTCTCAGGATCAGAATAATATAACGAAGATTGGTTATCGAATCAAAACTGATTGCAATGAATAAATACTGTTCACGTTTTGGATTTGCACAATTTAATGATTTACATACTTAAGGATAATTCTTGGTCAGGTCTTCCACCTGCTCCAACAGAGAAGATAATTATATTATCATAATTATATGAGCAGTTGTGTTCTTATCTCACACAACATGCAATGTGATCAAAGTCAAATGTTTGCACGTTAAGAGGAGAGAAAGCATGATGTAACTTGGAATTCGATTGAAAGAATTAAAACTCGGTCTTATTAAATAGAGAAAGAGATCACAACAAATGAATCTGTGATGATTGGAAATGGAAGCAAAGAGGTCGGCGCTTAATAAATTAAGAACAATAAATAAGGCCATCAAATTTATCCAGCAGATGTCCACGTGCATGAAAGATAAATGATTGACAAGGGCCTGAACTTTACCCTTGGCCGGTGTGCGTGTTTGGTGGTCCCCCCGACCGGTCGGGAAATAGACCCCCGACCGCGATCAGCCAGTGAAGGCCTGCCCAGCGTGAAATGCATCTTCCCAATGGTCAGGAAGAGCCGGACGGTGGTGGGGGGCCTGTCGGGCGATGGGTTCAATGGCGACCTGGCGGGCGGTTTAAAAACGGCAGAGGCAGACCCTTGAAGGCTGCCAGGGAAGAATCATATTCTGCATTTCGGAGGCTGAAGCTATGGCCTCAATAGCGGCTGGAGACGCCAGGTGGGAGCGCAGGTCAGATGGAGGAAGTGGCTGCCAGGAGGGACACCCTTGTTCCCAGAGATGGCAGGAGGAGGCCACCACACAAGACTAAAAAGGCCTGGGGGGAGGTGGCAGCCAAGGTCAGCAGCCACAACGTTGTGTGGCGCACATGGGTGCAGTGCTGCAAAAGGTTCAATGACCTGTTGCGCTTGGCAAGGGTGAGTACCAAGTTAGCATGGATCAGTGTGGAGAAGTGTTAAGGGCTGGATGTGTCGTCGCCCCCCCCCCCACCTCCCGTGGAGCTCAGGGGTGATAGAGTCTGAGTGCCAATTGCCAAGACGCCGGAACTAGCCAAAGGGGTGAGCCCAGGCTGCTTGGGCTGATTGCCTTGCGGCTTGAGGGTCCTGGCTCTGATGTGCCCTGCAAGGTGTTCCTCAGGTGGGTTGGCCAGGCTGCAATGGCGCTGCAGGTAGAGAAGTAGAGAGTGGCTAATCAATGTTCCCCTGTCCTTTCAGGAGGAGATGAGTCATAGCCACTTTGAGAGGTCAAGGACAGGCGGAGGCCTCCCAAGCCTCCTAATATTGATCAGATTTAAGCAGGACGCTTTGGAGCTGGAGAGGCACCATAAACCTCGGTCAGCTGGTCGTGGTGAGGCTGGGGTGTCAGACGAAGGTAAGAGTGCAGTGCACAGAGGTGAGAGTTTCGGATGGTGCAAACATTCTAGTGTAGTCTCTTCACTGATGGGACCCTCAAAATTGGAGTCCCCATTGATCTTTGAAAGATGGTGGCACCATGATGCAGATCCCCATTGTCTCACCAGGGTCCCTGGCATGCACAGTGACAGTGTGATGACTTAAACTAATGACATGTCGTTGTTCTCCCTTAAATTAGCCAGCACACACTTGTTCAAGGGACCCTGAAGGGCCATCCCTGATGCCAGAGGACCGCCGGGCTTCAGCTGCACCTGTGTCACACCCACTCTCTGAACCAGGCACCAGCGCAGATACCAGCACCTCGGTGGGTGCTAGATCTTCAGCTAGAATGTCAGTGCACAGCAGTGAGAGCACTTCACACTTGCTTGAGGTGCAGGTGCTGGCTGCAGAGGACTGCTAGGGACCAGGACGATGCTCAGGCGAAGGCAGATGATGAGCCTCTGGAGTTGTCTATTAGGCGGCTAATGCTGGATGTCCAGCGAGATGTTCGGGAGGATCTGGCAGAGATCCATGAGTGTCTGCGTGCCATGGTCTCTGTTGTGGAGGAGTCCATGTGGAGCATCAGCACTGCCTTGACCCTCATTGCCCAGCGCAACGCTTCCTCCATTGAGAGAGTGTCGACTCTCATGGAGAGGCAGATTCAGGGACAGAATCAGAGGTTCCTGGGGTTGCACTCAGAATTGAAAGCTCTCACACAGGCAATGACCTCAGGTGGTCAGTCCCAGTGTGGGTGATGGATGAGGCACCCAGTATCCCAGCCAGGTGCCCGTCCATCAATGGCGAGTAGGGAGGTCCAGGGGGACCTCACATTGGTGCGCAAGCTGCTTGTCGTCTCTACAGGCTCCTCTCAGGGCGCTCTGGATGACGGCAGCAGCTCCTCCACCCCTCTCCCAGTGACCGTGGCATCTGATAAGGTTGCGATGAATGGGTGATGCCAGCCGTGGCACTGGCCACTCTCTCCCAGGCGGGGCCAGCACAGGCTTCACTGACCAGAGGACGACTGCCAGGGTCATCAAGGCCACAGGACAGCAGATGCAGCAGGCTGCCTCCAGTGCTGCTGCTGGTGAGGGAGGGGACCAAGACGCACGCACTCGAAAACATAAGTTTAAGGCACCATGAGCACAAGATGGGCTGTTCCCGGGTGAGCGTCTGTTCTGTAATGTTTTGTTCATATGTTTACTGGTCTGGAAATGAACACCAGAGATGGTAACGTTAATTTGCTTTGAGTGTGAAAATTATATAAATTTTGCTTTTGTCGTAATTGTCTGAGTATGCTTCACCTCTTTTTTTGATGCAGGGTACGCCAGTATGTAATGCTGGATGTGAGTGGCTCTAAACTTTATTGCACAGAGACTGGGTGGACTTTGGGTTCAAATGAAAGGGTCATTTCAGACATCCTGGATGGAGGCAGCAGCCCTGGCATGAGGTGGAAGTGGATCTTTGGCAGCCTAGCTGAAAGAGTGTTGGATGAAGGTGTCCCTGGTCTCCCTGCCTCTCTGAAGGATACAGAGGTCTGCCTCCATACCCTCAGCCTTCTCCTCACCAGGCTCCTCCTCTGACTCACTACTGGATTCATCTTCTATGACCTGTGGAGCTGTGTCAAGATCCTCTTCCTCCAGTGGATCCCCCTTTGCCAGTGCCAGATTGTGGAGAGTGCAGCATGCAACCACGATCAATGACACCCGCTCTGGGGGGTATTGTAGTGCACCCCCTGAACGGTCCAGTTCAGAACGGTGTTCTGAAACACATCTTCAGAAGACCTATGCAGCTCTCTATCACCGTTCTTGTGGAGGCATGACTCCTATTATAATGTTTCTCTGCCTCTGTTCTCAGTTGGTGGAGAGGCATCATAAGCCACCTTTTCAACGGATAGCCCTTGTCTCTCAGCAGCCACCCATCCAGTCCAGCTGGAGCACTGAAGAGACTCGGCACCTGGGAGCATCTCAGGATATAAACGTCATTGGAGCTGCCAGGATACCTTGCACAAACTTGCAGAATCTGCATCTTATGGTCACAAACTATTTGGAAGTTCATCGAGTGGAATCCCTTCATGTTGACGAAGGCACCAGTCTGACCCGTTGGCACCTTGATGGCCACATGTATGTAGTCGATTGCGCCCTGGATGTGGGGAACCCAGCAATCACAGCAAAGCCTCTGAATAACTCAGCCTGACTGGCCTTGTCCATATGGAAATGAATAAATATCATTATCCGCCTGGACAGACCTTCTGTCATCAGCTTGATCCAACTGTGGACAACTGATTGGGTCACTCCGCAAAGATCCCCAACTGACCCCTGGAAAGAGCGGGAGGTATAAAAGTTGAGGACCACCATGACCTTCAGAGCCACTGACATGGGGTGTCCACCCACACAGTTGGAGATGAGCTCAGGCCCAATCGTCTGACAAATGGAGGCCACGGTCTCCCTGGAGAGGCGGATCCTCCTTTGGCATTGCACCTCAGACATATTGAGGTATCTGCATTGCCACCTGTAAACCCTGGCAGCAGGATAGTGGCATCTTCTACGCCCCATTCCACCTTGGACTTCCTGCTGGCCCTTTGCCCCCTGTGCCGGTGCCTCTCCTCTCACAGGTCGCTCCCCTGGAAGCTGCATAGGGACACTTGGCCTCCTCTTCCTTTTGCCCCTCTCCTCCTCCTCAGGGGAGGTGCCTCCAATGGAGACCACAATCCCCATTCCCAGCATTACGGAAAGCTGTCTGATACCTGGACGGGTCCACACGATCACAGAACCACAGAATCACGCAGTGCAGAAGAGGCTCTTCGGCCCATCTAGTCTGCACTGACACATGAGAAACATCTGACCTACCTACCTAATCCCATTTACCAGCACTTGGCCATTAGCCTTGAATGTTATGAGGTGCCAAGTGCTCATCCAGGTACTTTTTAAAGGATGTGAGGCAACCCGCCTCCACCACCCTCCCAGGCAGCGCATTCCAGACCGTCACCACCCTCTGGGTAAAAATGTTTTTCCTCACGTCCCCCTTAAACCTCCTGCCCCTCACCTTGAACTTGTGTCCCCTTGTGACTGACCCTTCACTAAGGGGGACAGCTGCTCCCTATCCACCCTGTCCATGCCCCTCATAATCTTGTTCACCTCGATCAGGTCGCCCCTCAGTCTTCTCTGCTCCAACGAAAACAACCCAAGTCTATCTAACCTCTCTTCATAACTTAAATGTTTTATCCCAGGCAACATCCTAGCGAATCTCCCCTGCACCCCCTCCAGTGCAATCACACCCTTCCTATAATGTGGTGACCAGAACTGCACACAGTACTCCAACTGTGGCCTCACTAAGGTTCTATACAACTCCAACATGACCTCCCTACTTTTGTAATCTATGTCTCGATTGATAAAGGCGAGTGTCCCATAAGCCTTTTTCACCACCCCACTAACGTGCCCCTCTGCCTTCAGAGATCTATGGACATACGCGCCAAGGACCCTTTGTTCCTCAGAACTTCCTAGTGTCATGCCGCTCATTGAATACGTCCTTGTCAAATTACTCCTTCCAAAGTGTATCACCTCACAGATCAAAATCCTCTGGGGGCCTTGGAGACATCAACGAGCCCTGAAAAGAAGCCCGGAAGTGCTAAGAATGAAGCTCGGAACTGAGATGAAGCTGTCAAGTTCAAATAAGCAACCAGCAACAAACTATCTCCTAAACTTCTCACTACTCACAACGGCAATGCTACTGACCTTTTATATCCCGCCCTTGGAGTGAGGTTTTGCAAAAAGTGGGCTGACCAGCTGCCCATTTTGCCCGTGCAATGAGCACGAAATCACATGGGCAACGTAAAGTTGGGATCAGTGGGTTTTTAATGGCCTTAAGTGACCTCTTAATTGATGGCGGGTGCGGCTCTGGCACCCGCGCGTGCCCGCCGACCTTGGGATTGCGCACGTGCAGGATGACGTCGGGACGCTTGCCCGTCGTCACCTCGCACGATTTTACAACCCGATCTGGTCGGCCGCGCACCAGCCCATGAGGCGTAAAATTCTGCCCAAGGAGTTATTTGTGAACCAGAAGGAAAAAAAATTCTGGAAGGCCTATTGGACGTTGTTCCGTTTTAAATATAAGGATATATTTTACATGGCTTCAATCATGGCATGAAGCCTTGCTCAAGGGGAATGAGAATCAGGACATGAGGAAGATGATCACAGGATTTATCTATATATATGGAAATGTAGAATTGGGTTTTACACAATGGAGGCATTTGTAGGATTCCAATTGAACCTGACTATACAGTGACTCCTTCGTATGGCTACCAGCATATGGACAATTAGACAAGCAACACTAAGACAAACCAATGCTTAATTCGCATCAGTCAAATCATAAACAAGGAATAAGATATAGGAAGTAATCATCCATTCAAAGTTGGCTAAGTGACAGGCAACAGAGCTCCTTATCCTAATTTCTAAAAGGAATGATTGTTAAACTTTACTTGGTGTGTTGAGTTTGAGTTTTGGGCGCCCTACCCTAGGGTTGATCCGCTGGCTGTGAAGATCACTGGATCATTGCAAAGAAAGGAGAGGCAAACCTGGGTCATATTCCCTGGTCATAAAATGCTTAAGAGCTAATCTGTCTAAAGTGGGTAATAGTGATGCACTGGGGAATTACTTTTCTCTCTAGTAGGGGATTCTAGAAGGGGGTCATAAGGACAAATTAAGTGTTCATGCAGACCTCTGTTGTGTTAGTGAGTGGAGGGGGGTGGGGGGTGCGGCGGGTTGTGGGGGAGTGGGGCCGGTGCAGTGTGGTTGTGCAGGACAATGAACCAGTTTTATTGCAACTGGTGTTCCTTTTAAATTCCCCACTGGGTGTGTGGGAGTTTACTTGCTAATTGTAAAACGCAAGCTGAACAGGTTACACACATGTCCTGCATGATCACAAGCAATATGGAGTGTGTAGCCCCACAAAGCAATTGATAGAGAATCAATTGGCATACGTAAAATGGAGACAGAGACTCATTTGAGAAGTGAGGGTTTTAAGGAACAAGGAGAAAGGATGGGGAATTGGGATTTAAAAGATGGCTAATAAAGTGACAGTTGGCTCTCTGAGTTGAAGGGCCTACTCTTATCCTAACGTTCTTAAAATTATTTTCCAGTAGAGGCGCAATGGAGACAAATTCACTCACTTTCACTGGTAGAAGGTTTTGGTAATGAGCTTTATTCATTATTTTATGCAGTTACAAGTATCTAATAATGGGCTGTTCACTTCATTATTTTGGTTAGTTGATTGTGACTCAGTGTAGCAGAAAGGAAGTTATGCTTTGGTCTCTTTGTGTTAACATAGAAACAAAAGAATGTGCAGGATTGGACTATACCAGTGAGGCCCATTTGGCCAGTCTCTAGAAGACATCATGCCTTATGATCAACATTTTCAGCAGGCATTTATGAGTTTGCTAATATAATCAGCCCCTTCTGCTTCCCCTGACAGTGCATTCTATATATTCATCACCCTCTGTCTGCAATTGTTAAATCTAAACGTTTCTTTTGTCCTCCTGTTTCTGGTTTGTTGTAGATCCTGTGGCTGTTGAACATATTGATGTTTATCTTGCCTACACCCTTTAGGATTTTGAGCAGCAACATTGTAAACATAGTGGGGAAAATTTTCTTTATTTGCTATCATAAAGGTGCTATAAAAGATATTTATGGCCTCCCGAATGGGAAGATCTTCCGTTGTGTTTGTAGTGCTGCCAACACGTAGCAACCAGAAGAAATCTCTCCTTTTATCACTTGGACCTAATACTGCACTGGAAATTATTTAGGCTGCTCGCTCTCTCCAAATGATAGTTCCCTATTTTAATTGTATTTACATACCTCAGTAATTAGAACTGAAATCACAAGCATCATCCTTTCTTTGACAGCATCACTTTTAGATGCTTATTCCCTTTTGGCTGTTCTGGCGAAAGGTCTAGGTCCAAAATGTTGCCCTATCTTCCCCATCTCGGATAGACCCATTGTGTATTTCCATTATTCCTCTGTTTCAATCAGCAATTTGGCTTTGAGTGCTGTTGCAGAGGACAGGCGACCAGTTGCGAAATCAGCACTGATATTTGAAATAAACACTTTAACAGTACGTTGTAAATTTTAGTGACTTTAACAATTTTCTTGTGAACTCAGAGGACTCATATGCCATAATTGCAACATAAATGGCGTAAGTGACTTTCTCAACATCTCCATAGGAGTGTAGTTACTGTGTTGCCTCATATATAAAATACCTCATATTGTTTTAAGTATATCAATCACATGCAACCATATTCTTTAAGACATTTGTTCTCCTTTTTGAATGAATTCACCAAGCTAACTACTCTTGATGGGGACTATTGCACATTTCTGTTACTGTGAGATGCAAAGGGTAGTCATTTAATTTCAAATCGTCCAGAAGGTTAACATCCTAGAGAGTTACATGTTGGACATCAGAGGGAGACAAGGGTTAATGCTCAAACTTCCTTGTATCTTGGAGCAACAGGCTTTCCAATACAAGCAGGATGACCTTGAAGTAAAATAAGTGACAGTAAAGACCTTGTCAGCTATGAGCGTATAAGGTCTAATTTTAGGGTAAAAAACATAGGTAGAGGATTCTTTCAGGACTAAATTGGATAGCCCCCCCAAAAAGGGTTGTGAGGATCGCAATAAGCAGTTACCCCATGCCTGCTCGATATACAGCAGAAGCATGGCATCTTTGTGCTGTCTGTTCATTTACATATTTCTGTGTGCATTGAGTACACATCACCAGGAAGCTTAAAAATCAATACTTAGTTGGCAATGCTCAAAGCTAGCCTGCACCGCTTACAGCTAGCCTGCACCGCTTAAAGCTAGCCTGCACCGCTTAAAGCTAGCCTGCACCGTTTAAAGCTAGCCTGCACTGCTTACAGCTAGCCTGCACCGCTTAAAGCTAGCCTGCACCGCTTACAGCTAGCCTGCACCGCTTACAGCTAGCCTGCACCGTTTAAAGCTAGCCTGCACCGCTTAAAGCTAGCCTGCACAGCTTAAAGCTAGCCTGCACCGTTTAAAGCTAGCCTGCACCGCTTACAGCTAGCCTGCACCGCTTAAAGCTAGCCTGCACCGCTTAAAGCTAGCCTGCACCACTTAAAGCTAGCCTGCACCGCTTAAAGCTAGCCTGCACCGCTTAAAGCTAGCCTGCACCGCTTACAGCTAGCCTGCACCGCTTAAAGCTAGCCTGCACCGTTTAAAGCTAGCCTGCACCGCTTAAAGCTGGCCTGCACTGTTTAAAGCTAGCCTGCACCGCTTACAGCTAGCCTGCACTGTTTAAAGCTAGCCTGCACCGCTTAAAGCTAGCCTGCACCGCTTAAAGCTAGCCTGCACCGTTTAAAGCTAGCCTGCACCGTTTAAAGCTAGCCTGCACTGCTTAAAGCTAGCCTGCACCGTTTAAAGCTAGCCTGCACCGCTTACAGCTAGCCTGCACCGTTTAAAGCTAGCCTGCACCGCTTAAAGCTAGCCTGCACCGCTTAAAGCTAGCCTGCACCGTTTAAAGCTAGCCTGCACCGCTTAAAGCTAGCCTGCACCGCTTAAAGCTAGCCTGCACCGCTTAAAGCTAGCCTGCACCGCTTAAAGCTAGCCTGCACCGCTTACAGCTAGCCTGCACCGCTTAAAGCTAGCCTGCACCGTTTAAAGCTAGCCTGCACCGCTTAAAGCTGGCCTGCACCGTTTAAAGCTAGCCTGCACCGCTTACAGCTAGCCTGCACCGTTTAAAGCTAGCCTGCACCGCTTAAAGCTAGCCTGCACCGCTTAAAGCTAGCCTGCACCGTTTAAAGCTAGCCTGCACCGTTTAAAGCTAGCCTGCACTGCTTAAAGCTAGCCTGCACCGTTTAAAGCTAGCCTGCACCGCTTACAGCTAGCCTGCACCGCTTAAAGCTAGCCTGCACCGCTTAAAGCTAGCCTGCACTGTTTAAAGCTAGCCTGCACCGCTTAAAGCTAGCCTGCACCGTTTAAAGCTAGCCTGCACTGCTTAAAGCTAGCCTGCACTGTTTAAAGCTAGCCTGCACCGCTTACAGCTAGCCTGCACTGCTTAAAGCTAGCCTGCACTGCTTACAGCTAGCCTGCACTGTTTAAAGCTAGCCTGAACGTCCTAGAGGGGAGGTGCATTGTGGGTGCTAAGAATAATGTGTCAGACAGAAGAATGGTTGAACTTGGAAGAACTGCACTGGAGATATAGGAAATGAGGAACATAGGAACGGGAGTGGACCTTTGCACCCCTCGAGCCTGTTCTGCCATTCAAAGAAATCATGGCTAATCTGCTATCTAACTCCCAGGAGGCCTTCCAGTTACACAATGGGTTAATGCCAGGACACCAAACCAGACGACCTGGATTTAGTGTCACAAGAAGTTTAATGACCTCACAGAAGTGGTCAAGGTCAGAAATGCCGTATCCCACCAACTGCATCTCTAGCTCAAATCAAAACACTCCCATCACTCGCCTCAATAATTTCTACCAATCAGGACTTATACCTCTCAGTCATATGCTGCACTGCAACCCCACAGACTTGGCGCTGTTGCAATCCTCACAGCTACATCCCCCAGGGGTTGCACATACTGCCAGGTATTTAGGCATGAAAGCCATATCACCCAAATACATTGCACGACATTCAATGACACGCGTCTATCTCTCCCGCAGGAGAAGGTGGCACAGAAACTGAGGCAGCAGGAACTAACCAGCGTGGGAAAGGAATACTTGAGCCTCGATGGTAGTGACGGTGCTGGCCGTTTTGGGAAGGGTCATTGCTGAGGCCATCGGCGGGGCTGAAAGCTCGGGCACAAATTTTCCACGCCCCATGGTGATGGGCTTGGGGGTGGGACGATAGCGGGGAGCCATGTCAGAATGGTTCCCAGACACAATTCCTAGGAAAGTTTCCCAGGGGGTGGCAGGAGGATGCATCGCCTGCCCACTGAACAGGGGTGGGCAGAAGATTAGCCAAACTTAAGGCCTTAATTAAGGGCAATTTTGATAGCCCACTGCTGTTTGTCTGGCTGCGAGGGCCCCCACCCTGTGTGGAGGTTGCCAGCTTCTTGGAGGGGTGGGGGGCACCGGTGCCCGAGGCTCCATTCTCAAAAGGGGCCATGGACAGGAAAGGCTGCACCTGAGGCCTCAATGAGCAATCCACAGGGTTTTCCCCGCTGATCCGAAGGGTCCTTTTGAATGTTTACTCTGAACTTTCCTCTCTCAGGGCGTCTCCATGTTGAGGTGCCCCCTCAATCTCCGACCTGCTGCACCTCTCCCACTGTGGCTGCCGAGGCTTCCGAGTTGCCAGCTTCTGATTGGCCCGGCAGCTTCAGGAGCCTGCCCACCGCCCGTAAATTGAACGGCAAGCGCCGAGGCGGCAAATTAGGAGGCCACCTTATGGAATCTCCCTGAGCCAGTCTCGCTGTCAGCCAGTGCGGGCTCGCGAACCCCATTTGGTCCCTTTGCCAGAGCCCCAAAGTCCGTGGGAAAATTCAGCCGCTCACATCTGATCCTCCTTCCCACCACATCCCATTTCAATCTCATCCCAGAATCAATTCTGACCAACAGGCTGCAGATAGCGTCAGCTTGGAGCTCTTACTCTCCACTCACTCCTCACCGCAAACTTACCTTGTCCCTTTCTCATTTCAGAACTGCAACATGGCCAGGCAGTGAAGGGAGACCAAGAAGAGATGGTGATGGTGACGATACAGTGCTCCAGTATCTATGGGTTCGCTGCTGGATGTAAATGATCCACGATCGTCAACCTTTTGCCCAGTACCAGGATGGTTCAGTTGTTAGCACTCTCAACCTCTGAGTCAGAAAGGCTGTGGGTTCCGGCCCCACTTCCATGGGATCAGAAATTCCTCAGGATGCAATTTCAGCAGCTGTGTGAAGATCATGCCTGCAAAGCCAAACAGGGTCAGCACTAGAGTGCACCTTGTTAATCTGGGTAAGGACAAGTGTCATTATAGATACATTTCTAGCGCCTGCCTGCCCAAGGCCATAGAAACAATTTCAGTCCAAATGACTCTTCTTCGTTCATACGGACTCAAAACGTTAACAAGTTTCTTTCCCCACAGATGTTAGCAGACCTGTTGAGTTTTTCCAGCACTTTTTTTGCTTTTATTTCAGATTTCCAGCATCTGCAGCATTTTGCTTTCATCCCACAGAAACATTGGTACCTGCCCGTGAGATTGCTGGAGCACTGAGCAAAGTTCCCTTCAAAAATATCCTTTCTTTTGGGTCCAGGTCACCCATGAATGCCTTTGTTGGGGCCAGTACATCTTAATTTACTCAATGTCTGTAGCTACACCTGGGAGGGGATGGTGTAGTGGTATTGTTGCTAGGCTAGTAATCCAGAGACCCAGGGTAATGCCCTGGGGACCTGGGTTTGAATCCTGCCATGGCAGATGGTGGGATTTGGATTCAATAGAAGTCTGGAATTAAAAGTCTAATGATGACCACAAACCGTTGTCAATTATTGTAAAAACCCATCTGGTTCACTAATGTCCTTTATGGAAGGAAAATCGGCAGTCATTGGCTGGCCTGCATGTGACCCCACAGCAATGTGGTTAACTCTGAAATGGCCTAGCAAGCCACAAAGTTGTATCAAACCGTTGCAAAAAAGGAATGAAACCAGATGGATCACCCGGCATCGACATCTAGGCACCGGAAACAACAACGGAAATCTCAGCCCTGTCAACCCTGCAAAGTCCTCCTTACTAACATCTGGGGGCTAGCCCCAAAATTGGGAGAACTGTCTCAACAGCCGGACATAGTCATCCTCACGTAATCATACCTTACAGACAATGTCCCAGATACCACCATCGTCATCCCTAGGTATGTCCTGTCCCACCATCAGGACAGAATCAGCAGTGGTATACAGTTGGGAGGGAGTTGGCCTGGGAATCCACACATTGCCTCCTAACCCCATGAAGTCTCGTGGCATGAGGTCAAACATGGGCAAAGGAACCTGCTACTGATTACCACGTACCAATCTCCCTCAGCTGATGAATCAATGCTCCTCTATGTTGAAAACCTCCTGGAGGAAGCACTGAGGGTGACAAGGGTGCAGAATGTACTCTGGGTGGGGGACTTCAATGTCCATCACCAAGAGTGCCTTGGTAGCACCACTATAGACCGAGCTAGCTGAGTACTGAGGAAATAACTGCTAGACTGGGTCTGCGGCAGGTGGTGAGGGAACGAAAAGAAGAGATAAACATACTTGACTCGTCTTCACCAATCTGCCTGCTGCTAAATGCACTTGTCCATGACAGCATCGGTAGGAGTGACCATTGCACAGTCCTGGTGGAGACGAAGTCTCACCTTCACATTGAGAATACCCTCCATCGTGTTGTGTAGCATTACCACCATGCTAAATGGGATAGATTTCAAACAGATCTAGCAAATCAAGACTGGGTGTCCATGAGGCGCTGTGGGCCATCAGCTGCAGCAGAATTGTACTCAAACACAACCTGTAGCCTCATGGTCAGGCATATCCCCCACTCTGCCATTACCATCAAGCCAGGAGATCAACCCTGGTTCAATGAAGAGTGCAGGAGGGCATGCCAGGAGCAGCACCAGGCATACCTAAAAATAAGGTGTCAAGCTGGTGAAGCTATAACACAGGACTACTTACGTGCCAAACAGCATAAGCAGCAAGTGATAGACATAGCTAAGTGATCCCACAACCAATGAATCAGATCTAAGCTCTGCAGTCCTGCCACATCCAGGCGTGAATGATGGTGGACAATTAAACAACTCACTGGAGGAGGAGGCTCCACAAATATCCCCATCCTTAGTGATGGGGGAGCCTAGCTCATCAGTACAAAAGATAAGGCTGAAGCATTTGCAACAATCTTCAGCCAGAAGTGCTGAGTGGATGATCCATCTTGGCCTCCTCTGGAGGTCCCAAGCATCACAGATGCCAGTCTTCAGTCAATTCGATTCATTACACATGATATCAAGAAATGAATGAAGGCACTGGATATTGCAAAGGTTATGGGCCCTGACAATATTCCGGCAATAGTACTGAAGACTTGTGCCCAAGAACTTGCCGCGCCCCTGGCAAAGCTGTTCCAGTACAGCTACAACATTGGCATCTACCCGGCTACGTGGGAAATGGCCCAGATATGTCCTGTACAGAAAAAGCAGGAAAAATCCAACCTGGCCAACTACCGCCCCATCAGTCTACTGATCGCATGAGTAAAGTAATGGAAGGGACCATCAATAGTGCTATCAAGCGGCACTTGCTTAGCAATTACTTGCTCACTGATGCCCAGTTTGGGTTCTGCCAGGGCCACTCAGCTCCTGACCTCACTACAGCCTTGGTTCAAACATGGACAAAAGAGCTGAACTCCCGAAGTAAGGTGAGAGTGACTGCCCTTGACATCAAGGCCGCATTTGACCGAGTGTGGCATCAAGGAGCCCTAGCAAAACTGGAGTCAATGGGAATCAGGGGGAAAACTCCCCGCTGGTTGGAGTCACACCTAGCACGAAGGAAGATGGTTGTGGTTGTTGGAGGTCAGTCATCTCAGCTCCAGGACATCACTGCAGGAGTTCCTCAGGGTAGTGTCCTCGGCCCAACTACCTTCAGCTCTTCATCAATGACCTTCCTTCCACCATAAGGTCAGAAATGGGGATGTTCGCTGATGATTGCACAATGTTCAGCACCATTGGCGACTCCTCAGATACTGAAGCAGTCCATGTCCAAATGCAGCAAGACCTGGGCAATACCCAGGCTTGGCCTGACAAGTGGCAAGTAACATTCGCGCCACACAAGTGCCAGGCAATGACCATCTCCAACAAGAGAGAATCTAACTATAGCCCCTTGATGTTCAATGGCATTACCATCATAGAATCCCTTACTATCAACATCCTGGGAGTTACCATTGACCAGAAATTGAACTAGACTAGCCATATAAATACTGTTGCTACAAGTTCAGGTCAGTGGCTAGGAATCCTGCAATGAATAACTCACCTCCAGACTCCCCAAAGCCTGTCCACCATCTACAAGACGCAAGTCAGGACTGTGATGGAATACTCCCCACTTGCCTGGATGAGTGCAGCTCCCACAACACTCAAGAAGCTTGACACCATCCAAGACAAAGCAGCCCACTTGATTGGCATCATATCCACAAACATTCACTCCTTCCACCAGCAACTCACAGTAGCAGCAGTGTGTACCAGCCACAAGATGCACTGCAGGGATTCACCAAGGCTCCTTAGATGGCACCTTCCAAATCCACGACCACTACCATCTAGAAGGGCAAAGGCATCAGGTGCTTGGGAACACAGCACCACCCCTTCAACTCACTCACCATCCTGGCTTGGAAATATATCGCAGTTCTTTCACTGTCGCTGGGTCAAAATCCTGGAATTCTCTTCCTAACAGCACTGTGGGTGTACCTACACCACATGGACTGCAGCGGTTCAAGAAGGCAGCTCACCACCACCTTCTCAATGGCAATTAGGGATGGGCAATAAATGCTGGCCCAGCCAGCAAAGCCCACATCCCGTGAATGAATTTTTAAAAGCCTGAGGAGCAGCAGCTCCCATCATGGGGCATCCCCACTCCAGCCTCTGCTACCTGGTCAATATTTGCCCAGTAATAAGGCAATTGGAAGTATTGTCCCTTATAAGAATGCTCCAAAAATGTGAGACCTGATGGGAGAAGATGACATGGTGGGAATGTCACTGGACTGATAATCCAAGAGATCCAGGTAAATGCTCTGGGAACATGGATTCAAATCCCATTATGACAGCTGGTTGGATTTAAATTCAATTAATACATCTGGAATTGAAAGATAGACTCAGTAATGGTGACCATGAAACTATCATTGATTGTCATAAAGACCCATCTGGTTCATTAGTGCCCTTTCAAGAAGGAAATCTGCCATCCTTACCCAGTCTGGCCTACATGTGATTCCAGACCCATAGCAATGTGGTTGACTTTTAAAATGCCCTCTGCAATGGCCTAGCAAGTCACTTAGTTCAAGGGGAATTAGGGATGGGCAACAATGCTGGCCTTGCCAGCAATCCCCACATCCCACCAAAGAATAAAATAAAAAAACAGAGTCTCCATGGAAAGAGACCAGCATAATCTCAAGGAGTTTTGGAATATTAATCAAGGCTGTCAATGGAGTGCAGTACTGAGGCAGTTCTGCTCTGTTGGAGGTGCTGTTTTCAGGTGAGAGGTTAAATTGAGGACTCATTTACCTGTAAAGGTGGGCGCAAAGGATACCCTGGTACTTTCCTATAGCACAACTGGGATTAGCATGTTGGACAACATTCACCCTTGAACCAACACCACCAGAACAGCTTAATTGATTATTCATCTGCTTGTGCAAATTGGTTGCTACATTTTGTGTGGCAAACAAAAATGACTATGCATTAAAAGTACTTCTTGGCCGCAAACATTTGGGAAGCCCCGAGGGCTTAAGAAATGTTGTGTAAATGCAAATTCACAGTGAAACCATGGTTATTTTAATGGATGATACAATCAAACCTCATGGGTGATATCCTGAACATCAAATAAAGTAAACCTTTTTAACTTAAGTTTTCTTTTGGGCATTTTGTTCTCAATTCTCTTTACCCCTACACAGGAAGGAAAGTGGATAATGGAGTTCTGTAAGAACAGCAATCTTCGTACTTTGGGGATGAACTGGGGCTTTGCCTACTCCGCCACCATCATTTCAGAGCCTGAATTTTACCTTTGGCGGGGGCGTGCGATCGGCGGGGGCTGGGAGCAGTAGGGAAGTGGACCCCTGACCGATCGCAATCTCACGCCAGCGGGCCAATTAACGACCGTTCGGCGTGAACCACGCGCTGAAAAGCTCAGCGCTGTTGGGGTGGGGGCCGGGAAGAGGGCAGGCGATGATGTTTCCGCGGGTGCGGGTGAGCGCTGCGAGAGAGCTCCCTGAAGGCAGACAGCCGCCCCAGGGAGCTGCAGACCTGAGCATGATCAAATAAAGGTTTAAAAAGCTGCCAAAAAAAATAAATGTCCACGCATCACAATTAAGCACCAGAAAATATAGCTGAAAAAGTGCTGTCCACCGGTACTTATTTTAATTTTATTTCATAACGCTCTTGGATGAGGTTTGATGAAAAATTCAAAGGCTTACCTGGCCGATTCACCCGTCCGCCTGCCGTAAGGTTGGACGGGCTACGAGAAATCAGAGACAATTATGCCGTCAATGGGCTTAATTGCCTTCTTAATTGTCAGTGAGCTTGCTTCTGACTGTTGCAGGCGCCCGCCGAGTGAAATGTTGCATGAGTGCGTGCTGATATCGGGACGCTCGCCCAACATCTTCTCGCCTGATTTTATGCCACACGCTCGATTCTGCCCCAGGAGAAGTTTGGCCAAAACTTCATTTAGACATTCAAATGTCACAGGACCTCCACAAGTTATAGCAATGACACAAGGGAAGCCCTGAGGAAATTCGCCCTCTTCATTTTTCTCAGAGGTTGCCCAGTGGCGAGACGGAAGGAAAACAGAGCTTCAGGCCTGAATGCGATGGTAGGCTTTGCGGGTCAAATTTCTTGCCCAGAAATGGGATAACCTAGACTGGCACCTAGAATTGGTCATCAAACAGTCAGCAACAGGAGATGTTGAGAAGAAGAGGGTGTTATAGATTTGATTTTCCAGGCAACTTTTCTTGGTGGACACATTTAACTTTATTTACAAGGCAGCAGCAGCAACTGCATGTGTGCATCAAACTCTATAGCTAAAGAAGAACTCTTTACTACAGCTTCCCCATGCTGCTAGCTCATTAAGTTACACAGATCATGTGATCTTACAATGTAGCATTATTCTTAAAGCTACAGTCCTACATTTATCAGAACTATAATTACTACATTCCTCCCCCTTTAACTTTTCTGTACATTTTGTATTTGCAAGGATATTTATCGCAAGACATCACAATATTTACACAGGCCATGAAATGACAAGTTCAGTCTTTCAGGTGGTTCCATGTGGAACGCCATAGCTCTACGACTCCCAATTCTTTGGCAAGAACCACATTCCCTGGAATGACATTAACATCAGGTACCGCATTAGGCACATGCAGTTCATTGTCTTCCACTCCAACAGCAACATCAGACATGTCTGTCCTTGATTAAGCAACTTCAACAGGAACTACAGGTTCAGCAATGGTTACAGGTGGAACATCATTTTGTTGGGATATCTCCCTTTTTCTTAAATGATCCACATGCTTACGGGTGATCCAGCCCTCCACGTCCACGTGGTACGACAATGATCCAAGCACAGAGCTTACTTTGCCAGGTAACCACTTTGGTCCTCCACCGAAATTCTTTATATATACTGTTTCTCCAACAGTAAATTGATGCTCATGACTATACAAATCATGAATCACTTTTTGGTTCCCTTGACTTTTCTCCACCTTTCCCTCCAAATTGGGAAGTATCAGGCTTAGCCTTGTTCGAAGATGGCGCCCCATCAGTAATTCTGCATTCTCTTTCGGCGTGTCTTCTTCTTTCTACCACAGAATTTAGTCTTGGGCTTCTTTTTGACTTCACTGTCGGCCAGACTTCTCACAGAAACAATATCAACTTGTCTTACTTCAGTACTTGAGCTGCCCATGACTTCATTATCTAGTCCCATCTTGGAAAGTTCTACGACTTCTGCTTTCAAAGCCTCTTTAGCTTCATTTAGCTGATCTTCAGCTCTTCTGTCTCCTTCTTTTATCTGTTGACTTCCTCCTGGAAACTTAAACGTTGCTATGTCTTCTTTGTCAACTGGTTCTTCAATTTGCTCAGAGAGACTTTAAATTCTTCCTATTTCTCTTCATAATCTTTCAGAGGCACAAACTTTGTCCTGAGGGATCCTGGTTGTGTGTGAATGTCTTTCAACAGGTTTTGCTTTTCTTTGCAAAGCTCACTCACTTCATCTTGAATTCTGTAATTCAGCAGAGTCTCCTTGGGTTTCTTCTGCTGTTTTTCCATGTTGTTGTTTAAGACAGTCTTCATTCCTTCAGCTTGCTGACTGCTTACACACTCCTTTTTTTATCCTATTGCAGTCCTTGGACTCTCCCAGCTCTTTCTGAAGTACTTTGCCTTGTTCCTTTTCCAACTCAGGAACTCTTCCTGCTTCCTTGTGAAATCTCACTGGCCAATCAAGGTTAATTTCCCTCAGCCAATTTCAACCTAGAAGGCTTGGTCCTCTGCTTTTTAATACCATCATGGGTTGCTATGCCATTTGGTATCTATAATGGACAGTTACTGTGGAGATACCTTTTAACTGGATTTCTTCGCCTGTGAATGTTTTCAACTTGGCAGATATTTGTTCCAAGTTTAATTGTTAATCACCTTTATTTAAATATCTAAAAGTGTGTTCTCTTATTACAGTGGTAGAAGCACCCATATCTACTTCAATGTTTAAGGGTTTACCATTCACTTGCGCTGTGACAATAATTGGCTCCCAACTTACATGTGAATAATGAATAAATGTCAGAATTGGTTGTTTCTGGCTCTCCTACACTGTCTACTTCATTGGACTTCGATTGTTGCCTGGAAGTTTGTTTAAATCTCACTTTGCAATGTTTCAATATGTGTCCACTTCTGTGACAAAAATAACACTCTACCTTTTTAAATTGCCAATCATTAGTAGTCTGATTGTTTCCACGTTGATAAAAATTAGTTTTTGACTTTGCTGCTGAGCTGTTTCCTCTATGTTTTCGGTTAGCTTTGCAGCGGAGTCCCGGCTTTTCTCACCACTTTCAGCTGACTGTTCCCGCCCGACTAGGAAAACGGCGCCATTTTGCGCCCCTCAAATCTCTTGTGAATCCGTTACAGTCCTTTCCATTGCAAGCGCTATTTCTAACGCTTTCTTAAAATCAAGATCCACTTCAGCCAGTAATCTTCGCTGAATAGCACTCTCCTGCATGCCACATACCAAACAATCCCTGAGCATGTCATTCAGGGTTTCAGCAAAATCGCAATATTCCGTTAGTTGTTTCAATTTCGCCATGTAGGTAGCAATGGTCTTCTCCAGCGCTCTATTCCGTGAATTGAACCTGAACCTCTGCATTGTGACTGAGGGCTTGGGTTGAAAATGTCCCTTAATGAGGTCCACTAATTCACTGACAGTCTTTGAATCTGGGCACTGGGGGCTGTCAAGCTTCGAATTAAACTGTAGAACTTGCTCCCACAAATACTCAGAAGAGAATTGCTCTCCTCTTTTCCTCCCCCATGATTCTGCTGGCTTGAAAGAAGAACTCAAGATGTTTTATATATTGAGACCAGTTGTCTGTGGCTGGTTCAAAGGGATCGATTCTGCCAAACTGTGGCATCTCGGATGAGTATATCTTCCTTTCTTTTTAATGATCTTAGATATTCACAATCGCTGGGCAAGGTACAGCAGCGGATCTGATTTATCCTCATCGCCAGTTTGTTATAGACTTGGTTTTTCAGGCAACTTTTCTTGGTGGACACATTTAACTTTATTTACAAGACATCAGCTGCAACTACACGTATGCATCAAACTCTATAACTAAAGAAGAACTCTTCACGAGAGGTTCCCCACGCTGCTAGCTCATTGGCTTACACAGATCACGTGATCCTACAACACAGGGTTATTCTTAAAGCTACAGTCCTGCATTGATCAGAACTATAATTACTACAGAGGGAATCATAAAACTTCAGTCTTCACTTAATCCGAAGTTATCTTCTGGATTTGCGCTGTCTATATCAGTTATAACTAAGTGAGTTGCCCTCTCCTTGAACTGTCTTCTTCATAGAATGCAATTTACCTAGCTGATCTTTGCTAGCTTTCATTCTGACAGTAATTTATTAAAGAGTCAGTCAATCTTTTTGAACATCTGTTCAAGATTGGCAAAGTGAAATATGATGTATTCTTGAAAATAGGCTCACTTTCCCCCTTTTGAGAAAGCAATTTCAGTGAGGCCATAGAGTCAGGTTACTAGACCCCAACACAATTCGTACCTTTACGAAAAACAGTTCACATATTAGATGCTAGGGTCAATGTTTCCATTACTTTATTTGTCGTTTCTTCCAGTGAAATTGCTAACTGTTATATACACCTGTAAAAATGCAGTATAGAAATTACAAAGTTTTAATGGCACATTCAACCAACCACATAATAGAACATCATTTAGCTTTAAAATAAAACCAGCAAACTTTTCGATGCTTCAGCATGATCCTGAAAACACTCCTAGAATAGTCAGCCCTTTTTGCATTTTATTTATTAGCCTTCAGAGAGAAACACAGGCTGATTTGTTTATTCATATTTTGGAGGTATTATTAATCCATGGCCTCAGTCAACTGATAGCATCCACCACATTTTTAATTTTTAGTCATGATCAATGGGAACTGAGAGTTGGAAGTTCAGCTCAAGGGCAAACGTAACACCCAATTGCTCATATTCACAGTAGCAAATGCCTGTTATACTAAAATTATGGAACCTTCACTGGATAAAACGGCTCCATTTTTGATTGTCCCTCTGCCATCGTATTACGTGTAGGAACTTAATAGGCTGGGCAAGCCACCACTCCTCATCACTCGATATTTTGAATATCTAATGCAGCCGGTTCTGCACTGGAATATGAGGAGAGTATCCCAAATGGAAACTCTCCCGCTTCTTTCTAGAAGTGATACCTTCTGTATCACGTACATGTAGTACAGTCAATGTAATTAAAAGTGAAGTTATTGTACCCGAGGCTTCTCAGGGTTGGAGTGTTGTTGTATTTCAACCATACGCAGCAAATGGTTAGGTCAATGGCTAAAAATATCCTCCCAATGCCACTCCCAAGCAAGATTCCTGCATGTTCTTGACCCTGAATCATGCTAATGGCCACAACAGCTGTTAGTTTATTTCTCATTTTACAAGCATTTCATTTCATATTTGGTGCAACGACATTAAAAAAATTAAAGTAGCTTCCATACACATAGAATATTAAACACTTACTTTAAATACTTTACACACCCATATTTGGGGGTTTAAGTCACGTGAGAACTAACGTTTCCTTTTGCACAGATTTTTTTTTATTTTTTTTGTAAGATAGTGCCAATAGCATGATTTATTATCATAGATTTGTAGAAATTATAAAGGCAAAATACTTCAATGCGTTAACCTCTTCAATATTGCAAGACTGTATGATATAAAAATCTCAGTGAATCCATTCTCAATTCTTTTCAAAATAAGATACAAATATGTGTGTTCATTTAAATAGAATGTACTTCAGCCCGGAGTTACATGGGATCATAACCCTGTGGAGAGAAAAGAGAAGCAATATTATATTAAAATTAACTTTTTTCTTATTCAGTACACGGTAAAAAGAAAAAAGCAGACGCATTTTTGGTTGAAGCAAATTTGACAAAACATCACTGAGATTCTAATTAGCAAATGGCTCCGACACCAGTAGAGATTAAATCACATATCTGCAGATTTGGTATCGTGCTGACAAAGCTGCTTCACTATGGCTGCAACTAATTTTTTATAACTACAAAGGTTCCAGATAAACACTTTGTTTAGTTTCCGCAAATTACCACACAAAAAATTCAAAAACCTAAACATGCAAGGATAATTCTAACTAATGGCAGACACAGTTAGATGCACTGCTGCAGCAAATTATGGCCCATTGTCCCAGATTTTGCTGCAATAACAAAGGTGAGGCCATCAGTGCTCGCTGTTATTGCAGGGTAAAACCGACAGAGTTTACATACACAGTTTGACACAAGAATCCCGAAATTGCTTTCAGAGATACCCTGCACTGTTGCAATCCTCTTCAATAGACATGACACTGAAATTACTGTAATGGTGTGAACATGGGTTACTGACTGACTAGTTCTGCACTACATTGTCAGAAAAAGTTAGAGCTGGCATATTTAAGAATAAGTAAGCTTTTAATGATGTGATAAGTGATAATTATTGACAAACAACCTCTCTTGCCCTGAAAAATTAATTTTACAAACATAGAGACTCATTCCCTCAGATCAAAAGTAATGTTGCTGATTGTAAAAATTTAAAATTAATTTCTTCT
The DNA here is from genome assembly GCF_964194155.1 of Cetorhinus maximus. Lineage (NCBI taxonomy): Eukaryota > Metazoa > Chordata > Chondrichthyes > Lamniformes > Cetorhinidae > Cetorhinus > Cetorhinus maximus. The sequence continues at coordinate 82,553,013 of NC_135897.1, read as the reverse complement.
TTTTACCTTTTATGTTTGTCCCTTTTATCTTTCTCCCTTAATCCTACTGTCCTCGCATTAACCACTTTCATTGAAAATGGCTTTCATAGCCATTCAAATGCCTCTTAAAACAGGGGCAGTTTTCCTTGACCTCACTGCAGTGTATGATACAGTCTGATCACATTGGCCTATTTGTCAAAATGTCAAGAGTTCTCCCTCCCTGAATTACTGATGCCATTGAACAGCTCACCACCACCCTTTCAAGGGCAACTAGGGATGGGCAATAAATGCTGTCCCAGCCAGCGAACCCACATCCTGCAAGTGAATAAAAGAAAACCTGCTATTCCAAGACAGACAGTTCAGGGTGCATATGGGAGACAAGACTAGTGCCTGGAGGAAATAGATGAATGGTCTGCCCCAGGGGTCTGTTTTAATCCCACTCCTGTGCAATTTGTACACCAATGGCCTACCCCAACCCAGTCTCAGAGGTTTATCTAAGGCAGATGACATCTGCTGTGGCATACGGGTTCAGACATTTCCTGAGCTGCAAGACACACTAGATGACGATATTGCAAAGCTGGCCGACTACTGCAGGACATGATGCCTAAAACTGAGCACCAGTAAAACATTCTCCAGCACATTGCTCGTTCACAATGCCAGCACTAGGAGGGAACTGAACATCACCTTGGTTGTCCAGCGAATGAAGCAGGATCCCCACCCTGTGTATCTAGACATCATGCTTAACAGAATTTTCACATGCAGACAGCATCTCGTCAAGACTACAGAAAAAATTAACACCCGCATCAACCTCCTCAGTAAATTGGCTGGTATCCCCTGGGGATCACAGGGAAAGGCCCTAAAGACTTCTGCTCTCGCCATCACACACTCAACTGAAGAATACGCATCCTGGTATGGGACCAAATAGCCCACACCAAACTTATCAATGTACAACTCAAATCAACAATGCGCATCATTGACCAACTCACCTTCCTGGCTCCCAGTCCTGAGCAATATTGCATCCATCCCACCCCTCCCCCTCCCCATTAGGAAAGTAATTGCAACAGGCAAGCTACTGGAGAAGGTCTAATCTGACTTAAGACCGCCCTTATTCATTGGTTTCCTCAACCCGCCGGCAGTATATGCCTTCCCTCATGCCATCCCATGTGGTTAAACCCACCGCACCGAGCAGTAACAGCCGAGGATCAATGGCAGGAGGATTAGCAGGAGAAACCACTCTCTCATCATAGGCCCCACAGCTTGTCCACCCGGCTGTGATATCTCACAGCGACAGTGGGCTCTTTTAAACCATTTCTGGACTGGCCAAGGCCTCTGTGCAGCCACCCGACATCAGTCGGGTTGCCAAGACCATCCAGGCTGCAGCTATGGTGCCATTTAAACAATGACTCACATTGTTGAGGAATGTCTACAGACTAAACTTGAAAGTGCGTCTAGCCACTGACAATACTATTGCTTGGCTTTGTGACTATGCACATGCTAAATAAAATAAAATAAATAATAATCCCACTGTTTCTCCCAATCATTATTTTACTTGCTCTACATCATTTAGGTCTAATTTATATTTCCTGTTTATAGTTTGGTCTCTACCTGTATCAGTAAAGATACTTTGATCTGATTGGTTGAAAACTTCTCCATTGCCTGCCATGTTCACACATGCCACAGATCCCCTGTAGGGGCACCGGGATGGATAAGATGCCGGATTAGTGGAAATCTCTGCTGATAAGCCATGAAAAATCTGTGGCAACTGCCCAGCAAGGTGAATGGCAAGTGGCGTTTCTTTATTATTGATAACAAAGTTCGGGCCATTACCTTTCCGCTATAAGTTGACGGTAACCCATTCATCGCTCATGACTTGTCACAGAAGGGTCTCACTTGCAGTGACATATTACTGGTCCTGATATGCCATAACAGTACAAGACATTGTGGAATGAAAATAGGCTATTCAGCCCATCAAGCTAGTTCTTCCCACATATAATGCAGAATCTAAGCTAAGGAGGTTACCCCACCCTATTTAATTTTCTCAGACAAACTTCTTCATGATACTAAAATAAAAACAAAAAGCTAAAAGCTACTGCGGATGCTGGAAATCCAAAACAAAAACAGAATTACCTGGAAAAACTCAGCAGGTCTGGCAGCATCGGCGGAGAAGAAATCAGTTAACGTTTCGAGCCTTCATGGCCCTTCGGCAGAACTGAAGCATAGTTAGAAGAAGGGAGAAATATAAATTGGTTTAAGGTGGGTGGGGTGGGGGGGGGGGGCGGGGAGAGAGAGAGACATTGAGGGTGTGGTGATTGTGGAGATGAGCAGATAATCAAAAGATGTCACAGACAAAAGGGTCAAAGAGGTGTCGAAGGTGGTGACATTTGTCTGAGAAAAGTGCTAATTAGGAATGGAAGACAGGATATTCAAAGTACAGCTCTAGTGGGGGTGGGGTGGAAAGACTAACAAGGTTTTAGTTTAGATTTAAAAATAATGGAAATAGGTGGGGAAAGAAGAATCTATATAAATTATTGAAAAAAAAAGGGGGGGGGGTGAAGAAACGGGGTGGAGATGGGGGGAGGGGGAGTTTAAGATCTAAAGTTGTTGAATTCAATATTCAGCCCGGAAGGCTGTAAAGTGCCTAGTCAGAAGATGAGGTGCTGTTCCTCCAGTTTGCGTTGGGCTTCACTGGAACAATGCAGCAAGCCAAGGACAGACATGTGGGCAAGAGAACAGGGTGGAGTGTTAAAATGGCAAGCGACAGGGAGGATTGGGTCTTTCTTGCGGACAGACCGCAGGTGTTCCGCAAAACAGTCGCCCAGTTTGCGTTTGGTCTCTCCAATGTAGAGGAGACCGCATTGGGAGCAACGAATGCAATAGACTAAGTTAGGGGAAATGCAAGTGAAATGCTGCTTCACTTGAAAGGAGTGTTTGGGCCCTTGGACGGTGAGGAGAGAGGAAGTGAAGGGGCAGGTGTTGCATCTTCTGCGTGGGCATGGGGAGGTGCCATAAGTGGGGGTTGAGGAGTAGGGGGTGATGGAGGAGTGGACCAGGGTGTCCCGGAGGGAATGATCCCTACGGAATGCCGTCAGGGGGGCTGAAGGGAAGATGTGTTTGGTGGTGGCATCATGCTGGAGTTGGCGGAAATGGCGGAGGATGATCCTTTGAATGCGGAGGCTGGTGGGGTGATAAGTGAGGACAAGGGGGACCCTATCATGTTTCTGGGAAGGAGGAGAAGGCGTGAGGGAGGATGCGCGGGATATGGGCCGGACACGGTTGAGGGCCCTGTCAACGACCGTGGATGGAAAACCTCAGTTAAGGAAGAAGGAGGACATGTCAGAGGAGCTGTTTTTGAAGGTAGCGTCATCAGAACAGATGCGACGGAGGCGAAGGAACTGAGAGAATGGGATGGAGTCTTTACAAGAAGCGGGGTGTGAGGAGCTGTAGTCGAGGTAGCTGTGGGAGTCGGTAGGCTTGTAATGGATATTGGTGGACAGTCTATCATCAGAAATTGAGACAGAGAGGTCAAGGAAGGGAAGAGAAGTGTCAGAGATGGACCATGTGAAGATGATGGAGGGGTGGAGATTGGAAGCAAAATTAATAAATTTTTCCAGGTCCCGACGAGAGCATGAAGCAGCACCGAAGTAATCATCGATGTACCGGAGAAAGAGTTGTGGGAGAGGGCAGGAGTAGGACTGGAACAAGGAATGTTCCACATACCCCATAAAGAGACAGGCATAGCTGGGGCCCATGCGGGTACCCATAGCCACACCTTTTATTTGGAGGAAGTGAGAGGAGTTAAAGGAGAAATTGTTCAGTGTGAGAACAAGTTCAGCCAGACGGAGGAGAGTAGTGGTGGATGGGGATTGTTGGGACCTCTGTTCATGGAAGAAGCTAAGGGCCCTCAGACCATCCTGGTGGGGGATGGAGGTGTAGAGGGATTGGACATCCATGGTGAAGAGGAAGCGGTTGGGGCCAGGGAACTGGAAATTGTTGATGTGACGTGAGGTGTCAGAGGAATCACGGATGTAGGTGGGAAGGGACTGGACAAGGGGAGAGAGAAGGGAGTCAAGATAACGAGAAATGAGTTCCATGGGGCAGGAACAGGCTGACATGATCGGTCTGCCAGGACAGTTCTGTTTGTGGATTTTGGGTAGGAGGTAGAAGCGGGCCGTCCGAGGTTGGGCGACTATCAAGTTGGAAGCTGTGGGAGGAAGATCTCCAGAGGAGATGAGGTCAGTGACAGTCCTGGAAACAATGGCTTGATGTTCTGTGGTGGGGTCATGGTCCAGGGAGAGGTAGGAGGAAATGTCTGCGAGTTGACGCTCAGCCTCCGCGAGGTAGAGGTCAATGCGCCAGACATGATAGGGTCCCCCTTGTCCTCACTTATCACCCCACCAGCCTCCGCATTCAAAGGATCATCCTCCGCCATTTCCGCCAACTCCAGCATGATGCCACCACCAAACACATCTTCCCTTCACCCCCCCTGACGGCATTCCGTAGGGATCGTTCCCTCCGGGACACCCTGGTCCACTCCTCCATCACCCCCTACTCCTCAACCCCCACTTATGGCACCTCCCCATGCCCACGCAGAAGATGCAACACCTGCCCCTTCACTTCCTCTCTCCTCACCGTCCAAGGGCCCAAACACTCCTTTCAAGTGAAGCAGCATTTCACTTGCATTTCCCCTAACTTAGTCTACTGCATTCGTTGCTCCCAATGTGGTCTCCTCTACATTGGAGAGACCAAACGCAAACTGGGCGACCGTTTTGCGGAACACCTGCGGTCTGTCCGCAAGAAAGACCCAAACCTCCCTGTCGCTTGCCATTTTAACACTCCACCCTGTTCTCTTGCCCACATGTCTGTCCTTGGCTTGCTGCATTGTTCCAGTGAAGCCCAACGCATACTGGAGGAACAGCACCTCATCTTCCGACTAGGCACTTTACAGCCTTCCGGGCTGAATATTGAATTCAACAACTTTAGATCTTAAACTCCCCCTCCCCCCATCTCCACCCCGTTTCTTCCCCCCCCTTTTTTTTGCAATAATTTATATAGATTCTTCTTTCCCCACCTATTTCCATTATTTTTAAATCTAAACTAAAACCTTGTTAGTCTTTCCACCCCACCCCCACTAGAGCTGTACTTTGAATATCCTGTCTTCCATTCCTAATTAGCACTTTTCTCAGACAAATGTCACCACCTTCGACACCTCTTTGACCCTTTTGTCTGTGACATCTTTTGATTATCTGCTCATCTCCACAATCACCACACCCTCAATGTCTCTCTCTCTCCCCACCACCCCCCCACCCACCTTAAACCAATTTATATTTCTCCCTTCTCCTAACTATGCTTCAGTTCTGCCGAAGGGCCATGAAGGCTCGAAACGTTAACTGATTTCTTCTCCGCCGATGCTGCCAGACCTGCTGAGTTTTTCCAGGTAATTCTGTTTTTGTTCTTCATGATACTACTTATCCACAGACATAACAAGCAAAGCAACAGAAAATTCATCTGCCCCTCATTCCCATTATTGAGTGCTGGCCTAGTGCTCTGCACAATCAGTGACCCTCTCCCAATGACTTCAACAGTAGGGGGCTGTCATGTCCAATGAAGTACTTCATCATCTCAATCAACAGCAGTCACTATACCATTAATCTTGCTTCCAGCTCGATATCTATTCAATTGTTTTCTGAGTAATCACCTCAACCTTAAGTACTTTTGCTGGTCACGCCTGAACAACTTAATCTACAATCGTGTCTCAACACCATTGCCCACACTTAAGGAGATTGACCTTTGTTCCGGGTTTGCAGATCAAATGTGATAGCCCAATGTGATAGGATGGGAGCTTCCTTCCTCTGAAATCTGTAAGGATGTTGTGTCATTAACTTGGGCAATATTCATCCCCTTGGCCCAGATTTTACAGTAGCAATAACAGTTCAGCTGTCAGCTCTCACCATTTTTAAAGTGTAAATTGGACGGTAACTTATTAAATATGTTCATGGGATGTGGGTGTCGCTGGCAAGACCAGCATTTGTTGCCCATCCCTAATTGCCCCTGAGAAGGTGGTGGTGAGCCACCTTCTTGAAAGGCTGCAGTACATCTGGTGCATCACTGCAGGTACACCCACAGCCCTGTTCGGACAGGAGTATCAGGATGTTGATCCAACGACAGTGAAGGAATTACAATATGGTCCCAAATCAGGATGATGTGTGGCCTGGAGTGGAACTTGCAGGTGTGGTGTTCCCATGCATCTGCTGCCTTGTCGTTCTAGGCGGTAGAGGTCATAGGTTTGGCAGGTGCTATCGAAGGAGCCTTGGTGAGTTGCTGCAGTGCATCTTGTAGATGGTACACACTGCTGCCACTGTGCATCAGTGGTGGAGGGAATGAATATTTAAGTTGGCGGATGGGGTTTGGATCAAGCAGGTTGCTTTGTCCTAGATAGTGTCGAACTTCTTAGGCGTTGTTGGGTCCATACTCATCTGGGTTAATGGACAATATTTCATCACACTCCTGACTTGAGCCTTGTAGATGGTGGACAGGTTTTGGGCAGTCAGGAGGTGAGTTACTCACCACAGAATTCCCAGCCTCTGACCTGCTCTTGTAGCCACAGTATTTATATGGCTGGTCCAGTTCAGTTTCTGGTTAATGTTAACCCCCAGGATGTTGACATTGACATTGAAGGGATTCAACAATGGTAATGCCATTGAATTAAATGAGGAGATGGTTAGATTTTCTCTTGTTGGAGATGGTCATTGCCTGGCACTTGTGTGGCACGAATGTTACTTGCCACTTATCGGGCCAAAACAGGTCTTCCTGTATATGGACACGAACTACTTCAGTATCTGAGGAGTTGTGAATGCTGCTGAAAATTATGTAATCATCAGCGAACATCCCCGCATCTGACCTTATGATGGAGAGAAGGTCTTTGAATCAGCTGAAGATGGTTGGGCCTAGGACACTACCTGAGGAACTCTTGCAGCGATGTCCTGGGACTGAGATGACTGGCCTCTAAAAACAAAACCATCTTCCTATGTGATTCCAGTGACCGCACATGTATGATTAAATGTGGAAATCAGGAAACTGCTGTCCAGTTTACCATGCTCTTCCAGAAGCTTTGCTATATTGGAATATCCTGCTGAGAGACTCAGCACTGAAACACAAGCAATAGCGTGAGGTTTGATTATTTACTCATTGGCTACGCGCTGAACTCACAGGAAAATGTTAAGCTTCATCCATTCTAGTATAAGGGGATTTTTAATGACATGATTAGCCATATCCCTCTGAACTTTTTAATTGTTTGTGGCCTGTTCATTTCAATGCACAGTATCTTTAATTATTTTTGGCATGGCCATGCATACATGGAATGGCTTTTGAGTGGCCTACATGGTACCTTTCAGGTTGCTGTATAGCTGCCTGCATGCACAGCTTACAGGAAATGTTGGTGATGAGTTTAAGCACTGCCAAACTTACTCTCTGGCACTGCAATTTATCTTTTACAAGTATGGAGTCTCATTTCTTCAGATTTTAGTTATTGTTGGAGATTTTTAAAAGAAGCATTTAGTTTTTATTTTTTCTTTCTATACCTTTTCTCTTTCTTTCTCTTACTCTCACCTTTCCCTGTCACTTTCTGTACATGATTTGGTGTTAAATTTACTAACACTTCCTAATTTAGTATCTGCAAGTCTCATTAAGCATTCTTCAATCTGATTAGTTAAGAAAATCCACACAGCTCCCAGATCTTCCATAGAGGCCAAAATGGATTGCAATCACAGCAAGGTCCAATGTAAAATCCCATAGAATATTTGTGGGCAAGTGTAAATGTGGATGTAACTGAGCTACGTAAGGAGATATTAGGTGAAGTGACCAAACAAGATGGGACAAAGAGATTGGTTTTAAGAAGTATCTTAAAAGGCGAGAGTGAGGTTAAGAGATTTAGGGAGGGAATCCCAGGCTTAGGGCTTGGGCAGCTGAAGGCATGGCTGCCAATGAGGGAGCGAAGAAAATCTGAGATGTGCAAGAGGCCACAATTGAAATATAATAGGAATAACCTGCAAATCGCACGACATCCTGACTCAGACATATATCGCTGTTTCTTCATCATGGCTGGGTCAGTAACCTAGAAATTCCCTATCAAACATCACAGTGGAGGATCATCGTCACAGGACTGCAACAGTTCAAGCAACAAAAAAAAAAGGACCATTGCACTTTTTCAGAGCAGTTGGGGATGGATAATAAATTCAACCTTGGCAGATTTCCCAACAGTATTTTTTTAAAAAACGCAGTCAAGTCCAAGGAGCATTAACCTGCGATAAGTCTCTTACCTGACCTCTAAGCCAGAGCAGCCATAGCCAAAACGAGACAGTGGCAGAATATCGAGTGATTCTTACACGCACAAGTACAAATAAATTGCTTCACTCTATTTCTCAATAATTTACCACAATAAAATTATGTCTGGCCTGTCAGAGGTTCAAGCCTGAATCGTTACTATATCACTGAGGTTGTCATTACACGGTCAATATGCAAGTCTTAAGGCCATTAAGACATGTGCAGGTACACTTTTAAAGAGAGTTAGAACTTCCACTGGGTACCTTGAAACAATTACAATCTCTGCAGAACATTCCAAACAGAATGTTGACGAGTAGAGCGACACAAATAATGAACTGAACGGCACTGGTCACAAGCAAGATGGAGAATAACCTGACATGCCAAGGGATCACATTTTCAGGTTCCAGACACTTGATCCATAAATTGGGATCATTCAGGTAATTCCTGTCAAAGAAACATATTAAATAAGGTAGCAAATCTATACATTAAGAAGTAATGACATAATGAAGTAATTTTGAAAAAATGAAATTCAGTAATAATTTCCAATCCTAAAAATTTACCATTTCAAACTCAGGTAATAGAAACAGATATTGTTGCTATTGAGAATCAAACTTCATGCATTCATTCGCAATTGGAACCAATTTACTCATTTACACAAAGCGAACCTGAAGGAAGGCTCTTACCCCTTGTAAAATGGATGTCTCCACTCTCCCAACTGTGTCACACGGCATAATGGGCCAACGTCTAACGCCACAGATGACACAATGAAACCATATGCAGATCCAATCACTCCGAGCACAGTGAAAATTAGTGAGCATAGCTAAAACAAGACAACAAAGGAAACAAATTAACCCTTAAGGGTGGAAAGAAATTGAGTTAACGCGCTCATTGGAAATGTGGTTAAAAGGAAAATTTCAAGGATACAGAAGCAAGCGAGGAAGATGTGGCTGTGTCACTGGACTAATAATTCAGAGACCTAAATTAGTTGGCAGCACTTGCATCACTGAGCTAGAAGGTTATGGGTTCAAGTCCTCTTGCACTCTTGACATTGAGCCAGAATGTTGTGGGTTCAAGCCCAGTCCAGCCATGAGCACAAAAATCTAGGTCGACATTGTAGTACTGATGGAGTGCTGCACTATCTGAAGTGCTGACTTTTGGATGAAATGTTAACCTCTGCTCGCCCAGGTGGACGTAAAAGCTACTATGAGATGATTTTAAAGATGAGCTTCTCTCCAGTGTCTTAACCAATATTTATCGCTCAATTAACATTACAAAAAATGATTGTTTTGTCATTATTATGTTGCTGTTTGTGGGACCTTGCTGTGCACACATTGGCCTCTGCGTTTCCACCATTACAACAGTGACTTCACTTCAAAAGACCTTTCAAAAGCGCTTTGGGACGTTGTGTGGTTGTGAAAAGTGCCATATAAATGCAAGTCCTTTTTTCATCCAGAGGTGGGAGTTGAATCCCACCACACCAAAATTCAGCTAATGAAATAAATCAACAATAAAAAAACTAGTCTCAGCCCCACCAGCAGCTGAAGCTTGGCAGGTGGGGGAACTTAATTTGGCCAGAGACCAAAAATCAGTTTCCCAACGGCAGGATGAATGTTAGGAACTCTGTTCTCAGGACTTGAAAGGCAGGTTGATCTTTCTGACAAACAATGTCGGAAAGCCCTTTTGCGTACAATAGCAAATCATGCGAGCTCAGTAAAAGGCCACCTCACCGGAGGTAAGTGCCCCTCCAAACTGAGTTCCCCACCAGCAAGAAATTAGAATGCTCACTTTTATCACTGTATATAAGTGGCGTGTACCAGGCGAGCTTCACTTCTTCCATGACTTTGAGGTCAGTAGACATTGCTTTCGCTTTCTTGGGGGACCGGTCACTATTTATTTTTCTTCATTCATGGGGTGTGGCTAGGTCAGCATTTATTGCCCATCCCTAATTGCCCTTGAGAAGGCAGTGGTGAGCTGCCATCTTGAACTGCTGCAGTCCATGTGGTTTAGTACATCCACAGTGCTGTTAGGAAGGGAGTTCCAGGATTTTGACCCAGCGACAGTGAAGGAACAGCAATATATTTCCAAGTCAGGATGGTGAGTGACTTGGAGGGGAACATCCAGGTGATGATGTTCCCATCTATCTGCTGCCCTTGTCCTTCTAGATGATAGTGGTTGTGGGCTTGGAAGGTGCTGTCTAGGAGCCCTGATGAGTTCTTGCAGTGCATCTTGAGGATGGTACATAAAAAAAAAGATAAAGAAAATGCTGGAAAAACTCAGCAGGTCTGGTTTCATCTGTGGAGCGAGAAACAGAGTTAACCTTTCAAGTCCGTATGATTCTTGTTCAGAGCTGGTAGATGGTACACACCGCTGTGGCTGTGTGTTGGTGGTGGAGGGAGTGAACGTTTGTGGATGTGATGGCAATCAAGTGGCTGCTTTGTCCTGGACGGTGTCAAGCTTCTTGAGTGTTGTTGGAGCTGCATTCATCCAGGCAAGTGGCGAGTATTCCATCACACTCCTGACTTGTGCCTTGTAGATGGTGGACTGGGTTTGGGGAGTCAGGAGGTAAGTTATTCATCACAGGATTCCTAGCCTCTGACCTGATCTTGTAGCGACAGTATTTATATGGCTAGTCCAGCTCAGTTTCTGGTCAATGGTAACACCCAGGATGTTGATAGTGAGGGATTCTGTGATGGTAATGCCATTAAACATCAAGGGGCGATGGATGGATTTTTTCTTGTTGGAGATGGTCATTGCCTGGCATTTATGTGGCATGAATGCTACTTGCCACTTGTCAGCCCAAGCCTGGATATTGTCCAGGTCTTGCTGCAATTGAACTGCTTCAGTATCTGAGGACTCGCAAATGGTGCTGAACATTGTGCAATCATCAGCGAATATCCCCACTTCTGACCTTATGATGGAAGGAAGGTCATTGATGAAGCAGCTGAAGATGTTTGGGCCTAGGACACTACCCTGAGGAACTCCTGCAATGATGTCCTGGAGCTGAAATGACTGACCTCCAACAACCACAACTGCCTTCCTTTGTGCTAGGTATGACTCCAACCAGTGGAAAAATTTCCTCCTGATTCCTAGTTTTGCCAGGGCTCCTTGATGTCACACTCAGTCAAATACTGCCTTGGTGTCAAGGGCATTCACTCTCACCTCATCTCTGGAGTTCAACTTTTTTGTCCATATTTGAACCAAGGCTGTAATGAGGCCAGAAGCCAGGTGACCCTGGCGGAACCCAACTGAGCATCAGTGAGCAGGTTATTGCTAAGCAAGTGCCGCTTGATAGCACTGTTGATGACCCCTACCATCACCTTACTGATAATTGAAAGTAGACTGTGTAATTCACAATAAGAGGTTGTGGTGGAAGAATTAATCCAGGCTGGTCTTTTGGTTCAAAGTGTTCGAGCTGTATCTTTTTATTCTATTTAGATGGGATAATCAATGCCCATCACCTGTTTAACTAGCAATTATTTTTAACAAGGTGATTGTCATATTAACAGATTGATGGGGCGGTAATTGGCTGGGTTGGATTTGTCCTGCTTTTGGTGTAAAGGACATAGCTGGGCAATTTTCCACATTGCCAGGTAGATATCAGTGTTGTAACTCTTTCGAGTTATCAACAGATCGCATGTAACTCTTTCGAGTACATTCACAGTTCTTGGCTTCCGGGAGTGGGACATGAACCCACAACCTTCTGATTCAAAGGCGAGGGTGCTACGAACTGAGCCACAGCTGACACCTCATGCCAGTGTTGTAGTTGTACTAAAATAGCTTGGCTAGGAGTGTGGCAATTTCTGGAGCACAAGTCTTCAATGCTATTGCTGGAATATTGTCAGCGCCCATAGCCTTTGCAGTATTCAGGGCCCTCTGCCGTTTCTTGATTTCACGTAGACAGAATCAAATTGGCTGAAGACTGGCATCTGTGATGCTGGGGACCTCCAGAGGAGGCCGAGATAGTCCATCTACTTAGCACTTCTGGCTTAAGTTTGTTGCAGTTGCTTCAGCTTTATCTTTTTCTCCTCTATAATTGAGGATGGGGATATATGTGGAGCCTCCTCCTCCAGTGAAGTGTTTAATTGTTCACCATCATTCACGACTGGATGTGGCAGGACTGCAGAGCTTAGATCTGATCTGTTGGTTATGGAATCACTTAGCTCTGCCTTAGCATGCAGCTTCCTGTGCTTGGTGCTGTTCCTGGCATGCCTTCCTTCCTCTTCATTGAACCAGGGTTGATCCCCTGGCTTGGTGGTAATGGTAGAGTGGGAGTGGGGGATATGCCGGGCCACGAGGCTACAGATTGTGGTTGAGTAAAGTTCCGCTGCTGCTGATGGCCCACAGCGCCTCATGGATGCCCAGTCTTAAGTGGCTAGATCTGTTTGAAATCTATCCCATTTAGCACAGTGGTAGCGCCACACAACACGATGGAAGGTTTCCTCAATGTGAAGATGGATGTTCGTCTCCACAAGGACTGCGGTGGCCATTCCTACCAATACTTCCATGGACATATGCATCTGCTGCAGGCAGGTTGGTGAGGATGAGGTCAAGTATGTTTTTCCCTTTTGTTGGTTCTCTCACCACCTGCCGCAGACCCAGTGTAGCAGCTATGTCATTTAGGACTCAGCCAGCTTGGTCAGTAGTTGTTCTACTGAGCCAGTCTTGGTGATGGACATTGAAGTCCTCCACCCAGAGTACATTCTGCACCTTGGCCACCCTCAGTGCTTCCTCCAAATGGTGTTCAACATGGAGGCATGGAGGAATACTGACTCATCATTTGGGGCGAGGTATAGTATGTGGCATTCAGCAGGAGGTTTCTTTGCCCATGTTTGACCTGATGCCATGAGACCTCATGGGGTCCAGAGTTGATATTGAGGACTCCCAGGGCAACTCCCTCTCTCCACCTGCCACCTTACCTGCCCCTGGGACAGATGATGATGGTGGTGTCTGGGACGTATTGCAAGGTACAATTCCATGAGTATGATTATGCCAGGTTGTTGTTTGACAAGCCTTTGAGACAGCTCCCCCAATTTTGGCACATAATTGTCTATTAATAGCCTAAGATTTCCTTCTCTAAAGGGCATTTGTGAACCAGGCGAGTTTTTTTTTACAAAAATGGTTTCATTGTCATCATCATTAGACTCTTAATTCCAGATTTTTATTGGCCAGAATGGGATTCAAACCCCAGTCCCCAGAGTATTACCCGCAGTCTCTAGATTACTAGTCTACTGCATTACCACTGCACCATCACCTTGACTCAGAACTTGACTGGTGCTGGTAGGACAAGCTGCGTAAAGGTTGGGCACAGGAGGCAGGCTAAGGGTGGAAGGGGGGTGAGGTAGGGTGGAGTGGAGGCTGGACCTGGGAGGCAGGAGAAGGCTGGAAATGGGGATAAGTGTCCAGGGAAGGAAGAGGCTGTCTGGGGAAGGGGGAAGGCAGTGAGGGAATACGAGGATGCATTGACACGGAATTGAGGAAAGGGGCCTTTCATGTGTCTGGGAGTCCTGTGGCTGGGTGGTGGGGGTGGGGGGGGGTGGTGGGTGGCACTTGTGGGCAAGGTTGTTTGGAGAGAAATGGTCCTAGAGGGTGGGTCAGTGATGTTGACATTGGGGTCCTAGGGATTGAACTGAGGGTACTGGGCAGAGGAGGGAATAGTCAGAGGGGGAGTGGGATGTGGTAGACTGGCAGGTCCAATGTAATAGTCGGGTAGTGGGAGGTTTTATTGGTTGGGGGGGGACACAGAAATGGAATACACAGGTGGCTCTGATAACAGAGGGGTCAGAGTCAGGGTGGGCATGGGGATAGTAATGGGGGTAGGCTCTGAGGGGAGGAAAGGCACGGAGATTGATAGCAACACAGTCCAGGGAAACTGCGGGGAGGTTCAAGGTGATAGAGGGGACAGGATATGGTGGTGATATTGGGTGGGTCAAGAGTGATGGGGGGAAGTTGGTGGGTGACAGGGGAGGGGGGAAGGTAGTGGAGCGAATCTGAAAACTAACACACAGCATTTTTCCAGTAACAATAAAGCAATGCCCGTCAATTTAAAACTGCGAAACTTCAAAGTGAGAGGAGGGTCTTTTCAGGTGGCTGGAGTTTGAGGTCGGCACAAATGGCCGAATAAAGGGATATCCTAATAAACACGAGGCAACTGGATGAGAACTATGCTCAGTTGTGTTCTTTCTATGGTGAAGCCCCACACGGCAACCGGTTTGTTCCTGACTTGTGGGTCTCATAACATCGAGATCCCAGCAAAGTGTGGAGCTGCTGTTCATTCTGTGATTTGCCAGCTGCTGCTGTCAGAGGCAGAGATGAAGGGAGGGAGGGAAGTGGATACCTTCAAGGGGCACAGCTGGTGGACAGCAGCAAACTCTCAACACCATTCTCCATCCTCCCAGGTGAATGGCAATGCCTGAGAAGGGCTCCTGTGGTTAGTCTTTCTATGCTTCCAAGGTGATGGTCTCTCTATGGAGTCTCGAGGGTAATGGAGGCAAGCTGAATCGTGTCAGAGGGAGGCTTCTCGCACGGAGCTCTATAACCCTGGTCAAAGAGCAATGTCTCCTTGTGAAGTCATGTATGAGCGAGAGAAACACCCATCTCTGGTCCTCCAGGATGTCCTTCACCTGGAAGGGGTAGAATAGGGATGCCATATCTAGGCCAAGGCCAGACACAGGACTTAGCACTGGCTTATGGCTCTGAGATGGAGGCAAACCTGTAAAGAATATGCTCACTAGATTTATTACTTAATTTGTTCACAGATCCACTGAAGAGTAGATGAAGCAGGTTCCAGGCATCCCTGCCTTTCTACTGGCTCTCATTCAGATGAGGAGAAGGTGGGCCTGTTGCAGGTTGGCACGGGGCCAGGAGGAGAATGACCTGAGCAGCAAGAACAGGGTCCATTGCAATGGCTGGCAATGGCCTGATCATGGGTGCATTGCAGGTGGTGCATCTATCTACAGGTGAGCAAAATGCAATGCCAAAGGAGCCTTTGGATATCCGGAAATGTGATTGCACACATCTGCTAGGTTCTCCATGATGACTTGCGGCCACAAGGACTTGGAGGGAATCCCATGCCAGTGACATAGAAAGTCACTGCTGCCTCAAACGTTTTTGCCAGTGGGTCCTTCCAAGGCTCCACTGGGGACTTGTGCGGTATCCCCTAGTCAGCGACACACAAGTGTATACGAGAGGTGACAGAAGCCCTGTTCAGGGGAGTGCACCAATTTGTCCAATTCCGCCTGGATCCCGAAAGCCAGGCTGCAAGAATGTTGGGATTTGGAGCAAACTCAGGTTTCCCACAAGCGCAATGCACTCTTAACTGCAAACATGTGGCCCTGAGAGCTCCCTGGCAACAGCTATCATATTCATCAACAGAAAAGGATTCCACTCTTTGAACGTACAGCTGATTATGTGATTGCAGAAGGCAAATGCTGCATGTTTGTGCTCAGTGTCCAGGGAACTCTCATGACACCTACATTCTGACCCACTCCCAGGGGCCACAGGTTTTTGAAAGACCACAGCGATTGTAGGACTGGCTCCTCGCAGACAATGGACACCCTCAGAAGACCTGGCTGATGACCCCAGTTCACTGTCCGCAGAGTGCTGTCGAGGAGAGTTACAATGATGCACATGCCTCTGCCAGGTCCATGATTGAGCAGATGATAGGCCTCCTAAAGATGAGGTTCAGATGTTTGGACTGCTCTGGCGGGACTCTGTAATACTCACCACAGGGTGTCACAGATCATTGTTATTTGCTGCACAACCTTGCGCTATAAAGGGGGGATCTCTTGCCTGAGGGAGACATGGAGGACTGAGGTGTCTCCCCCGATGATGAGGACAATGAAAGGGATGGAGATGATGAAGGCCAGGCTGTCGCCCAGCCACATGCAGAGGCAACAGCAGGGCTATGAAGTGGCAGACAGGCCTGTGCCGATCTGATAGCTATCAGATTCCAGGCAGAGGGAGCTGCCAACACATTTCTTTCACTTTTTGGCTATCTATCCTCTGTTGGCTGGAAGGCCCCAGCTCCTTCTTGGTTACAGACATTAAACTTTGCTCCCATTTAACTTGATTTATGAAAGGTGAATTAAATTGCAGTAGTTAACATCTGCCCTGCTGGTGCTTTGATCCTTTGCATGTGCCAAACTATGCGAATATGTAGAGCCCTGGGATTAGAACCTGCACAGCACTCCGTTTTCCCGTGAGTAAGTAGAATTGTGATTTTACCCATGCCCTCACAAAGTCCGTGTGCATGACAGTTTGCTGCCAATTTCAAATCTAACCTTGGCAAAGATGCACTCATGTCAGCCTCACTTTTTCCTGAATGGGTTGGGAGGGTGGGGGGTACCTGGAAGATAGTTTCTTCAGGCAGTACCAGATAGATGGGTCCACAGGGAGGAGCAGCATGAGAACATCATTTGGCCCCTCAAGGTCGCTTCACCATGCAGACTAATGAGGGAAGATTGTTTTCCTGCCCCCCCAATCACCACTCGCTCATGGTAAACACATATCCCTTGACATCTTTAGAATGGTGAGAAGTTTTGAGGTAACTTTGGAGTCCAGCCACAGAGAGTGCCTTACCTGCGCAATGGGTTGCTGAGCAGCACTCCGGACCCTCCAATCACAGAGACTCCTATAAGTCTCAGTCCTAGGTGGCCTTAGCATTAGTGTGAGACTGTGACCCATCGTTGTGGACACCCCAGCCAAGGTAAACTTCTTTCCTGCATGGACTCTGCAGAGGCTTGTTAGAGCTGCTGATGCTTCACATGGATAGCCTTACAGGCCTCAGCACAGTCCAGCACACAGGCCCATTCTACTCTCTCTCCTCATGCACTAAAACCCCAGCCCTTCAATGATATCAGATACATTTTGGTTGCAAACCTTTAATACAAGGTCTACTGCCACCTTGGTAAAGAGACGAGCAGGCCACACAAATCTCCATGTGAGGTCTGACAAAGGCTTCAGTCAGCTGCAGATAACCTCTTAAATCCTGCACTCAAATCCCTCTTGCAGTCAAGGCTGATGTGCCCGTCGCCTCCTTACTTGCATCTTTCATCCACATGTTAGCTCAAAATGACAAATCACCAAGGAAGGCCACCAACGATTGGACGTGGCCACCACAGCTTCCTCCAGACATACAGGGCAGCCTCTGGTTTTATATTATTAAGAAGACAGTGTAGGGCTTCACTCTCTCAGCCCTCAAATTGTATTTACAGTCTTCCTTGCCACTCAGATAGCAGATTTAACTCCTCTCGAGTCTTGGCATCCATGCACATCTCACACCAGGGCAAAAGCAGCAGGAGCTGCAGTGACCTCACTGAACACATTTTCAGGAGTCAGAACATGGTGAGTTGCAAGTCATGGCTTGCATGATGCGTGGCTGTGGACAGATGGGAGAGCCTCCTGCTGCCATCCCGGGAAACAGCACCTCCCGCCTTTCCTGGATGACCTGAGAGTTTCCAGTGAGGCTTTCGATGAGCCGTGGGGCCACATGTTGCTTTCTTTTCTGGGACATCCCGGTCTCGGGCAGAATCCAGGGCTCCTGGCCTGTAGTGAATGGCTGTCCAGGTGCCCTTTAGTTAGGGTGCCCTGACCTTCGACCCCTGAGATAACAGCAGGGAGGGCGACTTCCTGCCCACCTCGGCCACAAGATTCGCCGTGTTCTGCTCGGATGCGTAGGTAATGAACTAAATAGCACAAGATCACACCTGGTCAGCCATCCCGCCCTGCAGCAGAAATCACTCCGACATCCGTGCCCGCTATCATATTTTGACTTCAGAATGGATGATTCCTCCCAGAGTGACCATGGGACCATTGGATTGTTGTAAAACCCATTTGGTTCAATCATGTCCTTCATGGAAAGGGATTTGCCAGCTTGGCCTAGTCTAGCCTCTATGTGACTCCAGACCCGCAGCATATGGACCCTTAACTGTCCTCTGAAATGGCCTAGCAAGATACGCAGTTGGTGGCTTAGCACCAACTTCTCAAGGGCCATTAGGACAATAAATGCTGGCCTTTCCGTGAATGAATAAAAAAAAAGTGAAAGGCAAAGAGCGACAGAAAGGAGTTGAGTGAAATCACTAGACAATTAGCTTATCATGAGAATTTGGAGATGACTCTTTCACAATACTTCAACCATTTAGCACTTCTAATACAATTTTCTGATTTGTTTTGGTATTAGCATTCGTTTGGTTAGTGCAGCATTTCCTAGGCTTTACTTCTGTCCCAACATTTACTTTCACTTATGCGGAGTAGGGGCTGAATTTTACCCCCATTGAGGGGGTTGTGAGGGAGAGGGCAGGAGCAAGAACGAACCCGATCAATGCCCACGCTCGGGTGCGCACCGCCATTTTACGTGGGTGGGCCAATTAAGGGCCACCCAGAAGCGCTGTGCGGGCAGGAAGGGATTCCTTGAGTCAGGGCATGCACGTGAAAGAGCACAGGGGTGCCTCATGGGAGATTAGTTTAAGTCTTGAAAAATGTAATAAAGGTCAAAACAAATTTTAAGGACATGGCCCCTCATGTGAAACTGTCACATGAGCTGGGACATGTCCATTAATTTTTTGAAAAAATTTTATTTAATTCATGAACCCTTCATGAAACCTCATCTCGCCCGTGGATGAGGTTTCATGGAAAATGCGAAGGCCGCCTGGGCTCTTCGCCAGCCTTAAGGTTGGACAGGCAGCTTTCTTAACAGCTTTAATTACTTTGCTAATGGCCTTAATAGGCCTTTGACAGTTGAATTGACAATCTAAATGACGCGTGGTGACGTCAGGACGCCTGCCCAACGTCACCGCGCGTCATTTTACACGTCGGCGAGTGGGCCCCGCCCCCGCTCGCCAACGGGAAAATTCTTCCCTAGGTTACAGCAAAGGTAAAAGCTTTGTCTGAGTTCAGTTAGAGCCAGGTCATTCAGGGGTGAAGTCATGAAGCAGTTTGTCACACAAAGGGTACTGGGGCTATGGAACACTACACTCCCTCACTCACACCCCTTCCACCTCACCCCCCTCCCCCCTCCATCCACCACTCCCACCAGCAAAATGTTTTTGAGGCTGTGGGGGTGGGGGTCAATTGAGAATTTCAAACTGCAATTGATAGATTTTTGTTCAGCAAGGATATTGGAACCAGGGCGGATACATGGATTTAAGATGCGGATCAGCCATAACACAACTGAATGGCAGACCAGGCTCAAGGGCTGAGTGGTCTACCCTTCTTCTTAAGGTATCCCTTGTCTATTTTCTCCACTCCCACTTGCTCATTTCAGTTTTTATTTCTATTCATTTATAAAGCATGGGCATTGCCAGCAAAGTCAATATTTATTGCCCATCTTTTGAGAAAGTGCTGATGAGTCACCTTCTAGAATACCACTGAGTGCCTTCCAGGCTACTGCAGTTAAGAGCCAATTGTATTGCTGGAGACAAGCTAGGTAGGGATGACAAATTTCCTTCCCTAAAGGACATTAGTGAGTCAGATGGGGTTTTTAATGGTAATCCAGTAATTGAATTTAAATTGGCTCGTTGCTATGGTGGAAATTTGAACTCATATCTCTGAATCCTTAGTTCAGGCCTCTGGGGTACCAGTCCAGTAACACAACCATTATATTACCATACTCTTATCCCTTGTGTGTCCCTTTGTCTGTCTTTCTCACCATTCCCCTTATAACTTTTGATCTCTTTTCTTCCTTCCTCTGATCTCTGCAGACAATTCTTTTACCCTCTTTTAGACAGTACATTTCTGAACACAGATCCCTCATTCAGAACAGAGGCCTCACCAAGGTCTTTGGAAATCAACTCCCATTCGTACAAGTCTTTCCTATATCTTTTGTCATTAGTTTTCAGGCTTTGTGAGAAAAGGGGAAAGCGTAGACAGAGTATTATAAAAGCAAAATACTGCGGATACTGGAAATCTGAAACAAAAACATAAAATGCTGGAAAATCTCAGCAGGTCTGACAGCATCTGTGGAGATAGAAACAGGGTTAACGTTTCGAGTTTGTAAGAATCTTCTTCAGAGCTCTGAAGAAGAGTCATACGGGCTTGAAATGTTAACTCTGTTTCTCTACAGACACAATATTAGTTGACTGATCAGAAACAGGATTAATGGCTCTTGCTGGTATTGGAGTAAGTTTGGAAGTGGTGCATCTTTGCATCAGTGCTGGGTCCACATTAATTTTTGACATTTCTAGAAAATAAGGAGAATGACATTTAATTTCATACTGAATACTGTGTGCCGTTTTGGTCTCCTTATTTAAGAAGGAACATATCTTCATTGGAAGCAGTTCGGAGAAGATTCACTAGGCTGATTCCTGGGATGACAGGGTTGTCTTATGAGGAAAGGTTAAGCAGGTTGAGCCTATACTCATTGAAGTTTAGAAAATGTATAGGATTCTGAGGGGCCCTGATAAGTTGGATGCTGAGAGGATGTTTCCCCCATGGGGGAATCTAGAACTAGGGGGCGCAGTTTAAAATAAGGGGCCTTCCATTTAAGATGGAGGAATTTCTTCTCTCAAGGGGTCGTTAGTGTTTGAAATTCTCTCCCCAAGCAAGCAGTGGAGGTTGAGTCTTTGAATATATTCAAGGCTGATTGAGACAGATTTTTGATTGACAAGTGGGCCAAGGTTTATGGGGGCAGGCAGGAAAGTGGACTCCAAATGGCCCACTCCTGCTCCAAATTGCTATGTTCTTATGTTCTTAAATTTGTGAATGACATAAATGACAAATGGTCAGGACAACTTCAAAAGACTTCAGGAGGACATAAATGGGTGAATATAATGATCGAAGAGGTAGCAGATGCAATTTAACATGGAGAAATGTGAGCTGAGGCACTATTAAAGAATGGGTGGCCACATATAAGGTAAAGATGCTGAAGGATGTGAAAACACACAGAGGTAAAGGTGCAAATACGTAAGTCACAAAAAAGCCAGTGGAATTATGTATTTTATAAATGGGGCATAGAATACATTAACTAAAAGGTTATGATAATTTCTTGTACTTCAAAGCAAGGCTACAGTTAGAGCAATGTTTGCAATTTTGGGCGTTCCATTACAGAAAGGACATTAAAGCTACAAAGAATTCATAGCATATTTTCACTTGGATGATCCCAGGGATGAAAAGCTGCTTAAGAGGACAGACTTGAAGTAAGTTTACTTCCACAGGAGCAAAGAAAACTAGGAGTAGAATTAGTAGGATTTTTTTAAAATTTGAAGGGCTTTGATAAGGTGAATAGGGAAAGGCTATTTTCTCTGGTTGGGAATTCTGTGACAAAGGGGCATCAATTTAAAATTGTCATGAAGTGAGTGTGGAGAGGAGATTAACAGGAATGTCTTTACTCTGTGACTTAGCACACCATGGAACACTTTTGCCACTGGGAGTAGTTGAGGTAGAGGCCATTGCATCTTTTAAAGGAAGAGTAATTAATCATTTGAGGCACAGATATGAAGAGGGAATGAGGCAATGGAGTTAGTTATAACTATAGCAAAATGTTAACATAGGGTCCAAATAATACCTTTGAGCTGTAACTTATACAGCTAATGTTCGGTTCTAAGGATTCTTTTTATTCATTCTTTCGGTAATCATAAATAGATGTAATAAGACAACAGCATTAGGGACACTGATGCCCCAAGGTGATATATTGTAAACCAGTAGATCCGCTCAGTCTCAGCTGTACCATGGCAAGGGTAGAACTAGATGCTTCTTCACAAGGAGGAAGGGAAAATTGGACCTAAGTCAATGGATATTAGGATGTGCACATCCTAATATCCATTGACAGATTTCACTGGAAGAGGCCAAAGGCTCAGTCAACTCCCTAAAATCTCAGCAAAGAATAATACTTGTGGGTGGGGTCCAGTGGGGTAAGGGGAAGCTGGAAGGGAATAAATAAAAAATATCATTAAACAATTGCAATATGAAACTTCCTGCTTGCATTCCTTACCGGAAAATTCCTGATACATGGTTTGCACCTGCAGAAGTCTGGGCAGTTACAGACGCTTTTAAAGGCTTCACCGGTGGCACCTAGGCATGCACAAATGAGCGAGCATCTCCAAAAGTTCTCACAGCAAGTCTTGCATTTACCGTCGGGGCAGCAGCTGCAGGGCGAGCATTCACAGGAGGGTCTGCATTTACAGTCGGGGCAGCAGCTACAGGGCGGGCATTCACAGGAGGGTCTGCATTTACAGTCGGGGCAGCAGCTGCAGGGCGGGCATTCACAGGAGGGTCTGCATTTACAGTCGGGGCAGCAGCTGCAGGGCGGGCATTCACAGGAGGGTCTGCATTTACAGTCGGGGCAGCAGTTGCACCGTTTGCACTCGCAGGTGGGACAGGGTCTGCATGGTGGGCACTCACGGCAGTTTTGGCAGTTACAAATCTCACAGGGCCTGCACGGCGGGCACTCACAGGAGCGCTTGCAATCGCAGGTCTCGCAGGGCTTGCAATCCTCGCAAACGCGGCACTTCGGGCACTCGCAGGTGGTGCAAGGCTTGCATATCTGGCAATCGCGGCAACGCGGGCACTCACAGTTGGCACAGGATTGGCATGGAGGGCAATCACGGCAGGGTCTACAATCGCAGGCAGGACAAGGTTCACACGTCTGGCATTTCCGGCAGTACGGGCAGTCGCAGGTCGGACAAGCGCTGCAGATCAAGCATTCAGGGCATTGCTGGCAATCACAAGTTTGACAGCACAGTGGTAGGCATTGACAGGAGTCACAACAGTCTGTGCATTCATTTGTATCCCAAAATTCCAAGAATACCCATGCAGGAAAGATCATCTATATCCGTAAAAAAAGAGACATTATATTATAAATTAATAGTTATTCATCTCTACTTCTCAAAATTTATTTCTGCCTCACTTGAAGAATTCACCTTCCCTTTTCCAAACACAATTCATTGCTGAAGGCATAAGAAAGGGCTACCAAGGTCTCTGCCAATGAGGCCCCTAACCTGGCTGTTTAGAAGCTACACAAGATCAACTTTAACCTCCTTCCTATGCTAAGATAAATTATAATTATCTTCCTAAAGATAAGCCCAGCAACTACAGGCCAGTCAGTTTAACTTCAATGGTGGGGGAACTTCTAGATACAATAATTTGGGACAATATCAATCTTCACATGGGCAAATGCGGGTTAATTAAGGAAAGCCAGCATGGATTCCTTAAGAGGAAATCATGTTCAACTAACTTGCTGAAGTTTTGTCGAAGAGGTAAGAGAGAGGGTTGATGAGAGCAATGTTGTTGATGTGGTGTACATGGACTTCCAAAAGGTGTTTGATACAGTGCCGCAACAGGTTTGTGAGCAAAGTTATAGCTCATGGAATAAAAGGGACAGTAGCAGCATGGATACGGAATTGGCTGAGCAACAGGAAACAGAGGGTAGTGGTTAATGGGTGTTTTTTGGGCTGGAGGAAGGTTTGTAGTGGAGTTCCCCAGGGGTCAGTGTTGGGGCCCTTGCTTCTTCTGATATACATTAATGACATAGACCTTGGTGTACAAAGCACAATTTCACAGTTTGCAGATGATACCAACCTTGGAAACATTGTGAACTGTGAGGAGGATAGTGTAGAACTTCAAAAGGACATAGACAAGTTGGTGGAATGGACAGACTGGTGGCAGATGAAGTTCAATGCAGAGAAATATGAAGTGACTCATTTTGGTAGGAAGAATATGGAGAGACAATATAAAATTAAGGATACAACTCTAAAGGTGATGCAGGGGCAGAGGACGGGGTAAATATGTGCATAAGTCATTGAAGGTGGCAGGACAGGTTGAGCAAGAAGTTAATAAAACATATGGTATCATGTGTTTTACTAATAGGGGCATAGAGTACAAGAGCAAGGAGGTTTTGTTAAATTTGTATAAGTCACTAGTTTGGCCTCAGTTAGAGTATAATGTCCAGTTCTGGGTGCCATACTTAAGGAAGGATGTGAAGGCATTAGAGAGGGAGCAGAAAAGATTCACGAGAATGGTTCCAGGGATGAGGAACTTCAGTTATAAAGATAGATTGGAGAAGTTAGGACTGCTTTCCTTGGAGAAAAGAAGGTTGAGAGAAGATTTGATAGAGGTGTTCAAAATCATGGGGGTTCTGGACAGAATAGATAGGGAGAAACTGTTCCCTCTCATGAAAGCATCGAGAATGAGCGGGCACAGGTTCAATGTAATTAGTAAAAGAAGCAAAAGTGATAGGAGGAGAAACTTTTTTATGCAGCAAATGGTTAGGGTTTGGAATGCACTGCCTGAGAGTGTGGTGGAAGCAGGTTCAACTGAAGCATTCAAAAGGGAATTAGACTATTATCTGAAAAGGCAGAATGTGCAGGGGTTATGGGGAGAAGGTGGGGAATGGTACTAGGTGAGTCGTTCATTCAGAGAGCCGATGCAGACACTGTGGGCCGAATGGTTTCCTTCTGCACTGTAACAACTCCGTGAATCTGTGATACTAAGCTTCTTAGCTTTTGCTCCATCTCAACACATTTCCTACAATTAACAACAACAATTTGCAATGTACAGCAACTTTAACATAGTCAAATGTCCCAAGGCTCTCCACAGGGACGTTAGCAGACACAAATTGACACCCAGGCACTTAAGGAGATATTCGGACAAATGGCCAAAAGTTTACTCAAAGGGGTACATTTTAATGAATGCTTTAAAGGAAAGAGAGGTAGAGAAGCAGAGGGAGGGAATTCCAGAGTTTAGGGCCTAGACAGCTGAAGGCATGGCCACCAAAGGCGGTGTGATTAAAATGCCTGATATCCAATGAAGTATGAAAAGGGACAGGGTGGGTTAAGCTTAATAGCTTTCCTTCTTCTATTCTTAAAATTTTTTTAATGTTCTTATTAGATAACTTGGAAGAGGCAAATTTAATCGCCATCTGTGCATGCATACTGCAAGTTACAGAGGTGTCAGCTGTGGCTCAGTTCATAGCACCCTCGCCTTTGAATCAGAAGGTTGTGGGTTCATGTCCCACTCCTGGAAACCAAGAACTGTGAATGTACTCGAAAGAGTTACAATCTGTGACTGTTGATAACTCGAAAGAGTTACAGAGTAATTGTCAACAATGAACCAAGACACTAAGTGTAGACTTTAAATATCATTGTTAAGCAAGTTTAATGAAATTTAAAAACCTTACCTGAAATCATTATGTTCCTAATTTTCCAGTCCCAGTCTTCCCTCCTTTCTTGAAGACACCGGGCATGAAATTGATCTTTGCCAGTAGCACAAAGGGGTTTCATTACAAACCGTCATCCCATATTACACCATGCCAGATCTTCTGTACCACTGACTTCAACCAAATAGAAAATCAGGTACAGTGTAAAGCAATTTACTATGAGACCATTTTGTGCTAATGGCAATGACCAATTTCATCCCCTAACCCTTAATGAGGTATGGTTCCTTAGGCTTCTCCTGCCCTCTGTTACCTCTTTGGCCATTTCTCATGTTTAATTGTAGTGAGTGCAAGTAGGAGTGCAATGGCACCAGCCCAGCCTTTACCCAATGCCTGCACATGTGTACTCTCTAGCTAGAGTCAATGATTAGTGATCCATAATAGGAGATTTTCCCTTTCCTAGACCAGGGATGCTCAAAGCCAATTTAAGAATCTCAATGCCTGAGATGAGCTAAACCAGCACAAACTTTGATATAATGGCCTGGATGCCTTGGTACTAGGATCTGTTCGTACTACACCATGAGGAGAGCATTAGTCCTTTAAAGCAACAAATTTTTCACTGAAAGAAACCAGAAAAAATATTTCAGGTTATAAGCAAAAGGATATTGAATTAGTAAAAACATTGATTTGTATGTTTCTGACAGGTTGATTGATAATCCCAACAAAAGGCAAGGAAGCCTGACATAACATTGGGCATCTGGACAAATGAGAAGATCCTGACCAATGATCCAATGAGCAAGAATGTACTTCCGCACTTTGCCAAATTTCGCAAGGGCACCTGGAATTATGACCAGGATTTGGAGATGATCTTTTGATCTGTACAACAACAATAATGTGCACTTATATAGCATGTTTAACACAGTGAAACATCAGAGGAGCTTTGCAGGAACATTCCCAAACAAAAATCTGACACCGAGCCAAATAAGGAGATATTAGGACAGGTGACCAAAAGCTTGGTCAAAGATTTAGGTTTTAAGATGCATTTCAAAGGAGGAGGGTGAGGTAGAAAGGAGAGTCTTCAGAAAATAATTCCAGAGCTTAGGACCGTGGCGTTAGTACCCATTGCCACACCTTTTATTTGGAGGAAGTGAGACGAGTTTAAGGAGAATTTGTTCAGTGAGAGAACAAGTTCAGCCAGATGGAGGAGAGTGGTGGTGGATGGGGATTGTTCGGGCGTCTGTTCGAGGAAGAAGTGGAGAGCCCTCAGACCATCCTGGTGGGGGATGGAGGTGTAGAGGAATTGGATGTCCATGGTGAAGAGGAGGCGGTTGGGGCCAGGGAACTGGAAATTGTTGATATGATGTAGGGCATCAGAGGAATCGCGGATGTAGGTGGGAAGAGACTGGACAAGGGGAGAGAGAATGGAGTCAAGAAAGCAAGAAATGAGTTCCGTGAGGCGGGAACAGGCTGACACGATCGGTCTGCTGGGACAGTCTTGTTTGTGGATTTTGGGGAGGAGGTAGAAGCGGGCCGTCCACGGCTGGGAGACCATGAGGTTGGAAGCTGTGGAGGGAAGATCTCCAGAGGAGATGAGGTCAATGACAGTCCTGGAAACAATGGCTTGATGTTCAGTGGTGGGGTCATGGTCCAGGGGGAGGCAGGAAGAAGTGTCTGCGAGCTTTTAAATGGACCTTTGTTAGACAAGTGTGTTAAGTATTACTGTTCGGGGCGAGTGGATAGAGCTAAGCTACAGTTCAGTCATGATCTAATTAAACAGTGGAACAGGCTTGAAGGAATTAAATGGCCTACTCATGTTCCATTGTCACTATGTTTCTATGTATGCTGTTCACAGAATCACAGAATTATGGCACAGGAGGAGGCCAATCAGCCCATTGTGTCTGTACTGGCTCTCTAAATGAGCATTATGACTTAGGGCCATTCTCCTGCCCTTTCCCTGTACCCTTGCACATTGTTTCTATTCAAATAATCTTCTAATGCCCTCTTGAATGCCTTGATTGAATCTGCCTCCACCATACTTCACTTTAACCCTGTGCCCTCTCATTCTTGATCCTTTTATGAGCGGGAACAGTTTCTCCCTATTTACTCTATCCAACCCACTCAAGATTTTGAACACCTCTATCAAATCTCTTAGCCTTCTCTTCTTCAAGGAGAACAGTCCCAAACTCTCCAATCTATCATCATAACTGAGTTTCTCATCCCTGGAACCATTTTTGTAAGCCTCTTCTGTATTCTCTCCAATGCATTCACATCCTTCCTATAGTGTGGCACCCAGGACTGTACACAATTCTCCAGCTCAGGTCTAACTAGTGTCTTATATAAGCTCAGCATAACCTCCCTGCTCTTGTACTCTATGCCCCTATTAATAAAGCCCAGGATGCTATATGCTTTATTAACTGCTCTCTTCATCTGTCTTGCCACATGCAATGACCTATGCACACATACACCAAGGTCTCTCTGCTCCTGCACCCCCTTAAGAATTGTACCCCTTATTTTATATTGTTTCTCCATGTTCTTCCTACCAAAGTGCATCACCTCACACTTCTCCGCATTGACCTTCAACCGCCACCTACCTGCCCACTCCACCAACTTGTCTATGTCCTATTGAAGTCCTACACTGTCCTCCTCACATTTTGCAATGCTTCCAAGTTTCGTATCATCTGAAAACTTTGAAATTGTCCCCTGCACACCAAGATCTAGGTCATTAATATATATCAGGAAAAGTAAGGGTCTCAATACCGACCCCTGGGGAACTCCAATGCAAACTTTCCTCCAGCCCTGAAAACTATCCATTGACCATTACCCTCTGTTTCCTATTACTCAGCCAATTTTGTATCCACGTTGCTACTGTCCCTTTTATTCCATGAGCTATAACTTTTCTCACAAGCCTGTTGTGTGGCACAGTGTCAAATGTCTTTTGAAAGTCCTTTTGAGATGTCCTTCAAGGCTGTTACAAGGCAGTCATTAGGAGGATATTGAAAAAGGGCCTGAGATTATTCTTCTGATTTTCTCTTCCTCCCTGTCACCATTACAATAAACATGGACAAGAGATTTATGATAGTATTGGCATTAGTTTGATCCCAAGCTGAACTTTCGACCCCATATCCTAACCACCTCCATAATATCATTCATCTGTTGCTGAAACCCTCATCCAAATGTTGTGATCTCCAGATATGACTATTCTCATGCTTCCCTGGTCAGTCTCCCATCCTACCAAACTTGAAGTCATCCAAAACTCTCCTGTCCATATCCTATCTTGCACTATATCCCTCTTACCCATTGCCCCTCTCCTTGCTAACCTATGTTGTCTCCCTGTCCTCAAGCATCTCCAATTTAAAATTCTCATTCTCGTCTTTAAGTTCCTTCATAGTCTCATTCTGCCCTGTCTTTATAATCTTCCCCAGCTTTACAATGCTCTGAGAACTCTGCATTCCTTCAACTCTGGACTCTTGCGCATCCCCACTCACTTCACCTCACCTTTGGAGGCCGTACCTTAAACTCTGGAATATCTTCCCCAAATCCCTCTGCCTCTCCCTCTTTCTCTCCCCCTTGAGTATCCTTCCTGAAAACCCACCTACGTAACCAAGTTTATAGCCAGTCCCACAGATGTCTTCAATTTGGTGTTAATTTTTACCTAGTCCTTCTGTGAAGTGCCTCGGGTCACTTTTCTATCTTAAAGATGCTATTTTAACTGCAAGTTGTTGTTATTTTACAAGATAAGCCTCCCCATGGTCCATCATAACTGCAACATAAAAAAAGCAACCATGACTGGATATTTGGCCTTTTCACTTCCTAAATTGGTTACTTCTGTGGTCTATCTGAGTGGGGTTTCCAATGTAGTGACAAGAGGAACCTCTACACAATTTTGTGCTGTGAAGACATATTCATTGACAATTGGATTGCGATTATCTAACTTAACTTCACTTTGGACCCTTACTGCCACCAGGGATGGGTAACTTTAATTCAATTCAGTCCTGTGAAGAAAAAGGGTACAGAATATTCCTGAAGTTTATAAAAAGACTTGCATCGACACAATGCCTGATCATGTCTCTCAGAAACATCTCAAAGACCTTTGCTCACAATGAAATACTTTTTAAGGTGCTGATACAAAAGCAAAATATTACAGCTGTTGGAATCTGAAATAGAAACAGAAAATGCTGGAAATACTCAGCAGGTCAGGCAGCATCTGTGGTGAGGGAAACATTTGGGTTCCAAAATGTCAACTCTGTTTCACTTGGGTATTTCCAGCATCCTCTGTTTTGATTAGTTTTTAAAGTGCATTAGCTATCATTATATGGGGAAACGTGGCAGCAATTTGGCACACATGCAAAATGCCATGCACATTCAAACCTCTCCAAAATTATAAGTATAACTTTTTTTTTTGAAAAAGAAACTGCAGCATTCGGAATGACCATCATTCAACGTAATTTTACTTACCAAAATTCCAGAGCCAATAACTCCTCCCAAATACCACACAGTTGATGATACATTCTTCTTAGCATAGCGTGTGTCACCGTTTGGGAAAAAGAGCAATACGTTCACACAGAAACAGAGAATAGCTAATCCAAGAAGTATTACACCGAGACATCTTGCAGTCGTTCCAGAGCATAAAAACATGATTTCTAGTCAATTTTGGCTCCGGAATTTCCACCTCACAGTCCGTGATCCTTGCTGTGTTGAAAGACTTCTTCTCAACCTCTGATGGTGAAGTATGTGTAGGGATGGACAGTCATGATGCAAGCTCTAGCCAAAAAGACTTCTTTGCACACCATGATAGCGACTGTGGTAACCTTAGCAAAGCATAAACTGAGGTTGGCTGGCCACAATGAAAGCACTGATTTCTTTATGACACCACAAAAACTGCTCCGACATCATAACTGCTCTTTGACATCATAAAGCAGCTTAACTGCCTCAAGTGTTTAAAGTAACAGTGCTAATATGATGAACATCATTGCTGATAATACTATCTTCACAAAAGTATTTCGGCAGCCTTTTCTCAGTTATTTACCAATGACGTGGTGATGCAAGTTATCTCGGAACACAGCGCTGCTAAACTTGCATGTGACATCACAATGAAAATTATGCATGTATCTTCTGCCTCTCTTCCCTTCCCAAATAAACGAAAAGGTTTGTCAAATACTTTTTTCTATATAAGGACAGGACCCCTAGAATTATAGAATATGTAGTGGATAAGTTTGAGGCTAAGCCACAATGTAAATGAAATTCCTCTATCCTTGAAGGGAAGAAGATTACAGGGCTAAGGGGAAAGCGCAAGAAAGTGGAACTAATTGGATATGCCCCTCAAAAAGCCAGCACAGACACAATGACTGAATGGCCTCTATCTGCAAAGTGTCAGCCTATGATTTGTGCTAGTTCCGCAAAGATATTAACTTACCGGGCTAATCAATGCTTCAGTTAAAGTAGCAAACAGAGGATTCTGATACAACCTGATCATATGAAAAATTCTATTTCACAATGAGAGTGCTGCACTGTCGGAGGTGCTATCTTTAGGATGGGATGATAAACCAAGGGCCCCATCTGCTATCTCAGGTGGACATAAAAGATCCCTTGGCACTGTTTCCAAAAAATAGCAGGGGAATTATTCCCAGTGTCCTAGCCAATATTTGTGCCTTAGCTAACATAATTAAGATAGATTACCTAGCCGTTATCACACTTCTGTTTTGTGGGAGCCTGTAGTGTTCAAATTAGCTGTTGCATTTCCTACAATGCAACAGTGGCTACAGTTCAAAATTGTCTGTAAAGCATATTAATGCGATTGGTGACTATGAGTGTTGGATGGTTCTTCAGAGAAAACAGGAAAGCAGAAGGAGACAAGTTGCTGAATGGATTCCAATTGTATCCCTGCACTTCTTGTTAGCAAAATTTAACGGAGCAAGGGATTAACAGGTGATTTGTCTGGGATTTTAAACTGAGAGTTTTCCCAATGTTCCCAGAATACTGAGTGACGGCCTGTGAGCTGGGAAAAAGCAGGAGGGACGGGATTTTTTCAGTGTTAATAGAACCGTGGGTGAGGTTCTTGGTTCAAAACAGGTGACTGTTAACAATGGGAATGTGAGCTTAAACTAACATGGACACAGAATGGACATTGGCAGCATTTAAATACAAGTATGAAAATTAGATGCTAGGAACTCATTGAACAGCCTGAAATAGCCCAACACCCTTAACATTGTTTGAATGGAACCATAGAATTATATAATGATACAGCACAGAAGGAAGCCATTTGGCCAACTGCACCTGTGCCAGCTATTTAAAAGAGCAGTCCAATTAGTCCCATTCCCACCCACCCTTTCCCCATAGCCTTGTAAAATTTTACAAGTCTTTGAAATTAATTCCTTTGGTAATGGCAAATGCTATTTATCCAAAGTAGGTGTCTGCCTATGATAAGCATGGGTAGTGTAAATGGTGGGGCCCACACTTACAATTAAATAACAATACCCACAGCAACTTGGCATGGAGAGTAGAGTTGGATATTGCATAGGAGTTAGTCTGCAGTTCAAGCTGAGAAACTGCAAAATTGAGGCATTACACTGCCACCACTGGTGGGAAGATATAATCACAGCATGACAAGTTTACATAGGCAGTCTTACTTTTAAATGTGAACATAGGAACTAATGGAAACAGTTGACCAAAGAAAGGCAAAAACAAAAAGCAAAACTTTGGAAACAGGGTGTGCAAATAGACATATATTTTTAAATATGTGATAGATATGTGTACAGGAACCTGCAATCACTTCAAATTTTGTTTAGCGCTGTAGCTTCTTGCTGAAAGAGGATTGGCTTTTAATGGCTTCCCTCTCTAGGAAATATAGAAGAATTTTCATTCCTCCATACATCAGAAGGTAGAAAGATCACCAGCTTTTTTATGCTGGCATTAATGGCCCAGTGTCATTGCAGTTCCCTCCTGACATCATAAAGTGGCTTAAATGATTTCAATTTCTTTTTACACAAGGGAGGTCCAAAGTTAATTTGAATTTGACTTTTACATTCATGGTTTGAAGAAAGATGTTGCTGATATAGAACATCTGCACGACTCATCTGTGGCAGTTTTGCATGTGGATTCTAAGGTTATGTTCAGTGGGGAAATATTTAGTAGTCCATCATTTTTCTTTCTTGTCTTCTGTATCAGTTTTAGCTCAGCACTGGCATTCTTGTCCTTGGGTCGGAGGGTTGGGGTTTGAAGTCCCACTCCAGAGGCTTGAGTAAATAATCGAGCCTGCCACTTACAGTGCTGAGGAAGTGCTGCAATGTTGGAGCTGCCATCTTTCGGAAAAGGGATTAAGCTGAGGCCCTGTCTCAGGTGGACATTAAATTCCCATGGCAGTACTGTGAAGAAAAGCAGGTGACGTCATTCCAGTGTCCTGATCTACAGGTAACTCACAACCACCATCACCAAAAAAAAAGCGTATCTGGCCATTAACACATTGCAGTTTAAGGGACCTATCTGTGTGAAAATTGGCAATTATGTTAACTACATTACAACAGTGAACAACCATACTTCAAAAAAAGCTTTTATCAAAGGTCATCTGCACCCGTTACATTAGCCCTGTATCTCTCCACAATGCTGTCCAACCTACTGAGTATTTCTAGCATTTGTTGTTTTTATTTCAGATTTCCAGCATCTGCACAATTTTGATTTTGTTTCAAAAAAGGTTCATTGGTTGTAAAGTGCTCTGGGACATCCTGAGGTTGTGAAAGGTGCAAAGAGGTTCATGCTTTCTGATCTTTTCACTCAAAGACCAATTTTTCTTTCCAAATGCAAAAATCGCGTTTATTTTTTTTTTGTCTGCCTGTTGTTTTAGGGCAGCTAATTACATGAAGGCTCATCCTCTTTCAGAGTTTACTTTAATATAAAGGCAAGGGAAGGCTTTAGGGACTCTCCAAGCTTCACGCAGAGTTGCCAACTCTGGTTGTCGGCATTCCAGGAGCCTTCACCACTTAACCTCCCACCGCCAACCACTCCGCTCACACCGCTACCTTCACCCTCACCTTCCACGTTTGGCCAATTGACAAGTCACCAGGCTATTACCTGTTTGTATGGTGCTTGACTGTTGGTCAAACAGACTTTTCCTGCATCGGTAAATTTTTTAATGTAACAAAAATTTTCAAAGAAAATGAAAGAGAAAGAAGTACTTTAGAGTGTCCCCCATTCCCCCCCACCACCCACCGCCCCACTCCCTTCCTCACAGGAAGGGATTCAGCTTTACCTCCTGGAAATTTCAGGGCAACCTGGGAGGGGTGGCAACTCCACCAGAAAGCAAAAGTAAGAATGAAATCATATCAGGGCCATGTGGGATTTCTGATTTTACAAGGTGCGGTTGAGGACGTGGAACATAAACAGAAAATGCTGGAATAAGTCAGCAGGTCTGGCAGCATCTGTGGCGAGAGAAACAGAGTTGGCATTTCGAGTCCATATGACCCTTCTTCAGAGCTGAAGAGAAGTGGAAATGTGATGAAATTTTTACTGTTTAAGGGTGGGTGGGGCAAGTGGAGCTGGATAGAAGGCCAGCGATTGGTGGGGACAAAGGAGGGATTGACAAAGAGGTCATGAACTGAAGGACAAAGGGTGTGTTGATGGTAGTGGTTAGTGCTAAAAAGGGCGCTAATAGTGGCATAAAGGTAAGAAAGCAGAATGTGATTATTGCAGAACAAGGGTGAAAGAACAACTTGGAACATGTAACAGATGGCCCTGTAGGAGGTGGGGATGGGGGAAAAAAGGATAGAAAATGAGATAAAAAAAGGGGGCTAAAACCACAGACAAATGATTAAAAATAAAATAAGTGGATAAAAAATAAAAATGAATGTAGAAAAAAGGGAATTAAAAATGGGGTGAGGATGAAGGAGAGAGTTCATGGCCTGAAGGTGTTGAACTCAATGTTAAGTCCGGAAGGCTGTAAGGTGCCCAATCGGAAGATGAGGTGCTGTTCCCCCAGTTTGCGTTGGGCTTCACTGGAACATTGCAGCAGGCCAAGAACGGATATGTGGGCATGAGAGCAGGATGGTGTGTTGAAATGGCAAGCGACAGGGAGGTCTGGGTCACCTGCAAAGTGGTCACCCAGTCTGCGTTTGATCTCCCTGATGTAGAGGAGACCACATTGGGAGCAGTGAATGCAGTAGACTAAATTAAAGGAGGTGCAAGTGAAGCGCTGCTTCACCTGAAAGGAGTGTTTGGGCCCTGGAGGGGGGGTACGAGGAGGTAATCTCCCCAGATGCTGTTAGACCCGCTGAATTTTTCCAGCATTTTCTGTTTTAGTTTCAGATTTCCAGCATCTGCAGTATTTTGCTTTTATCTGAGGATGTGAAAGATTGGAGAGCCAATGGGCAGAGAAGATTTTTTTGTTTTGTGTGTGTGTGCAGACTGAATTGTAGCTCAATTGTTTCACCAGCGACATTGACACTCCTCCTGAACCTCTGCTGGAGGGTTTAAACCAATCCAAACAACAGCTCTCTAAGAATGCCAGGTCCGAACTCCCATGTTCGAAGTTGTTTTTCGTTTATTCCAAATCCGCGTTCCCTGACCTGGAACAGTTAAACAGAGAATACTTCCTGACTCTGAAGCGACTTGTCCCGCCCACAGACGCTATACAGCGATATCCTTTTCACATTGGGAGTTTGCTGTGAGTCTCATTGCCATTGTTTAAGTGAAATTTAGCGCAACGTTTACAAGCTGAAAACCCGGCTTGCTTTTTAAAAAAGCCTACTTAGCGCAATCTTTAAAAAAAACCCTAAAGCTCATTAATGTAAATGTGTACTTTGCGAATTTTCCCATTTGGCAATACGTGTTGAACCCAATTTATATTTTAGAGGGTGCTTCCGTCCCATTCTATTCGCAATGCAATTGTTATTTCAGGATTTTCATCAAAGTGTTTCACTATCAGCCGTCGTGATTAAACAAAGGCGTTTATGTTATTTAAAACCAAGGGTGCAACTTTCACAGAGCGTTGGAAAGATGTTTCAACCAAGCCTGTTACTTTAATCAGATTACTGTCCAAACTAGACCAGTGCTGTTGATCGAAAGAAAGATTTACATTTTTAAAAAAACACTTTCACAGCATCAGGCCATCCCAGAATCTATTTTTTTTTAACAGCCAATCAAGTGCGTTTGAGATGTATTCACTATTGTCCTGTAGGAAACATGGCTGCCAATTTGCACACAGCAAGCTCCCACAAATACTGAATATTGGTCAGGACACTGAGAAAACTCCCCTGTTTTTCCTTTGAAACGGTGATTAAATGCATTCCTGGAGGTTTCATCACACGACTTTCCCCCACGTGCCAGCCATTAGATGGCCAATGCATCGATCCTTGTGATGTACTGCCTTCCTACGCCAACTGGAAAGCAAGAAGACTTATTATCCCATTGGATGGTACTTGACTGCCAGCCTCACTCACCACCCCCCCCTCCCCATTTTCAATATTTTTATATCTGATAAAGAGAAATGTTCAAAGAAAATAAGGAAAAAACTATCTTTTTTAATGTCCGAATGATTTTTCTCCAGGATTGCACACAACATCATGGAGATTGACCTTCATACCCTGGAGACTCCAGGCCAATCCTGGAGGGTTGGCAACCCTAGTCATAGGATCTTTTACATCCCGAGATGTGATACGGGAGAGTAGTTTACTTTTTACCTTTTTAGGAAGTGAGCTTTTAAAGGAATGGCCAGGAAATATGTAAAGTTTAACATTAAAATTACTTCTTTACAAATAATATGACAAATGTGTGAAGTGTACTGAATATACTGCTTAAATATGACTAATTTCTAATTTTGGTGTTCCTGGTGCGTATCAGGAATGCATGTTAGAAAATTTCAAAGGCAATGAAGGGTGGGCAATCAGTGCTGGCCTTGCCTTTGACGACCACATCCTATGAATGAAAAAAAAAGTCACAACTTTCAAACCATTACTTTTAATGGTCAGTAATTCATGGACAGGGAACCTGTGGTTTCTGGGTTATCCTGCCTGTGCGATCTTAGTGCAGAGCTGCACGGTGGGATTTAAGCTTTCTCATGATGTTAAAAATCAGTGGCACCCTCCTCACCTTGCAAAGTAACCGCTGGAGCTTACTTTATCAACAGATTGTCCAGTACCGCTGGATGCCACGGCCAGAAATGCTTCAGTTTGCCTCTCGCCGATCACCAGTTGTGTGCACAAGGGGTTGTGCTGCAACCAGCCAGCCGTTAGCTACGGATGCAGGACTTGGTAAGGTTTTTGCTTATGTTTATTGGTCTGGCAAATAACCAGCACTCACCCTGCTGAAACCTTGAGACGTTGCCATTTTGACACCTCAACCGGCAACCACAGAGGAGAGGGTGAAGTCCCTCTGATCGTCTCTCGCTGTGCTGATGCAACTTTGGCGCAAACCCCATTCTCGTGCGTAAGCAGGGTTTCTGCAGAACTTGCACTGAAGCTAAAGCAGCGGAATGGGAGAATTTCCTAGGAAATTCACCCCCTGAATATACATTTTCTTTCAATAATTTCTGTTCATGTTCTGGGCTGGTATCCTTTAAGTATACGGTGAAGATTATTGGAGTACACAGGGCAACCTGCTGAGCTTTAAGGGTAATACACCAGTCCACAGGATAGCTCAGTATGTGGTAGAAGAGCTGCCCCAGTAGGTAGCTCACCATGGTGTGGAGAAAAAGAGTAACACTGTCCACAGAGCAGCAGGAATGTCAATTTTTGTCCATATTGGAGTTGGGCATTGGGTGGCGGAAATTCTTAAGAAATTAATTTGTGCGCAAGAAGCAAACAAGTTGGTCATACCTGTTGAGTTGTGAGAATGGATCTCCTCACCGATGCACACATTTCAATTTAATGAGACAATTGGAACCTGGTCTGCTTGAAATTTGCGCTGAAGAAAATCACTCCATATATTTGGATGAATTGGCTGGGAATCCAAGGAATATCCACCCAAAAAGGCTTTGACATTCTCAAGACCCACTGGGTACTGCCAACAGTAGGTGCTAGTACCAGCTGTGCCTCAGCCCCCTCCTCCTGCTATTGCTCCCACTCACTCCCCTGCATCATTTTACACTACCATGTGTGGAAAAATAATTAATGAAAGAACAGATTAATATGATGGTTTTCAGATTTGCTGTCTGTTTGTGTAAGGTTGGCCATTATGCCAGGGTAAAGGATGTGTAGGGTATCATGGTAAGTAGAGAGTGGAAAATATATTTCCTGTTCTGTATTGATAAACGCAAGAGGCTTGAGCAGATAAGTCTAGGCTGACACCCCATTGCAGCACTGAGGGAGTGCTGCACTGTCAGAGACGCAGTCTTTTGGATGAGATGCTACATTGAAATCCCATCTGCTTTCTCAGGTGGATGCGAAAGATCCAGTGACGTTGCTTTAAAGAAGAGCTGTGGATTTATCCCCCGTGTTCTCTTTAGAGAAGAGAAGATTTGGTAGAATTTGTCCAAACCCCTCATGATTTTGACTGAGTAGATAGAGAGAAACTGTTCCCATTGGCGGAAAGGTTGAGAACCAGAGGAAACGATTTAAGGTGATTGGCAATGACGGCATGTGGAAAAACCCTCTTACACAGCGAGTGGTTGGGATTGGAAATGCACTTTGCTGCTGTAACCATTCAATGATTCTGTGACTGGAACTTTACATGGAAGTGGTGCCCCCCAACCCCCAACCACACCCTTCCCCACCACCCCCACCACCCCCAACCCCCCCTGCTGAAAAGCCAAATGTGAGCCCGCCTCTGCATGGCCAGGTCATTCCGCAACGATTTAATGTCTGTCGGATAAAGCAGGGTAAATCTGATGGAGTAGATCATCTACCTATTACGGAACCTGACAGACGTTTAATCTATTATCATAGAATCAAATAGCACAGGAGGAGGCCATTCAGCCCATCATGGATGTGCCAGTTCTTTAAAAAAACGCCCCAATTAGTCTTGATCCCTATTTTTTTCCCCATAGCCCTGCATATTCTCTCCTTTGAGTTTTATGTAATTCCCTTTTGAAAATTTACAATGAATCTACTACCACCACCCTAGCAGGCAGTGGATTCCTGATCATAACTTGATTTCAATGGAAAGATAATTGGATGGTTTTAAAATGGACGGGTGACCCTCTGCACCAGATTAGTGGTGGCAAAGATGATAGCTTTTCCCAGGGGGTTATAAACAGTGAAATTTATTCAATTAGAAAGCATTCACTCAAGCATTCATGTATAGGGAAGTGAAGCTGACCGTATAGTGTTTATAGTACAGATGCCAGATATCATGGAAGGAACTTACATTTATATAGCACTTTTCATTTCTCAGGATGCACCAAAGTGTTTCACAGCCAATACGTTATTTTGAAGTTTAGTTACTGTTGTTAAACGAGCTTTATGACCTTGACCTTCTGAGATCTAGTGATCCTTCTTGGACTCTAGCAGGGCTGGATGACTGCTGTTCAGTTGGTGGGGTCATTGCAGTCAGCTGTGAGAGTCACTTCTGTTTGTGTGTCAGTAAAACAGTTGAGCTGTGGCTCAGTGAGTAGCAAGCTGTCCTGCCTCTCAGAAGCTTGAGACTTGACCTTGAGACTTGAGCACAATATCTCGGCTGATACTCTCAGTGCAGCATTGGGGGAGTGCCGCACTGTCAGTGGTGCCGTCTTTCAGATGAGATGTTAAACCAAGGCCTTGTCTGCCGTCTTAGGTGGGCAGAGCAATATTTTGAATCGGAGCGGGGGAGTTCTCCCCAGTGACCTAGTCAATATGTAAGCCTCAGTCAAAATCATTAAAACACATTATTTGACAATTGTGTTATTTCTGTTTGTTGGACCTGTTACGTACAACTGGCTGCCATGCTCCCTTTCAAAAGCGTTTGATTGGCTGCAAAATGCTTTAGGACACTCTGAGGCTATGAAAGGTGGCCTATAAATGCAGGCTTTTTATTTTTTCCATTTCCGCTAGCAAAGAAAATGGTGGAAGACTGAGTGAGACTCTGGGCTGAGGGAGACGCAGACAGAGGCCAGCTGTGCATCCTGGAAGATCATTCTGTTTGCCAATCTCTCCAGCCCATGGCATTTCAGTCAACCGAGGGAGTCTAGTCATCCTTTGGTCGTGTAGTTGATGGAAATGTTGACTGACTGAAATACTGGAAGATGGGGAGATTGAACAATCAACTGAGAGTCCTGTTTACTGTGTAAAATCAGGATGTCCCAATGAAATAGGTTCAGCTGTCCCAGAAAGAAGTTTCTTTATTAATTGGGTGAGCTAAGTTGCCTGTCAAAACCCCCAAATTTTGAAGTAATCTTTTTGCTGGAGCATTGCTTGCATTTTCCTTTGTTAATTTTCAGCCCTTACCTGCTTTCCCGACGGCGGCAACTGTCACCCTCCAAATCGATATTAGTAATATGTGACCGGAGAGAAAATCATATCTGAGTCCAACCCCAATCCCTACATCCTTCCAGCAGAAGCTGTTGGATAATTCCCTCTCTGGGCCCCTTATCTCAGGAGGCCCTGGAATCTATTGTCGCACTCTGATTGCTACTGGGAGAGATAAACTGACTCAGCACAAACCAGCAGCGCGTGGGAGAATTTATTTTTTATTAATCATTCCTGGGGCATGGATGTTGCTGGCAAGGCTGGGATTTTATTGTCCATCATTTTTATTCTTTCATGGGATGTGGGCATCACTGGCAAGGCCAGCATTGTTGCCCATCTCTATTTGCACTTGAACTCAGTGGCTTGCCAGGCCATTTCAGTGGACAGTTATACAAACATCTGAACATACAAGTTAGGAGCAGGAGTAGGCCTCAAGCTTGCTCTGTCATTTGAAAATACCATGGCTGATATGATTGTGGCCTCAGCTCTACTATCCTGTCCACCTGCTGTACCCTTTGACTCCTTTGTCAATCAAGAATCTATCTAATTCAGCCTTAAAAATACTCAATGACCCTGCCTCCACTGCTCTGTGGAGAAGAGAATTCCACAGACCAACAACCCTATGAGAGAAAATATTTCTCCTTATCTCCATGTTAAATGGGAGACCCCTTATTCTTAAACTGTGACCCCTAGTTCTAGTCTCTCCCACAAGGGAAAACATCCTCTCAGCAACACCCCCCATCAATTCCCCTCAGGATTTTATATGTTTCAATAAAATCACCTCTCATTTTTCTAAACTCTAATCGATACAGGCCCAACCTGTCCAATCTTGCCTCAGAAGATAACCCACTCATCCCAGGAATCAGTCGAGTGATCCTCCTCTGAACTGCTTCCAATGCTATTATATACTTTCTCAAGTAAGGAGACCAAAACTGTACACCAGATATAGTATCACCAACGCCCCATACAGTTTTAGCAAGATTGCCTACTTCTATGTTCCAATCCCCTTGCAATAAGCGACAACATTCATTTGCCTTCTTAATCACTTGCTGTACCTACATACTAACTTTTTGTGATTCATGTACCAAGACACCCAGATCCCTCTGCAACACCAAGTTTGCAATCTTTCTCCTTTTAAATAACTTGTTGCTTTTCTTTTCTTCCCACCAAAGAGGACAAGTTCACATTTTCTCACATTATATTCCATCTGCCAATTTTTTGCTCACTCATTTAACCTATCTAAGTCCCTTTGTAAACTCTTTATATCCTTCTCATGGTTATAATCTTCCAAAATTCCTTAGATTCTTGAAGGGTCACGACCATACATCCAGTTCCTTCATCCAAGTCATTATTGTAGATTGTGGGCACTCCACTAGTTACAGCTTGCCAACCCAAAAATGACCCATTTATCCCTACTCTCTGCTTCCTGTTAGCCAACCAGTCCTCTATCCATGATATGTTACCCCCTACACCATGAGCTCTTATTTTGCATAGTGACCTTTGATGTACTATCATATTAAATGCCTTTTGGAAACCCAAGTACATTACATCTACAGGTTCCCTTTATTCATGTTACTTGTTACTTCCTCAAAGAGCTCTAATAAATTAGTCAAGTACAATTTCTCTTTCACAAAACCATGTTGACTGTGCCTGATTGCATTAAGATTTTTTAAGTGCCCTCCTTAATAATAGATTCCAGCATTTGCTCCATGACAGATGTTAGGCTAACTGCCCCATAGTTACCTACTTTCTGTCTCTTTCCTTTCTTGAATGGAGAAGTTAGATTT
Organism: Cetorhinus maximus; assembly: GCF_964194155.1. Lineage (NCBI taxonomy): Eukaryota > Metazoa > Chordata > Chondrichthyes > Lamniformes > Cetorhinidae > Cetorhinus > Cetorhinus maximus. The sequence continues at coordinate 82,511,479 of NC_135897.1, read as the reverse complement.
GCTATTTTCCAATCTGATGAGACCTTTCCAGAATCAAGGGAAATTAAAGCCAATGCATCTACTACCTCTGCAGCCACTTCTGTTAGGACGCTAGGATGAAGTCCATCAGGTCCTGGAGACTCAACATCCTTTAGTTCTAATAGTTTTCTCAATACACTTTCCCTGGTGATTGTAATTATTTTAAGTTCCCCCCTTCCTTTCATCTCTTGATTTACAAATATTTCTGGAATTTTTTTTGTCTTCTACTTTTGTGTGAAGACAAACACAAATATCTGATCAGTGCTTCCGCTGTTTTCTTATTTCCCGTTATTAATTCCCCAGACTCTCTAGAGGACCCATACTCACTCTAGTTATTCTTTTTCTTATTAAATACCTGTAGAAACTCTTGCTATCTGTTCTTATATTTCCAGCTAACTTTCTCTCAAATTGTAATTTCTTCCTCCTTATTAATTTTTTAGTCATTCTGTGCTGGTTGCTAAATTCTGTCCAATCTTCTGGCCTACCATCAATCTTTGCAGAATTGTACATAGTTAAGAGTCGACCACTTGCTGCAGGTCTGCAGTCACATGTATGCCAGACCTGGTAAGGATGGAAATAGTAAAAGAGCATTAGTGAGCAAGATAGATTTTTACAACAATCAATTATAGTTTTATATTCAAGATTAGTTAATTGAATTTGAATTCTATCATCTGCCATGCTTGGATTTGAACCCAAGTCCCCAGGCATAACCTGGGCCTCTATACTACTAGTCCAGTGACATTACCACTGTGCCACCATCTCACCTGAGTTATGGTTATATTTGCGATGTTGTGGGGTGGACCTTCTTGAACTGCTGCAGCCCATGTGGTGAAAGTACTCCTGCAATGCTGCTATGTAGGGTCTTTCAGGGTTTTGATCCAGTGACAATGAAGGAATAGCAATATACGCCTAGGTTGGGATGGTGCATGACTTGGAGGGATAGCATGCCTATGCTACTGCTGTCCTTCTAGGTAGCGGAGGCTGTGGATTTGTGAGATGTTGCAGAAGAAGCAGACTCAGTGTGCTGGCTGTTGAGGGTGTGAATATTTCAGCTAGTGTAATGGGTGCTGACCAAGCAGCCTGCTATGTCCTGGATGGTGTGGAGCTTTTGGAGTTTTGCTGCAGTTGCACCCATCTAGGTAAGTGGGCAATATTCCATCACACCCCTGACTTGTGCCTTGTAGGTAGTGAAGAGTCTTTAGAGAGCCAGTAGGTATGTCACTCGCCACATTGCCTCTGACTTGCCCTAGTAGCCTTCGCATTTATGTTGTTGGATAAGTTCCTGGTTGATGGTGGGGGATTGATAATGCCATTGGATGACATGAAGAGATGGGTAGACTCTCCCTCATTGGAGATGGTCATTGTCTGGCCTTCTGTTGCATGCATATTACTTGTCACTCACTAACCCAAGCCTAGAAGTTGTCCAGATCTTTTTGCAACTGGAAAATTTCAATTCATAAGAATGGAGTCTTTTGAAGAAAATATATATTCACACCAAAAAGCAGATTGGGTGTAGAAAGATCGCATAATTTACTGAGTGCAGAAAATTAGTGCGATTTTTCACATGTCAGGTCAGCCAACCTCTGTGTAAGATTTAATGGGTAATATTGATTTTTGCAGATATACTGAAAAAAGGCGGGAATGCTGCAGATGCTGCTGTTGCTATGGCAGCAGTCTTGAATCTTACTGAACCATTCAGTACTGGCCTTGGTGGAGACTGCAATGTCCTGTTTTACGATGGTATAACTAAGAAAGTATATGGACTAAATGGAAGGTAAGAAACAGTAGCTCAAATTCATAATCATCCACGTTACTACTCCCTTTACCCCCAGCCCTCAAATGACCAACGTTGGCTTCTTCCAGGCATTAGCTTGAAGGGTTAGCGGCTTTTGTTTTTAAACGATGCGTGGCCCACCACACCCTGCAATATGATAGCTGTAATAATTACCGTCTCCAGTCTGTACGTGGTTTAAAAAGTTGCGAGTTACCTTTATAAGATGCAAAGACCATTTGGAACGTGAATGTCCAAGCAGTGTGTCTTTGTGAGACACTTGGCTAAGCCATGTATGCAATGTAGTAGAGGACAGTGCAATAGTTCATATTTGATTTTAAAAAAAAAGTCATAAAATTTGGCATCCCGAGTGGATCGTTGATGTACAATCTTTTTCTCCTTCTGCAGTGGCAGGTCTCCACAAGCATTGACCCTTGAATTGTTAAAAAAGGAAGGCTTTGTGGAGACGAACCCTTTACCGTTGTGCCATGCCAACCTTGTCACTGTACCTGGAGCAGCTGCTGGCTGGTGCGATACTATCCGTCTCTTTGGAAGTAAGAAGGTGAAGTAATGGCTTCAGTAATCCTCCCACAATATTCTCTCTTCATGTTATGTCTCCTTCTTTCACTAAACATTAGCAAAGAGGGGAGGAGGCCATCTCTTGTGCTCCGAACTGCTTTCAATCCAACAGACAACACTGAAGGTAGCAGTGTAAACGTGGCTGTGTTTGCTGACTTATATTGGCTCCTCCCTGGCAATGCCTTGATTTTAAGATTTTCATCCTCATTCACAAATCCCTTCTTGTCCTTTTGTGTTGGCTGTGGCTCAGTTGATAGCATACTTGCCTCTTGAATCACAAGGTTCTGGTTTCAAGTCCCACTCCAAGGCTTGAGTGTAAATTTCCGGTTGTCACTCCAGTGGTGCAGCGCTGAGGGAATGTTGCACTGTCAGAAGTGAAGTCTTTCACATGACACTTTAAACTGAGGCCTCATTTGCCTGTTTGGGTGGATGTTCATGGCACTATTTTGAAGAAAGGCAGGGAGTATCCTCCGTGTCTTGGCTGATGTTTATCGTAATGAGCTCCGTAGAAACCAGTCACTTTTTCAAAAAATATTTGAAATAGGTGAAAGCATGACATAAGATTTCGTGTTTTAAAACTTTTACTGGAACAAATAGCTAAATAATTGACTAAAGCCTACTTTCTTTTTGTAGGCAATTTATACTCTAAACTATAGAAAGGAACATTTCTCTTTTATATTTATCACACATCACACTCTTCATGGAGTTACAGTCCTTCTCACAAACAGTCCACAGTTGCTTCCAATGGGTTAATGTTACCCTATTTTGCTGAGTAGTAACTTTGAGTTACCATCTTCAGATGCTTCCCTTCGTTTTCGGAGAGTTTCCTAAGTTTACCTCCAGCAGTACAGCCTGTTCCGATGATACTTGGTGTTCTGGCCATGCCAGGACGAATCTCCCAGAATTTGTAGGTGGCTATGGGATGCATCTCTGAGACCCTCTCCCTCCTACATCTGGCTCTGATAGTTTACAAAGTCAAGCAGCCAGAAGAGCTGTCTGCTGCCCACACAAAACTGCTGTATGTCTCTGATATTCATTGATTTGTAGGGAAGCCTGTATCCTGATCTTAAAAATGGCTTGCTCTGTCCTCTTTCCCATGGCAATGTGAAACACATGAGCCTTGCACCCAGGTAGAAATGCTGATTAACTGTCTTTCATCTTCGAAGTAAATGGACATTTTACAGCACAACTGTTTACAATCTGATACTTTCATTGTGAACTCAGAGACTGCTGCCATTATCTCCAATCATGAGCACCATACATCATCACCCCAGTAACACAACCTGGGCCTTCCTTTGACCTTTAACCTCCCTCAGCCTGTTATCAAGTAGACTTCTTAACAGGTCACATGACCCCCTCCGTTTTACCTTAAATTAAAGACACGGTTCCAAAACATAACAATCTTATAAATCTTATAATTGTAACATTATCCCTGAATCAACATCACAAAAATAGATTATCTCGCCACTATCACATTGTGTTTTGTGAAAGGAACTACACCTCAAAAAGCACTTCATTGGCTGTAAAGTACTTTGAGACGTCTGTTGGTTGTGAAAAGTGCTATATAAATGTAAGTCTTTCTTTCTTTCTTGCCTCTCCCTTCCCCTGTAACCCGCACCAGCCCTACCACCTCCCAAGTTCTCTGCAGCGTTCCTGTTCTGGCCTCTTGAGCGTTCCTATATTAGTTGCTTCACTATTGGCAGCTCTGCTGCCGGCTATGGAGGCTCTAAGCGCTGGAATCTCCCCCTTAAACATCTCCATACCTCTTTACCTCTCTCCTCCTTTAAAATAATCCTTAAAATAAGCCTATCCCTTTGACAAAATTTTTGGTCACATGCCCTAATAGCTCCTTGTTGGGATAGGTGACAAATTTTGTTCGTCAATGCTCCTGTGAAGTGCCTTGGGATGTTTTACACGTTAAAGCCGCTATATAAATGCAAGTTATTGTCATCGTCATAGCAGGAATTCCTGCAGCAGATTTAAAGTTTATTATGGGAGGAAAGAAATATTTGTGTCAGCAGTGTTCTTGCACAAAGGTATTTGTACAACAACATCACCTGGCTATTTAAGAGAGTGTTAGCCTGTGTAAAATAAGTGGTCCCTTTCTACTAAGAAAGTTGCTAGAGAGATTTAATATGAGCACGTTAAACATTTGTAAAATCATATAGTTTGCAGTAATTTCAATCTGTTGAATCCTATAGGAATTGGATTTACAGGATTTATTGGAAACCCAGTAAAGGTTCCATAGGCATTTAAGTGACTTTCTCATAACGTGCATGGGGAATAAGTAATGTTTATCAAAGATTATGGGGCAATTTGAACCTATTTTTCCCATTGGGAAACTGATAGATCAGGGTGGATTGCAGGCTTCACTTCCTTCCCAATTGAGGCCAATGGGAAGCAATATTATGTGGACTGTAAAACCAACTTTCCACCTAATCCTGTGGGTTTCCTGCTTGCTAGATTAGGTTAAAATGACCTTTTGTATCACAGTTTTTATTTCCCATTGTTGCTGTTTTCAAAATAGGAGTGATCAAATCGGTTATATTAAGAGCAGTGGAATAGCAGGTCCTCTCTTTATGCAGTATTGTGTTACGGACAGGACAGAGGCAAACTGAACTTCTCTATCCTCTCCCTGTCTGTCCGTAAGCAGAAGTGTTTCTGAATTACTTTTAAAGTAGGCTGTGGCGTGTTTCCCCAATCCTTAAGTTTGTGTGGTCCAATTTTATAGGTAAGATGCAGCAAATTCTCTTTAGGGGGGGGTGGGGGGGGTGGTGGTTGGTGGGTAGTGGGGATCGTTGGGAGGGGATTGTTCACAATCTCACACACCACACAAATAGGCGATGGTCAGAGACTTTTAAAATCAAACAGGCTTCGAGGAGTTGTGACACGGTGACCAGCTGCTTGGTCAGCTGGGAGTCCTGCTGTCTTTCCAGTTGGTGTTAATTCAGCAGACTGAGGGTTTCTCCGTCAATATAGAGATTTCAAAATGGTCGCTTGAGTCATGTGACCTTCTTTCTCCACAATGATTTCAAAAGGGATGTTTATCCAATGTCTGGGACTGGCTTTGGTTTCTGGACTGACAATGCCCCAGCCATTAGTTTTTAAAGAGTTACCATCCACATTGAGGATCTCGTGTCGGGAAGCCATTGTCTAAGCAGACCCTCTGACTCTGCTAGAGGGGTAAACTTACCAAAATGCAAATGATGCCCATTGTCCCCTCAATGGTCCCCTTTTGAAATGGACCCGGACAGTCCCAGATGTGAGATGGCCTGTTAACAGCTGTGCAGGCTTAATGAATTTCAATTTGCCAGTCCCGTGGTTTTGTGATTATAGTGTCCTTACAATTGGATGTGAGATTCCATGATGATGAGAGGAGGATTCTTCTGTTCTTGTAACTCCTGTTGGCAGCTTCCAGAACAAAGGGCTAACCCTGTGGTCATGTGACTTGTAGCAGCCATCTTGCTGGGTTCAGCAGAAAGTCAATTATAAAAGTAGCAAAAACAAAAGCCTGATGTACATAGTTTTGATTTTTTTCATGTCTTATTGACATAACAATGGTTAAGGGTTGAAGAAAGGAGGAAGAAATGGCCTTTACCTGTTACTCAGTATTTTCTTGGTGTTGGGCTGGAGATAAAATTTTATAACCCTGGGTAGTTCCAGATGAGTTTGTTTATACACCTTGATGGTGAAACTCGATGGAGTTTGACGATTGTAAATGTGGATTTTCTAACACTGTGTTTCTGTGCACCAGCTCTCTTTGTGCGAAATTCTGCAGCCTGCTATCGAGCTGGCAGAAAGAGGCTTTCCTGTCGCTGAGATCGCAGCGTTTCACTGGAACAGAGGAGCGAGCGTCCTGCAGAGCCCAGGAAACCAGCACGGAAAAGATCTCCTGCTGCAGGGCAGAAGCCCTAAATGTGGGCAGATATTCAAGAACCCTCTATTAGCTCAGACCTTCAAGGTGGGTTATTCAGTTCCCTCCTAAACTTGTGTCCTGAATGAGCCATCCCAGAGTGATTTATTATAGGAAGAATTAGACGTGCACAGAATCAACTTGCCCCAAAGTGCTTTACAGCCAATTGATTACTTTTGAAGTGTAGTCACTGTGTAATATAGGAAACGTAGCCACCAGTTTGCACACAAGGCCCCACAAACAGCAATATGATAATGCCCAGATAATCTGAGTGGTTTTTGTTGAAGGGTAGAAGTTATCCAGCACAGTGAGGAGGACTTCTCTGCTCTCCTTCAAAAAGTGCCACGGAATCTTTTACAGCCGCCTGAGAGGGCGGACGAGGACTCTGTTGAGCATCTCCTCTAAAGAATTGCAGCAGCCCCTCAGTACTGCACTAAGGGTCAGCCTAGATTTTATGTTCAAGTCTCTCGAGTTGGATGTAAACCCACAATCTTCTGGCTTAGAGGCAACATTATTACTGACTGTGTCATGGCTGATGGGTTCTTCGGTTCAGTGGCGTTAGTGACTCCTGCTGATTGACACTGCCCTGTATCCACATGCGCAATACCATAAATCAGATATGTTGTTACACTCTGAAAAGTCAGTTGGTGAAGATTAGTACTGGAGCCAGTTATTACTCAGTTATTACTTATATTTTATTTATATTACTTATTACTTATACCCAGTTATTACTTATATTTATTCACAGTGTTAAACATTACAGGCATACACCTCCTAACTCAAACACCCACATTTTCAATAAGTGCCTCTTTATATGTGCTTAAATGAAACCCCAGTTAATGTCCACCATCTGCACACAATTAAAAACACTTAAGGTACAATTAACAGGAATCACCATTATTCCTCACGAAAGATGGCCTGAATTGAACATTTTGTTGGATATTTTGTCTTTTGCACATGTATTTCTTTAATCTCTCCAAAGGCAGCTCAAGAAAGCAACTTGGTGAGTTGATGTCTAATATAAGTCAATAAGCTGCTCCATTTCACATATGAAACAATTACAATCAGAACTCACTTATTCCCCTCAACTTCACATCACTTCTAATACATAAAGAAAATAGACAACTTGCAATATTTATGAATTCTGCTGAAATATTTCTTGAAATCTGTGCAGTGGTACTTGAATCCAGAACCTTCTGTTTTAGAGGCAAATATGGTAGCACTGAATCACAGTGGCCTTTGTCAATGATTTATGATAAATTATTCTCCCAGTGTTCATCTATCTAGAGTATTCCAATGCAGCTGAGTGTCCGTTATCAGCAAACACCTGGAAAATCTGTTTAATGTTGTTTGGGGTAAATTTGTGGCTTGGCTGCTTTGGACATTAAGCATCACCTGGTCAGGGTATAGAGAGGAAAATCGGTTAAGGGGAATTGTCTGCCCATGATGGAGCCCACTCAGTTCCCCTTCTGTTAATTTAAATGGGAGAAGACGACAGGTCGGTTCCCTCATCTAATTCTAGTCCTCCCTGCCTTATTTCCCCCTCTGCTCAGGTAATGCTTGTTGCTCGGCCGCTAAAGAATACCATTCCGTTAATTCAAATGGAGGGCTATTCTTTCCTTATAGGGCGGAGCAATCTCCACCGCGCGATTTTCCTATATTGGCATGTGCCCAGGTTATGCAGCAGCCCCAAGCACAGGAACCCTGAAAATCTTTCCTGTATTCCTTTTGGTTTTCCATCACCAGTTGTTACAATGTATGAGGTTTTGAAGTTAAAGTGTCCAGCAGTATCACATTAAGGAAAATTGACCTGCCCCCTATCTTTTAAAGGAGGAAAATCTCATGTATCAGTCACCTACAATATATATTTGCTCCAGGCTGGCTGCATGAGATGGGTGTATTCAGGAGGCTGGGTGTATTCAGCACTGGGTTTGAGATGGGTGTATTCAGGAGGCTGGGTGTGAGGTGGGTGTATTCAGCACTGGGTGTGAGGTGGGTGTATTCAGCACTGGGTGTGAGTTGGGTGTATTCAGCACTGGGTGTGAGGTGGGTGTATTCAGCACTGGGTGTGAGATGGGTGTTATTCAGGACTGGGTTTGAGGTGGGTGTTATTCAGGACAGTTTGAGATGAATGTTATTCAGGACTGGGTTTGAGATGGGTGTATTCAGCACTGGGCTTGAGATGGGTGTATTCAGCACTGGGTTTGAGATGGGTGTTATTCAGCACTGGGTTTGAGATGGGTGTATTCAGGACTGGGTTTGAGATGGGTGTTATTCAGGACTGGGTTTGAGATGGGTGTATTCAGCACTGGGTTTGAGATGGGTGTTATTCAGGACTGGGTTTGAGATGGGTGTTATTCAGGACAGTTTGAGGTGGGTGTATTCAGGACTGGGTTTGAGGTGGGTGTATTCAGCACTGGGTTTGAGATGGGTGTTATTCAGGACTGGGTTTGAGGTGGGTGTTATTCAGGACTGGGTTTGAGATGGGTGTTATTCAGGACAGTTTGAGGTGGGTGTATTCAGGACTGGGTTTGAGGTGGGTGTATTCAGCACTGGGTTTGAGATGAGTGTTATTCAGGACTGGGTTTGAGGTGGGTGTATTCAGCACTGGGTTTGAGATGGGTGTTATTCAGGACTGGGTTTGAGGTGGGTGTATTCAGCACTGGGTTTGAGGTGGGTGTATTCAGCAATGGGTTTGAGATGGGTATATTCAGGACTGGGTTTGAGATGGGTGTTATTCAGGACTGGGTTTGAGGTGGGTGTATTCAGGACTGGGTTTGAGATGGGTGTTATTCAGGACAGTTTGAGATGGGTGTTATTCAGGACTGGGTTTGAGATGGGTGTATTCAGCACTGGGCTTGAGATGGGTGTATTCAGCACTGGGTTTGAGATGGGTGTTATTCAGCACTGGGTTTGAGATGGGTGTATTCAGGACTGGGTTTGAGATGGGTGTTATTCAGGACTGGGTTTGAGATGGGTGTATTCAGCACTGGGTTTGAGATGGGTGTTATTCAGGACTGGGTTTGAGATGGGTGTTATTCAGGACAGTTTGAGGTGGGTGTATTCAGGACTGGGTTTGAGGTGGGTGTATTCAGCACTGGGTTTGAGATGGGTGTTATTCAGGACTGGGTTTGAGGTGGGTGTTATTCAGGACTGGGTTTGAGATGGGTGTTATTCAGGACAGTTTGAGGTGGGTGTATTCAGCACTGGGTTTGAGATGGGTGTATTCAGCACTGGGTTTGAGATGGGTGTTATTCAGGACTGGGTTTGAGGTGGGTGTATTCAGCACTGGGTTTGAGATGGGTGTTATTCAGGACTGGGTTTGAGGTGGGTGTATTCAGCACTGGGTTTGAGGTGGGTGTATTCAGCAATGGGTTTGAGATGGGTATATTCAGGACTGGGTTTGAGATGGGTGTTATTCAGGACTGGGTTTGAGGTGGGTGTATTCAGGACTGGGTTTGAGATGGGTGTTATTCAGGACTGGGTTTGAGATGGGTGTTATTCAGCACTGGGTTTGAGATGGGTGTTATTCAGCACTGGGTTTGAGATGGGTGTTATTCAGGACTGGGTTTGAGGTGCGTGTTATTCAGGACTGGGTTTGAGATGGGTGTTATTCAGGACTGGGTTTGAGATGGGTGTTATTCAGCACTGGGCTTGAGATGGGTGTATTCAGCACTGGGTTTGAGATGGGTGTTATTCAGCACTGGGTTTGAGATGGGTGTATTCAGGACTGGGTTTGAGATGGGTGTTATTCAGGACTGGGTTTGAGATGGGTGTATTCAGGACTGGGTTTGAGATGGGTGTTATTCAGGACTGGGTTTGAGGTGGGTGTTATTCAGGACTGGGTTTGAGATGGGTGTTATTCAGGACAGTTTGAGGTGGGTGTATTCAGGACTAGGTTTGAGGTGGGTGTATTCAGGACTGGGTTTGAGGTGGGTGTATTCAGCACTGGGTTTGAGATGGGTGTTATTCAGGACTGGGTTTGAGGTGGGTGTATTCAGCACTGGGTTTGAGATGGGTGTTATTCAGGACTGGGTTTGAGGTGGGTGTATTCAGCACTGGGTTTGAGGTGGGTGTATTCAGCAATGGGTTTGAGATGGGTATATTCAGGACTGGGTTTGAGATGGGTGTTATTCAGGACTGGGTTTGAGTGGGTGTATTCAGGACTGGGTTTGAGATGGGTGTTATTCAGCACTGGGTTTGAGATGGGTGTTATTCAGGACTGGGTTTGAGATGGGTGTTATTCAGGACTGGGTTTGAGGTGGGTGTTATTCAGGACTGGGTTTGAGATGGGTGTTATTCAGGACTGGGTTTGAGATGGGTGTTATTCAGGACTGGGTTTGAGATGGGTGTTATTCAGGACTGGGTTTGAGATGGGTGTTATTCAGGACTGGGTTTGAGATGAGTGTTATTCAGGACTGGGTTTGAGATGGGTGTTATTCAGGACTGGGTTTGAGATGGGTGTTATTCAGGACTGGGTTTGAGGTGGGTGTTATTCAGGACAGTTTGAGATGGGTGTTATTCAGGACAGCTTGAGATGGGTGTTATTCAGGACAGCTTGAGATGGGTGTTATTCAGGACTGGGTTTGAGATGGGTGTATTCAGGACTGGGTTTGAGATGGGTGTTATTCAGGACTGGGTTTGAGATGGGTGTTATTCAGCACTGGGTTTGAGATGGGTGTTATTCAGCACTGGGTTTGAGATGGGTGTTATTCAGGACTGGATTTGAGATGGGTGTTATTCAGGACTGGGTTTGAGGTGGGTGTTATTCAGGACTGGGTTTGAGATGGGTGTTATTCAGGACTGGGTTTGAGATGGGTGTTATTCAGCACTGGGTTTGAGATGGGTGTTATTCAGGACTGGGTTTGAGATGGGTGTTATTCAGGACTGGGTTTGAGATGGGTGTTATTCAGGACTGGGTTTGAGATGGGTGTTATTCAGGACTGGGTTTGAGATGGGTGTTATTCAGGACTGGGTTTGAGATGAGTGTTATTCAGGACTGGGTTTGAGATGGGTGTTATTCAGGACTGGGTTTGAGATGGGTGTTATTCAGGACTGGGTTTGAGATGGGTGTTATTCAGGACAGTTTGAGATGGGTGTTATTCAGGACAGCTTGAGATGGGTGTTATTCAGGACTGGGTTTGAGATGGGTGTATTCAGGACTGGGTTTGAGATGGGTGTATTCAAGATACTGTCATGGACAGATGCACCGGTGGCAGACAGGTTGGTGAGGATGATGTCAAATTTGTTTCTCTCTCTTGTCGCAGACCCAGTCTAGTAGCTATGTCCTTTAGGACTCGGTTAGCTCAGTCTGTAGTGGTGCTCCCGAGCCACTCTTGGTGATGAGCATTGAAGCCCCCCTCCCGCAGTACATTCTGCATCCTCACCATCCTCACAGTGCTTTCTCCAAGTGATGTTCAACATGGAGGAGCACTGATTCATCAGCTGAGGGAGGGCGGTATGTAGTAATCAGCAGGAGGTTTCCTTGCCCATGTTTGAGCTGATGCCATGAGACTCCATGGGGTCTGGAGTCGATGTTGAGGACTCCCAGGGCAACTCCCTCCCAACTGTATACCACTGTGTCGCCACCTCTGCTGGGTCTGTCCTGCCAGTGGGACAGGACATACCCAGGGATGGTGATGGTGGTGTCTGGGACTTTATCTATAAGGTATGATTCCATCAGTATGACTATGTCAGGCTGTTGCTTGACTAGTCTGTGAGACAGCTCTCCCAAGTTTCGCACCAGCCCCCCCAGATTTTAGTAAGGAGGACTTTGCAGGGTCGACAGGACTGGTTTGCCGTTGTTGTTTCTGATGCCTAGGTCGATGCCGGGTGGTCTATCCGGTTTCATTCCTTTTAGGCTTTTTAGTGGTTTGATACAGCTGAAAGGGCTTGCTGGGCCATTTCAGAGGGCACTTGAGAGTCACGGACATTGCTGTGGGTCTGGAGTCACATATAGGCCAGACCAGGTAAGGGCAGCGGATTTCCTTCCCTAAGAGGAGGAAATGTACCAGATGGGTGTTTACGACAATCGACAATGGTTTCATGGTCATCATTAGACTTTAATTGCAGATTTTTATTGAATTCAAATTTCTTCACCCGCCGTGTTGGGATTCAAGCCCTGGCTCCCAGAGCATTACCCTGGGTCTTTGGATTATTAGCCCAGTGACAATACCACTACGCCATCACCTCCCCAACTGGGTGAGCGGTGGGTGTATGGAGGACCGAGTATGAGACAGGGGGTGTGGAAGACCGGGTTTGTGGAGGACCGGGTGTGCGACGGGGTGTGTGGGGACCGGGTGTGAGACGGGGTGTGTGGGGACCGGGTGTGAGACGGGGTGTCTGGAGGACCGGGTGTGAGATGGGGTATGTGGAGGTCTGGGTGTGAGACGGGGTGTGTGGAGGACCGGGTGTGAGACGGGGTATGTGGAGGTCTGGGTGTGAGACGGGGTGTGTGGAGGACCGGGTGTGAGACGGGATGTGTGGAGGACCGGGTGTGAGATGGGGTATGTGGAGGTCTGGGTGTGCGACAGGGCGTGTGGAGGACCGGGTGTGAGACGGGGTGTGTGGAGGACCGGGAGTGAGATGGGGTGTGTGGAGGACCGTGTGTGAGACGGTGTGTGTGGAGGACCGGGTGTGCGACGGAGTGTGTGGAGGTCCGGGTGTGAGATGGGGTGTGTGGAGGACCGGGTGTGCGACGGGGTGTGTGGAGGACCGGGTGTGCGACAGGGTGTGTGAAGGAGGCCATGGAGGAGCCCTGGCACAAGAAGTTCCAAAAAAAGAACTGGAAACAATGCAAGAGCACAGAGGGACTCCACGGACAATTACCTGCAGATTTGTTGCTGGATAATAAAACTCTTATCAAAGAGCATTTACACAGGCAATCATAAAAGGGTGTTGTTTATTACATCACTGGTGTTGTTGCAATGCAGTATAGTTTACTGTTGGTCATTATTTCCTCATGAATCATATTGAAATGTAACAAATTAATGATGTCTATACTTTATCTGTTCAAAGAATTGGTTAATTTATATCTTTTGCGCTGCATCACCCTCATGACTCAGTTTCTCCTGTGCCCCTCCAGCACTATCCTCAAAAACTCCAACTCATCCAGATCTCTGTGACACCGAGATTATCCCACACAAGATTTCCTCACTTGCCACTCTTGCCCTCACTAGCCTACATTGTCTCCTTGCTGACCAATGTATTGGTTCTGAAATTCTTGCCTTTTATATTCAAATTCTTTCGTGATTCTTCTCCTTCCTACCTTTGCAATCTCACCCAATACTACACCCCAGCCTGTACCACCTTCTGATTCTGGCCGACTGCCCCTCTCCCTCTGCTTTTTCTGTCCCGCCATTGGTGTTAGACCATTCAACCACTACATACCTGCATTCAAGAACTCTCTCCCTGAGCCGCTTGCTACCTTTCTTCCCTTCATCAAAACACTTTCCCAGGATATGCCAACTTGACCATGCTCTCTGTCAAGCCTCTCATGTCCTGCTTCCTGTCCACCTGGCTCCTTATAAAAAGCCTTTAAGCATTCTATTTTAAATTGTTTTTATACTGTGTGGACTGAATTGAAAAACAGAAAGCACTTGCATTTATATAGCACCTTTCGAGACCTCAGGACACCCCAAAGCACTTGACAACCAATGAAGCACCTTTGAAGGGTGGTCACTAGTGTAATGTGGGAAACGTGCCAATTTGCACCCAGAAAGATCCCACAAACAGCAAGGTCATAATGGCCAGATTGTCCATTTTAGCGATGATGGTTGAGCGCTAAATGTACAAATGTGCAGACTGGAGGAACCAGGTTCTGCTCCATTTTCTGGCCTTCGAAAGGGTGATTGACACAACTCTTGGACCAGTTCATTTCTGAAGTTAATCAATGGAACGATTGCTCCTTGCTGTAACACAATGGGTATGGCACTAAAGTTCCTTCACCTTTTAGTGTCATTTTGGCAACCTGTAAACTGGGAATGTGTTCCTTGAACATTGATATGCACTGCAAAAGGTTCCAGTGGTCATTAGTTACAGGTACTAAAGGGGATTTTTGGCAGCTAAAGCTTATTATCTGAATGTGCTTTTTATGGCAATATTGAATTTTATGAATCATTTACATTGAAACCACCGAAACTATGTCCACTTAGTTGTCAGCTGTGTCACTTGGCAATGATTAACCTTTATACAATGGCAGTACCAGTCTGTAACTTGTCTCTAAGGTGTATTAATGTTCCCTGTGTTGGATTACACCTCATTGTCCTTGCTTTGTCATCGTAACCGCTAATTAGAAATGTATTTGGAAATAAACTTCAGGCTCTGGGCATGACAGTGAGATTACGTACTGGTCTTTCATCTCTGGAGCTGGGGACAGTCCAACACAGACCGAAGGGAATGGATGGTCCCCCCTCCCTCATACCTTCTGATTGTAAGAGTTCTAAATGAAGCAGTTATGATTATGAGTGTGAGCTCAAGAGGACAGATTCATCATCCAAAACTTGATATACTCAAGCTGGCCAGGTTGCTTAAAGAGAAAAACAGCTGCGGTCAAGCTGGTTGGTGCGGGGCTGGGGAAATGCGTCTCAGTTGCAGTACGAACGCTCTTTTCAAAGGTTAAGGTCGGGGCAAAGTAGAACCAGCTATTGTCAATTCAGCCTGCGCATACCTTTTCAATTATTGGAGCACTGTCAAGCCCCACAGGACAGAAAAAAGAAAGTTCAGCAGGAGAGAGACAATAATAGCAAAAGGGGAGTGTTGAGAAGAATAAAAAAGAAGTTTATTTTTAGGATCCGGCACATTTTTTGGGCTAAGGCAGATGTGGTAGCGTAGTGATTGTGTGACTGGAGTAGTATGGACAAATGATCTGGAAAGATTAGTTCTAATTAGTTAACTAAATTAGTTAATTGAATAAACAACATATTATTTATAGAGCACCTTTTAATGTAATACAACATCCAAAGCCACATCACAGGAGAATTATAAAACAAAGCATGACAACATATAGCAAATGCATTAGGATTAAAAAGCTAGTCTCAGTAATGGTGATCATGAAACTACCAGATTGCAATGAAAAGCCAAAATAAAAGCCGAAGATGCTGGAAAAACTTAACGGGCGGAATTGTCTGTGCCAGCTAGCGTCGGGCATGTTCGGTGGCGTGAGCAGACGATATGGCGAGAAGGCCAAAAATCGGTTTCGTTGACTTGGTGAATCCAGTTTGCGATCACCATCTCTGCCCGTCGATGGGTCAAGCCAACAGTGCAGCCTTGAGTGTGGGTTAGGAGGATGTCTGTGCCTGAGCTGAGAGCACAGCATGCAGTCCAATGGGCAAAGCTGCTGCCACTCGGTCAGGTGGAGTGGGGCGGAGGTCGGTGGGGTTTTGGGCAGCCATGCAGCGCATTGATCTCTGGCCATCCAAGTGGTGGCCAGCACTCTCCAGAATGCATTAAGGGGCATTCAGACTTAACCAGGACAGGTCCTTAGTACAGCCATACTAACCCACGTGTCTCTCTCTTTCATCCTGCAGGAGGGGTACATCAGGATCATGGAGCCTGGTGACCTAGCTGTATGCCTTGTAGCTTACAGAGAGCGGAGACGACTGAAATGAGAGCGACTGAGGCTCCTGGCTGCGTAGACATCGGAGCAGCAACCTCTGGAAGAAGGGGCGGCTGGGGCTCCCACACACGCTGCCAAAGAGCCACAGCGAGCTGTCGCTGGTCAGCGCCTAGTTAGACCCAGGGTCTATAGACGCCGCCTTTCATTCCTGCAGATGACTGAGAGTCAGTATCGCCGAAGACTGCGCATGTCTGGGGAACCATTTGGTCACATCTGTCAACTACTGCAGGATTTGGTGCCACGGGGACATGGAGGGCATCCACTGCCAATGACTGCAGTGCTCAATTTCTCTGCCAGTGGCTCCTTTCAGGGCTCCACAGGTGAGCTCTGTGGGATATCACAACCCTCCACCCACAAATGTATCCATGAGGTCACGGATGCCATCTTTGTGAGGGCACACAACATTTTTGTGTAATTCGTCTGGGACCAGGAGAGCCAGGATGCAAGAGCGATTGGATTCGTGCAGATCTTGGGTTTCTCACAGGTGCAGGGTGCCATCGATTGCACTCATGTGGCGCTCAGATCTCTGTCGCAGTACATGGTCTACAATGTCAACCGCGAGGGATTGCATTCGCTGAATGTGCAGCTGGTGTGCGACCACCACAAACGCATCCTGCAGGTTTCCAGGGAGTCTGCACAATTCCTACATTTTTAGTTGGTCACAGATCCCTGACGTCTTCCAGAGTCTACAGAGGCTGCAGGGATGGCTCCTCAGGGACAAGGGCTACCCACAGAGAATGTAGCTGATGACACCCGTGTGGCAGCCTCAGGCTGCAGCACAGCGAAGGTATAATGAGGCTCATGCTGCAACTCGCAGCTTGGTGGAGCAAACCATCACAATGCTGAAAATGAGGTTCTGGTGCCTGGACAGGTCTGGTGGAGCCCTGCAATATAGTCCACAGAGGGTGTCACACATTGTCATCACCTGCTCGCCCTTTACAACCTGGCGATGCAACAGGGAGAGGAGCTGGTTGAGGAGGAGATGGAGGAGCCTGGTGTTCACCTCAGATGAGGAGGATGCCAACGGGGATGAGGGTGAGGAGGTCCTTGAAGGCAATGATAACGGGGATGAGGCCCTCGCACTGGGCAGACGAGACAGGTGCACTCGGGAGGCCCTCATAGCTGCTAGATTTTTAGAGGATGATGACGACATGCAGTGAGGAGACACCATAGATCCTCACATTGTATCCATGAATGTTTGACTCCAGCCTGGCTTGTGGAGCACACATACCCTCTGTGATAATGCTCCTGTCATAGAGACACAGTGGAGGCCCTAATTGCTGCTCAATTGCAAGAGGATGATGATGATATGCAGTGAGGACACTCCATAGATCTTCACATAGCCTCTGAGAACATCTGACTCCTGACTGGCCGAGGGCAGCTCACTTGCGCTCTGTGATCAGAGTCTTATCATGGAGATGCAGCCATAAAACTTTAAAAACACCTCATCCTTTGTCTGCCTTCAGCATCTGACCCCCTCAGTAGCTGGTGCACAGCATCATTGGTCACAGATGTTGAAGAGATGGGGGTCAGCCCCACCTTAAAGGTGCTGAAAGCACACAGAGAGAATGACGGAACTCTAAGATGCCTGCCCACGAAATTCTGACAGCAATGACAAGCACCATCGAGATGCAGGCATCAGTAAGGTGTCTAGGGAGTGTGAGGCCGGATCATCATGTTGGTCTGAAGGCTGCACAAAGCACAGGGAACAGGCCCTGGACTGAGACACCTGCCTTTATCTTGTGCAGAAAGGTTTCACATCTGAGTGACAAGAGCACTGCTCATCAGAACAAGGAGCCATAGGCAGGGAGACATTCTTGGGAGTTTATTTACAACAGTGAACATTATGTATAAGTGATTAACACCTGTGCCCAGACTGTGCAACTATGTCTTCTTAATGTGCAGTTCCTGTTTATAGACTTGAAGGGCCTTCGTGGCTCTTTGCAGGTGTTGCCTGTCTTTTACCAGGAACTGATCAAAGTCTGGAACATGGTCGCCTCGCGACGCAGCTCTCCCCCGTCAAGAGTAGCGACTATCGTCAGAGAGCCGCTGCTCAGGAATCCGCACCTCCGTCCTTTTCAGTGGCTGGCAGAGAGGAGGGCTGTGGCTGCCAGGGTGACCAGGATCGGGGGACGTGCTGGGTGGCGGAGGAGTGGGCTGGATGCTCCCTCAGGAGCTGGCGCATCACGCGTCCGTGGGCATCCGGTTCACAGCCGATGCCATTCAACACCTCAGGGCAGTTGTGCTCGGCCCCGCCATCATACTGGGCCACGAGATGGCACAGCTCCTTCCGTCTGAGCGTACCCCTGTTTGGACGGAATTCCACATTGGCCCCAAGCCCCGAACCCTCCCTCGGGAGCCGGTGCCCCGCAACCTGAGTCGCGTCCTTTAGCATGGTGCGGAGGGGTTTCCTGTATGGGTTGCTGCTGTACACCCTTCATTTCCTCCCCCTCGCCCGCCGCCCGGACACGCCCTGGCGTGCCTTGTTGCTGTCCGGCGGCGGAGGTCTCCGTTGGGGGATCCTCTACGGAAGTGTCCTCCCGCTTTCCATCGGGGACCTGGGGTGGAGGGTGTTGCACGCAGCAGTCCCATACAACCGCAGGTTGTGTCGGTTCACGGACTCCCAGGATACCTGCCCCTTTTGCGGTCTTGTGGAGTCCGTGGACCACGTCTATATAGGGTGTTGTAGGCTGCACTCCCTTTTCAGTTATTTAAAAAACCTTTTACTGATGTTTTGTTTGCACTTCAGTCCCACGCTCCTGATCTTCGGGCACCCGGTATGGAGGGGGGCGCCGGGAGGGAGGAGGACCTCCTCGTGAACCTGCTCCTGGGCCTGACCAAGTTGGCCATTAACAGGTCCAGGCAGCAGGCGATCGAGGGGGTCGTCTGACCCGACTGTCTGCCCCTCTTCCGTGGCTACGTTCACGGCCGGGTGTCCCTGGAGAGGGAGCACGCGGTGTCTGCCAGCACTGTGGAGGCCTTCCATGCCCGGCGGGCACCTTGGGGACTGGGGTGCTTTATCGACCCCTTCAATCACATTTTGATTTGATGTTTTTAAGTTTCCTTTAAATTTTGTCTTTGGTTTTGCAGCTCCCTAATTTAGAGGCTGTGTTTATTTTGTCCCTCGTTTTGTTAATTTAGTTTATTTGGTTGACTCCAAAAGAGTTATGTCTTCTTAACTTTTCTAACCCTGCCGCGACATCTTGGTGCCTCCCCAGCCATCCACAGCAGTGGTAGAGGCAGCCTGCTGACTGCTACGCCCTGTCTGTGATGACCTTGGCGGGCGCCTCTGGAGGGCTGAAACTTGGAGGGCCCCAGCCTGTTTTTGGGGTCCTGCTGTGTGGCAGTGGCACCCTCCTTGGCCTGTGGAGCTGGAGCTGCGGAG
Organism: Cetorhinus maximus; assembly: GCF_964194155.1. Taxonomy (NCBI): domain Eukaryota; kingdom Metazoa; phylum Chordata; class Chondrichthyes; order Lamniformes; family Cetorhinidae; genus Cetorhinus; species Cetorhinus maximus. The sequence continues at coordinate 82,492,197 of NC_135897.1, read as the reverse complement.
GTCACAGGAAGAGGGGATTCGAGTGGGCCGGACACTCCCAGAGTCACCTGGATGGATGGCTTCAGGGGATACATCCTCCTCCCTATGGGTGCCCAGGGGCCCCTGGCTGACTCCTTGAGGAGGAGGGGTAGCTGGAGTGAGATTGAGCTGCCCAGCACCCCTCTTGGGTGCACACTGTTGAAGGCCAACTATTGCTTCGGCGATGGAATTGAGCCCGCACAGCAATGCATGAACAACGTCCTGGACCAAGGTCTCCATGGTGGCCACCATCTTACCAGTGTTGACCTTGGTGCGTTGGCAATGCCGGCACTATCACCTCAGCCTGAAGGCTGACAGACTCCTCCATCGAGCCTTGCGGTTTGAGGAGTGCAGCGGACATCCCTTCCTGATGTTCCCGAGCTTGCCTTTGCAGCTCCAGCAACTGTGACACGACCGATTCCAGAGACTCGTCATCTGACTCGGACTCAGCAACGTTCTGGCCTCCAGCAGTCCTCCGAGTGCCGGAAATCTGGGAGGTCCCTGCCGCTGCCTGCTGCTGATCGGACAGTACGGTGCTGTCACCAGATTGTGACCCCGAGGCTACTATAAAGCTGGGTCCCACCGAGATGTGTGCCTCTCTGCGATGGTGGAGGGTGTGGGTGGGCGCTGTGATGGGATTTCAAGGACGGTGCCTCCAGATTCCTCTTCAGAGGTTTCTTCGGGGCTTGATTGGAGGCCCTGGGTCATGGACTCCGTTGGCTGTTTCCCAGATATGCCTGCGGAGCAAGGGGAGATAATTAGTGCATGGCAGGAGCCTGTGAAACAGGACACATCACTCACACTATGGTGGTTGATCGATGTTGCACTGCTGAATCCTCACTTGGTAGAGCGCCACCGACCTCTCCGTCAGCACAGGGACAGTCCAGATTGTTGTTGGCCAGCTGGATGGCTCTGTTTGCAAAGCCTGTGAGGATTTTGATTTCAGGCAGTCCTCCACTGGTCCACGACCTCCCCCTCTTGTGTGCCAGCTTGTCCTGCATGAATAGAGATGGAGAGAATGTAAGCAGGACGCCTGCCAGGCCAGATGATAAGTGTGCCTGGCATGTGTGGGTGGTGAGTGGTCCCATGGACGGGGTGAGGACAATGGGCAGAATTTTGCCGTCATGGACATGAAAACCTGCTGATTATCGCCTATTACCCTCTCTCAGATGATGAATAATAGTTCCTTTGCGTTGAACACCACTTGGAAGAAGCACTGAGAGCAGTAAGGGCACTGAATGCACTTGGGTTGAAGACTTGAATGTCCATCACCAAGAGTACCTCAGTAGCACTGCTGTTGGTCACGCTGTCCTAGAGGACAGATGCTAGACTGGGCCTATGGAAGGTGGTGAGAGTCAACAAGAGGAAAAAACCTATTTGACTTCATCCTCACTAATCTACCCATCGCTGCTGCACCTGTCTATGACAGTATTGGTAGGAGTGACTACGCACTGTCCTTGTGGAGTTGATGTCCTGTCTTCACAATGAGTGTGCCATCCACTGTGCTTGGCACTACCACTGTGCTATGTTGGATAGATTCAGAACAGATCTAGCAGATCAAAACTGGACAACCATGAGGCGCTGTGGGCCATCATCATCAGCAACAGAATCTGTAATGACATGGACTAGCAAATTCCTCACTCTACCATTACCATCAAGCCAGAGGCTCAACCATAGTTCAGTGAGGGATGCAGGAGAGCATGCAAGGAGCAGCATTAGGCATACCTAAAAATGAGCTACCAGCCTGGTGAATCTACAATATAGGACTACATGCATGCTAAACAGTAGAAGCAACATGCTATAGTAGAGCTAAGTGATCCTAATTCCAATAGATCACTTCAACGCTCTGCAGTCCCGACAGATACAGTCATGAATGATGGTGAACAATTAAGCAACTAACTGGAAGAGAAGACTCCATAAACATCCCTGTCCTTATTGATGGGGAAGCCCACCATGTCAGTACAAAAGACAAGGCTAAAGCATTTGTAACCATCTTCAACCAGAAGTGCCGAGTGGATGATCCATTTTGGGCTCCTCCTGAGGTCCCCAGCTTCACAGATGCCGGCCTTCAGCCAATTCCATTAACTCCATTTAACATTAAGAAATGGCTGTTTGCACTGGATAGAGCAAAGGCTGTGGGACCTGATAACCTTCCAGCTTGGAATGCTGAGGACTAGTGTTCCAGAACTAGCCAAGCAGTTCCATCAGAGCTGCAAGACTTGGCATCTATACAACAATATGGAAAATGGCCCAGATATGTCCTGTCCAGAAAAAGCAGGACAAATCCAATCCGGCCAGCTACTGTCCCATCAGTCTTATCAGCAAAGTAATGGAAGGTGTCATCGTAAATGGCATTTACTCAGCAATAACCTGCTTACTGATGCTCAGTTGGGTTCCACCAGGACCACTTGGCTTAGGATCTCATTACAAAATGGTCCAAACATGGAGAAAAGAGCTGAATTCTGTCATGACTCTTTGGGGATAGTGCGCTGTAATATTAAGCCCCGCTGCTCCCCGAGCCGAGACAAATGTGAAAAGTTTGACCAAACCACCAGATTGCTCCAATTCTACCTAACTTAGGTTAACAGAGTACGAGCACCAGGTTTGTAAGCGTAATAAGTAAGAACTGTTTATTGAGCAAATTGTCTTTAATTAGTGGCAAAAGAAAGAACTATGAACTGCTAACTTCTAACTCAATAACTTAAACTTTGCCCCTTTCTTAAATCCCTATACACACACACACGGCACATAAAATCTATGTTTTGTATGTCTTATGGGTGGGATAAAACAGTTCAATAGCACCAATTCCAGAGTACAGGATTCGATGGGTTGATTTTGATCAATGTCTTCCAAATTCCTTTCAGTTCTTGCTGATGACATGAGGTGGTCTTCCAGCACTTTCAGTATTTAGTTCACTGGGTGAGAACTTGCTTTTCAATGTCTCTAACAGTGGTTTTCCCCTTTTCCTTTTTACAGGGATTTTCAGAGATTGAGCAGGTTTTAGAGATATGAGAAGAAAAGCCAGCTAGCTATTATTGTGGAATTACTGAAATCTTCCACACGTAGGAGAAAGAGGTTTTAGGCCTTGTTCCTTTCAGGCTACGAGCTATTCAGCTGCATACTGCTACCACACAAAACCCAGGAAACTTGGTCAGCAGCCAATTAAAATGCTGTTGTCAGGCATCTCCCTTGGCCCTGGACTCTTTCCCAGCACCATCCTGTCTTTCATGGCACGCTCTGTTCCAGGACTGCAACATTGTATATATCTCTCATCCTGTTCCAGTGAACATGACTTTCAACCTGCAGCCATTGTAATTCTAATCCACAGTCCTACAGAAAATAAAAAGATATGTTCCTTACAATTCCAAACGTGAGGTAATAGCGACTGCGCTTGATATCAAAGAAACATTTAACCGAGTTTGACATCAGGAGCGCTGATAAAATTGAAGTCAGTTGGAATTAGGGGGGGGTTGACTGGAGTCATACCTGGCACAAAGGAAGATGGTTGTAGTTGTTGGAGGTCTCCATTCCAGGACATTGCTGCAGGAGTTCCTTAGGGAGATGTCCTAGGCCCAACCGTCTTCAGCTGCTTCATTACTAACTTTCCCACCTTTATAAGTGGGGATGTTCACTGATTGCACAAGTGTTCGGTACCATTCACAGCTCCTAAAATAGTAAAGCAGCCCAGCAATGTGGACATACCACCCTCCATTTGCCTGGATGAGTGCAGCTCCAGCAGTACTCAAAGATCTTGATACCATGCAAGACAAGCAGCCCACTTGAGTGGCACCCATCCACCACCTTAAATATGCTCTCCCTCCACTAATGGTGCACAGTGGCAGCATTGTGTGCTATATACAAGATGTACTGCAATAACTTGCCCATGCTCTTTGACAATACCTTCCAAAACTGCAACCTGTAGAAGAACAAGGGCAGCAGACGCATGGGAACACCACCAACTATACAAGTTTCGCTTCCAAGTTGCACACCATCCTGACTTGGAATTATATCGCCATTCTTTCACTGTCACTGGGACAAAATCCTGGAACTCCCTTCCTTAACAGCACTGTGGGTATACCTACAGCACATGGCCTCCAGCAATTTAAGAAAGTGGCTCACCACCACCTTCTCAAGGAGAATTAGGTATGGGCAATAGATGCTGGCCTAGCCAGCAATGCCCACATGCCATGAATGAATTTAAAGATGTAAGCGCCTTGGAGGGGAGCAGTCAAGAAGAACCACAAATATTATTTGGCTCGATGTTTATATGTGATATTCAGTCTTGATGAATGTAAAACTATGAGCATAAAAACGAATGATGAAACTTCAGTTTAGAGATTGAGAAGGCGCATTTTCCCAGCCAGAATGTTCTTTTGCTTTCTATTCTAGATTTTAATAGTCCTGTCAGAATTCCTGGAGTGAATAGTATTTGGTTGACACCGTTCTGATGGCAGTTAAAGTGGAACTGGAAAATTTTTCATTACATAAGATATGTAGAAACTGTTGGCGGATTTATGAACACAGAGAATGATTTTGTCCTAAATTTGACTTTTTCTTCACGTGAGACCATAGGTTCAAACTCTGACTGATGAAGAGAAATACTTCTGCTGAAATTTCCCCGTCCTAGGGAGATAGGCTGGGAGGTGGAAGGGCTGGTAATCTAGCAAGGGGGGGATGTCAGGAGGGGAGCCCAAATTCTTCCCACTACCATGGCATTTTACCAGTGGTGGGAACCTCAGTGGCATGGCTGCCCAGTGGGCTGCTATTGAACCACTTAAGGGCCCAGGAGCCATTTTCGGCCCACCCTCCCTTCATCTATATCCCTTTGACAGGCATTCTGATTCATGTAACTTTGACTGGTCTGTGGGTTGCTGAGTGAATTGAGTTTAAATATTGTTAAGTAATGGCAACATGCATTTATATAAATCTTAAAGTAGCCAAATGTCTCAAGGTGCTTCACAGGAACATTAACAAACGAAATTTGACATTGAGCCACATAAGGAGGTATAGGACAGATTGCCAAAAACTTGATCAAAGAGGTAGTTTTAAGGAGCACCTGCAACAAAGAGCGAAAGGTAGAGAGGGGAAGAGCTTTAGGATGGGAATGTAAGAGCTTAGGCCCAGAGGCAGTTGAAGGCACAGTTTCTAACAGTGGAGCGGTTAAAATCGGAATGTGTAAGCGGCCCATATTGGAGGAGCACAGAAATCCAGGAGGATTATGGGTCTGGAGGAGAATACAGAGACAGGGAGCAGCAAGGCTCGGGAGGGATTTGAAAACAAGGTTTGAGAATTTTAAAGATGAGATGTGGCCAGACCGGGATCCAATTCAGGTCAGCGAGCAAAGGGATGATGGGTGAAATGCTTATGGTGTGAGTTAGGATGTGGGTAGAAGAGGTTTTGTTGAGCACAAGTTTATGGAGGGCAGAAGATGGGAGGCCGGCAAGGAGAGGATTGGAATAGCTCCCTCTTTTTTGCACTGGGTGTCCAAACAGTGGATGACAAGGGAATTATGTTAGCCGGCAAGATTATCACACATTCCATTTGACAACTGAAAAGACCATTTAAAAATAGTACTGCTCATACTATAGTTTTATTTTTCCCCTTTTCATTTTGGGAAGTTCCTTCCCCCACTAGGCAACTGGCCACAGAAGTGTCTGTAGAGTCAGTAGATGCATTGGCTGTAATTTTAAAAAATTCTTTCATGGGATGTGGGTGTCGCTGGCAAGGCCAGCATTTGTTGCCCATCCCTAATTGCCCTTGAAATGAGTGGCTGGCTTGGCTATTTCAGAGGGTAGTTAAGAGTCAACAACATCTGTGTGGGTCTGGAGTAAGAGGTAGGCCAGACTGGGTAAGGGTGGCAGATTTCCTTCCTGAAGGACATTAGTGAACCAAATGGGCTTTTACAACAATCGCTGATAGGTTCATGGTCTCCATTACTGAGGCTTTATATTCTATATTTGTGAATTGAATTTAAATTCCACCAGCTGCCATAGTGGGATTTGAGCCCATGTCCCCAGACCATTTGCCTGGGCATTTGGATTATTATTCCAGTGTACTAGCCCTTGCTGTGATGGAGCGGCTTGTGTGTCCCAGTGAACCCTAGAGCGATGCCGTCCGGAGCTCACGCTCCTAGAAGGGTCTCCCCTGGCAGTAAGTTCAAGGGTGAGGTTCCAGACAAAGAATGATCCAAGAAGTCCTCAGTGGCGGAGCAGGCGGAGGAGAGCTGCGCTGCCAAGGTGGAAGAAGGCTGCAGTGGGGAACTGGAATGGGGAACAAGCCTTGTCTGCCATGCGGAACCTGGCTACGCACTGGAGTCCCCACGCTAAGCTATGCCATGCGCAGGCCTCCGTCAGGTGAAAATCCCTGTGGCGGTGGAGGATTGGTGACGGGGCAGGGCCGTGATACCTGGAGGCCCCCAGGCGAGATTCCACACACTGGTGGCGGATGTGTGGCGGGTGTCAGGACAGGGGGTGCCTTTCGACTGAGCATTCCTCTTCAGGATACCCTCTGTTCGCCCTGAACGGGGAGGGGGCTAGAAAAGGTGCCCCAAAAACAGGCTGCCCAATTTCTCCTGGATGGGAAACCGCACCCAGCGGGATCACCACCTCTACGGTTGGAACATTGGAATGTGAGAGCACTTGTTGACAACCCAAAGAGTTGATCGCCCGGAAAGACGAACTGCCATCCTGGCCTGGGAGCTAGCGAGATGCAACATCGACATCGCTGCTCTTAGCGAAATCCAGCTCGCTGGGGGAGGGGCAGCTGAGGGAGGCCAGTGGAGGGCACAATTCCTCCTGGAGAGGGAAGTCAGACTGTGACCCCCGCACCCACGGAGTCGGTTTCGCCATGAGGAAGAGGATAGCTGCTGTGCTCTCCGAACTCCCCTTGAGGGGGTCAGTGAGAGGCTGATGACCCTACGCCTGCATCTCAGCCGTAACCAATGAGCCACTGTCATCAGCGCACGTGCCCCGATTTTAGGTTCCAAACATGAAGTCAAGGAGAGGTTGTGCTCCGATCTCGATGACGTCCTTGCTTCCACCCCCAGGAACAACAAGGTCATCCTCCTAGGTGACTTTAATGCCCGATTGGATGTGACTATGAAATCTGGAGTGGAACTATCGGCAAGAATGGCCAGGGGCTGGTCAATGCCAATGGCATCCTACTCTTGGCTAAATGAGCCCAATACGGTCTGATCGTGATGAACATGGTCTTCTGCCAGAAGAACCAGCTCAAGACCATGTGCAGGCACCTGAGGTCCGAGGCAGAGACCTGAGGGATGTGGTTGTCACGAGGGCCGTGAAGGGCTCTGAATGTTGCTGGATGGACCTTTGACTTGTGCACTCGGTGATGAACATCTGCCTGGCGCCACGACACCAGAGGGCCCAAAAAGCCGCCCGGAGAAAGCTGAACGTTGCTGCATTGAAGGACCCGGGACTGTGGGAAGAGTTCCAGGCCCAGTTGCACAGTGCACTGGAGCAAGTGCCCATCACTGATGCCATTTCCATGGGAGTAACTCAGGACACCTGCGCAAAAACTCCAGGGGGATTTCCTTCCTGTCTATCATGGGTAAGATCCTGGCCCGAATCCTCCTGAACTGCCTTTGTCCAGTCGCTGAGGAGATCCTCCTGGAAACCCAGAGTGGCTTCCAACCATCCCGGGGTACTGCGGATGTGGTCTTTGTGGCTAGACCCAGGGAAAATGTCGGGAGCAAAATCAAGAACTGTTCCACACCTTCATTGACCTAACCAAGGCGTCTGACTCTTTAAATCGTGAAGCTCTATGGATTGTCCTCCAACGCTTTGGTTTCCCGTTGAAGTTTGTTACCATCCTGAGACTCCTGGATGACAACATGGCCGCCACTGTCCTGAGCGGAGGATCTGAAACTGACACCTTTCACATCGGACTGGGGTCAAACAAGGTTGTGTGATCGCCCCACCTTGTTCACCATTTACCTGACCATCATCGCCCACCTCACCCGAGATGAGCTACCGCCTGGTGTCAGCATTCAGTATCGTCTGGATGGGGAGCTCTTCAACCTTGGTTGCTTCCGGGCAAAAACAAAACTTATCACCATGGACATCAACGACTTTCAGTTTGCGGATGACTGCTGCGCAATGGCTCACCCTGTACAGGACATGCAAAGGACACTTGACCTCTTCAACACCTCGTATAAGAGGCTTGGCCTGCCCTTAAACATCGCCAAGACGAAGGTCCTTCACCAACCTTCCCTGGGCCAGTTGAACATCCCCCGCACCACCCACACAGATGGGGTGGCTCTGGAGTGTGTGCAGCACTTCCCTTATCTTGGCAGCCACCTCTCCCAAGGGACTAACGTCAATGAGGAAGTCCAACACCAAGTCAACTGTGCCAATGCTGCCTTCTTCAAGCTGTGCCAACGTGTCTTTGACAACAGGGACCTTTGGAAGTCAATAAAGGTTCTGGTTTATAAGGCCGTTGTGTTGACTAACCCCCTCTACTGCAGCGAAACTTGGACTATCCACCGACACCACATTAAGCTCCGATCAGTGGTGCTTGTGTCGAATCCTGGGGATCAAACGGGAGGGCTGCCGGACTAACACGAGCATCCTCCCTGAAGCAGTGTCTATCAGTATTGAAGCCCTGCTCCTGCGGAACCAACTCCGATGGATGGGCTATTGCGTCCGGATGCCCAAAAACCGCCTCCCTCGGCAGGTTCTCTTCTCACAGCTCTCCGTTGGCCAATGCTCAAAGGGCGGCCAACTAAGAAGGTATGGGGAGACGCTCAAGGTTGCCCTAAAGCACGGAGACATTAACACCAGTGACTGGGAGGAGAATGTTGCCGATCCTCGGCATGGTAACACCTGGTCCATCAAGGCGCAAGCCACTTCGAGGCTCAGCCACTCGACAGCGAGGTGGAATGGTGGCGGGAGAGGAAGGAGAGGAAAGCCAACCCGGGGCTGCGATTTCCACTCCCCTGCGCAACAACGTGTCCCCAGTGCGGAAGAACATGTGGATCTAGAATTGGGCCCCTCAGTCATCTGAAGTCTCACCAAGCCTGATGGACGCCATCCTTGATTCCCAAGGGACTGCTGACAGTGACTAGTCCTAATCTCACAAAATTACCCAGATTCCACAAAGATCCCAGCAAATTGGAAAACTGCAAATAAAACACTTCTGTTCAAGAAAGGACGAAGGCAGAAAGCAAGAAGCTAGACGCCAGTTTTCCGTAACAGCTATCTTTGGGAAAATGCTGGAATCTGTTATTAAGGAGGTAGTAACCGGACATTTAGAAAATCATAATACAATCAGGCAGAGTCAACAGGTTTTCTGAAATGGAAATTGTAGTTGACATATTCATTAGAGTTTTTTGAGGTTGTAGCAAGCAGGGTGGGATCAAGTGGATGTAGTGTATTTAAATTCAACTCATAAATCTGGAATATAATGGCGACTGTGAAACTATCATCAGTTGTTGCAAAAACCTATCTGGTTTGTCCTTCAAAGAAGGAAATCTGCCATCCTTACCTGGTCTGGCCTACATGTGACTCCAGACCCACAGCAAATGTAATTGACTTTTAATTGCCCCCTGAAATAGCCGAGCAAGCCAGTCAGTTCAAGGTCAGTTAAGGATTGGCAACAAATGCCAGCTTTGCCAGCAATGCCCATCATCCGATGAAGAATATATAAATTCAGTCAGATCAGCCATGACCTTACTGAATGGCAGAGCAGGCTCGAGGGACCAAATGACCTACTCTTGCTCCTATTTCTTATGATTGAAATCAGAAACTCATTATGTGGCTTTCGAGCCAGACATCAGTGAGAATTGCAGCTCTTGGACAAGGTGTTGACAATATCGATGTCTTTCCCACTCACTCAGGAGCCTTTCGACTTTTTTTTACTGGACACATTTTTACAGCGGCAGGTTTCTCAAGTAGGTGTGTGTTTTGTTTCTCATGAAGGAACTGGCTCAATTTGACAAGAGAGGCTTCTACGAGGGCAGAATAGCAAGAGCCATTGTAGAAATCATTCAGCGGAATGGCGGAGTGATGAATCTCGATGATCTCAAGGAGCACACCAGCACAGAAGTTACACCATCCTTCACAGACTATAAAGTAAGTGCCTTGATTTATGTTTCCTGATATGCCCTTTTAGCGATAATCAAGATGAGGAATAGCTGTGGAGAGCTCCTATGGTGAACTGTGTTCAGTCAGAGATAGCACAGATCAGATGGAAAGGTAAAACATAAGCAGAGAATCCAGGAAATACTCAGCAGGTCAGGCAGCATTCAGGGAGAGAGAAATTCAGTTAACATTTTAAGAACATAAGAAATAAGAGCAGAAGACCAAACAGCTCGTGGAGACTGCTCCGCCATTCAGTACAATCACGGCTGCTCTTGGGTTTCAACTCCATATCCCTTGATTCCCGGAGAGACCAAAAAGTCTTATCTATCTCAGCCTTAAATATACTGAACAATAGAGCCTTCTCAACCCTCTGGGGCAAAGAATTCTAAAGTTTCCTAACCCTTTGAGTGAAGTAATTTCTCCTCAGCTTAGTCATTAACGGTCACTCCCTTATCCTGAAACTGTGCCCCATTGTTCTAGGTTCCACAGCTACGGGAAACAACATCTCAGTATCTACACTGTCAAGCCCTTCATAATGTTGAGTATTTCCGTGAGATCACCTCTCATTCTTCTAAACTCCGCCCAGTTTACTCAGCCTCTCATCATAGGACAGCCCTCAAAAGGTATCAACTTAGTGAACCTTCGCTGTACCGCTTCCAACACGGAGACCAAAATTGCACACAGTATTCCAAGTGTGGTCCCACCAAAACCCCATACAAATGTTGCAAGACTTCTTTACTCCTGTACTCCAGTCCCCTTGCATTAAGGGCCAACATGCCATTTGCTTTCCTAGTCACTTGCTGTGCCTGTATACTAACATTTTGTGTCCCTTATACGAATGCACCCAAGTGCCTCTGAACATCGACATTTAGAAGTTTCATTCCTTTTTAAAAAAAATACATCAGCTTTTGTATTCTTATGACCAAAGCGAATAGTCTCACACTTTGCCACATTTCACTCCAGCTGCCACTTTGTTGCTCACTCACTTAGCTTGTCTATATTTCTTTGCAGCCTCTTATGTCCTCCTCACATCTTGCATTCCCATCTCTCTTTGTATCATCAGCAAACTTAGATATATTACTCTCTGTCTCTTTATCTAAGTTATTAATATCGATTACAAATAGCTGAGGCTCCAGAGCTGATCCTTGCGGGACTCCACTAGTCACAGCCTGCCAACTTAAAAATGCCTTGTTTACCTCTACTGTCTGCTTCCTGTCCTTTAGCCAATTCTCCATCCATGCTAATGTATCACCCCCAACTCCATGAGCCCTTATCTTGTGCATTAACCTCTTGTGTGGCACCTTATTAAATGCCTTATGGGGGAGGCAGCGACGTAGTGGTATTGTCACTGGACTAGTATCCTAGAGACCCAGTGTAATGCACTGGAGACCTGGGTTCGAATGCGACCACAGCCCATGGTGGAATTTGAATTCAGTAAAAAATCTGGAATTAAAAGACCAATGAGGACAACAAAACAATTCTTGCAAAAACCCAGCTTGTTCACTAATGTCCTTAGGGCAAGAAAAAACTCCAGACCCACAGCAGTGAGGTTGACTCTCAACTGCCTTCTGACCAAGGGCAATTGGGGATGGGCAACAATTGCTGGCCTAGCCAGCAACACCTACATCTCATGAGTGAATAAAAAAAAATCCAAGCCTTCTACATCTACTGATTCTCTTTATCTCTCCAACTATTTACATCAAAAAAAAATCTAATTAATTTGTCAAACAGGATTTCCTTTTTGTAAAACAGTGTTGACTTGTTCTAATTATCCTATGTTTTTCTAACTTCCTTAATCATAGATTCCAGCACTTTCCCATGACTGATGTCAGGCTAACTGGTCTGTAGTTCCCTCCTTTCTTGAACAACAGTGTCACATTTGCTCATTTCCAATCTGCTGGGGCTGTTCCAATCTCGGGAATTTTGGAAAATTACAGCCAGCGGCATTCACTATCTCTGCGGCTGGCTCTCTTAGAACCTTAGAATGTAGGCCATGAGGTCCTGTAACTTTGTTGGGTTTTAGTTCTTTAAGTTTCTCCAGTACATTTTTCTGTGCTGATATTAATTATCTTAATTTTCAGACTCTTATTAGTTGCTAGGTTACCCTCTAATTCAGGTATGTAACTTGTGTCTTCTCCTGTAAAGACTGACAGATTTGTTCAATGTCTTTGCCATTTCCTCATTCTCCATTATAATTTTTCCTGCCTCTGTCTCTAAGGGACCAATGTTTACTTTAGCTACTCTCTTCCTTTTTACATACCTGTTTTTATTTTCCTGGATAATTTATCCTCATTCTATTTTTTCCCCTTTCAACTTTTTGGTGGCCCTTTTGCTGGTTTCGTAAACACTCCCAATTCTCAGACTTGCTACTATTCTTTGCAACATTATAATCTTTTCTTTTAATCTAATACTATCCTTAACCTCCTTAATAAACCATGGATGGATCTTTCTAGCTGAACTTTTGTTTTGCAATGGAATGTAATTTTGTTGACCATTTCGTATTGTTTCTTTCAATGTTTCCCGCTGTTTATTTACCACCATAGCTTTGTTTCTTATTCATTCATGGGATATGGGCTTCGCTGGCTGAGCCAGCATTTATTGCCCATCCCTAGTCGCCCTTGAGAAGGTGGTGGTGAGTTTCCTTCTTGAACCGCTGCAGTCCATGTGGTGTGGATGCTGTTAGGAATGGAGTTCCAGGATTTTAACCAGGCGACGGTGAAGGATCGGCGATATATTTCCAAGTCAGGATGGTGAGTGACTTGGAGGAGAACTTACAGGTGGCGGTGTTCCCATCTCTCCACTGCCTTTGGCCTTCTAGATGGTAGTGGTCGTGGGTTTGGAAGGTGCAGTCGAAGGAGCCTTGGTGACATTACTAATTAACTCTGCCTCTTGGCAAAATACTAGATCAAAAATAGCTTTATCCTTAATTGGTTCTACAACATTTCTGGTCAATGACCAGTTCTCACCGTAATTGGCTGACAAGAGATCCTACCTGATTTGATCTGTATTTCCAAAATTTTCTACTTTTCTCTCAGATTTACAGGATCTGCAGTATTTTGCTTTTGTCTCAGGTGCAAGCATGTTCCTTGTCCATTTCCCTGATAATGCCCTAAACATTTTCATTGTATCAGCTTGTAAATATGCTTGGAGATATGAGTATGAATTTTTTCAAATTAAAATCCGTGGAAAATATCTGCTATAATGTTTTAACTTGTTACGCAGTTTCCTCTTGCAAAGAACCAAGTACCGATACATATTGCAGGAAATTGCTGTGGTAGTATTTGTTGTGGCGATTGTATATACATTTATATAACAACATTTACATAACAATGTATAAACTGATCAATCGATAAGTGTGCATGAGTAAACTTACTTAGGTTGCTTATCAAGATAATGAACAATTGGTGAGTAGTGTAAATCCAATGAATAATAATGAACACAACGCCCGCTGAACTGCACTGGTGTAGGAGTCAAGAGCACGTGTGGTCTGAAGGTAAAGTGGGAGATAGCTGGATCAGGTTCTGCAGAGGCTGTTCAATTGTTTTGTCCCTATTTTAGTATTTCCAAACCAAATTCCTGTGTTTACAGTCATAATGGAAACTGCTTTTGTAAACTTGCTGTAATGTAACTTAACCTTCCTGGCATGTTGAGTGCTACAGCATCTCCTGCGGTAGGAGGAGGTAATTATAGTGTAACATGTTTACATAGGCCCTGTACATTATAAATGTGGACAAAGAAAAAAGTTAACATGAAGTACATGCAGACATAATTTTTGAAATATAGATCCTATAGCTACACGTGCCTGTCCACAAGAGACCCATAAGAGACGCATACTGATCACTATATTGGTTCTGCTATTGGACCATTTGGCTCTGGCCATAGAGTAAAAAGGCAAACAAGTTATGCTAAATCTTTATAAACTGGCTAGACCTCAACTGGATTGTTCAGTTCTGGGTATCACACTTTAGAAAGGATGTCAGGGCCTTAGAAAGGGTGTAGAAGAGCTTTACTGGAATGGTATGCGGGTTGAGGGACATTAGTTGTGTGGAGAAGCTGGGATTGTTCTCCTTAGAGCAGAGAAGGGTGAGAGGAGAATTGATAGAGGTGCTCAAAATCATGAATCGTTTTGATAGACTAAATAAGGCAAAAGCATTTCAGGTGACAGAAGATTGGAAACCAGTGGGCATAGATTTAAGGTGATTGGCGAAAGTACCATATGAGAGGACGATGAAACGTTTTTTTACACAGTGAGTCGTGATCTGGAATGCGCTGCCTGAAAGCGGGGTGGAAGCAGATTCAATAATAACATTCAAAAGGGAATTTGTTAGGTACTTGAAAGAAAATATAAGGGAAGTGGAGAAAGAGCAGGGGAGTGGGATTAATTGAATAGCTCTACCAAAGAACAGACACAATCACAATGGGCCGAATGACCTCCATTTGCGCTAGATTCTATAATTCTGTCGTTTTTTAAAAAATAGCTTTACTTGGCAGGGTCAAGAGATTTCACTTAAATGATTAAAAAGACAAGAAGTTGGGAAAGGTTGTTTATTGTCTATTTCATTTTCCCTCTGACTTTAGAGTTTGAGGATCTGGGAGCTTCCTCCAAATGGACAGGGAATCACTGCTCTAATGGCCTTAAACATGCTGGAGAACTTTAACATCAAAGGTAGGAGACTGAAAGACTCTGAGAGTGACCAAGGCACGAAGCCTGCAGATCGGTGACTTGATCGCTCTGCCAGAGCCAATCCTCTTTGGGTGCACCCAGTCGCACAATCAATCTTAAAATGTTCACGATGAAATATTATTCGGTGACCTGACATGGATAGTAACTGGTCTCAAGGAGGTTATAATGCAGAGAGGGTTTTGTATTTGGAAGGAGTTAGTACCTGAGAATGAAGCTACAGCACTTTCACCATTGTCTGATTCCGAGGGTATTGTGCAAACTAGAAGGTGCTAATTTCCAGTTCGTTCTCTTCCTGTCAGAGGTGCTGCCCTTCAGATGAGACATTAAACTGACGGTCCCCTCTGCCCTCTCATGTAGATGTGAAAAACCTTATCATGCTATTACAAGGAAGAGAAGGAGATTTCTCCTTGGTGCCCTTGTCTATATTTACCCTTTGACCAGTATCATTAAAACAGCTGATCTCCTCATTAAACCATTGCTGATTGTGAGACCCTACTATGTGCAAATTGGCTGCTACATTACAGAAGCACCTTTTTTTTAACGTTCATGGGACGTGGGCATCGCTGGCTGTGCCTGCATTTATTGCCCTTGAGAACTGAGTGGCTTGTTAGGCCATTTCAGAGGGCATTTAAAAGTCAACCGCATTGCTGTGGGTCTGGAGTCACATGTAGGCCAGACCAGGTAAGGTCAGCAGATTTCCTTCTCTAAAAGACATAAGTGAACCAGATGGGTTTTTAGGACAATCAACAATGCTTTTGTGGTCATCATTAGACTTTTAATTCCAGATATTTTATTGAGTTCAAATTTTACCAGCTGCTGTGGTGGGTTTTGAACCCGGGTCCCTAGCGAATTACGCTGGGTCTCTGAAGTACTAGTCCAGTGTCAATGCCATTACACCCCCGCATCCCTCATTGGCTGTAAAGTGCTTTGGGACATCTTGAAGTCACACAAGGCATGATATAAATGCAAGTTAGTTATTTCGCAATGGCGCTTGAATTTGTAATTTACTGACTTATTTAATTGCAGCTGCTGCATATTTTTGGGCTGACACTTCCAGAGGATTAAACTGGGTGGGGCAGCCCAGTAGAATCTCGTCTTGTCATTGGGTCCCCATCCCTATTGTTTGCTCCTTGCCCACGTAGTTCCAGAAGACTTGGCTGAACTCGAGCAGGAAGTTCCGGGGGCTGAGCTGGAGATACTAAGAGATAAAGCTCTCGGAGAAAGAGCCAGGCACCGAGAAGCAGCTGCAATTCACTCGTTCCGCTTCCTTTCCAGAAATGGGCCACAACAGTGCCGATTACATTCACCTGCTGACTGAGGCACTGAAGCTCAGCTTTGCCGACAGTTTCTGGTTCTGCACTGATCCAGCCAAGGTCAAGGTGCCCCTGGAAGAGCTGCTCTCTAAGCATTACAGTAAACAACGCTCAGAGCTCATCAACATGCAAAGGTGAGGCTCACAACCTGACATTTGAGCTAGCAAGCTCTCAATCTCCACAATATAGAGTATATAGTCATGCTTATTTTGGAATATATCTCACTTATTTAATCTTCTGAGGGAAGATTCTGCGTGAATGTCCCTGAAGATCATCACATGAAAATTCAGGAGCTCTCCACAACACTCCCATTCCAACTCTCTGGTTGCACGCCAGTGATGAACCTTTACCTCCACTCTGCTCACAAGGCCCAACCTCACATTATGCATTGTATAGCATTTAACCATTTCCACTCTTATATCTATGTTTGCTTGTTCTAGATTCTCAGTCGCTTATCAAACAGTCTAGTCTGTCCCATTGCTTCATAATTTTAAATACCTCAGATAAATCACCCCTTTACGTCCGCTGTCTAATAAAAACAGCCTCAGTTTTTTAAGTCTTCCTTTGTACTTTCTCTGTTGCCTCATTGTCCTTCCTATAGTGTGCTCCCTGAACGACATACAATGCTCCAAGTGTGGTCTTACTAAAGTTTTGTATAGATTCACCATTACATCTCAATGTTATAGTCAATGCCCCCTGTTATAAAACCCAGGATTCTGTTAGCTAATTTTATAACCTCATCCACTTGAGGTGCTACCTTTAATGTCTCAGTTTAAATGGTCTGATATAGAACTGGCTACAAGCTGGGGGATAAGTATTCCAGCCTATAAGGTCTTTAGGATTTTGGTGCTTTTGGATTAGAAAATTGCGACTGTTACCCTGTTATTTAAGATGAAACGTATACACATATGAACATGCGAAATAGGAGCAGAAGAAGGGCATTCAACCCCATGAGCCTGCTCCATCATTCATTAAACCATGACTGATCTGTTTGTGTTTCGAGTTCTACATTCCCATCTACCCATGATAACCTTTGATTCCCTTGTGTAACTAGAATCTACCTACCTCCGCTTTAAAAATATTCAGTGATCCTGCTTCCATTCCTTCTGAGGCAGAGAGTTCCAAAGCCGCACAACCCCCAGAGAAAAAAAAATTCTCCTCATCTCTGTTGTACAAGGGTGAACCCTAATTTTAAAGCAGTGCCCCCCTAGTTCTGGGCTCATCCACAAGAGGAAACATCCTTTCCACCTAGTCAAGTCAGACAGGATTTTATATACTTCAATTAAGTTACCCCTCACTCTTCTAAAGTCCAGTGGAAGCAAGTCCATCCTGTCCAATCTATCTTCATAAGACAATCCGCTCATTCCAGGGGCAGGATTTTGAGGTCGTCGGGGTCTGCTGCCCACGATTGGCCCCCCAACCACTCAGCGCTGCCGGGTTGGGGGCGGGAGGAACGCGAGCACAAAAGTCTGCGCATGCCGGGGGGAGTGCGCAACGAAAGCTTCCTGAAGGCAGGGAGCTGCCTCAGGGAGCTGAACAATTTTAACTTCAGAAATAAAAGATTTTTAAACCTTAAAAAAAATGTCCCGACAGAGGACTCACTCACACATTAACATAAACAGAATAAAAATTGTCAAAAAATTTTTGTTTTTTTTTTGAGATTAATGTTGGAAACCTCATCCCGCCCGTGGATGAGGTTCCCTAAAAAATCCAAAGGCCGCCTGGCCCGTTCGCCTGCTCGCCAACCATAAGTTTGGACGGGCAACAAAAGATAGCTTTCAATTAATTGATTAAGGACCTTAATAGGCCTCTTCATTGTTGGTGGGCGCGCTGCCAAATCTCGCGCGCACCCGCCGACTGAAATATTGCACGAGTGCGCGATGACATTGAGACGCTCGCCCGATGTCATCACACGTTATTTTACGCCCGATCGGGTCGGGCGCGGGCTCATTCACAGGACATAAAACCCTGCCCTGGGCATCAATCGAGTAAACCTCCTCTGAGCCGCCTCCAATGCATTTACATCCTTCCTTAAATAAAGAGATCAAAAGTACATACAATATTCGACATTCGGTCTTACCAATGCCATGTGTAACTGAAGT
Organism: Cetorhinus maximus; assembly: GCF_964194155.1. Lineage (NCBI taxonomy): Eukaryota > Metazoa > Chordata > Chondrichthyes > Lamniformes > Cetorhinidae > Cetorhinus > Cetorhinus maximus. The sequence goes on along the minus strand of NC_135897.1, from coordinate 82,473,983 downwards.
ATAGCATCCTTTTTTTTTATTCGTTCATGGGCTGTGAGCGGCGATGACTAGGCCAGCGTTTGTTGCCCATCTGTAGTTGCACTTGAGAAAGTGATGGTGAGCTGCCTTCTTGAACCGCTGCAGTCCGTGTGCTGTAGGTACACCTACACTGCTGCTGGGGATGGAGTGCGAGGACTTTGACCCAGTGACTGTGAAGGAATGGCGATATATTTGCATGTCAGGATGGTGAGTGACTTGGTGGTGTTCCCAAATGTCTGCTGCCCTTGTCCTTCTAGATGGTAGTGGTCATGGGTTTGGAAGGTGGTGCCTGAGGAGGCTTGGTGAGTTCCTGCAGTGCATCTTGTAGATGGCACACACTGCTGCCACTGTGTGTTGGTGGTGGAGGGAGTGAATGTTTGTAGATGGAGTGCCAATCAAGCGGGCTGCTTTGTCCTGGATGGTGCTGAGCTTCTTGAATGTTGTAGGAGCTGTGCTCGATTCAGGAAAGTGGAGAATATTCCATCACACTCCTGACTTGTACCTTGTAGTTGGTGGACAGACTTTGGGGAGTCAGGAGGTGAGTTACTCATCGCAGGATTCCTAGCCTCTGACCTGCTCTTGTAGCTACAGTATTTATATGGCTAGTCCAGTTCAGCTCCTAGTCAATGGTAACCCCCACGGTGTTGATAGTGGGGGATTCAGCGATGATAATGCCATTGAATGTCAGGGGGCGATGGTCAGATTTTCTCTTGTTGGAGATGGTCATTGCCTGACACTTGTGTGCTACAAATGTTACTTGCCACTTGTCAGCCCAAGCCTGGATATTGCCCAGGTCTTGCTGCACTTGGACATTGACTGCTTCAGTATCTGAGGAGTTGCGAATAGCGTTGAACACTATGCAATCATCAGTGAACATTCCCACTTCTGACCTTATGAAGGATGGTCATTGGTGAAGCAGCTGAAGACAGTTAGGCCTAGGACACTACCCTGAGGAACTCCTGTAGTGATGTCCTCGAACTGAGATGATTGACCTCCAACAACGACAACGATCTTCCTTTGTGCTAGGTATGGTTCCAACCAGTGGAGAGTTTCCCTCTGATTTCCATTGACTCCAGTTTTGCTAGGGCTCCTTGATGCCACACTCTGTCAAATGCAACCTTGATGTAAAGGGCAGTCATTCTCACTCTCACCTCACCTCGGGAATTTGGCTCTTTTGTCCCTGTTTGAACCAAGGCTGTGATGAGGTCAGGAGCTGAGTACCGTGGCGGAAACCAAACTGAGCGTTAGTGAGCAGGTTATTGTTAAGCAAATGCGGCTTGATAGCACTGTCGACCAACTCTTCCATTACTTTACTGACGATTGTGAGTAGACTGATGGGACGGTAGTTGGCCGGGTTGCAATTGTCCTGCTTTTTGTGTACAGGACGTACCTGGGCAATTTTCCATATAGCAGGGTAGATGCCAGTGATGTAGTTGTACTGGAACAGCTTGGCTAGGGGCGCGCGGCAAGTTCTGGAGCACAAGTCTTCAGTACTTTTGCCGGTATATTGTCAGGGCCCATAACCTTTGCAGTATCCAGTGCCTTACTTTTATGTTCAGGGAAGGGAGGGGGAAACAGGAAACTACAAGACCCATCAGTTTAACATTATTTGTGACCAAGTTGCTGAAATCTGTTGCCAGGGACAGAGTAACTGAGAAATATGAACTGACCAAAGAGATTAAACTTGGAGTTGTGAAGGGTAGGTTGTACCTGACTAATCTCAATCAAGTTTTTGAGGAGGTGACTAACATATAGTGGATAGGGGAGTGTCTCTGAATGTATCTACATGGATTTTTATAAGGCATTTGATAAGATTCTGCAGAAGAGATTATTAGCAAAAATGACTGTATTGGAGGTAACCTTACCACATAGGTTGATAATTAATTGAGAGGCAGGAATCAGAAAGTAGACATAAGGGAAATGTATTCTGGCTTTGAGATATGATGAGTGGTGTTTCCTAGGGCCTGTATATTGTGATGCCTTGGATGAAGGAGTTTTGCATGTCTCAAGTTTGCAGCTGACTGTGCGCGAAGAGGCACAGCAAGTTGTGTAGATAATAGTAGGAAAGGGACACAGATACACCAAGGGAGCAGTTATTACTGTGACAGTTGAAGGGTAATGTGGTGATCCACTTTGGAGCTGAGAAAGATAAATTGGAATATTTTCTAGGACGCTATCTACTGTGGAGAAACAAAGGGATTTGAGTGTCCACGTATAAAACCATTAAAAGCTAAAGCATAGCTACAAACAATAATCAGTAAAGGGTTACATTATCCAGTCTGGTTGCATGAACTGATCTTGTATTCTTTTGAATTTAGAAGGCTGAAGCAAGATCTAATCAATGTTTTTGAAATGATGAAGAGATTTAATAGGGTAGATGCGGAAAATGCTTTTTGCTTGAAGGAATCGAAAACAAACTTGCAGGCTCAGTTGATAGTTAATGCAGATCTTAATCTGAGGGTCATGGTTTTGAGCCCTACATTGGGTGATGGTGATTGTTTAGGGGGTATTGGTGGCATTGTGGTACTATCAGTGAACCAGTACTCCAGAGGCCCAGGCTAAAGCCTTAGGGACATGGGTTCAAATCCCACCATGGTAGCTGGTGAAGTTTAAATTCAGTTAATTAATCTGGAATATAAAGCTAGCCTCTGTAATTGTGACCATGAAACTATCATCGATTGTTGTTAAAAACCCATCTGGTTCACTAATGCCCTTTAGGGAAAGAAATTTGGTCTGGCCTGCATGTGACTCCAGACCTGAAGCAATGTGGTTGACTCTCAAACTGCCCTCTGAGATGGTCTAGCAGGCCACTCAGTTTAAGGGCAATTAGGGATGGGCAACAAATGCTGGTCTTGCTAGTGACGCCCACATCCCATGAAAGAATAAAGGGAGAAAAAAAAGATTTAAGAAAATCTGGATCTCACTCTCTTTAAGTCTGTGCATGCTGGAGGTCAAATTGCAAGAAATTTTCCGGACTGCCATTGATCGATATTTTGTGAAGTAAGGTAAAAGAGTCAAGGGATGTGGAGCAAAGCTGGACAAATGAAGTTGAGATACAGATCAGGCATTGAATGGCAGAACAGGCTGAAGGCACTGAATGACCTACTCCTGCTCCTGTGTAAACCTGAATCCCCAAATCCCTCTGCACTTGCCCTATTCAAAGTACAAATATTTAGGTCAAAATTAAGTCAAAACCTCATTTAATGAGGTTATTTACAGACTAATCGTTCTTCAGTCGATTATTTTTTATGAGATACCGGTGAATGTTAGGGCCCATTGCTTACCTTAGATTAAAGTATATGTACTTAAATTAGTTGCAAGTCTTGATATTTGGAGCTGTATCAACACCAAGTCAAAGAGACATGTGGTGGAAATGATGTATTGACCCATTAGTAACCATTTGTAAATTGTGGTGGACTTTATACTTTGGGTTTGCTCGAGGTCCTAATCGGGTTGCTTTTTACTTCCATGAGCTTTCTCTTAGGTTAAGCTACCGTTTTTTTCCAAAACGCTGGATGTGTTTTTTGTTTTCAGTTTACTGGCCATAAATTTAAAAAAAATAGATAATGTATTTTTCAGGACTCGTGGTGTGTGACTTTTTGTTTTTTTCTCCTTTGCCCCTTGTGGATTATTAGGATAAACAGCCAGTCTATCCATGGCAACCCTTGTGGGACTGGTGGTGACACTGTTTACTTTACAGCGGTGGATGCGGAGGGAAGTGCCTGCTCTTTCACCAATAGCAACTGCTCGAACTTTGGCACTGGACTTGTACCAGAAGGCTGTGGATTTGCCTTACAAGTGAGCAGAACGACAAACAGCACACACACCTTTCGCGACAGCAGCGGGAAGCTATCTGCAACTAGGAAGTACTGCGTAGACTATATGTAGAGAAGACATTCGAGCGTTATAGGGAATAGTGGCCCGTGGAAATAAATAACCCATCTGGGAACAGTGAGCCTAAGAACTCATGAACCATGTCAGTGGTTGTGACTGATAATGCTTGAGCAGGAGACTGAGTATTGCATAGAAATTACAGCACAGAAACAGGCTTTTTGGCCCAACACCGGTGTTTAATCTCCACACAAGCCTACTCTCATCCGATCACCATATCCTCTTTTTCAATCTCCCCTCATCTGGATGTTAATGTAGCTTCCTCATAAATGAATCTGTAACATTCACCTCAACTACTCTATCTGGTAGTGCATTCCACATTCAAAGTTTCTCCTGAATTCCTTGTGGATTTATTTGTGACTATGTTATACTTATGGTAAAAGCAAAAAACTGCGGATGCTGGAAATCCAAAACAAAAACAAAAATACCTGGAAAAACTCAGCAGGTCTGGCAGCATCTGTGGAGAAGAACACAGTTAACATTTCGAGTCCGCATGACTCTTCAACAGAACTAAGGAAAAATAGAAAAGGAGTGAAATATAAGCTGGTTTAAGTGGGGGGTGGTGGGACAAGAAGAGCTGGATAGAGGGCCAGTGATAGGTGGAGATAACCAAAAGATGTCACAGACAAAAGGACAAAGAGGTTTTGAAGGTGGTGATATTATCTAAGGAATGTGCTAATTAAGGGTAGAAAGCAGGACGAGCAAGGTACAGATAGCCCTTGTGGGGGTGGGGTGGGGTGAAAAAACAATGGATGGAAATACATTTAAAAATAATGGAAATAGGTGGGAAAAGAAAAATCTATATAAATTATTGGAAAAAACAAAAAGGAGGGGGGAAATCGGAAAGGGGGTGGGGATGGAGGAGAGAGTTCATGATCTAAAATTGTTGAAGTCAATATTCAGTCCGGAAGGCTGTAAAGTGCCGAGTCGGGTCCAGTGAAGCTCAACGTCTTCCGACTCGGCACTTTACAGCCTTCCGGACTGAATATTGACTTCAACAATTTTAGATCATGAACTCTGTCCTCCATCCCCACCCACTTTCCGATTTTCCCCCTCCTTTTTGTTTTTTCCAATAATTTATATAGATTTTTCTTTTCCCACCTATTTCTATTATTTTTAAATGTATTTCCATCCATTATTTTATCTCTGCCTTTTAGCCTTTTTCGATTCCTTCACCCCACCCCCACTAGGGCTATCTTTTACCTTGCTTGTCCTGCTTTCCATCCTTAATTAGCACATTCCTTTAGATAATATCACCACCTTCAACACTTCTTTGTCCTTTTGTCTGTGACATCTTTTGGGTATCTCCACCTATCACTGGCCCTCTATCCAGCTCTTCTTGTACCCCCCCACCTTAAACCAACTTATATTTCACCCCTTTTCTATTTTTCCTTAGTTCTGTTGAAGAGTCATGCGGACTTGAAACGTTAACTGTGTTCCTCTCCGCAGATGCTGCCAGACCTGCTGAGTTTTTCCAGGTATTTTTGTTTTTGTTTTATACTTATGGTGCCCAGGTTTAATCTCCCCCAACAGTGGCACCAGTTTGGTGTAGCCTCCTAATTTGTATCCTAAAGGTTTGATTTTCCTTTCATTATTCTACTCTAAATCAGGTGGGATCAAAATGCAGGGAGCAAACTGACAAAGCGGCCTACAATCAAGGCCGAGAGCGAGGGAGCATTGCACTGTCAGAGATGTCCTCTTTTAGATGAGATGTTAAACTGAGGCCCCATCTTCCTGCTTGGATGGATGTAGGAGATCCCATGGCACTATTTTGAAGATGAGCAGGAGAATTATTCCCGGTGCCCTGGCCAATATTTATTCCTCAGTGAACGGCACAAAAATCAGATTATCCGGTCATTATCACATTGCTGTTTGTGAAAGTTTGCTGAGCACAAATTGGCTGCTGAGTTCCCTACATGGCAACATTGGCTTCCCTTCAAAAATGACTTCATTGGCTGTAAAGCGCCTCGAGACACCCGGGGGTTGTGAAAAGGCGCTATGTAGATGCACGTCGCCCTTTTTTCTTTTTAATCTGCCTGACCGCTATTTTCCTCCCTCACTCCCGCAGCAACCTATCCTGTTCCAGACTGAACCACGTGTAAATAGTGGGGGTTCAGGCTGGGCCTTGTGAGTTGGCCCATTTTCCAGCCTTTCTTTGATGTTTCCAGAGACTGTCAGGAGACGTTTTGGGAGTTGGGGCGGGGGGGGTGGGGGGGCGGGTGGAGGGGGCGGGGGAGGCGTGTGGCTGGGGATCAGTGATGGAGAAGCTACTGGCATCTCTTGGAGGATCCTCACTTCGAGACATAAAAACACGCATCCTTTTTTCAGGCTTGGCACTATCTGAGATCTTAGCAAAAAAAAAATCTCTCTCATGACCTTTGAACCTCTTTCATCCCGTTTAAGCGATTGCCTTTCCCTTGGATGCTCTATCAGAGTTTCCTGCTTGGTGATGGCTGGTAGCCGTTTACTGGTGGGAGACCCCAATGGAAGCTCACCCTGTATAGTTATTGACCAGCGCTCAAAAGGCCAAGACAAGTGCCTGGCTGAACTCAGCGCCCAGCCGAGGTCCAGCGTCCAGTTGACATCAGTGCTAGACTGTACAGGGCATCAGTTACTCTGCTATTCTTTGGCCCTCCACCATACTGAACCACCGTGTTGAACTTTCTCGCCAATAAAACACTAAAGGGAGCAAAACCACACAAAAACACCCGAACAATGTCACACAGAGCAAGGACCCAGAGCAATTCTTATTTCTACATGTCTTTCGATGCCAGCCAAACAAGAATTCCCCTGCCTTATCTGGATGTCATCACTGTCTCACTACCAGAAAATGGTGGGGGTGGGGGGGGGCTTTGATAGAGGAACTTCACTATAACTGGGAAGGAATTTAGGGGTGAAACTGGACAGAGGCAGGCTTGCAAATCAAGCAGAAACAGGATTGCTGCCCATTATTGAACATACCCGACATTCAGCCGATTTGTATCAGTGGAACTGAATATGGCAAGGAGTGTATGACAGGCAACCAATACCAGGTCAGCTGTTTTGTGTCCCTGCCCATGTCCAGTTTCAGGCTATGTATACTAAGCAGACATTTTTTGTTGAGCACTGAACATTAATATATACTGAAACATTTTGGTCGAATATTTGGAACCGAGGTTAATAATATTGAAAGATTATTGATTTTACCCACTGTGTAAAAAAAACTCTTATGACTCATAGTCACTTTGCAGAAAACGCCTTTAATATCGATTTGGTTCATTTTTTTTTTTTCATTTTCTGTGTAAGGAAAGCTTGGAATATATATTAGATCTTACCAAGAACAGCCATTCACCGGCTGTTTATTTCCTTCCTGAACACTCGTCACATTTACCACTCGGAGCAGTTCTAACTAAAACACCCTTGAGGTGTTTGGCTGCAATAAGGTTCACTTGGGGCTCTTGCCTGTAACCTGGAAGGTTGTGGGTTCAAGTCCCATTCCAGAAACTTGAGCACATAATCTAGGCTGACACTCCCACTGCAGTACTGAGGAAGTGCAGCACTGCTGGAGGTGTTAAACTGAATGTCTATAGGATTTCTCAAGTGGACGCAAAAGATTTCATGGCACTATTTCAAAGAAAAGTCAAGGCGTTCTCCCTGGTGTCCTGGCTGATACTCATCCCTCAACCAACATCACTTAAAAAAAAATCAGATTATCTGATTAAAATCAGATTGCTGTGCACAAATTGGCTGCTGCACATCTCCACGGTCAAAAGTACTTCATGGCTGTAAAGTGCTTCTTCGGGACATCTTAAGATTGTGAAAGGCAATATATGACTTTTCTCTTACAAATTGTATATTATTCTCCTTTGACTTATCATAAAAATTGTATATTATTCTCCTTTGACTTATTGTTTTAGAACAGAGGCGCTGGTTTCTCGCTGAGCCCTGAGCACCCAAATTGCCTGGCACCAGGAAAGCGGCCTTACCACACCATCATCCCCGCCCTTGCCACATCTGCTGCCACTGGACAATTTGTGTGTAGCTTTGGGGTGATGGGTGGGTTCATGCAACCTCAAGGCCATGTGCAGGTAAAGTTTGTTACTTACTGGGCACTGGGCTGTGCTGGGTGCAAATAGCTCTACTTCTTTGTTACTTGCTTTGTCTAGCAGTAAGTTAGATGGCGTTATTTCATGCTCCCTTCGTGGTCTTGCCTCCTTATCTCTGTAATCCTCCCAAATATCTGCGATCCTCTCGTTCTGGCCTCGTCTGCATTCCCAGTTTGGCAGCCATCTCTTCAGTTGCCTAGACCCCAAACTCTGGAATGCCCCCCAAACACCTCTCTGCCCCTCTACCTCACATTCCTCCTTTAAGACACTTCCCGAGAATACCTAGCTTTTGGTCATCTGCTCATGTGGCTCGGTGTCGTACTTTGTTTTATAATGCTCCTGTGACGTGCCTTTGAGACGTTTCATTACATTACAAGTGCTTTATAAATATAAGTTGTTGTCGTTGGGTGTTGCTGGCAAGGCCGACATTTATTGCCCATCCCTAATTGCCCTTGAGAAGGTGGTGGTGAGCTGTCTTTATGAACCGCTGCAGTCCATGTGATGTAGGTACACCCACAGTGTTGTTAGGGAGGGAGTTCCAGGATTTTGACCTGGTGACAGTGAAGGAACGGCGATATATTTCCAAGTCAGGATGGTGAGTGGCTTGGAGGGGAACTCCCAGGTTGTGGGGCAGCGTTATTAGGCCCCGATGGGAGCACGGAGGTGGGCCGGTGCGTACATTTCCCGCTGCTGGCTAGTGTGCCAACTCCCGGGAACCATCCCCCCACCCGGGCCATTTTCCCAGAGGCGGGTTTGGAGGCCGGCAGGGCTTCCCACCTGCAATTGGCAGGTCGCCCATTCAGCTTGTTAAAGGCCTATCAAGCCTTTTTTCACCAGTTATATCATGGCAGATCTTTACCTCAATTGCATTTAGCTGCCCATACTATATACCTCTTGGTGTTGTTGACAGTCTCAAAGATTGTTCAGTCACAATGTTTTAAAATATAGAATTCTGATTGAATACTGTACTTTCATGCCAGATTAGGTCATTCACACATCCAGAGGGAACTTCCACTGATGTTTAGTCAGCCATTAACCAGGATCGGGAGCGTAAACTCCTGAAAAACCGGTACTGTCATTTCGGAACAACTGGTTCGCAGCTCCATCCGTTGGTTACATCAGGGATTTGCAGCTTCAGTTTTACTTGGAGAACTACCATTGCCATGACTCAAAAGAGTAGCCAGATTTGAACCTTGTTGCATTAGTGTCGTGTGTACCAGTATCAACCCTTTCTCTTGACACAACCATCAAATTTCCTTATCAGCCAGGTTCAATGGGCACTTCAAAAATTGCATATAAACAGAAAACGACTAAACCAGTTCAACAGTTTAAAGTTATTTAATCTGGTAAAATCTAATTTAGCTCATGAATTTAGATTAACTTCAAAATGCACAGAACTCTGCTATTTGAAACTGATATGGAAATAGAGCATAAAATGAGACCATTCCAGTAACAGTCTATGGTTCTGTCTAAGTGACAGAGTGCATTTATTAGGTAGCTTGGGAACAATATTCTGCTGATGTACCAAGAACATTGCAGGTAGTACCCATTGCATGGGAAGCAGAAAGTGAGTGTGGAGGAATGTAAGCGCAGAGCTATTCTGTACAGGACAGTTCCAATGTTTGTAACAGAAATTGCATGTTTTTGCAACTGGCCCACCTTCCCTTCCCTCTCCTTTATTCATCAGATTAGCTTTGGTTTGTTACACACAAGGATTTCAGTCTTCCCTGTCCCTTACGATCTACAGTTACGTAGTGAAATATCACTGGACTTGTAGTCCAGAGGCCCAGGTGACTTCTCTGGGGACATCGCGGCAGCTGGTGGAATTTAAATTCAATAAATAAAACCTGGAATATAAAGCTAGTGATTGGCATAAAAACCCATCTGATTCACCAGTGCCCTTTAGGGAAGGAAATTTGCCATTCTTACTTGGTCTGGCCTACATGTGACTCCAGACCCAAAGAAATGTGGTTGACTCTTAACTGCCCTCTGAAATGGCCTAGCAAGCCACTCAGATCAAGGGCAATTAGGGACAGGCAAGAAATGCTGGCCTCACCAGCAACACCCACATCCCATGAAAGAATAAAAAATAACAACAGTGTATTTATAAGGCGCCTTTATGTAGCCGTATGCTGTAAGGCCTTTCACCTGAGCATTATCTGAGCAGACGAAATGTGACACCAAGCCACAAAATAGAGATTAGGACAGAGGACCAAATGCTTGGTCAAAGAGGTAGATTTTAAGGAAAGTCTTAAGGGAGGAGAGAGCAGTGAGGGAGCGAATTCTAGAGCTTCAAGCCTTAACATCTGAAGGCACGGCAACCAATAGTTGGGTGAAAGAAATTGGGGGTGGTCAAGAGACCAGAATTGGGAGGAGCAGAGATCTCAGTGGGTTGTTTCTTATCTTGGTGAAGTCTTTCTAAAGCCCTTGTCCCATCACCCAGGCCTCTCAAAAAATGCCCTCTGCAAGTCTTGGATTCATTTTATTGGGCTGAACGAATTATGGCAAATATGAATGAAAAGGAACTAAGCTCCTCGAGCAACTAGCCAGAGTGCTGCATTGATAATCCAACTCATGCCTAGTCTCAACTTGGGATATTAAAACCAAGAGGTGTCTTGAGGATTGATCGGACCCGTTTTAACCGAGCTCCTTTCTTTACCTGCAAGGTAATGCTGAACATGCTGGAGTTTGGGATGAACCCACAAGAGGCACTGGATGCTCCTCGCTTTTGTGTGGAACGTGCAAAGTCAGGTAATTCTTCATTTTGTCAAATAATTGGATTGTTGATCGAGCATTTATAATTGAGCTGCAGTGGGAATTTAAGCAAAATATTTCTTGGCCCTTACATTATCCATCCATGTGCCCAAAGCTATGGGAGTGATCCTGGACTCCTGACCACACTCAATTTGTGCTTGAAACAGAGCAGCATTGGGCAGAAAATGGACCAACAGTTCCTCTTGATATTCTTGCCGGTGGGATGGGGGCGTGGGGTGAGGGAGGAGCACATATTGATCATTATCAAAGAGGAAGAAAGCTTAGAGTGAAAAACAGAAGCCTGAAAGGTGGGTAGGGTAGCAAAGCAAGAATGTGTGTGTATGTGTTGGGATGCGTGGGGCATTTGCAGGAGAGAGACAGGCACGGGGAACAGGACATGATGTTACCAGATCAGTCTGAGGAAAGAACTTGCATTTATATAGCACCTTTCGCAATCTTAAGACATCCCAAAGCGCTTTACAGCCAATGAGCTTTATTTTTCATGTACAGTCACTGTTCCAACATAGAGAAATGAGGCAGCCAATTGGTGCACAGTAAACTCCCACAAAACAGCAAAAAGGTATTGGCCAGATGATCTGCTTTAGTATCGTTTATTGAGGGAGCAAATATTGGCCTGAACACTGGGGAGAATTCCCCTTCTTTTCATCATTTAGTGCCATGAGATCTCTTCCATCCATGTGAGAAGGCAGACAGCGCCTTTGTTTAATATCTCACCTGAAAGTTAATATCTTACCTCCGACTGTCAGTGCAGCACTCCCACATCATGGCACTGGAGTATCAGCCTAGTGTATGTGCTCAAGTTTCTGTGTGGGATTTGAACCCCTAACTTCCTGACACAGAGATAAAAGTGCTGAGCCAATGCTGACACTCTAATGCACTTTTGGCTAACTTTTTAAATTGTGAAGTGCTGGATTCAACCTTATCGAAAATACTTATCAACATATCAACATATTACTTTCAGTCATAGTATTTGTTGTTCAGTAGGTCTAGGTTCTAAGTACATTGTGTTGAAACTTTTAAAAGACCTGATTAAACCTCTAGGGCAACAGCCTGGATTTATTGATTTATTCTGGTTGCTGAGTGAAGGTTGTGACTGCCTTCATATTCAATCGAACTTGTGATAGCTGGTGACATTCACATTGCAGGGAATGAGTATATAAAGAGTGTCATGAGAACAGGGGATGTTGCTACATTTTAGGGTGCTGACTCTGCCCAGCATCTTAGACCAGGCACATAGATAACTTCTCTCTCCCTGCATTGTACCCAGCCGATATCTGAATCGTTTGCAGCAAGCCCTGGGATTGAACAGAAAATCCTGATTCCAGCATATGCAGAATAAGCACCCTGCTAGACCGTAGTTTAGACTAACAACTGCTGTACAGATATATTATACAGTAAACGGATAAATGAACGGTGACAATGACACACGGTAGACGTTAGACTTAACTATCCCTTCTTGCAAGATAGAAAATAATAATCACTTGTAAAGAAGAAAGATTTGCGTTTATATAGCACCTTTCATGATCTCAGGACATCCCAAATCACTTGACAGCCATTGAAGTCCTTTTGAAGTGTAGTCACTGTTGTAATGTGGGAAGTACTGCAGCCAATTTGTACACAGCAAGCTCCCACCAACAGCAATGTGACAATCTGTGTTTGAGGATCAATATTGGCCAGGATACCAGGGATAATTCCCTGGCTTTTGAAATAGTGCAGTGGATTCTTTTATACCCATCCGCCGGCAGACAAGGCCTTGACTTAACATCTCATCTGAAAGACAGCAACTCCCAAGTATTGTTTGGAATGTTAGCCTAAACACTTGTGTCCTTGAGTGGAAATTGAACCCACAACCTCCCAGACATGAGAGTGCTAGTAATTGGGCCTATTATACTAAACTGCAGGCAAAAACAAAAATACCTGGAAAAACTCAGCAGGTCTGGCAGCATCTGTGGAAGGGAGCACAGTTAACGTTTCGAGTCCGCATGACTCTTCAACAGAACTAAGGAAAAATAGAAAAGGGGTGAAATATAAGCTGGTTTAAGAGGGGGGCGGGGGGTTGGGACAAGAGAGCAGGATAGAGGGACAGTGATAAGTGGAGATAACCAAAAGATGTCACAGACAAAAGGTCAAAGAGGTGTTGAAGGTGGTGATATTATCTAAAGGAATGTGCTAATTAAGGGTAGAAAGCAGGACGAGCAAGGTACAGATAGCCCTAGTGGGGGTGGGGTGGGGTGGAGGAATCGAAAAAGGCTAAAAGGTAGAGATAAAACAATGGGTGGAAATACATTTAAAAATAATGGAAATAGGTGGGAAAAGAAAAATCTATATAAATTATTGGAAAAAACAAAAAGGAGGGGGAAAAATCAGAAAGGGGGTGGGGATGGAGGAGAGAGTTCATGTACAGTTCATGTACAAACAAAGCCTACAAGCATGCTAGTATTTGAACTGAATTCCTTGGCCCCTGCCTCAAATACATGAGTCAGAAGGAGTGGGGTCTTCACTCCCACCTCCGCCAACATTTATTTTGGTATAATTTGGATAGATGGAGAAGGTCGACTGCCTCCTTCCCTGTTTTCACCTCTCTCTCTGATTGGCTGCCAGAACGGACACCCGCTGAAAGAAAAGTTGTTTAACGTCTTTCCTCAGGACGCCTCAAAGTGCTTCACAACCAATTAAATCATTTGTTGAAGTGAAGCTACTGTTGCAAAGTAGGAAACGCGGCAGCCAATTTACACACAGCAAGATCCCACACACAACATTCCGATGACTAGATAGTCCGTTTTAGTTTTGTTAGCTGAGGGATAAATGTTGACCAGCACACAAAGAACTCCCCAACTTTTCCTCAAAATGGCAACATGGGATTATTTGTGCCGACCTGAGATGGCAGACAGGACGTCTGTTTAACGTCTGATTGGAGAGATGGCACTTTCGACAGTGCGGCAATCCCTCAGCACTGCATTGAAGTATCAGCCTAGGTTTTGCACTTAAGGGCTGGATTTCCCCTCCAGAGGTGGGAAACAGAGGGTTGGAGGACTATTCCCTGGTCCGGAAACTGGCTCGGGAAGGAGGGGGCGTGGTGGGGGGTGAAAACAGTTATTTTCCCAGTTAAAGGCCAGAGAGAAGGTTCACTGCCCAATTAAGGATGATAGGCGGGCTCTTGAAACTGAAGGGCCAATCAAAGGCCTTCCAGCTTGAGAAGAGCAGCAGGCTTGTAAGGGAAGGGAGGGTGCTTCAATATAGAGGTGCACTCCCTCCAACTTTTTAAGAACCTTTAATAAAATACATAGATTCAGCAGATAGGCCACACACTACCCTGACTTATATTGCTGTTTCTTCCCTGTTGCTGAGTCAAAATTCTAGAACCCCCTTCCTAACAGTACTGTGGAGGTACCTAAACCATATGGACTGCAGTGATTCAAGAAAATGGCTCACCAGCACCTTTTCCAGGGCAATTAGGGATGGGCCACAAATGCTGGCCTTGCCGATGATATCCACATTCCATGAACAAATAAAAAAAGGTAATCTTCACTTATAGGCCCCTCTTTAGAGTTTTGCAAACCTTCTTCTCCGGCAGTTGAGTGTCTTTCAATCGTGTAACGTCTTTCAGATACCCTTCAACATGTACAGCCCAGGAATCTTCCCCATTGGTGTTGTCAGCTAGCAATGGTTAAATGTTGCCATTTTTCATGAACTTTCTCAGAACACAACCAGTTTCCCTTTAAATATATGCAAAACATATATATGTATATATATATAAAGTGAAGATTGTGCTAATGATCCATATTGATTGAAGCAAATACGCTGTTGCACACAAGTCATGAAGAACAAGAGGGCAACTAATGTCTCTTTCTATGCAGATGGTACCTGGAAACTCTCATTGGAAGAGGGGATCTCCCAGTCTGCCACACAGGACCTGATAGCAAGAGGTCACAATGTCCATTGGCCAGTTTGTGGACATGACAGGTCTCTGTTTGGACGTGGTCAGATTATCACCAAGGGAACATGGTGGGAATCACAGCGCGCCCTTGTTGCTGAGGATAGCCAGGAAGTATTATGGGCTGGATCTGATCCTCGAGCAGATGGTTGCGCAATTGGATTCTAGGTTACTTTGCAAATATGATTTAGGATGAATTTAGGATTGGTATTGTAATGTTTAGTTGATCAGTCCCAGGTTTATCTCATTGACTGTTATTGTTTTATGTGCTTCTCATCACCTTCAGTGTTGTGCATGATATGAAATTAAGCTTTAAGAAGAAAGAGAGAGAGAGCGTAGCAATGACATAGCGCGTTATCACGTCCCAAAGAAAAGCATCAAAGTGTATCAACATCCAATGAATTGCTTTAAAGTGTTGCAACTGCTGAAAATCAGGGCCATGCAGCAGCCATTTTTGTGCACATGTGGCAACACAACGAGAAACAAAATAAGGCTGTTTCAGCAGAAAACACTCGCAATTAATCACATCTAATTTTTATTTAACCAGCGTATTTCTACATTCAAACATGACGTTCGTATGTAGAAATAGGCTGGTGAAATAAAATTTCTCGTTATTCTTTAAATCTTACGGTCCAGAATGGGTTTGGTGATTTCCAAAATAGAAGCTAAAAGACTCTTGTGAAGAGCGGCTCCACCTATAAAGTCAGCAAGAAGCACTCAACACAAGTTATTTTACAGTGAGAAGCTAAGGTTGAAAGCCCAAGAGCCATGTGGAAGAACGCTGGTTTGAGAAGACCAGAAGAGAAATTACGGTATATTAAGATGATGTGCTTAGGTGATGGCAGGTTTGGTTCGAAAAGCCCACTGCCTGGTGACGGGAAAGAGGAAAGGAGTCCTGAAGACTTGGGAAAGAGTGAGCTGGAGTGGGAGACTGTGCATAGACACTTGACTTCAGTGCCTTCCCAGTCACAGGCACTGAAGAGACTCGAAAAGCAATAATGCTGTGCAAGCCTATTCTTTCTTGATAGATAATGGGCTAGATTTTTGCATTGAAAATGATGCTGAGGCTGGCTGTGCTCACTGTGGATATGGAGCAAATTGAAAAGCAACTCCCGGAGTCTGCGCCTGCTCAGTTAAACATGGAAATCCGAAAGTTGCTGTCTAAGTTACCCTGTTCCTCCATAGGCTGCCCTATAATAGAACCTCGCCAATAAAAGAGGCATTTAAATCTGTGTAAGGACGTGAAGTTGCTGCACATTCCCAGTGGTTACCCATGAAATATACCAGAAGAAGTTGTGAATTTTTATCAGCATGTTCAGTGATAATTATTGACATACAACTTCTCTGGCAGTGAAAATTTAAAAGTACAAGTATGGATTCTCAGTCCTTTGGAATTAAATTGCTGTTAGAGATTTGATGAAAATAAAAATTAAACATTTTTTAATACTTTTTATTTCTGTTTCCTAAATTTCTCTATCCTACCGTTCCCCTTCTTTATTTTGCTTCCTGTAGATAATTTTACAGTGAATTAAATCTAATTGATACTTCCTGGTTTAGACTCTTGCGGAATTTCCCGAGCCTGCTGGTGGTGGGCGTGATAAGGTGGCGTGAGCGGAAAACATGGCGCAACTTGCTTCACAACGGCGCGAAGGCAGGTCGCGATCATCCACTCAGCTCACCGAGGCCTGGCCGTGTTTCCTGCCATCAGTCGGCGGGGAGCTAATTGTAAAAGGCAGTCCCACCAGGCTCTTTGGGGGAACTGAGGTGTGAGCAGCAGCGTTCTCCACAGCTCGCCCTTTGTTTACAGGCCTCAGGAGCGCCAGGGGGAGGTGGGGCTGGGGAAAACTGATGCCCGGCCCCGGAGGCGACTGCTTTGGTGGGGGGGTGTCTGGGGGCAAGTGCTGCCCAGCCTCGGAGGCGACCGTTGTCGGTGGGGGGGTCAAGTGCTGCCCTGGCGCTGCATCCTGCGCACAGGCCATCGAGGTGGGGGGTGGGGTAATCGAGGGGAGTGACCCACGCATTAGGGACACCTGTATAAACTGACCAGGTCTTTGCAACTGAGGCAGATCAGGCGCAGCCACAGTGATATGATTGGGGTCAGGCCCTTAGCCTGCCCGTCCATGCAAGCAATGTGGAGGCACCAAAGGGCCACCAATCGCTCCATACCTTACCCCACCCCCCTCCCCCCCCCCACTGCCCCCATACCCCCGGCACAGGCTTCGAGTCCGCCACCACTTTATTCGACCGCGGAGCAGTTGGCCTGCACAAGTTGTACAATCTCCTCGCCAACGCTGGCCATGTAGCAGTAACTGCTGGAGGTGCTCACAGCCCCTTGCAATCTCAGCATCCTGCTTTGGACCAGTGTCCCCTGCATCTCAGGTTGACAGGGCAGCCATGCAGCGCACTCACCGCTGGTCATCCGAGGGGTGACCAGCACTCTCCGGGAAGCATTAAGGGGCAGTCACACAGGGCCAGGAAAGGTGCTAAGTACAGCCATGACAACCACGTCTCTATCTCTTCCATGCTGCAAGAGGACCATGTCAAGACCATGGATCCTAGCTGTATGCCTGATGGCCTACAGAGACCGTAGAAGACGGAGGAGAGAGTGACTGAGGCTCTTGGCTGTGCAAAGTCAGGAGCAGCAACCTCGTGAAGGAGGGGCAACAGGGACTCCCGCACACGCTGCCCAGGAGCGACAGCGAGCCGTGGCTGGTCAGCACCTAGCTACATCCAGGGTCTAGAGATGCCGTCTGCCATTCCTGCAGATGACTGAGAACCAGCATCGCCGACGACTGCACATGTCCAGGGACCTGGTGGCTCACATCCGCCACTTACTGCAGGACTTGGTGCCAAGGGGACATGGAGGGCATCTAATGCCAATGGCTGTGAAAGTGACCGTGGTGCTCAATTTCTATGCCAGTGGCTCCTTTCAGGGCTCTGTGGGATTTCACAATTTGCCATCCACAAATGCATCCATGAGGTCACGGATGCCATCTTCTCCATGGTACACAACTTAGTGCATTTCATCCGGGACCGGGACAGCCAGGATGCAAAAGCCATTGGATTCGCCCTGATCTCGGGATTCCCACAGGTGCGATTGACCGCACTCATGTGGCGCTCAGGTCTCCGTCACTACACTCAGTGGACTTCGTCAACCACAAGGGCTTCCACTCACTGAACGTGCAGCTGATACATGACCACCAGAAACACATCCTGCAGGTATGCGCACGGTTTCCGGGGAGTGTGCATGATGCCTACATCCTGAGTCGCTCGCAGATCCCTGATGTCTTCCAGGGTCCACAGAGGCTTAGGGTTGGCTCCTTGGGGACAAGGGCTACCCGCAGAGGTCGTGGCTGATGACAGCCGTGCGACGGCCTCAGACTGCAGCAGAGCGACGCTATAATGAGGCTCATTCAGCAGCTCACAACTTGGGGGAGCAGACCATGAAGATGCGGTTCCAGTGCCTGGACCGGTCTGGTGGAGCCCTGCAATACAGGCCGCAGAGGGTGTCACGCACGTCGTCATCTGCTGCTCCCTTTACAACCTGGCGCTGCAACGGGAAGAGGAGCTGGCTGAGGAGATGGAGGAGCTGGAGGTATACTCGGATGAGAAGGATGCTGATGGGGGTGAGGGTGAGGGGGTCCTTGGTAATGACTTTGATGGGATGAGGCTCTCGCACAGACTATATGAGGGAGGTATGCTCGGGGGCCCTCATACCTGCCAGATTTGTGGAGGATGATGATGACATGCAGTGAGGTGTCCCCATAGATCCTCACATCACAGTTGTGAAAGTTTGACTCCAGTCTGGCTTATGGCAGTGCCAATACCCTCTGTGAGAATGCTCCTGCCATGGAGATGCAGTGGAGGCCCTAATAGTCACTCAATTGCAGGAGGATAATGATGACATGCAGTGAGGACACTCCATAGATCTTCACACAGCCTCTGAGAATGTCTGACTCCTGTTGGGCTGAGGGCAGCTCGTTTTCGCTCCATGATCAGGGCCATCTCAGAGACAGAGTCATGGAACTTCAGATGCACCTGATGTTGGGTCCGGCTTCAGCACGTCAGCCCTTCAGGAGCAGGTTGTCATGAAGCTATTAATGTATATAATGTTATTGGAAATTATTTTAAATTGGACTTGTAATGGGGCCTGTGTCTGTGGGTGTGCCTGTGTGTCTTAATTGGATTAAGGCCAGCTAGCTTGGGTGCTCTGATGTGTATAGGTTTTGAGATGTAAACAGTAAGGTAGGAAGTACATTTGCATTTTGTTGAATAAACCATTCAAAGACTCGGGGTGAATTCTTGCACCTAGCTAGGAGACACCAAGCAATGTGTTTATATTACTAATAAAATTGGTACAATGACAGGGGTTTTATTTTATAAGGAGTTCAAAGGGTTAGTACGATACAATGAGAATTTAAAATCAAAGGGAAGGCTAGGTATATACAGAAGAGTTTTGTGTGTGGAAGTTAGAAGCATGTGACATCTAAGTGCTTGTAGGCCTACAATTGTCTGCAAAGGAAACAAATTAAAAGGAACCTCATTTTGAATTCGTAAAATGTGCTTTGCCTGGTGTCTGTTTACGTCTATGGGATATTGTTGCCTTGGGGAAGATTACCTGGGAGTGATTAATTTGGGCATTTGTTTAATAGTTATTATGGTAGTAATTTGTAGACGTGTATGTGTTCAATTTCTTATTAAAATGAATAAATGTTTAATTTAATTTATATATTAAAACCTCTGGATGCTTGGTGGTTTCATTTCTGAATTCAGAGTTGCATCTCAAACATACCAATATATGTTATGACATTTGTTTAAAGTTTCCCTCTGGGATTTTAAATAACCACCTTTACCAACTGCTGTGTCATAACACTGATACACAGCTTCACTGGTCGCAGATGCTGGTGTGATGGGGGCCAGCCCCACCTTAAAGGTGCTGAGAGCACACAGAGAGAATGAGAGAACTCTGTGGCACCTGCCCACTACATCCTGGCAGCAATGATCAGCACTGCTGAGGTGCAGGCATCAGTAATGTTTCCAGGGAGTGTGAGGCTGGGCCATCACTGTGGTCTGAAGGCCGCACAGGGAAGAGGCCCTGGACTGAGACACCTGCCTTTTATCTCGTGCAGAAATGTTTCACATCTGAGTGACAAGAACACTGCTCATCAGATCAAGAAGCCACAGGCAGGGAGACATTCTTAGGAGTTTACTGACAATAGTGAACAGTGTGTACAAGTGATCAACACCCGTGGCCAGGCTGTGCAATTACTTTTACCTAACTGTCCTAACCCTGCCGCTACATCTTTAGTGCTCCCCGGACATCCACAGCAGAGGTGGAGGCAGCCTGCTGACTGTGATGCCCCGTCTGTGATGACTTTGGCGGGCGTCCTCTGGAGGGTCGAGATTGGTGGGCCTCAGCCTGCTTTTGGGGTCCTGTGTGGCAGTGGCACCCTCCTCAGCCTGTGAAGCTGGAGCTGTGGAGGTCACAGGAAGAGGGGGGTCAGATGGGCCGGTCACTCCTGGAGTGACCTGGGTGGATGGGCCTGGAGTGTGCACCTGCTGATCCTCCTCCCTATTGGTGCCCGAGGGCCCCTGGCTGACTCCGTGAGCGAAAGGGGTAGCTGGAGTGAGATCAAGCTGCCCATCACCCCTCTCGCATACACACTGTCGGAGGCCAACTATGGCATCAGCGATGGAGTTAAGCCCCAGTGCAGGAGTGACATCCTGGACCAAGGTCTCCATTGTGGCTGCCATCCTGCCAGTGTTGACCTCAGTGCGTTGCAATGCCGGCGCTATCACCTCAGCCTGAAGACAGACAGGCTCCTCCATCGTGCCTTGGGATCTGAGGAGTGCAGCAGACACCCATTCCTGATGTTCCCGAGCTTGTCTTTGCAGCTCCAGCAACTGTGACATGACTGAGTCCAGAGGCTCGTCATCTGACTCGGACTCAGCAACATTCTGGCCTCCAGCAGCCTCTGAGTGCTGGGCACCTGGGAAGTCCCTGCCTGCACGTGCTGTAGATCAGAGAGTGCGATGTGCTCACCAGATTGTGATCCCGAGGCTACTCTAAAGCTAGGTCTCACCGAGGTGTGTGTCTCTCTGCGCTGGTAGAGGGTGTAGGTGACGCTGTGACAGGACTTCAGGGAGGCTGCCTTCAGATTCCTCCTCAGAGGTTTCTTTGGGGCTTGATTGGAGGCCCTGGGTCATGGATTCTGTTGGCTGTTTCCCAGATGTGCCTGCGAAAGCGAGGGGAGATAATTAGTGCATGGCAGTGGCTGTGAAAGGGGGCATATCACTCACAGCATGGTTGTCTGATGTATGTTGCACTGCTGGATCCTCACTTGGTGGAGCAGCGCCGATCTCACCGTCAGCACAGGACCAGTCCCGGTCATCGCCGGCCAGCTGGATGGCTCTGTTTTCGAATTCTGTCAGAACTTTGATCTCTGGCATCCCTCCACCTGTCTGTGACCTTTCCCTCCTGTTGTGAGCCAGTTTGTCCTACATGGATAGAGATGGGGAGAGTGTCTCAGGACGCCTGCCGGGCCAGATGAAAAGCATGCCTCGCCTGTGTGGGTAGTGAGTAGTCCCATGGACGGGATGAGGACAATGACCGTGTGTGTGAAAGAGTGAATGGTGATGTCCCTTGCACTGGCGGTGAGTGAGGGCCCTGTGGATGTGTGATGGGATTGTGAGTGTCTGAGTTAGGAGTGATGAGAAGAGTGACTTACCCTGGTGGAACAGAGGAGACCATTCAGCCTGTTGCGACACTGGGTGGCTGTCCTCTTTTACAGGGGACTGGTGCTGACCACCACTGCCACCGCTTCCCATGCTGGATTAGTTGGGTTTGCAAACTTCATCCAAGAATGCTAATCCAAGGTCCAAACCTCCATAATTATCCAACAGCTGGACATCTAGCTCTCAAGATACTGCTGATGTTACTTCTTGTAGGAAGTGACCATGCCAAGGGCATACCTTGTTTACTCATTGATGAGAACATAACTTGTGTCCAAATATCTGCTTCATTCTTCCACTGGTGATATGGTTCAAACTCCAAGAACATCAGTTGGTAAACGTACCCTGACAGTTTACCCTTGCTTTTTGTCATTTTCCACAATGGCCACTAGGATTTTAGTTTTCTGTCTGGAATGTTGTGGGAGGATGCAGAAACAGGCATATCTTCCACTCAACCCAATTCTGACGCTTAACATCCGTTGGGACATTAATTGCCTTGAGACGAGACTTCCTGGGAGGAAGGCCTGCCTCCAAGTGTTGACGACCAATCAGGAGCGGTGGCCAATGCTGGAACTGCACATATGTCGCTGGAGCTGGATGCAAGGTACTTGAGTGGGGTGGAGGGGTTTATCGCCAGGGCCAGGTTGCCAGGCTGGGTGAGAGGAATCAGGGGCAAGTGTGGGAGGGGGAGCGGGGGGCTTTCTGGAGCTTGAGTGGGGTTGGCCTCCAATCGAAACGGGCCCATAAAGGAGGAAACTCCCTGCCTTTGCCGCCTGATGCTCAAGCAGTGTTACTTGTTTCCTACCTGTTGCCAACCTCAGCCTGCCACCCATGAAATAGTGGTGCGGGCTACTTAAGTCCCTCAATTGGCAAAAGAGCTGCCCCACTGCTTGTAAAATTGTGTTGGGGGGCAGGGGCAAACGGATAGGCATCCATGGCATTTTATGGACCTCCCCCACCAGCCTGCAAACCCACCCACTGGGAGGGTAAAATTCCGCCTTTTAGTTTCCAACCTTCACCTTTAGGCAACAACGCTCTATTCCAGAAAACCAGATGGTCAAGGATAGAACTGGAGCCAATCTTTACACACTTTTCTGAGCATTTATTTGCAGAGAAACAAATTACAAACATGCACCCTCACCCAAATCCCACAGTTTCAGTCTTTTCCATTTTTTTGCAGGGGCACAATTGAAACCACAGTTAATGCCCATCACCTGCATACTATTAAATACAATTAACACAAAGACCACTGAAGAAACATCTGTTCCCACAGCGCTTCTTACAGCACTTTACTGCCTCATTACCTCTGAGGTCAGCTTTCAATGAAACCATACTACCTCCTTGCCCTTCTCCCCGAACAGAATCAACCTACCTAACTTGGCAATGACTGCTCAGTTCAGATCAGAGAGTTGAGGCAGGAGCAAGACTTATGAATAATCACCAGACCATTTCCCCCCACAAGGTCTTGAGGGCACTGATCCAGACACCTGGTCAAAATTCTAATCTACACCTGCCTGTCTGCTTTCCGATGAATTAAATCCCTTGACAGCAACAACTGGGTCAATAGCACTACTTTAAACACATTACATCGAAATCCCTCTGTGTCAGATGGTCTGAAATACTGAATTTGCCAGTCACCCATCTAAACGAACAATACCACAGTGATGCCTTTTTTTTTAAAGGAGGACTACAAATTTTGGATTTTTTTTTTCACCATCTTTGTGGTTTATTTAATCCAGTGTGTTTTTACATTCCTATCTTTCTGTACTGGAACCTGTGCTTGTGGAAGTTGGTATGTAAGATCCGTGTGTAACATCAGACTACCCACGGGTGGCAGTAGATATTCCTCACACTGGTAATGTAGTCACATCATGTGGAGCGACGGTTCTATATTTTTAGTATTTTAAAAATATTTACATGAATTTGCAACTCAACCAAATCAATTCTGCTAAATTTTATTTTCATGGTTTCCGTGTTGTAATCATAAACTCATGGCTCTTCAGAAGCAGCATTATAGTTCTCTGTTCGAAAATCTTTTTCTTAGCTTCCAACCTTCATCTTTGGGCAACCATGCTCCATTACCATTATTCATTACCAGTTGGTGAAGGATAGAACTGGAACAAGTCTTTACACACTTTTATATTTATTTGAAGAGTTACACATTACAAGCATATGCCTCCCAACCCAGCAGCCACAGTCTCAGTCTGTGTCTAGTTGTAGGGGGCTCAAATGAATGCCTAGTTCATGCACACTACTTGCATACAATTAAGCACAATTAATATACAATTAACAACCATGGTCAATGTGCTGCTCTTCTAGTTAGGAATCACCAACAATGGGTTATAATCCCTGAGGTACCTTGTGGTGGAGGATCAACCTGAAGGTGGGACAATTAAGTAATGTTTAGTCTAGGTTGATTTTAGATTGTTACAGTAAAAGTCTTGAAACGTGAAATCTTGTCACGTGATTTTTTCTGTCGGTCACTGGGGAATACAAATCTCTTAAAAGCTATTGGTCTCTATGGGGATTGTAACAATGCTCACAAGATAATTACAGATGTGGAAAGCCATGCAGCCCATTTTAATTCATCCACCCAGAGTGTTCCTAGCATCTCATTCCCCCATGAAGCAGAAGTAGCTGGGCTTATTGCCTGCAGTATTCTATTTAGAAGTATATTCTGTACATTCAGGCACTTTGACACATAGAAAACAATTTCTACCGAAGCAACTATTTTGCATTCCATTAACTGGAATGGACCGTTTTAATGTTTTCTGGTTGTTCTCAGGCTTTCAATTAGTTAAAATGATGCAGACACAAAATGTAATCATTCTTTAGCACCATAGTTCCATCATGGAATATAAGATATAAATCTTAAATTACAGCACCCCCCAACATCAATGTAGTAAGAATGGTCACAAGTTGTTTGATGGCTGCTTACTGACTGAACTCACATAGGGAGGTGATCCCAAAAAAAAACTGACGATTAACAAGAATATACAAAGAGTGTGAGTAATCAGATCGATAGTCTTCAGCTTTCACTCTGGCTTGGGACATTAATGCTTTTGCAAAGGAACCATGGGACCTAGCAACACACAAGCTATCAGCAGCCAGTAAATATCCTACACACTGCAGTCTTTCAATAACTATAAATAAGCTTCAGAGCGCTGTATGAATGGTTTGGGAAATAAGTTAATTTGATTATATTGTGTGACAGACAATATGAGTCTAATTATAAGCATCTGAGTTAGCTTGGTGGAGTTGCTCATTTGGAATTACTCGAGATCCCTCTGACCTAATGGTCACTGTAATGGGGCTATCACGTTGCTCACAAGGAAAGCGTTCTCAGTGAGAAGTTACTCAAGTACGCAGCAGTGATGAATGTGCCATTCAAATTGTCCTACGTTAAACCAATCTCGACAAAGCAAATTAAAAGGAAAAACATATTCTGCCAACAATCTGACTGCAGTTCATTTAATTATTTAACTTGGCTTTTCAAAGATCACAGAATGGACAGCAACATAACAGTCATGTCTCGATCCCTACAGTTCTATTGTTTCATGGCATTGTTAGCTTGGTTAACATAGCACTGTATAGAAATTACAATAATTGCAACAGGCTCCAGTCTAAACAGACCATGTTGGTAATTATTTTTCACATTAGCAGCACCTGAATCCCATAGTATTATACTAATACTCTGTATTAAATGCAGTTTCTCCATTTTTCTGTCTTTTATATCGATGCCACCACATTCTATGTCTCTCAATCACTGAAATCAGTTGGTATCTTTACTTTGTCCCATCCCTACATAATTTTAAACACCTCTACCAAAACACCCTTGAATGTCCCCTTGTCTAATGAAAAAACTCCAGCTCACTTTCCATATGTGTATTTCCTTAAACCAGATAGAATTCTAGTGAATCCACACTACTCTCTCTACTGCCTCTGTGCTCCGCTAATTCCAACTTGTGCATTCATGATATTTCCATCGCTCCACCATTAACAGCCATGTGTTCAGCTGCTTAGACCCTGAGCCCTGGAATTCCCTCCTGAATTTCTCTGCATCTCTACCTCTCTCTCTGTTTCTCTGTCTCTCTCTCCCCCCTCCTTTGAGACACTCTTTAAAACCTATCTCTTTGACCAAGCTTTTGGTCATCTAGTGCAATATTTCCTCCAATAGCTTGGTTTCAGACATTGTCCGATTATGCTCTTGTGAAGCACCTTGGGCTATTTAACTACTTTAAAGATATTATTAAAGTGAAAGTTGTTGTTGGTGTAGCCAAGCGCATGTTAGTTGGCACGGTCGAGACTGCAAGAGGAGGAGGAAGAAGGCCCATGGATTCCAGAGCCAGGTAAGTCCAGGGTCTTGGGCAGGGAGAGATTGGGCAGGTCAGGGAGGGGGAGGCGGGGGTGCTGGGAGGGGGTTGGTTTCAGGGTTTCCGGTGGGTAGGAAGGAAGGAGAGAGTTCTATCTTAGGAGGGCCGTTCCCTTCTGATCAGCAAAGGATAGCCCCCAAAGGTAGAACATCCCCCTTTCTTCCCGCCCTCTGAAGAATTTACTTAAAGGGTTGGAAGAGTCGGGGGTAACTGGGTTAGAGGAATTGGAAAGGGTAGCTGGGTTGGTGGTGTGGGGGGGTAACTGGGTTAGAAGAATTGGAAGGGGTAGCTGGGTTGGTGGTGTGGGGGGTAACTGGGTTAGCGGAATGCAAAGGTATCTGGGTTGAAAGAGTGGGGTCGCTGGGTCAGAGGAGTGTACATAGGACTTAGGAGCAGGAGTAGGTCATTCAGCCCTTTGAGCCTGCTCCGTCATTCAGTAAGATCATGGCTGATCGGGTTGTGTCTCAACTCCACTTTGCTGTCTGCCCCCATAACCCTTGATTCCCTTGTCTAGTAAAAACCCATCTAACTCTGCCTTGAATAAATTCAATGACCCAGCCTCCACTACTTTCTGGGGAAGAGAATTTCTCATCTCCATCATAAACAGTAGACCTCTTATTCTTAAACTGTGTCCCCTGGTTCTAGTCGCTCCCACATGTGGAAACACTCTCTTGGTATCCACCCAATCAAATCTGTTCAGGATCTTATATGTTTCAATACGATCACCTCTCATTCTTCTAAACTCCAATGGGTACTGGCCCAACCTGTCCAAACTTTCTTCATAAGATACGCCCCTCATTTCAGGAATAAGTCGAGGGAATCTTCTCTGTGCTGCTTCTGATGCAGTTATGTATTTTTCAAATAAGGAGACCAAAACTAAACACAGTATTCCAGATGTGGTCTCACAAATGCTCTGTACAGCTGCAGTAAAACTTTCCTACTTTTATATTCCATGCCCCTTGCAATGAATGCCAACATTCTATTTGCCTTCCTATCACTTGCTGTACCTGTATATTAATCTCTTGTGATTCATGTACCAGGACACCCAGATCCTCTCTATCACCGAGTTCTGCAATCTCTCTTCAATTAAATAGTATACTGCTTTTCTATTCTTCCTGCCAAAATGGACAAGTTCACATTTTCCCACATTATACTCCATCTGCCAGATTTTTTCTCATTCACTTAACCTGTCTATATCGCTTTGCAGACTCTCTACTTCCGCTTGATAACTTATAATCCTACTTATCTTGCTGTCATTAACAAATTTAGCTACCATATATCGGTCCCTTCATCCAAATTATTGATGTAGATTCTAAATATTTGAGGCCCCGACACTGATTCCTGTGGCACTCCACTTGTCATAGCTTGCCAATCCAAAAAAGAGCCATCTATCCCTACTCTCTGCTTCCTGTTAGCCAACCAATCCTTTATTCATTGGGGGGTGGGGGGGGGGTGGGGAAAGAGAGTGTGGGTAGCTGGGTTAGACGAGTTGGGGGGTGCGGTAGCTGAGTTAAAGAAGTGGGAGGGGTAGCTGGGTTGGAGGAGTGGGGGTAGCTAGATTGGAGGATTGGGGGTAACTGGGTTAGAGGAGTGGGGGGTAGCTGGGTTGGAGGAGTGGGGGGTAGCTGGGTTGGAGGAGTGGGGGGTAGCTGGGTTGGAGGAGTGGGGGTGGGGGTAGCTGGGTTAGAAGGGTTGGTGTGCAGTCAGGTAAAAGGAGTGTGGGAGGGAGTAGCTAGCTTTGAAGAATGCTGGGGAGTTTGGTTAGCACGAGGTATTGTGCTGAAACCTCCAGGAATGCAATGAAGCCAGAGTTGGTGATCCACAGAACAATAACTTCATGATGCAGCAGGAAATGGCAATCTCATTCAGAGGGATGGTAGATTGACTGATCTGAGGGAATGGAAATGCCATTTTGGTCCAACAGAGGTTGCTGTTATTGACTGGCTGAAACAGTCATGGGTATATTTCAGTCAAAACACAACCACTTAATGGATTGTTTTCTTTTTAATTTGCAGATGATTTTGCCGATAGTGATGTTCATTGGCCTCAATGACGATGATTGCTGCGGTTGCTGTGGGAACAGGATTTGTGGCAAGAGCTGTGCAGTAAGAATTCTCTTGGTTTATTCCCCTGGTGACAAAGTCAGATTGGTTTGGTTGAGAGGATTGCTGAATTGTTGCCTCTTCTCTTTCAACCAGGTGTAGGCCTCGGTTATCGGGGCTCTGATCGGGATGGCTGGTGGTGGATACTGTTTCAGTGTTTTGGCTCTGGGTTTATTGCAGGGCCCGTACTGTCTCACAGACCTGGGATGGCGTTATCCCTTCAACAACACCTACAGAAGGTCAGAAAAACAATCAAATTTAGTATTTCCACCATTCAAATGGAATTGTGAAGTGACAATATTTTCGGAGGAAGAAAGAGGAGAGGCAGTATAAACTATATTGTATAATTTTTTAAAATGTGGATCTTTTAGGAAAAGCAGGAATGGAGAGACCTGGGGGTTAAATACACAAATCTTTGAAGGTGGCAGGACAAATTGATAAGACTGTTTTAAAAAAAAGTTCAAGATCCTTGTTAGATGTCAGATCCAACTTTCATTGCAAGTATTCCTAGAGGTTTTATGGCTTGATGTCCCACAGCCCCACGCCTATGCTCCTGTCATCAATCGTCCAATATGTGCATCCTATTGACATATCTTCTTCCCACATCAATAGGAAAGTGAACAACCTCCTCATGATTCAATTACATGATTTATGATTCAGTTTCTTAAGACTATAGGATAATCCTGAAGGATTGGCAGCCTTTGACCCTAGGCTCTGTAAATAGAGGCAAGGCACAAAATCAAGGAAGTTTTATTGAACCTTTATAAATCACTAGTTAGGCTTCAGATGGAGTATTATGTTCAGTTCTAAGAAGGGTATCAGGGCCTTGGAGAGGGTGCAGAAGAAATCCATTAGAATTTTTTGTCAGATATCGATGTGACCTATGTACTTGACACAGAGCTATGATTCTGGATGTGTTTTTTTACAGCTGAGGCTTTTCTTTAAGTAAGAATATAGGTGAAAATTAGAGGCCCATAGTAGAGCACACCGCCAAAACCACAAAAGAAAGATAAGATAAACTTAACAGCAGTAGGTCGGTAACACCAAGTATAAGTGCCAAAGGCTATAGGTTGTGTGAGGAAGAAATGACTGAGGGAGATAAGTGATGTGACTTTAGCAACAGAAAGTTTTAACAGACTGTAGTGTGGTACATTGAGTAGATGCAGTATGGCATTTGTGAGCTGGTTTGTGGCTTGCTGCCAGCCCTTTTAGTCTAAAGATTTATCATTTCATCAGCTCACTTCCTCAGAGATGTAACAACATTGTTGGCATGGGAGTCAAAGAATAGAGCCGCCTTGCTCTTCACTCTGAGTATCCTGTCTGCTTTTGAGTACAAAAGGTTTGATCATCCCCCACTGAGGTACACCCCCACTGATGGTCATCCATCTGCTCTTATCTATAGGAACACTGCATGGGTAGATTAAATACATTTATAAAGAGCGGTGAGTTGGTCAGAAGGGGAAAAAGACTTAAATTTTAATGAACTGTTATCGTACCTTGAATGCCGTTTAATTACAGCAATAAATTGGACTAACCAACATTTTACAGACAGTGGTAGTTCACATTTATTGTTTTATTGCCATTGAACCAGCCGTGACGATGGATGTTATTTTAAAAAATATTTAGAGAATATGATGATATTCTGTAAAGAAGGCTATGTATGTGTGTCTCCATGATTAATGAAGAAAACTGGGGGAAGGTTAATAGCGACAGTTTGTCTGTGAGAGTTGAGAGATACAAGGGTAAAGGAGCTAGATGCATGCATTTGTAATGAGAGGCTATGGTGAAGTTGGATTTACAAGTAAATAGGCTGGGTTTTAAAAATTAGCATTAGCAGATAGGTAGGGACTTGGCTTTTCAGCTGTTAAATTTCAAAGAGGAGTTTAAGGGACTTTTACAACTTACAAAGGTTTCATAAGTAAACAAGGGATGGTTATTAAATTTTATTTGACCTGAAAGTGGAGGCAATAGGAAAACATGAAAGATCTTCATATTTTGGAAAAGCTGAGTTCAAAGAGGTGCTGAGGAATCCGAGATGAAAGGGAAGAAGGATATTTAAGAAAAGATGTTGAGCTGAGTTGTGGTGGCTGTGATAGAGAACCCACTAAAGACAGCTTCTGTGTGCTGGAGTGCTGAAAAGTTGTGAAGGATTTGAATTGAAGAAAGCCGCCCAGTTTTAAACCAGAAAAGCCTTTATTTCAGAAAGCAGTTTGTTTTTTGAACTTTCTTGGATTTCTACAGCAGAGTGGAAGTGTTTGAGGAGCTGTGTGGTATATCTTTACTAAAGTAATAGCAGTTTTATCTAGGGGTAATATTACTGGACTTTTATGGTTAAAAATCTATAAGGGAGTTATTACCAAGTAGTTTACTTGTATGTTCTGACCAAGTGGGATTTTTTGGGGGGATGTTTTGTAAGGCTGTTTCAACTGTGTAACTTTAATCTTATGTGCTTAAGTTTTTTTCTTTTTAATAAACCTTGTAATGTTTAAAATCCTAAAGGTGTTAGTGGAGTTCTATACTTTTGGGGTCAGTAGCTTTTCCTCCTTATTTTCAAAATACAAAAAAAAAGGTTATAATCAGTAAGACAGGTTTCCTTCTAGAACCTTGCTTGGTCAACAAATAACATCAGCTGATGTCATAGCACAGCACAACTTGCAGCTTGAACACTAACAAGGATTGCACATCCTCTATTTGTACGACACAATACTGCAACTCCCTCCCTAAGCCTCTTCATGTAGCTGGATTAGAGGGAGGTGAGGAAAAATTTTTTTCACCCAGAGGGTAATGGGGATCTGGAACTCACAACCTGAGAAGGTGCCAGAGGCAGAAACCCTCATCACATTAAAAAAAAAATGTATTTGAATATTCGCCTTAGTGTTGACTCAGTGAGATGCTTACAGGACATGATAGTGCTCTAGTAATTGTCCCTTTGACATGTTTCCTTTCCTAGGCATCTCACTAACTACACTACCTGGAGTTAGTATAGTGAACCAAGCCGCTTTGTGGCATAGAATGTCACACTATTTTCCTTTCCCCTGGTACTTAGCGGGATTGAAATAACCTTGTGTTTCATTCAGTTGACAAATGGGTTATCTGGAGGAACTGTTGCTGCAACCAAGAGGTGATCACACATTTTAGATTTTTTTTTTCATGGTCAGAATTTTTCCCTCGTCGGACGGGCTTGGCAGGAGTGGGTGGGGGTGGTCGGGAAGCCAACCACCGCCCGCGATCAACTCCGCTCCGCGATTTTACGCACGCAGGCCAATTAAGGCCCGCCCTGCGTGGATCGTGAGCGGCAGCGCTGAGTGCTATCTGTGCAGGTAGGGGGAGGAGGGTGAGCGGGCCTGGCGCGCAGTTCACGCATGCCCGTGAAAGACCGCTTCAATCGCCCTGAGGCACGGAGCAGCCTCAGGGAGATTGAAGCGCTTTCTAAAAAAATTAATGAAGGCAGTAAAAATTTTAAAAAAACATGTCTCCTTCATGTGACTCCGTCACATGAGCAGGGACATGTTTTTTAATTCAAAAGTAAAGTTTTTAGTTGATGTTTATTTGCTTCAGGAAACCTCATCCCACTCGTGGATGAGGTTTCCTAAAAAATATAAAGGCCGCTTGGCCTGTTCGCTCTGCCCGCCAACCTTAAGATTGGACGGGGTAGCATTAATTTGATTTTAATTAGCTTGTTAATGGCCTTAGTCGGTCCTTCAATTATCAGCGGGCGTGCAGCCGACTCCGGCGCACACCCACCGAACGAAATATCGCACGAGTGTGCGAGGGATGTCGGGACGCACGCCTGATGTCATCGCGCATCATATTACGCTCGGGCGTGTGGGGCGCACGCCCACACGCCAAACGTAAAATTCAGCCCCATGTCTTGGGGGCAGAATAGCGCTGGTTTCTGCACAGTTCACCTGAACTGAGTGTAACCAATGCAAAAGATCGTGGCCCGAATCGTTCGAGGAGTGGCCATCACCATCGGTTGCCGCTCTGCTCCTACTTTGCTACGTCATGATCTGCTCCACACTTCTAGCCGGGGCTTCTGATCCCGGTTTCTACAGAAATGCACAGCCGCCCTCCATCGAACTGCTTCCTCGTGGCACTGGAGCTGGTAAGGGTTCACCAACACTGAACAGCTTTGGGACATCGAAATAGCTTTCCAGTGTGTTAGTGAATGAGTGAATGGGTGAATGTGTAGGTGTGTAACTGGATAGGGTGGGTGAGGTTAGTGGGTAGGTTGGCACCTGAGTAAGGTGGTAGGTAGGTAGGGCGGGTAGAGTGGGTGAGCGGGTAGGTGGATCGAGGGCTAGTCAGGTCAGGTCAGGGGGAGTCGGGGGTTTGGGGGGCAATTGGGTTGTGAAGGATTGTCAGGTCAGATTGGGGGAGCAGAGAGTCGGGGGGATTGTCGGTGGGGGGTCAGGTGGGGAGTGGGCTGGTGGAGCTAGTCAAGTTAGATTGGGGAGTCATAGTGGGAGTCGGGGTTGTTGGGGGGGAGGTGGGGGTGGGGAGTCGGGGGTTCAGTTGTATAGTTACCCAGGAGTTAGACTAGGATTTTTCTGTCTAACATTTCCTGGGTAACGATCCAGGTAAGTAGGAACTAACTTTTTTGGAGGGTCCTAGAGAACAGGCAAATTACCCAAGAGAAGTTCAAACTTCCTGGGTAGTTCCCCTGAGTCATTGTGTCGGGACTTCTGCAGGTTCCAGAGCAGCTTCTTGGGGTGGGGGGGAGGTGGTAGGTCTGGTCTGCGACGATCTGGAGATTGGAATACCTGGGCCCATGGGGTTTAAGTGCAAATCGAGTTTCCATGATCTCCTGCACTAGTTTAAAAAAAAAATCATGCCAGAAGGAGGCCCCAACCACAAAACTGACCACGGGGCTCCCAGGCTTCATTAATCACAGTTGGGAAATTCAGCTAATTGCATTTGTTTGCAGGCTTTTGAGGAGGCTTTCAAATGTAAACTGCATTTGGGGCATAAGGACACCAATAGACATTGTTTTAAAAGCTGTTGAATTTAATTTGTTTTAACATCTACCGAGGATCTGGCTACTCTCTCCCAGTCTAATTAGCAAGTGGTTCTGCATATTTTTTAAAAGTAACTTCAAATCAGGTTACTCACAGAGTTGACACAATGTTTAGAAGTGCTTATTTTTTTTTGGTAAACCTGTTTTCAGCAGAAAGCAATCAAACTTTCCCGCGTTACCGCTCTGAAATATAGTGAAGAATCTTTTTAAGAAAACAATTACATTCTAAAATGCTGACTGATTGGAGGGGATTTGAGGAAACATTTTTTCACCCAGAGGGTGGTTGGAACCTGGAACACACCGCCTGAGGCAGGGAGCCTCACAACATTTAAAAAGTATTTAGCTGAGCACTTGAAACGCCGTAGCACACAGGGCTACGGGCCAAGTGCTGGAAAATGGGATTAGAATGGACAGGTGCTTGATGGGCCGTCACGGACACGGTGGGCCGAAGGGCCTGTTTCTGTGCTGTATGGCTCTATGGGTAGAATCTTCGGCTTGGTGAGTAGGGTGGGGGTGGGGGGGGGGCGGTGCCTGCTGGTCGAGGTGTAAAATGACGCGCGGTGACGTCGGCGTGTGTCCCGACGCCACCGCGCGTCCTTCAGATTTTCAGTTTGGCAGACGCGCAGCCGAACTGTCAAAGGCCCACTAAGGCCATTTAAAAAGCCAATAAAGCAATTAGCTGAGCCGCCCGTCCAACCTTAAGGTCGGCGGGGGGGGCAGGTGAAGAGCCCAGGCGGCCTTCGCATTTTTCATGGAGCCTCATCCACAGGCGGGATGAGGTTTCATGAACGTTTTGAAAGCGTTTGAAAAATTTTTAATAAAATTAATGGACACCTCCCAGCTCATGTGACAGTTTCACATGAGGGGACATGTCCTTAAAATTTTTTTTTTACCTTTATTCAATGTTTATAAGTGAAAGTAATGTCCCTGAGGCACCTCTATTCCTCAGGGAGATTTCTGCGCTCTTTCGCACACATGCCCGAAAGAGCGCAGGCCGCAACTCAGGCAACTCCCCCCCGCCTCCGCCCACACAGGGAGCGCACAGCACTTCCGGGCACGCATCACGCTGGGTGGGCCTTAATTGGCCTGCCCACGTAAAATGGTGGCGGCGAGCTGATCAGCTGCGCGCCTGCCCATGCTGGCCCCCGTGACTCTATGATTGCGTTCGCTCATGGTAGATTTCACGTTCAGCGATATGCAAATGAGTTTGAGGGGAAACTTGCTGGGAAAATACACTTCTCAAAATGGGCGCAAACAGTGATTGTGCCCAATGCGAAACTCTGCCCCTTGATGCCTCCCTTCATCATGTGGTTGGTAGAACGTGTACGGTGGTGACTTATCCTTTTAGATTCACTATCCCTATGAGGGGCTGTCAAACATCTGCTTGACATTTCCATGCCCAAAGCAATTGGCAGCAAAGGCTGCAAGGAAACCAGGTCCATTGAATCCCCCATCTTGTTTTCCTGTGAATTTGTTCACGGACAAAAAATAGCTTGTCCTTTCTTCCTCCAATTGTTTCTGTTTCCTCTCCACTTTCTAATTCTTCCTGCATATTTACTTCTGTCCTGTTTGTCTCCAACTTTTTCCCTCTCTCTCTTTCTGTAAGTCATGCCTTCATAGACTCTCCTCATTCTTCCGTACATCTCCCTGCTCCTTTACAGACAAACCCAGCCCTAACTCTTACTTTTTTTTAACAAGTCCAGGGGAAGCAGTGAGATCAAAGTCAATGCATACCAGGTTAAAAGGGTCAAAGGTAAGCACTGAGGTTGATAGGGGAGGCTTTCTGTGTAAAGAGATGAATTGCAGTTGGGGGATAGGGCAGTGAGAGATTGGGTGGGGAGGGGTGGGGTGACACTAGGAGTAACTGGAGATGAAGTTGGGATTGTTGAGAGGGAGGTTGGGACCGGGAGGTGGGCAAGGTCAGTAAGGATTTGGAGGTTGGGGAGTCAGCAAGTCTGTAATCCGGGGTGACAGTGGGAATGCCCGAGGAGGGTGTGCCTGCGTGACGGGCTTCCCAGGGGGCAGCTGTCCAGGAGGAGGGGATTATGTGGGAGAGGCTGCCCCCGGGGACTTCCCAGGTGGAGAGGCTGACAATGGGAGGGAGCGCGCAGGGGGAGGGGATGGCCAGGGATAGTGGATGCCTGGGTGGAGGGGATGCCCTGGGAGAGGAGATGCCCAGGGGAGGGGATTCCCAGGGCAGAGGATGCCCAAGGTATTATTGTGATGCCAGGAAGGTTGGATACCAAAAGTCATCCTTGAAAGCCCTACTGTGTCGTCTATGTTGATTCCCCAGGACAGGGAGCTCCAGAGGACGATAGTCACGTGAACCACCCGGATTATTAAGTTGATATCAATGGTGCATTGATATCAACTTGCAATTATTTGGTTCATGATGCTGTGTTGATGGTAATTGTATAATAAAACTTGCAGTTGGCCACATGCTTGAAACTTATCCATTTTAGTTTCTATTAATTTTTACTTCAGTTATATTTGACTATAGTGACATTGCTTCAAAGCAATTCATTTTTTGAAACATGATAAAATGCAATATAAATGTATCTTTCTTTCCCTATCCTCTCTCTCCCCTTCCCCCTCCAAGTATCAATGTGAGGTACTATCCTTGGTGCAGATTATTTGGATGCATTGATTATCCAGTGCAATATCTCTCCCTGTATCCTAATACCGTGCATCCCCTGCAACATTACCAAGCTCATCCTTGGCCTATGTTTTGTAGTCAGTGGTGTAAGGGGTTTGATCAGTGCTCGTTTACCCTTACTGTTGGTTCTTGACTTTAAGATTTTATAAAGGACAAACTGAGAGGGACACAGGGTTTCGGCTCAACCACAAACGTATTTATTGACAGGACACCTCCACTGCCCCTAATACAAGAGCTCTAAACTAGTGTAATGACGCCGCACAACACTCCAAACCACAAACTCATTTATAAAACTCCACTGAAAAGTAGAACCACAAACAAAACCTCAATGTTTATGTCCCAAAATTTACTCGGCCCAACTCAAACCCCCTTTCAGGATTTAGTTACTACCCTTAAAGATATCCTTAATGCTCAGCCTCAAAATCCATGGATCTGGCTGATACTTACAACTTCCCACACGATTGGTCGTTCTGTAGGTGAGCTGTAGATCCGTGAATCAGGTTGACTGTTCCTGATCCTCGTTGGTGACTGCAGTGTCAGATCCCACGGCCTTGGCCGTTTTATTACAAACCTTGTTTATAGCATCAAAATACAGTTCCTGGAGCGTATTCTGTTTGGATGGTCGGTGCTTAGCACCCCTTAATCTCTTTAGTCCGGTTCCTGCCTTGGTTAAGACAATCCATTCATTGCGATAAAAGCAAAATACTGCGGATGCTGGAAATCTAGAACAAAAACAAAAATACCTGGAAAAACTCAGCAGGTCTGACAGCATCTGCGGAGAGGAATACAGTTAACGTTTCGAGTCCGAATGACTCTTCACCATTCATTGCGATGCTGTTTCCACGACTGGAACAATGGGCCCCATCCCAGTGTGATGTCTCTGGATCTCAAGTTAATGTGCATGTGCTAAGATCCCTTTCTCCTTAGCTGCTGCCGATGTTTGTTTGTATGATGCCTGTTGTATAGGGCCATTTGCTGAGATGGTTTCCCAGTTTCTTTAATTGGATTGTCTGATTGCACCTTCTTTGTGTATTTAAGATGATAATGTCTTGAGATGATAGTATCTTTACACAGTATTGATTTGGTTTCAGTATCGACATGTTTGAAGATTAACCCCTTGCAGTACAGCCTGCCTCTGTGTTGAGGTTTGGCCTGTTTTGTTTTGCAGTGTTTATGTCCATGAAGCGAGGTCTTTGGGGTTTTTGTATTTAATAAAGTCCAGTTGGAGGGGATTCCGATCCTACAGTAGCAAACAAATAGCACCAAATATTCATTACACTTACACTTGCCTACAAACCTTCTTTAGGCTTTTGCACTGGAACTTGCTGTGATTTTAATCCATTTTGGCTCCAAACCCTCTACAGGGGATCTGGACCTGTGTGAACAGGGCAAGTAACTGTGTATCTCTTTAACCAACCCGACTGAAGTGTTCTTAATGAGGCATCCAGAGTCTGAAGCAGGAAATGTCAGCAAGAACAGTAAATTCACCATCCAAGCAGATACAAAAAGTAAATAAAGGAAGGGAAAGAACAATGGGATTGTGAGAGAGAGATAAAAGACACAGCAAGAAAATAATTATTTTTTAATCTTCAACAGTAATTAAAAACTAGAAGAATGAGGCTCCACACTTATAAAATTAATTTTCTCTCCGAAAGAGGTTGTTTGGCACTAATTAAGACATTAAAAATTACTCACATTGAAATGGACAAGCTTTTTTCTCTGGTGAGTTTAGTGAACATCTGCCAAGCAAGTATAGCAAATTCCAGATATTTAAAAGCTGAATCTCTCTGCGCTTCTGGAGGAAAATGGCAACCTGGACAGTAACTTCCTGATTTGCATATTTAAATATTTGGTCGTGCTATGTTGGTGTCCAATTTACACATATAATGGTGAGTACTAATAGCATGGATTTTGGGTTAGAAATAACGATGAGGCTATTATGTTACTATAATCAATGAAACACCTCAGGATACAGGGTTACATCTGGGGTTGACAAGTGCAATTAAATTTATTACTGGAGGTTTCATCACATGACTTTCCCCCATGTCCAGCCATTAGTTGGCCAACACATCCATCCTTGTGACACACCACTTTCCAATTGGAAAGCAAAAGGACTCATTACACACTTGGATGATGCCTGACTGTCAGCCAAACAGCACTTTTTCCCCCCCATTTACAATATTTTTATATCTGGTAAAAAGAAATGTTCAAAGACAATTGTCATGAAGAGATAGTAATGTCTATAATATTATTGGAAATTATTTTTAAAGTGGAATTGTAGTAGGGTCTGTGTCTATGTGTTTGACTGTGTGTGTCTTAATTGGATTAAAGCCAGCTCGACTGGGTGCTTTGATGAATAGCAGTTTTGAGATGTTAATTAGATAAACAGTAAGAAGGATAGAAGGTAAAGTGTAAACTTGCATTTGTTGAATAAAGCAGTCAAGAATGGGGTTAAAATCTTGCACCTAGCTGGGAATCGCCAAGCAATGTGTTTATTTTACTAATAAAATTAGTGGGATGAAAATGTTATTGTTAGAAGATGTGATGTTAGAAGCTGAATGATACAATGGCAAATTTACATTGAAAGGGGAAGCTAGGTATAAACAGAAAGGAGTTTGTGTGTGTGCAAGTCAGAGGCATTTAAGATCTAACCAGCCTGTAAGCCTCCAACTGTGTCTGCAAAGGAGCCAAATTGCAAGGAAACTCATTTTGAATTCGTAAGGTCAAATGTGTTTTGCCTGGGCCAGGATTTTGCAGTTGGCGTGCGGGAGCAGGCTCGACACGCTGGCACGTAAAATGACACGTGATGACGTCGGGCAGGCGAAAAGGCCAGGAAACCTCATCCACGAGCAGGATGAGGTTTCCTAAAGCTTTTATGAATTAAATAAAAATATTTCCTGAAATACAAAAACATGTCCCATCTCATGTGACACAATCACATGAGGGGACACGTTTCATTAAATTTTTATTACATTCATTTATTTTTTTCAGAAGTGCTTCAATCTCCCTGAGGCACGGAGCTGCCTCAGGGAGATTGAAGCGCTCTTTCGCGAAAGAGGGCTGGACCCGACGCTCCATCCTCCCCCCGCCTGCACAGGCAGCACTCAGCGCTACCACTCGCGTATTATGCTGGGCGGGCCTTAATTGGCCGGCCTGTGTAAAATGGCGGCGCGGAGACGATTGCGACCACCCGCTCCCGCCGAGCCCGCCCGACATGTGAAAAACTCAGCCCCTCATGTCTGTTTAAAGTCTATGGGTTATTGTTGCTTTGGAGAAGATTTGCCTGTGGTTGATAAATTTGAGGATTTGTTTAAAAGTTATTATGGTAGTAATTTGTAGACATGTGTGTGTGTTTAATTTGTTGTTAGATTAATAGATTTTTAATTTAGTTTTATATAAAAAACCTCTTGTGGCTTAGTGGTCTTATTCCTGAATTCAGAGCTGCATCTCAAACATACCAATTGGAAATGTAGGTTATGACACTTGTTCAATTTTGCTTCTCAGATTTAAATGACTCAGCCTTTATCAACTACTGTGCCATAACACAATAAAAAAAATATTTTTTAATGTTACTATTATTTTTCTTCAGGTTTGCACACAGCAGTGTCCTGGAGATTGATCTTAATTCCTGGAGACTCCAGGCCGATTCTGGAGAGTTGGCAACCCTGTTACATCTTGGGTTGTCAACCCTCCAGGATCAACCTTGAGTCTTCAGTATTTTAAGATTAATCTCCTGGTCACTGCTGCAAGTAACTCAATACAAATATCGTTGAGGTGTGAAAAATTGGGGTGATTTCATTTCCATGACGTCCTCTGTAACTGTGACAATGGTGCACTATACATCTTCATCCTTCTCGGCTTTTCTACAACCTTTGACTTGTTTGATTGACCACACCATCCTCCTCCAACATCTTTCCTTCATTCTCTAGCTCGGTAGATTGACTCGATCTGGTTCCATTCTTGTTATATCCAGCAATAGGCAGAGAATCACCCACAATGGCTCCTCCTCTTCCTGCTCCCATACCATTACCCCTGGAATTACCCAAGGATCTATCCTTGACACCCCTCCTATTTTCCATCTAGATATTTCCCCTTGGCAACATTAATCACAGTGGATGGAATTTTCCATGCCGGCTGGAGTTGGGTGTGTTGGGCGACATGAGCAAACACTGTGGCAAGAAGGCGACGTTGTGAAACCAGTTTGCAATTGTCTGCTCTGCATGTTGGTCGTGGGCCCCGTTTTCTGCTGTTGGATGTCGAGAACCTCATTGTAACACATCTGCTTATCACTACAAACCAATCCTGCTGGAATCTTGCCCCCGACGCTGGATCACCCGCCCACATTGGTGGGAAAACACACCGGTGCAGAACATGCCTTGACAAGTGTGATGTGCAGAAGTCGGGACTTACCGTCAGGGCCTAGCTCACAACGCGGACATCCGAGGAGCAGAAGATGCTGGAGCCCGACAGCAACGGCGCAGTGGAGGAACGTCCATGGCATGCTGGGTGGATTCCCATGGACACGGCTCTGCCACGGAGCAGCTCATGGAAGGTGGAAAGTCATCGTTGAGGGTCTGCTCACAATGGAAGTAGAGAGGAAGGTCCAGCTGTGTTTGGGACAGGAAGATGTATTGGGGGAGGTTGTGGAAGAGGAAGGTCTAGGTTCAACTGGGAGAGGAAGGCTTGTCGGGGGGTGAGGTTGGGAGGGGGGGGAAAACGAAAGTGTCCGGGGGTTGAGGTTGGGGAGGGGGAGGGAGTATGGGGGGAGGTGGGGGGTATCAAGGGAGAAGACGGAAACTGGGGAGGTAGGTGTAATGTGGGAAGAAGGTGTAAGGGAAGGAATTTGGAGGGGGGAAGGAGTCTAGTGAGAGGAAGGAGTCCGGATAGGGGAAGGAGTAAGGGTGGAGGAGGAAGTAAGGGTGGAGGAATGAGTTGGGAAGAGGGAAAGAGTAAGGGGCGTGGGGGAGTCATGGAGTTGGGGGAAGGAGTTCCAAGGGGGCAAGTACAGAGAGGATGATGTCCAGGTGAACGTGCAAGGGGAGGCTCTGTTGAGTCCATGACTGCCTCCTGGACAGCAAACTGAAGGTGGGCGTGGTAAGAGGGAATGTGGAGAATGACCGAGGGCAGAGTGAGGCGGTCTGGTGGGAGGGTTAGGGTACAATGGTATTGGTAGAAGGGAGGGCGAGAGTGGTTGGTGGGAACTCAGAGGCAGACACAGACTGTGGGCTTGGGAAGGAGGATGTTGGGGAGGTAAATGTGGATGGGGGGGTGGGATTTTCGGGAGGGAGGGGAACGTGAATGTTCACCAGGACGTCCCTGAAAGAAAACGGTCATGGCTAGTAGGTCACAGTGGGGAGGTTGAAGGCGATGCCAAGGTGACGACAGTGATGGGGGAAAGGAAATGGGCGATCGGGGGAGGGGGAAAGATGGGGGAGCGCAAAAAAATCTGTAGCGCTACCATGTTTAGTAAATCGAAAGTGAAATGAGAGTCGTGTGGGCGAGATCAGGTGCTGCACGGGAATGTGATCAGTGGGTAGGCGGAGATTCAGGTCAGCTCAGATGGACAACTGAAAGGGAACCCCAGCAGGCAGCATTGAAAATGCTCAGGGCATCGAGATGAGTGTGATGCAGGAGGGATCTGTGTGTGTGGGAGAATGCTTGCACAAGGCTCTGAAAGGCCCTGCCACACACACAGCTCTCCCTCCAGAATCACTCTTGAGCCAGCTGCTCCCTCTACGGTCCCAGCCGACAAGGTTGAGAGGGTCGCAGGTAAAGGGGACTCAGAGGGAGAAGACAGATTCCTGAGTGGATGACCCAGGGTTGTCCAGCTGCCGCTCCTCCTCCCTTCGGGTGCCTGAGGGCCTGACTCCTTGAGGGGAGAGAGCACTTGGGGGTATGTTGAGGTGCCCCATTCCACTCTCGCGTTGCCACTGCAGGAACTCACCCATGGCTCCCTCGATGGAGAGCAGGTTTGCACGCATCTCTGCGTTCTACTAGACCAGGGTGTCCATGGTGTCCGCCATCTCCCCATGGAGACCTCCATATGTGCACATGTGGGCGCCTCTTCGCCAGAGAGTAGGCACACACACTCCTCCAACTCATGTGCCATTCTGTTGAGGGCTTCCAACAGCTCTGCAGAATGTTTCCCCGCCTTCTACTGTCTCTCCAGAATGAGTTGGAAGACCAAATCCAGGGGCTCGTCATGTGACTCAGACCTCACAGATGCCCCTTCCCCAGCAGTCCCCTGAGTGTCAGGGACCTCGGCTGAACCTGCCTCCTCCTGCTGCGGACACGTGTCCGTGCGGTGACCACCAAATTGTGAACCTGAGCCTGCTCAAGATCTAGGCCCCACCGACGTGTGTCTCTGCGCTGGTGGAGGGTGTGGGTAAGCGCTTTGGCGGGTCTTCCAGGCTGTTTATTACCAGCTCTTCCATGGAGGAGGTGCCCTCTTGGCTGAAGGTGAGGACGTGAATGGAATTAAGGGACTTAGCTGGCTGAGGGAGTCGATCACAATGACAGAGCTCCCTGTGAATCAAAGTAGGGATAATTAGTGCAGGGCAGCAGGGTCAAAAGCAGGAGAGCGAGAGCACTCACACTTGTGTTAAGGGAGGAATGATGTGCAGGATCCTCATGAGGGTGTTCGTCACCAACCCCATCATCACCACAGACATGGTCCACATCCTCACCATTCAGCGTGATGCATGT
The DNA here is from genome assembly GCF_964194155.1 of Cetorhinus maximus. Classification (NCBI taxonomy): domain Eukaryota; kingdom Metazoa; phylum Chordata; class Chondrichthyes; order Lamniformes; family Cetorhinidae; genus Cetorhinus; species Cetorhinus maximus. The sequence continues at coordinate 82,431,695 of NC_135897.1, read as the reverse complement.
TCCTCAGTGTGAGTGATGGGCCTGATGTGGGCCACTCCAGCCCAGTCTGGGACCTCTCCCTGCTGTTGTGAGCCAGCTTCTCCTGCATGAAAACAGATGGAGAGAGTGTGAGCAGGACACATGGCACTGCGCGGAATGTTTGTGTGGTGAGTGGAGCCATGGACAGGATGAGGACGTGAGCTCCAGAGGGTAAGAGCCTGATGGAGATGTGAGGGTGTGTGTCTGAGAGTTAGTGGTGTTGTCCCTAGAGGTGTGAGATCCCTGTGGATGTGTGATGGGATTGTGAGTGTCTGAGTTAGGAGTGATGAGAAGAGTGACTTACCCTGGTGGAACAGAGGAGACTATTCAGCCACTGGGTGGCTGCCCTCTTTTACAGAGGACTGGTGCTGACCACCACTGCCACCGCCTCCCATGCTGGATTAGTGATGTTGCTGCCTATCCTGTGACCAGAGTAGGGGCAGAGGACATCACGATGGGCCTCCACTGTGTCCAAAAGGCCGGGGGGATGCAGACTCCTTTCAGGCCCATGTCCTGGGCTGGGAGCACTGAGAGGTGTGCGCACGGCTGAACTTTAAATATGAAGCAAAAACAGAAAATGCTGGAAAAACTCAGCAGGTCCAACAGCATCTGTGGAGAAAAAGAACAGAGTTAACGTTTCGAGTCCTTATAACTGTTCTTCAGAGCTTGCTTTTGCTTTTATCTTATTTGCACTTTAAATAGGTGGCCTGGCATGATGAAGTGGGGAGGTGATGGCATGGCGAACATTAGCGGCCTGCCCACCAACGAAACGGCATGTTTCCCAGGAATGCGGGATTGGGATGACACAGCATGAAAAGCCACTATCGCGGCCAGCAGGTAAAACGTCCTTTTCCCCTCCCGCTACTGCACGTAGTGCAAATCTGGGACGATTCCGCCCAACATCAGATTCCACATGTACACCAGTGACACCCAGCTCTACCTAACCCCCTCCATTGCCTCTGATTTGTAATGCTGCTTGACCGACATCCAGTACTGGATGGGCAAAAAACTTCCGATTAAATACCAATCAGACTGTTGCCATTTACTCTGTTCCCCATTCTATCCCCCACCCAGGCCATTTCCTGAGGCTTAGCAATCTTGGCATCCTATTTGATTTTGACCAATCACCAAGGCTACCTGTGTGCATCTCTACTTTTTCCTCAGCTCATCAGCTGCTGAAACCCTTATCCAATGCTCTTGTTCCCTCCAGACTCGGCTTTTCCAATGTTCTCCAATCTCAGGGTATTACTGGAAAAAGAGCAGCAGTGTCCAGGCCAATATTTATCCCTCAAACAATACCATCAAAAATAGAAGAGTCATACAAACTCAAAATATTAACTCCGTTTCTCCACAGATTCTGCCAGACCTGTGAGTCTTTGCAGCATTTTCTGTTCTTATTTCAGATTTCCAGCAGGACTCGAAACGTTAACTGTGTTCCTCTCTGCTGATGCTGCCAGACCTGCTGAGTTTTTCCAGGTATTTTTGTTTTTGTTTTGGATTTCCAGCATCCGCAGTTTTTTGCTTTTATTCCAGCATCCACAGTATTTTGCTTTTATCAGAAATAGATGATCTGACCATTTATTTTGTTGCTCTTCGAGAGATCTTGCTGTGCGCAAATTGCCTGCCGCAGTTTCCTGAATTACATCAGTGATTACACGATTGAAGTACTTAATTTCTTTGTTAAAGCTCTTTGGTATTTCTGAGATTATCAAAGGTGTTTTATAAATGCAAGTTCTTTGGTGTACACAAAATCTTTAGGGTCCGGTGATCTTGTTTCACAACACACGTAAACCTGTTCTGGGAGGAGAAACATATGGTAATTTTTTTTCTCAGCGTAGACTACTGGCAGGGTGACTGTAACCAGTGTCCAGCACTTATTCTGAAGCACTTAATTTGCCTGCCATTCGGGAAGAGAGTGTTTGAATAGTGGTAAATGAATAATCCACAGGCTTACTTCTAGCCTGAGTTTCGGTTTATTTCTAGCGACTTGCTGATGACTGGAATATCTGAAGTATCACTAGTGTGTAAATGATCTTTGAGTTTGCAGTCAGTCCATTTCCTGGCGTCAGTGTGAAAGTTGATGATCAACTTTTTTCAATTGGGTAATCTTAGTTTAACAAATATCTGATTAAAAATGACCAATTTAATGAACAGCTTATTCACTGAATTTGTGGTGAAGTGGTGTCATTTCCAATGTTTTTTTTAAAATTGTGTTATTTTAAAAAGAGTTCTGGCCTTGATCCTAATATTCTCCTTGCCTAAGTTTTCCATTCCCTCTTTGCTGGTTGCTCCCATTTGTGCCCACACACACTGCTCAATTTTTCCCCACTGTTCAAACCCCTTTCCAATTAAGGTCTTTAACAGTCTGAAGGGCTTTGATAGTGTAGATATTGGGTAGATGTTTCCACTTGTGGACCATTCAAAAAGGGGTCATAAACATAATAAATCCAGTAAAGTATTCAGGTGAAACCTCTTTACCCAGAGAGCAGTTAAAATTTGGAACTTGCTACCAAATGGAGTAATTGAGACCAATAGCATAGATGCATTTAAAGGGAAGCTAGATAAGTACATGAGGGAGAAAGGAATACAAAGCTGTGCTGATGGAGTTAGATGTAGCACGGTGGGAGGAATTCCTGTGGTGCATATATGCAAGCATGGCCCAATTTGGCCGAATGGCCTGTTTCTGTCCTGTAAGTTCTATGGACTGTAGTGAGAAAGGCAGAGGGAATGGGAGTAATTTTCACGTTAGTAAAATTCTGTGGATTTCCATCCAATTGGAATCAATCCAATCTAACAGGAGAAAGACCAAACTCTTTCCACCACTCATGCATAGGCATGCAATTGCTTCCATCGGTGTCATCTGCACCTATACTTCACAGCTTGTCCATCACTGCAGAACTTATCCTGATTATTCTTTGATGAAGAGGATGAACGCAGCAATCTACTTCATTATTATCACTGTATGTGTCAGATTCCATCGCAAGATAGAGTCAGGATCACTGGAGACATGGCTATTTGCAGTAATCAATATTGGCATTTCCTGCCCATGGCTTAGGTGCCCCACGGCACCATACAATAACAACAGCAACTTGCATTTATATAGCTCCCTTAATATAGTAAAATATCCCAAGGTGCTTCACAGAAGTTTTACCAAACCAAATTTGACATAGAGCCACTTAAGAAGGCGTTAGGCCAGGTGACCAAAGAGGCAAGTTTTGCAGGGCACCTTAAAAGAAAAGAGAGAAACAGGGAAGTTAAGAGGTTAAGGGAGACAATTCCAGACCGAAGGGCCCAGGCAGCTAAAAACATGGCCACCAGCGCTAGAGTGGTTAAAATCAAGGATTGGCCAGAATTGGAAGAGCACAGAAATCTCAGTGGGTTGTATGCATTTGTCACCATTGAATTTGCAAGATGACAATTACTTTGTCAGGTCCACCATGTAGATTGAGGTCAGGTGTCCCTCCTATAGTCATTGATGCTGGAACCATCAACAACCACCCAATTCACCTGGCAACTGGTCAAAGTGTGATTGTCATCAATACATAGACAGGGATCCATAGATGAGAATCAACTGTAAGTGAGGATCCATCCAGAGGACGTGACTACTCAGGGATAGAGATGTAATTACTCTGACCACCCCATGTACTTGAAATGCATGAAATAATGTACAGAGGGCCAAATAAGCGATATAGACAGGTTAAGTGAGTGGGCAAAAATGTGGCAGATGGAATATAATGTGGGAAAATGTGAGGTTATGCACTTTGGCAGGAAGATTAGAGGAGCTGAATGTTACTTAAATGGAGAAAGACTGAAGAAAGCTGCAACACAGAGGGATTTGGGGGTCCTCATGCATGGATCCCAAAAAGCTAGCATACAAGTTCAACAGGAAATAGGGAAGGCAAATGGAATGTTGGCCTTTATTTCAAAGGGAATGGAGTATAAAAATAGGGAAGTTTTGCTAAAACTATACAAGGCACTAGTTAGACCACACCTAGAATACTATGAACAGTTTTGGTCCCCTTATCTAAGGAAAGATATACTGGCATTGGATGCAGTCCAGAGAATGTTCACTAGGTTGATCCTGGGGTTGGAGGGATTTTCTTCTGAGGAGAGGTTGAGTCGGTCGGACCTATACTCAATGGAGTTTAGAAGAATGAGAGGCGACCTTATCGAAACATATAAGATTCTTAGGGGGCTCGGCAGAGTAGATGCTGAGACATTGTTTCCCTTTGTGGGAGAGTCTAGGACCAGAGGGCATAATCTCAGAGTAAGGGGGAGCTCATTTAAAACAGAGATGAGGAGGAATTTCTTCTCTCAGAGGGTAGTCAATCTGTGGAATTCTTTACCGCAGAGGGCTGTAGAGGCTGTGTCATTAAGTATATTCAAGGCTGAGATAGACAGATTTTTAATCAGTCAGGGAATCAAGGGGTATGGGGAAAAGGCAGGAAAGTGGAGTGGAGGATTATCAGATCAGCCATGATCTCACTGGATGGCGGGGCAGACTCGATGGGCCGAATGGCCTACTTCTGCCCCTATGTCTTATGAACAATTCAAATGTCAGCACTTTATTCTATTCCCCATGCTGTTTCATACTGATCCGCTGGACAAGAATCCTTTCATAGATAATTTGACGGCGACTTGTGGCACTGAAGTTGCATTTACCAATGCCGTTAAAATGACTGAAGAATACACCATTCTTCTGTGGGAGCTGCAAGTGTCACTGGTAATTTAAAGTTATACTTTAACAGCAACTAAAGCAACTTGCTGAAATAGATTGTGTACCTTGATGGTGTGGGGTAATCCCTCAGGTTGCACAATAAAGATTGGCTTCGGAGGTACATATTTTGTCATAGCTAACAATGCAAACATTGCCCAGAAGCAGATTCCAATGGCCTGAACTAGTTGAAGATTTATTGACATGTTTAAACAGTTGCACAAAAGCAGCAACAAAACTGAAATGCTCCCTGTTACAGCTCAGATATTGGCCCAGGCGCAGAGTGAATTGGGAGAGAACAAGACGTAGCATTACCTAGAATGCACAGCAGAGTAACCAGCCATTTGACCCAACTGGACCACGTTAGTGTGCCACCTCCCTCATAGTCTTCCCACCATGCCCGGTACGAACAGCAGTGAATTTCTCTCAAATCGATTGTGATTAGAATACAGCATTTCCCCCCCATGTGTAGCCCTTAGGCAGGTATGTTAGCTTTGTGCCACGTGTGGAATAGGAGTCTCAACCCACCATCCCAAAAATGACAACATGATAGAGAAGAAATGATGAGAATGTGTACTCTGTTGTAGGGTGGCCGAGTTCTTTACCGCAGAGGGCTGTGGATGTACAATTAGTGATGGAGTTGATCTGCAGACACTTCTTGGGTGGAATCATTAAGTTTATTTACAATGTACTCAGCTGCAAAAACACATGTGCTTTCAACTCTATCTCTACTCTGACTACTGAGGTAGCCCACGGTACTCCCTATTGGTTACTACAGATCATGTGATCTTCCCTAACATGCATTATTCTTAAAGGTACATTATTCACTAAATAAAACCATAATTACTACATTCCTCCCCTTTAACTTGGCTATACATATATTTACCAGTACATATTTTTCAAGACAACATAATATTTACACTGGGTAATGAATTTGCAAGTTCAGTCTTTCAGGTGCCTTCCTGGTACATGTGGAATGTCGCAGCTCCCCAACTTCAGACTCTTTGTCAGGTACCCCCTTTTCCGGAGTTGCTTGAACATCAGGTGCTTCGGTGGGCACTTGCAGTTCTGTATCCTCAACTCTTACAGGAACATCAGACATTTCAGTCCTGGGTTGAGTATCCTCAACAGGAAACGCTGACCGGGTCATGATCAATGGTGGAACCATATATTGATGATTTGTCTCTCGCTTCCTTAAATGGTCCACATGTTTACTGATGATCTGGCCTTCCCCCTCCACATGGTAAGATAGAGGTCCAGTCACCGCACTTATTTCACCCAGTAGCCACTTTAGTCCTTCCCCGAAGTTCTTCACATATACCGGCTCTCCCATGGTAGATTTCCCCTCGCGACTATACCAGTTGTGTCTTGTTATCTGTCTTCCCTCACTCCTTTCTAACTTCCCCTCTAAATTCGGCATTATTAAGCTCAATCTCGTCCTGAGATAGCGTTTCAACAATAACTCTGCAGGTGTGACACCTGTTGTTGTGTGAAAGGCAGTCCTGTAATTAAAAAGAAAGCATGCTAGCTTAGTTACCAAGGAATCCCCAGTTAGCTTTTTCATGTCTTGAATGTTAGAACCACCCTTTTGGCCAATCCTTTTGAGGAAGGGTGGTATGGTGCAGTTTTCACATGAGTGATATTGTTGAGGCTGATAAACCGTTAAAACGCAGTGCTCGTCAATGCCGTGCTGTTATCGGAAATGACTACTTCTGGTAATTCGTGAATGGCAAAACTCTGACGTAGTTTCTCAATTGTAGTGGCCGACGTTGGTGACTTCACCTCGTATACGTCCAACCATTTTGAATGGACAGTGACAATGAGCAGAAACATTGTTCCCAGGAAAGGTCCAATGTAGTCAATGTGTAACCCACACCTACCTGGCCACTCCCATTAATGGAGCTGTCCCTGGCAACTTTTACAGTTGCTGACATTGCACACAATGCTTTACCATACTCTCCATTTCGCCATTCATCCCAGACCACCATAGATAGCTGCATGCTATGGTCTTCATTCGGGAAATTCCTGGATGTGCACTGTGTAGTTCAATTAAAAGTGGCTCCCTTCCCTTTGGAGGAACTATCACTCATGCTGCCCACAATAAGATGCCATTCTGGCTGGTTATTTCATGCCTTCTGTTGAAGTATGGTTTCATTTCATCAGATATGGGCTCCTGAAACCAACCACATAGCACTTGTTCTCGTACTTGAGATAGGACTGGGTCCTAACTTGTCCAGTCTCTGATCTGTCGAGCACATACCGGTGAGGAATCTAATAAATCTAACAGTAAAACAATGGAATTGGGATGTGCTTATCATTGTCATGTAAAGGCAAACGACAAAGGGCATCGGCGTTTGTGATTTGATTGCCAGGCCTATGTACAAAAGTGTAATCGTATACTACCAAAATTAAGGCCCATTGTTGTATTCTTGCTGAGGCTATGGGTGGTATAGCCTTGTCCTCACTAAACAATCCTAACAGTGGTTTGTGGTCTGAAACAATTGTAAAATGACAGCCGAGTACGTACTGGTGAAATTTCCTGACACCAAAGATGATGGACAGGCCTTTTTCTATCCGTGAGTATCCCTTTTCCGCTTTGGTGAGCGTCCTTGATACCTACTGGCTGTTCCGTGTCATCGTCCATCCGATGAGAGAGCACTGCTCCCACTCCGTAGGGAAATGCGTCACATGTCAACACCAATTCTTTCTTCTGGTCATAATGCACCAATAATTGGACGAGCGCAACAATTGCTTCACCTTTATGAAAGCTTCTTTCTGGGGCCCTTCCCAAGACCAACGTTGGTTCTTTTTGAGTAGAGAATGCAGGGGGACCAGCACTGTAGACAAATTGGGTAAGACCCACCCGTAATAATTGACCATTCCTAGGAATGATTTGAGCTCTGAGGTGTTCTTTGGCGCAGATGCCTCTCTTATGGCTCTCACTTTCTCCTTAACCAGGTGGATACCCTGTGAATCTACCTGGTGACCCAAATAGATTACCCCCCTCGCTTGGAACGCATACTTTTTTTTTAGATGCACTCCAGCTTGCAAGATATGTTTTAAGACTTCTTCTAAGTTTGCCAAATGCTCTTTTTCAGTGAACCCTGTCATCAATACATTATCTAAATAGGCTACAACCTGGGGCAGTCCCTGCAGTAAACGTTCCATTGTTCTCTGAAAGATGGCACAAGCTGAGGAGACACCGAAAGGCAATCTTGTATATTGGTACAACCCTTTGTGGGTATTAATTGTGACAAATTCCCGGGAGGCATTATCCAGCTCTAGTTGTTGATAAGCATGATTCCTGTCAACATGATTCCTGTGTACATTGTCCCTCCTGCCAGCTTGGAATGGGGTACCTGTCCAGCTTTGCTACTTCGTTAACTGTCAGTTTGTAGTGTTCACAAATTTGGACGCTTTGGTCAGGTTTAAGGATGGGGACTATGGGTGCTGCCCATTCTGAGAACTGAACAGCTTGTATAATGCCCAGTTTCTCTAGCCTGTTCAGCTCAGTGTCGACTTTTTCTCTCAGGGCGTATGGCACCAGTCTCGCCTTCATGAAGTGAGGGGTTGCTTCTGGATCCACATAAATCTTGGCCTGCAGGCCCTGGATTTTTCCCGGTTCACCCTGGAAGATGGTGGTGTACTTTTTAAGTAGTTCTGGTGGCCCAATAGCTCTCAAATGAAAGATTTTGGACCATTCGAACTTAATTCCTTTAATCAATCTTGCCCCTGGAGACTTGGCCATTCACCTGCTACCAGGGTAGCTGTGTTGATTGGCTTCCATAATGGACAGTTACTCTGCTTATGCCTTTTACGTGAATGGCTTCACCTGTGTAAGTTTTTAACTTGGCTATTCGTTCCAAACTTAATTGATGTTCACCATTATTCAAATATCTAAAAGTATGTTCCCCAGTTATTGTAGTGGAAGCTCCCGTGTCTATTTCCATTTTAATGGGTTTGCCATTTACTTTCACTGTGACAAATATTGATTCTGTCTTTCCAACTTTCAGATTAAACAACAAGTAAATGTTAGAATTTGTTGTTTCAGGCTCCTCTACATTGTAGATTTCATTGGGCTTCTTCTTTTTGTTTACAAGCCTGCTTGAACCTTTCCTTGAATTGCCTCATCATATGTCCATTTCTGTAGCATTCCATTTTTTTAAACTGCCAATCGCTAATAGACTGATTGTTTCCACTTCTATTAAAATTATTCTTCAATTTCATTGCTTCGTTATTTTTCTTTACTCTTTGGCTAATGGGGGCTACTTCCCGCTTCTCGGCAAAGTCTCACTTTCTCGCGCCACTTTCGGCAGAAGTTTCGCTCCCGATGTGGAGGATGGCACCATAATATTGCTTGTAAACCTCTTATAGCGCTTTCCATGGCCATCGCTATCTCTAGCATCTTCCTGAAATCCAGATTCACTTTGGACAATAGTCTTTTTTGAATAGTGTCCTCTTTTACACTACACATTAAACGATCTCTGAGCATGTCATTCAGAGTTGTACCGAACTCACAATGTTCCATTAGCTGCTTCAAATTTGCCGTATAGCATGCAATTGTCTCACCTGGGACTCTATTTCATGAATTAAACCCGAATCTCTGCATCATGACTGAGGGCTTGCGTTGAAAGTGACCCTTCATGAGGTCCACCAATTCATTGAAATTTTTTGAAAGTGGGGCACTGGGTGCCATCAAACTTCGAATAAAACCATAGGTTTTGCTCCCACAAATACTCAAGAGGATTGCTCACCTCTTCTCTTCCCCTGTAATCTCATTTGCTTGAGAAATGAACGCGAGATGTTCTGTGTATTGAGACCAATGATCTGTGGTTGGTTCAAAAGGATCAATTCTCCCAAATTGTGGCATTTTGAGAGGGAATAACTTCTTCAATTCTAACAGAGCTTGCTACTTACAATCACTGGGTGAGGTACAGTGCCAATTTCTTTCTAACTTGATTTCTCCTGTTTAATCCTGTTTTATCCTCATTGCCAGTTTGGTGTAGGGTGGCTGAGTTGTACTATTAGTGATAGAGTGGATCTGCAGACACTTCTTGGGTGGAAACATTAAGGTTATTTACAATGTAGTCAGCAGTAACTACACGTGTGCTTTCAACTCCAGCCCTGTCTCTACACTGTTGTTGTAGCCCATGCTACTCTCTATTGGTTCTACAGATCATGTGATCATCCCTAACAAGTATTATTCTTATACCCTAAATAAAACCATAATTTCTACATAATATTTGTCACAAGAAGGTGGAAAAGGGAGAAATGGATTCTATTCTGAATTTCCATCTCTCCACTTCCGCTGTCTATCCCCTAAATCCCAGAACTTCCAGGCTTGGCTTTCTGATTTTCCTGGATGTAGTAACCAAAGGAAATGTTCCCAATATGTTTAATATAATAAAACAACATGAACAACTTGCACTTATATTACCCCCTTGAATGTAGAAAAACAACCCTGGCTTAGGATTATCTGACAATATAGAAACAGTAAAGAGGTCAAGAATGATGTTGGCGAAGCAAAGTTGAGTTTGCCAGCATACATGTGGAAGCTAAGCCCATGTCTGTGGACAATGCCACCAAGCAACCTGTTAAAGGACAACAGTGAGGCGGGGGTGACGCCCATGTATAGACCCATGGGGAACTTCAGACATCACAGCATGTAGGTGGGATGAGAAGCCATTGATGAAGATGCTCTGTCTACAATCAGATAGGAGGTCAATCCTGCTGAATTGGGAAATGGAGGAGGATTTGAGGAGGATGACATAGTCAAGCATGTCAAAGGTGTAGTATGAGGGTCTGGCACATACAGAGTTAACGCGGGACTGAGTACAGTACTGCTTACACAGTGATGTAAGAGAACACATGACACACACCTAGGGTTCAGTCTGGTGTTGGACAGAGCTGTGTGCACCAGCACTCATGGAGACAGCTCCTAGCCTGAACACTTTACTGTATATTTGTACGTAGTCCCTGTAGTTAATAAATACATAAAGTTAACCTACTTAAGACGATGAGGACTTCATTAAGATCAACTGAACAGCATCTGACACCCTACAACATGGTGGCAGCAATGGAAAAACACAAAACCTTGCAAAAATGCAGAGAAAATCTTAAATCCTGCAAGACTAAAGAAAAATTCGAAGAAGAGTTGTGATCTGAAGAAAAGCTCAAGAAGCTGATGTACAGAGGAAAATTGCTGTGGAAAGGCTCTAAGGAAAGTCTTGGAAGCTGAAGGCAGAAATTTAAAATTCCTCACTGTAGCAGAAGACTCCACAGGATCTCTTGGAAGCCCAGCTTCAATTCGCAGAGTCAACAGACCGAGAGGTGTGAGCGAAAGATTTTAAATTCCAGGATAAGGCAAGTCTCGAGAAACTTGGAAATAGTTCAGTAGTTAGAAATTGTCATTTAAAAACCACACAGAGAAGCGAGATTCCCAAATTGGCGCCTGGCGTCCATGCTTGCTCCGAAAAGGGGGGAAATTTTTTAATTAATTAATTTGGAGGAATTGCAACTAATGGATCAGCTTTAAAGACCAGTAAAGGCCAAGATTTGATGCTTTTGTGACCCTAAAGCACAGCGCTTAAATTGAGAAGTCTGCAGCTAGTCAAACCAAGTAGCCATTGTTTAAATTTTGTTCAAAGCAGAATGCGATTGCCATTGCAGTGGGAGCCCACATAAACTGGCAGGCGAGGGAAAACCCTTTGCCTTCAAACCAACAGTGGCACCATCTTGGATTTCAGCAGCTTCTTAAAGCTGAACCTACACTTCAAATTTTTTAACCATGTATCAAAAATCCAACTTACCAAAATGGTTTGGACTCATCCAATGTCCAAAATTAATGGGAAATTGGGCTTCCAGAAGAAGAAAATTTTTAAATTACTGAAGTACATCAGGCCTAAGTGAAAAGTCAAGAAAAGTCCAGATTAATACCTTTTTATACTGGTTTAGAGAGCTTGCTGATGAAGTAATGTAGTACATTGATGAATTCTCAACCAGCTTCGATGAAATATTAAAAGCCTTTGACAAATATTTTAATCTTCAAGTTGTGGAGTGCACAGAGACAAAGAAAACCCACAGTAAAGCACCAAAAGGCAAAAAGACAATACTTGATTAAACCACAGAATGGTGCCAGAGAGGCAGGGAACTTTCAAAAATATATCTTTTTGGAAATCCCGATACATTACCTGAACAGCAACAGTAGGTGACAGTGTAAAGTGACCTGCTGGGAAGGAAAACTATCTTATGAAATAAACAAACCCTGCAAAAGGAAAATTAAATAAGTTTGGAAAATGTTTGTATCAGAACTGAATTGGAAAATTTGAAACTCAAGATTCAAGCTGAGTGTATACCCTTAGAAAAGCATGAGACACTAAAGTTGTCAATGAACCAAACTGTTCAAAACCTGAACAAAAAGACTTTTGAGGTGTCACAGAGGTACAAGAAAGAGACTACAGAGCTGAGGAACATGGTTAGATTTGGAATAAAACTTGGAAAAACATTACATTTCCAAGGAGACATATGAACAGATGAAAATCAAGAATAGCAAGAGAATTAGAAGTTCTCACAAAGGAGCACGAGGAGTCTCAAACACAGTTGGCAGAAGCACAATTACAGAATACGAGCTTGAGTGATAGCACAAAGGAATTATATTCTGCCACGGAAAAACTGATCATTGTAGAGAATCAACTTTCCTGCAAGAAAGGTGCATTTAATAAGGAAAAAGAAGGACTAATGAAAACACTGGAATGTCGCCCACATGAAGTAGAACACTTGTAAGAGGGCTTGAAATGCTTAAATGATGAACTTGTAGAAACAACTCCAACAAAAAGGGGATCTTCATTTAAAACTTGATGGACTTCAAGCATCAGAAGCCTCCAGTAAGCATTGTTCTAAATGCCAGGAACAGAAGAAGAAACTGCTGATGAATCAGAACATTTACTGATGAACTTCTTGAACTTTGGTCCAATCAACAACATGAAGGATGAGATGTGCACTATGGAAGAGTAAATCCAGACTTTAAAAGCAGAAAATGCAAATTCTACAGAACAGATTGAAGATCCAACGAATGAATTGAAAGAGTCTAAGGAGCAGATAGTACCATGGAAGAAAGATCCCGGAAAGAACTGAATGCCCGGGGGAAGGTGTTAAACTTGTATAACAGTTCCGCAGATAACTCTGAAACAAAAACAACTCAGCTTACCAGAGTTGTTTGTTAAGCTGAATGAAAAGATTCATAAGATCGAAAAACAACTGGAAAAGAAGAAAGTAATTAAAAATTTGGCTAAAATTGCGAAGCAAGTGAGAATGAACATTCCATTGTTGAAATATGAACTTCCATATGTGTCATGGTAAGCTGCACAATGAAAAAAAAGGAAAAAACACTAGTGGGATGAGCACAGCCACACCCACCCCAGAAAAAAAGGGATAACTTAACAACTATATCAGCACAACTGCTGAATTGATAAGGAGCAATTCAATACCAAGGAATGGATAAAGAGGATAAGAATATACCCAGATGCCAGAACAACCTCTAAATCAACAGAGATTACCTGCAACGACAGAATGTACCACTCCTCGGGCTGTAGTACAAACGAGATATGGGAGAGCTATAAGGCCTCCAGACTGCCTGAACCTATGAACTCAGAAACTTGAAGGACAGAGATAGGATAGTAATAACCATGTAAATACATGGGAGAAACTAGAATAACTTGAAATACATTGGATAAAGACTTGGGGAAGGTATAGTATAACGATCTGGAACATATAAGGTTAACATGGGACTGAGTACAGTGCCACCCACACAGTGAACACATGACCCGTACCTAGGTTCCTTCTAGTGTTGGACAGAGCCATGTGCACAAGCAAGCATGGTGACAGCTCCTAGCCTGAACTCTTTACTGTATATTTGTAGGTAGTTGTTGTAGTTAATAAATACATACAGTTAACCTACTTAAGACTACGAAGACTTCATTGAGACCTACTGAATAGTATCCAACACCTTACAAGAAAAGGCCGTAGAAGGCTACATGATGAAGGTGGCTAATCCACCACAGTCTCAATCACAGCTGCCGTTTCATGACTCGATTGGGGCTAATTTAGTGCAGTGGTACAGACAGAAAGCTGATTAGGAATGAGCACAAAATGGACATGGACTTGGAGGTGACAATATCTTGAAGTACTTTAGAGAAAAATTGGAGGTCAGAGATAGGGTGGTGGTTTGAAAGGAGAGAGGGGTTGAAGGTACTTGTTTTGTGATTGGGGGTATAAGATTGCTGTTTTAAAATGGGTTGGGGGTTAGATAGTGGAGCAGTAGGTGAGGAAGAGCAACCATTTACAAAGCCAGCTAGCATATAAGGGCAGGAAAGTGAGTTTGACTGGTTTGCAGTTTAATGGGACGGGTTCACGGGAACAGTTGAGTTAACAGATAGGGTGAGTTCACAGACAGCATGACGTGAGATGGTTGTGAAATTGGTGAAAGGCGTGGGTTCAGGTTTAGTGTGGGCAGGAGCTGAGTGTTGGTTTAGCCTAGCTGGCAAGAAGAAGGGGAGAAGCGGCTGAACAAATGGTCTGAATCATAATAACAAAGAAGCCCATGAGCTCCTTGCACTTAGGGGCAAGGGGAGAGGGTTTAAGGAGATGATTGGTAGAGGTAAAAACAAGCAAAGGAATTAGCTTTGCATTCCAAGATGATCCTGGAGCAAAGGAGTCAATTGCACCGGCTTATTGCTCACGGAATAGCTTGTGTGGTGCAAAATGTAAAAAGGAGGACCAAGTATGAAATCCCACTTTTATAAAGACATTTGCATCAACATCCTTCTCTATTTATTCCTTTTACTTCATTTTAAAATATTATAATTCCAGTCGTTAAAAGGATTTGTTAGGACAGGTACAAAAAAATTATATTCTCTGGTGGAGGAATAAAGAACAAGGGGGCATAATTAGAGCTCAGTTGTTCAGGAGGGGAGTCAAACAGTACTTTTTCATGCAATGAGTAGTAGAAATTTGAAACTGCTCTCTCCCAAGAGGCTGTAGATGCTGTGCCAATACAAGCATTCAGGAGCGAGATAGACAGATTTTTCTTAGGTATGAGGGGATATAGAGCAAAGGCAGGAAGTTGAGGTGTAGATTGCACATGAACAGGGGAGAGACCCTCATCGTGAGTGAGACACAGCCAGAGTGAGTGTGGAGATTGGCAATTTGGTGCACAGTTGGAATTGAACTTTCTCTTTAATTTTTGTGAGTTCAGTAGTCTAGTTAAAAAGTTGGTAAGGTAGCTGACTCAGCTGACTGTGTGACAGTTAACTGTCAATCACCTGAAGCCTGATTAGGGCCTGAATAGGTGTTGATTACTATTTGAAGCTTAACTAGTATGAGTCATCTCAGCTCACCTCAGCTCTATTTAAGAAAGGGACTATTTAGAAGGACACAACAGTGTGCTTGCACATGAATAGGACTCATCGTGAGTGAGACACAGCCAGAGTGAGTGTGGGTATTGGCAATTTGGTGCACATTGGGAATTCAGTGCAGAGTGGAAGAGGTGCTCTTTGCATTTTTTCTTTGCTATCCAACTTCTTAAATCTTCAGATAGTGGTCTTGCCCTGCTGCAGCAGTAGATTCTACAAAGGAGAGGAATGACTGGTAAGTAGTGGGTAAGTATTTATTACTTTTATCGCTTATAGTTTCAGGTCTTTTTGTGGTTTATAGTTTGTATATTCTGTAGTAACAAGGATCAGGAAAGAAGGGCCCTAGAGTAATTGATTTAAAAGGTTTAATTTAAAGGGATAAGTCATGGCAAGAGAGCTCAAAGCCGTGGTGTGCTCCTCATGCGCCATGTGGGAGGCCGGGAACTTTTCCAGTGCCCGGGACCAGCATGTGTGCAGGAAGTGTGTCCAGCTGTAGGTCCTGGAAGCTCAGGTTTCAGAGCTGGAACAGCGGCTGGGGACACTGTGGAGCAGCCGCGAGTCTGAGAGCATTGTGGATAGCACGTTTAGAGAGGTGGTCTCACCGCAGCTGAAGGGACTTGAGGAAGGGAATGGGTGACCACCAGGCAGTCCAAGAGAAAAAGGCAGGTAGTTCAGGAGCCCCCTGGGGTCCCGCTCGCAAATCGGTATTCCGTTTTGGAGGCTGATGAGGGCGCTGGTTCCTCCAGAGAGTGCAGACAGAGCCAAGCTTCTGGCACCACAAGCTGTCTGTCTGTACAGGAGGGGAGGAATAGCAATATAGTAATAGTAATAGGGGATTCTATAGTCAGGTGAACAGATAGGCGCTACTGTGGCCGTCAACGTGACTCCAGGATGGTGTGTTGCCTCCCTGGTGCCAGGGTCTGGGATGTCACTGTACAGCTGCAGGGCATCCTGAAGGGGGAGGGTGATAAGACAGAGGTCATGGTACATGTTGGTACCAATGATATAGGTAGAAAGAGGGATGAGGTTTTATATCAAGAATTCAGGGAGTTAGGCAGCAGACTAAAAAGCAAGACCTCTCAGGTTGTAATCCTGGATTACTCCCAGTGACATGTGCTAGCGAGCTCAGAAATAGGAGAGTAGCGCAGATGAATATGTAGCTTAAGAGTTGGTGCAGGAGGGAGGGTTTTAGATTCCTGGATCACTGGGACCATTTCTGGGGAAGGTGGGACCTGTACAAGCGGGATGGTCTACATCTGAACCAGAGCGGGACTAATATCCTTGCGGGTGGGTTTGCTAATGCTGTTGGGAAGAGTTTAAACTAATTCAGCAGGGGGAGGGGACACAGAATGTTAGCAGAATAGGGACACATGATAACACAGTAAAACAATCAAGTCAGAGGAAATACAGCTGCATTAAGTTTCAAGGGATTAAGACAAGGCTGGATGGGCTCTACTTTAATGCCAGGAGAATTACAGGTAAAATGGATGAGTTAAGGCTGAGGATTAACACGTGGTATAGTGATATAGTAGCCATCACTGAGACGTGGTTGAGGGAGGGGCAGGATTGGCAGCTCAACATTCCGGGATATAGAATCTTCAGGCGAGACAGGGGAGGGGGTAAAAGAGGAGGAGGCATTGCATTATTAGTTAAGGAGTCAGTTACTGCAGTAAGGAGAGATGTTATCTTGGAGGGGGCATCGAATGACGCTTTGTGGGTAGAGCTTAGGAATAAAAAAGGGGCAGCCACATTGTTAGTTGTTTATTATAGACCTCCAGATAGTCAGTTGGAAATTGAAGAGCAAATATGTGCACAATTTGCGGAGGTGTGTAAAAACAATAACAATAGGGTAATTATATTAGGTGATTTCAACTTTCCCAACATTAATTGGGATAGACATAGTGTTAAGGGCTTGGATGGAGTGGATTTCTTGAAATGTGTACAGGAGAACTTTTTAGGTCAATATGTAAAGGGTCCAATAAGGGACGGCGCATTGCTGGACCTAATTCTGGGGAATGAAGCCGGACAGGTGGCTGAGGTGGTGGTGGGGGAGCATTTTAGCGATAGCGACCACAACATGGTACAGTTTAAGCTTGTTATGGACAGAGAAATAGACAAGTTGCAAAAAAATGTTTTGGATTGGGGTAGAGTTGATTTTAGTAAAATAAGGCAGGATCTGGCCAAGGTAGACTGGGAACAGGTACTTGTGGGGAAATCTACAGAGGAGCAGTGGGGGGTGTTCAAAAAGGAAATGGGGAGGGTACAGGTTCAACATGTTCCCTCTGGGTGATCGGAAGGAGTAACAAGCCCAGAGAACCATGGATGATCAGAGATATTCAGGTTATGATGAGAAGGAAAAGAGAGGCTTTTAGCAGGTACAAGGGAAGCAAATCAGCGGGGGCATTAGTGGAGTACAGAAAGTGCAGGGTGGAGCTTAAGAAAGCAATTAGAAGAGCAAAGAGGGGATATGAGAAAGCTCTGGCTGGTAAAAGTAGGGAAAATCCCAAGATATTCTATAAGTATATCAATGGGAAGAGGATAACCAGGGAAAGGCCCATTAGAGAGCAAGGGGGCAATCTATGGATGGAGCCAGAGGACATCGGTAGAGTGTTGAATGAATACTTCACATCCGTCTTCACCCTAGAGAATGAGAATGAGGATGAAGGTATGGAACTCGGGGAGGGAGACTGCGAGGTTCTTGAGCAAATTGATAAAGGGAGTGACAAGATATTGGAGGTGTTGGCAGGCTTAAAAGTAGACAAATCTCCAGGTCCGGATGACTTGTGTCCCAGACTGCTGAAGGAGGCAAGGGAGGAGATCGCAGGGGCTCTGACCCGAATTTTTAATTCCTCTCTGGCCATGGGGGAGGTGCCAGAGGACTGGAGAACAGCTAATGTGGTTCCGCTACTTAAGAAGGGTTGTAGAGATAAGCCAGGGAATGACAGGCCAGTGAGTCTCATGTCAGTGGTCGGGAAACTATTGGAGAAAATTCCGAAGGAGAGAATCTATCTCCACTTGGAGAAGCAAGGTTTGATCAGGGATAGTCAGCATGGCTTTGTCAGAGGGAGGTCTTGCCTAACAAATTTGATTGAATTTTTTGAGGAGGTGACCAGGTGTGTAGATGAGGGTAGTGCAGTTGATGTAGTTTATATATGGATTTCAGCAAAGCCTTTGACAAGGTCCCGCATGGGAGACTTATAAAGAAGGCAAATGCACATGGGATTCAAAATTGGCTTAGTTGTAGGAGGCAGAGGGTGATGACAGAAGGCTGCTTTAGTGACTGGAAGCCAGTGTCCAGTGGCGTACCACAGGGATCTGTGATGGGTCCCCTATTATTCGTCATTTATATAAACGACTTAGATGACTATGTAGGGGGTGGGATTAGTAAGTTTGCGGATGACACAAAGATTGGCCGGGTGGTTAACAGTGAGGTTGAGCGTCTTGGGTTACAGGAAGATGTAGATGGGATGGTCAAATGGGCAGATAAATGGCAGATGGAATTTAACGCTGAAAAGTGTGAGGTAATACGCTTTGGAAGGAGTAATTTGACAAGGACGTATTCAATGAACGGCATGACACTAGGAAGTTCTGAGGAACAAAGGGACCTTGGCGTGTGTGTCCATAGATCTCTGAAGGCAGAGGGGCATGTTAGGTGGTGAAAAAGGCATATGGGACACTTGCCTTCATCAATCAAGGCACAGATTACAAAAGTAGGGAGGTCATGTTGGAACCTTGGTGAGGCCACAGCTGGAGTACTGGGTGCAGTTCTGGTCGCCATGCTATAGGAAGGATGTGATTGCACTGGAGGGGGTGCAGAGGAGATTCACCAGGATGTTGCCTGGGATGAAACATTTAAGTTATGAAGAGAG
Organism: Cetorhinus maximus; assembly: GCF_964194155.1. Classification (NCBI taxonomy): domain Eukaryota; kingdom Metazoa; phylum Chordata; class Chondrichthyes; order Lamniformes; family Cetorhinidae; genus Cetorhinus; species Cetorhinus maximus. The sequence continues at coordinate 82,412,685 of NC_135897.1, read as the reverse complement.
GTTGGATAGACTTGGGTTGTTTTCATTGGAGCAGAGAAAACGGAGAGGCAACCTGGTCAAGATGTACAAGATTATGAGGGGCATGGACAGGGTGGATAGCGAGCAGCTGTTCCCCTTAGTTGAAAGGTCAGTCACGAGGGGACATAAGTTCAAGGTGAGGGGCAGGAGGTTTAGGGGGGATGTGAGGAAAAGCTTTTTTTATGCAGAGGGTGGTGACGGTCTGGAATGTGCTGGCTGGGAGGGTGGTGGAGGCGGGTTGCCTCACATCCTTTGAAAAGTACCTTGGTGAGCACTTGGCACATCATAACATTCAAGGCTATGGGCCAAGTGCTGGTAAATGGGATTAGGTAGGTAGATCAGGTGTTTCTGACGTGTCGGTGCAGACTTGATGGGCCGAAGGGCCTCTTCTGTGATTCTGTGATTCTGTGATTCTGTGATTCTGTGATTCTGTGATTCTGTGATTCTGTGATTCGTCATGGTCTAACTGAATAATGAAGCATGCCAGAGGGACTGATCTAGTTGTAGGCTTTAGGGAAAAGCCAGTTAATGATGTTGTTCCTATGAAGATTCATGATGTAGACATTGGAATAGTTACTAACTCCAAGCATTGAGCTGACAAAGTGGATGACAGGTTGAATTGGAGGGAATAGTATAGAGATGTGGTGGCCAAGGGACACACAGGACTATGCTACCTCAGAAAATTAAAATCTTTTTGAATAGTGCCTACAACCTATAGAGATGTAGTTGAGAGTGCCATCCTTTTTGGATGTCTTGCCTGGTGCTGTTGTTTCAGGAAAGCAGACATTTTAACAGTACAGAGATTACTGAACCAAGCAGGAAGAGTATTTGTGGAGACGATCTTTCTTAACAAAATCTGCTCTCAAAGAATTTTCATGGAAGTGAAGAGTGTCATAGACAATGAAAACCAGACACAAAGATTGGCCGGGTGGTTAACAGTGAGGTTGAGCGTCTTGGGTTACAGGAAGATGTAGATGGGATGGTCAAATGGGCAGATAAATGGCAGATGGAATTTAACGCTGAAAAGTGTGAGGTAATACGCTTTGGAAGGAGTAATTTGACAAGGACGTATTCAATGAACGGCATGACACTAGGAAGTTCTGAGGAACAAAGGGACCTTGGCGTGTGTGTCCATAGATCTCTGAAGGCAGAGGGGCATGTTAGGTGGTGAAAAAGGCATATGGGACACTTGCCTTCATCAATCAAGGCACAGATTACAAAAGTAGGGAGGTCATGTTGGAACCTTGGTGAGGCCACAGCTGGAGTACTGGGTGCAGTTCTGGTCGCCATGCTATAGGAAGGATGTGATTGCACTGGAGGGGGTGCAGAGGAGATTCACCAGGATGTTGCCTGGGATGAAACATTTAAGTTATGAAGAGAGGTTGGATAGACTTGGGTTGTTTTCATTGGAGCAGAGAAAACGGAGAGGCAACCTGGTCAAGATGTACAAGATTATGAGGGGCATGGACAGGGTGGATAGCGAGCAGCTGTTCCCCTTAGTTGAAAGGTCAGTCACGAGGGGACATAAGTTCAAGGTGAGGGGCACATCACATGGTCCATCTCTGACACTTCTCTTCCCTTCCTTGACCTCTCTGTCTCAATTTCTGATGATAGACTGTCCACCAATATCCATTACAAGCCTACCGACTCCCACAGCTACCTCGACTACAGCTCCTCACACCCCGCTTCCTGTAAAGACTCCATCCCATTCTCTCAGTTCCTTCGCCTCCGTCGCATCTGTTCTGATGACGCTACCTTCAAAAACAGCTCCTCTGACATGTCCTCCTTCTTCCTTAACCGAGGTTTTCCATCCACGGTCGTTGACAGGGCCCTCAACCGTGTCCGGCCCATATCCCGCGCATCCTCCCTCACGCCTTCTCCTCCTTCCCAGAAACATGATAGGGTCCCCCTTGTCCTCACTTATCACCCCACCAGCCTCCGCATTCAAAGGATCATCCTCCGCCATTTCCGCCAACTCCAGCATGATGCCACCACCAAACACATCTTCCCTTCACCCCCCTTGACGGCATTCCGTAGGGATCGTTCCCTCCGGGACACCCTGGTCCACTCCTCCATCACCCCCTACTCCTCAACCCCCACTTATGGCACCTCCCCATGCCCACGCAGAAGATGCAACACCTGCCCCTTCACTTCCTCTCTCCTCACCGTCCAAGGGCCCAAACACTCCTTTCAAGTGAAGCAGCATTTCACTTGCATTTCCCCTAACTTAGTCTACTGCATTCGTTGCTCCCAATGCGGTCTCCTCTACATTGGAGAGACCAAACGCAAACTGGGCGACCGTTTTGCGGAACACCTGCGGTCTGTCCGCAAGAAAGACCCAAACCTCCCTGTCGCTTGCCATTTTAACACTCCACCCTGTTCTCTTGCCCACATGTCTGTCCTTGGCTTGCTGCATTGTTCCAGTGAAGCCCAACGCAAACTGGAGGAACAGCACCTCATCTTCCGACTAGGCACTTTACAGCCTTCTGGGCTGAATATTGAATTCAACAACTTTAGATCTTAAACCCCCCTCCCCCCATCCCCACCCCGTTTCTTTTCCCCCCCCCACCCGCCTTTTTTTTCAATAATTTATATAGATTCTTCTTTCCCCACCTATTTCCATTATTTTTAAATCTAAAACTAAAACCTTTAGTCTTTCCACCCCACCCCCACTAGAGCTGTACTTTGAATATCCTGTCTTGCATTCTTAATTAGCACTTTTCTCAGACAAAGACCACCACCTTCAACACCTCTTTGACCCTTTTGTCTCTGACATCTTTTGATTATCTGCTCACACCACACCCTCAATGTGTCTCTTCCCCCCCACCCACCTTAAACCAATTTATATTTCTCCCTTGTTGAAACTATGCTTCAGTTCTGCTGAAGGGCCATGAGGGCTCGAAACGTTGACTGATTTCTTCTCCGCCGATGCTGCCAGACTTGCTGAGTTTTTCCAGGTAATTCTGTTTTTATTTTGTAATGAAAACCAGCCACTGCTTCAGTTTTACTGTTCAATCTGTTCAAAGGAAAGGCGAAAATCCCTCAGATGCAGGACAAACTGGTTCCTGAACTTTGCCCTTCTCTGTAAGGACTTTTAACAGAATTTCGATATATGGATGAGTGTGTGCACTATTACAAAAGTATAATAATTTTCATAATATTATTCTGGTTTATTGTAAAGTAGGTTATGGGTGTGAGTGTAGATGGTTCGGTCTGTGTGATTTAATTACCTTGGAGTCAGATAGACTGAAAGCTTGGAATTATCAAAAGATGTTAGGTGTAGAAATGTACTTGAAATACTAATGAGTAAACATAGATCTTAGTGGACTCATTACTTCTGAATTCAGTCCACATCTCATAATAAATACAAATTGCAAAACCATTATGACAGTGTGGCCAAGTTTTAGTATGTAAGGTGTGGAGGAAATTTGCATTTTTAGATAAGTGAAAGAGTTGTTTGGATTTCAAAGGCATGTTAAGATGCTTACAACTAGCAAGATAAGCAAGGCCAAGTAGTGTGTTTATTTTCCTGAAGGTTACTGACAATATTGGCAACATGAAAGTTTTTATATTATGGGAAAAGTACATCTCCAAAGACATATGGAACAATGGAATTTACAGATTAAAGAGAGAGAAACATATATAAAGGAGAGTGAAAGACTATGTTGAGGTGGGGGGGGGGGGGGCGGGGGCAATGTTAGATCTAACAGGGATGTGTGAAACAGCCTTCGGGAAGCCTCCAGCCATTTTGCAAAAGTCTGCTGTGTCTAGTAACTAATGTTGGCGTCAAGGTTTTGGAATTCTATTGTCAAGTGGGTACTGTGGTAACTTTCTGGCTTGCTTTTTAAACTTAAAATCTATTTTGGACTGTTGCCTTAAAGGGGATGTGTAATTTGGAGTCAGGTTAGGAATTTTAGGATTTGTTGTAGTATGAAGTAATTGTCATCTTATGTATGTGCTTGAAATCTTTCCTTTTGTTAATAAATATTTTAACTTGGTTTTTAACATTTCTAAAGGTCTTAGTGGACTCATTACTTCTGAATTCAGTCCACACATCTCATGATAAATACAAATTGCAAAACCATTATGACAGCGTGGCCAAGTTTCCCTTGTGGATTTGCTCCACCTGGCACACATCATCTGCCACGTCATAACAGCACTCACTGAGGGTGAGGACTCACTGACTGATTATTTTAACGCATTGGATAATTTTTAATAAATATTTTAATTAAAATTCAATCTCTGTAATGGGGTGATTTTCTTTCTTTTGTTGTTGTTATTCATTTATATGTAGTTTTTTAATGTGTGAGCAATGTACCCGAAATGAATTTCCGTGTGGACAATAAAGTGAAATTGAAAATTAAAATTTAACATAGAACGGTCCCTGTTCTTTGTGATCCTACAAAGATAAAATAATTGAGTTGAATATTGCACAAGAGATTTATTTTGTTTGCCAACGAGCGGCCTGTGTAGCAGTCAGAAACAACACCTGTGACCTGCTGTTGACCTAGAAAAAAAGAATCATTACTGAACCTGTGGAACTTGCCAGAATGGACATGCGTTGGAGGAACAATGCCTGTTTATCTAAATTACAACACCAGCATTATTTTGCAATTCTCCCTTTTCTCATTGGTCAGGTAAATCAACCACCGCTGGTGGTTCCTCCCCTGACTTATAAATGTGGGATTTCCAAATCATTTAAGGATTCTTCTTCTTTCCCTCTCTCCCACTCAGCTGAAGAATTCTATGATAAGATGAAGACAGTGCCAGCTATTTGCTTCTTCTTGTTACATTTCAGTGCCGTTTCAAGGGCCCTAAACCGGGAGCATTATTTCGGTATTAGGGAAATCAGTTGGAATTATGCTCCTAGTGGCAGGAATATAATTGCTGGCACAACGATCGAAAAGGATGAGTGAGTATCTATGAACGTTAAGACAGAAAGAAAACCTGCAATTGCTTGAAATGTGAATTAGAAAAGCTGAGGGTGGTGTAACTACTGGAGGCTGGTCAGTATTTGAAGGAGAAAGACAGGCTAATAATTTAGTTTTGGCTGATAGACTGGATAAACAAGCCTGTAATTTTTGTCTTAGAGTACACTCTGATTTTATGTACCTGTATCTAGTTTATTTGAATTCAGGTGTTTAGCAGAATGAGAGGTGATCTTATTGAAAGATAAAATTCTTAGAGGCCGATAAGTCTGAGAGACTAAAAGCAAAAAAACTGCAGATGCTGAAAATCCAAAACAAAAATTAAAATACCTGGAAAAACTCAAGCAGGTCTGACAGCATCTGCGGAGAGGAACACAGTTAACGTTTCGAGTCCGTATGACTCTTCAACAGAACTAAGTCATACGTGCTCGAAACGTTAACTGTGCTCCTCTCCACAGATGCTGTCAGATCTGCTTGAGTTTTTCCAGGTATTTTTAAGTCTGAGAGACTGTTTCCCCTGGCTGGAGAGTCTAGAACTAGGGGTCATTGTCTCAGGATAAAGGGTCAACCATTTCAGAGTGAGGTAAGGAGAAATTCCTTCACTCAGAGGAATTGGAATCATTTGGAATTCTCAACTCCCAGAGAGCAGTGGCTGTTCAGTCACTAAGGGCAGAATTTTCCAGTTGGTGGGTGGGGACGGGCCCAACACGGCGATGGGTAAATTGACACGCGGGCACGCAGCCGACTCTGGTGCGCGCCATCGCGATATTTCGTTCGGCGGGCACGCACTGGAGTTGGCTGCGTGCCCGCCGAAATATTAACGGCCTATTAAGACCATTAAGAAAGCAATTGAGCTGCTTGAGAACGTTTCCGTCCAACCTTAAGGTTGGCGGGCAGGCAAAAGCCCAAGCGGCCTTCGCGTTTTTCAGGAAAACTCATCCATGGGCGGGATGAGGTTTCCTGAAGCTTTTATTGAATAAATAAATTAATTTCCACAAATATAAAAAACATGTCCCCACTTATGTGACACAGTCGCGTGAGGAGATATGTTTAAATACATTTTTAAACCTTTCGTTTATTTTTTTAAAGATCGATTGAAACTCCTTGAGGCAGATCTGTGCCTCGGAGATTGCTGTGCTCTTTTGTCCACATGCGCGAAAGAGCGCTGGCCCCGACTCTCCCCCCTCCTCCCCCCACCCCGCTCGCACAGGTAATGCTGAGCGCAACAGGCCGAGTATTACGCTCCCGCTCAGCCCGCCCGCCATAGGAAAATTCCTGGCCTAAGTATATTCAAGACTGAAATTGATGGATTTTTGAACCTTAAGAGAATCAAGGGATTAGGTGGGATAATGGAATTCAGGTGGAAGGTAATCCATTATCTCACTGGATGGCAGAGCAGGCACAAAGGGCCAAATGGCCTGCTTAAGTCCCTATTTCTTATCTTCTCCGACAGAGAAAGTTATTACTCTTGAAAGGCCAAGAGTAAAAAGAGTCAGTCTCTGTGTGTTCCATGTGCCGCCTCCCTTATCATCAAAGCAATCAGAGTAGCTCAGCTCCTCTTCTCAGGTTTTCCTTCCCTGTTGAAATATTAATTGATAGTGTTTGCTTCCCACTGTTTGCTCATTTTGAAATGTTTAATTTGGTGTGCAGGACAGTTTGTTCTGGTAACAGAAAAGGGCTTCAGTGGCGGAGGGGCCACTGACGCTAGCCTAATGGTCTTGGTGCTGAGAGTTAGTGCCAGTGTAACGATCAAAGCCAGGAGCAAACTGGCATGTTGTTAAAACGTACCTGCGGGGATAATGTCAACAGGTTGTGTGAGATTGGCTTCCTGGAGTCCCAATGGTTAAATGCAACAGGTGCAGTGTGACAATGAACCATACTGCATGGAAAGTGCTTTATGCTTCATCTCCAGTTTTCAAAGAGTTATTGGATCTCAGCCGGAGTTTTTTAGATTTTGATAAACAGGCATTGTTCCTCTAATGCATATCCATTCTGGTAGGTTCCACGTTGTTATGAATGAGTTTTTTCTGGGTCAAGAAGGCTGACCTAGCCAGCGATGCCCACATCCCACGAAATAATTTTTTAAAAATTGTGTATCATTAACCCTCAAATTGCTGAATAAGCCTCTCGCCAGCAAGCAACATAATTCTCTTGTGCAATATTTAGCTCCATTATTTCAGCCTGGCAAAGGATGGGAAGCGACATTCCACAAGGGTCAGTGCTGGGGTCTCTAAGATGATGAAATTGTTTGGCAAGGTAAAAATAGAGATTTTTTTCCACTTGCAGGTGAGATCAGAACTAGAGGTCATTAATATAAGATAGCCACTAAGCAATCCAAAAGGGAATTTGGAAGAAATTTCTTTACCCAGGGAGGAAGCTGGATAAACACATGCTGGAGGAAGGACTAGCAGAATCTGTTAATGGGGTTAGAAGAAGAAGGGCGATTGGCACATAAGCACCAGTATGGACCCGTTGTGCCAAATGTTCTGTTTCTATGAGAGGAATTTTACGCCAACGGCCTTTTATGGTCCCGCCGAAGTCAACGGACGTTTGGACAGCCCACTGCATTTTACAGCCCCACCCCCACTGCGACGGGGCTGCTGTAAAATTCTGCCCTACCTTGTTAATACTACCAAATACTACGTAATATCATATAGGATGACAACAGATAAGCCATGGCCGGAACCTTCCAGTCCCCCCTGCGTGTTCCACTGTGGCAGGGCCGGGGGGCCATTGAGATCCCCACTGACATCAGTGAGGCCAGAAGATCCCACCGGAGTGAGGGGGCTGGAAAATTCCGGCCTATGATTGAATCCCGTGATCCTGAAAGACGTTTTAAAATGGCACCATCATGCTTCGTTGAGATAGATTTTTGTCTTTACTGCCTGTGCCTTAAGGAAAGTCCTCTGGGGAGGCTCTCCAGAACGCATTGGCTTTTTCTTTCATCCAGTTAGAAGCCTGAACTGAAACATTTTGGCAGGAAAAATGAGGATTGGCAATATAAATTAAATGGCACAGTTTTAAAGGGAGTGCAGGAACAGAGTGACCTCGAGATCATATATTTGAATGCAGCAGGACAAGTTGACACAGATGTTAAAAAAAATAGAACATGGAATCTTCCGCTGCATAAAGAGAGGCATTGGGTACAAAACAAAAAGTAAATCTTTCTGAATCACTGGTTAGACGTCAGCTGGAGCATTGGATCCATTTCTGGGCACCAAACTTTAGGAAGAATGTCAAGGACATGGAGAGGGTGCAGAGGAGATTTACCAGAATGATACAGGAAAAGAGAGAATTTAGTTATGTGGAGAGACTAGAGAAGCTGGAATTGTTCTCCTGAGAGCATGGAAGGTTAAGTTGAAATTAAATAGAGGTGTTCAAAATTATGAGGGCTTTGATAGAGGATGTGAACATACGGATTAGGAGCAGGGGTGTAGGCCACTCGGCCCCTCGAGCCTGCTCCGCCATTCAATAAGACCATGGCTGATCTGATTGTAACCTCAACCCCACATTCCTGCCTACCCCCGATAACCTTTCACCCGGCTGTTAATCAAGAATCTATCTAGCTCTGCCTTAAAAATATTCAAAGACTCTGCTTCCACCACCTTTTGAGGAAGAGAGTTCCAAAGACTCACTACCCTCTGAGAGAAAAAAATTCTCCTCATCTCTGTCTTAAATGAGCGACACCTTATTTTTAAAAAGTGACCCCCAGTTCTAGATTCTCCCACAAGGGGAAACATCCTCTCCACATTCATCCTGTCAAGACCCCTCAGGATCTTAAAGGTTTCAATTAAATTACCTCTTACTCTTCTAAATTCCAGTGGATACAAGCTTAACCTGTGTAGCCTTTCCTCATAAGACAACCAGCCGATTCCTGGTATTAGTCTTGTAAACCTTCTCTGAACTTTTTCTAACGCATTTACATCTTTCTTTCTTTAAATAAGGAGAATAGTACTGTACACAATACTTAGATGTGATCTCACCAATGCCCTATACAACTGAAGCATAACCTCCCTACTTTTGTATTCAATTCCCCTCACAATAAATGATAACATTCTATTAGTTTTCCTAATCACATGCTATACCTGCACACTAACCTTTTGTGATTCATGCACTAGGACACCCAGATCCCTCTGAATCTCAGAGCTCTGCAATCTCTCACCATTTAGATAATAAGCTTTTTTATTCTTCCTGCCAAAATGAACGATTTCAGATTTGCCCACATTATAATCCATTTGCCAGATCCTTGTCCACTCACTTAACCTATCTATGTCACTTTGTAGCCTCCTTACATCCTCTTCACAATTTATTTTCCTACCTATCTTTGTGTCGTCAGAAAATTTAGCAACTTTTCCTTCGGTCCCTTCATCCAAGTAATTTATATAAACTGTAAAAGGTTGAGGCCTCAGCACTGATCACTGTGGCACACCACTCATCACATCCTGCCAACCAGAAAAAGACTCATTTATGTCAACTCTCTGTTTCCTGTTGGCTAGCCAATCTTCTATCCACGCCAATATGTTACCCCCTACACCGTGAGCTTTTATTTTCTGCAATAACCTTTGATCAAATGCCTTCTGGAAATTGAACATCTGCATCCCCTTTATCCACAGCACATGTGACTCCTTCAAAGAACTCCATTAAATTGGCTAAACATGATTTCTCTTTTACAAAACCATGTTGACTCTGCCTGATTACTTTAAATTTTTCTAAGTGCCCTGATGTAACATCTTTAATAATAGCTTCTAACATTTTCCCTAAGACAGTTGTTAAGCTAACTGGCCTATATTTTTCTGTTTTCTGTCTCCCTTCCTTTTTGAATAAAGGAGTTACATTTCCTATTTTCCAATCTAATGGAACCTTGCCCAAATCTAGGGAATTTGGAAAATTAAAACCAGTGCATCAACTATTTCACTAGCCACTTCTTCCAAGGCCTTAGGGTGGAGTCCATCCAGACCTGGGGATAGAGTAGTAGATAGGGAGAAACTGTTTCCACTGGTAGGAGGGTCAGTAACCAAAGGGCGCAGGTTGAAGATAATTGAGGAAAAAAATGAGTGGAAATGAGGAGAAACATTTTTATGCAGCAAGTTATTATCCGGAATTCTGTTATGACGCGGCAGATGATGTGTGCCAGGTGGATCAAATCCACGAGGGAAACTTAATCACGCGGTCACAACGGCTTTGCAAGTTGTATTTTATTTCAAGATGCGTGCTCTGAATTCGGAAGTAATAAGTCTACCAAGACTTCAGAGATTTTTAGAAAACTAAATTAAACATTTATTAATAAAAGAAAAAATTTCAAGCACCTACATAAGTCTACAAATTCCTACTATAATAACTCCTAAAACCTCCAATTAATCTGGCTTCCAGTTACACCCCTGTTAAGTCAACAATAAAAAAAAAAATTTAAACAGATGTCAGCAAGTTCCCAGGATACCCTGGACAGTAGGATTCAAAATGGCTTTTCCCAGCTTCGGTTTCTGTAGACAGCAGGCTTAACGCACAAATACTGGAGGCTTCTCACACTTCTCGTACATGTTACAATGCCTTCCATGACACATAGCCTCATCCTCCTTTGTACATGTTACTCCCTTTTAATGTAAATTACATTGTTCCCATGTGCCTTTGGAACTTTACCTTTCTCATAATATAAATCTACTCATATTGTCAGTAACCTTTGTGAAAAAAAAACATTGCTTGGTCTAGTTTCTCTGGCTAGGTATAAACATCCTACCATCTCTTTGAAATTCAAACTACCCTGATTTATCTAAAACTGCAAATTCACCTCACCTCACATTCTAAGACTTCAGCCATGTTTATGTATTTAGCATTTCAAACATAGCTTCTTTGATGAGTCAAAGCCTCCAGACCAGCTGTCTCCATATCAATTAAATCCCCCACCACCACCCCCCAACACACACATACACACGCACACACAAACTATCCAAACCCCACTATTGACCTACTTTTACAATAAATCATAATAATATTATGAGAATTATTATACTTTCATGACAATTGGCTACCTACAAGAGTGGTGGAAGAAGATTTAATTGTAACTGTCATAAGGAAATTGGATATACACTTGAAAAGAAGCAATTTACTGAGCTTTTGGCAAATATTAAGGGAAATGCTGCATGGTCAGATGCGCTGGGCTAGAAATTGTTTGTCCTGATATTTGGGCGTGTGAGTCACGATTTGCACACCGCCCGTGCCTGTTAAAAACAAGATGGGCCGCACGTAAAATTGTGTACCCACCATGTTTCCATGATTGCAGTGTGACCTGGTCTCCATTGCAAATACTAGCATCCTCTCCTCTGCACAGTGCGGGGAGGTCAGTAACATTGTGAAGGAATCACATGCTCCAAGCGGCCTTCCTGTTTTAAAAGGGCAATCCCTATAAAAAGGAAATTGCAGCAATGTACTGCGGCTGTTGGATAATCTTACTTTTGAACTGAGGGACAAGGAGGTTGGCACACCAGGTGAGAGAAAGGGCTGCCTGCTTTACTGACAACATCCTGTACACAGAGAGGTGGAGGCCAGGAAGGAGCCCATATTTTTCCACTAGGGGCAGGATGGTCTTTATTGGTTGATGATGGCCAGGGGGACTTTGTGAAGGGGAGTGTGACATGGATGTACTTTGGGGAAATAGTCAGTCCATGTTGAAGTAGCAAGTTCTTCTTACCTGAAGCACATTCTCACAAAATGGTTCCATTTACTGTGTCTTGTTGCATGTGGTCCCCCCGCTGGCTTCCTCATCTTCATTTCCATGTTATGTTGCAGACCATGTGGTATCACAACAACTGCCTCCATACCTGGGTAAGACACTGGCCTTTCCACCCTCCCTGTTTGCAATAAAGATCTCCAAATGTCTCCAGCAATTAATCACAGTGCTTCCATACAATCTTGGCAAAATTTGTTCAGACACACTTTTCCTGAAACTTGTTGAGCGATCCTTTAAATAGCCCCAGAACAGGGCCCTTCTTGATCAATTCTGGTATCTGCCTGTAATGTCCGAGAGATTAGAATTACAACTGACACAATGTTATTGCAAACACAAAAACTCTATTATCAAAAAGCTTAAAACTTAAGGAATTAAAAAGCAATTTGAGACACATACCCCATAGGTAGTGAGTCTAGGTAGAATGCTTTCAGCAGGACATCTCTCCATGATAGTCTATCTCTGACTGCGCTCTGCTGATAAAGGTTCTTAGCCTCCTTTGATCTTTTTGCTGCATAGCAACTGTCCTTGTGTTAATCCTTCTGTGCCGCTTGATTGGTTTCTGGGGCACGTGATCAGTCTCTGACCATTCCACATCAAACTGAATATAGTCCAAAATATCACCCGCATTCGGTTTCCTCACATTTTCCTCCTGCATGTAGTTGTTTAACATCTGGGTGTACTTGCCTTTTGTCTCCTTCGATGTTCAAGCATCTCACAGGTGGTTGTGCAACCATCCCTAAGTTATGAATTGTTGTTTGCATCAAAGGTTGTTTAAAAAACACAACTGTCAGCAGTTCTTTAGAAAAGATTGCTTTGCAAGCCACAACATTTTTCCAAAAGTTGTAACATGCTCCAAGAATTGTCAGCTTATTTCCAATGGCCCCTTTGCAATAAGCTTAAACATATCCTTACATGTCTTTGCATCAGCCCGTTCACATCAATGGCATCACGGTAACGTGCTCCCAATGTCTTGGCACATATTTGCATGCTCCACGTCATGAAAATATAATAATTTTCATAATATTATTGGGATTTATTGTAACGTAGGAATAGTGGGGTCTGGATAGTCTGTGTGTGGGTCTGTGTGTGTGTGGGGGGACTTAATTGAATTAAAGACAGCTGGTCTGAAGGTTTTGATGTATCAGAAGAGAAGCTAGGTTTGAAATGCTAAATAGGTAAACATGGCTGAAGTTTTAGAATGTGAGGTTTAAAGGAAAATTTGCATTTTTAGATAAACCAGAGTAGTTTTAATTTCAAAAGAGAGTGTGAAATGTTACACTTAGCCAGAAGAAGCCAAACAGTGTGTTTATTTTTCCCAAAGCTTACAGATAAAATTGGTACTGTGAATGATTTTTATTATTAGAAAGATAAAGTCCAAAGACAGATTGAAACAATGAAATTTGCATTCAAAGGGGAAATATGTATAAAGAAGAGAAAGCTGTGGGTAAGAGGAAGGAATTCTAAGATCTAACAAGTATGAAATGCCTCCAGCCTCTATGTACCAAGCTGTTGCCTATAGGAACCGAAGCTAAGAGAATTCACTGTGAATATCCCTATCCAGGGTATCATGTGCTTTGCCTGATTCTGTTAAAATCTATTTTGTTTTTACTGTTGCCTTAACGGGAGTGTAACTGGGAATCAGATTAATTAGGGGAGCTAGGAGTTATCATAGTAGTAATTTGTATACCTATGTATGTGCTTAAAATTTTTATTTTATTAATAAATATTTAATTTAGTTTTGTACAAAACCTCTAAGACGCGATGGACATATTACTACTGAATTAAAGGCATGCATCTCAAAATAAAAATGCAAATTGCAAAACAGTTGTGGCAGTTGTTTCAAGTTTCCCTCTGGATTTGAGCAGCTCAGCATTTACCATCCGCTGTGCCATAACAACCACTCCTCTACAGTAACATTGTGTGGCCATTGTTGTTTCGTACATAAGAAGATCTCAGGTAGGCCTTAGTAGCACCAATGGAAGTGGAACTTTGCAAATGAATTTAATGTCCATTGTCTTTTAGATGGAATCGTAATTACACAATTAGTTAGACCAAATAAAAACGTAAAAGCTTTTTGAAAAATAGCAGGTGACTTTCTCCCAGTCTCGAGGCAAACAGTAATTGCTCAACCAACACCATCAAAAATCAGATTATCCAGTTACTTATCACGTTGCTCTTTGTGGGATTTTGGCTTCAGTGTCTCTACGTCGAAAGAATTTAATTAACGATGAAATGCTTTGGGACAGGGGCACTATATACTACAAGTCCTTTCTTCCTTTGTGTCCATTGATGTTAGTTGTATTTTACAATATGCAGACATGCATCTGAATTCCTGAAACGGGGTCCGACCAGGATAGGAAGTATCTATAAGAAAGCTGTGTACGTGGAGTATACTGATGGCAATTATACCCGGGAGGTTGAAAAACCTAAATGGTTGGGATTTCTAGGACCAATTATAAAGGCTGAACAAGGTGATACCGTCATCGTTCACCTGAAGAATTTTGCTTCTCGACCCTATTCACTTCATCCACATGGTTTCACCTACACAAAGGGAAATGAAGGTAACCTTTCTCTTGGCTGATGTTTATTATTTTCTCCCTTTGCTCTTATCTGCCTAGTGAGAGATAGGCTATAACTGGCCACAATGAGTTACACAAGATTTATCAACTCCACTCTAGAGAATTACTGTGCCTTTCCTTGGTATTGCTTTGAAAGAATAACTGCAGTTGTGATTACTCTGTGTTGTGGCTGGAGCTGATGTTAATCACTGAGCAGGCCAAATCCCAGAGGGAAACTGATCATAACCTTTTTTTTTGTTTTTTGTAAATGAGGGGAAAACTACTGATCCCAGAAGCACAAAATCCCAGTAACACTTTTAGGATTTTAAAATTAGAGGATTTGTTAACAAGAAGAAAAAACCCTTAAGTACACAAGATTAAAATTACACAGTTAAACAGTCTTATGAAACTTTCCCCAGAAAAACCACTTGGTCAGAACACACAAGTAAACTATTTGGCAATAGCTCCCTTATAGATTTTAACCATAAACTTCCAGTAATATTACCCAAGGCAAAAACTGTTGTCACTTTAGTAAAGAATACCACATCTCACTCTCTTCCTCTCTTTTGTGGAAATCCCTGAAAGAAAGGCTCCGAAAGAGACTGCTTTCTGAAAACAAAGACTTTTCTGGCTTGAAACCGGATGGCTGCTTCAAATTCACAACCTTTCTCAGCACAGGTCTCAGGACATCTCCCCCACACAGCCAACGCAACTCAACTAAACATTTTTCCTTAAATATCCTTTTCCCTTTTGATCTTAAGACTCCATGGGCAGAATTTTGCCCTTGGTGGGGGTGCTCGGTGAGGGCGGGGGGGGGTGGGGGGAGGTTGGGAAGTCAACCGCCGCCCGCGATCAGCACCCCACCGCGATTTTACGTGGGCGGGTCAGCTCAGCGCTGCCTGTGCAGACGGGGGAGGAGGAGAGCGAGTGGGCCCTAGCCCGAACTTCGCGCATGCGCTCGAAAGAGCGCTTCAATCTCCCTGAGGCACGGAGCTGCCTCAGGGAGATGAAGTGCTGTTTAAAAAAAACTAATGAAGAAAAGAAAAATGTCACAAAACATGTCCACTTGTGTGACTCTGTCACATGAGTAGGGACATGCTTTTAATTCAAGTGTAACATTTTTATCTTATTTTTATTTGCTTTAGGAAACCTCATCCATGGGCGAGATGAGGTTTCCTAAAAGGTGCAAAGGCCGCTTGGCGTTTTCGCCTGCCCGACAGCCGTGAGGTTGGACGGGCAGCGTAAACTTGAATTTAATGAGTTTTTTAATGGCCTTAATAGACCTTTTAATTGTTGGCGGGCACGCAGCCGACTCCGGCGTGTGGCCGCTGAACGAAACATCGCGGGACTACGCGATGATGTAGGGGCGCTTGCACAATGTCATCGCGCGTTATTTTAAGTTCAGCCGTGCCCGCCCGCCCGCTGAGCTCAATATTCTCCCCCATTTTCCTAAGCACCTCTTTGAAATCAATTTTCCCAAAATATAAAAATCTTTCATGTTTTCCTATTGCCTCCACTTTTGGGTAAAGTAAAATTTAATAAACTTCCCTTGTTTACTTATGAAAGCTTTGTAAGTTGTAAAAGTCCCTTGTCACTTCTAAACTCCCTTTGAAATGTAACAGCTGAGAAGTTACCTATCACCTGGTGCAAATTTTAAAACCCAACCTATTTACGCGTACATTCAACTTCGTAGCCTCTCATTACAAATACATGCATCTAGCGCCTTTACCTCTCATCTCTCCACACACACACACACACACACACACTCACTGCCTTCTTTACAGAATACCACCATATTCCCAAAAATATTTAAAAATAATAACATCCATCTTCACATCTGCGTGAAAAATAGAGAATATTAACCCACAAGCTGCCACCATCCCTTGGTACAATCCATCACAAATACAACTTGCACATGTATAACATCATTTACATTTCCACAAAGCCACACGAGATCCATCTCAGATTTATAGTCATTGTCCAGTTTCAATCCCTCCAGTCAGCTTCATGCCTTTCTCACAGCACCAAACAGCCCTAACCAAAGCCAAAAACAAGATTCATGACTATGATCATGTTGCATTATCATTCATCATTCTCCCTGATCTCTTCACCGGACCTGTCTGGACTTGTGCACCAATACTCCTGCTCCCTCTTCCATTTCTTATCGTTCCCAGCTGCCCCATATGGAGTAAGCCACCTTCTCCTCAACACTGGCTCACCTCCACTTTTGTCAGCAGTGCCCCCTTTTCAGAGGTGGACATCAAACAAGCCTCTGCACAATGAGGTGGACGTAAAAGATCCCATGGCACTATTTTGAAGAGAAGCAGAGATCTCCTTGGTGGCCTCCCAACAGTTTTCCTCACCCAACATCATTAAAACAGCTTAAGTGGTCATTTATCTCATTGCTGTTCGTGGGAGCTTGCTTTGCACAG
Source organism: Cetorhinus maximus (assembly GCF_964194155.1). Classification (NCBI taxonomy): domain Eukaryota; kingdom Metazoa; phylum Chordata; class Chondrichthyes; order Lamniformes; family Cetorhinidae; genus Cetorhinus; species Cetorhinus maximus. The sequence continues at coordinate 82,396,025 of NC_135897.1, read as the reverse complement.
ATTAGCTGCTGCACTTACTGGGTATAACAGTGGCTGCACTTGAAAAGTAGTTCCCATACCCTCGGACCTTTCCTCCATCTATCCCCCCATTGTCATTATAGCATCCATCCTTGCTCTTTCCCAGTGCTTCCAAACACCACAGTCCTCACAGTGCTCCTTCCTGCTATATGTCCTTTCCCAGTTCTCCTAGATTCCGTACATCTCTTGCTAGTTCACCCAAGCTCAAAAAAGGGTAAAACTGAAAGTTCACCACAAAGTTGAACTTACCTTTAATGGTAATAAAAAGTATCATCTCACAACTTTATGATTTTGTTCCCTCCTTTGGCCTACTGTTTTCAATCTTTGTAGTGTCCTTTATTGTTGGCTTTCACTTTAATTTTCTCAATACAAATAAATATCTCTTTCATATTGGTGCAAACTTGCAAGTATAAAAGGGATATTATTGCAGCATAACATGAAATTAATCCTGCCCTTTGCGTTTCTAGGTGCATTTTATCCTGACAACTCCACACTCCTGGAGAAAAGGGATGACAGTGTAAATCCAGGAACACAATACACTTACACATGGGACCTAACAGAAGATCAAATCCCAGGTGACAGTGACATCAACTGTTTGACAAGGATTTATCACTCGCACATCGATGCACCCAGAGATGTTTCAACCGGTCTTATTGGTCCTTTGATCATTTGCAAAAAAGGTAATGATTGACTGATCTGTTCCCAGGTGCAGAGCTTCTGCTGGAGATAACCATGTTGCACTGGTGCAGCTCATAGCTTGATATTGTAACGGAGAAACGTAAAAATGAAGCCTGTGAGAAAGCTAAGCATGTAAAAACTGGTTTACTCCACTGCCTCCTGGTACAGGTGGGATCTTTACTGGAATTGCTTGTCTTCAGGTCAGCAGTGCCAGAAACCTAACAGAGATATCACTGGAGTTCTGCCATCAAACAGGACAAAGCTTGGCTCACGTGGAGCATAAACTCTGGCATGGACTGGTTAGGTCAAATGACCTGTTTCTCTGCTGTGCATTGTACGTAATTCTACATAACGCCTTAAATAACATTAGCGCCAAAATAAAATGGATGCTCAGCATCCAGGACCGAGCAATGCTAATCTGGGGGAATACAAGCAAAATACTGTAGATGCTGGAAACCAAAAAAAGACGCTGGAAAAACTCAGTAGGTCTGGCAACATCTGTGGAGAGGCAGAGTTAATGTTTCAAGTGAGTATGAGTCAAAATCAATCTTTCTTTCTAATCTGGGGGAATGTTGACTGGTACCTTAAGGTCTACCATGGAAAAACCCAACTTCAGTGATACAGCGAGGAAGTTAAAGCCTTCTTATCAGCTTGCAAAGGATTCAGGAGCACTTAAATAATCTCTAATACCCTCAACCTGGGGGAAGCCTGTAGCTTCCTGAAGGTTTGTAGGCAGGTTCTCCAATTTGATGCAAAGAGAAGTTCTCGGGATCAGATTCAAAGGCTCACAGGACTAAATTAAAAATGAGCGTTTATATAAGATCCCAAAATGCTTTATTAGTGATTAATTACTTTTGAAGAGTGCTCACTGTCACTGAATAAGCAAATCTGACAGCCAGTCTGTTCAGAGCATTCTCTCATTGTTGTGCTTAAATGAAAGCCTGCACTCACACCTTGGAGTGGACTCAAATACTGAAACCTTTGACTCAGAAGTGACATTGCCATCACTGAACCAAGCTAAAAACAAACTAACTCTTCCACAAAGGCCAGGTCATACCCATCAAATAGTTAAGATGACAACCTCCCTGAGCATGATCTATATATTCGTGAGCCCCCGATTTAGATATATCCATCAGGCATTCTGCATACTCAAGGTATTAGCCAAAGTGAGTTAAATGTCTCCTGGCTCCACAATGCACTCAAACATATCTCCATCCAATGCAACACGTTGACCACTTTGACTGGAAACCTGTGATTGAGAATGAGGCCTAAGATGCTAGACAGCAGAGGAGGGTGGTTGGTGTGAGTTACGGAGACAGGTCTTCACCACCACAGGCAGCAAAATACCAACGATGAAGCTGAAATCAGGGACTTAAGGAAATCAGGGACCTATCCAGGGCTTGTCCCTCGAGTACAAAAGCAAACTACTGCGGCTGCTGGAAATCTGAAATTGTAACAAAAATATGCTGGAAACACTCAGCAGGTCAGGCAGCATCTTTGAGGAGAAGCAGTTAACATTGCAATTAACTGTCGATGAAACTTTCTGATGAAAGGTCACCTCAACCTTAAACGTTAACTCTGTTTCTCTCCACCGGATGCTGTCTGACTTGCTGAATATTTCCAGCATTTTCTGTTTTTATTTCTGTCCATTGAGCGGTATGTTATGTTGGTGTCACAATGTTCTTTTGTAATGCACATTCTGATATTGCAGCAGCAATGTAAAGTGTTGAAACAGCATTCGGAAAGGGAGGGTGGCTGTACACTATCAATTAAAAGGGTAAAAGGCTATAATATGTTTTGTGCCTCTGATTTAATTGTATGTCCAAGCCCTAGAGCCATTACAGCACAGAAGGAGGCCATTCGGTCCACTGAGCCTAATAGATGGTGTTCCAACTAAACATTATAGAAAGTACTTGAGCTGTGCAAATTGAACAAGCCTATTCTAGCACTGATGTCTATCCTCAAGCACTGTCAGATCAGAAGCAGAAGGTTGAGTATTGAAGTTCCATTGTAGACTTGAGTACAGATTCTAGGTGGACTGTTCAGTGCAGTACAAAGGGAGTATAGCATTGCTAGAGGTGCTAACTTTCAGTTGAGACCAACAAAGTGAGGCCCAGTCCTTCTGCTTAGGTGGAGTTAATATACTCCATGGCACTACCCGAAGAGAAGGACATTTGCCTGGTGTCCTATTCCTCATTTAGCATCACCATAAGCACATTATCTGATCATTCAGGCATTTGCTGTTTATGGGACTTTCTTGGGCACAAATTGGCCGACTGTGTTTATCTATACAACAATGACTTCAAAATTAATTCATTGGCTGTAAAATAGAATGCGATTAATAGATGCTAGTTCTTACTTCCTTAAGCTTTGAGTATTTTTAAGTTGCCCTTTGACTTTTCCCATTTTACCCACCAAACATCTGCTTAGCTCAATGAAGACTCATAAAAACATTGCTGAATTGCTTAATTATTTCCACTTCCCTGTTTGATTTATAGGTGTTCTAACTGGCAAGAAAAAACAGGGCAAAATGCCAAATGAAGAGTTTGCCCTAATGTTCTCAGTGGTGGATGAAAACTTCAGCTGGTATCTGGATGAGAATATTAGAACTTATTGCACTAACCCAAGTAAAGTGGATCAAGAAGATGAAGATTTTATGGAAAGTAACAAAATGCACTGTAAGATACCACTTATAATCTGCTTGATTATAATTGCTTAATTTCCACAGAACCCTATAATTCATGTTCTCTTTTGCACAGTCTTGTATCTTCCTTGCCTTTGCCAAGCTCCAAAGGCTCTCTACCCCACCATACACAGATGTATTCTTATTATGTGCTTTCTCCACCTTCCTGATTAGCCAGCAGCTCTGTAGTCCCAGCAGCATCACTGGGAGTAGTGGCCACTGCTGGGACTCCAACGCTGTCCCGGCGGTTTAAGTGCAGGAGCCAACAGGACCATATAAGTCCAGGGTCTCACAGAAGGAACAGAAGGGGTCCAGGGAACAGAGTGCAGAGGTGCATAGAGGTCATGATGGCAAGGCCAGCTAGGCAGAGAGGGAGCACCTGGGCAATGGGTGGGTGGGGGTGCCTGATCTGGAAAGGGTGCCAGTGATGAAAACACATCCCCACCTCTCCCACTCAAGGACCGGGCAGGCTGACTTCCTCCCCCGGCCCCAAATTTGAGGATGGGCGGGAAGCGACACTCAAGTGGCTGGTAGGACACCCAGGGAATTTCATGCCCCCCTCCCCCTTGCAAAAAGCCCATTGATGGGGGCCTGTAAAATTCTGCCCCTGGAGTTGGATTTGAACCCACAATATTGTGATCCTGAGGTGAGAGTGGTACCAACGTGAGCCACGGCTGACACAATAAGTTATTGTATGAACTGGATACTGTGATTCCACATATCATCTTGAGTACATCTTCAGTCTTCCAAAATTAAGTCTAATGAGTAATGTAGTGAGACACGTTGATTTATGAAACAAAAGGCTATTGTATTTTACAAAACAGTGAGCAGACAAGAGTAACATTCTATAGTAAGCCTCACATTATTCCAAGTTATTTTTGCAGTCGTCCATGTAACATAGAAAATAACAGATGTAACTTAATTTCTCTGTTTGCAGGATAAATTATTCTTGTTTCTAGAAGGTTCTCTGAAACTAGTTGGTCGACATTATATAAGGATATCAGTAGATATCGGATACAAAAGCAAGATACCACGGATGCTGAAAATCTGAAATAAAAACCAAAAAATGTTGGAGATACTCAGCAGGTCGGGTAGCATCTCAACCTGAAACATTAACTCTGTTTCTCTCCACAGACGCTGCCCGATCTGATAAATATTTCCAGCATTTTTGTTTTTATTCCAATAGATATCGGAAATGTTTTAGAACTGAGAGATTAAAATTGCCTGGAGGGTGCTTTCTCTGCAAACATAATACCGCTGTTCAAGAAAGGAGGGAGAGAGAAAACAGTGGACTGCAGACCAGTTAGCCTGACATCAGTCATCAGGAAAGTGCTGGAATCTATTATTTTGGAATGCATTAAAAATGCATTTAGAAAAGCATAGAATAATTAGAACAAGTCAACATGGTTTTACGAAAAGGAAACCCTGTTTAACAAATTTATTAAATTTTTGTTTGGATGTAACTAGTTGGAGAGATAAAGGGGAATTAGTAGATTAGTACAGTTGGTCTTCCATTCGATAAGGTGCCACACAAGAAGTTAATGCATAAGGGCTCATGGGTTTGGGGTGTTATTAATTGGCTAATGGACAGGAAGCAGAAAGTAGGGATAAACAAAACATTTTCAAGTTGGCAGGCTGTGACTAGTGGAGTCCCGCAAGGATCAGTGCTGGGGCCTCAGCTATTTAAAATCTATATTTATGACTTAGATGAAGAGACAGAGAGTAATGTATCTATGTTTGCTGATGATACAAAGCTAATTGGGATGCAAGCTATGAGGAGGACAGGAAGAGGCTGCAAGGAGATATAGACAGGCTAAGTGAGTAAGTGATAAGGTGGCAGATGGCGTATAATGTGGGGAAGTGTGAGGTTATTCAATTTGGTCAGAAGAATAGAAAAACAGAATATTTTTAAAAAGGCATGAAACTTAGAAATATTGATTTTCAGAGGCGCTTGGGTGTACTCATACAAGGAACACAGAAAGTTAGCATACAGGTACAGCCAGCAATTAGGAAAGCGAATGGCATGTTGGCCTTTATTGCAAGGGGAATGGAGTACAAGAATAAAGAGGCCTCGCTGCAATTTTATGGAGCTTTGGTGAGGCCACACCTGGAACAGTGTGCAATTTGGTCTCCGTATTTGAGGAAGGACATACTTGCACTGGAGGCAGTACAGCGAAGGTTCATTAGATTGGTCTCTGGGATGAGAGGGTTGTCCTATGATGAGAGGCTGTGTAAATTGGATCTGTATTCTCTGGAGTTTAGAAAAATGAAAGATAATCTCATTGAAACATTCAAGAATATGAACGGCTGTTATAGAGCTGATTTTCCAGGCAACTTTTCTTGGTGGAAACCGCAGCGACATATGTGCATCTAACTCTATAATTAAGAAGAACTCTCTCCTAGAGGTTCCTGTGCTGCTAACTCATTGGTTTATTCAGATCATGTGATCTTACAACACAGGATTATTCTGAAAGTTACAGTCTTACATTTATCAGAACTATAATTACTATAAGGGCCGTGACAGATTACACCAAGACATTAAGATAAAAGCAAAATACTGCGGATGCTGGAAATCTGAAACAGAAACAGAAAATGCTGGAAAAACTCAGCAGGTCTAGCAACATTCTATAGGGACCGTTCCCCCCGGGACAGCCTGGTCCACTCCTACATCACCCCCAACACCTCATCCCCTTCCCAAGGCACCTTCCCATGCAACCGCAGAAGGTGCAACACCTGCTCCTTTACCTCCTCCCTCCTCACCGTCCAAGGGCCCAAACACTCCTTTCAGGTGAAGCAGCACTTCACTTACACCTCCTTCAATTTGGTCTACTGCATTCACTGCTCCCAATGTGGTCTCCTCTACATTGGAGAGACCAAGCAGATTGGGTGACCGCTTTGTGAAACACCTTCGGTCTGTCCGCAAGCATGACCCAGACCTTCCTGTCGCTTGCCATTTCAACACACCATCCTGCTCTCATGCCCACATGTCCATCCTTGGCCTGCTGCAATGTTCCAGTGAAGCCCAGTGCAAACTGGAGGAACAGCACCTCATCTTCTGATTAGGCACTTTACAGCCTTCCGGACTGAATATTGAGTTCCTTATTGAATTGTCTCCTCCATCCCCACCCCTTTTTTTAATCCCCCTTTTTCTACATTCATTTTTATTTTTTATCCACTTATTTTTATTTTTAGTTATTTATCCATGGTTTTATCCCCTTTTTTATCCCCCCTTCTATCCTATTTTCTATCCTTTTTTTCCCCACCACTGCCTCCTCCCCCCACCCCATCCCCAAAGGGGCTATCTGTTACTTGTTCCATGTTGTTCTTTCACATGATGCTACCCTTGGTCTGCTATTATCACATTCTGCTTTCTTATCTTTATGCCACTATCAGTACCTTTTTTAGCCTTTACCACTACCGTTAACACTCCCTTTGTCCTTTAGTTCATGACATCTTTGTCAATCTCTCCTTGACCCCACCTATCACTGGCCTTCTATCCAGCTTCACCTGCTCCACCCCCTTTTAAACAGAATAAATTTAATCACATTTCCACTTCTCTTAAGCTCTGAAGAAGGGCCATACAGACTCAAAACGTTAACTCTGTTTCTCTCTCCACAGATGCTGCCAGACCTGCTGAGTTTTTCCAGCATTTTCTGTTTTTATGTACACCGAGACATTGTTTCCCCTGCTGAGGAATCTAGAACAAGGGGGCACAGTTTTAGGATAACAGGCCAATCATTTAGGACTGACACGAGGAGAAATTACTTCTCTCAAACGGTTGTGACTCTTTAGAATTCCCTACTCCAGAGGATTGTAGATGTGCCATCATTGAATATATTTAAGGTTGAGACAGACAGAATCTTGGCCTCGTGAGGAATCTCAGGATATGAGGAGCAGGTGGGAAAGTGAAGCTGAAACTCAAGATTATGGTGAATGTCAGAGCAAGCTTGATGGGCCTTTTGGTCCACCCCCTGATCCTATTTCTTATGTTCTCATGTTACCAGGCCCCACAAGACAACTGGGACAACATACTTCTTTTTTCTCTCACTACTTCTTATCTGGGCAGGAAGCCAAGAGCTTGACCTAACATCCCTCTGAGTTTTCCATATTTGGGGATTGGCCACTGTAGCTACTAATCAAACTGGCCATTGCCTCCCAAGTGAAAAGTTAGCTGTCAGTCATTCATGATACCCTCAAGGAAAGAGCCATCGCAACATTATAGGTTTGAACTGCAAACGCGAGTGTTTAAGAACCAAGAGATTAAGCTATTAGTTACTAATCATTCTTGCGTGCTATACAACCGTAATTATTCTCACTTATTTTATGAATGAACTGCCACTGGAAATGGTTCTGCAAGAAACTGCATTTTGGACAGGCACTTCGTTTGAGTCTGATTTACATTTCGAGATGCCCTGTGTTGAGAATTGAAATTAATCTTATCATTTTAATATAAATTACACCAAAATCTTTCTGTTCAAATACTCTGAGGTATAACACCCCACAAAGACTAACATCTTAAGATGATACATTTGACAGCTGTCTGTTGTGAGCAGGTAGCTTCTGCAGACCGGATGCAGCATGTGAAAGACCTTACATGCTGCCTCTCATAGTCCAAAGTGTAAAAGTTAAAAAATCCAAAACAGAAAATAAAATCCATTTTGCTAGATTGGAGAACTATTTGGAATGCAAATTGCAGTGTATTTTTATTATTCATTCGTGGGATGTGGGCGTCATTGTCTAGGCCAGCAGATGTAGAAAATAGTAACTAATAAGTGAGAATAATTACAGTTGCATAACATGCAAGAATTATTAGTAACTAAGCTTAGTTCTAAAACACTCATGTCTTTCCCTATATAGCATATGGAATCAGTAGATCATTGTTTCATCAAGGAGTGACTTACAGTCAATACAGCCCCATTCTCAGGACAGTAAATATCTTCATCCTTACTTATTAAAACAGATATGCTTTGAGTGAACACAGGTTCCAAAGGCTTAGTAGCTCAGCTGTCCCAGTAAAGGCAGTGATGGGGGACCATGCAGTGTCCACACAAAGGGAGAGGAATACCAGTGGTTCAGACCTTCTGGTGTACTTTGAAATGCCTCTTGGCAGTTAATTGGCAGAGGCTGAGAGAAGCTGCTTACGAAATTTCATTGGGGTTAAGTTGGGTTGGGTTGTGAACACAGAGGGATTGCTGCATGCATTTGGATGACCAAAACAAAGAGGAACAAAACAAAGTGTAGTCAGGTCTCGTGTTGGGGAGGGGGCGGGTGGGAGGTGGTGGAAGTTTGATAAAGCATCAAATTTGCTTTATGCTAAAATGGATCGATATTCAAATCAATGTTTTGTTAAATCCTTACACTTTATTTATATTTTTCAGCCATTAATGGATATGTCTATGGAAACCTGCCTGACCTCTCCATGTTCACTGGTGATAAAGTGGTCTGGTATCTATTTGGGATGGGAAATGAGGTGGATATACACTCTGCATATTTCCATGGACAGACTCTGATCGATAGGCATCACCATGTTGATACTATCAGCCTATTTCCAGCCACATTTGTCACTGCTGAGATGGTTCCCAAGAATCCAGGAACATGGCTGCTCAGCTGTCAAGTCAATGACCATGTGGAAGGTTTGAAAATTTTCCTTCTCCCTCTCAACAGCTTCGTTTTTAAGGGTATATTTTTCTGTGCTTATCCGCTTGAAGGTTCTCGGCACTGGGACATATAATTTTCACTTCTGCTGTCAGCCTTTTTTTTGACAATGTCTTCTTCTGAGTTAAAATTAAGTTAAGTCAAGGTTTCGTGAGCAGGGTGAAGGCACAGCACTGACTGGTGACCTCAAGAAAGCTGCCCACAACCAACTCTGTGGCAAAGCTTTCACCTCTCAAAGTGTCAGCTTGAGCCTGACGCCAAGGGCTGAATTTTACGCTGAGCGGGCAGGCGCCCAACCCCAATCGGGCGTGAAATCGCGCGAGGTGACATCGGGCGAGCATCCCGATGTCATCCTGCACTCGCTACATTATTTCGGTCTGCGGGCGCACACGTGTGTCGTGTCCGCGCCCGCCATCAATTAAAAGGCCACTTAAGGCCTTTAAAAAGGCAATTGGCCAAGATTTCACATTGCCCCTTGCGATTTCACGCTCATCGCACGGGCAAAACAGGCAGGTGGGCAGCCGACATTTTGCAAAACCTCATTAATGGGCGGCATAAATAGGAGCTGCAGCACTGCCATTGTGAGCAGTGAGGAGTTTTGGAAATAGTTCGCTGCTGGTTTACCTATTGGTACTTGGCAGCTTCATTTGTGTTTGGGGCTTCATTGTTAACATTTTAGGCTGGGATAGACAGATTTTTGGTCTCTCGTGGAATCAATGGATAGGGGGAGTGGGCAGAAAAGTGAGGTTGAAGCCCAAGATCAGCCATTACAGTATTGAATGGTTGAGCAGGCTCGATGGGGCACATGGCCTACTCCTGCTCCTATTCCTTGTGTTCTTTTGAGCCACTTACTGGGGAAAAGTAGCTGTGCTGGTCTCTCATTACTGTTCTCATGATTTTAATCTTCTCCTATGTGGGTCTCTAGTCTTATGCAAAATAGCCCTACCTGCCTTTTGCAATGGGGTTTGGGGAACCCACGCCCATCGGACGCGGTAAGTAATCTGCTGGACATCAGTATTCAGAGCCAGCATTCCAGTCTCTGATGTCTTAGGGATTTCTGGAGTGGGGCCTGAGTCCAACACTTCTGCCTCCAGGGCAAGAATACTGCCACAGAACCAATGGATACTCCATTCAGATGTGAATACCCCACATCTCAGCATTTTGAGGTTGTACTTTAATCAACCCTGTTGAGCACAGAGCTCAAACCTTTACCTTCTGACTCAGCCAAAGACTCACTATTCTGATGCAGTACACTGATAATAAACCACAATTATTTTTGTGGTTACAGCTGGAATGCAAGCCTTGTTTAAAGTTGTAGACTATGAGAAGAAAACCAAAAAGGCCACCAGTAAAGGACATGAAAGACGTTATTACATTGCTGCAGATGAGGTCATCTGGGACTATGGGCCATCTGGTTTGGACCAATTCACTGCAAAGCCTTTAACCAGTCAACATGGGTAAGTCACACTGAGCCATTGTGTATGTACATATAAGAGAAATAGTAAGGCCAAGAGAAAAAGCCAGAGAAAGGAACTGTGGGCAAATTTCCAGACTTGCGTTATGATAGTGGGTTGAAGGCATTTGGGTGTGTTTCTTGGAGATAGTGAACCCAGTGCTCATTGGGGCAGCACCCAAAGTGGATCTCAAGTCTCAGATTGCCCGAGTGTGGTAGCTGGGTCATTAAAATGATCCAGCCGTCTGCCCCGTGCAGAGATACCCACCAACAGTTCTTTCACTGGGAAACAGATCTGGAAGCAGAAGCTTTGCTTGTGTAGCCCCAAGGTCTCCCACCCATTTAATTTAGAGGGGGTTTGGGGAGCAGGATTTCCTCACTGCTGCTCCGTGATCAGGGTATTAGCCCGAGGGTTTCAAGGCAGCCAGAATGGAGGGAGGTGGAGGAGGAGTAGGAAAAGTATTTACCTGCTTCAGTTAAGAATGGCATTTGTTATGAACTCAGTATAGACCAGCAACATTTTTTTTTAAATCCTAAAACCCAGGCATTTACTAAAAGATATAGGCACAAGGTTCATGGTTTAAATCAAGAGAATTTTACCGCGTAAAAATCAAAGAATATGAATACTAATAGCTGCACTTTATCTTAAGTAGTCAGTTACGTTAAAGATATTAAAACTACAATGAACGCAGATGCTTAGACTTTTGACCAAACTTCTTAACTCAACTTTCCTTCTACACTCATTTGACTTACACCCCCAATAAAATCGTCAGATACATGTCCGAAATGAGAAGATTAGCCCATTGCTCTGGGTACCGTTTCAAAGATTCATATAAGGGCTGAGATTTCTTGGACCTTCTGCTTACTCCTGGCAAGGTTTTCCCTTCAAATCTCCTCCAATTCTCCCATGATTGTAGACTCCCCATTTAACACAGGCGCCACTAGCATCTTAAGTATAGCTGCCTTCGGTCTTTAATCTTTAACACTGGACTCTTGCATCCAAAACTCTCTCTCGCTCTCTCTCTCTCTCTTCCCCCCCGCCTCCACAGCTTGGCTATCCCAGAAATCAAACTCACTTTCAGTGTCCTTCAGTTAACCAGCATTGAGAATTTCAACTGAATCCTTCTTGAAAAAAAAAACGTCCTCTCCAGCCAGCTTGTGCTAAACTAAGCTCAAATTGCTTGAACATAGAACCACATCCAAAGACTTACTCACCCTTATAATTAACTTCTGTTTGACCGTACTTTTGCTATTGTTTATCTTCTGGGCAGCTTGGTCACATGCTCAGTTACTGGCAGCAAGCTGCTTTTCGCCAGAATTCGTTCAGAGAAATCTAGTTCTTAAATGGACAATCGCCCCAACATAAAACATGTTTTTTGTTCTCCCCAGCAGCATAATGGCTATCACAAATGTTAATACTTGCTGGCAAATTTTACACTGATCTTAAATGTGACACCAGCACTGTCTTAATGGCGTTCCCTGTTTTTACGCTGTGGATCCTGAAGAAGCACATGCCCATTTTGTGGGGATCCGGCTGCTAAATGGTAGCCACAGAAAATGATAGAGTTGCTTCTATATGTCTGTGCACGAAGGGGAAATCTAAAACCTCCATAGTCACTGTAGGCTGAGATTCCACCTTTCCGAGGAACTGATGACCTCACATGATGCCAGACTTCTCATTTGGAGAACAGAACCTGACCTAGCAGAAAGGAGAGTGGAGTGAAGAATGACATTAAAAAAAATAAATTTGGCTTAAGTGCTGTAAGGTTCACTAATTGCAGTATGTTCCTGTACCTGCAGAGATGCTGTGGTATTTTTTGAAAAAGGGGAGACAAGAATTGGAGGGAAATACAAAAAGGCTGTTTACAGAGAATACACAGATGACACTTTTAAAAAGCACAAGGAGAGGACAGCAGACGAAGAGCATCTTGGAATTCTTGGTAAAGAATAAATTAAGAGATTTTTGCTTTAGTTTGATATTTCATTGTGAAAAGCGATGTATTTTAACATACAGTATTTGGCATCTTTTTTTCTTGTAAATAAGGGAGAGGAACTTGGGTAGATTTTGACTTTATATGACGGTAAATAAACGGGCAATAGCAAATTAGCAGCTTGGTTTACATCACGTCTGAGTTTTATCTTTACCGAAGCCAACACAAATGAAAACGGGGAAGATATGCAGGGGAGGCTGCCAACTTCATATCATTGGTTTTACAGTGTCACGCAAAGCCTAAGATCTGCCCCTTAACTCCAAACAAGTTTTTGATTAGAAATGTAAACAGGTAAAGGTGTCACAAATGTAATTGTATCATACTAGGCCATCTGATGCGATGTGTGGTGCTTGAAGTACTGCAGGTTATTAGGCCTAAGGATGTACACAGCACCACGTAGTGTAGGCCCCAAGCACTTTTTTACCTTTAGAACCAGCACATCGGCTGTGTACCAGACAAAGAAGGAAGGAGAACTTGAATTGATACAGCCTCATGTTGCTGCACCTGGAACCTCTGACAGGAATCCAGTGTCTCAGCGCCATTTTGCCTGAGAAACACATCAAGCGAAGGCGGTTAAAAAAAAAAATGCAGGAAGGCTAGTTTGTGACTTGTGAGCAACTTTCTCCAGCACTTAAAACAAATCTGGAATCTCTTTAAGCAATTTAATAGCTGCTGACATCTAATAGCCCATGCAAGTGATCTCAGAGCTCTTCTGCTTTTGTGCTTCACTTGCGTTGGCAAATTATGTAAAGAGGCTTCGAAACAGAAAACCCTTGAAATGCTCAGCAGGTCAGACAGCGTCTGCGGAGAGAGAAACAGAGTTAATGGTTCAGGCTGATGACCTTAGTCCGCTCATACAGTACAGTAGTGTACGGTCAGCACTCACACATAGAAATCTAGTTTAGTGCATTAGTCCTTACTTCAAACCACTTGAAAATTCCTTTGAATATTCTGCTTTGTTACTTCAAACCTGTTTTAGCTTTTCCCTGAGTTTCCAAAAAAAAAAAACCGGATTCAGGCTGACATTTAAACTATCCGGGGTGGTGCAATTGCAGGAAACGTTTAAATGGAAACTTCACCGGACTGGGGGGAATGAGCTGGATCCCAGTCTTTTTATCAACTGGTTTGTTGAAAATGAATGAGGTGCAAAGGGAGAAAGCAAAACGTTAACATTTGCCCATTGTCATCGGGATTGGGATTTCATCCTCTGTGCGGAGAAACAGAATTTCATTGAGACCTCCTTACATCCTCAGTCACCCACAGGGTTAAATCAGCGAAATACTTGCGCTCGGCCGTTTTATCAAATAACCTGCCAGAAGAAAATGTTGACTGTGATCACGTTTCTGTCTGTAGGACCTGTCATTAAAGCAGAAGTTGGAGATAGGATCAAGGTGACGTTCTGGAATAATGCGAGCCAAGTATACAGCATGCAACCTCACGGACTCTCCTATGGGAAAGATATTGAGGGGGCCAATTATCAAACTAACACAACAGGTAATTCAGCCTGAAAATATTTACCTGTCAAAGTTATTTGATGCCTCTTGACTTTAAGGACATTAACTGATCAGAGCCACAGGGAAATGGGCATGTGTAGCGTTTAAACATTAGCAAATAGATTAAAAAAAAAGAGTAGATAAGTTGGAGTTGGGGAAATAAACTTCAAAACCTGGATCTGTTCCAAAAGGAACAGAAATGAAATTTTTCATGGGACTTTGTCATTTCTGAACTAGATCAGATCAAATCAGTTCCAAAAACGTCCCAAAACGGTGAACTGCACCATGAGTGCTAAAGGCTCTCCTCTCCAGCCCATGTTCCCACCTTCCATTTTTACTGTTAAAGACCCCGGTGTCTGTTGCCACCAGTGAGGATGACATTAGCTGCTCTTTTTCCTCCCCGTTCCCGCCCTTGTTCCCAGTCCCACCCTTGCTTCTGCTCTCGCCCTCGTTTGTTGAAGCCTCTCTTCCCATCACTCCCAACCTTTCTCCTGGCCTCACCTCCTGCCTTGCTCCCACTTCCTCCCTTGTTCCTGACCTCGCCTTTAGTCCTGAAGTCCTTCTTCCCCCTGTTCCCATTCCAACTCTCTGTTCTTACCTTTAAAGCCCCCAGTGTCTGTTGCTACCACCGGGGGCTTCTTCAGCTGCTCCTCTTCTCCTCCCTCTGTTCCCGCTCTGAGCTTGCACTGATGTCCTGGGACTTCAGCTGCTACCTGCACTGACCAGCTTATGCTACTAGTATTGCTGAAAAAAGAGACATGTCGAAGCTTTTCATCAGGATACTTCGCAAAAATATCAATATAAGGGGAAAACAACATATACTATGGGCAGAATTTTGTCCTTGGTGTGCGTGCGGGCCCCACCGGCTCGGTGGTGGGCGGACAGCCGACCCCCGCCGCTGAATTGGGGCCCGTTGCCATTTTGAGTGGGCGGGCCAATTAAGGCCTGCCCAATAGGAAGCACTATGCGCTTCCTGTGCGGGTGGGGGAGGGAATCCCCAGCTGTCAAAGAGCACACTGCTCCCTGAGGCTAAATGCTGTCTCAGGGAGATTAGTGACAGTGTACAAAACTTAAAAAGTAGAAAAATAAAAATATTATTAACATGAGATGGGACATGTTAATAAATATCACATTACATTTATTAAAATTTTTAAAAAGGAACATGAAACCTCATCCCGCCAGTGGATGGGGTTTCATGTATTATCAGAAGCCTTAAGGTTGGACGGGCAGGGCCTTTAATTACTTTAATTACCCTGTCAATGGCCTCAATTGGCCACTGACAGGTCGGCGGGTGAACAGCTGATTTCGCTGTCCGCCCGCCTTCCTGAAAATTTAAAGGGACCAGGATGACGTCGGGGGATTCCTCCTGACGTCATCCCGCGTCACTTTCCCGTCAGCGAGCGGGCCCCGCCCCCAAATCGCCGAAGGGAAAATTCTGGCCTGTATGTTTCTACATTGAAGGCACCATATAAATGCAAATTCTTGTTACTCTTTTCGCCAAACGCATTTTAAATGCCTGCTGATAAAAGAATTAAAGATGTTAAAGGTTTTGAAATTAAAATGTATCCAACAGAGTTTGTGGGCCCACCTGCTCGATCCCCTCATGTCTTTCCTGGTCATACATTTATTTATGAATGGAAAGTTCCAGAGGATTTTGGCCCCGGAAAGGATGATCCAGACTGCCTGACTTGGCTTTACTTCTCTGCAGTGGATTCCATAAAGGACAGCAGCTCTGGTCTGGTTGGACCTCTCATTGTGTGCAAAAAGAACACCCTAAGCTCTCAGGGCAAACAGGTACATTAAGTTCATTAACGATCCTCCGTTAACCCCTCCACTTGGGAAGCACCAACAACACTGTTAAAGTGGACTCAGAGTGACAACAACTAGGATTGAATTCATATACGTGAAGTGTTTCACTCTTGTTCTGCGACAGTGTTTCTCCAAAATAATTTAATCTGTGCTCCACTTTAAAGCATTTAGACATGATAAGGTGCCCTATAAATGCAAGAATGATCACAACCAAAGACTCTTTGGGATGGAGTCGACACTAGGAAGATAAACCTGTCAGTAGGAGACTGGAACTGAGTTGAGGGAACACTATTGAGACAGTGGTAATGTTATTGGAGTGGTAACCCCGAGGCCCGGACTAATGATCCGCAAACATGGGTTCAAATGCTACCATGGCAACTGGTGGAAATTAAATTCAGTTAATTAATAAAGCTGGAAACAAAAAGCTAGTCTCAGTAATGGTGACCATGAAACTACTTGGATTGTTGTAAAAACCCATCTGGTTCAATAATGTCCTTTGGGGAGGAAATCTGCCATCCTTACCTGATCTGGCCTACAGGGGACTGCAGTGACTCTTAACCGACCTCTGTGATGGCCTGGGAAGCTACTCTGAGGGCAATTAGGGATGGGAAACAAATACAGTCCTTGCCAGTGATGGTAACAGCACAAAAGCATATAATACTGTTTAAAAAAAACCTTCCTTAAGTACACCAGGGCATCAACTGGGTTCATTGATGAAACCTTCAGAGGGAGATCTGTCCTTAGGGAGTAGAGTTCTGCCCAGTTAGCTCCAGATAACTTTGTATGCCAATGCCCTAAAAGTTCTACCCACTCAAACAAGCTGCAGGAATTTTACTAATGCCACCTGCTGGTAAGCCCCATGGTTTTAGCTGGTTAAATTCCAGCCAATTTCGGTGGAGTTCTCAGTAGTTGATTTTGGAGACTGTTCAGTGTCATGATCAGTTTCTACATATCAGACATTCCGGTGACCAAAAAAAAAATCAAAAGAAATGGAAACTATTTGCTCTGATATAAAATCTGCACTGAGAACACTTGTGCCAGGTAACTCTGTGGTAACCTTGGGTTTGATGGTTACAGGAATGTATATGCTGATGGCTTCAATTATAATTAAAATCTTAGAATATTTAACAAAATAAAAGGAAGACTTACTGTTTTTCGAAGACTCTCAGGGATATCTCAAGGAGCTTTACATACAACAAATTATTTTGAAGATGGAGTTTGCAGTAATGTGGAACAACACATCAACCACAGATGAGCTGCCCACCCAACGCCTCCCCATCGCTCATAAAACCATGCTGGGACGGGGTGCTTGGTGAGCACAGCACCCCAATTTATGGGTCCACCTACCTATTTTCCTGCCAGTGTGTGACCTGTAAAATTCACCCCATGCTGTTAAACCAAGGCACCATCTTTCATGTGGCTGTAAAAGAGATCCACGGCACTACTTCAAAGAAGGGCAAGGGAGCTTTTGCTTGTGTACTAACAAATATTTATCCCTCAACCAACATCAACAAAAAAAACCCCCCAAATCTGATCATAATCACATTACTGTTTGCAGACACTGCTGCGGGCAAATTGGTGCAACAGTGACTACACTTTCATTGGTTGTAAAACAATTTGATACACCCCAAGATCGTGAAAGGCACTATATAAATGCAAGCCTTTCTTTCTGTTATTTTATGCATAGATTTCTAAAAAGTAAGGTGTAAGGATTACCCCGTCCGATGTCCCTCACCACCCCCCCAATCTGTCTTTGTGCAAAGGCACCAGTTCTTCACTTGACATCTTGTCACAATAATGCAACAGAAAATAGGAATCCAAGGAGAGGAAGAAGGAAAGCGGCATTTCACCATTCAGAAACTTGAATTTATCAATTTATTCCAATATCAATGTGTGAGATCTCACTTTATCCAAGTTTTTATGATTATAGTAGCTTGGTGTTGGGAGCCCGGTTAGCTCAGTTGGCTAGATGGCTAGCATGGGGTTCGATCCCTGTTCCAGCTGAGGTAGACCTAGGACCTACCTCCTCACCCTGACCCCATAGTTAAATCACAGTATATGGCAACACTCCATTCAAAGATGCTGCTTAGACAATAGAGAAACTGGCGCTGAGAGTTCACTGGAAAGTGTGACTTTCAATACAGAGGAATAATGCATAATTCTTTAATGAAATACTTTTCCTTTCATTGATCCAACACTAAATGTTATGTATTTTCATTGACCCTGACACAGAAAAATGTGGATAAGGAATTCTTTTTGCTGGCGACTGTGTTTGATGAGAATCTCAGTTGGTATTTAGATGAAAATATCAGGATGTTTACAACTAAAGCCAAAGCCGTAGATAAAGAAGATGAGGATTTCCAAGAGTCGAACAAAATGCATTGTAAGTCTTTGATAGGATGAATGCCGTAGAAACGACCACTAATATGCCTACCAATGAATCGAATATTTCATGTTATAATTTGAAGGTCAAAAATTCACGTGTACAATAATGCTTAAAATTGGTTACAAGTTCGGTGTTCCAGAATTCATTTAAAGATTTTTTCATTTACGAAAGTAATTCATTCCATTGTGTTGCTGCTCATTGTGGCTGGGTGCACAGTCTGTAGTCAAACATGTAGTGTTTTGGAATGGCAATATATGGATTAGTTCCACGTATTGAACTCCTTACCTCAGTCATTCTGCTCGATTGGAGTCCAATCGACTCTTACAGGGCAGGAAGCAATTTGGCCCATCGGTGCTTATACTAGCTCTTTGAACATGCCCCTAACCACCTCTCTTCCCCATAGATCTACAAAATGTTTCTTTTTCAAGTATATATCCAAATGGGCAAGTTTGAATCTGGTTCCGTCATCCTTTCAGGCAGTGCATTCCAGATCGTATCAACTCTGAGTAAAAAATAATCAACCTGGCACTTCCCCACTGGGAAGGACATAGGAACAAAGTTGGTTTTCGTATCCCTTCTAAATGAATTGTTAGAAACACGCCAAATGTTCATCCTCTTGGATTATGAATGGTGCATTCAACATGGAACAGGAGGAAAATGTGACCAGTAACTTGATATAAGCAAATAAATATTTTTGCACTTTATCCTGCAATGTAACCTTTGTTACATTGTACAGTGCAACATTTGAGTGGGGACTTCAAACTAACAGAATAGATTCATCCTGAAGGTAAGGTGTGTTTTGTGTAATGGTTTAGATATTAGAAAGAGCTGAAAAATATTCCCTTTTTAAGGAAGCTTCCTCATTTTTTCTTTGGAATGTGATTTTAGCAATCAATGGATACATGTACGGCAATCAACCAGGCCTGGAGATGTGCAAAGGAAATACAGTGTCCTGGCATATGATTGGTCTTGGATCAGAAGTCGATATCCATGGGATTTATTTCCAGGGTAACACATTCCTGAGCCAAGGAACAAGAAGAGATGTAGTTAATCTGTTCCCACACATCTCACTCACAGCTACCATGAAACCTGACAGTACAGGTAGAGCAACATGTATTCAGAATATATTGATTTTGTAGATGGCACTTTTAATAAAGGCACACATAAGTACCTTTTTAAGAAACTAAAAAGAAACTATACCTGATAGTGTTGTAAAGGCCTAATTCTCTTTCTAAAGCAGAGAAATACCCAAGTATATCAATGTGCCTACCTCACTATTGCAACCTTTCTTGTCTCTGCCCACTTTATTATGTCTGTTAAGATCTCTATGCTTGGATTATGCCTGTCCTCTGTACATCTTCACCGTGTTAGCCAGGATTCATTGCAAAGATTCCTATTCAAATTTGTTCCTTTTCAGGATTTTAAGGCTGCTAAACTTTTTTTTCTTTCATGGGATGTAGCCATCCCATTTGTTGCCCATCCTTAATTGCCCCTGAACTGAATGGCTTGCTAGGCCATTTCAGAGGGCAGTTAAAAGTTAACCATATTACTGTAGGCCTGGAGTCACATGTAGGCCAGACCAGGTAAGGACAGCGGATTTCCTTGCTTAAAGAATATTAGTGAACCAGATGGGTTTTTACAACAATCGACAATGGTTTCATGGTCATCATTAGTGAGACTAGATTTATATTCCACATATTTTTATTAGCAATTGCTGCTGCTGTTTCAGGATTTGAATGCATGTCCCCAGTGCATTAGCAAAGGTCTCCGGAGTACCATTCCAGAATCTATGAAATTCATTGCCACAGAAGGCTGTGGAGGCCAGGTCATTGAGTGTATTTAAGACCGAGATAGATAGGTTCTTGATTGGTAAGGGGATCAAAGGTTACGGGGAGAAGGCGGGAGAATGGGGTTGAGAAACTTATCAGCCATGATTGAATGGCGGAGCAGACTCGATGGGCCGATTGGCCTAATTTCTGCTCCTATGTCTTATGGTCTTATGGATCACAGATGCCAGTCTTCAGCCAATTCAATTCACTCCACGTGATATCAAGAAATGGCTGGAGGCACTGGATACTGCAAAGGCTATGGGCCCTGACAATATTCTGGCAATAGTACTGAAGACTTGTGCTCCAGAACTTGTTGCACCCCTAGCCAAGCTGTTCCAGTACAGCTACAACACTGGCATCTACCTGGCTATGTGGAAAATTGCCCAGGTATGTCCTATACAAAAATCCAACCTGGCCAGTTACCGCCCCATCAGTCTACTCTCGAGCACCAGTAAAGTAATGGAAAGAGTCATCAACAGTGCTATCAAGCGGCACTTGTTTAGCAATAACCTGCTCACTGATGCAGGGTTCTGCCAGGGCCACTCAGCTCCTGATCTCATTACAGCATTGGTTCAAACATGGACAAAAGAGCTGAACTCCCAAGGTGAGACTGACTGCCCTTGACATCAAGGCTGCATTTGACCGAGTGTAGCATCAAGGAGCCCTAGCAAAACTGGAGTCAATGGGAATCAGGGGGAAAACTCTCCAATGTTTGGAGTCATACCTAGCATAAAGAAAGATGTTTGGGGTTGTTGGAGGTCAGTCTTATCAGCTCCAGGACATCACTGCAGGAGTTTCTCAGGGTTGTGTCCAACGCCCAACCATCCTCAGCTGCTTCATCAATGATCTTCCTTCCATCATAAGGTCAGAAGTGGGGATGTTCGCTGATGATTGCACAATGTTCAGTACCATTCGCGACTCCTCAGATACTGAAGCAGTTCATGTCCAAATGTAGCAAGACCTGGACAATATCCAGGTTTGGGCTGACAAGCGGCAAGTAAATTCATGCCACACAAGTGCCAGGCAATGACCATCTCCAAAAAGAGAGAAACTAACCATCGCCCCTTGACATTCAATGGCATTACCATCACTGAATCCCCCACTATCAACATCCTGGGGGTTACCATTGACCAAAAACTGAACTGGACTAGCCATATAAATACTGTGGCTCCAAGAGCAGGTCAGAGGCTAGGAATCCTTTGATGAGTACTCACCTCCTGACTCTCCAAAGCCTGTCCACCATCTACAATATGGCTTGACATCTACAAGTCAGGAGTGTGATGGAATACTCCCCACTTGCCTGGATGAGTGCAGTTCCCACAACACTCAAGAAGCTTGACACCATCCAGGACAAAGCAGCCCACTTGATTGGCTCCACGTTCACAAACATTCACTTCTTGCACCACCGACGTACAGTAGCAGCAGTGTGTACCATCTACAAGATGCACTGCAGGAACTCACCAAGGCTCCTTAGATAGCACCTTCCAAACCCACAACTACTACCATCTAGAAGGACAAGGGCAACAGATCAATGGGAACGCCACCACCTGGAAGATCCCCTTCAAGTCACTCACCATCCTGACTTGGAAATATATCGTCGTTCCTTCACTGTCGCTGGGTCAAAATCCTGGAACTCCCTTCCTAACAGCACTGTGGGTGTACCTATGCCACATGGACTGCAGCGGTTCAAGAAGACAGCTCACCACCACCTTCTCAAGGGCAACTAGGGGTGAGCAATAACTGCTGCCCCAGACAGCGAAGCCCACATCCCCTGAATGAATAAAAAAAAATTACCACTACATCATCATCTCCCCCCGTAACTCATTACTTCCCAACACTTTTCCCTTTTTTCCTGCAATTAATAGTCTTTTTTGAATTAATTTCCATTCTTCTCTCTTTTTGCCTATTCTATTTTATGAGCACTGAACACCTTCTGATACCTTAGAATACTGGTTTTCAGCCAGCCTTGGCATTAACTGTTAACCATATTTCCACCATGAGCTGAGCCTGACCTTGACCTTGCTTGGCAACCATACACACAGCAGAATTTTCAAACCCCAATTTTGGATAAGTTAATCACTGCTTTTGAATCATTTCATATGCCTATTCAATCTGGGTAATTTCCTGCATAAATTTCCCAATTTCTAAGTTTGTAATTCAACCAACTGCTTCTAACAACTGCATGCAAGAATGCAGTACAGTTGGGTCATGGTATCCTATATTGAATTATTACCTTGGCCACATTGTCAGCTATTGACCTTTCTATAGTAATAATACTGGTAGATTCCCCCATAGTGTTGCTCATGGTAAATCAGAGGATATGATCTGTCTCTTACCTGTCAGCTATGATTGTGTTGTTGACTTTTCTCTGTCTTTCTCTTCTTCTTCTGTTTCTTTCTTTTCTACTTGCTCCACATGTTGTCCTCTCCGCTTCCATTCGCTCTCTCCCCTTCTTTAGGATGGAGGATGATGAACACCAACACTTGTAGGTCACATTTTCCAGTGGCAAGTGCAGGGAAAGGTCTGGTTGTAGATGCAGGAGCTGCCTTCACACCCCCTCTCACTTTATCTTGTCCCTTTTGTCTTTTCTTCAATTCTTTGCTCCCACCATCTCCCATACTGTTTTCCCTTCCTTCCAACCCCTTCCGATAATTCCCCTCCTTGATTTATCCTCAACACCCGACCCTTCATACTAAGCCCTCACGTCCTCACTAATCCTTCCCTTTCTTGTTGCTATTGACAGTTTTACATTATTGCTCAAAGTCAAAGGTAACCAAGGTCAAGATTGGCTGTTGAATCAGATAGACTGGCAGGGGCAAAAACCTTAGGATAAATTAAGAAGCGATTGGATGCTGCAATTGGGGAACTTTATGATCAATGCTAGCCAGAAGAAATTCCGATCAAACTTTATCGTGTTCCAGTCAGACCACACCTTGGATACTGTGTCCTGCTTTATTACTTCTTTAAAGCATCCTCGGAATCATTTGATCCATATTCTGTTGTGCCTTTTTGTGCAGGAGTATTTGAAGTGGTCTGCAAGACAACAGATCACTACGCTGGAGGAATGAAGCAGTTTTACAAAGTGAATAAATGCTCTGTATTTCAAATGCCTGATATTTTTTACCATGAAAAGACATACTACATTGCAGCTGTTGAAATTGAATGGGATTATTCACCTTCAAGGAAGTGGGAATTGGAAAGGCACCTCATTCATGAAGAAAGGTATTTCCTAATCGATAAATAAGTACAAGCCATTTAAGTGAGTTGTGGTTAAGTGGGGTGTCTGCAGTTGGATGGGAGAGGACAGAGATTTAGGGTAATTGTCAAAAGAGCCAGGGACAAATTAGGTGAATTTTTTTTATGCAGCAAGTTAGTGTGATCTGGAATGTGCAGCCTGAAAGCGTGGTGGAGGCAGATTCAATAATAACTTTCAAAAGGGAATTAGATATGTAATTGAAATGGAAACATTTACAGGGCTATGGGGAAAGAGCAGAGGAACGAGACTAATTGGATAGCTCGTCCAAACAGAAAGTACAATGAACTGAAGAGCCTCTTGTTACGTGTGACTCTGTGATATCCATGTTGTTATGTTATCCTGCATTACAAAATTATAACTTTTTAAAAAATTTTGAACCTTCACTGCTTCTTGTGCTCCCCCATGTTTAACACCATTGATAGCAGCATTGGATGGCTATAGCCTGAGGCCAATGTAAAGCTAAACTTTTTCTACACGACCCAACCTTAGAAAAATACCTGCTCATCTGACATTTCCCAGATCAGCCATCTGAACGACATTTCTGAAAGCAAGGCTGACAAATTAATATTAAATAAAGAAAATCTCTATTGAAAGGACTGTAACACAATAGAAAGTGGATTTAAACTGCCCAACCTAATTTCTCTTTGGTTCACACAACCAGTAAATGGGTGGGGTGGGGGGGGGGGGTGGGGGGGGGGGGGGTGCTTGTACGAGCTGGATTTGAAGCTAGAAGTCAAAAGTCATTATTCTAATCAGCTATGTAACCCAATCTTCTGGAGGGTTGAAATTCCTGTTGCTATCTTAATAGGCTAGTTAAAAGATATAGGGTATGTCTCTATTAAAATGTTGCATGTCCAGAAATTGGACACACACTCATTAACCAATGCAGTCAAAATTGTTATTTTTAGTGCATTGGTTAATGAATGTGTGTCCAACATAGGAATTTCAGCTCTCTGAAGAGTTAAGTCTTCCAAGGAGTTGATTCAGAATAATGGTCTTACAGATATATTAAAGCCAATAACTACTTTTTAGAATGTAGCTATCTCAATAATGTTGTGATTGTGCTGTGTATAATATCTATTGAATAATGGTGGAAATTCTGATAAATCACAAGTCATGTCCTGCCCCGAGCCATTATAGGGAAAGCAAGCGACAGTAACTAATAGAGGTCATTAAGGTCCCCCCCCCATCCTGCCCCGGGCCCCACACGGTGGCCGAAACATAGCCAGTTAAACAAGGCAGCCACCCGGCAGTGGGGCGGGAGGATCACCGCTAGGGACCCTCCTACACCTGTCTGTAGATGTGGTCATAGCTATCAGTATACAATATTGGCTTCAAAAAACAGAGATCTCCACAATCATCAGCTTCCAGATAAGGAACACACGGCCTCAATGGTAATGAGGAAATGTTCTTATACTTAGCAGTAGGCTGGATTAGCTAGCTGAAGCAAAATGAAGGAGGATAAGGAGGTTCAGAAAATTTAGGAATGCGAAGTGCTGATGAAGGATAAAAAAGCGAGTTAATTGATTATTCTCCTCTCACCAATTTTCACTTGCCCTCCTCTCCCAAATGTTTTTGCTTCTTTCTGGGATATGGAGCAACATTGCAGTACCTCGCTAAGGTCAAGTGGTTATTACTGATGAATGAGCTTTCACAGTGACTGGTGAAGGTCTGTTGAACTGTGAGGAGGATCACAGGCAAGCCTAAACCTACCTTTGGCCTAGTGTCATCATCAGAAATGCTTCTAACAGGGATTACAAGATAGCTATCGGGGTGGGATTTTCTATGATGGGTCGGGATCAAACATGGGTCCCGATCCTGCACCGTGTCGGCAGCAGTAATCCAACATCAGTTTTTGCTGAGTGGGTCAATTAGTGGCCAGAGAATGCACATCCACAGTCCAATTGAGGATGGTTGGCAGGCTCTCAGGCTGGAGGGCCAATAGGAGGTCCTCCAATGATGACACATCAATAGCCCTACCATCTGAGGTTGGAGCAACCAATGCCTGCAGGGGGAGTGGGAGGGGGAAGAGGGAAAGAGAGAAAGAGAATGAGCCTCACAGTGGAGGTGTCCTCCAAAGACCAGGTGGAAACATTTAATTAAAAAAAGGCTAGAGGTGTCTGGTTATGATCGTGGAGGGGCACCCAATTCCACTGGATGGCATTGGCCGCACCCATAGACAGGTGCAGGCGGGTCCCTAGCGACATGAAACGCGTTCCTCCCGCCCCACTGCCGGGTGGCTGCCTTGTTTAACTGGCTATGTTTCGACCACTGTGTAGGGCCCGGGGCAGGAGGGGGGGAGCTTTAATGACCTCGTTACTGTCGTTTGCTTTCCCTAAAATGGCTTGGGGCAGGATGGTGCCAGCAAAGTGGCGTGCCTGCCGACAGCATGAAATTGCGTGCATGCCCCCAGTTCCTGCCCTCATCAGCCTCCAAAAATCCTGCCTCCAAGGAGAAAGAACCCTGGTTGATTTTCCTTGTTCCTAATTCAGGCTGCTGAGGCCTATTGCATTGCCCCGCCTGGCAGTCAGATAACTCAGAGTTGACTGAGCATCGAACCTGGGACCTCCTTTATGATCTCTCTAAATCAATTACTAATGGATACATTTCTTGAACCACAGGAAAGACTCAACTCACTTTTCTTTAAATTAATGGTTTTGTAAGGCTGTAAACCATCAGTTGGAGGTAGGAATAACAACAGCAATATCCTTTTATAGCTTCATAGCAGAAAACTGCTCCAAGGTACTTCAATGCCAAGGCAGAGAAATAAATATTAGGAGGCACGACTAAGAGCTTGGTCAGAGAGGTGGCATTTAACAAGGGTCTTAAAGCAAGAGTGGGAGGTGGAGAGGCACAGAAGTTTAGGGAAGGGATTCAAGAGCTTCGGCTTTGGATGGTTGAAGGTGGGGTGGAGGGAGTGGAGAAGGAAGAGAGGCCAAATTGAGCGTAACATTGAGTTCTTGAATAAGGGTACAGGAACAGGGAGGGTTGAGGTCATGAAGGGATCTATGCATGAGGATGAAATTTCTTAATTTAAGGTGTTGCAGGGCTGGGAGCCAATGTAGCTCAGCAAGTGAGTCTCTGTGCAGGATAGATTACATGTAGCAGAGATTTGGATGAGTTTAACTTCTCATTTACTCTCACATTCCATTCCAGTGATTGGTATGGAATTCTTAGTCACAGCCTCTACAAATCTCTTGTCCAACATACAACAGTAGATGCCCCTACTTATCCTAGAATTAGACCTAATTCTACCTAAGTTCTATCACTTAAAAGCACATTATTTACTTTGATTACTATGGGAAATTTTCTGCTTTCAACTGTAGTCCTGGAAAGATTTTCACAGTGCGAGGAAACTTGACCATTGGTCCCAAGTACAAAAAAGTTGTGTATCGGGAATATACTGATAAGACATTTACTCAACAGAAGGAGAGAACTACAAAGGAAAGACATCTGGAAATTCAAGGTATTCTGTATGCTTATTTAATAAATGTTGTTGTTGAGTCATTGCTAATTTATTATAATCTCCAATGCCCTATGTCATTATGATAATGATACTTACATTCATATGGATTTTTATCTCATTGAAGTACTCTGAGTGAAATGTTTGGTGTTATGTGGGCAAACATAGCAACCACTCTGCATCAGTAATAGCTCCCATCTATTAACATGCAAATGTTCGGTCTCATGTTAACACACCATTTTCTTAATTAAGCCTTCTAACATCATTAATTTAATTTTGTTTTGCAAAATCTTAATTACGGTGTTGCAGAAAATGACGTGAATGTCGAACTTCAGAAATTTGTAAATTGGGGCTTGTTTGCTTGTGGATCAGAATGTACCAATACATTCTGCTTATACTGTCAACATTTTTTTCCTCCTCCCCCAGGCCCACTACTTCATGCAAAAGTTGGTGATAAGCTCAAAATTGTATTCAAGAATCTGGCCTCAAGGCCCTATTCTATTCATGCACAAGGAGTGAAGACAGACAGTCCGACAATTAAATATACTCTTCCAGGTAAAGCCAGCTGATGCCACAGCCCTTCAACTACAGCCTATTCTACAACAGTGTCTTCTGAATCCCTTTTAGAGTTCTATTGCATGCACCTGATTTCTGCAATGGTAAAGTTTCCTTTTACTCACCAAATATGTGATCTGAAGCCGTTTGCACAGAAACTAGAGAGTAAGAGCCCCAAAGCTGAAGGTGGATCAGGGTTCAGGGTTCAACCTGAGCTAAAGATTCCTGACCAGAATGTAAACATGGTCTTCAGCTATTCGGATTCAAAATTCTTGCTTCCTGTTGCAAGTAGCTGTTTACAGTCATGGTGTAGGATATCACAACACAGAGCTGATTCTGCAACCCAACCTCACCATTGGGATTGGTACCTCACAAAGTGACTCTTGTAGGGTGCAAGTCAGTATCAGTGATCTTACACTGTCCAAAAGGCAATGCAGGAAGGAAAAGTTATGGCATTTCTCTGATGGTAGAATAAAGTACATAGTAAAAACTGGAACAAAAACAGAATTACCTGGAAAAACTCAGCAGGTCTGGCAGCATCGGCAGAGAAGAACAAAGTTGACGTATCGAGTCCTCATGACCCTTCAACAGAACTAGGTAAAATTAGGAGAGGGGTGAAATATAAGCTGGTTTAAGGTGAGGGGGTGGGGGGAGAGAAGTGGGGGGTGGGGTGGTGTTTGTAGGGACAAGCAAGCAGTGATAGGAGCAGATAATCAAAAGATGACACAGACAAAAGAACAAAGAGGTGTTGAAGGTGGTGATATTATCTTCAACACCTCTTTGTTCTTTTGTCTGTGACATCTTTTGATTATCTGCTCCTATCACTGCTTGCTTGTCCCTACAATCCCCACCCCCCCCCCCCCCACTTCTCTCCCCCCCCACCTTAAACCAGCTTATATTTCACCCCTCTCCTATTTTTACTTAGTTCTGTTGAAGGGTCATGAGGACTCGAAACGTCAACTTTGTTCTTCTCCGCCGATGCTGCCAGACCTGCTGAGTTTTTCCAGGTAATTCTGTTTTTGTTTTGGATTTCCAGCATCTGCAGTTTTTTGTTTTTATCTCTAGTAAAAACTGGGATTGGCAGAGGATTTTACTGACAAAGAAACTATTGGAAACATGCAATTGTCTTTTAAGTAAGAGCATGAGTAGACATCGTCCCATAAAACAAGTCAGTGCATAATAAAACATCATTAATTTATTTGTAGGCGAAACAGAAACATATTTCTGGAAGATCCCCAATAGGTCCGGTGCGAACGAAGGGGAATCTCGTTGCATTCCATGGACATATTTCTCAACTGTAGATCCAATTAAGGTACAGCAAGAGTACATTGTTAAACTAAACTAACTGACACTAATTGTCTACAGTCATTACCCTTTTGATCTTTGCCCTCTCTTTTTGCTCTATGTTGTTCTACACATTAGTCCTTTTCCCTTCATTCATACGTGTTGTAGGGAAAACCTATGGGTCCATTTCCTATTCAATCCTTCTCAGGACCTGAAAGCTTTGGAGATTCTTAATTTTTTATTTTCTTTCCTTCTATAATCGAAAAGGCTTTTAGAACCCAAAGTTAGCAACTTCTGAACATTGCTGCTATTTTTACTCAACTCTCACTTTCTCTCTTACTGTTTTCAACTGTAGTGGTGCTAGGATGATGACATCTCCTGCTTGTCCCTCCTGACTTTTCTTTCCTTCCCTCTTCCTCTCTCCTCTTCCCCTCCTACCTCCTCTTTCTCATCTGCTTACTCCCTCACCTCCCCTCCCTCTTGCCTTCCTCCTTCTCCGTCCTTCTTCCTCCCTCTCCTACTCTCATTCGTCCTCTTCACATCCCCCATCCCCTATTTGAGTCCAAGTGCCTCCTGCACCTTCCCACCCCACTAACCCTAATTCACTTGAATGCTGCATTTGGTTTCAGTTCCCCATATGCAAAGTTATGTAAGTTCAATGAAAATTTATCAAATGTATACGTTACAATGTTTTAATGGCAGAGAATCTGGTTGCAGAGGGAATTTGCAAAGGCTAGTGGAGGCAACCTCAGCTTTATGTCTTGATTTTTTCTGTACTGTGACATTCTAGTTAAAGTGATGTGGTGTTACCTGCTATATATATATATATATATATATATATATAAAGTAGAAGATGAAGTTTATCTAGTCAATGCCTAGTACATGGCATTGGGCAGGGATACCCAGAGCATTAAGGTAAACCGACTAGGACTTCACAATCTTCCCTACATAAGACCTGCCAGTGCCCTGAAGGCTGTCTGCCATATTGCTGATAAGGAAACTCTAAGACTTTGGACACCAGCTCCTGGAGGCCAACCATGCAAACATTCATTCATATATCTGGAGATTAATACCTGTCATGATTGAGTGGCTTGGACTTGCTGAAATGTTGCACCATTAGTTGGTGAACCACTGTTGAATAGGATATGGTGTGCACCCATGGTGACTCCAGGATGGTGACGGCAGTAAAACTCACATATTTTATGGTGAGCTGTATTGGTTGTCATGCTGTTGCCATGAAAGGTTCCTATTACCTACTGTCCACCTGATACTTGTCCATTGACCGATTAATACTGATTCTCTTTGGAGTTGACTGATGAAGGGAAATTAACCTGAGACAACCCATTGTGAAGACTGAGGAGTTTGAGACCTGAGCTAGCCAGCTTGTTGTATTTCAGAGTATTGTTGACGACTTGATCAGCCTGATCCATTGATTGGACCTGGAGGGGTAGAGCCGTAAGTAGGAGTTAGGATCCTTCCCACTCAACTCCAGACAACTGGAAAGCCAATGTCCTAATGTTAGGATGGTCCTGCCTGCACAAGCAATGGGAAATTTCCCAATGCTGTGCACTGATTTTAGTTAGTTAACCACCAGCAATAACTTCCCCTGGACAAGCTTGGCTTGACTCTTGCCAATCTACAAAGCATTTTAGTCGGGTCCATTCCTATGGAGGCAGAGTGTAGATTCATTTTAGGCAAAGAGAAATTCTACCAAGCTCTAGGTTTCTCAGCAGTTTGTTTTGGAGACACAAACATTCTTCAGCACGTGTCAAACACACAACTGACTAGAACAAAATCCGTAATAATGTGAATACAGAATATCTCTATCTATATTAGGAATATAGGAAGATTGGAAAAGGAATTTGGCCCTCGGAGCTTATTCCGTCGTTCAGCGAGATCATCGCTGATCTGTGACCTAACTCCATATATCCACCTTTGCTTCATATCCCTTAATACCTTTGGCTAATGAAAACCCAATACAATTCTGAGTAGTGAGCTTCTCTCCTAGTGTACGACACTTTCCGAACCACTCGATTGTACTTTTGGTTTTTTACTCACTGCCGCTTATCTATTAACCCTCATTCGACACATTGTTCTGTGCTGGCTTCATATCTATCATGGATAAATTGGCATATTGAAGCTCAATGATTTGAAATGAAGTGTGCAGCCTTCTTATGCTTCCTTTAACATGACTGGCAAAAGAACCAGAGGCGATACAAGGAAACATTTTATTATGCAGGGAGTTGTTGTGATCTGGAATGCGCTGCGTAAAAGGGTGGTGGAAGCAGATTCAGTGGTAACTTTCAAAAGGAAATTGGATAAATAGTTGAAAAGCGAATATTTACAAGGCTATGGGAAAACAGGAGGAAATCAATGACTAATGCTATCAAAGAGCTGACACAGGCATGATGGGCTAAAATGGCCTCCTTCTGTGCTGTATCATTCTATGATTCTATAATTCCTTTCTCCCTCTGCTGCAGGATCTGTACAGCGGTTTGATAGGGACTCTGGTAACCTGTCACAAAAACCTTCTCGAGAAAATTGGTTTGAAGAAAAATGAGCTACAACAGTTTGCTCTTCTCTTCTTAGTTTTTGATGAGAATGAGTCCTGGTACCTAGATGAAAATATCAAAACTTATTGCCTTGAACCAAAACGAGTTGATAAAACAAATGAAGATTTTATTGAGAGCAACAAAAAGCATGGTATGTTCAGAGTTACTACATTTGCTATTGATGGGCCTGGGGCATGGATTCAGGTGACAAATAGCAGTTTCAAACATCATTTTGCACTTTTGCTACATAGATTAGGATTCAGTCAAGGGATCCACAGGTTTTTGACGTGGTGATGCAGCTTGTGTTGTCCTCTTCAGCATTTGTATGCTTTTCTGAATGGAGAATATTAGCAGCTGGTTGAGTTTGTCTGAACACGTGGCCCACAATGATCGATTTTAAAAATCAGACTGAAGATTGATTATATCTTTACTTGAAGAATGTCTTTGAAGAACCCAACAGTTATGATATTTTTCCATCGCTTTTAGGACAAGGGTTTTCTGAGCTAAAAAAAAAATGGAGAATTCCTTGACATTTGGACTTAATTGTTTCTGGACTTGCTGGCCTAACCCACCCCACTTCTCCACTTGCCCGTTCATTTATATAAAAGAAAATGCCCTTTTAAATTTTTCCTCTTCCTTTCCTGGTTGAGGCAAGTGTCAAGATGTACTCGGAGTGCTTGCGCAGTTTCCGGTTCAAGGTTTTGCCAGCAACTCCTTTGCTGACCCCCAAAAAACTAGAAGTCAACCTTAATAGGGAGCCGAATTTCCAGTATCAATATTTGAAGTGAGAGGAAACATTGTAGAGATTCCTCCACCCCTGCCCCTCCACCACTACTAGATTAGTCACTGGTTACTTATGTGGAACTTAACACCAGCACAGGCTAGTTGGGTCAAGTTGCTTGTTTCTATGCTGTATATTCTATGTAATTCTATGTAACACTGTGAGGACAACATGCCCTAAGTTGTATTCTGCTTCTGTCTGTCCCGGAGTGAGCAAGGGAGGTAAAAAGTCTAGGCTTCTTAATGTATAGATAGGAATATGCTTTAGTGGGGAAAGGTTACAATAGAGCAATACACTATATGTTGTAGGGTGTTGGTTACAGTTTGGTAGGTCTGAAGAGGTCTTTATAGCTTTGTAGGTTAACTGCAAGTCTTTACTGACTCTTAGGACTACTTACAAATATACAATAAAGAGTACAAGCTAGGAGCTATCTCCATGTTTGCTGATACACATGGCTCTGTCCAACATTAGACTGGCTCTAGGTGTGGGTCATGTACTCTCTTACGTCACAGTGTGGGTGGTACTGTACTCAATCCCACAGTAACCCTATATGTGCCATACCCTTATACTACACCTCTCTCCAAGTCTTTATCCAATGTATTTTAAGTGATTATAGCCTTACAATGATTACCATCATACACTTACATTGTCATTACTACATTGTCACTACCCCAGCTTCAAGTCCTTGAATTCGAAGGTTCAGGCAGTCTGCAGGCTTTGTAACCCTTCCATACCTCATTCACATTACGGTCAGAGGAGTGGTAGGCTCTGTCTCTGCCGTTTCTTCTTGTAGGTTTGGGGGTACGGTTTCATTCTTTTCTTTCTTTCGTGTTGAACCACACTGGGTCGATTCAGCTGTTGCGCTAGTCGGTGGTTGCTACCCTAACTCATTTCTTGTGGGATGGACGAATATCACACTCGTCTCCTTGCTGCTTCTTTCGCTTCTTCTGTCGTCCATGTGGGTTGCCGCGATGTATGTGGAAGTTTACATTTCAAAAATGGAACCCTCAATCACACTTCACAATTTTACCCAAATTTGAGTACTTTCTTCTTTCCCGGATGTTTTTCAAGTTTATGGGGAGAGTTTACTCCCCGTCGGGGATGGGGGGTTGTGAGGGGGTGGGCGCTCAGCCGATTGGCGCCCCCTATCAGCTGGGCACCGCCATTTTACATGACATGTGACGTGCGCCCGGAAGCAGTGTGCGCTTCCTGTTTTGGGCGGGTGGGGGAGGGGGGGAGGAGGTTGCCTGAGTTGGGAGTGGGCTGTTTCGCGCAAAAGAGCACAGAAATCTCCCTGAGGCAAAGAGGTGCCTCAGGCAGATTAGTTTTAAGTTTAAACAATGTTGAAAAAACTTTTATGACATGTCCCCTCATGTGAAACTGTCACAAGAGCTGGGATAGGTGCATTAATTTTAATAAAAAGTTTTCTGAAAATTTTACATCATTCATGAAACCTCATCCCGCCCGTGGATGAGGTTCCATGAAAAATGCGAAGGCCGCCTGGGCTCTTCGCCCGCCCCCCCGCCAACCTTAAGGTTGGATGGGCAGCTCAGCTGATTGCCTTAATTGCTTTTTAACAGGCCTTAATAGGCCTTTGACAATCTAAGTGATGCGCGGTGATGCCGGGACCAGCCCCCACTCGCCGAGCCGAAGATTCTGCCCCACGAATCTATTCATTCAGCTCAGCAGCTACGCTGGTAAGTTTTGTCTTTGTTTCAGAGTTACCTGCAGAACTCGTATATAAGCTTGATAACTTCAGCTGGGCATTCACTTGTGCTCGAAATCTTTCTTCCATGGTCACTGCTTCTTGGACTTAAAATCTGTTTCGTAGGATTCCTTTTATCTGCTTTCAAAGCCTGGATTTGCTCTTCCGTATTGCGTCTCTCAACCTTCATGTTGCGCAGACTGGACTGAAGTTCAAGAAGTTCATCAGTTTTGGTTGTTAATACTGCTTTCATGCAACTGTTCTGATACACCAGCAATTCATTCTCCCATTTCAGGCATTTTGCAGGATGCTAATTAGAAACCTCTGATGCTTGAAGTTCATCAAGCTTGAACTGAGGATCTATCTTTGTTGAATGTGCTTCAACGAGTTCGTCATTTGAGCATTTCAAGTCCTCAAAGGTTCTACTTCCTTTGAGTGACATTCCAGTGTTCTCATTTTCCCATAACAAACTTCATCTTTCAAAGATGAAAGTTGGTTCTCGACGCTGATCAGTTGTTCTTTAGCAGAGCATAGTTCCTCTGTGCTATCCTTCAAGCTCACATTCTGTAACTGCACTGCACTTCTGCCAGTTGTTTCTGAGATTCTTCACGCTCTTTTGTGAGAAGTCCTATTTGCTCTTGCCATTCTAGGTTCTTCATTTTCATCTCTTCACATATATCTTTGCAATGTAATGTTTTCCCAAGTTTTCTTCCAAAACGTCCAACTATTTTCTCCAGCTCTGTAGTCACTTTCTTGTACCCCATGGCTTCCTCCTGGAATTTAAAACATTCCTAAGTCTTCTCTGCCAACTAGTTCTTCCTTCCTTTCAAGGCCACAACTTCTTGGATTGTATTTTCTGCCTGTTATTGTACCTGGCTGTACCTCTGGTTGAGTTTTCCCAACTCGTGTTTTGATTTGCCAACAATGGATTTTGGAGTTGTTATTTCTTCCTGGCACCTTTGTGATGCCTCAGAAATTTGTTTGTTCAGATCTCAAACAGTTTGGCTCATTGAAGACTTTAGTTTATCGTGCGTTTTCAAGGGTGTATATTCAACTTGAATTTTGTGTTTCAAATCTTCCAATTCAGCTTTGAGGCAACCATTTTCCAACCTTATTTCATTTTCCTTTTGCTGGGTTTGTGTATTTGGGACTTCATCAGATAGCTTTGCTCTATTCGCAGTCAGCTCCTCGCTCCACACTGCCACTTGCTGTTGCAGTTCAGGCAATATGTCGGGCTTCCCAAAAAGATATATTTTCGGGAGTTCTGGAAAGTTCTTTGCCTCTATGGCGCCCTCATGTGGTTTGTTTTAGGTAATGTCTTTTTTCCTTTCGTAGCTTTGTGGGGGGTTTTCTATCCCCCTTTTTAAGCTCTGCGATCAAAAACTTTTGAAGATTAAAATATTCACCAAAGGCTTTTAATATTTCAAAATCTGGTTGAGGATTCACCAATGCCTTGCATTAGGATTACTTCTTCCACAAAAACACTAAACAAGTATAACTTGTACTTTTTCTGATTTCTGACTTAATCCTGATGTAATCTAAAAATGCCCTTCTCCAAGATGCCCAATTTTGGGTCTGGTTTGGCCCTTGCTTTAGCCTAAATGGGTCTGGTAGGTTTAATTTACTATCCAATGGCCATTTTTCATAACAGGCGAGTACCTCTTCATTTTTTTTTCTTCCAAGATGGCGCCACCTTCTCTCTTTTTCTCCTTGTTCTTCCTGTGCTGGTCATGTTTCAGTGGGCTGCCATTGCGCTGACAGGGCCATTCTTATTCTCTCTATGTAGGAATAGCATTTAAAACAAGAAGCCTGGGCCATCTAGTGGATTTTTTTTTAAATCGGAGAAAATATACTGGAAGGGAATTTTTAAGCTCCGCCTTCAGTTTTAAGACGTTTTTTTTTTCCAATTCGGTCGCGCTCGGTCACCGTGTTGTTATGGTGCTGATGGTGGACCTGTAGCTGCAGCTTTCCTGAATCTCGAGATGGTGCTGCTGCTCGCTTGGAGGCAAAGGGATTTCCCCGCGTCGGCTGGTTATAGCGGGCTCTGCTGCAATGGCGATCGTGCTCAGCTTGAAACATAAATTCCCACGGCGACGGCTGCCCGGGACAGCTGCCCGCAGAGCTCTCTTCCTCTCTCTTTGTCGAATCCTGGCTTTTGCTCGCTTTTAAAAAGCTGGGTTTAAAATGTCGCAATTCCCCCGGAGCGTTCAGCTAATTGTTTAGATTTTTTTTTCGGAGCGAGCTCAGGTGCCGCGTGTTAAAGGGACCAACAACAGCGATCGGGTTTTTAGCAACGGGTTCTTTCAAACCGCAATTCTGGCTCTGAAGTTCTCTCAGGACTGGCAATAGTCTGGAATTTTAAAAGATTTAGCTCACCCTTGCTAGGCCTGCTGACGCAGTGCTCTGGGATTTGAAGCTGGACTTCAAAAGGAGATTCAGTGGCGTCTTCTGCTGCAATAAGGAATTTCAAATCTCTGCCTTCAGCTTCCAAGCCTTTCGTTGAAGCTTTTTCCTGTCGATTTTTCCTCTGCGCCCCTGCTTCTGGGGTTTCTTTTCAGGTCAGAATGGATTATTAAACCTTTTCTCAGTCTTCCAGTGTTTTAGATTTTCTCTGCATTTTCTGTGAGGTTTTGAGTTTTTCCACAAGCTGCCACCATGTTATAGGGTGTCAGTTACAGTTTGGTAGGTCTGAAGAAGTCTTTGTAGTCATACATAGGTTCACTATACACCTTCATTGACTTTTAGAACTATTTACACATATACAGTAAAGGATACAAGCTTGATGCTACACACGGCTCTGTCCAACAGTAGACTGACACAGGTTGTGGGTCATGTGCTCTCTTACCTCACTCTGTGGGCAGTACTGTACTTAGGCCCACATTAACCCTGTATGTCCAGACCCTTATAACATACTGTACAGCTGTATGTGCCAATATGCTCAAAATGCATCCAACTAACCCCATCACTATAACCACCAGACCTGTTAGTTGGCGTTATTTCACTTCAGCATTATATAATGTAAAATGGTCTTTATGAACATGAGTGTTTGAAAGGACGACTCAAAAAGACCAAGGTCGTCATTTTTGGAGTGAAGTTTCACAGACCAGCAGCACGAATCAGGGATTCTGAAAGGCTTCTCCAGGCTTTTCTGACCAAACACTGACCAAGTTTCTGAGCTACCTTTCACTGGCTTTTGTGAAATCATTGCACGGATGGGTTTTAATTTTTGAACTTCTGTCCGATAAGCTCACAGTATAATATTAAATGATCTATTTGTCACTGTGCAAAATTATCATTGCAAAATTATACACAAGAGATGTGGAATAGGTCTACTGTAGAAGTGTACTTGTTTTGTTCACATGCTACAGCCCATATAATCACTTAACACTTTATCACACAACTTAGTGGAAAAGAGTGCCTCGCGTAAGCGTGACCGATAGTCTTATTTTTAATTAATTTTATTTTCCCAGCTATAAATGGGAAGCTCTTTGGAAACTTGCAGGGACTGGATATGCAGGTCGGTGAGAAGGTATTTTGGTATCTCACTGGAATGGGCAATGAAGTAGACTTGCACTCAGTTCATTTCCATGGACACAGCTTTGATTATAAGGTAAAGTGCATTTTATGGTTTCATTGGGTCTAACTTGGAAAATTTGGTTTCATCCAGCCATTAGCTGGGCCTAGCTGAAAAAAAAACAAGCATTCACTCCAGCAAGGTATGCATGGCATGTAAAAGAAAGGGCAGACCTAAATTTATACAACACTTCACATCTCTGAGGAGTTTTTTGAACCACTCCATATGCAATGCATTATTTAGATATAATGCAAAATGGTATCAAATTCTAGAAATTAACAGTGAGAGGCCAGGGAAAACCATCCTCTTGTCTGCCCCTCGCTAGGTCAGAACTCCCAGATCCCTCTTCACCAGCTCTCATGTTAATATGACTGAGGTCTGCAATTTGTATTGGGAATTTTAAAACAACATATTAGTACAAAATGTAAATTGGCGTACAGCATCTTATTGATTATGCTACTGGACTAGTAAATCAGAGGCCTGAATTAATAACCCAGAGGCGCGAGTTCAAATCCCATCATGGCAATTTGTGAATTTGAATTCAGTTAATTCAATAAATCTGGAATAAAAAGCCAGCATGTGACAAAGAAGACCACAAAATGATCATTTGTCACAAAAACCCATCTGGTTCATAAATGTTCTCCAGGGAAGAAAACTTGCTGATCTGGCCCAATATCCGACTCCAAACTCACAGCAATATGGTTGACTTTTAACTGCCCTCTGAAAATGGCCTAGCAAACCATTGAGTTGTTTCATACTGCTCCAAAAGATGTTGCTGCAGCAGTTCAATAATGTGGCTCACCATGATGTTTTAA
The DNA here is from genome assembly GCF_964194155.1 of Cetorhinus maximus. Classification (NCBI taxonomy): domain Eukaryota; kingdom Metazoa; phylum Chordata; class Chondrichthyes; order Lamniformes; family Cetorhinidae; genus Cetorhinus; species Cetorhinus maximus. Next base: position 82,358,045 of record NC_135897.1, on the reverse strand, counting down.
AGGGCAATTAGGGATGGGTAATAAATGCTGTCCTTGCCAGTGACATCCCCATCTTGTAAACTAATAAATAAAAATAATCCTAAATATAGGTGCGTTTCCACGCAATCTTCCTCCTTCTGGTGCCCCTCTGGCGTGAGATCAGTGCTGATTGTACTGTTTCTTCTCTGTTCCTCCAACTCACTCTGATTACCATGCCGCATTACTTTTTAAACTCTTCCATTCCAATCTTGGACAAAACTGACGAGAGAAATTCAAATGCTGGATCAAAACTACAAACGCCCTTAAGCTCTAGTAAGTTTAACCACATGGAGTAGTTGAGGCAATAGCATGGATGAATGCATTTAAAGGGGAACTAGCTGAGTACATAGTGGAAAAAAGGAATAGAAGAATATGCTGATAGGGTAAGATGGAGTAAGGTAGGAAGAGGCTTGTGTGGAGCATAAACACTGGCATAGACCTGTTGGGCTGAATGACCTGTTTCTGTGCTATAAATACTATATAATTCTATGCATGCCAAAACTGGGAATTAGGAATTAATTAAGTTTTTAGCAATTAGATCCAACTTACTCTGCCTTCCCTTTGGAAGACTAGGTGTTCAGTTGACACTTCCCATTACCAGTATGGCTGAGGTCACTCACCATGTGGACGATCTCAGGCTTGAAACTGCACCTTAACCATGTGGTTATGTAGCATCTTGGCTAGGATACCAAGATAAGGGGCATTGTCTACGTTCAAGCCTCTTGACGAGCTGAACTACACAGGCCTTGGAATTGGAATGAGTTTTGCATTTCAACACAGATGAGTCTCATTTCAATAATCCCTTGAAGTTACTGTGTCAAAGTGTTGAAAGGCATGCCTGGATATATGTTTGTTGTTGTTTCTATATAGGCGAATGGACAGTACCGTGGAGATGTGTACGATCTCTTCCCAGGAACTTTCCAGACTGTGGAAATGACTCCGCTGCATCCTGGTACCTGGCTTCTTCACTGCCATGTAACAGATCACATCTATGGTGGGATGGAGACAACCTACACAGTCCATGAGAAACCAGGTAACACGCAAACATGGCTGCAAGGCCACAGTCTGAAACATCAGAGTGATTTTGGTGACATTGTGAATGCAATCAAAGAAATCGAGCATTGGCCCTTTGAGATTTATAGCATGCATGTTTGCAATACATAGTTAAGGGACATCATGGGATAACTATAACAGCGAAGTATTTACTAAGGTGCTGCAATCCAAACTGATGTTTCTGAGTTGCTTTATAAAGGTATCCCCTATTCACAGAGAGTCTCTGGAGATCTGTATTCATCCGTTCTGTGGGAAAAGAAGCAGTTTAATGATATATGGTGAAAAGGTCACGGTACAACACGCTTGCTCAGAATTATTGGCACCGTATAGTAGTCTAGGTGCCGTTGGTACCATATCAACCAGCACGCACTGAGCTATCAGATTCCTCATTATTTAAGTCCGAGTCATATTCTGTAACAAAAATGAAATTCTCTCCTCTCCTTTCCTTCCCATCTTAGACAGTGTAGGGTCGCCAAGAGAGTGCATAGAGAAGGCAATATATTTCCCACAATGTAATCTTCCACATAATATTCATGAACTACATAAATTGAGTGTGGTAGTGTTGTAGTTAAGGTAATACAGAGGCCTGGATTAAAAATCCAGAGGATACAAATTCAAATTTCACCATGGTAAGTTGAGAATTCAAGATCAAATTAAAAAAAAAAACCGGAAATGACAGTACCGGTAATAGTGGACAAGTGACCACGAAGCTGTTGGATTGTTTCGCTAATGTTCTCTAGGAAAGAAAACCTCCTGTCCTTACCTGTTCTGGCCTCCACGTGACCCCAGTCCCACACCAGCGTTCTTGACTGTCTTCTGAAGTAGCCTACCAAGCCATTCGGTTGTATCGAACCACTGCCGTCTCTGTTGACAAAGAGTTCACCAGGATTTTCTCAGGGCAACTAGGCATGGGCAATAAATGCCAGGCTTGCCAGCTATAGCAACATGCAGAAAAAAAAAGGACTGTACTTGGCATTAATATTTGTTTTCAACACCAAACCCTGTGATCAGTGACAAGCATGGGAAGACTTGACAGTTTTCAAAAGAATGAACAATAATTGGGGTAAAATAAACAATAGAGATGGATTGTAATCTAAGTAAATGCAAGCAATACACATTAGAAAGGGAAATATGAAATGTAAACACAAAGGGTGACCATTAGTCAAAACAAAAATTGTCAGGCATGACTACTGATCATTTGATGAAAATACCCAGTCGGCTAAGGTGTTATTAAAAAGATTTGGCAAATACAAGATTACTTCTCAATGGTATCTGGCTAGAACTCAAACCAAGTGATTCCAACAGTGTACAGTTAAATCGTGATATCACATCTGGAATATTGGGTCCAGTTTTAGGCACTTCACCTTCAAAAAGAGATTCACGCACTGGAGAAATGTCCAGGCTCATCAAGATGGTTCTGGGATGTGGGACTCAAAGTTGTGAAAAGAAGTTTGCTGAATAAACAGTATTTTGCCATCATTAAACAGCGAGAGGACATGTGCAAGATTTAAAAGTGTTATGAGATTTAGTTAATGCAGAACCACAGGAACAGACAATTAATAAGCTTTATGTAGGATTTAAGATTTTCTTACTGACAGAATAATGGATCTATACATAAGACACCCAGGTAAAGTGCTGAGTTGATTATCTATTTTTAAACAAAAATTGAATGAACCTCTGATTAAAAATGGGATGTAAGGCTAAAAGGATAAGTATCGATAGCAATGATTAAATTAACGTAATGATTATTGAGCTGCTGGCATCACGAAGTGGTTACAGATCAAAAAATACAAACTTAATGGCTTAACAAAAGAGCTGTACCAGGCTTTTGCATTGTTTAGAGTGGGAAAGGGAGACATTTTTGAAAGCTAATCTTTCAGGAAATTAAATGGTTTGTGTTGAAAAACCTTTCCCATACTTAGGTAGCCAGGGAGTAGTAGTGGGGATATTCATGTTTTCATTGAGTTTTAAAGCTATGTGTTTACAGCTTGTCTGCTTCTGTCATTCTCCAGACATCAGTTTATTGCATGTGCAGAAGCAATATTTAAAAAGCCAGAGCCACTTGAGCTGGATGCTGAATTTACAGTTCACCTACCTTTAATCCTCTGTAGGCATTTACAAGCGACCATGATTACTTAGGTTTACATAGGAAGAATTTGAGCAGTAACCTTAAAGTGACAGCACCTGTAAATCAAACCACGCTGCAGGCCTTAGCCTATCAATGAGCAACTCTGCGGGAGGTGTATTAATCATTGTATGTGAGCATACTCTCTTTTAAGCAGTGATTTTTCATTAAGGCTGAGCGGGAGCTTTCTCTCAAGCTTATTTTCTCTCTTTCCCCCTCCTCCCCCATCCAGAAAAAACCGGTGTTTTTGGACATATCAAAAAGTTTTTTGGTCGAGGTTCTGGCTAATTACAACCAACCGAAGAAAGATTATATAAACGTCTTTTGACCTGTCACTCAAATACTTCCTGCTTAAGATGTCTTCAATTGGAGCGGAGAATCTTGTGAAGATGTGCTTAATTGTAATAATAAAGATGGTATGTGGTCTGACATGGCCCTTTTCTCTACAGTAACTAATAAAAAAGCTCAAAGGCTCGTTTGTAATAATGTTTTCCGATCAATGCCAAGAAGAAAAACCAAATGTGGAACGGCTTGGCACATTTACTGCCCAGCCTCTCAGATGAAGAATGAGCAGCTGTGAGAGGTACCAAAAGCAGTTATTGCCAACTATGGAACTATACCATAGCACATCGCTGCATTCAACTAGGGAGGCTGTGGGAAGGAAGGAGGGAAGATAATCCAATGGAGAACAGAGCGAGAATGATTTGTAGACCACCATTATGCAGAGAGGGGTAACAGGGAATACAGCACACAGCTCATCAGGTAACTTTAGTGTGTTAGTATGAGAGTGCAGACTGTACAGCTTAGATTCTGGTGTTACCAGTTACTGTACTCTAATAACTGCCATTTGTCATTTCACTTGTATGGATCAACTTGTGTTTTGTCGTCGAATTATACAGATAGACCACTCTTGTTCAGATGGCCATTAGCTCCCATGATAGTCCGACAAAAAAAAAATACACAATTTCTTTTCAAATCTCCTCTACAGTACTTTAGTAAATGGAGCAAGTCAGCAACAAATCATATCTTTACACAGCCAGCCGTTAACAAGAGGGAAAGAAAGAACAAACTTGCATGTATACAGTGACTTTCACGCCTCAAGACATCCGAAGCTGCTTTCAGCTAATGAAGTGCTTTTTGAAACAGTCACTGTTGTAGGAAGAGTATGAATGGTGGACTTTGTACAAGGCCTGCTACAGTGCTAATAACTGCAGCTCAAAGAAACAGAGATCTTAAGAAAGGGATAGAGGAAACATTACAAATAACATTTTAAAGTGGCAGGCTCCACTAAGCAGCAGGAGGGCACCACCTTCTTGCTCAACAATTGCACATAGCAAACTGTCCGCCAAAGCACTGGGGGGTGTTTTGTGCATGTGGGTAAAGTTGGGGAGGTTGTGGTAAAATGTTGCAGTGCTTCTACACTGGGGAAGAGGATAAGTCAGCTGGCTGCTGTGGAGCAGCTCCTAGGTAAAGAAGAATATTGAGCGTGGACTGCTACTTCTCACCATTCTCCCTGGGAACTAGCCAGGGAGAAAAGTAGTAGTCCAGAAGGGAACTTGTGCTAGCCACACAGAAATATCCCACCAGCTAAGAATTTATGAAATAGTTGGATTAATGACACCAGCCTCTTCTAATTCTATTTTAGGAGTTTCCTGAAGAAAGTTGATCTCACAAGTAATACTTCAACATACAAGAAGAACTTAAAACATAAAAAATAGGAACAAGAGTTCCCTCGAGCCTGCTCCGCCATTCAGTAAGATCATGGCTGATCTTCTTGTTTTTCAATTTCCACATTCGTTTTTGAACACATTTTCATTGTGTTTCAATGCCATCAAAGATAACCTTTGATTCATTTGCCTAACAAGAATCTATCTACCTCGGCCTTAAAAAATATTCAGTGACCCCACTTCCACCACCTTCTGAGGCAGAGAATTCCAAAGTCGCACAACTCTCTGAGAGAAAAAATTCTCCTCATCTCTGTCCTAAAAGGGCGACCCCTAATTTTAAAACAGTGTCCCCTAGTTCTGGACTCATCCACTAGAGGAAACATCCTTTCAACGTCTACCTTATCACAGCCGTTCAGGATCTTGTATACTTCAATCAAATCACCCCTCACTCTTCTAAACTCCAGTGGAAACAAGCCCAGTCTGTCCAATCTTTCCTTATAAGACAACCCACTCATTCCAGGTATCAATCTAGTAAACCTCCACTGCACCAATTCATTCACATCCTTCCTTAAATAAAGAGACCAAAATAAGGAGACCGAAACTGCACACAGTATTCGAGGTACGGTTTCGCCAGTGCCCTGTATAACAGAAGCATAACACCCTTACTTTTATGTTCAATCCCTCTTGCAATAAAGGATGGTATTCCATTAGCCTTCTTAATTACTTGCTGTACCTGCATACTAACTTTTTGAGACTTGTACTAGAACACCTAGATCCCTCTGTACCTCAGAATTATGCAGCTGTTCTCCATTTAAGTAATACTTTCCTTTTTTCTGTTCCTTTGAACAACTTCACATTTTTCCACATTAAACTACATTTGCCAGATCGTTGCCCATGCAGTCAACCTACCTACATCCATCTGCAACCTCATGTTCTCTTCACAACATACTTTCCTACCTATCTTTGTGTCATCTGCAAATTTAGTTACCATGTCTTCACTTCCCTCATCTAAGTCATTGATGTAAATCGTAAAAAGTTGAAGCCCCAGTACAGACCCCTGTGGAACTCCACTGGTCACATCCTGCCAATCCGAAAAAGACCCATTTATGCATACTCTGATCTTGCCAGCCAGTCTTCTATCCATGCTGATATGTTACCCCCGACACCATGCACTTTTATCTTCCGTAATAACCTTTGATGTGGCACCTTATCAAATGCCTTCTGGAAATCCAAATACACTACGTCTACAGGCTCTCTATCCACTGCGCGTGTTACTCCTTCAAAAAAAACTCCAATAAATTGGTCAAATGTGATTTTCCTTTCACAAAACCATGCTGACTCTTTCCGATTGCCTCGAGCTCTTCTAAGTGCCCAGCTATAACTCCTTAATGATCGATTATAACAACTTCCCCATGACAGATGTCAAGCTAACTAGCCTATAGTTTCCTGTTTTCTGCCTCCCTCCCTTCTGGAATAGAGGGATTATATTTGCCACTTTCCAGTCTGATGGAACTTTTCCAGAATCTAGGGAATTTTGGAAAATTAACACCAGCGCATCGACTACCTCATTAGCCACCTCTTTAAAGACCCTAGGATGTAGTCCATCGGGACCTGGAGACTTGCCAGCTGCAGCTCCATCAGTTTGCTCAGTACCGTTTCCCTAGTGATTGCAATTTTATCAAGTTCCTCACTTCCTTTCGCCTTCTGATTTGCAGCTATTACTGGAATGTTTTTTCCTATCCTCTATAGTGGACACAGAAGCAAAATATTTGTTCATTTCTTCCACCATTTCCTTATTGTCCACTATCAACTCCCCACTGTCACTCTCTAGAGGACCAACACTCACTCTACTTTTTTTCATTTTTAAATATCTGCAGAAATCTTGCTATCTGTTTTTACATTTCTAGCTAGCTTCCTCTCAGACTCTTAATTTCTTTCTCCTGTTTAACCTTTTATCCATTCTCTGCCGTTCTTTATATTCTGCCCAATCATCTGTCCTGCTACTCGTCATTGTGGAGTTGTATGTTTTTTCCATAAGTTTGATGCTTTCCTTAACATCTTTCGTTAACCACGGATGGTGGGTCCTCCCCCTAGAATTTTTCTTTATAATAGGAATGTACTTTGAATACTCTGAAATATCCCCTTAAATGTTTGCCACTGCTTCTCTATTGATCTATCATTTAGCTTAGTTCCCCAGTTCACTTCAGCTAGCTCAGCTTTCATCCTCATATAGTTGCCCTTATTTAAGTTTAAGATACTAGTCTGAGACCCTCTCTTCTCCCTTTCAAGCTGGATGTAAAATTCAATCATATTGTGATTGCTGCTACCTAGAGGCACCTTTACTCTGAGGTCATTAATTAATCCTGTCACATTACACAATATCAAATCTAATATAACCTGCTCTCTGGTTGGTTCTGGAACATGTTGCTCTGGGAAACTCACTCAAAAGCATTCTAAGAACTCTTCATCCAGACTACTACTGCCATCTGATTTTTCCAATTTATGTGTAGATTAAAATCACCAATGATTACTGCCTTCCCTTTATCATAAGCACACAATATTTTCTCTTGAATACTTTGCCCTACACTGTGGCTACTGTTATGAGGCCTGTAGACCACTCCAACGAATGACTTTTTCCCCTACTATTCCTCATCTCGACCCAAACCGATTCTACATCCTGATCTCCCGAACCAAGGTCATCTCTAATTATTGCACCAATGCCCTCTTTGATTAATAGTGCTACCCCTCCACCTTTACCTAGCTTCCTATTCTTCTTGAATGTCATGGACTCTTCAATATTAAGGACCCAATCTTTACCGTCCTGCAGCCACATCTCTGTAATTGCTATCAGATTATATTTATTTACTTCAATGTGGGCCATCAATTCATTTACTTTGTTATGAATGCTGTGTGCATTCAGATAGAGAGCTTTCAGTTTCGTCTTTTCGTTTCCTTTGTAACATCTAGTCTTGACTGTTGATGTATTCTTAGGTTTTTTTCTCTCTGTCCCTTCCTGCAATTCTCTGACACTCATTTCTCATATTACTATTTTGCTCTCCTGTCTTGACTCTACACCTTGAATTGCTACCTCTACCCAATCTTGATTCCTCACCCCTTGTTTAGTTTAAAGCCCTCTCTACTTCCCTAGTTACGCGATTTGCGAGGACACTCACCCCAGCACGGTTCAGGTGTAGACCATCCCAATGGTACAGCCCCCACTTTCCCCAGTACTGATGCCAATGCCCCACAAACTGGAACCCACTTCTCCCATACCAGTCTTTGAGCCATGTATTTGTCTCTCTAATCTTATTTGCCTTATGCCAATTTGCATGTGCTCAGGTAATAATCCAGAGATTAATGAGGTTCTGCTTCTTAATTTGGCACCTAGCTCCTCATACTGACCTTGCAGAACCTTTTTCCTAGTTATACCAATGTCATTGGCACCTGCATGGACCACAACAACTGGATCCCCCCTGCAAGTTCCTCTCCAGCCCTGAGCAGATGTGCCAAACCTTGGCACCGGGCAGACAACACAGCAGTCTGGACTCTCACTCTTTGCTGCAGAGAACAGTGTCAATCCCCCCTCACTATACTATCCCCTACTACCGCTACATTCCTTTATGCTCCCCCGCTTGAATGGCTTCATGTACCACAGTGCCATGGCCAGTCAGCTTATCCAGCTTGCAGACCTTGCTTTCATCCACACAGATTGTGAGCACCTCAAACCTGTTTGACAATTGCAAAGCCTGAGGCTCGTCCCCTACTGTCTGCTCAGTCCCATTACCTGCCTCACCGACAATCACATCCTCCTGCCCTTCACTGCTGACCAAAGCAGATGTCCCTCTTCAGGCGTGACTGTCTTCTGGAACAAAGTATCTAGGTATTTCTCCCCCTCCCTTACGTTGTGCAGTGTCTGCATTTCGGCTTCCAGGTCAATAGCCCTGATCCAGAATTCCTCTAGCTGCTTACACTTCCTGCAGACGTGTTTGTCATGGATCGTCTTGGCATCCAAAAGCTCCCACATCCCACAGCTGCAACATAACACCTGTCCCACCATTCTAACTTATGTTATTTAGTTAATTTACTTTAATTACTTTCTTCCTATGTATGCTATAATTTACTGTGTTTATTGAATGCTGGTACCGCTGACAACTAAAGGTTATATACTTCTTAAATACAAAGTTGTGTTTTATAGATGTTTGTTTAAATTACTTGATTTTTATTGCATTTTTATCTTTATTGTTTTTTTAAAAATTTTAAACTTTTAGCTCTTTTTATTTATAGATCTACCTGAACTCGCCTGTCCTAAACTGGTTTCTCACCCGCTGTCCCTTAGCCTGAGCGCTTGGCGGCCAATCAATTTATTAGCTTCCTGTGACATCACAGTTGCTTATTTTTTTTCTTTTTCCCAGACTGCAGCCTCACAACGCGCTCCTCCACTCCCGACTGTCTCCCGCAGATCCGCTCCACTCCAACTCCCAGCAAGGTAGGCCGCTCTGGAATCCCCAGTCTGTATTTATAGGCGCTCCTCAGCTCTCGACTGTCTCTCGCGGGTCCGCTCCGCTCTGCTCTGCTCGACTCCCAGCAAATACAGGGCTGGCACAAAACTTCATGCTGCAATGTTAGCACAAATGCAATACGCTTTTTTTTTATGGTGTGCAGCAGAAAAGTGGGTTATACAGCCATCAAAGAAGTGGCTGGGTGAGGCGGGGATTGGTCTTCAATAATCTTTAAATAATTGGCATGAACAAATGGAAGCTCATTATATACCCTGGCAGATTTTTTTTCTGTTGACTTCCATGGAAAATAGAAGTCTGCTGCAGCCGATCCCTTGTCCTTCCCTCACTGCCAAGGGCTGATTTCAAAACCCACGTGTTCAATTGTAATTCATCTTCAACTCTCTGCGTTCATTTCAAACACCTGGCTCCACTCTGACACAGGAACCTCACCCATCCCGTGTTCCCAGTGGTAATTTAAAAAAAAACACAACTGAAGTCTGCTGTCGAATTATTTAATGATCACAAAAGGGACATATTGCAGATGTGCTTACTTCAGTTTCCAAACTTAATTAAATATCATTGTAAGTAAAAGTCAGTAACTTGAATGACCAGAGTTTGATTATTGAGCTTTATTGCACACTTTTGGATGAGCAATGCTTGCATGGTCAGCAAAGTGGAACTTAAATAAAATAATTAGCATTGTTTGAATCTAAAGGGAGGTCTCAACTGTCCGGTTACATAGGTATGGACCAGACTTTTCTTTGGGAGGTATGTGAACGTTAGGTGATGTATCAACACGTTAAACAAATAATTGGTTAAAAGCACATACTGGTGGAAATTTAAGAGTTCAGAGGAGATTAATTGGTATAATTAAGCTAGAAGTCACCGGGTACGAATGATTTTTTTAAAAAAAAGGTGGGTGTGGTGTGCTAGATGGAAAGAGATTGGAATGTAACGTGGTGCATTCCACAGTATACAGCAGAATGGTACTGTAGCAACACACCCTATACAGCAGAATGTTAATATAGTGCACACTACACAGTAGAAATGGTACCGCAACACACTATACAGCACAATGGTACTGTAGCAACACACACCAGACCACACTATACAGCAGAATGGTACTGTAGCAGTACACCCTATACAGCAGAATGGTACTGTAGCAGCACACCCTATACAGCAGAATGGTATTGACAGCACACCCTATACAGCAGAATGGTATTGTGACAGCACACACTATACAGCAGAATGGTACTGTAGCAGCACACCCTATACAGCAGAATGGTATTGTGACAGCACACCCTATACAGCAGAATGGTACTGTAGCAGCACACCCTATACAGCAGAATGGTATTGTGACAGCACACACTATACAGCAGATTGGTACAATAGCAGCACACACTATACAGCAGAATGGTACTGTAGCAACACACGCTTTACAGCAGAATGGTACTGTGACAGCACACACTATACAGCAGAATAGTACGGTAACAGCACACACTATATAGCAGAATGGTACTGCAGCAGCGCACACTATACACCAGAATGGTACTGTGACAGCACACACTATACAGCAGATTGGTACAATAGCAGCACACACTATACAACAGAATGGTATTGTGACAGCACACACTATACAACAGAATGGTATTGACAGCACACACTATACAACAGAATGGTATTGACAGCACACACTATACAACAGAATGGTATTGACAGCACACACTATACAGCAGAATGGTATTGACAGCACATACTATACAGCAGAATGGTATTGACAGCACACACTATACAGCAGAATGGTATTGACAGCACACACTATACAGCAGAATGGTACTGTAGCAGCACACACTATACAGCAGAATGATACTGTAGCAGCACACCCTATACAGCAGAATGATACTGTAGCAGCACACCCTATACAGCAGAATGGTATTGTGACACCACACCCTATACAGCAGAATGATACTGTAGCAGCACACCCTATACAGCAGAATGGTACTGTAGCAGCACACCCTATACAGCAGAATGGTATTGACAGCACACCCTATATAGCAGAATGGTACTGCAGCAGCTCCCCAGACCTTTGAAGCAGAGTAGACTAGGTCTCGGTCATGCATCTATCCTCTCGGTTTATATATGGTATTTGGCATGGAGATCATTATGAAGAGGGGAAAGTGGAAAAAGCAGCTAACTAGACTGAAAAAAAACTTCCAGGTTAAAATAGATATGCTAAACATTCTGATACTTTGCGTATCAATGGATCAAAAGGTAAAAAATTCCAGTGAAGTTCATTGATGAGCCTTAAACTGCATGTACTAGATGCTGGGGTGCAGTTCTTGCGCATTTATTAATGCCGGCATAGAAATAGCAGCCAGGAGTGTGTGTTAACCGTCCGTGAGCAAACTTTTGTCATTCGGCATGAATTTCTACTCCTGTGTTCTTATGCAGCAGCACCGCAACACCTAAAATCGACCAGCTTTCCAGTGGGCTTTTTACTTTGCCAGTGGAGGTTAGAGTTGGGTTGATCTTTGCAGTTCTATTCTGCACCAGAATTAAGGTGGACACACAGCGAGTTGTTCCATTCTGCACCACAATGAGAGCGGACTCATGTTGTTCTGTCCAGGGCTCCCGGAAAGCTTGAACGCCTCGTCCCCTGGTGCAGCACTGCTCCTCACCGCCCTGGATCAGGTTATCGAATTCTTCCTGCTGCATTCCAGGAGATGGGGTAGGAAAAATGAAGCAACACCATCATCTGGCAAGATACTTAGAAAATCCACAGGCTGTAGTGTGGTGGCCACCATTGCCAAGGTTTCTGGGGGAGAAATACTGGAATCAGAACCTACAAACCAGGCGATTGCATGAAGAAACCCTCACATTATGGGGAGAGATACCAAGTGCAGCAAAGCAAAAGGCACACTCGAAGACTGTTAGCGATATCATCATGCATTTTTCTGTTTTTATGTATGCAGCAACAGGCCACTTTCTCCACTCCCCCAGTGACTATATATGGTTAAACTGAGCCATACAGAGCAGGAAGAGTGTTGGGTTTGATGCCTGGTCCACTGATTGCTACAACTGATTTTCCATTTGCTAGCTGGCAATGGAACTTTTTTTTTTAAAAAAGAGAAATGATTGCGTTTGAAATTTTCATCCTGGTTTTCAAATCCCCTTGTCGCTTCACCCTTTCTATAATCTCTGTAACCTCTCTTCTAGCCCTACAATCTTCTGAGATCATTAAGCCCCTCCAATTCTGGCTTCTTGTACTTCCCTGATTTTTATTGCTCCACCTTTGATGGCCATGCCTTCTGCGGTCTTGGCTTTAAGCTCTATAGATCCCTGCCTACACCTCCCTACCTCTCTTTCCCTTCAGGACACTCCTTATAAGCTACCTCTGACCAAACTTTCGGTCACCTATCCTAATATCTCGATGTGGTTTGATATCAAATTTTGTTTGGTAATGCCCCTTTGAAATGCCTCAAAACGTTTTATGTTAAAAAGGTGCTATATAAAGACAAAGTGTTGTTGGGTTCTGTCGACGATAGGGGAGGTTTGACTGTGATAGGCTTCCATACTCAAACATCCCACTTATGTTCATTGTCAAAACTCATAAGTGTGAGCTTGGGTGATGCCCTAGAGGGCCACTTCCAAGGAGACATATCCAAGCATGTGGTATGGTCTTCTTGAGAGGTAGGGACAGAAAAAAAGAAAAAAAAAAAATTAATTAAATTTAGTGTAATTAAAAAAAATTAAATAAAATTACCAGAACTTTAGAAAAATAACTTTTCCCTCTTTGGCCCATGTTTGTGCGTCAAAGAAAGCAAGAAAGAACTTGTATTTATATGGCGTCTTTCACAACCTCAGGACAACCCCAAGAGCTTTACAGCCAATGGAGCAGTTCTGAAGCGGAATTACAGCTGAGGCAGGGCAGGTATCAAACCTATTGCAAAAGGACGAGAAACACAAACAAAGTACCTTTCAGTGAAGCAACCAATATTCTGTTTTCTCTTCCAGCTCCTTTTGTCCTCTTACAAAGTTCAGGCAAGAGTTTTTTCCACCACAGGGACTGAAAGGAGTAAAACACCAGTGTTACCTCAGTGAAACGATGGGACACCCGCCATGGTGGAAACCTTGCCGAGGTCAAGATGGAAGCCGAGATGTAGGAGGACTATCAACACCAAAGAGTTGGATTAAATTCCAATCTATAGGAGGACTACTGCCACCTAGGACTGGGGCTGAATCCAGTCTGTAGATGTCGTCTCTCAGAATGGATCCTGGCATTGCTCCACTCAGAAGGGCGGGGAGAACAGGGGAAGAACTTACATTAGGCCAGTCCCACTATCATGCAATGCTTAATAACTGGTTTTAATTGCAGATAAACCTAGCTAGCATCCTAGGAAGTCTCCAGCGTACTCTCTCAACGAAGGAAAGAAAGACATAAAAATGAAGTCCATTGGAATGGAAGAACGTTTTGAATGGATTACAGTTTTCTTTTAAGAAAGAGAACTTGACCATTTTCTTAAATCTAATTGTTGTAAGTCCAATTGTTATAATAGTGTTCAAATAAATAAGATAATTTTCTTCACAGAAAGATGTATGGAGCCCAGTTACTTATTCTGTAGGCAATGGCCACTCTGCACCACCAAGGCTCTGCAGACAACCATGAAATAAGTGACCAGTTAATTTAGTTTTGGAGATATTGTTGGAGGGATGAACGTTGGCCAAACTCCCAGGGGAACTCCTTCTTTCTCTTCACTTAGTGTCATGGGATTGTGAATGCCCACCTCAACAGGAAGTTGGGATCCTAGCTCATCTGAAGGACGGTACAAGGGAGTCCAAGTGCTAGATATCCTTGGGAACATATGCTAGGTATAGAACTTGAGTCAACATTCTGACTCAAGAGGGTGAAATTTCTACCATCTGAACCAAAGTTAGCGCATTCCAAGGCATCTTCCATTTCCAATATATTTACTCCCCCCCGAGATGCAATAAAGCAAAATGCATTCACAAGAGGAATTCTTTTGAGGCAAACCTGTTTTTCTTGCTGCATCTCACAATTGGCAAATGGTAGGACTGCCTCAGGACATCGGTCAAGGAGTTGGTCAGTTACACGCTCACATTCACCCAGCCTTACAGAACACAGCACATGGATACTTAGGCCAGGAGCCTCATCTTCAGGGAGTTGATGTAGAAGAGGAAGAACAGATTTCACGTCGATCGAAAAACCGCACAAAATGGACTACGGATAAAACGAAAGAAATGCTAGCAAGATTCCAGTCTGAGAGAAAATTTATTTACACTGTTACACCCTAGTGATCTTAATGAGATCCTCACACTTGTGAAAGTTTTAAGGAAACAGATGCCCCTGGAGTAGTGGAGGGTTTTGGTAGCAGAGAGCAGGGCCCAACAGTGCTCACCATGGCCCAGCCAGACCTGTTGGTGGACGGCTAAACCAGTTACGTGGCCGAGTGTGGTCAACTCTGCGCCTCTTAAGCACTAGAGCATGAGGAAGTTTGTTCTGTGCCAGAAGGTATGACCATAAGGGAGAGAGTAAAAGTTTTACTAGGGTGGAGATGAGGGAGTTTTTTTTATATTCTTTCACAGGGTGTGGGCGTCGCTGGCTCGGCCAGCTTTTATTGCCCACCCCTAATTGCCCTTGAAAGGTGGTGGTGAGCTGCCTTCTTGAACCGCTGCAGTCCATGTGATGTAGGTACGCCCACAGTGCTGTTAGGAAGGGAGTTCCAGGATTTTGACCCAGCGACAGTGAAAGAACGGCGATATATTTCCAAGTCAGGGCGGTGGTGGGCCCATGTGCCTGCTGCCCTCCTAAGAGGTAACGGGTTTGTAAGGTACTGTCGAAGGAGCCTTAATGAGTTGCTGCAGTGCATCTTGTAGATGGTGCACACTGCTGCCACTGTGCGGAGGGAGTGAATGTCTAAGTTGGTGGAGGGGGTGCTGATTAAACGTGCTGTTTTGTCCTGGATATTGTTCAGCTTCGAGTGTTGTGGGAGTTTCACTCATCCATGTAAGTGGAGAGTATTCCCTCACACTCCTGACTTGTGCCTTGAAGATTTATATGGCTAGCCCAGTTCAGTTTCTGGTCAATGCCAACCCCCAGGATGTTGCTAGTGGGGGATTCAGTGATGGTGATGCCACTGAATCGTTGAACAGATCAACAGCTGCAGAAGTATGATGGCAAATAGAGGGTTTAAGTGGTCGCAGGTTTAAGTGACTTAGGAGAAGATTCTATTCCAGGTTCTCACACAGAAGAAAGTGGTCATAAATGGCTTTATTTATGATTGAGGTCATGGATAGGCAGGCCACATGAGATCACAAGGTCAAAGATGGGTGGCAATTAAGATTTTATATTCTATGTATTAAAGGAAAGCAGGGTAGGATAAGGTGGAGTGCTTGAAGGAGAAGTAGGGGGAGAGTCCAAGGTGCAATTTGGTGATAGATCATGTTGTAATATGCCTTCAAGGGATTGCAGCATGACATCACTAGAAGGAAGTATGTCATGCGATCCAGTTTTAGTTTCACTTTCGAAAAGAGCACAGCACAGACAGCTTTGCTGCTGGTGTCTTCAAGCTTTATACCTCTGTGTAAATGTTCACATGTGCCTAGAATTAAAAAATGAACCCACAGCAGCAGGTTTACCCAATCCCTTAGGAGTGTTTGGTGCTTTTATATAATTATAACACACACCACAGGTCACACTGCCACTATGGGGTGTTTAGGGAGGGGCTGCAGGTGATGGGAAGAATATCTGGGCTAGAGACTTCAATGAAGGGTAAAGCATCACAGATTGGGCGAAAAATTTCAGTCATAGCTGAAATGCCAACCCAAGAATACACAATAAGATTGTGGATGACAAAGGCCTTATTGGAAAGCGAATGGCCATTCTTGAGAGCGGTATGGAGAGGAGCAGTGACTGTTAATCCATTGCCTGAGTCCAAGGTGACTGTGGTGGCTGAGGTGAACAGAACTGGAAGGAGGTTGGTGAGGCTCTTACCCTAAGAGAGACACAGGGCAGGAAGGTCACAGAGAGGCAGATGAAGCAATTGGGTTGCTGTTTATAAGGTGATAGTATGGGTGCTTTGATGGGCTGCCAGTGAATGCCAAGAGAAGGTATAGGTTTATTGATGGGGGGGTGGATTCAAGCCTTGGATAGTGGCAGAAGAGTAAGAAGCTGGATGAGTAATGATAAATTGGGATAGGGATTAAGGTGGGTGGGGGAATCACAGAATCACAGGACAGGAGGCCATTCGGGCCATCATGACTGCACTGCCTCTCTGAAGGAGTAATTTACCTAGTGTCACTCACTAGCCTTCTCTATGTAGCCCTACACATTCTTCCTTTTCAGATAATAATCCAATTCCCTTTTAAATGCCTCAACTGAAACTACCTCCCAGACTTTCTGGCAGTACATTCCAGATCCCAACCAGTCACTGCATGAAAAAGATTTTCCTCCCGTCTCCATTGTTTCTTTTGCCAGTCACCTTAATTTTGTGCCCTCTTGCTCTTGAGCCTTCCACCAAAGGGAACAGTTTCTCCCCATCTACTCTGTCCAATACTCCAGACGGGAGAATTCTTCAACGTTCTTGTATTGTAATGGTGTAACTGCACAAGTGCACTACCTCCTACTCCAATTCAGACTTTCCCCTAGGAGCTCAAAACAGGGAACGTTTCACCGCCCTCAGGTCTGCCTAACCTTCTGCGATTTTTGCAGCTTAGGAACGGAAGCTTGAGATCGCAACCATTTTAAACTGTGATTTATCCCGTCTTCTCTCCAAGTCTTTCCACTCTTGGTTGGCGCCCTGCACTATGGCCTTTAAGCTATGCCTCGCCAAAGGTAAAAAAAAGCCAGCACAAACCTGTAACTTTTGAAGATCCCCCGAAGTATCTTGTGAATGGCGACCAGCTGCATTAATGGCGTGGATCCATGAGAAAATTCTACCAAAGTGACCACACGAATTTATCTGTTTAAAAGAGAGAAAAAAAAAAGTGAATACAGATGAAATCGGTGCTTTCTTGTCCAATTCAATTTTTATCCCGTGTTGACGGGTAAATATATTTTACGGAAGTAGTACACTGTTGTGACATGGACATGCACAAATACCGGCAAACATTCCTCCGACTGGCGTTTCAAAGCAGTTGTTTTTTTTGAATGAGTTAACACCTATGCTAAAATGGTGTCCAAAGGAATGCCACGTGGAAAAGAGACAGACTTGCATTTACATCGTGTCTTTTACAAGCCCAGGGTGCCTTTACAGCCCACAAAGTATGTTTTACAAAGCGTAGTCACTGCTGTAATGTAGGAACAGCAGCAGCCAATTTGCACACAGCAAGCTCCCACAAGCAGCATTGGCCAAGTGATCTGTTTTACTGATGTTGGCTATGCCATAGAGTGAACATGGGCTGTCAAAGGAGATGAACTGGATGAATATATTAAACTTTCATCAGTTGACATCAGTAACGTCTAGTCTCAATATTATGGTCCGTTTGTTGTGTCTCATGGTTAATTAACAGTGTGCTGTTACAGTTTGGGGTAGTATCAATGTAACTCTCACCGCACTGGTGTGTCAATGGATCTTTACTATAGTGCTAAAAGGAAAACTTCAAATCAAACATTACTCATGGTAATTGGCCTCTATTCTTGTCCTAAATTTCCAACAGGCTTTTCACTGATTCTATATATATATATATATGATTAACAAAGTAAAAATATTGGCCCATTACAGGCAGAGAGAGGAGAATTTGTAGTGGGGAATAAGAAAATAGCAGAGAAACTAAACAAATACTGTGTGTCCAGCTTCACGGAGAAAGATACAGAAATCATCCCAAATATACGCGAGAACCAAGGTCCTAGTAAGCGTGAGGAACTGAAAAAGACTAGTATTAGGAAAAAGTAGCATTGGAGAACTTAATGGATTGAAAGTTGGTAAATCCCCTGGACCGGATGGTCTACATCCCAGAGTGTTGAAAGAAGCTGTAGACATAGTGGATGTATTGGTGGTCATCTTCCAAAATTCTATAGATTCTGGAATGGTTCCTGCAGATTGGAAGGTAGCAAATGTGACCCCACTATTTAAGAAAGGAGGGAGAGAGAAAACAGGGAACTGTAGACCTGTTAACCTGACATCAGTAGTAGGGAAAGTGCTATTATAAAGGATGTGATAACTGGACACTTAGAAAATAATGGTTGGATTCGGCAGAGTCAACATGGATTTATGAAAGGGAAATCATATTTGACAAACCTGTTGGAGGTTTTTGAGGATGTAAGTAGCAGAATAGATAAGGGGGAACCAGTGGATGTGGTGTATTTGGGTTTTCAGAAGGCTTTCGTTAAAGTCCCACACAAGAGGTTAGTAAGCAAAATTAGAGCACATGGGATAGGGAAAATGCTGGCATGGGTTGCTAATTGGTTAATGGACAGAAAACAGTGGGAATAAACGGTCATTCTCGGGTTGGTAGGCTATGACTAGTAGGGTACCACAAGGATCAGTTCCTGGGCCCGAGCTATTCACAATCTATATCAATGATTCGGATGTGGGGATCAATTGTAATATTCTAAGTTTGATCATGACACAAAACCAGGCAGGAATGAGAGTTGTGAGGAGGATGCAAGGAAGCTTCAAGGGGATTTAGACAGGCTAAGTGTGTGGGCAAGAACATGGCAGATGGAATATAATGTGGAAAAATGTGAAGTTATCCACTTTGGTAGGAAAAACAGAAATGCAGAGTATTTCTTCAATGGTGAGAGATCGGGAAGTACTGATGTCCAAAGGGACCCTGGGTGTCCTTGTTCATGAGCCACTGAAAATTATGCAGGTGCAGCAAGCAATTAGGGAGGCAAATGTTAAGTTGGCCTTGACTGCAAGCGGATTTGAGTACAGGAGTAAACAGGTCTTGCTGCAATTGTATTGAGCCTTGGTGAGACCGCACCTGGGGTAGTGTGTGTGCAGTTTTGGTCTCCTTACCTAGGCGGCGTGACTTCAGAATGGTGTGCCGCTCGTGCCGACTGTCTGCTGGCCTGAACTTAGAGAGGAACTCAGAGGGGAGTGCACACAACCTTGCACAGCGCTCGCAAGCACTGTCTGTAGGACATTAAGGAAGAGGCGCCGTGCGTTTGCAGGGGACACAGGCAAGTCGCTTTATCCAGGCTGGCTTTCAGTGTGGTGTTGGGGCAAGGGCTCCAGTATGGGTCAGGCTAGTGGGGAGTCGTGGAGGGGTGGCAAGGCAGCACAGACTGAAGGAAGTACTCAAGCACATGCCACGGGGTGTGAGGGAAGCGGCCACGCACTTGGAAAAGCTTGTCAAAAGATGAGCAATCCTTCCGCAGCTGAAACCATTCAGCAGCAGCTCCATGGACAGGCTTGGAGTCGGGCCTCTGAAGCTTTTTTGCCCACTCAAGCAATACAAAAGCATAAGAGCTCCAGAACTTTTCACCCCTCGGGTGCAGGCTGCAAATTACTGTGCGCTTTTGGGGGCAGCAGGACAATTGGCCGACTGGGCAAGTTGTACAATCCCTTTGCGAGAGGTGGCCTTGGCGCAGTCACTGCTGCGTGCTGGGGAAGCGATGGTGGAGTGGTATTGTTGCTGGACTAGTATTCCAGAAACCCAATGCTCTGAAAACCTGAGTTCAAATCCTGCTAGGGCAGATGGTGGAATTTGAATTCAATAAAAATCTGGATTTAAAAGTCTGATGATGACCATGAAACCATTGTTGATTATTGTAAAAAACCCACCTGGTTCCCTAATACATGTGACTCCAGACCAGGTGAGGATGGCAGATTTCCTTCCCTAAAGGACATTAGTGAACCAGGTGGGTTTTTGCAACAATGTGGTTGACTCTTAAATGCCCTCTGAACGAGGGCAACTAGGTAATAAATGCCGGCCTGGCCAGCAACGCCCACATGCCATGAATGAATATTAAAAAAAAACTGCCTGCGCCTGAGCTAAGAGCAGTCCTGTGGCCTTAGCTGCCGCCAATTGGTCAAATGGAGTTGGGCGGAAGTGTGGGGCGTACCATACACTGGCCATCAGGATCATGGAGTCGATTTAGTGTTATAGCTTAGAGAGACCAGAGAAGGCTTGGCAAAGGAAGGAGCACCTCCCTCAAGATGAAGGGGCGGCAGGACCAGCTGCTCACACAGCTGAAGATCCACAGCGAGCTGTCACTTGTAGGCTCCTCGCTAGACCCAGGGGTCTACAGATGGCACCTGTCTAGGGAACTGGTCAGTCACATATGCCACCTGCTTCAGGATTTGGTGCCATGGGGACATGCAGGGCACCCAGTGTCAGTGGCTGTGAAAGTGACCGCGGAGCTCAATTTCTATACCAGTGGCTCCTTCAAGGGCTCCACAGGAGACCTGTGTGGGATCTCGCAAGCCTCCATGCACAAGTTTATTCAGGAAGTCACAGACGCCATCTTCGCTAAGACACAGAACTTTGTGCGTTTCGACTGGGATCAGGAATGCCAGGAAGCAAGAATGCTGGGATTTGTGCAGGTCTCGGGTTTCCCACAGGTGCAGCCTTCCCGGCATTCTGGCAGCAATAACATCAAGATGATGATTGATGATGACTATGGCGACATCATCTTCAAAGGCGAGGATGCCGGTGCTGAGGCTATGGCTCTGGCCAGACAAGCCAGGAGGCCGTCACAGCCACAAGATTCACGGAGGATGATGACAACGAGATAAGGTGAGGAGAGTCTTGACATGCTCGCCTTACATCGGTGAACGTTTGACTCCTGTGTGGCTGATGGCAGCGCACATACCCTCAGTGCTCAGGCTCATGTCATGGAGATGCAGCAGAGGCCCTAATTCCAGGAGGATGATGATGACGACATGCAGTGAGATCACTCCATAGATCTTCACATTGCCCCTGTGAATGTCGGACTCCTGTCTGGCTGAGGGCAGCTCACTTGCGCTCTGTGAACAGGGCCCTATCATAGAGATGCAGCCGTGAAACTTTAAATGCACCTGATCCTTTGTCAGCCTTCAGCACCTGTCCCCTTCAGGGGCAGTGTCACTGGTCACAGATGCTGACAGGATGGTGGGGCATGGCCCAGCTCAAAGGTGCTGAAAGCACAGAGAGAATGACGGAACCCTGTGACATCTTCCCAACATTCTGGCAGCAATGACAAGCACCATCACTAATCCTCCCGCTGCGTTTGAAGCTGAACCGTCACTTTGGTCTGAAGGTTACACACTGCACAGGGAAGCAATCCTGGACTGAGACACCTGCCTTTATCTTGTGCAGGAACCATGGTTTCAAATTTGAGTGACACGAACATTGCTCATTGTAACAAGAAGCAAAAGGCAAGGAGAGATTGTTGGGAGTTTATTTACAATAGTGAACAGTATGTACAAGTGATTAACACCCGTACTCAGGCTCTACAAGAGTTACATCTTCTTAACTTCCTAACTCTGTCGCTACGTCTTGCAGCTCTCCCGACATCCACAGCGGAGGTGGAGGCAGCCTGCTGACTGCAATGCCCTGTGATGACCTTGGTGAGCATCCTCTGGAGGGCCCCAGCCTGCTGTTGGGGTCCTGCTGTGTGGCTGTGGCACCCTCCTCGGCCTGTGGAGCTGGAGTCACACGAAGAGGGGATTCGGATGGGCCGGGCGCTTCCGGAGTCACCTGGGTGGGTTGCCCTGGAATTTGCACCTGCTGAACCCCCTCCTTATGAGTGTCTGACTCCTTGAGGGGAAGGGGAAGCTGGAGTGAGATCGAGCTGCCCCACACCCCTCTCGCGCACACACTATTGGAGGCCAACTATGGTGTCAGCAACGAAGTTCAGCCTGCACAGCAGTGCAGGAGTGATGTCCTGGACCAAGGTCTCCATGGCGGCCGCCATCCCACCAGTGTTGACCTCGGTACGTTGGCATGCCGATGCTATCACCTCAGACTGAAGGCGGACAGACTCCTCCATTGTGCCTTGCTATCTGAGGAGTGCAGCAGACATCCCTTCCTGATGTTCCTGAGCTTCCCTTTGCAGCTCCAGCAACTGTGACATGACCAAGCACTGCCAACCTCACCGTCAGCACAGGAACGGTCCAGATCTTCGCCGGCCAGCTGGATGACTCTATTTTCAAAGTCCGTGAGGACCTTGGCACCGGGCATTCCTCCATCAGTCTGCGACCTCTCCCTTTTGTTGTGTGCCAGCTTGTCCTGCATGAAGACAGATGGAGAGAGTGTAAGCAGGGCACCTGTCAGGCCAGATGAGAAGGATGCCTGGCATGTGTGGGTGATGAGTGGTGCCATGGATGGGATGAGGACATGACCCACAGGGCAGATGAAGGATTGTGTGAGGGAGTGAATGGTGATGTTCCTTGAACTGGCAGTGAGTGAGATCCCAGTGGATGTTTGATGGGTTTGTGAGTGTGTGAGTTGAGAGTGATGAAGAAGAGTGACTTACCCTGGCAGAATGGAGATGGTCATTCATCCTCTTTTGGCACTGGGTGGCTGCCCTCTTTTGCAGCACATTGGCACTGACCACCACTGCCACTCATGCTGGATTGGTCACCTTGCTTGCTGGTCTTCACCCAGAGCCGGGGTGCAGGACTTCACGGCGGGCCTCGACTTCATCCAGTAGGCGCACAAGGGAGGGGTCGCTAAATTTGGGGACAGCATGTTTCCTCCCTTTGGCAGCCATGACTTTGTAGCAGCTTCCGATCCCTTAGAGAGAGCCAGCTCTGTGTAGGGGCGCACTTTAAATATGACGCCCGGATTACTGAAGGTCTGTGATGATGGCTGGCGGGCAGGCAAATCAGAGGCCGCTCCACCAGCCATCCACTGCGTTTCCCGGGAATGCATTATTAATAAGGTGGGATGCGCCGTGAATGGGATGATACGGTGCGAAAACCCACCATTGCGGTCGGCGAGTTAAATGACCTTTTTCCCGCCCACTACTGTACTTTGTGCACATCTGGGATGATACCACCCATAGTCTCCCAATAACAGGGCAAGCTAGTTAGGACTGAGATGAGGAGGAATTTCTTCACTCAGAGGGTGGTGAATCTTTGGAATTCTCTACCCCAAAGGGCTGTGGAGGCTCAGTCATTGATAATATTCAAGACAGAGATAGATAGATTTCTAGATATTAAAGGCAACAAGGGATATGGGCATGGTGTGGGTAAACAGGATTGAAAGTCAAAGATCAACCATGATCTAGTTGAATGGTGGAGCAGGCTCGAGGGGCCGAATGTCTCACTCCTACTCCGACTTCTTATGTCTATCTCTTTAAGCCAGGAATTTGTCACTTACTTTTTTAAAAATGTATTTATGGGATGAGAGTCTCACTGGCTGGGCCAGCATTTATTGCCCACCCCTAATTGCCCTCGAGAAGGTGGTGGTGAGCTGCCTTCTTGAACCGCTACAGTCCACGTGGTGTAGGTACACCCACAGCGCTGTGAGGGAGGGAGTTCCAGGATTTTGACCCACTATACTGAGGCCACTTTCTCTGATGCACAAAGATACAATCAAAATGGAACTCCATCCGAATTATTAGATATTAATTCAGTTAACACAGGTAGCATATTAGAGTTTGAAAACACCGAGCTTATAGGTTTGTGTCTCAGCTCCTGCCCATCTACATTCTTCAAGTATTAAAACGAATGGATCACAATCATCAGCTCATGAGCAGCGAGTCAGAAATCCCCAGCTGCAGTGTCACAGTGTGAGCCAGTGAACAGAGAATCAATTCCACCCTTCAATTTATTTTAAATAACTAAACCTCCCCTTTGCCCCTTCTTTATTTACAATTTTGTGTACATTTTAAACTCAAGGCGAGGGATGTCAGTGGAGGCCAGTGACAGCAGCAAGCACTCAGACGCAGCACAGTTGTCCCCGAACTGCAGGAGAAAGCCCTCCGCTGTAGTCCGGTGGTATTTTTTGACTATCCACACTGCTCATTTATGGCCCAAGTGATATTGTGCTGAATTAGGACCAGATTTGCAGAAAAACATTGGCAAAATTCATTTCACATTGCACTCAGGAGATAACTTTCATCCTGTATTGTATTCAATCCCATGTTCCCAGAGCTAAAAGGCCAGTGCCTGACCCACTATGTTACCCAGTCCTTCCTACATTCCAGTATAAAAAAGGAATGATCTGGAAGCAGTAGAATAAGGAAAATATGTAATTTCTTTAAAATATCTGTGGAATCTGTAGTCATTTTTAATAATGTTTGAAAATGACTTTTAAGAGTTTGCATCAACTGTAAAGAGACCAATTGTAGCTTTCTTGGAGATTAAGAAACACTGGTCTATGGGGCCTGGCAACCGTCGACCTGGAAGCTGTATCAATAAGAAGGAAGTTAAGATATGTATGTTGTATGGCCAGACATAAAGAGGAGCTGCAAACACAAAGGAGAACTGCAAGCAGAGGAGCTGGAGGCTGAAGACTCAGATCCAGACACAAAGAGTAAGCAGACAGGGATAGAAAGAGGAACATTGAGAATTCTTGAGGGGAATAAGCAAAGCAATCTGAGGAAGAGGTCAGCTTTTCTGTTTGGCAGAAAAGGAGACAGGAGCTCTTGGAGGCACTCTGCGAGCTGGCTAAAAAAGGTCTAAAACTTGGAAAGACTCACAAATAGCTCAGAGAAACTAAAGAGCTGAGTATTTTCCCCAGAAGTGGCCAAACTGTGAACCAGGATGTTATTGGTTATTAAGCTGAAAAGGAATTCTGGAAAGCTACACCATCAGGACTGTCGTGACCCGAGGAAGAGAGGGTTTGGTGTGTCTTGCTGATGATAATTGTAGCAGTGAAACTTGGAGGTGAAAGCTGTTGTCAGATAGGGCTCCTGACCTACCCTGCATGATTAAAGAACAGCATGTTGTGGAATTGTGTAGCTTTGTAATACCATACATACTAAAGGTGGCATGGTTTTGGCTGTGTAAGACATATCTTTGTTGCGTCGACTATTTAAAGTGAAATTTACTATTTTATTTGAAGTATCATTCACATGTTCATCCATGTTTAATTTATGATGATTCTGATTCAAGATATAAAGTAAGAGCTACAAAAATCTTGTTGGCAATTTCTTCATTTTGGGCTCATTTGGTAAATTTGTTTATTTTGCTTTACAGTTTCCATACGGGGGGTTGTTACAGTAATGTAAATTTCTCAGTCAAATGTCAGATCTTGGTTAGAAGAGTATTGTTTGTATTGTTTACAGGATAAGTGTTGGCTCAGACACCAGGAGACCGCTCTTATTGTTCTTCCATAAATGACCTCAGACCTTTTACATGCAGATAGTTGAGGATTCAATTGAACATCAATACAGTAAAAACATGACACCTTCAACAGCGCATACCTCCCTCTGCTTCACAGCACAATGTGCGTCTGGATTGTGTGCTCAAGTCCTGGGGGAGCTTAAAGACCTTTCACAAGGTGAAAATGCTACCACTGAGCCAAGCTGAGACTAAGGACTATTATAGATTATGTTTTAATATATTAAAAATCAGATCTGAATGCACTTCTGACACTTCCTCCCCACACAAATTCCTGTTGCTTGTAGCTACTCCTTTCAGATCTGCTGTCATGGTATGTCCCACTCGTCTGTCTTGCACCATCCTCACACATGCACCGCAGCTCGTCTGCAACTGCTCTGTGACGCCCGTCATATAGCTACGCCCAGGTCAACCCCACTTTCTGCTGCCCTCCACAAGAGATCTCTGTAGCTTTTCACCGCTAATCAAATAGCCGAAATACTGACATTTGCTCTTCTTGATGTCACTTTTGACAGTTTTTTTCACTCTTGCAATTTCAAGCACCTCTTTGTTTGTCTTATGGTCTCTATACGGAATTTTTAGCAAAAGTTAAGCATCCGCGTTCCAAAGGCCTTCATTGTCTTCCACGGATCTTTACTCACTGTCCAGGTTTCTGAGGCAGATGGGAAAGTGGATCAAATGTAGCATCTTGTGTTTTTTTCCTTGAGTTTTCTCATTGTTAATACATCCTTCATCTCTACAAAATTACTTCTGGCTATCTCTATCCTTCTAATTCTGGCATTGCATCTGCCATCTTCTGTTATAATTTGTCCTGAATAGATAAACTTACCTATTTGTTCCAGTGTGACATCATCCACTTCAATTCTCACTCAAGTTTCTTCTAATGTATTCCTCCTAACTGTCATTGTGTGTGTCTTTTTGGTGTTCATACTCAATCCATATTCTAAACTTCTAGATTTTACTCGATCGATGATATTTTGTAAAGGCTCTTCTGATTCGACAAGTAGCACTGCCTCGTCAACATATCACAAGTTTATGTTCTCTCCTCCAATTTTACCCCGGGAAATGCATCTAGTTCTCTGAATATTTGTTCTGTTTACAGATTGAATAGTTTTGGCGACAGTACAAATGCTAGTCATACTCCTCTCTTCACTTGAAACACGTCTAATTGTCCATCTTCTAGCCTACATTTATGAAGAAAATGACCCGTGCAAATGTAGTTCACTGTTATTAAATCTTCCCACCAGTGGAGGCACTAGGAGGAGGGTGACATTACAGCATGACAACTTTACACGGGTTGATCCATTGTTAAATGCGGAAATATGAATTTATATCGGGAATGAGGGCTGATTTATGACTATTTTTTTCCTGCCCCCAGGACTACCGCTAGTCTCTAATCCCAATGTTCATCATTTCAGATCAATGACAATGTTGCTTTTTGCTCATTTGTTAACCACAGATTTCACTTTGAATTATTGTGATCGCTTTATGTCAGTATTTAAAATTGAAAATGCCCATGCAATCAGTTATAATTGAATTTTCCTATGTAAACAGATCACAGCAGTGTTGTAGTTGCAGGCCACAGCCATTAGGTGGCATGGTAGTTCCAAAGTACCCTGTACTCTCTGACAGCTTGAACAATGCCATGATGGATGCACTAAAAACACCTGCATTTATACAGTGCCTTTCACGATTACTCAAAGCATTTTACAGCCAATTAAGTACTTTAGAAGCGTAGCCAATGTTGTAATGTAGAAAATAGGATTCTAAAGTACGGAAGTAGTGGGAAGCAGGGACATACCAGATCCTCGACGGTTTTGAGTGGTCGCTTATCAGGCTGTTGTTTTCGGGCTGTTCTCTGGACGTACACCGACACCAGCTTCATGAGCAGTACCTGAACCATCGCTTCCTGAGTGCAGGCTATCAACATGGCTTCCCAGAAATCAACCAGAAGCTGTGGAGTCTCCTCTTCATTTGCTTCATCACCTTTTGCACAGAGCGCCTGCCAACAACAAGAATCAGCCATGAGGTGGGCAGCTCCCTCCCCCATTCCCCCCCTTCCACAGACTCCCTCTCCCAGTTTTATTTCTCACGTTAAGCGTCGCAAAAAAGCAATAATTGAAAATGTTGAAAAGATTAAAACAGGAGAGGACATCATAAGAGTTAGAAAAGATAATGAATAGTAAGAAAAAAAGGTACATTGCAGAATTATTTCAAATTAAAAAAAGAGTAAAGGGGACCTGGTAAAAGTCAAATTTAGGACTGATGGCAGAATTATTTGAAATAGTTCTGCAATTTACCTTTTTGCGTACTATTCATTATCTTATCTAACTCCGCGATGTTCTCTCCTGTTTTAATCTTTTTAGCATTTTCAGTTATTGCTTTTTGTGATACTTATTGAGAGAAATAAAATTGGGAGCGGGAGTCTGTTTTTCACATGAAGAGGTTGATCTTGACTTTTGTACGATGGTGTAAAACGCGTGACAGCGAGTTAGCGCCCCAGCTTTTATTTCCATTCAACTGAATAAATAAGTGAAAAGGAAAAATTTGCAGAGTATAGGGAAAGAGTGGGGGGGAGTCAGCTTTTTCAATGGACTGAATGAATTGGACTCCTTCTGTGCTATACGATTATGTTCAGCTTCATCCCAGCCAGGGGTTTAACAAATGAAGAGCACTACCTCCCTCTGCTGGTTCCATATATATTTACATACTACACCATCTAAAACATAACATTCCCAGCCAGTGTACAGTTACATTCACTATGAGAATTGAGTTACCAAAACAGCAAATAACTAAGACTATGGCACACCTTTTAAATAAAACATGCCTAATCAATAATTTTTCCAGAATGGAAATTTCTAAGCAGTGCTGATGTACCAAAGTTCCACTTCTCAGGTTTGACAAAAAGATGGAAGAGATTGCAACTTATCAATATATGAGTTGACCTGCTGTGGAATGGGGCGTGGAGTTACAACATAGTGCTAATCATCTTAGGAATGTAAGACCAAATCAAGCTCGGAATGATTTGATGAAGTCTGTTTGAGTGGTTGTGGAATTTATTTTTCAGTTTTAGGTCGGAATTATAAAAAGAATCTACAACCAGACAAATGTGGAACATTTGCAACTGTCTAAATCAATGGTGTTGCACAGCATTTAGTCTGGTCTGTCCATAACGCAGGTCTTTCAGACAAACCTTTGAATACTTAGTCAGACTGAGGTTCATAAACAAGCACAGTTGCAGTGACAAGCTACGTACAAAGGTTTGATCGTAGCCTTAAAGTTCAAGGTTAATATAAATTCTGAATTTTAGGATCTGAAGTCAAAGCAAGAAAAAAAAAAACAAGAAAGTTATGTTAAATCTTCATAAATCATTGATCAGACCTCAGCTGGAGTATTGTGCCAAATTCCGGACACCACACTTTAGGATGTCAAGGTCTTGGACAGGTTACAGAGGAGATTTACTACAATGGTACCAGGGATGAGGGGCTTTGAGTTATGTGGGGAGACTGGAGAAGCTGGGATTGTTCTCCTTAAGAGTAGAGGGAAAGTTTATTCGAGCTATACAAAGTGATGAAGTATAAATCATTAGAAATGGTTTCCATTGGTAGTAGGGTTGATAATTAGAGAACACAGATATAAGGTAATTGGCAAAAGTGCTGGGTAGGGGGGAGATGGTGGAGGCTGAAAGTTATGATCTAGTGTGCACTGCCTAAGAAAGGGTGGTGGAAGCAGATCCTATCGTAACTTTCAAAAGGGAACTGGATACATGTCTGAAAAAGGAAAATTTGCAGGGCTTTGGAGAAAGAGCAGAGAAGTGGGACTATTTGGTTAGCTCTACCAAAAAGGCCGACACAGACACGACAGGCCGAATGGTCTCCTTCTGTGCTCTATTGTTCTAAGATTCTGTGACTCAATAACACAGCATTTTGCTCTCCTCCAATGGGAAGACTTGTCACTGGTGTAAGATGATTCTAAAATGGACTTCCACAAAGAAGATCTAAAAAGCACTGCAAACCAACCTTAAAGAACAATTCAGCCTCTTTGAGTTGAATTTTGTTACTTTCCAGCAAAGCTACAAAGACAGCCACCAGGAGGCCCGGCTGAGTCCTCTTCAGCTCACAAGATAGTTCCGTTGCCACAAAGCCATGATGTCGCAAGAGGTTCGGTTCCGCCACAAAACCACAAACCAACCTCGTCTGTCAAAAGAACAAAGCAGGCAAATTAATGGATTGCAGTTATCACCGGACCAGATGTTTCAATGACTAGACCATCTCAGAGGTGTTTACTAATGTAACTCGCTGCTAATTAGCCAAGGCCCATTTATCGAGTTGCGCCAGAAAAAATACTTTAATTCAAGTTCCAGATAATTTTCCCTTCTTATTTTTAAACTTTTGAATTCTAGGTGAAGCGTTAATGTCCATGGTAGAGGACATCATGAAGGGCAAGAAGATTAGAAGACAAATCAAGAACTAGAGATAAGGGGATGCCAACCTTTGATTCTAAAATCCTGAATGTAGGAAAAAAAAGCAGAGACTCAGCTGGTTGCCGTTTTGACTTTGAGTCAAAGTTTGTGGGGTATTTGAGCATGAAAATCTAGACTAACACTTCAGCGCAGTACTGAAAGAGTTCCACACTGTCGGAGGTGCTGAATTTTGGACAAGACATTGGGCAGAATCTTCGGGTCGGCGAGTGGGGAGGCCCCGCTCACCTACACGTAAAATGACGTGCGGTGACATCGGGCGTGCGTCCCGACGCCACCGCGCTCCATTCAGATATTCAGTTCGGCGGGTGCACACCGGTGTTGGCTGCGCGCCCGCCGAACTGTCAAAGGCCTATTAAGGCCATTTAAATACCAATTAAAATACTTAACTGAGCTGCTTGTCTAACCTTAAGGTTGGCGGGGGGGCAGGTGAAGAGCCCAGGCGGCCTTCGCATTTATCATGGAGCCTCAGCCACGGACGGGATGAGGTTTCATGAAGGTTTTTAAAGTTTAATAAAATTTTAAAATAAAATTCATTGACATGTCCCAGCTCACATGACACTATCACATGAGGGGACACGTCTTAAGATTTTTTTTTGTCTTCATTAAAATTTTTTAAAAATCGAACTGATCTCCCTGAGGCAGCTCTTTGCCTCAGGGAGATTTCTGCGCTCTTTCGCGCACATGCACAGGACCCGACTCAGCCTACTCCCCCAACACGCACAGGGAGCCCTCTGCACTTCGGGGTGCGCATCACGTCACGCTGGACGGGCCTTAATTGGCCCGCCCACGTAAAATGGCAGCGTGCAACCAATGATCAGTGGTGATCAGCCCCTACTCCCACCCAACCCAAATTCTCCCCATTAAACCGAAGCTCTGTCTGCTCTTTCAGGTGGATAGAAAAGATCCCTTGGTGCTATTAAGGAAATCAGGGGTGTTAGCCCGGTGGCTTGGCCAATATTTATCCCTCGACACACATCAAAACGCAAACATAATTATCACATTGCTGGGCGTGCAAATTGGCTGCCACGTATCCTACATTACAACAGTGATTAAACTTCAAGAGTATTTTTTTAATTGTTTGTGAAGCTTTGGGGACATCCTGAGAGGTACCAAATAAACGTTGAAAAATGAGACATGCTGTCAAAGCATCTCATCTTGCACTCATCAGGACCGAATTTGCAAGAATACCAATTGTAAACGGAACAACAATTTATACTGCACGAGAACACTCTTCTGATGCAGTATTAATTGTTGTTCCCTTTACAGTTGGTTTATCTTGCACAGCTGTCCTGATAAGCGCAAGACAAAAAGCTTCAACAGCATGTCGCTTTTTTCAGCAATATTCAAGTTTTGTAGTACCAAACGACTAAATGCAAATCTCTATGCTTTAACAAGAGGAGAGAGGGAGAGAGAGAGGGGGCGAGAGAGAGAGGTGGATAGGACATAGGGGGGGAAAAAAGACAAATATAAGGCAAATGAATAAAAAGAGTGGAAGGAGGAATATAGAAAGGGAGGAGGGAAAAGAGGATAGAGTGCAGTGGGGGGGGAGGTGAGAGACAGAAGAAAAGGAGGAAAAAGAGCAAAGGAAGGGAAAAGTGAAGTGATGGAAAAGAATGATTAGAAGTTGAAGAGGAGGGATTTAATAAATACCTCACGTCATTAGTAATTATCTTGTGGGGTGCCAGTGTCGATTTAAAAATTGGCATTTAACAACATATATTAAATCCTCTGAGCTTTTTTACAGCTTGAAAAATGAAAGGCTTATGCGCACTCCCTCCTCCTTATAGCCCCACTATGTTGCAGTCAATCCCCATTGGCTAGTCGCTCATTCTTTTGCAGCTTAAGTTTTCCTCCTCCTGCAATTGAACATTGGGGAGTTTGGGGGGAGGGAAATGTGGGCACGGGAACAGGAGTAAATTCAAGACAAATCCGTGGCAAAATGATTTTAGTGAGAGAGCAGAACAAGCTCTTTAAAAGGAGGCAGTGGAACAAGATAGTAGAGATTCATTAAAATGCAAATTAGATCAAATTTTACCTTCTGAAAAGAATCAGGAGACACAGGTAATTTGAGAAATGAATGGGGTGGAATTTTACAGCCCTGTTGTAACAGGGCAGGAAAATGCAACAAGCCATTCAAAAATCCACTGAAGCTGAACTTGGTGGGACTGGAAAATCTCGCCGGCGGGAGGGGCCATAAAATTCCGCCCCATGGGGAGGAACAGGTGAGTTTGGGCCAATGGTTCTCAAAGTTCACCCCGACTGGCAGCTTTCCTCACTTCATGTCCGGGTCTGTCGCGGACTCACTGATGAGTGGTTAATTGCTTTTATTAGTCAGCAACTCCATTATTGTTGTATCCTGTGACTTAAGGAGGGCTGGGGGTCAGTGTTGGGACCACAACTTTTCACTTTATACATTAATGATCTAGATGAAGGAACTGAGGGCATCCTGGCTAAGTTTGCAGACGATACAAAGATAGGTGGAGGGACAGGTAGTATTGAGGAGGCGGGGAGGCTGCAGAAGGATTTGGACAGGTTAGGAGAATGGGCAAAGAAGTGGCAGATGGAATACAACGTGGGGAAGTGTGAGGTCATGCACTTTGGTAGGGAGAATAGAGGCATGGACTATTTTCTAAATGGGGAGAGAATTCAGAAATCTGGAGTGCAAAGGGACTTGGGAGTCCTAGTCCAGGATTCTCTTAAGGTTAACTTGCAGGTTGAGTAGGTAGTTAGGAAGGCAAATGCAATGTTGGCATTTATTTCAAGAGGACTAGAATATAAAAGCAGGGATGTGCTGCTGAGGCTTTATAAGGCTCTGGTCAGACCACATTTAGAATATTGTGAGCAATTTTGGGCCCCGTATCTCAGGGAAGATGTGCTGGCCCTGGAGAGGGTCCAGAGGAGGTTCACGAGAACGATCCCAGGAATGAAAGGCTGATGAAGGAGGAACGTTTGAGGTCTCTGGGTCTATACTCGATGGAGTTTAGAAGGATGAGGGAGGATCTGATTGAAACTTACAGAATACTGAAAGGCCTGGATAGCGTGGACATGGGGAAGATGTTTCCATTAGTAGGAGAGACTAGGACCCGAGGGCACAGCCTCAGAGTCAGGGAAGACCTTTTAGATCAGAGATGAGGAGAAACTTCTTTAGCCAGAGAGTGGTGAATCTATGGAATTCATTGCCACAGAAGACTGTGGAGGCCAGGTCATTGAGTGTATTTAAGACCGAGATAGATAGGTTCTTGATTGGTAAGGGGATCAAAGGTTACGGGGAGAAGGCGGGAGAATGGGGTTGAGAAACTTATTAGCCGTGACTGAATGGCGGAGCAGACTCGATGGGCCGAATGGCCTAATTTCTGCACCTTGGTCTTATGGATATACTTGCTTTAGAAGCAGTTTAGAGAAGATTCACTAGGCTGATTCCTAGGATGTCTTATGAGGAGAGGTTGAGCAGATTGGTCCTATACTCACTGGTGTTTTTAATGCTATTGAAACATCTAAGATTCTGAGGGGGCTTGACAGGATGTTTCCCTTGTGGGGGAGTCTAGAACAAGGGTGCGCCGTTTAAAGATAAGGGTCTTCCATTTAAGATAGAGATGGGGAGCAATTTCTTATCTTAGAGGGTTGTTAATCTTTGGAATTCTCTTCCCCAGTGGAGGCTGGGGTCAATTAATATATTCAAGGCTGAGTTAGATAGATTTTTGATTGACAAGGGAGTCAAGGGTTATGGGGGACAGGCAGGAAAGTGGGTTTAATGTCATAATTGGATCAGCCATGATCGTGCAATCCAGGCTTGATGGGCTGAATGCTTTGCTCCTGTTACTTATGATTTTAAGGTGGCCAGAATGGTAGAAGGCAAATTAAATGGACTTGGTCTTCCTTTGTCTAACAAATCCCATGTTCCTCCTGCAATTCACAGGCATTTGAAACAGAATCTGTGCATCACCAAATCACTTGTTACTGTACCCATCTATCCTTCTCCCTCATCTTCGGTCAGGTCCTGTGCTTTGCCTGGCTCCTCAGATAAATTAAGCTACAAATATGGGACATCCCTGACAAGATGGCCAACAAGTTAGGAAGTGCAGCATGCTTGCCCACAGCAAAGGAAAACACTCCGAGGGTGGTGGGGTAGGGGAAGATTCCTCGCTTATCACTTACATTAATTTTGAGAGATTCACGTCATCATTAAATATTGGAAGGTACAGCTACAAGTGTTTAGAAGTTGCCTTTTTACTGACCATTTATCCTTGATTTAGGGTGGAAGGAGACTCGTATGGAACATAATAATCACCAGCATAGACCAGTTGGGCCGAATGGCTTGTTTCCGTACTATAAATTCTATGTAAGTAACAAGGGGAAACGATAACAGTGCTAAGGAATGGAACTGTTTTCCAGTTTTACCACCACTTACACAAGCACTCAGCTCAGGCACAACTTGGGCCAACTGAAGAGTAATGCTTCTTCCATTTTGCTCCAATAATGCACTTTAACCTGAATCTCCAGTGAAGACCAGTGAAGCACCGGCTAACATACCAGCGTGACATTGTTAATCCATGCCCCCAACTATCCTTATAGCCGAGCGGGAATTGATGCAAATTTTGGGCCAAATTTTGCCAGGCTTTGCACTCAAAAACAACTGTTCAAATGTGTTAGACAATGTCAAACCAGGATATTGAGATTTTCAGCTCAAAACTCCATTGCACAATAACACTGATGCGCAATTCCCACTACAATTTTCACTTAGCGTTTGCTGTGAAGTTAGCTCCTTTTGGACCAAAACTGTGCTGCGCCAACCAATAAGCCAGTTGGCCCATGTTCACATGATGCCAAGCTTGGGTCTCGGAAGGCTTGTGGGCAGGAGCTTTCAAGTGGACATCGCAGAAATTCATTCATCTACATCAACTCCACCTCTGCAAGGTTCATCTACATCAACTCCACCTCTGCAAGGTTCATCTACATCAACTCCACCTCTGCAAGGTTCATCTACATCAACTCCACCTCTGCAAGGTTCATCTACATCAACTCCACCTCTGCAAGGTTCATCTACATCAACTCCACCTCTGCAAGGTTCATCTACATCAACTCCACCTCTGCAAGGTTCATCTACATCAACTCCACCCCTGCAAGGTTCATCTACATCAACTCCACCTCTGCAAGGTTCATCTACATCAACTCCACCTCTGCAAGGTTCATCTACATCAACTCCACCTCTGCAAGGTTCATCTACATCAACTCCACCTCTGTGTATCGCTCCATGGCCATCTGGTACTTTTGCAGGTCTTCGAGTCTCAGTGCCACTGTTGCTTTGGTCAGCATCACCAGGGGCGACGGGCTGATTGCAGACAACCTCTCCAAATGGTCCCATGCAGTCCTTAGGCACACATTTCTCATACACGGGCTGCACAAGGCATGAGGAATTTGAGTTGGTTCGGCCAGCTTGAATACATGTAACACCTGGTTCGCCGTTTCCTATGGGATATAAAAGTATTACTGTACTTTCAGAAAGCAAATAAAAGCAATTGATTAAAAGAATATCCCATCCAACCACTGTCAGCTCCAAACTTCACTGGGTTACTCAAAGTCAACTCTTACTCTAAACCTTTAAATTAATTAGAGTAAACAAAATATTGAACAACATAAAGCAACAACTTGCATTTATATGGGATAAAAGCAAAATACTGTAGATGCTGGAAATATGAAATAAAAACAGAAAATGCTGGAAATAAATCAGCAGGTCTGGCAGTATCTGTGAAGAGAGAAACAGAGTTGACGTTTTGAATTTGTATGGCTCTTCTTCAGAGCATTAGAGATATCCCAGAGGGTTGGGCAGCTGAAACAGGTTAGAGAGATAGGGAGGGGTGAAAACTTGAAAGGAATTGAACACAAGGATGAGAATTTTAAAATCGAGGAGTTGCCAGAGCCAATGTTGGTCAGCGAGCACAGGAGTGATGGGCGAATGGGACTTGGGTGTGATTAAGTACAAGGTGTATAGGTTATACTAAAACTGTATAGTCCTCTGGTCAAATAAGAGCACATTGTCCAATTCTTATCCCCAAGATGCAAAATAAGCATTTCCAAGGAAGAAATGCAGGAAAAGCGCAAGAGGCTACTCCCAAGAGTCAGAGTATTGAACAGTGAGAAAGATATAGGGGAAACTTGGGCTTTTTGTTTTGAACGGGAAATTGGCGGGTGAGGTGGAGATTAAGATGGGAGGTCAGAGGTTTGTAAATTTGTAACTGCCAAAGAACAGGCAAATCCTAAACACCACCTCATTCTAAACTGTGACAGCAGAACGACGGGACACAAGTTCAAACTAAGAAGAGATAAACGATGTTGGAAGGTTCTTTATGCAAAGGGAGATTGACATCTACAATGGATTCTGAACACAGTACCATGGAAAAATTCTGAAACCATTTGTTTCGAAGCTTGGAATGTGGGGCAGGGTTGTGAGAAGAGACAGAATCCCAACCTCTTTCTGGGTGGATGGGTCAACTGGTTTCCTCATGGGCGTCTACTTTTTGTTTCTAAATTTAGCATTCAACAATTCTGCCCATTAGCTAAATCATCTGAATTATTTAATTTACAGAGTCAATTGGTTGACAGTTAAATCCTAGTCTAGTTGAACCAGCCAAGCAATGTTAGGCAGCACAGCATGGAATGCTCTGGCATAAAAGCAACTACGGATGCTGGAAATCTGAAATAAAAATGTCGGAATTACAGTACTCAGCAAGTCTGGCAGCATCCGTGGAGAGAGAAACAGAGTTGATGTTTCAGGTCAAAGACGTTAACTCTATTTCTCTCTTCACAGGTGCTGTCAGTCAACTTACTGTTTTTATTACAGAATACTCTGGATTGTGTTAGGTTGCATCCAAGGTTATACTTAAAATTGCTTACTTCATTCAGTGGCTCTTCAATGTCCTCATAGATAGAATGCTTCAAGTAGTACATAAATCCTTTTCCAAACTTCTGGTGTTCATTTTCCCATAAAAGCCTTCTGCTGATTAGGTCATTCAGTGACAAGCCTGACATCTTATAATAGGGGAGAGCGAGGTGAAAATCATCCATCTCAAACCTATTGCCAAAATAAGTCCACCATCAGTTCAAACAACCTTTAGCACAGATTACAAACCTGCGATTGCGCAATGCCTTAATTTAGTTCTCGTTCGGACTTACTACCAGTCAATGGAAAACCGTGGAGCGGAGTTCAACTAACCTACTGACTCTCAAAGCAGATGGTGCCAGGGAATACTGTTTGAAATGTGAGCAGTGATACAGCTTGAGAGAAATTCCATGGGACCCTTGGGGAAAATCAAAGCGGCAGTCATAGAATCATACAACACAGAAAAGAGAGCATTTGACCCATCATCCCTGTGTTGGCTTTTTGGAAAAGCTCCAGTTAGTCCTACTCTTCATGTCTGGCGCTGCAAATTTTTCCTTAAATTAAGTCATGATCTTAGTGTGGAAAAACTGACCCACTTTCCTTGTTGCAGTATCAAGTAAATAATTTGTTAATGGAAAGGCATATCAGGGGAAAAAAAGACAGATGGATTATATGTGGGCAGATGAGGGATCATCCACTTTGGTAGGAGGAAGAGAAAAGCAGGTTAAATATTAAAAAGTGAGGGACTAGTAAATCTTGGTATTCAGTGGGATCTGGGTGTCCTTGTACACAAATCACACAAGGGCCGTACGCAGGCATGGCAAGCAATTAAGAAAGTAAATGGTGTGTTAGCCTTTATTGCAAATGAATTGGAGTATAAAAGGAAGGAAGTCTTGCTGCAATTATATGGGGCTTTGGTGAGAATATACCTGGAATGCTATGTACAGATTTGGCCCCTTTACCAAAGGAAGGATGCATTTGCCGTGGAGGTTGTACAATGAACATAAGAACAAAAGAAATAGGAGCAGCAGCAGGCCATTCGACCCCTCAAGCCTCCTCTGCCATTCAATAAGATCATGGCTGATCTGACTGTGTTTCGAATTCCACATCTACCCCCTCCCTTGCCTAACAAGAATCTATCTACCTCTGCCTTAAAAATATTCAATGATCCTGCCTCCACCACCTTCTGAGGCAGGGAATTCCAAAGTCACACAACCCTCAGAAAAAATTCTCCTCATCTCTGTTCCAAAAGGGCGACCCCTAATTTTAAAGTGTCCCCTAGTTCTGAACCCACCCACAAGAGGAAACATCCTTTCCACATCCACCTTGTCAAGGCCGTTCAGGATCTTATATACCTCAATCAAGTCACATCTCACTCTTCTAAACTCCAGTGGAAACAAGCCCAGTCTGTCCAACCTTTCCTCATAAAACAACCCGCTCATTCCAGGTATCAATCTCGAAAACCTCCTCTGAACTGCCTCCAATGGATTTACATCCTTCCTTAAATAAGGAGACCAAAACTGCACAGTTATGAGGTGTACTCTCACGAATGCCCTGTATAACTGAAGCATAACACCCTTACTTTTATGTTCAATTCCTTTCATAATAAAGGACAGCTTTCCATTAGCCTTCTTAATTACTTGCTGTACCTGCATACTAGCTTTTAGTGACTCATGTGCTAGAACATCTCGATCTATCTGCACCTTGGAATCTGCAGTTGTTTTCTATTTAAGTAATACTCTGCTTTTTTATTCTTCCTGCCAAAGTGAACAACTTCACATTTTCCCAAATTATACTCCATTTGCCAGATCTTTTTCCACTCACTCAACCTATCTAAATCCGTCGGCAACCTCCTTATGTCCTCTCCACAACATACTTTCCTACTTATCTTTGTGTCATCTGCAAATTTAGCTACCATGTCTTCACTCCCCTCATCTAAGTCATTGATGTAAATTGTAAAAGGTTGAGGCCCCAGCACAGACCCCTACGAGACTCCTCTCGTCACATCCCACCAATTAGAAAAAGACCCATTTATGCATACTCTGTCTTCTGCCAGCCAGCCAATCTTCTATCCACGCTATTAAATTACCCCCTACACCGTGAGCTTTTATTTTCTGCAATAGCCTTTGATGTGGTACATTATCAAATTTTTTTAAAAATTCATTCATGGGATGTGGGCATCACTGGCTAGACCAGCATTTATTGTCCATCCCTAATGGTCCTCGAGAAGGTGGTGGTGAGCTGCCTTCCTGAACCACTGCAGTCCATGTGGTGTAGGTATACCCATAGTTCTGATCGGGAGAGTTCCAGGATTTTGACCCAGCAACAGTGAAGGAATGGTAATATATTTCCAAGTCAGGATGGTGAGTGGCTTGGAGGAGAACTTCCAGGTGGTGGTGCTCCCATGTGTCTGCTGCCCTTGTCCTTCTAGATGGTAGTGGTCATGGGTTTGAAAGGTGCTATCTTAGGAGGTTTGGTGAGTTCCTGCAGTGCACCTTATAGCTGGTACACACTGCTGCCACTGTGCGTCGGTGGTTGAGGGAGTCAACGTTTATGGGCGGGATATCAATCAAGCGGGCTGCTTTGTCCTGGATGCTATCAAGCTTCTTGAGTGTTGTTGGAGCTGCACTTATCCAGGTAAGTGGGGAGTATTCCGTCACACTCCTGACTTGTGCCTTGTAGATGGTGGACAGGCTTTGGGAAGTCAGGAGGTGAGTTACACATTACAGGATTCCTAGCCTCTGACCTGCTTTTGTAGCCACAGTATTTATATGGCTAGTCCAGTTCAGTTACAGGTCAATGGTAACCCCCAGTATGTTGATAGTGGGGGATTCAGCAATGGTAATGCCATTTAATGTCAAAGGGTGATGGTTAGATTCTCTCTTGTTGGAGATGGTCATTGCCTGGCACTTGTGTGGCACGAATGTTACTTGCCACTTGTCAGCCCAAGCCTGTATATTGTCCAGGTCTTGCTGCATTTGGACATGGACTGCTTCAGTATCTGAGGAGTAACGAATGGTGAACATTGTGCAATCATCAGCGAACATCCCCACTTCTGACCTTACGATGGAAGGAAGGTCATTGAAGCAGCTGAAGATCACTGGGCCTAGGACACTACCCTGAGGAACTCCTGCAGTAATGTCCTGGAGCTGAAATGATTGACCTCCAACATCACAATCATCTTCCCTTGTGCTAGATATGACTCCAACCAGCGGAGAGTTTTCCCCGATTCCCATTGAAACCAGTTTTGCTAGAGCTCCTTGATGCCACACATGGTCAAATGCTGCCTTGATGTCAAGGCCAGTCACTCTCACCTCACCGCTGGAGTTCAGCTCTTTTGCCCATGTTTTAACTAAGGCTGTAATGAGGTCAGGAGCTGGCCCTGGCAGAACCCAAACTGAGCTTCAGTGAGCAGGTTATTGCTAAACAAATGCTGCATGATAGCACTGTTGGTGACCCCTTCCATCACTTTACTGTTGATGGAGAGTAGACTGATGGGGCGGTAATTGGCCAGGTTGAATTTGTTCTGCTTTGTGTGTGCGGGACATACCTGGGCAATTTTCTACATTGCTAGGAAGATGCCAGTGTTGCAGCTGTACTGGAACAGCTTGGTTGGAGGTGCAGCAAGTTCTGGAAATCCAAGTACAGCATGTCTACAGGCTCCCTTAACCACAGCACATGTTACTCCTTCAAAAAACTCCAATAAATTGGTTAAACATTATTTCCCTATGACAAAACATGCTGATTCTTCCTGATTACCTTGAGTTATAGTACCTAGCTATAACGTCCTTAATAATTGATTCTAACAACTTCCTCATGATAGACAGCAAGCTAACTGGCCTATAGTTTCCCGTTTTCTGCCCTCCTCCCTTCGCGAATAGGGTGGTTTATATTTGCTACTTTCCAGCCTGATGGAACCTTTTTGGAGAATTAACAACAGCTCATCTACTACCTCCTTAGCCACCTCTTTTAAGATACTAGGATTAAGTCCATCAGGATCCAGAGACTTATCAGCCCGCAGGTCCATCTGTTTGCACAATATCACTTCCCTAGTGACTGCAATTTCACCAAGTTCCTTTCTCCCTTCCACCTCTGAGTTACAGCTATTATTGGAATATTTTTTGTATCCTCTATAGTGAACACAGAAGCAAAATAATTTGTTCATTTCATCTGCCATTTCCTTATTATCTATTAACTCCCCACTGTCACTCTCTAGAGGACCAATACTCACTTTACTCACTCTTTCCCTTTTTAAATACCTGTAGAAACTCTTGCTATCCATTTTTACATTTCCAGCCAGCTTCCCCTCACACTCTAATTTCTTACTCATGATTAATCTTTTAGTCATTCTCTGCCATTCTTTATATTTCTGACAAATCATCTGTCCTGCCATTCATCTTTGTGCAGTTATATTGCTTTTTCCTGAAATTTGATGCTTTCCTTAACTTTTTAGCTAACCCAGATGGTGGGTCCTCCCCTTAGAATTTTTTATAGTAGAACTATATTTATTCCGAATATTCTGAAATATCCCCTTAAATATCTACCACTGCTTCTCTAGGATAGCCTAGTATCCCAGTTAACTTCAGCTAGCTTATCTTTGCTGCCCACATAATTGCCCTCATTTAAATTTAAAATACTAGTCTTAGACCAACGCTTCTCTCTTTCAAACTAGATGTAAAATTGAATCATATTGTGGTCGCTACGAGGGGTGCTTTTACTCTGAGGTCATTAATTAATCCTGCCACATTACACAATACCAAGTCTAATATAACCTGCTCTCTGGTTGGCTCCAGAACATGCTGCTCTAAGAAACTCTCTCGAAAGCATTCCAAGAACTCTTCATCCAGGCTACTACGGCCAATCTGATTTTTCCAGTTTATATGTAGATTAGAATCACCCATGATTATTGTCATCCCTTTATCTCAAGCACCCAATATTTCTTCTTGAATACTTTGCCCTGCACTGTGGCTACTCTCAGGGGGCCTGTAGACCACTCCCACTAATGACTTTTTTCCCCTATTCCTCATGTCCACCCAAAACGATTCTACATCCTGATCTCCTGAACCAAGGTCATCTCTAACTATTGCACCAATGCCATCTTTGATTAATAGTGCCAACTCTCCACCTCTACCTATCTTCCTACTTTTCCTGAATGTCATGTACCCCTCAATCCTTGTTGTCCTGCAGCCACGTCTCCATTATGGCTACCAGATCATATTTATTTACTTCAAATGTGCAGGGATCAATTCATTTACTTAAAGTTTCACCAGATTGATTCCTGGGATGAGAAGACTGTCCTATGAAGAGAGATTGAGTAGAAAGGTCCTATATTCTCCGGAGTTTAGAGGAATGAGAAGCAATCTCATTGAAATTTGTAAAATTCTTAGAAAGCTTGACAAGTTAGATTTTGTTTCCCCTGGCTATGCAGTCTAGAACTCGGGGTCATGGACTCTGCATAGGGCGTTGATCATTTAGGACTGAAATGAGGAGAAATGCCTTTAATCAGAGGGCTGTGAATCTTTAGAATTTTCTACCTCATTTTCTACCTGAGTGGATGCTCAGTCTTTAAGTAGATTCACGACTGATATTAAGAGATTTTTGGACACTAAGGGAATCAGGGGATTTGGGGGTTAGGATGGCAGGTTGTAGTGCAAGTTGAAAATCATCCATGATACACTGAATGACAGGGTTGGATGGCCTACTCCTGCTCCTATTTCTTATGTCCATATATAAGTAGCACAAATAAGGGACTGATCTCTCACACTTGCAAGTACAACAGGAGATCCACACATGAAATTAAGCTCTCCCAGGTCACAATCTCGCTTCTGGAGTTTCTCTTTCTCTCTGCTTAAGGAAGCAGGATTTTCCCAGTAGCCAGTGCACAGGTAAAATTACTAAATTGAAATCTTAGGCCCCCCAAATTGCTTTCAGAATTTCTCTAGGGTTGCCAAACCTCCAGGGGTTGTCTGGGAGTCTCTCGGAATGGGACACAAATCTCCCAATCAGTGCAGCCAGTAGGATAGTGGGCCTTTGCAGAGTACCAGTGAAAATTCTGGAAATACTCGGCAAGTCTGACAGTAACTGTGGAGGGAGAATCAGAGCTAACGTTTCAGGTCTGTGACCTTTCACCAGTGCCCCAGTTTGAAACTGGTCTCTCCCCAGGCTCACCTGCAGGCCTGGGTTTTAACAGCTGATCTAAAAAGGCTCAAAACCAAGAACAAAGACATTCAACTACCAGGGGAACAGGAACAGGAAAAGTCCATTCAGCTCCTCGATCATATTGCACCACTGAATAAAGGTCACGGCTCAAATGTAGCCTAACTCCACCCAGCAGCATTGACTCCATATCCGTTAATGCC
Source organism: Cetorhinus maximus (assembly GCF_964194155.1). NCBI lineage: Eukaryota > Metazoa > Chordata > Chondrichthyes > Lamniformes > Cetorhinidae > Cetorhinus > Cetorhinus maximus. The sequence continues at coordinate 82,314,726 of NC_135897.1, read as the reverse complement.
CTCGGCCAGCAAAAACCTACTGGTCTCAGGTTTAAAATTATTTGAGCTGGCATCGAATATTATTTTTTGTGGGAGAATTCCACACTTCTACCAGCTTTTTCATGCAAATGTTTCCTAACTTCGCTCCTGAACAGCCTGGCTCTGATTTTAAGGTTATATCCCCTTGTCCTAGAATTCCCCGCCAGTGGAAAACAATTTCAATTTCTTTCAATATCCTAAAACACTCAGTCAAATCACCTTCTATATTCTAGGGAATGCAAACCTAGCTTATGAATGCCTCCTTATAATCTAATGCAATGCTTCCTCAACTTTTTCCAGTGTGACTCTATTTTAATGCCTCAGGCTTCGTGTGATCTCAGGGGTGGGGTTAGCTTCAGCTGCTCTGGGGCTGGGGGTATGGTTTAGCTTTTAAGTGGGTGGGGGGCTTTATTTCCTGTGGGGAGAGGGGGTACTTTAGCTCCTCAGCAGTGGAGGTGGGGAAAGAAGCTCAGCATTGTGAGAACTGTTTAAGCTGCAGGGTTTTTAAAAAAAAATAAAAACAAACACCCTTTTACAGGCTTTTTTTTTGCAGCAGTACTCAGGCATCAGGGACCCGCCCATTAGGCCATTTCCAACAATAGAAAAAAAAATGAGAGGATTTAAAGGGGTCTCGTCGCCATTGCTGCCTCAGAGCTCGTGACCTCAAAATCTCAGCCCCACTGGGGGTTGTGACCCACAGTTTGGGAAGCCCTGATCTAACACTCGGAGCCCGGTAATATTCTGGTGAACTTGCTCGGCGCTCCTTCTATGGTCAATAAATCCTAAGGTGCAGGGCCCAGAATTGTACACCATACCCTAGATGTGGATCAAATCTATACAAGGTTAACATAATAGCGCTTACAAATATCATGTGCTCAGACACCACATGATCAAGCATCTAGAAAACAATTGGCAACCCTTGATCCCTGTGATGTTAAATCAATACATCGCATTGGAAATAATGTTTTCCAGGAAGATAAATAGCACATACTGGCTGTAACAGTCCCCCAGCTGGGCGCAATTCTCTTTGAAAGCAGGCACTAATTCTTCACTGTCAGTCTGGTTGCACAGATCAGGGTCCAGGAGAGCTGCTTCCAACATCAGGTGGGCTTCACTCAGCAGGTGAACATAACTCTGTGGACTGCAGGCCTTGTACCTCTTGCTATAGTCAACCTGCAACAGAGTTCAAAAGTTGAAGCTCAGTGCAGCAGCCAATTATCATGTCAAAGACGATGGCATGCAAACTACTCACCATCTCCCTGCACAACAGGACTGTTGGAACCATCTGAAGGCAATATAAATTCCACCCCGGTTCACTCGTAACTGATGGCATTTTATTAGTAGCCTTGAACTTTTGAGGCCTACAAAAAAAAAATAGAAGAAAATTTACCAATGATTTAATACCATCCCCGAATCAGATGAACCTGGAGTTAAATGGTAATGGTTTTGCAATTGGAGCAAAGCATTAACTCAATTTAAGACCAACTTTACACAGTAGAATCAACGTATAATGAAGGATCTGGCTAATAAACAAAACATTCACTATAACTGTGGTGATTATAGTCAATTCCCCCCTTTATTGCAGTCCCACAGAGCCAAGTTCAATTGTCCATTGGTGCTGAGCTGTATCTTATTCAGAACTGCAGTCTAGGGCTGAATCATATTATTACAAAAAAAATGTAAAATCAACAGATATTAAAATCATTAATGCTAAGATATAAGCAGGTATCCAGCAGAATTAACCAGCCCTGCAGTACATTTAATGGAATCCAGCACAAATGGAGAACTTCAACATTGTGCACAAATTGATTTTGCAACTAGAAATTAGAGCCTTATATTTGAATGATCACAAGTGGGTTCAACTGTAGTGGGAACTTCAAATGTTGATCTTAAATCTTAAATATTATGACGATAGCAATAAAGGTTGACCGGGAATGGAATGAGAGTCTAATTATGGACCTGATCATCAGTAAATGTTGAGTTTTTTTTGTCTCCAATTTGCATGCTGCCCTTCAGAACGAGTTCTCCAGGGGATGCTCTTACATTAAAGTGATATGGAACGGCAAGGTGGAAAAGCTTTGTACTCACGATCCTTTCTTTGGCTCGGTTTGTCTATCTGGGACACGGCATTCTGTTTTAGCCAGCAGAATCAAGTGGTTTCTGGAATGACACACCGCTCTTAGTCCGATAAAGAGCTGCATACGCAAGGCACTTACTGGCATGAAAAACGGTGGACAGGCCTACCCAAAGAGAAATACCGACAAGAAAAACAATTATGCAAGAGACTCAGCAAGCAAATACATGAGATTTACTGCTCAAAGGTACTTTCTCCCCATCACCACACATCTTTTGATATGAGCTAGATTGTATTTGTCTATGAATTATCAATGCTATTATGTCATCTAAGCTCAATTGGTGATATTGCCACTTATGAGCCAAATGGTCATGGTTCAAGTCTCTCCACCACCATCACCCCCACCCCACTCTGGGGACCAGCAGATAACTAAGCTGACACGTCAGCACAGCACTGAGGAAATGCTGCATTGTCCAAGGTTCTACATTTCAGACGAACTGTTAATCTGCTCTACTTGATATTTATATTAATCACCTAGGCCTTGGTGCACAGGGCACAATTTCAAAAATTGGAGAGGATACAAAACATGCAGGTATTGTGAACTTTAAGGAGGATAGTGTAGAACTTGAAAAGGACAGACAGGTTGGTGGGATGGGCGTTCAAGTTGCAGATGAAATTTAATGCAGAGAAGTGTGAAGTGACTCATTTTGATAGGTAGAACGTGGAGAGACAATATAAAAGATACAATTCTAAAGGCAGTGTAGGGGCAGAGGGACCAGGGTGTATATGTGCATAAACCATTTAAAGTGGCAAGAAAGGTTGAGAAAACAGTTAATAAAGCATACAGCATCCTAGGCTTTATTAATAGGGGCATAGAGTATAAAAGCAAGGAGGTTATGTTAAACGTGCATTGAACATGGTCTAGCCTCCACTGAAGTATTGCATCCAGTTTCGGGCATCACACTTTAGGGAAGATATCAAGGCATTAGAGAGATTGCAGAAAAGATTCATGAGAATGGTCCCAGAGGTGAGGAGCTTCAGTTACATCGATAGGTTGGAGGGGTTGGAACTATTTTTCTTGAAGAGAAGGTTGGGAGAGGATTTGACAGAGGTATTTAAAATCGCAAAGGATCTGGACCGAGTGGTAGGGTAGAAATGGTTTCCATTGGTGGAAGGATCGAAAACAAGATGATTTAAGGTAATTTTTAAAATTCATTCTTGTGATGTGGGCATCGCTGGCTAGGCCAGCATTTATTGTCCATTCCTAATTGCCCTTGAGGTGGTGGTGGTGAGCTGCCTTCTTGAATCGCTGCAGTCCATGTCCAACTGGCAAAAGAAACAACGACAATATGAGGGATAACGTTTTCACGCAGTGAGTGGTTAGGATCTGGAATGCACTGCGTGAGAGTGTGATGGAAGCAGGGTCAATTGAGGCTTTCGAAAGGGAATTGGATTGTTATCTAGAAAAGAAGAACATGCAGGGCTATGGGGAGAAAGCCAGGCAGTGGCACTAGGTAAATTACCCCTATGGAAAGCCGGCAGTAGACATGACAGGCCGAATGGCCTCCTTCTGTGCTGTAACAATTCTGTGTTTCTGAGGCTCTGTTTGTCTCTTCTACCAGATGCTGAAGACTCAATGGCATTATTCAAAAAGAGTTGGTAATTCTCCCATTTCTTGCCACAATCATCCCTTTTTTAAATTCATTTGCAGGATGTGGGTGTCGCTGTCGAGGCCAGCATTTATTGTCCATCCCTAATTGCCCTCAAGAAGGTGGTGGTGAGCCACCTTCTTGAACCACTGCAGTCCATGTCGTGTAGATACATCTACAGTGCTGTTAGGAAGGGAGTTCCAGGATTTTTACCCAGCGACAGTGAAAGAATGGTGATATAGCTCCAAGTCAGGATGGTGAGTGGCTCAAAGGGGAACTTCCAGGTGCTGGTGTTCCCATGTGTCTTAATAGTTCAGAAGAACTTCATCATTGAACTTGTTGTTTTACCAGCAACACAGAATGGTTACTACATTTGCGCAGGCAAAATGGTTGTCACTATACTGTGATAAAGCATTACATATTTTAATTATTTTTAAAAAATTGCTGTGTAGCATGAATGATCACATTCATGAGTGAAAAAAAACAATACCTTGTTGTTGGTGTCCATCTCTGGATCCTTATCTCGAGCAGCTACCGCACTGCACCTGACTGTGTAACACAGCAAGTTATTCCTGTCGTAGTGGGTGAGACAACGAGGATTATAACCAGGAACTAATGGAGCTGAATGTAAAGATCTGTGAGTTTACTAAATGCTCAACATGCCTCTTCACTGATAGTGGAATCCAAACAGTTTAATCATAAGATTATGAGATCATAAGAAATAGGAGCAGGAGGAGGCCATTTGGCCCCTCAAACCTGTTCCGCCATTCAATAAGATCATGGCTGATCTGACTGTGGCCTTAACTCCACTTCCCTCCATAACCCTCAACTTCCTTGCAGATCAAAAAACCTGCACAACTCAGAATTGAACATATTCAGTGACCCAGCCTTTGCTGCTTGCTGTGGAAGAGCATTCCAAAGGCTAACAGCCCTCTAAGAGAAGAAATTCCTCCTCATCTCAGTCTTATATTGGAGGCCCTTATTTTTTGAACTGCGGACCCCAGTTTAGAGGGACTGGTCCACTGGGCCATCAACCAAAGTTACCACCCCGAATGGCATGCCTCTGGCTTCTTGTAGGAGCCAACAACACCAGCATTCATACAAAAGCAGAATGCCACAGATACCATAAATCAGAAATAAATAAAAAAATGCTGGAAATATTCAGCAGTTCTGGCAACATCTGTCAGACAGAAATAGAGTTAACTTTTCAAGTCTGTGGCCTTTATTGGAACTGGCAAAAGTTAGAAACGCAATAGGTTTTGAGCAACTTTCCATGCAATTGCAGGAGATGCAACACCTGCCCTTTTAGTTCCTCCCTTCTCAGTATCCAAGGCCCCCCAAACACTCCTTCCAAGTGAAGCAGCCATTTAGGTGTACTTCTTTCAATTTAGTATACTGCGTTTACTGCTCACAATGCTGTCTCCTTTACATTTGGGAAACCAAATGCAGACTAGTTGACCGCTTTGCGCAACATCTCGGTTCAGTCCGCATCTTGACCCCGAGTTTCCTGTTGCTTGTCGTTTTAATTCTCTACCTTGATCCCACTCTGACGCGTGTCCTTGGCTTGCTACAGTGTTCCAAAGAAGCTCAACACAAGTTTATGGAACAGCACAATTTTGGATCATAACCTCTGCCCCGTTTTGCTGTGTTCCTTGGCTGGTTCGTTCTTTTTCCCCCCTCTCGTTTCTTTCTTAGTTCCTTCAGTTTGCATCTGATGGCAGCTATCCTGCCATTCACATCTTCTCTAGACACATCATTCACTTCTTTACTTGTCTCTTTATCACTCCCTTCAGCTCTGCATCATGAAACAGAATCACAGTGCAGAAGAGGCCCTTCGGCCCATCGATTCTGTGAGAAACACCTGAGCTACCTACCTAATCCCATTTACCAGCACTTGGCCCATAGCCTTGAATGTTATGATGTGCCAAGTGCTCATCCAGGTACTTTTTAAAGGATGTGAGGCAACCCGCCTCCACCACCCTCCCAGGCAGTGCATTCCAGACCGTCACCACCCTCTGGGTAAAAAAGTTTTTCCTCACATCCCCCCTAAACCTCCTGCCCCTCATCTTGAACTTATGCCCCCTTGTGACTGACCCTTCAACTAAGGGGAACAGCTGCTCCCTATCCACCCTGTCTATGCCCTTCATAATCTTGTACACCTCGATCAGGTTGCCCTTCAGTCTTCTCTGCTCCAACGAAAACAACCCAAGTCTATCCAACCTTTCTTCATAACTTAAATGTTTCATCCCAGGCAACATCCTGGTGAATCTCCTCTGCACCCCCTCCAGTGCAATCACATCCTTCCTACAATGTGGCGACCAGAACTGCACACAGTACTCCAGCTGTGGCCTCACTAAGGTTCTATACAACTCCAACATGACCTCCCTACTTTTGCAATCTACGCCTCGATTGATAAAGGCAAGTGTCCCATATGCCTTTTTCACCACCCCACTAACGTGTCCCTCTGCCTTCAGAGATCTATGGACCTTTTGTGTTTAATCTCTCCTGCTCTCCACCCTATCATAGACCTTCCCTTTTTACTTCAACCTGCACTCCCCACTTTCACTTGTTCAAAAGCCATTACATTTCTAACTCCTGCCAGTTCTGATGAAAAGTCACAAACCTGAAACCTTAACTTTGTTGCTCTCTTGACAGATGCTGCCTGGTCTGCTGAGTTTTTCCAGCATTTTCTCTTTTTACTGCACTAGGATGTATGTTTAGGCAAGGACCCCACAATGGTGTTGAATGAATAATCTTCTAACACAATGGTGAAAAATACCTAGAATTCTAACAAACAATTTGCATCACCAAGACTAACATGACATATTAAGGTAAATAGTCTGATGTGCTTATATTTGAGGAGCTCGTTTATACTTCATGCAGGTCTCTGCTCATTGTTGCCTAATTAACATTTCAAACCAGCCTAGCTCCATGGCTGCTTGTTAATGTTAAGTTAAGTAGTATTATTTCTGTGAAGTTGGCACTTTATAAGCTGAAATCTAACCTTACAGCATTAAACTAAAACAAATTGGCTTACAAACCAGAGATAAAGAGCCTAAAGTTGTGCACAGAATTTAGAATTTTAGTTCTCTGCTCACAGTGGAAGTGGATCTGAATCATTATTGTAGCAGGTCTGCAATAAAGGTTCACTAGATTGATTGTTTGTCCAAGAAGAGAGATTGAACAAAATAGGCTAATATTCTCTGGAATTTAGAAGAATGAGAGGTGATCTAATTGAAACATAAAATTATTGGAGGGTTCGAAAGGGTTGTTGCTAAGAACCTGTTTCCCATGACTTCAGAGTCCAGAACTCCGAGGAGAAATTTCTTCTCAGAGTTATAAATCTTTGGAATTCTCTACTCCAGCAGGCTGGGGATACTCAGCTATTGAGTATATTCAAGACTGGGTTAGATTGATTTTCGAACACAAAAGGAATCAAGGGATGTGGGGTTAGGGCGGGAAAGCAGAGTTGAGGTCAAAGATCAGCTGATCTTATTGAATTGCAGAGCAGGCTCGAGGGGCCTTTTGGCCTATGTTTACTCCTGTTTCTTATGTTCACTGCTGGACTTGTACATTGAATACACCTCAAAGCACTGTACCATCGCCAATTATAACTGCTTGTAAGATTGCGTAGAGCCCCTTTCACAAACATTCAAATACTAGATAAATATTGATGTTGGGAAACTTAACTCTTTGATCAGCTGACTAACATTGAGGTGATCCAGTGAACTGTGTGCACATTTTACGCTTCTCACTAGGCTGCAGTTATGAAGTCCAAGTCATGTGAAATGACCCTCGTACAGATCTGGTGACTTCACACCTAAATTGAATGGTACTGTTTGCATCAATGTAAAGCCAAAGGTGACTACGCATCAATACAAGCTTTGTACAATACAAGAGGGACAAGACTATAAGGTTTTTCTGCACACTTCAGCTCTGATGGCAAGAGCACAGAGTGTTCCTTGTCCAAATTTCTTTGTACCTGGTAATGACGTGCAGGAACTGAGGGCTGATTACTGCTTGCTTGGCCTTTTCTGGGTAACTATAGGTGGACAGTTGCTGCACCATGTTGCCAACAGCGTACAGGTAGCCCACATGCGGCAACGAAAAGAAACAGAAGAGGCTGAGCAGCTGCTTCTCCTTCCTCCCAGAGCCAACGTCTGATTCTAGATCTCCTAAGGCAAAATACAAGATGAGAAGCGAGTTATTTTATTTTTTTTAATATAAAGTATAATCACAGTTAGAGCCACAGGGCACATCAGTGTACTTTTCTTGAGAAGCTAACAACATGATGTGCAGATGTGAAAGCCAAGTATCTGTCCATGTAGTATGCAGCAGTCTGAAGATCAGATGGCAGGACAAATATCAGACACTGAGGGGCTCAACCGAGCTGGCATGCCAAGTATCCGCACTGTACTGTGGCAGTCACAACTGAGTTAGGCTGGTCATGTAACCAGAATATCTGACGCTTACCAAATCAAACCTTCTATGGAGAGCTTGAGTCCGGGGTGTGCTATCATGGTAGTCAGAGGAAGATCTACAAAGGACACTCTGAAGTCTTTGCTTAGGAGTTTTGATATTGACTTTCAGTACTAGGAGAAGCTCATCCAGGATCACTGCTCTGGTGCAACCAAATTAAAAAGGGTGCGGCCTCCTCCAAAAGTAAATGCATATCAGAGGCAGAGAGAGAAAACGCAAACAGAGGAAATCCTAAGCCAGCAACTTGTCCAAAACTTAATCATCTGTGGTATCCTGTTCTGTTTGCAGCAGAGCCTTCTGAGTGCAGGTCACCTACGTACTCACTGGAACCCCACCAATCACCCCAGATGATGGGCATGGTCGCCTTTGCCTTCAGGGACAAACATCCCCTTTTATGCAGCAGTCCTCCATAGCTCCAGGATACAACATGCATGTAAACATGTATGCTGCCACAGCAACTCTGACTCCTTGGGGCGGGGGCTGGTTGGCTCAGTTGGCTGGACAGGTGGTGTGGGTCAGATTGGTGTTAACAGCACAGGGTTCGATCCCTGTTCTGGTTGGGGTGGATTGGGGACCAGCCTCTTGCCCTACCCTTGGTGAAGATCATGACACTGTGGGTTGGACCTGCCTTCAGGCAGGGACTCAAGAAGAATTGCTCAGCCCTGGTGCCGTGGCTAGATGGGAAACGTGCAATGGATTGACTCTGGGAGACTGGATATAATGAAAAGATCAGAACCTAAGATTTGAAAGGTGTCCCCCTGAGAGGAGAGAGCCAGAGAAGGCCAGAACGTAGGAATAGAGTTTAATTCCAGTTCTGGGGATTGCAAAGAGGCTCAGCTTGGAAGATCCTGACTACAAGGGAGGGAAGGGTAAACTGCAATAAGGAAGAAAGCTAAAGATAAAGTAGAAAGCTGAACAGAACTAAAGAAAAATAGGAAAATTGGGTGGAAATAATAGGAAATATGGGCAGGAAGTAAAAGTGTGGAAGATGGCTGATTATGTAATCTCCTGGAAGGGATCATGAGAGTCAGGTTGGCTCATGCTGTTAAGGAATTAACATGGACTAACTATTATGACACGCAAAAAAAAGTACACACAACATCTAAAGAACACACAGCCTCACATGTGCCCAGACTTCATGCACAGAAACTAGACTGAATCACCCAAGGTAAAGTTTTACATAACACCTCCCTGATGCCCAAACATCATCAAGTAAAGCTCTAGAATATTTGTGTACATAACTCAAAGCTGTTGTGCTGTAAGTTACGGTACCTGTCGAGTACATTGGGAGTAACTGAAGTGAATGTAGAGCCGTCTCTTCAACAGAGTAAATGTGGGATAGATCTGGAGCAAAACGCCTTGGAATAGAAAAATATGAAAATTACAATTTATCTTTCAAAGGTACGCATGTTCATCATTTAAAAAAAACCCCATCATAAATCAGAAACAAATTGGAAGGACTATTATTGCTAGGATACTGTGTTGCTTTGCTAAGTGGTTGAGTTATACTGCATGAACAGACACCATGGGAACTGGTATGTATTCAAATTCTCTAGAAGTGAGTGAGTTAGTGAGGCTCAAATGTATAATGGTTTGGGAGGGGAGGCTTGAAGGAAGATAATTAAACATAGCACTTTCAAATGAGAAAAGGCATAGCATGATGCAACATGGTTAGAGGCCATTCAGGCCATTGTGCCTGTGCCAGCTCTTTGTTAGAGTTATTTTATCCTCATTGTCCTGCAATTTATTTCTTTTCACGTATACAGCCAATTCCCTTTTGAAAGTTACTATCAAATCTGTTCCTATCACCTTCAGGTAATGCATTCCAGAGCATCACAACTTGCAGCATAAAAATAACCCATCTCCCCTCTGGTTCTTTTACCAATTACATTAAATCTGTCCCCTCTGGTTACTGAGCCCCCTGTCGGTGGAAAACATTTCTCCTTAAATCAAAACTCTTTTTAAAAAGTAGATTTTATTTTGGTGCAAAAATCCAGCATGTTGTGGAAATGAAATCCCATTCACACATTCCCATCAAGAACTTATGCAGCCATCATGATAACTCAAACTGATCTGTGCCAATGCAAATAAATGAAGAGAAGCTATAATAGACATATCCACATCAAGTGTGTCCCTGCCCATTGATGAATAAAGTCTCAGTATTAAGTGTGTTTGCAATTCCCCATATAGCACATGACCTTCCTGCCTTCTCTTAGCTGGGGGAGTTTCCATAGCAGACAAGAATGGCTCCAGACCAGCTCAGAGGCCTTTACCAACACTGGATGCAGGCAGTTCCTGTATTGAGCATTTCTCCACTATAGCATGGCAAAGTTCAGGACTCTGTGTGTGTTATGTTCTTATTATGACATAGCTCCTTGAGCTTATTTGCTGTATCAGACACAAGGCAACAATCACTCATAAGGGATTGGATAAACACATTGTGGGTTTATTAAGATTAGGCACATGACAACGTGATACTAAAACTGGAACACACTACACACATCTCCCTTCTAGTGATGCATACAGAGGCATGCTCACATTTAAGTATACTACAACATGTGGTACACCACAAGTGTGAACCCATGTACTACCACTTTAGGGCATTATATACTAGAGGTTCATACTGCTCCCCTGCACTCAGCAAATTATTTATTTCAGCCTTACCATCAAATTGGTTGGAGAGATAACAGGAATTAGAACAAAACCTGAAATTGTCCCATGTTGTAGAGCATCAAATAACTGGTTAGACTGCCAGGAGCAAGTCCATAGGGAAACATTATCTGTTTGACCTGATCACGAGGATGCAATGCATGTCACATGTGTGAAGAACCGAGAGTGGCTGGTTATATGAACATTATTGCAAAGTGATGTCCCCATTTTACACTATCAAGTTTAAATCCCATAGACAAGCACAGAGCACCTGCAGAGCCTTTACAAAATGAATTTTATACACTAGCCTGCAGAGTGGTAGTTTACAGATCCCAAAGATCAACCCTGCCTCACCTGTACAGAATTGGTCGTAGGTACAGATTATTCCGCAGATCAGTTGTCAAACCCTCCACGCCTGTCCACTCCAAACTGACCAACACTCCTGATCCCCTGGCGTCTTCGCCAAGCAATTCCAAAGGGCTTTGAAAGAGGACAAATTCATCCTGTCCTTGGCTCAGAGATGCTGCTAGAAGAATTGCACAAATGCTTTAAGACCATTACATTGACACAAGCTGGGACCAGAAATCCTGTATAGTGTGGGCTGCAAGCAACACTGCCCTGCATTACGAGGGGCTATTTTCAATTTCGACAGGGGCTGGATTCCATCAGTAGCCCAATATACATCCCACCCAAGTTTCCTTTTAATTGATAGTCTTGAATTTATGTAGCACTTTTCATGACCTCTGGACGTCCCAAAGCACTTTACAACCAATGAAACTGTTGTTTATATGGTTGTAATATAGGAAATGCGGCAGACAATTTGCACAAAATCACAAGCAGCAATGTGATAATGACCAGGTAACCAGTTTCTAGGTGCTGGCTGAAGTTACATATATTGACCAGGACATCGGAGAGAACACCCCTGCTTTTCTTTGAATAGTGTCAAGGGGTCATTTAAATCTAACCGAGAGGCTAAACTTCTGCCAAATTGAAAATTACCCACCCCTACCCCTTATCGTTCAAGTGAAGCATCTTGCTTATGGCAAGTGATTTGCTATTGCTAATGAGCTGGCATGTTATTGTCCCAGATATTTCTTAATACAAAACTATGAGCCTCTCGGCAGCAAGTTCCTCTCGATACAGAGATTTGCAAGACTTGGCATGGATTATTACGCTGCACCAGCTGACTTCTCTTATCAGAATGTTGTGTGAGGACAGGATTGAAACTTTTTGTTTCACCTACCCATCCCAACAACTGTTCCTTCCCTCACCTGAAGTACTCACTACTTTTTTACTGGGCTCTGATATTACAGGCACTGATGCCTTGTCCACCCTGTCATCTGAGAGTTCTAGCGTTCAATTTTTTTTTGACTGAACAGAAAGGGAGGGTGTTCCAGCCAAACCAAATTGTATCTACACCTGACATCCACTGATATACACGAGTTGGTGACAAATATGGCCAACTTTCACATCCCTGTCCCCCATCAAGGCTGTCGATTTTACCATCTCCATCACTGATCAGCCCAGAAAACGTAGAGAAAGACTTGTATTTACGCAAGTATTTGGAGCAGCTTTCATGACCACAGCATATCCCAAAGCACGAGAACTAGGGGGTCACTGTTTAAAAATAAGGGGTCGCCCATTTAAAACAGAGATGAGGTAAAATTTTTTCACTCAAAGGGTGGTGAGTCTTTGGAACTCTCCCCCTGTAATGGTGGTGGAAGCAGAGTCTTTGAATATTTTTAAGGCAGAGGTGGATAGATTCTTGGTAAGCAAGGGGGTGATAGGTTATCAGGGCAGGTGGGATGCAGATTTCAGGTTACTAGCAGATCAGCCATGATCTTACTAAATGGCAAAGCAGCTCAAGGGGAAAATTGGTCTACTCCTGCTCCTTGTTCATATGTTCTTATTTTTTGAGATGTTGTCACTGTTGAATATAGGAATCGCGGCAGCCAATTTGCTCACAGCAAGCTCCCACAAGGAGCAGTGTGATAACACTTGTTTAGTGATGTTGAGTGGGGCAGAATATTGGCCAGGAGACCAGGGTGAACTCCCTTGTTGTTCTTCCAAATACCATCAGGGAACCTTTCAACGTCCACCAGAAAGGCAGGGCCTCAATTTAACATATCATCCCCAAAGACGATAACCTCAAAAGTACGCTCTCATTACTGCACTGAGAATGTTAACCCAAAATCTGTGCTCAAACCCTTCGAGTGGAATTTGAAGCCACAACCTTCTGATTCAGAGGCAAGAAGAGCGTTATCCACTGAACCACAGCTGACCCACCTATGTAGAGCTCAGTGCCAATGTTAAGTTGCACAGAATTGAATAGTATCCTGTAAGGGGGGGGGGTCAATTTACCACAAACCTTCTGTAGGGTTATTGTCCTCTTTGTCAATGCCCTCGTCGATTGGCGCTTCTTCCTGAACGGTCTGTTGCTGGCTTTTCCTCTCCACTTGTTGGACACTGTCCAGTTTTAGCACCAGCACTTCCAGGTCCGCTATCAGGGCTAAACAGCCATCGCAAAAAGCGACCTCCAGCAGGCTTAGGCTGACATGCACGATCAGGAAACGCTCAAAATCTAACACGGGGCTCTCGCCGTCCAGCATCTCCTCCTTCAAGCGGAAGAACACCACCTTGTTGTGGCACCCGACCGCCAGGTCACCCTTCACCGGGCAACAAGAAAGGGAGAGCGGGGGGTCCGACAGCGGCACCTCCACAATTTCCATCTGGTCTTTGGGCGCCCCTTTAAATGGAGCCTGCAACACATGTCCCACCATCCGGATACCAACTCGGGACTTGCCCCGTGCCTGGTATCCCCTCCAATTCAAGTAGACACGGAGCGAGAGGACCTTACTCTTCTCTTCAATTGTAGCAAGATAGTCTCCTGAAAACAAAGTTGGGGAGTAAAATAACTAAAAGACAAAGTGAATCACTTCATTAATATGACTAGATCATTTGTTAGGCAGTCACGGGTCGCCCCAAAGGTACAAAAAACCCAGTAAAACTAGGAAGTATACCAGTAAAACGTGTTCCACAACTGAGCTTGTATATATCTCAAAATGAAACTCCAGCATTACTGATTTTTACTGGGATTTAACAATTTTGAACTGTTTTTTTCTTTATGGGTAATATGCAAAGCCTTTACAGTAAGGAATGCCTTTTTATTTAATTTGAACAGGTTCCATGCAGAAATGTTTACCTATTCCGCTGAAGGTAATTTTCCGGACTTTCCCAAGGGTAACGCAAGTGCAGATCGGCTGGCAGCCACTCTCCGTAATGTTAAACGCTTCGACCTTGCATCCAGCAGAGACAACGAAGAGAGTGTCCCGCCCGCAGCAGAAAGTGTCGGGTTCGTGTTGAACGGGAACGATCAGCTGGGCAGCAAACGGGTGACAGTTGTACACTCGCACCATCTCCAGCACATTGGCAAGATCTCTCTGTCTAATAAAAAAAATGGTGCAGATCGAGAGACGAGGCGTGGTGGGTGCCCCTTTAAATTGTTAGAGTCAAAGGGGAAGGGGGTGGGGGAAAATACACATTAAAGCATTGTCCAGCCTGTTGGTTAAACATAGTCTCAGAAAAGAACATTAGGTCAACTTTCATAAATAGCAGTGACTAAGGACACACTAAAGATTGCAATTTAATGTGCGCAACTTAACGTCATATTCTCTCCCCAATTTTATAACTGGCAATTTATGCAACCAACCGAGTTGCAGGAACGTTACTTTCCTCCGGGTTCACATCGTTGCATGTTTCACTTTTTGCACCAGCTTCTGGTCGGCTTGTCTCCTCAGCTCGGATTCTCTCCCTCTGGTGAGTACGAGACCTTGTGGGTGTCGGAATGTCACAAACTCCGGGCTGCTTCCGTAACCATTGTGACATCAGCCGATTTGTTGCCTCAGCCAATTGGAATCGCCAGCCGGGATGGCGCTGCTGTCCATCAAAGGCAGTCAGCCAATCCGGAATAAGGAACGGGACGTCAATCAATGTCGGGGATTGACTCAACAAACAACCACCAAAGTCAAAACTGCGGAAATCTGAAACAGAACGGAAAATGCTGCAAAACACAGTCTCTGCGGAGGGAGAGAGTGTCAATGTGTCGTCATCAACTTTTGGAGTCATAGAATGGTTACAGCACAGGAGAAAGGCCATTCGGCCCGTCTGCCCCCTGCAGGCTCTGCAAGAGCAATTTCAGGTACAAAGTAGCATAAGAAATAGGAGCTGGAGTGGTCCCTAGAGCCTGCTCCACCATTCAATAAAATCATGGCTGAACTGGTTGTGGCCTTAATTCAAGGTTCCTGCTTGCCCCTCACCCCACCAACCCTCAACTCTGTTGTAGATTAAAAACCTGTCTAACTCAGCCTTAAATATATTCAATGACCCAGCCTCCACTGTTATGTAGGTTAGTGAATCCCAAAGAAGAAATTCTTCATCTCTGTCTTGAATGGGAGATCCCTTGTTTTGAAATGGTCACCTAGTTCTAGATTCCCCCACAAGGCCAAACATTCTGTCAGCAGCTAGTCCCCTTTCCCAGTAGCCCTGCATTTTTTCCCCTTCAACTGCTTATCCAATTCCCTTTTGAAAGCAATTAAATCTGCCTCCACCACACTCACAGGCAGTGCATTACAGATTGTAGCTACTGTGTGTAAAAAAAAATATATTTTCCTGATGTTTTCTTTTACTCAGTTGCCAATCACTCCAAATGGGTCCTCTGGGTATCGAACCTTTCACCAGTAGGAACAGTTTCTTCCTACCCACTCTGCCAGACTCATTATTTTGAATACTGCCAAATCTCTCAATCCTCTCTTTGAGAGCAACCCCATCTTCTCCAATCTATCCACATAACTGAAGTCCCTCATCCCCGTTTTTGTAAATGTTTTTTGCACCCACACTAAGTCTTCACACCTTTCTTGAAGTAAGGAACCCTGAATTAGATACAATACTGTGGTTGAGGCCGAACCAGTTTTTTAAAGAAAAAAGTCCAACGTAACTTCTTTGCTTTTGTACTCTATACCTCTATTTATAAAGCCCAAGATCCAGTATGCCTTTTAACTGCTTTCTCAACATGCCCTTCCATCTTCAACACTTTGTGCATATATATATATATATATATATATACACACCAATCATAGTAGAAGCAGAAATCCTCATATTAAGAAGCATTTGTGGAACTGTAACCTGCAGGCTGCGAACCAGGAACTCAAAGATTGGATTAGACTGGATAACTCTAGTCAGCTGATACAGACATGGTGGGACTAATGGCCTCCTTCTGCGCTGCAAATCATTTACTGTTTCTACACCCTCAGGTGTTTCTTCCTGCATTTCCTTTAGAATTGAATTCTTTAGTCTCTCCTCATTCTTACTATTAAAATGTATCACTTTGCACTTCTGTGTTTAATCTCTTCTCCCACATCTGCCCTTTCTACGGCCTATGCCCTCTTGAAGTTTATCACCATACTCATGTCATCTACAGCTAAATTATGGGATTGCATAGTAATTACAGTACAAAAACAGCTCCATTACCAGTGTTTAAACTTTACACGAGCCTCCTCACTTAGATCTATCAATATATCCTTCTACTCCTTTCTCCCTCACGTGCTTATCAAGCTTACCCCTTTAACGTACCTGTGCTATTTGACTCAACTACCTCTTGTGGTACCAAGTTCCACATTGTAACCACTCTCTCGCTAAAGGAATTTCTGAATTCCCTACTAAATTTTGTCACTGACCACTGTAGCTTCTGTTTATGACCCCTAGTTCTGGTTTCCAGAATGTAACAGTTTTAGAACACCACATTTTTAGAGAATTGAAACATTCCGGCCATGAAAACATATTGATAACATCGAGTGAATAACGGTTTAATGGAATTAAAGCCAATATCAGAACAAAAATTAAATGCAACACAAATCACATGCAATGTTGTCTTGTGATGGGAAGCGGTTACCCGCCTCTTCCTTGTGATTGATTGAAACTATTAAACGCTACATTCAATGAGAAGCTGTAAATCCATACACTGATTGCTAATTGGTTTATCTGACCGTCTATCAGAACGCAGCCAGCGTTTATTGGTTAACTTTTCTGTCAATTAAGAAGGGAGGGTCGGGAAGTTGAGACATCGCAATGTCGGTTGTAAATAACGGGGGGTGAAAAGTAAATCCATGGCTTTAAAAAAAAAAATACTTTGGGGAGTTAAGTCCCTGATTTTGAAACATCTCCTGATTCCTCAGCCGTAATATCATGGAGGACGGGGAGGGGGCGCTTTATAGCCTTCCTCGTTCTTATTGGTCTATCAGGCTATCAATCACCGTCGTGGTTACCCAATGAGAAAGCGAGCCGCCTGCTCTTTGTGACGTAACACGTTTTCCTACCTGAGGGGAACGGTATGCGCGCCCAGCCAGGTGCAGTGGCCGTTAGGGGCGTGGTTCAGCCGCCCAGGTGGTGGCCCTGAGCCAACCGGGGTCCCACTCAGCAGATGGGTTGGCGTGGGCAGGGCGGGGTGTTATTATGTCCTTTTCTCATCATTCATTTGTCATTAGTTAGTGGGAAGTACGAAGCAGGGAGACTAGAGACAGACAAGGTAACTTTTATTTTCAATTGTTAGTATTTAAACATGATTCAGGTAACGGGACTCTCAGCCCTTACTCTATTGGTTGTCCAAATTGGTGTTTCTATCCCAGTTGTGGGCTTAAGAGTCTGATTTTTGTTTTCTTTTGGGGATTAGTGGTGTTCTCAATCTCTGTTAAGAGTGATACTTTAAAACTTTAATTGCTCTTGTCATTTTACTCCAATGTATAAAGGAGATCATCAAAACAATTATGGGTGGATTTAGTTGATTGCAAGTCAACTGTCTACATTCAATCTCTTTTCTAAACATATATACACCCCTTTAAAATTACTAATTTATCCCCAAACAAAGTTATGAATAGTTTAACTTGGGCGACTGGGGAAGCAGTTATAGTTCGATGTTGAGATTAGCAATCCATCCAATGGCTTCAGCTGACGGAGTGTAAGTGGTTGAGATGCCACCAGGAATGGATCTCTCGGGGCAGGAGTTTGGTATGTGGGGCGATGGTCTGACTTGGGTGGCCACAGTCACAGTTTCAGCTGTTCTTCATGTCCCACTGGTGGAGCCAGTGGCTACATCTTCCCTGGCCCGTCCTCAAGCACTGCCTCCAGATTTTCTGTGGAAGGTTGAAACCTGGAACTTCACCACTCGGGTCAGTTACCAGGCTGCAGCTGGTGATGTTTGCAGCCAGCCAGGAGGCGAATTTACTGTGAATCAACCAGCCTGTCTGGGAAATGTCATTTGTTTTGGGAGGGGCAGGTTTTTTTCTAACCTCTTCTCATTTCTTGAGAATTTTCTACATGTCATAACCAAATAGCTCGTTCTCCAAGTTGTTGTTTCAATTGCATGTGATAGGTGCCAATTGGATTGTATAAGGATGTATTCAAATAATAGTTGGTACAGCTAGAGAGATAGAACGGGCAAGCAGTGGTGAAAGGATTTGAGATGAGTTATAAAAATAGAATGGAAGAGGCAAGACCCTTTTAAGAGTGAATCACTGGAACATGGTATCCTCATTTTGTAACTATATCAATGGCTTCATCTTCACCAACTGAGTGGAGGCAGAAAATAAACATATCTACTTTCCTATGGACTATTGCTGGGAGCTGTTCTTCTGAGTATCCCTATCGTCAGGTGCCAGTGAGCACAAAGGCAGTCTGTGAGAACAGCTGAGCAGGCTCCTACATGATGATGTAGTTTACATGTTTATTCCTCAGAGCTGAGGTTAAGCATATCTTGAAAGATGCTCAATATTAATCATCAAGTATTTGTTTTGATAAAACACTGTCCTGGAGCTACTTTAAGGAGCCTGTTTAGTCTGCAAAAAGTGATACATAAGTTACTGTAACATCCTTCAAGGTCAGTGTTGTGTGCTGCCTTGTAATACACAACTACGATCATAGAGAAATGTAAGCTTAAATATATATGCTTCTACAAAAAATACCCAGCAATGCACAATCTGACTGTTATCAGTTAATGAGAATACAGAGTTCTGCTTCCCTCCACCGTCAGCAAAAAAATGTTCCAACTGAATACTTATCTCGCATTTGTGACATCTATACTTTGTTTTTGCTTTTAGACAAGTAAAACGACGGTTCGGTATCTGTCACAACCAAGAAGAACCACCAGGAACTGATAAATTGGTGGGGATTGTCTGTGGTTCATAAATTAATACTGGTAAAGATTTTGAAGTTGCATATTGACGTCTTAGCGGTAGAAGTTGTGAACAAGCAGGAAAGTAACAGTTTCACATACATCTTGTCATGACAGTGGATTACAGTCCCGAATTACTTACGGGCATATTGGACTTGCTAAGAAAAACATGTTTTTTTTTTTAAAAAGACATCCAATCAAAGACACTGAACAAAAGATGGCTGGGAATGTAAAGTAACCACTTTCTTGAAAATTTATGTGGATCATACTTGACCAACTAGTCCCGAGAGAGCATAGAATGTCTCACTTAAAAAGGTGTCAAGGCCTACCACAGACAGAGACAGTTGAAAGGAAAGAGATGAAATACAAAAGACTGAACTTTAATATCCTTGTTGCAGAGACAATGGAGACTGATTGCCACATCAGCAGACATCCCCCGTTGAGTTATACCTCAGAATGTGGAAATGGTCGGGGTTGAAAGAAAAAGGAATCTACGCAAAAGACATGTTTGTTTTTCCTTCCAGGAATACACAAGGATGTGGGTTTAAAAAGTTAGCTGCAGACCTGACCGCTGTACGCTAGTATTCTGTGAGAGTGACAGAAGGGTAAGATCAACTAGGCACTCGTGCAACTTGGAGGCAAAGCCTCTCTGTCCCTCTTTCTGTTGCTGGAGACAAGTCAGCAAGCCACAACCAAAAGGAAATAGGACAGCGTCTTCAGCCAACCTGCAGAACCAAGTGTCTCCAAACCAGCTGCTAAACTGCCAAAGTCAGCTCCACCGGAATCAACCAACTCAACAGTCACGACATTTCGCCATCTACACTACACAGACAAGCCAAAGGCTGATCCGTATATCTTTTCAAACTTTTTTATTTGGACTCAGCTTCTCATTTCTGATCTGTGTGTTGCATTTTAATTTTTTTTTTCTCGGGATTTTGGTAACTAATAAATTTACTCTTTTTCTTTGACTCAAGAAATCCTGGTTAAGTTGGCTCCTACTAAAACATAAATACATTTGGACTGGGAAGAGGTACCCACAGGGGAGAAGGGATCACTTTTAAATTAACCTAGTTGCAACCAACTGAGGGGGTTGAATAAAGAATGGGAGTCAGCTCGTTCCTCCTCACCCTGGGAGCACAACAAAATTGGCATGCCATTCGGGAAGTTAACAAACTGGGGGACCTCACCCGGGGGATGGTCTTAACAATCTTAAATCAAATAGAACGTTATACGTTTTTCATGATTTGGACTTTTACTAGTCATATCCCTTTATAAATGGGCCATATTGCTAGATTTCTTTGGGGAGGGTTGGAGGCAGGGACGATTCAGTATCTCTTTAATTTAGAAGAGACAAGTTCATTGGTCTGAACGAATTACATGACTGCTAAACGATTAGCCCCTGAAACCCTTTTGCAGCCGGTTACTGCTAAGTATGCATTTAAAACCAATATGTAAGGGATTCCATCTGCCCCATGTCAGGTACTCCACTCTGCTCCCAGTGTTCCCAGGTTACTTGAGAAGGTATTGACAGCAACTTGCTTTTCAACAATTTTATATTGAAAGCTCAGTGGAAGAAGCATCAGCACTGGGTGAATTTGAGAAGGGACAAGGATCTGAATGGATTCCCACTGCCACCTTTCATAAACCAATCTTCCAACTTAGTGATACAGCATGTATGAGGAAAGGCCTGTAACTTGGCTTTTGAGTTACTGTAGTGGTTGAACGCTTAAGAGTGTTCCTGGATTATATTGCAACCTGTGAGCAGAGTTGTAGTCTTATAGTCAGAAGATAATTTCTGCGCCTGTCAAAGGATTGAAGTCTTCACCCTGTTTCCAGGTCTTGATGGGAGGTGAGACATACAATGACAGCTGAAAAAAATGTGAAACACAGAGCAATGTTTAGGGGGAGATGGTGCTGTAGTGGTAATGTCACTAAACTAGTAATCCAAAGGCTCAGGCTAATGCTTTGGAGACAGAGATTCAAATCCCACCATGGTAGCTCGTGGAATTTAAATTCAATTGGTATAAACCTGGAATTGAAAGCTAGTCTCAGGAATACCGACCATGGAAATTATCATCGATTGTTGTAAAAAACCTATCTGGTTCACTAATGTCCTTTAAGGAAGGAAATCTGCTGTCCTTACCTGATCTGGCCTACATATGACTCCAGACCCACAGCAATGTGGTTGACTCCTAGTTGCCTTCTGAAATGGCTTAGCAAGACACTCAGTTCAAGGGAAATTACAGATGAGCAACAAATGCTGGCCTTGCCAGTGACACCCACATCCCATAAAAGAATAAAGAAAAAAAACATATACAGAAAAGGAGCAACAGAGAGAAATAAAACAGTAATAATACTGAAAGGGAGATGTACAGAAAGAGAGGGACTTCCATGCAGGTGATGACAGAAATCATCAGGCATGTGTAGACTGAGGGAGAAAAACAACAGGCACAAAGAGAACTGAAGATAGCCAGGGATTCAGAAAGAAGGAGATAAGCAGAGGCACAGATACAGAGGAAAGAGCAAGGCACCAAATTTTCTTTGAGGACCACATAAAAGATGAACTAACATATTGTTGCCGATAGGAATATTAAAAGTATAGAATAGATGCGCTGGAGTTGATTTGTGTCCTGTACTCTGTTAAGAAACTCAAACTTACCTGTGACGTTGGGAATGCCAATTCCCAGTGAACCTTGCGCCTCCTGCGCATTTTCCGGCTGGGAACTGGTTGCACATGCACGGTTTGGAAATTTCACATTCTTCAGGCCATGGACTGGCATAGTGCATCTGTGCACAGGAAGAAAAGAAGAACAATATGAAAGCCCAGGTCACGTGACAAGGTGCAGAGCGCCATAGTCAAGTAAGTGTCCCAGGGAGAGGAGCAAGGGAGAAGGTCCCAAACCAGGGAGGGTTTAGGGAGAGGTCCCAAGAAGTGTCTCAGAGGCAGGGACAAGAGACAGGGGCCAAGAACAGGTCCCAGGTGAGTTACGAAAAGGAGAAACAGCCTCCAATTAAAGAAAGAGCTGCGGGGAGCAGACTTTAAGAGAAGTGGCCTTGGGAGAAGTCCTGATAGTCGAAGAGGGCTGAAGTGAAGCTCTTAAGATCTGAGAAGGCAACTGAAGGATGGTGACTCCGTGCTGCAGCCGTTGGGGTAAAGGTACATCTTTTGAAGTAGTAGTGTCCTGTTTGGCATGGCCGAAGAGCTGAAATTGTGCTTGTAACTTGATGCCCGAGTGTGCTCGGGAACCCATGGGAACGGAATCTCGGAAGGCAAGATTGCGGTTGGCAATTGTTGAAACCTTCTGAGTTGGAGTGACTTTTGCAGAGAACTCCAAGGCAGGATCTTTGAACGTGGAGATTGGACACCCTCATGAGAAAGGCGAAGTTTCAGTGAGAGTAGTTGGCTCGCAATGTAATGGTCATCTAGTTGCGTTATTGAGAAATCCATAGAATTGGCTTTGGTTGCATTTGTCATTTATTGTGTAGTGTGGTGTGTTTGACCACAGTTGGCTTGTCAATTCATGCATACCCCATACTTGCCCTGAATATTAGAATATAAGATAAATATCGTAAATTGTTTTGTCATTCTAACCTTGTATAGGAAAGTTTATTTTTGTTTGTTCAAAACCTTTGGAATTTTGTGGCTTTCTTCACTGAGTAAGTGCTTTAAATCTCAAACTTTAAACAAAACATTATTGGTCCCTAACTGGACCCCTCCAATGACTTGGGTGATCTGGCCAAGGGTCATAACAATTCTTAAAAAATCCTTGGTCACACAGCAGTGCAAATATAAGCAGCACTTGTTAATTAATATGTAATTATATTTAGGTGAGAGACTTTCCCTTTAAATAATTCCCTGTTTTATTGCAACTGATATATTTTTCTTTCAGAAATGGGTATTTTTGACCAAATTTTGTTTCTTGTCTGACAAAGGACAGATCAGCTACCATATCCGCTATGCCAAGGTAAGGATTAAATGTAGAACAGCCACAGAATTTCTGGTGGTTGAAAAAATATGATGGAATATCCTCATGTATACCAATGAAGAGATTGAGAAATTAATAACCCTATTGATGGACAGTGTCTTGACACCACTTAAGTTAGTTGAGGCAATTTTGCATTAAATAACTTAATTGCTAGAAACTTAATCTTATAAATTTTATTTTTGAACTTGATTCCATGTCTGTTGAGTGATGTGATGAGCAGGCTTGTAACAGGAAATATCCCTATATTTGTGGAGAGTTATCTGGCTATGGTCCTGCAGTGTGTCTGCTCAGTACCTCTCTAGAGTGCTGTCTATTAACTGGAATGTATCAGTGTGGAGTTGATACTACATCTCCTGAAATCTGGATGCAGTTGGTAAGAGGATGGCGCCAATTAAAGAAACTTCTGAAATGAAGGAGGTAGCAACAACAATAACTTATATTTATATAGCACCTTTAACATAAAACATCCCAAAGTGCATCACAGGAGCATTATAAAGCAAAATTAGACACCAAGCCACATATTAGGGAAGGTGGCCAAAATTTGATCAAAGAGGTAGGTTTTAAGGAGTGTCTTAAAGGAGGAAGGCAGAAGGATTTAGGGAGAAAAATTCTAGAGCTTAGGACATAGATAGCTGAAGGCAACAGCCACCAATTGTGCAATTATTAAAATCAGGGAGGCCTATGAGGCCAAAATTACATTAGTGCAGATATCTCGGAGGGTTATAGGGCTGGAGGAGATTACAGAGATAGGCAGGGGTGAGGTAATGGAGGGATTTAGAAACAAGAATGACAATTTTAAAATCGAGGCTTTGGTGACTGGGAGCCAGTGTAGGTTGGTGAACGGGACTAGGCACAAGTGAGCACACGGACAGCAGAGTTTTGAATGATCTCAGGTTTATGGAGGGTAGGATGTGAGAAGCCAGCCAGATGTGCATTGGAATAGTCAAGTCTCGAGGTAACAAAGGCATGGTTGAGCTGAGGGGAGGGGGGGGCGGAGTCAGGCGACATTATGGAGGTAGAAGTAAGTGGTCTTAGTCACAGTGCGAATATGTGGTTGGCAGCTCATCTTGTGATCAAATATGACACCAAGGCTGTGTACAGTTTGGTTCAGCCTCAGACAGTTGCCAGGGAGAATTAATACCAAGAGAATGGAGTTAGTAGCAAGGACCAAAGACAATGACTGCAGTATTTCCAATATATAATTAGAGGAAATTTCTGCTCATCCAGTGCTGAATGTCACATAAGCAGCCTGTTAATTTAGTCATAGTGGGGGAGTTGAGAGAGGTGGCGGAGAATTGAAGCTGGGTGTCATCAGTACATGTGAAAACTAATGCTGTGTTTTCACTTGATGTCGTCAAGCGGCAGCTTGTAATTTTCAGGCAACTGGATCCCATGGGATCGGGTGGAACATGTCCCTCAATGTTTGTCTCCCTTGACTTCAATGGATTGTAAAATTGGGCAGGATGTAAAATGAGCTTTGCACTGCACCCAATCATGTCTCCTTCCCAAGGATCAGGTTACATTTGCCCTCAAGCTGTCAGTTTGTTTGGTCAAGCACAAGTCCTTTGTCTCTTTTCAATCCTTATCAGGTTTCTGCTGTAGAGGGCAATTATTTTGAGAATGTATAGGTCCTTGAGATTCTCAAAATATTTGCCTGCAGCAGCAGGTAGTTTAGAGCACAAGGCAGAAATCATGTTGGTGAATAAGTTTACAATTAAAGGATAATGAAAAGTTGCAGATTTGAAATGTTAACTCTTTCTCTCTCCACAGACACTGCCGGACCTGCTGAGTCTTTCTAGCATTTTCTGGTTACTTTGGAATTAAACAATCTTCACGGAATAGAATTTCTTATTGGACGTTCAAAAAAAAAACGCTAAGCAGCATTGACTGTTTTGCAGAGAGATGTTTGATTTTTGAGATATTTCTCTGATTTGCGTTACTAAAATTATCTGAAAGCACTTTTTGATGGAGTGTGATTCATATTCTGGTCACCTTTTCTACTCAGAGTGGTAGTAATTGACCTACAAATCCCAAGGGTGACTAATGCTGTTCATTTTGCACTGGAAGGAGGTGCACAAAGCAAAATAATGATTTATTTCTTCCTTTCCTCTGAGCTAGTAACATGGGTGACATTATCAGTCATGGGTGCAGCTATACTGTGTTATTGTGCAGTGTATTTGTATACCAACTTTTACCCTTAAAATACTTGAATCGAATATGGGGAACTCTGAAAATAGTAACTCCAAATATTTCCATAATATTGTGTATTAAAATGTTTTCACATACCCTTGCTAGGAGAAACATAATGTGAATTTACTGTTTTACTATGATGAGAAGACCCAATGGCCCTCCGTGTATAAGAACAGCTCAAAGGTAGGTCTGGCAACAAACCATAGTTGAATAAGCATTATATGCTCGTACAAATTCAGATGAAATAGTTAATAAAGTAGTGTTTCAGCAACTAATGTTTTAATGAAATCCCCAATTTTTGGTGGAAACCACCTCACAACCAAATCACAATACAAGCTACACCTGCTACTGCTCCCCAGACAGAATGCAGCTGGATGCTGTCTGCCCCCGGCCATAACATGCCCTGTTGGAGTTGCTTGTTACTGGTTTCTTCTGCTGACCTGAAGCGGTTATTCCAATTTGGTCAATCTGACTATAGTGACCTCTCAACTCTCCATACAATACTTCTAGTGTTTCCGTCGCCATGGAGTCCATAGTTTTCATTGGTATTACACAGCATTTTAGCAGGAACCAAAGGTGTAAAGCATTAGTACCTTAATTTTAGCTTACCATTTTAACAACAAACACAAAAAGAACTTAAGTATTTGTACATTGCCTTGAGAATGAGTATTATGGCTACATGCCCAGCATTATTATTCACGTTTTATTTCCTAATCAAAATGTAATTAGTCACATGCTAATGCATTAGACAACACTATCCTAGAATCTAACATTTGAACTATATGTGTGCACTGTTTATTAGAGATAATTTTCCATTAATTATTCCTACAGAAGGTGTTGTTAGATCGTTAGAGAATATCAATGGTGCAACTTAACACATTTCTTTTCCTGCCTGTGGAACTTTCTCCCAGGTAGTACCATTGCTTGGAATTCTGTGGAGCCAATATTTGCTGGAACATGTGACAGGCAGTAGGTGTGTCTCCATTGTGCACCTCATTGACCCCTCTTCACGTCTGAGCTGAGACAATATTGTTAGGAGTACAATCAACATTGATCAAGCAGGACTTATTGGATAGAGATCATGAACTGATTGCTATTTCCCCTCCCTAACTCAGGCTGCTGTGGCCAATCTAACACCTGAATTGCTGATGTAATTAAATCAGTGGACTTTAAATAGAGACCAAAAATTGATCCTGGAATTTTCCTATCTATATGGCTCAGTTACCATACAAGGTAGCACACTCAGTGACTAATCTCTTGGAAGAGCGCTGATAGATATACTTACTAGGTTACTGTTGGTAGCACCATTATGTTTGGAACTGACTTTGAATACCTAAACATTTCTGTGTGCATTATCAATTAATTCTGGAAAATGTTTAATCAGGACTGCTGGAGTAAAGAAGCAGTGGCTGCCAGTGGAAATAATCACCTGTTGAACCTCACTCAAAGCTTTCTGCTGTCTGGCTGCCAGGTATGTGTTCTGTATTTGTATGTGAGTATTTGCACTCAATAAGTTGACAGTGGTACGGTGAGGGGAAAGCAACATTTTCATATTTTTATTCTCCTTAGGCTCAAAGGGTTTAACATATATTTAGAAAGGTGGAGAAGGGACAAAAGGGAAGTGGAGTAGCTGTACACAAGACATTTCTGGTGGTGGGGGGTTTACATGGGATAAATTGTCTACCGGCAGATCCTCTTGCACGCCCCTCTGTTTTCACACTCTCTTGCGCATTCCCTTGCCTGTTTTCTCCCATTTCACTGTAGCTTGTTGCGATTTGCATTAAATTAGGAGCTGCAATTGCCGATATTGATGGCACTGTGAGCAGTAAAATAAAGGAGACTTTAGTGTTTGCTTGTAGCATTTGCCAGGTTTAAATTTTTTTGGAAAGTTGACTTGCTGCTACTTCATTAAGATAACTTAATGGGCAGGCTCCAATTCACCCACCATGCCATCATCTCGCCGCTTCATCACACTGGGCACCATATTTAAATTTCAGCTGCACGCACACATCTCAGTGCTGCCAGCTCACGACTGCTGCAAAGAAGACATGACCCTGAAAGGCAAAAAGACTACAGCCCCCAGGTTCAATGACATGTCACTCGAGCACCTTTTGGATGCAGTGGAGGTTCGCCGTGATATCCTATACCCCTGCTCTGGCCGCAGGACGGGCAGCAAACTCACTAGTCCAGCTTGGGAGGCAGTGGCAACAGTGGTCAGTGCCAACGCCTTGCAAAAAAGAACAGCCACCTAATGCCACAAGAGGATGAATGACCTCCTTTGTTCCGCCAGGGTAAGTCGCTTTTCTCATCACGCTGAGCTCACACACTCACAAACCCAGCACGCATCCACAGGGCCCTCACTCACTGCCGGTTG
The DNA here is from genome assembly GCF_964194155.1 of Cetorhinus maximus. Lineage (NCBI taxonomy): Eukaryota > Metazoa > Chordata > Chondrichthyes > Lamniformes > Cetorhinidae > Cetorhinus > Cetorhinus maximus. Next base: position 82,287,086 of record NC_135897.1, on the reverse strand, counting down.
AAGGGACATCACCATTCACACTCTCACACATACACCTTCATTGCCCTCATCCCTTCCATGGGGCCACTCACACAGACCAGGCATACTTATCATCTGGCCTGGCAGGCATCTTGCTTACACTCTCTCCATCTCTATTTATACATGACAAGCTGGCCCATAAGAGGGAGAGGTCACAGGCCAGTGGAGGAATGCCTGATATCAAGATCCTCACGGACTTTGCAAACAGAGCCATCCAGCTGGCCGGCGATGACCGGGACTGACCTTGTGCTGACGGTGAGATCGGCGCTGCTCTACCAAGTGAGGATCCAGCAGTGCAACATCCATCAGACAACCATGCTGTGACTGATGTGTCCTGTTTCACAGGACACTGCCATGCACTAATTATCTTTTCTTGCTTTCGCAGGCACATCTGGGAAACAGCTAATGGAGTCCATGACCCAGGGCCTCCAATCAAGCCCCGAAGAAACCTCTGAAGAGGAATCTGAAGGCAGCCTCCCTGAAGTCCCATCACAGCGTCACCCACACCCTCCACCAGCGCAGATGCACATCTCGGTGAGACCTAGCTTTAGAATAGCCTCGGAATCACAATCTGGTGAGCACATCGCACTGTCTGATCCACAGCAGGCGGCGGCAGCAACTTCCCACGTGTCTAGCACTGGAGGACTGCTGGAAGCCAGAAATTTGCTGAGTCCGGTCAGATGATGAGCCCCTGGACTTGGTCATGCCACAGTCGCTGGAGCTGCAAAGGCAAGCTCGGGAACCTCAGGAAGGGATGTCCACTGTACTCCTCAGATTGCAAGGCACGATGGAGGAGTCCGGCCACTTTCAGGCTGAGGTGATAGTGCCGGCATGCCGACGCACCGAGGTTAACACTGGTGAATGGCAGCCACCATGGAGACCTTGGTCCAGGATGTTGCTCCTGCACTGCTGTGTGGGCTGAACTCCATCGCTGATGCCATAGTTTGCCTCCAACAATACGTATGCGGGAAGGGTGCTGGGCAGCTCAATTTCACTCCAGCTACCCCTTCTCCCAAGGATTCAGCCAGGGACCCATGAGCACCCATAGGGAGGAGGATCAGCAGGTGCACGTGCTGGGGCCACCCATCCAGGTGACTCCAGGAGTGTCCAGCCCATCCGAATCCCCTCTTCCTGTGACTCCAGCAGCTCACAGCTTGAGGAGGCTGCCACTGCCGCACAGCAGGACCCTGAAAGCAGGCCTGAGCCCACCAGGTCTCAGCCCTCCAGAGAACGCCTGTTAAGGTCATCACAGACAGGGTGTAGCAGTCAGCAGGCTGCCTCCACCTCTGCTGTGGATGTCCCGGGAACACCGAGACGTAGTGGCAGGGTTAGGAAAGTTAAGAAGAGGTAGTTACACAGCCTGGGCACGGGTGTTAATCACTTGTACGTAATGTTCACTATTGCCAATAAATTTCCAAGAATGTCTCCCTGCCTTTGGCTCCTTGTTCTGATGAGGGTGTTCATGTCACTCAGATGTGGAACCTTTCTGCACAAGATAAAAGCAGGTGTCTCAGTGCATGGCCTCTTCCGTGTGCTTTGTACAGCCTTCAGACCAAAGTGATGGTCCGGCCTTTCATTCCCTGGACACATTACTGATGCCTGCACATTGACGGTGCTTGTCATTGCTGTCAGAGTGTCATGGCCAGGCATCACAGAGTTCTGGCATTCTTTCTCTGTGCGCTTAGCACCTTTAAGGTGGGGTTGGCCCCTATCTCTTCAGCATCTGTGACCAGTGACACCAGGCGCCTGAAGGGGTCAGGTACTCAAGGTGGACGAAGGATCAGATGCTTTTAAAGTTTCATGGCTGCATCTCTATGATTTGACCCTAATCGCAGAGTGCAAATGAGCTGTCCTCGGCCAAACAGGAGCCAGACATTCTCAGAGGCTATGTGAAGATCTATGGAGTGTCCTCACTGCATATCGTCATCATCCTCCTGCAATCTTATGACTATTAGGGCCTCCACTGCGACTCCATGACAGGAGCATTATCACAGAGGGTATGTGTGCTGCCATAAACCAGACTGGAGTCAAACGTTCATTGATACAATGTGAGGATCTTATGGTGTCTCCTCACTGCACGTCACCATCATCCTCCACAAATCTAGCAGCTAGGAGGGCCTCCTGAGCGCACCTGCCTCATCTAGCCTATGTGAGTTGTCACCGTCACCTTCAAGGATCTCCTCACCCTCATCACCGTCGGTGTCCTCCTCATCAGAGGAGACCTCCATCTTCTCCATCTCCTCCTCAGCCAGCTCCTTTCCCTGTTGCAGTTCCAGGTTGTAAAGGGCGCAGCAGGCAACAACAATGCGTGACACCCTCTGTGGACTATATTGCAGGGCTCCACCAGACCAGTTCAGGCACCGGAACCTCACTTTCAGCATTGTGATGGTTTGTTCCAACAACGTGCGAGTTGCAGCATGAGCCTCATTATACCTTTGCTGTGCTCCAGTCTGAGGCTGCGGCATGGATGTCATCAGTCACGTCCTCTGCGGGTATCCCTTGTCTCTGAGGAGCCACCCCTGCAGCCTCTGTGGACTCTAGAAGATGTCAGTGATCTGTGACCGACTGAGGATGTAGGAGTTGTGCACACTCCCTGGAATCCATGTGCAGACCTGCAGGATGTGTTTGTGGTGGTCACACACCAGCTGCACATTCAGCGAATGGAATCCCGTGTGGTTGACATAGTGGATCACATGTTGCAACGGAGATCTAAGCACCACGTGATTGCAGTTGATGGCACCCTGCACCTGTGGGGAAACCCAAGATCTGGGCAAATCCAATCGCTTTTGCATCCTGGCTCTCCAGGTTGTAAGCGAAATGCACAAAGCTGTGTGCCCTTGCAAAGATGGCACCCGTGACCTCATGGATGTATTTGTGGGTGAAGGCTTGTGATATCCCACAGAGGTCGCCTGTGGAGCCCTGAAAGGAGCCACTGGCGTAGAAATTGAGCACCAAGGCCACTGGCAGTGGATACCCTCCATGTTCACATGGCGCCAAATCCTGCAGTAGCTGGCAGATGTGACCAACCAATTCCCTAGACATGCGCAGTCTAGCTAGTTGCCGACCAGCGATGGCTCTCTGTGGCTCTTCAACAGCGTGTGCGGAAGCCCCAGCCACCCCTTCTTCCAGAAGGTACTGCTCCTCCCTCTGTGCAGCCAGGCACCTCAGTCATTCTCTTCTCCGTCGTCTTCGCTCTCTATACACCATGAGGCATACAGCTAGGTCACCAGGCTGCATGCTCCTGATGTACCCCTCCTGCAGGATGAAACAGAGAGATGCATGGGTTAGCATATGTGTACTAAGAACCTGTCTTGGTTAAGTCTGAAGGCCCCTTAATGCATCCCAGAGGGTGCTGGTCACCACATTGATGACCAGAGATTAGTGCGCTGTATGGTTGCCCGAAACCCCTCCCACCTCCGCTCCACTCCACCCGACCGATTGGCGGCAGCTTTGCCCATTGGACTGCATGCTGTGCTTTCAGCTCAGGCGCAGACATTCTCCTAACCCACGCTGCAAGCCTGAACTGTTAGTTTAAACCATGGAGGAGGCTGGTCCAAAACGGGATGATGACGTTGCAAAGGACTGTGAGCGCCAACAGCAGTGACTGCTCCATGGCCCAGCTTTAGCAAAGAGATTGTACAACTTGCCCTGTCGTTCAGCTTTTCTGCAGTTCACTAAAACGGTCATTAGTTTGCAGTCTGTGCCCGAGGGGTGGAAAGCTCTGGAGCACTTGGTGGCATTTTGATGCCTCTGCGTTGCTTGAGTGGGCAGATACGCTAGGAGATCGACTCCAATCATATCAATGTGGCTGTGCCTGAGCTGTCTCGGCTGCAGAGGAATGGTCACTTTATACAAAGTTTCCCTGATGTGTGGCCGCTTCCCTCGTCTACCTCCGCCCCCACCCCCCTCCCCCCGCACTACCTCCAACCGCAGGGCAGCCTTTTCCCCCTCCCCCAAAGTTGCATTAATTGCTCAACCATTGGGGGCAGCCTTTGCCCCTTCCTCCACCCCAATTTTGCCTCAACTGCAGGGCAGCCTTTGCCCCCCCCCCCCTTCACTCCCACAACGCGCCTCAACCTTAAAATCCAACAGGCATCCCTTGCGAGTGCTCTGCAATGTTACTGTGCACTCCCCTCCGAATTCCTCTCAAAATGCAGCCCGCCAGGTGTACGGCTTTTATATTCTGTTGTGAAATACGTGATGTGGGTAGACGATCCAGCGGGAGTGAGGGGGGCGAGGGGGGGGTGGGGTGTGTGTAGGATGAACCCTGCGGGGCTACCCTTTTAATGACAAGCTGATGTATTACAATGAAGTTCCCAACGTCCGATGGCGGAAACACAGCCCGCCATCGACGGGCTAAGCAGATGATCACAAACTGGTTTCACGGAGTTGAAACTGATTTTTGGCCTTCTCACCATATTGTCCGCTTACGCCAATGAATACGCCCGACGCCAGTGGGCACGGATGATTCCTCCCTCTGAGTTATAGTCGGAGATTAGGGATTCTGATTCACTTAGCAGAATAGTTACCCAGGAAAAGTTAGAAGGATTTAAACCAGTTCCAACTCTTGGGTAATTATACTACTGACCCTCTGACTGCATCCCACCCTTGACCAACCAACTAAAGCCCCACACCCCTGACTCTGGACTCCACCCCCAATCCACCATACCCCCTCACTCACTTACCTTATACACTTGCATTCTCTCCGTAACTTGTCAAAGTTGCTTTGGGACATTTTAACTTACTGATATACGATAGCTAGTGCCATAAAAAGGGGGTTTGGATTGGTTTCCCCCGACGTTCCTGCACTACAAAGGAAGGACTCTGGAACCGGTACACTCCACGTTTCTCAGGAGGCCTGGTTTGGGTGTCCGGGTGAGAAATGTGGAGCTCCAGTGCATGCCAAGTAAATTCTGGCGACGTGGCAGTCTGACAGTGATTGCTACTCCTCAGAAGATTCGTCCCATTGTGTGAACACTACTTCATCCGTCACAATAATGACGAGTAATACTATTAAGGCATTGTTTAAGTTGTACATGTGTGTGATAATTTGTTCATTTTGTACCATATTGGGATATTGAGCAGATTAAGATATTAAACCTTTATACTGCAGGGGCACGTTGGCAGCTGGTAGCACTGGAATGGGGTGCACAGTAAATTTTGGGGACATCTGACGTAAGCGGTTAAATTTGCACAGTTTAGTCATTTTCGGTTCAGTTTGGTCAGTTTAATGCATTATCATACAGCATCGCAAATAATGTTCAATGGCTCAGTTTAAATAAACAGTTCATACTCATTTACTGCTTCACCTCCCCACCCCCCCCCCACAAAAAAAATGTAATCTCAGCTAACAGTTTTAGTTATGGAATTTACAGCCTCCTTTATCTTTCCAAATAGGTGGTAGAAACAAATGGAATAAATTACACGGATTGTCAAAAGATAGTCAACGTTCATTCAGTAAGGGAAAGATGGTGGTTCCTCGCAATCAGTAATTGTAGGGTATGAATAGTTTTCTACACAGTTTACTAGTCACAGACAAGGCCATTTTTGTACTGGTAGAGTACTTCAGATCTGGCTACCTGAAAACCGGTGGTGTCCAAAAACCGGACATTTTTATAATCTTCCCTGCATCAATTTTGTGAGTAAAATGTAAAAAAAAACTTATCGGGGCAAATTTGGTTAGGCGCTGCAATGGCGCCATGAGGCTCCAGCTGCCCCACTTCACGCGCCACTCTATCCCACGCTCCAAGTGACCTTGACCTCACTTGACCCGACCTGCCCACGGCTCGAACCGCCCGACCTGAAATCCGGAAATATCCCAAGGGTGCTGGATTTGAGGTACTGTAACTATAGCATAAAGCATATCGGTAATTTAGGTATCTTATTTTAACAAACTTTATGCAATCTCTTACGGTTTAAAATGCTACCTTAACAGATATAATAGGAGAGAGACAATCTGGAGTGCTCTTGTGCAAGTTCCAGAATGGCCTGGGAGTAAACTGACAAATTGCTGGCAGTGAATTGGAGGCAAAAATCCTGGAGAAATTGGGAAACAATTGAATGCTCTCTTGAACAGGGATGAACTAAATGGCCTTCTCCCTTTGCACCTAGCTTGCAATAAACCTAATGCTCGCTGTATTCTTATTCCAGAATTATCCCTTGCAGTTTATGCACATTGCAGATTATAATACAAATATATCTAAATCGGGGGAGACATAAGCTGTCAATGCTTTCAAGATAATGGGTTCAAATGAAGACAGTACTGTTGCAGGCAGTGGCTAAATTTTGGAGGAAAATGATTTCTAGCTTTTCTATAAGAAAACCATTATCATTATCCCCAATTTTGTTTTAAGCACAGAAATAAACAATACAAACTAAGGAGCACTGAAAATAAAAAAAGGACAAAGTTGCCCTGTTTGGAGATATTAGGTAGCCTGGTTGTAGTGAACACAGCAAAGCAGGGAGGGGAGGAGAACATGCCCATGTGGGAGCCCACATGCTGGTTTCCAACACAAGTGAGGAAACAAAGATTCAAGGTGAGCACCCAAACCAACACAATGAAGAACATATTTTTACATACAATTACATAGAATAAGGCATCAAAATAGGCCATTCTGCCCATCTAGTCTGTGCTAGTATTTAAAGTCGTCACAAGATTCCTTCCATGTGAGAAAAAGTAGATGTAGTACGATGATACTGCAGGACATTTGCTGCATTCCTCTTATTCTATCATTTAACAACCACAACTGGGCATCAGCAGAGTGCCTGACAATGACTGATTCCTGGTCTTGGTCATATGGTACTTGTGAATTGTGCTTTTGAAGGTGCTCAGAAAGAGAATGAATGTTTCTCTGTGCACATTAACTCCAGTACTGCGAGCGAGGCATAAAAAAAAGTGTTTCTCATTTAACCTGTCTCCCACAACAAATATATTTGTACCAACTACATGACTCCATGACTACATGACAGGTGGATCAGTGGACATTAGCCTCAATACAGGTAGCTTATTCAGTGTGATACAATGCACTAAATATTTTGTCATGATCTTATTGAATGGAGGCTCAAAGGGCTGAATGGCCTCCTCCTGCTCCTAAGTCTTATGTTCTGTAAATTCTGCATGTCTCCCTTTTTAAAACCTCCCCAATTAAATATATTTTTAATTCAGCTTAAAACTTTCCTCCTTAAATTCCAAATCTGAGGGCTGCCCTTAGAGGATAAAAAACTGGCTTTCATTTTGAACTGACAAGCTTTTTTCCTGTGATGGTCCATTCTCAAACTTTATTGGTTGAAGGAACCCTTTTCAAATGGATTAGTTACCGTGGACACCCCCATTGAAATTATAATACAAAAAACTTATTGTACATTTACATTTCTAAATGTAAACTTCATTAGTGTCGGTGTTAATGGAAATTGCATGTCACTTTGGCAGGCCTATCCAATATGGTGAGCATTGATGTGATTGATGTTGCAAAACCTTTTATCTTCCCTTCAGCTGAAAGACAACCGTACATCTCGACAATATGCCTGTAGAATACTTCACCGGATGACACACCTCCCTGCCCTTCCTGGAGTGAGATTAAACTCGATTGCTCCTGATGAGAACAGTGTCACTATTTCAGATGTAACCTTCAACCGTCTGCTCACTCAAGTGCAGCTGCTGCTTATTGCAGGGTTTTTTCATTCTCATTCTGTTTATCAGCCTCTCTGCACTAAAACATTGCTATCACGCTGCCTGATGTGTACCTGACCTGTGCCATCGCAGCTACAGGTCACCTTCACATTATTTCGCTGATCCTGTGGAAAGTCTCTAAGAAACCCAAGGAGCCCACCAACCCCAGTTTGAGAACCACTGCTTTCAATTAAGGGAACAAAGGAATCAAGATGCTTAATGGAAAATGCATTCCAATTTGATGAAGAAAAGATGCATTATGTTCTAAATAGTGGTTAAACTATAAGTGTTAATGAGAGTAAGGTCAGAATAAAACTTAAATACAAATCCTGATGTGGAGATTTACTTTTCCAGCAATGACTTCTTTTTTAAAAGAGTTTGTTTCTCTGTAATGAACAATGTGTACATTTGACTGTTATTTAGTGGTCTTCAAAATCAATATTGGTACTTGTGAATGTTTTTTCTTCAAGTGTCAGTCTGGCTCAGTTGGTAACACACTTGCCGCTGAGTCAGAAGGTAACAGGTTCAAGCTGCACTCCAGTTTGAGCACGTTATTTAGGCTAGTACTCCTAACGCACTATTAAGGGGTGGTGGATCAGTGGAAATGCTATGCTTTGCATAAAACATAAAACTGTGGACCCCTGCTAGTTCAGGAGTACATTAAAGACCCCATGGCACTATTTCCAAGTTCTGGCCAATATTCCTTACATCAACCCAAAAACATTGCTTTTAGGAGATCTTGCTGCATGTAAAGTTGCAGCTGAATCTGCCTTCATGATGGTCTCTTATAAATCGAGATAATTAATAATATATGAAGCGGTTTGAAGTGTTGTAAGGCTCCGTTTAAGTGCATGCTTTTTTCTTGCATTTGTGCATGTCAATAAATTTGTATAATCCCCATTTCTTTCCTGAAGATACCTAAAAAGTTGCAGATGTGTCATTATTTCTGCAATATTCACGTCAATGTTGAACAGATGTGTTATCATGACCATGCAGTACACTCGAATGTTACAAATAGTGTCCAAACACAACCTTGCTTGCCATTTTTTGTTATGTGAGATATATTTGTATAACTCTCTGTATTTTAATTAGGGTGGAGGAATAACTTTGGAATATAAAATTACAATGTCTAATGGGAAAGATTTGTGGAGAAGGCATTTTTCTGCAAACCAAATTGGTAAGGATGTTCAGCCTCCTTTTTAGCTTGTTTATGGAAATGATCAGACAAAACTAAATTGTTACCTTTCTTTTACAGGCATACTTGAAGTGCACATACTATCAGTATTGTTATTCATAATTACATTTGGAGTTTGCATCTGTTTTGCTCGTAAGTAATATATTGTTGAAGGTTGAGGTACTTTTATGGTGAGAACATTTTAAACAAAGCTTTTTGAAGCTTTCAGCCTTTTTTTATATATAGGTCATTTGAAGAAACGACGCTTGCTGCATTCCAGTTATCAGATGTTAATGGTCTCTATAGGAGCAGAAGGTGAGATAGTAACATGCTGTATATCAGAAAAGATTTCCCACCCTAAATATGAGATTGTGGACAACACAATCAATATCATAACGATTAATATATTTATTTACTGCTTCTATATTTGCCAGAGCCATTTAATCCTTTTCCTATATTAAAAAGAGCCCAACATTTCTATCTTCACAATTTTTAGTAAAAAATAAACATGACTAGAAGGTAATGTGATATTGGTAGCAAGTGCTAACAGACAAATCAACCACGTCTAATATTATCCTGAGATACCAACTCCTCCAAAGAGGGACATTAGTGAAAAATGAGAAGTCATATTTGATTTTTTTTGTTTAAGTCCTTGTCACTCGTTATTAGTGTTGAATTTGTGCAAACACTGAACATTAATGGAGTGGTATCCTTTGTGTTATAACGCCATGTTTTATATCAAAAATGACTTTATGTATTTACTGGCTGAAAACCACCGACTGAGTTTTATAAGACTGAAATGGCTTTTACTTGAAAGAGCAGTTTCTAAGATGGCTGAAATTTTGCATCACTGTATGTCACAAATTTAAAAGCCATTAAAATGGAGTCAACTTGTCCAAAAAACCCCATCAGAAAAAAATCACTGTTCTTTATTCATTTACGGGATCTGGGCGTCACTGGCTAGGCCAACATTTATTGCCCTTCCCTAATTGCCCTTAAGGTGGTGGTGAGCTGCCTTCTTGAACCACCACAGTCCCTGTGGTGTAGGTACACCCACAGTGCTGTTAGGGAGGGAGTTCCAGGATTTTGACCCAGCAACAGTGAAGGAACGGTGATATATTTCCAAGTCAGAATGGTGAGTGGCTTGGAGGGGAACTTTCAAGTGGTGGTGCTCCCATGTGTCTGCTGCCCTTGTCCTAAATGGTAGCAGTCGTGCGTTTGGAAGGTGCTGCCTAAGGAGCTTTGATATGTTTCTGCAGTACATCTTGTAGATGGTTCACACTGCTGCCACTGTGCGTCTTCTGGTGGAGGGATTGAATGTTTGTGGAAAGGGTGCCAATCAAGTAAGTTGCTTTGTCCTGGATGGTGTCAAGCTTCTTGAGTGCTGTTGGAGCTGCACTCATCCAGCCAAGTGGAGAATATTCCATCACACTCCTGACTTGTGCCTTGTAGATGCTGAACAGGCTTTGGGGAATCAGGAGGTGAGTTACTCGTCACAGGATTCCTAGCCTCTGACCTGCTCTTGTAGCCACAGTGTTTATATGGCTAGTCCAATTCAGTTTCTGGTCAATGTGGTAACCCCTAGGATGTTGCTAATGGGGGATTCAGCAATAGTGATGCCATTGAATGTCAAGGGGTGATGATTAGATTCTCTCTTGTTGGAGATGATCATTACCTGGCACTTGTGTGGCATGAATGTTACTTGCCACTTTTCAGCCCAAACCTGGATATTGTCCAAGTCTTGTTGCATTTGGACATGGATTGCTTCAGTATCTGAGGAGTCGTGAATGTTGCTGATCATTATGCAATCATCAGCGAACATCTCCACTTCTGACCTTATGATAGACGGAATGTCATTGATGAAGCAGCTGAAGATGGTTGGGCCTAGAACATTGAGGCACCCCTGCAGTGATGTCCTGGAACTGAAATGATTGACCTCCAATAACCACAACCATCTTCCTTTGTGCTAGGTATGACTCCAATCAGTGGAAAGTTTTCCCCCTGATTCCCATTGGCTCCAGTTTTGCCAGAGCTCCTTGATGCCACACTCAGTCAAATGTTTCCTTGATGTCAAGGGCAGTCACTCTCTCCTCACGTCTGGAGTTCAGCTCTTTTGTGCATGTTTGAACCAAGGCTGTAATGAGGTCAGGAGCTGAGTGGCCCTGGCGGAACCCAAACTGGACATCCAGTGAGCAGGTTATTGCTAAGCAAGTGCCACCTGATATCATTGTTGATGACTCCTCCATCATTTTACTGATGATCAAGAGTAGACTGATGGGGCAGTAATTGGCCAGGTTGGATTTGTCCTGCTTTTTGTGTACAGGGCATACCTGGGCAATTTTCCACATTGCCGAGTAGGCTTTTAATTCCAGACTTTTATTGAATTCAAATTTCACCATCTGCTCTGGAGCATTCCCCTGGGTCTCTGGATTTCCAGTCCAGTGACAATGCCACCACTCCACCATCTTCCCCTTGAAGGCGTGTGAATGAATGTGAATCCCCTAACCCATTCACAAAGTATCCAGAGAATCACCTGTGTACTCAACCGGGTGGGGGTCATGCATTAGACGTAATCACTACAAACAATAAACTCCGGCTAAGAAAAGGAATTCATCCTGCTGTAAGCTAATCATCTAAACCATGGACTTGGAATCTACTAGCCATGACCATGTTGGGGCAACTAATCAGTTGGAGAGAGAGGATCATGTGACAAGCCAACTACCCTTCTGTTGCCTTTAAGAAACTGCTTTTCTCCAGGCTGTGAAACAGAAGCAGGACCCCTGAGTGTCTGTGTCTCTCTCTTTCTCTCTCTCTCTCCCTCTCTCTCTCTCTCTCTCTCTCTGTGTGAAAGTTACAGCATTTTTATTATTTTGATTAGAATACGTTAAGTACAATAAAAACTGTTCTCTTTTTAAAAACCTACAGGGAAACCTATCTGTGTGTGTGTTTTACAGTTACAGCACATAAATAATTAAACACACTGAATTGGCAAGCACATCCTGCTGCAGTAAAATGAGGAGTGGAGAAGAGGGGACCCATTCTAGCCCTCCTCACCTGATCGTAATATTGCGATTCAAGAATGTGTTAAAGGCTGCAGCGATCTTGAAAGGACTGCAACAGTTATTAAAAGGTCATTAAATAACTGTTAAGATAAACATAAATGCAAGCCTCATGCAGCTTGCCTAAGAATAACAGAGGGTCCCTTAAATAGTGTTATAAGTTCTGAGGTGACCATTTCAATTGTCTTTGGTTTATGGAGATGAACAGAACTTTGTTTTTGTTTATTTGTTCATGGGATGTGCGTGTCATTGCCTTTACTGCCCATTCCTAAATATCCTTGAGAAGGTGGTGATAAGTCGCTTTCTTGAACTGATGCAGCCTGTGTGGTGTAGGTACTCCCAAAGAGTGTCCCATAATATTGACCCAACAACAGTGAAGGAATGGCTTATATTTCCAGGTCATGGTGATGTGTGACTTGGACGGGACTTGCATGTGATAGTCTTTCCATGTGCCTGCTGCTCTTGTACTTCCATGTGGTAGAGGTAGCGGGTTTGGAATGTGCTGTTGAAGAAGTCTTGGCAAGCTGCTGCAGTGCATCATATTGGTGGCATTCACTGCTGCCACCACCTGCCAGCGGTATTGGTCATATGATAAAGTTATGAAATTGCATTTGTATTGCAATTACATCACTTGTCACTGATTTCTATATATTCCTGAGACTTCCTGCCTGTTTAAGACTGGAGCTGTGGTGGCTTTTGCAAGTTATCCTATTCTCCCCTCGTCCACACAGTAGAAAATCAAGCAAATTCAGCAACCCGTGGGAGGAATTGGCACTCCATTCTCTACCTCTGAGAGCAAGTGATCAGTAATGTAACGGACAGGAGGGGGTTTAATTTAAACAGCTCTGACTCCTCTGACCATCCGTCTGTAAAGGTGTTTGGATTTTGATTTGCTTCCTCCTTTATAAGCGGTGGTATTTTTCCCAACCACTCAGTTTTGGTGTGACACAATTTTTATTAATAATCACACAGCAAACTCAAGATGGGATGAACTCAAAGGGTTAATTTATTTGCACACACTCAAATGCAGGAGGAGGGTGGCAACTTTGCCTCCTTTGCACTCATACAGTAAAAGAGGGATCGAGAAAAGAAAGATTTACAGAACAAAGACCATAGAGAATTATTGTTTCACGTGAGTCCAGAGTCCAGAATCAAAGTTCAATGAGGTATTCCTTCACGGATGTCGGCAGACTGAAAACTGATGCTGTATAATCACTTTTCCAGTAGAGTTCACTTCCATAATGAGATAGACATGCAGAAATGAATCAGTCTTGTACGTGATGAAACAGAAGTTCCTGTAGAAACAGTGTAGATGGGGCCAGGTATTCAATCTGGGCAGAGTCCCTTTCTGTGCTGCTGCTTGTAGATGTTAAAATGGCAGACAGCTTTGTGGTACAGGCAAGGCAATATAACTGGTTCCACCAGCTAGAGGTTCATGTCACATGGCTCCCACCTCTTCACAGTGTCTTTGACAAAGGGTTATGTATCCTCATCTGGGTTCCCGAGATGGTTAAATGTTCCAACCACTAAGACTTAAAGGGAAGGTTGCGGGGTCCTTTGTCCTAGCAGATGAATAGGCTCCCATTGGCCAGGCGTGAATTATGGAATGCAGATGGCCTTTGTATATGAATTTGGTCTCTGCAGTCCAAAGGTGTTGTTAGTGTCTCTTCAGAGATAACGATGAGCGAGTTTCTGTGGCATGGTAGCTCTTTTTGTTCAGGGTCACAGACAGACACAGCTTCAGCCATTTTAAAAGGGTATTGTACAGTTTTTAAAATTTTAGAAATTAACCATGAGGATGATATCCAGTGTGAGCTCTTAGTTCCCTGACAGTAAGGAGACTAAAGTTGCTTCCATTGTTTTGGAATCTAATGAAATAATTTTTTTTGAATTGTCACCACAACAGCAAGACATATGAATAGTACAGGGCAAGAGTATAGGTGGATATATTGCTGTGGAACCAGAAGAGGGGAAATTTAGGATTGCGGAGGGGAAAAGGGGGCACATTTCCCACAGGTACTCATCAAGGCAACAAATATGTTACAACATACTTAGCTACATGTTCATAGCAAAGATCATTACGCAGAGAGGATTAAGCTCATCAGATCACCTGTGATTGAGCTGTGCCACTTGGAAATACAAATGCCTTCAGGAATGACCAACCATCTGCCACATAGTGAAGGTCACTATTACTTTCAATGTTGTGCAATAGGTATCCATAGGGCATAATTTTGACGTTGGCATGCGGGGGCGGGCCCGACACGCCAACGCGTAAAATGACACACGATGACATTGGACGTGTGTCGCGACGTCACCGCGCACCATCGCGATATTTTGGTGGGCGGGCGCGCTATGATACCCGCCATTAATTAACCGTTCACTTAAGGCCCTTGAGCCATTAATACATCATGATTTTTCAGAGCCCGTGCAATTTTCAGAATATCGCATGGGCGCAACGGGCAGGCGGGTAGGCCACATTTTTAAAAACCTAACCCACGGGTGGGATACGAGGGGTGAGGGGACTCATGAATGCTATTTGTTAGTCATTTATTTTAGAAACTTATTGCTACTTGCTGTGTGAACAGGAGAACTTCAAATCTCTTCAGAGCTGCTTTTACAGGAATAACAGGCTTCAGTTCAGGGCTCTGGAGTAAACATAATTCTTGGGGCCTTGCAGGTTTCAGGCAGTCTTTCCTTACCCTGAGAGTGGGGGTTGTGCTCTCCACTGGAGGCACCTCCGCTGAGGAGGGAGGGCCAGACGGGGGAGGAGGCCAGGAGTCCATATTCAGCCTCCAGGGGAGCCACCTTTGGGAGGAGAGACGCAGGCACAAGGGCGCAGGACCAACAGGAAGTGCAAGGTGCTTCAGAAGACTCCACTATCCTGCTGTCAGGGTTTACAGGCGGCGATGCAGCTACCTCAATATGCCTGAGGTGCAGCGCCGAAGGAGGCTACGTCTCTCGAGAGATAGTGACCTCCATCTTTCAGATGATCGGCCCTGAGATCAGCTCCAACTGTGTGGGTGGACACCCCATCCCAGTGGCATTGAAGGTCATGGCTGTCCTCAACTTCTATGCCTCCAGCTCTTTCCAGGGGTCGGTGGGTGATCTTTGCGGAGTGTCCCAGTCAGCTGTCCACAGTTGTGTCAAGCTGGTGATTGACGCTCTGTTCAGGCGTGCATTGACTTTCATTCACTACCGCTCGGACGAAGCCAGCCAAGCCGAGCAAGCCAGAGGCTTCGCAGTGATTGCTGGCTTCCCCCACATCTGGGGTGCAATCGACTGCACACATGTGGCCATCAAGGCACCAGCAGGTGAGCCGTGTGCTTTCGTCAACAGGAAGGGATTCCACTCCATGAACGTGCAGATAGTGTCTGATCACAGGATGCTGATTCTACAAGCCTTTGCAAGGTACCCAGCAGCTCCCATCCTGAGACACTCCCAGGTGTCGAGGCTCTTCAGTGTTCCAGCGTGGCTGGATGGATGGCTGCTGGGTGACAAGGGCTATCCCCTCAAAAAGTGGCTCATGATGCCTCTCCACCATCCAAGAACAGAGGCTGAGCAGCGGTACAATAGGAGCCATGCCTCCACAAGGGCTGTGGTGGAGAGAACCATCGGTCTTCTCAAGATGCGCTTCCGATGCCTGGACCGTTCAGGGGGTGCACTCCAATACCCCTCAGATCATGTGTCGCTGATAGTGGTTGCACGCTGCGCTCTCCACAATCTGGCGCTGGAAAGGGCAGGACGCAGTGGAGGAAGAAGATGTTGACGCAGATGCTCTGGCTGCACACGATGAGCCCAGTAGTGAGTCGGAGGATGACCATGTTCAGGAGAACGTTGAGGGGATAGACACTAACCCGGGCAACCTCCAGGGAAGCAGGAACACCTGGGAGGCTTTGATCCAACGATCCTTCGGCTAGCCCACCACAGATGGACCTCCAACACATGCCAGGGCTGCAGGCTCCATACTTGACACCTGAGAGCAACATCTGTCTGGTTAGGAACATTAACTGTGTGCCTTGTCAATAAAGCTCAATGACAAACAAGTCACTCATAACATCATGGGCTCCCCTACACCTGCAGAACTAATGAAATACCCTGAGCCTTGTTCAGAACTAAAACATTTAATGATTTCTTACAACCAAACAAACGAAAGTTCATTCAGAGGTGTTAAGCTGCACACTGACTAAGAAGCAACTAATAAGGGGGCAACAAAAAACCAACAGTGATAAGTCCGCGGTGTGCCTAAGGTGCTTTACGCTTATGTTTTTGGGTGCTACTTCTCGGTGCTCCCCTCGCTGGCACTGGCATTGGAGACAGCCTGCTCACTCTGCTGTCCTGTTGGCCTTGATGACCTTGGTGGTTGTCCTCTGGCCCAGCCTGGGAGGGAGCAGCCAGAGGCATGGCTGGCATCTCCCCACTCGCCGCAGCCTCATCGGATGCCATGGTCACTGGCAGAGGGGCAGAGGAACTGCTGCCCTCATCTGAAGCGCCCTGAGAGGATCCCACAGAGATGACAGGCAGCTCGTGTGCCAATGTGAGGTTGCTTTGGACCTCCCTGCTCACCATTGATGGATGGGCACCTTGCTGGGTTACTGGGTGCCCAATCCATCTCCCATACTGACACTGACTAGCTGAGGTCAGTGCTGCTGTGGGAGCTTGCAGGTCCGAATGCATCCCCAGGAAGCCTTGATTGTTCTCCTGGAGGAGCCTCTCCATTACAGTCACCACCCTCTCCATGTAGGAAGCGTGGCATTCGGCATGAGGGTCTCCTTCACAGAGACCATGGCACACATTGCCTCATGTATCTCGGCCAGATCCTCTCGCACACCCTGCTGGACTTCCAGCATCTGCTGTCTCAGGGACGACTCCAGAGGCACATCATCAGCCACCGACTGAGCATTTTCCTGGTCCTCAGCAGTCCTCCGACTGCCAGCGCTATGGGCACTTTCTGTCTCCGCCTGCACCTCAAGCGAGTGTGAAATGCCCTCACCAATGTGCCCCAGGACACTAGCCGAAGATCTTATCCCCACCGAGGTGCTGATACCTGTGCTGGTGCCTGCCTGGCTGAGAGAGTGAGATGCTGGGGCGCATATCTGTTCAGGGCCCTCAGGTGTCAGTGGCGGGCCCTCTGCCATCTCAGTCCGGGCGTGCGCTGGTGAGGTTGAAAGGAAGAACAAGGACATTTGATTAGTTGAAATCGTAACACTGTTCATGTGCATGCCTGGCCCCAGGACCAGGATGCACTCCTTCTTCCAAAATCAATGGGAAACCCATGTTGGATGCTGAATTCAATAAACAGACAACAGTGGAATGATTGCAACGATAGGCATTGTGACCTCAGTGCACGGCACTCTTACCTTCCACTGGCACCCAAACCTCATCGCTGCCGGTAGACCTGGGCACATGGCGCCTCTTTAGCTTGAGAGCCTCCTACTCGTATCAGGTGGGTATGAGTAGGAGGGCCTGCCCTCCGCCAGTCTGTATCTGTTCTGCGTTATTGTGTGCGGTCTTCTCCTGAAAGAGAGAGGAGCATTGATTAGACCACCCTATACCTGGATTGCCATTGCAGCGCTGCTACCCCCACCTGAGTGAAACATTGCAAGGCTCATCTGATTCGTGACCCTGGAGCTGCCATACACTCACTCCCAGCAGCCAGGGCTGACCCCCTTGCCCAGATGCTGCCTCCATCACATTTGCCACTCACACTGTATGACCTTCCAAAGCAAGGAAGCAGTATTACCTAGAAGGATATGGATGGCTGCCCTGCCACTTGGAAGTTCCCCTCCAAGTCACTCAGCGTCCTGACTTTGAAGTGTTTTGGCGTTCCAGCACTGCGCCTAGGTACAGATCCTGGAGCTCGCCCCCAAAGCGGTACTGTTAGTGTGAGTGCGCCACATGCAGCTGATACAGAAGCCAGCTCAGCACCACCCTCTCAGGGGCAACTAGGCATGGGCAATAAATGCTGGCCCACCCAGTAAAGGCCACAAGCCGTGAATCAATCAATGTTTTGCTTGGGGAGAAAACAGGTGCTGTTTTTATCAGCCACATTTGAGAATTAAAAAAAAATTCTTTCATGGGATGTGAGCATCACTGGCAAGGCCAACATTTGTTGCCCATCTCTAATTGCCCTTGAACTAAATGGCTTGCTGGACCATTTCAGAGGGCAATTAAGAGTCAATCACATTGCTGTGGGTCTGGAGTCACATGTAGGCCAGAACAGGTAAGGATGGCCCACCTTTACTGAAACTAGCTGTAAATTCCAGATTTATTAATTGAATTTAAATTCGATCAGCTGCCATGGTGGGATTTGAACCTATTGCCCCCAAGAGCATTAGTCTGGGCCTCTAGGTTACTGACCTACTGTGTAATGACTGCAGCTGATGTTATTTGCTGAGGAAGCCAAATCCCAGAGGGAAACTTGTCGTACTGATCATAACCTTTGCTTTTGTATTTTGAAAACAAGGGGAAAACTACTGATCCCAGAAACACTGAATCCCAGTAACACTTCTAGGATTTTAAAGTTAAAAGGTTTATTAACAAGAAGAAAAAAATCTTAAACGCACAAGATTAAAATTACATAGTTAAAACAGTCTTTCAAAACATTCTCCCCCTACCCCGCACCCCCCAACCCCCCGGCCAAAAAAAACCCAACTTGGTCAGAACACACGAGTAAACTACATGGCAACAGCTCCCTTATAGCTTATTAACCATAAAAATCCAGTAATATTACCCAAGGCAAAAACTGCTGTTAGTAAAGTATACCACACAACTTCACAATCTCTTCCACTCTGCTGTGGAAACCCAAGAAAGTTCAGAAACTGACTACTTTCTGAAAATAACTTTCCTGGCTTGAAATGGGATGGCTGCTTCAAACTCACAACTTTTCACAGCACCGAACCGGTCTCACGACATCTCCCCCATACAGCCACCACAACTCAGCTAAACAGCTTTCCTTTAATATCTTCATTTTTCCCTTTCATCTTAGACTTCATTGTTCTAAGCACCTCTCTGAACTCAACTTTTCCAAAATATAAAATTCTTTCATGTTTTCCTATTGCCTCCACTTTCGGGTCAAATAAAATTTAATCACCTTCCCTGTTTACTTATGAAACCTTTGTAAGTTGTAAAAGTCCCTTAAACTCCCTTCGAAATTTAACAGCTGAAAAGTCAAGTCCTTACTGATCACCTCATGCAAATTTTAAAACCCAACCAATGTAATTCCAACCTCATCATAGCCTCTCATTACAAATGCATACATCTAGCACCTTTACCTTTATCTCTCAGTCCCCATAGACAAGCTGTCTTTACTAACTTTCCCCCAGTTTAATTTCCAAAGACACACACACCACAGCCTTCTTTACACTATATTCCCAAAAATATTTTTTAAAAACCTATCTTCACATGTGACATTACCACTATCACCAACATCTCCCTGTGTAAATCACGCATGCTGGTGTTGATCGATAATGACTTTAGTGGATGGTAAGTGTATATTTTAAGGGAAAAAATTGTACAACTTGTTTTTCATATCTTTTATATCTTTCCAGTTCTAGGCCATTTCTTTCTATGCATTCACTTTGGCATTTATGCATTGAATGGTGTTGGTTGTGAATCAGTGAAAATAATTGGTAAGCATGTAGCATTGATGGGAAAAAAGTGAATACTTCAGTTTAAAATATGATTACAACTGTGTCAATTAATTAAGAACCTATTCAGTAAATATTACAATGATATTTCATTACTATTCATTGACACAGTATTACAATTATAACAAGATAGCTTACCTTAAAATTGTATTGTGCAATATTTAGTGTACGAATTTGTATAACATCACTTGGTCTACTAATTTGTAAGACAACTTATTGTTTTAAATTGATTTATTTAAAATGGCCACCACCTCAGTTAAAATAACAGATAGGGATCATCTTACAGACATACTAAGTGTTCCTCCTGTTATGACATGGCCCATGGTAAATGCTGAGTTGCTCAAATACCAGAGGGAAGCTTGAAACAACTGTCACAACTAATTTTCAATTTGTATAAATTTTGAAATGCGTGCCTTGAATACAGCAGTAATAAGACCACCAAGTCTTATAGGTTTTTATAAAATTAGATTAAACACTTATTAATAAGAGAAATGTTTTTACATACATACGGAGATCTACAAATTACTACTATGATAACTTCTAAATCCCCTAATCAATTTAACTCCCACTTACACTTTCATTAAGGCAACAGTAAGACGCATAGATTTTAAAAGACCCAGGCAAAGAAACGTGATACCCTGAACAAGTCGAATTCCAAGTGAGTTTTCTTAACATCAATCCTTTAAGGATAGCAACTTGAGGCATAGATGCTGAAGGCTTTTCACACACTTGTAAGGTCTTAAAGATGCCTTCCCTTACAAGTCTTCTCCTCTTTATACATATCTTCCTCTTTGAATGCAAATGCCCATTGTTTCACTATGTCTTTGGACTTTATCTCCCTGATAAGAAAACCCTCTCATAGTACCAAGTTTTACCAGTAATCTTTGGGAAAAATAAACGCACTGTTCTAAACTTCACCTGGCTAGGTGACACATTTCACCCCTCCTTTGAAAACAATCTAGTCTGGTTTATTTCAAAATGCCAATGTTTCCTTGACACCCATGTTTCCAAACTTCCCCATGTTTATCTAATTAACATTTCAAACCTAACCTCTCTTCCTAGATCAAAGAATCCAGATTAATTCAACTAAGTCTTACACACACACACACACACATAGAGACACAGTGACACATCCCACTATTACTCTATTTTACAATAAATTCCAATAACATTATGAGAATTGTTATATCTTCTTGACACTCCGCTAATCATGCACAGTACAACTTTGTTTTGTGCATTTTTTGCCAATTCTGTAATTGTTAGTTTCTAATGTACCCATTTTTGTTTTTTTACAATTTATTTCTTTTTTTAGGAAGGTTGTTGCTTGTAATTAGCTACTTACTACTTGTTCCAATGCTGCTTCTGATGAGCCATGGATTTACAATTACAAGGTGGAAATCATTCAAATATAATTTAGCAGAAATGATGTGGCAAATTCATGTCAATATTTTAAAAGTACTAAGAATATAGAACTGTCACTCCATGCGACATGACTATGTTATCAGCATGAGGATCATCTCTTGACATCAGTGGATAGTTTCACAGATCATGGCCAGAATCTTCGGGTTGGCGAGCGGAGGGAGGGCCGTGTAAAATGATGTGCGATGACATCACCGCACGTCATTCAGATCTTCAGTTCGGTGGGCGCACAGCAGAGGCAGCTGCGCGCTGGCCGAACTGTCAAAGGCCTATTAAGGCCATTTAAAAACTAATTAAAGTTATTAACTGAGCTGCCCATCCAGCCTTAACGTTGGCGGGCAGGCTAAGAGCCCAGGTGGCCTTCGCATTTATCACGAAACCTCGCCCACGGGCGGGATGAGGTTTCATGAAGGGTTTATAAATTAAATAATTTTTTAAATCAAAGTTCATTGACATGTCCCAGCTCATGTGACACATTCACATGAGGGGACATGTCTTAAATTTTTTTTCTTCTTTATTAAAAGTTTTGAAAATCAAACTATGCTCTTTCTGTGCTCTTTTGCACGCAAAATGGCGGCGCACAGCCAATCGCAAGCGGTGATCAGCTGCGCACCCGCTCCCACTCAGCCCCCCTAACGGGGAGAAAATTCTCCCCCATCTCTTGACATCGGTGGATAGTTTCACAGACCTTCCATACCATCTCACCCACACACAGATTCCAATAGAGATAGTAACATAAATACACATTGGATTAAATAAACCACAAAGATGTTGAAAAGAAAAATATTCCAAAATTTGTAGTCCTTCTTTGAAACAAAAACAGATTTCACAGTAATATTATACATTTAGATAGATGACTGAAAAATTCTGGATTTCAGACCATCTGCCACAGAAGGTATTTGAAGTAATATATATTAATGCTATTGAACTAATTGTTGCTACCAAGGAATTGAATTAATAGGATAGCAGACAGGCAGGTGTAGATTAGATTTTAGACCAGCTGTCTGGATCAGTGTCCTCAAGATCTTGGTGGGGGGAAAATGGGCTGGTGATCATTTGCAAGCATTGCTCCTACCAATACTCTTTTGACTCGGGCTGAGCAGAGCTCATTGCCAAGTTAGACTGGATGATTTTAGTCTGGGAGAAGGGGATAGAAGCAGTCAGATTTCGTTGAACACTAATGCTTGATTCAGACTCTTAAGGAATTGGAGAGAACTGCTAAAACAGGTGGTAATCACATAAGCAAATTGCTGCAAGAGGCATGGCAGGGGCAGATGCTTCTCCACTGGTCTTAGGGCAAGCTGCAAATGAATTATTTTGCTTAAGTTAAGCAATAGTGTTTATTTCCAGAGGAATAGAATTGAAAAGTAGTGAAGTTGTGCTAAGATTATATTGAACCATGATGAGACCACACTTGGAGTACTATGTGCAGTTCTGTTTGCCATGTTGTGAAAAGGATATAGAGGAACTGGAGAGGTTACAAAGTGATTTATGATGAAGATACCAGAACTGCATATTATACCTATCAGGAAAGGATGAACAGGCTGGTTCTCTTTTTCAACAGAAAGAAAAGGCTGAGGGCTGACCTAACAGAGGTCTTTAAAATTATGATAAGTTTTGATAAATGCTATGATTCCCATAGGGACTGATAACTTCAAAAAAAAAATCGAATTTCCAGTTAATAGCTGAAAGAATGATGCAACAAGATTTCGCGTTTTAAGACCTTTACTGTAACAAAAGATCAAAAGTTCTATTGACTAAACATTATATTTGTGGGCAACTTATACTTTAAACCACAGAACAGAATATTCCCCTTCTATTTTTAGCACAACTGAAAAAACACACTTCAAGGGTATACACTACACTGTCCTTTAAGTCAACATTCAATTCTCTCGAAATAGTGCAAAGTGATTCTTAGTCCCCTGAGGGTTTACTTCTCTTCTTTTCCTTTCTCAGCCTGGTAACATCTAATCCCGGAACTGCCCTTCACGGTGAGGATATTACTGAAGATCCTCTCTTTAGCGCAAGCTAGATGAATCTTCCAGCCTTATTTTAACTCCTCACGAATTTGGTCTTTTCAATCCAAGCATGAGCTTCCATCCACATTCTGACTCAGTGAATTGCAGAGATCTTTGGCCTGTAGCTGCTCTTTCTCTCTCAGACCCTGGCAGGCTAACCTTGCTGTGATATTTGGTTATATTTTAGGAATGCCTGTAACACAATATCACAATCGCTTCCTCTGTAACCTTCCCATCTCAAAGCCCATCACCATGGCAAGGTAGAGATGCTGATTAGCTACCCTTGAAAGTCCAATTCTCTTTTATCTTGGAATTAAATGGACAGTTTAAAACACAGAAGTTTACAACCTAATATTTTCGGCACTTTTCTAGGACTTGCAGTCTATCCACTGTTAGCACATAGACTGTTGCCATTGTCTCTACATGCACCTTCTTCTCAGTAAAACCCTCCTTTAGTCTCTAACAATCAAACCTCCCAGGCTTGCTGTCAGTCAGACTTCAGAACAGGTCACATGACCCCTTCATTTTTGTCCTAATCTAAATACACAGTCCCAAAACAAAATAACCTTATGAACCTCATAATTATAATGTAGAGTAGACATAGTGTTTCCACTTGTGGACAAAAGCAAAACTAGAGGGGCCATCAATATAAGGTGTCACCAAGAAATCAAATAAGGAATTTATAAGAAACTTCTTCACTTAGAGAATGGTAAGAATGTGGAGGGAGTAGTTAAAATGAATAGTATAGATGCACTGAAGGGCAAACTAAATAAGTATATAAGGAAGAAGGGAAGAGGTTTATGCCTATGGTGTTAGATGAGAAAGAATGGAAGGAAGCTCAAGCGAAGCATAAATGTTGGCATGGACTGGTTATGGCGAATGCCATGTTTGTGTATTATACATGCTGTGTAAGACCACCCACTGAAGTGAAGTAGTGTAAAATGCCCTCTCATCTTTATAAGCAAATTTAACCATACTGGGGTAATTCTACATGCACAGAATTTTCTGCCTGTCGGGCGGGCAGTGCGGAAACGGGCGCGGACCCAATCAGCACCCCCGATTGGGTCCGCGCTGCCATTTTACCAATTAAGGTGCCTCAGGGAGATCAATTTTAAGGTTAAACAGTTGAATAAAGTGGTGGAAAAATTTTTGTGACATGTCCCCTCATGTGAAACTGTCACATGAGCTGAGACATGTGCATTCATTTTAATAAAAATTTTTGTGAAAATTTTAGATCATTCATGAAACTTCATCCTGCCCGTGGATGAGATTCCATGAAAAATGTGAAGGCCGCCTGGGCTCTTCGCCTGCCCATCAACCTTAAGGTTGGCCGGGCAGCTCAGGTAATTGCTTAAGTGGCTTTTTAAATGGCCTTAATTGGCCTTTGACAGTTCGGTGGGCACATAGCCAAGTTGGCTGAAACTGAAACTCTAAATGGCGCACGGTGAAGTCGGGACGCACGCCTGGTGTCACCCAACGTCATTTTACACCTCAGCGAGCGGGCCCCGCTCCCACTCACCGAGCCAAAGATTCTGTCCTATGTTCTGATTCCATCATCTGTATTAAACGCTTTAAAGGATCATTGGTAGCACCTGTTAAATGCAGGATGATCTTGGTACATTGGCTCAACCACATTCCTTAACTCTAAGCTCACAAAAATATTATACATTGACCCTTTATTACATCTCCATTACCCATTACTCTAATTTGGAATGATCAGTTAGTCAACACTATAAGCAATTTTTGCTGTGGATTTATTCATCCTATATAATGGATTAATGATCAAAATTAATTTGCTTAGAACCCTTATCCCTTCTGTAGACTTTAACCCCACCTGTCCAGGTTAAGTTTGAACTAAGGTCCCAGTGTTATAATTCATTGTGCCACACAGTCTGTTAGAAAGCTCGTATTGGGAGTAGACACTGCAGATATATGTCAACAAAAGCAATTAAAATTTACTACAGTACTAAGAACTGCATTGAAACAAATACTGTAGACTTTGCTCAAAGCCAACTGTTTTTTTCTGAGACTAGGACAAAAATTCATCATTCTAGCGCTGTCACTGTCTGTCTGTTGGTGGTCACCTTTGCACTTATGTACTCCTGGTTCTTCATTAATGAGAAACATGTAAGTTGTTAACGATTGTGAATTTTGAAATTATTCTCCACAAACTTATCTGAATGCATTAAGCATCTTTATGTTCAATTTCCTTTGTCCACACTTCTGGTGAATTGTTAATCCAATTCTGTTAAAATATGCTTTAAGTATTCAAATGCCAATATTGCACAGCATATTACATTTGAATATTTACACGCAACTTCAACCTTGTTTTGGAATTAGTTCAAAAATATAGTACCCAATTCATTTTAAATCCATATTTCTGTTATAAGTTGTCAAAATAAAAATTATTTTATTTGCTCCATAATTTAGACTATATGCAAACAGTAGTGGAATATTTTTGCTCCCCTTCTCCAAGGCATTGATTTTACCTTGTGTTATGATTCCACGGACATCAGCCATCTTCAGTGCCCCACGGAAGTGGACATTCTTGCAGGATAGCATAGTGATAACGATACTGAATGAGAAAGCCAGAGATATGATTTTGAATTCAATGATGGCAGCTGGGGGAATCTAAATTCAATTAATTAATAAATCTGTACAAAAAGCTAGTATCAGTAATGATGATCATGAAATTGCTGGACTGTCGTAAAAACCCATCTGCTTCACCGATAATCTTCAGGAAAGGAAGTCTCCCGTCCTTACTCATTCTGGCCTAGAGGTGAATCCAGACCCATAGTAACGTGGTTGACTCTTAACCGATGTTTAAAATTGCCTATCAAGCCGATACAGAACAGTTAAATGAGAATAAAACTGGATAGATTACCCAATATCAATCTAGGCACAGGAAACAGTGCTGCATACCTGGCTCAGTTGACCCTGCAAACTCTTCTTCACTAACATCTTGGGTCTTATGCCAAAGTTTGGAGAGCTGTCCCACAGACTAGTCAAACAACATGCTGACTTGGTCATACTAAACAAATTAAACCTTACAGCCAATGTCCCCTATTCCTCCATCGCTATCCATTGGTATATCTTGTCCCTCCAGCAGATCAGACCCACCAGAGTCGGCAACACATCTGGAGGGAGTTGCCCTGGGAGTCCTCAACATTGACCCTGGACCTAATGAAGTCTCATGGCATCAGGCCAAACATGGGCAAGGAAACCTCCTGCTGATCAACCACCTACATCCTTCAGCTGCCCACCATCGAGAATAGATCAGTAGTACCAAGCTGGCTGAGTCCTGAAGTATCTGCAATACTGGGCCTAAGGCAGTTTGTGAGGGAACCAGCATGAGAGAAAATTCTACTTGTTCTCATCCTCGGCAGTTTACCTGTCGTGGATGCATCTGTCCGTGACAATCACATTACAGATGCCAGTCTTCAGCCAATTTGATGCAGTCCATGTGTTATTAAGAAATGGCTCAACACATTGCATTCAGTAAAGGCTGTGGGCTCTGACAACATCCTGCTGTACTACTGAAGACGTGTTCCAGAACTACCCACGCCTCTAGCCAAGCTGTTCCAATACAGCTACAACACTGGCATCTATCTGATAATGTGGAAAATTGCCCAGGTATGCCTTGCAGAAAAAAGCAGGATAAATCCAATCTGACCAATTATTGCCCTAGCAGTCTACCCTAGATCATTAGCAAAGTGATTGAAGGTGTCGGCAATAGTGCTATCAAGCAGCGCTCGCACAGCAATAACCTGCTTACTATTACTCAGTTTGGGTTCTGCCAGCGTCACTCAGCTCCAGACCTCCTTGCAGCCTTGATTCAAACATGGACAAAAGAGCTGAATTCCAGAGATGGGGCGAGAGTGACTTCCCTTGACATCAAGACAGCATTTGACCGACTGTGGCATCAAGGAGCCCTGGCTAAACTGGAATCGGGGGAAAACTCTCCACAGGTTGGAGTCATATCTAGCACAAAGGAAGATGGTTGTGGTTTTTGGAGGTCAATTAGCTCAGCCCCAGGGCATTTCCTTAGGGTAGTGACCTTGGTCCAACCGTCTTCAGCTGCTTCATCAAAGACCTTCCCTCCATCATAAGGTCTGGAGTGGGGATGTTCACTTATGATTGTACAGTGTCAGTACCATTCATGACTCCTCTGATGCTGAAGCAGTCCATGCCCATTTACAGTAAGATGTGAACAGCATTCTGGCTTGGGATGATAAATGGCAAGTAACATTAGCATCACACAAGTGGCAGGCAATGATCATCTCCAACAAGACAGAATCTAATCATCTCCCCTTAATATTCAATGGTAATACCATCACTGAATCCCCTACCATCAAAGTCTTGGAGTTATTATTGACCAGAAACTTAATTGGACCAGTCTTATAAATACAAGAGCAGGTCAGAGGCTTGGAATTCTGTGGCAAGTAACTCACTTCCTGACTCCCCAAAGTCTGTCCACCAGGTCAGAAGTGTGATGAAATACTGTCCATTTGCCTGGATGAGTACAGCTCCAACGATACTTGAGAAGCTTGACACCATCCAGGACAAAGCAGCCTGCTTGATTGGCACCCTATCCACCACCTTAAATATTAATTTCCTTCACAACAGTTGCATCGTGGTTGCCATGTGTACTATCTACAAGATGCACTGCAGCAACACACCAAGGCTCCGTTGACAGCACCTCCCAAACTTCCCACTTCTACCACCTGGAAGAACAAGCAGATACATGGGAACACACCACCAGCAAGTTCCCCTCCAAGTCACACACCATCCCAAATTGGAACTAAATTGACATTCTTTCACTGTTGCTGGGTCAAAATCCTTGAACTCCCTCCTTAACAGCGCTGTTGATGCACCTAAACCATGCAGTCTGCAGTGGTCCAAGACGTTGGCTTACCACCATTTTCTTGATAGCAATTGGGGATGAGCAATAAACACTGGCCTAGCCAGTGACACCCAGATCCCATGAACGAATATAATAAAAAGGAGATTAATGTATGTTGGCAGGCTGCTTCACCATGAAAATCATCACGGCCATGTTCCAACCTGAGCTTGTCTGTTACTCAGACACACATTTTCCACCAAGGGCCACGGGAACAGCATCTTTGCTTAATTTTCACCTCCCAGTGGCACTGATGCTAGCTCCAGCAACAAAACTATTGAGAGAGCAGATGAAGAATGAAATCTCAATTCTTTTGACCCACACACTTTAGCATCAAAATACACAGTGCATTTACCCAATAACCACTGCATGCTGCTGGTTTTAAGGAACTATAGAACGTTTTCAAAAACAAGCTTGCCTGGAGTAAAAGAAGTTTGTAAAAGTGTTGGGGGGTGCAAAAAGACAAGCAAGGACCACCTCATTTAATCATATGTGCAGATGAATTGAGCATAATTTGAGAATAGGCACTGAATTTTGTTGGATGTGGCACAATCTCAATGTCCGCCTCAATTCTGTGTTGGGTACCTGGGAGAGGCTGTTCTTTTTATTCGTTCATGTGATGTGGACGTCGTTGGCTAGACCAGCATTTATTGCCCATCCCTAATTGCCCTTGAGAAGGTAGTGGTGAGCTGTATTCTTGAACCGTTACAGTCCATGTGGCGTAGGTACACCCACAGTGGTGTCAAGAAGGGAGTTCCAGGATTTTGACCCAGCGACAGTGAAGGAACGGAGATATATTTCCAAGTCAGGATGGTGTGTGGCTTGGAGGGGATCTTCCAGGTGGCGGTATTCCCATTTGTCTGCTGCCCCTATATGGTACCGGTTGTGGGTCTGGAAGGTGCTCCCTAAGGAGCCTTGGTGAATTGCTACAGTGCATCTAGTAGATGGTACACACTCCTGCCACTGTGTTTTGGTGGTGGAGGGAGTGAATGTTTGTGGATGGGGTGCCAATCAAGCGGGCTGCTTTGTATTGGATGGTGTCAAGCTTCTTGAATGTTGTTGGAGCTGCACTCATCTGGGCAAGTGGAGAGCATTCCATCACACTCCTGACTTGTGCCTTGTAGATGTTTAACAGGCTTTGGGGAGTCAGGAGGTGAGTTGCCTGCCACAGGATTCCTAGCCTCTGACCTGCTCTTGTAGCCACAGTATTTATATGGCAGATCCAGTTCTGTTTCTGGTCAATGGTAACCCCAGAATGTTGATAGTGGGGGATTCAGTGATGGTAATGTCATTGAATGTCAAGGGCGATGGTTAGGTTCTCTCTTGTTGGAGATGGTCATTGCCTGGCACTTGTGTGGCGAGAATGTTATTTGCCACTATTCGGCCCAAACCTAGATATTGTCCAGGTCTTGTTGCATTTGGACATGGACTGCTTCAGTATCTGAGGAGTAGCGAATGGTGCTGAGCTTTGTGCAACCATCAGCGAACATCCCCGCTTCTGACCTTATGATGGAAGGAAGGTCATTGATGAAGCAGCTGAAGATGGTTGGGCCTGTGCAGAGATGTCAGTCGCGATCTACTCAGAGGCAGCCAATTAGGAAACTGCCTCCAGGCGCCCCATCCAATTAAGGATGGCAGCTGGCATCAAGTGCCGGCAGGTCCATTCAGTGTGGCTTCTGGATAGGGTTGCTGGCCTCCTTTGCCATGTAGGCCAGTAGGAGTGAAGAGGTGCTATCAGTCGAATACCGTATTGCAGCAAGAGCTACAAAAAGATAGGTTAAGAGAGCGGGCAAAGATCTAGCAGATGGAGTATTATGTGGGAAAATGTGATATTGTCCATTTTGGGAGGAAGAATGAAAGAGAAACATATTATCTAAATGGTGAGAGATTGCAGAGCTCTGAAATGCGGAGAGATCTGGGTGTCTTAGTGCATGATTTGCAAAAGACTAGTATGTAGGTGCAGCAAGTCATTAGGAAAGCTAATGGAATGTTATTATTTATTGCGATGGGAATTGAATACAAAAGTAAGGAGGTTGTCCATCAGTTATGTACAGCACTAGTGAGACCACATCTGGAGTACTGTGTACCGTATTAGTCACCTTATTTGAGAAAGGATGTAAATGCATTGGAAGCAGTTTAGAGAAGATTAACCAGACTAATACCAGGAATGGAATGGTTGGACAGGCTAGGCTTGTATCTGCTGGAGTTTAGAAGAGTAAGAGGCAATTTGATTGAAACATATAAGATCCTGAGGGACCTTGACAGGGTGGATGTGGAGAGGATGGTTCCTCTTGTGGGAGAATCTAGAACTAGGGGTCCCTGTTTAAAAATAAGGGGTCACCCATTTAAAATAGAGATGAGGTGAAATTTTTTCTCTCGGAGTGTCATGAGTCTTTGGAACCCTCTTCCTGAAAAGGTAATGGAAGCAAAGTCTTTGGATATTTTTAAGACAGAGATGGATAGATTCTTGGTAAACAAGGGGGTGATGGGTTATCGGGGGTAGGCAGGATGCAGATTTCAGGTTACTATCAGATCAGCCATGACCTTATTAAGTGGCGGCGCAGGCTCGATGGGCCACTGCTCCTCGTAATGTTCGTAATGGAGACATTAGTCTCCATGAACTGGCTGCAATAGCATACCTTATGCTTGGGGAGACTTGAGAATTGCAATTTACTGCTGGCAAATTAATTAATAGGCCTCAAATATATCGCACCTCGGCCCTCCTGCTGTGAAGCTGCTTCTATTGCATTACTGGGTTCTTGACACAGCAAGGGGCCCATGTGCAGTCTGGAAAACTTCAGTCCTTTGCCAGAATAGGGACTGATTGTCCTATTGAGTGGCTTCCTGCTTCTGCCAACTGAGTGAGTGGTTCCTACCAGTGGGTGCCCACCTTGAGAAAAGCACACGGAGGTGGGAACAAGTTGCGGGGCTGTCTCATGATTTCAAAACTTCCATTTCTCCCTTTCTACAAAGCTGCCTCCGCGAGGCTGGATAAATCCAGCCCTAGGTTTTTGACTTATTGCAGTTTAAGAGCAAAATGAAAAAAAAAGTAAAATCTCAGCAATAAAAAATTAATAACAAACACAAGTTTCTGTTTGAACATTTTTGATTGCAGCTTATAGACCCGGGAAAGGTACAGACCGTGTTGGAATCCTCTATTGGCTATGCTGTCACTGCCTTGCAGTTTCTGACGGCATTTTGGTTTTCACAGTCAACATATAACATCATGCAACACCACCCTGAGAAACGGCCATTTTACCTTCTCTTCTTTCCTGCGTTCACCTTATGGTGAGTCTGCTCAGTAGTTAGTTGGTTTCTTTGCAAACAATTAAAGGAGGATAGGCTGCTGTTTTTTTTTTGAGAGAGACAGCCTGGAGGAGCCCAGCATCATTGTGTTCCAGTATGTCCCAATGGTAAACTACGTTATATATTCCTGACACAAGTTATATTGCGTCACGTGCTTAATAAATGGAGTCAACCATTTCCCTACAATGTTAGGGAGAGAAGTGGTTTTCCTAGCTTTCTATATGTAATTGTGCGGTTTGTGTGATGGCATTTATGACTAAATACATGGCGATAGCAGTATTGTTGCTGGATTAATAATCCAAAAACCCAGGGTAATGCTCCTGGGACCTGGGTTTGAATCCCACACGGCAGATGGTGGAATTTGAATTGAATGAAAATCTGGAATTAAAAGTTTAACGATGACCACGAAACCATTGTTGATTGTTGTAAAAACCCATCTGGTTCACTAATGACTAGCGCAATATTCTGCCCATAGTATTTCAGTGGTACTTTGGGATCTCCTGTGATCAGGGAAGGCAACCTATTAACAGAAGCTTACGTTGTTCTTTTCCTTTTCCTCTCCCTTTCAAATCGCAATAACCCACTCAAAAAAAAATCTAACCTTGACCCCTTTCCTTGCAAACCTCTGGTCATCTCCCACCTCCCTTTCCTTTCCAAAATCTTTGAATGTGTTGCCTCCCAGATCTGTGCCCATCTCTCTTACAATTCCATTTGAATTCTTCTATCAGGCTTCCTCCGCTACCATAGCACCAAATTAGTCCACAAGTGACAACTTTTATAACTATGTGCTTGGCTGATCACTCCATGCTCCTCCAACACGTCTCCATTGTTCAGCCTAGTGGCACTCTTCTTACATGGTTCCACCCTTATGTATCCAATTGTAGCTAGAATATCTCTAATAGTGCCTTCTCTTTCCTATTTCCACTCATCTGGAATTCCTCCAAGGATCCATCCAAGACCCCTCTTTCTCATCTAAATGAAGTCTCTCACCCCTGGAACCATTCCCGTCAATCTTTTCTGCACCCTCTCCAATGCTTCACATCCTAACTAAAGTGTGGTGCTGAGAATTGAGCACACGACTCCAGTTGAGGCTGAATCTGTGTATCATAAACATTCGTCATAAGCTTCCTTGCTTTTATACTTAATGCCTCTATTTATAAAACCATTTTGAATTATGATAATTGATTAGCCCTCCATGAATATATCATCTGATTTTCTTTTTGTTTGCATCCACAGGTTTTTTGCAGTGCCTACCAGCAGCCTTTTTGGACAATTTATTATCGTAAGCTGGAAACGTGAACGTATCATGAACACGATTGTGT
Organism: Cetorhinus maximus; assembly: GCF_964194155.1. Classification (NCBI taxonomy): domain Eukaryota; kingdom Metazoa; phylum Chordata; class Chondrichthyes; order Lamniformes; family Cetorhinidae; genus Cetorhinus; species Cetorhinus maximus. The sequence continues at coordinate 82,254,555 of NC_135897.1, read as the reverse complement.
TATTTTTGAAGTTCTATGTCTATGCTGTTATGCTGGTAGGTGAAAGAGTTTTAGGTATTTGTGATGCTAAGTGGAAATAAATTGATGTATAAATATGCATTTTCTTCCACTACCAATTGGGTACTTCAATAGAAAGTCCCATCTGTTAAGATTGCATCTTTTTTTAAAAAACTGGTGCACTGAGAACAGCCAAAAAAACCCTTGTTAGAACACCTGCCAGTAAAAGTTTTCTTAAAAAATATATGCACTCTTAATCTACTTGTGCTATGGATTCCATCCCATTACTTTCTCTCAATGAGACAGCAAGAGGAAAGAACAATGCTGAACTCCAATATATAGCAATATCCACAGCTGAGCAGGCCATAAACAGAGAACGGAGGTACACAGAGGCCCAGGAGAATTAAGGTCTATTGATGAAGGGAAAGGTTCACACAAGTGGCTGTGAGACTGTATTAGGAGCACCACTGTTGGAATATAATATGAAACATATTATTTATTTACTAAATAAATGATCAAAAGGAAGAGGCATTTTATATACTATATCCATAAAAATCAAATTATTCATGCAGTTGCCAACTCACCTCCTGTCTCCCCAAAGTCTGTCCATCTACAAGGCACAGGTCTGGAGTGTGATTGAATACTCTCCAGTTGTCTGGAGTGTGATGAAATACTCTCCAGTTGTCTGGATGAGTGCAGCTCCAACAACGTTCAAGGGGCTCAACACCATCCAGGACAAAGCAGCCCCCTTGATCGGCATCCGATCTACCACCTTGAATACTCCATGTGCTCCATGGTGTACAGTGACAGCAGGGTGTACCATGTGCAAGATGCACTGCAGCAACTCGCCAAGCGTCTTTTGACAGCACTTTCCAAACCTGCAACCTCTACCACCTAGAAGGACAAGAGCAGCGGATGCATGGGAACACCACTACCTGCAAGCAGGGCCCAGGAGAGAAATTACAGGCCCTGGTGCTTCTGCTGCTTCCAGGCCCCATCCCCCCTCCCCCTACTTAACCTTCCCCCTCAATCATGCATGTTATTTTTTTGAATTGGTTTCAATTAATATTTGATATCATAGCCTCAGGCTAATAAATCCAAAAGGTAATTGCTTTTCATGTTAAGCCAAAGTTGACAAGCTCAGGGATGTGCATTTTTTAACTACCACCAGTTCTGCATGTCATTTGTAGCATTTGGATGTAGCACACATTGTCCATGTTTCCTTACAGATTTTTTTGTTCTGAGGTGTGATATATTGGCACCTCCTTGACACCTTCCTCCCGCATTTATTAGTTTGCAGGGTACACTGACGAATTCCAATATATAAAGTTATCTTGCAGATTCTTAACTGTGCTCTTTACCTGCTATTTGAACTCTATTGAAATCTTTATTTCCAAAAGACTGTAATACAGAGATGTCAATTAATTTACAACCATTTAATTTAGTTTGCAGTGCTCTGGGTTAAATTTGAGACTTGCATAGTCTGTCCTTATGGTTTACGTTAATTGGGATACAATAAATTAAACATGTTCTCTTCGGTTCCAACGAAGAGTCATATGGGACTCGAAATGTTAACTCTGTTTCTCTCTCCACAGATGCTGTAGACCTGCTGTGTTTTTCCAGCACTTTCAGTTTTTATTTCAGATTTCCAGCACCTGCAGTATTTTGCTTTTATTTTAGATTAAACTCATTGTTTTAGTTAAAATATCATGAATATGGTGTGTTTATATTTTTCTTACCAAAATGCAATGGACCTCATCATTAAATCCATCATCAAGTGCATATTTAAAATGTTTTTTCATCGTTTATCATGTCTGCATTTAACATTGTTGTGTGCGTGTGAAAATACTCATGAAATCTTCCCACAAATCAGTGTGTCAGGATTACAATAATCCCAACATCCATATTTAAATCCTTCACTGTTATCTCTTGGTATGAGCTGGCTGATGGAATATTAAAGACAAGGCTGTTAATGTAAAATTTTTAATTTAATTATTCGACAGATCAGACAGTTAATAGTTATACTGAGGTCTTGCACCTCATTATGATGTTTATCAAAAAGAAGCCAAATGTGTTTATTTTGCTATCCCTTCATTTGAAGTATTTTCTGTTTGGACATATTTATAAACCTTACCCTACAGATTAGGATGCTCAGACTGAGTGAGAAATTGCACTAATGGTAGGAGCTTCACTAACTGGAAGTCCTGGCCGCACCTCTGCATCTCATAGGCTAATATGGTTGGGGATGGTCCAATCATCAGAGCGGAGGCCCTGGGAATTGTAGACAATACTGCCCGGTCTTTATCCGATTGGATCAAAACCCCCCAAAAATCCATTTGATTGACAGATACCTTGCTTCCAACCTCCCCACACTGCCCAGGTATTCAGGAAAATACGTTTAGTCATGTAGCAAGCAGATTGATGGGAAATATTTGCTTGAGCGTGGGCCCCCACAGAGCACAGACCACAGTGTTTTGCACCTTGTGCACTCTGCTGTCCCAGGCCCTGCTTGCAAATTCCCTTTCAAGCCACACACCATCCTGACTTGTTGCTGGATCGAAATCCTGGAACCCTTCCTAACAGCCCTGTGGGTGTACTTGCACCAAATAGACTGCAGTAGTTCAAGAAGAGGCTCAACACCACCTTCTCAAGGGCAATTAGGGATTGGTAACAAATGTTGGCCTTGCCACCAACCCCACATCCCATAAAAGAATAAAAAAGTGGGATTAATTAATATTTGAATAATATTCTGGGGAGAGGATGGCATAATGGTATTGTTGCTGGACTAGTGAGCCAGAGGCCCCCAGTAATGCTTTGGGGACCCCGGTTCGAATCCCGCCACAGCAGATGGTGGAATTTGAATTCAATAAAAATCTGGAATTAAAAGTCTAATGATGATGACCATTGGTGATTGTTGTAAAAACCCATCTGGTTCACTCATGTCCTTTAGGGAAGGAAATCTGTCACCCTTACCTGGTCTGGCCTACATGTCTACATATGACTGCAGATCCACAGCAATGTGGTTGACTCTTAAAATGCCCTCTGAGATGCCTAGCAAGCCACTCAGTTGTATCAAACTGCTACAAAGTCACAAAAAAGGAATGAAACCGGACGGGGACCACCCGGCATCAATCTAGGCACTGGAAATGACAACGGCAATCTCAGCCCTATCGACCCTGCAAAGTCCTCCTTACTAACATCTGGGTGCTAGTGCCAAAATTGGGAGAGCTGTCTCACAGACTAGTCAAGCAACAGCATGACATAGTCATCCTTAGTCATGTCCCAGATATCACCACCACCATCCCTGGGTATGTCCTATCCCACCGGCAGGACAGGCCCAGCAGAGGTGGCAGCACTGTGGTACACAGTCGGGAGGGAGTTGCCCTGGGAGTTCTCAACATCAACTCTGGACCCCATGAAGTCTCTTGGCATCAGGTCAAACATGGGCAAGGAAACCACCACATACCATCCTCTCTCAGCTGATGAATCAGTGCTCCTCCATGTTGAACCCCACTTGGAGGAAGCACTGAGGGTGGTAAGGGCGCAGAATGTACTCTGGGTGGGGGTCTTCAATGTCCATCACCAAGGGTGGCTCGGTAGCACCACTACTGACCGAGCTGGCCAAGTCCTAAATTACATAGCTGCTAGACTGGGATGTGGCAGGTGGTGAGGGAACCAACAAGAGGGAAAAACATATTTGACCTCATCCTCACCAACCTGCCTGCTGCAGATGCATCTGTCCATGACAGCATTGGTAGGAGTGACCACCGCACAGTCATTGTGGAGACGAAGTCCCGCCTTCACTTTGAGGATACCCTCTATCGTGTTGTGTGGCACTACCACCGTGCTAAATGGGATAGATTTCTAACAGATCTAGCAACTCAAGACTGGGCATCCATGAGGTGCTGTGAGCCATCAGCAGCAGCAGAATTGTATTCAACCGCAATCTGTAACCTCATGACCCGGCATATCCCCCACTCTACCATTACCATCAAGTCAGGGGATGAACCCTGGATCAATGAAGAGTGCAGGAGAGCAGCACCAGCTATTCCTAAAAATGAGGTGTCAACCTGGTGAAGCTATAACGCAGGACTACTTGCATGCCAAACAGCACAAGCAGCAAGTGATAGACAGAGCTAAGTGATCCCACAACCAACAGATCAGGTCTAAGCTCTGCAGTCCTGCCACATCCAGCCATGAATGGTGGTGGACAATTAAACAACTCATTGGAGGAGGAAGCTCCACAAATAATCCCCATCCTCAATGATGGAGGACACCAGCACACCAGTGCAAATGATAATGCTTAAGCATTTGCTACAGTCTTCAGCCAGAAGTGCCGAGTTGATGATACATCTCGGTCTCCTTTGGAGATCCCCAGTATCACAGATGCCAGTCTTCAACCAATTCGATTCACTCCATGTGGTATCAAGAAACGGCTGAAGGCACTGGATACTGCGAAGGCTATGGGGCCTGACAATATTCTGGCAACAGTACTGAAGACTTGTGCTCCTAAATTTGCCATGCCGCTAGCCAAGTTGTTCCAGTACAGCTATAACACTGGCATCTACCCAGCTATGTGGAAAATTGCCCAGGTATGTCCTGCACAAAGAAAGCAGGACAAATCCAACCTGGCCAATTACCGCCCCATCAGTCTACTCTCCATCATCAGTAAAGTAATGGAAGAAGTCAACAATAGTGCTATCAAGCGGCACTTGTTTAGCAATAACTTGTTCACTGACGTCCAGTTCCGCCAGGGCCACTCAGCTCCTCACCTCATTACAGCCCTGGTTCAAACATGGACAATAGAGCTGAACACCAAAAGTGAGATGAGAGTGACTGCCCTTGACATCAAGGTAGCATTTGACAGAGTGTGGCATCAAGGAGCCCTAGCAAAACTGGAGTCAATGGAAATCAGGGGGAAAACTCTCCGCTGGTTGGAGTCATACCTAGCACAAAGGAAGATGGTTGTGGTTGTTGGTGGTCAATCATCTCAGCTCCAGGACATCACCGCAGGAGTTCCCCAGGGTAGAGTCCTCGGCCCAACCATCTTCAGCTGCTTCATCAATGACCTTCCTTCTATTATAAGATATGAAGTGGGGATGTTCGCTGATGATTGCAGCACCATTTATGATTCCTCAGATACTGAAGCCATTTGCAAGTCCAAATGCAGCAAGACCTGGACAATATCAAGGTTTGGGCTGACAAGTGTTAAGTAACATTCACACCACACAAATGTCAGGCAATGACTATCTCAAACAAGAGAGAATCCAATCATCGCCCCTTGATGTTCAATGGCATTAGCATCACTGAATCCCTGACTATCAACTTCCTGGAGGTTACCATTGACCAGAAATTGAACTGGACTAGCCATATAAATACTGTGGCTAGAAGAGCAGGTCAGAGGCTAGGAATCGTGCGACGAGTAACCCACCTCCTGACTCCCCAAAGCCTGTCCACCATCTACAAGGCACAAGTCAGAAGTGTGATGGAATACTCCCCACTTGTCTGGATGAGTGCAGCTCCCACAACACTCAAGAAGCTTGACACCATCCAGGACAAAGCAGCCCACTTGATTGGCACCACATCCACAAACATTCACTCCCTCCACCACTGATGCACAGTGGCAGCAGTGTGTACCATCTATAAGATGCATTTCAGGAATTCACCAAGGCTCCTTCGACAGCACCTTCCAAACCCACAACCACTATTATCTAGAAGGACATGAGCAGCAAATGGATGGGAACACCACCACCTGGAAGTTCCCCTCCAAATCACTTATCATCCTGACTTGGAAATATATCGCCGTTCCTTCACTGTCGCTGGGCCAAAATCCTGGAACTCCCTTTCCAACAGCACTGAGGATGTACCTACGCCACATTGACTGCAGTGGTTCAAGAAGGCACCACCTTCTCTAGGGCAACTAGGGATGGGCATTAAATGCTGGTCTAGCCAGAGAAGCTCACATTCAATGCATGAATAAAAAAATTGTTTGATCATAAGTTTAACATATACTCTTGTTTTTTAGTTTTTAACCAGGCCATTCCAAACAAACATAAGATTTCCCTATCACATTGACACCTCACGGATTGCACTTATGAGATACGCATCAGAATCACAGGAAAACTTTGAGAGATTAGGACACCATATATACAGAAACATCAGTGTCACAAATTTCATTAATGACAATTCCCCAGCTCTCAATGGTAATGGATCCAACAGAATGGGACTGCAAGAGGTAAGATAAGAACTGCCCATGCAGTTTTAAAATAGCTTGTGTGGAATTTAGTGTTAGTATCTTTGATAGAATCCAGCTTTGACTGGGAGAACAGATGCTTTTTTTGGGCTGCAACTCATGGATGGAAAGTAGTAAGGTTGTAGAGCCAATTCTCCAAAATATACAATTGGCTATAATTTACCACAAATTTACAATAAATTCCTAACCTCATGTAACAATTGTACAAGGAAGGTTGATGAAGAAAGTGGGCTGCTTCTATTTTACACACAATACATCTTAAATACCTGGCAGTCATCTTAGTTGTTACATGTAACTGAACTAGGTAACCAAACATTAGCTCCTGGCTTTAGATTATGTCTTGGCTCCAAAGTCTTAAGTGCTCTCATCACACATTAACAGTTGTAAAACTAAAGAGATGATGGGTTCAATCAAGTCAGCATCTGAGGCAGAAAGAGTGGGGACATCTTTTCAGGATTCAGTGCCACTATACCAATAATTATACCTAAGGCCTGTTGTGAAAGTTGTCAACTGAACTATATTAGAGCAGCCTTTCCATGCTACTCTTCAGTAAAATGATAACTGGAAGGAAGGAGCAGGAAATCTTTAAGTATGATATATAGTGGTTCTAAATCGATTCTTAGCTCCAAAGAAGAGTCATATGGACTCAGAACATTTAACTCTGTTTCTCTCTCCACAAATGCTGCCAGACCTGCTGAGTTTTTCCAGCATTTTCTGTTTTTATTTCAGATCTCCAGCATCTACAGTATTTTGCTTTCATCTGAGCCTCTAATGTTAGCTGCAAAAGTTTTCTTTCAGTTTCATAATTATTTTGTGGGAACTTAGTTGGTAGGTTTGTCTAATTTAGATCTTCATTAATTTTGAAACATGCCTTCCTATCTATTACAAAGGTATCTCGTTGGGCACCGTGGAAGAGCACATTGCTCTGCAGTTAGCTTGTTCTTGATGCTGACACAAAGTCTAGACTTGTAATGCACGTCAAAAGAGGCAAATATTTCATGCTTTGCCTATTTCTAAGAGTTCTGTCAATACTTCTGTCTACCTGTGTAGCATCTACAGACACACCTCTAAGCACCATTGAGTCAACTGAACATTAGGATTCTGAAACATGTTTTCCTTTCAATAGCATAGTTGATCTGTGGCCCAGCCAGGTAGCAGCTAATATCTTTAAACTTTCTATTGCTGAAGGAAGTTCCAGATGTTGGTGTTAACACTTGCAGATTTTTTTTGGACCTGATCTTAAAGATAAAAGGAAACAGGAAAAAGAGTAAAGTACATGTACAGGGATGCAATAGGCAAAGTTTTATTTTATTGAGTAACCAAATGAAGGGTCAAGATCCAAAGCCTTGGACAACCACTAAGTGTAATAGAGATGATGGAATCAATTAGAAAGTAGTAATTAGGGCTTCCAAGCTTGGAAATAAAACATTTGCAGATTGTAGAACTAAGGAAAGACTGAAGGTTGTAAGGCACTTCCCAGTTTTTATATTCTGGGAAAGCATGAGTTTGCGTTGTAAATGACATAGCAAGTCTTGATTGATGGTAAAGGAGGAAAGTTGGAACAAGACAGTAAGAGCTCAGAGGAGTAGTAATTATATTGTTGCATTGACAAAGACGAGGAGAAGGCCATTGTAATCTTTATCTGGCATATTCCTATAAAATGGAGATGCATTTTTTTCATGAAGACAACACTTGTTGCTTTTTGTTTTTTGCCAGAGCTTTCAGTACAGCAGTTAGTTACGTCAATATGGTGTCTGACATGCAGTTGTAGGGTGTGTTGTGAATATCTAGTTCATGATTCATGTGGTTTAATATATAATTTTTAATTTTATGAATTTGAGTCTTAACTGTAGAAAATGGGAGAAATGCAATTAAAGCAAGCTTGGAGTCTATTACACTTAAAATATTGGGGCCACGTCAACTTATGAGGTTAACAGCTAGAAAGATAGTGATATTAAACAGCAGGTAGGCTTACTTAGCTGAAGAGCTGGAGATGTGAGCTGGAATTTTCTGGCCCCACCGCGGCAGATATTGACGCCATTGACTTCAGCGGGGCTGGAGGACCCCACTGGCGGGCAGGGCTGGAAAATTCAAGCCGTGATGTCTGCAATGCTTGCAAAGAAGGGTAGTGCAGAGTGATTGTTTTTGTTTTGGGAGTTAAGAGCTAAATTAGTTCAAATGCGTTCAGTAAACCCTGAAAGGTTTAAAATCCACTTACTTAATCAGACTAAAGAAGAAATTGTAAATGAGAAACAATTAATCAATAGATCAGTTTGAGGATGTCCCAGAGCAGGCTAGGTTGTTATTGGAGATCCTCTGGTTTCAATTTATCTGGGTGTTTGCTGAGTTAGTTAGTTGCAGTTTGGACTTCATGTGGTTTGCAGCTCACGAGAGAAGTTGCCAAAGTAAATGGTAGTTAGATATCCCTGCATTGAAAGCAGAGTAAAGAAACTAACTTCATTACTGACCACATGGAATGCAGGGGAGGCTTAATCCCAGTTTGAATTATGTAAGGGAACAGAAGCTGGAAGATTGCCTAGTTTGAAACTACTGGAAGAATCTACATTGGTTCTCCTCAGAATCATGTGCCAAAGAAAGCAACCAGCAGCTTAACTTGGAAGCATTGAAAAGTAACCAGACTGAGGCACCCGCAGCCAAGATGGTAAGTTTACCTCTGAGAATAGCTGGAGCTCCAGAGGACTGTGATATTCTTATGGGTGGTCCGTACAGATGTAAATAACTTTAAGATTGATGTGTCTTACAAGAGAATTCTTTGGGGGAGTAAGAAGCAAACCTGAGTTATAAACCATATTGTTAATAGTACTTGTTTTGTTTAATTCTTGTATATACAATAAAGTTTTGTTTTGTTTAAAAAAAAAAGTGAAATCTTCTGGTGTAGTTCTATTGGTTAAAACAAAATTTTCAGATTTCTCTTAAATGTTAACGGCCCCTAACTGGATTGTAACAAGTGATTGACCTTATTTGTTTTACTTGATAGGATACAGATTTGACTAGAGGTCTCTTGGAAAGAACCCAAAGCCCAATTGATTCCAGATTTGGGTTCATTAAGAAGCAAGAGGTATAATACAATAAGTTCTACATCTAAAACGTTAAGTTAAAAATAAAATGATTATGCTTTAGAAATATTTCTACCCAAAAAGCTCTTCAAACTATCACCTGATCTCCCTTACCATTGCTCAGTTTGGGATCTGGAGCTTGGTGATTGTGATGTTTAGCTCCTAAAATGGAGCGGTGTGTTTATCTGACCTGGGGGATAACTATTGAGGAAAGCCTTTGTAGATTGGCAGCTGCTTGTGTATCCTTTGTTTTTGTCCTTAGTTGGAGATCAAATTATCAAAGTCAGAAAAACCAGCAGGAAACAATTGGCTTTCTTATTATATGCTTTTGGCACTTTGAAGACTTGTAAGACTTGACCTGGAATTATGTTTTTTCACTTGTGTTTCCTTTCAACTACTGTAGAATGATATTGTGGATTATGCTAACTGATTCCTATAAACATACAAATTCATTGGCCAGGGTTTTACAGCCTCTGCCGCGGCGTGTCTACCCCGGTGAGTCATTTAAATCTCCATTCAGCTCGGTGGCACCGTAATATCCCACCAGGCGGGAGGGGCCGTAAAATCCTGGCCATTATGTTTCCGGCCCTTGCTTTAATTCATGAAAAATATTTTTAATTTCATATGAAAATAACCTTTTGATTCAGAAGAGAATGCTTGGGCATAATATAGTCTGGAGAAAAGCCACCAATTTGGTCACGTGTGGCACCGTGACCCCTGGTACCTATGTCAGCTCCTGTCTGTGCACATGATAAGATAGATAATCTATACTCCCATCATGGGGAATAAAACGGTATTTTAGCTCAGGACAAGCTGTAGATAATGGAAGTTTAAAAAAAAAATAGGCGTGTGCAGCAGCAACATGGTGCATAATTTTTGTGCCTTTGAGAGGTCAATTTTAAAAACCCACTGCTGGTGAGAAATGTATAAAATTACCCCTACACATGGCTTACTGCTTCCTTGTGTTTTGTGCATGGTATAATTTATATGTGAGGCGAGTTTAGAGAAGCAGGTATTGAGAGACTCGTAAGGGAGATTTAATAGAAGTGTTCAGAATTATAAAGAGTTTTGATAGAGAAAATGGGAGCAAACTTTTTCACAGACATGAAAGTTAGTAACAATTGGCTGGAATTCTCCAGCACCCGCCCCCCCCCCCCCCCCCCCCCACCCCCCCCTGCCAGGTTCCGCTGTGGTGAGGCAGGTATGCCATTGAAATCTCCGTTCACATCAGCAGGACTGGTAGATCCCGCAGTGTGAGCGGCTGGCAAATTCCAGCCAATTGAGTTAAAACGATTACTTCAATTAGAGACTAAAAGGGTTGGAAGCTCACTGTAGAAAACATGAATACATACTGTATGTTTTAAATTGATTCAGTTTTATTTTCATTTTTGTCAAGACAAACCTATGGATTTAATGAGGAACTCCCAAGTTTGTCATCTGCAAGAAAGCCAGTTTTAAATGGATCCAACTCTGATTGATGCTAAAAGTGAACATGTAAAGTCCAGTATGACAGTATTACTGTTGGCATTCTAATTCTAACTCTGCGGGCGTAATTAATGCAGCTGTATTTAGAACACTTATTATGTATGCTAGGTTATCCACTTTAAGTCTCATATTCAAAACATGTTTAGTTACAAGAAATAAATATTGCAGTTATCTCAGTGAAATGTATCTTTTTGTGTCGGTAACTGAAAAACCTGATTATAAAATAAATACAAAAGCAGATCTTTCAGGATCTGGACAATATTTGACACGAAGAAACATCTAAATTCTTGAAGAGGTTTTCTTTTTATATACAAGTTAGTAGATGTTATTCATTAATGTGATATAGTGTCCTTGGCAAGTCCAGCATTTATTGTCCCTTCTTAAGTGCCTTTAAGAAGGTGAATTACCCTAGATCAAGTATGAATAGAAAATTAAGGAAAGGCAAGAAGATTGCTATTTCGTCTACACTGCAAAGCTGTGTGTTATGGACAGGAGGGGGTTTAATTTAAGCAGCCCTGATTTCTCCTCTCACTACCCATCTGTAAACAGAAAGGTATTTTTGATTTCCCCCTTTATAAGTGGTGGCATAGTCTCCCCAACCCTTCAGTTTTGAGTGATCTAGTCCTCTTTTAATAACTTCACTCAAACTCAAAATAGGGTAAAATACATACATACGAATGTACGAACTAGGAGCAGGAGTAGGTCATTTGGTCGTTCAAGCCTGCTCCTCCATTCAATGAATAAGAGGGTTTGTTTATTTTGCACACAAACAAAATGCAGGAGGGGGTTTTGCAATGTCCGCCCCTTTTTTGCACTGATACAATAAAAGAAAGATAAGAGAAAGAAAGGAGTACAGGTCAAGACCACAATAAAAATAAGGGTTATGGTTTCACGCGAGTCCAGAGTCCAGAATCAAAAGTCCTTCAGAGGTTAGCAGGCTGAAACTGTTGCAGGGTGATCCGTCTTCCCAGAAGCGATGACTTCCCCAATGGAAGAAGGCACGTAAAGACTAATGAGTCTTACAGGCTCAGATACAGGAGTTCCAATGTTCCAGTAGTACACTGTGTAGATGAGGGCCTGGCAATTTACCTGGACAGAGCTCTTTCTGCTGCTACCTGTTAGGTGGTAAAATGGTAGACTGTGTGGGTTCAGTTCTACATGGCAATGCAGGTACTAGCAGCTTGAAGAAGGCCATGTGACAAAGGTTCCACTTCTTCTCCTGGGTTTTGGACAAAGGATGTATTTTTCCAGGTCTGGATTCTTGAGAGGCTTAATAGAGGAGTTCTTGCAGACATACCATCTTTGTTGCCCACAGCTCTGCCTTTGAAAAATAAAGAGTGTTAGTGCATTTCTTTGGGATTTGATTTTCTGCAGCCACAGGGGCATTAAAAAAAGTGTGAGGTGATGCACTTTGGGAGGAGTAATTTGACAAGGAGGTATTCAATGAGCAGCATGATACTAGGAAGTTCTGAGGAACAAAGGGACCTTGGCGTGTGTGTCCATAGATCTCTGGTATGAGCCATGGCTAGTTATGCATGACAGGATAAACTCTTTTTCCATTTAAAAAAAAACATTCTTATAAATTAGCCAGGTTGATGATATATATATAGTTTCCTTACTGTCTTCTAGATGGGACATGTTCTTTTGTGGTGTGACTTAGTGCTCTTCTGGTTCCCCCTTCTGTTCTATACCATTTTTTGGACAAAACTGAGAAGTTTAAAAGGAAAACTGCAAATGTTAGAAATTGAAATGAAAGCAGAAAATGTCGGGAATGTGTAACAGGTCAATCAGTCCCTGTAAAGAGAAAATGTTGTGACATTTTAGATGTGTATCAATTATCAGAACTGAAGACAAAGGCATATGGAAAAGCAAATGTAAAGAGAAAGGGGAGGCAAGAGAGACATCAGATGCAACATTCACATAGAAGGTTTGGTGAATAGTGATTTTAAATAATATGCACATAAGTAAGCACTGGTCCAGAAAAGACTATAGCCCATCTGGCTGTAACAAATAACTAATAACTCTAAATTGTGCATGGCTTCAAATATCCATCTAATTCTCTAAACATTTCCAAATTATTTCCATTTCAGACTTTCACTATTCTCAGCATAAGGTAATTGAATCTAAAATCTCTGTATGAATTCCCTTTTCTAAATTTAAGCCCCTGTTTACTCATCCTAGAGTTTGTGGCAATCTCAAACACATTAACAGGCTTCAATTGGGAAGAGTGTCCTGCAGTCAGCATCGCGATGAAACAGTCTGGGAAGAGTGTCCTGCAGTCAGCATCGCGGTGAAACAGTCTGGGAAGAGTGTCCTGCAATCAGCATCGTGGTGAAGCGGTCTGGGAAGAGTGTCCTGCAGTCAGCATCACGGTGAACCGGTCTGGGAAGAGTGTCCTGCAGTCAGCATTGCAGTGAAGTGGTCTGGGAAGAGTGTCCTGCAGTCAGCATCGCGGTGAAGCGGTCTGGGAAGAGTGTCCTGCAGTCAGCATCGCGGTGAAGCGGTCTGGGAAGAGTGTCTTTGACAGTCTGCTCGGGGAACCATCCCACAGGGTCCACCCTCTCCTTTTCCCTCAGGGCCTCTAGGACGTTACGTGCTGACCACTGCCTGATGGACTTGTGGTCAAAGGTGTTTTTCTGCATAAATTTTTCCACCAGGGACAGGTGGTACGGCACGGTCCAACTACTTGGAGCGTTCCGCGGCAGCGTGGCCAGACCCATCCTTCGCAACACCGGGGACAGGTAGAACCTCAGCACGTAGTGACACTTGGTGTTTGCGTACTGAGGGTCTACGCACCGCTTGATGCAGCCGCACACAAAGGTGGCCATCAGTATGAGGGCGATGTTGGGCACGTTTTTTCCCCCTTTATCTAGAGGCTTGTACATCGCGTCCCTGCGGACACGATCCATTTTCGACCTCCAGATAAAGCGGAAGATGGCTCGAGTGATCGCCGTCGCGCAGGAGTCTGGAATGGGCCAGACCTGCGCCACGTACAGCAACAGCGAGAGTACCTCACACCTGATGACCAGGTTCTTACCCGCAATGGAGAGGGAGCGTCGCTCCCACATGCCCAGTTTCCTTTTCACCATAGCCACTCGCTCCTTCCAGTTTCTAACGCATGCCCCGGTCCCTCCGAACCATATCCCCAGCACCTTCAGGCCGTCAGCCCTGACAGTGAAGGGGACAAAGGATCGGTCAGCCCAGTTCCCAAAGAACATGGCCTCGCTCTTCCCACGATTTACCTTGGCTCCCGAGGCCAGTTCGAACTGGTCGCAGATGTGCATCAGTCTGCGCACCGACAGCGGATCCGAGCAGAAGACGGCGACGTCGTCCATGTACAGGGAGGCTTTTACCTGAGTGCCTCCACTGCCTGGGATCGTCACTCTTATGCCCGGATCCTTCCTGATGGACTCGGCAAAGGGTTCTATGCAACACACGAAAAGGACAAGCGAGAGAGGACAGCCCTGCCTGACTCCAGATTTAATCGGAAAGCTATCTGTTTCCCACCCATTGATTGAGACTGCGCTACTGATGTTAGTGTAGAGCAGTTGGATCCAATTTCGAATTCCCTCCCCAAACCCCATTTTGGAGAGCACATCCCCCATGTAGGTGTGCGATATTCTGTCAAAGGCCTTCTCCTGATCCAAGCTGATGAGGCAGGTATCCACACCCCTGTCCTGTACATAGGCAATCGTATCCCTGAGCAGCGCCAGGCTGTCAGAGATCTTCCTGCCTGGCACAGAGCAGGTCTGGTCAGGGTGAATCACCAATTCCAGAGCGGATTTGACCCGGTTGGCGATGACCTTGGACAGAATCTTATAGTCCACATTCAACAGTGAAATGGGTCGCCAATTTCTAATTTCCTCCCTTTCCCCCTTGTGCTTGTAGATGAGGGTGATGATGCCTTTCCTCATGGATTCTGACATACTACCGGCCAGGAGCATACTCTCGTACACTCCTAGCAGGTCTGGGCCGATCAAGTCCCACAGAGCCGAATACAACTCCGCCGGCAAGCCGTCGCTTCCGGGGGTTTTACTCTTCTTGAAGGACTCGAGGGCCTTAGTCAGTTCATCAGGAGTTAGCGGTTTGTCCAGGCTCTCCCGCGTACTGTGGTCTAAGACCTCCGTGATAGAGGACAGGAAGGACTGGGAGGCCGTGCTGTCCGTGGGCTTCACGTCATACAATCCGGCATAAAAGGATTTGCTGATCCTCAGAATGTCGGACCGTGATGACTTTACTGAGCCGTCTTCTTCCTTCAGGCTGCTGATCACAGAGCGCTCTCTGTGTACCTTTTGGAAGAAGAAACGTGAGCACGTCTCATCCTGCTCCACGGAGCGGACTCTGGAACGGAAGATGATCTTGGAGGCCTCCGAGGCAAAGTGCGAGGCTTGCTGGCCCTTCACCTCTTGGAGCTCCTCCTTGACATCGACCCCCATCGACTGCAGCCGGAGCAGATTCTGCATCTTTTTCTGGAGTCGGGACATTTCCCTCTGTTCCTTTCTAGCTTTCTGGGTGCCTTTGAGGATGAAAAACCTCTTGATGCTTCCCTTGATCGCTTCCCACCAGTGTGTCAGGGACTCAAAGAGGGGTTTCACGGTTCTCCAACCTTTGTAATCCCTCTTGAGCTCCTCAATGTTCTCTGGGGTCAGCAGTTGCACATTTAGCTTCCATGCCCCCCTGCCCACCCTCAGGTCCTTCTCCAAGTGGCAGTCCGCCAGTAGGAGGCAGTGGTCAGAGAAGAACACCGGCTTGACCTCGGTGGATCTGACTGTGAATGCACGGGACACAAACAGGAAGTCTATCCTGGAACGAATGGACCCGTCTGGCCGCGACCAGGTGTATCTACGCTGCGCTCCGTCTGCAGGGTTGCTGAAGACGTCGTGCAGCTTGGCATCCTTAACTGTTTCCATCAGGGATCTGGACGTAGCGTCCAATCTGCTTCCGGCCCTGCCGGATCGTCCAGCCGCATTGATGATGCAGTTGAAGTCCCCGCCCAGAATGACCGGCCTGGAGGTCGCCAGCAGCAGTGGGAGCTGCTGAAAAACCTCCAGCCGCTCAGCCCCTTGTGCCGGGCCATACACGTTAATTAACCGGAGTGGAGCGTTCTTGTACATTACGTCTGCTACGAGGAGTCGCCCGCCCACCACCTCCTTGACCTCGGAGATGGTGAAGTTGCCTCCCCGCAGCAGAATACTGTCAAAGTCATTTGGCAGAATGCCTCATCGCCAGAACTTTCCAACAAGCACCAAGACGTAGCTTGGCTGGTGGTGAGAAAGGCCCTCCCCGTCAGATCCTTCCTACACGCCAGGAGGCTCACCCCCTCTGCACGTTGCCCTCGAGGTGGCTGTGGTGGGGAAGAGACCGTTGTTCACCTCCTTGTGGATTGTGCCTTTGCAAAGAAAGTCTGGAGAGAGATGCAGTGGTTGCTGTCGAGGTTCATCCCGAGCAGTTCTGTGACACAGGACTCTGTGCTCTACGGGCTGTTCCCAGGGACACACACCGAGACAAACATCGACTGCAGCTGGAGGATCATCAACTCGGTGAAAGACGCGCTTTGGTCTGCCCGAAACTTGTTGGTCTTCCAGCACAAAGAGTTGTCCCCGACCGATTGTTGCGGACTGGCACAATCCAAAGTCCAGGACTACGTGCTGAGGGACGCACTAAAGCTTGGGGCAGCTGCCGCAAAGGCGCAATGGGGAAGGGTCGCTGTCTAAGACCTTTCTACCACAGCGCACCGAGAGACTGGGAACTGTTTAGAGCCCCTCGGGCTGTACAGATCAAAATGAAAGGCTGTAAATGATTGTAATATTGTTTGTACTGATGCACCTGGTGATACATTTTGTAAAAGTTTAACCTGGATTGTACCCTTGTAATGTTGTTTTTGAAATGGTTTTGAATGTGATTGAAGATATTTTATGAATAAAGTATATTTTTACAAAAAAAAAGGTCTGGGAAGAGTGTCCTGCAGTCAGCATCACGGTGAAGTTGTCTGGGAAGAGTGTCCTGCAGTCAGCATCACGATGAAGCGGTCTGGGAAGAGTGTCCTGCAGTCAGCATCGCGATGAAGCGGTCTGGGAAGAGTGTCCTGCAGCCAGCATCGCGGTGATGCGGTCTGGGAAGAGTGTCCTGCAGTCAGCATCGTGGTGAAGCAGTCTGGGAAGAGTGTCCTGCAATCAGCATCGCGATGAAGTGGTCTGGGAAGAGTGTCCTGCATTCAGCTCTTGTTGAAAATAACAACAGTGACATCACAAGACAGCGCAAGAGAGTGGCGGAGAGATCAGAACCAGCACAAGTCTGGGGAAGCTTCAAAAAGTGATGTCAGCACAAAGGTGAGAGCTGATTGGTGAGTAGTGGTAAGTGTTTTTCTCCAGTTTTTCTCCAGTTTTTCTCCAGTTTAAAATAGATTAAGGAAAGGTAAGAGTTCTAGTTTTTATTTAAAGCACATAAATAATTTAAATCCTTTTTTACTGTATTTAACTTAAAGTAAGGTTTTTTTTTTCAACTAGAGGCATGACAGGGCAGCCCAGTCCCGTGTTATGTACCGCCTGCAACATGTGTGAAGTCCTAGACACTCCTTGCGCTCTGACTGACTACGTATGCAGGAGGCGTCACCAGCTGCAGCTACTTGAGCTCCGAGTTTCGGAGCTTGTGCGGCGGCCAGAAGCACTGGTGTGCATCTGTGAGGCTGAGAGTTTTGTTAATAGCACGTTTTTAGACGTGGTCACCCCACAGCTTACAGAAGTGCAGACAGAGAGGGAATGGATGACCGTCAGGCAGGTAATCAGGAAATCCCCAGGGTGCATCTCGCTCAAGAACCATTTTTCTGTGTTGGAAAACAGTGAGAGTGACAGTTCCTCTGGGGAGTGCAACCACGCTCATGGCACTGTGAGTGGCTCAGCTGCACAGGGATGGAGGAAAAAGAGGAGAAGAGCAATAGTGGAAGGATACTCATTGGTAAGGGGAACAGACAGGCATTTATGTGGCCGTAGGCGTGACTCCAGAATGGTACATTGCCTCCCTGGTGCCAGGGTCAAGGATGTCACTGAACGGCTGCAGGACATTCTAAATGGGGAGGA
Source organism: Cetorhinus maximus (assembly GCF_964194155.1). Lineage (NCBI taxonomy): Eukaryota > Metazoa > Chordata > Chondrichthyes > Lamniformes > Cetorhinidae > Cetorhinus > Cetorhinus maximus. Next base: position 82,236,667 of record NC_135897.1, on the reverse strand, counting down.
CAAGCAGACAGAGATCGTGGTACATATTGGTACCAATGACATAGGTAGAAAGAGGGATGAGGTCCTGCAAGCAGAATTTAGGGAGCTAGGAAGCAGATTAAAAAACAGGACCTCAAAGGTAGTAATCCCTGGACATTAACGGGGTTAGTCATAGTGTGATAGGTTTAGAGAGAGCAGAATTCTTAAAATGTATCCAGGAGAGCTTTTTAAGCAGTACATAGAAGGTCCTATAAGAGAGGGGGCGATCCTGGACTTAGTTTTAGGGAATGAAACCGGGCAAGTGGTAGAGGTATCAGTGGGGGTGCAATTTGCAGATAGTGATCATAACTCCGTTAGATTCAAGGTTGTTATGGAAAAGGACAAGGATGGGCCAGAAATCAGAGTCCTAAATTGGGGGAAGGCCAATTTTAATAAGATCAGATATGATTTGGCCGGAGTGGACTGGACCACTTTTAGGTAAATCTGTGCCAGAGCAGTGGGACTTATTCAAGAAGGAAATAGGGAGAATATAGGGCCAACATATTCCAGTAAAGATAAAGGGTGGGACCAACAAATCCAGGGAACCCTAGATGTCAAGGGATATACAGGATTGGATAAAGTGAAAAAGGGAGGCTTATGGCAGATACCGAGGGCTAAAAACAACGGAAGCCCCAGAGGAGTATAGAATATGTGGGGGGGGGATCTTGAAAAGGAAACTAGGAGAGCAAAAAGGGGGCACAAAAAACATTGGCAGGTAAAATAAAGGAAAATCCAAAGTTATTTTACAAGTACATTAAGAGTAAGAGGATAACCAGGAAAAGAGTAGGGCCCATTGAGGACCATAGTGTTAATTGGTGTGTGGAGCTGGAAGACATAGGAAGGGTTCTAAATGAATACTTTGTGCCAGTGTGCACAAGTGAGAGGGACAACGTGGGTATGGAAATCAGGCAGACGGACTGTGATATAATTAAAGAAACAAGCATAGAAAGGGAAGGGGTTTTAAGTGGTCTGCCATGCTTAAAAGTAGATAAATCTCCAGGCCCAGATGAAATGTATCCTAGGCTGTTGAGTGAGGCAAGGGTGGAGATAGCAGGGGCGCTAGCAACAATTTTCAATACCTCTCTGGCCACAGGAGAGATATCAGAGGACTAGAGGACAGCCAATGTGGTACCGTTATTCAAGAATGGAGGAAGGGATAACCCAGGGAACTACAGGCCAGTCAGTCTAACCTCAGTGGCGGGGAAACTATTGGAAGCAATTATGAGGGACAGAATTAATCAATACTTGGAGAAGCAGGGATTAATCAAGGACAGTCAGCATGGTTTTGTTAAGGGGAGGTCATGTCTGACCAATTTGATTGAATGTTTGGAAGAGATGACCAGTTGTGTAGATGAGGGCAATGCATTTGACGTTGTCTACTTGGACTTCAGCAAGGCTTTTGATAAAGTCCCACATGGGAGACTGATAACGAAGGTAAGAGCCCATGGGATCCAAGGCAATTTGACAAATTGGATCCAGAATTGGCTGAGTGACAGGAAGCAGAGGGTGATGGTCGAGGGGTGTTTTTGTAACTGGATTCCTGTGTCCTGTGGGGTTCCACAGGTATCAGTGTTGGGTCCCTTGCTATTTGTGATCTATATATAAACGATTTAGACTTGAATGTAGGAGGGTTGATCAGTAAGTTCGTGAATGTCACGAAAATTGGTGACGTGGTAAATAGTGAAGAGTATAGCCTTAGATTACAGGAGGATATAGATGGGCTGGTCAGATGGGCTAATCAGTGGCAAATGAAAGTTAATCTGGATAAGTGTGAGGTGATGCACTTGGGCAGGACAAACAAGGCACAGGAATACACGATGAATGGTAGGACCCTGGGAAGTACCGAGGATCAAAGGGACCTTGGTGTACATGTCCACCGGTCCCTTAAGATAGCGGAACAGGTAGATAAGGTGGTTAAGAAGGCATATGGGATACTTGTCTTTACTGGCCGAGGCATAAAATATAATAGTAGGATGGTTATGCTGGAACTGTATAAAACGCTGGTTAGGCCACACCTAGAGTATTGCATGCAGTTCTGGAATCCGCATTATAGAAAGGATGTGATTGCACTGGAGAGAGTGCAGAGGAGATTTACCAGGATGTTGCCTGGGCTGGAAAGTTATGAGGAGAGATTGGTTAGACTGGGCTTATTTTCCTTGGAGCAGAGGAGATTGAGGGGGGACATGATTGAGGTGTACAAAATTATGAGGGGCATAAATAGGGTAGACGGAAGGAACTTTTCCGTTTTGTGGAGGGATCAATAACCAGGGGACATAGATTTAAGGTAAAGGGTAGGAGGTTTAGAGGGGATGTGAGGAAGAACTTTTTCACCCAGAGGGTGGTGGGAATCTGGAACTCACTGCTTGAAAGGGTGGTAGAGACAGAAACCCTCATGGCATTTAATAAGTATTTGGATGTGCACTTGCGATGCCATGGCATGCAAAGCCATGGGCCTAGTGCTGGAAAATGGGAATAGAATAGTTAGGTACTTGTTTGACCTGCGCAGATTCAATAGGCTGATGGGCCTTTTTCTGTGCTGCAGACCTCTATGATTCTAATTACCTATTCTCTGGAGAATTCCGAATAAAATCTCCCGTCATCCTGCTTTTATCCAGAGTAAACAACAGACTCTTCAGCATTTCCTCAATGCTCAGATGTATTAAACAATAAAAGCAAGCACTTGCAGTTATACAGAGCCTTTCCTAATCTCAAGACATATCAAAACACATTACAGCCAATGAAGTACTTTTACAGTTTCAAAATTGCACTTGCAAAACCCAAAACAAAAGTCTATTGTTTTATATGATTCAACGATTGGGCAGCACTTGCTGAACAATCTTGAGTGTGCTAATAACTACACTAACAACCACGTTAAGATAATCAGTTGAACTTGTAACGTACCTCATTTACTCTTGCTGGAAGTGACATACATTCATACGTCAGGGACACATTCTCTGCATGTTCAAGCCTTGCACCTTTTATGTCTTGCCTGGGAGCTTGGGGAGCCATTAGTTCCCCGTTAGTTTCTCCAGGGCAATGCCTTGGCCAATCAGAGTCAACATAAGAACATAAGAACTAGGAGCAGGAGTAGGCAATTCGGCCTATTCAATACGATCATGGCTGATCTCAATTCGGCCTCAACTCCAATTTCCCGCCCTCTCCCCATAACCTTTCAACCCGTTATGAATTAAAAATCTGTCTATCTCATCCTTAAATTTATTCAGCGTCCCGGCATCCACTGCACTCTGATTCCACAGATTCACAACCCTTTGAGAAAAGAAATTCCTCCTCACCCCCGATTTAAATCTACCACCCCTTAGCCTAAAACTATGGCCTCTCGTTCTGCAATGCCCCAGAAGGGGAAAAATCCACTCCACGTCTACTTTGTCTATCCCCTTTTGTATATTATATACCTCAATTAGATTTCCTCTCATCCTTCTAAAGTCTAGCGAGTATAGGCCTAAACTGCTCAATCTCTCCCCATAAGACAAGCCCTGCATCTCTGGAATCAATCCAGTGAACCTCCTCTGAACTGCCTCCAGTGTAACTACATTCTTCTTCAAGTAAGGGGACCAAAACTGTGTACAGTACTCCAGGTGCAGTCTCACCAATGCCTTGTACAGTAGCAACAATACTTCCCTATTTTTATACTCTATTCCTTTCGCAATAGATGCCAAAATTCCATTTGCCATCCTTATTACCTGCTGTACCTGTATACCAGCTTTCAGTGATTCACGCACAAAGACCACTTTGCACTGAAGCATTCTGAAGTTTCTCTCCATTATTATTAAATAATAAGCTGTCTTTTTATTCCTCCGACCAAAATGGATAACCTCACACCTATCCACATTAAACTCCATCTGCCAAATTTTCGCCCATTCACCTAACCTGTCCATATCCATTTGTAAATTTCTTATTTCTTCATTGCAACATTCCCACCTATTTTGGTGTCATCTGCAAATTTAGCTATAGTACCTTCTATCCCTGAATCCAGGTCATTAATATAGATTGTAAATAGTTTACAAGGACCAAACCCTGTGGCACCCCACTAATTACAGCTTGCCATCCGGAAAAAGACCCATTTATCCCGACTCTCTATTTTTTGTTGGTTAGCCAATCCTCTATCCAAGCTAATATATTACCCTAACTCCATGTGATCTTATCTTGTGTATTAATCTCTTGTGCAACACCTTATCAAAGGCCTTCTGGAAGTCCAGATATACTACATCTACAGGATCCCCATTATCCACTTTGCTTGTCACATCTTCAAAGAACTCTAGCAAATTAGTCAAACATGATTTATTCTTCATAAAACCATGCTGACCCCGATGGATTGCATTTTGACTTTCCAAATGCCCCATTACTATTTCCTTAATAATGGATTTTAACAATTTCCCAACACTAGATGTTAAACTAACTGGTCTATAGTTTCCTACTTTCTGCACCCCCCCCCCACTCTTTTTGAATAAGGGTATTATATTAGCATTTTTCCAATCCATTGGAACCTTTCCAGAATCCAGGTAATTTTGGAATATTGTTACAAATGCATCCACTATCTCCACTGCCACTTCCTTTAATACCCTGGGATGTAGGCCATCAGGTCCTGGGGACTTGTCACCCTTTAATCCCAATAGTTTGCTCAGTACTTTTTCTCTAGTGATGGTGATTGTTCTAAGTTCCTCCTTCTCTATACCCTCTGCTCTACCTGTTACTATTGGGGTGGTACTAGTGTCCTCCACCGTGAAAACTGAGGCAAAGTATTGATTAAGCATCTCTGCTGTTTCTGCGTTCACCGCTATTAACTCCCCAGTCTCATCCTCCAAGGGACCAACATTCACTTTAGCTACTCTCTTTCCTTTGATATACTTGTAGAAGCTTTTGCTATCAGTTTTTACATTTTGTGCTAGTTTTCTTTCATAATTTACCTTTGCTCTTTTTATTATTTTTTTTATTAACCCTTTTTTGATCTTTAAAAATTTCCCAATCATCCAACCTGCCACTGACTTCTGCAATTTGGTATGTCTTAGTTTTTGCCTTTATGTTATCTTTAACTTCGTTGCTTAGCCATGGATGCTTTTTCCCCCTCTTACCATCTTTCTTCCTCTTTGGAATATATTTTACTTGGGAGGAATTGAATATCTCCTTAAATATCTGCCACTATTCATCAACTGTCACACCTTGTAGTCTTCCTGCCCAGTCCACTAGGGCCAAATCTGCCCTCATGCCTATGTAGTTATCTTTGTTTAACTCCAGAACACTAGTGTGGGACTCACGTTTCTCGTTCTCAAACTGAACTTGAAATTCCATCGTGCTATGATCACTCTTCCCTAGAGGATCCTTTACTCTGAGATCATTAATTAATCCCATCTCATTACACAAAATCAGATCCACAATATTCTGCTCCCTGCATGGTTCCACAACATATTGCTCCAAGAAACAATCTCTAATACATTCTATGAACTCTCCCTCGAGGCTACCCTTGCCAATTTGATTAGTCCAGTCTATATGCATATTAAAATCATCCATGATTATTGCCGTGCCTTTCTTACATGCCCCCAGTATTTCTTGGTTTATACTGTGCCCTACTGCTGAACTACTGTTTGGGGACCTATAGATTATTCCCACCAGGGACTTCTGTCCCTTGCTATTTCTTATTTCTACCCAGACTGACTCTACGTCTTGCTCTCCAGTGCCTATATCATTCCTCACTATAGCACAGATCTCTTCCTTTACTAATAAAGCTATACCACCTCCTTTTCCTTCCTGTCTATCCTTCCAAAAAACTGAGTGCCCTTGGATATTCAACTCCCATACCTGTCCTCCCTGTAACCACATCTCAGTAATCGCCACCAAATCATGCCTATTTATCTCTATTTGCGCTGTTAACTCATTAGTTTTATTCCGAATGCTACATGCATTCAGATACAAAGCCTTTAAATTTACCCTATTGTCATTTTTCCCTACTCTTATATGATTCTTTGGTGCAATATGGCGTACACACACTCTGTCCCTTTCACTTTTTGGTAACAATCAGCCTCGTCACTAACCTGCACTCTTACCCTCTTCTTAAACTTCGATTTTTTATATTTCCATGTAACTGAACCCCCCCCCGCCCCACCCCAGTTTAAAGCCCTATCTGCAACCCAGTTATGCGATTCTTGGCAATCAAACAGCATCCTTTCTCCTGTAATATAAATTGTTATGATCGTTTGAAATTTGGTATTCTTCTGTTTGTCCTGATGTGTGCAGACCGCAGAGCTCCAGTACCATGTCTCTCTTTTCAGAAATATTCAAATGCAGATATTTTGGAGAATTGTAGGGTTGGAGGTTACAGAGAAAGGGAGGAGTGAAGCTATGGAAAGGAAAATGGGAATTTTAAAATTGAATATCCCTGTGGCCTAGAACTATTTAGTTTACACAGCCCGTTAGTTGCCTTATCTGATATCATTACCTTGTATTTATCCACATTAAATGTCAGTTGCCTCACATCAGCCCATGTTCCCAATTTATCCAGATCCTTATGTATTTGATTTTGTGTATTTTTTAGAAGCCTATCTAGGCTATTATGTTGTTTACCTAGCATAGCAGTATGAAGGGATTTAATTGACATACATATTTGAAACTCAAAGAGAAGATTTGATGGAACGAAAGACCTTCCACTGTTTGCTGTTTTGATTGTTTAACCTGCTTGCTGGATTGTTTTTGGTCATTGATGGAAAGCATTCAATGTTCTTTAACTTTCAAAGTATGCAAATCATGGCAACTTCTTGAATATGTTATGAACAGTGTATAATTTTTAAGTTGAATATATATATATATTTGTGTGTTAAGAAAGGTAAAATGGTTTCAGTTTCACTTAGGTTGTTTGTGAGTGTTGGTGCCTGGGAGTCTGGGTAGACTCCTGATTAACGGTCAGGTCTTTTGGGTTTGTTTCTATATCTCCATTTTAATGAGGTTTTACAACCCTGAAGTTAAAGAGATGGGTTAAAAGCTTACTGATTTTTGAAAAAACCCGAAGTGGAAAAACTTTACTGTTGCCTAGCAGCAGTGGTTAAGTGACACAGGCACAGAGAAAAGACAGGAAAACAAGAGTTCAGTATGTATCAGTGAGAGAAAGGGGACAGGAATTCTAAGCTCTCTGATAAGAAAGGCTACAAGGGGACAATAGTTGACTGAATAGTCAGTTATAGAACTCAGTAAAGTGATCTGTTTAGCAGAGGTGCTACTTTAGGGAACTCATTTTGTTTGCGCTGCAGTTGAAGAAACCATCAGGGAGAGACATGAGTTGGGTGAAAAGCATTGAATGATTGGTCAGGAATTCACCAGAAGAAAACCGTTTGCAACTGTGCCATTTCCAAGTGAGAAGCCTTTGTGTCAAGGTAGTGGTAATTCTTCACTAATTTATGGGAAAAAATTCCCCCCCATCGGGTGGGTTGTGCGGGGGCGGGGGCGGGCGCGAACCCGATCGGCGCCCCCGATTGGGGCTGCGCCGCCATTTTACGTGGGCGGGCCAATTAAGGCCCACCCATCGTGACGCTCGCCCGGAAGAGGTGCCTCAGGGAGATTAGTTTGACTTGTACATTTAAATAAAGGAGAAAAAAAACTTTTAAAATATGTCCCCTCATGTGACACTGTCACATGAGTGGGGACATGTCAAAGAATTAATGTGAAAAATTATGGGTGAGGTTTCATGATAAATATGAAGGCCGCCTGGGCTCTTTCCCTGCCCGCCAACCTTAAGGTTGGACGGGCACCTCCTTTAATTGAGTTAATTAGGTTTTAAATGGCCTTAATAGGCCTTTGACAGTTTGGCGGGCGCGCAGCCGACTCGGCAGTGCACCCGCCAAACTGAAAACTTAAATGACATGTGGTGACGTCGGGACGCCCGCCCGACATCACCACGCATCATTTTACGCGTCGGTGAGCAGGCCCCGCCCCCACTCGCCGACCAGAGAATTCAGCCCTCTGTGTTTGTAAAGATATTGCTGGGATAGAGGACAAATGTGAACTTGAAGCGTTTTCTTGTGTTTCTATTGCGATCGTTCCAAATATTTTTGTCTGATGTAATATATTTCATTTTTCTTGTTTTATAAATATTTTATTCTTTGTGATAAAAGCTCATCAGCAGACTCAAGTGAATTTGTTCAGTAACTTTCCTCCACGGTTGCAAAAAAAAGGGTTAGGATCTGTTGAGCCAGGTTTCACTCTGGGATCTGACCTGTCCAGTATTCACATCAGTTGGGATTGTAACAAATAATAAGTACAGCTCAAAATTAGTTAATTCAACATATATTCGTGCTTCAGGAACTTCAACCAGCATTGTGTAGGAAAACCTAAATTTTACCAAGAAGCAAAAAAAGCGCATTTTAGTTTAGCTTTGAGGCAGGTATAGGGGACCCTATTGTTAATGATAGTATTTACTGAACTCAATTATAATTCAGTCATCCTTCTGTTGAATGGAATAACTCAAACCTCAATGATTTAATTGATGCTCATTGTTGAAAATAGGACTCAGTTGCCTGGTGGCATTTGTTGTCTAGGCTTGTACATCCAGAAGGACAAGGTGCTTCACAGATGCATGGGAACACCGCCACCTGCAAGTTCTCCTGCAAGCCACACACCATCCTAACAAGTCAAACTCCTGGAACTCCCTCAGCATGGTGGATCTACCTACAGTGGTTCAAGAAGGCAGCTCACCACCACCTTCTCAAGGGAAGTTAGGGTGGAATAAACGCTGGCCTAGCCAGTGATGCCCACGTCCTGAGAGAGAATGAAAAAAGAATGACATTGAGAAAAATCCAGGGGCACCCAGCAGCATGGAACAGTAGGGAGAAGATCCCTCAGATCAACCAAAATGAACAGGTTTAAAAATATACACAAGTGAAGTACTGTGGATGGTGGAAATCTGAAATAAAAACAGGAAATGCTGGAGACGCTCAGCAGGTCTGACAGCATCTGTGAAAGAGAGAAGCATGGGTTAATGTTTCAGGACAATGAAAAGTCACAGGTCTGGATTCTCTCTTTCACAGACGCTGTCAGACCTGTTGAATATTTCCAGCATTGGGATTAAAAATATTCAGCATGTTTCATAATGTTGACAGGCAGTGCAGATAGCAACATTCTGTCTTTATGAATTGGAACGGTAATTGATACCTGATTGGCTGCCACAAAGTATCTATTTCATGTATTCTTGACGCAGAACGTGGCGGCGGCCCCGCCCCCTCTCCGCTCTGATAGGCCGATAAGTGGCGAGGGGCCGGTGTGTATGGTTGAAACCCTTGCCAATCAATTGACCCTTGTCAATCCGCGCCAGCGAATACGAAAGTAAAGGAGGTGGTGTTGTGGAGTGGTGGCTTTATGTTGATTTATTTTAAGGCCTTTTTGTTTGTAAATCACTGACAGGAGGGAAGATTTGACTTTGTGCTGAAGATTTTCCATTGTTTGCAGAGGTAGAATAAAGCTTTTATGTTTGCGTTGCGGTTTAAGAGCTGCGATTTTTAAAAAAAAGTGGTTTAAGAAGGATTGGCCTATTGCAGTGCTCTGTATAAACACAGGGCTCTGGCTGAATACTGTGCTATATGCGCAAAGCAGCCTGCCTTCACATCATCCCATATATATTTTGCTTAAAAGATTTGTAATCCAGGGTAAATGTCAAATCTAGGGGGGTGGTGGGGCGGAATGGAGATGGTGGAGGCTTAGAGTGACTCACCAGCAGCAGCCTTGTTTTGGGGCCTGATCTGTCAGTAAGAGCCAACGGGAGATTTTGTTTTTTTGGGGGGGGTGCAGGGTGTTGCGAGAGAACTGGAATGACAAAAAGCACATAAAGCTTTCATCATTACTCCCAACCGCGAAATGTAGTCGCTTTTTAATCACGAGTAAAGGGGCTGGACCGACATTACACTCGAGTCTGTAATCTGCATCAAATCCAGAGTCCAGGTCCCTTGGGTCAAAGATGCAAATCTTAGAACATATTATTCAGAGTTCCTTATTGGCGCCCTCCTCCCTTAAAAATGTATTTAAACACGCTAAACGGACATCGTCTATAAACAGCTTTTAATTCCGAATATCCAAGGAAACCTCTATTAGCTAGTGATGTGTTCATGCTGACCTCGAAAGTAAACCCTTTCACAGACTCCAAGAATTTTGTGTGTAGGTATTTGAATAGCAAAATAACACTGCGTGTTGAAAGAGTCAGTGTCCGCAGAATGCCCCCACGCTCTGCCAAAACACTTGCTGGAGGATGGGCTCTGCAGTCTGTGCAACAAATCTGCATGCGAAGAGTGTTTTCATCCTTGTTCATAATATATTTAGGAAGCATTTCATTTCTGAAAGTGTTAAGTTTGAACTGCTCTTATTTAATTTCCCCCAGCCAGAGGTGTAGCAAAGTTTTTATTTTCTTTTAAGATCTTTTCCTGGGGCATTGGAAAGTGAAAAAGTGGTCAATGTACTGTACTTCCAGGAGAAGACATGAGACCATCTTCCCGAAACTTGTCGGTCTTCCAGTGCAAAGAATTGTCCCCGACCGAGTGTTGCAGACTGGCACATGCCAAGGTCCCGGACTACATGCTGAGGGACGCACTAAAGCTTGGGGCAGCCGCCGCAAAGGTGCAATGGGGAAAGCTCGCTGTCTAAGACCTCTCTGCCATAGTGCATCAAGGGGCTGGGAATTGTATAGACCCTTCGGGCTGTATGACTCACAAGGGATGTATGCAGTGAATTCTACATGTATCATAATTGTATTGAAGCACCTCAGAGTGCAACATAATCTATGCCGCTAACTCAAATACCATTGGACTGCCTGTCTGTAATGACTATATTGAAACGTCTGTAATGTTCATTGATTGTATTGAAGCACCTCATAATCTATGTGGAAAAGTTGAATATGATTGCACTTTTTGTGATGGCCATTTTAAAATGTTTTGCAATGTCCTTTCAGATATTTTATCAATATAGTATATTTTACCAAAAAAAATAGGAGTACGTGCTGAGAGATGTTATTTAAACGTCACAGGTCATTTAAAAAGAAAAGTTGGAACTTGTTTATAAAATCATACAGGAGCTCTTTTAAAACTAAGAGCTTGTGATGTGCACAGCAACAAGAATTTGCTATGCTTCATGGTGTATGTGGTGATACAGTTTGACGTTCTCTTCGTTTAAATAGCTTGTTATTCTAACAAATAAGATAACACTTGGTTTTCTTTTCCTTCCATAGCATGTTGTTCTGGCGGAATTGGTACAGTTCCCAGTATCTGGGGGGAAGACCTGCATCCCAGTTTTCTGATGGCAGTTTCCTTTTTGCTCCGGATCCGGAAGAGTCGCTATCCCAAATGATAAATCGTACATTAACAGATGATGCTGCAGCACCAGATGAGGATCTGGATTCTGTTTTATTTGGAAACCTACGTGGGAATGTGGTTGGGATGCGTTATTACACTGGAGTGGTAAGACTTGCCTCTCCTAACGCAGTGTACTATTAACTTTCTGTACTTAAGTTAAATTTTTAGTTTGTCTTGTATGAAGAGTGCAATAACCAATTGACGTATCAATTCAAGTGTAGAGATTAAATGACAAAGCTTTATGTAGCACCTTTAACATAATGAAATGTTCCAAGACGCACCACAGAAACCTTTTAAATGTTTAAACACTGAGCCACATAAGGCAATACTGGGGTAGATAACCAAAAATTCGGTCAGAGCAGTAGGTTTTAAGGACTGTCTTAAAGGACAAAAGAGAGGGACAGTGGTGGAGAGGCGTAGGGAGAAAAATACAGAACTTGGAGCCCAGGCAACGGAAGGCAAAGCAACCAGTGGTGGGACAATTAAAATCAGGGTTGCTCAGTAGTTCAGAATTAAATGAGTGCAGATATCTGAGGGTTGTGGGGCTGCAGGAGATTGTAGAGATAGGGAGGGGTCAGGCCATGGAGGGGCTTGAAAACAAGGGTGACGGTTTTTTTTAAATGGAGACGTTGCTTGACTGGGAGCCAGTTTAGGTCAGCGAGCACCGAAATGATGGGATAGGGACTTGGTGATAGTGTGGATATGTGGCCGACATCTTATCTCGAGGTGTAATGCCCACCAAGATTGAGAACGGCCTGTTTTAGTCTTAGACATTTGGCAGGGAGAAGGATGGAACCAATGGCAAGGGTGCAGGTGGCGACTAAAGACAATGGCTTCGGTCTTCCCAATATTTAACTGGAGTACATGCAGGTATAGAAATTGCTTATTACGAAGAGCCTTCCAGACAAATTGAAGGTATTGTGTATTCGAAAAAGTAAATTGCCTCAATGATGCAATGTAAAATCTGCAGTTTATTGTTTTGAATAACTTCATGGATCTGATTGCAACTTTGCATTACCTTTCGGACGAGGGTCTCCATTTTTGTTTGTCTCCATTTTTTAAGGGCTTCTCTGATCTGTAGATCAAGTGCATTTATTTGCCTTGGGTCCCTATCCATGAATACCTTTGCCTAATAAGAAATCTTTTCACCTCAGTCTTAAAATTCTACCCATGTTCCTTTGATTTCTACTACTCTTTGTTTGTGTGTGTGAGTGGTTGGGGGTGGTGGTGGTGGTGGTGGAGGACATGGTGGGAGTGCGGGGTGGAAGAAAAGTGTTTCCTCATTTCACTGGCTTGCCAAAGGCTCAGCTCTAATTTTTACTGTAGTCACTTGTTCTTGAACTCCCTTCCCAAAGGAATGGCTTCGCTATATCTACTCTTACCAAATTGCTTTATCATTTTAAACACCTCAGTAAGCTCCCACAAAACTTTCTAAACTCATGGAGAGACAGATCAGGTTTACATAACCTGCCCCTCTAATTTAACTCATTGAGCCTGGTATCATTCTGGTTAATCTGTGCTGTTTCACCTCCCAGGCCAATGTATTCTTCTTGAGATGAAGTGCCCAAAACAGAACGCATTACTCCAGATCGGGTCTGAAGAAGCCTCAGTACAACTGAAGCACCATTTCCTTTTTACGTTTGAATTCTAATCGCCTTTCAGTAAAGACTGACATTTTTCCTTTTGATTTTTTTTTGTATTTGTGTTCATCGAATGAATAAGTTAAAAGAATTGTTCAGGCGTTTGCTGTCTTTTTGTGCAAAGAACCTCATAGACACCAGTATATCTGATAACCCATCATTTGTGTAAATCAAATGAAGTGGCCTAGATTTGAATGCTGTGACCCATGTAAATGGGTTATGGCTACTCATTAAAATAGGTTGATTGGAAAAATCTAGGCTGATGAGTTCTATTTAAAAACAATTAAGGAAAATGTATCCTCTACATTGCACCATAATACTTTTTGGTCTTGCAGACCACATTATTAAATGTTCTCGCGTTTTGTTGATTTTCCTCTCTGAAGCATAAAGACATTGGCAGAACCAATTTGTCCTGCATCAGTGATAGCCCAGGAATAAATTGTAACTGATGTGGTGTGGCTTTGAAGTTTTATTATCTACTTACTACTTTTTGCTATTGTAGTTTTTGTTCCCTTCATTCCCTTGAACTCATTATTTAAAATGGCAGTTCCCATTGCTCCCTTCCTTCTCCCTCTTTCCTATAAAAAATGCCCATTGGAATAAAACTGCTCTGTGCGATATTACCAAAAAATACATGTTCCAAAATTCATCAATCTTGTTATTTTAAAGCAAGGGTTAATGTAGAACCATAGAATGATACAGCACAGAGGGAGGCTATTTGGCCCACTATGCTTATGCTGACTCTTTAGTAGAGCTGTTCAATTAACCCCGCTCCTGTTCTCTTTCCCTATAGCCCTGTAAAAAAAAACTAAAAAATCTTTCATTCCCTTGAAAGTTGCTATTGAATCTACATCCACCACCCTTGCAGGCAATGCATTCAAGATCACAACTCACCAAGTATATTTAAAATGAATTTTTTTCTATTACTTCTGGTACTTTTGCCGGGAGCTGGAGTGATTCAGTGGGCAACTCTCCTGCCTCTGAGCCTGAAGGTCCCGGTTCAAATCCCACTCCAGGACTTGTTGGCTATGAAAGAGCTCAGCCATTGGTGTAGGCAAGCCAGTGTGTATCAGTGCCGGTCACTAGCCTAGGTAAATAGGGGGAGTTAGCGGCAGGAAGGGCATCTGGCTGTAAAACCACCAAATCCAAAAATGATGGTTAACATGAAGGTGATCAGCCAGGATTGTGGTGGTCCCATGTAACATGGAAAAAGCCAAAAGAGGAACCAACCTCTGGCGCTTTTGCCATCACCTTCAATAGGTGTCCTCTGGTTATTGATACTTCTGCTACTGGGAGCAATTCCTCGTTATTTACTCTATCTGAACCATTCATGCTTTTAAGTTCCTTTATCAAATGCCCTCTGATCTCCCCTGCTCTGAGGTGAACTATCTCAGTTTCTGTGGTTTCTCCACATAACTGATCCTCTCACCTCGATACCATTCGAGCAAAGCTGTTCTTCGTCCTCTCCAAGGCCTTGGCATCCTTGCAAAAGTGAGTTGCTCAGGATTGAGTACAGTACTCCAGCTGAGGCCTAACCAGTGATTTATAAAGGTTTAACACACTTTCCTTGCTTTTGAACTCTGTGGCTCTATTGATAAAGTCAAGGATCCCATATGCTTTTTAACAGCCTTCTTAACGTGTCCTGACATATTTCGAAGATTTGTGTACATATAGCCCAAGTGTCTCTGTTCCTGAACCCCCTTTACAAATTGTATAATTCAGTGTAAATTGCCTCTCTTCATTCTTCCTACTAAAATGTATTGCTTTACACATCTGTGTTAAATTTCATCTGCCATGAGTTTGCCCATTCACCAGTCTGACTGGGTCCCCCAGAAGTCTGTTACTACCTATCTCATTGTCTATTACATTTCCAAGTTCTTCAAATATGAGATAGACAAAAATTACATTATTTCATGGACAATACTTGTGAATATTTATCAGCTTCATTTTGCCCTGATTGTAACATAGATTCTGAATCTGCTAAAACATGAAGTGTTTTTTTTAATGGAGAAGAAGAGGGAGATTATTTTTCCAGAATGACCAGTGTTTCTATGTGAGATGGAAATTCAAATGTTCTCTCGCACTATCTCATGGGGGAGCTCTAGCCTGGAGTCCGGGACTTTTTGATAGGAAGTTCACAATGTCATGTGATGTATATGATAAGTTTAAATTTGTTTTAATACAGTAATTAATGATAGGAATTTGCTTAGAAAAGATAAGTAACCATTAAATTGACCAGCATTGTGAAAGTGGAGAAGTGTTCTGATGCATTAGAGTACATTAACCAATGGATAAAGTACTCTTCCACTTTGAACAATATTGATATTCAGATTTGATTGTTTCAGTTTTCCCCTGTGACTTTAATTCTTTCTTCGATGTGCCGCTCAGACATATGTTCCCTGCTTTCAAGCTTGAACAGATAGCTGAGCTTTTTCAAAGACTTCAAAGGTTTTAATACATTCAGCTCTGGAGGCTTTGTTTACACAGCTAGGCAATGGAATCCTATTATGAATGCTTGGCTGAGTTCAAACCCCACAAATGGATTCAGCTCATCAGAGGTTATTGACACAGCTCCTAAGGGGGCATTGAGGTTATTTAACTTGATAGTTTTATGATCATTTAAAAGGATTTTTATTGAAGTGGTTTATGAATTACTTTGTTTGTTTTAACAGTTTAATGAGCATCCCAAAGATGTCCCAATGCTCTTATATGATTTAAGAGTTCTATAGGTAGTGGATACTGGGTGAGTGGGCATGAGTGGTGAAGAGGTATGAGGGGTGGGTGAGTGGGCATGGGGGGGGGGTGAGTGGGTATGGGGGGGTAGGAAAGTTAGTTTCTAGGGGGCGTCACACTCAGCTACCAACATGGGCTGGTGTCCCAGGGAACCAACCCAGGCCGCCGCCTTGGCAGGCGACAGCCCCAGTTCCAGCCCATCCCCGCCACCCAGCAATGAAAATAGCATATGGGGTAGGCAATGTCGGGCAGGAATCGGGGTCATGACTTTGGGAAATGGCCTGACTTGTGATTCCTGCCTCAAAATCTGGGCCTGGGTGTCTGGCTGTGCTACAAGTACTAGAAAGGTTACAGATTTGGTCCCAACTATGTGTTGAGTTAGCTTGGCCAAACAGCTGAGGTGCTGCATTGCTTTTCTGGGCAGAAGAAAAAAAATCATGCTCTGCTGCTAATCTTTAACCACGTACTGTGGCTAGAAAATCCATACCCATGATCATTGGGTGAGAACCGGATTGGATTTGCCTGTAATGCTACTGTGATCGGGTAGCCTCCAGCCATCCACTGACCAGCATTTGATATGAAAAATGACAACTTTAGCAATATATGAAACCATACCTGTTAAGATTTTGCTCCTTTAGGAGCTAGAATCAAAGAGGAGAAAATTGAGATGAAAAAAGATTTATTTATCAGAATAAAATCCGGAGCCTAATTGCTGCCTTCTCTTGCTATGCTCTGGCACCTATGGCACAAGTGTGGATGAGCATTGTGCTCAAATTCTAGATAGTTGCAATGACACAGAAGGAGGCCTTTCAGCCCATTGAGTCCATGCCGACTCTCTGTAGAGCAATCTAGTCAGTCCCATTCCCCACTCTATCCTCATAGCCCTGCAAGTTTATTCCCTTCATGTGTCCATCTAACTTCCTTTTGGAATCATCAATTGAGACACACAAATTGGTCAGGAAAAACAACAGACCTGAGGATTTGGAGCATAAAAACTGACTGTAAAAGTTTCTATAGGTATATGGAGAGAATAAGATTGGTGAAGACAAATGTAGGTCTCTTACAGTCAGAAACAGGGGAATTTATAATGGGGAACAAAGAAATGGCTGACCAACTAAATACATACTTTGGTTCTGTCTTCACAAAGGAGGACACAAATAACATACCAGAAATGTTGGGCAACACAGGGTTTAGTGAGAGGGAGGAGCTGAAAGAAATCAGTTTTAGTAGGGAAATGGTGTTGGAGAAATTGATGGGATTGAAGGCCAATAGATCCCCAGGGCCTGATAATCTACATCCCAGAGTACTTAAGGAAGTGGCCCTAGAAATAGTGGATGCATTGGTGGTCATCTTCCAAGATTCTATAGACTCTGAAACTCCCTACAGATTGGAGGGTAGCTAATGTAACCCCACTATTTAAAAAGGGAGGTAGAGAGAAAACAGGGAATTATAGACCAGTCAGCCTGATGTCGGTAGTGGGGAAAATTCTAGGGTCCATTATAAAAGATTTAATAGCTGAACACTTGGAAAACAGTGGCAGAATCGGACAGAGTCAGCATGGATTTACGAAAGGGAAATCATGCTTGACAAATCTACTGGAATTTTTCGAGGATGTAAGTAGTAGAGTTGATGAGGGGAAGCGGTGGATGTGGTTTATCTGGACTTTCAGAAGGCTTTCGACAAAATCCCACATGAGAGATTAGCATGTAAAATTAAAACGCATGGGATTGGGGGTAGTGTATTGAGGTGGTTAGAAAACTGGTTGGCAGACAGGAAACAAAGAGTAGAAATAAATGGGTCTTTTCCCGAATGGCAGGCAGTGACTAGGGTACCGCAGGGATTGGTGCTGGGTCCCCAGCTATTCACAATATATATTAATGATTTAGATGAGGGAACTAAATGTAATATCTCCAAATTTGCAGATGACACAAAGCTGGGTGGGAGGGTGAGCTGTGAGGAGGATGCAGAGATGCTTCAGTGTGATTTGGACAAGCTGAGTGAGTGGGCAAATACATGGCAGATACAGTAAAATGTGGATAAATGTGAGGTTACCCACTTTGGTCGCCAAAACAGGAAGGCAGATTATTATCTGAATGGCTGTAAATTGAGAGAGGGAAATGTGCAACGAGACTTGGGTGTCCTCGTACACCAGTCGCTGAAGGTAAGCATGCAGGTGCAGCAGGCGGTAAAGAAGGCAAGTGATATGTTGGCCTTCAAAGCAGGAGGATTCGAGTACAGGAACAGGGATGTCTTGCTGCAATTATACAGGGCCTTGGTGAGACCACACCTGGGATATTCTGTGCAGTTTTGGTCTCCTTATCTGAGGAAGGATGTTCTTGCTATAGAGGGAGTGCAGCGAAGGTTTACCAGACTGATTCCTGGGATGGCGGGACTGACATATGAGGAGAGATTGAGTCGGTTAGGATTATATTCACTGGAGTTCAGAAGAATGAGGGGGGATCTAATAGAAACCTATAAAATTCTAACAGGACTAGACAGGGTAGATGCAGGAAGGATGTTCCCAATGGTGGGGGAGTCCAGAACCAGGGGTCACAGTCTGAGGATACGGGGTAGACCATTTAGTACTGAGATGAGGAGAAATTTCTTCACTCAGAGAGTGGTGAGCCTGTGAAAATCGCTACCACAGAAAGTAGTTGAGGCCGAAACATTGCATGTTTTCAAGAAGGAGTGAGATATAGCTCTTGGGTCAAAAGGGATCAAAGGAAAAAGCGGGAGCTGGCTATTGAGTTGGATGATCATAATGAATGGTGGAGCAGACTCAAAGGGCCGAATGGCCTACTCCTATTTTCTATGTTTCTATGTCTTTGCTTCTACCACCCTCGTAGTCAGCAAGTTCCAAGTCATTACCACTCGCTGTGTAAGAAAAAGTTCTTCCTCATGACACCACCCCCCCACCCGCATCTCTTGCCCAAATTCTTATATCTATGTCCCCTAGCCCTAGTACCCTAGATATTGTTGTCCATTAATTAGATTCTAAGTACGTAAAAAAGACACTGAACATATGGGTAAATTATGTCCAAGTTTTCAATTTGACTAGTTAAGATAAACAGCTGAGCATATGGTTAATCTTGATCTATGGGCAAATTATGTCCAATATTGTGAGTTTATTAAGGATTTATTAATTTGAGATTGGCTTTATAATGTTTTTAAGCACTACTAATTGTCCAGTGCTGCCAACAAGAGCTGTTCTTGCAAAACTGCTTGTTTGCTGGTGGAAATCTCCTCTTCAGGGTGTCCATGCATGTACGAGCAGAAGCATAGTCTCATGAAATTCTTGTGCTGGAGATATAACAACGTAGAATTCCTGATTAATATGGAGATGCCATTTCAGTAACATTTTTCTTTTAAAACTTGTGCTAGGTGAGCAATAATGAAATGGTTGCACTTCAACGAGATCCAAACAACCCCTACGACAGAAATGCAGTCCAAGTAAATAATGTGAATGGTATTCAGGTGGGACATATCAAACGGGAGCTGGCAGCACCCTTGGCCTTCATCTTGGATAATAGACTCGCCAGAGTTGAAGGGTAAGTAAACATGTTCAGTTCTGAGCCACAGAACACCAAGGGACATTGTTCAGAGCGGACGTTTTGCGAATTCTAGTAGCACTTTGGAAAAAGTGTTTAACTTTGTATGAAGATGGAAATGTTAATATAAATTCTATTGCTGTATCAAATCTGTGAAAGAAAGCATTTTGCCTTGTGTTGCCTGATTTGAGATTCAGAAATATTAAGTGCAGACCAAAAATAAAAATACCTGGAAAAACTCAGCAGGTCTGATAGCATCTGCGGAGAGGAGCACAGTTAATGTTTCAAGTCCGTATGACTCTTCAACAGAACTAAGGAAAAATAGAAGAGAGGTGAAGTATAAGCTGGTTTAAGGGTGGGGGGGTGGGACAAGTAGAGTTGGATAGAGGGCCAGTGATAGGTAGAGGCAAAGAAGAGATTGCCAAAGATGTCATAGACAAAAGGACAAAGAGGTGTTGACGGTGGTGATATTAAGTGCAGACAGTTGCCAAAGTAAATGTTTGTACTGTTGTGGTGCTCAGTACATTGGTACAACAACGCGTTGTACCATGAGTGATTAGCCATTGGCATGCATGGGACATGCAGTCACAGGCTGGATGTAAAGAAAGCATCCTTTTCCCCATATTGTCAGTTTGATTCGGTTGGTATCACTTTTGCTTTTGATTCAGAAGGATGTGGGTTCAGGACTTGGAACATCTAACCTAGGCTGACCCTCGGGTTCAGAACTGAGAAGGTGCTGCACTGTTGCACTTGGCGCCCTTTTGGATGAAATCTTAAACCTGTCTGACTTTTTGGACGGACATTAAAGATCCTATTTGAAGAGCATTCTGTTCCCCCAGAGTATGACTAACATTCCCCTCTCAATTAACAAGACTAAAAATAAAGTAACTGGTCTTTGACCCTATTCTTGTTTATGGAAACTTTCTGGATGCAAACTGTCAACCATGACAGCAGTGCCTTACCTAACAGCAGTGACTGCACTTCAAAAGTAAATCTTTGCTTGTGAAGTGCCTATGAGGGACATGCTAAGGTCCTAAATAAGTGTAAGCTCTTTCTTTACTCCACACCAAAAGCTTGCCAGATTTTCCTGTGTGCTGTGTGTAATGAAATCATAAACCTGATAAAGTTTGCAAATTTATTACAATGAGCGCACTAGAGGAGATCATCCATCAACACGTTTTACGCATCGCTCTGCAGCCACAGCTGTGAAGTTGGCCAACAGACTTGTCACCTTCCACAGTGGCCTAACTGAATAAAGCTGCTAATTCTGTGCTGCGCCATTAATGGTGCCCATGATGTGTCATTGTCGGGATAATTTACTTTTGTGAAACAACTGGTGAGTTATAAGGGTCGGAAGAAAACGAGCGTGAAGGTTGCATGGAGAAAATAAGACTGAATTGTGGACCTGGCGGTTGGGGTGCCTGGGGTTATGGTGAAAATGACCTTCGGTGGCAGTGTGTAAAAAAAAAAGTAGAGCGGGATTTTTCAGCCCCACCCACCACCGGGATCGTCCGGTCCTGCCGAAAGTCGATGGACTTTTGGCTGGGCCGCTGATTCTCCCACGGCGGGTCCGGCACGATGGGGCCGGAAAACCCCCGCCGTGACAACTAGTCGCCAGGGATTAACTCTGTTTAACTCTCTGCCTGATTTTCTTTTAGACTGAAGGTTATTGGGGGTATAGGTGGGAATGTGGAGTTGAGGTTACAATCAGATCAGCCATGATCTTATTGAATGTAGGCTTGATGGGTCGAGTGGCCTATTTCTGCTCCTAATTTGTGCGTTCGTATGAAGTGAATCTAAAAGAAATTTGGCTGGTGTGTAAAACAGGCTATCGACCTGTTATCACCATTTCCAAATTGGTATAGTTTAGAGATCGGCAGTAAATAGATCCAGGTGCTTCTTTGGGAGTGTTTCCATCTCAATATTGGCAGTCGCTTCATGTACAGAGCAGTAGCATTTCCACTTTGACGTACCATCAGCTATTGCTGCAGAAAATTGCTGTAGTTGGTGGAGGGGAAGGGGGAGGGGGGTGGGGGTCAACTTAAACTGTCAGAGTTCACCCCAGAGGAGACAAAAAAAAATTGCAAAACCCATAAAAGTGACTAAAGGTGGTTTGATATGGGGAAGATGAGTACTGCCAGGCACTTGCCTTTTTTCAAGTTTATCTAGTTTACAGACTTCTGTGGTGACACTTTGATAAATAACATCTTGTATGTAGAATGACTTGGGACTCGTCATGGCCTAATTACATTAATGTTCTCAGTCAGCGCGCACTTGAGCTTTTATGCTGCAGTGCCAGTTTTCGGAGAGGAAGAGATACCTGTCTCCTAGTAGCTGCTTCATATGGTGCTGACGCCCCCTTCCCGCCAGGTGCCTGGCCAGAAGTGAAGCCAGCAGTTTCTTAGACCTGCGAAGACAGTGATGTGACCCAGTGTGCCAGCTGTTTTGTGTTTCTAATTGGCAAGAAAGCCACAAGGTTGCTGTCAGCTACTGTTTTATTAACCATAAAAGGATCTGTGCAATTTCAGTGCTGTTGGGGTGGCGTAGTGGGCAGAGGGAGAAATGCCTGTGAATCATTGCAGTTGTGGAGAACTGTGTTTTTTTTCCTAATAGGGTCGTTCCTTATGGTGCTAACAACGTCTTCACCATGCCTGTGCAGCTTTCATTTTGGGGAAAAGAGGAAAACCGTGACACTGTTCTGGAAAGGTTGAGGAGACATGGGTTTAAGCTGGCACCTCCCACAAAAGGTAAATACCGGTTGACTGAATCAGACAACCACTTTTTAAAAAAAAAGTAGCCTGACTGTTTTGGGACTCTTCAACATAGGCTCTTGCATTCCACGGTCTTGATACCTTAAAGTATAGCCAGCCAGAGAGTCTTCAGTATGGGGTAAGGGGTCACCACCCAAGTCTTGGTCAAAACACTGGCATCATGGCTTAGATGGGACTATAGTTCATGGCCCCCTTCCTGAAAACTCTCTGCTCAGCTATGCTCGCCACCACCTGCCATGGTGGAGTGGCTCTTTTCAGCAAGTCTCATCTTGGGTATCCTTTCATACTGCTGGCACCTTCTCCTTCTGAGCACTACATCTTGTTACACGCCATCTTCATTTCTTTAAGATCATGTGTTTGTGTTTGCCTCAAACTCCATTCAGAACTTTCTCAGCTTTGTGCCCTCTGCTCTCCCAACTGTGGTTTACCAAGAAAGAGAGACTTGCATTTCTCTAGTGGCTTTCAGGGCACCCAAAACACTTTACCGCCAATTAAGTATTTTTGAAACGCACCCACTATTTCTTTATTCATTCATGAGATGTGGGCGTTGCTGGCAAGGCCAGCATTTGTTGCCCATCCCTAATCCTTGAACTGACCTTGCTAGGTCATTTTCAGACGGCAGTCAAGAGTCAACAACATTGCTGTAGGTCTGGGGCCACATGTAGGCCAGACCAGGTAAGGATGGCAGATTTCCTTCCCTAAAGCACATTAGTGAACCAGGTGGGCTTTTTTGACAATCGATGAAAGTTTGATGGTCCCCATCTCTGGGGCTAGCTTTATATTCCAGATTTATTAACTGAATTCAAATTCCACCAGCTGCTGTGGTGGGATTTGAACTCATGCCCCCAAAGCATTAGCGTGGGTCTTTGGATAACTAGTCCAGCAACATTACCACTGCACCACCATAATGTAGGAAATGTGGTGGCCAATTTACCCATTGTAAGTTTCTCGAAGCAACAATTAAATAAGTGACCAGATAATATATTTTTATTGGTTGAGGGATAAACAATAGCCATAATACCGGGAGAACTTACCTCCACCTCTTGGAAAAGTGCTGTGGGATCTTTATTTCCACCCAAGAGGACAGATTGGGCCTCAGTTTAATATCTTAACCAAAAGACTGCACCTCAGGCAATGTATTGCTCCCTCAGTACTACACTGATGTACCAGGCTAGATTATGTACTTGAGACCCTGGAATGGGCTTGAACTCACCAATCTTCTGACTCAAGTGCTTCCACTGAACCAAGGCTGTGATACTGTACATCCATCTGCTTTACCATTGGTTGGGGAAGCTTCAGTCATCTGGCCTATATTCCTAAACTCCTCCTCTATATCATTTCATCTTAAACCCCATCTCCACCTACAAAACCTTCCTTATCCACCACCTTCTGCGGTTTTGATCACTTCCCCTGAGCATACCATCTTCCCCACCCCAATCCTAGTATGGCACTCAACTGTGAAGCACTTTGTAAACCTGTATATTGTTGTCTAAATGTAAATTGCCTATCAATTGATGAACTATGGATAATACTCCATTTGGTTGATAGGAACTATTATCAACCAATATAGCAGTTTGACTGGAAGTTCTTTTTAGGTGGTGAGATTGCTGAGATGTGGTCTGGAATGGGATCTGCAAGACCTGGTCCAAGCTACAAAGCTCCTGTGCACACTGCTGTGCAGATGACAGTTGAACAGGTAAGATGTTTTGTTAAACTGCAAATCCTCGGTTGATAACAGCAATCTCCCGCACTGCTTTTCACAAACCTCCTGGCCATATCTCCATTTGGAATGAAAATATAACTCGAGGTTGAAATTTATATAGAAATTATAAGTGCCAAATACTAGTGGATCAATGCTCTAAGGTAGAACCAGAGCTTCATGGAGTCGTTCGGCTGTCATGGTTCCTAGGGCACAGGGTACCGTGACTGTATGGTTGTTCATGTGTGTTCCTGGATAGTGAATATCAGTAAGTTTGTTTTGGGTATCACAGGTGAACCCAAGCCTGATCCTGCCTTTCCTCAACACTGCATGTGAATTCTGTCAGCAGGAAATGCAGAATGGTGATCCGCAGCAGGAGGCCTGGCGTTACTTTTAACAATCTCCACTAATGGCTTGCCCCTGTTGAGTTTTCTTAACTGGGGACAATGTAGTGATCGACCAGGGACCTTCCTGGTCTCTGGCTCCGTGCTTTGCGACAGTGACTTCTTTACCCCAAGAGCCTCAGGATAAAATGGACAGGTATTAAATAAACAGATTTTGTTCTTACAGCTCAAGAATGAATTTGACAAGATATTCGAAGATCTGAAAGAACATGACAAGACTCGGGAAATGGAGCCAGCTAAGGTCAGATTCACCAGTGTCGTTTTTTAAAAACTTTTTTTGTTCATAGGATGTGGGTGTCACTGGCCGGGCCGGCATTTATTGCCCATCCCTAATTGCCCTTGAGAAGGTGATGGTGAGCTGCTGCCTTGGACTGCTGCAGTCCGTGTTGTAGGTACGCCCACAGGCCTGATAGGAAGGGAGTTCCAGGATCTAGACCCAGCAACAGTGAAGGAACAGTGATATTGTTCCAAGTCAGGATGGTGTGTGACTTGGAGGGGAAATTGCAGGTGCTGGCATTCCCATGCATCTGCTGCCCTTGTCCTTCTAAGTGGTAGAGGTTGTGGGTTTGGAAGGTGCTGCCGAAGGAGCCTTGGTGAGTTGCTGCAGTGCATCTTGTAGATGGTATATGCTGCTGCCACTGTGCATCTGTGGTGGAGGGAGTGCATGCTTAAGGTGGTGAAGGAGGTGCCAATCAAGCAGGCTGCATTGTCTTGGTTGGTGTTGAGCTTCTTGAGTTGTTGGAGCTACACTTGTTCACATGCTATTGGAGAAGGTAATGTGAATGATGAAAATACTAAGAGTGCAGGGTGCTGTGATCTCCTTTGAAGTATCCTGGGACACTTTACCACATTGAAGGCACTATATTAATGCAAGGTGTCGTTGATTTTGTGCTTTGGCCTTTAATGAAGTAAGCACGTTTAAGGAATTTAGGCTTGTGGTCTGGTACAAAATAATTGGAAGCTTTTGTTGGTGGCAGGTCAGCAGTGGGGAAATGGGTTCAGGCATGGGTGGAAGAATTAGGAGATGGTGGGGAGGTGAAGCATCAATTTGCTCTCCAAAATATTTAGAAAAGTGCTCACTTAGCTGGGAAACACTCTTGTCATTTGGAACAACAATCAATAAGTGCAGTAGAATGTGATAAGTATAGCAAGTGGGATGCAAGTCAAAGAAAGATGTGGTCAAACTGTATCATGCTCCATTTGGCAGCAATTTGTACTATGTCCAGTGTTGTGAGTGAGTCGTTCAAGCGTTGGAGGCAGTAGTAGAGAAAGGCCAGAGGGCTGACCTGAGTATTTGAGGTCTTAGTTAAAGGAAAGAGTGAAGAATTAAGCTTTTAAGACTCGACATGAGGTGATATTACGGAGATATAAGGGAATGGAAGGGGTAAAATGGGAAAATTACTTTAAAGCGTAGGATAATGGAATATGGACTCAAATTAGTTATAAGTTAAAATATCCCATGTGTCAATCACCAGTGTTTCACATTGATCATCAATGTTTCTTGAGTTCTGTTTGTTCATCAATGGTTGCAAGCAAGACTCAGGCTAGGATTTGATCTTCCTCAGCTGCCACTCTGTTGCCTAAAGTTGTCCAGTTATGTTATAGAAATCCCTCTCTTGCATAGCTGCCCAAACAGATGGCTATTGCACTGTCTTGTGCCAAAATGGCACCTATCATTCTACAAGTATAAAAAGAAAATCTTGAGAAAATGTTATATTGCACAGATTGTTCATGTAATATTGTTATCATGCTATACTGGAGGAGTTATGTTAAAATTGTACAGAACCTTGATTAAACCACACAGTACTGTGCATAGCTCTGATCTCAATATTATAGAAAGGATGTAGAGGCATTAGAGGAGGTGCAAAAAAGATTTACAATGATGCTACAGTTGAGAGCTTATACTGATCAGGAAAGACTGAACAGAGGAGGCTGTTGGGTGACCTAATAGTGAATTTGTGGTTATGGAAGTGTTTCACCAGGTAGGCATAAAGATGTTTCTACTTGTGGGAGGGATGGGTGAGTGTGAGGTCAAAATTATGGGTCATAAATATAAGCTGGTCACCAATGAAGCCAGTTGAGAATTGAGGAAAAGCTTCTTTAACCAGAAAATGGTGGGAATGTGGAATTTGCTTCCGCATGGAGTTGTTGAGATGAATAGCATAGATGCATTTAAGGGAAAGTTAGTTAAGCAAATGAGGGAGAAAGGAACAGATAGTTATGAAGAGAGGTGGGAAGAGGCTAATTGGGAGCATAAATATCAGCATGGACCAGTTGGGCCGAGTGGCCTGTTTCTTTTTCCTTTTTGCTTGAGATCGCACCATGCTGGTTGCTCATCCATCTCTATTTCCTCCTGTCAGTCACCCATTCCTCTTCCAACCCCACTGCGTTTAAGTCTCTCACCGCTGTATCTTTCTATCTGGTATTAGGCCTTCCTCCTCTTGTTCCTGGCAGTCCATCTCCATCACTCACCTCACCACATGTCATCTCGCCGCAACAGATGACCATACCATTTCAATGTCTTCTGGGCTGCTTTCTTCAGTTCTCCCACTATCTTCACCGGACCAGATCAGCCATGGTTTTATTGAGTAGTGGAACTGGCTCGAAGAGCTGAATGGCCCACTTCTGCTCCATACTCCTTTGTTCCGCTGATGTGTTGGTTCCTGTCCTTTCTTGTCACTCTACCCATCCATCTCAGCATCTGCATTTCATTAGTATTCAGTCATTGTTCCTATCTTCTTGATGTTGCCCAAGTTTCTGCACTAATTAACAAGGCCGGTCTCACGACTGTCTTTTAGATTCTTAAGTGTTATTTCTCTATCGCATAACACTCCGCTGCATTTTTTCAATTACTCCAACCAAAGTTAATCCATTGCTTAATTTCCATTTCTGTATTTCCACCTTTTGCTCCCACTGACCGCAGGTACTTAAAACTACTTACTTCCTCCAAGCCTTCACCCATAATCTTTACACCTTCACTCTGATCCTCTTCTCTAGGCTCAAACTAACAGTATGTGAATTGGGTCTTTGGTTTACTGCCTTCCAGTGCTTTTCTCCAATTCTCCAGATACTCCGCCATGTTCTCATCATCCCCACCACATACTCAGTATCAAACATCATTGACCATGGCACTTGCTGTCTCACTTGCTCAGTTACAACATCCATCAGGAAGGGAAAGCAACTCATTGCTGATTCTTGGTGTAATCCAACTTTGGCTTTGAAACTCTTACTCTCCCCCCACACTGTTTCTTACTCTTGTCTGGCACTGCTTGTATTTGAGCTATGCATGTATAATCACTTTGTCACACAAAGTGATCAATAAATGGGATGAACTCTTGGATAAATTAGTGGAGGGAAAAACCTTGGATTCATTTAAGAAGCAGCTGTATGCTGGAGCCGTTATGCACTGTGATCACCAAATGGCCTTCTTTATCTCATCCTTAATTACCCTGTGATTTAAAGTGTGTACCAGGTTACACTGTAATTGTAGACTGTAGCGCATTGCTCTAAGTGACAGACCTGCCCAGAGCAATGTTCAGAAAGCCCTTTTGTGTTCCCAGTACTGAGCTCACGTAGTAAAGGTATATCTGTGATACCAACAAAGAAGTAAGCAGAATGAGTAGGGAGGAATGGGTGGTGTAGGGTCGTGGAAGGAGAGGTGAAGATTTTTGGTAGCGGGCATGATTTTTTTCAAGCCGAATGCAAATGTCACTGCAAAGACTGAACTGGGGAAATTCAATGGTAGATCAACATATTGAATAGGTCTAAGTGTTAAGCAGGGTAGACAAGCATGACTGAAAGAATGACAGAAAAGTATTAGAGGGCATATGATGCATGCGAAATGAGCACAATGACGGACTTCTAATATATTAATATAGATAGAAAGAAGACCAAGAACAGCGATTGAACTAGCATTTATATATTGCTTACTTATCAATGACATTTTTTTGCAATGTTGGTCAAAGGATAACAGTTGACCAGAAACTCCCCTGCTCTCTTTCAGATAATACTGTGGGACCTTTTAAATCGATCTAAAAGGGTAAAATGGCCTCAGTTTAAAGTGTCATCTGAAAGACAGTACCAACAGCAGTGCCACACTCTCTAAGTAGTGCAATAAAATGTTCATTTAGATTATGGAGTAGGGCATAAATGCACAACCTTCTTATTCAGAGTTGAGAGCCAGGTCTGTCAAATCTGTGACTTTTATGTCGGTGTTTTGAGATTGAAACTGGAAATTCCGTAAGCTGGCGGGTTGCGGACTCTGGGAAGTAGATGATGCTGTTGGCGAGTTTCTGAATTTTCTCATCCAAATGTATTAGCATTGTGTATATTAAAAGAAATTGACTTTGGCAGTGCAACTGCAAGTTGCCAGTTTTTTAACAGAAGAAAAATGTTTAGATAAATTTCTGGGGAGTGTTCTAATTGTGGCATCCTGTTTTATAAAATATTCTGGAATCCTGCTTTATTATCACTAGCCTATGTTTGTTTTTCAACATGGGCATATTAGGATTGGTTTTACAGACAGCACAGGGAGCGCTGGCCAGGAATTTGAAGGTCTGTTGGGCCCAATTTCTTTTTTAAAATCCATGCGTTTAAATGTGCTGAAAACTAGACACTGAGGGTCCTATGAATCCCCAGCCAGTGCTGCCTGTGAATAACCGTGGGATAAGCCTTTGAACGGATTCAGCATCTCAAGTTGTCTGGAGTTTCATACGGTTAGCGCTGCAGATGCTTCAAATGGCTTCTGCCACCTGACCTACGGACTGATATTTTAGATTGAAATGAGTTGATTTTGTGTTAACAGGCTGTCCGTACACCCTTGCTGCCTCATCAGAAACAGGCATTGGCCTGGATGGTATTGAGGGAGAACAATGCAGATCTGCCTCCATTCTGGGAGCAGAGGAACAACATGTACTATAACTTGCTGACAAACTTTGCAGAGAAGGAGAGACCCGAAAATGTCCATGGAGGGATCTTGGCTGATGACATGGGCTTGGTAACTATCTACCTTTGTCAGTGTGACTTGGGGCCTTCGCTTTTTTAAAAACCGAGGTTCAGTTATTATTCTGTACTCAAAATATCAACAAAAGGCAGCAGACTCCTCCCCAGCTGGACAGCGAGTGAGGGGAAGGACACGCCACACCCATAGCCAGAATTGGGGAAGGAAAAGAGCAAAGATGCAACCTCTGTCCAGAAAGACTGGGGAGAGGAGTGGTGGCACCATACTGAAGGGAAAGAGATAAGAGCTCTTGTTTGTTTCTGTCAGGACGTGGTGGTTCCCTCTGTGGAATCAAGAGCACTTTCTGTATGGAAAATGAGACACATACGTATTCACCCACAGAGAACTGGAAGCATTTTGTATGAAATGAATCACAAAGGAAGTAATTGTTACAGTCTGTAGCTGAGAAGAGATCAATCTAGTGGGAAAAAAAATGTAATTGGACAACCAGCACGCAGCTACTCAACAATCTGAAATACACTGCATAGATATCAAACAGGCTGTACACAATCAGGTTCCCTTTAAGATGCTTTAATACGCAGCAATCTTAAAGGGACTGCACAGTGCAACAAACAGGCTACACATAACATAGAAAGATTAGACGAAATATTGCAGCCAACACTGTGTGAGACATAGAATTAATTGAGTGCCAAAATGCAGCCTTCAGCCTCCGAAGTTCTAATATTGTTTCTCTCACCGCCACTACAGTATGAGGCTAGTCTCCGTGATATACCTTTTGATCTGGGGGAGTTGCACTATAGCATGATCACCACTTATTGATTCACAGATTGCAGTTTACTTCTAACTGGGAGAAAAGCCTTTATTTAAAAAGTTTCCATGCCTCATTGTGAAATGACTTTTTTGCATTTTTCTAGGGAAAAACACTGTCGACTATTGCAGTCATCCTTACGAATTTTCACCAGGGGAAGCCACTTCCCACTGAAAAATATGCAGAAGTGGTGCTGGAGGAGGTATGAGTTAAAGCAGATGATCTATCATTTGAGTTTTTTTGTATTAAGTACCTTTAATGAGCACTACTGACGAGAGATTGTTACTACTTTTTAGGTGAATAGTTCACTAAATTGAGGTTTGGGCTATTAACCACCAATTTCAGGGCAACTACTCAATTTTGCAAGACAGGTTAAAAATACAAAACATGATCAGGACACAGCAAATTTAATTATATAAACGCAAAGTGATTCCAATCAAAGTTGCAAACCAAACCCACCTGACAAGATTTTATTTGCGATGAATAGCTTGGCCACTAACACTAATACTAAGCTGTGAAAGTAGCATTTATTTTTTTTTATTTGTTCATGGGATGTGGGTGTCGCTGGCCAGGCCAACATTAGTTGCCCTAGTTCAGAGGGCATTTAAGAGTCAACCACATTGCTGTGGGTCTGGAGTCAAATGTAGGCCAAACCAGGTAAGACCAGACAACATTTCCTTCCCTAAAGGGCACTAGTGAACCAGATGGCTTTGTACAACAATTAACAATGGTTTCATGGCCATCATTAGACTTTTAATTCCAGATTTTTATTGAATTCAAATTCCAACATCAACTCCCCAGAGCATTACCTTGGGTCTCTGGATTACTAGTCCAATGACAATATCACTGCGCCATTGCCTCCCCTGTAGTAAAAGAATTACAGTGCGTATTACGTACAAGATGCACTGCAGCAACTCACCAAGGCTCCTTAGACAGCACCATCCAAGCCCATGATCGCTACCACCTAGAAGGACGAGGGCAGCAGATGCATGGGAACACCACCACTTGGAAATATATCGCCATTCCTTCACTGTCGCTGGTTCAAAATCCTGGAACTCCCTCCCCAACAGCACTGTGGGTGTACCTATACCACATGGACCGCAGCGGTTTGGCTCGCCACCACCTTCTCAAGGGCAATTAGGGATGGGCAGTAAATGCTGGCCTAGTCAGCAACGTCCACATCCCATGAATGAATTTTAAAAGAGCTGGGCGAGTTTCAGTGGTATCATATATACCATGGTCGAAATAAGGAAACAAGTACCTTAATATGCCATAAAACAAAGTATTTCATTCTTGTCACGTTTTGTCTGTAAATGGGAGTATTTTCAAGTAATTTTTCAAGAAAATGTTCTTATAACCGGTTAAGCTGGTGATGTTACCAGATTTCTTTATCACTTAATATGGTTTGATAAACTTTTGCATTTGTGAAAGTGAGGAATATTTGCACTGGGAAATGGCACATTGAGTAAGCAGCAAGTAGACAATTGCGGATCAGGTCAGATATCCCATTGCTTTCCATAACTGACCTCAACTTTCACATGTGAAGACCCCTCCCTATTTGTAGCAGTGTGTGTGTGGTATTTTCTACATGGATTATCCTTTTGATCCCGTGGGATGAGTTACATTTTGCTTAACCCTGGAAGGGAGAAAGAACTTGCCTCATGAATGTGGATCAGACTAGACAATGCTCTAGGCCAATTCCAGCTCCAGTCTCCATCTCAAACGGCCTGACCAGCAGCTCCCCATTGGAAAAATCCACTGAGAGGTTAAGGCGATCTTATTTAGGGGTGAGGATAGAGGAGAGTGTTCATGATCTGAAGGTGTTGAACTCGATGTTAAGTCCGGAAGGCTGTAAAGTGCCTAATTGGAAGATGAGATGCTGTTCCTCCAGTTTGCATTTGGCTTCACTGGAACATTGCAGCAGGCCAAGGATGGACATGTGGGCATGAGAGCAGGGTGGTGTGTTGAAATGGCAAGCGACAGGAAGGTCTGGGTCATGCTTGCGGACAGACTGAAGGTGTTCCGCAAAGGGTCACCTAGTCTGCGTTTGGTCTCTCAAATGTAGAGGAGACCGCATTGGGAGCGGCGAATGCAGTAGACCAAATTGAGAGAAGTGCAAGTGAAGCGCTGCTTCACTTGCAAGGAGTGCTTGGGCCCTTGGATGGTGAGGAAGGGGCAAGTAACGGGGCAGGTGTTGCACCTTCTGCGATTGCATGAGACGGAGGAGTGGACCAGGGTGTTCCGGAGGGAATGGTCCCTACGGAATGCCGACGGGATTGGGGGGGTGATGGGAAGATATGTTTGGTGGTGGCATCATGCTGGAGTTGGCGGAAATGGCGGAGGATGATCCTTTGAATGTGGAGGCTGGTGGGGTGAAAAGTGAGGAAAAGGGGGACCCTATCATGTTTCTGGGAGGGAGAGGAAGGTGTTAGAGCAGAGGCGCGGGAAATGGGTCGGACACGGTTGAGGGCCCTATCAACCACCATGGTTGGGAAACCTTGGTGAAGGATGACATGTCAGAAGCACTGTTTTGGAAAGTGACATCATTGGAACAGATGCAACGGAGGCGAAGAAACTGAGAGAATGGGATGGAGTCCTTACAGGAAGCGGGGTGTAAGGAGTTGTAGTCGAGGTAGCTGTGGGAGTCGGGTGGGTTTGTGATGAATATTGGTGGACAGTCTATCACCAGAAATTGAGACGGAGAGGTCAAGGAAGGGATGGGAAGTGTCAGTGATGGACTATGTGAATGTGATGGGGGGGTCGAAATTGGAAGCAACATTAATAAATTTTCCCAGGTCTAGACGAGAGCATGAAGCGGCACCAAAACCTTCATTGATGTATCGGAGAAAGAGTTGTGGGAGGGGGCCTAAGTAGAACTGGAACAAGGAATGTTCCACATACCTCAAAGAGGTAGGCATAACTGGGGCCCATGCAGGTACCCATAGCCACACCTTTTATTTGGAGGAAGTGAGACGAGTTTAAGGAGAAATTGTTCAGTGAGAGAACAAGTTCAGCCAGACGGAGGAGAGTGGTGGTGGATAGGGATTGTTCGGGCCTCTGTTCAAGGAAGAAGCGGAGAGCCATCAGACCATTCTGGTGGGGGATGGAGGTGTAGAGGGATTGGACGTCCATGGTGAAGAGGAGATGGTTGGGGCCAGGGAGCTGGAAATTTGTTGATATGATGTAGGGTGTCAGAGGAATCATGGATGTAGGTGGGAAGAGACTGGACAAGGGGAAAGAGAACGGAGTCAAGATAGGAAGAAATGAGTTCCGTGGGGCAGGAACAGGCTGACACGATGAGTCTAGCGGGACGGTCCTGTTTGTGGATTTGGGGGAGGAGGTAGAAGTGGGCTGACCAAGATTGTGAGACTATGAGGTTGGAAGCTGTGGAGGGAAGATCTCCAGAGGAGATGAGGTCAGTGACAGTCCTGGAAATAATGGCTTGATGTTCGGTGGTAGGGTCATGGCACAGGGGTAGATAGGAGGAAGTGTCTGCGTGATCCTTCCTCCACCTCCCCCTGGACCATGACCCCACCACCGAACATCGAGCCATTGTTTCCAGGACTGTCACTGACCTCAACTCCTCTGGAGATCTTCCCTCTACTGCTCCCAAGCTCGGTCAGCCCACTTCTACCTCCTCCCCAATATCCACAAACAGGAATGTCCCGATAGACTGATCGTGTCAGCCTGTTCCTGCCCCACAGAACTCAATTCTTCCTATCTTGACTCCGCTCTCTCCCCTTGTCTGGTCTCTTCCCACCTACATCTGCGATTCCTCCGATGCCCTACATCATATCAACAGATTCCAGTTCCCTTACCCCAACTGCCTCTTCTTCACCGTAGACGTCCAATCCCTCTACACCTCCTTCCCCCACCAAGATGGCCTGAGGGCTCTCCGCTTCTTCCTTGAACAGAGACCTGAACAATCCCCACCACCACTGCTCTCCTCCGTCTGGCTGAACTTGTTCTCTCACTGAACCATTTCTCCTTAAACTCATCTCACTTCCTCCAAATAAAAGGTGTGGCTATCGATACCCTCATGGGCCCCAGTTATGCCTGCCTCTTGTGTGGAACATCCCTTATTCCAGTTCTAACCAGTCCCCCTCCCACAACTCTTTCTCCGGCACATCGATGACTGTTTCGTGCCGTTTCATGCTCTCGTCTAGACCTGGGAAAATTTATTAATTTTGCTTCCAATTTTGACCCCTCCATCACTTACACATAGTCCATCACTTACACATAGTCCATCACTTCCCTCCCCTTCCTTGACCTCTCTGTCTCAATTTCTGGTGATAGACTGTCCACCAATATTCATCACAAGCCCACCGACTCCCACAGCTACCTCAATTACAACTCCTCCCACCCTGCTTCCTGTAAGGACTCCATCCCATTCTCTCAGTTCCTTCGCCTCCGTGGCATCTGTTCTGATGATGCCACTTTTCAAAACAATGCTTCTAACATGTCTTCCTTCTTCCTTAACTGAGGTTTTCCACCCACGGTGGCTGACAGGGCCCTCAACCGTGTCTGATCCATCTCCTGCGCCTCCGCCCTCACACCTTCCTCTCCCTCCCAGAAACATGATTGAGTCCCCCTTGCCCTCGCTTTTCACCCCACCAGCCTCCGCATTCAAAGGATTATCCTTCACCAACTCCAGCATGATGCCACCACCAAACACATCTTCCCTTTAACCCCCCTGTCGGCGTCCCATAGGGACTGTTCCCTCTGGGACACCCTGGTCCACTCTTCCGTCACCCCCTACACCTTAACCCCCTCCCACAGCACCTTCCCATGCAATCACAGGAGGTGCAATACCTGCCCCTTTACTTCCCCCCTCCTCACCGTCCAAGGGCCCAAACACTCCTTTCAAGTTTACTGCATTGGCTGCTCCCAATGCGGTCTCCTCTCCATTGGAGAGACCAAATGCAGACTGGCTGACCGCTTTGTGGAACACCTTCGGTCTGTCCGCAAGCATGACCCAGACCTCCCTGTCGCTTGCCATTTCAACCATCCTGCTCTCTTGCCCACAGGTCCGTCCTTGGCCTGCTGCAATGTTCCAGTGAAGCTCAATGCAAACTGGAGGAACAGCACCTCATCTTCCGACTAGGCACTTTACAGCCTTCCGGACTTAACATTGAGTTCAACAACTTCAGATCATGAACTCTCTCCTCCACTCTCACCCCTTTTTGATCCCCTTATTTCAATATTTATTTTAAAATTTTTTTTCCCCCACCTATTTCTATTATTATTTAAAAAATTTATTTCTATTCATTATTTAATCCCCACCTTTTAGCCTATTTCGATCTTTTTCTCCCACACTATCCCCTGCACCCACTAGGGCCATCTGTCACTTACTCATTCTGTTTTCTACTCTTAATGTCACCATTAGCACCTTCTTTGGCCAGTATCACCACCGTCAACACTCCTTTGACCTCTTGTTTATGACATCTTTTGCAACCTCTCCTTTGCCTCCACCTATCACTGGCCTTCTATCCATCCCCACCCCACCCTTAAACGGTATATATTTCACCACATTTCTACTTCTCTTTAGCTTTGAAGAAGAGTCATACGGACTCAACGTTAACTCTGTCTTCCTCTCCATAGATGCTGTCAGACCTTCTGAGTCGTTCCAGCAATTTTTGTTTCAGATTTCCAGTATTTTGCTTTTATTTAAGGATGGCAGATTTCCTTCCTGAAAGGACATTAATGAACCAAATAGATTTTTATGGCACAGTCACCATTACTGAGCCTAGCTTTCAATTCCTGATTCTCTTCTATTAATTGAATTTAAATTCCACTAGATGCCATGGTGGGATTTGAACCTGTCCCCAGAACATTAGCCTGTGCTCTGGGTTACTAGTCCAGTGACATTGCCAGTATGTCACCATCTCCCTTTTAATCTGGAGGAAGAAGGATCTGGAAGGAGAGAGCAGTAATTACAGTAAGATGGACCTTGTAGTTGGTTCTTCCAGTCAGAGCATATTGAAGGGTATACAATTCCTGCTTCTAGCAGCACTGATCACCTCCTTCCCCCACCCCACCCCACCCCACCCCACCCCACCCAAATTTATGTCCTGCTTGGGAAATCCTTAAAGTTGGAGAACAGAACTTCTGGGAATGAGTGGGGTTTGTCAGTACACTGGTTCCTCCTGTGTGAGAGCAAAATGTTTCCAATTGATTTGTTCCCTGTGGCAGATCAGCTATTTGGCACAGTTAGTGGTTTTCAATCAGTGCGTGCCACTCCTTCAGTTGTGATCTGAGCTGGGATCATGAAAGAACATTCCTGTCAGGGCTTGTTTAGCCCGTCTTTCAGAAAACAACCTTTAAGAAAGGCTCAGCCTGGCCTGCTGGGGCTGAGTGTGATGAACATTTCTGAGTGCCCGAAAGTGGCAGACCAGCAAACAGGAGAGTATTGGACTCGATCCCATACCACATAGCCCTGGACTCACCTACCAATATTGCCACACCTAACTCTCACCTGTGTCCGCTTGCTGCTATCTGAATTTTGACCTCCTTGTGTGCTACTGCTATCCCTTCCTGCTCAAATGGAGTTAGAGAATTGGAGAGAGGCGCACATGCAGAGATGAAGGTGAGACACAGTCTGGGAGGGGACAGAGAGGAAAACTATTGAACAGTCATGGTTTAATGACTCCCAAAATGTGCAACTTATAGGGCAAAGAATGATACCTTTCCATCACCACTGTCATTATCACCATCTTATAGTCATTGCACAAGAATGGAGCTCAATCCCCAGAATTTTCCGTGCTCGTTGGCGGTGGGCGTGTCCGGCAGTGTGAGCGGGCAGTATGGTGAGAAGGCCAGAACTTGGTTTCACAACATCATGAAGCCAGTTTGCAATCGTCCACTCTGCCCATTATTGTTGGGCCACGTTCCCTGCCATTGGATGTTGGGAACTTCATTGTAATACATCTGCATATCATTATGGTGGTGGTCGTGGGTTTGGAAGGTGCTGTCTAAGGAGCCTTGGTGAGTTCCTGCAGTGCATCATGTAGATGGTACACACTGCTGCCACTGTGCTTCAGTGGTGGAGGGAGTGAATGTTTGTGGATGTGGTGCCAATCAAATGGGCTGCTTTGTCCTGGATGGTGTCAAGCTTCTTGAATGTTGTGGGAGCTGCACTCATCCAGGCAAGTGGGGAGTATCCCATCACACCCCTGACTTGTGCCTTGTAGGTGGCGGTCAGGCTTTGGGGAGTCAGGAGGTGGGTTACTCGTCACAGAATTCATAGCCTCTGTTCTGCTCTTGTAGCCACAGTATTTATGTGGCTAGTCCAGTTCAGTTTCTGGTCAATGTAACCCCCAGGATGTTGATAGTGGGGGATTCAGTGATGGTAATGCCATTGAAAGTCAAGGGGCGATGGTTGGATTCTCTCTTGTTTGAGATGGTCATTGCCTGACACTTGTGTGGCGCGAATGTTACTTGCCACTTGTCAGCCCAAGCCAGGTCTTGCTGCATTTGGACATGGACTGCAGCGGTTGAAGAAGGCAGCTCACCACCACCTCCTCAAGGGTAACTAGGGATGGGCAATAAATGCTGGTCCAGCCAGCGAAGCCCACATCCCGTGAATGAATATAAAACAAAAGCCCAGCTTGCCGGTATCATTCCCCCACGCTGGATCATCCGAGCAATCACACTGACGTGTTTCACAACTGAACATAAGCGACATGCACCTGGCGAGTTGCACTTCACTCAGGACTTTGTGGTTGTTTGCCAACCTTTCTTCAGGCACCACTCACAGTCAACAGCGCCCAGCTACGCAGACAGCAACACATTGTTTTTAGGGGGGCTCACAGGCAGGTCTTTACTTACCAGACCAACTGTAGGTGGAGGGTGGCTTTTCAACAGCTGCCGGGCTAGGGCTTTCTTGGGGAAGGGGGAGAAGTGGCCTCAGGCCAGGGAAGAGGCTGCAGGGCGAGGCTGTACTGGGTAATGGGGCTATCCCAGGGTGTGTGTGGGGGCACATGTTGTTCTGTGCAAGTGACCTCAAGAGGGTGAAGGCTGAGGAGACGGTCTCCAGAGGAGACGAGGCCAGATGGACGTGAGGGTGTGTGAGAGAGAGCGCGTGATAATGTCCCTTGAGTGGCAGTGAGTGAGATGTTAGTGAATGTATGACAGGCTTGAGTGAGTTGTGAGAGTTGAGCGATGAGATGGTTGCCATACCCTGGCGGCATGGATGAGATCATTCATACTCTTTCTGCACTCAATGGCCAACCTCTTCTATGTAGTGTTGGTACTGACCGCCTCTATCATCGCCTCCCAAGCCAGAGTGGTGACACTGATGGGCCTCCTGCGGCCAGAGCAGGGTGGAGGATATCGCGGTGGGCTTCTATGGCATCCAGAAGGCGCCCCAGGGATGCGTCACTGAATTGGGAGGCTGCAGTCATCTTGCCTTTTGGGGCCATGTCTTCTGTGCAGCAGCCCTGGGCTGGAAACACTGAGAGGTGTGCGCACGGCTGCACTTTAAATATGGTGCCCGGCGTGAGGAACCGGCGAGGTGATGACGTGGCGGGCAAATCGGAGCATGATTCCCGGAAATACATGATTAATGAGGCGGGATTGGGATGATACGGCATGAAAAGCTGCCATTGCGGCCAGTGGGTAAAGTGTTCTTTTTCCCACCCGCCATTGCACTTAGGGCAGAATCATCCTAGATTTGGATTATGTAATAAAAATGGAATTTAAGTTATTTACACACAAATTGCTTACAACACACTGATGTAGCCCTCTGCTTCAAAAGTTTAGATACCCTGTTATAATTCGTTGAACTGTTCAGCTCCCTTGTCCTGTTGGGTCGTCTTCGACTTGGTCAATATTTTCACACAAACAGATGTTGTGAAACATTCATGCCCGCTGACTCTTAAAATGTTTAATCATACAAATAACGTGTATTCGCCTCTGTCTATTTTAAACCAGTGTACTGATCTTAAAAATTGTTTTCCAATAGCTGCTTCACTGGTTGAGCTCATCCCTTATGTATTTGCAGACACTCCCTATTGGAGAAGTTGGATGTGTGACCTGTTTCTAGGCCTCTTAAATGATCGGCCTCAGGTCCTCTTATGTTGTAATATTTCTTCCCTGTCTCCTTTTGCTCTCTGACTGAACTCGGCTCAGCCATTCCGTCTCCCTACATGGGTTAATTTTCCAGTGCTTTCCCCTCTGGAATTGGGAACTCTGTATGATGAGAATAAAAGGTTCACTGACCTTTTCTTCTCTGATAATACTCTTGTGTGTAGTAATAGATGTGTTTACTCTGATATCATTGTAACCGTGCATGTGTGAAGCAGGGATTAAGGGTATATTTACACTATAACAGCAGTGTGAGCATGAACATTTCAGTTTGCACCGATGTTGCAGTGTACATAGAACCTCGATCCCAGACAGAGGTAGACCTGATACTGAACACAGTGGTTGGGAGTCAGCTTGGGCCTTCATCACTCTACACTAGTTTAGCATTGATGCAAAACTTAAATGCTTTAAGTTTGTGATGTAAATGTGTCCTAAAACTGTGGTGCTATAATACTTTTAGCTACGCTTTACCAAATTTGAGTGACGTATAAGTCTGGATACAAGGGCAGGCAAATACTAACCTGCTTTCTGTCCTATAAATGTAGGAATCATCTGACTTTATCGATGCAATGGGGAAAGCTTCTGCACAAAGAGCTAGCAAGGAACTGTCCAACAGTTTCAAAATACAAACGGGTAAATGCATTATCTTTACTGTTGTAATGAAGGTTAGTTTTCTTTAAAACTTGTTAAGCAGTAATCTGTTTTGGCATAGGGGGCATACTCACAAAAACCTTAGTTCTTGTTTTAACGTTTTATTTTGGCCATGCTTTTTCTGAGATCGTTTACCAAAGTAAATTGCTACATTTCAGTTTTGGTTTGTCAAATGTCACTGTAATTCTAG
Organism: Cetorhinus maximus; assembly: GCF_964194155.1. NCBI lineage: Eukaryota > Metazoa > Chordata > Chondrichthyes > Lamniformes > Cetorhinidae > Cetorhinus > Cetorhinus maximus. Next base: position 82,196,825 of record NC_135897.1, on the reverse strand, counting down.
GCTCTGGCTACTAGGTGCCTCCTTTTTAGAAAGAGTTTTAGAAGTGTCTTCCACCTCTATTGCGCTTGGATTGGATTGGATTGGCAGCTCTTGGAGGAAGACAACTGTCCCACTGCAGCCACTTAACTGGCCACCACAGGGAATACGCCTGTGGTTATTTGAGCAGTTTGTGAATATGGGGATATGGGTGGATGGTCCTGCAGTGTATGTTCTGTCTCTTAGTGTTTTGGAATTGCAGTGTGCTGCACCACATGTCTTGTGCCAATGCATTAAATCATGGCTTCATTGCCTGACTTTGTTATCTCTGCGCTGTGGTGCAGTTTGCTAGGGCAGTCCGATTCTATGTCGGATTGTTAAATATCCGTTCACTTTTATCATCCCAAATAATGTAGGTGCTGACAACAGGCAAAAGGCCACTGTGATCGATACCACAGGAAGCATTGCTTCCTCAGGATCTAATCCACTTGCTTCATCATATCCCAAAAGGTAATGTGCTGTAAAATTAACCCACATCCTTTCTTAGTGTTATTTATTTCTGCATTTGCATGCTTGAGTTGCAATTCTTAATTTGGATAAGGTATTTTAAGGTATTCATTTTTACATCTGCACAGCCCTTTATACACACTAATATTAGCTCATCACTGCGGGTGTACAAGATGATATACAACTCTCCGTTTAAGCCTTTGTTTGATGAATACACTGTGGGAAATCATCAAGAGGCTTGTGTTTTCAGGGACCCACTTAAGCGTGCACCATATATGTTTGAAGAACTATCCGCATTTGGAACTGCCTAAACACCAAGGACTCTGAAATTCAATCAGAGCAAACCAGCAAGCGAGGAATATAAGTGCATAAAAACACTTGAGTCGCTTGGGCTTTTCTGATCACTGCCTCAGATCTGTTCCTTGCAGAATAATCTGCAACAAGTCGCAATTTGGCAGATGGGACCTGACTCTCTCGGCCGTCGAGTCAGAAATTTGTGTGTTCAAGTTTCTCACTCAAGAGACTTGGGTACTAAGCCTAGGCTGAAATTCCCAGTGTGGAACTGAAGGAGTGCTGTATGATTGGAGGAATTGTCTATCAGATGAGATGTTGCATTGAGGCCTAGTGTTCCCTTGCAGGCTGATGCCAAAAATTCCATGGCACTACTTTGAAGAAGTGCAGAGGAATTCTCCCACTGTCCTGGCCAACATTTATCACAGAATTATCACGGTGCAGAAGGAGGCCATTCAGCCCGTCATGCCTGTACTGGCTTTCTGAGCATTTCACCTAGTGCCATTTTGAATGCCTCGATTGAACCTGCCCCCTCCAAACTCTCAGGCACTGCATTCCAGACCCTAAACACTCAGTGTGAAAAAGTTTTTTTTCATGTCACTTTTGCTCCTTTACCAATTACCTTAAATCTGTTGCCCTCTGGATTTTGATTCTTCCGCCAATGGGAACAGTTTTGTCCTGTCTACTCTGTCCAGGCCCCTCATGATTTTGAATATGCCTGTCAAATCTCCTCTCAGCCCTCATTTCTCTTAATCCCTCGACTCAATACTTAAAACAGATGAAGTTGTCATTTATTTTGTTGTGTTTGTGGGCGCTCACTGTGTACAAAATGGCTGACACATTTCTTGCATTGAACTTTGAAATTACTTCATGGGCTGTAAATATGATTTGGGATGTCCTGAGGCCGTGAAACGCACTGTATAAACGCAAGTCTTAATTTTCTTTTGACTATGATGGTTTCTGAAAATTCTTTACTCCTTTTTTCTGCTTTTACATTTTATTTATATTTCATCAACCCGAATGCTGTTCTGTGCAGGAAAAAAACAGAGGGAGTTAAATACACGTACAGCAGCGACTCTGAAAAGGATGAAGAATGGGCTTCCACAAAAAAGAAAGGTAAGTCTGCGACCATTATGTTTTTTTGGTATGGATTTGCAGGACCCAATCTAAAATCATTTAACCAACGTGAATAAAATAGATTATTTGCCCATTCTCATATTGCTGACTATGGGGCTTTGCTGTGTGTAGATTGGCATTTCCTATATTACAACAGTGCTTATATTTTAAAAAAAAGCACTTTGTTGATTGGGAAGTGCTTTGGAACATTCTGAGGTTGTGAAAGACGCTCATTAAGTGTGACTATCTCTTTTGGAACAGAAGGAGAAAAGGCTGGAAAAATTCAGCAGGTCTAGCAGCATCTGTGGAGAGAGAAACAGAGTTGCCGTTTCGCGAGGGTCATACGGACTTGAAACGACAACTCTGTTTCTCTCTCCACAGATGCTGCTCGACCTGCTGAGTTTTTCCAGCATTTTCTGCTTCTGTTTCCGATTTCCAGCATCCACAGTATTTTGCTTTTTATCACTTTTTTGAAAGTTGTGACCTGGTTACCATTTTTTTTATTGCAGTGAAAACACAAGTGAAAAATGCGATGGGTAAAAGAACAGAATGGAAACCTACAAACAGTGGGAGAAAAGGTGAACTATTTAAAACCAAAAAAAAAAAATCGGATTTTAAAGAGGATATTTTCCATACGTTTGTTTGTATAAAATGACACCCATGATCTGAAAGGTCTCGATGGAAATTCTAAAAAGAGTAGTTCTCTCTGGTCTAAGATTTGTTTGGGAAGTTGTGAGAAGTATAAACCTGTTTTCGATCCTGGGGCAGGGGCATCGCTGGCATTTATTGCCTTCCCCTACTTGCCCTGAGAAGGTGGTGGTGGGCAGCCGCCTTGAACCGCTGCAGTAATGTATTAAGGGTACACTAGAAACTAGATGCTGGAGAAACACAGAAGCTCATTGATTTTTTTTCAATTCTTTTAATACCATTCATAGATTTGGTTTCATGGTTATTTTGGGCCCAGTGTTTTTGGACTGCTCGAATGGATGATTTTCTTGTGAATTCAAACCTTGTTTTGTCGGAAGAATGTCTGTGACGAGGAACAATAATCATTGCTTGGTCTCCTTGTAATAGCTACTTTTTGCATTTTAACATTTTTAAAAAATCTTTTATATGACAGGCATCACTGATAAGCCTAGATGTGGTCTGATGGAGGATATTGATTTCGCATCTGCACTTGGCGGCTCAAGTTCCACGTTAAAAAAGATGAAAGGTAATGCTTCATCAGCGTGGGTAACTTGTGTTTTTTTCCCCTCCTTTTGTTGGCGATTCCTTCTCTCTGTCTCTCAGCTGGAGATGCTGAATACTTGCTGAGCCCTCTCACCTGAAGGTGCTGAATCCTTGTTAAGCTCCAATCTCACAGGTGCCAGCTAAGCTCTGGTTCCTCAACCAAGTGCCTGCTCTGCAGGGGCGGCTGTGAAGGATCAGCATCGGCAGGTATATTCAACCACCAGACAGAACAATGGCTGCTGTTAGGAAATAGAGATAGTTTAAGTAAGTTAGATTTGTATTTGTGGGCGTTAGGAATGAGTTTTAGCTTTAAAGTTTGTTTGATTTGTGTTTCTGATTGTATTAAGAAAGGTCAAATGAAGTTTTAGTTTCACTTTTAAAAAGGCTGCTTGCATTCCTAATGAGGTGTTTTACCACCCCTATAAAGTAAAGTTAAACATACAAGGGAAGGATTGGCCTGTTGCCTGGCAACAGGGGCCTAGAGAGACAGGTCCCTCCCACAGCCACACAGAAGAGAAACAGCAGTTTGTTTTGGAAACTGTTTGAGCGCAGTTGATTTGAAGACAGCTGTAAAGCAGAAGCAGCCTAAAATGGGACAGTTAGCAATTCCTAAGCTAAGGAAAACCCGAAAAATCCAGGGGAGTGGAAAAAGAGAAAGTCCAAAGGACACCTAGTTAAAGGAAGGACAGGAACCTGGGAAAAGGTCCTGTTAATGAAGTTAAGAGTGAGGGGCAGAGAAAAAGGCTCCAAGCTTCAGATTTAAAGAGACACAAGCTGCAGAAAGCAGATTTAAAACGAGAACAGCTTGCAAGAGGCAAGAAGGTCCAAAGAGACAACTGAAGGTCTGTAACTCTTTGCTATGGGCATGTGACACAGTGGTGTTCTGTTAACCCTAAACTGGGGAGAAACAGAGTGTGTAGAAGACAGCTTGAATGCTTGTGGTGACCCAGGGAAGAGGAACATCAGGGGGAAAGTTTGAAACCCTGGAGGTGAATCCTTGTGGAAGGCATCTGAGAGAAAGTGTCGGTTTGGGAGAAGATTCGATGGTGAGGTCTTGGAGGGTGGAGTTTCATGTGAAAGTCGGAATTCAGTGAGTCTGGTTAGCTCACGGTGTAACAAGCATCTGGTGGGAGTTGAGAGAACCATAGCATCTGTTTGAGGTGGCATCTGTCACGTGGTTTCAGAGTGTGGTGTGTCTGACCACAGAGTGCCATAGATTTACATGGACTGTGTACATTAGAGTATAAGATAGCTTTTGTAACTCGTGTTATCCTTACAAATCTGTATGTATCTGTAAAGATGTAGTTGTGGATGAAGGAGTATTGTAATATAGTTCATCTTTTCTTGTTGAATAAATGTTTTATTCATTTGTTAAAAGTTCATCAGCTAACTCCTATGCGTCTGTTCAGTAGCTACCCTCCACGTATCTAAACAAACAAAATAAAAGTTAGGATCTATCAAGCTGGGTTCCACTCTGGGATCAGGCTTGTCCAGGGGTAACCTCAGCTGGGATCATAACACTGCTTTTGTAATGCTTTTCTGTGCTTTGTTCCAGAGTTTGGAAATATTAAATATACCAGTGAGTAGACATCTGCTTTTACCCTTCCTCCCCTCCAAATTCCCCACACTATGTCCTCTTACTCCTGGCTATGCCCTTGCCATGTTCAAATCAAAGCATGCTTTTAATTCCTTCTTTCCCAAGGCCTCCCAAGTTGTGGAACTACATCCGCTCTTTGCTACAGTTTGCAAGTTTATCAAGAAGTCTTGAGCCTCAGTGGGCAGCGTCCCTGCCTCCCAAGTCAGAAGCTCTGGTTCAAGTCCCATTCCAAGACTTGATGGCCAAGGAAGATGTGTTCATAACGCAGCCAAACAGGTTGAGTATCAACCTGCAAATCCTTCCGGTGCACACCAGTGGCAGGCAGTAAGAGTGAGAAAGATTCCTGCTCAGCCTTGTGAAGGGAAGAATAGCTCCAGACTACAATTTGCATATTAAAGTGCATGTTGCCACAGCAACTCAGACTCCCTGAGTAAACAGCAACACATCACCGCCACCACCACCATAAGCTGGCCATCACCTCTTGTAGAATAGAACCATGTGGCACAACTATTCAGCACCTTCAGGCGAGAGGGCCCAGCGAGTATTCGGCATCTCTAGTTGAGAAATGGAGAGAGAGAAAATCGAATGGAGGCCATTCAGCCCCTTGTGTCTGTGCCAGCATTCAATTAGTCACAATTTCCTTGCTCTTACCCCATAGCTCTGCAAATCTTGCCTTTTCAAGTAATTATCTAAGTCTTGTTGAAAATTACTAATTGAATCTGCATCTACTGCCTTTGCAGGCAGTGTATTCGAGATCCTAACTCGTTCTTTTGCTACCTAATCAATATTCCTTATTTTATTTTGTAGATTTTTCTATCCAGTGGAGACTCATAGGTGCCAATATTCTTGATAATGATGATAAAATTCTGTGCACAAAATAACTGAAGAACTTAATGATTGCAATACCTTTAGTGCCTTTAGATGGTGCTAGTGGAGCATGTACAAATGCCATATTCCAATATTTCATAAGAGCTTGCAGTTCTAGAGTGCTCCTCCTGTACAGGAAGACATCTCCAAATCCTGAGATTAAGGAAGACAAAATTGGATGTTAAGGAATAGAGTTGGATGGGATGTTGATGGTTTGAGTGTGGGAACATAAGAATGAATGATGAGGGGTTTTTGGAAAGCGGGGGAAGGAGGTAATAAAGTGGATGAAACTGGGCAGGGTATAAATGCTGTACTTTTACATTGTCTACCTGTGACATCTGGTAACCGGATGTGGGTGCTGGACAGAAATATTGCTGCCTTATTAAGCAGGTTTTTTTTTACCTCTTTCAGTTTAATTTATATAGTGCCTTTTAATACAGCAAAATGTCCCAAGGTGCTTCTTAGCAATTATTGGACAAAAACTAACACCGAGCTATGTAAGGAGATATTGGAAGAAGTGACCAAAGTCTTGGTCAAAGCGGTAGGTTTTAAGGTGTATTAAGAGCAGAGTGGCTTAGGGAGGGAATTCCAGAGCTAAAAGCAAGGCCAACAATTACACAGAACCTATATCTGAATTTATAGACGTGATTAGACTTAAAATCTAGTTGGTTTGGAGTACCTTAAGTGAGTTTGTCAAAATGCAAACAACTTTTTTAATATAAAATAAAAATAGAAATACTGGGAACACTCAGCAGTGAGGCAGCATCTGTGCAGAGAGAAAGAAAGAGGCTGACATTTCAGGTCGATGACTCTTCATTAGACCTGTTTATCTTTATTGCTAAAACAAGCTAAAACTTGTTTTCATAGCTGCATCTCTTTCCTCAGTTCTGATGAAAGGTCATCGACTTGAAATGTTAGCCCTACTTTCCTCTCTTCACGGCTGCTGCCTGACCTAAGTGTTTCCAGCACTTTTTGTTCAGATTTCCAGCGTCTTCAGTATTTTGTTTTTGTTTTTTTTTAGGTTGTACGAGTGCACAGAGCAGCACTAATACAGCATCGAATACAAAGGCAAGATCGACCCTGATTGTTTGTCCACTGTCTGTGCTCAGTAACTGGATTGTGAGTGCATTGCGGCAGATTTGAGTCTCGACCTACAAATTTGGTTGTATTCTTCATCAATATCCTCCTTTTATTGTAATCAGTCCAAACTAGTTGAAATAACTTCAAATGCAAATCTGTCTTTCAGGATCAGTTTGAGCGACATTTATACCCTGACGTGAAATTGAATATGTATCTTTATTATGGTTCTGAGAGAAATAAGGGTGCAGCGTTCCTTGCTGAACAGGATGTAGTGTTGACCACCTACAATACCTTAACAGTCGATTATGGGGTAGGTGATGAATGTTAAATTGGTATGGTATTGAAATCCATTGCAGTCTTTTAGATTGCACACTTTTAATGCTTGTAAAGTCAAAATATTTCACTGAAAATCGCAAACACTTTTGGAATCAAGTCTTTTGCTTTTCTGACCCATGAATAGTTCTTAAAAGTTGTGCTGGAGTTTGAAATTTCCCTTTATCCGTCGTCTTTGGAGCTGATACAGTTGTTATTTCTCAGTGTGGAAACAATTTCCATACAGCTGTTTGTATTTATATTGTGCCTTTTTAATGTAGATAAGAGTCTCAGACAGAGAGGCATGAGGAAAATGGATTCCAAGCCAAAGAAGGAAAGTTTGGGAGGACAGACTAAAGTCTTTCTCCGAGCAATGGGCTTTAAAGAGGGTCTTCAAGATGGAGGGGCAGAAGGATTTAGGGGTGGAACTCTAGAGAGTGGGATCCAGGTAGCTGAATGCACATGTGCTAATGGTGGAGTGAAAGAGTCAGATGCACAAGAGGATGGAGCCAATAAACATGGAATTTGGTTGGGAGATTGTAGGACTGGAAGAGTGACACAGAGGGATAAGGTAATAGAGGGATTTGGTCATGTTTTTTAAGTTTGAGGTACTGAGGCAAAGGGCTTGGAGCCGATGCAAGTCAGCTATGATGGCGTGATGGTGAGTGTGATTGGGGTTGTAGGATAAGATGCAGAGAGTTTTTGGATGAGGGTAGGCCAGGAGAGTAATGGAATAGTCATGTGTAGATGAGCAGAAGTAGGGTCAGGTTATGTTAGATTAAATATAGTGCATGATCTAGTGATAAGAAGGAAATAGGCAGATTTAATTTAAGGAAAATGTGGAGTGGAACATTTGGCTTAGGGTCAAAGTGGTCACTTGCGAACAGTTCTTTTCCTGTTAAACCAGTGTTAATGGTGAGCAGGACCTAGTGCCGATTTCCCAACCTACTCCTCACAGTTAAAGGTGCACCAATTAATTGTGACACCTATCTCCACCTCACAGGATTTATGTTATTAAAAGGAACTTGATTTAATGCCAGGAAGCTCGAGGATCTGTAGTGCTCTATCCGTGGAGGTTAGCACAGTAAAAGCAATGGGAAGTGAGCTGATATTAACTGAAGGTCAGGAATATTTTGATGATCCCCACAAGGGTTATGGTGACAAACAGACCTGGATGCAGTATTTCTGCTGAATTAATAATGCAAGAGACTTGTAATTGAAGTAGTTTCCCATTACACTGTGCCTCACAACAGTCAGGTGAATGAGAATTACACTTTTGACCTGCTATATAACACATTGCTTAAACCTTAAAGCGGCATTGTTTGAGACAGCTAAATAAATATTTTATGCATTTGCACTGGTGTGCGTATATGTGTGTGTGTGTACTGTATAAATGCAAGTCTCTCTTTAGGAAGAGTGACAAAATCTATTCCAAGTTTAAATGAGTTTGGTTATGATGAAGGATTAGAGCTCATGTCTAGAGGGAAGGTTATAGGGACATCATTGATCAAATTACATAAATTGTTAGCAGTCTGACAATAGCAGTTGCTGTTTTTATAATGACCAGCTAATACAGGAGGTATTTTCTGCCTCTAAGGTGTAATTGTGTCCCTTCAAAAGCTACAATGTCTAATTCTTGCTGAGCAAACATTGGGATAGATTTGAAACTTGACACTCAGTTGTAAAACTGGTGTTGTGGATCTGCCCCCAGTTATAGAAAGCGACCGGGTTTCATTTCAATTGATCTACACCAAAGTTAAAATAGGGTGCTTCCTATACTGGGTGGCCAAAGCGCAATGCTAACTTAACGCCCCCAGTAAAAAGTTGAAAATCTAACCCGTTAAATGAGTGGAATTTAATTGCGCTTAAGGCTAAAGATGAAAACCTCTGCTTCCTTGCTTTACTTAAGTGTGATTTGTAAAGTTAGTCAAGTGGTTAGGGATTCTGACTTCTTCATTCCATTTAAACATTTTTTTTATTTGAGTGTAACACGAAATACGAGGGACCGATTACTAGATATAATGAGTAGATTAAGTAGCATAAGCAAAATAATACACTAGGTTTATGATGCTAATGGGCCCAAGAGAGACAACTTAAAATTGGTTAGAAATAAGCTTGAAATGGATATTTGAAAGTGATAAATGTTTGAAATGGTATGTCAAGGAAAGATATTGCAGGGATATTGTCTAATAATAAAATTAAAAATAGGAGCAGGAGTAGGCCATTCAGCCCCTCAAACCTGCTCTGCTATTCGATAAGATCATGGCTGATCTGATCTTAACCTTAACTCCACTTTTCTGCCTCTTTCCCCCATAACCCGTGACTCCCTTGTCAAATCAAAAAAGCCTGTGTAACGCGCTTTGAATATATTCAATGACTCAGCCTCTGCTGCTCGCTGGGGAAGAGAATTCCAAAGTCTTATGATCCCGACACTCTCAAACCAAGGTTTACAGCAAGCACTTGGAAACTCCTCATCTCCATCTTAAAATAGGAGATCCCTTATTTTTAAGCTGTGCCATGGCCTCTGGAAACTGACTGTGTGAAAGGGTATTACAAAAGGTGAGCAGAAACGAAAAGCTAAGCTGGTCCAGAAGAGAGCCAAGAGAAAACAGAAGCCAGTCCAATGCATGAAGTAGTTGTACAGTTTTCAAATGGGAGGGCGTTGCACTGGATTTTTATCCTTTATCATCCTGCAATAATTATTATTAATTTGCCCCGACAGAGTGGAAGCGCCAGCCCATTACATAAAGTGAACTGGCTCCGTGTGGTATTGGATGAGGGACACACCATCCGAAACCCAAATGCCCAGCAGACTAAAGCAGCGCTCTCACTAACTGCTGAAAGAAGATGGGTGTTAACAGGTAGGACTGGGAGATGTGTATTGTCTAGTTTCAACCAATCATTGTGATTTTCGCCGGGCGGGGGATGATACTGGGCCGGATGTCATGGTAGAAATGATGACGAGGCTGCGGCTAACAGTGCTTGCTGTTAGTAAAGTGTAAATCAAACAGCAAGTTTCGACCACTGCACATGCGCAATTAAATGCGGAAAGGAAGACATTGCCATCCGAGATGTCCTGCTCCTCCAAAAGCTGGAGGGCACTGCTAACTTGTGGAGAGACTTGGTATTAAAACAAATTGAACTGCGTAAGGCCCCTGTATTTAACTGATGTATGTACACTAAACTCAGCAGTTTGCTTGCCCATCCCAATGTTAGTAAAAATTTTAACAGCGTGATGAGTCTCAAATACTGCTAAACAACCTCTCTGGCTCTGAAAATGAACTTTAGCTAGTATGGCATCTCATACCTTCAGATTTTAGTTATTGTTGGCGATTTTATAATTTTTTTAAACTTTTTATTTCTGTTGCTTTTATCTATCAATTGAATCTTTCTTTCCCAATCTTTATTTTACTTTCTAGACCTGATTTGGCATTAAATTAAATATTCTTAACTGACAATTTCTGGTTCAGCTGCTGCATGTCTCATTAACGATTCTTCAGCCTGATTGGTTAAGGAGATACACAGTTGCTTGCCCTGTTTACACAGGTATCAGATCCTCCATTGAGGGTGTTGTGCTTTTTAGATAGCTGACAGGAAGTTCCAGTGCAAAAGTTCATTTCAAAAAGCCTAGGCACTGGGCAGACTGCTGACTGTGGAATCCAACCGCTATTTCTACGCTGAGATAAAGTGAAAAAACTGCAAATACTGGAACTGTACAACAGGCCTGAAAGCATCTGGAAAGAGAAAGGACAGCGATCATGAGCTGACAGCAACACTGAAGAAGCTGGACACCGTCCAGGACAAAGCAGTCCGCTTGATTGGCACCACATCCACAAATATTCACTCCCTCCACCACCGATGCACAGTAGCAGGAGTGTGCACCATCTACAAGTTGCACTGCAGGATTTCACCAAGGCTCCTTAGACAGCACCTTCCAAACCCACAACCACTACCATATAGAAGGACAAGGGCAGCACACACATGGGAACACCACCACCTGGAAGTTCCCCTCCAAGTCACTCACCATCCTGACTTGGAAATATATCAGCTGTTCCTTCACTGTTGCTGGATCAAAATCCTAGAACTCCCTCCTTAACAGCACTGTGGGTGTACCAATGCCACATGGACTGCTGCGGTTCAACAAGGCAGCTCACCACTGCCTTCTCAAGGGCAACTAGGGATGGCCTAGCTAGTGAAGCCCACACCCCGTGAATGAATAAATAAAAAGAAAACACCCCTAGCTGAAAACATTTTCCCCCTTCACAAATGCATATTCGTACTCTTTTTTTTAATTGCTGCAGATTATAAACGCGTATGTGCATTGAGTTTGCTCTGAAAATGATTATGTGGATTAATATGTTCTTGTGAACCTGTTAATGTAAAAAGCTGAATGTGATGCATATTATCAGATCTGGGATACTCAAAACCATAATCTGAAGATCAGTATGATATACATAGTGAGGGCCAATTAAATGGGACTGAAATGGGACTTTCTCACTGGGTATATAAGTTACTTACCATGTTTAATTCATTAAAGGTTTCATTATTGAAGGTCTGATTTTTAGATTACTCAGCAGATCCCAAGAATATTTTGCAATTAAACAGTGAAGGTGATCTTCCTGAGCTGTAACTTACCCCAAATGTTACAGAGGGAACGGCTTGGGTGTTCAAGGCAGCCTGGGAGCTGTCGTTTTATTTGAAAACTTGTTTTGTGCGTAAATGCTGCTAAAACTGAAGCTACGATTCATCAGATGGGTCGTTTGCTCTCCAGAATATTAATCCCACCGCTTTGGATTAAAACTTCATCCAAAGAACACCACCTCTGTCATTGTCAGCGTGGCTCAATTGGCACCTCTCAATCACAAGGTTCCCGGTTCAAGACCCAATCTCGGGCTTGAGCACAAAAATCAAGGCTGATGCTTCAGGGCAGTACTGACGGAGCACTGCACTGCTGCCTTCTAGATGAAGCTTTAAACCAAGGCCCCATCTACCTGCTCGGGTGGATGTAAAAGATCCCATGGCAATATTTCAAAGAACAGGTGTTACCCCTGCTGTCCTGGCCAATATTTATCTGTCAGTCAACATCACAAAAACCAGATCATCTGGTCATTGCTGTTCGTGGGAACTTGCTGAGTGTAAATTGGCTGCCACAGTTCCTACGTTGCCACGCTTCATAAGTACTTCATGGGCTGCAAGGATTGAGACGTCCAGTGGGCATGAAAAGTGCTCTGTAAATGCAAATCTTTTCTTTCTCTGACGATGCAGTCCATTCTTAGTACTGCTCCGGCGGGTGGAGGGGTGTGTACTGCTCGCCCCAGCCCCAGAAGAAAAGTTTGTCAGAAACCAAGCAACTTTAAAAAAGGCTTCCCTGCAGTGACATCACACAACCTTAATAATCTGGGGGTCGGCCTTCTGCCCCTCAGTCAAGGAAAGTCCCGATCTCAAGTGCTGCTGCTTACTCAGATTGGTCAGCAGCTCTTGTAGTCCCAGCAGTGCCAGAACTGATAAGTGGGTGCTGCTGGTTCTGCAGGGAGCCCCCGAGATAAGGAGGATATATGGCCACCAGGGAGAGGCAAGCCTGAGGTTTTGGATGGGGAGGGATTGGGGAGCCTAGGGAGAGGTGTCTGGGGCATTGGATTTTGAAGGTCAGGTGGGGAGGTCCTATCTTAGGGGGAAGTGCCCCCCCAGTGTACACAGGGAAACCACCCCCCCCGCCGCCCCACCGTAAGGAGGTAATTCCTTTCGTTCCCACCCTCTCACCAGGTTTGGTGAAAAAGTGCCCTGCCCACTCCGGGCCGCCTTCTACCATCCAGCGTATCATGGCGGCAGAGGTGGACTTAGACCCTTAAGTACCTAGAGTTGGGATGGTAGTGGGCTGGCCACCTGACATATATTTTACACATCCCCTGCAGAAGACATGCCCAGGGTGGCGGGGGGGGGAAGGTGCATAAAAACCCAGCTCCTAGTATAGAGCGCACCTCCACAAGCTCTGACCCAGAGGTGAGAGTGCTGCTAAGTTGACGTTCACAATTTTGCCTCCACGTAACTGTTTCATGCCCTACACGTCACCATTGTAACGGGTAATTATGCTGTACATCTGCCAGTGGCTGAACATCCAACATGGCTTTTTTAAGGTCTTGGTCGCTCCAATCAGCGTGGTCACAACAACAACGTTTATTTTTATTTATTCTTTCTTGGGATGTGGGCGTCGCTGGCAAGGCCAGCATTTGTTGCCCATCCTTAATTGCCTTTGAACTGAGTGGCTTGCTAGGCAATTAAGAGTCAACCGCATTGTGCGGGTCCGAAGTCAGTCACATGTCGGCCAGACCAGCTAAGGACAGCAGATTTCCTTCCCTGAAGGACGTTTTTGAACTAGATGGGGTTTTTTTACAACAATTGATGATAGTTTCATGGTCACCATTACTGAGACTAACGTTCATTTCTAGATTTTATTTATTGAATTTAAATTCCACCAGCCCTCGTGGTGGGATTTGAACCCACATCCCCAGAGCATTAGCCTGGGTTTCTGGATTTCTAGTCCAGTGACATTACCTCTACACCACCATCTCAAATCTTCCAGTGCATTAGGATCCATATGTTCTAAACTGGTGCTTGCATGAGTATTATCTTAAATGCGTTTGAATGCAGGATAAGGAGATATTTGGTAAGACATGTAGCTATTCATTTGATATGCTTCTGCCACAGGCACTCCAATTCAAAATTCGTTGAAGGATCTTTGGTCCATTCTTTCATTCCTGAAGTTGAAACCATTCACAGACAGACAGTGGTGGCACCGGACTATTCAACGCCCTGTAACCATGGGGGATCAGCATGGCCTCAAGTAGGTGTTCTTAAATTGAAATTGGGGGCGGATGAAAGGAATTTCCGAGAGTAGGACCGGAGTAGGTGAAGGCTCTGTGAAAGGAAGGGGGGACGTTAAGGACGCATTGCACAGAAGTTTGGAGGCCGAGAAAAGTGTTCAGAGCAGGGAAATATAAGGTGGGAGGAGATTGTGGAGGTAGGAGAGGGTGAGACCATAGAGGGACTTTTAAAAACCTGGACAGGGATGTTAAATTTGAGCTGTTGGGGGACAAGGGGTGAATACAGTTTTTGTTGAGGTGAGGCCAGATGGACAAGTGGATTCATGTTCAATGAGATACATGTAGCAGGGTTTTGGGCAAGGTGGATTTATGGAGGGTGGATGAAGAATAGTTTTGGGAAGTAGTTAAGATGAAAGATGTCAGTTCCACTTGCAAAAAGAATTAGAATGATTCTCCTGAAATGTGCTTTCAGAATTATTTTACTCTAATTAAATCGTGCAACATACATCTTCAGAATATCACTTGCAGGTAATGTGTAATGGAGCCGTTTGAAGTTCACATCTTCAGTACTAAGGGACACGAGCAGATCATTTGTGGGCAGCCGTTTTCTGTATTGCTGTGGCCATTGTCCATGTATACGCAATGTGCACGGTAGCACTGTACACAGAAACTTACTGAAAAATCTGTGTTTCAGAGTTGTCACTAACATTTAAAAAAAAACATGTAACTGTAATGGTTTTCATTGGAATGTAATGTTAGAATTAATAGAAGCTAGTTCCTTGAAACATTCCAAAGTGCTGAACAAACAATAAATTACTTTGTTGGACACAGTTGTATGAGAAATTATAGCTACCTGTTTGCATACAGCTAGATTGTGCAGGTCGCAGTTGATTGACCAAGTTGTCTTGTGTTTGTTGCTGATAAGGGGAAGGAATGTTTCCTAGGATGTTGGGAGAATTCGGTTGTTCTTGCAGTAGCACCGTAGAATCTAGTACATCCGTCTGAATCAGTGAAATGGCCAGACCGTGCTTCGGTGCGACTCTCCTGCCAAATGGCAGCTCCTCTGGCAAGGTAGAACTTGGAGTATTGCACTGGGGGTCAGCCTAGTTTAAAGGTGTGTAGGAGTAGAACATTCAGCCCTTGAGCTTGTTCCAACTAAAGCCCTGGGCTGGGATTTCCTGGCCCTGTTGTGGTGGGGACCCGCCACGGGAGATTTGGCGGCCCAGCCAAAAGTCCGTTGATTTTCGGAGGGACCGGACGATCCTGACGGCAGGTCGGGCCGGAAGATCCTGCCCCCGGAGTAGGTCTGTTCAAGGAGTAGGGTTCACCAAAGCCTCCGACTTGGAGGCAAATGTGTCGACGAGCTATGTTTTCAAGAATGTAAGTTTACATTATCCAAAATAGTTTTTGTGCAATTTATAGAAGAACTAGCGTTCTCCACCTTTCCTCTTGCATATTAAAACTGTGCACAGATCTTGGCTCCATATCACAAGGAGGATATGGAGGCACTAGAGAATATGGACAAAAAAGATGTTACTAGAACTGAGAGATTATAAGTTGGGAAAGACTGAGGTCTGTCCTGTAGAAAAGTGAAGGTTGAGAAATGATCTGGTCTTTAAAGTTGCGAAGGGGCTTGAAGGAAATAAAAACGGAGAATGCTGGAAATACTCAGCAGCGTCGGTGGTTTGACATAGTGAAGATGTTTCCACTTGTGGGAGAATTCAAAACTAGGGGCCAAAGATACAAGATAGTCACTAATGAATCCAAAAGGAAACGTGGGAGGAATTTCTTTTCAGAGATTGGCTAGAATGTTGGAGCTTGCTGCCACATAAATTAATTGAGGTGAACAGCATAGATGCGTTTAAGGGGAAGCTAGAGAAACAAATGAGGGAGAAAGGAATGGAATGATAGGGTGATATGAAGTAGGATGACAGATAGCTCTTGTTGAGCATAAACATCGGTATAGCCCCTTTTTGGCGGAATGGCCTATTTCTGTGCTGTAACTTTTGTGTAAAATTCTGTAGTGGTGACGTATCAAGCAAAGTGCCC
Source organism: Cetorhinus maximus (assembly GCF_964194155.1). Lineage (NCBI taxonomy): Eukaryota > Metazoa > Chordata > Chondrichthyes > Lamniformes > Cetorhinidae > Cetorhinus > Cetorhinus maximus. The sequence continues at coordinate 82,180,979 of NC_135897.1, read as the reverse complement.
TAGCTTTTGAAGAAATAGTGCCCTAGCTGTTGTATTCTATGTGGAGCCGAGAAAGCTGTGTTATTAGCATGAGGTCCCTAGTGCTTTTGTTTGTGTTTGTCCTTCAGACGGCTACAAGCATTAATAAACAACATTACCTTGCGAAGAACCAAAACCAGCAAGGTAAAGGGCAAGCCTGTAATCGAGCTCCCTGAACGCACGGTCTTTGTTCAACATATAACACTATCCGACGAAGAGAAGCAAATCTACGAATCTGTGAAGAATGAAGGGCGGGCCATTATTGGCAGGTGAGACTCGGCAGATTTAAACTCCAGCCTCCTGTTCAGAAAGTCGAGGGAGCGTAAATTTGCCTCACTGCCATGTTTTATTCCATGCACATCTTTAATGCTTTTTTTTTTCTATAATGCTAATGTTTTATTTGTGCAAAGACATTCAGAGGTAAAGAGGAAATGTTTGGGAGGCTTACTATTTGTCATTGAATACATACCTCTAGTAGACATGTTTGATAGCCAACATAGATTTTGATTGCTTAGTTATATTAAATGGAAGGGACAGTAGATCAGAGTGATTAACTAGGAGATTAATTTTAATGGGCAGAAAACAAATGGGCTGGAGGTCTGTAATTTCTCAGTGTGGGTTACAGGCAAAGTGGAACATTTCATCTTAAGTTGTTTACTGAAACATAAGTGCAATCATAACTTAATTTTTTTTAACAAAGTACTTAATCTTCTGTGGCAGTGCTTATGGACAATAAATAAATTAAATTGTCTCTCTCCCTGTAATTGTCTCCAAACTTCTTTCTCACTCTAATGCTCTTCTGTTCCTCTCGCTCCCCTTTATTCTCACTCTCTTTTGTTATTATGCATATTAGGAAGGCTGTAGTTTGGCAACTGTGTCTGCCTGCCAGGAATTTAGTCTGACAGCCCACAATATTAGCGAGGACGCAGAGCTGGGATCGCATGGCTGCTTTCAAACACACATGTCCACAGCTTAATGCTTATCCTCATTCCAACATTTTTCAGATATTTCAGCGAAGGATCCATTTTCACACATTATGCGGACGTCCTTGCTATCCTGGTCTGGCTGAGGCAGCTGTGTTGCCATCCTCGTCTGTTTGCAAATTCCTCAGCTGTAATGGGTTCCTCAGGTAGGAACAGCCTGCTCAGAGACATTCAACACTATTTATGTGAATGAAATAGGAGACCGCTTCAGACACCTTTTACTACATAATTGATATCCAAGGGGATTACAGTGGCAGCATGAATACAAAATTGGCTAAGGGACAGAAGAACAGTTGTTTTTCAGACTAGAGGGGAGTATACAGTATACCAGGGGTCTGTTTTAGGACCACAGCTCTTTGGTATGTGTTATAGTCTAGATTTCAGAATATAGGGCATAATTTCAAAGTTTGCAGATGAGACAAAACTCAGAAAAGTAGTGAACAGCGAGAAGTGTAGCAGACTTCAGGAGGTCATAGACTGGTAAAATAGGCAGATAGACGGCAGAATGAAATTTTACGTGGAGAAATGTGAAGCAGTGTAATTTGCAAAGAAGAATGGGGGAGAGGCAGTATAAATGGTACAGTTTTAAAAGGGGGTGCGGGAACATTGAGACCTGGGGGGCTTGCGTACAGAAATCTTTTGAAGGTGGTTAAGACACAAATCGGCCATGATGATGAATGGGAGAACAGCCTCATGGGGCTGAATGGTCTGCTCCTCATCCTAAGGTGGCATGTCAAATTGATGAGGCTTTTTAAAAAAAATAAAGATACAGGACTCATGGCTTTGTTAATAAAGGCATGGAATACAAAAGCAAGATGGCTATGTTAAAGCTTTATAAAACACTAGCTAGGCCTGTGTTGAGGTATTGGGTCCAGTTCTGGGCACCATGCTTTAGGAAGAACATCAAGGCCTTGGAGAGCTTCAGATGTGCTGGACCAGGATGATACCTGGGATGAAGGACTTCAATTATATGGAGAAACTGGGCTTGTTCTCCTTGGAGCAAAGAAGGTTAAGGGGAGAGTTAATGGAAGCATTCAAAGAGTCAGTAACCAGAGGACACATTTAAAGAGCCAGAGGCAAGATGAGGAGAAATTGTTTTACACAATGAGTTTATTTTGCCTGAAAGAAAAGATGGAAGCAGATTTTATTCTAATTTTCAAAAGGGAATTAGCAACTTACTTGAAGGAATTTTCAAAGAAAAATGCAGGGAAGTGGAACTATTGCACAGGGCCAAGTGGCCTGTGTGTAGAGTTCTATGAATATCAGGTGCCACATTTCAAACAAAAATTCAGTGTGTAAAATGCTATAAGATTTTGAAGCTGCTGTCTAAAAGCAAGCGTATTATTGTCTAGCCAAATTAAACTGTAGACACAATGGGCAGAATTTTGCCCTAGGTTGGCGGGCAGGCCCCACCGGCTCGGCGGCGGGCGGGCAGCTGATCGCCGCCGAAGCGGGCCCCGCCGCCATTTTAAGTGGGTGGGCCAATTAAGGCCTGACCAGCGGGCTGCCCGATGGGAAGCGCTTCCTGTGCAGCGGGTGGCGGGGGGGGGATTCTCCAATTGTCAAAGTGCGCATGCGTGCGAAAGAACGCACAGCTCCCTGAGACTAAGTGCTGCCTCAGGGAGATCACTGACAGTGCATCAAAGTGTCAAAATAGAAAAATAAAAAAAATATTAACATGTCCCCCTCATGTGACAATGTCACACGAGCTGGGACATGTTAATAAATCTCACATAAAGTTTATTTAAGATTTTTAAAACGGACATGAAACCTCATCTCGCCGGTGGATGAGGTTTCATGTTTTTTCTCCTTCCCGCTGGGGCTCCTGGCCTGCCCGTCAGCCTTAAGGTTGGACGGGCAGGTCCTTTAATTGGGTTAACTACCCTGTCAATGGCCTCAATTGGCCATTGACAGGTCGGTGGACGGACAGCTGATTTCGCTGTCCGCCCGCCTTCCTGAATATTTAAATGGGGCGGGATGACGTCGGGGGTTCCTCCTGACATCATCCCGCATCATTTTCCCGTCGGCGAGCGGGAAATACCGGAAGCCTTCAGCAGATCTGCCAGAATCTGTGAAAAGAATGGAGGAGTTTTCTATGCATGTGCTGTTTGATCTGCTGAGTGTCTCGAGTATTTTCTATTGTCTAGCAGCTGTGGTAGGAGTATTCTTTAATTAGGTGAATGTTAAAGATCCCTTGGCATTGTTCGTACAAGAGCTGAGGATTCTCCTAATTGTGGCCAACACTCCTTTCCCAATCAACACCATCAAAAATTAACTGGCCATGCATCCAATTGCTATTTATGGGATCTTGCTGTGTGCAAAATGGCTGCTACATTTTTTTTGCAGTTGCTGCAACTAGAGGTTGATGTACATCTCTCTAAAACGCTTTAGTATGTTTACAGATGAGGTGAAAGGCTAATGAGTGTTGATATCTTAAGTGTTGAATGCATCCGTCTTGATTTCTTTTCCCCAATTCTTCCTGGGAGATATTCCCCTAAAGGAGAGAGTTGGTAAATGCCTTGTTTCTCGCAGCTCTGCCAACATTGATTTGATCATTGATTTTAATTTTAGCTGCCGCCACTTGTTGTTCAAACACCTTCTAGCAGGGACTGCTGATTAGCTACCCTTCCCCAGCCTGTTGCTAACCCAGAGGCAGTACACACAGTTGTAATATCTGGCCGAGTTCAGCTAACTGAACACAAACAAATGGATCCTGCTGATGTAGGGTGCTCTATACCGGACCCAAGAAGAACTTGCATTGATGTTAGTGTTTTTATGTAGAAAAATGAACCAAGGAGTTCCCCAAAAACTTAAGGAACAGAAGTAGAGATTAGAAGGGGTGACCAAAGCTGAGGTTGGTTTTAAGTAGAATCTTGAAGGGGAAGAGCCAGGTGTATGGGTTTGGGGAGGGAATTAAGAGTGTGGGACGTGGGCAATACATGCAGCCAATGGTATAGTGAAAGGAAGATAACTCGCTTGGCTGGATTCAGAGGGAGAACGTCTAGAGTTGTTGTACAGCCGGAAAAGTTATAAAATTAGGAAAGATGATTATCATGGGTGAGATAAGATAGAATACGGACAACAAACTTTTCCTGGTAGATCAGTTGAAGTTTATAGAAGGTAGAGTTTGGGAGGCTGGCCGGGTAAGTTTTGGAGCGATTGATGCATTTACCCAGAAACTACAAGGTAAAAAACATTGGAGAATTGTGGATATTTTCCTTAAGTGTAAAATATATTTCAATACAGTGTTGGTCACTTAACTAAACTGGTCAGCGCTCTAAAACCATCTGGGGCTACCAATCATAGCACGTACAAGCTTAATGAAACAATATTGCACTCGTTTTAGTGTAAGTTGATGTAATTTAATAAAGAAAACATTCCAATCTTCCAAATTAATTATTTATCCAAACGGGACTATTTTTTAAACTGATCAGAGATTATAGCGTCTGGCTGTGCCTGAGTCAATAGTCAGGTTAGCTGTGTATTTGTGCAAATGGTTAAAATTGGAAAGGTTGGTTATTTCTGTTTATTATTGGAAATCAACAATATCCCTCTCTCTCTCTCTCTGTCTCTCTTTCCCCCACTTCCTCTTTCTCTCTAGTGGATAATGCCACTCCTGACGAGCTGCGGGAGAAATTGGTGAAGAAGATTAAACTAGTTTTGAGTTATGGCTCTGATGAAGAGTGCGCCATCTGCCTGGAATCGCTAACCTTTCCTGTGATTACGCACTGTGCCCACGTTTACTGCAGACCGTGTATCTGCCAGGTTATTCAGAGTGAGCAGGTCAGTGGATGGCAGGAGTGACTTGACACAAACTGTTCTTGAATTCATGGGTTTAGGGAGATTCCTACGAAAGTTTGTGTTGATATTGGTGTCAGTAATTTATTTGAGGGCTTCTCCTGATTGTCTCCTGTACTCTTAACTAAGAAAACTTCACATGTCCGTCTGAGGTTTCTGCCAGTCATCTGCCAAAGTTTATTTAAGCCTGCGTTTCCACATATGAAGCAGTTTTGCTTTCTACAGGTGCTAAAAAAGTTGTACTGCATGTTCCTGGGGTTGGTTATACTAAAAAATTTTTCCATATGGTGTAGAAATTATAAAAGCTTTAAAAGGTATTTACAAATTTCTGTTAAAAAATCTGCACAGGAGGCTACGTGTGAGGCTGCTCCTATTTTGCTACCTATGTTGGAAGGGGTCACTAGTGGACTGTATGCATTTATATTATAGTATTCATGCTGCAATATTTAAAAAGTGCCAATATTTCTGCCTCTGATGGCTTAGAAACCCACCTCAGATATTGCTGTGTGCCACCAGAAGGCATTGTGACCAAACAAGAAATCAATTCCAGCAGCATTGACCCAATAATTTTAGTCATGACATTGAAGAAGGGCTTTTTAAACCTTCATAACCCATTGTGATGTCCTGTGACTTCTGCCATGCAGTTTAAACAGTGAACTTTAGAGGGCCTAAACATAGGAACAAACAAATTAGGAGTAGGCCATTTAGCCCCTTGAGCCTGCTCTGCCATTCAATAAGATGGTGGCTGATCTGATCATGATCCCAACTCAACATTCCTGCCTATCCCCAATAACTTTTGACTCCCATGTTAGTCAAGAATCTATCTATCTCTGCCTTAAAACAATTCAGTGACCCTGCCATCACCGCTGTCTGAGGAAGAAAGAGTTCCAGAGACTCTCAGTGCTCGGAGAGAAAATGTCTCCTCATCTCTGTCTTAAATTGTTGGAGACCTCTTATTTTTATACTGTGTCCCTTAGGTATAGTCTCTCCTACAAGGGGAAACATCCTTTAGTCACTTGGAACTTGAGTACTGCTAAACAAATAAAAGAGACATGTTGAAGTTTTTCACCTTGCACTCATCAGGACACTTCGCAAGAATACCAATATAAGGGGAAAACAACAATTTATACAGTATGAGGAGAGAGTGCTGATTTGTTGGCAAGTAGACTCTGGTGGAGGTGTTGCCATGAACAATGCACCAGTTGATAGTGATTGACAGTTAACTGCCAAACATTGTTTGAAATTCAAACTAGGCAGCTTGACCCTGATTGGTCAAGGCACTGCTCTTATGAGTGCAAGACGAAAAGTTTTGACATGTCTCTTTTTTTTTCAGCAAAACATCCTTTCACCATCCACCCTGTAAATCCCCTCTGGTTCTTTTTTATTTCAATAAGATCACCTCTCATTCTTCGAAACTCCAATGGATACAGGCCTGGCCTGTCCAGCCTTTCCTCATAAGTTAACCCCCCCGTCGCAGGTATCAGTTGAGTGAGCTTTGTCTGAACTGCTTCTAATGCATTTATATTCTTTCTTAAATAAGGAGACCAAAACTATATACAGCACTCCAAATGTGGTCTCACCGATATACTAGGTAACTGTAGAAAAACATCCCTACTTTTATTGCAAGGGGAATATAATATAAACGGCGACATTCCATTTGCCTTATTAATCACTTGCTGTACCTGCATCCTAAGTTTTTGTGATTCATATACGAGGACACCCAGACCCTCCTGCACTGTAAAGTTCTGCAATCTCTCTCCCATTTAAATAATATGCTGCTTAGAAAAGCAGTATATTAATAGAATAGAAAATAGAAATTCTTCCTGCCAAAGTGGACAGTTCACATTTTCCCACATTATACTCCAACTGCAAAAGGAGCATGGGCGCAACACTAAGTGAAATGGTTTATCGGTGTAAAGACAAGAGCTTCAATTCTTGTGAGCTATTTAAATGTGTCTGATCCATTGGATGTGTCTGGTTACATTTGCCTCCTTTTTTCTTCCCACTTTTTGTCTCTGCTAGCCCACCGCCAGGTGCCCCTTGTGCAGGGCCGAGATCCGAGTAGAACAGCTGGTGGAGTGCCCCCCCGAAGAGACAGACACCATGGCACCTGACAAATCTCAGCAGGCCTGGGTCTCCAGCTCAAAGGTCAGTCAGAAGCTCCTTGTTATTTTTAAAAACCTTATCTGTTTGTGGGGGTGGGTGGGAGAAGCACTGATATCAGGAGGAGGAGGAGATCCTGTGAGCTAGTATGGATATCATCTGTGGAATGTCAGCCTGCAGATATTCGGGAAAACTGATAGCTGCAACATTTGTGGACTGTCTGCATGAGAGCTCATTTTTTTTTACATAAAGTTTGACAGTAAAATAGGAATTGAATTGCTCAAATTTAAATTCAAAATGATGAGACAAGACCTGGCCAGGAAGGGTGATTTTTGTCGCGTTCTTTTTCTGCATTTGGGTGAAATTGATGTAACGTTCCATGGCACAGCTGAGTTTATCTAAAACATTGAAGGCAGGGAATGCCTGGAACGTCTTTGGTGATTTTACCACCTTTAATATAGTTTACATAAATGATCTTGTACTTGGTGCTTGCCCACTTTGGGATTGGACAGTCTGGATTGGCAGTGAACTAAATGGGAATTTCTAAAGGAAGCTGAGCATCAAAAGCACCTTATGCTTTGCACAGCCAGTTTTTTTCCAGTCTCTCCTTGTTCTACGTTGGAAATGGGGAGCAGTTTGGAGAAAAGAAGGCCTTTCGTCGTATTATACCTTATTATGCTTTGCTTTTATCTCATCAAATTGAGATTTTTTTGACCATTTTTTTTTCATTGAAGAGATTTGAAAAGAGTTTAGAAATGCCATAAATTATAATCAATAAATTACTTTAATACAGGAGTAGACCATTCGGCCCCTCGAGCCTATATTGTGTGGAAAATTTTTAAAAAGGCACTGATAACTCATGAACAGTGTCCACTTAACTTCAATGATGTTCCCCCATGGACTGTAAATAATCAATTCATTAGTGTTTCTTTGCATTTAATAAACTCCACTTATCCTTGTGTTAGGAAGTTTCTTGATTTCTCTCTGGTTGTGAAGCGAGGGCGATGAAATGGAAATCAGTGATCCTGCAAAGGCTGCAATTTTGTTTTAACTTAAGCAAAGTGACCAATTGATAGAATCATAAAGCAAAGAGAGGGCCCATTTGGCCATTGTGCCTGTGCTGTCTCTTTGAGAAAGCTGTCCAATTAGTCCCACTGCTCTGCTCTTTCCTGTAGCCCAGTAATTCTTTGCTTTTCAAGTATATATATATCCAATTCCCTTTTGAAAGTTACTATTGAATCTTCTGCCATATCAGGCAGCGCATTTCCAACTTACTCACAAAAATTGCATTAAAAAATTCCTCTCACCTCCCCATCTGGTTCTTTTGGCAAATAACGTTAAATTCTATGTCCCCTGATTACTCACCCTTCTGCCAGGAGAAATAGTTTTTCCCTATTTGCTCGATCAAAACACCTTGTAATGTTTGAGCACCCTGTATTAAGTTGCCCCTTAACCTTCTCTGCAGTAAAGAGAACAATGCAGCTTCTTTAGACTCTTCACATAATGTGAGCAAGTGCAGCATGGGGTTATGAGACGATGAGTAGCACTGATTGCAGTAAGTCAGTTTGAATGTAACTATTGTTGTCTGCCTTACCTTACCGTGAACTAAAGTAACTTGAAAAGATTAGAATGTGGCCTTGTCTCACCAAGTCTTTTGGCCTTTGAGAAGAGTGGAGAAGCACGTGTGAAAGACTCAAATATCTAGTTCAGAATAAAAGGGGATACTATTTTTACAACCTTATTCAGCTGTGCATGAGTAGATGCAAGGCACAGCGGATCCTGAGAAAATGTCTGATTTGACAACAACAAAAACAACAACTTGCACTTCTATAGCGCTTTTAATGCAATAAAACTTCCCACGGTGCTTTCAGAAGTTTGGCAAAGCAAAATTTGACACTGAGCCACATAAGGCAACATTATGGTAGATAGCTAAACCTTGGTCAAAGAGGTAAGTTTTATGAAACGTCTTAAAGGAGAAAAGCGAGTTAGAGTGGCTGAGAGAGTTAGTGAGGTTGTTGTAGAGCTTGGGGCCTAGGCACCTGAAGGCGCCAATGGTGGAGCCATTGGCGCCTTCATTGGGGATGCTCACTAGGCCAGGATTAAATAAGTGCAATAACTCAAAGGGCTTTTGGGCTTGGAAGAGATTAGAGGTAACGAGGGGTGAGAACATGGAAGAATTTGAAAACAAGGCTGAGAATTCGAGGTGTTGCTTGACCAGGAGCCAATGTAGGTCAGCGAGCACAGGGTGATGGGTAAACAGCATTTGATGCGAGTGAGGACACGGGCAGCAGAGTTTTAGATGACCTGAAGCTTATGGAGGGTAGAGTGTGGGGGATCAGCCAGGAGTGTCTTGCCACTAAGACTTACCACTAAGTCTAGAGGTAACAGAAGTGTCGATGCGAGTTTCAGGGGCGGATGTGAAAATAGGCGGTGTCAGTGATGACATGGTTATGAGTCAGAAGATCACCCTGGGATCAAATGTGACACTAAGGTTATGAGCAGTCTTATTAAGCCTTAGACTATTACCACAGAGAGGTATGGAGTCAGTACCTAGGGGCTGCATCTTCCGGTTGGCGAGCAGGGGGCGGGGCCCACTCGCCGACGCGTAAAATGACACGGACTGACGTCGGGCGTGCGTCCCGACATCACCCCGCGTCATTTAGATTTTCAGTTCGGCGGGCCTGCAGCTGAGTCGGCTGCGTGCCTGCCCAACTGTCAAATGCCTATTAAGGCCATTAAGAAAGTAATTAAAGTGATTAGTGGACCTGCCTGTCTAACCTTAAGGCTGGCGGGCAGGCCAGGACCCCAGGCGGGCTTCTGTAAAAGCATGAAACCTCATCCACGGTCGGGATGAGGTTTCATGAGGTTATTAAAAGTTGTATGAAATCTCTAAATAAAAGAAATTGCCATGCTCTACCTCATGTCACAGTGGCACATGAGGGGACATGTCAGTGATATTTTTTCCTCGTCTTTATTTAATTTTCAAACCTGAGCCGATTGCCCTGAGACAGCACTTTGCCTCAGGGTGATCTGTGGTGCTCCTTCACGCGCATGTGCACTCCTGGCTCAGGGAATCCCCCCCCCTCCCACCCCGCACAGGGAGCACACAGCGCTTCCTGGCAGACATCGTGCCGACGGGGGGAAAATGTTGCCCTAGGGAGCAGAGTTTCTAGCTTATCCAAAAACAAGAGCCTTGGTCTTCCCAATATTTATTTGGAGGAAATTTATGCGCATTCTATACTGGATGTCAAACAAGCAGCCCAGTAGTTTAGCAACATTCAAGGAGTTGAGAAAGATGATGATGAGGTAGAGCTGGGTGTCATCAGCATACATGTGACAACTAACATTGTGATTTTGGATGATGTCGCTGAGGGGCAGCAAGGTTGTAGAGTGGAAATTTGCACCCAAGTAAAATTTAAAGAGATGGGACAATTAAAAGGAAGTGCTGCAATAATGGAACATAATCTGAACATTTTCGGAAAGGTATGTTAACACATCACTTGGTATTGACCTGTCCAATTTTGCTGTATTTAATTGTAGGTAGATGCCTTGATGCATTCCTTGATTGAACTTCGAAAGCAAGACCCCACCGTCAAGAGTTTAGTGGTCTCTCAGTTCACAGCCTTTCTTACGCTTATAGAAACTCCTCTCAGGTAGGTACAGACCCATGTGTGCAGCCAGTATTGTTAGAGTGTGAAGCTAAAACGCCTGGCCCTGACAGACTACTTAGTTATTCATAAAAAGTGGGTGGCGCAGTTTTAGCAAGTGCCTCTGAAAATGTTGTAAGAAATATTACAAATTGTTGGAAAGCAAAATAAAACCAATGGCAAGTTGGTCATGGACAAGGAAGGTCATTAGCCCATTGTGGCTCATTGCTCACTAGATAAAAAACCTAAATAGTAAATGACATGGCACCTGGAATAAAAGGGAATAAAATCTTTCCTATGCAGCAGCAACATCTTCATGCTGATCACTTTCTGAACAGCTTCCTGATTTGTGGGTTCCAGTTCGCAAGCACACCAAAAGCAATTGGGGAAAATAGGTAAATTATCATTGTGCAGTCTAATTCAGTTTGTTTGCTACCTTTGGTCTAGCGCATTTCAGGAAGTGTAGTTGGGTGCTCTTTCAGGTAGATGAACAGTGTATAATGTGGGTGCAATGCTCCTGAAGACTTTAACTGCTCTAAATAAGCCTGAATCATTGTCTAGCTTCTTTGTCACATTTTTAAAAAATTATTTATTCTTTCATGGGATGTAGGTATCACAGGCAAGACCAAAGTTTGTTACCCATCCCTAATTGCCCTTAAACTGAGTAGCTTGTTAGGCTGCTTCAGAGGGCAGTGCTGTGGGTCTGGAGTCACATGTAGGCCAGACTGGGTAAGGATAGCAGATTTCCTTCCTTTAAGGACATTAGTGAACCAGGTGGGTTTTTACCAACAATTGACAATAGTTTCATGGTCACCATTACTGAGACTAGCTTTTTAATTCCAGCTCTTAATAAATGAATTTATATTCCACCAGTGGCCGAGGTGGGATTTGATCCTATGTCCCCAGAGCATTAGCCTCGGCCCTCTAGACCAGTGACATTACCACTACGTCACTGCCTCCCCATCATAATAGGATTGCACAAAAGGACTTCTTTTAACTAAGCATGAGATTTTACTGCTGCTTTTAACAATAAATCTCCTAGATTAAATGTGCATGCACCCTCAGAGTGAATGTGAAAAGCCGAAAGCTGGCACTGCTTTCGCATTAGAACATTGCCTCCAAAACACTGAGACTTATCTTGCAGTCATGCCCGGCCAAAATAAACCTGGCAGCATTGGATGTTGCGGGCTACAGTTTTTTTTTGGCCAGAACTAAAATTTTCAGCCTGTCAGAGTAGTACCAGACTTAACACACTGTAAGAATCGACACAGTGGAATTGGTTCCACAACATCATAAAAGAGCTCCTGTATTACACTGCCGCAACCACTCTAACTGTGGCGGGCTTTATTGTGCTGAATCTGCCCCGTTCGTGCCATGTGACAGATTCAGCAGCCATCATGAACTGTAGAGTGAGAGATTCATTTGTGGGCGGTTTTATCTTGGTCAGTCAATGTGAGTAACACGATGTAAGCCTGCCGATCTTGCTCACATGCAGTTAGCGTAAAGTTTGTAACTTTCACTTGACTCTTGCCTCATCCTCAACGCCTTGAAGAGAAGGTTCAATCGTGTGTAGCATTGCTCGGGGAAAGCATTGGGCAGAGTTTTACAGCCTCACCCCTGCCCCCGCCACTCCAGAACCGGAAAGTGCCGCCCATTGTTGGACTAAGGGCAGGCTGACCTCTGGACCCACTGCGGTCAAACTCAAAAATGATAGATGCAAAGTGTATGTCATCAAAGCGATGCCAGTGGCAATTTGGGTATTGAGTAAAATCTCTTGTCATTGGGAGTTGGGTAAATTTTGCTATGTTGCTGCTTTGGGAGATGACCGTATAGCATAGAGATGACATAAATTGTTCTAAATATGTGTTTATTTTTCATCTAGTAGATTTGTTGATGTCTTTTGTTTATGGATAGTATTGTATTTAATGTGTTACGTCAACAACACCTTGTTATCTGGCTTCAGACTTGAGCCTTGGCCAGAGGTGGTGCACACCTCAAAAGCTGGAAAGCCGTCAATGAAATGGGGCTTCTTGACCTGTGGTACAACTGAGAGGAATTGGCTTACATGTGCATTTCTGCTTTTGTTTCCTTTTTTGTAGACAAGAAGGCTTTGCGTTTACCCGCCTGGATGGCTCGATGCCACAGAAGCGGCGGATAAATGCCATTGAGTCCTTCCAGAGCAGCGAGCCAGGCTCCCCAACCATCATGCTGCTGTCGCTTAAAGCTGGCGGAGTTGGTTTGAATCTGACTGCGGCTTCCCGTGTGTTCCTCATGGACCCTGTGAGTAACGATGCAGAAGCCTTTAGACCTGTTTAATATGAAGAAGCTGTGTAGCCAACATTTCACCACCATTTTGTGGTTTTGAAGAGCCTGAGCTTAACGCATATTTTATTCTGCTTTTATAAGTAGATATAAAATAAACCAGTGTTGTGTAATGTTCCAAATCCATCTGTCTCTCTTCAAACTAGGAACTTTATGCATTCTATTTTTTAAAGCAAAAGAAGCCATATACATTACAGTATGTCTCTAATGAATGAATCTGTTTGGTGAAAATAAGTGTTGCCATCTTTTCTCAAGGTAGCTTTAAATGGTGGGAGGTCTTGTGGCACAATGGTAGCATCCCTACCTCTGACCCAGAAGCTCTGGATTCAAGTTCCACCTCAGGACTTGATGGCCATGGAAGGTGTGTTCATAATGGAGCTAAACAGATTGATTGACTATCAGCCTGGAAATCCTTTCAGTGTGCCTGATGACAGGCGGAAAAGAGCAGGCCAGTTTTCTGGGCAGCCAAATTGCAGAAGGCAACGGCAAACCACTGCAGTGCTTTGCCAAGAATAATCATGGACCAATCCAGTGGAAGATCATGGTTGCCAATGCCCTCTCAGGGCATGGTACCTCTAGGAGGAGAAGAAGCTTTGGATGAAGAAAGCCCTTCAGCCCATTTAAATCCTGTGCTTCCAGAATACCAACATTGCCACCTTTCCATGACTGTATATAGCTGTCACCCCAAGTCAAAACTGAGGGCTGTATGGTGGTTGAGATTGGGATTGTTGACTTGAGTTCCGAGGTAGATGTTTATTTTCTTTTGGCCTGGCTGAACACCAACACAAAGTTGGACACTAGCTGCTCAGAGTTTTTAATCCATTAAAATGAACAGAAGGAAAATGGGACCAACTGGTCCCTAATTTTTTTTTAATAAGGGCCCTGCCCCACTAAGTTTTTGCATTCCAGCACAAAAGAGGAAAATCAATCCCTGATGTGCATTCTGCCGCAGGTGAGAATTCCTTGTGGACCTCAGCAATCTTATTCCTGCCATGTCACAAAAATATGTGGGAAAAATGGATGTATGTAAGGCTTTTTGTGTCTATTTAACATTTGAGATTCAACATTCAAAAAATGGTGCCCTTCACTGAGATCATAAGATTGCTGTGTCTAAAATGTAAGAACTAATTAGTGGTCCCACCTTTACCATGGCTCAGTGCCAGACCAAAACTGAGTAACTTCACATTAGACTGCAGAGCAGTTAGAAAGTCAGAACATAGTAAAGTTGACAATTTGAAAAGACCATATTGATCCAACAGGCTGGTCCCAAAGTTCAAAAATTTCAATATATATGATTTTATTTCTTGTTTCTCTCGTATGCTTCTTCCATCCAGGAAAATCCTCTTGGCTCCCTCTTAAATTTGCCAACTATTCCCCCTCCACTGTCTCCTTGGGCAGCGTATTCCGTGCATTTAGCAATACTTGGCGAATCAAGCTGAGCTGATTGAGGCTGGAGATATTCCAGCGATTCACTTACCTGTCAGTCTCAGTGAGTTTCTTTTGGGTTTCGAATCAAACAAAGAGCTCTTAGGAAGATGAGGTCAAAGAGACAACCTGCAAAAAAGGATGATTCGCTGAGAAGTAAAAAAAAACGTTGAGAACTTCCGGGAATGAAAAAAAGAAGAAATGATAAAGTATTGTCACTGAGGAAGCCAGTTACAAACATGAAAGAAGAGAGAAAATAGGACTAGCCGGTCCATCCGAGCCTGCCCTGGGCACAGTGCAAGTTACACACACGATCTCACCACTACGGTCACGCATTCTCCTGCAGAACATTTTTGGAAGAGAATAAATCTGGGAAATTCCTTGCAGCCCCTGAAGGTGATCACGAAAACTCCAGGAAATTACAGTGACTTGTGACACATTCCCCAGCATGAAGTTATTTTGACTAGTAGCAAGAGCTTGCCTAAGCTCATTTGTAAGTCTTGCAGCGAATCTGCATTCCGTGCCAGCAACATATTCCAGAGGCCATGGACTGCCTGTGAAAAGAAGTGTCCCCACTACCTAACCTAGTTCCATATTTTAGTAACTTACACTTGTGTCCTCAGTCCTCGATATCCTATCCACCAGGACTGAGTCCAATCCCTTAATTATTTTAAAGATCAATCACATTGCCACAATGTCTACATTCCTTCCAAAGTAAGAAATCCTTAAATTAGTTATCAGTCTAGTGGCCCCCATCTGAATTTTTTTCATTCCCATTCTTGCATTGTACATAGACCTGACCACTGTTTTTATGTCATTTAACATCCTAACTCCCACACGTGTATTTAATTCCCCAGATTTCATTCTGATAGATCATCGGTAAAAGGTGATCTTGATGCTGTTTATCTTTACAGAATAGAATTCTGAAACATGCTAACCAATAAACAAAATCACCTAACTTTATTTTAAAAGGCAGGCAAAATCAATGTAGGCCGCAGCCTGCCTTGCTCCCTATTCAAGTTTACAAAGTGATACTGGAATCAGCCAGATAGACAGGAAAGCCTCTTTGGACAAGATAAGACTTACAAAACAAAATGATCTAACTAAACCCAACAACAGCAGCACTACCAGTGCTTGGAATAACCTGTAAGGCGAAAAACATTTGTGACAAAATCTGATTTCCACCTGTCCAGTTTTAGACATTTGTACAGTGTAAATTGGATGCCAAAGGCTCACTTCTGAATTTTTTTATTTATTCATCTTACGGGATGTGGGTGTCGTTGGCTGGGCCAGCATTTATTGCCCATCCCTAGTTGCCCTTGAGAAGGTGGTGGTGAACTGCCTTCTTGAACCGCTGTAGTCTCTGTGATGTAGATACACCCACAGTGCTGTTAGTAAGGGAGTTCCAGGATTTTGACCCAGTAACAGTGAAGGAACGGTGATATATCTCCAAATCAGGATGGTGAGTGACTTGGAGGGGAACTTCCAGGTGGCGGTGTTCCCATGTATCAGCTGCCCTTGTCCTTCCAGATGGTAGTGGTCATGGGTTTGGAAGGTACTGCCTAAGGAGCCTTAGTGAGTTCCTGCAATGCACCTTGTTGATGGTACACTGCTGCCGCTATTAGTCAGTGGTGGAGGGAATGAATATTCACTGAGGGGCTGCTTTGTCCTGGATGGTGTCGAGCTTCTTGAATGTTGTTGGAGCTGCACTCATCCAGGCAAATGGAGAGTATTCCATCACACTCCTGACTTGTGCCTTGTAGATGGTGGACAGGCTTTGGGGAGTCAGGAGGTGAGTTATTCGCTGCAGGATTCCTAGCTTCTGACCTGCTCTTGTAGCCACAGTACTTATATGGCTAGTCCAGTTCACTTTCTGATCAATGGTCACCCCAAGATATTGATAGTGAGGGATTCAGTGATGGTAATGCCATTGAATGTCAAGGGGCAATGGTTAGATTCTCTTTTTTTCAAGATGGTCATTGCCTGGCATTTGTGTGTGGCACGAATGTTACTTACCACTTGTCAGCCCGAGCCTGGAAATTGTCCAGGTCTTGCTGCATTTGGACATGGACTGCTTCAGTATCTGAAGAGTCGCGAATGGTGCTGAACATTGTGCAATCATCAGGAAACATCCCCACTTCTGATCTATTTATTACACTTGCTTCTGTATCTTGTAATGTGAAAAGAATTTAAAAAGATGATTTTCGGGTGAAATTTCTTTCAACATGAATTTCGGTTGTTGTCGGGATTGGGGGTTGAGGAGGAAATGTCTGTGTTCTATGGCTCCGGGTTGTTCCCAGTGGAGTGAGCTTGGGCCTGTGATACGGGCCTCTGGCTCGACTCTTTACTGTTGAGTTCTGTAGTGCAGGTTTGTAATAATGGTGCCACTCCAGCTGTGCTGTAATTTGTCTTTGTGTTGCAGGCCTGGAATCCTGCTGCTGAGGACCAGTGTTTTGACAGATGCCACAGGCTGGGTCAGACCAGGGATGTTGTTATCACCAAGGTAAGATATTCATGCACTCTTCAGAAAGCTGATAGGAAAATGTTTATCTACAAAGTCTGCTTATTTCACCTGTGTATTGTCGAACTGCATTCTACTGAAAACAGTCATGAGATCTGCATAGTGTTAACTTCATGTGCACTGTTGTAGATCCATAACTGTTGTCATCAATTATGCACCATCCCTTATGCAGTTTTTGCCTTTAATAAAGCACTGTGTAATATCCTGAGGTTGTGAACAGAGCTATATTACTTGGAGCTCTTTTGTAAGTAGTGTCTGGTTTCTTTCAATTTTTTCCCCCCAGCTATTTGCTTTTGTAAAAAAACTGCTGGCTGGATGGCACAGCATGTCATACCCACAAGAACATTTTAAATTATCTAGGAAAAATCTTATAGCATTTACTTATCCGTGTTTTCTTTGGTTAGCCTACCAGACTGTTGCATTTATCTGTCAAAAACATTTGTGCACCATTTTTATTTTTATAAAATCCGTTTTCCGTTGCTAACTGGAAGCTTCGGTGAGTTTGATCTAAAATTTTAAAAGATACCCACTGAGAAACAGGAGAGTAAGAGATTAAAATGACAGGGAGAAAGTAAAGTGTGAGGTGTAGGGAGTGTAGGGCAGCGAGTGACATTGAAAGGAATTTGACTAACGGCTTGGTGACAATGCAGGAGAGAGTATTGAGCAACCTGTGGGGAAGAGAGAGAGAGAGGAATAAAAAGATTCCAAGAAATGAGCAGTGGGACACAAAGAATTAGAAAATGGAGGTGAGGAAAAAGTGAGGAAAAAGGCTTGGATTTTCACTGAGCCCTTTATAAATGGTGGGCAGGTCCCAATTCTGAGATTCCCAACCCCCGATTTCCCAGGCTGTGCAATTTTTGAAAGTGCCTTGAAAGGGTGCGGGCTGGTTCCTGTCAGAAGCCCACGCCTGGCACTCCTGACCTGGCTGGTTCCATTACTGATAGGTACCTCCTACTCTTCCGCAATTTTCATGGAGTGGAGCCATATTTTTAAAGAATCGTGGTTCACGGCCCCTTCGAGGAGTCAGGAACCCAAGTGTACGTAAGGGAACTATTTAAAAGGTAAGGTCAAAAGGTCTTTCTCATGCCCCCTATGCCAGGTTAGGCCCCTGATGCCAGTCTCTGCTCTTCCACTCACCCTCCATGAACCCTCATATCCCTACCACACGCTCTTCCCTTCCATCCACCCCCATATCCCTTATGTCAAGCTATGGCACTTACATGCCCACTGACCCACTGTACTTTTTCTAGAACCAATGACCCTACTGTAAAGTGGTATGAGTTTAAAAAAACCCTTGAAAAGAAGTCATTCATTGAGAACTTTTCCTATGTTTGAAAACAAATGTCTGCAGTTCAAGCTAATAAAAGTGTCAATCATTCAGGCCCTTTGAAGTTTCATGGGAACATAGGAAATAGGAGCAGGAGTAGGTCATTCGGCCTGTTGCGCCTGCTCCACCATTCAAACAGATCATGGCTGATCATCTACCTCTTATGCCATTTTCCCACACTATCCCCATATTCCTCGATGTCATTCGTATCCAGAAATCTATCGATTTCTGTCTGGAGTGTACTTGATGATTGAGCTTCCCCAGGCCTCTTGAGGTAGAGAATCCCAAAGATGTGGGATCCTCTGAGTGAAGAAATTCCTCCTCATCTCAGTTTTAAATGCCCCGTATTCTGAGACCGTGTCCCCTGTTTCTAGACTCACCACCCAGGGGAAACATTCTATATCCACATTTATCCTGTCACACCCTGTAAGAATTTTGTAAGTTTCAATGAGTTCACAACTCATTCTTCTAAACTCTAGAAAATACAGGCCCACTTTCCACAATCTCTCCTCATATGACAGTCCTGCCATTCAAGGGATTAGTCTGGTGAACCTCAGTTGCACTCTGTCTATGGCAAGTATATCCTTCCTTAGGTAAGGAAACCAAAACTGTACACAGTACTCCAGATGCGGTCTCACCAAGGCTTTATACACTTGCAATAAGGCATCTATACTCCTGTACTCAAATCCCTTGTGATGAAGGCCAACATACTAAGTTTCAAAAACCACAAATCCTTGAAACTATTTAACTGGTGTAAACAAACATTGTGAAATTGACCACAGAGATCAGAGAACCTGAGCTGTCAATCAGTCAATGTTTCAAAGCAATGTTTCCTTTGGTGAGTAGCTGTTCTTGTATTATAACAGCTGTCTGGGCTCTCAGCCAAGCCTCATTAGGTATACTTTCTCCTGCCTCCCCTACCCACCTTGAGGATAAAAATCCAGGTCAATGTTCTGTTTTATTTTTTAAAAACTGAACATTTGACCAAAAAACAATTTATTTCTTCAATTTGTTTTTTAAAGTATAAATACTTTGCAAATGAATGGCTCCTGTTTTGAGTAGAGTTACTTTTGAGCTACATCCCACTTTGCTTTATCTTTGTATCGACTTTACATCTCAGGCCTTGGACTTACAGATGTTTCACTGTCCTGCTTTTTGTGTACAGGACATACCTGGGTAAGGTTCCACGAAGCCGGGTAGATGCCGGTGTTGTAGCCGTACTGGAACAGCTTGGCTAGGGTCTTGGACTTACAAATGTTTCACTGACATGTCGTCTTGCCCACAAAAAATTGAGAGGGGAAGGTTAACAACTGAACATTATTACAGACCAATGCTGATATAATAAATCACTCCCAAATCACAGTACAGAAGAGGCCCTTTGGCCCATCGAGTCTGCACCGACACGTGAGAAACACCTGACCTACCAACCTAATCCCATTTACCAGCACTTGGCCCATAGCCTTGAATGTTATGACGTGCCAAGTGCTCACCTGGGTACTTTTTAAAGGATGTGAGGCAACCCGCCTCCACCACCCTCCCAGGCAGCGCATTCCAGACTGTCACCACCCTCTGGGTAAAAAAGTTTTTCCTCACATCCCCCCCCTAAACCTCCTGCCCCTCAACTTGAACTTATGCCCCCTTGTGACTGACCGTTCAACTAAGGGGAACAGCTGCTCCCTATCCACCCTGTCCATACCCCTCATAATCTTGTACACCTTGATCAGGTCGCCCCTCAGTCTTCTCTGCTCCAACGAAAACAACCCCAAGTCTGTCCAACCTCTCTTCATAACTTAAATGTTTCATCCCAAGCAACATCCTGGTGAATCTCCTCTGCACCCCCTCCAGTACAATCACATCCTTCCTATAATGTGGCGACCAGAACTGCACACAGTACTCCAGCTGTGGCCTCACCAAGGTTCTATACAACTCCAGCATGACCTCCCTACTTTTGTAATCTATGCCTTGATTGATAAAGGCAAGTGTCCCATATGCCTTTTTCACCACCCCACTAACATGCCCCTCTGCCTTCAGAGATCTATGGACACACACGCCAAGGTCCCTTTGTTCCTCAGAACTCCCTAGTGTCATGCCGTTCATTACTTCCTTGTCAAATTACTCCTTCCAAAGTGTATCACCTCTCACTTTTCAGGGTTAAATTCCATCTGCCACGTATCTGCCCATTTGACCATCCCGTCTATATCTTCCTGTATCTAGCCAACATGATCGGAGTATGTCTTCCTTTACAGCTATATCACCAGGTTAATTTGGATTTGGCACAAATTAGGCTCTTCCTTGGAAGCTTTCTTGGTGACACGTGGTTTCAAATTTTCCTCAATGAAGTCAGTCAGATTTTTCTGTGCATACATGTGTTTCCTGATCAAAGAAATCTGCACCATAGTTGACCACTCACTGTGTATGTGTGTGTGTATGTCTATTTACTGATGAGCAAAATTCTCCCTGATTTGCCGCCTTATATTGGAGAATTGCAGTCGACCTGTGGTTTTCCTGTCATCTGCAAGTACTCCAAAGTATCAAAGACCCAACTTGCAAGGAGCTAATTGCACCATCGAACCATGAAATTATGGATCGTGAAACTACTGCTTTATGCCCACTTCTAAACCTCTTCACCTCTGTCTCTTCCTTTTAAGTTGCTCCTTAAGTCAATCTCTTTGACCAAACTTTTGGCCACCTGTCCTAATAACCTCCTGATGTGGCTCGGTATCAAATATTGTTCGATAACTGAACTGTCAAACACCTTTGGACGTTTTACTGCGTTAAAGGTGCTATATGAATGCAAGTTACGGTTGTTAAAGAGACCTTTTAAATGTTGTGATTGTGAGAAGAGATTTAAGATCTCTTGACACGAGTGAGGCTAAACTTCTGCACAGCCAGGTCTCCGTGATGCAAAGCTTAGCTTAGCTAGCTGGCAAAGAGTTTGGAACAAACCTAAAAAGTGGGTGGGGGTAAAACAGCGTTCATTGTCCCAAGACCAGAACAAGCAAAAAAAGTGCTGAATCTAAGCATCTGTAGATTCAACAAATCTTTATCTGGCTAACTGGACGAGAGAGAGTGGAGAGTGAAGATTCTTTAATTGATTATCTTGTTTGATACCCCTTGTCGCTTGGAGATTAAATTCTGTTGAGACTGATGCTGCCACTTCTGTGATTTACAGTAGTTTCAGCAGCATCTCTAAATCTGTGTGTGTGTGTGTATGTGTCTCCATTTGTAGTTCATCGTGAAGAACTCGGTGGAGGAAAATATGATCAAGATTCAGAACAAGAAACGAGAACTTGCAGCAGGGGCCTTCGGATCCAAAAGACAGCGAGAGATAAAGCAAAGCCGGATTGAGGAAATCAAGATTCTGATCGACGTGTAAAGCTGATTTTTGCTGTTAAATCAATTGGTTTTGCTTTTTTTTTTTCCTTTTTACGCATCCGAGAAATTTGAGCTTTTGAAATTTAAAACTTTTTGGTTGTGTAAGTTCTGTAATGGGGCTGCAAAAGAAATGCAATTTGTAAATGGAATACAGATTTGTATGAGATGGCAACTTTATTGCAAAATGTTGAATTCCGTGAATCAGAAATCGTCAGTGTAATATAATGTAGGGAATGCTGCAGTCAGAAGTGCCGTCCCTCAGATGAGATGTTAAAACACAGCTCAATTTGCCTGTTTCCAGCGGTCAGGTAGACATTAAAGATCCCATGGTAATACTCAAGAGAATTGGAGCATTCTGCTAGTATTCTGACTAATGTTTTTCCCTCAACCAACACCAACAAAATCAGATTAGCTGGTTTTTCATCTCATTGTTATTTGTGGGGTGTTTCTGTGTGACTGCTGTGTTTGCCTGAATAACCATTATTGTATTCCAGAATTCACTATGTGAAGGGGATTGAGATATTTTTCAGATGTGATGAGATCCTTTGTAAAGGCAAGTTTTTTTTTAAATCACCCCTGTTCTGTTATATAACGTGATTCAGCTAAGGACTTTTTAAATCTTAAACTTGATTACTCTCATCCAGTTTCATTTTTCTTCTTAAAAGAAAGGAAGTAGAAAGTAACCGGGACTTGAGCCTCTACAAGGACTGTATAGTAAAGGCCCTTGTAAAGGCGATCAAGTCTTGTTTTCCTACAGAGGACACCATCTACTATGGTGCTATCACCATGCTACATGGTATAGATTAAGAACAAATCCAGCAGCTTGGAACTGGGCATTGGTAGTGGCAGAATTGTATTCCACCACAATCTTTGTAACCTTATGGTTCTGCATGTCTCTCTCACACTCCATCACCATCAAGCTGTATGACCAACCCTTGGACTCGCAAGTGTAAACAAGGCTGTGGTATTTGCAACCATCCCTATAAGGCACGCTGAGCAGATGCTCCTGCTTGGCCAGTCTTCAGCCAATTTGATTCATTCCACACAATATCAAGAAACAGCTAAGTGCACAGGAGACAGCAAAGGCCCTGAGAACATACCAGTTGTATTGCTGAAGACCTAAGCTCCCGGAACCAGCAATGCCTCCTGCCAACCTATTTCAATACAAACGTAGCTGTGCCATCAACTTAAAAATGTGGAAAATTGCCCAGACATACAATCTTACAAAAGGCAGGACAATCCAGAAATTCAAATGAACCACTTATAGAACAGGCCACACAGGCTGGGTGCAACGAGTAGCTCACTCCCTGATTCAACTTCCCCAACCATTGCATGCTGTCCAGTTACTTGGATGGTGCTGCTGCAATAATACTCTAGCTCCAAGCCATCCAATACAAAGCAATCCACCGATTGACACACACTGCACTAGCTTAAACATCCACTAACAGCTTCCAGTGGATGCAGCCTTACTGTCTACAGGATAATCAATTGCATCGAGTCACCAAGGCTTCTTCTGTGGCACCTCTCAAACCCACAGCCTTCACCTCATAGAAAGACAAGAGCAGCAAATGCATAAGACAGTCATTTCCAAATTCCCCTCCAAGTGACACGGGGCATCCCTTTATCGTTGCTAAATCAAAAGTCTGAAATTCTACTCAACACCATTCTGTAGGTACTTCATTACATGGACTGCACAGCTTCAAGAACACGGCTCACCACCACCTCTAGGGTAACTAAGGCCGGACAATAAAAGCTGACCCTGTCAGCAGTGCAGATATCCCAAGAATGTCGTAATTCATTTTAAAACGTTTTCAATGAGTTTACTATGAGGATAGTACAAATGACAGAATGATGAATCAAGCGTACATTGGATCAGTAACATCCTTGGCTAGAGCCTGACTAATTGTACTCAGTAACGGGGATGAATGCCAATGTGACCACTAGATTTACTTAGGCTGACATTCTAAGTGCATATTGCGACAAAAGAGTCCTCGAGCATTTCACAATCACTGGAAGCCACTTCAGAGGTTTAAAAAAAAGTATGAAGCTACAGCATGCTGAAGGTTTGAACTGAGTAAAAGACCCTGAAACTGTCTGGTAGCTGAGAGAACATCACGACGATTTCATGCTTTAGTTCACCAGAGCTTCCTTGCCTAGAACTTTGGGAACATAATTAACTCAATTTTACAGTCAGTTTAAAAACTAAATTTGTCCCAAGCAATAAAAGTTGCGATCAAAAGAAAGTTGGTCTGAGAATCCTGCCCCGCACTATCATGATGCCTGAAGCATAGTGATCAGACACCCCATACTCGCCACCTTAAATTAGGGGAAATAAATAGCTTGTGTGTGTCATCATAGATTCAAGACATATTCAAGACTTTAGAACATAATACATATCACAGTGCAGTCGTAATGCTACGTTGTTAGAGCTGTTGACCTTCAGAGGAGATATTTTGTTCTGGCTTCCTATTTTGGGGTATTTTACTGCTGCTTTTGTGCGGGCTTCTCATCTCTTTTGAAATGGCCGCCAGATACCAGAACAGGGCTTTGTGGAAAAGGGTCTAGGAGAGACTTCAAGTGGCTCCTATGCGACATCACACTCTGAAATTGTGGGTTTTTTTGGTTTGGATAATGGTGTAACTTAGAACTAAAGTTTTAGCCATTCGCACCAAAGGATATTGGTTGAAAGTAAATTTATTGATTGACCATCTTTTTTAAACTCCTTGAATCTTCCTTTACCTTTAACCTGAGCCTTACTGAAAACCTGCACTCAGTGACAAACCTTGGTTGCTTGGCAGTTTTGATTTGGTACCTCGCTCCTATATAAGATTCAGATACATATTGCAGTCTAATTGAAGGTCAGCAACAACTACTACTACTTGGCTTTTAACAAAGTATTGTGGCTGGCAATGGTAATTAAAATAGGGATGCACAAGAGGCCAGCGGTGATCTCTGAGGTTACATAGATAGGGAGGAGTGAGGCCATAGAAGGATCAGAACAAAGTTGAGGCATCGTTGGACCATGAACCAACATTGGGCAACAAGCATAGGGGCGATGGGTGAGTATAGTATGAGATAGGATGTGCTCAAGTTTATGCAGAGTGTTAGATGGGAGGGCTGCAAGGAGAGTAGTGGAATAGTTGAGTTTGAAAGTCAGAAAGGTATGGATGAAAGCTTCAGCAGCATGTGGGCTGAGGCAGGGGAGGAGAGGTGCAATGCTGTGGAGGTGGAAATAGACAGTCTTGCCGGATGCCAAACAAGCTTGCCTGCCCTAAAGCCCCCAGCAGGTGTACAGTTTGTCTGCCAACAGACTTCTGCTACTTGACAAAACAGTAATTCTTCTCTGTGAGATGTTGGCAATTCTCTCGGGAGCACGTCACAGGGGTCATACCAAGCGGGTGTGAGAACCCTGGCTGATTATTTTCTTTCCTTAATCCAAAGGCAGTGAGGCCAGTGTTGGTGCTGTGGCTGAGCTAACTCATTGTGAACTGGTAATTTCCTGAGTGCTGCTGGTTGGTAGCAGTTCTTGACTTTCAGGGTTGGGGAATGGCTTTGTTCACACAATAAGTACAGATTGTGCAGTGCTCAGTGATTAAATTTCACATCCTTGTTCAGAACGTTCAAGCAGAAACATGTCCTTCCAACTTGCAAAAATTGAGTGCTTTTTTTGCCTAATAGAAATGTCACATTTAAGTAGTGAAGATGAGGTAAGCTTTGACAGTAGATACAATTTAGCTCTTTTAAAGTTACAATTCAGCATATTGTGGTAATCCTATTGTGTGTCCAATATTGCTGCTCACCACAGACAACTTCACAGATTCCAGCTCTCTCACTAGTGTGTGATACAGAACAGCAGATGTCACTCCATGCGACCTGCAATAAATTGAGAATAGCAAACCTGACTGATCTCTGCAGTCCTGCCACCAATCAACAGGACTGTGTGTTAGATGGAGATTGCTGTCCTGCATTCCTGAAAATAAAGCCCAGTTTATAATACTAACACTAGACCCGCTTGTCACGACAGGAAGAGATGATGAATCAGCCTGGAGGGAATGTCACGTGAAGAGGGATTCTGTTGCCTATACAAACAACTGCCAGTAAATCTTCATTATGGTCAACCCTCTAACATAGCATGATTGTGCTTGCCACCTGTCAAGTTAGATAAAACTTAATGGTCCCATGTTTTATTGCTTCACAAGGGCCTGCTAGACCTGTTTTATCTACAGAAACAGTCATGTGTTTTTTTCTACTAGCAAGCACTGTCTTACGAGCTAGAGTGCCATCATGTCCGAATGGTTAGATATTATTGACATAAAAGATCAACATATAACATTGTTCCCTTAAGATTTTCCATAATATTTTTAGCTGCTGAGATGCTCCGTCCAAACTATTACACAAGAACACCCTGAGAACATTAGAAATGTATCCAGTTAGTATCGCTTAACATGCTGGCAGCCTCCGCTTGATCAGCTGATTAGGAATGGCATTTTCGAAGCTTGTCTCAATTCCATACCTTGGTTTCTTTCCACCAGCCCCATGGATGGCAGCTATCATATTTCTCCATCCAACTGAGAAAAACAATGTAGAATGTCTCACTTCCAGCAGACCCTTCTTTTACCACATCACTGCAATCAATCCCCTTGCTGAACATTTGCAGGAACAGTGGTTACATCAGAGGTGTTATTTTTGGTAAGGTACCATTTGAAAAGCTATATAAATGACTTGGATAGCAAATCACAGTGGATACAAAACAATGTGAAAGATGGGCAGAAAGGCTTACAGGATTGTGAGCCATTGGGTAAAACAGGGCAGTTTATTCTGTCAGAAAGGCTAGATTTTTAGCTCACACTTGGTGATGATGTATATTGGTAAAAAGGATTTCAGGTTGCATCTTTTAATATTCCAGTGAATCAAATGTGCCATGAAATTTCAAGGCAGGTTGATAGCTGCCAATGCCGGGAGCTCATATAGGTGTCTAACTGGGAGGTACAGAAAATTGAAGTGTCAAATCAATTTTGGATAATTGGTAAAAGAAACAAAAGCGATGTGTGGAAAAAACTTTTTCACACCGAGTGGCTAGGGGCTAGAATGCACTGCCTGAGAATGTGGCAGGTTCAATCGAGGCATTCAAAAGAGAATTAGATGATTATTTGAAAAGAAACAATGTGCAGGGTTACGGGGGGGCGAGGCAGGAGATTTGGCACCAGGTGAAATGCTCATTCAGAGAGCCAGTGTAGACATGATGGGCTGAATGGCCTCCCTCTGCGCTGTAACGATTCAGAGATTCAATTTGGGCCATCTACACACACCATGTATGTGATGTTAATTCTGAATGCTAGAATGCAACATAGATATTGTAAATTGTTTTACTTTTCCGACTTTGTATAGTAAAGTTTATTTTGGTTTGTTTATCCTATGTGCTGTGTCAAGTTTGGTAGGATACATCGAAATTTCACACCTACTAAATGTTAAGAATGTGAAAGAAGTACTAGAAGACTGTCCTCAGTAGTATTCAAATCTTACATGGATTTAGGCCTTATACAGTTAAGGGTTTTTAGAAAAAATGTGTAGCACAGCAGAGGAAACTAAACTTTGAGGCAACTTCAGTGGTGAAAGAGACATGATAGTTCAATTTAAGAACAAAGAACACGTTGACATCTTTGACCTCTCTATGTCAAGAAAGGTGAAATGAATTAACAGCTATGGATTGGAATGTGGACCAAGAAGCAACAATGGGGCCAATAATTTGATGCTGGAGACCTTTACGATTTAGCATTGAGAACTGAGGCCACTGGGAACTCATTGTCCTGATGTGCAGCTGACAGTTGCATAATGTGGGAGGAGCCTTTACACAAACTGCACAACTTTCATGAAGGTCCCTAAGGATTATTCAAATTACAGAGTAGGATTGGAACAGCAATGAAGGGGTGGTTCTTGGCCTTAAAGCCTTTTCTTCCCCTGTGGTTGACATGAACAGGCAGACTGAAGCCATTCAAGCTATCTTCTCTCATTGATGGGTTTCCATGAAATAACATTACTCAGAGACAGCACTGAAGGAAGCTGATAGAGAGTGGAACTGTCATAAAAAGAGTGGCTGAGGTTATGTGTTGCTGTCAAAATTCCCTGCTTGGACTATTGTCAGCATTTTAAAGATCTAGATCATGTCTCCCCCCTGCCACTGCCCTGTTCTCTAAAATTAAAAAACCGCCTTTGCATATATGTCCTCAAAAATCTCTTTAATGCCCTTTTGAATATGGGTGCTATAAACTATATGCAACATTTGAAAATGTAACTTTGCCAGTAATCTACACAAGATAAAAGTAATTTTACTGTATGTACTAAAGAAAGAACTTGCATTTATACAGTGCTGTTCATAACCTCTCAACCCCAAGGTACTTGATAGGCGGTTAATTACTTTTCAGAGTGTAGTCACGATTACAATGTAGCCAACTTGCACACAGCAAATCCCACAAACAGGAGCATGGTAATGACCAAATCATCTTTTTTTTAACGTTGATCGAGGATAAATACTGGCCGGGACACTGGGCAGAGCCCAAATGCCCTTCAGGTGATACCCTGATAATATGCACTGACCTGAAGCCATGATACACAATTGGGTCCCCCCCCAAGTGCTTCACACCTTAGGCAGGTATAACAGGACTAGCTACATAAATGCAAACAATAGACATGGAACCTTGTTTGAGACTCACACACACACACACACACATCAGGAAACTGGATATCCTGTCCAACATGTGTTCCCGACATGTGACCGGAGGTGATTTTTAAAAAAATATCTGTTCATGGGATGTGGGTGTCGTTGGTTCGGACAGCATTTATTGCCCATCCAATTGCCCTTCAGATGGCATTTAAGAGTCAACCACATTGCTGTGAATCTGGAATCACTTGTAGGTCAGACAAGGTAAGGACAGCAGATTTCCTTTCCTAAAGGGAATTAGTGAACCAAACCAGATTGTCAATTGTTGCAAAAACAATGGTTTTGTGGTCATCCTCAGACTTTTAATTCCAGGTTTTTATTGAATTTAAATTTTCACCATCTGCCGTGGCGGGATTCAAACCCAGGCCCCCAGAGCATTACCCTGGGTCCCCGGAAAATACTAGTCAGTGACAATACCATTATGCCACCACCACAGTAGTGCACATTCATAATTTCAGCCCTTGGGATGTCTATATGGTTTGCTGTGTAGGTACAAGGACAGGCTAGTTTATTAACTAGGTAGGTTTCATCAATTTTCTGAGAGATCTCATTAATTCTGACATTATTACAATGTTAGCCATTAGTCAGTGGTTAGCACTCTTACCTCTCACGTCTGAAGAGCAAAGCTCTGGGTTCAAGTTCCATTTGAATGTAAAATTGAGGTTGACACACCAGTGCTGTACTAAGGGAGTGCTATACAGTCAGAGGTGTTGTCCTTTGGATGAGACAAACTGCTCTCTTAGGTGGGCATCAAGATCCTTTGGAAATATTTTGAAAAAGAGCAGAGTAATTCTTTCCCCTGATGTCCTAGGTGATATGTATCCCTCAACCAAAACTGATTATGTGGTCACTGTTGGGAACTTGCTGTGGTCAAATTGGTTGATATATATATATATATATATACACACATACATACTTTTATTTTATATATACACATACAATTTTTATATATGCAACAATGACTACACTTCATTAAAATAAAAGTACTGCAATGGTTGTAAAGCACTTTGGGGCATCTTGAGGTTGTGAAAGGCACTATATAAATGCAAGTCTTTCCTTTTGCATCTATCCTGTAGCTTTTAAACATTGGTAGTTTGTAAGACAGCTTTGAGATTTTATGCAGTGCGGTTGGGTTTGCAAGATAATTAAACCCAGGGGAAGGTATATTCAGTGAATAAATTCAACAATTTCAAACCAGTAAGTTTATTTTGTGGGTAAAGTGCTATGAGACACATAGAAATTGATGGTCAGCAGGTTAATCACAACACAAATACCACACTAGGTGGAGAAAGTCTTCAGTTCTATGTAACAATCTTGCAAGGTACTGGTTATGTACAGTGCACAGCCATCCCATCTCTATAGGGTTTTTTCATATCATTATGTCTCAAAGATAGAAATTACTTCTTGTCCCAGTGGAAACAGGGTAAAGTATTTTCTTTGTAAAGCTGATGGGCGGGGAAGGGGAGGGAGGTTAGTAGTTATTGCTCTTCATGCATGTGAAGCTACTTCAAACATCTGTAAAGTACCGCGAGCACTGTTAAACTCAGTGTCTACAACACGGTTCAAAAAGTTAATTAAGTCTGTTTTACTAAGTTAAGCAAAAAGCCTTCTGGAAGAGCATTACAGCAGTAGGAAGTGTGTCCATGTGCAAAATATTCAATATTGGGAAGAGATTTGCTTCAGGTGTTTGAAAGACGATGTTCATGGGCTTTTTGCCACATTCTTACTACAGATGTTCATCACTGAGGTGACAGCCAGACGGCGACACCCATTTCAAACCATGCCATTAACAGGTTAAGTACAAACCAGCCATGCACTGAACTCCAGCCTAGATGCTGTGGCCTTCTGTGTTCAGTTCTTGCTGGACTGCCACATGGGGAGTTGGGCCACCTGCCTTTAGTTCAAGTAAGCATCCAGTTTCTTTTGGATGTTCTGGAAAGAATCTACTCCCATGTAATCAGCTTGACCCTGTTCCCAATTTTTCCTGCGCTCCTCCGAGGACACCACTGGAGCCGGTGGGGTGAATGAAAGCTGCGAAACAGCCTCACTCAACTTTTCCTCCTGTAAATTAAAAACAAAAGTTAACTGCCAATTTTCAATCTGCAGAAATGGCACCAATACATTGGAACAATTTCACTTATTTTAAAAGAACGAACTGTCTTGTACTGAAATACTACATTATATAACATCAGGACCCGCCAGTTAAGTTATGGTTATTCTAACTCTGATCAGCAATCTAGCTTTTGTACCGATCATTATTAAGTCGTAAATTAAATGCAAATAGAACATTTTCCCATGCACTTTTCAAGTGCTGACCTATTGGCCTTTAACTAAGATGTCATGTACTTCACAAGCACAATCTTTAAACAGCATTTACGTCAATCCTATTGAGTTAGTAAAGACTTCCCCTGATACAAGTGCACATAAGTTAGTTAACCAAGCCAAAGTTGAATGAGAACTGATTGTAGGGACAGGGACCTTTGAAGTTTAGCATACCTTCCTACAGAATGACAGGCCACAAGTGAAAGCCAGTGCATAGACCAAGCATGACAGCTGAAAGGTTGCCAGACATATTTGTGAAGACAGAGAAAAAGAGTCAATGTGGGAACTTGCACATATCAGTATACTGCATACAACAACGGCTTCTCATCTCGACCGCCTTCCAGAGATCCGACATTTCAAGAGTTTAAAAACAAAATAACGGCAATGTTGAGGAGTTGGCTCAGAACCACAGTTCCGAATTTTGATGGCAACACCAAGGACCAGAAAGTTAAGAGTCAGATTTTTCTCCTCGGCAACACCTAAAATGTGGCTGGTGAGTGGCCCCATTGCAGAGGAGGGTAGAATATCATCCGCCTCTCACTAGGTCAGGCCTGGGGTTGTGGGGGTGGGGGGGTTGCTGGAAGGCGATCCGAGGGGAGGATGGGAACACAATCGCGGCGGCAGCAGCTTAGATTTTTTTTTCAACATATGAGACAGGCGCCTCTGCTTCCCCTGGACCTAAAAAGATTAAACATTTATTCGGGCTTTTCTTTTTCAGCAGCCTCCAGCAGTCCCTTTAAGGGCCAATGGGTTTGGCGGCTCAAAGCCAAGTGCAGCCAAAGCGGAGCAGCATGCAAGCTCCACTCATTGGTACCTGAGTTCCAATCGGTGACCTACATCCAGCAATGGACCCAAGATTTGCAGCTTTTAAAACAGCCTCACTCCTGCTGGGCTGCTTTCACATTTGCAGACCTGCCTGAATATTGTATCAGGTGGCCTTTCGACTTGAAAGGGCTGATATCCCACCCATCCCTCCACCCGCCTTCCCATCTCTCCACCGCCCCCACCGCCTTCAAATTTCAACTGCTAGCCACCAGCTTTTCAGACGCAAAACAGAAGACTGCCTGTTGAAATTTTCCTCATGATTTTTTTTTAAAAGAGGGTCGTGGGGTGGGCGAGGTGGACAAAGCTCCAGCATTTTGCCTGATTAAGCAAGTTTCTAGGACGAGCATGGTCAGATTGAGCCAAGACTACACTGCCGCCTTTTGTATTATTCACTCAATCGAAGCAGGCACACATTCACTGCATGACACAGACCAGAGATCAAGCAGCAGGCAGAAATTGGGCAGGGCATTTTT
Organism: Cetorhinus maximus; assembly: GCF_964194155.1. Lineage (NCBI taxonomy): Eukaryota > Metazoa > Chordata > Chondrichthyes > Lamniformes > Cetorhinidae > Cetorhinus > Cetorhinus maximus. Next base: position 82,149,122 of record NC_135897.1, on the reverse strand, counting down.
CTTGCACCATTGTCTTGAATGTTTAATAACAAGGTGAGAACTGGGTCCTAAATCATCACTTGTCCACGTCACAAGCCTACAATTAATATATTAAAAGTCACCATTTATTTCCCACACCTTACTGGGGGTAATTCATTCAACTTAGGCCAGTGGTTCCCAAACTGTGATACGCAAAGACATGTCTGGAGGGCATGCAAGAGAAATTGTCTAATGGAGGATTTTTTTCCCCTCTTTTTTTAATTCATTATTTTTCCATTGTGTGTATATGTGTGTGTGTGTGTGTGTGTATATAAAGGGGGGGAAAAAAGTTACGATGCTTCCCGGTAAATCCATGGGCATATGGTGTGGTCCAGGGATGGGCCATTGGGTTTGTGAGTCTCTGTTCTATTTGGTCATCAGCGACCCCCTTAGCTCACTCTTTGAGCTTCTTAGTGCAGGTCTGAAGTCTCAGCGGAGGACGAGACCTCTTCCAAACTACATGGAGCTGGCAGGGCCGCCTGGCTTAATGTACCATCTGGGAAGGAGGGACCATCGCTCGCACTTACCTGGCTTTACGCCTGCATAAGCGAGATACCCTACCAACAGCCTGCAGCTTCCAAAGGTGCAGGACTGCCGGCTGGAGATGGACTTAATGGTGTCTGGAGGGGGGTTGTTGTCAACTGCTCCAGACCACTGATCTCAACTGCTGTCATGGGCTTTGGGAGACCCATGTCTTCAGACTGGCTTGTCCAGGGAATAAGGAGTACCTCGTTCGCTCGCACGGGAACCTCTTAAGACTCCAAGGGGAACTTGGCTCCTTTAAGATTCTGCTGCCGCTGATCAGCGTCAAGGAGCTTGGAGGAGTTGGTGAGGCTGGACGGTTCTTCATAACATGTGATGCAGGGCAGGAGACCCTGCTGAAAACTTCACCAAATTCGGTAAGAACTTAACAGCTTTCATAATGTTTTTGTAAAAAAAAAATCCAACTCTTGGTATCACAGAATCAGAAAAGCTACATATCATCTAACACTCTGATAACTAAATGCACCATTTGTTTTGGATATAAATGTGTGCATGATCATTCCGACATTTAAAGGGGGTGTTGACGAAAAAAAATTCAACTGACTTGTGTGCGGATACAACACAATAACCTGAATGACAAATTTGAACAAAAGATCGTATCCATATAGTCTCTTTAACATAAAGAAAAACATCTGAAGGGACTTCCCAAATGGAAGTTATTAGGGAAAGGATTGTGAGGCATGGAGGGAGAGATTAGCAGGGATGATCAAAACCTGGCCAAAATGATGATTTTTGGGAAGACATTAAAAGAAACAGAGACTGGGTGGTCATGCAGAAGAGGTTCAGGGAGAGAATGAAGCCAATATCACCAAAAGATCCCCAACTGGTGAGGTAAAGGGAAGGAGTTGCCTAAAAAAAAAGACCCAGAGGATTGAAGGGGGCCATGGAAGGTACTATAAGACCTGGGAGACATTGTAGAGATAAGGTGCAGAAAGGCCAAGAAGGAAATTGATATGAATGAGTAGTTTAAATAAAATATGATGTAGGATAGAGGCCAGTGTATGTCAATGATGGATGAATGGGACTTAGTGCAGAACAAGACACCGGGTTACTGTATTTTGGACAAGTGGGAGCTTGTGGGAAATGGGAGGGCATTGGAATCATTGATTCTAGAGGTGACAAAGAACGGATAAGGATTTCAGTGATGGGGAATGCAATATTGCACTGGTGGAGATAGATGGTCTTGATGATGGTTAGGATATGGGGCTTTGTTACCCAACAAGGTGTTAAAATATTAAACTTGATTGCTGTTAGGGGTATGTGGGCAGTTGGTAGCTCTGGGAAAGGGGGTATGCAATAGGAAAAGTTTGGGAACCTCTGAACTAGGGCATCAGCTTAGCATAAAGGACAAATACATGCGTTTGTTTAATTAATTTATTGGCATGTCCAAAAACCAATAGACAGGGAGCTATTTCTTCCTAAGAAAAAAATCTATAAGTCACAATGTTAAATAGCATCATTTTTTTTTCCGCCACTGGTCTACATGTTAGTTGATCTCCAACATGTCAAAATGTCCCAAACATTTTGCCCGTTAGTATTTCAGCATGCTTACATCTACATTTTTCGATGCAACTTACCTCTTGCTTGGCAGGACTAGTCTCCTTTGGGATATCATGCTCTATAAGCAATGGCGAGACAGATGTCGTGAAAATGTCCCACCACATATTGAGGAATTCAGGGAGAACAGCAGAGGAATAATCATTACTATCTCTCATCACACATTTTGTCTTCGGGTTATAGGAGTAGTTCCATGGTTTGACGTTGCCAAGAAAGTGGACCACCTTGGCATCAGCACCATACCTAGGATTCCACACATTTGACACAAGGCATTAATTATGTTAACCAATAATTTAAAAAAAAACATACTCTGAAAATTAGCAGCTCCTCTATGTTAATGTTTATAGTAAATCAAAGAATCTGCTTCTTGTAAGGACAGGAAAATTATGCCAGTTAATGATGATTCTTCCAGGCCGCACAGAATAAGGATACAGGACTACACCATGTAATGTGCCATAAAGATAGGAGGTTATATGTATAGAGACAGGCATCATACAATGTATCGCAGAATAACAATGGAGTTCTACCAATGTCCCATTGAGTTCATGCTACATTTTCAGCAAATATTCCAGCTCACCATCAAACACCTGGTCCGATTTTCTGCTATGAAAGAGGAAGGTTGGTGCACAGATGTCACTCAACTAAAACAAGTTGAAAAGTTCAAAATGCCCTAAAAAAAAGTTTTCCCTGCTCATATTGGTTTTGATTGTAGCCACCAACACTTTTCCAATGTGGAAATATTAATAGCCTTTCAGCATTGGAGACAATATATCTCACAGTAACAACCTCAACAGCACGGGCAATGTTGTTAGTGAGCCAGTTTATCGAGGCTTATTATTTATGCCTTAACCACTAAAAGGTTCTTTCCGGTAATGAGGTTTAAATCAAAATCTTTATAACTCCTGGAGCCAATTATTCTGAAGTTTTTCTCAGGGAAATGTTTACTAACTGGGACAAAGATCAAGTTATGTTAGGTCTCTGTTCCTTTATGTCTCCATTTGACAGTTCCAATGAGCTTGACAGTTCTAATGAGTTGATCCACATTTCATGCAAATTCATGTCTAATTTTAACAATCCCAAAGGACACTTTACCTGTCCCAAAGCTGTCCTGGGACCATGTCCAAAAGGGTGCTCTACCTCTCCAAAAACTCCGCCAAAATTAGATTTTCTCCTATCTGGTCTAAAGTGCACAAGCCATGTTTTGGCACATGCCACTAGCCAAAATTCAGATTAGCCTGAAGGCAGCCGCACTTTAGCATGTGCAGTTGCCTCCATGAGCCACAGATGTGCTACTTAGAACACGGCCCCATTCCCCAACCTCTGTGAAAATAGTGGGGGCCGGGTGCGGAATGGGGCGAGGACTTCCAGATCCGGGCCTCCACAGTCATTTTCATAAAGACTGAGAGCCCCTCTGTCTGTGCAAAAATTCAGGCCAAAGTTAAGGTTCAGGTCACTGACCACTGGATGAAAGATGCTGTGTATTTCTACCATTTTCTGTTTTTATTCCCTAAAAGACGAGTTAAGACAATTAAAAAAAAATTCTTCATTGGATATTTGGGCCTTGGCTTTGCAGTTCTCTTGCGGCAGGTGGAAGAATTCGACTGTGTTCCTGTCTCTTGCCATGTGATAGGCCTGTGCCAGGGGCATGTTAATAGCCTGCGACAGGAAATATAAGCACTAGGCCCATTGTACTTCAGGTGCAATGCTCCAGTCCAGCACTGGAGTGCGAGTGGTAGAAAACCTCTCTGTGACAGCTCAGTGACTGGGGTCAGGTTCCATCAGGCCAAGCTGAAAATTGAAGGGAAGCCTTTGTTCAGTTTTATGAGGTGGGCAGTGTGGAGGGCCGGGGGGGGGGAGGGGGGGAGGGGGGGGGTGGGGAACAACATTCATTCATGTTTTGATCTTTAAATAAGCGTTCTATTTTTAATTATGTTACCTCAGCAGATAACTGACAGCTGTTCCCTTCAGATTCACCATTGAGTTACACTGGTATGGAATGATGTTTTTGGTTCAGGCTCATTCCACTGCCAAATCTAAAAGCCCTTAAGCCTGCGACTCAAAAGGCAGCACTAAGTTTGTCACTGGCAGGCTCCACAAACACAGAAATGTGCGTCAACAAACACACGTTATCAATCATTGATCCTATATTTACTATGCTGATTTTCCACCCAAATCATTTTTTTTTACATGAACAGCATTGTCATATCTGAATAGTCATATTGGAAAATTAATTTTCATGGCGTTATACTACACGTGGATGCAGCATTTTGTGCCTTTGTCTTTGCTATGTGGTCTTGTGGTCTTTTGGTTTCCAGACGTTGTTAATAATCACACTTTAAGCTTGTAAAGATCAGAAAGACTTTACGTTTAATTCTTGCCATGTTGTCTGGTACACTAGGAGGACAGGATTGAACTGGTTCTGTACACATCAAAGTACTCTCTAGTGCAGCTGTGAAATGTGAACCCTCGGAACGCTTACACAGAACACATTAGTTCCTAGCTAAGTAGTTCATAGCTATTAAGAGATAATACAACAATAACAGTCTTATATTCCCCATTTCCATTCTCAAATCATTTACAAATTACAGTTACAAATATTTCCCGATTTGAAACCACTGTACCTGATGACCCATCTACACGTGCAACTTGATGAACAAACCTGATACCTAGCTGGCCTCCAACAATCCATATTAAACTGACAAATTCCACAAATATAAAACAATTTTTGCTATTGTCATGACATTTTTCAGCACAAATACATAGGGGAGAACCTTTGGGTCGGCAACCAGGGGCGAGGCCTGCTCGCCGAGGCGTAAAGTGACGTGGGGTGACATCGGGCGTGTGTACCGACGTCACCGCGCGTCATTTAGATTTTCAGTTCGGTGGGCGCGCAGTCAAGTTGGCTGCGCACCCGCCGAACTGTCAAAGGCCTGTTAAGGCCATTTAACTAACAATTAAAATAATGAACAGAGCTGCCCGTCCAACCTTAAGGTTGGCGGGGGGGCAGGCGAAGAGCCCAGGCGGCCGTCGCATTTTTCATGGAACCTCATCCACGGGCGGGATGAGGTTTCAGGAATGATTTTAAATTTCCTCAAAAATTTTTATTAAAATTAATGCACATATCCCAGCTCATGTGACAGTTTCACACAAGGGGACATGTCATAAAATATTTTTCAACACTTTATTCAACTGTTAAAACTTAAAACTAACCTGCCCGAGGCACCTCTGTGCCTCAGGGAGATTTCTACGCTCTCTCGCGCGCATGCCCCAAACTCAGGGAACCCGCCCCCCCACTGCCCGCACAGGGAGCGCTCAGTGCTTCTAGGTGTGTATCGCACTGGGCGGGCCTTAATTGGCCCAACCACGTAAAATGGTGCCGCGGACCCAATCGGGGGGGGGACACCGATCGGGTCTGCGCCTGCCCGCACTCGCCCCCCGCACAAACTCCCCACGACAGGGGGATAATTCTACCCATGAAGTCGATAAGGTTAGATTTTTAAAAAATTATTCATTCATGGGATGTGGGCTTTATTGGCTAGGCCAGCATTTTATGCCCACCCTAACTGCCCTTGAGAAGGTGGTGGTGAGCTGCCTTCTTGAACCGCTGCAGTCCTCGTGGTGTAGGTACATCCACAGTGCTGTTAGGGAGGGAGTTCCAGGATTTTGAACCAGTGACAATGAAGGAACGGCGATATATTTCCAAGTCAGGACGGTGCATGGCTTGGAGGGGAACTTCCAGGTGGTGGTGTTCACATGCAGCTGCTCTTGTCATTTTAGATGGTAGCGGTCGTGGGTTTGGAAGGTGCTGTCGAAGGAGCCTTGGTGAGTTCCTGCAGTGTATCTTGCAGATGGTACACACTGCACTACTGTGCGTTGGTGGCGGAGGGAGTGAATTTGTAGATGGGGTGCCAATCAAGCGGGCTGCTTTGCCCTGGAAGGAGTCGAGCTTCTTGAGTGTTGTTGGAGCAGCACTCATCCAGGCAAGTGGAGAGTATTCCATCACACTCCTGACTTGTGCTTTGTAGAAGTTGGACAGGCTTTGGGGAGTCAGGAGGTGAGTTACTCACTGTAGGATTCCTAGATTCTGACCTGCTCTGGTTCAGATTCTGGTCAATAGTAACCCCCAGGATGTTGATAGTGACGGATTCAGTGATGGTATTGAGTGGTGCTGAAGATTGTGCAACCATCAGCGAACATTCCCCCTTCTGATCTTATGATGGAAGGTCATTGATGAAGCAGCTGAAGGTGGTTGGGCCGAGGACACTACCCTGAGGAACTCCTGCAGTGATGTCCTGGAACTGAGATGACTGACCTCCAACAACCACAACCATCTTCCTTTGTGCTAGGCATGACTCCAAACAGTGGAGGGTTTTCCCCAATTCCTATTGACTCCAGTTTTGCTAGGTCTCCTTGATGCCACACTTGGTCCAATGCTACCTTGATGTCAAGAGCAGCCACTCTCACCTCACGTCTGGAGTTCAGCTCTTTTGTCCATGTTTGAACCAAGGCTGTAATGAGATCAGGAGCTGAGTGATTCTGGCAGAACCCAAACTCAGTCGGTAAGGTTAGATTAACTTCAATCACAATGTCATGGTGAGGTTAGTTGTGCTGTATGGACAGATGCAGCACAATCCGCCTCCTTCTCTGCTGTAATGTCCATGATTTTAATGAAGATGCAGGGGTCTAGTCCTGAGACCATGAAAGGCACTACATAAATGCACATCAATCCAATTTTTAAACCTATATCAGATACAACTACTGACCCCTGGCTGACGAGTCTAAAATATAGGGGCACAATTTCAGGATAAAGGGACAATCCTTTAGGGCTGAGATGAGGAGAAATTTCTTCACTCAAAAGGCTGTGAATCTTTGGAATTTTCTGTCTCAGAGGATTGTGGATGCTCCATTGTTGAATATATTTAAGGCTGAGATAGACAGATTTGTGGTCTCTCAGATAAAAAGAATATGGGGGTGCGGGCAGGAAAGTGGAGTTGAAGCCTAAGTTCAGCCATGACTGTACTGAATGACTGCATGGTGTACTCCCACTTCTATCTCTTATGTTCTTCTGTTCTGTTTTTTTTAAGGAGTTAAATGGAATCGATTTTGTAGACCGTGATAAGGGGAGGGCTCCAGGGCTCAACAGCCACGAGGTGAACAGTTTTTTATTTTGTGTGAGACGGAGCTAGGTAACTGGTCCCACTTCCCCGCCCTCTCCCCGTTGCCCTGAAATTTTTCTTTCCCATTAATTACTTACCCGGTTTTCTATCGAAAGCAGCAATGAACCTACCACCCCACCAAACTTCGGTTTTATTTCGAAGAAATTACCCCGTACATACTTACTGTTTGAAAGCAGGAAGGTAGGAATAGACTGCCACGCTGCTGAGATTGTAAATGAAAGGCAGGTGCTTGGTGATGTCCGCTGTTGCCCAGTTGCTGAAGAAGCTGTTCAGTAAACCCTGGTCCCCTCCTAAATTGAAACAATAACTCAAAAATGTTAAGATGCCAGAAACCAGTTGTCTTTTTCAACACCAACTTGAACCTACAGCATCTCTAAAATAGTACAACAACCCGAATCCGCTTGACCAGAGTGTTATCAAGCAAAACTGGGCACGGAGTCACACGGCGGCAGGAGGGGTGGCCAAAAATGTTGTTAAAGAGCTAGGTTTTTAAGAGGAGAGAAGGGTAAAGTGGGAGAGAGAGGTTTGGTGGGGGGGGGAATTCGAGAGCTTGGGCCCTAGGCAGATGAAAGCACTGCCACCAATGATGGAGCAATGAAAATCAGGGATGTGCAAGAGGTAAGAACGAGGGAGAAGGCAGGAGAATGGGGTTGAGAAACTGATCAGCCATGATTGAATGGCGGAGCAGACTTGATGGGCCGAATGACCTAATTTCTGCTCCTATGTCTTATGGTCTTGTTAGCGGAGAGATCTGGGAGGGTTCTGAAGGAAAACCTTGAAGGAGATGACAAGGATAAGGAGGGGCAAAGTCCATGGGAGGATTTGAAAAGAAGGATGACAATTTTAAACTGAGGAGTTGCCAATCATCAGCATCATTGAGTGTTATTATTGATTCACAGATTACTGGCAGCCTCGGCTGTTACACACGGTGCTGAACCCAACTCTCAGCACTAAAGCTGCAAGCTGCCATTACCACTAAAACAGGATATTAAATCCGACATTAAAAATCTTGATGTGTCGGAACTGCCAAAAGTTGCCCGAGAGGAACGAGAGTAAGCCCGACAGTAAAAGGTGAGCGGTGCTAAGCTAACTCTTCAGCTGCAAAATGCATTTTGGTGATAGCTTGTTGACATTCCTTAAGGATTCCTCAATATTACACAAGTCACCAGAATGTTGAAAGTGCACTTAAACTGAGGATTTAAATGGCCGAATTCCCCATATGAGCTGAGTGAGTCTGAACGCCCACAGCATGTATACACCTGCAGCTCACAGATCAAGCAGACTGGCTCCACTTTCCCCCACTTCTGACTTACAGAGGAAATTTTGCTTGTTGTATTCTTAAAGTGTGGATCACGCTAAATATTTAGCCTGCGGCACTTGGCCTCAAATTCCTAGACTGAATTCTTCCCCCTCCCCAAATATTCTGCATTAAAGGAATCCATGTAACTTGATACATTTATGAGGATCTCGTTCTCTACAAAAGGACTCGTATTCAAATCTCATAAGATATCCTAAACTGTCAGTTTGTGGTGCTTTGGAATTGTTTTTATATGATGAAGATGAGGGGTGCCACTGGCTAGAGTCCCTGAATCCTTCCTATTTTTGACACCCAGTGAAGTAACAAACATTCTCAGTTATAACATAGAAGATGCAGAGTAAAAACTGCTTACGATAGCGTAGATTAGTTGGTAGCGTTCTCATCTCTGAGTCAAAGGAGGAGTTCCAGCTCCTAATCTAAAGCTATTTATCGCAGGTTCAAGTTCACAAAGTCTAAACTGACACTCCAGTGCAGTACTGAGAGAGTACTGCATGGTCAAAGGCACCATCTGTCTGAGGCCCTGTCTGCCCTGTCAGGCAAATGTAAAAGATCCCATAGTATTATCTTGAAGGCGTGCAGAGGAGTACAACCAGTGTGACCTGGTGAATATTTATCTCTCAGTCAACATCACTAAAACTGATTATCTGATCATTTATTAAAATTTCCAAACTACTAGTGCCTACAATTCAAAAAGTATTTCATTGGCTGTAAAGCTTGCCCTGAAAAGCACTATATGAATGCAAGAGCCGAATCTTCAGGGGGGGCAGGCGAAGAGCCCAGGCGGCCTTCGCATTTTTCATGGAACCTCAACCACGGGCGGGATGAGGTTTCATGAAGGGTAGATAAATTCAATAAATTTTTTCATTAAAGTTCATTGACATGTCTCAGCTCCTGTGACACTGACACGTGAGGGGACATGTCTTAAATTTCTTTTTCTTTATTCAAATTTTTGGAACTTAAACTAACCTCCCTGAGGCAGCTCTGTGCAGACCCTGACTTAGGGAACCCTGCCCCCACCCGCACAGGGAGCATTCAGCGCTTCCGGGCACATGTCATGCTGGGCGGGCCTTAATTGGCCCGCGCACGTAAAATGGTGGCGCGGACCCGATCGGGGGCGCCGATCAGGTCCGCGCCCACCCCCACCCCCACACAACCCCCCCCTCCCCAGACAGGGTCTTTTTTTCCTTTCCGTTAATACCTTCCATCAGCTCCCAACATGCAGTTCGTGCAACCCTGGCAGCAATCCAAAACTAAACTTGCCAGATTCACTGAAGAGGCGGTTGGGAGCCACATGGAGCTGGTAGCAGAGAGAAGCACACAAAGCAAAGCTGGCAAAAAACCCAGCTGTACCTTTCACTGGGCCTTGGAGGGAACAATTTAAGAGGGGGGACATTATTCGAAAGAAATATTTACAATTAAAATGACCTACCAGTAGCTACAATTTAAGTCTCAACTGTTTATCTCTACATGCCATCTTCCAGTATATAAACTGCCACATTGGGGCCAATCTGTAAACAAAAGCAGCAGCTTTCCTGGTAAAATGTCGCAATGTGTGGTCTCACCCAACAGCTCCTCCTTGTTTGGCTGGAGTTCTTTGCTTAAATACTGCTCAGAGATTTTATGAGGGGCCAGTGCTGCTAAGGGAAAGGGTGGGGGGAGGGAAAGGGGAACAGTAGGGTTACCAACCCTCCCAGATTGTCCTGTAGCCTTCACAAATTGAAGTTAAATCTCCATAATACTGACGTGAGTGACCCAGAGAGAAAAGTCATGGGGCCATCACAATAAACTGTGCGAGGCTTTCATTTGCTTTGAACACTTTTGTTGAAGGTACGTAGGGCAAGCTTTCAAGTATAAATGTCCTAAAAATATGTAGGACATTTTAAAAGTATTGGAAATGAGGGGGAGAAAAGGTTGCTTGAATGGTTGGGGTGGTCTTCCAATGGAACCTCCAACATTATGTTCAATCAAAGTTAGCAACCCTAGGTAAGAGCACAAGGGCAGGTCACTGTCGTTGCATCAATGATGGGGTGGAGAACCAAAAGAGGTAATACTCTGTTGCCATCACACTACCACAAGATAGTCCACTCATTTTGTACCGGCTATGCACATCCTGGTCAGTAGATTATCATCTGTTCTGTTACTTCAGCAAGCAACTTAAACTCCTACAACTGTTCAAACACATTCAGTGTTCGAGCACAAGTATGATGCTTGCTGAAAACAAAGGAATCGTCTAGCTCAGTAAACTGTTTTGTTACAACTTTAATTCAAGGAGTTTTACTTGAAAGGGGAAAGCCTATAAATTAAACTCAAAGCTCAAGAGTAAGGAACTGGAAGTAAGTTAAATTTGCAACAAGCGCGTCAAAGTATACAAACCTAACAACTACTTTATAGCGTCTTCAATGTAGTGAAACATTCCCAGGTGTTTCACAGGAGTACCAATCAAATTCGACAAGTGACATATTAAGACAGGTGACGCAGATCTTGGACTTGCTGGGTTTTAAAGTACATCTTGAAGGAGAAGATTGATGTAGAGAGGTGAAGAGGTTTAGAGAAGGAATTCTAGAGCTTAGAGCCCAGGTATCTGAAGGCACATCTGCCAGTGTTGAGTGATTAAAGTTAGGGATCTGTGAAAAGGCCAGAATTAAAGAGCACAGGTATTCCAAGCTGGAGGAGATTTACTGAGATTGGGAAGGGTGAGGCCATGGAGGGATTTGGAAACAAGGATGAGAATTTTTAAACTGAGGCATTGCCGGACCAAGAGCCAACGTAGGTCCACGAGCGCAGGGGTGATGGCTGAATGGGACTTGGTGCAAGACTCAGATCAACACTTCTTCAAAAGTAAAGTGTCTGTTTTGTCATTTGGTAGGAGCTAGGATCTTCCTGTGAAAGACAGAAGTGCCTAATGAATTTAGGCATCACTTCTCAATATGTGGTCGCACTATAGCTGCCAGGAAAAGTTGCAAATGCCCTTCTTACATTGTATTCATTCATTACTCAATAGTTGAAATATAGCCATAATTTTAAGTCACTTCCTCAGTACTCATTAAAACTGACAACTCAGTGAGCCACCATTGAACTATGACCCAGCTCACACTGTAAAATTATGTAAGTATAATGTTGTAACATCAGTGCCTGAACTTCTGATTAGCATTCTACACTTAATGTTGCAAAACTGGGCTGAGTGTTTCAAATTGATAGCAGCCATACAGGCAGGTCCCCACAATGTTTTGAAATCTAAGCCACACAGTTAAAGAATCAAACAGTATAGCTTTAGGTCAACTCTTGTTGGTAATAAGCTCTCTTTCAATGGCGTATTCAAAAAAAATTAAGAAGTGATTTAACACAATAACTCAACAGCAACTCATGATCCCAATGGGTTCACTCACAGGTGAATCGTTGAAAACCAAACTTGCTCATTTCCTATTTCACTACAGAACAACTCCCTCCCACACCAACACTACCACAGGTGCAACGCCTGCAGAGTTACTGATGAGGCACTGTCTTCGAACAAGACTAAGCCTGATACTTCCCAATTTGGAGGGGAAGGTGGAGAAAAGTCAAGGGAACCAAAAAGCAACACATGATTTGCATAACAAAAACAAAAATACCTGGAAAAGCTCAGCAGGTCTGGCAGCATCTGCGGAGAGGAACACAATTAACCTTTCGAGTCCGAATGACCCTTCAACAGAACTAAGTAACTACTTATGTTGAAGGGTCATTCGGACTCGAAACGTTAATTGTGTTCCTCTCTGCAGATGCTGCCAGACCTGCTGAGTTTTTCCAGGTATTTTTGTATTTTTGCTTTGGATTTCCAGCATCCGCAGTTTTTTGCTTTTATCATGATTTGCATAGTTGGTGAGTGTGAATTTACTGTTGGTGAGGCAACATACGTAAGGAATTTCGGTGAAGGACCAAAGTGGTTACCCGGTAAGGTAAGCTCTGTGACGAGACCATTGTCGTACCAGGTAGAAGTGGAGGACCGGATCGCCCACAAGCATGTGGATCATTTAAGAAGAAGGGAAATATCTCAACAAAATGATGTTCCACCTGTAACCATCGCTGAACCAGTGGTTCCTGTTGAAGATGCTCAACCAAGGACCGACATGCCCAATGTCTCTGTCGGAGTGGAAGACACTGAACTGCCTGTGCCTAATGAGGTACCTGATGTTAATGCAGTTCCAGAGTATGTGGTTCCTGCAAAAGATTCGGAAGTTGTGGAGCTGTGACGTTCCACACGGATCAGGGAACCACCTGAAAGACTGAACTTATGGGCAGAATATTGAACTCAGTGGGTCGGCGCGGCGCTAGTCCCGGCCGAGCGTAAAATGATGCGCCATGATGTCGGACAAGCGTCCCGACATCATTGTGTAGTCCCGTGATACTTCGTTTAGCAGGCATGCGCCGCAATAGGCCTGTGTCCACCAACAATTAAAATGCTTATTAAGACCATTAAAAAGGCAATTAAATTCAAATTTACGCTGCACATCCAACCTTGTGATTGACGGGCAGGCGAAAACACCAAGCGGCCTTTGTGCTTTTTAGGAAACCTCATCCATGGGCGGGATGAGGTTTCCTAAAGCAAATAAAAATTTTACACTTGAATTAAAAACATGTCCCTGCTTATGTGACAGAGTCACACGAGGGGACATGTTTTATGACATTTTTATTTTCTTCATTAGTTTTTTTAAACAGCGCTTCATCTCCCTGAGGCAGCTCCGTGTCTCAGGGAGATTGAAGCGCTCTTTCGAGCACACGTGCAAAGTTCGCGCTAGGCCCGCTCGCCCTCCTCCTCCCCCTGTCCGCATAGGCAGCGCTGAGTGCCGCTCGCGTTCCACACTGGGCAGGCTTTAATTGGCCCGCCCGCGTAAAATCATGGTGTGGTGCCGATTGCGGGTGGCGGTCAGCTCCCCGCCTGCCCCCGCCAAGGGCAAAATTCTGCCCTATAATTTCACGACCTGTGTAAATATTGTAATGTCATGAGACAAATATCCTTGTAAATACAAAATGTACAGTAATGTTAAAGGGGGAGGAATGTAGTAATTATAGTTTTGATAATCGTAGGACTGTAGCTTTAAGAATAATCCTGTGCTGTAAGATCAGATGATCTGTGTAAACCAATCAGTTTGCAGCGCGGGGAACCTCCAGAAGAGAGTTCTTCTTTAGTTATGGAGTTTGATGCACACATGTAACTGCTGCTGCTGTCTTGTAAATAAAGCTCAATGTTGCCACCAACAAAAGTTGCCTGGAAAATCAACTCTATAACATTGAGCAAGCCACTTAGTTACATAAAAATGTGCTAGTGGTTCAAGAAGGTAGCCCACTCAGCCTTCTCAAGGTAACTAGGGATGGGCAATAAATACTGGCCTTGTCCAGGCTGTGAATCAAGGGACGAGGGTGTCCCATTTAGCACTGTGGTTGTGTCACACAACACAATGGTGCCTTCAGTGTGAAGATGGGACTGTTTCCACAAGGACTGTACGTGGTCTCGCCTATCAATACTGTCATGGGCAGACGCATTAGTGACAGACAATAGGTTTTCCCCTCATGTTGAGTCACTCACCACCTGCCGTGGGCCAAGTGTGGCAGCTGTATCCTTCAGGCCTTGCCCAGTTCAGTCAGTAGTGGTGCTACTGTGCCATTCCTAATGATGGGCATTGAAATTTCCCATCCTGAGTAGACTTTGTGCCCTTACTCCCTTCAGTGCCTCTTTCCAGTGGATTTGACAGAGGAGTACTGATCTATCAGCTGAGGGAGGGTGGTAGGTGGTAATCAGCAGGAGGTTTCCTTGTTCATGATGCCATGCGACTTCATGGGGTCCAGAGTCAATGCTGAGGACATGTCTCGCCAACTGTATCCCACTGTGCTGCCACCTTTGATGGGTCTGTCATGTCGGATCGAACATGCCAGGATGGTGATGGAGGAGTCTGGGACATTGGCTGAAATGAATGATTCTGTCAGTGTGACTATGTCAGGCCATTGCTTAGTGAGTCTGTGGGACAGCTCTCCCAATTTTGGCACAAGTCTCCAACTGCATTGAGAGTTTGGAAATAACGCATATTGTATTGATACACTAGTACATTGGCTAAACTGCAGTGAGAATACTGTATGTAGTGTTGAGCATCCCATTCTGGAAAAAGATATTAAAGCTTTTGAGAAGATACAGTGTAGATTCACTGGGATGATGCCAGGTATGGGAGCCTATAGTTCAGAGGAGAGAATTGAGATACTGGAGCTAATTCCACCAGAGCGCAAATGGGTAAGAGTAAATTGTTTGTTAAATTATTGAAGAGCTTTAATGGAGTTAATAGTGACTATTTCCTCTGTTGGTGGAGTCACTAATGAGAGGTCATCAATTTTAAATTGTCAATAAGAATGTCAATAAGAATGAGAATGAGATTTTAAAAATCTTGACAGGGTACTGAACACTTTTCCACAGAGGCAGAGGTTATTGCATTGTATATAGGCAAAATATTTGGAGCAGAGAATGACACAAGACTATGAGGACAGCACAAGGCAGTGGGATTAGTTTTGGATTGTTCCAACACAGGTCTGGCAAAAACACAATGGGCCAAATGGCCACCTTCTGTGCTGTGAGCTTCTTCGGTTCTAAAAAGGATCACACAGTCATTATCTCCTGTACAAGTGGCTGCATTAGTCATTATAATTAGGGTTTCTGGTTGCCATACATTGCCACTTCAATTATTACAATCAATTATGGTTAGACAGGTTGACCTCAATAACATTAATCCAGCTGACATTAGGTTATAATTTGGTTTAGAATAAATTTACAGTGTGCAAAGCAGATAATGGACCCAAAAAAAACTTTGTGGGCGAGTCAGAATCTTAAGTTATTGGAAACAACATGTGAGATCAGACACAATCTGGGATCATCTGAGTTTTGGAAGAAATAGAATCAGGTTTAGAACGTTGCACCAGGATTAGCAATAATGGTGGGCTGCTGATGCATAGAAATGGCTCAGGATTTGGGGCTTATTTAACCTAGATCTCAGAAAGACCAGCTTGTCTTTATACAAAGCTTTTCAAATTCCCAGGACATCCCAAAGCATTTCACAGCCAGCAAATTACCTTTGGTGTTTAGTGACTGTTGCTGTGTTGGCAAATGCTGCAATTTGTACACAAGTTTACATAAGTAAGTAATGAGGTGAATGACCAATTAATCCAAAGAAGAGTCATACAGACTCGAAACGTTAACTCTATGTCTCTCTCCACAGATGCTGCCAAACCTGCTGAGCTTTCCCAACACTTTTTGTTTTTATTTCAGTTAATCTATTATTGGCTGAGGGATGAATGTTGGCCAAGACAATCGGAGAACTCTGTGCTCTTTGCCAAAAAAAAATTATTGGATCTTTTATGTTCACATGAACAGGCAATGGCTACACTCTGGTCTCACGTTGGTGTGCACAGTGTTGCTGGATAAAGAGAGTTGTTATACAAGAAAACTGATAGTTGGAAGCATACTATTTTCATACTATTGCTTAATGAGGGAAGCCAAATGTGTTTGAACTCTAAATTGTTTAGTCTACCTTAAGGGATAATGGGCCATAATTTGTGAGACTCCTACCTTTGATACATCTAGCTGGCTCATGGGAGTGTGGAACTATCACTTATTCAAACTCACTTAAACAGCCGGAAACCTAACATTGCAGAGATAAGAATTTATGTTACTCAGATCTCTTTAATGATAGAACCTCCAATTAATTATTGTCAGAGGCTATTTCAAGTTGAGTCCTTATATCAGTGTGTAAGATTATTATCTCATCTGAAAGACAACACCTGCGACAATGCAGCACACCCTCAGTACTGGAACAAAATGTCAGTCTGGATTATCTGCTCAAGTCTCTGGGGTGGGGTTTGAACCTTTGTAATCTCAGAATAATTATAACATCTGAGCAGAGACACATTGGGTAAAATTTTTAGCTTGGGGGGGGTGGGGGCGGACGCACGCCTGATTCGACCGAGCATAAATTGACACGCGATGACGTCGGGCGGGCATCGCGACATCATCGCACACTCGCGCAATATTTCAGTCAGTGGGCACGCGTCAGAGTCGGCAGCACGCCCACCGACAATTAAAAGGCCTTTTCAGGCCATTAAAAAGTTAATTACAAGAAATTTTTCGCTGCCCGTCCACGGGCAGGATGAGGTTTCTAAAAGCAAATGAAAATAAAATAAAAACTTTAATTTTTCATTAATAACATGTGACAGAGTCACATGAGGGGACATGTTTTATAACATCTATAAAATCTTTATTTTTAAAAAAAATCTGTTAAATCTGATTTGCAAACGGCACTCGCGCGCACGCTTTGCAGTTTGCGCTCGCCCTGCGCGCACTCCCTCCCCTGCGTGCACAGGTACCACTGAAGCTCGCGTTTTACGCTGGACGGGCACTGGCAGTCAGCTTCCCGACCGCCCCCCACTGAGCCCGCCTGGCATGGGTGCAACTCTGCTCATTGACTTCGATATGGTGGAAAAAATGCTGGCAAATACCTTATCACCTCTTTCAGCTGGGGTGGAACTTAAAATTCAATTCATAAAAATTTTGGAATTCAAAGCTAGTTTCGGTAATGGTGGCCATGAAACTATCATCGGTTGTCACATGGACCCATCTGGTTCACTAACTCCCGTTAGGGTGGGGAGATCTGCTGTCCTTAGCCTCGTCTGGCCTTTATGTGACTCCAGACCCATAGCAATGTGGTTAATTGCCTCTGAAATGTTGAGTTTAAGGGCAACTAGGGATGGGCACCAAATTCCAATGTCCACATCCCATGAAAGAATTTTTAAAAAATTGCTCGGAAGTTCAACGTCTGTTGCTACGGAGGCAAATATGCAGACAGCAAAATACAAAAAACAATCAACCTTATCAATGAAAATGAAAATTTGGCAGTTACTGTAATGGTAGCTGACCTACATTGCCAGTAATATGTTCAAGCAATAAATTGAAGTAAAAACAGAAAATGCTGGAAAAACTCAGCAGGTCTGGCACATCTGTAGAGAGAGAGAAAAGAGTTAATGTTTTGAGTCCATATGACTCTTCTTCAGAGCTAAAAGAGAAGTAGAAACGTGATGGATTTTATACTGTTTAAGAGGGGGGCGGAGCAACTTAGAAAGTCAGGGATAGGTGGGAGCTAAGGAGACATTTGACAAATATGTCATGGCCACAGGACAAAGGAACTGTTAAAGACCAAAGAATGTGCTCATAGTTGCATAAGGGTAAGATAGAGAATGTGTTAATAGTAGACCAAGGGTCAGTGGTCTTTGAAAGCAAAATATAAGAACTTACAGATGGACCTGTGGGAGAGGGGGGAAGTGGGGAGGGAGAAAGGATTTTTAAAAAATTGAATTAAAAAAGGGGTAAAGATGGAGGATAGAGTTCATGGCCTGAAGTTGTTGAACTCAATGTTACGTCCGTGATTAAACCAGGATTAAACACTCTCCCTATCATTGCTGATCTAACTAGGCCTATACTTTAGATTTTTTTAAAAAATCCATGCTCTGTAAATTGGCCAATAATTATTAGGTGCATCTGACCTCAAGGCAGAAAGGACAAAACATGGATTAACCTGAGCTGACATTTTAAATTATTCTGAAACGCACCAGTAAAAATACTGACAACACAGTAAAAAAAAAAATCATCTGAACAGCCTGAAGCAACATGTCATTCCAATTAAAAAAGAATCAATGAGAAGTATTGTGAACTGTGAGGAGGACATAGACAGGCTGGTGGAATGGGGTGGATACTCGACAGATGAAAACTAATGGAGAGAAGTGTGAAGTGGCACATTTTGAAAGGAAGAATGAGGAGAGGCAATAAAAAATAAAGGGTACAATTCTAAAGGGTGTGCAGGAGCAGAGGGACCTGGGCAGTCTATGTACACAAATCGTTGAAGGTTGCAGGACAGGTTGAGAAAGTGGTCAGTAGGGCATACGGAATCCTGGGATTTATAACTAGCAACATAGAGTACGAAAGCAAGGAAGTTATGGTGAGCCTTCATATATAAAAAAAACACTCAGCTGGAGTATTGCGTCCAATTCCAGGCACCACACTTTAGGAAGGATGTGAAGGCTTTAGCCTGTGCAAAAAAGAATCGCGAAAATGGTTCCAGGGCTGAGGAACTTGGGTTAGAGAGGCTGACGATGTTCTCCTTAGAGAAGAGAAGGTTGAGAGGAGATTTGATAGTGGTGTTCAAAATTACGAAGGGTCTGGACAGTAGTGTCATGCCGAGGAGGCTCGAAGAAAAAGAATCTAAAATAAATTTGTTTCTCATCCATATTCTCTTGTTTAAATTCTTTCTTTTCTGATTTGGACAATTGCTGGGCTGATATAATGGCTGAATCTGGCCACATGCTTATAGTTCTGGTAAAATTCTGAGCAATTCCAATGGACAAAGGCAAACTCAGCAACCTCCTGCAATGTGACTTGTATGAACATTCCAGCCAGCTCTGGACAAAGGCAGAGCTGTTTGTGACACCTCATCTCCAATGTTGTGCAAATGGTTCCACAGTTACCTGCTCACAATACAGTGGGTATTAACAAGGGCTGAATGGGCCGACCTGGTCACACGACCGAGATTTAAGCTGCTTGAATTGCTTTAATTACTGCAGCTTTTGGGTTCCATCTTCAGTTGCTCTTTAACCTCAGAAGAGATCAAAGGGCTCCAAGCTATAGCAGCCTCCCTCTGACCTCCACCGCTCCCAAAACCTGGTCTCCAGAAAGAATCCTGTATTTCGCCTACAAAGTGAACTAATTCCCCGAATACAAGAATACTTTGCTGCATCTTCACCTGCCTCAGCCTTCAACCGAGCTCCTAGGCAAAAGACCAGGACTTCCACCACACAAAGCCAACTGAAAGAACCTTACTGGGCTCATGTGAAACAATAACTCTTTTTTTTCTGTGGTCTTTGCCCGGTACCTTTATCTTTCCCTTATCCCTCTTTTACTGTGTGAATGTACCAGGGTCGTGTTGCGATATCCCTGCGTTTTGAGTGTGTGTAAAATAAACTAACCCTCTGATTTTACCCTATCTCGAGTTTGCTGTGGGGTTATTTATACAGGATTGGATCACTCCAAAACTGGCTTTAGTGGCTTTCAAAAGTGTATTGGATAATTAACTGGAGACAGAATTTGCAGGGCTATGGAGAAAAGGTAGGGGATTAGGGCTAGCTGAGTTGCTCTTGCAGAGAGCCAACAAGGTCAAAGCAGCCCGCTCGATTGGCACCACATCCACAAACATTCACTCCCTCCACCACTGGCACACAATAGCAGCAGTGTGTACCATCTACAAGATGCACTGCAGGAACTCACCAAGCCTCCTTAAGACAGCACCTTCCAAGCTTATGACTGCTACCATCTAGAAGGATCAGGGGAATCAACACACGGGAACACAATCACCTGGACGTTCCCCTCCAAGCCACTCACATCCTGACATGGAAATATATCGCCGTTCCTTCACTGTAGCTGGGTCAAAATCCTGGAACTCTCTCCCTAACAGCACTGTGGATGTACCTACACCGCAGGGACTGCAGAGGTTCAAGGAGGCAGCTCACCTTCTCAAGGGCAATTAGGGATGGGCAATAAATGCTGGCCTAGCCAGCAACACCTGCATCCCATAAATAAATTAAAAAATACACAGTGGACTGAATGGCATGCTGTGCTATAGCCATTGTGTGTTCCTATGAGGTAATGAGCAGAAATGCATTTTAGCCCTGAAATTACAGGCTTTATCCTGTTGTTCTTAACCAAAGCATGAACTTTCTGGGGCTATTCTGCATTCAATTTCAAGTCAACTTACACATCATTTAAATCCCAACATTGTAGATTTTGCATGGATTATTTCTGAAACAAGGAATAAGTGCTTGAAGATAAATTTACAATGATGTTAGTGACCAAACCCTTTGTCCATAATTTTAACAGACTCACTAGTTTGTTTATTTTATGTTTCTTTACTGTAAATGGCTTAATACCTGTTGAAATAGCAAACAGCAGAATATCATTCCCAAGACGATCACTGATCTCATCCCCTCAAGAGATTTTTCCCTCCCAAAGGCTTCCAACCTCCCAGTTCCCTACTTCTACATCCTTACCAAGAATCACAAACAAGATGCAGTGGCAGAACAATCTTTTCATCCTGTTCCTGCCCCACAGAAGTTACTTCTGCTCATCTCAAATTAACTTTTTCTCAACTTGTCATGTCCATTGAACTATGTCTGCATCGCTTCCAATGCCCCATGTCACTTTAAGTGTTTTCTGACCATAAACATCTCTTTTTTGCCACCATTTGCATTCTCTACACCTCCATCCCTCACCTGGACAGTCTGAGGGCTTCTCTATCTCTTCCTTGAGCGGAGGCTCAACCACTCCCCATCCATCAACAACCTCCTCCACCTGGCTGAATTTATTCCTACGCTGAACAACTTCTCCCATGACTCCATTCACTTTCTCCAAAGAAAAGGTGTTGCCATGGGAATCTGTATGGGTTCTAGCTATACCTGCCTTTCATGGGATTATGTAGAACATTTCTTCGTTCAGTGCTACTCAGGTACTTTCCTTCACCTCTATTTCCAGTACACTGATGACTGCATTGGTGTCACTTCCTGCTGTCATCCCATTCTGGAAAATTTCATTAAATTTACTTCCAATTTTCACCCCTCCCTCACTTCCAAATGATGCATCACCAACTCTTCCCTCCCCTTTCCTTTCCCGACTTCTCTATCTCCATTCCTGGGTAGAGGCTTTTAAGCAATATCCACCCTTAGCTCACCGGCTCCCACAGCCACCTTGGTTATCCTTCCTCCAACCCCTCCTCCCGAAAGGACTCTACTCCATTCTCCCTGTGTCTCCCTGTCTGTCACATCTGTTCCAAAGCTGCCACCTTTCATCCCGGCGCTTCCAATACACGGCTTCCTTCTTTCTCCAATGAAGATTCCACTCAACTCTGAGTGACAGATCCTCGAATGTATCTGTCCCAGTCCCCACACTTTTGACCTCCCACCTTTCCCTTCCACCCAGAACCATGCGGCTGTATTTTACAGGCCCCCGACAGATGTGAGTGCGGCCGGGGGGGGGGGAGGTGAAGCACCCAAAATAGGGCAGGTGCCCACCCTACCACCTTCCCCGCCCACTCCTGAGCTCACTCCCATAAAACAGGGGGTTGGGCAGGTGCCAAAATCGGCAGCCCACCCGCCATATTCAGATAAGTAATCAGGGGCCAATTAGGCTTGTTATCAAGCCCATTGACCCAGATAATGTGCTGCCCACACCGTAAAACGTTTGGCATTGGCAGCTGGGCAGGAGCAGGCAGCCTGATTTTTAAAAAAAGTTCTTCAAAGGGCGGAGAGGAAGGGGCTCTCCGGGGGCTACCCTTTGTCAATTGCGGGGCACCCTCCCCTAAGATCAACCACCCCCCCCCAACTTCATTCCTGCAGCCTTAAAGACTCCCTTATCCCTCATTTAGCCCACCTGCAGCACGTTATGGTTGCAGGGTGGATGGGTCAGAGCGAATTATGTTGGCTCCACGGCTGACGTTGCTTCGGTGGGGGGTGGGGGGAGGGGCGAGGGTGGGGCGGGGGAGTCCGAACCCCATCCCTCCCGCCTGTATTATTCAGCCCATGATGTGTTCCCTTCGTCCTCACCTTCAAACCACCAGCATCCACATTCAACGGATCACCCTGCACCATTTCCGATCCTCTATGCCACTACCAAACACATCTTTCCCTCCCCTTCCAGTATTCCAAAGAAACAGATCCTTCTGTGACACCCTGGTCCACCCTTCAGTTACTCCCAGCACCCACTCAGAAGGAAAAACCAGAAACTTGGAAATGACTGGTCCTGGACCCAACTGGTTCAAGACCAGTTCAGACCAGTACCAGTCATTTCCAAGTTTTACTGGTTTTGCCCTTCCCTTCCTATGGGACTTTCTTATGCAAGTATAGGAGATGCAACACCTGCCCCTTTACCTCCTCCTTTCCTACTATCCAGGGCTCCAAACACACGCTTCAGGTGAAACCGTGATTTACAAGTGCTTCTTTCAATTCACTAAGTTGTATTCATTGCTCACAGGAAGATATTCCCGACAATACAGAGACTAAATGCAGATTGGATGGTTGGTTTGCTCAACATACCTTTTTAGTCTGTGAGCATGGGCACAAGCTTCTAGTTGCTTGCCATTTTAATTCTCTGTCTCCTGCCACTCTAACCTGTCAAGCCCCTACACGGTTCCAGTGAAACTCAAGGGACAGCACCTCACCTTTTGATCAGGCGCTTTATAACCTTCTGGGTCCAACAGTGTCAAGACAATGGGAACTGTAACTGAGTGAGATCTGCCTACAACTTCACCAGCTCACCAAAAACATATTGAACTGTTTAAAGAAAACCTGTTTTTCTAAAAAAATACAAGAAAAGGCATTGACCAAGATGGCTACCAATAGTCTGATATTGTAAGTTGACTACTTTCCTGGAAAGTTCCTATATGGATTGCAGTGCAGACCTGCCCTGACCTGTTGCAAGGAATTTCACACCTGTGGATGACAAGGTCCACTTCCAAATGGACTCTGAAAGGAAGGCATTAAAAATACAAAGTGCTGGACTTTAATCAACTATAATTCTGTCAAGACAATGGGAACTGCCAACCAGCCAGACACACCCAGTAGACATTCAAAACGCCCTGTGGAGGATGAAATAACCCCGTCTCCTCCTATTGGTTTCTGAAACAAAAACAAAAATAGCTGGAAATACTCAGCAGGTCTGACAGCATCTGTGGAGAGGAAGACAGAGTTAACGTTTCGAGTCCATTTGGCTCTTCATCAGAACTGATCAGACCAGTTCTGACGAAGAGTCATACAGACTCTTCACAGATGCTGTCAGACCTGCTGAGTTTTTCCAGCTATTTTTGTTTTTGTTTCAGGTTTCCAGCATCCACAGTATTTTGCTTTTATCCTATTGGTTTCTACAATCTTGAAATGTATCAAAAGTTTCTGAGGCATAAGATCAAAACTGCAATTATTGATTCTACAACAATGATTGCAAGACATGATAATCAAATTCCTTCTTGGAACAGGTTTAAGAACTGTTTTTGCCAAGTCAGAAACAGAGAGAAAAATCAAAGTCATCTAGAAACACTGCTGAATGGGATTTGAACCCTTGTCTCCGAGAATGTTAGCCTGGGCCTTTGGATCATTAGCCCAGTGACATTACCATGACGACACCGCCTTCACCCAGAAAACAATAGGAGCAGAGGTTATGATCTGAAGTGGCTCTCTCTCTCAAGCTAAGATTGTCGCCAAAAAAGTGCAATTA
The DNA here is from genome assembly GCF_964194155.1 of Cetorhinus maximus. Lineage (NCBI taxonomy): Eukaryota > Metazoa > Chordata > Chondrichthyes > Lamniformes > Cetorhinidae > Cetorhinus > Cetorhinus maximus. The sequence continues at coordinate 82,125,196 of NC_135897.1, read as the reverse complement.
CTTGAACTTCAGTTCAACTCCAGGATTTTAAAGGATCCTCGTGAATTTCAAGTGGCTGCAACATTCATCAATCTATGTCTCAAGGACAAGCAAAGGACTTTTGTTTTCATTTGTTCATGGGATGTGGGCTAGCATTTATTGACCTTGTTCAGAGGGCATTTTTGTTTTAAAGAGTCAACTCTAAGAGTCTGGAGTCACATGTAGGCCAGACCAGGTAAGGATGGCAGGTTTCCTTCCCTAAAGGACACTAGTTTGTCCTAAAGGACAAGGTTTTTTACAACAATCGACAATGGTTTCATGGTCATCATCAGACTTTTAAAAATAATATCAAATATCACCATCGACCATGGTGGAATTTGAACCTGGGTCCCCAGAGCATTATCCTGGGTCTCTGGAATACCAGTCCAGTGACAATACCACCATGCCATTGCCTCTCCAATATACTTAATTGTGTATCCTTTTAATTTTCATTTGGACTCTAACTTTTCCTACCTTTGAGATCTGCGTGTATGTGTGTGTTATTGCGTCTTTTACAATATTATTTTAAACTTACTCTTTCTTTGACTCAAGAAAACCTGCTTTGATTGGCTCCTTATTAAAAAGTGCATTTGGATTGGAAAAGGCATTAATGCGGAAAAGAAGTTTAAAAAAACCTTTGTTGCGGCCAACTGAGGGGGCCAAGTAAAGGGGAGCCAGTTACCTCCTCCTCGCCCGGTCATAACAACAGTGATAGCAATAACTTCAGATCATAACCTCTGCTCCTACTGTTTTCTGGGTGGAGGCAGTGGCGTTGTGGTAATGTCACAGGGCTAGTAATCCAAAGGTCCAGGCTCATATTCTAGGAGGCAAGGGTTCAAATCCCACCACAGCAGCTGGTGGAATTTAAGTTTGGTTAACAACCTCGAATTAAAATCTAGTCTCCGTAATAGAAACATAGAAAATAGGAGCAGGAGTAGGCCATTCGGCCCTTCGAGCCTGCTCCACCATTCATTATGATTATGGCTGATCATCCAACTCAATAGCCTACTCCCGCTTTCTCCCCATACCCTTTGACCCCTTTCGCCCCAAGAGCTGTATCTAACTCCTTCTTGGTGACCATGAAACCATTGTCAATTACTGCAAAACCATATCTGGTTCACTAATGTCCTTTAGGGAAGGAAACCTGCTGTCCGTACCTGGCCTGGCCTACATGTGACTCCAGAGCCACAGCAACGTGGTTCACTCTTATTTGCCCTCTGAAATGGTGTGGCAAGCCAGTCAGTTCAAAGGCAATTAGGAATGGACAACAAATACTGGCCTTGCCAGCAATGCCCACATCCCATGGAAGAATAAAGGACAGCGGGATCTGTTGTTGCCATTTACTCCTTTGGACTTGTTTAGACCAATTTCTTCACTTGCCCTGTTGCCATCCCATTTTACCTTGCACCATCATCCATTTTTCCATTTAATCACTCTCGCCTTCCACCTTATCACAGGTCTTCTCACTTGTTCTATCCTTCTCTCTCTTTTCTCTGTCTCCGTACTTGTTTAAAACAATGACATCTTTGACTTTTGGCAGATGATGAGTCACTGACCTGAAGCGTTAGCTCCGTTTCTTATTCCACAGGTGCTGTCAGACCTGCTGACTACTTCCAGCCTTTTCAACAATAACAACTTATATTTATATAGTGCCCTTAATGTAATAAAACATGCCTGGGTGCTACATCACAGCATTATGAAAGGAAATATGACGGCAACCAAATAAGGAGATATTAGGGCAGGTGACCAAAAGCTTGATCAAAAATACAAGTTTTAAGGAGGGTCTTAAACGAGGAGAGGGTAGGGAGGCGGTAGGTGTAGGGAGGCTACTGCAGAGGTTAGGGCCTAGGCAGCTGAAGCACAGCCACCAATGGTGGATAAGGTTGCCAACTGTGATTAAGTGCATTCCTGAAGGTTTCATCACGTGACTTGCCCCCACAGCAATTAGTCAGCCATTAGTCAGCCAACACATCCATCCTTGTGACACACTGCCTTCCCACACTTTGGAAAGCAAAAAGACACATTACCCAACTGGATAACGCTTGACAGCCTTTTTCAATATTTTCATACCTGGTAAAGAGAAACGTTCAAAGTAAATGTCAAAAAAAATCTAACTTTTTTAATGTCTCGATAATTTCTCTCCAGGGTTGCACACAGCAGCGTCCTGCAGATTGATCTTCAATTCCTGGAGACTCCAGGCCAGTCCTGGAGGGTTGGCAACCCTAATGATGGGGCAATTAAAATCAAGAATGCTCAAGAGACCAGGAATAGAGAAACGCAGATATCTTGGAGGGTTGTGAGACTGGAAGGGATTACTGAGGTAGGGAAGGGTGACAGTATGAAGGGATTTGAAAACAAGGATTAGAATTTCTGTTCGTAATATCAGGTGAGGGCTGCTGTGACCTGCAGTAACTTCTAATTCAACCTTTGTATACATTTTTATCCACAGTGTTTACTTTTTGAATTTCCTGATCAAATACTCTTTGATGATTCACGGTTTTAAGCCTATAATTTAGACGGATTCTTTGATTAAATCTTCACTAGAAATCCAGCATTGCTTAAACAAGTGAACATCTTTGGATTCATAAATCCCAGTATAGGCCACACAGACCCACCGTTTGGAAGGCTTTGGGAACCCAGATCAAAATGCAAGTATCTAGATCTGTAAACGACTTTGCTTTGCCATTTTATGAGAAATCCTTTAAGAGGCAGTTATGTGTGGCTTAAAGCCAATGATTTAACATATCCTGTTTAAACTGTATACTGGAGAGGGAAATCACTCAGCAGTTAAAACAGATTAAAGGGGAAGCATATTCCACTTAAACGCACCATCATTTCCTTACTGGTGCCTCGCAATCACTCCAACACTATGTGCTATGCTGGTTATAGGGAACAGCTACAGTGTAGATCTCATCTTGTGTAGCACCTTGACTTCATGAGCAGGAAATATTTTCCACACCACCCAGGCCCCTGGGGTGCCTCTAGGCAGTGGTTTGGCAGCATAGACCCAGCAATATAGGTAAATAAGAGACATCATAAAGTATGCAGGTAATTACATGGTAGACATTGGTATCTGTGGGGCTGCTGAGGGGAAAAGGCAGTTGCTTCACAGAAAAATTCACCGTGTGAGACAAGCCAGTTTCAGAGGAAACCTAGTGCTCAATGAGGGAAGTCAAATGGACTTAAATGTGAAATGATTTAGTCTTGCTTCAGGTAAGATGGGTGATAATTTTTATGCCTCGTATCTTCGCTACATCCAGCTCCTTCATAGGGAATCATATATCAAAATCACAATTAAAGTAGCTAGAAAACCTAACATTGCAATAACTTAGGTTATTCAGAGCACTTTCATTATGGAGCTTGCACTTAAAAATTATAGACCTTTCAAAATATAAGGCTCATTTCAAGATGGGTCTTTATGCCAGAGTTTCAGGTACACTGTAGCACAGCAAACAAATGATAGAAGCCGCTAAGCAGGCCAGCAGCAAGCAAACTAATCCAATGAATCGAGCTGTTCTTAGTGAGCAATCACTGTTGATTTTAAAACGTCACATGAGCCACTGGCCCCAATTAGAAAGCCTCACCGTGTCCCAGGCTTATAGATCTTTCAGAAGGAACTGCAAATAGCACAATCTGGCAAGCCAAATTCCAGTGGTTTCCCCTTCCGCTGAACTTTGTTGAAAATGGCACCTTCTGGCTCTTCCATCCCAATTAAGGGATTTTTTTTCCCCCCCCTTACAAATTCTTTCAAAACTATTTCTCTACAAATGCTGATGCCCACAGCCTCTGCCATTTCAGCAAGCAACAATTAACAACATTTCAAATTCCCAAGGCAGAAACAAAAGATTTTCGTCTACTGACACTGAAGCATAGAATTATTACTACGTGCTAGACTCTACCACCTCACAGATCCATCAAAACCACAAAGCCTACTCTTAACAGGGTACAGCGCTATGATGCAACCTTTCGCCCCTGGCATCCTGCTTTCTCTAAATATGGAAGAGTCCTTCCATTAACTGAACTGTAACACTTCCCTCAAGCTTTCATGTTTCAGCCAGAATGTGCTGCAAGGTGTTTCAATGCAGGCCATGAACTTGAAAGGACATTGTGCAGGCTGAGGGAAGATCTAGCAGCTGGCTTAACGTGCTAGACCGGAACTTGGTAAGGACACAAGTTCACACAATCACCTTGACCATGCTGTCTGGGAGGTGTGGACAAATGAAACTTAAAATGCTGTAACCTGCAAGGCTACAGACCTGGTGCCAGAAGGTGGGATTAAAATGGGCAGCTAGTTTTTTTTCTTTTTCGGCTGGCACAGACATGATGGGCTGAATGGCCTCTTTCTGTGCTGTAACTGCTCTATGATTCTATGAAACCTCCAGTATGGTACCAGCCTTGAACCAGTGAAATGGCACAAATGCTCAGTAATGGAGACAGGGGGTGGGGGGGCGGTGGTGGGTGGGAACTGGTGGTACAGGTAGTGTAGTCCATGGCAGCCGCACCAACATCCTTGTTATAAAATCTGATGTTGGTTAGCACCAGTGAACTTTCAAGTTTCATCCAAGGAGAAAACAGAGGGCAGCATTTCTTTACATAAACATTGAACTGATTTGGATATTCTGTTGGCTTAAGAAAAGCATTGGTAAAGCCTGTTTGACACTACTGAATCATTGACGCAAGTGACAGCACGGTACTCAGTTTAAGAAGGATGTACAATTCCTGTGTACATTCAGAACTGAAATTACTTCATACTTCAGTTGTCTAATCTTCTTACGTTCTTTGTGCATGTTGTAATCGTACATCCCAACAACTGACTGATCGAAACAAGTTGCAGGTTCCTTCGGTTATTTCTAATAGGCAGAGTACAGACTGTACTCAACTAGCCCGCGCTTGCAAGACCCAAAACAAACTGTCTACCATGAGATGTGATCCCGCAATTGGGCAGCACTTCCTGAACAATCCTGAGTGTGCTAATAGCTACACTAACAACCAACTTAAGATAATCAGTCGAGCTTGTAACGTGACTCATTTACGCTTGCTGGGAGCGACATTCATTCATTCACCAGGAACTCATTCTCTGACATCGAAAGGAATATGTTCAAGCCTGGTACCTTTTTTTGAATTATCCATTAGCATGGGTTCACCGTTGCTTTCTCCATGACACCGCCTCAGCTAATTATTTGCCTATTACAAATAACCGAAGGAACATACAACCAACTTGCAAACCAATCGGCACCCTTTTCTCCTTGTTGGTGATCATTTGAAATTTGGCATTCTTGTGTTTGTCCTGACGAGTGCAAGGCAAAAGCCTTTGGCAACATGTCTCCCTTTTCACCAGTAATTACAATGACAAGCTTTTCAACCACCAGCTGAAATGTTAGTCATGTGATAAGAGAGAGCATTTCAATATGGTTCTTAATATAGAGGAAAATATACCCATAATGCCAAAATTAGCAATGAGGGGATCATCCTTAAGACAACAAGAACTATACAGTACATATAGTTGGGGTAATTTTGACTTTGGACAATAATGTAAAACAGATGATACTGAATTAGCTGACAGGCAATAGCAAGGACACTGGCGGAGTGGCACTGGTGGGATGATGAATGCTGTCATCCTGAGAGAGGACAGTAGGTTCATGCTCTATGGAGCCACTATCACTCCCCTTGGGCAACACCACAGCAATCTTAGTAATCTGTTGCAGCCTGGATTGCAGGGCTGTTGTGAGAGCCTGCAAACCTCTCTGAGTTGCCATGGTGGGAGCTGCCTGAGTTTGCATGACTTCAATCTGAGCTTCCACTGCAGCACAAGATGTTTGTTGCTTCTGACATGTTTGTGACATTAGCCATAGTTGTATATTGCAAGATGAGCATTTAGTTATATTAGCAGCTCTCTCTGCTGCCCTCTCTATTTGGGGAGGTGTAAATAAAGTTAATTCAATAATGGCTGCCTGCAGTTGAGTACATGTTAGTCTCACTCCGTGTAACAACACATGGGACACTGCATCATGGCTGCATCTGCAAGTGTTCTCACGGAGTTGACCACCACTTCTGTGTTGGAAAGGGTGGGTTCCCAAGCTCTGTGCAAAATTGGTGTCAGGCTATTGGACAGTGAGCACATGGTCTCTGGCAGTCTGTCAATGCATTCAGCATTTCTGTGTGCATCTCCATTAGCCTTATTCTTTACAGTGCCTCACTGAAGTCCTCATGAGTTCTCTGCAGTAGTATGCTTGTGTGACCTCACCCTCTAGCAAACTGGCATCGGTGCTATGCTTTCCCTCCCCCCTAGCTGCAGTCCATTTGTGCTGAGTGTCTAACCATGTGCAGATGCCGACCCTAAGCTCCCCTCTAAATTACACGCAATGTCAAAAACTGAACTGGCGGCTGCGAGTGTCAAGACTGTGTCACGGTATTCCTTCGGATCAGTCTATTCTTCCTCATCCACATCTTGCCTCTGCACCAGCTCTTGGGTATCAGTTCTTGAGTATCCGAAAGGAGAAAAGCACAAGTATGGGTTTATCTTTTCTTTACTCTTTCATGGGATGTGGGTGTCGCTGGCAAGGCTAGCATTGGCTGCCGATCCCTAACTGCCCCTTGAACTGGGTGGCTTGCTAGGCCATTTCAGAGGGCAATTAAAAGTCAGCCACATTGCTGTGGGTCTGGAGTCACATTTGGCCAGACTGGGTAAGGGGTGGCAGATTTCCTCCCCTCAAGGGTATTAGTGAACCAGATGGGCTCTTATGATAACTGATGACAGCTGTCATGGTCACCATTACTGAGGATAGCTTTTTCTAATATTCCAGATTTATTAATTGAATTCAAATTCCACCAGTTGCTTTGGTGGGATTTGAATGCATGTACCCAGAGCATCAGCCAGGCCTTCTGGATTATGAGTCCAGTGATATTACCACTATACCACCTGCTTATGTTAAGGGGAGGAATGCAAGAGGTGCATTTGTAAACAATTTGCGAATTGAGGAACAATGAGGAGGAAGTGAGATGTGAGAAGAATGATTAGGTAGGAATGTACTGGGTCACCTTCAACGGTTTCAGTGCCGCTGCTGGTCACGGCCTCAGTCCTGGCCATTCCAATGTTGATGTGCACTCTCTCCTCCAATGGGATGAGAACATGCAGCCAGTAGGCTCCTGCTACCATGAGTTATGTGCCACTTTTTCCTCCAAGAGAGAGGTGTGTGTGGTGCAATGTGCTTTCATGATGTGGCTGTCATGGTTGAATAGCTGGCAGTGTTTGCGAGCTGTGAGATGTGAGTGCGAGGCTTGCAGCCATGCTCTGTGTATGACAAGTAAGCAGAAGCTATGAATGTGAGGTCTGAGTCATGGTTGATAGAGATTGTTGGTAGATGAGTGAAGGTGGAGTGTTGAATGGAGCATTGTGTGAGGTTGCTGGTTTATCTGTAAGGATGTGACATTTGACTATGCATTCACTGATCTTGACCACTCGTGTGAGGTCATTAAACTTCTTCCTGCACTACATCCAGGTCCGCAGGGCTACACTGCTTGGACTGACAGTGATGGCTGCCCGCTCCCACTGTCTTCATAAAATTGGAAGGGTTTCCTGGTCTGCTGTGGATGGAAGACAACTCACCTCCTGCCCCCCTCCCACACTGAGGCCTCCAGTGCTGCATCAGAGAACTTCAGAGCACATTCTCTGCCATGTTACATCATAGTCACTCTTCTTGAAGGACAGACACTCTTCCCCAACCACTTCATCTATAAGAGATCCAATTTGGCTTGAAGTAGTACAGGTTAGCTTTAAGTGCTGCTAGCTATGCACAAACCTGGGCCCCACGCTGAGGAATGAAGCACTCAGCAGTGCGTTTAGCACTGGGCTGCAGGCAGCCATCATTTAAATGAGCGGACAACACCAAGCCTGCAGGCTGCCTGGATTTGAAGGAACGTCCACAGGTTAATCCTGCATCACCAACCCCGTACTTCTTTTCAAGGGCTATCCCATTTTGTTTCCTACGCTTTTATTATAAATATGTATTTTTCCGTAGTTGAGTTTAAAATACTTGAGAGTTTGGGTGTCAATGCCCGAGAACAACTCTCACGCTGTAACGTGGAACAAATGTACTCTGAACAGATAACATCTCCTACTGTCAGGTTAAGCATTGTCATTGGTGGTGCTAACAAGTCCGCCCATTAAAATATCCAATTTAAATTATTTTCTTTAATTAAAAATAGTAGCTCTTCTATCACACAGCCTAGAAAACCACTTGAATCATTGCTATGTACTTCTGTCTATTTAAAGACATCTCTGCTAGACAACGGACAGAACAATGGCAAATATAACAGACTCGCCGTCGCCTCTACTGTTACTGGTTTAGAGGGAGGCAAGAACTATTGAGGTGTAATTCAGTGTCAGGAACAATATTCTATGAAAGCTGGGTCTTAAAGGAACTTTCATCTGAGACCAAGAGCAAAATACTGTAGATGTTGGAAACCTGAAATAAATACAGAAAATACTCAGCAGGTCTGGCAGCATCTGTGGAGATAGAAAGAGTTAACGTTAACCCTGTTTCACTCTCCATAGATGCTGCCTGGCCGGCTGAGTATTTCCAACATTTACTGTTTTTATTTCGTTCGAGACACTTCGAGAAGCACTGAGGAAATGATGATGGTGAAGAATTGGAAAACTCATGAGGAATTATCTTCGGATTCCTTTTCATGGAAAAATACACATCTTACCTGAAATTTGAGCCTTGATGCTCCTCCACTGCTTTGCCCCAGTACCTGTCTAGGCCTTAGGCTCTCTAAGTTTGGTGGGCTGGTTCATTGCCATGATTCAGTCCCAGCTCACACAGGCACATCTCCTGGAAGGAACTTGCACCGGGAAACAGGGATGGGATACACAAGAGGCCTGCAACTCCAGGAATTTTTTAGGCCTTTCTAATTAGCCACAGCCAGGAGGTTTCAGACTTGAAGGGAAGCAGGGAGATTAGTCGAGAACGGTAGTCCATGCCTTTTATAGGCTCTCTTCTCTTACCGCTTGACCTTTTTGGATGCTCTTATTTGAGGTACTCAAGTGCAAGGTTTAATGACAGTTTCTCCAGATGCCTCTGAAAATGAGTGCCTTTCCATCCTTGAGTTGAATATCAGGTAGTTGTAGTTGAAATTCCAGGACGGCCTACTTTAGGAGTCCCTGGAAATCCCGGGGTAATGTGGCAAAGAGGCAGAGACCCAGTATAACTGGCATCTCCACAACATCTGGGACGTTTGCAATTTCCAGGAGGGGGAGGGGGGAGAGAGAAAGAGTGTGTGCGAGATAGAGAGAGAGACAGACAACAGGAGCGAAAAAGAGGTAGAAAGGAGAAAGATAGTAATTACATCCACCATATTCACATTCAGTGAAATAGATTTTATGTTCCTTAAACTTTTCACATTAGATCACTTGCCGAATTGTTATATTTTTGACCACATTGTATTGCCAATTGCACATTTCCTTATTTGGAGAAGGGAGTTCATTATAATCTGAAGGGGTTTAATAAACTTTCTTTATATAGTTATGGCTGGAGTATGATAAGCCCCGGACACACACTGCTTTATTCACTACTTTATTTATAGTTAGTCCATAGAGTTTACTCAGGTGCCTCCAGCATTTCCATCATGAAACCAATTGTGCCTGTGAGACTATCAGAAAACGTTATTAATAGACCTTGGAGCAAGTACCACTGCTATTGTGTGTTTTACCAATAGGTCAAGTTCACATTTGCAACAAGCTTGTCTTTCTAACGCAATGGGTCGTCTCAAATGTTTAACACTTGACAAGTCCAAATGTTCAATTAAGTGAAAATTATTATCATCTTTCTAATTAGGATCGGGACAGTTAAACTATCAACTGGTGAATGCCTGGATGAGAGATGCAGAGCAGAGTTATACTACCAACCTTACACCATTTTCAGGCTGGGATAAAATCAGAACTTTGCAGGTGTGTTTTCAACAGACATCAAGAGCTCTGCTCCCTGGGATCCAAAAGATGCTTACATTTTTTCCAGTAAAGGACCTGCGGAATGGTTGGCTCTCAGCCATCAAAAGTGATTGGAAATGAAGTACAGCTTAAATTCAACACCATTGGGCAGCCTGAGAGCTATTTAAGTTGTAAATATTACCAAGGTTTTGCTGCGTAGCAATTGCAGTTATACCACACCTAGTTCAATGTTAAAGCGGTCCCAAGCCCATAACCTTTACCCTCTGGAAGATCAAGTAGCAGGTGCATGGGAACCCCATCATCTCCAAGTTCCCATCATGACTTGAAATGTATATCATCATTCCATTATGGTCGCTGAGTCAAACTCCTGTGACTCCATCACCCCCAACCAACTCCACCCCACCCCCATCAACCCCAGTGGCACATTGGCAATGCCTTCACCACATTGACAGCAGCAGTTCAAGGCGGCAGCTCAACACTACCTGCTTGAGGGAAACTAGGGATGGGCAACAGACACTGGCCTTGCCAGCGACGCCCATCTCACAATAACGATTTTTAAAAAAAAACGATTGTATTTTTGCTTGAGATTGTGTCATATTGCTTAATTCAATGCAACTTGGGTGACTTCGGACTTGAATTGAACGCACAATTTGTACTGATGCACAGTCTGACTTAAAAAAGCATGCAGAGTGCTGGCCAATGAGATCTGTCTGTGCAAAGAACGTGGCTGCACTTTTCACACCAGGGGGCAGAGACCACGCACAAGGCTTTCTTTCTGATAATGAAACATACCGTCAAAGCTGCCCTTTTCTGTAGAAAACTGTAAAAGTTGGTTGTAGGTTTCGATGGAAGGGCGGTAAACAAACACTCCCGTATTGAAACAATCCGGCCAACCAGGGTCCGGTGCTGCAGATAGTTCTTCCCTTTCAAAGAGTTCATCGATGTTACATAATACCTGTTCGAGATATCAGAAGCACTGGTTACAGGAAATACTCACAAGCTATTAAAAAAAAAAGCATCAGTGAAAATATTTGACGGGAAAATATTGTAGAGCTATGGGGTCAGAGCAGGGGAGAGAGACTAAATTGGATGGTTGTTTCAAAAGAGCTGGCACAGGCGTGATGGGCCGAATGGCCTCCTTCTCTGCTGTATTATTCCACGTATTTGTACGTTGTCTAAAGTCAGTTGAGAACAGCAGTATTATAAACTGTTTAGCACTTTCCTTTCATTCTACTAAAGGTATGTGAGCTTGAGTGAGTTAATGTACACTGACAGCAAAATGAACTGCAAACTGTGCAACTCACATACTGACTGACATCTCAGACTCACCTTTTTTTAAGGCTGTACATGCTTAAAGTACAGTATTCAGCCAGTCACACCTTCTTAGATCGAAATTGTTAGGCTACACCATCCCATTGCTGCTTGTGGAGGCGACCTTACAACATAAATTACATTCCAAAAGCACTTCAATTGGCTGTAAAGTGCATTGGCATTGTTTAGAGGTCGTGAAAGGCACTATGTAAATACAAGTTCTTTCTTTAAGTAGTTAATGATACAGCAGTCAGTCACTTTGAAGAGGACCTCTGAAATGTGGCTGTAGACAAACTGGCCATGTCTGCAGACACAAAAGAATAAGCAATTTTAGGGTTACTGTAGACACATGAATGGGTACATGGAATTCCACTGTGCTGGCTAATGGGGCTGTTGGAAGACATTTAATGCAATGAAAACTAGTTCAATCGGAGGTGACTTTCTTGGCAAACTGACACAAAACAAATCTTCCCACCCCAATTATAGCAGCAGTAAATGGAGCTCTACACCAGCGTTACTCATACCTTTGGCACCAAATCAAACACATGTGACTACTGAAGCTAACCCTTTGAGTAGATATAACCTTTTCCCTTCTCCACTGGATGAATCAGAGCAGTTGCAGAATGCTCAAGCAATTATTTCTCTTGTTTTCTTTGATCCAATCTTTCAATGCATTTCATAGCAATACAAGCAAGCTAGCTAGAATGTGGGATGATGGAGGGAAATATTGAAGTACTCTGGGGTCAGGCCATACAGTGGCATTGTCCAAGAGTATTTATTCCCAAGACTATATTTAGATATGTTACCACATTACTCTTCACTGGTTTCTCAAAGGAGCTTGAGACTGGAACACTAAAACCTAATTAGCCACCTAGAATACGACACCCCTTCTGCTCCACTCATAGGATGCTAGGCTGAAGAGCAAGGTGTTGCCTGGGTATTAATTCAGAGGCGTGGGAAGGAGCCAGGGAGCTGTTTGAGGTTGGAAAATGCGGAAGTATGGGTTTAAATTTAAATTTTATTTTGACTGACAGGCTGGCTCTTTCTTTGGCAGAAAAGCCTATAACACAAAGCTGCCATCAAGCTGGGCTGAGAGCTGGTGTACCTAGTGAGGGGGTGGGAATGTATGCGAGGGAGAGGGGGAAGTATCAAGGGGGAGTTGGAGCAGACAGATTGCCTTGGGGATAGGGTGAGGAAGGGGGGGTTTACTGAGTAAACCTCTGCTCCTCCTGGCCCACAAGCAGTGCCATAAAGGCACTTAGCATATGGATTCATCCCTTCTCAGCAGCTTTCATCTGTCAGGTTTCTTTGAGGCTAAGGAAACACAGCTGACTGTGGTTAAAATTAGAAGCACTGTTGAAATGAAGGCATGTAGCCTTATTAAAACATTTAAATGGCCAATCCTTCTCCTGGGAAAGGTGACTTCCCCCAGAATTTGGGAGGATTGGGAGTGGAGGGGGGAGTTGGGGTATTGGCTATGAGATTTAAATAAAGTTAACACCTCACCAGAAGCCTATCACCAACCCACCTCTTCTTGGAGGTTAAAAATCACCCCATTGTGTTTCCACCACACAGCTTCGCAAACAGGTGATGGCCTTGACTATGAGGGAAAAAGTGAAGAACTCCAGAAAGCCTTAGCTTCTGGGATCAGATTCAAATAGAATTTCATCCAAAACATGTTAGGCAATCCTTCCTGTTTAAGATAATGTAAGTTAAAGTCTCCAGGCATATTAGACATACTAACACAAAAAACATGTTCTAACGGCATATTTAATAGTTTGCTGCCAAATTTTGTCTTGGCGTTAACAGTGCTGAGTCTACTGTCACTCCCAGCTCACTTTGACAGTCTAAAGTCTGCACTAATCCTAAGCTCTTCCTTGTGCCTCAATTTGTAGAATTATTAACATTAATTAAATTTGGGAGATGATGGCATAGTGCTATTGTCGCTGGATCAGTCAATCCAGGAAATGTTCTGGGGACCTTGGTTCAAATCCTGCCATGGCAGATTTTGAATTCAATAAAAATCTAGAATTAAAAGTCTATGACCATGAAATCATTGTCGATTGTTAACACTAAAGCCCTTTAGGGAAGGAAATCTGTCATCCTTACCTGGTCTGGCCTACATGTGGCTCCAGGCACACAGCTTGACTCTTAAATGCCCTCTGAAATGGCCTAGCAAGCCGCTACAAAGTCACCAAAAAGGAATGAAACTGGACAGACCACCCGGCATCGACCTAGGCACCGGAAACGACAACGGCATTCTCTGCCCTGTCGACCCTGCAAAGTCCTCCTTACTAACATCAGGGGGAAAGTGCCAAAATTGGGAGAGCTGCCTCACAGACTAATCAAGCAACAGTGTGACATAGTCATCCTCATGGAATCACATTAACAGCAGTGTGTACCATCTATAGGATGCACTGCAGGAATTCACCATGGCTCCTACGACAGCACCTTCCAAACCCACAACCTCTACCATCTAGAAGGACAAGGGCAGCAGACACACGGGAACACCACATGGAAGTTCCCCTCCAAGTCACTCACCATCCTGACTTGGAAATATATCGCCGTTCCTTCACTGTCGCTTGGTCAAAATCCTGGAACTCCCTCCCCAACTGTGGGTGTACCTATACCACATGGCCTGCAATGGTTCAGCTCACCACCACCTTCTCAAGGGCAATTAGGAATGGGCAATAAATGCTGGCCCAGCCAGTGAAGCCCACATCCCATGAATGAATAAAAAAAATTGACATTTCTTAGTTCTGTTGCATAATAGATCAAAACCCTGCTGCCATATCTCTCTCCCTCTCCTATACTCTCTATTTTGGTGTCTTCTGCAAACTTAAAAATCTGATAACTGGCTTCTGCAAGCAGGCCAGTTCTGAGGATAAGAAACAACAATGGGACATGTAGTGACTCCTGTGGTACTCCCCTCATCTGATGCAGTGGCCTCGATTTTAATGCCTCCCTGGACAGTTGGGAAAGATGAGGGTTTTAAAAGAGAGAGAAAGAAATATGATAGAGTGACCTGACCCCATTTCGAACCATTTAAATTTTAACAATCAGGCATTTGACAAGGCTTGTGCAAAGGGCAGGCTCAGGGCCTAATTGACAGTCGACAGTTGTGGCCCGATGGCAAACTTAACTGAACCCGTGCCGTTGTTTGATGGCAGCAGATCCAAGGTGGGAGGTGCAAACAGCCCAAGGTAAGTAATGTAGATCACCTCCTTTTAGAACTCCTTGGAAGGCATCACCTGATTACAGCCCCTACTTTTTCCCTTCCTTAATCGTGGCCTGGAACTTTGGCATCCTCATCCATTTCCACCGCTTCCCTTTCCCTACCACCATCAGCCCGTGACAGGCTGGAGCTTCTGCCTCATCCCCATCCCGCTTGCTCCCCGCCTCACGACTGACTACTAGGGAACATCCTCACGTGTCCCCAGCTGCAGCCTCCAGCTGCTACTTAATACGCTGGCCCACCAGCCAGGCAGTCAGTCAGTCTGGCCAGCTGATGGGTGGGAGACAGCCAGAAATTATTGAAATGAGGCCCTGTCGATCTATATCTATAAACCCTGGCCTTGCTGGGTTCGTGGCTCACCATCAGGCTCCCCAAATTCCCTGTTGACACGGAGGCTGGCATTTGTATTTGGCACTTTTCATTTCTGTATTTTTAAATCCAATTCTAACTTCTTCTTTGCTTTCTCATGGATTTTTAGTTTAGTTTTTCAAAATGGGGAAATCAAAGCAAACTCCCCGGTAATTATTTCTTTCGTTTTGTGCACTCTGTTCATTTCAACGCATGGCACCTTTACATTTTGTTTTGCACTGCTGTACACGCATGGTATCTTAAAACAGAACCATTCGACTGGACTGCGCACTATCTTCCGAGTTACTTCACATCTGCGCCCACGTGCAGCTTAGGGAGTACAAGCCCTCTCCATCCATTGGAATAAATTACATCATAGGGCCTTCGAAGGTTTTTTATTTGTAAAATCCAAAAAGAAACTGAGGTCAAAAAGGACCTTAGCTTCATAATTCCATTATATTGTTAATGAAACTATTACTGTATAACTACTATTCCAACTGATCTTAAATTTCAGGGCTGGTGATAATTTGATTCCTGGACTCAGCTTGTCAGAAGTTAACATGAAAAAGCAAATCCACCCAGAGCTATATTAGGGATTACTACAGCTTAGTCACATGATGCAACATGAGCAGCAAGGAGCAATGCCTATATACTGTACAAACTATATTTGATTGCTTAGGCTGCTTTTGGTTAGCATTGGTGGTATTTTGCCAGTCTTAAAGTCATCTACCCCAATGTCTGAAGACTGTCACTTACCAATGTGTCTGCATCCATGAATATACATTTGGAATAGCGTGTGAGAGCCCAGCAGTGTAGCTTCGTAAATGTCACGCCAAGCTCAGGTCTCTTGATCAAGGCCAAGTGAGCTGAATCCTTGCTGTCCAGCACATCCACTAAAATAACCTCATCAAAGGTTCTTCCCAGCAGCTCTCTAGAGAAATAGGGGTAGGTTTAAAAAGAATAAACACACATTTTTCATTTGAGATGTACATGGAATTTACAGAGGCAATTTGTCTAGCATTCAACTCTAATGTGGTGTCAAATTGAAGGCAACATTTTCAGTTGACCATAACCCAAGCCCTTTGCTCCAAGGACATATATTCCAAACAATCTAATGAAGGGCTAAATAAATATCTGTTCTCAAGAGTTTAAGAATCACTTGCGCTTTCAGTAATCCAGAGAAAAAAATGGCCATAACTGCGTAAATTGCACTTTTTTTGCGGATTTAAAGGTTACTGCATTAATTTATGCTCTTTAACAGATTATCCTCCATAATGAATGTGTGATTTCTCCAGTGTGAAATCAATTGTCACTATGAAATGGCAACTCGATTTCAGCATGTGGCCTTTCTAGTTATGATATGGAGTTTCCATGTATTGGTACAGGTTGATTAAGAAGTCCTGCTGGAAATTCACATTTGAGGTTCTCGAGTTGGCGATGTGCTGACAGAATCCTATGTCAAACTACCAATGACTGCATGGGACCAGAGTCATAATCTGATTTGGATAAACTGTTGTTGCTTTTACTGGATTATACCAATCACTTACATCAGCTTACTTTGGAATTAACATAAGAAGAAAATAACATGGTTGGTGCATCAAGCTTTATGCTTTACGATGTAACAGTTTGTTCCATTGTGGAAAATGTCCTTGGGTAGAAACCTCCTACAATGTCTCCAGGCCCAAAAATAACAAAGCAAAGATCTATTATATACACCCAAAACTAACCAACTCTGAACAGTTCCGCTGCACTGAGGACAAGTGGCTCTCAATGACAGGAGAGCCAGACTGTTCTTTAAACAATTTGATTTTTAAAACTTCATTGTTGAATACTGTGTGGTATTTTTGGGCCAACACAATGAACACTACACTCCATTTGAGCACTGACTCTTTAGTGCAACACTGAGGGAGTGCTGCATTGTCACAGGCACTGCCTTTTGGTTAAGATACTAATTTGAAGGGTAAAGTAATTTAAAGTGCTACACAAGGGGGCTGGGGGGCCTAAATGGGACAGACCTCGAAAACAGTGGGTGGGGATCACAATGTGTAATTACTCTGTGCTCGTTTGATATAGCACAATACAAGCAGCACAATAACTTCTGGCTGCCTGCTCATTTACATGGAGCTGCATTTTACAGGGCGCTGTGGACCTTGCCCTCAAGGCTAAAAGATTGGAGGGGATCCTGCCGCTGCTTTAAGGCGAGAATTCCATCCCTTTCTCAGGAACAAGGCCTGTCTTAGAGGACAGCTCTGTAGTCCCAGCCGCGCCAGCTGGGAGCACTGGTCATTTCTGGGATTACAGGCAGTCCCACCATACAGAGGAGCCCAGGTAAGTGTAAGGTCAGGGGTCTCTGCAAAGTGGGCGAGGGAACGGGTTCAAGAGGCCGTGGAGAGGGTTAAAGGGAGGGAATGACCTTGAGCGGGTGGTGCCTCTGATGGGTCCAGAGAGCCCACAAAGGAGGTTCCGCCCCCTTGCCCATCATCACAGTACCCCACAGCTGAAGCTGCTGGGCTTCCCAGATGACTGCGCGGGTAAAATACTGGCAGCGGATGAGGCTCTTAAGCGGCCATTAATTCCTGAGTAGGTTCAAGGGCAGGTAGGCCACTCGGTGCCTCTCCCGCCTGCCATAAAATTTCAGGTTAGGGGTGGGTGGGTTGGCGGCTGAAGACCACCCATTGGATTTTATGGGGGCAACATAAAATCCAGCCCGAGATATCTGCATGCAGCCAGCGCTAAACATACTGATGATTAGCTGCACACATCAACAGTGAGCCTAAAAACGATGACTTAAAGCTAGATTGCATTGCTTAATGCTGGTCTGCATGTGGGAATGGTAGCATAATGGTAATACTGTGCAGTAGTAATCCAGAGGCCCAGACTAATATCTAGAGGCATAAACTCAATGGCAGATTGGTCTGGGAACAGGAAGAGGGAACCTTGGGCTTAATATTTCCTGTAGACTAAGACACTTCACAATACAGCACCAGTATAACAGCTTAGATTATGAGATCAAATCCCTGGTTTACAGGAGCTGCTTATTCTGTAAGTTTTTTAATGTACCTACGTACTAAGAGGGAATTGGCACATAGGAACAGTAGCAGAGTGGCAATATTGTGCACTAGTAATCCAGAGGTCCAGACTGATGTTTGGGAGAAATGGGTTCGAATCCCAGCATGGCAGCTTTGTTTAAAATTAATTAATAGTTTGGAATAAAAAATCTAGTATCATTAATGATTATTATAAAACTGCCAATTTGTTGTAAAAACCCATTTGGTTGTCTAATGTCCTTCAAAAAGGAAATCTGCTGGTCTGGCCTATATATGACTCCAGGCCCACAGCAATGTGGTTAACTCTTATACTATGAAATGGCCCAGCAAATCACTCAAGTTACAATACAAATAAAACTGAACAGTCACCTGGCATTGACCTAGGCATGGGAAATGACAATGGCACACCCTGCCCCATCCACCTTGCAAAGTCCCCCTCACAAACATCTGCATTGTGCCATAACTGGGAGAGCTGTCCCACAGACTATAGGCAACAGCCTGACATAATCACAGTCACCAGATCAGAGTTACAGCCAATGTCTCTGACTCCTCTAGCACTATTCCAGGGTATGTCCTGCGGCACAGAACAGAAGGAGGGCTCCTGATTTTGCCAGCCAATTACCCGAGAGAGATGGGCTCTGTTGAGGCAGGTCCAAGGGAGCCTCAAAATAGTGACGCCCTCAGAGGAAGTTAAAAGTAATTCAATACTTTAGGGGGAGGAGGGCCCCAGGGGATGGAGAGGAAGCCCAGTGGCAGCATGTACCATGTACAAGATGCACTGCAGCAACTCACCAAGCCTCCTTCAACACCACCGCCTGCAAGTTTCCCTCCAAGTGATACACCATCCTGACTTGGAACTATATCGCTGCTCCTTCACTGTTGCTGGGTCAAAATCCTGGAACTCTCTTCCTAACAGCACAGTGGATGTATCTACAACACATGGACTGCAGCAGTTCTAGCAAATGGCTCATTACTACCTTCTCAAGGGTAATTGGGGTTGGGCAAAAAATCCCATGAATTAATGCGTTCAATGCTAAGGGGCATGGAAGAGTACAGCACCAACTTGGCAGAGGGCTTTAAGCAAGATTTGGAGCCCATCCTTTCCAGTAGTGACCAACAATGACGCAGCGTCTGATGGCCAATGTCCCAGCTTCTACTGCAGCACAAGTTGCTTCCAGCAAAAGTCTTGAGTGCTGAACTGGGAACTCAGACTGAACTTACGCAAGATCAGCTTGCTATCATGCCAGTTAAGATGGCTGTTATCATCGCTGTGGATACCAGTGTTCAAAGGGGCTTCCAGGGTACCACAGTAGTCCAGCAATCTTTCCTCCAACAAATTACCAGTACCTGCTGAGGTGCCACTCCCAGGGTGCATGCAGTATGAACCTGCTGCCCTATCCCTGGATGACAGCCTTCATTCTCCCATCACTCTCACGCCACCAGTCCCCATCTGTCAGCCAGGCAGCCCAGAATGTTGCTGCCCAGGCTGAGATGGGGTGGGCTGAAACAGGGCCTCCAACGGCCAGAGATGCTCAAAGTTGTCCTTCAAGGCCATCTGCAGTCTCCACCACTGAAAGCCACCAGCCTTCCTCCAGTCGTGTCCGAGGCCACTGTGGTAGCACTGCACAGGAACACCAGGACAGGCAACAGAACAAAGGGAATGCACAAATGTGATTATTTTATGTTTGTGTGCAATCTGGCATCATTTCATTCATAAATCCGGTTTGGAACTTGCATTTTATGTTGGCTTTTACTTTTTCATCGCAGCCATGAGGACGATGTGTCGCTCAGTGACAGAGGGAAGGATTGTGGGACTGCTGGGGAGTGGGGGATTGAGATTGCTGTTGATGTATTGCACTCAAGTTAGTTTTTCATGTGCAGCCAGAGCAGAAAGGGGCCATTCAGGTAGTCACGTCCCTTCCACCGCAACCTCCTCCTTGCCTGAATGCTGGTGGCCAGGACTGGCAAGGTTGTGCTACACACCACCATGAGCCTGCAGGCCCACCCAGCCGCAAGTACTGCAGGGCTCCTCCAGACTGATCCAGGCAGCAAAATGGTTGCTTCAGCTCACCACTGGCCTTCTCTGTCATGTTCCTTGTGGCAGCATGACTCTGTCTGCATGCTGCGCACTTGTTTGAGGGTCACAAACCCGGTGTTATGAGCCCTCGTCATCCAGTAGCCACCTTTTGGTTTGCTGTGGTCGCTGAAATACAGCTGGCACAGTGAATTGCCACAGAAGGAAGGCTGCCAGGATACAGGGCAGTGCTCTGCATGATGCCCTGCCTATGGCCGTGCACCTATTGTGAAATCCCTTTCAATTCTGGTACATGGCAGAATTGTCATGTGGTGCCCAGCAAAGCAATGGGGGTTAAGTCAATGGCTGCACGAGGGAGTCTGTAATCTGAGCAAACCCTCGTGCTGACTGCGTCTGCTTCTCTCTAGAAAGGTTATCTTTGTGTCCTCAGCGACCTCCTTTATGCAACTGTGGGTGGCAATCTATCAGCTGTTGCTAGTAATATGAGCATTGACCGGGAAGGAACCAGACATGTAAAGGTTAATTGCTATGGTCACTTTCACAGTCACTGGCAATGCAATCCTTGGCCTGCTTTGAGGCTGTCATTGTGGCTGTAGCAGCTGGCAGGTTTCAGCGGAGGACCTCCTTAGCAAAGCCCAGCTATCTCTCACATTGTTCTGTGTTAAAGTTCAGGTAGGAGATATGGTCTCCTGCTGACAGCCTGTCTACATAGCACCCTCCTCCCTTTTCTAGCAGCTCTGCATGACCGCTGCTCATTCTGCGTGTCCTGTTCTATTCCCATGGAAAGACCTACTTATTGCCCTGCGAAGAATTGGATGTGCAGGTTTCAAAGTTTCTGCAATAAAGTACTTCAGCATCTGCCACAAATCACTCCCTGTACACTCACCATGGAAAGCACAGCTTAAACTCACACAGCAGAGCAAGTGTTAAAGAGGTGTTGGCTGGATCATAGAGCTGCAGAATGACAGCTATACTGTCAAATCAGCATTGCGTGTTGATGGAGGTCAACATCTGCCTACTCTGCATACTTCTGGCAGCTGTTCGCTACACATGTGTGCTGACTCCAAGAGGTCATCCAGCATGCTTGGCACCACAAGTGTTTGTGTGCACTACTGTTGCCATTTTGGAACTCTAAGGGCTCTGGAAAAAAACAAACACTACGGAGCCCAATTTCACACCCCAGGATTTCTTCAATTAAGTACTGCCCAGCTGCTTTTCACAAAAAATTACTTCTGCATGAGGTCAGCTAACTGTTTCTCTTGTCATTTGTTTGTTTGTGTCATCTTCTTCCCAGAAGATTGACGGCTATGGATTTCCAGCTCTGTCTTGTGCTGCCCTTACCTATGCTGCATAGGTCAGCTGTATCCAATCCATTATTTATTTTCTCCTCTGCTTCCCTCTCCTACATTTTCCATTGATCTTCCTCTCCAATAACTACCTCTCTCTACTGTCTGCTCCAATTATTGTACCTTTCTAAATATTGTACCTTTTTCTTTGATGTTATACACTCATTTCCTCTTTTCGCTAGCACTTCCTCATTCGTTTTTCTGTCTGTGTAGGATATGCAGAACATCCGCCTCTATGTTCACATCTCAAAAGCATTCAGCTTATCAATAGTCCCTATTTTTGTTCTGCAGTAACACCAAGTTAACCTTGCTTACATATAAATACTCAGCAGTTTCATATCGAATCATTAATGTGCACAAGTTCAGCTCCAAAAATAACCTCTCATAATTAGAGTTGCAGATCCCAGGAATGTCTTTGACACTCTGTAAGGCTTCTCCCCAGCAGTAATCTCTTATTAATATACATCCAGCCATCTTCCCTGAATCAGTTTAGGCTCTTCTTTCAGGTTTGACAAAGGTGGTGGAGGCGAGAATGTAGATGCATTACAGGAAAATGTGAAGTAACTGTCGAAAGTGATACTGCTCTGAAAAGAGTTTAGCGCTACACCAGATGGATAAGGCACTGGCCCTCAATGTGCATCCTCGGCTGTTAATGGATTTCACAGGGTGAAGAGGCCATTCCCATAGCTGTTAATCCTCTTTAGATTAGTAAATGGTGTCATGGAACTGGAGGGTAACAAATGCAGCAGCTCAGTTTCAGGAGGATGGAGAAGAGTAAACTGGGCAACGACTGGTAAGTTAACCTAACCACAAGTTATGGACAACATGGTATCCAAGCTCAACATCAAAATTTGTGGCCAATTAAAAAGGTGTTCAAAATAGTCAAGTATCAAGCCAGCTTTGACAAATTTAACAGTTCTGTTTTGAAGAAGTTATCAAACACCTATCTTAGATGTAAGAAGTTTATAATAGATTAGGTGTATGGTGGATGAGGGAGTATGGCAGCATTGATAGAAAACAAAGGGTCAAAATGTTGCCTATTTTGGAGAAGAATTTGATGGGTTGTAGCCCAGGGATCAGTTCCCTATATACCTATAGACGGATAGATGATTGGACTTGGGCATAAATGGCACAATATCAAAATTTGCTAATAACACAAAAGTTTGGCAATGCGGGGACCGTTTAAAGACGTTTAGGAAAACAAAGCAGTGGGACAAAACCAAAATACTGCAGCTGCTGGAAATCTGAAATAAGAGGAGAAAATTCCATAAATACTCAACAGGTCAGCAGCATCTGTGGGGAGAGAAACGAGAGAGTTCGTGTTTCACCTTCTGTCGGCTCATCAACCTGAAATGTTGCACCCGATTTTGACCCATTCGAAACAACACCCACTTGCAGAGAGTTAAAAAGACTGGGCCTGGTTTTTCTCTCCACAGATGCAGCCTGCCCTGCAGAGTATTTCCAGCATTTTCTGTTTTTCATAACACAATGGGGAGACAGAGGAGGAGAAGTAAGGGGCTGTATTTAATGGAGGTGACAGGGGTCTCGCGCACAAACAGAAGACCCAGCAAGAGCCCCACATCACCTCCTTTTGAGGAGGCTTTCAAAATAAAGTACCTCTCAGGCAATTAATTGGGCAGCAGCAGGCCTTTCCCAGGATCAAGGACCCGGGGAGGGGCGCAAAATCCCAGCCAACAAAAGCCGCTGGCCAGAGGCTTGCAGCTCTTTATTGTTTGGTAGCGCCAACGTGGAGGTAGTGGCTGCTGCCACAAATGCACCTGAGGCCCACAATCGCCAAGGGACAAAGGCCACAGGCGAGAGATGGCAGGATGGGTACTGCAGGATTTTGGGGGGGTGGGGAGGGGAAGGGGTGCGGTTGGGGTTGGTGGGTGGTCGCGGAAGATAATCACCTGAAATAAAAAGCAACAGTAGCTCTCAGCTACCTTTCCACTTTCCACTGCACAGTCCCTAGACCAGGCACCAAGTGCTTTTGAACAGGGGTCTCTCCCCACCTACTTGGGCGCCCTCAAGCAACCACAAAAGGGCTTGCTTTTCGGGCTTCCCGCACGGCAACTTTCCTGCCCTACCCTGGTTTGAATACCGACAGCAGTGGGATGAGGCCTAAGGGCCTCAATTTGCAGCAGGGGCTGTCCACGGGCCTTCCTACCATGGACTTCATCAGGGTAGAGCTGGGAAGGCAGTGGGGTCCCCATCTGCCATCCTCCTTCCCTGATTAAATGTCCCCCCACCATCAAACTCGCTTCAAGGTAGGGCATTAAATCCCACCAAAAGGAGTGGGATCATACTGTCAATGGAAAGATATTGAAAAATGTGGATGAACAGATTCCAAGGATTTTAAATGCAGAAACCCTTGAAAGTGCACCTGGGAGGTAGATAAATAAAAACAAGTGGCTTTTATAAATAATAGCGTTTAAGAGCAAAAAGATGATATGTTTATAAGGCGCTAACTAGGCCACTTTTAAGGGTGCAATCTGCAGTTTTGAAATCCTATTATAGAAATCTCACTATAGCCATAAAGAAATGAGAAACATGTTAAGAGGAGAAACATTGGACAATTTGTTAAGGAAAGGAAGATAATATTTGATTCAGAGAAACAGTATGACAGATGCCCTGGGCCATGAGGCCTTCTCTGCTATTGAAAATTCTTGTGTTATCAAAATTTAATTTTGGGTGTTCCAATATTTTGAATACCGCTTTAGCGATGAAATCACGACTGGCCTTAAATTTAAAATAAAAAATCCTGATTTTGAATGCAAGACACAGGATAGGTCAAAAATCTTCCCATCAGCATCCTACAAGAGGGGCATGGAGAGAAACAAGCCCAGTTTTGGGGGGATGTAGATTCACACCAAAATCCCCTTATTTTAGCTACTTCATTGCTCTCTCATTTCGATAAGCCTCATCCATTCCAGATCACTTTGTATATTTATTTCTCCATTGTCAATGTCCAATGAAATGTTTTATGCAGCCTGGTGGGATTGTAGATTCTCCTGTGTCCATTTGAAGTACCTTGTTCAATGTTGATTTATTCTCCAGCTGGGTCACAATAGAATTGCACACCTGGGCTCTGCTCACAATGCCACTTGGTTCCAATTAAAGGCCATACATTTTGTACAGTATCAATTCTAATGCTACTTGGGATGCTCAGTAATGCCTAGGTTAGACCCCTTGCAGAAACAGAATTAGTCTATCCCTGAAAGCTCTACCAAGTTGAGAGTTAAGCATCACAACTGGAATAATGTCCATCAAGATACGGGAAAAAAAAATCAAAGAAGGCGGAAGTGGACGAACAAGACTTTATTTACATTATGAGTTGATGCAGTTTAAAAAAAACAGCATGTGTTGCATCACAAGTAACAAACAACGAAGTTCCATGAACGTTTAAAACAAAGCACAATAGTGACTTGGGCTATTTGATTACAACTGCTGTATAAATGTCTGGCTGCTGTTGGTCACCTTAAAGAGCAAATTCAGTTTAAAGTACAAAAGTTATAGACACCTCAGAACAAACCTGAGTTTTGATAATCCAGCTTCATGGTCACTTTTACCAGCTTTTTTTACTTACAGTTCTTTTTTTTTTTGAAAAAAAAATTCAAACTGCCATGATAGGATTTGAACTCATGGTCTATTGGATTATTGCGTTACTAATCCATCCCAATGTTCTTCACCTACCGGTGCAACTATTTCATACAATATTTTGAATGGCCAAAAACTGCAAATGTACGAAGATGCTTTTCTGCGCTGGTTTATATTAGAAATGCATTGTGGCCTTTTGCATAATATCTTGTTCCACTGCAATGCACAAAAATGTAGTTTGTGTTAATTGGAGATTGAGAAATACAAGCTGCTGGGTTATTGTCTCTTTTCAAAATTTACTGGAGCATTCAAAAACAAGTGTTTTCCAATCATAATGGTTCAATCATAACTTGTCAAGTGTGTGGATAACTGATTCATTTTGAACTAATGTGAATAATTGTTAGTGTTAGTCTCAAAATGTTACTTAATTTAAAGCATCAAGTCTCTTGACAATGAGCAAGCTAGTCCCAGTTCCCAAGTCATATTGGACTCAAAACGATAACTCCGTTTCTCTCTCCCTCCCTCCACAGATGCTACCAGACGTGTTGAGATTTTCCTGCATTTTTGGTTTTATTTAAGTTAGTCCTTCCTTGGGTTCAAATATCCAAGTCTCTTGACAATGAGCAAGCTAGTCCCAGTTCCAAAGTCATATTGGACTCGAAATGATAACTCTGTTTCTCTCTCCCTCCACAGATGCTACCAGACGTGTTGAGATTTTCCTGCGCTTTTTGGTTTTATTTAAGTTAGTCCTTCCTTGGGTTCAAATTAGCAGATGTTGGCGCTGAGGATTTTTTTTGTTTTACTTTTTTGGCATCCAGTATCTCAGTACAAGTATAAACTAAGAGTTGCATCTCCTGAATGTAACCTACTATCCTGTTCTAATAATGCGACGATTCATGGAGCTTTTCCCAAATCAGTTCAGCTCGCAGCTTCTCCACCAATATAGCACCTGAATAAAAGTGCCAAACGAGGCAGAAGTTAGTGCTGGCTCAAGTCTACCCAAACCACTTTGTTCACTTTCCTTGCACACAGGGATCACTGCATTCCATTACTCCATGCTGGATTCTAAACTAGACTCCAGGGGAGTTCGAACCAACTGAATTACTTAGACCACTGTCATTTACGTTTGGATATTGCTGCAATTTATATTTTGTCAGACAAGATTTTCAGGCTCACCTGGGGTTATGGCCATGCACTTAAATGTGCACAAGGCGACAATATAATTGCTTACATGCCATAAATGGAGAAAACCCATTTACAAGACTACACTGGAGTGTCCTACTCAACTCATAAGGATTTTTATTAAATGACCATTGAGAATTTGGTAAAGTGGACCTAGAGGGAGTGAGAGCGAGAGCAGACTGGTTAAAATAGTGTTTGAAGAACGGACTATAAATAATTGAAGGTGGCTACAAGACTCAACCGAGCTGAAGGGCCAATTGATCAATTATGGGCAGAATTTTCTGGCAGGGGGCGGACCCGATCGCCGCCCGCGATTGGGTCCGCGCCACCACTTTATGCGGGCGGGCCAATTAAGACCCGCCCAGCGTGAATCACGGCTCCCGATGACAGTCGGAGTGGGCGGGTGGCGGTGGGACTGCAGTGACTGTCGGGTCCAATGGCGACCCGGGCGGCCTGTTTTAAAAAGCTGCTGCAGCCTTTCAAAGGCTGTGAATCACGGCCAGTGGGAGGATTCCCAGAGCTGCTGCTGGTGAGCAGGCCAGGCAGGGGGGTAGGGCAGGGGGGCACTGTGCCCTTCGTTTTTTGGATGATTGCCCTGCTGCCCTCCGAGAAGGTGGCAGCACGGCAGGAGGTCCTCGTACCCCAGGACAGGAGGAGGAGGTCCCTCCCCCCACATGACCAAACGTGCCTGGGAGGAGGTGGCGGAGGTGGTGAGCTCCCGCGATGTGGTGCAACGCACCTGGATCCAGTGTTGCAAGCGTTTCAACGACCTGTTGTGCTCAGGAAGGATGAATACCATGTTGGCATCAGTCACTTAGCCTAGCAGGCAGGCTTCCCCCCCTGGTCCCCCCACCAAGTCTGAGTGTAGTGATTGCACTGAATCATTGACAGCATGTGTCCTTCACTGGGTGGGCCAGTAGATATTGCCCATGCCGAGGTCAGCCTGAGAGGGTGGTGAAGAGATGGGTTCTGCCCCCGCAGCACGTGGTACACTGAGACCCACATTACTGTTTTGGAGGAGCTGCACCTAGGCGCAGAGCTGGAACTCCAGGACATGTCAAAGTCAGGGTGATGACATACTGGGAGGGGAGCTTCAAAGTGGCGTGGCACCGATCAATCTGCTCTCCTCTACACATCACGTACTTGATTCTCCTTGCCATGTGTCGTGCCGAACGTGATGTAGGCAGCATTTGGCCAAGTGTGGGGACGGGGCAAGCCTAGCATCTTTGTGTGTGTTCGGCAGCAGTGGGGTGAGGAGACACTAGAGCCCTGCAATGTCCCAATCTGGTTGGGGTGGGCCGTCCGCGAAGAGAGTCCAGTTACAAGTAGCACTAATCAATGCTCTTCTCTCAAGTTGGAGAAGTGCGAGAGGAGCCAGGAGTTGAAAAGGAGCGCGAGAGGAGCCAGGAGTTGAGGGGGAGCTGGGAGAGCAGAGGTGACTGAGGGAGCTCAGTGAGGAGGGAACAAGGTGATCCTGTGAGTATAGTCGGGCAAGTACTTACTACTTTTATCGCTTATAGTTTTTAAGGTCTTATTTTGTGGTCCATCGTTTGTAAGGGCCATATTCTGTAACAATGAGGAGCAGGGAAGAAGGGCCCTAGAGTAATTGATATTAAGTATCTTCCAAAAGGCTTAATTTAATTTAAAGGGGTAAGTCATGGCAGGAGAGCTCAAAGCCATGGTGTGCTCCTCCTGCTTTGTGTGGGAAGCTGGGAACATTTTCAGTGCCCGAGGCCAGCGCGTGTGCGGGAAGGGTCTCCAGCTGCAGCTCCTGGAAGCCCGGGTTACGGAGCGAGCGGCGGCTGGGGACACTGTGGAGCATCCGTGGATAGTATCGTGGATAGCACATATAGAGAGGTGGTCACACCACAGGCTAAGAGCCCTCAGGCAGGAAGGGAATGGGTGACCACCAGGCAGAGCAAGGGGACTAGACAAGCAGTGCAGGAATCTCCTGTGACAATTCCCCTGCAAAACAGATAAACCGCTTTGGATACTGTTGGGGGGGAATGGCCTCTCAGGGGAAAGCAGCAACAGCCAAATTTGTTGCACCACGGTTGGCTCTGCTGCACGGGGGAGGAGTAAAAAGTGTGGGAATGCAATAAAGTTATAGGGGATTCAATTGTAAGGGGAATAGATAGGCATTTCTGTGGCTGCAAATGAGACTCCAGGATGGTACGTTGCCTCCCTGGTGCTAGGGTCAAGGATGTCTCAGAGCAGCTACAGGACATTCTGAAGGAGGACGATGAGCAGCCTGTGGTCATGGTACACATTGGTACAAATGACATAAGTTAAAAAAGGGATGAGGTCCTAAAAGCAGAATATAGGGAGTTAGGGAGTAAGTTGAAAAGTAGGACCTCAAAAGATAGTGATCTCAGGATGATTACCAGTGCCACGTGCTAGTCAGAGTAGAAATAGCAGGATATATCGGATGAATACGTGGCTGAGAAGATGGTGTGAGGGGGAGGATTTCAGATTCCTGGGACATTGGGACTGGCTTTGGGGGAGGTGGGACCAGTACAAACTGAACAGGTTACGCCTGGGCAGGACCTGCACTGATGTCCTAGGGGGAATATTTGCTAGAGTGGTTGGGGAGGATTTAAACTAAAATGGCAGGGTGGTGGGAACCTATGCAAGGAGTCAGAAGAGGGGGAAATCAAGGACAAGAACAAAAGACAGAAAGCGGAATAAGAAAAGTGATAGTGAAATCAAGGACAAGAACAAAAGACAGAATGGAGAATAAGAAAAGTGATAGGCAGAGAAATCAAGGGCAAGAATCAAACAGGGCCTCAGGTGAAAAATAGTAGGAATGGGACAAACAATGTTAAAAAGACAAGCCTTAAGGCTTTGTGTCTTAATGCAAGGAGCATTCGCTATAAAGTGGATGAATTAACCGCGCAAATAGATGTAAACAGATATGATATAGTCGGGATTACGGAGACATGGCTGCAGGAGGTGACCAGGAATGGGAACTGAACATCCAGGGGTATTCAGTATTTAGGAAGGACAGACAAAAAGGAAAAGGCGGTGGAGTTGCATTGCTGGTTAAAGAGGAAATTAATGCAATAGTGAGGAAAGATATTAGCTCCGATGATATGGAATCTGTATGGGTAGAGCTGAGAAACACTAAGAGGAAAAAAAACGTTAGTGGGGGTTGTATATAGACCCCCCAAACTGTAGTGGTGATGTTGGGAATGGCATTAAACAGGAAATTAGAGACGCGTGCAATAAAGGAACATCTGTAATTATGGGTGACTTTAATCTGCACATAGATTGGGAAAATCAAATTAGTAACAATACTGTAGAGGAGAGAAAACAGGGAATTATAGACCAGTCAATCTGACGTCGGTTGTGGGGAAAATTCTAGAGTCTATTATAAAAGATTTAATAGCTGAGCACTTGGAAAACAGTGGCAGAATCAGACAGAGTCAGCACGGGTTTATGAAAGGGAATCACGCTTGACAAATCTACTGGAATTTTTCGAGAATGTAACTAGTAGAGTTGATGAGAGGGAGCCAGTGGATCTGGTTTATTTGGACTTTCAGAAGGCTTTCGACAAAGTCCCACATAAGAGATTAGCATGTAAAATTAAAGCACATGGGATTGGGGGTAGTGTATTGAGATGGACAGAAAACTGGTTGACAGACAGGAAACAAAGATTAGGAATAAACGGGTCTTTTTCCGAATGGCAGGCAGTGACCAGTGGGGTACCACAGGGATCGGTGCTGGGACCCCAGCTATTCACAATATATATTAATGATTTAGATGAGGGAGCTAAATGTAATATCTTCAAATTTGCAGATGACGCAAAGCTGGGTGGGAGGGTGAGCTGTGAGGAGGTTGATTTGGACAAGCTGAGTGAATGGGCAAATGCAATATAATGTGGATAAATGTGAGGTTATCTACTTTGGTAGCAAAAACAGGAAGGCAGATTATTATCTGAATGGCTATAAATTGAGAGAGGAGAATGTGCAATGAGACCTGGGTGTCCTTATACACCAGTCACTGAAGGTAAGCATGCAGGTGCAGCGGGCGGTAAAGAAGGCAAATGGTATGTTGGCCTTCATAGCGAGAGGATTCGAGTACAGGAACAGGGATCTCTTGCTGCAATTATACAGGGCCTTGGTGAGGCCACACTTGGAATATTGTGTGCAGTTTTGGTCTCCTTATCTGAGAAAGGATGTTCTTGCTATAGAGGGAGTACAGCGAAGGTTTACCAGACTGATTCCAGGGATGGTGGGACTGACATGTGAGGAGAGATTGAGTTGGTTAGGAATATATTCATTGGAGTTCAGAAGAATGAGGGGGGGAATCTCTTAGAAACCTATAAAATTCTAACAAGCCTAGACAGGGTAGATGCAGGAAGAATGGGGGAGTCCAGGACCAAGGGTCACAATTTGAGGATGCGGGGTAGACCATTTAGGACTGAGATGAGGAGAAATTTCTTCACCCGGAGAGCAATGAGCCTGTGGAATTCGCTACCACAGAAAGTAGTTAAGCCCAAAACGTTGCATGTTTTGAAGAAGGAGTTAGATGTAGCTCTTGGGATGAAAGGGATCAAAGGAAATGGGGAGAAAGCGGGGAGCAGGCTATTGAGTTAGATGATCAGCCATGATCATAATGAATGGTGGAGCAGGCTCGAAGGGCCGATTGGCCTACTCCTGCTCCTAGTTTCTATGTTTCTAATGTTTCTCCTTTTCAGGAGAAGAATGCACATAATGCACCAAGTGGGTGAGGGCTGGCAGCGGCCTGGCACAGTTGGCAATTTTCAGCTGCTTCCAGCAGGAGGCCCTAGATCTGAAGAGGTGCCATGCGCCCAGGTCCACCGGTGTCAGTGAGGCTGGAGTGCCACGGGCAGGTATGTTTGCCCAGCAGTGAGGTCAGCATTGTTCTCCCAGCAGCCATAGCAGTGCTGAATGTTCAGTGATTGAAGTTTGCAACATGGCTTGACCATTGCTTAAGGAAGGATGAGCGCATAATGATCCGGGGGACAGGGATGCACATTGACATTGTCTCCACGTTAACTGATCCAATGTCCTTGTTCTTCCTTTCAGCATCAGCGGAGCAGGGCCAGGAGGAGGAGCAGCAGAGGACCCCCCTCACACCTGAGGGGCCTGAAGTCTCACCAGCATCACACCATCTCTGCCAGGCAGGCACCAGCACAGATACTAGGACCTCAGTGGGAATTCGAACATCAGCTAGTGTCCCGGGGCACAGCAGTGAGGGCACTTCAGAGTCACTGGCAGAGACAGAGAGTGCCCATGACGCCAGCAGTCAGAGGACTGCAGGGGACCAGGCACATGCTCAGTCAGTGCCTGATGATGTGTCTCTGGAATCGTCCACGATGCAGCAGGCGTAGGAAATGCGGCCGGATGTCCGGGAGCATCTGGGGGAGATACATGAGGCTGTGCTTGGTTTGGGTGTCTGTGGTGGAGGAGTTTACGCGGACTGTCGCCGAAGCAATGAGCCTCAAGGCCGAGCGCCATGCATCCTCCATGGAGAGTGCGGTGACTCTTGTGGAGAGGCTCCTCCAGGAGACCCATCAGGGCTTCCTGGGGATGCGCTCGGACCAGCAAGCCCTCACATCGGCATTGACCTCAGCTGGTCAGTGCCAGTGTGGGAGGTGGTCTGGGCACCAAGTTTCCCAGCTTGGTGCCCATCCATCCACGTTGAGCAGCGAGGTCCAAAGCGACCTCATATCGGCGCAGCAGCTGCCTGTCGTCTCTGCGGGCATCTATCAGGGCGCTCCGGATGAGGGCGGCTGTTCCTCCACCCCTCTGCCAGTGACCATTGCATCCGGTGAGGCTGTGACGACTGGGGGGATGCCAGCTGTGGAACTGGCAGCTCCCTCCCAGGCGGGGCCAGCACAGGCTCCACAGGCCAGAGGACGGTCGCCAAGGTATTCAAGGCCAACAGGACAGCAGAGTCAGCAGGCTGGCTCAGATGCCACTCCCAGCGAGTGGTCAGCACCAAGACGTAGCATCCGAAAACGTAAACATAAGGCACCTTAGGCACACCACGGGTTCATCACTGGTGCTTTTGTGTTGGCCCGAGATGAGGTCTTTATGAGTTGGTGTGATTTTTAACACCTTTGTCATTTTGTTTCATTGTTTCTTTGGTTGTAATATTAAATTCAGACATGTCACCATGGCTGAGGGTGCTTCTTTTCTTCTGCAGGTGGATGGTTTCCAAAAATGTAATGAACGTTTTGTGGGACATTCAGCTTTATTAACAAGGACCTTAGTTAATGTTCCTAACCAGGCAGATTTTGCACGTAGGTGTCGAGCATGGAGCCTGCAGCCCAGGCTTGTCCTGGAGGTCTATCTGTGGTGAGCTAGCTGAAGGCTCGTTGGATTAAAGCCTCCCGGATGTCCCTGCCTCCCTGCAGTATGCCCGGGTCAGTGTCTACTCCCTCAGCATTTCCCTGTGCACGCTCATCCTCGGACTCATCGCTGGACTCACCGTGTGCAGCCGCAACCACTGTGTCGATGTCGTCATCG
The DNA here is from genome assembly GCF_964194155.1 of Cetorhinus maximus. Lineage (NCBI taxonomy): Eukaryota > Metazoa > Chordata > Chondrichthyes > Lamniformes > Cetorhinidae > Cetorhinus > Cetorhinus maximus. Next base: position 82,092,631 of record NC_135897.1, on the reverse strand, counting down.
TCCACAGGGTCCCCCCCTTTCCAGCGCAAGATTGCGGAGCGCGCAAGATGCAGCCACTATCAGGGACACTCAATCTGGGGGGTACTGGAGTGAGTCCCGAGCAGTCCAGGCATCAGAAGTGCATCTTGAGAAGACCGATGGCTCTCTCCACCACAATCCTTGTGGAGGTGTGGCTCCTATAGTACCACGGCTCAGCTTCTGTTCTTGGATGGCGGCGAGGCGTCATGAGCCACCTTCTGAGGGGATAGCCCTTGTCACCCAGCAGCCATCCATCCAGCAGGGCTGGAGCACTGAAGAGCCCCGGCACCTGGGAGTGTCTGAGGATGTAGGCGTTGTGGGAGCTGCCTGGGTACCTTGCACAGACTTGTAGAATCTGCATCCTGTGATCACACACTATCTGCACGTTCATGGAGTGGGAGCCCTTCCTGTTGACGAAGGCACCGGGCTCACCTGCTGGCGCCTTGGTGGCCACATGTGTGCAGCCTATTGCACCCTGGACATGGGGGAAGCCAGCAATCACCACAAAGCCTCTGGCTCGCTGTGTCTGGCTTGCCTGGTCCTAGGGGTAGTGGATGAAGGTCAATGCACGCCTGAACAGAGCGCATGTAACCTGCTTAACACAAGTGTGGACAGCTGATTGGGAGACACCACAAAGATCACCCACAGACCCCTGGAAGGAGCCAGAGGCATAGAAGTTGAGGGCAGCTGTGACCTTTAGAGCCTCTGGCATGGGGTGTCCACCCACACAGTGCCCCTTGAGAGACGGAGCCTCCTTCGGCACCGCACCTCAGTCATATTGAGGTAGCTGCTTCGCCGCCTGTAAACCCTGGCAGCAGGATAGTGGCGTCTTCTGCGGCCCCTTCCGCCTTGTTCTACCTCTTGGCCCTGCGGCACTTGTGCCTGACCTCCCAAAGGTGGCTCCCCTGGAGGCTGGATGTGCACTCCTGGCCTCCTCCCCCTTCTAGCCCTCCCTTCCTCCTCAGAGGACGTGCCTCCAGTGGAGTGTTCAACTCCCATTCCCAGGCTAAGGGAAGGCTTCCTGAAACCTGCAGGCCCAAAAATAGATTCCTCACTGCAGAGTGCTGACCTGAAGGTTGTGAGTCCAGACCAAGCAGCTGTTATGCGTTTTGAAGTATTGCAGATCACACAGGCAAATATTAGTAACTTTTGAAAAATAAATATTTGACAGTGCACACTCGTGAACCCATTGAGCCCTCTTATTCTGCCCATGCATGAGGTTTATATAAATATGTCCTACCCACCTGCCCGTTGTGCCCGTGCACCGACCCGAAGATTGCACAGGCGCCGAAAAATCACTGTCGATTAAGGCACCTCAAGGGCCTTAACTGGCCGGTTAATTAAAGGCGGGCATGCATTGGAGTTCAACGTGTGCCCGCCCAACGAAATATCGCGATGGCGCGGGGTGACGTTGGGACGCTCGCCTGATGTCACCGCGGATCATTTTACGCGCGTGCGTGCGGGGACGGGCCCCGAATGTCAACGAGAAAATTCTGCCCTTTGTTATCCACACACACACAAAAAAATTTACACCCGCAACTTAAAATGTCAGGTAGATACTGTGCCTACAGTTCCAAATTAGTTGGGTCAGGCTATGCCAAGATGGAGAACAACCAAATATAAATCTTTCAATGTATAAATACCTCATATCGTTAGATACTTGGGGACTAACAAGAACCACCATCTGCCTTGTAGTTTTGTGGTTTCGCAATGAAGTTCCCAATACCAAGGCTCCTTTTCCATATAGGTCATTGGTTGCTAATGTTACAAAGGCTTGATCTAGAAAAAGAGAAAAAAAAATGAATAGAAGACAAAGGCATTTCTTCCAGTCCCAATTCAAGCTTAGATTTCAGTACGTTGTCTTATGTGACCATAATATGATAGAATTTACTCTGCAATTTGAGAGGAAAAAGCTGGAATCAGATGTAACGGTATTACAGTTGAATAAAAGCAACTACAGAGGCATGAGGGAGGAGCTGGCCAGAATTGACTGGGAGATGAGCCTAGCAGGAAAGACAGTGGAATAGTAATGGCAGGAGTTTCTGGGAGTAATTTGGGAGACACAGCAAAAATTTATCCCTAGGAAGAAGAAGCATACTAAAGGGAGGACGAGGCAACCATGGCTGACAAGGGAAGTCAGGGGCAGCATAAAAGCTCAAGAGAAAGCATACAATGCGACGAAGAGCAGTGGGAAACCAGGGGATTGGGAAGCCTACAAAGACCAACAGAGGACAACTAAAAAGAAATAAGGAGGGAGAAGATTAAATATGAGGGTAAACTAGCCAGTAATATAAAAGAAGATTGCAAGAGTTTCTTTAGATATATAAAGGGTAAGAGAAAGGCAAAAGTGGACATTGGGCCGCTGGAAAATGACACTGGAGAAGTAGTAGTGGGGATCAAAGAAATGGCGGAGGAACTGAATAGGTACTTTGCGTCAGTCTTCACAGTGAAAGACACGAGTGAAATCCCCAAAGTTCAAGAGAGTCGGAGGGCAGAGGTGAGTATGGTGGCCATTACCAAGGAGAAGGTGCTAGGAAAACTGAAAGGTCTGAAGGTGGATAAATCACCTGGGCCAGATGGGTTACACCCCAGAGTTCTGAAGGAGATAGCTGAAGAGATAGTGGAGGCATTAGTGGTGATCTTTCAGGAATCACTGGAGTCAGGGAGTGTCCCAGAGGACTGGAAAATCGCTAATGTAACCTCCCTGTTTAAGAAGGGAGTGAGGTAAAAGATGGGAAATTACAGGCTGATTAGCCTGACCTCGGTCGTTGGTAAGATTTTAGAATCCATTATTAAGGATGAGATTTCAGAATACTTGGAAGTGCATGGTAAAATCGGGCAAAGTCAGCATGGTTTCATCAAGGGGAGGTCATGCCTGACAAATCTGTTAGAATTCTTTGAGGAGGTAACAAGTAGGTTAGACAAAGGAGAGCCAATGGATGTTATCTACTTGGACTTCCAGAAGTCCTTTGACAAGGTGCCGCACAGGAGGCTGCTCAGTAAGATAAGAGCCAATGGTATTAGAGGCAAGGTACTAGCATGGATAGAAGATTGGCTGTCTGGCAGGAGGCAGAGAGTGGGGATAAGGGGGTCCTTCTCAGGATGGCGGCCGGTGACTAGTGGAGTTCCGCAGGGGTCAGTGTTGTGACCACAACTTTTCACTTTATACATTAATGATCTAGATGAAGGAACTGAGGGCATCCTGGCTAAGTTTGCAGATGATACAAAGATAGGTGGAGGGACAGGTAGTATTGAGGAGGCGGGGAGGCTGCAGGAGGATTTGGACAGGTTAGGAGAATGGGCAAAGAAGTGGCAGATGGAATACAATGTGGGGAAGTGTGAGGTCATGCACTTTGGTAGGAAGAATAGAGGCATGGACTATTTTCTAAATGGGGAAAGAATTCAGAAATATGGAGTGCAAAGGGATTTGGGAGTCCTAGTCCAGGATTCTCTTAAGGGTAACTTGCAGGTTGAGTCGGTAGTTAGGAAGGCAAATGCAATGTTGGCATTTATTTTGAGAGGACTAGAATATAAAAGCAGGGATGTGCTGCTGAGGCTTTATAAGGCTCTGGTCAGACCACATTTAGAATATTGTGAGCAATTTTGGGCCCCGTATCTCAGGAAGGATGTGCTGGCCCTGGAGAGGGTCCAGAGGAGGTTCACGAGAATGATCCCAGGTATGAAAAGCTTAACATATGAGGAACGTTTGAGGACTTTGGGTCTATACTTGATGGAGTTTAGAATGATGAGGGGGGGATCTGATTGAAACTTACAGAATACTGAGAGGCCTGGATAGAGTGGATGTGGGGAAGATGTTTCCATTAGTAGGAGAGACTAGGACCCGAGGGCACAGCCTCAGAGTAAAGGGAAGACCTTTTAGAACAGAGATGAAGAGAAACTTCTTTAGCCAAAGAGTGGTGAATCTATGGAATTCATTGCCACAGAAGGCTGTGAAGGCCAGGTCATTGTGTCTATTTAAGACTGAGAGAGATAGGTTCTTGATTGGTAAGGGGATCAAAGGTTATGGGGAGAAGGCGGGAGAATGGAGTTGAGAGACTTATCAGCCATGATTGAATGGCGGAGCAGACTCAATGGGCCGAATGGCCTAATTTCTGCTCCTATGTCTTATGGTCTTATGATTCACGAGCTCTCGGGAGGTGAAGCATATCCTGGAAGAAGGCGGCAGTATGTTGTCACAAGGTGCTTCACAGAAAAAAAAGACTCTGCACCCTTCATGTAAGCTTCAAGCCATTTCAATTTGAATTGGGGAAGTAAGTTTCCTATTCAGTGTCCATTTATTCTAGGGAAGCACAAACAGATTTAGGTCAGATGGTGCATTACACATTTCATTTTATCTGCAGAAAAATTTGGTGGCAACCTGCGGAAAATGGTAATGTAATCTAATCGCAGCTAATGTCAAAAATCTGAACTGTTGCTAGGATCACCTTCTGGTGTTTAAATGTATTTTGAATTAGTTTGTAGCATTCATATAGCGTAGATTACTTCTGAGAGTTGGCAGGTACATCATCTGCAAAAGGAAATATAAAACCAAATTCACTTGGAAAAAAAAGGTTAGTGCAACTATCACTGTTCTTTTTAGCCATCCTTCTCAAAGTGGTGTGGATCTTTCTCCCCACTTTTCTTTTCAATATTTAGTTATCTATTGCTGGGGGAAAAGGCAGGTCCCTTTCTCTAATTGATAGACATTGAGGTCGCATCCCCAATATCCATGCTTCAGGACATGAAAGCACAAGCTGGATTTCAGAGTTCAATTTTCTCAAATCTACCCAAGTGAAATTGCAACACTGGGAATGAATTTTAACTGGACATGAGGATTACTGCCTGGCTGATGTTTCGGACATGTAAATCTTTAAGCCAATTCTTGGTAGCTCCAATGTTGAATAGTAACTTCCATGATGATGTTTTGAAATGCTAAATCAGAACTGTCATCTGTGATTGTGTTAATCATAGATGGCTGTGTCAATCATCAGTTATGTCATTCTTCTCGGGCAGAATTTCACATTTGGCGTGTGTGGGCAGGCCCAACACGCCCATCCCTGCAACCATTGTCATAAATCTTTTCTGTACCCTCTCCAACACACTGGAACATAAAATGATGCACGATGACCTCGGGCGTGCATCCCGACGTCATTGCACTGTCTCGCGATATTTCGCTCGGTGGGCGCGCACCGGTGTCGGCTGCGCGCCCCCCAATTGTTGAAATATTAAGGCCATTAACGAACTAACTAATTTAAAGTTTACGCTGCCCGTCCAACCTAACGGGCAGGCGAAAAGGCCAAGCCCCCTTTATGTTTTTAGGAAACCTCATCCACGAGCGGGATGAGGTTTCCGAAAGCTATTACAATCATTTGTTGAGAAATGAAACATGTCCCATCTCATGTGACACAATCACATGTGGGGACATGTTTCATTAAATTTTTACTATGTTTATTTATTTTTTTTAAAAACAGGCGCTTCCCTCTCCCTGAGGCAGCTCTGTGCCTCATGGAGACTGAAGGGCTCTTCATGCGCATGCACGAAAGAGCACTGTCCCCGACTCTCCCTCCTCCCCCCACCCACACAGGTAGCGCTCAGTGCTACCACTCGCATATTCCACACTGGGCGGGCCTTAATTGGCCCGCTTGCGTGAAATCGGGGTGCGGAGCCGATCGTGGGCAGCAGTCGGTTACGCGACGACTCCCGCCGAGCCTGCCCGGCCAATAAAAAAATCCAGGCCCTAGTTTCCCAAATTATGAGTTTTACATTCCATGGCAGCCCACTTTCAAGGCATTTTCTTAAATGTCAAACATTTCCCCCAAGCAGAAAGTTACCATTAAATCAAATCATAAGAATTCCATCATGCAACCAGCCTCCAATCTGGTTAATAGGACAGAAATAACATATCCAAGTTACGTCAGATAGTTTTAGAACGCTGTTGATCTATAACAGTTTTGAATATGCCAGTAAATGAAAGAATAGACAATTTTGAGGGGACTTTCTTCACTTTTACAGCACCCCCTCCGCCTCCAAATTAGGAGTAAAGTGGGATGCAAAACTGAGAAATAGGGCAAAACTTGACAAAGAGTACTTGTCAAGATACCTATGGTGACTGATAGTAATTTGGTGATTTTGCCTATAATATTAAAAGACTGGATAACCTGAACCTAAGCTCCACTATTTATTTAGCCTCTCCGTGACTTTGGCCAAAATTCAACAAGTGAGGACAGATACCATTTTAACCCTCATGCTCATTGCTGATAGCTGAGTAGAAGAAAATGATATATATATATGGTTAGTCATCATTAACTGAGCTCAGCACTGCTTGGATATTAAAAGTGTAACTGAATGCATGCTCTTCCTAGTAGAGACAACTGACTTTATACAGAACATTGGTGTGAACTCCCTAAAGTTTCTGGATGTTGCTAGAATGGATGCGAAGGCATTGGAGAGGGTACAGAAAAGATTTATGAGAATGGTTCCGGGGATGAAAGACTTCAGTTATGTGGGTTGATTGCAAAGCTGGGGCTGTTTTCCTTGGAGAAGAGAAAGTTGAGAGGAGATCGGATAGATGTGTTCAAAATCATGAGGGGTTGTGGGCAGAATAATTAGAGAGAAAGGTCAAGAACCAGAGGACATGGATTTAAAGGAATTGGCAAAAGTAACAGCGACATGAGAAAAGACTTTTAAAAAAAAAGTGTTTAGGATCTGGAATGCACTGCCCGAGTGTCATGGTATAACATTAAATTGTGGCTTTCAAAAGTGAATTGGTAATTATCTGAAAGGGAAAAAAAATCGGACTATGGGGGGCAAAAGGGCAGGGTGGGGAGTGGGAATAACCAAGTTAATCTTGCATGGACATAACAGGCTTAAGCTGAATGGTTTCCTTCTGTGCTGTAACAATTCGGCAATTATTACCCAAGCGGAGATTACTACATGCAATACCATATATACATGCTGGGAAATGTAGTCAAAGAGAGAAATGTGATAAGCAAGATTCCAAAACAGCAACATGATAAATAAGCAGAAAATCTCCTTTAGTGATGTGAATGAGAGATAAATGTTGGAAAAGATGCCAGGAGAATTACCCTCCTCCCTCTTTGAATAATGCCATAGGATTCATTACACACACCCAAGCGGGCAGAAAGGCCTTCAGTTTAACACCTCCTTGGGAAGAGTGTCAGCCTGGACCAAGGGCTTAAGTCTCTGCAACGGGGCTTGAATCATGATGTTCAGACTCTGAGGCAAGAGTGCTAGTGCTGTGTCAAGGTGTACAACTAAAAAAATACATTCACGTGCGTGTTGTTTCATATAGAAATCATGCTTTGCCTCGACTTACCGAATACCAATTATACAGTGTCAATGCGTGACAGGAGAAGAAAAATTAATCTGAATACAAAAGTGGGCAATAGTACTATAAGCTATAATGCAGTTGAATCATCAGTTCAAACAATGACAGAATTTGAATAATACCAAGGACAACAGCACATTAGTGAACGTTTAATGAAAGGCTGCGTTTGCTGCATGTGCAGTTATGCCGCTTGCACTCCGTGACATCCCTGTGGGCAATGGAGATCAGAACTCTACTCATCCCCCCAAACTCTGTGACACTTATCCTCTCCTTTTAGTTTCACTTTCTTTTTTTAAGGATTTTGGGACGAGAAAGGGCTATTTTATTCAGAACAAAATACAATAGCCATTTTTGCCTCAGTGTTATGACGTGGCAGATGATGTGTGCCAGATGGACCAAGTCCATTGGGGAAACTTGTCACGCTATCACAACAGTTTTGCAATTTGTATTTATTTCGAGATGTATACTCTGAATTCAGAAGTAATAAGTCCACCAAGACATTTAGAGATTTCAAAAAATTAACAAAATAAAAAGATGTCAAGCACACACATAAGACATTATACTACTATTACTCCTAAAGTTCCTAATTAACCTGACCCCCCCAGTTACACTCCCTTTAAGGAAACAGTCTGAAATAGATTTTAGATTTAAACCAGACTCAGCAAGTTGACACAAAACAAAAACAAAAATACCTGGAAAAACTCAGCAGGTCTGACAGCATCTGCGGAGAGGAACACAGTTAACGTTTCAAGTCCGTATGACTCTTCAACAGAACAGAAGTTAACACAATACCCTGGACAATGAAATTCCAAATGGCTTTACTCCAGATTCAGTTTCATAAGGCAGCAGACTTATGCACAAATGCTGGAGGCTATATTAAGGCTTTTCACACATTCCTGATAGATCTTACATGGCCTTCTCCTGGCACATAGCCTTTCATTCCCATTTAAAAAAAGAGAACCATATATAAAGATGTAAATTCTATTGCTCTATATGTCTTTGAAACTATATCTTGCTCACAATATAAATACTTTCATGTCGCTACTATTTATTGTCAGTAACCTTCAGGAAAAATAAACACATTCCTTAGCCTTGCTTATCTGGCTAGTTATAAACAGGCTGAAATCCCTTTGATATTCAAATATCCCTCCATTTATCTAAAAATGCAAATTCCCTTCACACCTTACATGCTAAACCAGCTTCCATGTTTACTCAGTAGCATGTCAAGCACCTAGCTTCTTTTGATGATTTAAACTTGCAGTCTACTTGACTCCAAATGTAATTAAATCACACACACACAGACGCAACTATACTTACCCCCATAAACCTACTTCACAATAAACCAGAAAAATATGAAAATTATTAAACTTTCATGACACTCAGAAATTTCCTCTAGCTTTATCTTTTTCTGTGGCGTGCACCCATTTCAAACAAGCGAGTTTGTACAAAGGCTGGAGACATCAAACTCCCTTTAAAAACATGCAATAGAGCAGATTTTCAGATTCCTGCTTCTGAAGCTACTGAAGCACCTGGGCACAGCCACAAAGTTTAAAAATGGGTTGGGAAATTGGCTGGCTCCCTAATGGGTGTGTGATCCTTCTCCCTGATTTTTTTCCCCTCGATGCTCTGTACCTGGAGATGATTCAATGTGCCCAGGTTAGGAAGGCAAAAGTGACAATTTAAATTTGTGCATCTGTTTTCCACTGTCGGCAAAAATTCAGCTTTACGTTTTCTGTGCACGCGCGGGCAAGTGCGCAAGCGCAAACGGGTGCTGGTGCCCATCTTACGTTGGCAGTGGGCAGAATTTTCCACACCCCTCCTGCCACCAGGGTTGTCTGATCCCAACTAAAAAAAGTCAATGGACTTTTAGCTGGGCCAGCGAATCTCCCACGGCAGGTCCCAGCCAGCGTTAATGAAATGGTGGTTTTACACATGACCCAAAAGATGTGCAAACTCATCCAGGGCTAACTGAGCAGCTGAGAAAAATCCCAGCTTTGTGTATCCCAACCCTCATGAGTTAAAACTCAAGGGCTTAAATTTGGAACTCCCATCGGTGTGATCTGCCACCACATGGGTTTACCCACTAAAATAGTTCAACGATCACGTGGCAACAGAAAGCATTCCGCTGGAGTTAAAGGTGTCCAACATTTGTGTCAGCTACTCAATTCAGCAACGCCCAAGTATTGTGTGTGTTTTAATTCATTCGCCCCTGCAAAGTCATGCACAAACTATCTGACTCAGCACAATGGAGGTTGTCAGAACAGTATCACAGCTCACATTCAACCTGGAGTAGTGTTCTTAATTTCAAGCGCAATTTTAATTAAAAAATCAACAGGCCAATAAAGTCTTTGAAATGAATTATCGGTCACCATGCAAGCTACTCCCAACACACTATATTAGGGTTTTTGCTACAGCGTGCTCATAGCCTGTGAAGTGGCCATGATTCGCGTATAGGTCTTTGTGACTGGCGGCAGGCAGTTCAACAATGGAAAAAGCAGAAGCAGGCATTACTATCGAGTGGTGATATAATGTTCGTAAATCACAGTACAAGAACAAACAAAAAAAGTTTCTCTCCCCACCCCAACCAGGGAGATTCACAATTCCCTGGATTTGGCACTAATCTGAAGGATTAACATATTCTGAACTAAACTGTGATAAACCACTAAGCCAAATTAGAGGAGAAAAAGATCTGAAACTCTAATGCCATATCACTGTCAAGTTGAGGAGTCGCTACGATTAACTTGAGCAACTCCAGATTGCAATTCAGCAATACTGCTGAAGTGTAGGTCTATGGACATTGTATCCCATCACAACTCACCCCACCAACCATGGCCACTTGTGCAAGGCAAGAAAGTGAAGGCATTTTGCACTCATGATATTGTTAGTAAAAAGTTAACATCTTCAGCAAAGGACATCAGAAAATTCCTACAAAACAAAAACACCCCTAAAAACCAACTATTAAAAAAAAAATCACTTACAATGAATGAATGAATTGCGACAACTGATTAACTGGAAAGTGGAAACAAATAGTTATTTAGTAGTACAGAACTTTTGAGTATTGTGAAAAAAGGCATGTTGCCAAAGGTTTTCATCCTACACTCAGAACAATTCGCAGGAATGCCAAATGTAAAGGGAGCTACTCTCTTCTCATCATTCATAAATTGTTGTTCCCTTTACAGTTGGTATTCTTGAGAATTGTTCTGATGGGCACAAGGTGAAAAGCAAAAAAAGTGGAATTAGTTACATGTTGCTATCATCTTCATTTTTGGACACAATGCAATTCTCCAAATCAGGCTTTAGGTATAAAGTTATTATGTCAGTCTACCTCAATTAAATTTCTTTATAGTACTAAACTCCCACATTGTACCAAGATAGATAGATAGAAAAATAAATAAATAAATAAAAGTTATCAGTAGATTGCAGGTAGCTCTCTGTAGCAATCATAGGCACACCACATTTTGTACTTTAAGAAATGACAAGTTTCCTTTAAGAGCAAAACTCTTCAGCTTATACATAGCACTGAACTGAACTTCATGACAGAACAGTGTACACAACTAAGATTTACCATTCAGCTGTGTAAATAGTAGGCTCCAGTAATGCAGTTTAATCATGTAGATTTCTTAGGAGCAAAAAACACATGACCAGCCACTTTGAAAGCTGTATACACCCTGATCTCTGATCAAGGTGAGAGCTCAGCTCCTGGTATTCTGCCAAATCCTATCATCAAAGATGGAGCTAGAGGGACAGTGTGTACCTAAGCTATGGTCTAGGCAGAACAGGCACATGTATATGAAAATCTAGATCCTCTCTATGCAGTCGCCTGGGTTCCCTGCAGCTGGTGCAGGGAAATGGCTCTCAACAAAATGATAAAAGAGGTGACCAAAGTTAATGTCAAATGATCACACTACCAAATTATGATGCACTGAAAATCAATGTGTCTAGTCTCATTCTCAGTTTATCCAGATAGCTAAAGGCAAGGTTACCACAACAGGGTAGCACGTTAGGACAAAGACTAAATATGGTAACATGAAAATACTGCAGGCACAAGCAATGGCTCAGAACGACTTGATAAATCAACAATATAAGCATATTGCTGAAACGGGCCGTGTCGAAGCTTTTTGTCTTGTATTCATCAGGACGCTTCGCAGGGAATAACAATATAAAAGAGGAAAACAACAATTTATACTGCATGAGAAGAGAGTGCTGAATGGTTGGCAAATGGACAGTAGCCACATGAATGGTATTCACCACTAACAGGGTACAGCTGTCAAACCAAAAAGACATTCTGCCTATCACACAAATGAGTAATGTGGTATATGAATTTCCATGCTAGTGCGATGCTAGATATGTAGGCTGTATGTCACAAAGACTGGCGGATCATATCAAACAGTATGTTCCAGCCACTGTTTGCAATGGGCAAGGTACAGACTGTACCCAACCAGATCGTGCTTGCAAAACCCAAAATAATGTCCAACTTTGGATGTTATTCCACGATTGAGGGTTATTTAACAAATGTTGTCCAGTGTGCTAAGAATTACAGACAACCAATTTAAGATTGCCAGTTGGGCTCGCAGTGTGACGCATTTGCGTGTACTGGAAGCTACATATATTAATACAGAGAGCCCTGTTCTTTGCAGACAGGAAGAACATGTACACACATTGTTACTTATTTTGTTTAGCAAATGACAGTCATTCGCTGACTCATTCCTCAGGGCCATGCTTGACCAATCAGGGTCAAGCTGCCTTATTTAAATTTCAAACAATTCTTGGCAGTTAACTGTCAGTCACCATCACTGGTGCATTCTCCATGGCAACACCTCTACCAGAGTCCACTCGTCAACCAATCAGCACTCTCTTCACATACAAAAATTGTTGTTTTCCCTTTACGTTGGTATTCTTGCGAAGTGTCCTGATGAGTGCAAGGTGAAAAGCATCGACATGTCTTTTTTTTCAAGTAATACTCAAGTTCTGTACTACCAAATGACTATTATAAGCATAATATAGTGCAACTCTGCAACACAGGACACAGCAAATAAGAGGTATAAATTCTTTTAAAAGTCCAAGTACATACCTGGAGGACTGAATAAACATACAGTCTACATTAGGGGACTAAGGGGTGACAATAAAAATTTAAAGTTATAGGATTAAAAAAGGGAAACAAAATCTGTTTGCACCATTAAATCCATGCCATTTGTAAATCAAGAGCCAAAATCAATAGGCAATATATGAGACCCATCATTCAAAGATCATCCCTCCCTGCATTGAATACTCTAACCAATTTATCATGGGTCTAAATCCTGGAATTCCCTTCCTAACTGTGGGTGTTCCTACACCACAGGGACTGCAGCGGTTCAAGAAGGTAGCTCACCACCAACTTCTCAAGGGCAATTAGGGATGGGCAATAAATGCTGGCCCAGCCAGTGACACCCACTTCCCATAAATGAATATTTTTTTAAAAAATGAGACAGGGTACCACAAGATTTTTTTCCTGCCTTTCACCCCAACGATAAACTTATCCTCAAAAGCCTCAATTCATCCTGCTCTTAACGAGATAACCACAAAACTTCTACTTTTAAAAAGTTATGTCATCAGCAGTTATAAAGTCACCAGCTACTTTTACTGGGTATCTTACTTTCTTAAACAACAGAATACAATGGAAGTGAGGATTTACACAATCATGGATTGAGACAGAGACAATGTTTCATTTTCCAATGTGACATTACATCCATTTTGTTCTTCAGAAAACACTTTGTAAAGTCAAATCTGGGAAGGAATGAATAGTTGCTGGTTTTTCGAACATTTACATTTGAACTGATGATAGGCGTTTATTTACAACAATATTTCAAATTTAACTTTTATCACTTCAATAATTCAACACTTCCTTACTTATCTAACTTATTCTAAAAAGAACTTGCATCCGTGAACATCCATCCAATGTGTTTATTGTATTAGCCCTTCAACCAAATGAATGTAACTAGGGCCCAATCAAATCCCTAGAATATTTTAATTCTTTTGATGTTTATTGTCATGATAATCACATTCTACCACAAAAAAATGTCAATGTATTTCCTACTCATTACCCACCCCTTAAAAAAAACATCCAATTTGTACACGGATTTTAAAAAGTAACATCCAATTTCTCCACCAAATTCACAACCAGTCGCCACATACTGCCTGATATCCCACAAGATCTTAACATCAGTCTCAACCTTGGGTGCCTCATCACCTATAAGCGAAAAGCAACAGCCCACTCACACCCCTGTACCCCATGATCCCCAACCTTTCCCACCACCAAGTGGAAGATCTAATGCAATCAGCATATGCACAACAGTCCAAAGTGACACAATGGGTGGGGCTGCTTCTCTTTTCACACACTCCCAGTGTTGGGCAATTTATTATTTTTTTTAAATTCATTCATCAGACGTGGACGATTTTGGCTAGGCCAGCATTTATTGCCCATCCCCAGTTGCTCTTGAGAAGGTGGTGGTGAGCTGCCTTCTTGAACCACTGCAGTCCATGTGGTGTAGGTACACCCACAGTGCTGTTAGGGAGGGAGTTCCAGGATTTTGACCCAGCGACAGTGAAGGAACGGTGATATACTTCCAAGTCAGTGTGATGAGTGGCTTGGAGGGGATCTTCCAGGTGGTGGTATTCACATGTGTCTGCAGCCCTTGTCCTTCTAGATGGTAGCGGTCGTGGGGTTGGAAGGTGCTATTTAAAGGGGCCTTGGCAAGTTCCTGCAGTGCATCTTGTAGATGGGACACACGGCTGCCACTGCATGTTGATGGTGAAGGGAGTGAATGTTTGTGGATGGGGTGCCAATCAAGCGGGCTGCTTTGTCCTGGATGGTGTCAAGCTTCTGAGTTTTGTGGGAGCTGCACTCATCCAGACAGATGGATTGTACTCCATCACACTCCTGACTTGTGCCTCATAAATGGTGGACAGGCTTTGGAAGTCAGGAGGCGAGTTGCTCACCACAGGAATCCTTGGCCCTGTTCTGCTCTTGTAGCCACAATATTTATAAGGCTAGTACAGTTCAGCTTCTGGTCAATGGTAACCCCCCGCCAGGATGTTGAAAGTGGGACATTCAGCAATGGTAATGGCATTGAATGTCAATGGAAGCACCTCAGGAAGAACATAATGGCCTTGCTGTAGGGGGGGTGTGCAGCACAGATTCACCTGAATTATACTGGTGCTAACAGGATTAAATTATGGAAGAGTGGTTGCTTAGAATAGGCTTGTGTTTCTCTGAACATGGAAGATTAAGGAGTAATCTAACTGATGTGTTTGTGAACCACCAAGAATTTCAGAATAGATAGAAAGCAGAGGTGGGGAAGAAATAATAGGGTGGGTACCTTCCACCCTGGCCTTGGCGGGAACCACTGCAGGTGGATGCAGCTAAAAGCCCATTGGCTTTCAGTGGGGCAGAAAATCCAAGCCTGAGTCTAGAACAAGCTACAGAACTTTATTAGAGCCAGAGGTGATGTCAGGACGGAAGTCACACAAAGGACAGTGGAAGCTTGGAACTCTCTCTCTCTCTCTCTCTCTCTCTCTCCCCTCTTGCACCCCACCACCCCCCCCCTCCCCCACCACCTCAACAAAAAAAAAAGGCTGCTGAGGCTGGGGGTCAATGGAAAATTGTAATTGATAAGACTTTTGTTAGGCAAGAGTATCAAGGGTCACAGGATCAAGGTGGTCAGGTGTGGTTGGAATAGCGCCATAATCGAACTGAATGACAGACAGGCTTGAAGGGCGAATGGTCTATCCAGATGCCTATCACCCAATCGCTACAAGACTCCATCCCCCAGTTGAATTTCGACAAAGATTCAACACATCGCCTGCTCTTTAAAAACATACAAAGGTAAATACTCCTCCTTGAAGTACTCCTCCAAGTCCCTTTGCACTCCAGATTTCTGAATTCTCTCCCCATTTAGAAAATAGTCTATGCCTCTATTCTTCCTACCAAAGTGCATGACCTCACACTTCCCCACGTTGTATTCCATCTGCCACTTCTTTGCCCATTCTCCTAACCTGTCTAAATCCTTCTGCAGCCTCCCCGCCTCCTCAATACTACCTGTCCCTCCACCTATCTTTGCATCATCTGCAAACTTAGCCAGAATGCCCTCAGCTCCTTCATCTAGATCATTAATGTATAAAATGAAAAGTTGTGGTCCCAACATTGACCCCTGCGGAACTCCACTAGTCACCGGCCGCCATCCTGAGAAGGACCCCCTTATCCCCACTCTCTGCCTCCTGCCAGACAGCCAATCTTCTATCCATGCTAGTACCTTGCCTCTAACACCATGGGCTCTTATGTTACTGAGCAGCCTCCTATGCGGCACCTTGTCAAAGGCCTTCTGGAAGTCCAAGTAGATAACATCCATTGGCTCTCCTTTGTCTAACCTACTCGTTACCTCCTCAAAGAATTCTAACAGATTTGTCAGGCATGACCTCCCCTTGATGAAACCATGCTGACTTTGCCCGATTTTACCATGCACTTCCAAGTATTCTGAAATCTCATCCTTAATAATGGACTCTAAAATCTTACCAACGACCGAGGTCAGGCTAATCGGCCTGTAATTTCCCATCTTTTGCCTCACTCCCTTCTTAAACAGGGGAGTTACATTAACGATTTTCCAGTCCTCTGGGACACTCCCTGACTCCAGTGATTCCTGAAAGATCGCCACTAACGCCTCCACTATCGCTTCAGCTATCTCTTTCAGAACTCTAGGGTGTAATCCATCTGGTCCAGGTGATTTATCCACCTTCAGACCTTTCAGTTTTCCTAGCACTTCTCCTTGGTAATAGCCACCATACTCACCTCTGCCCCCCGACTCTCTTGAACTTTGGGGATGTCACTCGTGTCTTCCACTGTGAAGACTGACGCAAAGTACCTATTCAGTTCCTCCGCCATTTCTTTGTTCCCCACTACTACTTCTCCAGCGTCATTTTCCAGCGGCCCAATGTCCACTTTTGCCTCTCTCTTATTCTTTATATATCTAAAAATACTCTTGCAATCTTCTTTTATATTACTGGCTAGTTTACCCTCATATTTAATCTTCTCCCTCCTGATTTTTTTAGTTGTCCTCTGTTGGTCTTTGAAGGCTTCCCAATCCCCTGGTTTCCCATTGCTCTTCGCCGCATTGTATGCTTTCTCTTTAGCTTTTATGCTGTCCCTGACTTCCCTTGTCAGCCATGGTTGCCTCGTCCTCCCTTTAGTATGCTTCTTCTTCCTAGGAATGAATTTTTGCTGTGTCTCCCAAATTACTCCCAGAAACTCCCGCCATTGCTGTTCCACTGTCTTTCCTGCTAGGCTCATCTCCCAGTCAATTTTGGCCAGCTCCTCCCTCATGCCTCTGTAGTTGCCTTTATTCAACTGTAATACCGTTACATCTGATTCCAGCTTTTTTCTCTCAAATTGCAGGGTAAATTCTATCATATTATGGTCACTTCCTCCTAAGGGTTCCTTCACCTTAAGCTCCCTTATCAAATCTGCCTCATTACACATCACTAAATCTAGAATTGCCTGTTCCCTAGTGGGCTCCACCACAAGCTGCTCCAAAAAGGCATCTCATAGACATTCCACAAATTCCTTTTCTTGGGATCCACTACCAACCTGATTTTCCCAGTCTACCTGCATATTGAAATCCCCCATGATCACTGTAACCTTGCCTTTCTTACACAACTTTTCTATCTCCTGGTGTAACTTGTGCCCCACATCCTGACTACTGTTCGGAGGCCTGTACATAACTCCCATTATGGTTTTTTTTTTACCTTTGCAGTTCCTCAACTCTATCCATACAGATTCTACGTCATCTGACCCTACATCATTTCTTGCTATTGATTTAATTTCATTTCTTACTAACAAAGCAACCCCAACCCCTCTGCCAACCTGCCTTTCTTTTCGATAGGATGTATTTCCTTGGATATTTAGCTCCCAGTCCTGATCCCCTTGCAGCCATGTCTCCGTGATGCCCACCACATCATACCTGCCAATTTCAATCTGCGCCACCAGCTCATTTACCTTATTTCGTATACTGCGTGCATTCAGATACAAGGAAGTGAATTTTGACAAGGTTACTAAAGGAGGCTTTAAAGTGATGTTTACAGAGCCTGGGACCAAGAGACAGCTGAAGACCGTCTCCAAGTGGGAAACTCTTTCGAGTTATCAACAGTCACAGATTGCAATGCTTTCAAGTACAATCGCAGTTCTTGGTTTCCGGGAGTGGGACATGAACCCACAACCCTCTTATTCAAAGGCGAGGGTGCTATGGACTGAGCCACAGCTGACACCTCTCTCCAAGTGAGAAACTCTTTCGAGTTACCAAAAGTCACAGATTGCAACTTCTTTCGAGTACAATCACAGTTCTTGGTTTTCCAAGAGTGGGACATGAACCCACAACCCTCTGATTCAAAGGCGAGGGTTCTATGGACTGAACCACAGCTGACACCTCTCTCCAAGTGGGAAGGAATGCAGAAGAGGCCGGCCTCAGAAGTGAGGGAGGCAGGTGTTGAAATTCGAGGCTGCAAGTGATTGCAGGGCGGTGGGTAACAAGACTTGCAATCGATCCTGAAATCAATGTAGTAGAGCGCGGGAGGGCCAGTGAGAACGAAGGTGGTGGGGGAGCTGAATGAATATCGCAAGATAGAATGCAGTCTTAGATTAGCTTTCCTTTCTTTTAAAAGTGCAGAAATTGAGGCTGATAAGGAGGTGAGAGAGTCGAAGTTTAACAAAATGCGTGGAGAAGGATTTCAGGAACAGTTGAAGTATATTAGTTTTTTTCTCTCTCTAAGTGGCAGGTCATACAGAACTACAAAGAGATAAGAGTCACTGTCAAGAGGACGACAACCTCAATCACTGGTCAACTTGATCCTACTCTCCAATCATTGACAAAGTTACCAGTGAAAGCGGTAAGACCTGCAGCTCAAGGTGAACAACGCCAGCTACTGGCCAGCTCCAGAAAATGGAAAGAAACGTTTTAATGTCAAAGGAAACAGAAAGTTTTGTCACAAAGCCCATTTTTCTTCATTTAAAAAAAAATGCCCTCAACACATTTTTTGTTTTTTCCGGACGATGTAAACGCCGCCTTCAGCCTAGACTGATACACAGGAGTAATTCACTGCTGGGTGACACGATGATTAAAAAGTGTGGGTTTTAAAGATTTTCGATGCAAAGTTGAGCGGATAAGTAAAGCCCAAGCCTCATTGGACAGACTGTTTTCCTGGGATCCTGCACAGCAGAGGGGGAGGCAAGCTTGGGACACAAAAGTCCACATCCAAGTTGGGGAAAAAAAACACGTTAAGGACCAATCAGATCCCGATCACGCAGTCTTAAAATAATATATATATATTTGTTTTAAATATGGAAGGAACACAGTCTCTCTAATGGTACATTTCAGGTTGACCCAAGTCAATTTCAACCGGAAGGAGAGAAAGCGGAAAGAGAATCGGAAAAAATAATTTAAACAGTTTAAAAAAAAGAGACATCAAGTGATAAATTGCAGTTTGATCCAGGCTTACACACACACACACAGACAGACACACACACACAGAGAGACAGACACACAGACAGAGAGACACACACACACACACACAGAGACACACACACAGAGGGACACACACAGACAGAGACACACACACACAGAGGGACACACACACAGACAGACACACACACACAGAGAGACAGACACACAGACAGAGAGACACACACACACACACAGAGGGACACACACACACACACAGAGACACACACACAGAGGGACACACACAGACAGAGACACACACACACACACACACAGAGGGACACACACACAGAGAGACACACACACAGAGGGACACACACAGACACACACAGAGAGACAGACACACACACACACACAGAGGGACACACACAGACAGAGACACACAGACACACACACACTGACCGTGCAGAGTCCTCCTGCACTAGTCCAGGGACACACTCCGCTGATTGACACTGGCTGCCGGAGCCGGTCCGCTCCCTCCTCCCCGCATACCAAAAAAAACAAGCTGCATCTGCAGATCACAGCACAGCACAGCAGATCAGGTTTACCATCTCACCACCCCCCGTGTAAAAGGGAACAGGAGCGGCCCACAGTCCACACTCACCCGACATGTTGACTTGACACAATGTGCGATCCCCCGTCCCGAAGCCAGGAGCGGCGCTGAAAGTGCTGCAATCTTTAGCGGGATGGGGCTCTCTGCATGGGGGTTGGCGAGGTGGTGGGGGTGGGGGAGGGGGGTGTGTGGTGGTGGTGGGGGAGTGAAAGGAAAAGGAAAGAGAAACGCTGCGTCTCTCCGCTGGAGCCGGGACACGCACAAGTCTTTGCCCCGAGCCGCCCAGTCTCTTCTATATACGGCGGCTACGACACGTGATGGTGGTAGGAGCCAGCCTTCCACACTGCCAGTGTGTGTACGTGTGACTTGTGTGTGTACGTGTGTGATATATCAGTTTGATTGTGTGTTACTGTTGGATATGTGTATCTATTTGTGTGCAGTCTGTGTATATGCATGTTTGTATGTGTGTTTATGCATGTATTTATCATATTCTGTATATGTCTTTGTACATCTCTGCATATACATGTGTGTGTGGTTTTGTGAATGCACAGGTGCATGTACAAATGTGGAAGCAAAAACCTATGCAGTGTTTGCTCATATATGTTAGGCTTACACACTTGGACCAGTATGAGCGATGTTTGTGTTTGCATTGTGCTATGTTGGTCCTGGTCTGCGGGAAGCACTTTTGCCTGATTCAGAAGGTCGTGGGCTCACTTCAGAGCACTGAAAATCTCGGCCGATAGTCCAGTGCACTACTGAGGGAGTGCTGTGCTGACGGCTTTCAGATGCGGCTTCAAGCTGAGGCCCCAGATGTTCCCTCAGGTGGATGTAAAAGATGAGACCATTTCTGATCAATTCCTGCATTGCTCTCCACCTGCATCACACCTCCTCCTCCAAACCCTTATCTTTTCTTCTTATCTGCCTCTGAAAGTAACTCTCCCCTAATTCACTTGGAGCTGCGGTCTCAAATTCCCAGGTGTTTGGCCTTTGTCACTCCATTCACCACAACATTTCTGCAGCTACCAATCTGCTCAGCCGCACACCTTCGAGACCCTAACCCTTAGTTAAAACCATTACTCCCTTTCTCACACTGCCCATTCCCCCCCGGTATGGCCCCCATCTCCACTCCCATCAGTCACAGGGATGCAGGCTTGAATGGATATGGCGAACAACGTGTTTAGCCATTCGCTGCCAGATCTGGCTATACCACATAAGGTGCTATCAGGTCCTGCTCTTGTCCCTGAATGCTGCTCACTATTCCAGGATTATACAGATTGTGAAGATAATCCTTCCCCCAGCCTCTTCCCTCTACTACAGACCAACTTCTTAAACCTCTCTCCCCTGACTGCTCCGCTCTAACCTCCAACAGCAAGTGCAAGGAGATCATGGACTTCTTTGTCATTAAGATTGAGACCATCTGATCAGCTGTCTCTGTCACCTCCTCTCTTCTGCTAATTCATTGGGCCAAACTTCCTCTCTAATCTATCACAGAACTTGTTCCTATCTCCATTCACACCGTCAGCGAGCTCCCTTCGTTCCCGAGCCCCATCTCGTGCTCTCTCAGCTGGATCACACCATCCTCCTCCAACACCTCTGCACTGTTGTCCAGCTGAGTGCTGTCACGTGGTCCCATTCTTATCTATCTAATCATAGCCAGAGAACTGCCATTGATGGTTTCCCACACTGTTACTTCTGGTGTCCCCTAAGGATCTATCCTAGGTCCCCCTCCTATTTCTCACCTCCCTGCTATCCCTCAGTGATATGGTCTGAAAGCTACACCATTAGTTTCCACACGTACACTGACGATATCCAACTCTACCTCGCCATTACTGGACCCTTCCATTGTCACTCAACTGCCAGACTGCTTATCTGATTTCCAATGCAGGATGAGCAGAAATTTCCTCCACTTAAATATTGGGAAGACTGAAGCCATTGTCTTCGGTTCCCAGTACAAACTCTGCTCTCTTGACACTGATTGCATCCTTCACCTTTGCAACTGTCCAAAGCTGAACCTTTGTGTCACAGCACTGTGGGTGTACCAACACCACATGGACTGCAGCGGTTCAAGGAAGTGGCTCACCACCACCTTCTCAAGGGAAATTAGGGATGGACAATAAATGCTGGCCTAGCCAGCGACACCCACACCCTGTGAAAGAATAAAAGAAAATTTGACCCCGGGATCAACTTTCAACCTCCTATCTGCATTGTCACTATAAGGCTGCCTATTTCTACCTCTGTAACATCACCTGTCTCAGCTCACCTGCTGATACCTGGTAGCTTAGTTGCTTTCTACACTGTTGTACTGAAATACGCAGACCATAAAGGTCCCAGGTTTGTCCTCCTATTGGAGCTGAATTATCTGAGTTAGTAGTTGAGGTACTAAAATAGATATAAGGGTTTCAGGGTTAAGGGGAGAGAAGGTCAGCCTGTGTTCAATACCTTACAAACACTACTGGAAATAATGAAGTGTGGATATTGAATGTGGACTGGATTGGGTTTATTTATGATGCCCCCTAGGGTGGAAGAGTCTTAACTACACTCGTTGTCTGTGCTCACCCTGGGTTACAGCATTGGAGGCCTGTCAGCAACCAGGGAACCTTAGCCCAGGCTGAATCAGCACATCAAGGAGAGGAGGGGAATAAAGATGAAAAATGGAGGGGGGCAAGGGTGGGGAGCCTATAGGATCAAACATTGTTAGCTCAACACAATCTATTTCTGGCTGGCTCCACTTTGTTTCTGGGGTGGGCTATTTTCTTAACTTCTTCATTGGCAAGGACAAGGGGCTGAATTTTCAAGCGGCCATGGAGGCGGGACCAGAGGCAAAGGGGCCCACAAGTTCCTGCCACTGGGTGGGCACTGGTTTGCTGGCAGGCCATTTTCCAAGAGGTTTTGGGGGCGGTGGCTACCACCCATACTACCTATTGGCAGGTAGTCAATCATTCCCCTTAATGGGCCAATTAAGGTCACTGTACAGAGTGGCCTTGTCATAGGCAATTAGGAGTGGGCAACAAGCGCTGACCTAGCCAGTGATGCCCACATCTCGTGAATGAATTAAAAAAAACACCAACTGGAATTTTCGAGTTGGCAGTCAGGCCCCCCCCTCCCCCCCTCTTAGGCCGAATCCCAGTCAATGGAGGTGGCCTCCTGGTGGCTAACCAGGGTCCTAGTGCTCCACCTAGCTTTCTTAATCTTCCTGCTCCGCCCAATCCCTGATTGAGAGATGGTCACAGCCTGACTGCTGTGGTCTCTTTATTTTTACATTTTTAAATCTTGAGGTGCCCCCTGTTTCATATACCTCCATTGGCAGTGCCCGCCATTAATGGTGGGGTTACCAATCTGTCAGGGCTGGAGGACCTCCTGTTGGCCCTCTGGCCTGGGAACATGTGCACCATCCTTAATAGCATGGTGAGAGTGCACTCTGGTCACTAATTGACCATCGCTTCGAAAATTGCATTTGGTGTCAGGTGTCTATACGACATGGGGTCGGGACCTGGAATTCTCCCGCTGTTAGGGTCCCAATCTCGGAACTAAAATCCAGCTCAAAGCATAACAGGAATTGACTGTTCTAAGAGGCTGACCTTTGCACTGGTCACTGATCACTAGTCAGTTAAATGATAAGGATTTGTGGCATTATCTGTGAGCAAGATGGTATTTATGGCTTCAGTTTAAGATGTAAATAGTTACAAGGGGCAAGTGGAAATAAAAATAAATTACCTGCCTGATTTATTTGCTGGCAATTGGATCAGATTAGAAACCAGCTTAAAACCTTAGGAATGGGAGTTGAGCTCAAGAGATTTTTTTCGTGGAATGAGATTGGGAGGAGGCTTAGATGTTGAACATTCCATGCTGGTTTTTAGTGGATAGGCAGCTGATACAAGTGATCAAACCCAGCTGCAGACTAGGCAGGTTTTATGGGATGAACCTTGCAAGATCTGTCAAATGGTGGAAAGGGTGTCGAAAGGCAAGTCTTTGCAACAATTTTGAAAGTATGATCTAACCCTACATTTATGGAGGGAGAGATGGGAGAATCTACTGAACTTTACATTGGATATTGTGCGTGAATGTCGAAAGTGAGCTTGGCATTTTGTCTCCAGTGTCTTCTTTTGAAGACATAATAGACGTCAGAAGGGGGAAAATATAGCTGACATATAGATGGGTCTGACAGCTGTTTAGCTGTAATGTTGCTGAACAAGGAATTCCATTTGTTTAAAATGTAGCTTATTTTGATCTGGGATGCCCTAAGAATGGAAAAAAAAATAACAAAAGGTTAAATATTGATTCATTTCTTGGAGTATGGGACTTGGGCCAGAGCACTTTCAGCAGCACTGTCACAGTGCTGGAGGTGGAAGGGCTTGTTGATGTTTTATGACTATTGATTTGTGCTCAATACTGTTGTGTTGTTATTCCATTTAGTGGTTCAAGAGAATTTTTAGTGACGCACGCTGAAATGGAAGAAAGTTATACGGGCTTATCAGCCCCACTGGAGGCCCACAAAACCAGTAGTGGGCGCTGCTGGGATTGAATGTAGGTCCCGGGCTGAAGACAACATGGATCCTGGATAGAGGTAAGTCCGGGCTATTGGACAGGGAGGGACTGGGAAGCCTGGCGGTGGGGCTGGGTGAGGAAGATGAGGGTGTGGGTTTTGGTGGTCAGACAAGAAGTGACAAAGGTGGGGAGGGGGGGGGCGCTGTAACATTGTAACATCTAGGGGGGGGGCGTGGGCACAGGGCACCCCTCCCCCGAAGGAGATAATGCCCCCCTTCCTTCCCACCTTTTAAACAGTTTGGTTTAAAAAACAGCCTACCCACTCCCACCTGCCTGTCCCTGCTCATGCCAACCGTATTAAAGCATGAGCAGTGTAATATTCGAGTCACTTGGCTTGTTAATGAACTCGATTGTGCGTTAATTATTTAAAAAAAAAATAATGGCGGACTGCCGATTTCGGTACCTGCCCACCTACCATTTTATGGGGAATGGGTTAGGGTGGTGGGGGGAAGGCAGCGGGCTATCCACATATGGCATCCCCCTCCAGCCTAAGACACTCCTAGCTGTAAAATCCAACCCAAAGTGTGTGATTTACCTATAACATTGACTGAAATAAAACTATTCACTCCATCACTCTTCAACAGCTAGCACGTGATTTATTACCTTTTCATGTTTTCATTCGTAAGGCAAGCCACCTACTGGAATGTTCAGTGTAGTTGTGGTTATTAATTGGCATAGTTATAGGTAGTCAGTCAATGATATTTCCAATGGCGCTAACAACAACTTTCATTTATATAGCACCTTTCACATTAACAAATGCTTCAAGGGTCTCTGCAGCTGGTGTAATGAAACAGGCATAAAGCAACAAGGAAGGGATGAGAAGGGGGGGAGGGTGGTGACAGAAAACCTGGTCAAAGAGATGGGCTTTAATCGAGTTAAGTATTTTAAAGGGTGAGCGAGAGGGGGGAAGGAGAGATTAAAAAGGTTTAAATAAGCAGCTCCAAATGGCATCAAGGAGGAAGCTCAGCACTTTACAACTGATGTTAGAGGGAGGGGAATGGGAGCATCCAGGAGGGAGTGGACTTCAAGAGATTTGCAAAGATAGGGTGGGGCAAGCCATGGGGGAATTTATAGGCGAGGACAAGGATTTTAATTTTGACAGTTTGGGAGTCAGAGAACCAATGTAGGTGAGCAAGAAAGGATGAATGGAAGAAAATTTGTATGCAAATGATAGGTCAGTTGAATAATTGATTACAGCACAGAAGGAGACCGTGTGCACTCTCCTGTCCGTGCCAACTCTCTGGAAGAGCTACTCAGCTGGTCCCACTCCCCAGCCTTTTCCCTGTGGCCTTGCAAACGTTTCCTCTTCAGATAATTAATCCAATTCCCGTTTAAAAGCCATGATTGGCCTCACCCTCCACCTTAACTCTGAGGCAGTGCAAATTGGTGAACCCCTCCCAACGTGATTTGAGACGAACAGGAACACTTGGGGCAGAATTTTGCTGTCGGTGAGCAGGGGGCGGGGCCCGCTCGCCGGCGCGTAAAATGACACGTGATGATGTCGGGCGGAACCTCCAACGTCACCCTGCCCCATTTAAATTTTCAGGAAGGCGGGGGTGCAGCAAAATCAGCTGTGCCCCCACCGACCTGTCAATGGTCAATTGAGGCCATTGACAGGATCAATTAGAACCATAAACCATAGAACACTACAGCACAGAAAACAGGCCATTTGGCCCTTCTAGTCTGTGCCGAGATATTATTCCGCTCGTCCCATTGACCTGCACCTAGTCCATAACCCTCCAGACCTCTCCCATCCATGTATCTATCTAATTTATTCTTAAAACTTAAGAGTGAGCCCGCATTTACCATGTCAGATGGTAGCTCGTTCCACACTCTCACCACTCTCTGAGTGAAGAAGTTCCCCCTAATGTTCCCCCTAAACCTTTCCCCTTTCACCCTAAAGCCATGTCCTCTCGTGTTTATTTCTCCTAATCTAAGTGGAAATTTAATTATTCAATTAAAGGACCCGCCCATCCAACCTTAAGGTTGGCGGGCAGGCCAGGAGCCCCAGCGGCAAATAGATAAAACATGAAACCTCAACCACCGGCGGGATGAGGTTTATGTAGGGTTTTAAAAAGTTTAATAAAGTTATTATGTAAATTATGAACATGTCCCATCTCATGTGACATTGTCACATGAGGGGGACACGTTAAGGAATTTTTTTTCTCTATTTTTCATATTTTTAAAAGTGTCAGCGATCTCCCTGAGACAGCACTTAGCCTCAGGGAGATATGCGCTCTTTCGTGCGCATGCGTGAAAAAGCGCACTCTCGCTTTTGGGAAATTCCCCCCCCCTACCCGCACAGGGAGCGCATAGCGCTTCCCGCTGGATGTCACGCTGGGTGGGCCTTAATTGGCCCACCCACATAAAATGGCGGCGGGGCCCGCTTCTCCAGCAGGGATCGGCTCCCCGCCCGCCAGAGATTGGGTCGGGCTCGCCCGCCTGACAGGCAGAAAATTCTGCCCTTGGTGTTTGTAACGAAGGATCTCGGTGCATCTGCCAGGCCAACAATAGCATCGGGAAGGGAAAGCCCTCAGGGTTGTGGGATCATTGAAAACTCGCCAGTGACTCAGACACCTTTAAGATGACAGCTAAAACTGTTTCTTCTCTCTACCAAGCAAAGTTGGACAAGATGTCAAGTAAAGAGGTCCAGACTCTGCTTACGGAGTATCTGGAGAAAAGGGACTGGGTCCCTTTTGAAGAAGTGGTTGCATTTATTCAGGAATGGCTGTGCGAGAAAAAGTTAAGAGCTAAAAAGGCAAAGAATCTTGTGGCTTTTCAGGGAATAGATGTGTTTCAACCAGGAGGCTGGTTGGATTGTGATCATGGGAATCAGGAAATAACCAGGAGCGAGTGGCTGGCAGGCGTTGATTCCCATGAACAGAGTTTTAACCCTTCAGTTGCTGTGGTTAGTGCGCGGAGCGTGATGGACACGCAGGGCCAGGTCCAGTCTATAGAGATTCACGTGCGCCCCCTTTCCCCAGAAGCTGAAGTGTTGGGCCAAGAGTTAGGGCCGGGTTTGGTTTGGGCACTTCACTGTGCTGAGAAATCTGGCAAGGTTTTTCAGGAGTCAGAGAATTTAAGATGCAGGGCGCACAAGAGAATTCGGGAATTGGAAGGGAAGCTGGACAGGCAACAGGTACTGGCCCTTGCTGAAATGATAGGGGCGAGCTCCCTTTTCTGTGAGACAACGCAACAGCTGCTCATGTGTCTGACCAAAAAGTAAATGGACCTGTTTCTCTAAATCTCACCAAGTCACAAGGAGGGTTAAGAGAGAAAACAAAATTTGAGCGTAAAGAAAATGATTAGGAGAAAATAAGAAAGTAAGCTTACAGGCACCCAGCAGAGTTAAGGTGCTGTGTGAAAGGGAAAATGAGAAATAACTTGTGTGTGAATGATTAAGTTTGCTGGTGTACTTTGTTGAGGTATAAATCTTTTTCCTGCCTGAATGTGATTTTCTTGTGTGTCTCTAAGGCCTGTTTCTGTGTCACCAAAATAATGACTTATGTGGTCTGGTATGTTTTAAATTTTTTTTTCGTGTTTGTTTAATGTGTCTATACATTTGTATTATGGTTGACATTTTAAACTGGTTTAAACCTTAATTTGCTTTTTCTTCTTTTCCCCTGGAGCTCGCGATTTGGGGATACGTTTGATGCTTTGAGTTGACCTCACTATAAGAGTTCATATTTCTAGGGGTGCATGGAAATATGAAAGTGTGAGTGTGATTAATGAGCATGCCTATGTAAATTTAATACAAGGTTTAATTGTGAATTTGTGGGAACCCAATGACCAGTTAAATGCGTGAATTCACTTTTTCTTTAGTTATTTTAAATTACAATCCTTGGAAATCCAATTGAAGAAAGAGCCATAAGGTCGCCGATGTAATTTGTTTCTGTTTTTTTTGAAGCATGTTTCTTCTTGTCTTGGTGTGTGGAATAAACTGATTTTTGTGTGGACGATGTTTGTGGTGCTTCAAGTTTTAATGTTTTTCTTCCCTGTATTGTGATCTTGCAGTCTCAGTACTTTAAGCTTCAAGCTAACAAAAGGGAAGCGTATTTATTAAAGTAAAATTTTCAAGTTATGAAACTGGAGTCATGGTTACTGGGCCAGACTCATTATTCCAGGGTATTTTGTTAAACATGTGGGAACTTTAATCTGGGTACAAATTCACACATGTGAGAACAAGGTAGTTTTAGTGCTCGATAGGGTATATTGGAAATTGGGATACTTGAAGTGATTATGATCAACCCTGAGCTGGATTGATCTTGGGTTAGAAACTTCTTGCAAAGTTTTTTTATTCATTCAGGGATGTGGGCTTCACTGGCTGATATCTTGATATCATGTGGAGTGAATTGAATTGGCTGAAGACTGGCATCTGTGATGCTCGGAACCTCTGGAGAAGGCCAAGCTGGATCATCCATTCAGCACTTCTGGCTGAAGATTGTAGCAAATGCTTCAGCCTTATCTTTTGCACTGATTTTTTGGGCTCCCCCATCATTGAGGATGGGGATATTTGTGGAGCCTCCTCCTCCAGTGAGTTGTTTAATTGCCCACCGCCATTCACGACTGGATGTGGCAGGATTACAGAGCTTAGGTCTGATCTGTTAGTTGTGGGATCGCTTAGCTCTGTCTAACAGTTACTGCTTATGCTGTCTGGCATGCAAGTAGTCCTGTGTTATAGCTTCACCAGGTTGACATCTCATTTTTAGGAATGCCTGGTGCTGCTCCTGGCATGCCCTCCTGCACTCTTCATTGAACCAGGGTTGATCCCCTGGTAATGGTAGAGTGGGGGATATGCCGGGCCTTGGGGCAGCATTGTCTCCCCATCGGGGGGCTTGTGCGGGAGTGGGCGCAAGCCGGCGGGTTTCCGATCAGCGCCCCCAGTCGGGGGTGCGCCGCCATTTTATGTGGGCGGGCCAATTAAGGCCTGCCCGGCATGACGTCCACCCAGAAGCACTGTGCGCTTCCTGTGCGGGTGAGGGTGGGATTCCCTGAGCCGGGAGTGCACTCTTTCGCGCATGAATCTCCTTGAGGCAAAGTGCTGCCTCAGGGAAATTGGCTCAAGGTTCAAAAGTTCATCAAAGGCAGAAAAAAAATTCCTGACATCTCCTCATGTGACACTGTCACATGAGCTGAGACATGTCAATTTATTTTATTCAAAAATTTTATACAAATTTTAATACCCTCATGAAACCTCATCCCGCCTGTGGATGAGGTTTCATATTTTTTCTGAAGTCTGCCTGGGCTCTTCGCCTGCCCGCTAACCTTAAGGTTGGACGGGCAGCTCTGTTGATTGTTTTAATTGCTCGTTAACTGGTCTTAATAGGCCTTTGACAGTTCGGCGGGTGCGCAGCCCATTTGGCAGCGCGCCCGCTGAACTGAGAATGTAAATGACATCACCCCACGTCATTTTACATGTTGGCAAGTGGGCCCCACCCCCCTCGCCAACCGGAAAAAGCTGCCCATGAGGTTACAGATTGTGTTCGAGTACAATTCTGCTGCTGCTGATGGCCCACAGCACCTCATGGATGCCCAGTCTTGAAAGTTAAAAGATTTGTTCCTGACACAATCGTCACAAAGAAAAGATTTTGAGATTGGATACTGCAAAGAAACATTTTAAAGGAGAGATTCAGGTTTTCCCTTTTGAGCACAAATTTTAATAAATGGTGGTGACATCATTACATCAATTTGAGAACATTTGCTCCGCCCCTTTCCAAGCAGAGAATGAACTCTTTTCTACTAACAGCTTAAGCTCAGCACAGCTTTTACTTTGCTAAATGAAAATGTATTTATATTTATACATATATTGGGAATTACAAAATTCAAAACTTCTGAATTGTCAGATATGTTTGGATGAATTAACCCAATTTGCCCTGGGCAGAATGGATCTTTTGTGATTCTTTTTCACATTTTAATTCATACAAGTTGGAATCCCAAAAGAAAATTAAGGAAAAATTACCTGAAATCCAAAGGAATTGCAAGATAACAATAAAAAGACACACACACACACACACACACACACACAGTCTAGGTTGTTTCTACGACTATAAAGAAGTTTATTTTGAAGAAGAAATTAATTACTTATTAAAGGAAATCTGTCAGGCCATCAACACTGCTATTTTGAGATGTGAAAAGTGCAGTGTAATTTCGCAAGTTATTTTTGAAAAATTATGATTTCATCTAAGGTACAGAACAAACAAGCAAAACATGTTAATGCCTGGAATCAAATACAAATGTTTGATGAAAGCAAAATACTGCGGATGCTGGAAATCTGAAACAAAAACTAAAAATGCTGGAAAAACTCAGCAGGTCTGTTAGCATCTGTGGAGAGAAAGACAGAGTTAACGTTTCAAGTCTGTATAACTCTTCTTCAGAGCTAAAGAGAAGTACAAATGTGGTGAAATATATACTATTTAAGGGGCGTGGAACAGATGAAGCTGGATAGGAGGCTAGTGATAGGTGGGGGCAAAGGAGAGATGGCAAAAGATGTCATAAACAAAAGGTCAAAGGGGTGTTAATGGTGGCGGTACTGGCTAAAGGAGGTGCTAATTAAGAGTAGAAAGCAGAATGAACAAGTGACTGATGGCCCTAGTGGGAGTGGGGTGGGGGGAGGGGATGGTGGTGGGAAAAAAGATCGAAAATAGGCCAAAAGGTGGAGTTAAACAATTAATAAAAATGGAAATAAATTTTAAAAATAATATAAAAATAATGGAAAAAATAAATAAATAAAAAATTAAAAATAAAAATGAATACTGAAAAAAGGGGATCAAAAAGGGATGAGGTTGGAGGAGAGAGTACATGGTCTGAAGTTGTTGAACTTCATGATGCAGATCTTCCTGTCGCTTGCCATGTCAACACACCACCCTGCCCTCATGCCCACATGTCCAGTGAAGCTCAACGCAAACTGGAGGGACAGGACCTCATCTTCTGATTAGGCACTTTACAGCCTTCCGGATGTAACATTGAGTTCAACAACTTCATACCATGTACTCTCTCCATCCTCACCCCTTTTTGATCCCCTTTTTAAATATTTTAATTTTTAAACTTTTATTTTTTTTCCACTTATTATTATTATTATTATTATTTTTTAAGTTTATTTCCATTTTTATTCATTGTTTTATCCCTACCTTTTAGCCTATTTTCGATCTTTTTTCCCACCACCATACTCTCCCCCCACTCCACCCCCACTAGGGCCATCTGTCACTTGTTCATTCTGCTTTCTACTCTTAATGTCACCATTAGCATCTCCTTTAGCCAGTACCACCACCATTAACTCCCCTTTGACCTTTTTGTTTATGACATCTTTTTCCATCTCTCCTTTGCTCCGACCTATCACTGGCCTCCTATCCAGCTTCATCTGTTCCACGCCCCTTAAACAGTATATATTTCACCACATTTGTACTTCTCTTTAGCTCTGAAGAAGAGTCATACAGACTCGAAACGTTAACTCTTGTCTTGCTCTCCACAGATGCTGTCAGACCTGCTGAGTTTTTCCAGAAATGTTTGATTTCTGTTTTAAAGATATCATAAGAATATTTTATTGGGCTGTAAAATTTCTCCAGGGCTCATAAATGTAACAGAATAGTAACTAACGACATGTGTGAAATTGGATGAAAGGAAGTAAGTGAGGGTAGAAGATCGAGACAGGAAAACACAGGAACACATGGGAATTGGAATAATCTATATTGGGTCTAATCCAATGGAATATCTCAATCTGCTATATATATATATATATGTATATATTCTAGCAAAAGGAAAGTGTAGATGAGGTTAGTAAATTGATAACTTACTCTTGATGAGGCTTGTGTCCTTGTCTATGTTTTTTTTAAGAACTGAATTTGATCTCCTGGTCACCACCCAAGGCATCAGGACCATACTTGGAGAGATAAGCAAAAACTTTGAGATCCTTTGATAAGATCATGAGAGTTAAGAATGTAAGGCATGGTATTTGGAACACTGCATATGTATGTAGATAAGTTACGTGTGAAGTCACTAATATGCAAGAAATCAGTTCAAAAAAGGCTGATTCAGAGGTTGAGAAGTACTTGGAGAAATGCACAGAAGAACAGGTCTCAGGCATGTGCACTACTTGACAAACCACATGGCATGAAATGGTTAATGTGGCCAGTATAGTGAGACAATACCTTTAAATCATCAAGACACTGACACATACTCCAGAGAAACAGACTTTAAAACAGCCAGGGTAGAATTGGACACACTGATACCTGTCAAAGTGAGCAACATTAGAGTAGAAGGGTGCAAAATTTGGCTTGGAACAATGAAGGGCCTGGGAGTAAGTACATGCAGTAAGACGTATCCACAAGATGGATATAGATGAAAGGAGAGCTGGAGAATCTTTTAAGTCCATGCACATTGTTATTTTAATGTTATTGAGTGAGGTGATCTGCAGGTGGGGAGTGTCAGACCGAAAGGAGCATCAATCTGAGACACCCTTGGTTAAAAGCTCTGTCCACAGTATTTGTTCAAGTACAAATAGTGACAATTATTGGGATAATACTGATACCCTGGTACCTGAGATACTTTATCGGGAAACTGCGGAGATGCACCATTGATTTCAGAGCAGCTGGGCTGCTCTGAAAAACAATGATAGAATTGTTGTGTGAGGCATCAAATGCCAAGCATTTTAGCCTCAAGGTGGGGAATATGCAGGGAAAATGATGTTTAATGATTAATTTTAGTTTGGATCACACAATTAAAGCATATTGATCTTTTAACCTCGTCGTACACTTTCCTTTTAAATTGTAACCAATAGAAGACTCCAGCAGTGAATATCATGTGACTCTGCTTGGCTTCATTTGATAGAGAAAGGCACCATGGGATTTTAGACACAATGAGGTAACATACTAATGAGTTAATTACAGAACAACTGATGGAAGAGGCCCTTGTTGCACTTATCTCCATATTACAGAGCCACATTGAGATGCTGCCTTCAAGGTTGAATGGGCAAGCTTATATTCTCTCACATCATAGAACCGAAACAGAACCGGGTGTTATCAGGAAAGGGAAGGTAGGAGGGAAAGAACAACAACAGCTATGTCCTACACTAAGCTAGTTTTACTTTGTAGTGTTTTAGAAGGAAGCAATTATATTCGACACAATGTATTCTTTGTATTAAGAACTAATGTTTGTAACAATGTGTGACTAGTTTTGTAATTGTATAATCTTTTTAGACTTTTATCACTCAAGACTATGTATTAATTGAATGTATAAAGAGACATTACTACCTTACATTTTAAACACTGATTACTGCTATGCACTTGTATTTTATACACACTCTGTATAACTTTTAAGTATTAATGCTTTGCAATCTTTTGTATTAGGTGTACATAGTTTTAAGGTTATAAGCAACTTTTCCAAATCGTCCCTTTGTTTTAAAAGTAAAGTAACTCATTCCAATTACCAACACCCACAGAGAGAAAACCCACCCAGCAGATAGCCTCTAAAGACAGTTATTGATAAGGGTTCTGAGAGGATGAGTTCAGGGTATCATTCATGGGGACATGATAGCATGCCTCCCCTATTCCAAACAAATGGTCAACGGAAGATATCATAAAACACCCTTTTGTCTTCGCAAGAAGTTATTAAAATAACAGAAATAAACTGTGTTCGACTGCAGTTTGCCTGTTAATTCACATATACCTCATTTTAATTCTGAGTGTTAGAGAATAATGTAGATATTGTAAATTATTATACTTTTCTGACTTTGTATAATAAAGTTTATTTTGCTTTGTTTCAAACCGTGGACTCTTAAGACTTTATTCTCTTAGTATTTGACAAGGCTCCTTAGCACCTTCCAAATTCACGACTGCTGCCACCTAGAAGGACAAGGGCAGCAGATAGATGGGAACACCACCACCTGGAAGTTCCCCGTCAAGTCACTCACGATCCTGATTTGCAAATATATCACCGTTCCTTCACTGTTGCTGGGTCAAAATCTTGGAACTCCCTTCCCAGCAGCACGGTGCACATGGACTGCAGCGGTTCAAGAAGGCAGCTCACCACCACCTTCTCAAGGGCAACTAGGGATGGGCAATAAATGCTGGCCCACATCCCGTGAATGAATTAAAAAAAATAGTAAATACCTTGGATCTGACAGCTACCTGACTGGCCGACAGCTCTTTAATCCTAGCAATACCACTGGGAGTGGTGCCCGAATCTAAGTGCCAGGAGCCCAGGACAAAGGTAAATACAGGAGGCAGGAAATACAGTGGGGACAGGGGATGAGGGCCCTGGGTGGGGGAGGTTTTGTTGGAAGGAGCAGGGAGGAGGGAGCACCCGGAGTGGGGTGAGGGGAAGACCTTGTTGGGGGTATGGCAATCAGGAAAGTGGGCCAGTGATGGAGGCGCCCCCCACCCCACCTTTCTCACCCAAAGGCTGAGCGGACTTCGTCCCTTACTTCCTCCTGCCAGCCTTGAAATTACAGCTTCATTCTTCCTGCCGAAATACATTACTTCACACTTCTCTGCATTCGATTTCATTTACCAGGTGTCTGCTCATTCCACCAATTTGTTATGTCCCCTTGAAGCTTCTCGCTATCCTCCTTATATTTCACAATATTTCCAAGCTTTGCTTCTTTGCAAATTTTGAAATTGTGTCCTTCACACCCAAGTCCAGGTCATTAATATAGATTAAAAAGAAACTGGACCTAATACTGATCCTTGGGGAAACTCACTATATGCCTTTCTTCAGTATGAAAAACAATTGTTTACCAGTCCATTCAAAATCCTGGAACTCCCTCCCTAACAGCACTGTGGGTGTACCTACACCACATGGACTGCAGCGGTTCAAGAAGGCAGCTCACCACCACCTTCTCAAGGGCAATTTGGGATGGGCAATAAATGTTGGCCTAGTCAGCGATACCCACATTTCATGAATAAATTTAAAGAAATGCTGTTTCCTGTCACTCAGCCAACTTCATATCCACACTGCCACTGTCCCTTTTATTCCACTGGCTTCAACTTTGTTGACAAACCTGTGTGTAGCACTTTGTCAAACGCCTTTTGGAAGTACATGTGCCCCACATCAACTGCATTACCCTCAAACCTCAATCCTCTCTATTTCACTGAAACTTAAATCAAATTAAGTATTGCTGAAAAGGAGACATTATTGAAGCTTTTTGTCTCGCAAGACAAACAATTTATACTGGTGCGAAGAGAGTGCTGATTGGTTGTCAAGTGGACTCTGATTGGTGGAGGCGTTGCCATGGAGAATTCAGCAGCGAATAGTTAACTGTTAACTGCCAAGTTTTTGTTTCAAACTCAAACTAGGCAGGTCAACTCTGATTGGTCAAGGCATTGCTATGGGGAATGAACCTGGGAATGGCTGTTCCCCCAAGCTTTTGCTTAGTTGGAAAAGGCATAATGCATGGACATGATCCTTCTGTCTGCAAAGGACAGGGCCCTGTGTGTGAATATATGTGGCTCCTGGCATGCTCAAGTGAACCACATTGCAAGCCTGACTGATAATCTTAAATTGGTTTTCAGTATAATTCTTAGCCCAATCAGGATTATTTAGCAAGTGTTGTCTAATTGCAGAATCGCATCTAATGCCAGACACGATGTTTTGAGCCTTGAAAGCGCAGGCTGGCTGGGCATAACCAGTACTTTGCCTGTTGCGAACAGCCAAAGGATGTGCTGTTTGATATAATCTGCCAGCCATTGGGATGCATGGCCTACATACCTGGCATCACACTGGCACTGAAATTCATTTAACACATTACTCATTTTTCTGATAGACAGAAGGTCTTTTTGACTTGATGGCAGCATCCTGTTAGTGGAGAAGACCACTCGTGTTACTACTGCATTGTCACAGTGTGCAATGGCTAGCTTCACCTGTTGTTCAAATTTTTGAGACTCCTTACCCTTCCAGGTAATCTGAGGCAGACTGGGCACCACCCATGAGCAAAAGTGGAAGTACGAGGCCCATTCATGGGTTTGCACGATACACATCAAGAAATGATCTGATCAAGGCAGCCATTATCCTGCAAGATGGCTGTAATGCGGTCTATTTCAGCATCAAGCTTGCATGGTGAGAAAATAGCCCAGGCCCCATTCATGAGGTTGCTGATAAGGTCAATATTATAGAAATTCCAATATGTGTATTGACCAGTGAAGGCAGGCTTGTGGTAGACAGTAGGAGAGAAAACCCATTGGCAGATTTCTCAGCTAGCACGTTGAGGAAAGGGAGCTCATTTGACTGCTCCATTTCAAAGTTGAATTTAAGTGCAGGATGGAGCCTATTAAGATGTCTAAGGAAGTTCCCACACATAGTTGCAGACCCAAAAATAGCAAATGTATCACCCACGTATCAGAAATATGCAAGGGGTAGGAGGTTAGGTGTCATTCCATTAAGATGCGTTCGCATGGAAACCAACAAATATGTCCATGAGAGCTGGGCCCAGAGAGGACCCCACAGCAACAACATCTACTTGGGCATACATGGTGTCGTTAAAACTGAACTTAACTGCATGGGCTGCTGAGCCCATAAGTCCAGTGAACACAGATTCAGACATTGGCGACACGTCTAGATCACCATGATATAGTGACATGGTGCAAATATCCATGGCCTTCTTGAGCTGCACACTGGTGAACAGGCTAGCTATGTCTATTGAGCACATGGACATAGCATTGCTATTGATATGCAAGTCCCATATGCTCCCTGCAAAAGTGAAGGAATCTTTCACCATGTATGCAGAAAACTTGCTTAGAACTATTTGTAGTAACTCGCCCAGCTATCTGGCCAGCTCATGTTGTATAGGACCAGCCATAGACAAGATAGGGTGGAAAGGGACATCACATTTGTGTGTCTTGGGCAGCCCATACACATGCAGATGCAGTGAGCCGTGAGGACGAATCCTATTATATATACCACCTGGAAGCGAGTTACTCTTACACAAACCCAACAAGCATGTTTGTAACTTGCTTTTGAGCAGGGCTGCCCGGTCATGCTTAGCAGCAGGTCCAATGGACACAGTTAACTGTTCTCTGCTGCATTCTCCATGGCAACACCTCTACCAATCAGAGTCAATTTGCCAACCAATCAGCACTCTCTTATCATGCAGTATAAATTGTTGTTCCCTTTACTGTTGGTTATCTTGTGTAGCTGTCCTGATGAGTGCAAGGTGAAAAGCTTCGATAGCATGTCTCTTTTTTCGGCCATACTCAAGTTCTGTGGTACCAAACGACTATCAATCATATTAGTTAAACATGATTTGCCCTTAATTGATCCACATTTGTCCAAGTAACCATTAATTTTGTCTTGGATTATTGTTTCAAAAAGCACTTCCACTACCGAAGTTAAGCTGACTGGCTGGTAGTTGCTGGGTTTATCCTTACACCTTTATTTGAATAAGGGTGTGGCATTTGTAGCTCTTCAGCCCTCTGGGCCCTTGTATCTAAGGAGGATTGAAGATGGCCAGTGCTTCTGCAATTTCCTCCCTTAATCCCTTCGGAATAGTTGGATGCATTCATCCAGTCCTGATGGTTTACCAACTTTAAGTACAGCCAACTTTTCTAATCCCTCCCCTTTATCCATTTTTAGCACATCCAATGCCTCAACTACTTCTTCTTTCATGACGGCTTTGGCAGCATTTTCTTCCTTGGTAAAGACAGATGCAAAATAGTCATTTAGTACCCCAGCCACGCCCTCAGCCTCCATGGGCAGAATTTTTCAATCAGCATGCGGAGACGGGCCAGACACGCCAACGCATAAACCGATGCATGAGGACATCGGGCGTGCATCCCGACATCATTGCGCAGTCCCGCAATATTTCGTTCGGCCGGTCCAACCTGAAGGTTTGTGGACGGACGAAAAGCCCAAGCGGCCTTCGCATTTTTTAGGAAACCTCATCCACGAGCGGGGTGAGGTTTCCTAAAGCTTTTATTAAATACATTTTTAAAAGTTCATAAATATAAAAAACATGTCCCATCTCATGTGATACATGAGGGGGCATGTTTAAATAAATTTTCAAACCTTTTATTTCATTTTTTGAACATCGATTCAATCTCCCTGAGGCACGGAGCTGCCTCAGGGAGATTGAAGTGTTCTTGCGCGTGCAGCGCTGGCCCCGACTCTTCCCCCTCCCCCTGTCCACACAGGTTGTGCTGAGCGCTACGGCTTGCGTTTTACGCTAGGTGGGCCTTAACCGGCCCGCCCGCATATAATGGTGGGCGGAGCTAATCGCGGGAGGCGATCAGCTCAGCGCCCACTCCTGCCCACTCCCGCCGAGCCCGCCCGCCATGTGAAAAATTCTGCCCCATGTGTAAATCCCCCTTTAGGTCCCTAAACAACCCCACACTTCCTTTCCCCACCCTTTTACTAATTATATGGTGTTATGACATGGCAGATGATGTGTGCCAGGTGGACCAAATTCACACGGGAAACTTGGTCGTCCTATTACAATGGTTTTGCAATTTGTATTTTTTTTTACAAGAAGATGTATGCACTGAATTCAGAAGTAATGAGTCCCCCAAAACCTTTAGAGATTTTAAAAATTAAATTAAAATATTTATTAACAAAATAAAAGATTTCAAGAACATACAAAAGACTACAATTACTTACTACTATAACAAATCCTAAAATTTCTAATTGACCTGACTCCCAGTTACACACCCACTTTATGGTCACAGTTCAAAGTAGATTTTAGATTTAAAACAAAACCAGCAAGTTAACAAAATGCCTACTCGACTGTGGAATTCCAAATGGCTTCCCCAACTTCGGTTAATACACAGCAGGCTTATGCACACATGGCTGGAGGCTTCTTGAAGGCTATTTCACACACTCCTGTTAGATCCTACATGGCCCTCTCCTCACATAGCCTTTTCTCTCTCTTTAATGTGTAAATTCTATTGTTCCATAAGTCTTTGAAACTGTATCTTCCTCATAATATAAAAACTTTCATGTTGCCAATATTGTCAGTAACCTTTGGGAAAAATAAACACACTCCTTAGCCTTGCTTATCTGGACAGTTGTAAACAGACTAACATGGCTTTGAGATCCAAACAATCCCTTCATTTATCTGAAGATACAAATTCCTTTCACATCTTACATGCTAAGCCAGCATCCATGTTTACTCATTAGCATTTCAAACACATTTTGATGATTTTAAGCTTGCAGCCTGCTTGACTCCAAATGTAATGAAATCACATAGACAGAACCACCTATACCTATATCCATAAACCTATTTTACAACAACCAGAAAAATATTTTGAAAATTATTATACTTTCACCACAAGGGCTTTACAAAAATTTTAGACCCCTTTTCATGTTGGGGGGTGGGGGGGCGCACGGGGTTGGGTGGGGGGCGGAGTGGGAGCAGATCAGGCTCCTTTCGATCGGGTCGGCACCGCCATTTTACGTGGGCGGGCAAATTTAGGCCCACCCAGCGTGCTTCACGAATCCCATGCATATCAGGAGTGGGCGGGCAGCAGCGGGTGCACTCAGCCCGCCAAGTCCAATGGTGACCCGGCGCCCTCTATAAAGGAAGGCCTGGCAGCCTTGGAAAGGCTGCTCGCAATGGCTGGGCGAAGGGCTCTGCAGAGGGGCAATGGAGGTTATTCAAGTTCAGAGGCTAGGCCATCGGGACAGGCCAGGCCAGAGGGTAGGGCAGGGGGCCAGCGTGCCCCTTGCTTTTTAGATGACTGCCTTGCTGCCCTCCTCGAGGACGTGGCAGCATGGCAGGAGGCGTTGGTTCCCAAGAACGAGAGGAGGAGGCCCCCCCCCAACATGAAACTTGCCTGGGAGGAGGTGGCAGAGGTGATGAGCTCCCGCGACATGGTGCAGTGCACCTGGATCCAGTGTCACAAGCGCTTCAATGACTTGTTGCGCTCTGGAAAGGCAAGGCCAATGTTGGCCTTGGTCACTTAACCCAGCACCCAGCAGGTCGACTTTCCCCTCTGCTGCTCCCACCC
Source organism: Cetorhinus maximus (assembly GCF_964194155.1). Taxonomy (NCBI): domain Eukaryota; kingdom Metazoa; phylum Chordata; class Chondrichthyes; order Lamniformes; family Cetorhinidae; genus Cetorhinus; species Cetorhinus maximus. The sequence continues at coordinate 82,052,716 of NC_135897.1, read as the reverse complement.
CCCCAAGCCTGAGTGTAGTGACTGCCTTGAATCATTGACAGCATGTGTCCTTTGCTGGATGTGCCAGCAGATATTGCCCATGCCAAGGTCACCCTGAGAGGGTGGTGAAGAGATGGGTTCTGTGCCTGCAGCATGTGGTACACTGAGACCCACATGACTGCTTTGGAGGAGCTGCACCTAGGCGCTGTGTTTGAACTGCAGGACATGTCCAAGTCAGGGTGATGAGATGCTGGGAGGGGAGCTTCAAGGTGGCGTGGCAATGAACCATCTGCTGTCCTCTGCGCTCCATGTGCTTGCGCCTCCTTGCTATGGAAGGATATACCATGTGGTGCCTAATGTGATATAGGTAGCATGTGTCCAAGAGGGGGGTGGGCGGGGGTGGGCGGGGGTGGGGACCAGGCCTAGCATCTTTGTGTGAGTGTTTGGCAGCAGCGGGGAGAGGAGGCTTTGGGGTCCTGATATGTCCCACTCTGGTTGGGGTGGGCTGTGCGCGAAGAGAGTCCATGTGCAATTTGCACTAATCAATGTTTGTCTCTCATTTTCAGGAGAGGAATGCTCATAATGTGGCAGAGCGTGCGAGGACTGGCGGCGGCCAGGCGCAGATCGCCATTCTTAGCCGTTTCTAGCAGGAGGCCCTGGATCTGGAGAGGCGCCATGCGCCCAGGTCCACTGGTGTCGGTGAGGCTGGGGTGCCACGGCCAGGTATTTATGCCCAACAGTGAGGTCAGCATTGTTCCCCCAACAGCCATAGCAGTGCTGAATGTTAAGTGATTTAATTTTGCAACATGGCTTGACCATTGCTTATGGAAGGATGAGCTCATAATGATCCGGGGGACAGGGATGCACTTTGCCATTGTCTTCACGTTAACTGATCCAATGTCCTTGTTCTTCCTTTCAACATCATCAGAGCAGGGCCGGGAGGAGGAGGCATAGGGGCTCCCTCTCACACCTGAGGGGCCTGAAGTCTCACCAGCATCACACCATCTCTGCCAGGCAGGCACCAGCGCAGATACTAGGACCTCGGTGGGAATTTGAACATCAGCTAGTGTCCTGGAGCACAGCGGTGAGGGCAGTTCACAGTCGATGGAGGAACTGGCAGAGACAGAGGGTGCCCATGGTGCCAGCAGTCGGAGGACTGCAGGGGACCAGGCACATGCTCAGTCGCTGCCTGATGATGTGCCTCTGGAATCGTCCACGATGCAGCAAACGCAAGAAATGCGGCCGGGTGTGTGGGAGCATCTGGGGGAGGTACATGAGGCTATGCTTGGCTTGGTCTCCGTGGTGGAGGAGTCTATGCGGACGATCGCCAAAGCAATGAGTCACATGTCCGAGTGCCATGTGTCCTCCATGGAGAGAGTGGCGACTCTCGTGGAGAGGCTCCTCCAGGAGACCCATCAGGGCTTCCTGGGGATGCGCTCTGACCAGCAAGCCCTCACATCGGCATTGACCTCAGCTGGTCAATGGCAGTGTGGGAGATGGTCTGGGCACCAAGTTTCCCAGCTCGGTGCCCATCCATCCACAGTGAGCAGGGAGGTCTGAAGCGACCTCATGTTGGCGCAGCAGCTGCTTGGCGTCTCTGTGGGCTCCTCTCAGGGCGCTCTGGATGAGGGCAGCAGCTCCTCCGCCCCTCTGCCAGTGACCATAGCATCCGATGAGACTGTGGCGACTGGGGGGATGCCAGCTGTGGAACTGGCAGCTCCCTCCCAGGCGGGGCCAGCACAGACTCCATGGGCCAGAGAACGACTGCCAAGGTCATCGAGGCCAACAGGACAGCAGAGTCAGCAGGCTGGCTCAGATGCCACTCCAAGCGATGGGGCAGCACCAAGACATAGCACTCAGAAACATAAACATAAGGCACCTTAGGCACACCACGGGTTTATCACTGGTGCTTTTGTGTTGGCCCGAGATGAGGTCTTTGTGATTTGCTTTGAATTGAAATACCCTGGTCATTTTGTTTCATTAAGTTTCTTTGCTTGTGATATTAAATTCAGATATATCACCATGACTGAGGGTGCCTCTTCTCTTCTGCATATGTATGGTTTCCAAAAATGTTAGGAGTGCTTTGTGGGACATTAAGCTTTATTAACAAGGCCCTTAGTTAATGTTCCTAACCTGGAAGATTTGGCACTTAGGTATTGAGTATGGAGCCTACAGCCCAGGCATGTCTTGGAGGTCCATATGTGCTGTGCTAGCTGAAGGTTCATTGGATTAAAGCCTCCCGGGTGTCCCTGCCTCCTGCAGTATGGCCGGGTCAGTGTCTACTCCCTCAGCATTTCCCTGTGCACGCTCATCCTCGGACTCACTGCTGGACTCACCGTGTGCAGCCGCAACCACTGCATCGACATCTTCATCGTCCACTGCGTCCCCCCTTTCCAGCACAAGATTGTGGAGAGCGCAGCATGCAACCACTATCACCGAGACACGATCTGGGGGGTACTGGAGTGCGCCCGCCCGAGCGGTCCAGGCATCGGAAGCGCATCTTGAGAAGACCGGTGGAGGCGTGGCTCCTATTGCACCGCTGCTCAGCTTCTGTTCTTGGATGGCGGAGAGGCGTCATGAGCCACCTTCTGAGGGGATAGCCCATATCACCCAGCAGCCATCCATCCAGCCAGGCTGGAGCACTGAAGAGACCCGGCACCTGGGAGTGTCTGAGGATGTAGGCATCATAGGAGCTGCCTGGGTACCTTGCACAGACTTGTAGAATCTGCATTCTGTGATCACACACTATCTGCACATTCATGGAGTGGAAGCCCGTCCTGTTGATGAAGGCACCGGGCTTACCTGCTGGCGCCTTGATGGCCCCATGTGTACAGTCTATAGCACCCTGGACATGGGGGGAAGCCAGCAATGGCCGCGAAGCCTCTGGCTCACTGTGTCTGGCTTGCCTGGTCCCAACGGTAGTGGATGAAGGTCAATGCACGCCTGAACAGACCGTCTGTAACCTGCTTAACACAAGTGTGGACAGCTGATTGGGAGACACCACAAAGATCACCCACCGACCCCCAGAAGGAACCAGAGGCATAGGAGTTGAGGGCAGCTGTACCTTTGGAGCCACTGGCATGGGGTGTCCACCCACACAGTTCGCGGAGATCTCAGGCCCAATCATCTGACAGATATAGTTGACTGTCTCCCTTGAGAGACGGAGTCTCCTTTGGCACTGCACCTCAGACATATTGAGGTAGCTGCTTTGCCTGGCAGCAGTGTAGTGGTGTCTTCTGCGGCCCCTTCCGCCTTGGTCTACCTCTTGGTCCTGCGCCCCTTGTGCCTGCACCTGCCCTCCCAAAGGTGGCTCCCCTGGAGGCTAAATGTGCACTCCTGGTCTCCTCCCCCTTCTAGCCCTCCCTTCCTCCTCAGAGGAGGTGCCTCCAATGGAGAGTTCAGCTCCCATTCTCAGGCTATGGGAAGGCTTCTAGAAACCTGCAGGCTCAAAAAAGATTACTTACTGCAGAATGTTGACCTGAAGGTTGTGAGTCCAGTCCAAGCAGCTGGTATGCATTTTGAAGTATTGCAGATCACACAGGCAAGTTTCAAAAACTTTGAAAAATCAATAATTGACAGAGTCCACTCGCGATCCCAGTGAGTCCAGTTATCCTGCCCGTGGATGAGGTTTATACAAATGTGTCCTACCTGCCTGCTCTTTGTGCTCATGCGCTGACCCAACGATTGCACGGGAGCCGAAAAATTGGCATCGATTGGCGAGTCAAGGGCCTTCAGTGGCCCGTTAATTAATGGCGGGCACACAGCAGATATCATTGCATGCCCACTCAATGAAATATCGCGATGGTGCGCGGTGACTTCGGGACACTCGCCCAACGTCACCACGTGTCATTTTACGCGCGGACGTGCGGGGTCCGTCCCCGCAAACCAATGGGAAAATTCTGCCCTCTTTTTCTTTTATTTATTTTTTTCACCTTCCCTCTGAACTTACTGTATTCTGCCTGGTTCGTACTGGTATTATCGACCTGTTATCTGCCATACACATTCCTGCCTCATCTTACTCGCTATTTCTTTCATCATCCCGGCAGCTCTGACTTTATTTGTCCTGCTGTTCCACCTTATGGGAATGTACTTCAGCTGAATGCGAACTATCTCTCTTTAAAGGCAGCCCATTGTTCAGTTGCAGTTTTGCCTGCCAATCTTTGATTCCAATTTACCTGAGCCAGATAAGTTCTCAGCACATTGAAGTTGGCCCTCCCCCAAGTAATTATTTTTATTCTGGATTGGTCCTTGTCCTTTTCCATTGCTAACCAAAACTTTATAATACCATGATCACTGCCCCCTAAATGTTTCTCTATTGACACTTCATCCACTTATCCCACCTCATCCTCGAACCAGATCCAGCAATGCCTCCTCCCTCATTGGACTGGAAGCATGCTGATGTTGAAAATTCTTTTGAACACATTCCTAATCTGGAAACTCTTCCCCCTCTCTTCCCTTTACACTTTTACTATCCCAGTCTATACTAGGATAATTAACATCCCCCTATTATGACTACTTTATAGTTTTTGCATGTAAGTTCCTTGCAAATTTGTTCCTTTATATCTTTCCCGCTGTTTAGAGGCCTATAAAATACATATAGCAGTGCAATGGTACCTCTATTGTTTCTGAGCTGTAACCAAATAGATTCTGTCCTTGACCCCTCTATGTCACCCCTCCCTCCAGCACTGCAATATTCTAATTGAATAATTTATTTTAAGAGGCAATTCTTCACTTGACATAACAAACACTTGGCTCACTTTGAAGCTTTTATCCAGATGGCCTAATTTATCTGACTGGTAGGTTGATAACAGTCTCTTGCAATGCACTTTGCATGTAAATGATCCAGACCTCTCAATCTCAGACTGAATTCGCAAACTTTTTCCTGCTCAACAAAACCAAAGTACTTTCAAATCTGCACTAAAACCCGGAAAGAAATCTGCCAGAAGAGATGAAAAAAGACCACCATCAGCTTGGCAAAGTGGTAGCAAGCTTACCTCTAACAAAAAGGTTGTAGGTTCAAATTCCACTCTGGCGAGTAATTGTGAATGGCACTGCAATGTGATACAAAGGGAGTTAGACCATAAGACATAGGAGCAGAAATTAAGCTATTCGGCCCATCGAGTCTGCTCCGCCATTCAATCATGGCTGATAAGGTTCTCAAGCCCATTCTCCTGCATTCTCCCTGTAACCTTTGATCCCCTTACCAATCAAGAACTTATCTATCTCGGTCTTAAATACACTCAATAACCTGGCCTCCACAGCCTTCTGTGGCAATGAATTCCACAGATTCACCACTCTCTGGCTAAAGAAGTTACTCCTCATCTCTGTTCTAAAAGGTCTTCCCTTTACTCTGAGGTTGTGCCCTCGGGTCTTAGTCTCTCCTACTAATGGAAACATCTTCCCCATGTCCACTCTATCCAGGCCCCTCAGTATTCTGTAAGTTTCAATCAGATCCCACCTCATCCTTCTAAACTCCATCGAGTATAGACCCAGAGTCCTCAAACGTTCCTCATATGTTAAGCCTTTCATTCCTGGGATCATTCTCGTGAACCTCCTCTGGACCCTCTCCAGGGCCAGCATATCCTTCCTGAGATACGGGACCCAAAATTGCTCACAATATTCTAAATGTGGTCTGACCAGAGCCTTATAAAGCCTCAGCAGCACATCCCTGCTTTTATATTCTAGTCCTCTCAAAATAAATGCCAACATTGCATTTGCCTTCCTAACTACCGTGTCAACTTGCAAGTTAACCTTAAGAGAATCCTGGACTAGGACTCCCAAGTCCCTTTGCACTCCAGATTTCTGAATTCTCTCCCCATTTAGAAAATAGTCTATGCCTCTATTCTTCCTACCAAAGTGCATGACCTCACACTTTCCCACGTTGTATTCCATCTGCCACTTCTTTGCCCATTCTCCTAACCTGTCCAAATCCTTCTGCAGCCTCCCCACCTCCTCAATACTACCTGTCCCTCCACCTATCTTTGTATCATCTGCAAACTTAGCCAGGATGCCCTCAGTTCCTTCATCTAGATCATTAATGTATAAAGTGAAAAGTTGTAGTCCCAACACTGACCCCTGCGGAACTCCACTAGTCACCAGCCGCCATCCTGAGAAGGATGTTGGGGTTCTTGTCCTTTGAATGTGATGTTAAACCAAAGGCCTGTCTACCTGTTCACCTGAATATGAAAGATTGTATTGTGCATTTTTCAAAGAAGAGCAACAAATTCTCCCAGTGTTCTCACTGTCGTTCAGCCCATAGCTAACTTTGCCAAGAACAGTATAACTGGTCCAGCATCTCATTGCTTTTCCTTGTGCTGTATTAACCTACAAAACAACAGCGATCTGACTTCAGAATGTAATTTATTGTGTAGAAGAAATGCTATAAAATTGCATTAAATATGTGTTCAAAATGTATAATCAGGCTGAATGCCAGGAAAGGAAAGAACAGTTAAACCATGAAGAATAATACAAACAAAACATTGCTTAGTAGGGATAGAGATAAGCATTCAAGGCCCTAGCCAGTAAATGGCACAATAAAAGGGGCATTTTTGTTGCTTCACTGTTGGCAATTGTGCCTTCTGTTGCCTAGGCCCTAAACTCTGGAAATCCCTCTGCAATCCTTTCTGCCTCTCTACCTCCTTTTCTTTAAGATGCTCCTTGAAAACCTATCTCTTAGGTCAAACCTTTAGTCATCTGCTCTAATATTGCTTTAAGTGCCTTAATGTCTAATTTTGCTTCATAACAGTCCTGTGACAGTCCTTGAGATGTTTTATTTCATTAAAGGCTCTATATAAATATAACTCATTGCTGTTGATGTTGTTGCTGTTGTTCTGCATTGTTCGAACATGCATAGGGCCTATTTTAGGGAGTAAAGAAGTGGCCTGCCTCATCAGAGTGTCAGAAATCAAAGACTTATTGACCATTATATACACTGTCTATCAATTCAACTCTTAGAACATGATGAAATCCTTGATCATTTGGAAATATGTTTGACCCACTGGCTTTGAGACAATGTTTGAACCAAACAGAATTGTTGAATGCATTACAAACAATAAGCTTGCATCACCATTGGCTGCCAAGTGGCAGATCTATTTATTTCCCTTGACTATGTCATGTCTGTGCAAAGTTCCATTCATTCACACCAACCAAGGAGCTACAGGCAGGCAACCAGATCATGCATCCTAGTTTTCAAATTTCTCCATGGCTTTGCCCTAAATCTGTAACCTTCTCCAATCCTACAACCTGACAGATCTCTGCGCTTCTCCATTCTCTGGTGCATCGCCAATTTTCTTCTCTCCACCATTGGCAGGTGTGCTTTCAGCCACCTCTGCTTTAAGCTCTCTGCCTCCTTTTGGCTCTCTCCTCCATTGAGAGGCTTCTTAAAACCTAACTCTTTGAGGAACGTTTTGATCACCTGTCTTACTATCTCCTATGTGGCTCAATGTCAAACTTTGTCTGATAGTGCTACTGCGATGTGCCTTAGTATCTTTTATTACATTAAAGGCACTGTATAAATGAAGGTTGATGTTGTTATCTTGGTGTGCCAGCCCAAGGCCTGTGCAACCATGTGACAATGGTGTTGAAGCGATGATGATGTTAGTGCTGAGACACGAGTTTGGTGTCTGCAGCTGAGGTCCAGGAAATAGCTTTAGTCATGATGCACTTTGTCATGCAAAGTAAGATGCAGATATCACCACGGTTCTCCAGGGGAAACGTTGCTGTGTGATGTCGAGTCACCATGGGCAGAAAAGAATTCCAAACATTTTCATGAAACTTGAACAGCATTCAAAGTCACAGGTATCATGCACTACATAGGAGCATTGGGAGAACATGGGAGGTACGTAGAAACATAAGAACAGCAGGAGGCCATTCAGTCCCCTGAGCCAATTCTTCTAGTCAATTAGCTCATAGTAATCTGCATCTGAATCCCATCTACCTGCCTTGGTTCAATAACCCTTGATATCCTTGCCTAACAAAAATCTAACAATCTCAGTTTTGAAATTTTCTATTGACCCAGTCTCAACGGCTTTGTGGGGGAGTGAGTTCCACATTTCCACAGACATTTGTGTGAAGAAATGCTCCCAGACATCCATCTGAATAACCTAGGTCTTATTTTAAGGTTCAGTTCCCTACTTCCAGCCTCCCACATGAGAGGAAATCATTTCTTTCCATCTACCCTTAATACCTCAGCAATTGACACATTTCAAGTGTTGTATCTAAAGTTACAGTACTTAAAAGATAGTATGTTAAAGTATTAAAATTTTATTTACAGTGTAGCGCTGAAACTTAAAAAAAGACAGCAATTTGCAACTGGCATCTTTAAAATTGAAGACATCCCAAGGTGTTATACAGAGAAATAAAAAGAGGAACGAATTCTGAGTCAAGGGCTTGAAGTTAGCAGAGGTGACTGAAGAGCGGGTTAAAGAAGATGGGTTTTGAACAGCTTTTTAAAAAAGGACAGAGAAATAGAGGGGGTGGAAGGAGTTTAGACTGAGATGCCTGAATGCTCCCTAACTGATGGTAGGGCTGAGGGAAGGGTGGATACATAGGAATCCAGAGCTGGGGGACTGGAGGTTGTGGGAAGGGATGCATGGTTGGAATAGGTTGTAGACTTCTGGAGATGTGAGGCTTTTGGAGGCTATGATTTTAAATTATATGCAGTGAGGGGTCAGGAGCCAATATAGGACAGCAAGACTGGGCCTGAAAGACAAGCAGGACATGGAACACGATGTAAGAAGATGAATTCTGGCCAAGTTAGAGTTTAAAAAGGATGGACAATAGAGGACCATCACAAGGAGGTAAGGTTTACCTCCCTGTCGCTTGCCATTTCAACACTCCACCCTGGTCTCTTGCCCACATGTCCGTCCTTGGCCTGCTGCATAGTTCCAGTGAAGCTCAACGCAAACTGGAGGAACAGCACCTCATCTTCCCACTAGGCACTTTACAGCCTTCCGGACTGAATATTGAGTTCAACTATTTTAGATCATGAACTCTCTCCTCCATCCCCACCGCCTTTCCGATCCCCATCTCTTTTTTTTTCCAATATCCCACCTATTTCCATTATTTTTAAATATATTTCCATCCATTGTTTTATCTCTGCCTTTTAGCCTATTTCGATTCCTTCACCCCACCCTACCCCACCCCCACTAGGGCTATCTGTATCTTGCTTGTCCTGCTTTCTACCCTTAATTAGCACATTCCTTAGATAATATCACCACCTTCAACACCTCTTTGCCCTTTTGTCTGTGACATCTTTTGGTTATCTCCACCTATCACTGGCCCTCTATCCAGCTTTACTTGTCCCCCCACCCCCACTTAAACCAGCTTATATTTCACCTCCCTTCTATTTTTATTTAGTTCTGTTGAAGAGTCATACAGACTTGAAACGTTAACTGTATTCCTCTCCGCAGATGCTGCCAGACCTGCTGAGTTTTTCCAGGTATTTTTAATTTTGTTTTGGATTTCCAGCATCTGCAGTTTTTTTGCTTTTATCTTAAGGTTTAATCAAGACTGGAAGTGAAAAAAGTGAAGTTAAAAGGGCAGTGGTGGGAGCACTGAGGCAGACGCATTGTTATAGAGGTGGAAATGAGTGATCCTGATGGTGGACAGGTGGCCTGTGAAACTCATCCCACTGACCTGTGCACCATTTCATTCTGCTTGAGTGAGTGGTCAAGGAGGGTGATGGTATTTCTGATAAATGAAAAATTATGACAGCTGCTATGTCAATAGCTCCTGACTTCCTGGTGGCCAGCTGAATGAAGCTGTAAATCATCCAGGATTACATGTCATGACTGACCCAATCCAATGGTCATGGAGTCCACAACTTCCATACTGTAAACCATTACTTACTGCTAATATCAGTGGAAATACTCCACAGTTGTTGTATAGCTTTAAGTGTTTACAGACTTTCTGCAAATATTCACCTCAAACCTTTTATAAAGTTCTTTAATACAGCACTTCTGCATTGTAGTTATTTAAAATTCATTGTCCATCTTGAATTCAGGTAACTTTATACATAGTTTCAGACCAGGGGATTTAAGTTTAAACTTGTGCAATGATCCTTGAATGAAAAGCATGCACAGCTGGTAGTACTGAGTTCCACGTTTTAACGGAGGATCTACTTTTGACCAAATAAGTTTTGGTGTCAGCTGTAAACTCAACTGCTTCAGCAAAAGGGATGTCTGGATTATTTTAACACCCGACACCCATTGACAGGCTGCCGACTAATTTCCCACCCGTTAACCCGGAATATTCCTCTAAATTAAACCATGGGGCGCAGAACAAAGGACACAGGCACAATGTAGAGCAGGGTGGTTTTACTAGTGATACCAGAAATATCTTCCTCACACAAAGGTGGAATAGTGGAGGCAAGAAACCTGGAGACACTTAATAATGCGTCGGATTCCACAATGGATAATGCACGGTCGACTGAAAGGCCTTCTTCGCCTGCATCAATTTTGTGACCTGGTGTGGATTTTATAAAATATATTCTTCCGCACAGTGTGTGTGTCGCTGGCTAGGCCAGCATTTATTGCCCATCCCCAAACTGCCCTCGAGAAGGTGTTGATGAGCCGCCTTCTTAAACCTCTGCAGTCCATGTGGTGTTGATACACCCACGGTGCTTTTAGGGAGGGAGTTCTGGGGGCAGACTTTTTCCCTCGGTGGGTGGGCGCCTGCCCAACCCGAACGGGAGAAAAAATAGTGCGCCGATGACGTCGGGCGAGCGTCCCGACGGCATCGCGCACTCGCACGATATTTCGGTCAGCGGACGCGCGCGGGATTCGGCAGCGCGCCCGCCAGCAGTTAAGAGGGCTGTTAAGTCCATTAATTAATTCATTTCATTGAATTCTTCCCTGCCTATCCAACCTTACGGTTGGCGGGCAGGCGAATAGGCCATGTGGCCTTTGCATTTTTTGCGAAACCTCATCCATGGGCGGGATGAGGTTTTGACCATTGATTTAAAAAAAATAAAAACTTTTAAAAGCTCATTTTTAACATGTCCCTTCTCATGTGACAGAGCCACATGAGGGGACACGTTTTCCTTATTTTTCCATTCTTTATTTTCATGTTAGAAATCTTCAGCTTCCTGAGGCAGCTTTGTGACATCAGGGAGCTTTCAGTGAGTGGACCCACGATCATCCACTGACTTCCGCGCTTGCCCTTCTCCCCCCGCCACCCAGGCAGCGCTGAGCGTTTCAGCGCGCGATTCATGCTGGCTGGCTGTTCATTGGTTAGCCAGCATGAAATAGCGGTCAGGGCCTCATTGCAGGTGTTGGTCGGTTTGCGGCCGCTCCCGGGTGTGCCCACCGCGCCTGCCCAACGAGGTAAAAATCCTGCCCCAGGATTTTGACCCAGCGACAGCGAAAGAACAGTGATATTATGCCAAGTCAGGATGGTGTGTGGCTCGGAGGGGAACTTCTAGCTGGTGGTGTTCCCATGTGTTCTGCTGCCCTTGTTCTTCTGGTTTGTCGAGGTCGTGGGTATGCAAGGTGCTGTCTAAGGAGCCTTGGTGAGTTGTTACAGTGCATCTTGTAGATGGAGCACACTGCTGCCAGTAAGTGCCAATGGTGGAGGGAGTGAATGTTTGTGGATGGGGTGCCAATCAAGTGGCTGCTTTGTCCTGGATGGTGTCGAGCTTCTTGAGTGTTGTAGGAGCTGCACTCATCCAGGCAAGTGGGGAGTATTCCATCACACTCCTGACTTGTGCCTTGTAGATGACGGACAGGCTTTGGGGAATCAAGAGGTGAGTTACTCGCTACAGATTTCTCAGCCTCTGACCTGCTCTTGTAGCCATTTATATGGCTAGTCCAGTTCAGTTTCTGGTTAATGGTAACCCCCAGGATGTTGATAGTGGGGGATTCAGCAATGGTAATGCCATTGAATGATTAGATTCTTTCTTGTTGGAGATGGCCAATGCCTGGAACTTGTTTGGCACAAATGCTACTTTCTACTTACCAGCCCAAACCCAAATGTTGTCCAAGTCTTGCTGCCTATGGATATGGACTGCTTCAGTATCTGAGGCTCCTTTAAGCCACACTTGGTCAAAAGCTGCCTTGATGTCAAGGGTAGTCACTCCCACCTCACCTTTGGAGCTCAGCTCTTTTGTCCATGTTTGATCCAAGGCTGTAATGATGTCAGAAGCTGAGTGATCCTTGCAGAACCCAGACTGAGTGTCAATGACCAGGTTATTGCTGTGCAAATGCTGCTTGATAGCACTGCTGATGACCCCTTCCATCACTTTGCTGATGATCAAGATAGATTGATGGGGCGGCAATTGGCTGGGTTGGATTTGTCCTGCTTTTTGTGTACAGGACATACCTTTGGAAATTTTCCACATTGCTGGGTAGATGCCAGTGTTGTAGCTGTATAGAACAGCTTGGCTAAGGGCAGCAAGTTCTGGAGCACAAGTCTTCAGTACTATTGCTGGAATATTGCTGTCAGGGCCTGCAGCCTTTGCAGTATCCTGTTTGTTCAGTCATTTCTTGATATCACGTTCTGAGAATCAAATTGGCTGAAGATTGGCATCTTTGATCCTGGGGACCTCCGGAGGAGGGTGAGATGGATCATCCACTTGACGCTTCTGGCTGAAATTGATTGCAAATACTTCAGCTTTGCCTTTTGCGCTGATGTTCTGGGCTCCCCCATAATTGGGGATATTTGTGGACCCTCCTCTTCCAATTAGTTGTTTGATTGTCCACAACGACTCATGACTGGATGTGGCAGGGACTGTAAGAGTTTAGGTCTGATTCATTGGTTAAGGGACTGCTTAGCTATGTCTATCACATGCTGCTTCCACTGTTTGGCATGCAAGAAGTTCTGTGCTGTAGCTTCACCAGGTTGACACGTCATTTTTAGGTGTGCCTGGTGCTGCTCCTGGCATGCCCTCCTGCACTCTTCATTGAACCAGAATTGATCCCCTGGCTTGATGGTAATGGTGGAGTGGGGAATATGCTGATCATGAGGTTACAGATTGTGGTTGAATACAGTCATGCTGCTGCTGATGCCCACAGTGCCTCATGGATGCCCAGTTTTGAGTTGCTAGATCTGTTCAAAACATATCCTATTTAGCACGGTGGTAGTGCCACACAACATGATGGAGGGTATCCTCAATATGAAGATGGGACTTCGTCTCCACAAGGACTTTGCAGTGGTCACTCCTACCAATACTGTCATGGACAGAGGCATCTGTGACAGGTAGATTAGTGAGGACGGGATCAAGTATGTTTTTCCCTCTTGTTGGCTCCCTCACTACCAGTTGCAGACCCAGTCTAGCAGCTATGTCATTTTGGACTCGGCCAGCTTAGTCAGTAGCGGTGCAACCAAACTACTCTTGGTGATGGACATTCAAGTCTCCCTCCCAGAGTACATTCTACGTCCTTGTCACTCTTAGTGCTTCTGGCAATTGGTGCTCAACATGGAGGATTACGGGGGCTGGGAGGCGGGTGCAGTCGGCCGTAATCTACAGGAGGTTTCCTTGCCCATGATTGACTTGATGCCATGGGACTTCATCGGGTCCAGAGTCAATGTTGAGGACCCTCAGAGCAACTCCCTCCCGACTGTCCACCACTGGTAGGTGTCCTTCTGTACTGCTCGTGGAACAGGACATAACCAGGGATTGTCTAGGACATTATCTGTAAGATATGATTCGGTAAGTATGACTATGTCAGGCTGTTGCTTGACTAGTCTGTGGGACAGCTCTCCAAATCTTCGCACAAGCCCCCAGATGTTAATAAGGAGAACTTTGCAGGGTCAACATGGATTTGCCATTGTAGTTTCCAGTGCCTGGGTCATCAATGCCAGGTAGTCTGTGCGGTTTCATTCCTTTTTGTAGGCTTTGTAGTAGTTTTAGATACAGCTGAGTGGTTTGCTAGGCCATTTCAGAGGGCAGTTAAGAGTCAATCACATGGCTTTGGACCTGGAGTCACATGGCAGATTTCCTTTCTCTGAAAGACATTTGTGAACCAAATAGGTTTTTATGACAATCATCAATGGTTTCATGGTCACCATTACTCAGACTACCTTTGAATTTCAGACTTATTAATTGAACTTTAATACCACCAGCTGCTGTGGTGGGATTTGAACTCATGTCTCCAGAGGATTAGCCTGGGCTTCTGGATTGCTAGTCCAGTGCCATGAAAATATAATAATTTTCATGATATAATTGTGATTTATTGTAAAGGTGGGCTAATAGTGGGGTTTGGATTCATTTCTCTGTGTGTAGGTGTGTGTGTGTGTGTGGGGGGGGGGAGGGGGTTTAATTGAATTGCAGACAGCTAGCCTGGAGATTTGAGTTATCAGAAGGGGAGCTAAGTTTGAAATGATAAATGCCTAAACATGGCTGAAGTTTTAGAATGTGAGGTGTGAGGAACATTTGCATTTTGAGGTAAACCAGAGTGGTGAATTTCAAAGAGATGGTAAGGCGTTACACCTAACTAACAGAGGCTAAGCCAAGCAGTGTGTTTATTTTTCCCAAAGATTACTGATAGTATGAGTACTATGGGAGATTTATATAATGGAAAAAGTAAAGTTGCAAAGACATATTGGAACAATGAAATTTACATTAAAAAGGGAGAAGCATGTGTAAAGGGGATGAGGTTATGTGTAAGGAGAAAGGCATTCTAAGATTTAACAAGAGTGAAAAGCCCCCAGTCTGTATGTATCAAGTTTCTGTCTACAGGAACCGAAGCTAAGAAACTCATTGTGAATATTCCTGTCCAAGGTATTGTGTGCTTTGCGTGGGTCTGTTGAAATCTATCTTGTTTTACCGTTGCCTTAATGGAGGTGTAACTGGGAGTCAAATTAATTAGGGTAGTTAGGAGTTATTATAGTAGTAATTTGTAGACCCATGTGTGTGCTAAATATCTTTTCTACTATTGATAGTTTTGTAATATAGTTTTGTAAAAAACCTCTAAGATTCGGTGGACTTGTTACTACTGAATTCAAGGCACGCATCTCAAAATAAAATACGAATTGCAAAACAGTTGTGGCAGCTGTTTCAAGTTTCCCTCTGGGATTTAAGCAGCTCAGCATTTATCACCAGCTGTGCCATAACACCCAATGACGTTACCACTATGCCACCACGTCCCCTCTAGTCCAAACCACGGGCTATAGAACAAAGGTCACAAACTCAATGTAGATTAGGGTGATTTTAAGAATATCAGAAATGTCTTCCTCACACAAAGGTAGAATAATGGAGGAAGGAATGGTTTTGAGTCAAATATGACACTTCAGAAAGTTTTTATTCCTTATGCATTAATTCCACTGTTCCAGCAGAGGGAAGCAAAGAAACATAAAGTGGAAAGGTATGCTTAGATCAATGGTTCGCAAACCTTTTTGGAACTCTTTTTCAGATGGATCAGTAATCACGGGCCCATCATCTAAATGATGATACTATATAATACCCGTTGTACAAAAGTGCTGTAGAGTACTTTATTAATGCTGTAAAGAACAGATAATTACTTAAAATAGCAATCCAAAGGCAATTTCAGTGATGAGACAGACCAGACAAACCAAAGATAAAGGATAAGCGTGATTCCACTGACATTGTAGTGTAGGCCCAACTGAACTCCTTTTTATGTGGTTAAAGATTGCCTGTTAATGGCATACAAATGTAATCAGTGGATCACATCCAATACAAACAGCTATTCAATCCAATCAGTATTAACAACAGTCGCACCCGATTTAGATGGTTAACAGGCTCAAAGCAGTTTACTGTTTTAATTTAAAAAAAGCTTCCCATAATCATTTGAGCTCCCCTTCCTCCACAGAGTACTCACTTTGGACATGCCATTCCTGAGGATATTTTTCAGATTTGTACAAAGGCCCTTAGTTTCTGAGTGTTATTTCATTATGCAAACAAATTACATTATTATAACATGGTGGAAGATTGAAGCAAGTCCAAATGACAGTTTTTCCACGGTTGGAAGTATTCAACCAGAAACAGCTTAATATAAACAGAAAATGCTGGAAATACTCAGCAGGCCAGGCAGCGTTATGATGGCACTTGCTCGCTGGGTCCAAATTGAATGCACCCGGATATCAGAGCAGTAGCTGGCCTCCCACCATCACCCCCCCCCCACCCCTTCAAGAATGCAAATGTGCGACTTCCCGCTGAAATCCATGATAGTGGAGGCACCCATCGCCGTGAAGAAAGCCAAGTATTCAGGAGATTTGGGTGTGGAGAACTCATCAGCTACTCATGTGGGAAAAATATAACTAGTGTCATTTTATACATAAAGACATGTCACATTTTTCTCCTTCCTTCCTTTTTCCACTTCTGTTTGTCTTGCCTGCTGGAGGGGTTATTTCATGGACGCCATCGAAAGGCTTGGTGAACACCCCAGTTTGGGAACCACCACATTAGATCACCCCAAAGTGTTTACCCGGTTCTGACAGTTCTATTGGTGTATTTATAGAAATGACACTCACACCAAGAGAGCACACTCACTAAGAATGGACACTCACATTAAGAATGGACACTCAATAAGAATGGACTCTCACATTAAGAATGGATACTCACATTAAAAATGGACTTTCACATTAAAAATAGACTCTCATATTAAGAATGGACTCTCACATTAAGAATAGATACTCACATTAAGAATGGACACTCACATTAAGAATGGACACACATTAAGAATGGACACTCACGTTACGAATGGACTCTCACATTAAGATGGACTCTCACATTAAGAATGGACACTCACATTAAGAATGGATACTCACATTAAGAATGGACACTCACATTAAGAATGGATACTCACATTAAGAATGGACTCTCATGTTAAGAATGGACTCTCACATTAAGAATGGACTCACATTAAGAATGGACTCTCACATTAAGAATGGACTCTCACATTAAAAATGGACTCTCACATTAAGAATGGACACACATTAAGAATGGACACTCACATTAAGAATGGATACTCACATTAAGAATGGGCTCTCACATTAAGAATGGATACTCACATTAAGAATGGGCTCTCACATTAAGAATGGGCTCTCACATTAAGAATGGACTCTCACATTAAGAATGGACACACATTAAGAATGGACTCTCACATTAAGAATGGACACACATTAAGAATGGACACACATTAAGAATGGACTCTCACATTAAGAATGGACTCTCACATTAAGAATGGACACTCATTAAGAATGGATACTCACATTAGGAATGGACTCTCACATTACGAATGGACTCTTACATTAAGAATGGACACACAGTAAGAATGGACTCTCACATTAAGAATGGACTCTCACATTAAGAATGGATACTCACATTAAGAATAGACTCTCACATTAAGAATGGACACACATTAAGAATAGACTCTCACATTAAGAATGGACTCTCACATTAAGAATGGACTCTCACATTAAGAATGGATACTCACATTAAGAATGGACACACATTAAGAATGGACTCTCACATTAAGAATGGACTCTCACATTAAGAATGGACACTCACATTAAGAATGGACTCTCACATTAAGAATGGACACTCACATTAAGAATGGACTCTCACATTAAGAATGGACACTCACATTAAGAATGGACTCTCACATTAAAAATGGACTCTCATATTAAGAATTGACTCTCACGTTAAAAATGGACTCTCATATTAAGAATTGACTCTCACGTTAAAAATGGATACTCACATTAAGAATGGAATCTCACATTAAGAATGGACTCTCATATTAAGAATTGACTCTCACGTTAAAAATGGATACTCACATTAAGAATGGACACACATTAAGAATGGACACTAACATTAAGAATGGACTTTCACATTAAGAATGGAATCACATTAAGAATGGACTCTCACATTAAGAATGGATACTCACATTAAGAATGGACTCTCACATTAAGAATGGACTCACATTAAGAATAGACACTCACATTAAGAATGGACTCTCACATTAAGAATGGATACTCACATTAAGAATGGACTCTCACATTAAGAATGGACTCTCATATTAAGAATGGACTTTCACATTAAGAATGGACTCTCACATCAAGAACAGACACTGAACCAATGAAAGGACATTTGAATGAAGAAACAGATGCCGGATAGCCTGCAACCCCACAGATGACACTGCTGCACTCTATAGGTAAAGATTAAAATTTACGTGAATTGCTTAGAGATTGCAGGCAGCTCCTTTACAGATTGTCTGATCTAAAAAGACTGGACGCAACATTTACCAGCTCGTCTTCCTGGATACACTTCTCTTCTGTTATCATTGACTGTGGTAAATAGCAGATGGACATAGGAATTGCTGAATACTGAAAGACCCATGTCTATCTAATTCACCTTACATCATGCTGATAGTTGGATGATACAATATAATATAAAGGAGTTCTTGACTAATCACAGTAATGAATCTCTGTTAATTAGTCCACCACCAACCCAGACATGAGGTGAGGAAAATGGCATTGGTGGAGTTTTGAGAACCAGAGGTCCAAAGTTGCACAATACACTTACCTCATCTCATGTCTAATGTTACTGCCAAACTCTATACTCACTGGGGGAGCTGTTTCTATGCTGGGAAAATGCCTGTAAGTTCTGAAAACGGCCCCTAAGTCAGGTCTTAATTGGCCTATGTGAGAAATGGATTTTTAAAAGAAATTTGGGTAATTCTGTAAAGAAGGCTGTGTGTGTCTGAACATGCATGTGTGTACATGCGTGTTAATGATTTTATTAAGCTGGGAAAGGTTACTAGAGACAGATCGTCTAGGGGGTTTAAAACATTAAAAAGGATAGGGATGTCAGGTTTGAGGTACAAGTGAATAGGTTAGATCTAACATTTGCATTTTTAGATAAGTTGAGAGTTTGTTTGAATATCAAAGGCGAGTGAGAGGTACCAAGAAACATGTTATGCATCTTGCAGGAGTTCCATAGGTAAATAGAAGAGGGATATTATATTTTATTGACCTGAAAGCAAAATAGAGACATTAATGATTTTATATTTAGAAGGACTTGAGCTTCAAGTAGGTGTGAGAACGATGGAACCTGAGATGAAAAGGGGAAAAAAAAGTATTTTAGAGGTACTGTGGAAAGCTTACGGTAGCTGTTTGAGCTGTTGGCAGCTGTGAGATGTAGCTGTTAGCCAGAGCTGAGCTGGGAGCTGTTAGCTCTGAGCTTGGAGAAAATGCAGTTTGAATCAGCCATCCAAACAAGCCAGAAAAACTTTGGGCTGCAAGTCTGGTTCTGAAGTCTTGGATTTCCACAGCAGAATGGAATAGAGTTAGAGGTTATGTGGTATGCCTTTATTAGAGCTACAGCAGTTTGCCTTGGGTAATATTACTGAATTTTCATAGTTAAACATCTATAAGGCAGTGTTGCCTGGAAGGTGTTTACTTGTGGATCTGACCAAGTAGGGAATCTTTTGGGGGAATGTTTTGTAAAACTAACTTTAATTGTGCAACTGTAATCTTGTGTGCGTAAGTTTTCTTTTATTCTTGTTAATAAAAATTTTACTTTTAATTTTTAAAATCCCAAAAGTGTTACTGGACTTCTTGCTGCTGAGGTTAGTGCATCTTCTTCTCACTTTCAGAATACAAAAAAGGGTATGGCCTGTTAGCCAAGTTTCCCTCTGGGATTTGGTTTGTGCAGCAATTAACAACGGCTGTGGTCATAACACCTATTTGCCTACTTCCGTGGATTGGGTTGTCAATTACCGTGGGAACTCACCCGAATGCAGGTCAGTGTTCGTGAGCCCTTCTCACATGCAACTGTTCAAATTTCCCCACCTGCGGAACTGCCTGTGCCTTTGTGGCAAAAGTCAGTCCATTGTTTCTGCAGGGAAATGCTATGATGTTAATCACGTGTCGTAGTGGCGCAGTCGTAATGTCACTGGGCTAATAATCCAGAGGCCCAGGCACAGGTTCAAATCTCACCATGGCAGCTGGTGGAATTTAAATTCAGTTCATAAAAAAATCTGGAAATGAAGGCTAGTCTTAGTAATGGTGACCATGAAACTAGCATCAATAACCCATCTGCATCACTACTGAAGGAAATCTGCCATCCTTACCCAATCTGACCTCTAGATCCACAGTGATGTGGTTGACTCTTAACTGCCCTTTGAAATGGCCTAGCAAGCCACTCAGTTCAAGGGCAATAGGGATGGGCAACAAATGCCGCACTGGCTAGCAACACCCACATCCCATGAAGGAACAAATTTAAACAAGTTACAATACACCAGCCTGCTTGAGGCAGTAAATGGCCCACTAGCACAAACGCGCAGGGGATCCTGCATTCTGAACCTCTACTTCAGCTTCCTGTGCCTCATGTTTAGGAATCAGTGAAGAGCTGAGAAAAAAAAAATCAACTCTTTGCTGACGTTAAAAAAATAAAAATTATTTAAAAAAAGTTCACGTTGCCTGGATGCAATTACTTTTTAGCTGCCGTGTGATTGCTGTGGTATCAGATACTTTACTGTGGTGGCTCCACGCTCTTTGGCAAATCTAAAGAAGGAAAATATTGCATTTATACAGCACCTTTCTCGACCTCAGTATATCCCAAAACACTCTAAAGCTAACAAAGTATTTTTTGGAAGCAGAGTCACTGTTACAGGAGGTCTTGCGATGCAGTGTGTAGTGTCCCTGCCTCTGACCCAGAAGCTCCGGCACTCCATGGTGAAGGAAGGTTCGCAATGTGGCCGAACGGTTTGGTTGTCAACTTGTAAATCCTTCCAATATATGCCAATGGCAGGTGGGAAGAACGGAAGAGATTGATGGTCAGCCATATGATGGAAAGAAATTGGACCCTCTATTTTCACTATGACTAATTCAAGGTGACATGCATGTAAACATGTAGATTGCCATAGCAAGTCGGATTCCTCGGTGGGGCTGGTTGGCTGGATGTCCGATATGGATCAGATTTATGCCAACATCACTGGGTTCGATTACCGTTCCGGCTGGGGTGGATTCGGGACCTGCCTCCTTGCCCTGCCCGTGGTGGAGGTTGTGCCACTGTGGGTCAGACCTGTCCTCCGGCAGAGAACTCAAGAAGAAGAAGTTGCTGTTGTAATGTAGGTAACACAGCTGCCAATTTGCATGTAGCAAGGTCCCAAAAACAACAATAAGATAACGTTCAGTTCATTGTTTTTTAATGATCTTGGTTGAGAGACAAATATTGGTCAGGACACTGGAGGGAGCTCCTGCGCTCATCTTCATATTATGTTATGTAATGTTATATTTACAGTCATCTGAATTAAAGAGCATGCTGGGCCTGGGTTTAATGTTTCTTGGTTTAACAATGAGCAGTGTGAGAGATGTGTGGTGTGATGGGGACAGGTGAGATGTGCAGATGCACTACCCTTGACCACCTGACTGAGCTCCTTGAGCCTCTTTTGGCATTACTGCCATGTCCTGGGTGCAAAATGCAAGGCATTAAATGCCCTTGCCACCTTCACCCAATCCTTCCTGAAGCTCATCCGTGTAGGTTTCCTACCCTCTGGTGTTTGTCTGTCTGGCCAGTGCCTCCAAGGGGGCAGCACTGATGTGCGAAGTCCTTTCCTTGGCGTGCTGCGACATTCTCCTTGTCCCCCAGTGGTCTGAAGTAATTATCCAGTAGCTTGCAGTGCAGGACTGCAGTTTCCCTTCTAATGAGACTGCACCTTTAAAAACAGAAGGCTGCCTGGAGCATGTGGTTTCTTCAGAATGCTATTTGGTCCGCTGCTATGCGCAAAAGCTGTCAGCAGCGCTACAGAGACCAGAGCTGCTCTGGGCGACACTACAATCATGGGAGGTCAGGTGGGTACACCAATTTTACATGCTGCCTACCTTATTTAACTAGGCATGGACAGGTTGCGAATAGTGAACCCTGTGTCCAAATAAATGGGGCTACCCAATTTCTAGTCCTCTGTGAATTTCTATGGTCTCAGTCCTGTCCCTCTGGGAAGCATCTTTCAACTGCTTACATTCTTTCGTAAAGTTTTTATTTGTTGCAGACTGGTTTCTGGCTACAGTGAATAATCCTTGCCTTACAACTCTCTTATTTGGGTGGCACCACCACCATGTCTTGTGAAATACTGGACTGCATTCTCTTCCAATTTACTCATTGTTCAAATATCCAAGGAGCAACTTTACCAATTCTACTGTCGTACATGTCCAGATAAATCAGGGACAGTCCATCCCCAACTCAAAATTCAAACCACTGCCAGCTTGAGCTCTGGGCACCACATCAAACTGTTGGCTAGGTCCTTTACCCATTAAACAGATACGGTTTAACTAGAGACAGTAATATGTCTGATAAGCCACTTCATTTATTATTGACAAAACATTAGTCTTAATCACAATAATCAAATACTTGCTTTGGCCTCAAGCCCGGAACTTGTGTGTGAATCTATAAATATGGTTCACGCCGCAGGGTGTTGAAGGAAGAAAAGGTCTTTCTTTCTTTCCAAACTAAGTAAGAACATGGCATCTCTTTATACCAGTTTGTTTGATTATCTGCTTCCTGCTGGATGTAGCCCTATCAAATGTTATATGACCACCTAGTTGCTCAAACAGAGATGAGAAAGAGAGAGAGGCCCCTTGCCTTTTTAAAATACAACATTACTTCCTTTTATTTGCTGTCCCCCAAGCTGTAGTTTAGGTGTAATTAACCTTCTATGTATGCTTTAGAGCAGCACATTGCCTTTTATTTTGCTATGGCCTCATACCGTTATCCTACACTCCACTGTGATGGGAAGCCTGTGCTGAAATCAGCATTTTTGGGTGGGAGGAGAAGACAAACTTTTTGAGATCACAGTTTAAACCAAATCTGTTCCCATTCCTGTTATGGCTTTGTTAGAAATTAAAGCAATGTAAAATATTTAGATATTCCTACAATGCCTCCTCATCATCTATTTGCCTAAAGCCAAGATAATTCTCAAGGAAAGGCCTATGCTAGCCATGGGGTGCTGCTCCTTATTTACAGCAGACTACATTGAAGGGTAAGGGAATCTAACAAGATCCGATTCAAACAAAACCTGAGGCACCCAAAGTGCAATGTCAAAGTAGGCAAAAAGCTCCAAAAGCAAACTTTCATGAATCAAGGCAAAGGTAAGCCGGAACAGCTATAACAGCAATGTTGCTGGTTCTACGTCTAAAGGATTTGATCTTGTTAAAGACGTACAGTGCTGCCATTGTACCAATAATACAGCACATCAAGTCAATCCCTCCCCAATTCATGCCAACATCCATTGATCTAAAGCTATTCGTGAGGCTACAGCCACAGAGTGTTGCAAGCCTCCTATCTCCCCACCAATGGAAACCCCAGGAGAGTGTGTTTAAAATGTAAATTGGTCAATGCCCCAGTCTTGAGTTTTTTTCTATTTTGCTGGACTCTGTTCTCCTACTGTCTGTCAGCCTCTTAGTGACAAAGTGAAGTGTTACACAGGAAAATATCAAATTTAAAAGATCCCACACAGCCTGCAGATTAACTCCATCTTTTTGAGGTTACTATCAGACTGTCGGTAGGCTGCAATGCAAACGTCCTTACAACGCTGAAGTATTTTAAATAGCACTGTACTCGTGCCACCGGCTCTTGGTGGCGAGTCTAACACTAATGGTCAATGTCCAGGCATTGTGCTGTGATGTGCCCACCCATGATCTTCAGCACTGACCCAGCCGAAGTTATAAGGTCAGGGGAGACTCCTTAATTTAAACACCCTGGGCAGGCACCTGTGCACCCTAAAGAAAGAAGAAGGAATTTGCATTTACATAGAACCTTTCATAACATCAGGTGTCCCCAAAGTGCTTTACAGCCAATTAATTATTTCAGAAGTGCAGTCACTGTTACAATTTAAGAAACGTGCAGCCAACTTTTGCACAGCAAAGTCCAACAAACAACTGTATGATAATGACCAGATAATTTGTATTTAATGGTGTCGGTTGAGGGATAAATATTGGGCAGGTGACCAGGGAGGAGTCATCTGCACTTCAAAACATTATCATGGAATCCTTTACATCCACCTCATGAGGACAACCAGGGCTGTGACCTCAATCTTTATCTGCCCTCCCTCAAGTCTCTGGAGCGCAACTTGAATCCATGAACTTGTGACCCAGAGGCACAAGTGCTACTGACTGAGGCACGGTTAACACCACAGTTAGACAGATTTTTGATAGGCAAGGGAGTCAAGGGTTGTCGGGGGGCAGATGCCAAAGTGGAGTTGAGGCCACAAACAGATCAGCCATTATCTTATTGAATGGCAGAGCAGGCAAGAGGGGCTGAATGGCCTACTCCTGCTCCCAAGTCCTATGTTCCTATATGTTCAAAGTAAACTTAACAAAGTATTGGTTAATAGCCTCCTTGAATGATGCCTACAGGTGACCACCATGGCAGAAGCTGGTGTTACTAACAGTGAAAAAGCACAATGTAAATGCACCTTATGCTGATCGAGCTGTTAGTATAACTTACTGCTACCAGTAGCAGGTACCAATGCCCGGTGTCTGTAGTATAGACTTCAGTTCAGCTTCTACATTGGACAGAAATTTCTTAAGTGTCTTAAAAAAGGATGAAGAGAATTGAAACAGAAATAGCCCAGCTAGTCCTCGACATCCTGGCCCTATCTAGTTAGGGGAGGAAGATTAAGCAGTAAAGTGATAGTTCACTGCACAATAGATTAAAGCTCGTCCACACCTGTACCAATGTCAGCAAACATGTAAATGTTGCCAAATACATGAGTATGCAAATTCCATGCTTGAATGGGAAATGAGGTGTGGTGTGCTGTAGATAGCAGTCAGATGCTTGGTCTGGATGCTGCATCCGTATAACTGTCTCTGACCTGACAAGGTGTCTCCTACAATCCGATCAAAACTATGGAAAGACTCTTGTTCCTGGGTTTTGTTACAGCTGTTGCGGTCTCAGGTCCCGTTGGGCGATATCCCGGGTGAGGATTTCTCCAGATGTGCAAGCGACGGAAGAGGGAACGTCTCCCTCACAAACTCAGTCTGACATTTAGCTTTTGTTTTGTTGCAAGGGATAAAGTTCTGCGTCTGAAGCCGGAAAATGAACAGCACCTACAGTTTATAAGGGATGTGTCCCGCTCTGCGGAGGTATGATTTTCACCTTTGCTATTTCACACGCCGATATTGAATTAAGTTTGATGAAACGAGACCATTAATTGTGTTATTGATGTGCGCACAGGTTGATTTTTGGCAGCCACATTCGGTTGAGCTGGTGACCACAAACAGGAGTGTGGATTTCAGGGTGGGTGCTGGATGGGCCTCGGAAGTTCAGTCTGGACTGAAGAAGATTGGATTGAAATGTGAGTTAGTGTCAGACCCTATATTAACTTTCACTGAACATTATAATCGTATAGTTGTACGTTTTTTTTTTAATTAAAAGAGAGAGAGAGTGCTATTTTATTTCACACAGGATATTAACTGAGAACCTGCAGAACTTGATTAAGAACCAGTTTGACCGAAAGGGGTCCCGGTCGATTCGCTATGATTATGAACTCTATCATAACTGGGATCAGGTAAAAATTAAAGTATTTGCAATTTTTTAAAAAAAAAAAGTGCTCTGTTGGACCTTGTGCCAGTCGTAGGAACATTGGAGCAGGAATAGGTCATTCGCACTCTTGAGACGGTTAGGCAAACCGATTAGATCTGCATTGCATAAGAGACCATTCAGCCCCTCGAGCCTGCTCCGCCACTTATTAAGATCATGGCTGATCTTCTTGATTTCCAGTTCCCATCTAACCACCCCACCCCCCATAACTGTTGATTCTCTTGTCTAACAATAATCCACCTACCTCTGCCTTAAAAATATTCAATGACCCCGCCTTCTGAGGCAGAGAGTTCCAAAGTCGCACAACCCTCTGAGAGAAATAAAAGTTCTCCTCACCTCTGTCCTAAAAGGGCGATCCCTAATTTTAAAACAGTGCCCCCTGGTTCTGGACTCACTCACAGAAGGGAGCATCCTTTTGACGCCCACCTTGTCAAGGCCGTTCAGGATCTTGTATACTTCAATTAAATCATCCCTCACTCTTCTAAACTCCAGTGGGAACAAGCCCAGTCTGTGCAACCTTTCATCATGGAACAGCTCGCTCATTCCAGGTGTCACAAGATATTATAACTCCATTTACCAGCTTTTGTTCCAGTCTTAGGGCAAACCTGGCTGGTTTGTTTACCTGTTCCATTTTCCCAACAAAAGGAATGAAATGGCTGTTAGCAGCTACCACTGTAATCTGTTAATATAGTATTCATTCCTTACAGTTTTAGTTCATGCTAATAACCACAACAACAAATCTGCTCTTGGAATAGACCAAGAAAATTTATCGAGCCATATGAATTGGGCTTGCATCTAATGTTGAATGCATATATTAATTATGCCTTAAATGCTCTGAGATCTTTCCCACAGACTTCTTAATAATGATAACTTGCAGAATGGCCAAAAAATGGCAAATGAAGTTTAACACAGAAAAACTGTGAGGTAATACACTTTGGTGGGAAGAATAGGGAGATCACTTATTACTTGGAAGGAACATATCTTAGTGGTGCAGAGGCACAAAAGGATAACAGAGTACAGGTATGCCAAAACTACAAGTTACACCGTAGGTTAGCACGGCCATAAAGCAACAAACTTAGCACTAGACTTATGCCGGAGGATCAAAACTCAAAGTAGGGAAGTTATCCTGTATCCAGACCACAGTCTGTGTACTGTGTGCTGTTCTGGTTACCATATTATAAAAAGGATATAGAGGCACTGGAGAGAGTGCAGAGAAGATTTACAAGGATGATACCAGAAATGGGTGGATATACATAATCAGGAAAGGACTGACAGGCTGGGTCTCTTTTATCTTGGAGAAAGAAGGCTGAAGGGTAGCCAAATAGATTAGGAAAGGTTTTGATAAATTGGATGCAGGGAGAAGTTTCCCATTTGTCAGGTAGAGCATAACTAGGGACCATCAGTTATAAGATTTTCACCAAAAAATCCAACTGAAAATTCAGAAGAAACTTCTTCACCCAAAGAGTGGTGAGAATGGAACTCACTACCAGAGGGAGTGCTTGAAATCAATAGTATGGATGCATCTCAGAGGAAACTAGACAAGCACATGAGGTAGAAGGGAAGAGAGAGCTATGATGGTGTATTTCGATGATGAAAGATGGGAGAAGGCTTGAGTGGAGCGTAAACATGGATATGGACTGTTTGGGCTGAATGTCTTGTTTCTATGCCATATATCTTATGCAATCCCTTGAATATGCAAAAAAGGTCAGAAACCAGAATGTAGTTTTTGAGGAGGATATGGGGCTGGAGGAGATTGCAGAGTTGGGTAATGGGGAGAAACATACATTAACGAGTGCGGCAGTAACGGGCTTTATGTATAAGACATGTTCACATATTTCCCTTTTACTAGCAAAAGATATACATGCATAATGTTAAAAATGTTTCCAGTGCCCGTGAAATTTTGATAATCAATTGCAGATTGAATCTTGGACTGCTGCCATTGCTGATGAAAACCCAAACCTAATTTCTCGGTTTGAAATTGGACGGAGCTATGAGGGACGAAGCATCTATCTCCTCTGGGTAAGAAGACATGTTCCATATTTTATTACTGTTGTGATAGCTTCTGATCTCTCTGCCCCACTCTGCTGTTATGTGTCAGGAGACCCATGTTTTGTGAAAGCTTGATAGAGTTTTTGGTTTCACTAATAAAGCAGCCTTATCGAATGATGGTGTGTGCCAATCTCTTATTAAAGGTAGGCAAGAGAACAGGTTCTCCAAAACCTGCTATCTTCTTGGACTGTGGAATCCATGCCAGGGAGTGGATTTCTCCAGCATTTTGCCAGTGGTTCGTGAAAGAGGTTAGTAATGGAAACTCATCTATAACTTGTGGGATTTTTATTTATAGTGAGATTGAGAATTACGCTCCAGCGATATTTTATACAAATAACTTATGCATTCCACAGGCTATCAGAAATTTTGGAATAAGTTCTGCCCTGAACACTCTTGTCAATGAACTGGATTTTCTGGTTGTTCCTGTTGTAAATGTAGATGGTTATGCCTATTCCTGGACCAAGGTAAGGATCAGGTGTTTTATGCAAAGTATTTTGCTGGTATTTCCGTTGTGTGTGTTATAATGATATAAAGGCACCAATTGCTCATAAGGGATTGAGTAAACATAACATATTTATTTATTAATTATTATTACTCATTTATTAAGTCTAGGCACATGTGAACAGGACAGAAAGCTTGAAGACTACAGCAGCAGAACTGTGGCTGTGTGTGCCTTGCTCAAAGCACAAGCAGAATTCCTTTCTAGTGAATGTCATGCTGCTATCCCTTAAAGGCACATTGCAACAGTCCCTCCTGGGTGGGGCTGCATTTTCCTTGTTCCAGTCCTATATATCCAGTCATAGCCTAGAGAATCTCTTGCGACGGTCTCTCTTCCTGCTGTCACAACATTGCTTATGAAGTCCACCCATGACTTATCCTTCACCATGCCCAATTTCTCATCTACCTGCTAACTCTCACGACATTCCACCTGAAAACATCAGATTACACATAGCTGATGACTCCACTTTCCTTCCCTGGCCACTGTCTGATGGTGAACATGACTGCTCAAAACCTCGGTGTTCTATTTAACCTTGAGCTGAACATCTGACCCCATATCCTGCCAATGCCATCTACTTCCACCTGTAAAATATTGCCTGGTCACTAATTACTTATATTACCAAAGTATTGCTGGCTGCCAAAACCTTCAATGACTTTTTTTCAAAAGTCTCCTTATTATGGAATCATAGAAAGATAGAGCACAGGCGAAGGCCATTCCATCCTCTGTGCCTGTCCTGGTTCTTTGGTAAAGCTATCTTATCAGTCCTACTCCCCTTTTCTCTCCCAGTACCCCTGTAATTTCTTCTCCTATACAATAACAACTTGCCTATATGTGGAACCTTTAAGATCTCAGGGTACTTCACAGGAGTCTTATTAGATTGGATTTGACATCGAGTCTCATAAGGAGTTATCAGGACAAAATCTTGGTCGAAGAAGTAGGTTTTAAGGAACATCTTAAGGGAGGAAGGCAAGGTGGAGAGGCGGACAGATTTAGGGAGGAAATTTCAGGGATGATCACACATTTCTCTAGAAATGGGATGACACATGATGGTGGCAAGTAACCTGCTGAGAAAACAAGGTGACATTTGCTGCACCATCCAATTCTGAATACTGCACTGGAATAAAATGCAAATATATGAAACAAAAACAGAATTACCTGGAAAAACTCAGCAGGTCTGGCAGCATCGGCGGAGAAGAAAAGAGTTGACATTTCGAGTCCTCATGACCCTTCAGTAGAACTGTTCTGTTGAAGGGTCATGAGGACTCGAAACGTCAACTCTTTTCTTCTCCGCCGATGCTGCCAGACCTGCTGAGTTTTTCCAGGTAATTCTGTTTTTCTTTTGGATTTCCAGCATCCGCAGTAGTTTTTTGTTTTGCAAATATATGAAGATGCGTTCGCATAGCACAACATGTGAGGATATTATCTATCAGAAGGAAAAACCAGTTCAAAATTTTCCAATCCCAGTAAAAATCAGTAATCAGTGATAATGGAGTTCCATTTTAAGGTGTAGAAGACCAGTTTGGACAAGTTTTACTGGTACACTTCATTTCCAAGCTTTACTGCTTTTTGATTTTGTGTATGCGCTTGGTCACTCTGCCTAACTTCAGGATCGGCTTTGGAGGAAGACACGATCCAGAAATCCTGGCTCCGACTGTGTGGGCACTGATCCGAACAGAAACTTCAATGCCAAATGGTGTGGTAAGCCTCTGCATTTGAACAAACAATTTTCTCTCTGTGGGGCAGTGTGTTTTTAAATTAAGAAACATATTTTTGTCATTATCCAAATTAAAGGTCGAGGATTTAAAATTCTTTAAGTATTGCTTTTCAGTCGCACAATGTGGGTCCGAAGGGCCCCGTGGGATAGTTCCAGCAGAGAAGCTGACCTGTTGTGGCCACGCTGCCAATCTGAACTCCAGCTGGGTTTCGGGCAGTTGAGTTGGAAAGTTTGGAGATTAAGTATGAGATGTTTTAACTCCCGAGGCTCGTTTCCTCTGGAAGTTGTGTGAAGTAGGTGGCAAGTAACTGCCAGCAGATGGAAGTTCCTCTGGCTTATGCCTGCCTGCCTGCCGAAGCCCAGTGGGTGCCCTCTCGCAGGGGTCTTGCAGTCAGGAGGGCGGGGAAGAGTTCAGAGCAGGGGGAGGCCTAAGGTTTCCCTCGGCCCCCATGAAGGAAAGAAGAGTGCCTACTTTTTTTTTTTTGGCCTCTTTTAGCGATGGTCCTCCCCCCGGTTGGTCTGGTGGGAAAACTGCAGCCACTTCCTCCGCTCAAGCCCGAGTTAAAATTGCAGTCAGATCTTGATGATGTCATTGGGGTATGACATGCATATGCAATGAAGGACATGGATGGCTGTGGGCAGATGTCCTTGTTGCCCACTCAGGAGAGCTGGATATATTCATAGATAGTGGGATCCTGGTGGTTCCAGGACAGGTAAGTAATGTAACGCATTTTAACTGCCTACCTGTCTGGTGTCCATCAGGTGGACAGATGTAAAATCATCCCTGATGTGGTATAACACAGCTAGGTGCAAATTGCTATTTTGTCTACTCTGCTCCATCAATGGGTCTCAGCCCTAAACTCAGAACAGCTTTCCGTCCAGGCCTAGGATAACATTTTTTCATTTCCCACACCAACCTCGGTCTTGTCTGTGACGTTGTCAAGTTGCGGTTGCATTATGAGCAGTTAATGATACAGTCCCATGTCCACTGGGATTGTACAGAATTATTTCACATAGAACTTTTACAGCCATCAGACAAAGGAGACTTCCAGTGGATCAGGCTGGGCTGGAGTTGATCCCAAGTCTCCAGCTTTCTAACCCACAGTGGACACCTCGTGCAGCAAGCTTTAAAAACACCCAAATAAATAGAGGGTGAGGAGCTTGTTACAAGGCCATCTCCCTCCATCTTGTACATTTAGAGCACCCTCAACACTGCTCTGGACCCACACTTCATGTGATGGTCCTTTGGGAGGCACAGGAACAGGGGTATGCCAGAAGAGAATGGACCGGGTACCCGCAACGTAAGCACACAAGTTCCCCATCTCCATGGCTGGCATTTGCATGCATCAGTTGCGGAAGTCTCAGTGTGGTGGGTAGGGGGCAGTGGGGCTGGGAGAGGGGTAGCTGGGACAAGGGTGGAGGACTCAGCCCTTTATCTGTGATCCACAGCTTATGGTAGTTGTAGACAATGGTAAAAAGTAGAAGGTGACAATTGTAACTGTTAAATACCTGCCTAACCTGCAGGCAATGGAGCCTCAAGGGATCCATGTTCTCCGATTTACTGCGGACCATATGTAGAATCTGAAAAGGAGGTCAAGGCTGTTGCAGACTTCATCCGTAACCACAGTTCAATCATCAAGGCGTATCTCACCATGCATTCGTACTCTCAGAAATGTTTGTTCCCATACCTCTACACCTACTCATTGGCGTTTGACCATGATGAACTGGTAGGTGGCTGCATCTTACAAATAAACTCTGAATTAATTAAAGGTATTTATGTAAATTACTTGTTTACTATACAAAGGGACTTGGCTCCATGCTGCTCATACACAACAGTGCACAGGATATAGTGTGGATAAAGCTATTACTATATTGTAGCCACTGCTTCATTTATGACCTGTTATGTGACATCTGGAAAATGCTATTTTCATGCATGACATAGAGTCATACTACACAGGAGGCCATTCATTCTATTGTACCTGTGCTTGCTCTCTGTCAGAGCTACAAATTAAACCCACTCCACTGCTCTTTCCCAGTAACCATACATTATTTCCCCTTTTCCAATATATATCCAATTCGCTTTTGAAAGTTACTCTTAAATCTGCTTCCACCAGCCTTTTAGACAATGCACTCCAGATCAGAGCAACTCACTGCATTAAAAAAATCTGCTCATCTCCCTTTTTTTTTGGCCTATAATCTTAAATCCGTGTCCTCTTGTTACCGACTCGCTTGCCAATGCAAACAGTTTCTTTCTATCTACTCTCTCAAAGCCACTCATAGGCCAGGATTTTCTGGCCCTGCTGTGGTGGCACCCGCAATGGGAGATTTGGCGGCCCAGCCAAAAGTCCATTGACTTTCAGCGGGACCAGATGATCCTGGCCGTGGGCGGGGCCAGAAGATCCCGCCCACAATTTTGAACATCTCTATTAAACCTCTTCCGACCTTCTCTGCTCTAAGGAGAATAACCACAGCTTCTCTAAACTCTCCACGTAACTGAATTCCCTCATGCCCTTTACATTTCCGGTCACTCTCTTCTGCATCCTCTCCAAGGCCTTGCTTTTATACTCTATGCCTCTATTTATAAAGTCCAGGATCGCCATATGCTTTGCTAACTGCTTTCTCAACCTGCCCCATCACCTTCAAGGATTTGTGGCACATCTCTGTCTCTGCAGTCCCTGTAACGTTGCACAATTTAAGTAAGATCTGGGTAAACCACAACTGTAGGTACAGGAAGAAGGGTTACATCTTCCGAATGTGAGTTGGCATGTCTTGAGCCTGCCCATCTCTGATACTTGGAGCGCCAAGTCAACCTTGAGACCCATGACTGAATGATTTAGATTGACCCCTCTATTTTTCCTTCCCAAATCTATCACTTCATGCTTCTCTACATTAAATTTAATCTGCCATGGGCGGAATTTTATGGCCCCTCCTGCTGTTGGGATCTTCTGGTCCCGCTCAAGTCCATGCAGTTTTGAATGGCTTGCCGCATTCCCTGGCCCCTCCTCCCCTGCAATTGGGCTGTAAAATTCCTCCCCATCTACGTATCAGCAATGAGTTCTAAACAAACAGATTCTAATGTATCCCGATTGTGGAGAAACCGAGCAGCGTATAAATATGCAAAATCTATTTGCCCCAGAGGTCTGGGTTTTAATTGGCCCAATGTATCAAAGCGTGGCAGGGATGTGGCAGTCGGCTTCTCCTCCTGACGTCTATCATTATACCGCTTGATGTTTGAACAGTATGGAGATGAAAGTCCGAGCGCATTGCAATCTAGAAACGGGGGTTTCTTCCCCAATGCCTTGCATTCTGATATTCGTCATATTTAGTAATCAGGTTTGTTATTTGGTGTCTCTATTTCAGAATGACCTAGCTCGGAATGCAGTTGGGGCTTTGCACAGTCTTTATGGAACTCGCTATGCCTTTGGTCCCGGATCAAGCACAATATGTAAGCGCCCTGTCTAGTGATTCCAGGCAAAACAGGCATTATGTTTAGCAGAGTGAATATTGACACTGCTGTCAGGCCACTGTACATTTTGTGGGGTTGGTCAGTCATCCAATCCTGACTTGGGTACTGTCATAGTGCTGGGCTGTGTTGAAGTGTTCAACATTACTGAGTTCTGCATTTAGCCACCCAGAGAACATGGCAGCAACTTAACACACTGCTCTCCTTCATTAATTGTATTGCCGATGGACCATAATGCAGCCAAGTCATCGTTATTGTCTTCCCAATGCCTGGGGCAGAATTTTGTGATGTGGGAGGGAGCGTCTGTCCATCCAGACATGCTGTTAGATTGGGAATGGCGTTGGGAGAGCTTCTCGAGGTCACCGCATCCGATTTTGATATTACGGAAGGTGGGCTGGTTCAAAGGTCACATGTTCAATTAACATCATTAAAAGGGCAATGGAATTGAATTTTACGCAGCCCATGCACTTTTACA
Source organism: Cetorhinus maximus (assembly GCF_964194155.1). NCBI lineage: Eukaryota > Metazoa > Chordata > Chondrichthyes > Lamniformes > Cetorhinidae > Cetorhinus > Cetorhinus maximus. The sequence continues at coordinate 82,019,039 of NC_135897.1, read as the reverse complement.
GTTGGCGTATGGGCTGCGCTGGTGGCGTAAATCACGCTAGGCTACTCCTTTATGAGCAGGGGCAGGATAAAAGCCCACAGCGCCATGGCAGAGCAAGAACTAAGGAGGCTGTCGCTAAAGTAGCCGCAGCGTGTGGTAAGATGTTTTCCTTATTACTTTGAGCAACTGTGTGATCCTGTGGCACTTCCTCGGTTATCATTCAGAGGCTTCAGGGCTTGAAGGTCCCTCTGTCAGAGGGGGGCTGCCGTAAAGCTTGGTTGCTGCACAGAAATCCTCATTGAGCCTATGGGGATCGTCCAATCAGGTGGAGGCTTCTGCTCTGAGGAGAAGGATGGAGAGGAGGGAAACTGGTCAGAGGCAGCAGAAACAAGTCTGTCGTCAAGTGAATCAGGGAAATGCCGAAGGCCAATGAGAGGTGTGTGTACGAACGCAGCAAGACACCCTTACCCTGTGCTGGCAGAGTGTATCAACAGCGATCCAGTTATTTGGAGATGACAGAGGGTCAAAGTAGAAGGAAGCTTCACCTTTTAAAGGTGGCAGTCACTTCAATATGTGACATATTTGCAGGGGAGATCGCATTAAGCTGCATAAGGGGTACCCAATACCACTCACCTTGAAAGTGACTTTCATCCTGAATTCCTAGTCAGAATTTCAGAGGCTTTCCAAGGGTCTGCATATGTACATTCAGCCCCTCGAGCCTGCTGTGCTATTTAATAAGATCACGGCTGACCTGATCGTAACCTCAGATCTGCACCCCGCCTAGCCCTGATAACCTATCACTCCCTTGCTTACAAAGAATCTATCCGCCTCTGCCTTAAAAAATGTTTAAAAACTCTGCTCCCACTGCCTTTTCAGGAAGAGGGTTCCAAAGACTCATGACCCTTAGTAACCCACTGGGCACCACTGCATCATAGTTGTCATGGCCACTTTATTCAGGAAGATGGAGGCATTGGTGAGGTTCACAACCGATGAGAGTCAGACAGAGAGAGTGAGGGGGTTTGGGGCTGATGCAAACTTCCCAAACTTCTGAGGTACCATTAACTGCACTGATGTGGCCATAGAGGTGCTTCTGGGCCAGCCAAGGGACCTTTGTGAACCATAAAGGGTTTCCGCTGTGAATAGCACATGGACGAGGTGCTGGCGCTTTATCCGTGAGGAAACGATATCAAGAGATTTCGGATGCACAATTTTTGTTTCTTGGAGCTGCTGGTGATCGCTTGTCTCAGTGCTCCGGAAAAAAGGCTTTCAGTTGCTAAACATTCAGAAAGTCTGCGATCACCAGCGGTGCATTCCACAGATGTTTGCGCAGTATATTCGGAGTTGCTATGATGTGTACATTCTTCGGCACTCCCAGGTACCATGGCCATTCACCCCGCCTGAACAAGTGAATGGCAGGTTGGTGGGTGATAATGGATATCCTTTGATGAGGTGGCATACGGCACCTATCAGGGACCCTCGAACTCCTGCAGAGGAGATGCCAGCCATGCAAACACAAGGACAACTATAGAGAGGACCATTGGTCTATTGAAGAAGAGGTTTGGGTGTCTGGATCGAACAGCGGGCACATTGCAACATCCTCTGGATAGAGTATTTTGGATTGTTGTTGCTCTACAAAATTTTGTTCCATCATGGGGTGAGCACATGGGAGGGTCACCAGGAAATATTGAAGGATGAGTCCACCAGTAACTCTGAGGGGGATCCTGAGGAGCACCAGTGTGATGGGAAAAATAGGAAGGGCAGCAAGTTCTTGGTGCTCGGGAGACGAGGGTGGCTCTGATCCTGAGGCATTTCCAATAGGGTGATACCAGCCTCCACAAACATTGCAAAGGAGCTGCTTTAAGACCCTTGGCCAGCCCATCAGAAGATCCTAACTAAACTTCTTAGGTCTCTCTATGCAGACATCTGTCTCAAGGGCCTCTGAAACTCAGGATGGATATATAATTGTTTTGCAGCCCTACACTTAACAACATTGCCTTTATTCCACTTATAAGCATCACTCAAACATCTAGTGAAAAACAATTTAAGAAAGAGCAGCTGAACAACACCACACTCAAGATACACATTGATTGGCCCTTGTGTGTCTAAAGTGTTTTTCTCATGCCTTATTTGAATGCTGCGCTTTGATGCTCCACCATCACTGCCAGCTGTGCTGGAGGCAGGCTCCTGACTCTACTGCCCCCTCGGCCCGGATGACTGTGGCGCATGTTCTCTGGTTGTCTGAGGCCGTGAGGGCCCAGGCCTTGTGAGGGACATTGCACAGTGACAGGAGTCTCCTCTGTTGTTGCGGTACCCTGAGGCACGAGGGACAGAGGAGCTGATGTCGCCATCAGAAGGGCCTGGAGGGGAGCCCCTAGATGCAGAGAGCAGCCACTCATCCGCCATTGTGACGTTCACTTGGACCTCTCTGCTCAGCATAGATGAACCTGAACCTGGTTGGAGCTCCACGGGCAATACCTAACTGAGTTCACTGACTGTGCGAGAGCTTGCAGGTTTGAATGTACACCCAGAAACCCTTGATTGACCCTGCTGGGTCTGGCTCTCCAATCGAGTTGTGCGAGTTGCCAATTTCTTGATGGAGGAAGGCATGCATTCCAAAGAGAGGGAGATAGCAGCACTCAATGGCCTGATTAAAGTCCTCCACGGTTCATGGCAGAGCATGCATACCCTCTGGTAACTCCGTCAGATCTCCACCTACCTCCCACTGGAAATCCAACACTTACCACCTGATGGACGACTCCAGATGCTCGTCATTTGCCCGGTCTCCCACACTCCTCTGGCAATCAGAAACCTGGACTGTCACAGCCCCTGACAGCTGCTGTTCCATCCAGTGCAGTGCTCCATCCAGTGCAGTGCTCCATCCAGTGCTGTGCTCCATCCAGTGCAGTGCTCCATCCAGTGCAGTGCTCCATCCAGTGCAGTGCTCCATCCAGTTGATGCAACCGTTTTGTCAGATGTATGCAAGGCACTGAAGCGCCAGTATCTGAGCTGGTGCAAGATGTGGGGCAAGAATGGCATAGTGCACCCTCCTGAGGTCCCCTTCTCCTTAATGCTCGCTTCTGTTTTTGCCCATGGGACCACATGCCGAGCTCATATTTCTGCACCCCATTGCTGCAAATATAAATCATTAATTATATCAGGTGGTATTATTAAATGCAGACTATATTTAAACAATAAGGGGTAGTGTTGAGTCTCACCTCATGGAAACTCAAGCATACTGTAATACAGATTGGTAGGGCAGGTGGTTCTCTGTATACTGAGTTACTGATCTCAGCTGTGTCTAACCAGGATAAACAGTGAATGGAGCTAACGCACACCATTCTCACCTGGGGCCTGTGTATCAGTACTGTGCACTGGTAGGGAACCTGGAGTGTGATCTAGGTGACCACACCTGGAGAAACAGGCGTGATCCTTGGAATACTATGTCCCCTTGAAACCCATACCTGAACATGAAAGCTGCAATAATATAAAAGTAAAATATTGCAGATACTGGAAATTTGAAATAAAAACGGAAGAAGAAAATAATGGAAAACTCAGCAGATTTTTTTTCATTCATTTGTGGGATGTGGGCTTCGCTGGCTGGGCCATCATTTATTGTCCATCCCTAATTGCCCTAGAGAAGGTGGTGGTGAGCTGCCTTCTTGAACCACTCCGGTCCATGTGGTATAGGTGCACCCACAGTGCTGTTAGGAAGGGAGTTCCAGGTTTTTGACCCAGCGACAGTACAGAAACGGCGATATATTTCCAAGTCAGGATGGTGAGTGGCTTGAAGGGGAGCTTCCAGGTGGTGCTGTTCCCATGTGTCTGCTGCCTTTGTCCTTCCAGACGGTAATGGTTGTGGGTTTGGAAGGTGCTGTCTAAGGAGCCTTGGTGAGTTCCTGCAGTGCATCTTGTAGATGGTACAGACTGCTGCCATGGTGCATCGGCAGTTGAGGGAGTGAATATTCATGGATGGGGTGCCAATCAAATGGCCTGCTTTGTTATTTGTTAAGCTTCTTGAGTGTTGTTGGAGCTGCACTCATCCAGGCACATGGAGAGTATTCCATCACACTCCTGACTTGTGCCTTGTAGATGTTGGACAGACTTTGGGAAGTCAGGAGGTGAGTTACTCGTCGTAGGATTTCCTAGCCTCTGACCTGCTCTTGTAGCCACAGTATTTATGTGGCTAGTCAAGTTCAGTTTCTGGTCAATGGTAAACCCTTGGATGTTGATAGTGGGGGATTGAACGATGGTGATGGCACTGAACATCAGGGAATGATGTTTAGATTCTCTCTTGTTGGAGATGGTCATTGCATGACACCTGTGTGGTGCAAATGTTATTTGCCACTTGTCAGCCCAAGCCTAGATTTTTTCCAGGTCTTGCTGCCTTTGGACATGGACTGCTTCAGTATCTGAGGAGTCGTGAATGGTGCTGAACATTGTGTAATCATCAGCGAACATCCCCACTTCTGACCATATGATGGAAGGAAGGTCATTGATGAAGCAGCTGAAGATGGTTGGGCTGAGGGCTCTACCCTGAGGTCTGGCAGCATCTGTGGAAAGAGAAACAGAGTTAACGTTTCGAGTCCATATGACTTCTTCAGAGCTAAGGTAGAAATGTAATGGATTTTATACTGTTTAAGAAGGGGGGAGCAGGTGGAGCAAAACAGAAGGTTAGAGATAGGTGGAAGCTAAGGAGAGATTCAACAAAGATGTCATGGACAGAAGACAAAGGATGTGTTAATTGTAGCAATAAAGACTAAAGAAGGTGCTGATATTGACATAAAGGTAAGAGCAGATTGTGTAAATAGTAGAACAAGGGTCTGCACTCTGTGAAAGCAAAACATACAAACAAGTGACAGATGGCCCTGTGATGGGGGTGACCGGGCCTGTGGGGGGTGGGGGGTGGGGGGTGGTGGTGGTGAGGTGGTTGGGGCCAAGAGGGAAGAGGGAGGTCATAGTCAGAAGTTGTTAAACTCAGTGTTAAGCCCGGAAGGCTGTAAAGTGCCTAATCGGAAGATGAGGTGCTGTTCCTCCAGTTTATGTTGGGCTTCACTGGAACATTGCAGTAGGCCAAGGGCGGACATGTGGGTATGAGAGCAGGGTGGTGCATTGAAATGACAAGCGACAGGGAGGTCTGGGTCATGCTTGCTGACAGACTGAAGTTCTGCAAAGTGGCCACCCAGTCTGGGTTTGATCCCCCCGATGTAGAGGAGACCACATTGGGAGCAGCGAATGCAGTAGACCAAATTGAAGGAGGTGTAAGTGAAGTGATGCTTCACCTGAAAGGAGTGTTTGGGGTCTTGCTTGGTGAGGAGGAGGAGGTAAAGGGGCAGGTGTTGCACCTTCTATGATTGCATGGGAAGGTGCGGTGGGAAGGGGATGAGGAGTTGGGGGTAACGGAGGAGTGGACTAGGGTATCACGGAGGGAACGGGTCCCTATGGAATGCTGACAGCGGGTTGAGGGGAAGATGTGTTTTGTAGTGGCATCACGCTGGAGTTGGTGGAAATGGCGGAGGATGATCCTCTGAATGCGGAGGCTGGTGGGGTGAAAAGTGAGGACAAGGGGACCCTATCATGGTTCTGGAAGGGAGGGAAAAGGGTGAGGACAGAGGCACAGGAGATGGGTCAGACACAGTTGAGGCAACGGTTGAAAGCTGCAACCTGATTCAATTCACTGGGTCACAAAGGCATCAGCTAGATCTAAGGACCAAAGTACCAGTTACAACTGCTCACAACATTGAGGAAAATCTGCAATCCACTGGAGACACCTATACACGCCAGCTGTGCTTTTCTAGTCTCAACCATTCCAGTGCTCTCCTGGTTGGCCTTCCAACTTCCACACTCAATAAATTTAAAGTCATCCAAAACCCTGCAGCCCATGTCCTAGCTTATTCCAAGTCCTGTTCATGCATCATTGCTATGCTCAGTGACCTACATTGGCTCCTGGCCCCTGAATGCTGCTTTACCTTAGTATTCTCACTTTAGCTTCATTTTAGTATTCTCATCCTTGTGTTCAAATCTCCCAGAACACTGGACACATGGGAAATCAGATGCCAATAGACAGGCATGAAGAGAAGGGGTCCTATGCAAGATATTTCAAGAGAAACTTCTTTAACCAAACAGTGGTTAGAATGTGGTGTTTACTATCACAAGGAGTAGTTGAGGCAGATGACACAGATAGCTTTAAGGGGAAGCTAGATAAATACATACTAGTGAAAGGAATAGCAGGATATGCAGATTGGGTTTGCAGAAGTTGGGTGAGAAGAGGCTTATGTGGAGCATAAACACCAGCATAATCCAAATGGGCTGAACGGCCTGGTGCTGTAAGTTCTGTGGGCAGAATCTCTGGGTCAGTGAGCGGGGGTGGCCCCGCTCGCCGATGCGTAAAATGACACGTGGTGACGTTGGGCGTGTGTCCTGACGTCACCGCGCATCATGCAGATATTCAGTTTGGCAGACACACACCGGAGTCGGCTGTGCACCCGCTGAACTGTCAAAGGCCTATTAGGGCCATTTAAATATCAATTAAAATACTTAACTGAGCTGCCTGTCCAACCTTAAGGTCGGTCGGGGGGGGCAGGCGAAGAGCCCAGGCGGCCTTTGCATTTATCATGAAACCTCACCCACGGGCGGATGGTGTTAAATAGACGATCACACTGGCGGGCTGGATGAAGTTTCATGAAGATTTTTAAAGTTTAATAAAATTTTAAAATAAAATTCATTGACATGTCCCAGCTCATGTGACACTGTCACATGAGGGGACATGTCTTAAAAAATTTTTTTTGGTCATTATTAAAATTTTTAAAGATCGAACTGATCTCCCTGAGGCAGCTCCATGCCTCAGGGAGATTTCTGCAACTCTCCCTCCTACCCCTCCGCCCACACAGGGAGTGCTCAGCGCTTCCGGGTGCGCATCACGCTGGGTGGGCCTTAATTGGCCCGCCCACCTAAAATGGTGGCGCGCAGCCAATCACGGGCGGCCATCCGCCCGCTCCCGCTCCAGTCCAACCTCCCCCCCCCCACCGATGGGGAGAAAATTCTCCCCTATATAAAGCAATGTGAAAAAGCTTGGCAGTACACAGTGTCCATCAATACGTTGAAATAATTTGTTCCTTTACAGGCAGCTCACCGACTGCTTGCTCCTCCCAGATCTTAAGGCCTCCCAAGGCCTGCCACCATACCCAGACTGGTATGGCTCCCAACCTGTGCCTGGAGCCCACCTCCCACATATAAATAATCTTGGGGCCTGAAATGTGATCGTCTATTTAATATCATCTCTGTGCTGGCAGCAATCCTGTCCACCAGGGAAGCATCTCAATCAGGAGTGGGGTGGAAAACCCCAGTCTTGTATATGTCCACATTTTATACGAAACATTCCATAAACTGGAGTACTGTACATAGTTTTGGTCTCCTTACTTGAGGAAGGATGTAGTTGCATTGGAGGCAGTTCAGAGGAAGTTCACTAGATTGATTCCAGAGATGTGGGGCTTGTCTGATGAGGAGAGATTGAGCAGTTTAGGCCTATACTCACTAGAGTTTAGAAGGATGAGAGGAGATCTAATTGAGGTATATAAGATGCTAAAGGGACTAGACAAAGTAGACGTGGAGCAGATGTTTCCCCTTCTGGGGCATTCTAGAATGAGATGCCATAGTTTTAGGCTAAGGGGTGGTAGATTTAAATCAGAGATGAGGAGGAATTACTTTTCTCAAAGGGTTGTGAATCTGTGGAATTCACTACCTCAGAGTGCAGTGGATGCCGGGACGCTGAATAAATTTAAGGAGGAGATAGACAGGTTTTTAATTCGTAACGGGTTGAAAGGTTATGGGGAGAGGGCGGGAAATTGGAGTTGAGGCCGAAATGAGATCAGCCATGATCGTATTGAATGGCGGGGCAGGCTCGAGGGGCTGAATTGCCGACTCCTGCTCCTAGTTCTTATGTTCTTCTAAAATGGCCTCATTGCTTTTTAAAATTTTTTTCACACTAGATCTTGCTGCTGGCGGTTCAGATGACTGGGCGTATGACCTTGGCATCAAGTACTCGTTCACCTTTGAGCTTCGTGACACTGGCCGATACGGCTTCCTGTTGCCTGAGTCTCAGATCAAACCAACGTGTGAAGAAACCATGTTGGCGATCAACTATATTGCCACTTATGTTCTCAGCACTTGGCTTAACCCAATGGGTGAATGGACAAAATGATAGATGTCTGTTGGCTGATTTTAAAGTTTAAGGTTTAGTGTTGAAATCTTGTTCGATTTTGCAGACGGAAGGGTTCAAGATTTTTTTTTAAAAGTATAATACACCAGCATACCAAGTGCATCTGAAGGTACAGCAGAGACATTCTAAATAGGATAATATTTGTTTTGGAATACACAGCAATGGCTGTTTGAATTGACAATGCCCTTAGTATACTTAAAACCATAAAGTACCAAAGGGGTCCATTTGGCTCATTCTGCACGCAATGGCTTTTGTAAAGAGCTGTCCGATTAGTCCCATTCGCATTCTCTTTCTCCAATAACCCTGCAAAATGTTCCTTAGTAAGTACATATCTAACCTAATCTAGCCTTCCAGATCATAACAACTTGCTGAATAAAGAAATTTCACCTCAAATCTGCCCAATCCTCCTACTACAATGGAAACAGTTTCTCCCAATCTCAAAACCCTATGATTAACATAGACTTCTGTACAAGTAATGGCACACAATTGACAAGATGGAAATGCTATCTGGCTGCTGTGCTGCCAGGGATACATTGGAGTAGGTCTTGACTTCACCACACTGACTAGGACTAACACAATAATCCCAGAATACAGTGCGTGTTATGGCACCAAAGTGTTGTAACACATTTTGAAATGCTCTTGACTGTTAATAGTGTGCCCCTGGTTGATAAGCAGGTTGAACATAAGCTAAATAGGTTGCACATGCTGGGCTGGATTTTGCAGCCTCTAGGGATGGGTTGGAACGCGGGGTGATGGGGGCGGGGGTGGTGGGGGTCACGGGTAAACTCTAAAATGATGAGGGAAGGTGAGGGGTGTGGGGTTGTTGCCTACCTGCTGCCAGCATGCTTTACCAGCAGCGGGTCAGTCCTCTGCCATGTGAGATCGCCTGGTGAACCCTGGCAGCCTTCCTGTGGGCTGGGGGTGGTGGGTGGGGTACCTCATAATCAGACACTCTTGAGGCCCGCATAGAGGGGGCCCCTTGCAGCAATGGCTGCCCCTTCAGCAACATGCCCCCTGCCTTCACCAACCCACCTCCCCCAACCCCCATTGCGAGAGCGACGCCCATCCATGTGTCTTCTCAGCTAGATGCAGTCCCAGCAGTGGCCACTGCTGCAGGTGGCACTGCTGAGACTGAAGAGGTGCCAGCCCTCCAATTGGCTGGCAGCTCCTGGAAGCGGGATCTCATCCTTCAAAAGGGACGAGAGCCCCAACAGAAACTAATTAGTTGCTGGAAAGGCCTGAAGTGTGGGCAGACACCCAGAAACAGCCAAGGCCGGATTGCCCCAGTCCTGGCTATCAGGCCTGTTATTGGGGCCCTCACTGCCCTGACTAAATTCAGCCCACCTTGTTATCTCTTTTTCTCCAAAACACAGGGCAACTGTGTATGGATGCTAAACTATGTATAATAGTTGATGCAGTGTTGTTGCAGTGTAACATTATATTTAAGACCAAATGAGCGAGCCAGGATAGGACTCTGACCTGGGCAGGAGCACCCATTATACTCCCTGCCCAATTATCAGTTACTATCAAAAGGGACCTATAATAAGAACTGTGTGGCCTGTCCACTAGTTCCCTGTTTGCGCAACTGCCCAAGTAGATTTTCTACCCCCACCATGTCTAAGGTCAGCATAATACGGATAGGATGAAAGAGGACAAATTGTTTAATGCATGTCAGTTATCTCAGCCTTGTAATACAACCCAGGAAAATCAGGTGGAATGCATCAAATCCCAGGAATGCACCAGCACGAAAGCGCTTAGATCCAGTGAGTGCAGTCCCATGACTGCAGTGTCTAGGCGGTAGGCTGAGTCCGGGCAGCCTCAGGGAGATTAGTTTGATTTTCAAAAATTTAAAGAAAGAAAAAAATTTAAGACATGTCCCCTCATGTAACCATGTCACATGAGGTGGGACATGTCAATGAATTGTATTAAAAATTTTTATTGAAGTTTTAAAACCTTCATGAAATCTCATCCCGCCCGTGGATGAGATTTCATGATAAATGCGAAGGCCGCCTGGGCTCTCTGCCTGCCCCCCCCCCGCCAACCTTAAGGTTGGACGGGCAGCTATGTTAATTATTTAAATTGCTATTTAAGTGGCCTTAATAGGCCTTTGACAGTTCAGCGGGCGCGCAGCTGACTCCAGTGCGCGCCCGCCGAGCTGAAGATCTGGATGACGCGGGGTGACGTCGGGACGCACGCCTGACATCACCGCATGTCATTTTACGCATCGGCGAGTGGGGCTCGCCCCCCCCCCCCCCCCCGCTCGCCAACCCGAAGATCCTGGTCCATATCTGGTGGGGGGGGGCTCAGAAATTCCGCCCAAGTTTTAGGGAAGGTTGCTGCCCATTTTGTTTTTAAAGTGCCACTCATTTGTTAGGAAGTATGTGAATGTCGATTGCAGAAGAAAATTGTTATTTTAAAACATATCGGGTATAGCGTTTCATTCTTTTGTATTCCTACATATTAGAGGATGTGGTACTGGACTAACAATCCAGAGGGTTTCGCTTGGATTTGCCTTGGAATTACCATTAAGTTTGGGGAAGATTTGAGGTAGTAAGCAGGGTAAAATGTATTCTTAATTATTATCTCCTCAACACCATTGCTTATGAATGGTCCTCCAAAAATAAAGTGCCCTTTAAGATTTGATGTCTCTTTTTTGGTCTCTCTTATGTGGTGTAGTGTGTTATAGATCACGCAGGGAGTCGGAGTTGCTGTGCTAACGAACACTGTTACATGCATTTTGTGTAGTCTCGAGCTACAGATTGTGATGGTAGAGGCTCCAACTTTATTTCTATCACATGGCTGACCAGGAAGCTCTCCTGCTCTTACCACCTGCCGTTCGTGTGTGGTGGATGGATTTGCAGGTTGATAATCAACTTGTTTGGCCATGTTATGAACACATTTTCCTTGTCCATCAAGTTCTAGAGTGGGACTTGAACCCAGATCTTCTGACTCAGAGACTATCCACTACTCGCCTCGACACAAGACCTCCCTTCTCTTACATAAATAGGTATAAAGGCCTAAACCCCCAATAAATTTTGCAGCCAATGAGGTTTTGACATAAGGACATAATTTCTGTGGGTAGAGTGCAGGGATTTACAAGAATGTTGCCAGGGCTTGAAATTTGCAGCTATGAGGAGAGATTGGATAGGCTGGGGTTGTTTTCCTTAGAACAGAGGAGGCTGAGGGCTGACCTAATTGAGATGTACAAAATTATAAGGGGCTTAGATAGGGTAGACAGGAAAGACTTGTTTCCCCTAGCCAAGGGGTCAATTACCAGGGGGCATAGATTTACGGTGATTGGTAGAAGGATTAGAGGGGACATGACGAAAAACTTTTTCACCCAGAGGGTGGTGCGCATCTGGAATTCAATGCCTAAGTTGGTGGTTGAAGCTGAAACTCAATTCATTTAAAAGGTACCTGGATCTGCACCTGAAGTGCTGTAACCTGTAAGGTTATGGACCAGGTGCTAGAAAGTGAGATTAAAATGAGCGGCTAGTTTCTTTCTCCTCTTTTTGGCCGGTGCAGACATGATGGGCTGAATGGCCTCTTTCTGCACCGTAACTCTTCTATGGTTCTAATCTCTCAGACATATTTTCCCCAATCTAAATCCCAAACATCTTCCAAATAATTGGCCTCTAGATAAGGGGGTTGGCCATTTAGGGCTGAGATGAGGAGAAACATCTTCACTTGGAGGGTTAGAAATCTTTGGAATTCTCTACCCCAGATTGCTATGGATGCTCAATCATTGTGTGCATTCAAAAGTGAAATTGAGAGATTTTTTGAGCAGTATTGTCTGTATCAGTCAGCCCAACAATTGTGTTGAATATCACTGCATTTTTGGGTCCTTTCTGGGCAGCATCTTAGGTGACTTTTGTCACCTCCAGCAGTCAGACAGCTGTTCATTACTGCATTAAAAAGTTGCTTTAACCAGGAGGACTGTGTAAAGAGCATTATCCACCTCCACAGAGTTCTCAAAGGGCAACAGCTACCTCAAATGGAAAGAAGCCATTGTCTTCTATAGCTTTCAAAGCATCCTGTGCCAATCACCTTAATCTTATGAGTAGGAAAGGCTTTCCATCAATGTCCAGCTAGCGTGAAATGTCAGTTACTTTATCCTGAATGACAATGTCAGATACCCCCAGAAGCAGCCATAACACTCTGAAACATGTGACAATTCACCACATCAGCCCTGATAACTCTCCGTCATGTGCTTGGATGGTCGGTTGGTTGGTTGATCAGGTCGATCTCTGAAGACTTGGTTGGAGTCGCTGCCAGAGGGGTACAACAGCAATGATGGGAGTTCACAGGAAGGTGAGGATGTGAGAAGGGGAGTCAACAGCGAGAGAAAGGGGATTGCAACTTATAACCTAGAGTTGCATCAATAAAAGTTGTTTCTTTTTAAAGAATAGTGATTCACTCACAGCATCCTACCCTGCCTGCTCAAGCCCCACATTCTCGCAGGGCAGAATATTGCACACGCCCGACCCGACCGAGTGTAAAATGACGTGCGATGATGTTGGGCGAGCATTCCGATGTCACCGTGCACTCGCGCAATATTTTGATTGGTGGGCCCACGTGGGAGTCAGCAGCGTGCCCACCGACAATCAAGGCCTATTAAGGCCATTAAGGGACTAATTGACTCGAATTTTTCGCTGCCCGTCCAACCGCTTGGTTGGCGGGCAGGCGAAAAGGCCAAAGCGGCCTTTCCATTTTTGGTGAAACCTCATCCACAAGCGGGACGAGGTTTTGTCCGGTGATTAAAACAAAATAAAAACTTTTTGCACTCATGTTTTACATGGGCACTGCTCACGTGACAAGGTCTCATTATTTTAAAATTCTTTATTTACATTGATTAAAAATCTTCAGCTCTCTGAGGCAGCTCAGGGAACATTTACCGTGCGAACTTCAGTGTTTGCGCTCCTCCTGCTCCCACCCCGGGCATCGTTGGGCGTTAATTGGCCAGCCAGTGTGTAATCGCGGTCGGAGCCTGATCGCGGGCGGCGGTCGGCTTTCCGACTGCTCCCGGGCCTGCCCGCCCAACCATCGGAAATTCCTGGCCACAATGTCAAAGATTCCTGTCACGTTCTTTCACAATACCTATGCCCTGGTAAATGTGTCCCGTTCAAAATGTCTGCGCCAGAACTGTTCAGAAGTTGTTAGTTTATCTTAGAAGCTGTTCCTAGCATCTCGATGCTGCAGCGACCTCTTAGACTGTTACAGGGTGCATGGCATTCAGCTGGTTGGAAAACACTTGACTGTTTCTGTTTCTTCCTTCAGATAACATAGGGTTGCCAGGTTCCCAGGGTTGGCCTGGAGTCTCCAGGAATTGAAGGTCAATCTCCAGGACACAGTTGAGCGCAGCCCTGGAGAAAAAAAAAAATCATAGGGACCTTAAAAAAAGATAGCTTTTGAAGAAAAATGTTTTCTTTGAACATTTCTCTTTACCAGATATAAAAAATATTGAAAATGGGAGGAAAAGGCTGTTTGGATGACAGACAAGCATCGTTCAACTGGGAAATGAGTCTTTTTCCAATTAGCGTAGAAATGGCAGTGTGTCACAGGGATGGATATGTTGGTCGATGAATGGCTGAAGCATAGGGGAAAGTCATGGGATGAAATCTTCAGGGATGCATTGGATCACAGTTGGCAACCCTAAACCTGTACCACCACCTTATGAAACAATCGGTCCTTAGTTCCCAACAATCTTAGCCTTCTGGCCTTGACGTCTGCAGAAGGTCCTCGAGGGAAGTGTCCAAGAATCTGGGAACCCTTCCAGCTGCAGACACCCCACCAGGCTGCTTTTGCTTCAGCTATTCTTGCACCAGAACAGTGTTTTAGCTCCTCTCCTTCAGCAGTGGTAAACTTCTGAGAAACAGTGTTGCTACTGCTCCAAACCTGCCCTGCGTGGGAGATCCCAAAGGTATAGACTGGGAGGTACAAGGACTGGCCATCTGCCTAGAATCGTATCATTACCTGGGTGAAAGGCAACTTTATCCTGGGCACAGTTCTATGCAATCGCATTGAATAGAGCAGAAATGGATTTCTTTTCTTGTCTTTAGTGGAAATCCAAACTCAGATGAAGTTACTTATACACAGGATGGTCCAAACCTATTTCGTATGCAACAATGAAGCCAGCTCTGATATGGCTGAGTTCCACATGGTTGCTGCTAGCTTTAAGCAGTCAGAGATCTAGTGGCCTGTGATCCCCCATGTGTTGCTTGTTGAATTCGGAACCAAGCATTAAATCGCATTTGGTAACATTTGATTACCTGGAGCAGAGAAGACGGAGGGGCGACCTGATCGAGGCGTATAAGGTTATATGGGGTATGGACAGGGTGGATAGGGAGCAGCTGTTCCCCTTAGTTGAAGGGTCAGTCATAAGGGGGCATAAGTTCAAGGTGGAGGGGCAGGAGGTTTAGGGGGGATGTGAGGAAAAACTTTTTTACCCAGAGGGTGGTGACAGTCTGGAATGCACTGCCTGGGAGGGTGGTGGAGGCGGGTTGCCTCGCATCCTTTAAAAAGTACCTTGGTACGTCATAACATTCAAGGCTAGGGGCCAAGTGCTAGTAAATGGGATTAGGTAGGTAGGTCAGGTGTTTCTCACGTGTCAGTGCAGACTTGACGGGCCGAAGGGCCTCTTCTGTACTGTGATTCTGTGATCTAGCACCATTGCCTTTCCACCGCGTTGCAGCGGCAATGTTGCCTCGGAGGTTTCCCACCGCTCGTGGAATGTGGCTCCGACATTGCACACTCCAGAGTTCCAGTTCCGAATCTAATTGCTCCCCACCAAACACCCCTGCCCCTCCGGCCTTGCAACCCACTTGAGAAAGCCACATTAGACTCTGCCGGAAGAGTGCATTAAGTCTTTGTGCACTGGTATCACAAGCAGCCATTCTTGGCTTATGTGGACTAGGTGGAAGAATCCATTTGCAATGTGCAAACCTAAGTCTACACAATTCTCAGTCAGCATCTGTACACCGATAAGACTCCATTTTGTTGTGAGTGACGTTTAAGAAGATAAAAGGATCCTTACATTTGTTCAAAATAACACCAAATTCAGGCTGGCCAAAAGTTGCTTTTGTATCTTTGTAATGGGACGATTTCTTCATCAAATTAATATTCTTATTGAATTATTTTCATTTACATTTGCAGAGCGCCTAATGAAATATAATTTGAACAAAAAAAAAACTGAACAATGGAACAGCAATTATGGGCCAACAGTGCCTGGAGACTGGTTCAATATGAGTTGTGAGGAGGATGCAAGGAGGCTTCAGGGCGATTTAGACAAGTTGTGTGTGTGGGCAAACACATGGCAGATGCAGTTTAACGTGGATAAATGCGAAGTTATACGCTTCAGTGTGAAAAACAGAAAGGCAGAGTATTAGTTAAATGGCGATATATTGGGAAATGTGGATGTACAAAGGGATCTGGGTGTCCTTGTACACCAGTCAATGAAAGTAAATAGGCAGCTGCAGCAAGCAATTGGGAAGACAAATGGTATGTTGGCCTTCATTGCAAGAGGATTTGAGTTCAGAAGTAGGGATGTCATACTGCAGTTATACAACTCCTTGGTGAGGCCACATCTGGAGTACTGCGGGCAGTTTTGGTCTCTCCACCTAAGAAAGGATATACTTGCCATTGAGGGAGTGCAGTGAAGGTTCACTAGGCTGATACTGGGGATGGCAGCACTGTCGTATGAGAAGAGATTGATTCGACTGGGCCTGAATTCACTAGAGTTTAGAAGAATGAGAGGGGATCTGGTTGAAAAGTCTAAAATTCTAACAGGGCGAGACAGACTAGACGCAGGGAGGATGTTTCCCCTGGTTGGGGAGTCTAGAACCAGGGGCCACAGTCTCAGGATACGGGGTAGGCCATTTAGGCCTGAGATGAGGAAAAATTCCTTCACTCAGAGGGTGGTCAACCTGTGGAATTCCACCACAGAAGGCTGTGGAGGCCAGGTCACCGAGTACATTCAAGAAAGAAATTGATAATTTTTTGGATATTAGGGGCATCAAGGGGTATGGAGAGAAAGCGGGAATATGGCGCTGAGATACAGGATGAACCACAATCATATTGAATGGCGGAGCAGGCTCAAAGGGCCGAATGGCCTACTCCTGCTCCTAGTTTCTATGTTAAGTGTAGGTTAGCTTGGCGAAAGTCTGGAAACAATGGCAGATCTGTTGAGTTGCTTTATTTGACCACAACATTTACAATCTAAAGCCTTTCACAATATGCAAGGAAACAAAACCATTCACTTAAAGGTGTTTTTTTTAAGCAACAGTGAAAGCGAACAATAGGGCCAATAATATAATCTTTGGCACTTGTAGCACTGACTTTCATCTGGCATCTCCTTACATTGCAGAGTGCTAAAACCGGAGAGCTGCTTAGAAGCTTGCGTGCAGGTGTGTTGCAAACCGAGTGGATAATGCTCATGGTGCCGAATGTCCATGGACTAGTTACATGTAGGGCTGAAAACCAACACATTTGCATCAAAGAGCTTTGGGCATGTAAATATAAGTCCCAGAATTGTTGGGCAAGGTGGAACCCCCACTTCTGTCACCTCCTTTTGTCTGGAATACCAGCACCCCGTCATCAGCTCGCAAACTGGAGTTGAGGGACACTTGGCTTGGGAGACCCCTCCTAATAGCTGCTGGTTAACAAATGCTTCGTCCCAAGCAAGGCCTCCAGGAAGTTGCAGGAGAAAGCCAGGAGCCAGCAGTGTGTGTTTTTGTGCTTGTGTAGGCGTGTGTGGAAAAAAATAATGTTGTAATGCTACCAACCTTGTTTGTTGTTGCTTTCATTCTCTGTGTTTTATAAACTACAGAAAATGAATTATGCACACATATTTCCTCATGCTAATGGTTTCAATTTTCACAAACAATTTGGCTATTTGTGTTACCGGATTTTTTTTCACTCTGTCACTGGATGTGTGCCACCAGGAAGGGGCGGGTTGTCTTATGAGGAAAGGCTGGAGAGATTAAACTTGTCCCACTGGAATTTAGAAGTGTAAGAGGTGACTTGAATGAAACCCCCATAAGATCCTAAGGGGCCTTGACAGGGTGGATATGGAGAGGATGTCTCCTCTTGTGGGAGAATCTAAAACGGGGGGATCACTCTTTCAGGATAAGGGGTCGCTCATTTAAGACAGAGATGAGGAGAATTTTTTCCCTCTGAGGGTAGTAAGTCTTTGGAACTCTCTTCCTCAAAAGGCGGTGGAAGCAGAGTCTTTGAATATTTTTAAGGCAGAGTTAGATAGATTCTTGATTAACAAGGGGGTGAAAGGTTATCGGGGGTAGGCAGGAATGTGGGATTGAGGTTACAATCAGATCAGCCATGATCTTATTGAATGGCAGAGGAGGCTCACAGGGCCTACTCCTGCTCCTAATTCATATGCTCGCACCTGTGCTAGGCCAGCATTTGTTTCCCATTCTGAATTGCCATTGAGAAGGCAACTTGGGATGGGCAAATGTTTCCTTGTTGTGGAAAAGTAAATATCAGAATTGCGGAGACAGATATGGGGGATGCTAGTGAATCAGCCACCCATTGTACACTCCGTCCATTTTTGATGATGCAATTGTTATTTTGCAGCACTGCCAAAGTTGAATTCTGCCCTCACATAAATAGGAAGCGAAAGATAGGTCAAAAATCTATGTTTGATTTTTTTAAGTTAAAATTTGAAAAGGAGTGAAACCTCTGAGAGAAATGGGTAGGAAGGGAGCCTAGAAGTAGAGGGTGGAGGCTTCCAGCCTATCACTATCCAGCTTCATGGAGGGAAGACTAATTGAATTGCAGAGAATCGAGGGGTGCAGAGTATAGACAAAGTGAGCAAAGAGTTTGATGAAGAGTTAGGGATAGTATCGGGAATGAAGGGATACTAAGAATGGGAAGGGTTAGTGGGAGATTGAAAGGTTAGATATGCAATGTGAGCAAGGAATTGGGGGAATGATGAGAAAATGGAAAAAGAACCTTGGAGGGTGATAATCCCCATATAACCTGCAGCTATTGGTAGCTCTTTCCCCCATCACATCACCTCATGTCACATGTCACCTCCTAACTGAGAGGAAAGGATTAAAGAAAAAGACAGATACAAGTAAAAGAGAACAGAGAGAAGCAGAAGAATAGGAGAAAGAGTTATGGGGAAAGGTTAAATTTAAATTAAAAAAAATAGATCAAAATTCTTTCTGCATTCTAGTTTGACTATCTTTCTCCTTCAATGGAGACAGAAGGTGAAGAGAAGAGAAAGCAAGACAAATAGATGTGGAGAGACAGAATGAGAAACCGAGGCATATAAGAGAGAGGCCATAGTCTCTGACTTACAACACACTGGGAGATTGACTAGTTAATTTGAAATACCTTAACTATTCACCTGCCATGTACACAAATATTTAGCTATAAATTCTCAACCTTAAATTCAGTCTACATACATTTTCTGGTAACCAACAAATACTTTCTTTACATTCAGTGGATTAATATGGATGGTTGAGAACATAGGTGGCAATATAGTTGATTGCCAACATGGTTTCTTCGCATGTTGGCTTGATTTGGGACTCAGGCAACAAGAAGCCATAAGTGCCAGTGTCTCGCAGTTCAAAAGTGAAAGAATACTTAATACCCAGATCATAGGCCCAGTCATCTGAACCACCAGCAGAAGGATCTAGATATAAAAAAGAAAAGCATAGGCTTATGATTTTTTTTACAGAATATGACAACTGGAAAACACAACATATGGTATTGACAAAAGCAAAATACTGCAGATGCTGGAAATCTGAAATAAAGACAGAAAATGCTGGAAAAATTCAGCAGGTCTGGCAGCAGCTGTAGAGAGAGAAAAACAGAGTTAACGTTTCGAGTCCGTATGACTCTTCACCAGAGCTAAAGAGAAATGTGATGGATTTTATACTGTTTAAGAGTGGGTGGAGCGAGATAGAAGGTCAGGGATAGGTGACAGCTGAGGAGAGATTGACAAAGATTTCTTGGACACAAGACAAAGGGAATGGTAATGATAGTGGTAAAGAGAAAAGGAGGTGCTGATAATGGTATAACCTTTGTCTTGTGCCCATGACATCTTTGCCAATCTCTCCTCAGCTGTCACCTATCCCTGATCTTCTATCTTGCTCCACCCCCTCTTAAACAGTATAAAATCCATCACATTTCCACTTCTCTTTAGCTCTGAAGAGTAGTCATATGGACTCGAAACGTGAACTCTGTTTCTCGCTCCACAGATGCTGCCAGACCTGCTGAGTTTTTCTGTTTGTATATAGTATTGACAAATGGAAAGGTCTAACAGGCCTGGGCTTTCAATTGTGTTCTTACCAAACTCTGATCTGCTGTTCATCAAATGGTTGTGAAGCAATGAATAATCCTGTCCTTAACTGTCGCTTCCAGGTAGAACAATCTGACAGCATTGAACGTTGATCAGGGACAAAAACTTTCTTAACCTTCTCCTCTCTAAAGCAGGGCCAATGGGGCCAAATGAAGTTTTCCTATCATTATCCTGTCTGATAGTGCCGATCTCAGCATGATCTGCTGGTCAGACCTGGAACTTTCTGATCAGTGCAGTTCTGCTACTCACTGGTTTAATCATGTCAACCATTGGCCAAACTCGATGCTTGTTTTAACTGGTGTTAAATGACATGGACCACTCTTAGCTGAGAAAATGAGTTGACTTGCTCTCAATTCTCTACCAGTGTCGATGCCAATAGGAGTCGAGACCAGAATGTGGTGACTCTCCATTTCTTGACAGTGGGATGACGCATTGAATTATAACTACAAACACATTTCGCACTGCGCCTCAGAGCTTCACATCAGCACATCGCATCATCATTCCAGATTGAATGAACTTTGTTTCTAAATTTGCGCACACACAAATTAGTTCAGTTCTGGACACCACACCTTAGGAAGAATATGTTTCCCTTGGGTGGAGTGCAGCTTAGATTTGCTAGAATACCTAGATTCCAAGGGTTAAAATACAAGGAGATATTGTACAAACTAGGGTTGTATTCCCCAAAATTTGGAAGGTTAAGGGGCAATCTGAACAAAGTTTTCAAGATATTAAGGGGAACTGATAGAATAGATGGAGAGAAACTATTTCTGCTGGTTGGGGAATCTAAGACGGGTGGGCAAAACCTACATGCCAGTGTCTAGCTTTTCAGGAAGTCAGGAAACACTTTACACACAAAAGGTGGTAGAAGTTTGGAATTCTCTTCCACAGACGCAGTTGCCGTTGGGTTAGTTGCTTATTTTAAATTTGAGGTTGATAGGTTTCAGTTGACAAAAGGTATTGAGGGATATGGAGTTAGATCACAGGTCAGCCATGATTGCACTGAATGACAGAACAGACTTGAGAGGCTAAATGACCTCCTCCTGTTCCTCTGTTCCACAATGCTTACATATTATGATCGCAGCGGGACCATACTCATATTGAGTTCCATGAAGACTGCTCAAGGCTTTAACTGCATTGCTAGCCATAGTGTCCTGAAATAAATCACAGAACAAAAGTACAATTACTAGTCAAATACGATGCACAAAATCTTACTTTGTTGCATTTCGATTCTTCATCGCCAATGCTAAGGAAGGTTGTTACATAGAATGGACATCACAGAAACCTACAAAATACTCAAAGGAATGGACAAGATGCAGGTAAGATATTTCCCCTGGTTGGGGAGTCTAGAACCAGGGCACACAATTTCATAATAAAGGGGAAGCCACTTAGGACTGAGATGAGGAGAAATTTCTTTACTCAAAGGGTTGTGAATCTTTGGAATTCCCTACCCCAGAGGGCCGTGGAAGGTCAGTTTTTGAGTATGTTTAAGGTAAAGATTGATAGATTTCTAACTAACAATAACATAAAGGGTTATGAGGATCGTATGGGTAAAAGGCAGCGAAGTGTTCAATCAGCCATGATCGTATTGAATGGTGGAGCAGGCTCCACAGGCTGAATAGCCTTTTCTGTTCCTATGTTCCTAGACCATTCAGTCCATGCTGATGTTTATGTTTCACACGAGCCTCCTCCAATCCCCTTTCATTCAACTTTTTATCAGCCCATCCTTTTGCTTCTTTCTTGCTCATGTGTTTATCTAGCCTCCCCAGAAATATATCATTGCTATTCACTCAACTATTCCATGTGGAAGCGAGTTCCACATTCTAACCACTCTCTGGGGAAAAAACTTTCTGCTCAATTCCCTATTGGATTAATTAATGTCTATTTTATACTTACGGCCCCTGAGTTCTGCTATTTGTTATTGAATCCTGAGGATTATATAAATATATGTGCATGTTGATATGTCGGAGTGAAGTGGGGTAGGCGGGGTGAGGTCGGGGTGGTGGGGGAAAGAGGGTGTTGATGTGGCAGAGATCTCTCTTGACACCTGTGATGGCGGAGATGTTAAAAATAGCCCAAAATGCCCAAGGCAGAAAGGGGTTGTCTGCTGTTAAACATTCCCCTTCAGTTAGGCATCTTTTTACTTTGGGAGTGACAGTGAGTAATCAAGAGTTCACCAGTGATGTTATTCACATTAAAGCTGCCCCCAAAGTTAGGCAGCGTTGTGGTTGGGAACAAAATTGAAGATTTGTAACCCATTAATTGACGGCCAATCCAGTTTTAGAAGGGGCAGGTCCTGGCTGACCCAATCCCTTTTCTGTTTTGCGGAAGTAGCATCACTGGATACTTGATAATCCTGCGATTATAGTTCATCCAGAATATCAGGAAATCTTCACTATAATCTCACATGAAAGGCCATACACAAATTTAGAGGCAGGATTTAACGGGGTGGGTTGGTGGGGGTGGGGGGGAGGGGTGCAGACTACTTGCCCAGCCAGAAAGAAAGCCCGCTACTAGCCAATGCACCTGAAAGAAGCCCACCCCCACAGCTATAACATGTTGCCAGCAGACTAAACGAGGAAAGACTGGGGCTTCCGCACCTCAGTCAGGTTGGATGGCAGCTCCAGCAGTCCCAACAGTGCCAGAACTCGGTAGTGGGCGCTGCTGGAACTGCAAGAAGGCCCATGAAGAAGAGGAATGGACACTGGAGCCAGTTAAGTCAGGTTTGTATAGGTGGGGAGGGACCGGGCAGCTGAGGGATTGGGGGGTGGGGTTGGGGGGCGGGGGGCGGATTGGCAGGAATGTATTTTGGAGGCCGGGTGGGGGTGGGGTGAGGGGGTTGGGGGGAGACCAAAGTGGGGGTGGTAATATTGTGGGAGGGTTGTTCCTGATGTGCACAGGGCACCCCCTGAATGATGTAACCCCCGCCCCCACCCCGCGTTTTCTCACCTTGTTTCCAACATGGGCTCAAAAAACACAGACTGCCCACTCCTGTCAGCCCGCCCAAGCTAACTGTATTACGGCATGGGCAGCTTAATATCCTGGTCAATTGGCTTGGTAAAACGCTCAACTGACTATTAATTATTTATTTAAAAATGGCGGACGGGCTGCTGACTTTGGCCCCTGTCCACTTAACGTATATGGGGGGGACAGCTCGTGGGTGGGCAGGAAGATAGTGGGCCGGGCACCCCTCGTATTTTATGTGCCCCCGCACCCCCTCCCCCACCGCTGAAAACAAGCCTGGGAGAGGGGAGGCTGCAAAAATCCAGCCCTGAGGGGTGAAGCTTGGAGAGGGATAAATCATGTTAAAAAATGTATTCTTCCACAGGACGTGGGCTTTGCTGGCTAGGCTGGCATTTGTTGCCCATCCCTAGTTGGTGATGGTGAGCAGCCTTCTTGAACTGCTGCAGTCCATGTGGTGTAGGTACACCCACAATGCTGTTAGGAAGGGAGTTCCAGGATTTTGATCCAGCGACAGTGAAGGAACGGCGATATATTTCCAAGTCAGGATGGTGAGTGGCTTGGAGAGGAACTTGCAGGCGGTGGTGTTCCCATGCGTCTGCTGCCCTTATCCTTCTCGGTGGTGTGGGGATTTGGAAGGTGCTGTCGAAGGAGCCTTGGCCTGTTGTTGCAGTGCATCTTATATAAGGCACAAACTGCTGCCACTGTGCATCATGGTGGAGGGAGTGAATGTTTAAAATCATTTGAATAGAGATAAAAAATGCTAAGTAAAGGAACAATGCAGGGCTAAGGGGATGCACTGGCTGGAGTGCCTCATGCTCCAGGGTCCCTATTACTGATCCACAGGAATAACTGAGAATGCAGTACAACTTGGTCAAATTCATGAGGAGTTGGGTGGGGGCAGCAGATAGGCAGTTGAATCTGCTGGCGTTGCAAAGGAACTACAATTCCAAGTTATTATAGGGCAGCAATTAAGAACATAGACAGAATTCTGAACTATATTGGTTCAGAACCCATCAGTTCATATTTAAATCAGAGACTGCCTTGCTGAAAATCTTGGCTGACACTCAAGTGGAGACCTGAGGAGTCCTCCACAGTCTTGAGGGAGATGTTTTTTGTTTGAGATGTAAAATCAAGGCCTTTTCTGTCCCTTCAGCTGGCCATAAAAGATCCCATGCACTATTTAAAAGGCAAGCAGGGGAGTGATCCTATTGTCCTGGTCAATATTTATCTTTCAATCAGTAGAACAGATTATCCAGTCATTAACATGTTGCTGCTTGTGGGAGCTTGCTGTGCACAAATTGGCTGCTGCCTTTCCTACATTATAACAGTGACCGCACCTCAAAAGGAATTGATTAGCTGAGAAGCACTTTGTGATGTCTTCGGGTCAAGAAATGAACTACGTAAATGCAAATAATTTGTTTTAGTCCCCTGAGTTGGCTACACCTTGAATAATACAATAAAATAATATTTGATTCTGTCAGTGAGGCAGATGGAGAACATCCAAGTCCTGGATATAGGTTATTAATTAGAATAGAAAGGGCTAGTCATTGGCATCATTTCAATTTAAACCACAACTGCAGGAGATGAGGAAGCAGGGATGATGTCAGGAAGATCTTCTTCACACAGAGTTACAACCTGGATGCTTTTACCCTGGGCATTCCCACAGGATTTAGGACCCCGAGGGGTGGAAATCCCGTCTGCAGAGAGCTGCCAGCCAATCAGAGGTCAACAGCTCTCCAGTGCCAACAGCACCACCAGGAGCAGTGTCTGCTGCCGGTAAATCTCAAAGGACTTAACCAGGAATTGTTGCTGAGTCCCTGGACACAGATGAGTGAGGGCAGGGTGGAGGGGGTCACAGGGAAAGGGAATGACTGAAATGGGCGGGCCATGGGAGTTTGAAGCAAGTTGCCAGGTGCCTTGATCGAGCACAGAGGGATGCCAACAGTGGGCACAACAGGGTTTGCTGCGTAACCTCAAGGGCAGAATTTGCCCCCTGTTTGGGGGAAGGTGGGGTTATGCGGGAGCGGACCCGATAGGCACCCCCGATGGGGTCCACGCCGCCATTTTATGTGGGCGGGCCAACCTGGAAGTGCTGAGCGCTCCCTGGGCAGGCAGTGGGGGTGGGGGTGGGTTTCCTGAGTCGGGAGTGCGTTCTTTTGCGCATGTGCACGAAGGAGCGCAGAAATCTCTGTGCCTCAGGGAGATAAGTTTTAAGTTTGAAAAATTTTAATAAAGAGAAAAACAAGTTTTAAGACACGTCCCCTCATGTGACAGTGTCACATGAGCTGGAACATGTCAATGAACTTTACTTAATTTATAAACCCTTCATGAAACCTCATCCCGCCCGTGGGTGAGATTCCATGAAAAATGTGAAGGTCGCCTGGGCTCTTCGCCTGCCCCCCCCGCCAACCTTAAGGTTGGACGGGCAGCTTTCTCAATAGGTTTAATTAGTTAATTAATGGCCTTAACAGGCCTTTGACAGTTCGGCGGGTGTGTGAAAATCTAAATGATGTGTGGCGACGTTGGGACATACGCCTAACGTCACCCCTCATCATGAGACGCCTTGACGAGCAGGCCCTGCCCGCCAAAAATTCTTCCCCAGGAGTCAAGGAGAGCCATGCAGCTCCCATTTAATCCTTGAGCCACCACTAAATTGCAGTGGGGTCAGGGATAATTGGTGTCAATTGGCTGATCAATGAGCCTAACTGATATCCCACCATGAGTAGGTGAGTTTTTAGCATGAGCCCTTTCGTGCCTCTAACTTAATGGCTGAGAGCTGCCAGCCAATCAGAGGCCGGCAGACTGACGTGAGGCCTCTCCCATTATTCAGTGGGCCCGACCACCATGTTTCCCACCGAGATGGGCTGGATTAAATTCCGTCCATTGTCTCAGTAGACTCTAACAGATCTATGTCATCTCCTCAAGGAGATCTCCAGAGACAAATAAATAAATAATATAACAATAACTTGCATTTATATAACCCCCTTAACTAGTAAAAACATCCTAAGATTCTTCACAGGAGAGTTATCAAACAACATTTGACACCAAGGCACACAGGAAGATACTAGGATAAAAGCACAAAACTGCGGATGCTGGAAATCCAAAACAAAAACAAAAATACCTGGAAATGAGTTTTTCCAGGTATTTTTGTTTTTGTTTAGGAAGATACTAGGATAGGTGATCAAAAGCTCTGCCAAAGAGGTCAGTTTTAAGGACTGTCTTAAGGAGGGAAAGCAGGTGGAAAGATTTAAGAAGGGAATTCCAGAATTTTGGGTCTTATCAGTTGAAAGCACAGCCAACAATGATGAAGCAAAGAATATTAGGATGTTCAAGAGGCTAGAATTGGAGGAATACAGAGATTTTGGATGGCTGGAGGGCTCAAGGAGGTTACAGAGATAAGAATGGGTGAGGCCAAGGAGGGATTTGAAAGTAAGAAATATAATTTTAAGATCGAAGTGTTGCTAGACTGGGAACATACATAGGTCAGTGAGCACAGGGGTGATGGGGTTACAGGGCTTGGTGTGAATTACAATATGGGCAGCAGTGGTTTGGATGTCAAAGTGCATGCAATCCTCATTTTATCACCTGTCATAAGACCATAAGACATAGGAGCAGAAATTAGGCCATTTGGCCCATTGAGTCTGCTCCGCCATTCAATCATGGCTGGTAGGTTTCTCAGCCCCATTCTCCCGCCTTCTCCCTGTAACCTTTGATCCCCTTACCAACCAAGAACCTATCTATCTCAGTCTTAAATACACTCAATGACCTGGCCTCCACAGCCTTCTGTGGCAATGAATTCCATAGATTCACCACTCTCTGGCTAAAGAAATTTCTCCTCATCTCTGTTCTAAAAGGTCTTCCCTTTACTCTGAGGCTGTGCCCTCGGGTCCTAGTCTCTCCTACTAATGGAGACATCTTCCCCACATACACTCTATCCAGGCCTTTCAGTATTCTGTAAGTTTCAATCAGATCCCCCCTCATCCTTCTAAACTCCATCGAGTATAGACCCAGAGTCCTCAAACGTTCCTCATATGTTAAGCCTTTCATTCCTGGGATCGTTCTCGTGAACCTCCTCTGGACCCTCTCCAGGGCCAGCATATCCTCCCTGAGATACGGGGCCCAAAATTTCTCACAATATTCTAAATGTGGTCTGATCATAGCCTTATAAAGCCTCAGCAGCACATCCCTGCTTTTATATTCTAGTCCTCTCGAAATAAATGCCAACATTGCATTTGCCTTCCTAACTACCAACTCAACCTGCAAGTTAGCCTTAAGAGAATCCTGGACTAGGACTCTCAAGTCCCTTTGCACTCCAGATTTCTGAATTCTCTCCCCATTTAGAAAATAGTCTATGCCTCTATTCTTCCTACCAAAGTGCATGACCTCACACATCCCCACGTTGTATTCCATCTGCCACTTCTTTGCCCATTCTCCTAACCTGTCCAAACCCTTCTGCAGCCTCCCCACCTCCTCAATACTACCTGTCCCTCCACCTATCTTTGTATCATCTGCAAACTTAGCCAGGATGCCCTCAGTTCCTTCATCTAGATCATTAATGTATAAAGTGAAAAGTTGTGGTCACAACACTGACCCCTGCGGAACTCCACTAGTCACCGGCCGCCATCCTGAGAAGGACCCCCTTATCCCCACTCTCTGCCTCCTGCCAGACAGCCGATCTTCTATCCATGCTAGTACCTTGCTTCTAACACCATTGGCTCTTATCTTACTGAGCAGCTTCCTGTGTGGCACCTTGTCAAAGGCCTTCTGGAAGTCCAAGTAGATAACATCCATTGGCTCTCCTTTGTCTAACCTACTCGTTACCTCCTCAAAGAATTCTAACAGATTTGTCAGGCATGACCTCCCCTTGATGAAACCATGCTGACTTTGCCCTACTTTACCATGCACTTCCAAGTATTCTGAAATCTCATCCTTAATGATGGACTCTAAAATCTTACCAACGACCGAGGTCAGGCTAATTGGCCTGTAATTTCCCGTCTTTTGCCTCACTCCCTTCTTAAACAGGGGGGTTACATTAGCGATTTTCCAGTCCTCTGGGACTCTCCCTGACTCCAGTGATTCCTGAAATATCACCACTAACGCCTCCACTATCTCTTCAGCTATCTCCTTCAGAACTCTGGGGTGTAATCCATCTGGTCCAGGTGATTTATCCACCTTCAGACCTTTCAGTTTTCCTAGCACCTTCTCCTTGGTAATGGCCACCATACTCACCTCTGCCCCCTGACTCTCTTGAAATTTGGGGATGTTACTCGTGTCTTCCACTGTGAAGACTGATGCAAAGTACCTATTCAGTTCCTCCGCCATTTCTTTGTTCCCCACTACTACTTCTCCAGCGTCATTTTCCAGCGGCCCAATGTCCACTTTTGCCTCTCTCTTACCCTTTATATGTCTAAAAAAACTCTTGCAATCTTCTTTTATATTACTGGCTAGTTTACCCTCATATTTAATCTTCTCCCTCCTTATTTCTTTTTTAGTTGTCCTCTGTTGGTCTTGGTAGGCTTCCCAATCCCCTGGTTTCCCACTGCTCTTCGCCGCATTGTATGTTTTGTGTCAGGCTTGTTTCAGCCTGGAACTGGTGACACCTGCAGTTTGGGCCAGTTGCTCTCCACCAATGTGTCGTCCTCTTAGAGCAGGGACAACAAACCATTTGTTCCCAGAGTATTTTGGCAGAGCTCCAATAGCTATAGGCATTAAGTGCACTTCACTGCTACACACAATTGTTATTACTGCTGTCTAACCTCACGCATTTTTGGTATTTCTTTCTAGGCTAATATATTGTATTGCTTTTGCTAATCTGTCACAACCTGGATACCTTCGGCGTGTTTCACAGCTACTCACTAGTTAAATGTTGGGTGTCGGTATGAGGACCATTCACCTCAGGGCTGAAAATTACACTGTAATTTTGAGAAAATACTGCACTCCATTACTTTTGCTCCTATTCGGGGGGGAAAAGAAAGATCCTTTCTGGCTGAGAAGCAGGGGTAAAATTTACTATGGCACTGCCAATGGGCATGGATTGAACCAGCTCCATGTTTCCATACCTTGTTTTGTTTCTGTTTCTTTGCTGCCCTATTTTGGTTGGGTCTAGCAGTGGAAAATCCAGCTCTAAGGGCCATGTGCGTGTTAATCTGCAATCATTTCTCCCAACCAAATCCTGTATGTTAACATCAGAGGGTGCCAGAGAGCCAAGTGCTGTCTCAGACAAGAGCAGGAGATATTGATGTATTTGGTTATGGGATGTTAATGCATGAGAAACTCAGGTATAGTAGATGAGGGAAAGGAGCAAAAGAAATGATCCAATTCACCATTTGTTCCTTTGTCAAACACACTGGGACGCTGCCTGCTTTAAGTGCACATTTAGCACAGAGCGTTAAAGTCTATGGCCAGAATCTTCGGGTTGGTGTGTGGGGGCGGGCCCCGCTTGCCGATGCGTAAAATGACACGTGGCGACGCCAGGTGTGCGTCCCGACGTTACCACATCATTCCGATTTCCAGTTCGGCGCGCCCTCCAAACTGTCAAAGGCCTATTAGGGCCTTTTAAAAGCTAATTAAAATAATTAATGGAGCTGCCCGTCCAACCTTAAGGTTGGCGGGGGGCAGGCGAAGAGCCCAGGTGGCCTTTGCATTTATCATGAAACCTCATCCACGGGCGGGATGAGGTTTCATGAAGTGTTTATAAATTGTATAAAAATTTTTATTAAAGTTCATGGACATATCTCAGCTCATGTGACACTGTCACAGGAGGGGACACGTCTTAAATTTTTTTTTCTTTCTTTATTTAAATTTTTGATAGTCAAACTAATCTCCCTGAGGCACAGAGCTGCCTCAGGGAGATTTCTGTGCTCCTTCACGCGCATGCGCGAGAGAGCGCAGGCTCTGACTCTCCCTCCTCCCCCGGCCCGCACAGGGAGCGGTCAGCACATCCGGGTGCGCGTCACGCTGGGCGGGCCTTAATTGGCCTGCCCACGTAAAATGGCTGCGCGCCCACCTGCGCCCGCTCCCGCTCAGCAACCCCTGACGGGGAGAAAATTCTCCCCTATGTGATCATCCCCCCAGCTACTGCCACCTTCTGTTAAAGAGAATTCCACAGGATGAGCCATTGTTATGCATATCGTTGCAATGATAGCACATTGCTTTGAATCGGATGAAAATGATCACAAACCAGGGTCATTGCCCCTTCACACACTCCGATCCCCACCCCCACACCCGCCAACAATGTACAACCTCTCAGCCTGCAACACCTCCAATAGCTCGTGGATGGCAGGTTTATATGCTCCACTCAGTCACCTGCCCTGATATGGTGGTGCCTGCTGAAGGTTTTGGTCTTGTGCAAAGGAAATGCGTTGTTTGAGATAAAATTCGCCAGAGAGGAATAAAGACAGCATAGCAATACTTTTTCCAAGCTTTAAAAGTACTGACCTGTCTTCTGAAGATAGAAAATTATAATGCATACAAATTCTTTGCACCAAACTTTACAATTTATTTCTGCAGAGCACACCCTCCCTATGGTGTCCTGTATTATGTTGTATTCTAGACCTTTTTTCCCTTTCACAGGACATGAGTGTCATTGGCAAGGCCAGCATTTGCTGCCCATACCTCATTGTCCTTGAGCTGAGTGGCTTGCTCAGCTATTGCAGAGGGTAGTTATGAATCAACCATATTATGGTGGGTCTGGAGTCACATATTCAGCCAGATCAGGTAAGGATGGCAGATTAATGCTCCTATAGGACATTATGATAGTTGTCACCAGCTTTATATTATTCCAGATTTATTAATTGAATTTGAATTCCACTAGCTGCCATGGTGGGATTTGAACCCACATCCCCAGATGATTAGCCTTGGCCACTAGTTGAGTGACATTACCACTCAGCCAATATCTCCTCCTCAAACCTATAAACCTATTAAAATAATCTCATCATAACCGAAATATGTTGAGCAGATTTAATTCATTACTAAATGTCACATACCAGTTCTTTGTAGTTGGGTGTCAATAAATAGGTGTAAGAGTAGGGGAAGAGACACATCTGGGAATAGGAGTGGATAGTGAGATAAGCCTTGATGCCACAGTATTGACGGATGAAGCCTGCAACAGCCTTAACTTCCTTCTCAGATTCTGCATGTGATCCACAGTAAATATCATCACACGGGTCCCTTGAAGCACCAATGGCTGAATATAAAAAAAGAACGAATTTGTATTTATATAGCGCCTCTCACAACCTCAGTACCTAACACTAATGAGGAACTTTTGAACCGTAGGCACTGTTGTAATGTCAAATTAAGTTCCCACAGAAAACAGTGAAATAAATGAGCAGATCATCTGTTTTAGGCATTGGCTGAGGGTTATACAGAGGCCAGGGTTGGGGAGTACATCCTTTCCCTTTTTCAAAGAGGGCCATGGGATCTGTTACATCAACTGAAAGAGCCAAAGCTCTGTTTTCCAACAACAATACTGTGTCGCTGAGCATTTCTCCACTGTGCTGGTTAGCTTCTTGCTGTAATTCCCCATGGCCCATTCTAGGCTGCCAATGTTGCTCTGGGGACTGCGCTCTGACGCTTGCCCTCACTTGCTGCTGTGCCATTCCCATAGCCCAGCACTGGTCTTGGCCGCTGATTCTGACCCCCCGCAGGCCTTTTCCATCTTGTTTCAGCTGAAGCTTGAAACAATCTACTTTTTAAAAGGAAACCTTTACATCTCCACAAATCAGCACCAGAGAGAATTTTAATGATGATTTTTAATCAAAAAAGAACTTATATTTCTAAACATAACAAAACATTCTAAGTCATTTCATAGGCACATTATAAAACATAAGATGGCCCTGAGCCATAGAAGGAGATATTAGGTCAGGATGACCAAAAGCTTGGTTAAAGAGGCAGATTTTAAGGAGAGTCTTAAAAGGAGGAAAGTAAGGCAGACAGGCGGACAGGTTTAGGAGACCTCTCTACCTTGCTTCCTCCTTTAAGAAACAAAAACAAAAATATCTGGATAAACTCAGCAGGTCTGACAGCACCTGCAGAGAGGAACACAGTTGACGTTTCGAGTCCCTTTGACTCTTCATCAGAATCTCAGCAGGTGAGGCTGGAGTCGGGCCAGCCAACCTGGGAAAAGGTCTGGAGGCAGCCACAGGGGTTGCCAGATGTGGAGGCGGCCTGTTTAAAAGGCACCACCTTGGTGCCATGGGACATCATCCCAGTTAAAATAAGAACTCAAAGGCCCTCCAGCCCTCATCCCTCACAACCACTGATCCTCCAAACACCTCCCATGCCCCATCCATGCCACCTCATGCCCCCATGCAGCCCCTATGGCCCTTCATACCTGCTATGCCTAACTCTGTCTTCCACCCACCCTCTATGGTCCCTCATGTCCCCTATGCCAAGCTCTGCCCTTCCACTCACCCCAAGAGCCCTCATGCCAATCTATGATACTTCCATGTCCATTGACCCAGTATACACTGTATAGGACCAATGATCGCTATCGTCAGTCGGATTATTTTTTATTCTTTCATGGGATTTTGGTATCACTGGCTAGGCCAGCATTTATTGCTCATCCCTAATTGCCCTTGAGAAGGTGGTGGTAAGCTGTCTTCTTGAACCTCTGCAGTCCAAGTGGTGTAGGTACGCCCACGGTTAGGGAGGGAGCTCTAGGATTTTGTCCCAGCAACAGTGAAGGAATGGCAATATAGTTCCAAGTTAGCATGGTGTGTGGCTTGGAGGGGAACTTGCAGGTGCTGATGTTCCCATGCATCTGCTGCCCTTGTCCTTTTAGGTGGTAGATGTTGCTGGTTTGGAAGGTGCTGTCAAAGGAGTCTTGGTGAGTTGCTGCAGTGCATCTTGTAGATAATACACACTGCTGCCACTGTGCGTCAGTGGTGGAGGGAGTGATGTTGAAGATGGGGTGCCAATCATGCAGACTGCTATGTCCTGAATGATGTCGAGCTTTTTGAGTGTTGTTGGAGCCTCAATCATCCTGACAAATGGAGAGTATTCCATCACACTCCTGACTTTTGGATGTGTAAAAAAAAAAGCTTTTTAAAAAAAAGTAATTCATTCATAATGTTGGGAAAAGAGTCATTTCACTACAAGACAGTAAAAGTGTCAATTATCCAGACCCTTTAAGGTATAAATAACAAAAACCACAAACCCTTGAAACCACTTAACTTTAAACATTGTGAAATTGACAGCAGAGATCAGAGAGCCTGGGCTGTCAATCAAACTGTCAATGTTTCCTCTGGAGTGCAGGTATTTCAACAACTTAATGGATGCCTGGGCTCTCAGCCAAACCTCATTATGTAAGCTTGGCTGGTCCCAGGGAAAGGATGGAGTCGGCCATTAGGGAATTTTGAGGGTGACTAAAACAGTGGCAGGGATTTTCCGGTCCCGCCATGGTGGGATCCGCCCAGGTGAATGCGGTGGTCCAATCAAAAGTCCAATGACTTGCGGCGGGACCGGATGATCCCGGTGGTGACTTCACTCTCCCCAATATTTAGTTGAAGGAACTGTCCGCTCATTCAGTCCTGGATGTCAGATAAACAGCCTGATATTTCAACAACAGTGGAGGAATGGAGAGAAGTGGCGGTGAGTTAGAGCTGGGTGTCATCAACATATGTGGGCTAAGGGACAGCATATGGATACAAAATAGATTATTGGAAGACACCAGATACAATGGTGAGGGAGTGGGAAGAGAAATCATCTCAAATGTTATACCAGATATGATCAGAAAGATAAGAATGGAACTAGATGAGGCCCACCCTGTTGGATGACAGTGGGGAAGTGCTAAAGGTGGATGGTGTGGGCAAAAATGGCAATGGCTGTAGACAGGGCAAGAAGGGAAAAGTTACCTTTGTCACATTAACTATCAGATGTATCAGTATGGTGACAGGGGCAGAAACCGGATTAGAGAGTTTTAGACATGGAGTTCCAGGAAAGACAGGAACGGATGTGGGAGAGGAAAGGGCGTGTGGAGGTGGGGTGGTAGTTTGCAATGATGGTGGAGTCCAAGGGTTGGTTTTTTTGAGGAGAGGAGCAGAAATATATTGTCATCATCAATATTACAAGTTTATTGTTGGAGGGTGGAGAGAGAGAGAGAGAGAGAATTGAAGAGAAAAACTCCTCCTTGCTGTTTATCCTACTCAAGCCCCTCTATGTTCCCCTTTCTACCATCGGCAATTTCTTTCTGTTGCATACTCTTCCCCTCTCTGTCCTCCACCTTCCAGTACCTCCCTTCTGCTCCTCTTTATTTTCCTTTCCTTCAGTTTCCCGTCATTATCCCTCTCTTCCTCTTCACCCTATCTTTCTCACACACTCCCCCTTTCTCTTCCTTTTTCCCTGTCCCCTCCCTTTGCCTTTCTTTCTCCCCTCACTATCCTCTGCATCTCTTCCCTCTCCCTACTTCTCTTCCTCCACTTTCACCTTTTCCTCTTTTCCTCTCCTCTCCTTCTTGCACCCTCACCCATCCTCCCCTTCCCCGTCAACTCCCTTCTCCATTCACTCTTCTTCGTCCTCCCCTTTACTATCTTCTCCCCTTATTTTCCTTCCCTTTCTTTTCCCCCTCTCCTATCCCTTGCCTTCCCACTTTTGCTGCTACCCTCCCCTTTTCTAGTTTCCCCACCCCCCCCTCCACACCATTTAAGGTCTACTCCTGCTCCTATTTCATATGTTTTAATGTTTTTAAGATTTGTGGACAGAAAATGAACTCCTTGCACAAGATTTTGGGAAGCATCTCGAATGTTTATGATGCCATTCATTTCTTTCTAGCTGTGTTAGAAATCACACACTGCCCACAGACATTGTGTTGTTTATTAGCATGCAGGAACTTACAGCACCACTTGGCATCGAAGTTTCGGTTTGGATCAGTGCCCACACAGCGAGAGCCAGGATTCCTGGAACGCGTTTTCCTCCAAAACCGATCCTGTAGATATAAACAGCAAATACATAAACGTGTAAGATCCTTACTGCCATCATATCCAATGAACACCTCCTTACATAGTCAAATAATAGCAAATAATCCAGTTTGACAAATTTATCAGTGTTTTTTTGAGGATGTAACTAGTAGGGAAGATAAAGGGGAACCAGTAGGTGTAGTATACCTGGATTTCCAAAAGGCATTCGATAAGGTCCCACACAAAAGGTTAATAAGCAAAATAAGGGCTCATAAAGTTGGGGGGTAATATTTTAGAATGGATGGAGGATCGAGCCAAGGCTGACATGCTCTAAATGCTAATTTCCTTAATCTTTTCTCAAGGATTTTTACTTAGGCTTAACACATCCTTCAAAGTTATGTTGATCCTTTAGATAATTTTACATCTATCCCCTATCTACAATTCCACCCCGATCCAATTTTTATTTTATTTTATTCTTTCATGGGACTTGGGCGTCACTGGCTAGGCCAGCATTTTTATTGCCCATCCTTAACTGCCCTTGACAAGATGCTGGTGAGCCGCCTTCTTGAACCACTGCAACCCATGTGGTGTAGGTGCACCCACAGTGCTGTTAGGAATGGAGTTCCAGGATTTTGACCCAGCGACAGTGAAAGAACAGTGATATATTTCCAAGTCAGGATGGTGAGTGGCTTGGAGGGGAACTTGAAAGTCTTTAAAATTGCAATTGCAGTTCTTTAAAGAATTTTAATCTGGTTGCACAAAATTCAGTTCCCTCATTGAGCTATATCTACACTCTGATTCAAAATATAACCAAATAAGTTCTGGCACTGTGACATGAAAGTCCAGGGATTCTGGTCTGCTGCCATAGTCTGAAACAAGAGTCAGTATCCCAAATGTTAGGGTTGAGATACGAACATACAAATTAGGAGCAGGAGTAGGCCACTCGGCCCCTCGAGCCTGCCCCGCCATTCAATAAGATCATGGCTGATCTGATTGTAACCTCAACTTCATTCCTGCCTACTTCCGATAACCTTTCACCCCCACCGTTAATCAAGAATACATCTAGTTCTGCCTTAAAAATATTCAAAGGCTCTGCTTCCACTGCCTTTTGAGGAAGAGAGTTCCAAAGACTCACAACCCTCTGAGAGAAAAAAATTCTCCTCATCCTGGTCTTAAATGAGCGACCCCTTACTTTTAAACAGTGACCCCTAGTTCTAGATTCTCCCACAAGAGGAAACATCTAACCACATCCACCCTGTCAAGACCCCTCAGGATCTTAAAGGTTTCAATCAAGTCACCTCTTACTATTCTAAATTCCAGTGGATACAAGTCTAACCTGTCCAGCCTTTCCTCATAAGACAACCCGCTCATTCCTGGTATTAGTCTAGTAAACCTTCTCTGAACTGCTTCTAACACATTTACATCTTTCCTTAAATAAAGAGACCAGTACTGTACACAGTATTCCAGATGTGGTCTCACCTACGCCTTGTACAACTGAAGCTTAACCTCTCTATTTTTGTAATCAATTCCCCTCGCAATAAATGATAACATTTGCCTAGCTGCAGTGAGTGTACTGCCCTTGCAAGGGTGCTTTTAAAAAAATTCTTTCACGGGATGTGTGCGTCGCTGCCCATCCCTAATTGCCCTTGAGAAGGTGGTGGTGAGCTGCCTTCTTGAACCACTGCAGTCCATGTGGTGTAGATTGTGGGATTGGAATCCCCTCCAACTGGGAAATTTAGGAATATAATATAAACCCTTGGACATGTTTTGACTTCATGATTAGAACTATAAAAATATAAAAATTAAGCTGCAGTCAGCAGTGCAGGGCTGGGCAGAAAGGAGTTAATTCAGACATCATCATTTTGACTCATCAAAAGGGTTTGGACATTGTTCCCTAATAGCAGTCAGTCAATAGCACATGGGAAATGCCATTATATATCACTGACTAGTGCAATCAAGAAGTTTGGTTACCCAGTACAATGGCACAAAGGACATATCATCAATACAATACACTCAAGGAATTATGCAACTAAGGTCTGCACCACAGACAATAGTATTGGAAATAGGGTAATTCAAACCCTCAGTAACTTTGGAACCAGGGTGATGTTACTGTGTCACTTCAAACAGCAGGAGAATTGATTATACAATGAGAACTGATAACATTTGTCTGCATATATCTTCCATGGAAAATCCTGTATTGTTTCAACCAGTAGGAGCTGATGGCATTTGACTGGACTTTGTATGGAATCAACTAAATGGACATTGGAAAGACAGGAAATATTTTTTGACATGTCTGAGTTAAATTATTATAAAAAAAAGGAGCACTGCTGAGTATCTGGGCAGCAGTTGGAAGGAGGGTCAGGGCTGGCCACCTTGACTCAGGCCCACATTCAACACTGGTCAGGCCAGCTGCGCTGGGGATTGTAAGTGTTTTCAGCTATATCATGGTGATATTGGCCTGAAGGTTTTGGGCTGCAGTTGGAAGAAGGGTCGAGTTTGGTCACCTTTACGCAGGCCTATGGTCAACACCAGCTGTGTTGGGGATTATAAGTTTCAGCCAAATCATTGTGATATTGGTCTGAGGGTTTTGTGAAGGTTTTGGGTGAAAACTTGGTGTCTTTTTTTGCCGGTAATGTAACTTGTTTCAGCCATATCTTGGTGATATTGGTCTAATGGTTTTTTCCTTAAGGCTTCAGGACAAGATGTGGTGTTTTGCCTGTGTTTTTGTAAGTTTAAACCGAGTCGTGGGGACTTGGTGTTTGTGTTAGCATTTTTGTTCTGGTGACTTCGTGTTGGGTACTGGGGACAGGTTGTTTTAAATTTTGGAGTTTTGTACAGTGGGGTTGTGCGTGATTCGACAAAGCGATTGTGAATTATCAGGAGAAACCTGTCTTGCTGGTCATTCTGTTCAAGCCATACATTTTCGAATCTGGTGTCACGAACTTGAGTGTGGGGAGGGTCTCTGAGGGAAAAGAGAAACTCCTGCAAGGTACACCCACAGTGATGTTAGGGAGGAATTTTCAGAATTTTGACCCAGCAACAGCGAAATAACAATGAATTTAGTTCCAAGTCAGGATGGTGTGTAGCTTGGAGGGGAACTTGCAGGTGATGGTGTTGCCATGCATCTGTTGTCCTTGCCCTTCTAGGTGGTAGAGGTCTGGGTTTGGAAGGTGCTGTCGAAGGAGCCTTGGTGAGTTGCAGCAGTGCATCTTGCAGATTGTACACATTGCTGCCACTGTGCACTGGTGATGTGGGGAGTGAATTTGTAAGGTGGTGGATTGTATGACAGTGGGCTGCTTTGTCCAGGATGGTTTTGAGCTTCTTGAGTGTTGTTGGAGCTGCACTCATCCAGGCAAGTGGAGAGTATTCCATCACACTCCTGACTTGTACCTTGTAGATAGTGGACAGGGTTTGGAGAGTCAGACGGTGAGTTACTTGCCACAGGATTCCTAGCGTCTGAGCTGTTTTTGTAGCCACAGTATTTATATGGCTAGTCCAGTACAGTTTCTGGTCAATGGATGTTGGTAGTGAGGGATTCAGCAATGGTTATGCCATTGAATGTCAAGTGGTGATGATTAGAGTCTCTCTTGTTGGAGATGGTCATTGCCTGGCACTTGTGTGGCGTGAATGTTACTTAGAATTGTCAGCCCAAGCCTGAATGTTATCCAATTCTTGCTGTACGTGGTCATGGACTGCTTCAGTATCTGAGGAGTCATGAATGGAGCTGAACATTGTGCAATCATCACTTCTGACCTGAAGAAAAGTCATTGATGAAGCAGCTGAAGATGTTTGGGCCTAGGACACTACCCTGAGGAACTACTGCAGGGCTGCCTGGGGCTGAGATGATTGGCCTCCAATAACCACAACCATCTTCCTTTGTACTAGGAATGAATCCAGCCAGGGCAGAGTTTTCCCATTGACTCCAATTTTGCTGGGGCTTCTTGTTGCCACACTCAGTCAAATGCTACCTTGATGTCAAGGGCAGTCACTCTCACCTCACCTTTTGAGTTCACCTCTTTTGTCCATGTTTGAACTAAGGCTGTAACAAGGTCAGGAGCTGAGTCGCCTTGGCAGAACCCAAAGTGAGTGTCATTGAGCAGGCTATTTCTAAGTAAGTGACACTAGATGGCACTATTGACAACACCTTTCATCAATTTACTGATGATCGAGAGTAGACTAGTAGGGCGGTAATTGGCCGGGTTGGATTTGTCGTGCTTTTTGTGTACAGGATATACCTGGGCAATTTTTCACATAGCCAGGTAGGTGCCAGTTGTAGCTGTACTGGAACAGCTTGGCTACGGGCACAGCAAGTTCTAGAGCACAAGTCTTATGTGCTATTGCTGGAATGTTGTCAGGGCCCATAGTCTCTACAGTGTCAAGTGCCTTCAGCCATTTCTTGATATCATGTGGAGTGAATCGAATTGGCCGACGACTGAGATGCTGAGGACCTGGATCTGCCCTGATACGCTCTGCTGGGAGCAAAGAGCTAGGCTGAAAAAAATCTAATCAAAATGACCTTTACTCCAGGGTCAATTGTTTTACTCAAATAAATGTTGGCGGCCCTTCTAAAGGCCTCAGCAGGGCATGAACCAGCTCCTAGTCTACAGAGGAGGAATTTCTCCACTCAGGAGGTAGTGAATCTTTGGAATTTTCTCCTCCCCCCGGAAGATAGTTAATGCTCAGTTTTCAAGTCTGAGACTGATTGATTTTTGGACACTAAGAGAATCAGCGGATATGGGATTGAGACAAGAAAGTGGTGTTGATGTCAATGACGATCCTCTTGAATAGTGACGCAGGTTTGAGGGGCCATATGACCTACTCCTGCTACTATTTCTAATGTTCTTATGTATCTAGGTTTTATGGCAAATACCTGATGTTTATGGATTGAGTTTGGGCTTTCTGACCTCATATAGCTCAGGGCCTTTGTTTCACAATCCTGTAACACTAACTACTGTCTTAAGAATTACTCTGGATCATCCACAGAGGTTCTGACACTTACCCTGGCCCAGCTATAGACATAACCATCTACATTGATAACAGGAACAACCAGGAAATCCAGTTTATTGAGAAGAGTGGTCATAGCGGAATCAGATCCATAATTTCTAACAGCCTGTGGAAGCATAAGTTTATTACATGGCATGTTTCTTGACTGCTAAACAGATTGTCGGTAAAAAAAAATCACAGAAGTGAAACAGGTGTTCATTACTAACCTCTTTCACGAACCATTGGCAAAATGCTGGAGAAATCCACTCCCTGGCGTGGATTCCACAGTCTAAAAAGATGGCAGGTTTCGTAAAACCTGTTCTCTTGCCAACCTTTAACAAGAGATTGACACACACTATCATTCCATAAAGCTACTTCATCAGGCCAACCGCAAACTCTATCAAGCTTCTGCAAAACATGGGCCTCTTGACACGTATCAGGTGGGGCAGAGAGATCAGAAACTATTTCAACATAATTAATTTTTTTTATTAGTCATTCATGGGATGTGGGCTTCGCTGGTTGTGCCAGCATTTATTGCCCATCCCTAGTTGCCCTTGAAAAGGTGGTTATGAGCTGCCTTCTTGAACTGCTGCAGTCCATGTGGGGTAGGGGCACCCACAGTGCTGTTAGGAAGGGACTTCCGGGATTTTGACCCAGCAACAGTGAAGGAACGGCGATATATTTCCAAGTCAGGATGGTGAGTGACTTGGAGGGGAACTTCCAGGTGGTGGTGTTCCCATCTACCTGCTCCCCTTGTCCTTCTAGTTGGTAGTGGTTGTGGGTTTGGAAGGTGCTGCCTAAGGAGCCTTGGTGAATTCCTGCAGTGCATCTTATAGATGGTACACACTGCTGCTACTGTGCATCAGTGGTGGAGGGAGTGAATGCTTGTGGATGCGGTGCCAATCAAGTGGGCTGTTTTGTCTTGGATGGTGTCAAGCTTCTTCAATGTTGTGAGAGCTGCACTCATCCAGGCAAGTGGGGAGTATTTCATCACACTCCTGACTTGTGTCTTGTAAATGGTGGACAGGCTTTGGAGAGTCAGGATGTGAGTTACACGTTGCAGGATTCCTAGCCTCTGACCTGCTTTTAGGTATGGTATAAGTGATCTTACCCGGAGGAGATAGATGCTTCGTTGCTCATAGCTGTGTCCAATTTCAAACCTAGAAACTAATTTTGGGTTTTCTAAAGTGATCTTAGCAATCCAGGATTCAATCTACAATAGAAAAATTGATTGTGAGCACACCCCCAACATCAAAATAACTGCAATTTCTGATAGCTTTTATTAATTTTTTCAGTATCTTTTCAAATCCAATCATGAATTTTCAGTATGAAAATATCTATCTGCATATATAAGTATTCACCCATAGCTATTCACCAGGAAGATGCTGGTTTAGTTGTAATATTATAGGACTAGTATCCCAAAGGCCCAGGCTAATGCCCAGGGGACCCAGGTTCAAATCCCACCATGACAGCTGGTGGGGTTTAAGGTCAATTAATAAAATCTGGAATTGAAAGTCTCAGTAATAGTGACCATGACCAATTGACTGTTGTAAAAACCCATCTGGTTCACTAATGTTCCTTTAGGGAAGAAAATCTGCCATAGAGTTCTACAGCACAGATAAAGGCCCTTCAGCCCATCGAGTTTGCTCTGGTCAAACAAGTACCTATTATAATCCCATTTTCCAGCACTAGGCCCATAGCCTTGTGTGCCATGGCATCGCAAGTGCACATCCAAATACTTCTCAAATGTAATGAGGGTTTCTACCTCTACCACCCTTTCAGGCAGTGAATTTCAGATTCCCACCACCCTCGGGGTGAAAAAAATTCTTCCTCTAAGCCTCCTGCCCCTCACCTTAAATCTATGCCCCCTGGTTACTGATCCCTCCACCAAGGGGAAAAGTTCCTTCCTGTCTACCCTATTTGTTCCCCTCATAATTTTGTATACCTCAATCATGTCTCCCCTCAATCTCCTCTACTCCAGGGAAAATAACCCCAATCTATTCAATCTCTCCTCATAACTAAAACTTTCCAGCCCAGGCAACATCCTGGTAAATCTTCTCTGCGCTCTCTCTAGTGCAACCATA
This sequence comes from Cetorhinus maximus, assembly GCF_964194155.1. Classification (NCBI taxonomy): domain Eukaryota; kingdom Metazoa; phylum Chordata; class Chondrichthyes; order Lamniformes; family Cetorhinidae; genus Cetorhinus; species Cetorhinus maximus. The sequence continues at coordinate 81,977,600 of NC_135897.1, read as the reverse complement.
TCCTTCCTATAATGCAGATTCCAGAACTGCACGCAATACTCTAGCTGTGGCCTAACCAGCGTTTTATACAGTTCCAGCATAACCTCCCTGCTCTTATATTCTATGCCTCAGATAATAAAGGCAAGTATCCAAATGCCTTCTTAACCACCTTATCTACCTGTCCTGCTATCTTAAGGGACCGGTGGACATGCACACCAAGGTCCCTCTGATCCTCGGTACTTCTCAGGGTCCTATCCGTTGTTGCGTATTCCCGTGCCTTGTTTGTCCTGCCCAAGTGCATCACCTCACACTTATCCAGATTAAATTCCATTTGCCACTGATCAGCCCGTCTATATCCTCCTGTAATCTAAGGCTATCCTGCTCACTATTTATCACCCCACCAATTTTCGTGTCATTCGCGAACTTACTGATCAACCCTTCTACATTCAATTCTAAATCGTTTATATATACCACAAACAGCAAGGGACCCAATACTGATCCCTGTGGAACCCCACTGGACACAGGAACCCAGTCACAAAAACACCCCTTGACCATCACCCTCTGCTTCCTGCCACTCAGCCAATTCTGGATCCAATTTGCCAAATTGCCTTGGATCCCATGGGTTCTTACCTTCAATATCAGTCTCCCATGCGGGATCTTATCAAAAGCCTTGCTGAAGTCCAAGTAGACTATGTCAAATGCATTGCCCTCATCTACACACCTGGTCACCTCTTTGAAAAATTCAATCAAATTGGTCAGACATGACGTCCCCTTAACAAAACCATACTGACTGTCCTTGATTAATCCCGACCTCTCCAAGCGTAGATTAATTCCGTTCCTCAGAATTGCTTCCAATCGTTTCTCCACCACTGAGGTTTGACTGACTGGCCTGTAGTTCCCTGGTTTATCTCTTCCTCCCTTCTTGAATAACGGTACCACATTGGCTGTCCTCCAGTCCTCTGGCACCTCTCCTATGGCCAGAGAGGTATTGAAAATTATTGCCAATGCTCCTGCTATCTCCTCCCTTGCCTCACTCAACAGCCTGGGATACATTTCATCCGGGCCTAGAGATTTATCTACTTTTAAGCCCGCCAGACCACTCAGAACCTCCTCCCTTTCTATGCTAATTTCTTTAATTATATCACAGTCCTTCTGCCTGATTTCCATACCTATGTCGTCCCTCTCACTTGTGAACACCTACACAAAGTATTCATTTAGAACCCTACCTATGTCTTCTGGCTCCACACACAAATTACCACTATGGTCCTTAATGGGCCCTACTCTTTCCCTAGTTATCCTCTTACTCTTAATGTACTTGTAAAATAACTTTGGATTTTCCTTTGTTTTACCTGCCAATGTTTTTTCATGCCCCCTTTTTGTTCTCCTAATTTCCTTTTTAAGTTCCTCCCCTACACATTCTATACTCCTCTAGGGTTTCCGATGCTTTGAGCCCCTGGTATCTGCCTTAAACTTCCCTTTTTCTCTTTATCCAATCCTGTATATCCCTCGACATCCAGGGTTCCCTGAGTTTGTTGGTCCCACCCTTTCTCTTTACTGGAATATTTACTGGTCACCTCTTTGAAAAATTCAATCAAATTGGTCAGACATGACCTCCCCTTAACAAAACCATGCTGACTGTCCTTGATTAATCCCGACCTCTCCAAGTGTAGATTAATTTTGTTCCTCAGAATTGCTTCCAATAGTTTCTCCACCAATGAGGTCCTGTACTCTCCCTATTTCCTTCTTGAATGAGTCCCACTGCTCTGACGCAGATTTACCTAAAAGTAGCTGCTCCCAGTCCACTCTGGCCAAATCAGATCTGATCTTATTAAAATCGGCCTTCCCCCAATTTAAAACTCTGATTTCTGGCCCATCCTAGTCCTTTTCCATAACAACCTTGAATCTAACGGAGTTATGATCACTATCTGCAAAATGCTCCCCCACTGATACCTCTACCACTTGCCCGGCTTCATTCCCTAAAACTAAGTCCAGGACCGCCCCCTCTCTTGTAGGACCTGTTACATACTGGCTTAAAAAGCTCTCCTGGATGCATTTTAAGAATTTCGCTCCCTCTAAACCTATCACACTATGACTTACCCAGTTAATGTTGGGGAAGTTGAAATCCCCCACTATTACTACCCTATTACTTTTACACTCCTCTGAAATTTGCCTACGTATTTGCTCTTCTATTTCTCTGACAGTTTGGGGGCCTATAGTACACTCATATAGTGTTGAATATGTATGGGCCATCCTTACCTGGTCTGGCCTATGTGTGTCTCAAGATCCACAACAATGTGGTTAACTCTAGCCAAGCAAGCCCCTCAGTTCAAAGGCAATTGGGGATGGGCAGCAAATTCTGGCCATTGCAGTGATACCCACATCCCATGAAAGAAAAAAGTGCAATTTCATAATTTGATAACGTAGTTGTTAGCAGCTCCTGTTTGGATTGGTAAAAAAAATGCTTTAAATGTTGACCTGATTAAGATTATGACATTGTGCAATGAATTGTTATGATCTGGAACGCACTGACTTAAACAGCGGTAGAATAATAACTTTCAGTCAGGAGCTGGATAAATAATTGAAAAGGAAAATTTTGCAGGGAGAAGGGCAGGGAAGTGGGGCTAATTGGATCGCTCTTTCCAAGAGCTGACACAGGCTTGATGGGTGAACAGGTGACCTTTTGTACTGCATCATTCTATGTTTCTAAGTCTGTCAACCCTTGCAATAATGGGTGCTAACTAGCTAAATGTAAACAGCATTTTTAGTTTTCTTTCGGCCAGTTAAAAGATAAGGGGAATAGATGTTGGTCTGGGTCTGTGGAGGCAGTGATGCTTGAACCTAGGGGCCTAAGAAAAGGCAAAAAAAAAAAGACGTTGGGCCTCATAAGCTTATTCGGGATGAGTTGCCATTGCACCTCCATGAGCAAAATCTGCTTCAGGCTAGTGGCCTCACTAACATTGACCCATGGGTAAGTTCCAGAAGAGGGTTTGGGGAGGGCAACAGAAATAGCCCATCACAGAACTCTGGAGATGGAGGGGGGGGGGGGGGGGGGGGGGGTGGAAATCGCTTCTTCTTTTGCATTCACGGAATGATTTATGTTATAACCATTAAAATAACACATTCACACACACACACCCTTCAATGACACTAGACCACTAATAACCAAGGAGCAAAATATCTGTTTTGGGCAAATTTCTAGGACACCTATAATAATCCCCATGAATTTAGCACTGGGAACATAGCTTGGATGCAGGCCACCTGGCTATCAAATTGGCAAGCATTGTGCACATTTTAAGCCTGAACAAAATGCCAATTTCTAGCCCAAGACTTCCTCTGGTTGTGATGGTATATCAACACTGCATTTGTGTAGATGTCCTATCAGCCAGCAAAATTGTAAACACATTTCAAAAGTTTCACTATAATCACTGAGCAAAGAAAACCTTCAAAAACATGTTTATGATATCACCATACAGAGTGACCAGAGGAATTCTTAACCTCCCCCCCCCCCTCGAATATCAGATTTTAAACCTTTAAAATGATTTTACATTTGGTGAATTTCAGTTCTATTGTGTGCCAGAATCATATTTTTACCTCATCCCACCGATGATACTTTTCGTAGTCGTAGCCCGTGGAATCCGTCTTGTTTCGGTCAAACTGTTTCTCCATCAGGTTCTGCACGTTCTCAATTAATATGCTGTGCAATGTAAGATTAATTTTAATATGATAAATCTGGATTGTAAAGACAAAGGGGCAAGAGCTTTTGCTAGGGGCACAATTCGCCCAAATTTACAGATTACACCCAGCACAAATTGAGTTTCCACCACCTTTTGTGCTGGTTGGAAAAAATATTGCATTATGAGCCAGCCATGGTCACAAATTAGTCAGCATGAAAAGTTCCTAATAATTGCTCCTCTTTTCAAGCCTTTGAGGAGACTCTTAACATTGAGCAGTATTTTCTTTAGACACAGGGGCATTAGTAGGTGCATATGAAAAGCTTTTAAACGTTTTTCTTAATTCACTAAGCAAGTGACTGCTGCACACCAGCGTAACTACTAAATGGTTCAGTATAGTTTTCAAAGTTATTTCCAGCTATTTAAAATTGGCTTTCTCACAGGGGTGGGCTAGACGCGCCTTTTAAATGCTTATTCTTTCGTGGTAAATCGGTTTTCAGCTGTATTAATTCAACTGCACCAGGTTACCACTCTTAAAAACATCAAGGAATATTTTTAAATGCCAAAATAAAATAAGCAATTCGGTTGTAAAACACTACCCAAATTTCATTGGGTCATGGAAGATTTTATGTTTGGTGATATGGCAAATGAGTTTGAGCGAAAACATGAGGAAAACATTTTCATTCAGAGAACTAGGGCAATTTTGAGCGCAATTTGTGACAGGTCACCGATTACACCCAAGGACAGAAACTCAACAACCCCCCCCCAGAACCCTCAAATGTTTCTGCTTGGTGAAAGTCAATATTTGACACTAACTCATATTTCAATCCAATCTTCTTCAGTCCAGCCTGAACTTCCGAGGCCCATCCAGCACCGACCCTGAAATCCACACTCCTGTTTGTGGTCACCAGCTCAACCGAATGTGGCTGCCAAAAATCAACCTGTGCGCACATCAATAACACAATTAATGGTCTCGTTTCATCAAACTTAATTCAATATCGGCGTGTGAAATAGCAAAGGTGAAATCATACCTCCGCAGAGCGGGACACATCCCTTATAAACTGTAGGTGCTGTTCATTTTCCGGCTTCAGACGCAGAACTTTGTCCCTTGCAACACAAGTGATCTGTCATTTTTAGTGTGTGCAGTAGAAATTCACGGCACACTCAAAACAACAACTTACCTTTATATAGCGGCTATAACAAAGCAAATTGACCCGAGGTGCTTCATAGGAATAATCAGAGAAAAATTAACACAGAACCAAAGGAGATATTAAAACTGCTGAACAAACTTTTGATCAAAAAATTCAGTTTTTAAGGATATCTTTAGGAGGGAAGAGAGGTAGAGAGGCAAAGAGGTTTGGGGGGGGAGGGGGGTATTTCAGAGCTTAGGGCTGAGACAGCTGAAGGCATGGCTATCAATAATAGGGCAAAGAGAATGGGGGATGCATATGAGGCAAGAATTGGAAGAGTGCAGAGATATCAGTGGATTTAGGTTGGAGGAGGTTCCAGAGATAGGAAGGGCTAAGGCTATGGGAGGATTTAAAAATAAGGACAATAATTTTATAAATTCAGGGACATTCCTTACCCAGCATATTTACCAACTGCAGCTTCACCTGAAATAATTGCAACAAAACCCAGAAATAAAAGTGCTTCCATTGTTTTCCTGGATTGTAAGACACACCCGGTTAGGTCCGACACATTTATACTCTATACAGTGTCCGCAGCAAATATGCAACAAGTGGAGAGTAACATGCCTGAAATATGCCTTCTCATATCTTTGGCAACATTCAATTGCTTTCTGATATGGGTATTTCTGAAATGGAACTTCCCTCTGGTTGATTATCTGAATAGTGATGTTCTCAGCAATGCATGTAGTCAAGAATATCCTGTACCACAACAGCTTAATAGTTATCTCATTTCTTATGAAAAATGTTTTTCAAATGCACCACTAGCCTGGAACTTCTTGCTGTAAGAGATCTTGCACTACCACAGAAAGTTTTGTATAATAATTGTGATGAAAGCATAATAATTTTCATAATATTTTTCTGGTTTATTGTAAGGTAGGTTTATGTGTGTAAGTATAGGTGGTTCTGTCTGTATGGTTTAATTACATTTGGAGTCAAGTAGATTGCAAGCTTGAAATCATGAAAAGAAGCTAGGTGTAGAAATGTACTTGAAATGCTAATGAGTAAACAGGGATGCTGGCTTAGCATGTAAGGTGTGAAGGGAATTTGCATTTTTAGGTAAATGAAAGGATTGTTGGATTTCAAAGGGATGTTAGTCTATTTACAACTAGCCAGATAAGCAAGGCTAATGAGTGTGTATTTTTCCCAAAGGTTACTGACAATATTGGCAACATGAAAGTTTTTTTTAACTCTTTATTCATTAATGGGATGTGGGTGTCACTTGATAGGCCAGCTTTTATTGCCCATCTTTAATTGCCCGAGTTCAGAGGGTATCTTTAAGAGATTGCTGTGGGTCTGGAGTCACAGGTGAGGACAGCAGATTTACTTTCAGACTTGTTTTTTCAATGACAATTGGGGCAATGGTTTCATGGTCATCATTAGATTTTTAATTCCAGATATTTATTGAATTCAAATTCCACAATCTTCCAGGTGGATTTGAATACAGGTCCCAGGGCATTACTCTGGGTCTCTAGATTACCAGTCCAGTGACAATACCACCAAACCACCACCTCCCACTATGAGGAAGATACAGTTTCAAAGACATATGGAACAATAGAATTTAAATATTAAAGAGAGAGAAACATATAAAAAGGAGACTAAAAGGCTATGTGAGGAGAGGACCATGTAAGATCTAACAGGAGCGTGTGATACAGCCTTCAAGCAGCCTCCAGCCATTTGTGCATTAGGCTGCTATGTAAAGTAACTGAAGTTGGGGAAGCCATTTGGAATTCCACTGTCAAGTGGGTATTGTGTTAACTTGCTGGTTTTAATTCAAATCTAAAATCTATTTTGGACTGTTGCCTTAAAGGGGGTGTGCAACTGGGAGTCAGGTCAATTAGAAATTTTAGGATTTTTTATAGTAGTAATTGTAGACTTATGTACGTGCTTGAAATCTTTTATTTTGTTAATAAATATTTTAATTTAATTTTGAAAATCTCTAAAGGTCTTGGTGGACTCATTACCTCTGAATTCAGTGCACACATCTTCTCATGGTAGATACAAATTGCAAAACCGTTGTGAAAGTGAGACCATGTTTCCCTTGTAGATTTGGTCCACATTGCACACATCATCTGCCACATCATAACAGATTATTAATTTGCTGCCAGTTAGTGACAAACAGCAGGGCACCATGTGCTGTGGACATATATCCAGAATCTGGAGGCAACTCATTTCATTTTTTGCAGCAATTGTTTAACTCCTCAGTCTGGTACTGAATCAAACCTAGGTGAAAGGGGAATTCTCTGTCTACATCACCTTCGCACCTCTTTTCCTATATCTCTTTGTTCAAGTTAGCATGAATTGTGGCTCTTTTCTCTGACTTTCTCTCTTCAGTCTTAGTAGCACATACAATTGCAACATCTCTATATCTTTGGTCTCCATTAGGACCATCAGTTTGTGTAATATTACTTAGTGTAATCTCCTCATTCAGTCGATAAGAGTTAGTAATGCTCTTGTTATCCATAGTTCTCAATCTCTCACTAGTAGTCGGTAATCCTAATGGGATCTCTCAAACTCTCTGCTCTGTAATGCCAGTTGGTACCATTCTTGACATTGACACAGAAAGTTGACATGCCACTATCAGGGATTCATAATGTTGGTGCATTGTGTTAAGCGTTACCATAAGACCATAAGACCATAAGATATAGGAGCAGAAATTAGGCCAATCGGCCCATCGAGTCTGCTCCGCCATTCAATCATGGCTGATAAGTTTCTCAACCCCATTCTCCTGCCTTCTCCCTGTAACCTTTGATCCCTTTACCAATCAAGAACCTATCTATCTCGGTCTTAAATACACTCAATGACCTGGCCTCCACAGCCTTCTGTGGCAATGAATTCCATAGATTCACCACTCTCTGGCTAAAGAAGTTTCTCCTCATCTCTGTTCTAAAAGGCCTTCCCTTTATTCTGAGGCTGTGCCCTCGGGTCCTAGTCTCTCCTACTATTGGAAATATCTTCCCCACGTCCACTCTATCTAGCCCTTTCAGTATTCTGTAAGTTTCAATCAGATCCCCCCTCATCCTTCTAAACTCCATTGAGTATAGACCCAGAGTCCTCAAACGTTCCTCATATGTTAAGCCTTTCATTCCTGGGATCATTACGGAGTCACTGCATTGCTGCAAGAGTCTTTATTAAGACAAGATGTGAAATTGAGCATCTGACTACTTTCTAGAGTGATAATGATTCTTATGGTACAACGCATGAACTTCATGTCCTGCTCAGTTAACTGCTCAGGTAAAAACTTTACAACAGCTTAGTCCAACCAACAACTGAAGCAAAAATTAGGTCACTGTGAACAATTAAAGACACCGCCAGACAATGTTACCATCACAAGATCTAGGCGTACTAGCAGATTACCTTTACACTTTAGAGACTCATAGATTCATGAGTTCTATGCACTTATGTAATGATAACTAAACATGAATATATTTTCAATAGTTCTACTTCTTTGAAGGAGGGAAAGTACCTTTAAAAATAAAGGATAAAGTTGTAATATGCCATTAAGGAATATCAGCATGAAGTCACTAGAAGAAAAACATGTCATGTGATCCAGCCTTAGTTGTCATTCTTGGATCTTGCTTTGGTTGCGTTTGTGATCTTGTCCTAGGTGCAATAGGATTGTACAGTGGTTGAGGAGCTGGAATGGATCTGATTTGTCCACGGTTATGTCTCACCACTGTGCCTTTGTGTATAATGATTTCATGGAACTTTGGTTCTGAACAAATCCTTTTCGCCTCGACTGGTTGTCATGTGCCTTCTGTAGGGTCCTGGATGTGAACTTATTGTCCCAACTCTAAATTTGGCAACTCTGTACCTGCATTCCTATCATGCACATTGGTCATCTTTGCTTGCAGTTTTAAAAGCTGCTCTCTAGTTTCTGAGAGAGTAGAATACATAAGAGCAGGTGAATTGGTATGGACTGGTCTGCCGAACATGAGCTCTACCAGTGATGGAATAATTGCACTTAAAGGTATCGCTCTCAGATGTAACATTGCAATGTTGTTTGGTCTGCTTACGTTTGAGAATTAAGGATTTCACTTTGTGAAACATTCATTCAGCTAGGCCGTTAGATCTAGGATAATGAGGAGAAGTTGTGTGATCGATATTCCATTTTTCATATGTATCCTGAAATATCTAACCAATAAATTGTGGACCATTATCCGTAATGATCTCTCTAGGCACTTAAAATAAACTGAAAATAGCACTTAGAGTGTGCGTGACAGTTGTGCTTGACATTTTGTGCAATTATCAAATAATGGAGTATTTGGTGAAATAGTTGATGATGATGAAGTCAGTGTCATGTACATGAAAGAGGTTGGATGCAATTTTGGACAAAGGATGGTAGGAACTTCATGTGGAATCAGTGGTGCTTTGTGCTGGCTTGGCAGATGCTCTTGACTTGCCTCGCACCTTTTGATGATGACAATTAATGTAATTGTTCATAACGGCCAATAAAGCATCTCTCTTATGAGTGTTCTCATCTAATCTATGCCCATGTGTGAGTGATGAAGTTGTTGAAGAACATCAGGTTGCAAAGATTCCGGTATGATGACCCGCTTGCCTTTAAAAATGAGTCTCCAGGAGATGCAGTGTTCATCCCGATAAGACCAAAATGGTCGCACTTGTTCATGGACATTCTGAATTAAATCAGGCCATCCTTTCATGATGTTTTTCCACAGTTTCTGTAGTCTGGAATCTTTCACCATTTCTTCTTGTAGCTGATGGTATTTGCATTGCACAAAATGTACCATATCAATTTGGAGAACATCTTCAAGTTCATTGTCAAGAAGTGAACTTGTAGATCCAAGAATATATCTTTTGCTTTCACTGGGTTAGGCAATCTGCTAAGTGTATCTGATGTGACCATCAAGTTACCTGGCTTGTGACTATCTTACAGCCGTAACCTTGAATCTTTATTGAGAGATGTTGCAATCTTGGCGGTGCACTGGTCAATGGTTTTCACCAAATCATCTCCAGAGGCTTGTGGCCAGTCTCTACCAGAAATATTTTGCTGAGCAGATAGGTATGAAAGCACATGATTCCAAATACTAAAACCAATGTTTCCCCCGTGATGGTCAAGTAGTTGGATTGAGTTATGGACAGAAATTTTGACGCAAATGCAATCAATTTGCCTTTTTGTAGTAGGCTCCCAGACCTTTCTGTGAGGCATCTATCTCCAAGGTAATTGTCTCCCTAGGATCGCAAAATTGCAATGTTGATGCTTCTGATAATGGCTGTTTCAGTGCCTCAAAGAGGGTTTGGTGGTCTTCATGCCATAGGAAAGGCACATCCTTTCTCAACAATTCTCTTAGCAATGTTATGACCCATGCAGTTGGTAAAGCTGAGCTATTTGAAAATCCCAGAGGGAAACTTTAACTGTCATAACCTATAATTTTAAATGTTATGTTTGAGATGTGACCCTAAATTCAGGAATCAGACCATCAGTTCTCGAGACTTCACATTAAACTAAATGAAACATTATATTAATTTACACAGATTAAAATGTATATACACATGGCTTCAAATCACTACGATCATAAGTTTTAATAAATTCACAAACTAATTGCCATTAAGGCAACAACAACCCATAGACTTAACTAGACACCAGGCAATGCATTTTCACCTTATGAATTCAAAATGAGGTTCTTTTCACTTTGGTTCCTGTGGAGACAGTTGGAGGCTTACAGCTGCCTTTTGATCTTACATTGCCTCTGCTCTGCACACATAACACTGCTGAAGTTATACCTACCACCCCCATTGAATGTAAATTCTCATTGTATCACCAACCTCCAAAATAAACCTCTCTAGCAATAAAACCCCTTTCATATTGCCAATTTTATTAGTAATATAAACATATGGCTTGGTATCTGCCAGATGGGTGTCTGTTTCTACCCCACTTCTTGAATGCTCTATTCAAAAAATGCAAATGCACACTATCTCTCCTACATATCAAAACTAGTACACATCAAAGCACCCAGACTAGCTGGCTTTAATCCAATTAAGACACACCCACAGACTAAACCTCTATTTTAAAAGAAAAATATTTTCCAATAATATTATATACACCAATAGCTTCATGACAGCAAATAAGACGTTTGACTGAAATTGGGAATGTATGGGGACAAGAACTTAAAGAGACCAAGACGCCTTTGAAGATCATCCTTATCTTGAGGAACTGGCATGGCCTTAATTTTTTTTTATTCGTTCATGGGGTGTGGGAGTCTCTGGCTAGGCCAGCATATGTTGCCCATCCCTAATTTCCCTTGTTCAGGGGGCAATTAAGAGTCAGCCACATTGCTGTGGGTCTGGAGTAACGTGTAGGCCAGACCAGGTAAGGACAGCAGATTCCTTCCCTAACGGACATTAGTGAACCAGATGGGTTTTTACAACAATCGACAATGGTTTCATGGTCATCATCAGACTTTCAGTTCCAGATTTTTTTATTAAATTCACGGCGGGATTCAAACTCAGGTCCCCAAAACATTATCCTGGGTGGCTGGAATACTAGTCCAGTGAAAATACCATGATGCCATCGCCTCTCCTAATATCCCCTATTTTACTTGGAGCACGACATATACCAGCACTGGAATAAATAGAACCGAAGAAATTGATCTGCTGCACATTGTTGTCACATTTCAGAATGTTGAACACCAATCCTTCATTATGTGTTGCTTGCATCAATGCGTGCAGATTATAATCATGTTCTTGCTTTGTTCTTCCCACAACAGCTATGTCATCTGCGATGCAGATGCATCCTGGCACAGTGCAGGTAATGTGGTCCATGTGATCTTGAAAGAGATTTTGGCTCACGGATAGCCTGAAAGGAATTCAGTGAAAACAGTATTGTCTGAATGGGGTACAACATGTTGTACGCTCTTGGGACTTCTCCGTGAGATGTTGTGACCATACTTGGCATGAAGCTTCATTTGCACCTGTAAATCTCGGATTGAACTCTTCTAATGTGGGTATTTTGTAAGGACAATGTTTCAAAGCTGCATTTAAACATTGTGGATTGAGGCATAGTCTCAATGATCTGTATTTCTTTGTGATTGAGCTGCACCAATCTGCATGCTCTTGCACTCTTCTAGTGATGCTGCCTTTCTGCATTTTGTTTAGTTCTATCTTCAATTTGTCTTGTATGTGGATGCTGCACTTACGTGTTGGATCAATTGACAGGCTTGCATTCTCCTGCAAGTGTAATGTTGCAGGTCCCTTGAAACTGACAATTTTGTCTAAACATTCTGGATATTTCAATGCTAGGTTATGAACTGAGGTGACAGGAGTTGTTTCTGATGCTGATCTGACTTTTGATGCCTGACTGATTCCATGGACTTCACTGGTGTGAAGTCATGACATGCTGGTAGTCCTGCAATGCTGGGTGTTTAGTTTCCACCACATAGAACATCTGTGATATCCAAGAGGATTGATTGTACTTGCACTCCAGAATAATGGATACTCCACATGGAATTAGTGAACCATTGTACGTTGAAAGTTGTGTAGCAGTAGGTTTTGCCATGGCCTTTCATGTCTGTGGATGCATATCTTTGAGAATTCACAGAGGTATTATGTTGGCACTTGGCCCTGTGTCATTCTTTGGTCAATAAATAGTTACCAACTTTCTTGGGTCGGGCAATTCAAACCTTGGCAAAAACTTTGGACAAAATGACGGCATCTACATTTTCAACAAGATTGATAGTGTGAAGCATGTATTTTCCCCTCTTCCTCTTGTCATGCTTATCATCATCATTTTCTGGTTTGTCAGTCAGCTCATGTACATGTTTCTGATGGGATACAGAATGGCCATTCTTATTGCTTGAAGGTACCTGTTGCGTATGCTCTGTTTGGATCAGTGCATGGCTGTTTGTAGCTGCATCAGCCTTTGCTCTAGTGCACTGCCGCTGCCAATGGCCCTTTCTGCCACATGCCTTGAAGAATTGTTGAAAAGCTGGACTGGATCTTGCTAGGTTTGGGTTTTCTAGTGAGTGCATCAACAATTGCATTTAGGACCTGTAAGCTTTGTTGACCTGCGAAGATCGCTTCATACTTAAAAACAAAAAGCTACTGCAGATGCTGGAAATCCAAAGCAAAAACAGAATGTCCATCCTTGAGTAGCTCATCGATGCTCTATGTTTTGGGCTTGTCTAGCTGATCTTTCTGGAATGCTTCCATGGGAGTGGATGCCATTACCAACTCAACAATTCAGTCTGCTAGTTCTGAGTTTGAAAAATCACAGTATGCACCCTTTTCACTGTGTCTGCTGACAAAGTGGTCTATGGACTCTATAGGTTGTTGTCGAATTGACATGAACTCTAGTCGATGAATATGGAAGTTTAACCAGATTTTGAACCGGTCTTCAATGTAATCCATATCTTTTGTGGATCCCTTAGCTCTTCTGCTGTTAATCCTGACATGTTCAGCCCGTGTAGATCTCCATTCCCAATTGCTAGGCAAATTTTTATGGCTTGCTTGTCTGGTTCAGATGCAGTTGAATCAAGAAGCCATATGTGTTGTTTAAACATTTTGAATTCAGATAGTAGGTCAGCTGCATCCCAATTCAAACTGGGGAATTTTGTGGACATTTTGATAATATCCCTTTGACCTTCCTTCTTCTGTAGTACCTGGGATGAATGTCGCTGTAGCTGCTTTTGTGTGCCAATGAAGACGAGTTGTGGTGGGAACACACCATCGAATAATGGCATCTTTGCTTTTTATTCAGTTCATTGCTCAGCAACTCCCGAATCCACTTGTTACAATCGGAATCTTCTCTGGCCCAATTTTTCTGACTTTTGTTTTGTTTTCATCTGGTCTCCCTCACTCATTATCAATGCAGCCCACAGCCTGGTGGCTCACCTTCCCCAACTGAGCTAACCAGGCGCTGGTCCTCTAGATATGCTGTCCCACTCACAGAACTGGCAGACTATGAGCTGCAATCTCATCATGAGAGTTCCAGCTGCTTACCAGCTTTTTACTTGAGCACTAGCTCAGTGCTGCGTCTCCAAAGTTTTCTCTTGCAGTCACAATGCTACGTTTTCAACACTCTCCAACACTGTGACTTTGTTGTGATCTGACCAAAGCGCTGAGGGTCCTCTCATGCCATGTAGCACAATCTAAGGCTGTTCACCTTGTCTTACCTGTACTTAACCTTGCTGCCACCTGTCTCACCACTGCTGTGTTATTGTAATGAAATAATACCTTGGGCTTATTTACTGTACAAGACACAAAGCACCAATCGTACATTAGGGATTGGGGAAACACGCTGTGGGCTCATTTATTGAGACTAGGCACATTTCATCCACCACTTGAAGCATTCAGTCCCTCCACCACAGGCACACACTGGCAGCAGTGTGTATGATCTACAAGATGCACTGCAGCAACTCACCAAGGCTCCTTCAACAGCATCTTGCAAAAATCTACCACCTAGAATATCAAGGGCAGTAGATGCATAAGAACATCACCAACTGCAAGTTTTCCTCAAATTCGCACATCATCCTTCACTGTTGCAGGGTGAATATCCTAGAACTCCTTCCCTATCAGCATTGTGGGCATGCCTACACCACATGGACTACAGTGGTCCAAGATGACAGCTCACCACCACTATCTCAAGGGCAATCAGGGACTGGCAATAAATGCTGGCCTTGCTAGCATGCCCACATCTCATGAACAAATATAACAAAAGGTAACCTTGAAAAAACATGTTTAAATAGTTGCATATATCAATGTTTCTTATGCTATTGCCCATTATCTGTGTAGTAACATCACATCATGAGCTGAACTTCATATGGACTATTAGAAAATGGAAAGTACATTCAGATGGCACATTGTATATTCCAAAATGAGGACTGGCATAGATCCAAGTTGCTAAGCTGGATGAATCAGCAGCAAGAGGTTATTTGTGATATAAGAGTTCAGTGTCCAGTGACAAAGCATAGCACCTTTGGCAAACTTCCATGCAAAACAGTATGTGAAGAAATGATAACTTTTATGCTATTGTTACATATCCCATTAAAAATGTTAAGATTGTTTCATAATTCAAATCGAAATATTCATTTCCACAGCATGTCCTTCAATCCCTTTTATCTCCAGAAAAGAAAAAAAGACTTGTATTTCTATAATGCCTTTCACAACCTCAGGACGTCCCAAAGTGCTTTAGAGCCAATGACTTGCATTATAATATTGAATACGGCAGCCAATTTGCACACAGCAACGCCCCCCTCAGAGCGGTGTGATAAAGACCAGATAATCCGCTGTTTGTTGGATAAATGTCAGCTGGGACACTGGGGAAAACATCATTGCTCTTTCTTGAAATAGGATTTTTTATGTCCACCTGGGATGAAAAACGGGATCACGATTTAATGTTGCATCTGAACAGCACACATCCAACAATGCAGTGCTCCTTATTGCATTACAGAAACACGTTTAACACCACAGTCTGAAGTTGCAAGCTAAATCTGGAATTAGGGCCTTACCTAGAAGGGTAATTCCATACTGCCTCTATTTGATACTTTTTGGAGAGTTTTTCAAAGTCCTTAGAGTGCAAAGAAGGATGGAAAACAATTATCAGGTTAATCAAGCATGTTCCATGCAATATACAGCGTAACCTCCCGCATTACCATTCCATTCCCAAGTAATTTTGTTTCATAATCGTTTGGAAGTACAAAATTTGAGTATTGCTTAAAAAACAGACATGTCAAAGCTTTTTGTCCTGCACTTATCAGGACACTTTGAAAGAATACCAATGTAAGGGGAAAACAACAATTTACACTGTATGAGAAGAGAGTGCTGATTGGTTGGCAAGTGGACTCTGATTGGTAGAGGCATTGCCATGGAGAATGCACCAATTGATGGTGACTGACAATTGACTGCCAAGCATTGTTTGAAATTTAAACCAGGCAGCTTGACCCTGATTGGTCAAGGCATTGTCCTGGAATGAGTCAGTGAATGGCTGTCACTTATTTTGTTATTGCACCTGTTTCAACTAAACAAAATAAATGACAGCCATTCACTGACTCATTCCTTAGGGCAATGCCTTAACCCAACCAGGGTCAAGCTGCCTGGTTTAAATTTCAAACAATGCTTGGCAGTTAACTGTCAGTCATCATCAATTGGTGTATTCTCCATGGCAACTCTCTACCAATCAGAGCTCATTTGCCAACCAATCAGCATTCCCTTCTCATACAGTGTAAATTGTTGTTTCCCCTGAAATTGGTATTCTTGCGAAGTGTCCTGACAAGTGCAAGACAAAAAGCTTCAACATATCTCCTGAGAAAGGGGACAAGATAAACAGAAGGAAAAATCATAACCAATTCATGAACAATGACACCAAAAGCAAGCTTCATGAGACCGTAATTCTCCTTAACATATCACAACTTAATCTAATTAATTACTCCCGTGCAAACTCCACCCTCTCTCCCCCATCTGAAATGGCCAATGTTTATTTCTCTCAGAAACTCAAGTGTCTTTTAAAGGTCTGTGATGACGTCATGCTCACCACATGGCAGCAGTTAGGGCAAAGGATATCTGCATTCCTTGACACTTTCAAAGTCTTCAATTCATGCCGTGACTGAGTTTTCATTTTGCTAATGCTGCATTCTCGATTGTAGGGATGAGTCTGTGCTATGGAAGAGGAACTTGTTGATGGGGGTTCAATAACAGAGGACCAGAGGAACAGCAGAAACAACAATTTATGCTGTATGAGAAGGGAATGCTGATTGGTTGGCAAATGAACTTTGATTGGTAGAGGGTTGCCGTGGAGAATGCATCAATTGATGATGATTGACAGTTAACTGCCAAGCATTGTTTGAAATTTAAACCAGGCAGCTTGACCCTGGTTAGGTTAAGGCATTGCCCTAAGGAATGAGTCAGTGTAGCCTTTGATCTAAGTTGCAATCTCAGAGTGTGGCCTTCTTGTTGGGAACAGAAGATTGCAAGTAGGCCTCTTATAGTTGATGAAATGGTTACAAGGTTCAAACTAATCTCAGGTTTGAGCTATCTTTGATAAACCAGTAAGGTTTTACACTTATGTTTCGTACTAGCAAGTTCCAATCGTCCAACTACATGATGTCCAGATGAGAGCCTGGAAAATGTGGAGGATTTACTTGTGAAAAATATAGAAAAAATGAACTTGCATTTTTATAGCACTTTCATGGCCTCAGGATATCCCACAGTGCTTTAGTTCTTTTTGAAATGTAGTCGCTATAACGGTCTTCTATTCACACAACAAGGATTGGTGAAACAATAATATGGGTTCTTCACTTGAAGATAAAACTATATACAAAACTAGGAGGTTAATTATACATGTCCGACTTCTATCATTCGCTGCTGTAGACTGAATGCAGGTCATAGGACTAATACATCCTGTCACGGTGATAGCAATTGACAGCAGCTTAAGATATGCTCCCTTAAAGACACATTTACATATCACAACGGTCACTGTTCTAATGTACGAAACACTGAAGACAATTTGTGCATAGCAAGCTCCCACAAAGAGCAATGTGATTATGGCAAAACAAGCTGTTTTATTGATGTTGGTTGAGGGATAAATATTGGCCAGGTCACTGGGGAGAACTGCATCACTTTTCTTGAAAATAGTACCATGGGACAGTTTACAACCATCCAAGGTGCCAGACAGACTCTTGCTTTAATGAGACTTGAACCCACAATCTTCTGACAGAGAGGCAAAAGTGCTACCAGTGAGCCACAACTGACACTGAGACTTGTATGTGCTATACTTTAATTATAACATGCCTATTATCACTTCTGATTGCGGTCTTCCTGTAGAAGTTGGGAGATCCATGGTGATGCCAACCTGTGCTTTGCATTGGTTATGTTGGCTGTCATTGGACTGAGGCTCTGAGCAGAGAACGGGTTTGGCAGAATTCGGAGCCAGGGTAGAAACAAGTGCTACAGACTCAGACCTGAAAGCATAGGATAAAGGAATCGGCCCCAACTAGCTTTACTTTCAAAATGTTAATGTTACCTCTCATAACTTCCTGTACATGTAATATTTACTGTTTTGTCTATAACACCCTGATACAGTTTGGACTTTTCCCATGTAAATAGATTGGCCCCAATTTCCATTAGCAGATTGAATTCACCTGGAACTGTTTCACACTCTGCAGTATTTGGTTTAACTAGCTACACGTCTGAAAATTAGCCCTTAGCACAGTAAACTGCTTATGGCAGGATTAGAAGGATTCCAACCACAGGGAATAATGCACCGTTACATTATTTTACACAGATTAAGCTGCAGTTTTGGTTTTAATTAGAATTACAATGATAGACATGAGCAAAAATAACAAAAAAAATTCTCTACATCTCTGTCCTAACTGGGCGACCCCTTATTTTTAAACAGTGGCTCCTAGTTTTAGGCTTTTCCAGAGGAGGAAACATCCTCTCCACATCCACCCTGTCAAGGCTCCTAGGATCTTATATGTTTTAATCAAGTCGCCTTTTACTTTTCTAAACACAAGTGGATACAAGCCTAGTCTGTTCAACCTTTTCCCATAAAACGACCTGCCCAATCAAGATATCAGTTTAGTAAACCGTCTCTGAACTGCTTCCAATGCAATTTACACCCTTCCTTAAATAAGGAAACCAATACTGTACACAGTATTCCAGATGTGGTCTCACCAAAGCCCCGTATAACTGAAGCATAACTCTGACAGATGTTAAGTTACCTCACCTGTAATTTCCTACTTTCTCCCTTGCTTTTTTAATGAAGGAGTTACATTTGCTATTTTCCAATCTTTCCAAACTCCCAATCAACCTTCCCTGAATCTTGGGAATTTTGGAAAATTAAAGCCAACGCATCAGTTATCTCACTAGCCAATTCTTTTAAGACCCTAGGATGAAGTCCATCAGGATCTGGGGACTTGTCAGCCCGCAGTTAGGGTTATACTTAGGACCTGTAAACTTCATCGACCTGCAAGGATCACTTTGTGCATACATTCACCCTTGAGTAGCTCGTCACTGCTAAATGCTTTGTGCTTGTCTAGAAGATCTTTCTAGAGTTCTTCCAACGGAGTGAATGTGATCACCAATTCAATAATTCCACCAGCTAGGTCTGTATTTCAAAAAATCACAGTAGCCTTTTCTCTGCATTTGCTGATTAAGTGGTCTATGGATTCTATAGGCTGTTGCCAAAATGACATGAACTCTAGTCGACAAATACAGAAATTTAACCTGATTCCACACTAGTCTTCCAATGTAGTCCATATCTTTAGGGGAACCTTTAGCTCTTCTGCTGTTACTCCTGGGCTGGAATTTTATGGCCCCTGGGCTGGAATTTTATGGCCCGTAAAATGAGGTGCCATTCTAAACGCCATTGACTTTGGCAGGAACTTAAAATCCCGCTGTCTAATGGCCTAGTGGAACAAATGATTCGTACAGTGAAATCCCTAATTCTCAGAAGTAGACAGATTAAGCAAGAGCAATACTTTGCAGTGTTACATCTGAGAGTGACACCTTTAAGCGACGCCTATGCCATCAGAAGGGATACCTATTCCATCACTGACAGAGCTCATGCTTGGTACGTCAGTGCATGCGAATCTACTTACTCCTACCCATTTTACTCTCTCAGAAACTAGAGAGCACCTTTTAAAGCTGTAAAAGAAGATGATCAACATGCACAATAAAAATGTGGATGCAGCATTGCCAAGTTTAGATTTGGTTCAACAAGTTCACATCCAGGATCCCACAGAAGGTACATGGCAATCAGCTGAGGTGACAAGGATTTGTTCGGAACCAAGGTCCTATGAAGTCATTACACACAAAGGTGCAATGGTGAGGGGTAACTGAGGATAAATCAGATCCATTCTGGCTCCTCAACCACCGTACAGTCCTATTGCATCAAGGGCAAGATCCCAAATGCAACCAGGAGCAACATCCAAGTATGACAATCCCACAGATCACTGCGAGCTATTAAAGACACTTCCAGATAAAGTTCCCATCACAAGATTGGGTGTACAAGCAGATTACCTTTACACTTCAGAGACTCAGATTCACCAGTCCTATACCCTTATGTAATGGTAACTAAACATGAACATGTCTTGTAAATAGTTATCCTTCTTTGGAAGAGGGGAATGTATGTCGAAAAAGAAAGGGGCGTGTTGTAATATGCCTTTAAGGGACAGCAGCATGCCATCACTTTAATGAAAGCGTGTGATGTGATCCAGCCTCACTTCATACACACAGCTCTGATGTCCTCAAGCTTTCTGCCCATGTATATATGTTTACATCTACCTAGAATTAATACATGAACCTACAGTTTGTTTGCACAATCCCGCATGAGCAATTGGTGGCTTTATATCATTATAACACACATGACAGGATGGAAGGAGGGAAGGAAGGAATTAAGGAGTTTTATATTTATATTGCGCCTTTCACAACCTTAGGACATGACAAGGCACTTTACAGCCAAAAAAATATTTTCGAAGTGTAGTCACTGTCATAATATAGGCACACAAATGGGCTGGCACCAAAATTGATTTGCGGAAAATCGGCCTGCTGTTAAACTCGAGGTCCATCAGGAGGGATTTGGGAATCAGTCCACAGGGAGTTTTTAAAATCATTTTGAGAAAGCTATCTGCAGCTTTGTGGAGTGTTGATCTCGATGACACAGCTGAGTCTTATCTATTCCTGGTACACAATCCACAGTCTTGAAATGTATTTTTTGAGATAAGATGTTACATGTCGATTTCTTAAACTTCCAATATACCCGTAGTTCTTTCTAGAATCAAAGACCGGCAGTTAGAACTGAAATATTTAGAACTTCTTTGATGAAGCCTCTTTTTTATTTTGGGAGCAGTCAAGGCACAGGCAGTTAACACTCTCCACACCCTGGCATTGGCAAGTGAAGTTGAAAAGTGGCAGTGATAAAGACAAAGTAAAACAGCCTTTACCACATAAAAAAGTGGTTTTTCACACTTTGCTCATCCTGTTCTTAAGGAAATAGTTTCATCAGGCCCTCATATGTAATGACATTCCAAATGCACGAGTTGAAATTTTGTTCAGTTCAGTATTTCTGATGAAATCATGAAAAGCTCTGAAAGGATCAATAGAATTACAAAACCATATAACGTAGAAAGAAGACATTCCTGGCTGTGCTGAGTCTTGGAAAGAGCTATCCAATTATTCCTGCTTGCTTGCATTTTCCTCTTTGAGAATTTATCCCTTTCCCTTTTGATTTGATAAAAGCAAAATACTGCAGATTCTGGAAATCGGGAATAAAAACAGAAAATGCTGGAAAAACCCATCAGGTTTGGCATCATCCGTGGAGAGAGAAACAGAAATAATGTTTTGAGTCTGCATAGACTCTTCTTCAGAAGAAGAGTCATACGGACTCGAAACTTCAACCCTTTTGAATTGAATCGGTTTCCATTGCCTTTCCAGAGAGTGATGTCCAGATCGGAACAATTTACTGTGTTAAAAACTAAATTCCTCATCTCTCTTCTGCCAACTACTTTAAATCAGTGACCTCTGATACTGCCCCTTCTGCCATTAGATGCAGTTTGTCCCTATTTACTCTTTCAAAGTCCTTTGCAATTTTGAACATCTCTGTTAAATATGCCCTTGAACTTCTTAGCTTTAAGGAGACCAATCTCAGCTTTTCTAGCCTCTCCACATAAATGAAATCTTTTATTTCTGTTTTGTGATTTTACTAGGAGTACTGACCAACGTGGAGTTCTGGTTCAAGTCTCCTCTCTCCTGCATCTGCAGCAAACTCAGACCTAGAGCTTGCTCCCTAAGCCCCTCCACTTAGCTAATTGTCTCCCTTCAAAAATCTCCTCAAGCCTGTCTCTTTTTACCTTCTTTAACTCTTCAAGTTTTGCCCCCACTCTATCTCCCTCTTTCTTCTACTTTGCGAAGGTCCTGAGGGCATTTAGTATATAAAAAGTGCCCTGCTGTGTGTTGTGTTTTTTATAGTGATATAAATGCACCAATCATTCAAAAGAGACTAGACAAACACATTGTGTGTTCATTTATTGAAACTAGGCACATGAGAACATTTATACAATGGTAGAAGGCTTGAAGACACCAGCGGCAGAGCTGTGTTTTTGTATGTGTGCTCTGCTCAAAAGAAAAATGAACATATAACTGGATTGCCTGACACACTCCCCTTCTAGTGATGTCATGCTGCTATCCCTTAAAGGCATATTATGACATTGTCAATTTTGTGAGACCCACACATTGATTCTGTGGTCTTGTACACAACTGTTGGGAAACTGCAAAATCATTGGTGCATCTCCCACGATTTTCTAGACTTTGGTTTTGTGGCCTCTGAGGCCTGACTATTAAACTGCATTAATGGTGTAGAGTTTTGGAAATATTATCCTTGTGTAAATGCAAATCGGCATTGACAAAAGCCGCATTAATGCAGCACCTTAAATGTAGCAAAAACATCCCAAGATGTTTTACAGGAGTGTTAAAAAACAAAATCTGACCCCGAGCCATATAAAGAGATATTATGTAGAGATTTACTTCAGTTACATAGATTGGAGAATTTGGAATTGTTTTCTTTGATGAAGAGAAGGCTGAGTGGAGATTTGTTAGAAGTATTCAAAAACATGAGGGGTTTGGACAGAGCTGACATGGAGCAAAATGTTCCCAGTAGTGGAAGATCTGAGAATGAGAGGGCACATATTTAAAGTAATTGGCAAAAGAAACAATGGGGACATGAGGAGAAACTTTCTCACAGAGCGATTGGTTAAGATCTGGAATGCGCTGCCTGACCGTGTGGTGGAAGCAGGTTTAATTGAATTGGTCAAGAGGAAATTGGATCATTATCTGAAAAGGAAGAATGTGCAGGGTTAGGGGAATAAGACAGAGGAATGGCACTATGTGCATTCCTCATTCAGAGAGTCAGCGCAGACAAGATGGGCCGAATAGCGGTCTTCTGTGCTGTAACCATTCTGTGATTAAGACAGGTCATCAAAAACTTGGTCAAACAGGTAGGTTTTAAAGAGCGACTTAATGGTAAAAAGGGAGATGGAGAGGTGGAGAAGATGCAGATTTGAATTACCAAGTGTGGGGCCTGGGCAACTAAAGACACAGCCATCAGTCTAGGGGCAAAAGAATTAGGGAGTGCGCAAGAGGTCATAATTGGAGGAGCACAGAGATCTTGGCAGGGCTGAAGGAGATTACTGTGAGTGGCGGGTGGATGGGGAGAGGGGGTGGGTGGGAGATGATGCTATAGAGTGAACATAATGATGCAAATTTTAAAGTCAAGGTATTGCTGGAAGCTATTGTATGTCAGTGAGCACAGGGATAATCTGGTAACATAGAGAACTTTTAAAATTAAATATGAATGCCTTGAATTTTCTGCATTAGCTGTGACCATGTCAGATCAGTGGCAGTTTCACACCAACAACACTGAGCTTTCTTGGCAGAGAAAAG
The DNA here is from genome assembly GCF_964194155.1 of Cetorhinus maximus. NCBI lineage: Eukaryota > Metazoa > Chordata > Chondrichthyes > Lamniformes > Cetorhinidae > Cetorhinus > Cetorhinus maximus. Next base: position 81,954,373 of record NC_135897.1, on the reverse strand, counting down.
CATATGACTGACAAAATAAAGACTAAGAATATTAGGCTGGAAACAGCTTCTGCCGATAACAGTGGATAAATATTTAACATGCGCATTGGATAGTTATCTGGTCGCTAGCTTAATGAATGACTTTGCTTGTTTGCTTCGTCAAGTGCTGACACCAAAAAGAAAATGATGGAGGGAGCTGAGGGACAGTGTTTGACAGGTACTGCGTAGGGCTGAAGGTGATGGTGGATGAAGAGAATCGGAAGAGCAGCCATTTTTTTTTCCTCTGCATTGCAACTCCTTTTTTAGATGTTGCCTTTGGGGCTGAGCAAGATGAATATTGGCAAAAACGTTTCTCTCACCTGATCAGCTATCTTTCATGAGATGAAAAGTTTTACAAATAATTAACATCTATCTTCTAACAGCCTGTTTTATTTCAAAAAGGGGGATCAGTAACCAGGGGACACAAACTTAGGATAATTGGCTACATAACTGATAAAAGAGATGAGGAAAAGGTCTTTTCATGCAGTGAGTTGTTATGACCTGGGATGCATTGCCTGAAAGGGTGGTGGGTGCAGATTCCATTGTAACTATCAAAAATTAATTTGATACATACTTGAGAAGGAAAATAAATACAGGGATACGGGGAAAGGCCAGAGGAGGGACTGATTGGATACCTCTTTAAAAGAACTGGCACGGACACGATGGGCCAAATGGGCTGCTTTGCCTTGTTTGAATCTATGATTGGACAATAACGATAGCATGCAAATATAATGCTGAATATTTCTAAAAGTGTTTAAATTTCGATAGAATTTTTGCGTATATGACAAAAATATACATTTTACTTTACTTTTACTGCACTTCCAATGCAAACGCTATTGTAATCCTTGAAAAGATTAATGTTGCTCCATACTGGTCTCCCCATATAGAGAATACTGGACTATTGATTGTTAGATTTCTTTATTTTAACATGCTTTATACATATTTATTTCAATACAAATTGTTGACGACATAGTTGGCCACGTACTTAATGGCCAACATAGTTTCTTCACATGTCGGCTTGATTTGAGATTCAGGCAACATGAAGCCATATCTGCCAGTGTCACGGAGTTCAAAGGTGAAGGAATATTTAATGCCCAGATCATAGGCCCAGTCATCTGAACCTCCAGACGCAAGATCTGTACAAAGGCAGCGTACGAAACATTAGCATTGAGAAGATTTCAATCGGGCAATTTTGCATCTTCCACGCAGACAAAATCCTCAAATTAAAACCAGCAAGTACTAGAAATGCACAAGGGATCAATCTGTAGTCTGATGAGAGCAAAGTTAGCTTAATGTGCCAGGTAGAAATAAAGGGGCTAATATTAACACCATCTTCCCATCCACTGTGCTGACAGGCAGGAATGCTGTAGCTGGGAGGTAAAGATGGCAGGGGAGAGTATGCTCTGCATTCCTGATCTGTTTCCCACTCACCCTAGTTTACTGAAATCAGGCAGCCTAGCCCAGAGGATCAGCGGCCTGATTAAAACACGTTGGAATGTGATTTCACTATTTTAATTTCACGCTAACTGAGGGCCATAGAAACTTGTCAGTTGGCAGCATCCTTTTACAGGGGGCTGAGGAAGGTGTTCTTATTAGTTTTTAAAGGTTTCTTCAGGCCAGGAGGGAGAAGTGTTACTTCTTGGTCTTCAGGGCTAACTTGGGCCTCTCCTGTTCCACTCTTCTTGCACCCCTGCCAACAGTTCCCCCCACCCCACTGAGTGACCTAGCCAATCTCCCCTCCCTCACATTCCCCAATGCATACCATGCTGGGGAGTGTATTTATGGGTTTCCTGGCAGTGGTCTGACACCTGCCAATGTTGACATTGTCCCCACCATGTTCAGGTGAGAGCCCACGCCGAGACTTAAAAGACCTGGGAGTCAAAATATTCTGGGCCTCATGTCCCGGCGGGAGTGAGGAGTGGGGAGTGCAGGTGGTTTGACATCTGCTTCAGTCCCCACTACCCAATTCCTTGTCCAAGTTAAAATCATGGGTTTCATCTGTTCTCCATCAATGTGCTGTAAGGATTGGATTTAATTCCTTGCTTTGGGCCTATGGTTTTCTATAGAAGCACCAAAACAGCTGGTTCTTGCTGGTTTGAGACTTCTGTCCAACTGGCCTATCCTAATTAGAGTGGCACGGTTGATAGGTACAGTGAGGACTCAGAACTCATTTCTGAGGAGATTTCCAACATTTCCATTGTTTGAAGCATCCCCATGACCACAACTTGTATAGCACCTTCAATGTGTAAGCAAAAATCCCAAAAGCAATTCACTGTCAGAATAGATCAGGAAAGAGAAGCTGAGCAGTGGAGGAGGAGGTTAGGATAGGCGACTGATGGTTTGGATAGAAAGATGGGTTTAAAATGGAAGAGAAGCCAGTAAGAAGTGATAGGTTTAGGCAGGGTGTTCCAGAGAGTAGGGGCAAGGCAGCTGAAGGATGTGACAACATTGATAGAGTGAAAGAAAGAGGCTACACAAATAGCCAGAGTCAGAGGATTTAAGTGTGCAGGATTGGAGAACAGGCTGGAGGAGGCTGCAGAGATAAGATGGGGAAGGATTTACAAATGGGGATAGGGAGCTATTGTACATCCATTAAAGCACGGGTTAATAGACAAGTGGGACTTTGTACTCTCTGCTTCACTGTCAAATCTCTTCCTGACACGCCAGATTTCAAGACGTTCTGCCTCCTTGGCATGAGTTCTGCTGAAGGATTTCCCTTGAAGTGTTAAGCTGTTTATCTGTCTTAGAAATAGCCTGCCTTATTGTGCATTTTCAACATCAGAAGGTCACGACGATTTGTATTAATGTGGTACCTGATAACTGACTCCAAATGCTTCACACAGGGATATAATCGGAGAAAAACAGACTCTTAAGGGAAGGAAGGACATATCAGGAAGGGTGGTGATCAGAAACAAGCTCATGGAGGCGTGTTCTAAGAAAGTTTGTAAAGGAGGAGGAGAGGTTTGGGGTGTAATTTCCAGACTTTGGGATATCGACAGGCATTCATTTTATATGAATATTATTAACAAATAATTTTCTTGTTTAAAATGGTGAATAAATGTAGAAAGAAAGCAAAGGCTTACATATGGTGGTAGCTCCAGGACCATAGGTGTATTGTGTTCCATAGAGGCTGGCCAGACTGCTAATTGCTCCTTTAGCAATGCTATTCTGGGACAGAGAATGTCAATGGGAAATGGTTATTCATCATTTCGAGAATGATCAAACACTAAACAAAGATTCCAGATCTGTTTCATAAGGAGCTTAGCAAAACTTAAGTTACAAGTGGTGATATAAGAACAGCCATCACCAGAGCTGAGATCTTCTTACTCATAAATGTGGGACAATCCCAGCATTGCAGTTGTGTAATGGGAATGTTTATATCCAGCTAAACAGATAAGTAGGTCCTCTAAATTAATGACTTATCTGGAAGATGGCACCCTCGAGAGTACAGCACTTCACTGGAGTCTCAGCTTGGAACACGTGCTCAAGTCCTGGAATGGGGGACAAACCCACAAATCAATGACTCAAAGCCGAGTCTACTATAGTGAGACTAGCCGACCACCAATGAAGTTCACAAAACGCTGCTCTTAAATGCATTTAAAATAATGATTATTTTAGAATTGCTTTTTAAAAAAAGTAGCTTTATTCCTATTGTGCCAGTTTCCCCTTATTCTTTTTATTTCCATTTTCTCCTTCCCATTTTCCTCTCGTGTTATGAAGGACTGTGAATCCAGCCGCCATTCTGTTACCTTGACCAAATGGTACAGCAAGCAATCAGGAAAGCAAGTGTCATGTTGGCTTTTATCGTAAGGAGATTGAAGTACACGAGTAATGAAGCCTTGTTACAATTGTAAGGGGCTTTGGTGAGACCACGCCTGAATAAAGTGTACAATGTTTGGTCTCCATATTTAAGGACCGGTATAGTTGCATTGGAGGCAGTATGGAGAAGGTTCACTAGCTTGGCCCCTGTGATGAGAGGGCTGTCCTATGATGAGAGGCTGAGTAAATTGGGTCTATATTCTCTGGAGTTAAAAATAAGGTGTCTCCCAGTTAAGATGGTGATAGAGAGGAATTTCTTCTCTCAGAGGATCGTTATTCTTTCAAACTCTGTTCCAACGAGAACACAGTGCAGGCTGGGTCTTTGAATATATTCAAAGCCGAGTTAGATGGATTTTTGATCTACATGGGAGTCAAGGGTTATGTTTGCAGGCAGGAAAGTGGAGTTAAGGCCACAATCAGATCAGCCATGATCTTATTGAATGGCAGAGCAGGCTCGAAGGGCTGAATAGCCTACTCCTGCTCCTATTTCTTATGACCTTATGGATCTGACGCATAAGACATCACCTGACCAAGCACCTGTTCCCAGGTGGTGCGTGAAGTCACCCGAGGTGTGTTGGCATCCGGCCTATCCGTATTCTCTATGGGAGGAAGCATCTTTATTCCTCAGAACTTCCTGATAACACTGGGGAAATGCATTGTGAAAAGAGAGACATGTACCCAAACTGAGGACCGAGCAGCCCACCTTCCACTGAAGCCAAATGTCACTCAGGGAATATAAATCGAAGTGTTAAATTCTGCCATGCATGGTATTACTGTCTGTGAAGTACTAATATGCTGAGACACATACCAGTTCATTATGATTTGGCACTAAGTCATAAGTGTAGGAGTAAGGGAAGAGACACATCTGAGAGTATGAGTGCATGGTGAGGTAAGCTTTGATGCTTTCTTTGTGGAGACGGATGAAGTTAGCAACAGCCTGGACTTCCTTCTCAGATTCTACTCGAGGACCACAGTATGTTTCAGAACAAGGGTTCGTTGAGGCACCTCCAGCTGCAGGACACAATGTAACAGTTAGCAGCAGTACATGCGATGGTCCCTATTTGTCCCTACTTTGTAATATAGCCCAAACACAAACAGAAAGCTTTGGGAGTGCACCACAGGTCAGTCAGCACCTATAAAGAGAAGAAAGATAGGCCAGCATTTTGTGCAAGACTTTTCTGAAGTTCAGGTTATAGTTGAAACATTAACCTTTTTTTTCACATAACCTCTGGCATTCCTGTTGATGGGAAGGGCTAGAGCTAGGGTAAGCAGACATACCGGTTGTAATAATGTACATGTTTAAGTCTTAGATTTCTTTACAGCCTTTTACTTTGGTTACTTCAGCGATGGTTACAGAGCTCAAAGATATCCTCTTATTCCCCCAGGCATCAGGGAGTGCACTGGAGTACTGGAGGGTGAGGGGATCTTCTCCAGTGTCTTCACTGTCTCAGTTACTTTTAGTGCTGAGATCACAGTGTTTACTCTGTATATGGGGTGACAGTGGGATTTTTTTTCAGTCTTTGCTTAAACATGATATTTCAATAAGGCCTAGAAGAGAGACATGTTGCCAAAGCTTTTTGCCTTGAACTCAATCAAGACCAGCACAAGAATGCCAAATTTCAAACGATCACAACAATCTATATTACAGGAGGAAAGGGTGCCGATTGGTTGGCAGGTCGAGTCTGATTGGCCAAGGTGTTGCCATGGAGAAAGCAATGGGGAACTATAGGTTCCCCAAGCTCTCTGATGAACGCAAGACAGAAAGCTTCAGTAAGATGTCTCTCTTTTCAGCAATATTCAAGTTCTGTACTACCAAGAGAATATTCCAATAAATAGGGGATGCATTTCTGAGGGGAATCTCCAGCTGGCGTCTGATGAAACTTTGGCAGAAGTGGTGCAGAATCTCCAGGAAAATGCCTTATATGGCATTTGTTGAATATATGAGGTGAATTTCTTTATAGCCAAACACTATTAGCTTGGTTTGACAAAGTGCTTAGGGATAGAAAATCCTTTTGCGTTCTGGGCAATATTGTGTCAACTGCCCATTTAAATCCCCTCCTGATATTTAGTTCCATTAATATCGATAGAACAAGAATCAAATGGACATATAACAGGTGGCCAATAAGACATCGCAGGTTCAGCATTATTTCCCAAGATGAATGTTTATCCCCATGATTCTGTTTTTAAAATTCTTGCAAAAAGGTAGAGGAAATATACCTGTTCCATTTATCTACATGTTCGGGAATAACTCCTCTCAGCACCCTGCCACCACCAGCCTTTGCAACTAAAACAATTAGGAAAGTACTTACTGCACCAACCGGCATCCCAGTTTCTATTAGGGTCAACTCCGCGGCAACGACTGCCAGGAACCTTAGAGCGGGTTTTCCTCCACATGCGATTCTTTAGATAAATGAGTAACAAATGAGGGCATGTTATATACGTGTACAATGGACCTTCCACTTCCCAACATAACATCAGGGACTCCATGGTGGACACTTGTATATGGACTTGAAAAGAAAAATAAAATGCAGGGCTATGGGACAAAAGTGGGGGCGGGGGTGGAGTGGGGGGTGTGAGATGAGCTTAATAAAATTGCACTTTCAAAAAGCGTGCACAGGCATGATGGGCTGAATGTCCTCAATCTGTGCTGTAAGATTCTATGTGTGACTCTATGGTAATGGGAATCAATGGAGCACCCAGGCTTTGCATTCTTCGTGTGAGAACGGAGATAAATGCAACGCAAATAACAAAAGCCAAGTTTATTGCTTATTGTCTGGTTTACCTCAGATAGGGAAAGATTTTTGCGCATTGACATTAACCAGCACAGGTTGTGACAGATAGTGGAGGTTCTATTGCCCAGGTCTAGAGAGAGCATTTGAATCTTAAGCACATTCATCGTATATCTGCTGTGAATGTGCACAGAAAGCAATGAGAACTTACAAGAGGCGGTGTTTGTGTGCGTCTGTGTGCATGTGTGCGTGATCTCAGAGATTGGGTCGGAAAGTCCCAGCTCTCTGAAAACATCCTAAGCTACAGAAATCCCAGGGCAACACACAAGGGGTAAGCATTTGGAGCAACTGGTCTTTGCCCTTTTTTCTGACCTTTGCACTCGGGGAAATGAGCACTCCTCGGGGCACAGGTCAGGATCTATCTTGAGATTTTAAACCAAACTTGCTGAAAAGGTTTTGATTTCAAACTTCTTTGCTTCCTCTCTCTATCTCTCCTTCCCATGGCTAGTATGCCCAGAGAACAAATCAAAACAAAATCAGTGATTTACTTTTCAAGGAACAATGGATAGGATGTAGAACGAATCCCCCAAAGTCTGGTATTAAACCTGGAAAATCCTCTAAATGTATGGAATGGACATTGAATTGTTCAGTCACCATAGAGCAATATATTTAATTACAAATTAATCAATTCAAACTTTTAGAATCCCATAAGAATAAAAGTAAATTTAATCAATCATTATATAAGTGACCTTGAGAAACTTTCCACAACGGCTCCACTAATACAGGGAACTCATTTGTAACTGGATCATGCTAAGTACTGATATACCAAAACACTAATATACTACTAGCATACACCAATACAGGTCGAATGTCCTTTATCCATAACCCTTGGGGCCAATTGTGTTTTGGAATTCAGATATTTTCATTTATCAGATCTACAGTATATAGACCTACTTACACACAATAGCTTATGCCTAGGCTAGTTATAGCCTACAACTTTTTTTTTTCTATTCGTTAATGGGATGTGGGCAACACTGGCATTTATTGCCCTTGAGAAAGTAGTGGTGAGTTGCCTTCTTGAACTACTGCAGTCCATGTGGTACACCCACAGTGCTGTTAGACCATTAGACTTTTTTTGTGGTTTGATACAACTGAATGGCTTGCTAATTACATTTAAGAGTCAGCCATGTTGCTGTGGGTCTGGAGTCTCATGTAGAGCAAGACTCCCATTAGGGGACTGGATGAGACAATTGAAAATGATTTCATAGTCATCCTTAGACTTTTAATTCCAGATTTCTAGTGCTCTTGTGGGATTTGAAATTGGGTTCCTGAAACATTACTCTGGGTTACTAGCCCAGTGATAATACCACTACAGCATCACCTCCCCTAGAATACTAGGTTGTTTCTCCTTTTGCCAACTCTCACACACCCTACTTCTTACTTATTACACCTGTAATATAATATCGCATTGCTATATTAACATACTAACATAACTGACTGCATAGCCATTCAAAACAACATTCAGTTTCTGGACATGTTTGGTTTTCAGATGTATGAATAAAGGCTATTCGACCTGTAGATTGCACCATTTTAAAAAAAATACTGTGAAAACATTAGTACCTACATTAGACCAAGTGAAGGAGTAGCCATCAACATTAATGACTGGCACAACAAAGAAGTCCATGGTATCCAGAACATTGGTAATGATGGGATCAGATCCATAGGTGGCAATAGCCTAGAGGGATCAAAAGCAGCTCTTACACTAAATAGAACTTTAATTCAAGAACATAGGATTTGCAAGCTTAGTTGTTACATAGATGCACCGTTTGGATTTTCTCCCAATAAATTATGATTTCACTCCAGCAGCTAATTTCCCTTTTTTAAGTAAACAATTAGCATGGTCCGTGAAAATAAGAGCAATTGTGCTATTTAAGATTTTGAATACTGTGAAGTAAAATGTTAATCACTTGAATTAATGATACATGGATATTTTAAAATGCTGTTCTTCATTGTGCATTCAGACTCATGCATGGGAGGATTGATAGGGCTGTGTTCAGGCCCATGCATGGTGATCTTTCAGTAGGTCCATGCATAGGCTGTTTTCAGACCATGCATGGTAGGATAGATAAGGCTGTGTTCAGACATGTGTGACCTAACTAGTGTAATCTGGAAAATCATTCAATTTGAAGATTTTTAAATTTTGAATTAAAGGACTATCCAGGATTCTTCAGCCTTTTCGAAAACTACATAGAAAGATCCCAATACTGCAGGGGATGAAAAGTTCACAACAATGTATTTTTTGGCAGTGGGGTTAAGTTATTTAGTGTTTAACCTTTTGAAGTTTTCAGCAATAGATGCGACTGTAATTAGATAGAAAAACAGAATATTGCATTGAAATAACCCTCTAATAAACATGCCAAAGTACAATGAAGCTGTCACTGATCACCTTATGTTCATCTGGATGCATACCTAGCAGAGCATCTAGTTAACAATGCTAGCCCATAGCAATGTGACTTTTGATACAACTTGACGCAAAATGACAGACTTAGAAATATCAAATTATATAGGAGTTGGAATTTGTAATTCTTTTAAAATAATCTATAATAAAATGCAATTATTTTAAGTTTTGAAGAAGGGTCATACAGACTCGAAAGGTTAGCTCTGTTTCTCTCTCCACAGATGCTGCTAGACCTGCTGAGTTTTTCCAGCATTTTATGTTTTGTTTCAGATTTCCAGTATCCGCAGTATTTTGCTTTTATAACAAAATGTAAATATTATAAGTTTTGCGCTAACCTCTTTCACAAACCACTGGCAAAACGCTGGAGAAATCCACTCTCGAGCATGCATTCCACAGTCCATGAAGATCGCAGGTTTAGGCTGACCTGTTTTCTTGCCAATCTTTAACAGAAGAGTAAAATAAATAACTAAAAACAGTTTTCAGACAACCGGACTGTAGCAAACCATGCTCACACTCCATTCAAGTCAATGCAGCAGATCCACTTAGGTCACTTTAGCCTTCCCCTTCCTCAGCTTCAAGCAAACATTCTTATTATCTTCCTCTGATTATATAAGCAGTCACACCATTTCATTTTTTAAATGCTTCAGTCAAAGTCACATTATCTCGGGAATATATTCCATAAATTGGCCACTGTAAGTCCTCAAGTTGCATTTAGCTCAAGGTGTCCTTTAATTAGATCAGTTATGCTAGTCCGCTTTTCCTGGTCAATACAGAATGAGTGGGCTGCTTTTCTTTATGATTTTTTTAAACAACTTCGATTATGTCTTTTTCAACCCATGAGACCAGATTAAGTTTCCTTAAGCTCTTACATAAATTTTCTTCCATGAAAATGCCCATTGCAATAATTCCAAATACCTTGATGACATAGATTGGCCGTCCTTCATAGCTGGTTCCAATCTCCGTAAAAGACATTAGGTTTGAGTGACTGGCAACGGTGCTGGCAATCCAAGCGTTGATCTGTTCCAGGTAAAAAATAACATCTTAAAATGTGACGACAAATGATGATTTGGTAAGGCAATCCTCAACACTCACCATCCAACACCCCAAGTGCCCTTCAAAAATTAAGTAACTCTGGAATTTAGAAAAAACTAGCATCAGAAATGGTGACGGTGAAACTACCAGATTATCGGTAAAAACCCATCAGTTTTGTCAATGTCTATTAGGGAAGGAAACTGGCCGCCTAATCTGGTCTGACCTATATGAGACTCCAGGTCCACAGCAATGTGGTGGGCTCTTAGCAGGCTACCCAGTGTACCCAGAAGGCAGTCCACAATGACTTTCTCAAGAGTAATTAGGAATGGTTGGCCTTAGCCAAAAATGATGTCCATATCCCATAAATGAATTAAAATAAATGCATCTGAGTTGGTTCAGTGGTAGCACTCTCACTTCTGAGAAGTTTGTAGGCTCAAGGTCCATTCCAGAGATGTAAGTACATAGTCTAGGCTGGCACTTCTGTGCAGTCCTGAGGGAGTGCTGCTACTGGAGGCGATGTCTTTCAGATAAGGTGTTTAACTGAGTTATCTCCCTCTCACTATGATCTATGCTACCTAGAACACTGACAGCTTTATTTTACACTGTAGGATAAGTATGAATGTTGAGTGTATCAGGCCTTCTCAGGGACATCAATTTATTCACTCTAAAAGGGTCAATGTCTCTGCTTAAACAGAAGTGAGAGAAGTTTTGAACAAATCCTTAACAAGTTTGTTCTTTACTATTTTACTGTGTAAGTCTAAGATTATACTTAGTTCACTCTATGGTGAGGTAAAGCAATCATGTACTTTGTCATGTGTGTTAATAGTAATATAAAAGCACCAATCACTCATAAGGGATTGTGCAAACACACTGTGGGTTCATTTATTAACTCTAGACACATGTGTACATATATATATGGACAGAAAGCTTGAGGACATCAGAGTTGCAGTGCTGTACGTCTGTGTTCAGCTCCAGGCCGAAGTGAAACTGAAGCTGGATTACACGGCACACTTGTCAGGAAGATATAATAATTTGCGTTATGTTATTGGAATTTATTGTAAAGTGGAGGAATAGTGGTGTCTGTGTCTATGGGTGCGTGTGTGTGTTTGTGTGTGTGTGTGTGTGTGCACGCACACGTGCGTGGGACTTAATTGAATGTGAGGTGTAAAGAGAAGATTTGCATTTTTAAATAAACAAGACTAGCTTGAATTCAAAAGAGAGGGTGAAATGTTTCACCTAGCCAGGAGAAGTTAAGAAACAGTGTCTTTATTTTTCCCAAAGGTTACTGGTAACATTGGTGCTATGATAAATTTTTATTATTAGAGAAGCAAAGTGCAAAGACATAGTGAAGCAATGGAAATTTGCATTCAAAGGGGAAATCTGTATAAAGGAAATGAAGTTGTGTGTAGGAAAGAAGGAATTCTAAGATCTAACAAGTGTGAAAAGCCTCCAGCATATAATCCTCAAGCTGCTGTCTAAAGAAATTGAAGTTAAGAAAGCTCACTTTGAATTGGGTTGTTCAGGGTATCATGTTACTTTGCCTGGGTCTTTTAAAATACATGTGTTTTTATTGTTACCTTAACGGAAGTGTAACTGGGAGTAGCTTAATTAGGGGATTTTGAAGTTATCATAGTAGTAATTTGTAGATCAATGTATGTGCTTAAAATCATTTCTTCTATTAATAAAGGTTTAATTTAGTTTTGTAAGAAACCTATAAGACTTCCTGGCCTTATTTTTACTGAATTCAAAGCCCACATCTCAAAATAAGTAGAAATTGCAAATAGTTGTGGCAGCTGATTCAAGTTTCCCTCCGGGATTTGGGGAGCTTGGCATTTACCATGTGCCTGCCGTAACATACTTCCCTTAAAGTGATAGCATGCTGCTATCCCTTAAAGGCATTTTACAACATACTTCATACAACACTAACGTGGAAAACCATCCCAAGGCACCTCAGAGAGGTGTAATCAAAAGTAAATGAATGCCTACCTAGAGAAGTAAATTCTAGGGAGTGTTACCACAAAATTGATCAAGCGTGTGGGTTTTAAGGCAGCTTTAGAAGAAATGGAGAAGGTGAGGAGAAAAGACAAGCCCTAAGTGTGGTAATGGGTGGGGAAAAACATGTTTTGCTTGCTGGCTGCAATGGTGGGTTTTAATGCCGTATTGTCCCAATCCTGCCTCACTAATCATGCATTCCCGGGAAACACGTCATTTCGCTGGTGGGCAGCCTCCAATTTGCCCACCATGCTGTCATCTCGCCACTTCCTCAGGCCAGGTGCCATATTTAAAGTGCAGCCACGCGCACACCTCTCAGTGCTTTCAGCCCAGGGCTGCTGCACAGAAGACATGGCCCCGAAAGGCAAGATGACTGCAGCCTCCCACCCCCCGATTCAGTGACGCATCCCTGGGACGCCTTCTGGACACTGTTGGAGCCCTCCTCTACCCTTGCTCTGTCTGCAAGAGGTCCATGAGTGTCACCACTCCGGCTTGGGAGGCGGTGGCAGTGGTGGTCAGTACCAACGCTGCACACAAGAGGTTCGCCATCCAGTGCAGAAAGAGGATGAATGATCTAATCCGTGTGCCAGGGTAAGGCAACCATCTCATCACTCTAAACTCACACACTCACAAGCCCATCACACATTCACTGGCATCTCACTCACTGCCAGCTCAAGGGACATCACCACTCACTCTCTCACACACATCCTCACATCTGGGCTCATCTCCTCTGGGGACTGACTCCTCAGCCCTCACCATGTTGAGGCTACTTGCACAGGTCAACATGTGTCCCCACACACACCCTTCCCCAGTAATGCCCTAACCCTGCAGCCTCTTCCCTTGCCTGAGGCCATTTCTCCCCCTTCGCAAAGCAAGCCCTAGCCCTGCAGCCATTGAAAAGCCACCCCTGCCTTACTGTTGGTCCTGTACGTAGAGATCTGCCTGTGGGCACCCCCTAAAAGTGATGCGGTGCTACCTGCGAAACCTGGCGCTGATGACCGCGAGTGCTGCCCAAAGCAAGGTAGGCAAACAAACCTCAAAGTCCCGAGCAAAGTGCAGCTCACCAGGGCATCTTGCTTATATTCCATTGTGAAACACATCAGTGTGCAATCACGCTGAAATGCCCAGATGATCCAGCATGAGGAGATGACTCCAGTGAGCTGAGCTTTTTATAATATGCAGATGTATTATAATGAAGTTCCTGACATGCGGCGGTGGGAAACATGGCCCGCTATTGATGGGGGGAGTGGAAGATAGCAAACTGGTTTCACATGAAACTGATTTTCGGCCTTCCTGCCATATTGTCTGCTCATGCCCACCATGATGCCTGACGCCAGCGGGCACAGAAAATTCCACCCATCGGCTACAAATTTCAGAGCGTGGGGTGTAATGAAGACATGGCCACCGATTGTGAGGAAAGGGGGGAGGGGTGATGCACCGAAGACTAGAGTTGAGGGACCTGAGTTTGGAGAGCCGGATTGTAGGACTAGGGGGAGCCTATAGCGATGAAACCATGACGGGATTAAACACATGAGAATTTTGAATTGGAGGTGCTGGTGAACCAGCAGCAAATGTAGGACAGGAGCAACATGTGAGAATGACTTGGTTCAGGTTAGATTGAAGGCAGGTGGAAAGAAAACTATGTCTAACATCAGGCCCTGATTCTTCTGGCCAACAAGGAAACTATAAAACATTTAAAAGAACTTCCCTTGTGGGCTCTGTTTTGGGTCCAGGATTCAATTTCTCTGGCATTCAGTGTAAATCACATAATTGCATCTAAAATCACATTTGGCTCCTATTTGCATGGCAGAGCTTTAATGTTTAATTTATATGAGGCCCTTGGATGCATGTAGAGTGCATCCCACGTACCTCCCAAAACCTGGGAGTTCAACAATGGCCAGAATGCCAGTGCAGCAGGAAGAAGGAGTTAAGGACTCTGTCCTACTTCAGTCCTTTCTCCGCATGTCCCATTCTCATTGAATGCCAATAGTTAAAGTTGGGTTTTAACAATTAAAAAGCACCATCCTCCCAACATGTCCCAATGTATATCACATGCAATATTTGACAGTGCACTCACCACTGTAATGTTGCAAGTGGGAAAGGTACTTCTCATACAACAGTTCAATGCTGTAATACTCTGTTGCACTGTAGCCTCCAATAAAATTAGTTCTGTCTTTCCCCAGTGTTGGATCCAATTGTCCACGCTATCATACCAGCTGCTGTAAGAATCCCGCTTTCCCTTTATCCTAACTGTCTATCTCAGCAACAGTTACTCTCAACCTAACCAAAACAAGGACATGGTCGTAGAGCAGAGGAGGGGCGATGTATCTTTGGAAGGTAGGACGAAGGCATTACCGTATCCATGTGATTGTACTTCAAGTAGCTGTGCGCATTGGTTGAACGCTCCTTATTGTCAAGTTGTTGTTCAATGACTGTCTGAAGATCTTCAATTAAAACTCTGGATGGAAGGAAGAAGGTGGGGGTGGGGGGGGAAAGAAACACGAAATGTTACACTTGTGACTGGCATCGGTATAAGCAGCTGGACACTACCTTGCGAGCGGAAACATCGGAGGCTTTGACAAACCGTACTCATATTCCAGTCCACTCTTCTCCAGCAGATCTTCAGTCTTTGCAACGTCCTGAGCACTGACTCGGAAATCCACATCCACGTTTACAGCCACTTGATCAATGGAATCGGGTCGCCATAAATCCACCTGGATTGGATGGGAGAGAACGGGAGAGCTACTTTAGTCAGTGGGTTCGAGGGGAACTTTTGGGGGATATGTTGATAGCTCACGGGTGGGTGTCGAACCTTTGCAAAGGAGGCCAGGCTTTTCACAAACCACACTGCCCGATCACTCGTAGGCTTCAGGCGAAACACTTTCTCCCTTTGCGAGAAAAAAAAAAGAAGCAGAGCAGAAATAATGAGCAGGAGCCAGTGAGTGAGACCCATTAACACGTACAAGCCTTTAATATTATAGGATGCACAGGAGAGAGAGGTCTGTTACCCATCGAATCGCTGCGTGCCAGGACCAGCCAGAACGGCTGAAATCAGCCCGAGGAGACAAAGTAATTTCATTGTCAAACGAGCAGAGAGATGGACTCAATGCTGCTTTTTATATGCTGGAGTTACACTATCGCTGACAGCAGAGGCGTGTCTAGTCGTTTATCATTTGCTGATATAGTAGGATTTATGACTTTAATGACCTTGAGGGCGCCTTCTCTCTAGATTCAACCTCCCTAATCATTTGCAAAAGGAAAAAAATACCTGGAAAAAAAACTCAGCAGGTCTGGCAGCATCTGCGGAGAGGAACACAGTTAACGTTTCGAGTCCGTATGTCTCTTCAACAGAACTAAGTAAAAATAGAAAAAAGGTGAAATACAAGCTGGTTTAAGTGGGGGGACAGGTAGAGCTGGGCCAGTGATAGGTGGACTATCAGGTTAACTGTGCCCCTCTCCGCAGATGCTGCCAGACCTGCTGAGTTTTTCCCAGGTATTTTTGTTTTTGTTTCAGTGATAGGTGGAGATAGCCAAAAGGTGTAATAGACAAAAGGTCAAAGAGGTGTTGAAGATGGTGATATTATCTAAGGAATGTGCTAATTAAGGGTAGAAAACAGGACAAGCAAGGTACAGATAGCCCTAGTGGGGGGTGGGGGTGGGGTGAATCATTGTAATGGGATAAAAATTGGCACCTCCACAAACACAATTTCATCAGCCACTGCCTGGGTGGCCCATTCCACACACACACACACACAGAGAATCAGATGGATGCACCTTGTAGACCATAAGACCATAAGACATAGGAGCAGAAATTAGGCCAGTTGGCCCATCGAGTCTGCTCTGCCATTCAATCATGGCTGATAAGTTTCTCAACCCCATTCTCCCACCTTCACCCCGTAACCTTTGATGCCCTTACCAATCAAGAACCTATCTATCTCAGTCTTAAATACACTCAATGACCTGGCCTCCACAGCCTTCTGTGGCAATGAATTCCATAGATTCACCACTCTCTGGCTAAAGAAGTTACTCCTCATCTCTGTTCTAAAAGGTCTTCCCTTTACTCTGAGGCTGTGCCCTCGGGTCCCAGTCTCTCCTACTAATGGAAACATCTTCCCCACGTCCACTCTATCTAGGCCTTTCAGTATTCTGTAAGTTTCAATCAGATCCCCCCTCATCCTTCTAAACTCCATCGAGTATAGACGCAGAATCCTCAAACGTTCCTCATATGTTAAACCTTTCATTCCTGGGAACGTGAACCTCCTCTGGAACCTCTCTAGGGCCAGCGCATCCTTCCTGAGATACGGGGCCCAAAATTGCTCACAATATTCTAAATGTGGTCTGACCAGAGCCTTATGAAGCCTCAGCAGCACATCCCTGCTTTTATATTCTAGTCCTCTCGAAATAAATGCCAACATTGCATTTGCCTTCCTAACTACCGACTCAACCTGCAAGTTAACCTTAAGAGAATCCTGGACTAGGACTCCCAAGTCCCTTTGCACTCCAGATTTCTGAATTCTCTCCCCATTTAGAAAATAGTCTATGCCTCTATTCTTCCTACCAAAGTGCATGACCTCACACTTCCCAACGTTGTGTTCCATCTGCCACTTCCTTGCCCATTCTCCTAACCTGTCCAAATCCTTCTGCAGTCTCCCCGCCTCCTCAATACTACCTGTCTCTCCACCTATCTTTGTGTCATCTGCAAAGTTAGCCATGAAGTTCCTTCATCTAGATCATTAATGTATAAAGTGAAAAGTTGTAGTCCTAACACTGACCCCTGCGTAACTCCACTAGTCACCGGCCGCCATCCTGAGAAGGACCCCTTATCCCCACTGTCTGCCTCCTGCCAGACAACCAATCTTCTATCCATGCTAGTACCTTGCCTCTAACACCATAGGCTCTTATCTTACTGAGCAGCCTCCTGTGCAGCACCTTGTCAAAGGCCTTCAGGAAGTCCAAGTAGATAACATCCATTGGCTCTCCTTTGTCTATCCTACTCGTTACCTCCTCAAAGAATCCTAACAGATTTGTCAGGCATGACATCCCCTTGATGAAACCATGCTGACTTTGCCTTGTTTTATCATGCACTTCCAAGTATTTTGAAATCTCATCCTTAATAATGGACTCTAAAATCTTACCAACGACCGAGGTCAGTCTAATTGGCCTGTAATTTCCCGTCTTTTGCCTCACTCCCTTCTTAAACAGGGGGGGGTTACGTTAGCGATTTTCCAGTCCTCAGGGACCCTCCCTGACTCTAGTGATTCCTGAAAGATCACCACTAACGCCTCCACTATTTCTTCAGCTATCTCCTTCAGAACTCTGGGGTGTAATCCATCTGTTTCAGGGGATTTATCCACCTTCAGACCTTTCAGTTTTCCTAGCACCTTCTCCTTGGTAATGGCCACCATACTCACCTCTGCCCCCCCGACTCTCTTGAACTTTGGGGATGTTACTCGTGTCTTCCACTGTGAAGACTGATGCAAAGTACCTATTCAGTTCCTCTGCCATTTCTTTGTTCCCCACTACTACTTCTCTAGCGTCATTTTCCAGCGGCCCAATGTCCACTTTTGCCTCTCTCTTACCCTTTATATATCTAAAAAAACTCTTGCAATCTTCTTTTATATTACTGGCTAGTTTACCCTCATATTTAATCTTCTCCCTCCTTATTTCTTTTTTAGTTGTCCTCTGTTGGTCATTGTAGGCTTCCCAATTCCCTGGTTTCCCACTGCACTTCGCCGCATTGTATGCTTTCTCTTTAGCTTTAATGCTGTCCCTGAATTCCCTTGTCAGCCATGGTTGCCTCGTCCTCCCTTTAGCATGCTTCTTCTTCCTAGGGATGAATTTTTGCTGTGTCTCCCAAATTACTCCCAGAAACTCCTGCCATTGCTGTTCCACTGTCTTTCCTGCTAGGCTCATCTCCCAGTCAATCTGGCCAGCTCCTCCCTCACGCCTCTGTAGTTGCCTTTATTCAACTGTAATACCGTTACATCTGATTCCAGCTTTTTCCTCTCAAATTGCAGGGTAAATTCTAGCATATTATGGTCACTTCCTCCTAAGGGTTCCTTGACCTTAAGCTCCCTTATCAAATTTGCCTCATTACACATCACTAAATCTAGAATTGCCTGTTCCCTAGTGGGCTCCACCACAAGCTGCTCCAAAAAGCCATCTCGTAGACATTCCACAAATTCCTTTTCTTGGGATCCACTACCAGCCTGATTTTCCCAGTCTACCTGCATATTGAAATCCCCCATGATCACTGTAACTTTGCCTTTCTTACACGCCTTTTCTATCTCCTGGTGTAACTTGTGCCCCACATCCTGACTACTGTTCGGAGGCCTGTACATAACTCCCATTATGGTTTTTTTACCTTTGCGGTTCCTCAACTCTACCCACACAGATTCTACATCATCTGAGCCTACGTCATTTCTTGCTATCGATTTAATTTCATTTCTTACTAACAAAGCAACTCCACCCCCTTTGCCAACCTGCCTATCTTTTCGATAGGATGTATATCCTTGGCTATTTAGCTCCCAGTCCTGATCCCCTTGCAGCCATGTCTCCATATGATGCCCACCACATCATACCTGCCAATTTCAATCTGTGCCACAAGCTCATTTACTTTATTTCGTATACTGCGTGCATTCAGATAAAACACCGTCAGTCCTCTATTTCCTGTCTCCTTTCTCATTGTCGTCCCTTTATCTGATGTGCTTGAAGTTAGATTCCTAGCCCTTTCCAAACACTCTGTCCTATTTTGTGTTCTGGGGACTTTAATAGCCTCTCCTGGGCTCTCCTTTCTTTTCAGTTTTTTCATAATTTTCCATGAAGTTGAATCCACCCCCCCACATGCTAACCTGCTGCTTTGTTTCCCATTAGTCATACTTCTTGGAGTTTTACCCTTGCCTCCTCCCTCACTTTCTAGTTTAAAGTCCTGTTGACCACCCTATTTACCCTTTTCGCTAGAACATTGGTCCCAGATCGGTTCAGGTGGAGACCGTCCCAACAGTACAGATCCCTCCTGTTCCAATACTGATGCCAGTGCCCCACGAAATGGAACCCCTCTTTCCCGCACCACTCCTTTAGCCACGTGTTTACTTCCCTTATTCTCACGTCCCTCTGCCAATTTGCACGTGGCTCGGGTAGTAATCCGGAGATTATAACCCTTGAGGACCTGTTCTTTAGTTTAGTTCCTAGTTCCTGATAATCCCCAAACAGGTCCTCTTTCCTAGTCTTACCTATGTTATTTGTCCCGACGTGGACCACAACAACTGGATTCTCCCCCTTCCTCTCCAATATCCTTTCAAGCCGGTCAGAGATGTCCCTCACCCTGGCACCGGGCAGGCAACATACCATGCGGGACTCTCGATCCTGCTTACAAAGGAAGCTATCAATTCCCCTAATTATAGAATCCCCTACAACTACCACTTGTCTTTTTGCTCCCCCTCTTGAATGGCCTCCTGTGCCACGGTGCCGTGGTCAGCTGGCTCATCCTCCCTACAGCCCTGTTCCTCATCCACACAGGGAGCAAGAACCTTGTACCTGTTGGACAAGGTCAAGAGCTGAGGCTCCTCTGTTCCTGAACACAGGATCCCTCTATCTGCCTCACTTGCAGTCACACCCTGCTGACCCTGACCACTGACCGAACTTGAGGTACTTAATCTCCTGGGTGTGACCGCCTCCTGAAACAAAACATCCAGGTAACTCTCCCCCTCCCAGATGTGCCGCAGCGTCTGGAGCTCGGACTCCAGCTCATCAATTCTGAGCCGGAGTTCCTCCAGCAACCAACACTTGCTGCAGATGTGGTCACTGTGTCTCGCAATGGGATCTGCCAGCTCCCACATCATACAGCTACAGCACATCACCTGCCCAGCCATCTCGACTTAGATAATTAATTTATTAATTAGCTTTGCAGTGTTTTTTTTTTCAAATTTGGTGCAGATTTCCAACAACCAATCAGGTCACAGCTTTCCTGTAATTTAATTTTTTCAGTTTTGGCCTCAGTTACTCTGTGCCCCAAGGTCACCACTCCGGTGCTCCTCTCTCTGAGTCTGCTCCCTGGAGAAAATGCCATGAATCCCCGAGGTATGCTAGATTTATACTCACCGCTCTGGTGCTCCTCCCTCCGAGTCTGCTCCCAGGATTTACTCACCAATCAGCTGCTTCTTAAGCTGTCTGGTTGCCTTTTGAATGGATCTTGTGACAAGACTGCTCCACACATGAGTTCAGTCAAGGATTCAAGGCTGAGAAACTGGGATCCAAATGTACAGACTGTTGGCAAGATTCACCAGCCTTAGAAAGTGTCTCTGACTACAAGTTCAACTTTTGTTTGCCTACTCGCAGACTGCAGGTTGCAAAAGCTTCGTAGAATCTTAGAGCCTAGAGGTAATATGACACTTCGATAAAAGTTATCCAATTAGCCTCACTCCCCTGCTCTTTCGCCCTAGCCCTGTATTTTTATTTCCTTTTCAAGTATACATCTAATTCCCTTTTGAAAGTTATTATTAAATTGGTTTTCACCACCCTCGCAGATAGCATATTCCAGATCATAGCAACTTGCTGAGTAAAAAGGAATCTCTTGTCACCTCCCCTCTGGTTCTTCTGTAAGTCACTTTCAATCTATGTCCTTTGATTACTAACCCTTCAGCAAATGGAAATAAAATCATCCCTCATCATTTCCCATTTTCTTTAAAACAACAGGGGTGCAAATCTTTTTTAAGGTAACTAATCCTGATTCTGCTTTTACAAGCAGGGTACACACTTATCCAGTGTCTCTGTTGAAGAGAGCAAGTTCTCTCTCCTCCTTAAGGTTGTGTATGGTCCAAAAGCCTCTTCCATTTCAGTTAACCAATGTGGTATTCCCACCTGATCAAGCTAGCATGCGGAAGAGATCAGGACCAGGTGAGGTCCAAAGAGGTAAGTTTTTAAACTTATTTTTGTTTGAACATGGCCGCCACATGGGAGAGTTAAGGCCTCCTGAGTCCTGGGCTCCCTCCCTTCATGATTGTGAGTCCCTTCCGAAACCTCGTACAGATTCTGTTTCTTTATTCCCAGCAAACAACCACCTGCCATCCAACATTCCGCTCCCACCCATTGGACAGCTGAATGTTTGGGAAGTCCAGACTGAGACCCTTAATGGGTGTCCACAGGTGATGTTCAGCTGTCCAGTACAGCTGGTTCCCCAAACTCACGATGATCTCTAGGGCATCTCCATAGATGAGGGCGTGGAAAGCCCCTGGTATTGGGATTCTTGTCTTAGCTTTGTCCCTAGTCTTGGCAAAAAGAGATTTGGCCATTTGTTTCTTTGCTGTTTGTGGGGTCTTGCTATGTGCATATTGGCTACTGCATTTCCTACATTACAACAGTGACTTACATTTAAAAAGTACTCCACTGGCTGCAAAGCACTTTGGGATACCCTGAAGTCATGAAAGGTGGTATATAAATGCAATAAATCTAGTTTGGTTGGAAGAATAATAAAGCAAAATATTATTCAAATGGAGATCGAAAATGTGGTACAGAGGGATCTGGGTGTACATGAATCATAAAAAGTTAGCATGCAGGTACGGCAAGTAATTACAAAGGCAAATGGAGTGTTGGCTTTTATTGCAAGGGGAATGGAGTATATAAGTAGGGAAGATATATAAAGATTTTTTTTTAGATATATAAAGGGTAAGAGAGAGGCAAAAGTGGACACTGGGCTGCTGGAAAATGACGCTGGAGAAGTAGTAGTGGGGAACAAAGAAATGGCAGAGGAACTGAATAGGTACTTTGCGTCAGTCTTCACAGTGGAAGACACGAGTAACATCCCCAAAGTTCAAGAGAGTCGGGGGGGCAGAGGTGAGTATGGTGGCCATTACCAAGGAGAAGGTGCTAGGAAAACTGAAAGGTCTGAAGTTGGATAAATCACCTGGACCAGATGGATTACACCCCAGAGTTCTGAAGGAGATAGTTGAAGAGATAGTGGAGGCATTAGTGGTGATCTTTCAAGAATCACTAGAGTTAGGGAGGGTCCTAGAGGACTGGAAAATTGCTAATGTAATCCCCCTGTTTAAGAAGGGAGTGAGGCAAAAGACAAGAAATTACAGGCCGCTTAGCCTGACATCGGTCGTTGGTAAGATTTTAGAGTCCATTATTAAGGATGAGATTTCAAAATACTTGGAAGTGCATGGTAAAATTGGGCAAAGTCAGCATGGTTTCATCAAGGGGATGTCATGCCTGACAAATCTGTTAGAATTCTTTAAGGAGGTAACGAGTAGGTTAGACAAAGGAGAGCCAGTGGATGTTATCTACTTGGACTTCCAGAAGGCATTTGACAAGGTGCCGCACAGGAGGCTGCTCAGTAAGATAAGAGCCCATGGCGTTAGAGGCAAGGTACTAGCATGGATAGAAGATTGGCTGTCTGGCAGGAGGCAGAGAGTGGGGATAAGGGGGTCCTTCTCAGGATGGCGGCCGGTGACTAGTGGAGTTCCACAGGGGTCAGTGTTAGGACCACAACTTTTCACTTTATACATTAATGATCTAGATGAAGGAACTGAGGGCATCCTGGCTAAGTTTGCAGATGATACAAAGATAGGTGGAGGGACAGGTAGTATTGAGGAGGTGGGGAGACTGCAGAAGGATTTGGACAGGTTAGGAGAATGGGCAAAGAAGTGGCAGATGGAATACAACGTTGGGAAGTGTGAGGTCTTGCACTTTGGTAGGAAGAATAGAGGCATAGACTATTTTCTAAATGGGGAGAGAATTCAGAAATCTGGAGTGCAAAGGGACTTGGGAGTCCTAGTCCAGGATTCTCTTAAGGTTAACTTGCAGGTTGAGTCGGTAGTTAGGAAGGCAAATGCAATGTTGGCATTTATTTTGAGAGGACTAGAATATAAAAGCAGGGATGTGCTGCTGAGGCTTTATAAGGCTCTGGTCAGACCACATTTAGAATATTGTGAGCAATTTTGGGCCCCGTATCTCAGGAAGGATGTTCTGGCCCTGGAGAGGGTCCAGAGGAGGTTCACGAGAACGATCCCAGGAATGAAAGGCTTAACATATGAGGAACGTTTGAGGACTCTGGGTCTATACTCGATGGAGTTTAGAAGGATGAGGGGGGATCTGATTGAAACTTACAGAATACTGAAAGGCCTGGATAGAGTGGACGTGGGGAAGATGTTTCCATTAGCAGGAGAGGCTAGGACCCGAGGGCACAGCCTCAGAATAAAGGGAAGACCTTTTAGAACAGAGATGAGGAGTAACTTCTTTAGCCAGAGAGTGGTGAATCTATGGAATTCATTGCCACAGAAGGCTGTGGAGGCCAGGTCTTTGAGTGTATTTAAGACCGAGATAGATAAGTTCTTGATTGTTAAGGGGATCAAAGGTTATGGGGAGAAGGCGGGAGAATGGGGTTGAGAAACCTATCAGCCATGATTGAATGGTGGAGCAGACTCGATGGGCCGAATAGCCTAATTTCTGCTCCTATGTCTTATGGTCTTATGGTCTTAAGTCTTGCTACAACAAACAAAAACAAAAAATGCTGGAAAAACTCAGCCGGTCTGACAGCGTCTGTAGAGAGAAAGACAGAGTTAACGTTTCAAGTCTGTATGACTCTTCTTCAGAGCTTTTTTCCAGCATTTTTTGTTTTCGTTTCAGATTTCCAGCATCTGCAGTATTTTGCCTTTATCAAAGTCTTGCTACAACTGTACAGGGCATTGGTGAGACCACATCTAGAGTACTGTGTACAGTTTTGATCTCTTTACTTAAGGAGGGATATATTTGCATTGGAGGAAATTCAGAGAAGGTTTACTAGGCTGATTCCTGGGATGACAGAGTTGTCTTTTGAGAAAGGTTGAGTAGGTTGGGACTATACTCATTGGAGTTTAGAAGGATGAGAGGTGATCTTATTAAAACGTATAAGATTCTGTAGGGGCTTGACAAGGTTGAATCTGAGGGCTTGTTTCCCCATGTGGAGAAATCTTGAACTAGGGGGCATAGTTTCAGAATAAGGAGCGGGCCATTTAAGACAGAGATGAGGAGGAATTTCTCCTCTCAGTGGGTTGTGAATCGTTGGAATTCTCTACCCCTGTAAACCATGGAGGCTGAGTCATTGAGTATGTTCAAGGCTGAGATAGACAAATTCTTGAACTACAGGGGACACGAGGGATTTGGGAAGAGGCAGGAAAGAGGAGTTGAGGCCACAATCACGTCAGTCATAATCTCATTGAATGGCGGAGCCGGCTTGATGGGCCAAATGGCCTACTGCTGCTCCGAGTTCTTATGTTCTTTCTTTCTACATGTAATACATGACTCAAATAATGGAGGCAGTTTACAATTATACATAATAATTAAAATAATTTATTCAAGATAACTAGCGATAATAGAGGAAACACTTTATTTCAAAGCTGTGTGTTTTTAAAAATGCAACAGCAAATAGGACAGAAGCAATAAATTATCATGCACAGCAAGAATTTACACAAGTTGAAATGTTCTACATTTTAATTGCTAAAAGTTGATAAACTGCACTGAATAAAGTTCTATCAGTTGATTTCCTGGATGGAGGAGTAGTCGCAGCAAACACAATGACTTATTTATTGACACAATGACATGCAACTTTGGCTGTCTCCCCCTCTTTCAGGGTCAAAGCAGTGATCCCCCGGTCTCAGTCAGGAGCTTTGCTCAGGAAGAATGTGGGTTGAAGAATTGACCTTTACAGGCGGCCTCCTCACACAATGGGTTTGAGCGAGCAATTCGATTGACGAGACAGGCTAATGAATTAGCTCATTATTTACAGCCTCCTAGGCAGAGAAAGATTAAAGCCCAACTCATCTGCATTTTAACCGCATTTCATCTTCTCTCTACTGACAGAAGCAACACTGAGAAAAATGTTAATACTTTAAATGTGGTCGCAGAATTTCTAATTGTTATTGAGAACACTATGGCTTGAATTTGTTTGGCGTGTATGTCTCTTAAAAGCATGGTTCAGTAACAGAGGGTTAATTTGCTAATTTTTTTGTAACTGTTTTGCATGTTCTCTCCGCAAAGGCCTCAATGTCTGCTGATGCTTCATCCTGAGCCATTCTCATCAGTTGCCTCTCATTCTGAGGGGCAGGGTAAGAAGGCAGGTCCGAAGTCTCCCTCAGCTGGAATGGGAATCAAACCTGTGTTGTTGGTGTTATTCTGAACAGTTAACCAACTGTGCTAACCTGCCCCTATTGTAAGGGTGTAGTGTATGTTAAATTAGTAATCTTAAAATAAGGCATTTATTTGGGAAATAAATTGAACACGCCAGTGCGGGGGCGGGAAAGGGGGGATGGAGCAGTTGCTGGATCTGCACTTGGCAGTCTGGTTTTTGATTGAGTTTTCTTATTTTGAGGCCTTCTACACAGAGGAAACAGTGCCACACGAATAGTGGTGAATAGTCATGCCAACTTTTCAGGGTACTCCTGCCAGGAAGTGGGCTAGCTGACCTGAGTCACTGGGTAGACCCATTTAATGTGCATGTCAGGGCCTCAAGTGATTCCATTTGCAATTTCTGGGCAGTGCTGGGGGTGCTGGCACAGAGACGGGGAAGAAATAGGAACATAGGACTTAGGAGCAAGAGTAGGCTGTCCAGCCCTTCGAGCCTGCTCCACCATTCAATAAGTTCATAGCTAATCTGGTTGTATCTCAACTCCAATTTGCTATCTGCCCCCCTTAACCCTTGATTCCCAAAATCTGTCTAACTCTGCCTTGAATCAATTCGATGACCTAGCCTCTGCTGCTTTCTGGGGAAGAGAATTCCACATATTAACTACCCTTTGAGAGAAAAAAAATTCTCCTCCATTTAAACGGTAGACCTCTTGTTCTTAAACGTGTCCCTTAGTTATTGTGTCCTGAGGGCTTCTCTGGGTTCCACAAAGTTAGCCTGGGCCTCGGCCACTCCAGGTCTTCTGCTACCCCTAAGATCAGATCCACCACTGTCGTCCTCAGGCCTATCTTCTTTCTGAGTCCAGAGGGCAGGCTGCTCGATGTAGCCGCCCTCCCATGCATCCTTCCCACCCCCCAGGAGAGGGCCGCTCTGCTGACTGGCCACCCAATGTCTGCATAGGATGTGGGTGGAGTTAGATGTTGGATATCCACTGCATTGTATCAAATCCATTCTCCCCTGCCTTGCTTCAATTCTGGCCTCCTCAGCATCACCAATTTTGATCTCTCCACCATTGATAGCCTACATCTAAATTCTCGCATTCCCTCCCTAAGCCTCTTCACCTTTCTACCACTTCCACATCCCTTAACATGCTTGTTAGAACCTATCTCTTTGACCAAGCCTTTGGCCACCAGTCCGAATATCTCTGTTGTGTTTTATGCCTTGGAGATATGTAGAAATGATATACTCTAGGTCATATGTCTGAACAGGAGTTTTAGTCAATATTTAAAAATGTTTGTCCTCAAACTTCCAGCTACTTGCCTACAGTTTATTTTCTCTTTTGCAGTCACCTCACCCCGGCTTAACTAATTACACATAGGTATAGAGAACAGATACGGACACACATAATCAAACACCATACAATTGAACATTACAATCTCATTATGTGGCTAAGTGACAATATTTTTCTGATACTGCTTCTGTGTCCTAAGGACATTTTAGTATGTTAAAGGCACCATGTAAATGCAAGTTGCTGTTAGTGACTTTTATTGAATTTCATCAGAAGCAAAGTAAACAACACAGCTCAAGTCGTGTTCTTGTCTGTATCCTCTCTGTGCTTTGGATTTGGCAAGTGGTTGGAGACTCTAAATACTTCTTGTCAAATTTTACATGGAGACGGCAACACACTCTTGAAATGTAGTGGGGGCCATCATTCCCGGAATCTTGCTCCACTGTCAGGACAGTCCTGCTTACAGTGACTTTGTCTTAAATCCTGTGGATGGCCATTAAAATAAAGGGATTGTGTGTCTGCACCATTTCTGGTGCTTCCTGATGATCATCTGACCTTGCAACTCCGTCAAGAGGCCAGGCTTGTTCCGATTGAAGAATGGATAAATAATTGCTTCTGGTTCTTGTTTGCTGCTTTCCAATTGATTGGCACTGGGAAACCCATTTTGAGCCCCATCACTATACTGGTTAAGTCCTCGTGTTTCATGTGGATGATCTTTACCTTGGCCCATTTAAAGGCAGCGCTGGTGGGTTTCCGCCTCTGGGAGATGTCAGCTTGCTGGTCCCAACTGTTGGAGCTGACATGAAAGAGCTGGCGCAAGGAGTGACTTCCCCCTTTCTGTCATAATTTGTCAACTTCCAAAAAAGGGCCAGCCAATTGCGGTGAACTTGAATCTTCCTTCTGCCCAGACAAACTCAAGAATATCCGGACCCCTGTGTTTTGCATACTATGTTTTGCTTTCTGTTTCACATTGGTTAAATTGCTGAATTCACAAGTAAATGGTAGGTGTTGCTAATTGTTGATCTTTACCTCAAGATTTACTAAAATGCCAGCCCAAGTCCAATCCTGACTTCAACAGAACACTTCGAAAGTTGTCAAACAACGCTCACTTTTTTGATACAAAAATAAAAATAGCTGGAAAAACTGAGCAGGTCTGACAGCATCTGTGGAGAGGAGCACAGTTAACGTTTCGAGTCCGCATGACTCTTCACCAGTTCCGATGAAGAGTCAACAGGCCCCAGCATACATGTTCGAATAGCCTATGTTCCCAATCCTGAATCCCGATCCAGTGACTCCAGCTGGAAAGTGCCCTTGAATGGACATTGGATGAGGAACCTATTGGGCTTTGCTGTGATACCTCGCTGTTTAGGCTGTCACACACAGAATGGGCACTTGACCAAAGACCAGAATGGTTAGATAGCTCTTGGGAAGCAGAAGCTCAGCAGAGGCTGCCCTTTGAAACAAGGAGTCGAGTAACTGGGAAATAGATAACAGAAGTAAAGGGCAGATTGCAATTTCAATCTAGTGACAGAACATTTGGTTTCTCGGGGTCTTGGAACCTGGTTACTTTGTTCAAATTCACCATCGACAGCAGATCACTCATGATATGTCTGCAGCCCTTTTTTGAAATCCTGATGGTCTGGTGATGCCCCGTGAAGTAGGGCAGCTTAAAATTCACTTGAGGAGACTGGCTTCTTGGTTACTACATTCAGGATTTCAACGGTATGGTACGACAATGAACTCATCTTAGTCGACAGCCTTGGGTGAGTTCTGACCTTGGGGGGTATGCACCTCAAAAGAAGGAAGAACTTTTCTCTGAAAGTGTGGCCAACAAAGCCGTAGAGGATGGGGTTCAGGCAACTGTTGAAATAGGCCACACAGATCGTAAAGGGTATGGAAGTGTCAACAATTTCAGGAATGTGGCAGCTTTTGATAACTTTCAGCCGGGAAAGCATATCCAAGAAAGTGAATACCTGGAATGGAAGCCAGCACAAAATGAATGACACCACGACAGCCACAATCAGCTTAAAGGCTTCATTGCTCGCAGGTTTGCTTTTTTCAATCTGGTAGGCTTGCACTAGGCTCTTGACAATTAGGGAGTAACAGGTTACAATAATCAGCAGGGGAATTAGGAACCCCAGAAAGGTCTTCAACAGGGCCATGCCAAATATCCATTGATTCTTCTGCTCGTCTGGGTAATGGAAAGCACAGATGGTTTTATTCCAGTCGACATAGTGAAAGGCATCACGGAAAATCATGGCGGGCAGGCTTGCTAAGCCAGCCAGTAGCCAAACCATGATGCAAACCATCCAAGCATGGACTAAGGTGCGCCTCGTCCTCGATTTCATGGGATGCACAATGGCGAGGTAACGGTCGATACTGAGACAGGTGACCAGGAAAATGCTGGCGTTCATGTTCAGCAGTAGGATGGTGGCACTCATCTTGCACAGGAAGACCCCAAAGGGCCAGTGGTACTCCATTGCGGTGTAGGCTGCCCAGAGCGGCAAAGTGATCACAAAGATCAGGTCAGCCAGTGCCAGGTTCAGCAGAAAGATATTTGCAACTGTTTTTGGCTTCAGGTAATAGTAAATAACAATGATGACCATGCTGTTTCCCAAAGCTCCCATCACAAAGATGATGCTGTAAATGACAGGGATCATAAGGAAAATGTAAGTGTGCCTCCCACCAGTTATGCAGGTCAGGTTTGAGGTATTCCCCATGGAACTGTTCAGCATGGTTTCTTCCGTGTCCAGTGCAAGGTCAGATGGTGACTTGTGAAATACACTGGAGTTTTCAGCCATCTGCATCCAATTCATGTCCTGTCAGCAGAAAGGGTACCATGTTAGTTAATTTTTAAAGACACTTAAACTGCATTATCTATTTCCCCACACAGCTCCTTCAGGACAACGCAACGATTCCCTCCGGGAAAATCGAATGCTCCGGGCGCCTCAGCACTGAATCGGACAGCTCTTCTTACAGAAAATACCTTAATCCAATTTATTTGCTTTCAAATGTGCATGTTGATTCAGACCACCCTGGGGTGAGGGGGAGGGGCCAGTGGGTGTCATTTTAACCGAAGCCCTCCCTGTGGGCAATTGATGGGATCAGGATAAACACTGCAGTTTTACAGCATGTCACTTTTCGGGGAGTTGAGGGATTTGGGGATAGTGTGGGGAAGTGGAGTTGAGGTAGAAGATTAGCCACGATCATATAGAAAGGTGGAGCAGTCTAGATGGGCTTTATGGCTTACTCCTGTTCCCACTTCTTATGTCTTACCCTCCATTGACTTGAGTGAAAAGTAAAATCAGGCGCTTTTTAAAACCAATGTTTGATCTGATCCCATCAGTTTTCCACCAGGCAGATTCAGGAACAGGACTCATCATCTCTACACAGCTTCCTTCAGGAAATTGGTCCAGATTAAATAATTCAGTTGAGGTCACTGGTGCAGTTTTGTAATTCTCATCTAAGCTGGCCATATTGGTCCAGAGCCACAGTGATCTCTGCAATTGTTTGATAAGTTTTTAAATTGAGTTAAGAAACCTGGGATCATTTTTGTTTCCTTAGACAAGGGTATTTCTCCTAATAACTAGATTGATTTGTGCCAATATGCCTAATGAAAAGTTTGGGTATCCCTGGGATTTGAACCTGGAGCCTTTGCTCTGTAAAACTTTAATTGCTTTCACGTTGCTTGCTTCGCATGCAAACATTTAATGAACAAGCAGCCAGGATCATACTGGACGATCGGTGGAAAATCCCCCTCTTAAAAATATCGTGTTTGCTACGTCCAATAAGGTTAAGAGTGAGAGCGGTTGAGATTGATTATTGACAACTCTCAGGATGGAATAATTAACGGTCAATTCTTAATAGAACCATAGAACACTACAGCACAGAAAACAGGCCATTCGGCCCTTCTAGTCTGTGCCGAAATATTATTCTGCTAGTCCCATTGACCTGTGTGTTGTTAATTAATTTTTGGTCCACTTTATCAGTTGCCAGTGAACTCTCTGCAGCTGATTCATGGCGACTTTAGAGGGAATGTCAGCGCCTTGGAGAAGACACAGAAGATATTTACCAGAATGAAACCCAGGGATAAAGGACCTTGGTAGGTGGAGAGATTAGAGAACCTGCGATGGGTCTCCTGACAACATAGACGGTTAAGCAAAGGTTTAATAGAAGTGTCCAAAATTAAAAGGGATTTTCGTCGAGTATGTAAGTCAAAATTGTTTTTACTTGCAGAAGGATTGGTAACCAGACTTAAGATAATTGGCAAAAGAGCTTGAGGGGAGAGGAGGAGAACTTGGGGGTATTTTTTGCACAAAGAATAGTTATGAACTGGAATGTAAAGCCTGAAAGGTTGGTGAAAGCAGATTCTAAAGCAACTTTCAAAAGAGTATATACTTGAAAAGGAAGAATTTTCAGGGCTCTGGTGAAAGAACAGGGTAGTTGGTTTAATTGGATAGCCCTTTCAGAGAGCTGGCACAGGCTTGATGGGCCGAATGGCCTCGTTCTGTGCTGTATCATTCTATGATTGCTATCATTTTGTGCTTATTTGTAAAAAAAAGTAAAATTTGACTCTGTGCCAGAATATATCATTTTTATTTTTACTTTTTGATGTATCATAGCCTTTAGTGTTAGGATACCTAAACTTTTACATCACATTCCAAATATGTCATTATTAATACATCCTATTTTCACATTAAAATGATCAAATGAACTTTGCCAACATTCTGGTGCTTGACTTACCTGGTTGGCAAAAGCTTTATGCTGATCAAATACCTTCAGTAAATTATCAATAATCATGTCAAATGCGTTTTTATTCGTTGAATTTATTGTTCTAATTAAATGACAAAAAAGCCCTGGGATTCAAACCCATAGATACCTAATATGAGAAACCAAGATGTTTCCCCACTTGTCCACACTACATTATAGGACACATGAATGCGAACTTTCAGTCAGTAAGAACTTGTTAGTCACGTCCATCTTCAGGGTTAATGAAGTGGCCAGAAGGTCTACGATTAATGACATCTGGGGAGTATCTCAGGAATTTTTGTATTAAACTGCTGTCAAAATGCCATTATAATTTATAGGTGGCAAATGCAGAGCGTAAATTCCTTCCCACAACTGTCCCATAAAGCCAAACTGATATACTTAAGGATGTAATATGTCCATAATTCAAACAAAATACCAGGCTGATGTGAAAATAAATGAGTGTTTTTCCTTTACCTACAGGGAACTGTTAATCTGCAGTACAGTCAAGTTCAGCATTCATTTGATTTCTTATGTCATTCAGAAAAGAAAACAGCACCACATACTAACAGCACAAGCACTGTGCAAGTGCCAGGCAGCCCACAGCCCGAGTGTAATCCATCTCATTTCTTCTTGCTTGATAAACACTGCAATTCGGTACAACTCCCTGCAGTGAATGGATGTCCACTGGGATAAGGCAAATCTAACAGTCCTTGTTCCAAGATTGTAGATTTGAAACATGGGAGGCTAACGGCAAACAACAGCCCAGAGTTTCCTACACAAAGCCGAATTGCCTCTTAGTTCATATGACTGGAAATAGTGGCATCAAGTTTCCTGGAGTCCTGCCTTCTGTCCAAGAGTGCTGTTAGTCTTGTCCAATATTGATGCTGTTACAAGTCCTTGGGTCATTAACATAAAGGGAGTTTGCGCCCATGTCTTTTAAGGCACTTGTTGGGCGTCTGTCCAGTGGGGTCCCAGGAATATCAGACCACTCTGCCACTCTGTGAGGAGGCTAGGACTATTTCATCCAAAGTTTATAGTTGCTGCTCTCCTGATGGCAATTGACCTGCTTGAATCAGTTGCCATCATGAAACTGGTGTGAAGTACTGGTCAAGTAAATGTGCATACTTCATGCATCTATATTTCCCTTGGCCCTTGTAAAGAAAAAGGGATTTGCATTTATAGAGCAACTTTCATGACCTCAGGATGTCCCAAAGCACTTTACAGCCAGTGAAGTGCTCTGCGAAGTATAGTTGCGGTTGTAATGTAAAAAAATGCAGTGGCCAGTTTGTGCACAACAGGATCTCATAGAGAGTGATGCGATAATGACCAGATAATCTGTGTTTGTGATGTTGTTTGAGTGATCAGGACCCAGGGATAACTCTCCAGCCCAGCCTTGGGATTTCTTACATCCACCTGAGAGGGCCTTGGTTTTACACCTCATCCAAAAGGCAGTACTTC
Source organism: Cetorhinus maximus (assembly GCF_964194155.1). Lineage (NCBI taxonomy): Eukaryota > Metazoa > Chordata > Chondrichthyes > Lamniformes > Cetorhinidae > Cetorhinus > Cetorhinus maximus. Next base: position 81,921,731 of record NC_135897.1, on the reverse strand, counting down.
TGACAAGGCAGCACTCCAACAGTACTGAAGTCCCAGCTTTGATTTTTATGCTGGAGACCTGGAGTAGGACTTGGACCTATAACCTCCTGACACAGAGGCCTGAGTGAACCACAGCTGACACCTGTTAAGGTGGCAAAAAGGTAGAGTGGCAGGATTTCCAGTGCATTCTGCCAGTTTGAGTGACAACACAATGGGTATGAGAACCCATCCATTCTGCTCCCATTGAAAAACAGCAGTGCCCCACACTCAGCACCTCTGATGCAATAAAAAATTCTTAAGGTACTTCTCGGAGGTGCAATCAACCAAAAATGGACAGCAAGTTAAAGAAGGAGGTGTTGCAAAGGATAAGCAAAAGCTTTGTTATAGACTTGGGCTGGAATTTTCTAGGCCCATTGGCATTGGGCATCATGGCTGGCGTGAGTGCATAATACGATGAGAAGGCCAAAAATTGGTTTCCCGCTGTCATGAAACTAATTTACGATCATCCGCTCCACCCGTCAATGGCAGGCTGCCTTCCCAGCCACCGGACATCGGGAACCTAATTTCAATGCATTTGCATTTCACCATCTTGCCTGCCCACCAGAATCATCCCCCCACGCTTGATCATCCGGGCACATCAGCGTGGTTACATACCGATGTCTTTCACAACTGAACATAAGCGACATGCACCTGGTGAGCTGCACTTTGCTCAGGATTTTGAGGCTTGTTTGCCTACTTTGCTTTGGGCAGCACTCGTGGTCATCAGTGCCTGGCTTTGCAGGCAGCACCACATCACTTTTAGCGGGGCTCATGGGCAGGTCTCTACTTACCAGGCCAGCCGTAAGGCTTGCTTGGGGAAGGGGAAGAAATGCCCTCAGGCAAGTGAAGAAGCTGCAGGGGTAAGGCAGCACTGGGGATGGGCGTATCCCAGGGTGTGTGGGGGGGACACATATTGATCTGTGCAAGTAGCCTCAACATGGTGAGGGCTGAGGAGGAAGTCCCCAGAGGAGATGAGGTCAGATGGAGATGTGAGGTTGTGTGTATCAGAGTGGGTGGTGATATCCCTTGAGCTGGCAGTGAGTGAGATGCCAGTGAATGTGTGATGGGCTTGAAAGTGTGTGAGCTTAGAGTGATGAGATGGTTGCCTTACCCTGGTGGCATGGACGAGATCATTCATCCTCTTTCTGCACTGGATGTGAACCTCTTGTATGCAACATTGACACTGGTCACCACTGCCACCACCTTCCAAACCGGAGTGGTGACACTGATGGGCCTCCTGCAGCCATAGCGGGGGCAGAGGACATCATGGTGGCCCTCCACGGCGTCCAAAGGACGTTCCAGGGACACGCCAGAAAAACTGCTACAGTTCAAATATGGCGCCTGGCATGAGGAAGTGGCAAGGTGATGGCTTGGCGGGTGAATTGGAGGGAGCTCGCCAGCGAAACAGCGTGTTTCCCATGACTGCGTAAATAATGAGGTGGTAAGGGAATGATAATGCATGAAAACCCGCCATTGCGGCTGGAGGGTAAAATGTTGTTTTATGTGCCCGCTACCTCACCTAGCCCAATTCTGGGACAATTCTGCCCTTGGGTTTTCAGAGGCTATTAAAGGAGGAGAGGCAGATAGAGGGCTGGAAGGATTACCAAAAGGAGATTCAAGTCTAAATTCTGGTCCTTCAGCACCCCCTAATTTCGGGACCAATTGCCTCAGTTTAAAATAAATAGCGATGCAATTGGTTACACAGACCTGCTGTAAGTCAAACTGCAGTTGGCTGCCCCAGGAAACACAAGCCAACAGCGTCAATCCTTTCAGGAAAGAAGCAGAGGTGAGAAGCTAAAAACCCTTCTTAAGAAATGGAGATATAGAAGAGGAAGCAAAGATGTATATCACGCCTGTATGGTCTTAGTGAGCAATCACTGAGTGTTATAGCCAGAGCGATGAGAAAAAGGATTGCAGCAATTGAACAGGAAACAATTAAATTGTTGACTGGGTGCAAGGTTCACCCTCCCACTATGGAAACCACCAATATTTATTTTCATTAAAATCGATGGGATGAAAATCAGATGAGCTCTATGTTAGGAGGCCAGTCTGCATCTCCGTATTTACACGGAGTTGAAAATTAACTCTAATACCATGAGAATGAAAGAAGCGCATGTAATTGTGAAACCTGGAAGAGATCCTGTGGCAAGAAAATAGAGCTTCTCCTCTATTAGTTTGTTGGCAGAAGTGGAATGGGTGGATATGTTCAGTATGTCCGCCCATGAGTGGATGAATGTACTGAAATGATATTCAAATCATTAAACCTCAGCAGCAGCTCAGAAGGAGGCCATTCAGCCCAACTGTGCCTGCCCTGGCTCTTTGAAAGAACTACCGATTAGTCCCACTCCCCTGTTCTTTCTCCGTAACCCTGCAAATGTTCTCTTCAGAAGAACATCTTGCAACATATTTGCCTCCACCTCGCTTGTAGCAGGCTGAAGACGTTGACTTCAATGGGAAAGAAATTAGGGTGCATTGGGAAATGGGTGGCTGATTCGCCATCGCTTGTACCGTGCTGCTGCTGAGGATCATTTTTACCCCCAAATTCATTAAAAAGCAAATTCATTGCAACATTTCTACATTACAACAGTGATGACACTGAAAAGAAAAGCACCTCATTGGCTGTAAAGTGCTTTAAGATGTTTGGTGGTCATGAAAAGTGCTATATAGTTGCAGGTCTTTCTTTTAATCTCATTTGACATGAATATGTAAATACCTGTATACAACTATTGAACAGAGCCATTTCTAGGCTGTACTGTTTAAAAATGAAAGTAGACTTTCTATAACCAGCACACATGGGGCATCAACCCTATCCTCCACAGTGCTCTTGACACAATATTCAGTACTCTTGGAGTACCCTTTGACCTCCTGTGAAAGTGATGGATTATACCCATTTTGGGACCCAGCATGTTTAATGTGCTTTAGGTCTGCTTGAAACAAGTCCCCTCAGAGGTCTTGTGCTGTTTACCTTTTCTGGAAAGTTCCACATGTCAACAATGCAAAAGCTTCACACAAATGTGCCATACTGTTAGCAATAAATGCAGGCAGGTTCCTTAGGCAATGTTCAAAGATCAAGTTATCTCAAGGGCTTTTGGTACATTATTCATGTGGATGTGTGAAAAACTGTAATGGAAAACAGCTGAATAAATGCACACTCATATCAATTTGTATTTATTTGGGACAAAGCTGCAAAGTACAGTGTGGAAAATGGCTTAACTTAATAGCTCACTTATAAATGGTCCTCAATGCGTCAAGACACTCTGAAAAGTGATCACTTGTGTTTCCTAATGATTAATCATAGATTTTTGTTTCTGGCTCAATATGGTCTGGAAGTTATGAAAGTAAAAAGTTTGACCTAATATATACTGTTCTCCCCTTTGGCTTTCTACAGTCTAGCACTCACATTTCAAAGCAATTTTTGGTGAAATATTTTCAACCTGTAACTATTTTCTGACCATTTCAGTTCCAGCTTAATATGAAGAATGAGCCTACTGTTCAGTTTTCTGTTAATTATCCAGCCCCTTTTTGACTCAGTGAGATATTTCTGGTCCTCTCACTTAGGTGAAACAGAAGTAAGAGAAGACGTAGGGCTGGATTTTCTGTGGTGCAGCAGGAGTGGTGTCAAAGTAACTGGCAGACAAATACATACTATCACCAACACCACTAGCCTGGCCGATCCAGTCAGGGAACAAATATTTTATAATAGTTTTTGTCTACTGTTTATTGTACACTTCAGGAGCTGACATTGGGTTATTAATGAGGTATATAGCAGCAAATGCCATTTTGAGGAGATGGTGGCATAATGGTAATGTCACTGCACTAATAATCCAAAAGTCCAGGCTAATATTCTGGGTCAATGGGTTCAAATCCCACAGCAGCTGCAGAATTGAAATTCAATTCATAAAAAATAATCCAGAACTGAAAGCTGGTCTCACTAATGGTGACCGTGAAATTATAATTGATTGTCATAGAAACTCGTCTGGTCCGTTGCCATTTAGGGAAGGAAATCTGCCATCCTTACCAGGCCTGGCCTACATGTGACTCCAGATCCACAGCAATGTGGTTGACTCTTAATTATCCTCCGAAATGGCCTAGCAAGCCATGCAGTTCAAGGGGCAATTAGGGTTGGGCAACAAATGCTGGCCCTGCCGATGATGCCCACATCTCATCAAAGAATAAATGCAATGTCGCTGCACTTTCAGATGCAATCTGGCATTTCTTTAGGAGCAACCTGGTAAGTATGATCAGAGGAATGGTAATTCTCCCTAAATTTACAACCATAAAAATAGCCTTCTGTCTGTAAACTCCACCAGTCTACATCCCTCTGAGAACTCTGGCCTCCTTATTTCCTTTGCCTCAGCATTGGCAGCCATGCCTTCAGCCATTTGGGCTCTAAACTCTGCAACTTTGCCTCTCTGTCTCCTTTAAGGTGCCCCTTAAGACTTTTCACATTGACCGTGCTTTTGGCCACTCGTCCTGAAATCTCCTTCTTTGCCCTGGGAGCCATTTTTCTTCTGCCTGTGAAGTGTCCCGGGGCACCATACGATGTTAAAGGTGCTATATAAATGCAAGTTGTTGTTGCTGCTTGAAATAATCAGTCTGATGTCTGGCGTAGGCAGCGCTCCCCAAAACTCATAATTTGTCTTTTTGCAGATGCTCCCCCTGTCCAATTGCATATTTTGGCATCTGTTTTTTGTTTCTGATTTCCCGCTTTTATTTTCATATTTTAAGCCTTTAAAATGGCTGCAAAGACTCCAGGGCAAAATAATTGATTGTTTTTCTCCTGTGAGTTCGGGCAGCTATTGATGGAAAGCCATCCTGGGGTTATGAGCAGGTGTTTCAGCCTCGAAGGGAAAACCTTCTGGACAGAGAGACGACCGAAGAGAGATAGACAAGAGAGAAAGACATGTTTATAAAGCACCTTTCACAAGTTCAGGGCGCCTGAAAACATTTCGCAGCCGAAGGAGTTCGTTTATTTTTTGAAATGCTGACGTTGCCGTCGTATGTGAAAGGCAGCAGCCAATTTGCCCACAGCAAGCTCCCACATGCTATAGTGGCATAATCTGCTTTTAGTGATGTTGGTTGAGAGACAAACATTGTCCAGGGCGCCAGAGGGAACTTCCCTGCTCTTCTTCAAAATAGTGTCATGAAATCTCTTACATTCACTTGAGAGGCTGGGTGGTTCCTTGGCTTGACACCTCATTCGACAAGTGAAGGTAAAGAGTGAAATAACGTATGCCCATGTTTTAGTGGGCACCGAAGGTACTTGTCACGGTAGAAGTGAAGAGATACGACCCATGTTGGCAAAGACCCTTTAATATCCACTGTCAGACTGGTGGGTGTTATGGACTCTCTGGAGTTATTGATATACCATTCCAGTGAGCCAATATTGAGTCATTTCCACTGGCACCAGTCTTTAACTTTTTGCTGGTGGAAATCCCTCCACATTAGTCAAGCATTACCTCTACCTAGCATCAAGAAGTTCACTGATATTCTAATCAACAGAGCTAGGGAAAAACAGGACATGCCAAAATAAAATGGCACAGACTCTTTGCAAGAAAAGAAGACTACAGCACAAGACCAGAGGGGTCAAAACCCTTTTGTTTGTTATTTTAACTGTTCATCGTTCTTGATTGTCCATCTGTTCAGCTGCACGGAGAACCTATCCCCACCAGTACAAAGGGACAGGCATCCAAATTGCAGGTTAGGTGCTTTTGACTTACTTCTGCGTTGGAGAGGTACGTGGAAGTGCTGAGGCTTGTTTTTGGAGCTCTGTTGATGAGCTGCTGCAGGCAATCAAGGAGGGCAGAGGGTTTGGACCGCCCAAGTCTGCAAGAGGTAGAGGGGCTGTAGTTGCAGTGGCCGTGGCCTGCGACATGACCAAGATTACAGAGCAGAGGCTGCAGACAGGGGAAGAGGTGGAGGAGGAGGGTGAAGTCTCTCCACATAAAGCCCGACCCCCTAACAGGTTTCCATCTCACCCTGGAGCAATGCAGGTTCATCAAGGCGGTGATTACAGAACTGTGCCACCTTCTTCAACCGAAGCACCCCTATAGGATTTTCTCCACAGTTACTGCAGCACTGTCCTGGAGACTAACCTTTAATTTCTGCAGATAATGTGCGACAGTTGCTAACCCTAGCAGTTCTTTGATTCAAACAATCCAGTTTTGTGCCTGGGTGGTGAGTTGAACATTCACCCAAGTGTATTCATATGGTGTCTTCATGGTTGCTGTCTCAAGACCTTGAAAGGCCTTAACTAACTGCCTTGCTTTTAAATTTTTCTTGCTTATTCATTCATGGGTGTGGGTGTCACTGGCTAGGCCAGCATTTTTTGCCCATCTCTAATTGCCCTTGTGAAGGTGGTGGTGAGCTGCTTTCTTAAACCGCTGCAGTCCATGTGGTGTAGGTACACCCGCCGTGCTGTCATGTAGAGAGTTCCAGGATTCAACACTTCAACAGTGAAGGAGCAGTTGTATATTTCCAAGTCAGGAAGGTGACTGGTTTCGAGGGGAACCTGGAGGTGGTGCTGTTCCAATGCACTAGTGGCCCAGCTTGTCCTTCTAGGTCGTAGAGGTTGCGGGTTTGGCAAGTGGAAACTTCTTTCACTACAATGGCAGCAGTTCAAAAAAAAAAGTTCACCAGCACCTTCTCAAGGGTAACCAGAGATGGGCAATAAAAGCTGGAATTGGGAGCGACGTCTATATTCCAAGAATGGATAAATATTTTTAACTGATTCCAACTTTTTGCTTTATTCATAGGTTTTCCTTGTTATGTATTGATCGGGAAGTTGTATGCAGAACATTTATTTTTTTGAAGTTTTCTATTATTGGTTTGCTGTCTATCAGGTTGGGGAACAGTGCAGCACATTGAACCTTTGATAAAAATCACCAAGATGCACATGGTCCCCTCCCCTACCCCCTCACCTCTCCCACAGCCCCCTTGTGCCAAGGTCAGTTCCCAAATTCTAGGCCACCCCCTTGAGGAAGGAAAACTATCGGAGACTGAACCTTGCTGGCTGACTCAAACGTATCTTCTTCCTCTTGGATCATGAGCAAGCGGGCAGAAAGCTAGTCAAAAAGTTGCTGCAGGTAAGAAAGAGAGCCAACCGCAAGGCAGACCTGCAACAGGGCAAACTGAAAAGCCCAAGAAGCAGCTATGGCTCAATGGGCTACACCTTGCACTCAGGCTGAAGGTTGTGGGTTCAAACCTCAATCCAGAAACTTGGGCATAAAGTTTTGGCTGATGCTCTAGTGCCAGCACTGAGGGAGTGCTGCACTGTCAGAGGTGCTGCCTTTCAGATGGGATGTTAAACCATGGCAGTGCCTCTCAGTTGGTGGGAGCTTGCTGTGTGCAAATTGGCTTCTGCTTCCTCCATTACAGGAGTAGCTACACTTCAAAATTACTTTATTTTGGCTTGTTGTGAAAGGGACTGTGTGAATATATGTTTTCTTTTCTCTCTAGCCATTGTCCACCAGTAGAATGCATTTAGGTTGTATTAACCTGAGATCGGACCGATAGAAAATGGTTACTCTTACAGACAGAAATATTCAATAGTTAATATTTAAACTCCTATTTTACTGTTCTCAGTAAAGCACTGAGATCGAGGAGAGGAAAGCAATAAAATATGATCAAACTGGTTAGGGAATCGGAGGCATGAATGTTAAAGGGGGGAAACCAGCTTCACAAAAACTGTTTTATAAAACAAACTTTTGCTTCTGCAAAACACTTGAGACATGTTGGCATGGCAAGATGCTCTATAAATGCAAAAGGTATCAGAATATATATTTTCAAGTGTCTTCTATTAAAACATTAATAGCTTCTGAAGATCATATGGCAGCATAAAATACCAGACACTGAGGTGTTCACCTGAGCTGGCATGTCAAGCATCTGCACCATATTGAGAGAGTCACAACTCAGTTGAGCTGGTCAAGTGGCCAGAATGCCTGACACTTGCTTACCAAAGTGAATCTGCTTGAGTTTGGGGTGCACTCCCATGGCGATCAAAAGAAGCGCTGCAAGTTCACTCTGAAGGTTTTGCTTAGGAGTTTTGATATCAGCTTTGAATCCAGGGAGAAGCTCGCCCAGGATCGCTGACCTAACGCAACCAAATAAAAAACAGTGCGGCCTCCTCCGCACATCAGAGGCAGAGAGAAAGCTCAAGGAGAGGAAATCCCGAGCCAGCAACTCGCCCAAAACTCAATCACCTGCGGTATCCTCTCCTATCTATAGCAGAACCTTCCAGGCTCGGATTGGCCTTAGGAGTCACCTTGGTATCCACTGGAACCCTACCAAACACCCCAGATGATGAACATGGTCACCTTCGCCGTGAAGTAAATGGGGTGGGCTTTAATGACCAGGCCTCCTTTCACCGGAATTTCACCATGTACCAATCTTGTCTGTTCTCCTTTTTTCAGATAGTGTTGACTGGGCAACATTTGTAACCTCACATTCTCAGTCGCTGTCCTTAATCTCGTCCTCCTTGCCGTGCTAACATTGCCCTGCAATACTTAGTGCCAACCACCAGGTGGCAGGCTATTTCCAGCCCACCACTCGTGCCATTGAAGACACTTGCGAGGAGCGGGTGGCAAAGCGGGCAGCCAGGAACTGAAACCCAAGGACTGCTTCGCTACAAGGGGCAGAGGCAAATATAGAGAGGAGTGCTCACTGTATGAAGTAACTTCCGCTGTTATCATTGTTAGTTAGGGCAGAAACTTCCACTTCTTAATGGGGCAGTTTACTTTTTAAATAGGATACCCAGAAATTTGTAAAATGTGCGAAAACCTCAGGAAAACCTTTTATTTTTAAATCACGTTTTCTTGGGCAGTAGAGAAGATCTCTGAGGCGCCATTTGGGAACAGCAGCATAAGAATTATGGTCCTGGATAGTTAAACCCAGGGGCATCCTTGGTTTTAATTGCTCCAGCATTAACGGCCCAGTGACCAAACAGCCTATGAATTGTTCCCCCCCCGTCCTCTCTCCATCAGTAATCTATTCCCTTTGTTGATAACTCTTTCTGTGATCCAGATATTAGTTCAAAATTCGTCTTTCCCCGGATGTGTGCCTGTGGGTTTAATTTGATGTAGTGTTCTGCATTTACCTCCTCTGTGCCCATTTCCATCTGTGTAAAACTCTATGTTTTAGCTTGTATTGTCTTGAGTATGGAAGATTAAGGAGGGGGTGATCTAACTGAGGTGTTTAAGGTGATTCAAGAATTTTTATGATGTAGATAGGGAGAAACCATTTTCTCTCACGGGGGAGTCCAGAACAAGGGAGCATAGCCTTTTAAAATTAGGGTTGTGTCATTCAGCGTGGTGTCTGAAAGTACTTCTTCACACAGAAATATGGAAATTTCTCTCCCCAAAAAGCTGTCAAATCTAGATTGATGGATTTTTGTTAAGTGAGACTGTTAAAGGACATGGGACCAAGGTAGGTAGATGAAGTTGAGATACAAATCAGCCATGATCGAATTGGATAGTGGAATACACTCTGAGGTTGGGGGGAGCGGGGGGGTGGCGGGTGACCCTGGAAGAAGTGAGGGGGATGTCGGGTCCGGAGGTGGGCTGGGCGGGAGGCCTGTCTCGGGGCTCCGACACTGAGTAAAACATGAAACACCCTTCCAGGCCTCGCCCTCAGCCGCTTCAACACCCACACACTCCCCATGCTTCATCCATGGAAACCAGGGACTCCATTGGATTGGTCTATGATCGTGCTTGGCAAAGTACTGCAGTGGTTTGCCATTGCCTTTGGCAGTATGGCTGACCAGGAAACTCTCCTACTTTTATCACCTGCCATTAGGTATATTGGAAGTATTTGCAGGCTCTTAATAAACCTGTTTGGCCGTATTACACACGCAGTTTCCCTGGACATCAAGCCCTGAAGTGGGACTTAAACCTGGAGCCACCACCACTGTGCCACAAGACCTCCCATCCTTCAACTGAATAAAGCCTTATAACAACAAACATTTCTTTCAAGTGCACAATCCCTTCCAACAACAAGCATTGGAATTCATAGTCCCATTTCAGAGAGTCTATAACTGCTTGTAGCCGTCAATCAAACTGTGGAAATGCAGCCTACTGTGATAATGGATAGTTGTGAAATCAGTGAGGAAGCAGTAATCTATTCATGCAAACCATCCAGCTTATGTCAACAGACAGAGCGAAATAGCAAACAATGCATTTTTTTAAACACTCCAGACATTTATTTTTCAAAGATTTAAAGGGCAGGACTTTTAAATGCCTTGACAGCTTAACAGTTCCTTTTACAGGTACTTTTGACCGTTCCTCTTGACACTTTTGACAGATCCCCTTGACAGGCCCTTTAGCTAGTTGCATTTGACAGTTGACTATGATACAACTATTGACAGTTGCAATGAGCTTGAAAGTTAATGAGCTTGTGCACTTTTTACATATATTTGTGCCTGCCTATAACAACTCCAAAAGGCACCTGATCTTCTGCAAAGGGCACCTGCCCTTACCAAACATGTCTCTGTACCATATCCAAAGAGGTACCTTGCCTCTCCAAAGGGACACCCTGGCTATCCAAAGAAATGCACAAAGTTCAGACCTGCTCTTACCAGGTCTACTCGGCACACTTCAGGTTTTGCACTTCTGGGGTACAAAAATCTGAATTCGGTGGAGGGTGCTGATGATTTAAACAGCCAGCCGCCTCCTTGAACCGTGCATGCGCAAAACGCAAAATGCCAGCCAAAAAATGGGAATTGCCGTGTTCGGGGGCGGGACTTAGGATTTTCGGGCAGTTCTGCCATTTTCTCCACGACGGAGAGGCTCTCCAATGTGGCGAAAATCTGGGCCTATGTTTCTACGTTCCTTCCTCTGATTTTAGGACGCTCCCTCTAAGTTGCCACGAGTTAAGTTTGGAAAAGCTTCTCCAGCCTTCCCTCATGACTTTGTAGCGAGGGGTGAACCTTGTGACTTGATTCTGCGCTGTCTCCTGGACTTGGCTATCTTCCTTTGTTCCTTCTGGTGTATTTTGTTATTTTTTTTCTTGTTCTGGAAGGGAACAAGCATCATGAACGATGCTTGAGGCCAGGTCAGTGAGCTAATTTAAGAAATCATGGTTTTCTGTGGAGGGAACGTGTAGGAAGGATGAAATTAAATGGGCCAGACGCATTTTCGAACCCAAACTATCAGCTCAAATAAAACGATTGGCAGCTTAGCAGTAGAAAGTTAACCCTTCAAGTGCTGAAAGTTGTACCACAAAGCTCTGTTAGGTCATGTATACTGGGATGGAAAGAAAGACAAACTAGCATTCAGCCAATGAAATACTCTTGAAGTGTGGCTGCTGTTGCAGGAAAAGCAGCACCCAATTTGTGCACAGCAAGCTCCCACAAACAGCAACATGATGATAAGCAGATAATCTGTTCTTTCGTGATGTTGGTTGAGGGAAATGTATTGGCCGGGACACTAGGATTAAAACCTCCATCATCCAGTAGGATACCAGCACTCACTGTCTAGGCTGTCACATGAATAATGGCCACTTGATTGAGATACTGGAGAGTTATAATGCCTATTTAACCATGCCGCAGTGTGATTCACCGCCCTCAGAAGCGGAAAGGACAGGGATGAAATAATCTCACATCTGAATGATGACCCCTATAAGAAGAGCATGTAATAAGTGGGTTAAGGCACCAAATAAGTGGGTTTCGCTGTTAGTCACTTAGGACGATGACCGCTTTTGCTTCATAAATTACCAAACATAAAGGGATGGATTTCCTGGAGCCTCACTCTACCCCTGGAAGTGCAGTGGGGCTGGATCTCCGGCTCTTAATCTGATCTGATGGTGAGTCTGCTGCAAATCCCTGGGCGTGTGTCATCAGTATGAAGGGGGCAGATTCATGCCCCATTTGTGGCATTTCCTCGATGTCTGTCTTGTCTGTCCTGGAATACAGGAGGAACCCCTGTCCACTCTGTCAGGGAACCATGAATATAGGAGGAACCCCTGTCGACTCTGTCACGGAACCATGAATACAGGAGGAACCCCTGTCGACTCTGTCACGGAACCATGAATACAGGAGGAACCCCTGTCGACTCTGTCACGGAACCATGAATACAGGAGGAACCCCTGTCCCCTCCATCAGGGAACCATGAATACAGGAGGAGCCCCTTCCCACTCCGTCAGGGAACCATGAATACAGGAGGAGCCCCTGTCCACTCCGTCAGGGGACCATGAATATTGAAAGGATATTTTGTCACTTCATCAGGGGACCAGAGTAGTTTCAGTCAGAAGCTATTTAAATAAATTGCTGAAATATCTTGGTTGCAACTTTCCTCCTAGCAGCCGATTATACTGCCTTTAACTGCCGCTGGAGATACAGGCATCAATTCTCTACCACCCACTGGTTCAGTAGCTGCTCCTTCTTCAGATCGGTGTACTTTCCCTGGCGCCTGGCAAAAGCAGGTTTCTGGATGGGCTGCGCAGTCATCTTGGTAGACTCACCTCAGGCACAAGTAACATTCATTTCCCCCTTCTACTAACGCTTTTGTACACTTAGCAGTTTCCCAGACTCCCTAACTGTGAGGTAGACTGTGAAAAAAAGGTTTTCATTTATATAGCGCCTTTCACAACCTCAGGATGCCCCAAAATACTTGAGTAGATTGAGCCTGTGCTCACTGGAGTTTAGAAGAATGAAAGGCGGCCTTATTGAAACATATAAGATTCTTAGGGGGCTTGACAGGGAAGATGCTGAGAGGTTGTTTCCCCTTGTGGGAGAGTCTAGGACCAGAGCGCATAGTCTCAGAGTAAGGGGCGGGGGGCGCTCATTTAAGACCGAGATTAGGAGGAATTTCTTCTTTCAGGGGGTAGTGAATCTGTAGAATTCTTTACTGCAGAGGGTTGTAGATGCTGAGTCGTTAAGTATATTCAAGGCTGAGATAGACAGATTTTTAATCAGTCAGGGAATCAAGGGTTATGGGGAAAAGGCAGGAAAGTGGAGTGAGGATTATCAGATCAGCCATGATTTCATTGAATGGCGGGGCAGACTCGAAGGGCCGAATGGCCTACTTCTGCTTCTATGTCTTATGGCCTTATGGTCTTAAATACTTTTGAAGTGTATTCTCTGCTGTATCCTTGGAGACATGAAGGCAATTTGTGCAGAGAAAGACCCCACAAACAATAATGTGATAATGATCAGATAAATTTTATTAAATGAGGTTAGTGGAGGGATAAATATTGGGTAGGACACCAGGAAGGGCTCTGCAATACTTGTCAAGTTTAATACCCAAGCGATCTTTTGGGGTGTTTATATTTTAAAGGGTGCCTTTGTCACCCGCAACATTGGGCAAACAGTGGCAAACAAGTGCCCTGGCATCCAGGGTGGCTATGGTTTAAGTGAAATATTTTCATCAGTTCCGTTTGACTTCAGTAAGCCTGCCCTTGTTTGTACTGTCCATCCTGTCATGAGTCGTGTTGTGAAGCAGCCTACAGCTGATGGAGCAACCCAGCCCCCAATAGCTGCTGGAGTTAAGCTAGCTCCCCAGTTACACTTCAGTGGAAGATCAAACCTGAAATCTCTAAGAGAATTGGGTTCTTCAGAACATTCAGGTACTACCCTTTGACCTTCTGTTGCTTGGATTCAGATCCCGTCCAGAAATGGAATATGATTATTTCCCACGTGAGATGCTTTTGCATCATTCAGTTTATACTCAATTTTTCTACTATGTAAAGGTGCCCACTAAGATCTGCATTTAAACTCGCCTTATGCAGTTTATTTGCACCATTAACATGCTAACATAATTGTTAAACAACCAAGAAGCTGAGCCCAAAAGCATGACCATAGGAGTAGACAATAGTGGTATAGTGGTAATGTCTCTGGGCTAGTAATCTAGTGGCCCAGACTAATGCCCTGGGGGCATGGGGTCAAATTCCACTACGTCAGCTGGTGGTATTTAAATTCAATTAATAAATCTGGAATATAAAGCTAGTCTCAGTAATGGTGACCATGAAACCATTGTCAATTGTTGTTAAAAACCCATCTGGTTCACGAATGCCCTTTAGGGAAGGAAATCTGCCGTCCTCACCCAGTCTGGCCCACATGTGACTCCATACCCACAACAATGTGGTTAAATCTTAACTGCCCTCTGAAATGGCCCAGACATTCAGTTCAATGGCAATTACGGATAAATAACAAATGATGGCCTTGCCAGTGACACCCACATCCCGAGAAAGATTAAAGGAAAAAAAAAGCCCTCAAACCTGCTCTGCTGTTCAATTAGACCATCAATTAGGTTATTCACCTTAGCTCCGATTCCCTTGATATTAGGATTTTTTAACTCCCAAATTGGAGTTATGAAAAGCTTCTGAGATGCCACCACCTTAAATTTCTTTGTAAATCCTATTCAGTTTTTGGTGGGAAGTGATGCATTGGCTGTAATTTTTAAGAGCCCACCAGCATAACACATGAATTCTATAAATTATGAATCCAATACAAACAGCAGCCTATGACATTTCCCATCTTGTGAATTTTAGAACATTTCTTTCAAAACAGCTAAGAGGCGTCACACAAAAGGTAGGAATGATAAACTCCCCTGCTCTACTTCAAATGTGCCCACCTGAGAGCTGTTTAGACTCTACGCTTCGGAATTCCCCCCCCCTCCCTAAATATTTCTGCCTCTCTACCCCTCTCTCCTCTTTTAAGCCGCTCTTCAAAACCTACCTCCTTCACCAAGATATTTGTCATCGGTCCAAAGATCTCACTGGTTCAGTGTCAGATTTTGTTTGATCATGTTCTGTGAAGTGTCTTGGAGATGTTTCACTATGATAAAGACACCATTTAAATACTAGTTGTTATTATTGTAGTTCACATCCTTGCTGAATGTTCACAGACTTGCCAGTGAGAGCGACTGGATACAGCTTAGAAATTGTCACCCAGCTGACATTCTTCATCTTCTTTCTAACCTGGATTTCTAAGGTCAATTTCAAGAATCCAAGCGATACCCTGGCTGAGGTATCAGCGAACCTGCCACCAGGAATGGATGCTGGGCCTGTGTTCGAAAGTAGACTCGAGGATCGCTTCCTCCCTCCTTGCAAGGTGAAGTTTGGTTTTGTCACAAAAACAACAGCTCCAAGATTACTAACTTCCTACTTCAGTTTTATCCTTAATCTGCTTCCTCGGTGCGTTAACGTGCACCACGCCTCCTGGGTAAATTTACACACTACATCAGCCCGTGGTTTTAGCTTTCAAACTGCCCAGCTATAAACGCCTCCCTCGGAGAAAATTAACTGGTGACATTACCGGGGTTGAAGAAGAACGGAGGAAAGCATGAAATGAGAAAGCGTCATTGCTGCCCAACTGGCCTGTTCCTTTCATCAACTTATAGATGTCGATTTTGACTTTGTGAGGAAGAGTAAATCAGGTGATAGTCAAAGAAAAAGATGCACAACAGGCTTCTGATTTACTATCATTCATCCTGTACTGACAGGTAAAATCTAGCTGGCACAGTCTACCCTAGTATTGGCTAAACGTCTTACAGCCAGTTGGTGAAGGAGGAGGCCAGGAGTTCAATGTTTACTCAGCTTTAGATTTATTCACAAAGTGAAACATTACAAATGTATCCTAGCTACAGTGTCAATATGTGTCTATTTATTCCCTTCTGAGTAAATCAAATAAACAAATTAGCCAATAAAAAAATTAACACATTGACAGCGCCTTAAAGGGGCACCGTTAGAAAACAAATCTTTAAAGGGAACCTATCTAATTTAAATTAAAATAACACTTTGGGGGACATGATGCACTCCACTCCCTGTGGTGCCCACTGGCCGCGGAAGGTCTCAAGTGTACTGGCGGACACCGCTTGCTCCCTCTCCGAGGGCGCCCTGATTTAACCACGGAAGAGAGGCAGGCAGATGGCATGAATGACTCCCCCCCCTCAGCCGTCTGCTGCCTGGACCTGTTAGTAGCCACCTTGGCCAGGCCCGGCGAGCTGGCTTACAAGCAAGTCCTCTCCCCTGCCCGTCCACCCTCTTCCCCCTGCACCAGGTGGCCAAAGATTGGGAGCGTGGGACTGAAGGGCAAACAAGACTCAAGCAGCAGCCACCTCAAGTAGTGGAAAAGGGGCTGAAGCCTCAGGCAACCTATATATATATATATGTGGAACACAGACTCCTCAAGGCCACAGAAGATACAGGCAGCCTGGGAGTCTGTGAATCATCTTAATCTTCTATTACACAGGACTGCTGTGTGCAACACATGTGTCCCTTTACACTCTTTTGAGTACCAAATGAACAAAATGAATTCATTAACTAAAGAACCACTCCTTATAGGGGTGCTGCAAAAAAAAACTTCAACGGAAACCTAATAGATTAAATTAAAATGTCATTATGAGCAAATAGCGAAGCAAATTGGGTCTATTTTCTCGGGAGTTTAGAAGAATGAGATGTGATCTCATTGAAATGTACAAGATTCTGAAGGGGCTTGATAGGGCGGATGCTGAGAGATTGTTTCCACTGGTCGGGGAATCTAAAACACGGGGGTGGGAGGCACAGTCTCAGGATAAGGGGACAATCATTTAGGACTGAGATGAGGGGAAATTACTTCACTCAAAGGGTTGTGAATCTTTGGAATTCTTGACCCCAGAAGGTTGTGGATGCTCCATCACGGAATACATTTAAGGCTGGGATAGACAGATATTTGGTCTCTCAGGGACTCAAGGGATATGGGGAGCGGGCAGTAAAATGTAGTTGAAGCCCAAGATCAGCCATGATCGTATTGAATGGTGGAGCAGGCTCAACGGGTTATATGGTCTACTCCTGCTCCTATTTCTTGATTTCTTGTGTTATGGGTGGAGATGACACACTCCAACCCCTGCAGCGCCCACTACTTACGTAAAGCCTCAAGTGCACCGGGTGAACCCGGCATGGGACACTTAGGGGTCCATGAATCATCCTAACCTTCTATTACAAGGGACTGCTGAGTGCAGCACATGTATGTGTCCAAGTAATTATCCAGATGAGTGCCACCCCCCCAGCAATTTAGACAATTAACAGTATTGACTCCATCCACTTCATCAGTTGAAAGGAAGTGTTGCATAAAAACTCCTTGATCCCTAGATAATAAACAAATAGGCTTCCAAAGTACCAATCTTATCCTATATTTTTTCACTCATTCATGGGATGTGGGCCAGCATTTACTGCCTTTGTTCAGAGGCATTTTAAGAGTCAACCACATTGCTGTGGGTCTGGAGTCACATATAGGCCAGACCAGGTAAGGATGGTGGATTTCCTTCCCTAAATGACATTAGCGAACCAAATGGGCTTTTACAACAATATTTACCTGTACACCCTGCAATGGTTTCATGGTCATCATCAGACTTTTCCAGATTTTTATTGAATTTCAAATTTCACCATCTGCTGTGGTGGGATTCAAACCTAAGTCCCTGGAGGATTATCCTGGGTCTCTAGAATACCAGTCCAGTGACAATACCACTATGCCACTACCTCCCCTCTGTGATTCAACCCTGACAAATTATGTCACTTGGAAAAGACAATGCCCGAAATGTTGCTGGAAGAATTCCTCACCAATAAACCATCCCTTGACATTATTTCCAAGGAATAGGGGATAGGGTTAACAACAGGAATGTAAACGGGTTGCCGGATAATGTGACAGATACATAGCCTGACAGAATGTTGCTCATGTCAGTTTGATCACCTTGATATTTACCTGTACACCTTAAAGACACATCTTATTCCTGAAACATATTCTTACCCAGGTTATTTCTGTAGGAGTTAAATGACTCGGCTTCACTGGTTGCGAGTGTGGTCCACAAATTCACCATTCTGTGAAGGAAATGGCTTCTTCTAATCCTTGCTTAAGGTTCATTTAATTTAAATCTGCGCCAAACATTTCTGTGCTAATGAATTCTGCATTTTAAAGACCAGGGGCACACAATTATCTCTCGATTTGATCCTCTTTGAAGAACTCGGAGCTCTGAAAATCTCACCTTGTAATTCAGTCCCAGAATCACCTTTGTTGCTTTTAGTTAAACCCTCCCGAACTCATCAACATTCTTTTGAAAGTTGAATGCTGAACCCTGTACACAATATGGCACAAGTGGCCTCAATGGTTATTTGTACAAGAGTACAAGAAATCCCTTTAGAACATAATGGAACATTTGTTTTGTTTTGGAGCTAAGGAAGTTAATGTGCAGCTAATTATTTATAATGGGGATCTGACATGTGCTCAAATATATGTAAGGGCTTAAACAGTATGAGATTATTTCTAATGGTCAATGAATTAGTAATAAGGGAAAATACATTCATGCTTGGCGCTGGAAGCATCAATGAGGAGATTACAAGGAATGTGTTCACCCAAAGGGTTATTAGATTATGAAATACATTACCGCAAGTGAATACTGAAACTGAACCAATCACAACAACATTTAAGAGGCAATAAACAGTCAAAGATGATAACTATTAAATGGAAAAAGCAGGGAAATGGGATCACAGTAAGGAGTTCTGTCGGGGAAGGTAGGGCCAGCACTGGTAGAAAGGACTAAGTGGCATCCTTCTGTGCCAATATTTCTATGACTCTCTACCAGTTTTTCATTGTCTGGCTTCCTTCATGAAATCACCAATAATCCCATTCAAATCCTTTTCTTCTCCACCTTTGCCAATACTTATCCACATACCGCTCTAATTTTGTAAAGTTTTGCTCAGGTTAACTTTGTGAAGCCTTTTTGCTAATGGTGTGCACAGTAATGGGTTTAGGCTTATCATACTTCAGCCTGACTTGTTGATGACTGGGACTTGAGCCTCAGAAAATTACCACGAAAAGCTAACTTTTGTACCTTAGTGCAAAAAACTAGACTAAAATAACATCCTCCTCCTGATAAATCACTGAATCCTTCACTAATCCTTTACCTGTGGTAAAACCAAAATGTACTCAGGCAGACAGCAACGACAGTAATTCCCCTATTCTGTAGCAATCTGCAAAAAAATGTGTTATGAGAAAGAGGCACATTAAACAAAAGCACATTAAAGCTTTATTAAAAATGATTACATAACAGTGTTATGTACGAGAGCACACCCGAGCAAAACCAAATGAGTCGTAGGAATAAATATTTGCCTCGTCAGGGAAAGGGATGAAAATGTTGGAAATTAACCTGGCCACCATTCTACAAGTGCGATGGGTACGGGGACGAATACAGTGCCAGAGACTTTAAAAGAAGAGTGATGGCTTTCTTACCTGACGATTGACCAGTGAGCTCTTCGCCTGGAGTTCACAGTCTGCTTGTATGCCGAGGCTGGTGACTGGGTAAGATGAGCACATGCTGCAACCCAGCTACTGGAAGGGTGACAGCAGATCCTCTTTTATATTCAGCCTGACACCCACGGAGAGGTGTGGACACTGTCAGGCACAGATGGTGATGAGCCTCCCCTTTCCGAGCTGATCTGCGAGAGGCGATTGATTCTGCCAGAGTTTCCCAATTTCCTGAGAGCTGCTTATTGCTGACTGCTGTGCTTCAGTGGCTGCGCAGCCCTGGCGTCGAGTGACCTGGGCTATGAATCTTATTTCTAGTTTGTTTGTAATCATCTTTTGCATCATTAATTGAGTCCTGAGAGTAACGGAAATGATCATGAAGTAGGGTCTCATGCACTCCAGAAATATTCTCCTTTAACCCTGTAGTCACTAAATCCTGCTTTGCAGTGCCCAGTCAGTTTCTGCATATATTTTACTTTATAACTTTGTACATGTTATAGACTTAAAAACTTTCATTGATTTGATCTGCTTATAACGTCTTTATTTATTATGACCTTTTTTTAAGACCTCGCCTTTGTGTCTATGGTCTTTTTTTTTTCGTTCATGGGATGTGGACATGACTGGCAAGGCCCATCGCTGGCCCACCCCTAATTGGCTTTGATAAGGCGGTGGTGAGTCGCCATCCTGATTGGCTGCAGTCCATGCAACTCGCATTTATCTAGCACCTTTAACATAGTCCAATGCAAGTAAAAAGAGGTGGCCTGACAGAGGTCTTTAAAATGATGAAAAGGTCTGTGATACATAGGGAAGATATTTCCACTTGTTGGGGGGGGGGCGTGTGGGGAGAGGGGCTGGGGTAGTGGGGGGTGGGGAGGGGAGGAGCCCAAAACTAGGGGTCAAAATATTCGCTTCTCCAAAGCATAATCAAACCAAAATAGACGCTGTTCCCTCTATTTGCTGTCACTGATAGAATCAATAGAAGTAAAACCTCTATTACAGTCATACGATCCACAATGCCAGTTTTATATCTGGGTGACAAGGTAAAAATATCTGTCCCATCCCCAGTGTTCCTGACTTCAGGGAACTCCCTTTCCCGACATCTCGGAACTTCACCTCTCTCCCTAGTTTTTAAAGCTTCCGAATAACTCTTTCATTTTATTCGGGCTTTCACCACAACCTGCTCCCTGATCCCTCTTTTCATTTTCACCCCAATGTCCCTGTCCGCTCTTTTGCTTACCCCACCACCCCCCAACCCCGCGTAAACTACTCTGAGATGTCTCACTGCAGAAATCTAAGCAAATGCTATTCCAAAAAAAAATCTTTCAGCTGCCAAGATACATCTGTGCTATCGCTACTGGCAACTCTCCTGGGGAAACACAACCAATCATTGCAGAAAATGTTACTGAAACTTTAGCATTTGTGATATTTTCCCGAATATCCCTCTGCATCTGCCCAATTCTCGTTGTGCATTTACGCCACAGGGTTTGACCTGCAGCTCCCCAGTGGGACTTGAGATGGGCCTGTGACAGACACTGAATATCAATTTAAGGGCCATTAAGGCTTTTCTTGAAACAGGGCCAAGCTGGATCTTGGCAACCTACGTATAGTGGGACAATTTAAAGTCACAAATTATGTAGCAATCTGGTATTTTGTTAAAGGAAACCGGGCTGGAGGTCGACGCTTCACCTAATTGGATCTTACCAGCAACGTTTGCCAAATGCCTTCTATTTTGGCCCAAAATCTGTTTCCAGAATAAGTGAGTTTATTGTCAGTCGCCATTATTATTGTGTAAATCATGTTGCAACTCATGACAAGGGAGAGATACCCCAGTAACTGCAAACCGTCACGAGTTGTTGGATGATTTGCACAGCTCCTCTGTTAGCCTCACTTGCTCTTGCCCTCCCCGCTACTTTTAAGAACTTGCTGAATTTGCACATTAATCTCAAATTAGGTTCACCAAAGCACCGGCATCCTTTTAATGATGACATAATTATTAAGGTAATGCCAATAAAACTGTCTGGCCCATAAAGAGAGCTATTTAAACTGTTGAGTCTGCTTCCTGAAGGCAGTAAATTCTTTGAGATTTAAAGAAGCATATTTTTTCTTACTTTCCACTGATGCCTGTTTTTCCTCTTTCTTGTAGTCCAATCCTACTTTTCCTCTTATTTTTTTTCTCTATACAAATGGCAATGATCACCCAATTTCCTTCTCTGTTGTCATAGAGTCATTATGGCACAGGAGGAGGCCATTTGGCCCATCGAATCCATGTTGGCTCTCTGCAGGGGAATCCAAACAGTCCCATTCCCTTGCTCTATCCCCATAACCTGCAAGTTTTTTTTTTCCCTCAAGTGCTCATCCAATCTCCTTTTTGGAAACATTCATCATCACAGCTTCTGCAGAATCTTCACTTCTACCACCCTCATAGGCAGCCAGGTTATTACCATTGAATCATATTGGCCTTGAAGCATTGATTCTGTTTCTCTCTCCACAGATGCTGCCAGACCTGAGTTTTTCCAGCATTTTCTGTTTTTGCAATGAACCATTGCAGTTGGCTTCTCTTCATTATTGAAGATGGTAATTTCTTGCGTGCGAAGAGTCATTTGTTGTGTGTTCCAATGTAGCCGTGGAGCCTGATCGCAGACCTGCATGAATTTCCACGGTTGCGGGCAAGGATAAATTGTCTGATTTTGTTGGGACTGCCCGGTCTTTCTAAAGTTGCCCTTTGTCCTTAGCTGCCAGTATTTTTTGGAGTTTGAATGAAAAAATGCTACTACTTGAGATTGCTCTCCAGGTTGTTCTTTCTTGTGCACTTTTCTCCCAGTCTGTGCTGGACATTCCACATTTCCTGAGGTTCGACTTCAAGCGCCCCTTGAACCTTAACCTTGGTGTACCTTGCAGGCAGTGCCCAATTTTAATTTGTGAATACATGACTGCCTTAGGGATTTTATCATCAGTCTTTCATACCAAATGTTCACTTCATCTGAGCTGGGCTCTGATGATGAGTGCTTCAATTGCAGACATTTCTGCTCATTGAAGTACCTCAGTGTTGGACACTTTGTCCTCCCATCTGATGCCCATGATGGTCCACATGCATCTCATGTAGAACCTGTACAACTGATTAATATGTCTGGAGTAAGTAGTCCATGTCTCACAGGCATATAGAATGGTAGTTATTACCACAACTTTTTACATAGTATGGTTTGTTTAAGTTTGATTCTCGTTTCCTCCACAGTCTCTTGAATAGACTGGCAAGTGCTGAGCTTCCTCTGGCAATCCTATTTGCCACCTCACTGTCAATGCAGACGTTCCTGGAGATTGTGCTTCCGAGATGGGTGAAGTTATCTACAGCCTTCAGGGTTGTGTCACGGATAGTTAGAGTTGGTAGGGTATAGTCAGAATTTGGTGGTGATTGGTGGAGCATCCCTGTCTTCCTTAAGCTGAAGGTCAGCCCATAGCCATCAGCTGCTTTTGAAAAAGCAGTTCATGCTCCCTTCAAGGCCATGCTTACAGGGTGACACAAGGGCACAGTCATTGGCAAAGAGCAATTCCTGTATGCTGCCAGAAAGTAAAAGTGGATTCAGGAAAGGCAGAGTCACTCGTGACATGATCTTTACCCTTCGACGAATACAAGAGAAATGCCATGAACCATAGATGGGACTCTACTGTGCCTCTTTTGACCTGACATAGACCTTTGACACAGTAAATAGAGAGGTCTTGTGGAAAGTCTAAGCCAAACTTGTGTGTCCTAATAGAGCTGTAAATCTGATACAGCAGTTTCACCATGGAGCGATGGCCAGAGTTGCTGACATTTGAGTCACTCTGGAAGCTTGTCTAGAACTACCTATATGTGGTGGATGGGCGGTTAAGCACACTACTAAAGTAACAGCCTAGCACTCTTTGATAACTGTCCTGTCATTATCACATGTTGTGTTAAAAACAAGTTTTCTTCACATGCCCCTTGCACCTCTTGCCCCAAACCTTGAATCTATAGACTGTTCTTCTGGTTCTTTCTTAATCGTTAAATGTCATTGGTTAAGGAGATAGATTGTTGATCCCACCATGCACCAAGGCCCCAGATGCTCCCTGCCCTAACTGTGCTGTTATCAGCTCACACATCCAGCAACTTACAGGGCAAAGTATCTTCAAGCTGAAGGGTGAGAGAAGCAAGTCTAACTAATGGACCACACTGCAAGATGATTTGATGCATCAAACTGTGAGCCATTGAGTTTGTTCTTTGTAATAAAAGCCCATTTTGTGAGATGCTCTATTTTTAGATCATGTCCATGGTGAGCACATTCCACCATCCCATGCATACTGTTCCATTTGTGTGTACTCTGTGAGTTGGGCTTCTTTTCCCTTACACTTCAGCTTGAAGATATATTGCTCAATGTCGTGGATTCTGAAAATAGTTTGGGTGGCATTTAAATTTTCCCAATGAGCTGTGGGTGGCACATGAGCATTTGGCAGCAGCTCACCAAGTTTGGCGCCAGGGTAAATGGCTGCCTTCAGCAGGTTGCTGGCTAGCAGGAAGAAGGGCCTGTTGGAGGGGAAGTGTGGACTCATGGGGATCGAGAATTGCCTGACAGGACACAGTCAATAGAAAGGCTTTGTGGAAAGTCTAAGCCAAACTCGAATGTTCTGATAGAGCTGTAAATCTGATATAACAGCTTCGCCATGGAACGATGGCCAGAGTTGCTGACTATGGTGAATACACTGACCCCCTTTGATGTAACAAGTGTTGTGAGGCAGGGGTGTGTCATGGTCCCATTGCTCTGCAGTATATTCTTTGCTGCCATTTTGGGCATTTGATGGAAATGATAATGGAATGTGTATCCAACTCAGCGCTGATGGCAATCTCTTCAACCTGAGATAACTGAACTCCTAAACGAAGGTATCAGAGATGATGATTTTGTAATATAATTGTATGAGTTTAATGGCTAGCTGGGTCCCGCAGATTTATAAATTTCTCCTGTCTGAGCCTGGAGCTTTCCTGGAGGGTAGGGATCTGGTGGTTTTGGCAATCTCCACATCAGAGTGTTTGCTGCCCAGGTTTTCACATTTGAGAGGGGAAGGTGGAAAGGAGACAGGGAAGCCAGAAATCTAGATCTGACTGGCATAGTCACGATAGGAAATTTACCGTGGGAGAGCCAGCATACGTGAAAAATTTCGGGGAAGGACCAAAGTAGTTACCGGGTGAAATAAGTGTGGTGACTGGACCTCTATCTTACCACATGGAGGCGAAAGGCTGGATCATTCATAAACATATGGACCATTTAAGGGAGAGACAAGTCATCAAGATATGGTTCCACCAGTGATCATGACCGGGTCTGCATTTCCTGTTGAGGATACTCAACCCAGGACAGACATGTCTGATGTTCTTGTAAGAGTTGAGGATACAGAACTGTAAGTGCCCACCGAAGCACCTGATGTTCAGAAAACTCCGGAGAAGGAGGTTCCTGGCAAAGAATCTGAACTTGTGGAGCTGCGACATTCCACACGTACCAGGAAACCACCTGAAAGACTGAACTTGTAAGTTCCTTACCCAGTGTAAATATTATGTTGTCTTGAAAAATATGTACTTGTAAATATATGTATAGCCGAGTTAAAGGGGGAGGAATGTAGTAATTATGGTTTTATTTAGTACGTAATGTACCTTTAAGAATAATACGTGTTAGGCAAGATCACATGATCTGTAGTAACCAATAGCAGAGTAGCTGATGCTACCTCAGCAATCAGTTTAGAGTTAGAGTTGGAACTGAAAACACATGTGCAGTTGCTGCTGAGTATGTTGTAAATAAACTTAATGTTTCCTCCCAAGAAATGTCTGCAGATCAACTCTATCATTGATAGCACAACTCAGCCACCCTACAACACTTGCCTATTTTGGGTGGGCGTGCTGCTCGTCATCCATTAACTGTCTGCCTGAAAATTGAAATAAGTGCACAAGGTCCCCATCAGAAATTCCATTTCCGATCACAGGTTTCTCTGGAGAGAAAGAAAAGAGGCAACTGGATAGAAATCTTTAAAGTTATGAAGGTATTTTATAGGAGAGGTGAAGAAGGTATTTCTATTTGTAGGGGGGAGTCTAAAATTAGATGTCACTAATATAAATTTGCTTTTTTAAATTCTTTAATGGGAAGCGGTAATTGCTAGCAAGGCTAGCATTTGTTGTCCATCCCTTTAATTGACTGCCTTACTAGGCATTTTCAGAGGGCAATTAAGAGCCAACCTCCAATCTAGAGTCACATGTAGGCCAGACCAAGTAAGGACCGCAGGTTTCCTGTTCTAAAGGACATTAGTGAACCAGGTGGGTTTTTATCACAATTCAGTGATAGTTTCACGGCCACCATTACTGAGACTAGCTTTCAATTCCTGATTTATTAATTGGACTTAAATCCCACCAGCTGCTATGGTGGGATTTGAGCCCGTGTCCCCAGAGCATTTGCCTAGGCCTCGAGGTGACTCATCCAATGATGTTACCATTTTGTCACCATCTTTTGAGGGGATGCATGTGACCCTCAAAGGCCACTTACTCAATTTTACAGATCACAATTGCAAATTTCAAGATTGATAGATTTTTGTTAGGTAAGGTTATCACAGGATATGGTTCAAAGAGGGGAAGGTGAAGGTGAGATACAGATGAGCCATGATCTGACTGAACGGCAGAAAGTGCATGAGGGGCTGAATGGCCTACTCCTGTCCCTATGTTTGAGCAACAATCGACAATAGTTTTATTACTGATACTGGCTTTCAATTCCAGATTTTTAAAATTAATTAAAGTTAAATTCCACCAGCTGTTGTGGTGGGATTTGAAGCCTTGTTCCCAGAGCATTTAGCCTGGGGTCTGGATTACCAGTCCAGTGGCACCACCTCCCACTGAGACACACGTCAATAAATCCAATGAGGAATTAATGAGAAAATAGGTTACCCAGAGAGTGGTGAGAATGTGGAACTTTCCAGCACAGGGAGTAGTTGAGGAAAATCGCACAGATACTTTTAAGGGGATAAGCATACAAGGGAAAAAAAAGAATAGAAGAATATACTGATAGGGTAGGGGAAAAGTAAGGTGGGAGGAGGCTCATGTGGAGCATCAACGAAGGCATAGGCCAGTCGGGCCGAATGGTCTTTTTTCTGTGCAGTAAATTCTATGTGAAAAAAACAGGTAGTTAGCAGTCAACAGCTTCCCCTACCCCCACACTCCCCATCGTCACTGCCCTCTTCCCCCATTCTCCCGGAGTCTGATTAATACAAAAGTATGTGGAACTACTGGTGGTTCTGATCATTTCTGATCAGATGATCACTTTGGACAAAATATTGAGTGACTTGGTAGCACGTAGAAACAACTTAAAGGATTATTAAACTAAATCAGCCCCAGGACTTGATGGTCTGGTTATCATTAATAGTAGGTCCTCATTGGTTGAATCTGAGCACCGAGCTTCGGCCTGCAGCAATATTGTAGAATCAAATCAAATAGCAGGTACTTCAGTGTTACAAATATCTCTTTAAGCTGCATCTTTCCCATTGCCACCAGAAGTCTCTCTTAAGACTAATAGATCATCACCCACTTCTCCCTAGTTATTATTTCCTGTTTCCCAGTAACAACAACAACTTGCATTTATCTAGTGACTGTAACAGTAAAACATCCTAAGGCACGTCACAGGAATGTTACCAAACAATTATTCCTCAACCAACACCACTAAAAAGAGATAATCTGATCATTATCACATGGCTGTTTTTGGGATCTTGCTGCACTCCTACACTTCAAAATGTACTTTGTTGGCTATAAAGCACTTTGAAACATTCTCAGGTCATAAAAGGCATTTTATAAGTGCAAGGCTTTCAATCAA
Organism: Cetorhinus maximus; assembly: GCF_964194155.1. NCBI lineage: Eukaryota > Metazoa > Chordata > Chondrichthyes > Lamniformes > Cetorhinidae > Cetorhinus > Cetorhinus maximus. Next base: position 81,894,656 of record NC_135897.1, on the reverse strand, counting down.
ATTTGACACCCTGCCACATAAAGAGATATTAGGATGGATGACCAAAAGCTGGGTCAAAGAAGTAGATTCTAAGTTCCGTGTCAAAGGAGACAAAGGAGATGGAACGGTTTAGGGAGTGAACTCCAGAGAACAGGACAAAAACAGAATTACCTGGAAAAACTCAGCAGGTCTGGCAGCATCGGCGGAGAAGAATAAAGTTGACATTTCGAGTCCTCATGACCCTTCAACAGAACTGAGTAAAATTAGGAGAGGGGTGAAATATAAGCTGGTTTAAAGTGTGGGGGGAGGTTGGGGGTAGAGAATTGGGGGTGGGGTTGTAGGAACAAGCAAGCAGTGAACAAGGCAGAAGAGAGATACGGAAATCCTGTCGGCGAGCTGAGCAGTACTTCTTCAAGGTAGGCATTTCTTGAAGAGGAGTGGCAGTCAATTAAACACAGAGATAAAAACAAAAAACTGCGGATGCTGGAAATCCAAAACAAAAACAGAATTACCTGGATTCTTCTCCGCCGATGCTGCCAGACCTGCTGAGTTTTTCCAGGTAATTCTGTTTTGGTTTTGGATTTCCAGCATCCGCAGTTTTTTGTTTTTATCCAGAGAACAGGAGCTGGTTAGCCAAAGGCACTGCCACCAATGATGGATCAATGAAGATTGAGGATGGACAAGAGACCAGAATCCTCCTGGGAAGAATTTTAACGTATTTGTTGTTTTTCAGGAAGTCTATGTTACTACAAGTGTTCTCCATTGCAGGGACATGATGCCTTTGCCAGCTGACAGCCAGAATCTGCAGTGTTAATGTGATTGAGCTCAGTGTTATATACGTTAGGCCAATGTATCATCCAACTCCCATCAATATCCTGTGAAGATAAGGTCAGCAAAATGGCACGTTCCAAATGTCATCGTACTGATGAGTGGCAAAAAACGATACTTTTATGACAACAGATAGTGTACAGGACATGCCATGTGTTCTGGTGTTAAGACTGTTATGATGTTTCACAGTGCGCAGTATGCACAGTGCATTGAGGGATTAGTGGGAGCATAATTATTTAATCGTGTTTTATGGCTGGTTAGGATAGACAGTTGAGTTTAGGGACAAACAAGATTGCAGGACCGGGATAATTAGGTTATTTGTTCTGGATCTTCTGACTTACTACTAAGTAGTTTGTCATGGTAGTAAATGGATGTAAGTGATAACAGCTGTTTGTTTACAATTTGTAAGCGTCACTATCATAGGCAGGACGTCTGTCTCAGAAACTATTATTATACTACGAATTAATAAATCGTTTTTACAAGAGAGTAGAGAGGGAATTGCCATTAACCCGACCCAAACTAGAGTTAACTGAAAGGGAGGTTCTAGCACACTGCAATAAGTCAAGGAAATTGAGCCATTCAGTCTCTCGTATTGTACACTCATATTGCACAATGGGCTTTTGCAGCTCACCTTTCCTTGTTCTGCACCAACTACTTTCTCAGAAATAGTGAGATGGGTTTTCCAAAGGGCATCGGGACCCCAATGTCGGGCCCATTAACGGGGGTCCCGGGCCAGCCCTTCTTGTCAGCATGTGCACCAATGCAACCTCCTGGGAGGTAGCCTCCTAATTGGTCGCCTCTGTGCTCAATGGTGGGTGGGCTTCCAAGGCTGCCGATCCAATCAGAGGTCCTGCAGGCTTGGGCAAAGCATAATGCTGTGGGGCAAGAGTTTCAGAGCAGCATATGGCTAAAGGATCAACTCCTGGTGGTGGGTCTCATCAAGAGGAGAACTCACATTTGGTTTAGCCTCTGTAGTGTTCAGTTGTTCTGTGTTTGGTCATGTGAGTCTGTTCACAATTGATGCTCACTGTACTTGATTAGATAAGCTTGGGTGTGGACGCAGAGAAAAATAAACAAAGGTATAGAAAGAGCTGGAAGCCTGAGTTGAAGCATGGAGTAGACATTTCAAAGCACTGTGAATAAAGTTCCAACACACATATAAGCCGGTGTGTCATCTTTGCATAGATCTGAGATATAAAATATGCGATGGTCTCTATAAGCCAGGAGCTGAGGCCACGTGTGGCATCCTTCCACCACCTTAGGGTGACTAACACCCTAATGGATGGGGAAATGATCATTGACAAAGTCGATGGGAAAACCTGTTCCTCGGTACTTGATTTACGACACAGTAAAATTTAGTAAGCCTCTGTTGCTGAAACAGAGTTCTGCAACTCCCTATTGGACGGCACTGTGGATGTGCCTACATCGCGTGGTCTGCAGTGGTTCGGGAACATGGGTCACCGCCATCTTCTTCTGGGCAAGTAGGGAAGGGCAGTAAATGCTGGTTTTACCAGCAATGCCCACAAGCCAAGAACAATTTTTAAAAAAACATTTTGCAGATGTAATTTGCCCTGCAAATGTTCTCTGTGCATATCACTTTGCTGTTGCTAGTGTTGATTACTGCAACTAAATTACTGAATACATCATAACTAATTGTTTTTCCCTCTCCCAGCTCTGTGTTGAAATTAAGACACATCCCATTGATTGCTGCCATTCATTTTTCCCTTGGAATTGGTTACTTCATTTCCATACAAGCTACATGATTTTGGAAGTCAGCTTTCTGCCCACTCACCACCCACGCATGACAGGCATACTTATCATCTGGCTTGGCAGGCATCCTGCTTACACTCTCTCCATCTTTATTTATGCAGGACAAGCTGGCACACAACGACTGGGAGAGGTCGCAGACTGGAGGAGGAATGCCTGAAATCAAGGTCCTCACAGGCTTTGAAAACAGAGCCATCCAGCTGGCTGGCAGGGATCTGGACCGTCCCTGTACTGACAGTGAGGTTGGCGCTGTTCTACCAAGTGAGGATCCAGCAGTGCAACATCCATCAGACAACCATGCTGTGAGTGACGTGCCCTGTTGCACAGGCCACTGCCATGCACTAATTATCTCTCCTTACTTTTGCAGGCACATCTGGGAAATTGCCAAGACAGTCCACAACCCACGGCCTCCAATCAAGCCCCGAGGGAAGCTCAGAAGAGGAACCCACTGAAATCATCCCTGAGGACCCATCACACCACTCACCCACACCCTCCACCAGCACAGAGACACACACAGTTCAGAGCAGGTTTACTAAACTAATGCATGGAGTGGGTGGGTTCTCTTATGAGGAAAGGTTGGGCAGGTTCAGCTTGTGTCTGCTGGTGTTTAGAAGAGTAAGAGGCAACTTGATTGAAATATATAAGATCCTGAGGGGGTCTTGACAGGGTGAATGTGGAGAGGATGTTTCCTCTTGTGGGAGAATCCAGAACTTGGGGTCACTGTTTGAAAATAAGGGGTCGCCCATTTAAGACAGAGGTGAGAAGAATTTTTTTCTCTCAGATGGCAGTGATTCTTTGGAACCCATTTCCACAAAATACAGTGGAAGCAGAGTCTTTGATTTCAAGGCAGAGATAGATAGATTCTTCATAAGCAAGGGAGGGGAGTGGTGAAAGGTTATCGGGGGTAGGCAGGAGGTTACAATCAGATTAACCATGACTTTATTGAATGATGGAGAGGCTTGAAGGGTCAAATGAACTACTCCTGCTCTTAATTCATATATTCGTGTGAGAAATCCAGAATTTTCTTCACACGGTACCATATGAGTTCTTTTTGCATCTACCGAAACTGGCAACCAGGGACTTAGTTTAACAGATCATCCGAAAAATGGCATATCTGACGGTGCAGCACTTCTTCAGTAATGCACTGACGTGTCAGTCTGGATCGCCTGGTCAGTTTTGGAGTGGAGCTTGAACCCCACATCCTTCTGAATTAGAGATAAGAAACCCAAAGGCGAACTGACCCATGTTCTTTTCAGTTTTCTCTCCTTTTATCTATGCTTCACTCTCCTGCCACCTGTTTAGATTTTTCCTCTTTCCCTTTACCAGGAGTCGCCTGAGTGAATTGTCATTGTGCACAATTTCTTACCATCTGCAAAGAGCGATACTTTTCTAATCTCCCCTATTCCAGATCCTCAGAGTAGGTTATATGGTAACTTCAGCAGCTCCACCATTCAATAAGATCATGGTTGATGTTCTACTTCAACTTCACTCTGACAACTTGTAGCCATATCCCTTGATATCCATTTTTGATTATGAAGAATTAAAATCTGGGAATAATTCCTGCTTTAATTTCCCATTGATTTCCTATTCAAAATGTTTTCTTTTCTACTTACTAATCATGCTTACATATGATTTACAATCTTGCCACACATCTTTGAGTGTTTCTGTGACATGCCTTATTAAACACGTATTTTGAATCCTTTACAACTGCACCAGATAAGCACTCTAACTTATCTTCTTCAGGCTCATATTGCATCTCATTGATCAGGATCCTTTAAGCAAATGTACCAATTTATTTAACATGACTTCAAGCATGAGGAGAGAGTCGGAGACACGGGATAAAAGAGCGCGAGGAGAACGGCGGAGACACAGGATAAAAGAGCGCGAGGCGAGCGGAGACACAGGATAAAAGAGCGCGAGGAGAGCAGAGACACAGGATAAAAGAACTCGAGGAGAGCGGTGGAGACACAGGATAAAAGAGCACGAGGTGAGCGGGGACACAGGATAAAAGAGCGCGAGGAGAGTGGCTGAGACACAGGATAAAAGAGTACGAGGAGAGTGGCGGAGACAAGGGGTAAAAGAGCACGAGGAGCGCGGCAGAGACACAGGATAAAAGAGCGCGAGGAGAGCGGAGACACAGGATAAAAGAACGCGAGGAGAGCGGCGGAGACACAGGATAAAAGAGCACGAGGAGAGCGGAGCGACAGGATAAAAGAGCACGAGGTGAGCTGGGACACAGGATAATAGAGCGCTAGGAGAGCGGAGACACAGGATAAAAGAGCGCGAGGAGAGCAGAGACACAGGATAAAAGAGCGCGAGGAGAGCGGAGAGACGGGATAAAAGAGTGTGAGGAGAGCAGAGACATCGGATAAAAGAGCGCGAGGAGACCGAGACACGGGATTAAACAGCTCGAAGAGAGCGGCGGAGACACAGGATAAAAGAGCGTGAGGAGATCGGAGACACAGGCCAAAAGAGCGCGAGGAGAGCGGCAGAGACACAGGATAAAAGAGCACAAGGAGCGCGGCAGAGACACAGGATAAAAGAGCGCGAGGAGAGCGGAGACACAGGATAAAAGAACGCGAGGAGAGTGGCGGAGACACAGGATAAAAGAGCACGAGGAGAGCGGCGGAGACACAGGATAAAAGAGCGCGAGGAGAGCAGAGAAACGGCATAAAAGAACGCGATGAGAGCGGAGACACAGGATAAAAGAGCGCGAGGGGTGCGGAGACACAGGAGAAAAGAGCGCGAGGAGAGCGGCAGAGACACAGGATAAAAGAGCGTGAGGAGAGCGGAGATACAGGATAAAAGAGCGCGAGGAGAGCGGAGACACAGGATAAAAGAGCGCAAGGAGAGCGGCGGAGACACTGGATAAAAGAGTGCGAGGAGAGCGGCAGAGACACTGGATAAAAGAGCGCGAGGAGAGTGGCGGAGACACAGGATAAATGAGCGCGAGGAGAGCGGAGGAGACAATGGGATAAAAGATCGCGAACAGAGCGGAGACACAGGATAAAAGAACGCGAGGAAAGCGGCGGAGACACAGGATAAATGAGCGTGAGGAGAACGGAGACACGGGATAAAAGAGTGATCGGAGAGCAGCGGAGACATAGAATAAAAAAGCGCGAGGAGAGTGGCGGAGACACAGGTTAAAAGAGAGCGAGGAGAGCCGCTTTACACAGGATAAAAGAGCACGAGGAGAGCGGCAAGACACAGGATAAAAGAGCGTGAGGAGAGTGGAGACACAGGATAAAAGAGTACGAGGAGAGCGGTGGAGTCACAGGATAAAAGAGAGCGAGGAGAGCGGCGGAGACACTGAATAAAAGAGCGCGAGGAGAGCGACGGAGACACAGGGTAAAAGAGCACGAGGAGAGCAGCGGAGACACAGGATGAAAGAGCGCGAGGAGAGCGGAGACAAAGGATAAAAGAGCATGAGGAGAGCGGAGACACAGGATAAAAGAGCACGAGGAGAGCGGAGACACAGGATAAAAGAGCGCGAGGAGAGCGGAGAGACGGGATAAAAGAGTGCGAGGAGAGCAGAGACACAGGATAAAAGAGCGCGAGGAGACCGAGACACGGGATTAAACAGCTCGAAGAGAGCGGCAGAGACACAGGATAAAAGAGCGTGAGGAGAGCGGTGGAGTCACAGGATTAAAGAGCGCGAGGAGACCGGAGACACAGGATAAAAGTGCATGAGGAGAACGAGACACAGGACAAAAGAGCGCGAGGAGAGTGGCAGAGACACAGGATAAAAGAGCGCGAGGAGAGCGGCGGAGACACGGCATAAAAGAGTACGAGGAGAGTGGCGGAGACACGGGGTAAAAGAGCACGAGGAGCGCGGCAGAGACACAGGATAAAAGAGCGCGAGGAGAGCGGAGACACAGGATAAAAGAACGCGAGGAGAGTGGCGGAGACACAGGATAAAAGAGCACGAGGAGAGCGGCGGAGACACAGGATAAAAGAGCGCGAGGAGAGCAGAGAAACGGCATAAAAGAACGCGATGAGAGCGGAGACACAGGATAAAAGAGCGCGAGGGGTGCGGAGACACAGGAGAAAAGAGCGCGAGGAGAGCGGCAGAGACACAGGATAAAAGAGCGTGAGGAGAGCGGAGATACAGGATAAAAGAGCGCGAGGAGAGCGGAGACACAGGATAAAAGAGCGCAAGGAGAGCGGCGGAGACACTGGATAAAAGAGTGCGAGGAGAGCGGCAGAGACACTGGATAAAAGAGCGCGAGGAGAGTGGCGGAGACACAGGATAAATGAGCGCGAGGAGAGCGGAGGAGACAATGGGATAAAAGATCGCGAACAGAGCGGAGACACAGGATAAAAGAACGCGAGGAAAGCGGCGGAGACACAGGATAAATGAGCGTGAGGAGAACGGAGACACGGGATAAAAGAGTGATCGGAGAGCAGCGGAGACATAGAATAAAAAAGCGCGAGGAGAGTGGCGGAGACACAGGTTAAAAGAGAGCGAGGAGAGCCGCTTTACACAGGATAAAAGAGCACGAGGAGAGCGGCAAGACACAGGATAAAAGAGCGTGAGGAGAGTGGAGACACAGGATAAAAGAGTACGAGGAGAGCGGTGGAGTCACAGGATAAAAGAGAGCGAGGAGAGCGGCGGAGACACTGAATAAAAGAGCGCGAGGAGAGCGACGGAGACACAGGGTAAAAGAGCACGAGGAGAGCAGCGGAGACACAGGATGAAAGAGCGCGAGGAGAGCGGAGACAAAGGATAAAAGAGCATGAGGAGAGCGGAGACACAGGATAAAAGAGCACGAGGAGAGCGGAGACACAGGATAAAAGAGCGCGAGGAGAGCGGAGAGACGGGATAAAAGAGTGCGAGGAGAGCAGAGACACAGGATAAAAGAGCGCGAGGAGACCGAGACACGGGATTAAACAGCTCGAAGAGAGCGGCAGAGACACAGGATAAAAGAGCGTGAGGAGAGCGGTGGAGTCACAGGATTAAAGAGCGCGAGGAGACCGGAGACACAGGATAAAAGTGCATGAGGAGAACGAGACACAGGACAAAAGAGCGCGAGGAGAGTGGCAGAGACACAGGATAAAAGAGCGCGAGGAGAGCGGCGGAGACACGGCATAAAAGAGTACGAGGAGAGTGGCGGAGACACGGGGTAAAAGAGCACGAGGAGCGCGGCAGAGACACAGGATAAAAGAGCACAAGGAGAGCGGAGACACAGGATAAAAGAACGCGAGGAGAGCGGCGGAGACACAGGATAAAAGAGCACGAGGTGAGCGGGGACACAGGATAAAAGAGCGCGAGGAGAGCGGAGACACAGGATAAAAGAATGCGAGGAGAGCGGCGGAGACACAGGATAAAAGAGTGTGAGGAGAGCGGAGTAACGGGATAAAAGAGAGCGAGGAGAGCGGTGGAGACACAGGATAAAAGAGCGCGAGGAGAGCGGAGACACAGGATAAAAGAGCGCGAGGAGAGTGGCAGAGACACAGGATAAAAGAACGCGAGGAGAACGGAGACACAGGATAAAAGAATGCGAGGAGAGCGGCGGAGACACGGGATAAAAGAGTACGAGGAGAGTGGCGGAGACAAGGGGTAAAAGAGCACGAGGAACGCGGCAGAGACACAGGATAAAAGAGCGCGAGGAGAGCGGAGACACAGGATAAAAGAACGCGAGGAGAGCGGTGGAGACACAGGATAAAAGAGCACGAGGAGAGCGGAGCGACAGGATAAAAGAGCACGAGGTGAGCGGGGACACAGGATAAAAGAGCGCGAGGAGAGCGGAGACACAGGATAAAAGAATGCGAGGAGAGCGGCGGAGACACAGGATAAAAGAGTGTGAGGAGAGCAGAGAAACGGGATAAAAGAGAGCGAGGAGAGCGGTGGAGACACAGGATAAAAGAGCGCGAGGAGAGCGGAGACACAGGATAAAAGAGCGCGAGGAGAGCGGCTGAGACACGGGATAAAAGAGTATGAGGAGAGTGGCGGAGACAAGGGGTAAAAGAGCACGAGGAGCGCGGCAGAGACACAGGATAAAAGAGCACGAGGTGAGCGGGGACACAGGATAAAAGAGCGCGAGGAGAGCGGAGACACAGGATAAAAGAATGCGAGGAGAGCGGCGGAGACACAGGATAAAAGAGTGTGAGGAGAGCGGAGTAACGGGATAAAAGAGAGCGAGGAGAGCGGTGGAGACACAGGATAAAAGAGCGCGAGGAGAGCGGAGACACAGGATAAAAGAGCGCGAGGAGAGTGGCAGAGACACAGGATAAAAGAACGCGAGGAGAACGGAGACACAGGATAAAAGAATGCGAGGAGAGCGGCGGAGACACGGGATAAAAGAGTACGAGGAGAGTGGCGGAGACAAGGGGTAAAAGAGCACGAGGAACGCGGCAGAGACACAGGATAAAAGAGCGCGAGGAGAGCGGAGACACAGGATAAAAGAACGCGAGGAGAGCGGTGGAGACACAGGATAAAAGAGCACGAGGAGAGCGGAGCGACAGGATAAAAGAGCACGAGGTGAGCGGGGACACAGGATAAAAGAGCGCGAGGAGAGCGGAGACACAGGATAAAAGAATGCGAGGAGAGCGGCGGAGACACAGGATAAAAGAGTGTGAGGAGAGCAGAGAAACGGGATAAAAGAGAGCGAGGAGAGCGGTGGAGACACAGGATAAAAGAGCGCGAGGAGAGCGGAGACACAGGATAAAAGAGCGCGAGGAGAGCGGCTGAGACACGGGATAAAAGAGTATGAGGAGAGTGGCGGAGACAAGGGGTAAAAGAGCACGAGGAGCGCGGCAGAGACACAGGATAAAAGAGCGCGAGGAGAGCGGAGACACAGGATAAAAGAACGCGAGGAGAGCGGCGGAGACACAGGATAAAAGAGCACGAGGAGAGCGGAGCGACAGGATAAAAGAGCACGAGGTGAGCTGGGACACAGGATAATAGAGTGCGAGGAGAGCGGCGGAGACACAGGATAAAAGAGCGCGAGGAGAGCAGAGAAACGGCATAAAAGAGCGCGAGGAGAGCGGAGACACAGGATAAAAGAGCGCGAGGAGAGCAGAGAAACGGCATAAAAAAGTGTGAGGAGAGCGGAGACACAGGAGAAAAGAGCGCGAGGAGAGCGGCGGAGACACAGGATAAAAGAGCGCGAGGAGTGCGGAGACACAGGATAAAAGAGCGCGAGGAGAGCAGAGACACAGGATAAAAGAGCGCGAGGAGAGCGCCGGAGACACAGGATAAAAGAGCGCGAGGAGAGCGGAGACACAGGATAATAGAGCACGAGGATGGCGGAGACACAGGATAAAAGAGCGCGAGGAGAGCGGCGGAGACACTGGATAAAAGAGTGCGAGGAGAGCGGCAGAGACACAGGATAGAAGAGCGCGAGGAGAGCAGCGGAGACACAGGATAAATGAGCGCGAGGAGAGCGGAGGAGACAATGGGATAAAAGATCGCGAACAGAGCGGAGACACAGGATAAAAGAGCGCGAGGAGAGCGGCATGGACACAGGATAAAAGAGCACGAGGAGAGCGGCGGAGACACAGGATAAATGAGCGTGAGGAGAGCGGAGACACAGGATAAAAGAGTGAGAGGAGAGCAGCGGAGACATAGGATAAAAAAGCGCGAGGAGAGTGGCGGAGTCACAGGATAAAAGAGCGCGAGGAGAGCGACGGAGACACAGGGTAAAAGAGCACGAGGAGAGCAGCGGAGACACAGGATAAAAGAGCACGAGGTGAGTGGGGGAGTCACTGGATAAAAGAGCGCGAGGAGAGCGGTAGAAACATGGGTTAAAAGAGCAGAGAAGAACGGCAGAGACACATGATAAATGAGCGCTAGGAGAGCGGCAGAAACATGAGATATAAGCGCGAGGAGATCGGAGGAGACACAGGATAAAAGAACGTGAGGGGAGCAGAGACACAGGATGAAAGAGCGCGAGGAGAGCGGAGAGACGGGATAAAAGAGTGCGAGGAGAGCAGAGACATCGGATAAAAGAGCGCGAGGAGACCGAGACACGGGATTAAACAGCTCGAAGAGAGCGGCGGAGACACAGGATAAAAGAGCGTGAGGAGACCGGAGACACAGGACAAAAGAGCGCGAGGAGAGTGGCAGAGACACAGGATAAAAGAGCGCGAGGAGAGTGGCAGAGACACAGGATAAAAGAGCGCGAAGAGAGCAGAGACATCGGATAAAAGAGCGCGAGGAGACCGAGACACGGGATTAAACAGCTCGAAGAGAGCGGTGGAGACACAGGATAAAAGAGCGCGAAGAGAGCGGCGGAGACACGGGATAAAAGAGTACGAGGAGAGTGGCGGAGACACGGGGTAAAAGAGCACAAGGAGCGCGGCAGAGACACAGGATAAAAGAGCGCGAGGAGAGCGGAGACACAGGATAAAAGAACGCGAGGAGAGTGGCGGAGACACAGGATAAAAGAGCGCGAGGAGAGCGGAGACACAGGATCAAAGAACGCGAGGAGAGTGGCGGAGACACAGGATAAAAGAGCGCGAGGAGAGCGGAGACACAGGATAAAAGAGCACGAGGAGAGCGGCGGAGACACAGGATAAAAGAGCACGAGGAGAGCAGAGAAACGGCATAAAAGAGCGCGATGAGAGCGGAGACACAGGATAAAAGAGCGCGAGGGGTGCGGAGACACAGGAGAAAAGAGCGCGAGGAGAGCGGCAGAGACACAGGATAAAAGAGCGTGAGGGGAGCGGAGATACAGGATAAAAGAGCACGAGGAGAGCGGAGACACAGGATAAAAGAGCGCAAGGAGAGCGGCGGAGACACTGGATAAAAGAGTGCGAGGAGAGCGGCAGAGACACAGAATAAAAGAGCACGAGGAGAGCGGCGGCGACACAGGATAAATGAGCACGAGGAGAGCGGAGGAGACAATGGGATAAAAGATCGCAAACAGAGCGGAGACACAGGATAAAAGAGCGCGAGGAAAGCGGCGGACACACAGGATAAATGAGCATGAGGAGAGCGGAGACACGGGATAAAAGAGTGATCGGAGAGCAGCGGAGACATAGGATAAAAAAGCGCGAGGAGAGTGGCGGAGACACAGGTTAAAAGAGAGCGAGGAGAGCCGCTTTACACAGGATAAAAGAGCACGAGGAGAGCGGCAAGACACAGGATAAAAGAGCGTGAGGAGAGTGGAGACACAGGATAAAAGAGTACGAGGAGAGCGGTGGAGTCACAGGATAAAAGAGAGCGAGGAGAGCGGCGGAGACACTGAATAAAAGAGCACGAGGAGAGCGGAGACAAAGGATAAAAGAGCATGAGGAGAGCGGAGACACAGGATAAAAGAGCGCGAGGAGAGCGGAGACACAGGATAAACAAGCACGAGGAGAGCGGCGGAGACACAGGATAAAAGAGCACGAGGAGAGCGGAGACACAGGATAAAAGAGCGCGAGGAGAGTGGAGAGACGGGATAAAAGAGTGCGAGGAGAGCAGAGACACAGGATAAAAGAGCGCGAGGAGACGGAGACACGGGATTAAACAGCTCGAAGAGAGCGGCAGAGACACAGGATAAAAGAGCGTGAGGAGAGGGGTGGAGTCACAGGATTAAAGAGCGCGAGGAGACCGGAGACACAGGATAAAAGTGCATGAGGAGAATGAGACACAGGACAAAAGAGCGCGAGGAGAGCGGCGGAGACACGGGATAAAAGAGTACGAGGAGAGTGGCGGAGACACGGGGTAAAAGAGCACGAGGAGCGCGGCAGAGACACAGGATAAAAGAGCACGAGGAGAGCGGAGACACAGGATAAAAGAACGCGAGGAGAGCGGCGGAGACACAGGATAAAAGAGCGCGAGGAGAGCGGAGCGACAGGATAAAAGAGCGCGAGGAGAGCGGCGGAGACACTGGATAAAAGAGTGCGAGGAGAGCGGCAGAGACACAGGATAGAAGAGCGCGAGGAGAGCAGCGGAGACACAGGATAAATGAGCGCGAGGAGAGCGGAGGAGACAATGGGATAAAAGATCGCGAACAGAGCGGAGACACAGGATCAAAGAGCGCGAGGAGAGCGGCATGGACACAGGATAAAAGAGCACGAGGAGAGCGGCGGAGACACAGGATAAATGAGCGTGAGGAGAGCGGAGACACAGGATAAAAGAGTGAGAGGAGAGCAGCGGAGACATAGGATAAAAAAGCGCGAGGAGAGTGGCGGAGTCTCAGGATAAAAGAGCGCGAGGAGAGCGACGGAGACACAGGGTAAAAGAGCACGAGGAGAGCAGCGGAGACACAGGATAAAAGAGCACGAGGTGAGTGGGGGAGTCACTGGATAAAAGAGCGCGAGGAGAGCGGTAGAAACATGGGATAAAAGAGCAGAGAAGAACGGCAGAGACACATGATAAATGAGCGCTAGGAGAGCGGCAGAAACACGAGATATAAGCGCGAGGAGAGCGGAGACACAGGATAAAAGAGAGCGAGGAGAGCGGAGACACAGGATAAACGAGCGCGAGGAGATCGGAGGAGACACAGGATAAAAGAACGTGAGGGGAGCAGAGACACAGGATAAAAGAGCGCGAGGAGAGCGGAGAGACGGTATAAAAGAGTGCGAGGAGAGCAGAGACATCGGATAAAAGAGCGCGAGGAGACCGAGACACGGGATTAAACAGCTCGAAGAGAGCGGTGGAGACACAGGATAAAAGAGCGTGAGGAGACCGGAGACACAGGACAAAAGAGCGCGAGGAGAGTGGCAGAGACACAGGATAAAAGAGCGCGAAGAGAGCGGCGGAGACACGGGATAAAAGAGTACGAGGAGAGTGGCGGAGACACGGGGTAAAAGAGCACAAGGAGCGCGGCAGAGACACAGGATAAAAGAGCGCGAGGAGAGCGGAGACACAGGATCAAAGAACGCGAGGAGAGTGGCGGAGACACAGGATAAAAGAGCGCGAGGAGAGCGGAGACACAGGATAAAAGAGCACGAGGAGAGCGGCGGAGACACAGGATAAAAGAGCGCGAGGAGAGCAGAGAAACGGCATAAAAGAGCGCGATGAGAGCGGAGACACAGGATAAAAGAGCGCGAGGGGTGCGGAGACACAGGAGAAAAGAGCGCGAGGAGAGCGGCAGAGACACAGGATAAAAGAGCGTGAGGAGAGCGGAGATACAGGATAAAAGAGCACGAGGAGAGCGGAGACACAGGATAAAAGAGCGCAAGGAGAGCGGCGGAGACACTGGATAAAAGAGTGCGAGGAGAGCGGCAGAGACACAGAATAAAAGAGCGCGAGGAGAGCGGAGATATAGGATAAAAGAGCGCGAGGAGAGCGGAGACACAGGATAAAAGAGCGCGAGGGGTGCGGAGACACAGGAGAAAAGAGCGCGAGGAGAGCGGCGGAGACACAGGATAAAAGAGCGCGAGGAGAGCGGAGACACAGGATAAAAGAGCGCGAGGAGAGCGGAGGAGACACAGGACAAAAGAACGTGAGGGGAGCAGAGACACAGGATAAAAGAGCGCGAGGAGAGCGGAGAGACGGGATAAAAGAGTGCGAGGAGAGCAGAGACATCGGATAAAAATACGCGAGGAGACCGAGGCTCGGGATTAAACAGCTCGAAGAGAGCGGCGGAGACACAGGATAAAAGAGCATGAGGAGAGCGGTGGAGTCACAGGATTAAAGAGCGCGAGGAGAGCGGAGACACAGGATAAAAGTGCATGAGGAGAACGGAGACACAGGACAAAAGAGCGCGAGGAGAGTGGCAGAGACACAGGATAAAAGAGCGCGAGGAGAGCGGCGGAGACACAGGAAAAAAGAGTACGAGGAGAGTGGCGGAGACATGGGGTAAAAGAGCACGAGGAGCGCGGCAGAGACACAGGATAAAAGAGCGCGAGCAGAGCGGAGACACAGGATAAAAGAACGCGAGGAGAGCGGCGGAGACACAGGATAAAAGAGCGCGAGGAGAGCGGAGACACAGGATAAAAGAGCGCGAGGAGATCGGCGGAGACACAGGATAAAAGAGCGCGAGGAGATCGGCGGAGACACAGGATAAAAGAGCGCGAGGAGTGCAGAGCGACAGGATAAAAGAGTACGAGGAGAGCGGCGGAGACAAAGGATAAAAACTTTCGTGGAGAGCGGCGGACACACAGAATAAAAGAGCGCGAGGAGAGCTGCGTAGACACTGGATAAAAGAGCGCGAGGAGAGCGGCAGAGACACAGGATAAATGAGCGCGAGGAGAGCGGAGGAGACAATGGGATAGAAGATCGTGAGGAAAGAGGCGGAGAAACGGGATAAAAGAGCACGAGGAGAGCGGCGGAGACACAGGATAAATGAGCGTGAGGAGAGCGGAGGAGACACAGGATAAATGAGCGTGAGGAGAGCGGAGACACAGGATAAAAGAGTGAGAGGAGAGCAGCAGAGACATAGGATAAAAAAGCGCGAGGAGAGTGGCGGAGACACAGGATAAAAGAGCGCGAGGAGACCGGAGACACAGGATAAAAGAGCACGAGGTGAGCAGAGACACAGGATAAAAGAGCACGAGGAGAGCGGCAGAGACACAGGATAAAAGAGCGTGAGGAGAGCGGAGACACGGGATAAAAGAGCGCGAGGAGAGTGGAGACACAGGATAAAAGAGCACGAGGAGAGCAGAGACACAGGATAAAAGAGCGCGAGGGGAGCGGGGACACAGGATAAAGGAGCGCGAGGAGAGCGAAGACACAGGATAAAAGAGTGCGAGGAGAGAGGAGATACAGGATAAAAGAGAGCGAGGAGAGCGGAGACAGGATAAAAGAGCGGGAGGAGAGCGGAGACACAGGATAAAAGAGAGCGAGGAGAGTGGCGGAGACACAGGATAAAAGAGCTCGAGGAGTGTGGAGACACAGGATAAAAGAGCGGGAGGAGAGCGGAGACACAGGATAAAAGAGCCCGAGGAATGCGGAGAGACGGGATAAAAGAGTGCGAGGAGAGCAGCGACATCGGATAAAAGAGCGCGAGGAGACCGAGACACGGGATTAAACAGCTCGAAGAGAGCGGTGGAGACACAGGATAAAAGAGCGCGAAGAGAGCGGCGGAGACACGGGATAAAAGAGTACGAGGAGAGTGGCGGAGACACGGGGTAAAAGAGCACAAGGAGCGCGGCAGAGACACAGGATAAAAGAGCGCGAGGAGAGCGGAGACACAGGATCAAAGAACGCGAGGAGAGTGGCGGAGACACAGGATAAAAGAGCGCGAGGAGAGCGGAGACACAGGATCAAAGAACGCGAGGAGAGTGGTGGAGACACAGGATAAAAGAGCGCGAGGAGAGCGGAGACACAGGATAAAAGAGCACG